>NW_025814835.1:27390000-29790000 GCF_022079265.1 Lynx rufus
TTGAGAAAATCCTAGAGTGGGCATCCAGTTGTCCTACGTTTGTTTTGGTATTAACGTATTTACTTATGGTCAGATTCCAAGAATCCCTTCGTTTAGCAAAGTGTCAAAACTCCGGAAGAGCCAATGAGATGATGAAGGCCTGTGATTAACTGCTTTGGAGTGACAGCAGTAGAAAGCTTTACCCAGTACACCCTGACTGGTACTGGAGATATTTCTTCCCGTGGAACAACTGTTAACTTCCACATCTACGCCTCTAACCACTGTTGATTTTCATTGCTTATTTACTCGATTACGCCACAAATATTTTCAAATGCCTACTGTGTGCTAGATACTTTGCTAGGCTCTGGGGATTCGGAGGTGGAATCCATACCAGTCTGTGCCCTCAAGTTGCTTCCAATCAAGAGGAAGGGATAGGTAAACTGTAAAGCATATGAATACTGTAACAGCGGTCTGCATCACATACCGTCGGATAAGGTGTATGGAGCCAGGTGTTCCGTTAGCCAGTGTTTAATTCAATCGTTATCATTGGAAAGTACCGGTATTTTATTTCAGCACGTACGCAGTAGAACATAGAAGAATAAAATGTCTCTTCAAACTACCGAATAAGTCAGGATGCGATTTTTGATTTTGATGTGAATTTTTCACTCCTGTGGCAATTACGAATGTAGTTTATCAAGAGATTTCTGCGTCCTTTCTCAAAACAAGTAAGGAGATAGCCATATCTTTAAAATCTGGATACCTGCTTCAACTGTTCCCCGATACAAATTCAGTTGAGCAACCTACTTAGTTCCAGTTTATTTTTTTAGGTTATCACTTTAATTAAATGCAGCTTTCCTTCAACCTTTCAGCCTTATTAGTAACTGGTTCTTTTTAGGAATTTTAAAGATGGTATCTTTAAGTGATTTTTTAAAGACCCTCCCTGCTAATGATCTTTAAGCTTACACACAGCAGATCTTGTACTTCTATGTAATTCGAAGGACCAAACATGAAGTTTTTAAGCAGACAAAATTCCTCGGAAGCCTTTTATCCATAGGTATCTTTTAAATTAGACCCATGGCTTAAAGCCCAGCAATATAGTTTAGGGGGTTGGTAGTTTGGTCAAAATATCACCTACTGAAAAATATAAATGACAGCATTTTGCTTGCAATCCCAGAGTGAGGTTTTGCATATCCGTTTTGAATAACTTTAGTGAAGTTAAGTGATTTGAAATTGAATGCAGTGGGGCAAGCTGGTGAGACAGCTCAAAGCTATGGCAGGTCAAGGAAATCACGCAAGTAGAGTCATCCCTGATTTCAATACATTTCATTGTGGAAACGCCGGCACCATTGGAGTCTGAGCGTGGCTGCATCTTGTTATATGTATAGGAGTTTTAAAATCAATTTGATTTTCACTGGTATGATTCTCTAGTGTACTTAATATGCTATGGACAGATTTCTGAGAATAGTAAGAAGCAGTTACACTTCTCATGAATATATAGCGAATGAGGCACTCTGATTTATTATTCCATTCAATCTTAGAACATGCTTATGATTTAAAAAAAAAAAAAGGAAAAGAAGAAGAGGACGTATTCTAAAATCCACAACCAGTAGATCTGAGTTTTAATTCTCTCACTAGGTGACTTTAGGTAAACACTTTAACTGCTTTGTGCCTCGGTTTATCCACCTGTAAAATTTGACAAAACCTCCCACCTCTAAATTACTGCTGCAATTTTTACAAACAATGAATTCTGGGATCTTTCAATGTATGTATTCAAAATTAAATTATTCCCGTATTTCAGCTGTCAGTTTCTTTTTATTTCTAAAAAATGTCCCTTCTTATGAATGATTTTTTAAAATTTCTATGAAATTTAAGAGATAAAGGAAGACAGTGAAAAATTCTCCAGAAAACAAATAGCATTAATTGAAAGCACAAGTTCTAAAACTCCAGAGAATTTTAAGTGAACTCAAGATATACTCATTCGAGAAGCAATGCGTATGCAAACTCACAATACATTCTGATCATGCAGTATAAAGTTTGCTGTAACTCTTAGTTTGCTATAATTTCCCCTGTATTAATCTTGCCTTTACTCCTTCTTTTTTTTTCTTTCACTAATGGAGTTAATATTTAGTTAGTTCATTCGGTAGCACACCCTCTCCAGTGGTGTTGATTTTGTTCTCTCTTCTGTTCTGTGACCTCACTAAAGTGCCACACGTCACAGGGGAAGAATTAAATGTAGAATTTAACACCAAGAAATTAGCAGAAGTCCGTGTACTACTGACCGAGGAGAAAATTATTTAACCTTGTTTTCTGTGTAATTGAGTTTTTAATGCCCTAATGCAAAGTGTTCTTTTTTTTTTTCAACGTTTATTTATTTTTGGGACAGAGAGAGACAGAGCATGAACGGGGGAGGGGCAGAGAGAGAGGGAGACACAGAATCGGAAACAGGCTCCAGGCTCTGAGCCATCAGCCCAGAGCCTGACGCGGGGCTCGAACTCACGGACCGCGAGATCGTGACCTGGCTGAAGTCGGACGCTTAACCGACTGCACCACCCAGGCACCCCTAATGCAAAGTGTTCTTAAAAACTTCTCTAAACCATATGTTGTGCTACCTTTTGGTAATTATTAAAGGTACTACGTATGTTCGCTTATGTCGACTGTCTTTGACCCCATCCGAATTGTACCTCTAAGACAAGTTGTTAGAGGAAGAGAAAATAAAAAATCCCTGGAAATCTAAATCAAAACCAGGTTATAAAGCTAAGGTTAATTATTACAATTCCGAGTTAAACATGTATAAATGGAGTCTGTTCAACAGAAGTCTAGGCCCTGGGCTGAGGCTGTCGGGAGGCAGAGAGCAGACCGTCAGGCCAGCCCCGTGGGTGTGAGAATACAGTGCAACTATAATCTGCAGTCACTACTTCTCTTCCAAGGTCTGCTCCTTGAGACCCCCACCCGACAACTATAGAAGCATCTGGGCATTTGACTGAAATCTTCACTCTTTATCCAGACGTTAAAAGGCACGTGTGTCTTCTGTTGAGGCACGGACACAAACCAAAATAGTTTCGACCACATTCATCCTTGAGTGTGCAATTAAGTAACATTCTTTCTTTCCATAATGGAAGCATTTTCTCCAAATGTTTTTCATCAAGTGTTGTCAACAGTCCCAAAGGAACAGAGAGGCCCTTTTAGCGATAAGCAACTTGCCAGCCCCTGGGGCTGCTTCGTGGGGCAGAGCCTCCGAATGCAGGGAGTATAACACTGAGGGGAGAATGAAAAGAGAGAGAATATATTTCCGTAGAAGGGATGTGAATGTCAGAGTTTTCACTCTTCATCCAAAGGTCAGGCATTTCATTTTGTACCCTGTATCTACACACATTTGTACATATTTGTACAAAATATTTGAATGATCTTGTTTTTTGGATTCAAGTTTAGCTTGAGAAGAGTAATTACCTATTTAATCAGCTTTTTGTCCTATCATCCCGTGACCACCAACAGAACAGGTCATCTGACTTACTCATTTGACTCCTAAAATTAAATGAGCTCTAAAAATGTAAGGTATTTTGGCTCTTGGAGATCATGGAAGACTTTTACATTAATATTTTCATGTCCCGGTTAAAACTCAGTGCTATGGTTTTAGCTCCGCAAGAAATTTTCAAAATGTCAGATAGGAACAAAAATTGAAATACCGCAAACTTCCCCAGTAAACTGAAAATATAGAGTACGTCTTCAGATATCCAAATGGATCAACATGTGCTTTTTCATTCATAGGAATGAGTTAGTGCTTAAAATGATGATGATTGAGGATTTAAAGTGACATTACTTTGTAGTTCTTTCACAAACCAGATTGAATTAAATTAAAAGCAAACGGTGTTTGCGGGATGTATTTCACCCTCCTGAAGGTAGAGGTGATGGGGTTACCTGTTGGGTAGGGTCTCTCTCCCCTCAGAAAGTAGATTTTCTAGCTGGGGAAGACCAGACTTGCAGAGTTGAAACCCCAGGACGTCAGGTGGCAGAGTGAAGACAGTAGGGACTTGGAACTTCAGCCCTTGGATCAGCAGCGTTTGCAAAGGTCGGGAAAGGCGTTACGGAAGAGTAGGGACTTGGGTGGCATTCTCATCGTGGGTGGATGGGCAGGGGCACCTGAAGCAAGAGCGAAAACACAAGGCAAAGCCAGCCAACATGAGGAATAAGGGCCCGATTAGAGTAAAAGGTTTGTGCTTACTGACAGAGAAAGCTTGGCTCAGCTGAGTGGGAGAACCTGGAGGCGACGGGGGAGGAACTTAGAGTGGATTGTGCAATGTAGACATCAGGAGCCATGGCAGGTTCTTGAGCAGAGGTGTGCCATGATATTTAAGAGAAAGTAATTACCGTGATTACTTGTGCCGTGAAAGGAGGTGCTATGAATGGAACTTTCACCTGGAATGTGGGTCCGCCTGGTGCCGGAGGACCCTGGAGAGACCACGGGAGCAGGAACCAAATAGCCCCAGGCTCTCTGGGCTTCACTGCCCTCAGGGATGTAGTTTCCCTGATGTGGCTCTATGTTGCCCCTCCCCTCCAGGGCAGGCAGGATTCATGGGCAGCGAGGCAGGTCACAGCAAACTGGTTCCTGGAACATGTACTTGTGGAATCCTGGTGTAGACATGTCCCTGAGCAGCAGCTTCTGGTCACATCAGTTCACTGGATGCATTTTATATCCTGATTATCCATTACTCTCCAACTTGAAGCCACCTGACTGTTTTCTTTTACAGTCTGATTTAAGATATATTTTAGGCCTGGCCTCCAAGAAAGATGTTCTTTCCATATTATAATTTTCCTTCCTATAACTCCAAAGGAAAATTAAGGTCTCCCTCTGCCTTTTTGTAACTTTTTTTTTTTAGGGGGAAATACAGTGGGAAGGAAAGTAAACATTTTAATTTTTGGATGTCTCCAAACCTATTCATTAATTTTGGAAAAGTAAAATGCATCTAACCTAATGGAATATTTATAAAAATCGGAAGCTTATTGTCAACTAAATCTCATTTATTTAATCTAGTATTAGACTGCCTTTTTTTTTTTTTTTAAACCAGATGGAAAACATTAGCAGTAATAGTGAACAAACATATCCAGGCTCCCAGAGGTCATTTTTAACCACCATTAACAATCTGGTTTCACAGATTAGTAATATACAAAAGGCAACGGTCCAGTAAAAGATACACAAAAGGCAGCTGAAACGTCTGTGCTCTTTAGTTACCTAACATTTAACCATTTGAAAAAAAAAAACAAACCTTTATAAGTGAGACATTTGAATCATCCAAGCTCCAAATTGGCAGGTTTTACCGAGAAGTTGCAGCAAAGCATCTATCTGAAATAGACCCCCATGTAAAGTATTAATAAAACCTGCACAAAGCTAATGAAAAGAAAAGCTTATTATTAATATTATCACATTTGTTTGTTGTTGACGTGCTTTCTATTTGCTAGCCATTTATTTAATGGTTTCACTCCTGTGTAAACCTCCAAATTGTGAAGTTGCAAGACCTGCATTTTTACATATCCCATTGTAATTTTTCAATTAATTATCTCACTGAAATGTAATGCAAGATAAACGGGCCACACAATACACTAATGAATCAAAAAGGTCTATAGTGTGATAAGGACATGACTTCTAGAGTTGCCTGTTCAGACACGAACAATCTCCATTAAACCATGCTCCCTAGTAGTTGGGACAGTGGCAGGATGGTGAAATGTCACTCTGCCCTGCAGATGGATACAGAGGGACGGGCGTGCTTGTTTCGTCTCTTGTTCAGACTCAACATTGTATGTGAGTGTGAAACAGCTATGCATTTGACTGATTGAGACTGGAGGAGACAGAGTTAACACTGCATGTAATATGCATTTTGTTTCATTTCAAAATACCATTACTCTTGGTTTCTATATTTATGATTTCTCATCAGCCTTCATGTTACTCTTCTTTTAGATAGTAGTATTTTGCAGGAATTAGATTAAGGTGCATGTTTAAAATGCTTCACAGATATTTTCATTATTCTGTGAAGAATAATGAAGAAAGCCAAGGTCTTTAAAAAAATTTTTTTTTAGATTTCTTTATTTTGGAGACAGAAACAGAGCACGAGTTGGGGAGGGGCAGAGAGAGAGAGAGAGAGGGACACACAGAATCGGAAGCAGGCTCCAGGCTCTGAGCCGTCAGCACAGAGCCCGACACGGGGCTTGAACCCAGCAACCGTGAGATCATGACCTGAGCCGAAGTCGGATGCCCAACCGACTGAGCCACCCAGGCGCCCCTGAAGAAAGCCAAGGTCTTAATGTTGAAAGCCTATGGAGAGAGGTCATGTCCAAGATGAAAGTGGGAATGAGGTTGTGCAGATATGATCTAGACAGTAGAGAAAATACCTGTCGTTAAGGAACTCAGGGATGCCTAAGATATTATTGTCCTTATGATGGGGATCCAGGGCAAGCATCTTTTCATCACTATGCACATGTGCAGGAATATTTGCATATATATGCACACATATATGCATCCACTCATTCCTGCAAATACTTACTCCCAATGGTCATCGGGTAGAATGCAGAATCCCCATCCATTTATAATATCACGCTAAGTATTTTCCTGTCTGTCCTTGATACTGTAGGCCACTGCTTTGTGGAGAAATTCTGTTTCCCTCTTTGTGGGGACTTTTACCTTGACGATGAAATCTCCCAGTATTCCTACAAGTGCCTAGGGCCATTATATTCCATTTCTTGCTGAAGAAGGGAAATGAATAAATAGTGAGGAGAGAATTGAAATGCTGCATTCGGGCCCACGCTATAGTTTAGAATTTATGAGCTCCTGGAGTTCCTTTCAGTGACAACTGAAAACACTTTCTTGAATACCTATTATGTATCCAGCATTCTGCTAAGCACTGGCCGTGCAGGAAACACAGAGCCCCCTACCTCCAAGGAGCACGCTGTCTGGTGAGTGTGGAAAGTGAGTAAGCAAACAGCACCATGGGTGCAGAGGAAGGAGCTAACCCAGAGGGGGGTCAAGGCGTGAGGGGATCCGTGAAACCTGAGAGCACCTTTGTCTATACTGTCTGTACATGAAAATGGAAAGCTTAGTTACATTATGTGGATAGTTGCAGATAGCAAGTTGAAATTGGAACAATAGATTCTGGTTAGCTAAGTGATTGGATTTCTTTGGTTTATTTATGTTTTCTAGATTACATAGATTCAATTTATGACGGTAGATAAGGACATTTTCCTAGCTTGCCATCATTCTAGTTAGCACATAAACAAAATAGGAGAGAATAACACCTAACCTTTATCTACAATCTAGTTTTTATTGGTTGAAGACAAGTAGTTCTGAAACTATCAGCAAGCATGTGAATATTACAAAACAACATAAGATAACATTTCACACCTCTGTTTTAGGTTGATTTAAAAAAAAGTACCTATCAGTTATTAGGAAATTATTCCAGGCTTATAAATTTGCTCCCAAGGGCAACAAAAGTCTGTTTCTTTCTAACTATCCCAAATTTTGGTGACCCAAGAAAGTAGGAGGTTTCTGCTTCCTCAGCCTTGGGGGCCTTCTGGTTGACCCTAGGCTCCTTCACTTCTGGAAGGAGAGGAACTGATCTGAATTCTTCTGGATATGTTAACTGTTCAACCTCCTCTTTTGCCCATTTAACAAGTACCTTTGTTGTAGGAGATGAATAGTGGTGGGGCCTGGGAGGGGGCTAACTTCCGGAATCTGCTTTCACGGGGCCGCCATTTCAGGCTAGGTTGACTGCGCCCTTGCTTCCTGTAGCTGCCGCTGTGCCTCAGGGGAATTGTACGTGAGTAAATGAGGACAACATTTGGCTCTGAGGACTTCCACCTTCCTTCCAGTCATACCAACTACGCTTCTTCGTAGATGTGAAAAGAAAATGAAAAGAAAAACTTTCAGAAAATAGCCTCCACAAAACCAATATTTGTTCTCTTCTTTTTAAAGGTGAACACACACAAGAAACAAATTCACCTCATTCACTCAAAAAGGATGTCGAAAATATGGGGAAAGGTAAAGAAAAGTTTTAATTCTGTAGAACTTCTCTTAGCTTCAAAAGACCATGGAAGATAATAGGAGGATATTTTTGTTCTACACCATATTTTAAGCTTGACAAGCAACATATGAATAATATATGGACCATTGGGTGGATATAATTGAGATTAATGCATACATATCAATCAATACATGACACTGTAATATAATACTTTAAAATAATATATTACATTGATTTATATTCATGGATTTCTGCACAAAATCTATCCTATGTCTATGCAACACTTTTTAAACTGGTAAAATATTTTGTCTTCTAATAATAAATTGCCATGTATAACAGTTCTCTGGAGAGTTATTTGTAAAGATTAGTAAAATGACTCTTCTGTTTTTCTTTATTAGAAGAACTTCAGAAGGTTTTATTTGAACAAATAGATTTACGGAGACGACTAGAACAAGAATTCCAAGTGTTAAAAGGAAATACGTCTTTCCCAGTATTCAGTAAGAAATCACTTTTATTTTATTACATTATGATAGTTGATGATGTTTCTATTATTATGCTTAAAAATAGGCTTCTGAGTCTGACGTGCTTATATAAAGTGCCACAGGCTCTTTCCGTGGCCTCTGTCCAAATATTTGGAAATTGTGGCCCGTTATTTATGCTTTGAATCAGCTCACAGATAAAATTTCTTACAAGAATCCTTTGGTGTTTATTGTATCGATAAATGTGTATCTGTATGTGTTATGTATATTTTAAAATATATACGCAAATATATCATTAAATACGTAGACGTATTTAAATACTTTGATACTTTAGGTTATATATCTTAGAACAGAGGATATCAGGTATTTTTATTCTCCAAGGTAGGAAAAACAAAAGGATTTTTATTTTCAGAGCTGGAGTGCTTTCTGGTGCTTGAAATATATATAAATATGAAGATTTACGATTTAACAATTCAACGTACACGTATTTATTTTATTGATTCAGATTAGTATAATTTTAGTAGTTTTGGATTCTCCATCCACATTTAATGTTAAAATTCTATTCCAAATTTGGTGGCAGATAATGTAGCATAAAAACTATCAGTTCTGTTCCCAGAGGCCTAGAATTTCAGAAAGACTTAATGCTAGGTGTCCAGATTTCTAAAATTCACCAGCCTTGGCCTGGGTTACGTTTGGACAAATACATCACAGCGGTGTTGTTTCAAGCATTTTAGAGTTTCATTTAGTCATATACCTCTCTCCAGAGAAAGAAAAGTGGGAAAGAAAATAGTATGTTAAGTTTGTATTTTGAATTCTGTAAATTTAAGATTGGTTATTTCTGGGACTCTTTTTTAAAATGTCGGCATGCCCCTTGTTATTAATCTGGTAATCACAAAACTCACGTTGGCAATTCCTGTGCTAGGGCCACAGACCAGCCTCCCGGAGAAGCTTTTTCGGTCCTTGTGACAATTTTAATAATACGAGCGTGAAGGTCTGCATTCCCCAGGGTTTCTCAAATGTAATCGTCAGCACAACTAAAAGACGTGCCTTCTCGGGTAGCAGCTTTGCAGAGTACTGGGTTCCTGCACACGTCAGACTGGGTTGCACCACACCTCTAGCAGGGATACAAACAAGGAAGATGTGTGATGGAAGAGAGCTCTAACCAGGAGGAGAAATAGGGTGTGTCAAGTTTGTGATCTCTCGGTACCCAGAGGGGAGGAGCTCAGGCGCTTTAGTGTTTTCAGTTTCAGGAATGTTTGCTGAGGCCTCAAGAAGGGAAGAGAATGGCGGATAGCTTTTTAAAAATTATTATTTAAATCCATGTTTAGTTAACATAGTGTAATAATGATTTCAGGAGTAGAATTTAGTGATTCATCACTTACATATAACACCCAGTGCTCATCCCAAAAGATGCCCTCTTCAATACCCATCACCCACCCCCCTCCTTCCCACCCCCCATCAACCCTCAGTTATTCTCAGTTTTTAAGAGTCTCTTATGGTTTGGCTCCCTCCCTCTCTAACCATTTTTTTTCCTTCCCCTCCCCCATGGACTTCTGTTAAGTTTCTCAGGATCCACATAAGAGTGAAAACATATGGTATCTGCCTTTCTCTGTGTGACTTATTTCACTTAGCATCACACTCTCTCTCCAGTTCCATCCACGTTGCTACAAAAGGCCAGGTTTCATTCTTTCTCATTGCCAAGTACTATTCCATTGTGTATATAAACCACAATTTCTTTATCCATTCATCAGTTGATGGACATTTAGGCTCCTTCCATGATTTGGCTATTGTTGAAAGTGCCGCTATAAACATTGGGGTACAAGTGCCCCTCTGCATCAGCACTCCTGTATCCCTTGGGTAAATTCCTAGCAGTGCTATTGCTGGGCTACAGCGTAGATCTATTTTTAATTTTTTGAGGAACCTCCATACTGTCTTCCAGAGTGGCTGCACCAGTTTGCATTCCCACCAACAGTGCCACAGGTTTCAAGGGCCCTCCTTAATGCCCATCCCCCTAGCCAACACCCCAACAGCAACCCTCAGTTTGTTCTCTGTATTCAAAAGTCTCTTACGGTTTGTCTCCCTCTCTGTATACTAGCAAACTGGCCCATAGCTTTTGACAGTGTGTTGGGATCGTCGTGACATTATAGCTTTGAAAAAAAGAGAAACATTGAAAACATATCTCTGAAATCTTAAATTTAGATCCAGCAGGGTGGGTCAAAGTCTCATTGAACCCCTACAGTACCCACCTAACTCCCTATAAAGTACGCACCTAACTCCCTAATTAATCTCCTTAATAAAAGTTAATTAATCATTTTAGGGAATTAAGTAATTGATAATAATTGATACATTTTCCTTCTTAACTGCTCTCCCATAGAATATGCACATGTTTCTGCTAAAAAGAAGTTAGAAAGGGTGCCTAGGTGGCCCAGTTGGTTAAGTGTTCGACTTCGGCTCAGGTCGTGATCTCATGGTTTGTGAGTTTGACCCTGACATCCGGCTTGCTATTGTCAACACAGTGCCTGCTTTGGATCCTCTGTCCCCCCTCTCTCTACCCTCCCCCCAACTCTCTCTCAAAAATAAATGAACATTAAAAAAAAAGGTTAGAATGTTATAGTATAACTGGCCCATTTTGATTCAGATCTGTCATTCATCTTTTTGAATTAAAGTTAATCCTTTGTGATTGCCACACGTATGAAACACTTCAATTAAACAACAACAAAACTTTTTTCCTGTTTTCTGTCTGCAGCGTACTCCACTGACCAAGGAAGTGGCACGCATGTGCCCAAGTGTGAATGATGCGTGGTTTAGACATACCGCAAAGAGGCAGTTAATTTCACACGGATGAAAATAGCAAATGCACATTATGTGCTCGTTAACTAAATGTGAGAGGCCATGAGGCTGGCAGGCAGATTTAGATTTGCTGAGATGGAAAGGGGAAAATGGAATTCTGTGAAGCCACATCAGGAGGAAGCAGAGAGGAATCCCAGCCAGAATTTCGCAGACCCTTTTCCTAGGAAGTGGACCCTCAGTCGTGACACTTAAAGCCTGGTTCACTTAGAACACTGCAGACCTAGGCTAAGCTGTCAGGCATGAGTTCACTGTGGGGCTCGGCCACTTCCTGGTTATAGGACCTTGGAAACTGTCAAATGGGCTAGGTAATTCCTGTCTTGTAGGAGGATGCAAGGAGTAAATGAGAGGACCAGTGTGAAGGGCTGTCACATCCCAGCTCAACATATATGCTCGGTACCATCAGCTGTGAGGATGGTGGTGGAAAGGATGCAGGAGGAGGAAGAGGAGATTGTTAGCACTGAGCTCTAGAGAAGCATTTCTAACACGGGTCCAAACTGCTGAGTTTCTCTTAGCCTTCTTGTTGGGGTTCTGAGGGCTAACAAGGACCACGGGAATGGGGTCAGGGCTTGGAGAGGGTAAAGGTAAAGATCAGGAGGAGGAGGAAATGAGGAGGAGGAGGAGCCCAGGCCTGAACTGAGGACCAGCTAAAAAGTTGCTGGATGAGGCAACTGATGGACAAGGGCCCTCACACCTCTCTCCCTCTGTGCCCCCGCAGCGGGGTGCCCTGGGGCGTCTCCTCCCTTCCTCTCTCCAGCCATTTCTGGTTGCTGCCATTAGCCCAGTCTTGCCCAAATTGTGCCTCTGGCTCCAAATCTTCCACCCAAGAAGCTATAGTGATTCCCTCCTGTTGATCATGTTGTATCTAATTTAACTCCTGACTGACCCTTAAAACACTCCATAATTGGCCCACCAAGCCTCTCCAGTCTCACCTCCACTCTCCTCCTTGCTGAGCTCCAGTTACCCTACAGATCACTGTGCCCTCTTGCTTTCGACCTCTGCGGACTATGTTTCTCTGGTCTGGAATGCCTCCCCTCTCCTAAACACTCCTAATCATTTAGGACTCACTTCAAGCCACCACCTCCAGGAAGCCTTCATAGTCTTACAGTGGGCACTCTTTGCTGACATCCTACTATGTTTATTTCTAGCCCTATGGGTGTTTTTGTTGATTTCTTTTTGATTGTTTCACACCTGCTGCCACCTTCTACCCCATGGCATTGTCAATAGGTTCAGGAAAATGTTCTGTTGCTGGCCGCGCAGCACCTGACATATTGTGGGCACATGATATACTCTCAGTAAACGACTGATACACAGTTTGGTGTTATATTCAAAGAGATTAAAACTGACAATAAAGGATGAGATTGGGAAACCGGAAACTGTTGTACAAAGGAGATTAGTGAGGGCTCATAAGTTGAGTCCTTGGATTTGCATGTGACAAATTCATGGCACTTAAGAGAACTGATGGAAAGGCCAGTGAGTTATGGCAGGGAAGGCCCAGTGACTGGGGCTTCATGAAATACTTCAGTAGTAGATTTTGACTACGTCATCATTTTAGATTCTTGTAAAGAGCTACTCTTCCATGTTATTTTAAGGTTACTTTTATTAAAAACAAACTAGAGGGGCACCTGGGTGGCTCGGCCGGTTAAGCGTAGGACTTGGCTCAGGTCACAGTCTCACGGTTTGTGAGATTTAAGCCCCACGCCGGGCTCTGTGCTGACAGCTTGGAGCCTGGAGCCTGCTTCCGATTCTGTGTCTCCCTCTCTCTCTGCCCCTCCCCTGCTCATGCTCTGTCTCTCTCTCTCAAACATAAACACTTAAAAAAAAATTTTTTAAGTAGTGATAGCAAAATGAACATGATGCAAACAAAATAAGCCCCAAACCTATTGGTTCATGAGTGGGAATCTCCTGGGTAGACCAGATATTCCATATGGGTTTTCTTATTTCAGGTCTGAGGAAGGTAGGCTGTTTGTAAAACACTGGCTTTTCAGACTGTCCACATTTGCAGAGCACAGCCTTCGCTGCTGTGTTGGCTGCACGCACGTTGTCCTTTTCTACTATCATTTTCCAGAAATAGTTGGGTTTTAAGTGCGTCTCATTAGAGAAATCAACTTAATGATTTCTTCTCTCTCTCTCCTTAAATTGTGCCTTCATCACCCTTTAGAACACAGAAGAAATTTTAGGGTTTTTTTTTCCCATTTGCCGATTAGCAATTTTTATATCCCCGAAGCCACACACATGGCTTGTTGTAGAAAACCTTAAACATACGGAAACTCAAAGAGAAGGAAAGAAAAATCGCTTGTAGTCTTGTCACCTGGAGATTACCAATGTTAACATTTTGGAGTTTCAGTTTTTAATGCATATTGAATCCTTTTTTTTTTTTTAATTTTTTTTAACGTTTATTTATTTTTGAGACAGAGAGAGACAGAGCATGAACGGGGGAGGGTCAGAGAGAGAGGGAGACACAGAGTCTGAAACAGGCTCCAGGCTCTGAGCGGTCAGCACAGAACCCGACGCGGGGCTCGAACTCACGGACCGCGAGATCATGACCTGAGCCGAAGTTGGACGCTTAACCGACTGAGCCACCCAGGCGCCCCAATCCTTTTTTTTTAAACAAAATGAAATATTCAGCACTCCATCTTTTACCCTCCCGTTTTTCACATAACATGAGCCTCTTTCCATTACTACAAGTAAATGTACTTTTTTTTTTAAACCTTTGCTTGAGTATAGTTGATACACAAAGTTACATTCATTTCAGATGTACACTCGTGATTCAACATGTCTGTATGTTATGCTATGCTCACCACAAGCATAGCTACCACCAGTCACCGCATGATGCCATTACAGTATCGTTGACTATATTCCCCATGCTGTACCTTTGTCCCCGTGACTTATTCATTCCATGAGTGGAAGCCTGTGCCTCCTACTCTCCTTCACCCATTTTGCCCATCCCCCACCCCTTCCCTTCCTGCCACCTTCAGTTTGTTCTCTGCACTTACGGGTCTGATTCTGCTCTTTGTTTGTTTGTCCATTCATTTGTTTTGTTTTTCAAGTTCCACATATGAGTGGAATCATGTGGCATTTGTCTTTCGTCGTCTGATTTTGTTCACTTAGCATAACACCCCCGAGGTCTATCCGTGTTGTCGCAAGTGACAAAAAAAATTAAAATTAAATTAAAAAGTAAAAAAAAAAAAAATGCTCATCATTTTTTTATGGCTGCGTAACATTCCATTTTGTGTATATATAGCACGTCTTCTTTATGGATTCGTCTATTGATGGGCACCTAGTTTGCTTTCATACATTGGCTATTATAAATAACGCTGCAGTAAATATGGAGGTACGTGTCTCTTTGAATTTGTGTTTTTGTTTCCTTTGGGCACATACCCAGTCGTGGAATTATTGGATCCTATGGTATTTCTATTTTTAATTTTTGGAGGAACCTCCACGCTGTTTTCCACCGTGGCCGCGCCAATTTGCGTTTCCATCAGCAGTGCACAAGGGTTCCTTTTTCTCCACGTCCTCGCCAACACTTGTTGTTCCTCGTGTTTTTGATGCTAGCCATTCTGACCGGAGTGAGGTGTAACCACATCTCATGGTGGTTTTGATATGCATTTCCCTCACGATGGGTGATACTGAGCATCTTTTCATGTGTTTGTTGGCCATCTGGATGGACAACCTAAAGGTCTCTTTAGATTCTCTGCCCACTTTTCATCAGATTCGTTTCTTTTGTTACGGAGTTGTATAAGTTCTTTATGTGTTTTGGATATCAACCCCTTATCGGATATGTCATTTGCAAATATTTTTCCCATCCAGCATGTGGCCTTTTTGTTTTGTGGATGATTTCCTTCACTGTACAAAAGCTTTTTATTTTGACGTCGTCCCAGTAGTTTATTTTTGCTTTAGTTTCCCTTGCCTGAGGAGACATATCTAGAAAAATGTTGCTATGACTGATGTCAAAGAAATTACTGCCTGTGTTCTTGTCCTTATGGTTTTGGGCCTCACATTTAGGTCTTTAATACGTTTTGAGTTTATAAATGTACTCCATGTTGGACGTTAAAGTTATCAAAGCTTTAGGTGATGGGTTTCGCCGTAGCTAAATCCGTACCCACATCTATGGCGATTCCCTCAGGATAAACTCTTGAAAGGCTTCCTGTGTTAAAGAATATGCACTTTTTCAAGCTCTTGATACGTAATGTCTATTTGCTCTCCAGAAAGGCTGTACTAAAAGGAACACCTTTTCTTTCAATCTCTGCTAACTTAAATGAAAAAAATAGTAGCTCATACTGTTTTCTTTCATTGCTCGGGATGGTGAACATTTTTCATGTCTGCTTTCCATTTGTAGGTTTTGTGAATGCCCATCATATTCTCTTCTCAGTATTCTTATTGATCTCCATGAACCCTTTATATACTAAAATATTCTTTGCCACATCACACATATTCTTTTATTTGTGTCAATTAGCTTTGGATGTTGACTGTGATCTTCTATGTTTTGAGGGTTCAATTTTTTTGTAGTTTATTGTCATACTGAAGTTTTAAATGTTTGTCTAATCAAATCTATCAATTTTTTCCTTTTTCAGTTTTTCTATCTTTGATATCCTTCCCCACCCAAGTTTTATAAAAATATTCACCATTTTTTCTGATACTTTAATGGCTTTTTTTTCCATTTTATCTTTTTTTAATGTTTATTTGTTTTTGAGAGAGAGAGACAGACAGACAGAACACAAGTGGGAGAGGGGCAGAGAGAGAGAGAGGGAGACACAGAATCCGAAGCAGGCTCTGAGCTCTCAGCCATCAGCACAGAGCCTGATGCAAGGCTTGAACCCATAAACTGTGAGATCATGACCTGAGCCGAAGTTGGATGCTGAACTGACTGAGCCACCCAGGTGCCCCTTTTTTCATTTTATCTTAAAGAATTGTATTAAGTGTACCCTCCTAGAGCAATGAGCATGAGTTAAGTAAGGACTAAGTATGACCATTCCACTCTGAGTTGTCCTTATCATCTTCTGGGATCCCAGGGAGGTACCCCGGTAAGGTTTGGTGGGTGATGGGGTGCAGGGGTTTCCTCTACCCTCTGTGCTGCAACCAACTAAGCCACCTGCTATTCCCCACTCCTCCTCCCTGTCTTTCTATAAAACACTGTTCTTTACATCTCTGCTCAAGCATTTCCTCCGCCTTTACTCCCCAAGAGGATAAGGGCTTCTCCCTTGCCCCTTGCATTGTGCCACATACACATTGTGCCCTATTACAATACCTTTCACATTAAATTGAGAGTAGGGAATGAGTCTTTTTAAAAAATATAAAAGGCAAAACTGTGGAGACAATAAAAGGTCAGTTGTTGCCAGGGGTAGGGTGGAGGAGAGGGATGAATAGGGAGAGCACAGAGGATTTTAGGACAGTGAAAATATTCTATATTTTCTCTGATATTATGCTGGTAGATATATGTCATTATATATTTGTCCAGATCCATAAAAGGTACAATACCAAAAGTGAACCCTAAGACAAACTACGGACTTTGGATGATGATGATGTGTCAGTGTGGGTCCATCCATTGTAACAAATGTCCCTCTCTGGTGAGGGTTGTTGATAATGAGGGAGGATATGCAGGTGTGGGGGCAGTGGGTAAATGGGAAGTCTCTGTACCTTCCCCTTAATTTTGTGGTGATCCTAAAACTGCTCTAAAAAAACCCCCAAGTATTAATTAATTGATGAATTAATTAACTAATTTTAAAAACATGCATGGGGCGCCTGGGTGGCTCAGTCAGTTAAGCGTCCGACTTCAGCTCAGGTCACGATCTCACGGTCCGTGAGTTCGAGCCCCGCGTCGGGCTCTGGGCCGATGTCTCAGAGCCTGGAGCCTGCTTCCGATTCTGTATCTCCCTCTCTCTCTGCCCCTCCCCCGTTCATGCTCTGTCTCTCTCTGTCTCAAAAATAAATAAACGTTAAAAAAAAAATTTAAAAACATGCATGGGATAGGGAAGGAATTCAAATAATATAGAAAAGTAGAAGTCAAAAAAATTAAAAGGACGGTGTTTTTAATTTCCAAGTCCCCAGAACCTCACAAGAGGTAAAGGATTCATCATCTTGTAAACGTTGGGAAGCCATCATAGAGTTTTCAGCAGAAGGAAAGGGGATTTGCAGAGGGGGGGACCGGAGGCCAAGTGGTCAGTTGGGAAGCTACCCAGGGAAGAGGTGTCTGTGTTGGGGAGGTGACAATGGCAAAGGGAAGCGAGGATGGCATCAGACCGTAAAGGACTCACACACCAGTGGCTGCAGAGGTGAAGGGAAGAGCAGAGGAAAAGATGTGACAAAGTTTCTGGTTTCCCCAAACTGTTACCCTGACTATCCACAACAGATTCAATAGGAAATCGTGTGACGTTCTCATTGAAGGCAGAAAATGCTAAAGTTAGCTGGGCCCACGCTTTTAAAAGGATCACATGGAGGGGCGCCTGGGTGGCTCAGCCAGTTGAGCATCTGACTTCGGCTCAGGGCATGATCTTGCGGATCGTGGGTTCAGCCCCGTGTTGGGCTCTGAGCGGTCAGTGTGGAGCCCAGGGCCTGCTTCGGATTCTGTGTCTCCCTCTCTCTTTGCCCCTCCCCTGCTCCTGCTCTGTGTGTCTCTCTCTCTCAAAAATAAACATTAAAAAATTAAAAAAAAATTGTTTTAATAAATGAAAAGATCACATGAAGACGTTGCAACATGATACATGTTGGAAAGTCGTTTCCTAATAAAAATGATCAATATGAAGACTGGCAAAGATACTTTGCATAACGGTATCTCTGAAAGCTCTTCCCCGATCCCTTTCTCGGATGGAGGCAAGGTCTGTAGAACTGCTCCTGGCCCACGGAGGACAAATAAGGCTGATGCAGGGTGAGAGAGTTTGCAGGTTGGCAGAGTCAGAGTATGTTTATCACTCTCTTGGGATTGAGGTGAGGCAGGCGTGGCTCATGGGCCTTTGTCTTAGCAGACAAGGGTCTGCCTTTCCTGTGACCCACCTAGATCTGAGGTTCACCCCCTCACTCACACTAGCCTCCTGTAGACAGTGGAAGCTGTCGATAATCTGTGACTGGCTTGAGTGCACAAAGCTGGAGAACATGACCGCACAGGCATTCTATTATATGCGAGGGATCATCTAGATGGGCCATGGGATACTGTGAACTATGAGACAGAGACCCTACCCCCTCAAAATTTTCTCTGTTCTCATTAGAGAGCCTTAAAAACATCCCTTCAAAAAGCCATGTGATATACTTAAAAAAAAAAAACAACAACACACACACAAGACTTTCTAAAAATACTGAAAAGGGAGAGGGGCTTCTCTGGCACCATCAGGAGCATTGTTCCTAAAATTACTAAAATAAGATTTTGCAACTTTAATTGATGTCTTTCTCTATTTCTCTCTCCTACCAGATAATTTCCAGGATCAGATGAAAAGGGAACTAGCCTACCGAGAAGAAATGGTGCAGCAATTACAAATCGTAAGATGATTTCTACTTAAAAATCAACCTGACTTGATGGGTTTGTTTGCAGACCACCCAGCGTGTAAGAAACTATTCACGTTTTTTTTCCGTGAAACCCTTTGGTCCACTTACCACTTACCTCTCAGCTGGTTTAGATGCTAATTACCAAAAGATTTACTTAGACACAGGATAAACAGATGTGTCAGTTCGTTTCCTCGAGATGTAACTACCTACCATGTGTTAATAGACAGATGTGTAAATTGTCTCTGTGGGTGAACCAGAGGTACCTGCACCGCCTCCCACTGTGCAAACTTGTGAGCACGGGGTGCTGGGATGCCCGAGAAGCTCCTGTCTTCTCTCTTCCTCTCCTTCCCTTACCCAGACCTAAGCCACACCCTTTGCTGCCAAGAGAACTTAGTATAAATACACTTAATCAATTAAAGTCACTTGAAGGGAAGTGTCTATTCATGTTTTCTGCCCATTTCTTCACTGGATTATTTGTTTTTCGGGTGTGGAGTTTGGTGAGTTCTTTATAGATTTTGGATACTAGCCCTTTGTCTGATATGTCATTTGCAACTATCTTTTCCCATTCCGTTGGTTGCCTTTTAGTTTTGTTAATTGTTTGCTTTGCAGCGTAGAAGCTTTTCATCTTCATGAGGTCCCAATAGTTCATTTTTGCTTTTAATTCCCTTGCCTTTGGAGATGTGTCAAGTAAGAAATTGCTGCGGCTGAGGTCAGAGAGGTTTTCGTGGATGGAACTGAAGAGTGTTATGCTAAGTGAAATAAGTAATACAGAGAAAGAAAGACAGATACCGTATGTTTTCACTCCTATGTGGATCCTGAGAAACTTAACAGAAGACCATGGGGGAGGGGAAGGAAAAAAAAAAGTTAGAGAGGGAGGGAGCCAAAGCATAAGAGACTCTTAAAAACTGAGAATAAACTGAAGGTTGATGGGGGAGTGGGAGGGAGGGGAGGGTGGGGATGGGCATTGAGGAGGGCACCTGTTGGGATGAGCACTGGGTGTTGTATGGAAACCAATTTGACAACAAATTTCATATTAAAAGAAAAAAGAAAAAAAAATAACAAAAAAAATAAAGTCACTTGAAGGGTGATTCAAAGAAATGATTATTTCCAAATGAAGTGTGTTATTCACCCTCTCCTAATCATACCAAAAAGTGGACACTCAGTTGTATTTATGTGGAAACAGGGAAGCAGGAAGGTGCCTGGTGAATAAACGTAGTGGGGTTTTTGGGGTTTTTTTCATTCTGAATTCACCACCCTTCATCCCCAAGCAGACAGATCTGGTATTAATCATTAGGGCTTTTAAAACAGTCTCTCATACTCTCTCATTTTCCTGAGTACAGTGGGGACGATAATTTCTGCTCCATATTTGTAAGATATTTTTTAATCACCTGGATGGAGACATACACTGATCCTTAGTGGTATTCCCAGCGTGACTATTATAATTAGGGTTGCTGGACGTTTTCTTTTTTTTTTTTTTTTTTTTAATGTTTATTTTTGAGACAGAGAGGGACAGAGCATGAATGGGGGAGGGTCAGAGAGAGGGAGACACAGAATCTGAAACAGGCTCCAGGCTCTGAGCTGTCAGCACAGAGCCTGACGCGGGGCTCGAACTCACGGACCGTGAGATCACAACGTGAGCCGAAGTCGGACGCTTAACCGACTGAGCTACCCAGGCGCCCTGGTTGCTGGACGTTTCCGAGCTGCTCCCTGTTACCTGTATTTTATTAAGCATGTATCTACGTATATCCACCTGTCTTGTCTAGACAGCCAGGTATCTAGCTCTCTGTCAGGATAACTCAAGGAAGATAAGTATTAATATTTTCCTTCTGCATCAGAGAAATCATGCTTGTGTTAATGGAGATTGCTTAGAGTTGTTTTTTATTTTTTATTTATTTATTTTTAATTTGTTTAATGTTTACTTATTTTCGAGAGAGAGAGAGACAGAGCACGAGCAGGGGAGGGGCAGAGAGAGAGGGAGACAGAATCTGAAACAGACTGTCAGCACAGAGCCTGATGCAGGGCTCGAACTCAAGAACTGTAAGATCATGACCTGAGCCCAAGTCAGACATTCAACCCACTGAGCCACCCAGGTGCCCCTCGGAGTCATTTTTAAAGCCACCTTGTAGTGCCTCCATTCTGGGGCTTTGTTAAAAGTGCTGTTTGTACTCTTAGACCATTCCCACTGGTCTTCATTGACCTCAACGGCCGGTTAACATTTCTCTGTTCTGAATGTCACCTCAATGTAAGATGCCTCTTAAACAGGACTTTTCTTCTGCTTTTGTTTTTGTTTGTGTTTGGTTTGTTTGCACTTAAAGTCATGGGAGGGGGGGAGTACAGAGGCTTTTTCTCAATTGATTGATTACTAAGCCCCCAAAGGGTTAAAAAAAATGTATCTACTATTCTTAGCTTTTGATACCTAGATAATAAGAGCTATTGATTACTTGCTGTGACTATTCTAATTGTTTTCTTTGTCCAAAAGAAGAATTTTTTTTAATATTTTATTTATTTATTTATTTATTTATTTATTTATTTTTTAATTTTTTTTTTTCAACGTTTATTTATTTTTGGGACAGAGAGAGACAGAGCATGAACGGGCGAGGGGCAGAGAGAGAGGGAGACACAGAATCAGAAACAGGCTCCAGGCTCTGAGCCATCAGCCCAGAGCCCGACGCAGGGCTCGAACTCACGGGCCGCGAGATCGTGACCTGGCTGAAGTCGGACGCTCAACCGACTGCGCCACCCAGGCGCCCCTAATATTTTATTTTTAAGTAATCTCTATACCCAATGTGGGACTCAAACTCCCAACCCCAAGATCAAGAATCTGACACTCGACCAACCAAATCAGCCAGGCACCCCTATATAAAGGAAGAATTTAAATAAATAATTGGTGACAGAAAGATATAAAATTTTCAGACCTTACTGATTCTACATATTACTTTCTGACTCTTAAAAACTGCCACGCAGGGGCGCCTGGGTGGCGCAGTCGGTTAAGCGTCCGACTTCAGCCAGGTCACGATCTCACGGTCCGTGAGTTCGAGCCCCGCGTCAGGCTCTGGGCTGATGGCTTAGAGCCTGGAGCCTGTTTCCGAGTCTGTGTCTCCCTCTCTCTCTGCCCCTCCCCCGTTCATGCTCTGTCTCTCGCTGTCCCAAAAATAAATAAACTTTGAAAAAAAAAAAAAAACTGCCACGCATACAACCAAAAATTTGTGATTTTAGAGTGGTTGCGTATAGCAATATGGGCTTTAGAAGAGGGAGTAGGTATTTATTTCAGTGCCCCTATTTAAGGTCAGTTGTATAGCTTGAATGTCTTAATTTTCTTTGACATTAGGTTTCCTTAGTAAAAGAGGAAATGATACTGCGTCCATGTAGTAAACAGTATTGATAGCAGAAAAAATGTCTCATGTCTTTTGAGATATTTGGTGCATGCAAGGGATAAACTGGTATTACTAAGCGTTTTTATTACACTATATTGCAAAATATTTTATCATCATATATTCATTTATGTAGACAAGTGTTATTAATTCAGATTTCTCTAGATAGTAAATTATTCCTGGTCACAAATTAAATTCCTTGGGAGAAGCTAGACATTTTTCCCCCCAGCCCTGTAGGTACCGTATAATTTCTGAAATCCGCAAAACCACATCCAGGCTGACAACATGAAACAGGTGAAATAGACGTGATTTGTCCCTCCCACTTCTTCTCTTGGGTCCCCTGCCTTAATATGGGGAGGGTCTTCATGCAGCCTCCAGTACCTATCATCCGATGGCTATCATAAACATTTGCTGAATGAATCACCACCCAGGGATGACCCCTGACTCAACTCTGATACTCCCATAGAGTGGTCCTCTTAATTCTTTTCCAAATTTCCCTGGCTCGTTCCTGATTTCCTCGAACTGTCTTTTGTGCTAAGAAACTACTACTAAAACGACTAAAGAAAGCCATAGTGGTGAATTATGAGGTGTTCCCCTATTACTGCACTGTCCCTGTGACTAACAGACACAGGCTGGCAGGTCTGCAAACTTCAAATCAAGACTACTCCCATATAGTCCATTAAGTGTCAGCTCCTCATCCAAAGGAATTCGGAAGCTCCAACCTGTGCCCTGATAGGAATATAGTAAGTAAGACACAGGTGCCTAATAAACATGAAATGCCCACGCAAGTTATCAAATGCTCTGCCAGTATGAGTAATAAATTTCATAGCATGCCTCTTCTCAAAGCAGTACCTCTAATAGTGGGACTATTCAAGTCCTGATGCCTAGATATATTTTTGTGCAAGAAGGACCTGGGTTCACATTATACCATCTGCTTTGGAATTGAGGCAGCAGACTCCAGTTCACCTGAACAGAAATTTATCAAATCCCTTATTCAGCTTGTTTTATTTGCTAAAGTACTGGTGGGGGGGTTAATGTCCTGAGAGACTTCGATCTAAAGATTTTCAAGAAGTTGCTAGATATCATAATTATTGACTTTCTCAGTAGTTTTAGTTGAATGATCTAATTCATCAGTAAATATGGTTACATGCTTTGCTTCCTGAGAATAGAGCATTTCACTCAAAATTATTATTTTACATTTAAACTATTTTATATTTAAAGCTTACAGAGTATATATGACAGAATAGTCATTTGCCTGCAGAATAGGCTTTTTTTTTTCCTTTAGATGACATAAAAACCCATCCTATCCTGCAATCATGGAGAATTCAAATATATTAAAACCATCATATTTTGTAACAATTCCCATAGACCCACAGTGCATTTATTCTATGCTGTTACGCAGTGTTCTTATTCAAAAGATTTTATCGAAAGCATCTTGGGTATCATTGCTGTAGAAAGAAAACTTATGAATTTCTTTGGCTCCTGCATTTTCAGATTCTCTGCTGACTGCGATTTCTGCACCGTTGCTTCCTTTTTCAGTTTGTTAAATGCAAAGGTGTAATGACTACGGAGTCAAATAATTGACTCTCTTTGTACACTTATAAATGAATGTGCGTTTATCTCAATGTGAGATTTAAAGCCTACGCAGTTTGTTTAACATTTATACATGGGCAACACGCTAATTTTTTTTTAATTGCTTAAAATTAGAGTCTATAAGTACTTCACACAGTTTGCAGTAAAGTCTTCCACGCCTGCCCTGGGTTTTCAAATGTTTAAAGTGTTTTACTTACTAAGCCAGAGTTAGCTGTACAAGCAAAGAAATAGATTCTTCTCACTATGAACCAAATACAAAAGTTCTAAAACTTAACAAGCTCATGAAAATCTTAGTTTGTATTATAGCACAAAGGAAAAAAAATCTCATTCACAAATGGATTGTGACTCAAGGAAAAGTTGGTTCAATTTTGAAAACAAAACCCATCGTGCTGTACAGTTAAGAAGAAGATGAAAGGGGCGCCTGGGTGGCGCAGTCGGTTAAGCGTCCGACTTCAGCCAGGTCACGATCTCGCGGTCCGTGAGTTCGAGCCCCCCGTCAGGCTCTGGGCTGATGGCTCGGAGCCTGGAGCCTGTTTCCGATTCTGTGTCTCCCTCTCTCTCTGCCCCTCCCCCGTTCATGCTCTGTCTCTCTCTGTCCCCAAAAAAATAAATAAAAACGTTGGAAAAAAAAATTAAAAAAAAAAAAAAAGAAGAAGATGAAAAAGCTAAGACAATGTTGTATCTCAATTATATCTCAATCTTTAAAAATTAAAAAAAGAAGCTGAAGGTGTTTTACTCAGTGTATCACCTTTTGATTAAGGTTTTTCAAGGACTGGAATATAATATAATTTACACATCATGACGCCTTGGTAACTTTTTTTTCATTGATAATTTGGCAACAATTTTCTTTCAAGCCAGTGCATCTGTATAGAAGTTACTACTACTGTAGGTTTGTTGAAGACGTACTCTTCTTTAGTCAGAGTTCTTGAAGGACCTTGTGCAGCTGCAGAAGAGAGCCTGTGATAAACGGCTAGATCCAGATTCACATCCTTTGAACTTGCTAGATTGCTACCAAGAGGCGTGTAGATGGAGAAAATGTGCTAGTCTCGAAGTGCCCTCTGCTGTTTTATCCAGAATGCTGCACTCACACACAGCAGGGGAAACTTGGTCTCAAAGTTCTTCATTAAAAGCCTCAATTAAAATAATGCTCAATCGATAGATTTAGTACTAATGTTTCATTCACTGTGGACTTGTAAAAAAGCAGTTTACAACTTCCTGTTGCTGGGAGCACAGAGCTTCCTTGCAGGGAAAGGAGCGAGGTCTTGACTGCTGCTGGAGGGGCCCTCCCTCCTTGGCAAGGGCACAGCTCTTCAGTGATACAGTCTTTCCTTGGAGGTTGTCCAGGATTCATTAGGATGGGAACTTGTCCAGACTTCTAACGTCTCAACCCAGAGAGTTTTTAAAAATATGTCCTATGTATTTTTTTTTTAAGGTAGGTTGTACAGTTACTGTTTGGCACTATATTCATAGGAAAAGATCCCTAGGCCACTAGAGGATTTTGGTTTTGTGGCTAAATATGCAAGAAAAGGAGGTCCCTGCAAGTCAGAGGACTGGATGCTGCCTTAACATTCCCCAGCAGCAGACCAGACTTTGACTACAGTGGGTCCTTTCCCCATTACTGATCGATTGCCATGCATCCTGACCAGGCAATCACTTGTTCCTTGGTTATGTGGCCTTCTCCTCATTCTCCTTTTGACATGTTAACCCACCTGAATGTCTGAGCTCAGGCTAATTCTTTCTTGGCACAAACTAGGAAGTTATCTTTCTTGGTAAGACCCCAGACTTTTGATAGACTCGTGCCCACTAGGTGACTAATTTAGAACTTATTATATAGCTTTGAGAGATTTTTTTTTTCCATGAAAATCTTGGTGATTTCTAAACTGGTCAAAATGGATGGCCCGCCTGGATGGCTCAATTAGTTAAGCACTGACTTCGGTCATGATCTCACAGTTCACGAGTTCCAAGCCCCGCGTCAGGGCTCTGTGCTGACAACTCAGGGCCTGGAGTCTGCTTCAGATTCTGCGTCTCCCTCTCTCTCTGTCCCACCCCTACTTGTCCTCTCTCTCTCTCTCTCTCTCTCTCTCAAAAATCAATAAACATTAAAATAGTAAGCTGGTCAAAATGGAAAGAAAGTTTTTGTAAGTTCCAGAACAGGAAACGTAATGGAATAATTAGCTCAAATGGAGCCTTCAGGAGCGTGAGCTCCCAAATTGGGGAGTGTTTGCAGAGGTCTCTGTGAATCAAGTATTGCATTTCATGGAATCCAAAGCACTGTCAGTTGTAAGAGACACCATTACTTGATGTATCACGAGAAAAGAAACTTTCAACTATTATTCCAAGATACCATCAATTATAAGACACCTAATTTCAGAGACATTAAAACGTGAGGGGGGAAAAGTACATTTTAGAATTGATGAAACAGGGTAATTCCCACGAACAGTTGGGCCACATGGCAGTATATTCTTTGTCGTTCATGACTTAGGACCTACCATTAAAAATACATGATTTTCAGCTCACAACCTCATGCACTTTTTGCCTTTGTTTTTGTTTGGCTTTTATGTCACTTGGTTTTAAGGACATAAATGCAACAATGTTTGAGTGTGGGTAATTCTTCAAACGGATTTAAATTCCAGTCTGTAGATTTGGGAATCAAATGTGCATATATGGAAACATCCTTTTTTTCCTAAGCTTTTTTTTTTTCCCCTCAGCGTCCCACCTTAATGAAATGCTACATTGTTTCTGGGGCAAAAGGAAGGAAGGAAAAAGGCATTCTGACTTAGATATGAAAGCAGTGTCCTTCCCACAGTTTTCTTAGGGTTAGGATGAGTAGTTTATCGGCTTTGATGAGGCGGTGGGCCCCTGGCAATGTTAACTTGCAGTAGGGCCTGGGATGGAACAGGACGGGTCACTTTCTCAGTCACTGTGGTACCGGAGTCTTGATGTCGAGGACTGTCTCTAAATGTGAGCGTGACACAAGCACATTGTATTAGGTAATTCCTCTTGCCCTGAGGTTTACATCATTTCTACTTGTTATCCTAACTAATAGAATTCCATTCAAGGTTCCGTTATATCATGCACAGAAAGAGAGAGGCAATCCCTGTGTTTGGCATGTCGCAGCAAACGCTGTGATGGGAAACGTGCATCTCTGTTGAGAGCAGATGTAGCATGATGTCCAGTGAGAAGAAGAGGTAACTAGAGTAGGACCCTATGTGACTGCTCTTGTCGTCATCCGGCTCATCGCAGCTCATGTCCTCAAATATGAGGTTGGTACTCAAATATGAAGGCCATAAGGGCACTTCATTCATGCTGTCTGTGCTCTTGATCAGGTATGTGGCTATCGGAATCATCCATGTTGTGCCTGTGTATCAAAAGAGTGAGATGGTTATGTTAGTCCTCTCTCTTTTTTGCCATTAAAAAGGCTATTCAGGGGCGCCTGGGTGGCTCAGTCGGTTAAGCCTCCGACTTCAGCTCAGGTCACGATCTCGCGGTCCGTGAGTTCGAGCCCCGCGTCGGGCTCTGGGCTGATGGCTCGGAGCCTGGAGCCTGCTTCCGATTCTGTGTCTCCCTCTCTCTCTGCCCCTCCCCCGTTCATGCTCTGTCTCTCTCTGTCCCAAAAATAAATAAACGTTGAAAAAAAAATTTAAAAAAAAAGGCTATTTAGCTGACTAGTTATTATGGTATAGTGGTCCCAATATGATTGGGACCATATTAGTCACTCACAGATTCATAGTCTCTTCCCACTAGAAAAGGCTTATATTTGTGGATGGGGGATCAGGAGAACAAAACACAGATATGCCGGAAACATGGAGAGCGTATGTACCAGTATTCAAAAACATTGCTGAATCGGATGAAAATAGTTTTATTTCCCTCACTGCTTTCACATCACAGCCATATTTCATGTTATATTCTAGAAAGCTGAATATGTGTTTCTTTAAATGCATGATAGATGCAAATCTCTAGAGTCCTGAGTCTTATAATGATGAAGGTAAGTGACATAATGATAGACTACCTTAACTGGGGTTAATGGAAAGGTAAATCTAAATAAGACATGCAGTCCAATTTTAGCCATTCAGATTTTCTAATGAAAAGTAATGTATCAAATGGGATAGGCTTTCATTTGAAGTCCCAGTACTGAAAAGTACTTTTCAAGTTTATCCAGGTAGTATTCTCAAGGGTTGTATTTTCCACTCAGTGCAATTATTTCTGATGCTTCTTAGTAGTTATTGGGAAATTACCCAGAGTAATAATTTGTGTTTAGTTAGTTCATCTTATTTTTGTGATTTATAATAATAGCATAGTCGGTCACTGTAATTAAATGAAAGATGGCATTGAACTAGTTTGTAATCACATCCTTGTCTCTTTACTTTGGACATACGTTATAACATCATAACTTAGTTTTCATACCTAAATAAAAAAATAACAGTACCATATTATTAAATGAAAACTAAAAAAAAAACTTCTTAAGGTGAAATGTCATATACTGACCTCAGAGACTAGCTCTAGCAAGAGTCTACTGTGATCACTGGTTGTCCTTGATATGCTTTTTAACAGGCCTTAGGAATTGCTATATCCCAGAAGCTCCATGCTATTGCCGATTGGATGGAGACCTTTTCTCCTTAGGGAGGGATTTACTGGCATTCAAATTTCTAGGCATGATGAAAGGTCTCCACTATGCACCTATCTTCGAACTTAGTTTCTCTGGAGACACATGGGTGGCTCAGTAGGTTCAGCGTCCAACTTCAGTTCAGGTCATGATCTCACAGTTTGAGAGTGTGAGCCCCACATGGGACTCTGTGCTGACACCTCGGAGCCCGGAGCCTGCTTCAGATTCTGTGTTTCCATCTCTCTCTCTCTGCCCCTTCCCCACTCATGCTCTTTCTCTTTCTCGAGAATAAACATTAAAAAAAAATTTTTTTTTTAATTGAGCTCATCTGGACAGCTTTGCCTGTTTTTATCTTACAGATCCCCTATGCAGCAAGCTTGATCAGGAAAGAAAAGCTTGGTGCCCATCTCAGCAAAAGCTAAAAGGTAAGCTTACCAGAAGAAAGAGATTTTCCTCAATTCTGAATTATTACTCAGCTGTGTTCTTTATTGATGTTTTCGACATAGCCCAAGGGATTAGTAAACTTGCATCCTGCGTTTCAGCCAATATACTGATGAACTTCGTTATGCCCGGGCATGGGACTTCCTAAGCCAGTGGCTATGTACATTTTGTAGATTCCCTGGAAAATTCCTAAAAGTAACAAAAGTCTGTATCAGTCTGCAGAAGCGATCTTTGTTCTGTTTTGAGGTGTTCTGCTCTCTGCAGTTCTCCCTAACAGCCTGAGTATTGCCCCTCTGCAGGAAAGTGGAGTGTCCTCAATCATGCTTACTGTGTCTCATCTTCTCTGCCTCTCCTTTGCTTGTAAAAGCCTTCCCGAAATCTGGCTTTCGGTGAGCTACTGACAGACGGTGATGTGAACAATTGCAGGCAACACAGACCTTGGAGAACGTCTTCTGTAGGAAGAGTCATTCATTCCTTCCCTAAACCAATCACTGTTTCTCTAGAGTCGAAGCCAAGTTCGAGGTCACATCCCTGGCAACAATTTGAAAAACAAATATTCCAGGCTTCTCAGGAAGACAGTAAAAATTCATTGACTGTATTCAGAACATACCTAAACATTTCAAAAGCAACTTTTTGCTTATGCAGAAGACATATATAATTGTTAGAATTGAAGGGATGTCAAAACTAAGGCTTGCTGTTTCTGTGACAATACATTAGGATGACCTAACAACTGGAATTGCTAAATCAGGGAAAAACTCAGATGTCAGAGGGAGCATTTGTAAGTGCTCATGGCCAACTAGGATTGTGGTCATTTATCAGTGTGACCCATTCCTATCAGAATCATTCTTCCCCATCCTTCCCTCTGGAACTCCCCTCTGGAATATTTCCAACTTAATAGAATCTATTGGCAAAAAGAATTCTGTACAACGCGGGTGTGTGGTTCCTGTTCTTCCCTTCATGCCTCTTTCCTGCATATCACAAGCCTCCTCTGTCCTTGTACAAATGACAGTCTCACGTCTTGTCATCATCTTTATTAGTGATAATCTTCAGAATTTGTCTTAAATAGTGATGATTATGTCACTCATATTTCATCAGGAGCTCAAAACTATTTCCAAGACAGTCTCTCATTCATATGCTTTCCCTTCATTTTACACACAAGGAACTGAGGTACGGAGAAGAGAGATGTGACATTTTATGTCCACATTGCAAAGCTGCGAAGAGATCCCAGGGCTCCTGACTTTAGACTCAGTGCCCACTTGCCCCTAATGCATGCACTTCCTGTCCTCTGTAAGCAGATGTTTCTGCAAGAAAGACAGTCAAATAATAAGTCATTGTGTTTCCATATCCATGAAGTTATACCAAGTGGGCCTGTGAGTTGGCTCTGGTCTATATATTCAAGCATTCTTAAGTCTGAAGTTGACATTGGATAGTTTCCTTCTCATTAGAGCGGACAGGTTTGCACCAGCTGTGTGAAATGAATAATGTTACAACAGTCAGACTTCACTAAATCTTAACTCAGAATACCAAGGCAATCAAGGCAAGAATCACCCAAATTAATGCTGATAAACTCATAGGTATAATAATTTGAAAATGTCAAATTCTCTTTCAAGTCAAAGAGAATATATTAGGATGTGTTTTTAAATAACATTTTTATTGAAGTGTGATACATATTCATCAAAGTTCAAAAATCAAGTCATGAAGTCAACAAATCAAAACTCAATGGATTTTCACAAGATGAACCTACTTAGGCTTCCAGCACCCAGAGAGCCACCTTGCACCCCTGTCCAGTTATTCCTCCACTCAACAAAGATCAGCTTTGCCTGGTTTTGAACTTTAGCAAAGGACCTTGTACAGAACATTGTTTTGTATCTGGCTTCTTTTACTCCTCATTTATGATACTCATCCATTATAATGTAGTTTGATCTCCACTCAGGAACTTCAATAAACTCTTTTTACTCCTTCTTATTCCCCAACTCATCTCCTTTGCTTATGACGACTGCTCTTGTACCTACAAAAGGAAGACTGCCCAGAAACCATGCCTCTGATGGTGACATCGCATACAGCTAGGTGGAAAAAAAAAAAAAAAAAAAGATTGATTTGTGTTTAGTAACTAATGCTTCCTTCATGCTGATTTTGTTTCCATCCTTGCAGACAACAGGGATTTCTCTAAGTAGACCCTGGTGCTTTCAGAAGATTAGTGGTTACTTAAATGCTGAGCTAAATCAGCCAAGCAGAGAATCACGACCATATTGTTAGAGGCAGTATTTGATTCTCAACATGCCAAGCCTGCAAGGAATTACCCCAAGAGAGATTACAAAATAAAAATCATTACACCAAGGGAGAGAGACAAATTCTGCCTTGCTGAGTGACCACAGGTTTCCAAATTAGGGACTGATGCATTAATGTCTTATGCAAGAGTGACCCTTAAGGTAGTGTGCTGTGTTCTTGCCACCCAGTGGATTCCAATATGACTATTAAGAGGAGGAAGCTTTTCAAAACCACAGGCAATCCACTTAATAAGCTGAGCAAGTATCACCACATATCACTGCTCTACAAATCTTTTTTGCCCTACCTTAGGATGTAAGAAATTCCATGTTGAGTCAAAATAAGGTTCCACCCAGACCAGGTTACTAACTGCATAGTTCCATTAGAAGAGCCAAATTGTTGTTCTTAACAACACCAACCCTAAAATTTAAGCACGTGCACTGAATACTCTTAGTTTTCCCTTTATAACTTCTTAAAGACCCATTACCCATGGATTTATCTAAGCCTTTCTTCAACCTAGGCATAGTCCCCTTTGGGGCAATGAATTCTATTTGTTTAGCTACCAGCTGTGTTAAGTGTAGTTTGCTTTCTTTCTTTCTTTATCTTCAAACCACCTCCTAAAACAAGCCCTAGTAGACTAGCCATTGGGCTGCTTTGCGTATTTGTTTCATTGTAAGCTCACAGTACAACGAAAATGATTTGAAAAAAATTTTCAAAATGTTATGTGCATTTGTCCTTGCATCAAGGACTGTTTTTCACACCAGAATTATTCCTGAGAGTCTCTCTTACCTGTGGTTGTTTCCATGCCCCATGTCCTGCCCAGACACCCAGTGTGATCTTTGTGAAATCTGCACCACCAAAAAAAGTGCCATGATGTCAGCAGCAATTTAATCATTACGTTCTTTTTCTTCCAAGCATCTTTTGACATTATACAGATGTCATCCGTGTAGCTAGATGAAGCACCCAGGTCTTTCAGTCATTCTACAGAAGTGGAAAGTGGATCCTGGGAAATGGCTTGTTCGTAGTCATACAGAAACTCGTGACCAAGCCAGAAATAATAGTAACTATCATCTGTTGAGCACTGATTATGCCAGACATTGGGCTAAATTCTTTGCCACATTATCTATCTCTTTTGAACATTCCAACTCTAGAAGGTAGATCCTATTGTCATCCCCATTCATACATGGGAACCCTGAGGTTCAGTGGGACCACTCAGCTAGCACGTGGCAGAACCAGGACTCAATTCAGGTCCATGTGACTCTATTCCACTTCTCTGTCTCCCAAGGATCATTGGGTTTGTTTGGAGGGAGTCTGGCTTCTAAATCTGACACTGCTGCCCCATATTATCTTGGATAATATCATACAATCTCTTTGAGGCTCACTCTCATCAATAAAATGTAGGTGGCCAAACCTGATCAAAGTCTCTGCCAGTTCTAAAATGTTGACCACCACTCTTGCATACCAGACATCTGCCATACTCTCTCTCCTTTCCCACAAAGGGGCTGCTTTTATTAAAGTATGCTCAAGACCGTATATAACACCCAAGGGCATGACCAACCTACTTTTGCCTTATGTCTGCGTTTCCTTCATCACAGATTAATCCTTCCTTCCACCTTCTGGAGAGTTTGAGGATTTTTTTTTTCCTATACTGACAACATCTACCTCTTTTATTTGTGTCTCGTAACTAATTGTTAGTTTTCTTCATTTCTGGAATAATTGCTACAAAAATCACTACAAGAAAAAGGTCTTAAAATGATGTAGAGGGATTGTAATGGAACACTCTGTGTCTTCCTTTTATATAGATCAAAGGCAAAGGGAGGGAATAGCATATCCATTTCTCTCCTCTGTAGTCAGACCTATAGGACCAGGTTCTTTCAAGAGTCTCCATCGAGATTGACAATGTGCTCCTAGTCTGCTCAAGGCTTTGTGTCAATTCTTTTATTTAATCTCCAAAACAACCCATTGAGAGAAGGTCCACTGCTCTCACCATATGCTACAGCTGAGAAAACTGACATGCAGAGAGCTGAGTATGTTGTCTGTGGTCTTGCTCTGAGCAAGTGGCAGGATCCGAGCCAGGCTGCCTGGCTCTGCCACCCCACACTCATCTGCTCTCCTGTGATTCATACCAGGAGACTGTGGCCTGACCCGCATCCTCTATCATCAGTTGTAAACACGCAGTTAATAGCCAATCCGATGGTTTTGTTGCTGTTGAGTCACAAAAACTCCAGCCATGCTTCTACGGTTGCCCTGACCCCCCAGGACAAGAAATATAGAAGTTAACTTGGGCAGTCCAGCCAAAGCCAAAGCAGGGCACTGGCGCATGAAATTCTGTCTGCCCCTTTCACCACAGGCTGTCTTAAGCAAACTGGAGCTTCTAGAACCTAGCAAACATGACTTTCCTGTAAAGGAGGCATCGCAAGCCAGCATACTCTGATCTAATAGCTCTACTTTGGCTCAGTGTCAGCAGAGATGCATAAACTAAGAGAGCAGGCAAATATATGTACAAAGGAAGATGCTTTCAAGTCACCATTTCAATATTTCATCCAAACTGTACCAAAAATGTCTTCTTTCAGGATACACTAAATGTTACTTGATGTGTTTTTAAACTCTCTGACTATATGGGGCTGAAGTTGTCATTCTGCATTTCTTGTTCTATCCCAGGTGCACAGAATCACTTACTCTTGTTCTCTTGTAAGATACAGCCTGTCACTGAGCACTTCTGACCCACATAAAGACTGCGAATTGAAAGGGCTTGGGAATCAAATACAAAATCAGGTTCGGGAGAACCCAAGGACAAGTGACCTCAAAGCAGCATGGACAACCATGTAAAATAGACTGTAGCGGCCATTCATTAGTGGGGGGGAGGGGGGAGCCAACCAGAGCAGTCAATGCTTGTCGCATCTTTTGGTGGAACCAAAGTTTGAGTCTTTGTGTTTTTCAAGGCCAACTGAACCCAGAGCGTGGGAGTGCTGTTAGCCAACCGGGGTGGGAAATCCGTGGACGGTCCCAAGTGAACTCAGTGCTGCACACTCGGAGAGGGTGGCTCTGCAAGACTGTCTTTTACGCTGGAAGACGTGATTCTTGGTGGAAACACAAGACCTGTCCTAGGAGTGGGGATCACATTTCGACAGCTGGGACGGCATCAGCCGCACAAACCTGCTTTTCACAACAAACTGGACAGACTTAGACGTGGCCCCTTCCTCTCTGGTACTTTGCCTGCTGTATGAATGAAGATTGTATTCCTCTGGAAATATTTTACAGTTTAATATTGAGTGTAATTAAGAATATAATCATGTTATCAAAAATGGTATTTAACTCTGTTGTAGTTTCTTTAACATTCATGTGGATAAAAAAAAAGTCTATAATAAAAAGACTATGAAGTAATAGTTGTGTTCATGTAGTTAAGTGCACATTTGATTGGGGGCAACTAATAGCAATGAATACTTTTTAGTATTATTTTGACAAAATATTTGAATAAATTTATTTTTGAAAATGGAATTCCTTCAAAAATGATTATTAAAGTCTAGGTGAGCCTCCTTTGGCCATTGTTAGTGACTGGAGTCCTTCCCATCATGTTAGGATCTTTGTATGGGTAAAGGAAGCCTCTGTATTCCCGCTAGTTCTTTTGACAGTGTTGGTGATGGAGTTGATATTGTACCTTCCTCCTTACTGTGATGTTGAATCAAAGTCTGGGGTCCTTTTATGCCAAAAATTCTGCCTCTCAGATGAGGTAGAAGGGCCAAAATCATAACTCCTTTGGGGCCAGGATTTCTAACGTCTTGCTGGGTTACACAGAAATCTACCGTGGAAGACCTCTTACCGTGAAGTTGCCAAAGACCATCCTAACTGAAGAGGTTCCACACCAGTGGCATCCCTTGACAGATTTCAAAAGAGATTTCGAATGTATTACCATGATATTTGATACTTTCCCCCCACCATCTTCGTTATCACGAACTATCAGAAAAAATTCACAATTTAACCCTTGAGATAGATGTTCTTACCTTCTGCTGCCACATTAGGAAACCAAAAGGGGGTTGCTCCGGGTGGCTCAGTCGGTTAAGCGTTCAACTCTTGATTTCAGCTCAGATCGTGATCTCACAGTTCGTAAGTTCAAGCCCCTCATCAGGCTCTGCACTGACAGTGTGGAGCCTGCGTAGGGTTCTCTCTCTCCTTCTCTCTCTCTGCCCTTCCCCCTCCCAAATAAATAAATAAATAAACTTTAAAAAACAGAGAGAGAAACCAAAGGAGGGCTCACTCATTAGTGGTTTTGTTCCTAGCCCATGAAGGATAGGAAGCCAGTCAGAGAAGGATCTAACCGGGTTCTGGACTCCGAGGACAGGTTACCAGTGATGACTACTGGAAGATAATATGAGGATGCTGGGACTGACCAGAGAGGCATTCTGCCCTCTCTGAGCTGTTCTGGCCTGGGTCTGAGCATAGGGCTCACACAGCCTTTCAGACGTGGCACACGTTTCTGAAACCGGCGGCTGTGCTCAGGGGGGTAGCTGGACAGTCAAGTTGGTGGACCTTTTCCTCCATACAGGCTTTATATCATACGTGGGGATGGAAGCCCAGCACCCTTAGCTTTGTACTTTAAGCCAATACAAGAAAATTCTCTGGGAGAACGCAGACCTGGCTTTATGACCAGCCACCAGGGGACAGCAGTGGTCGTTTTCTGCCGAGCCCAGTGTAAACTCCAGGACCAGGTAGCAAGAGCAGTGACTGGGCAGTCTGGAGTCAACTAGCAGACTTGCAGATGAACTCAAGGCCTTTGTCCTACAGCTGCGTCAACTGGCTGTATAAACGAGCCTGAAATGTCATTCTTTTCCTTTCTAACTGCAGCTTGAAGCGTCTCAGAGTTATTAGTGCTAAAATATCAGCAAATAATTTTGAAGCAAAGAGGAAATTAGAGCCAGAGGATTTCACCAGTATGTCTGAGAGGCTGGAGTTCATAACTGTGGCATAGCTCTGAACTGAATTAATGGCCAAGCCCTTGTGGAAGACCATTGGCCTCTCCTGCTGAGGATGCTGGAAATACGTTGTGCCTTTCCGTTCTCCTCCTAAACTCCAGGCTCTGTCGAAGCCCGGCTGTACATCTTTCCCCAAGCACTTGGAAACTGCAGCTGTCTTTATACTCATGACCTCAGAGTCTCCCCGCTTGTTAGGTATTTTATCAGACTCTATCTATTTCTTACAAGCAGTAGAGCCTAACAGTCCTCCGTGCCAACCATGAAGTTATACACCCAAGCCCAAAACCTTCAGAGCACAAGAGTCATGATCCAGAATATGATATGGAAATGTCATTAATCCACATATTTTCTCATTAAGGAGAGTGAATACCTCTTCTTTCTTCTAGCAATGCTTGATGGTTCTAAGTTGGAACAAAAAGAAGTTGTCCCTAAAACTGGATGTGATTGGGTTATCTGAGCTGCCTTGTGGAAACAGACAGGACATCCATCTAAAGCTCTGCATGGGGCTAAAAATAAAGCCACTCTTCAGAAGGACAAATAAAAAATTCTTGGCCCCACAAAATGACAGCAGGAAAATGATGTGCTCTTTTCTTTGAGTGTTTTGTCATGTTAAAATTCCAAGGTGAAGCCAACTATTAGCTAATGAAGAGTAAGGGCAATACAAATAAAATTCTCTGTTTTTATCCCAAATGAAATAATAAGATCAGAAATGGCCATAGCAAGTCAAAGCAGAAAGCTGGACCCACACAATAAAGCATTTCCTGTTGGGACAGGCATTTCAGACGGATGCTTTTGATACTCAGGACGCCTGAGTAATTGCTCATCTATTTGCCACAGGCAAGGAGAGTGGGACATCACACCCCAATTTCCTTAGATTGAGCAATGAGTGTAGCGTCAGCTCTGTGGAAAATAGAGGAGAATTCTCTCCTATCTCTAAGCAGATAGGATCCCTTTCACTTAAGGGTAAGAGTTAAAACAGCCTTGGTCAGCAGTGAGGAAGGTCAGAGAAGAGGAATATCATCAGCGTGCTAAGAATGTGTAACCACATCATTCAATGGGGTGCTTCCAGGTGACCCCGGGCCCAGTGACAGAGGTCCTTTGTCTCTCTATACAGTTGAGGGCACAAAGTTCAAGTCTGACCACGTGCCACGATCCACCATACACAACCCACACCCCAGTTTACAATTACACTCTCTTCCTTTTGTAAGAAGATGTGCACCATAAACTTGCCGGAGGCAGGAGACGTCCATTTCGGCTCACGACCGTCCCTCTACTGCTGAGCACATGTAGTCGCTACCCAAAATATGTTTGTTGATTAAGTGGATCTTGTTTATTTAAGCCAGTCACAAAAGCAGATTGCTACATGGTTATCACTTGAAACTCTCTCTCGTAGAATGTTGACATGTCATTTGGTTTCAAATGACCGTATGTGGCAAATGTTAGTTACCATCCAACAGTATCCATTCTTGGTGGCAATACACCTAAATAAAAGGCCACGTTTCCCAGGCTTACTCACGGTTAGATGCGGCCATGTGACTATGTTCTGGTGAATAAGATGTAGGTAGAAGTATGTGGAATTTTCAGGAAGGTCACTTCAAAAGAGTTTGACTTAGGCAATGTTTCCCTTTTCCCTTCCCTTTCCTTCTTTTCTGATGTCTGTAATATGGATGGAGCCCCAGAAGCCATCTTGGGCCATGAGGTGACTTTGAAGATAAAGGCCGTATGCTAGTATAGGCACAGAAAGATAATAAATAGAAGCCTGGGTCCCCAACAACTACTGAACCAACATTCTAACTCTGGACTTCCCACTTGCAAGTTTGTTTTTTGTACTGGAGAGAAATGAAATTCTGTCTTGCCTAAACCACTATTATTTTAGATTTTCTGTTAACAAAATTTCTGATTGCAAAACCCCTCTCTCCGTTTGGGGCTCAGTGATCAGCGGACAGTAACACCCCTCTTATTAGTGTAACAATTTTCCAATGCATACTTATGCCATCTTTGTATTCTTACGTTGTCATTAGCCCTTTGATTTAGCTAAGGGAGGTCAGTGGATATGAAGGCTAGTTAGTTGCAGAGTCAAGCCTCAAATCCAGTTCTTCCACTGCCATGACAAGCTTTTTCTGCTCTATCCCTTGGCCTCATCATCAGAGCTGAACAAGTCCCTATCTCTGATATCCCCCATTGCAATATAGATAGGTGAAGATGGCAAAAGGGGCTAGATATGGACTTGATCTGCTCCCCAGGGTAGGTCAGGAACTAGGCTGGAAAGGGACACTGTCCAAAAAGCCTCACGGGTTCTTGTGTGACGCAAGCAAAGCTGTGACCAGGTGCGTAGCCAGGACCACGAAGGGAACAGAGCCCAGCAGCACAGACATCTCAGGAACAGGAGGTTGTCAATCATCATCATCCTTGATAAGGGGTGCCTGCTGTTCACTTGACATTCGTGGGCACATTCCAGCCTTGGGAAAACACACCACTGAGAATAAATAGGCTGGCAAGAAGCAAACCCAGTGCTTGACTTAAGGATATGATGGGTGGAGAGCAATTTGACTCAGGAACCCATGTGGGCATTGTCTCTCCTAGCTGGAGGGCAGCAGGGTACACGTGGGAATCGGGTGATAACCCTGGGACCCCCTAGACTTGGGCCAGTAACCACCACACAAGACTAAAAGAGAGCTAAGGCTTTCTAAAGGCCTCTGGACTCCAATCTCGATGTGGGCTCTGAAACAATGTTGTAGCTTCAGGAGGAAGAATGGAAAGATAGCCGGTTTTGAGCTGAGAAAGGATCAAAAAAAATGCTAAGAGCTGAAAATACCTTGCTGCAAATGGCCCCTTATTTCCAAACCAGGCCTCCTATACATATAGTTTAGAAGTAATGAACTCAAGTTACCTAAAGTAAATAATCATGCTGAAACGCCACGACTCTGTAGCAAATTAAGAACTTCCCTGAGAGCATTGTTAACGTCTGGAGTTTTCAAATAAAAAAATTCGTTCTTCTCATCCAACTTTTACATCATCTCACTATTAAGGACAGTGGCTTCCTGGATGATTGTTAATGATGGTTTTCTTTATTATATTTTAGACCATTTAGCAAAGTTTATTGATTTATACTTCCTTGTAATTAGTTGTAGTGATTAAAATAGCTTTTATGGCCCTCTGGAGATTGACTTTTTAAAGAATCAACATTTACCCCAAATTGTGTGCTTTAAAACATGGTTAAATACTGTTTGGATTCAGTACTAAACCATCATTGGTGAAACTGTGATTTTATATGTCGTTTCTTTCTCATCCCTCTGCTTATATGGCACTATCATCCAATTACTTGGCAGCCAATAATAATAGCAGCAGCCAACTTTCATTGATTGATTACAATAAGCTGAACATTGTGCTAAGTGTCTTAACACATTATTTCACTTAATTCTCTCAACAACCCTAATGAGGCAGAGACTATTTAACTATTTAAAGGTGTTAAGTCACATAGTAGGTGAGTGGAAAATTAGGAATTTGAACCTTTGGTTATTATGACTTCAAAATCTCTGCCTTTTCCGGGATTCGAGCTCACAAACCGTGAGATCATGCCCTGAGCCGAAGTTGGACACTCAACCCACTGAGCTACCCAGGTGACCCCCAAACCTCTGCTTTTAACCACTAAACTCTGGTGCACACTGCCAAGGGAGCCAACCCAGACCCTTTGTACACATGGGTGAATTGGAAGTCCAATTACTGACATAATTTGAAGGATGCTGGAGACCTCTCTTAAACAAAAATATCTCTCACCAAACTCCCTTGAAGCTGAAATTCCTCCATTAGCATGATTCCTTTGACTAAGGTATTACATGCTCTCAGAATTACAAGTGCTCTAACACAGTGTTACTTGAAGTGTGGTCTATCAACGCTAAAACAATAAAACTCATAGAAGAAAACATAAGAGTAAATCTTTATGACCTTGGGCTGGCGGGAATGTAAAGTAGTGCAGCCATTGTGGAAAACAGTTTGGCAATTCTTAAAAAAATTAAACATAGAATTTTTTTCTATGCAATTCCACTGCTAGCTATATACTCAAAGGTATTGGAAACAGGTACTCAAATACTTATTATCATAGCCGCACTATTTACAATGGTCAAAAGGTGGAACAAATCATGGGTCCCTCAATGGATGAATGGATAAACAAAATATGGTGTATACTATTTTTCAACCATGAGAAGAAATGAAAAATTGACACATGCTACAACATGGATGAACTTTAAAAACATTATGCTGAGTGAAAGAAGCTAGATATAAAAGGTCACATAATGCATGATTCCATTTATATGGAATACCTAGAATGCCAAATCCATAGGGACAGAAATAAGACTGGTGGGTTTCAGGGATGAGAGAGAAGGCAGAATCTGGTAGAAGCTGCTTAATGGGCACAAGGTTTTCTTTTGAGTGATGAAGATGTTTTGGAGCTAAATAGATGTACTGGTTTCACAAAATTGTGACTGTATTAAATACCATTGAAATATCACTTTGAAATGGTTAATTTTATGTTATGGGAATTTCATCTCAATTTTTAAAAACTTTATAAATTTAGCAAAAGATACGTAAGACCTTTCCTCTGAAAACATCAAAGCATTGTTGAAAGAAATTTAAAAGACCTAAAACAGTTGGTAGAAATATACTATGGGCATAGGTTGGTAGAGTCATTATTGTTGAGATGTCAATTCTCCCCAAATGTGTTTATAGATTCAACACAATTTCAATCAAACTCCCAAAAAAAGTTTGGGGAGAAACTGGCAAGATGACTCTATAATTAAACACAAGGGTACACAGAACAATTTTGAAAAAGAAGAGCGAGGTTTCAGGAATTTATGCTACTTGATTTCAAAACTTACTATAAAGTTATAGCAATCATAACACGGTGTGTTACTAGTTTCAGAATTGACGAGCACTAGTGTAACTGACTAGAGAGCCCAGACATAGACCACACCTATATGGTCATTCGACTTTTGGCAAAGATGCCAAAGAAATGGAGAAAAGAAAGTCTTTTCAACAAAATGGTGTTGGAATAATTCTGTATCCATATGAAAAAGAAAAAAAAGAACTTTAACACCCTACCTCACACCATATACAAAATTTAATCTGAGACAGAGGATAGATCTAAATGTAAAACCTGAAATCCTAAAAATTTCAGAGCAAAACATGGGAGAATATCTTCAGGCAGGCAAAGATTTCTTAGTCATACAAAGCAACAGCCACCAAACAACCAAAAGCCAACTCTGACAAATTGGACTTCACCAGAATTAACATTTTGTGCTTATCACACACAACACCAATCAGAAAATAAATACGCAAGCCACAGGCTGGGAGAAATCATAACATATATCTGACAAAGAACTTGTATCCAGGATTTATAAAGAACACCTTGACCTTAATAAAAATAAGAAGCAATTTGATTTTTAAGAAAAAAACTCACCGAAAAGAATAGACATTTCATAAAAGAAAATATATAAATTATCAATAAACATATGAAAAAGTGACTAACATTGTTAGTCATCAGGAAATCAAATTAAAATCACAATGAGACACTGTCACATGCCTGCTAGAATGACTAAATGTAAAAGACTGACAAACCCAAATGTTGACAAGGTCATAGAGCAACTGGAACTCACACATTGTTGACGGGAATGCAAAATGGTATACATTCTTCAGGATGATGTTTGTTGATTTCAAGCCTAAGCCAGAGTCAATGCACTTGAATCCCAAGAAAGGGAAATTTAAGAACAACCAATAACAAAGAGCCAACTAGGCTTTCCTAAACAAGGCAATGATGTAACCTATAGCCGATCAAATAATTTACTTTGTTTAAGCATATTTTATGTAAAATCCTTGCCCCTGTGAGTGGAGTGCCCCTAACAACCTTCAGTTTGGCACTGACCAATTCAAGTCAATGCATGAACAAATCAACTATCGAAAATTGTAATGTGCCTCAACTTACGTTTTCAAACAACATAATCACCATGCACAAAAAGAGGGAGCTGCAAACCCACTGCGGGGCTGGTAACTCACTATTCAGATCATTTCCCAGCCTCCATTCCTATCTTTTTGAGTCTGATTCTGTGGTGTTCTTGGATCTTTATGAGGCTTGGATGCAAAGAGAAGATTCCTGTTTTAAGTATTGCCATCTATATTCTTCTGTCAACTCCCATTGCCTGAAGGAACTTGAATAGGCCTCTACAAACTAAACCAAACCTATAAACAAATGCTTAACCCACTCTCTGTGTTGCTTTTATGTAGTCCCATTTTTACTTACGTCTGTGGCTAAAGATACGAAAGACATTTTCTGTATTCTCTGTTCAAGACAAGTATGTTGGGAGAAAAAAACACATGGTTTTTCCATTTCTTAGAGAAAGGAAAGACGAAAGCTGTGCCATAAGACAACAGGTTTTTAGAACCCTCACAGTCCCAGAATCCTATTTAACACCTATAGGCAGACTTCCTGCTATACTTGGGTCTCCGCACCCCCTTCTCATGGCCCCCGCCATCTTTCCTGCGTGTGTGAGGTGAATTCAACCAAGATTAACAAGGTAATGTTTGTAAAAAAGACATCTTTCCTTTAATAAACTGCATAAATAACAACAGACATAAGAAAATCCCTGGGGAGATGCTACTTAATTCTGAGAACTCCTGGGAGGTTTCCTTGTTTTTAACATTAAGTAACAAGGAAAGAAAAATCTTGGCAACAACAGATGTGGGTGTATCATCTTCTGGAGCAGAACTTTTCATTCTTAACTTTCAATAAGCCAAGGCCAATTGACCTTTTCAGCCACGCCAGCACCAAACTAACTTGGGAGAATATTCTCACACCAGTGAAGGCTCAGAAACTAATACAAGGAAAATAAATATGGTCTAAGGTTTTGTACCAGCATGTTTACCTTGAAAATTTTTGATGCTACTTATTTTCTACAAAAGAAATCTCAAATCCCACCTGCTGTTCAAGGCCCTATACAACTTGGACCCAACTTACATTTGCCATCTCATAGCTGGACTCTTCCTCCATTGGTCCCCAATTCCTACCTTCTTGCCTTTGCTGGCACCATTTCTCCACTTGGAAGGCCCTCCTTCCTTTTAAGCTCTGTCTAACCCTCAAGATTCAGCAGCTCAAGGCCACCACTGGCCCTGGCTCTCTAACCCCTTAGATTTTCTCCCTTCTCTTAAAAAAAAAAAAAAAATTCTCCCTCCTCTAAATCCCATCAGGGTATTGGGTTTTCTGCACCAGTCACTTGGCCCTTTTTAGGTGCTACCTTGGGTTTCTTATTGGTCTCTCCATCTTACGTGTGCCTGGTGAGACTGTAAACTCCTTCAGGGCAGGAACAAATAGCCCCGGTCCCATACTGCACTCTTCTTAGCTGGATAAGCTCTGCTGCTCCGTAAGCGTTTCCTAATGCAGATGACTTGGATGTCTCAAATGCTCTCAACTTGTGTGCGGTTTGTAGAGAATTATCAGAACTTGGGACGACCCGATGTACAGAAATGTGGCCGACCAAGCTATTCTTTCTGAGCCATGGTTCATTTACTATCACTACTTCTACTTCCCCACCTGTCCCCTTGAGAGTCTTTATCCTCTATACGTATACATATACAGATGCTTCTTGACTTTCAAACTTTCATATATTATGTAGCTTTGCTCCAGATCCAAAGTAGGTTAATTCCACTCTTAACACCAGCAGATGACTCTGGTGGTAGTTGGTATGATGCCAGTGGCTCTAAGAATAAATGAACCTAGCACAGTTGTTCTTGCACTCTGCCTTCTCCTCAAGCTGCTGCCTGCCCCCTTCCCGTCATTGCCAATTCCTTTTTCTTAATTCTTCACAGATTTATTTGCTCCTGCGAACCCAGCTTCTGCCCTGACAGATGGCCACATTTAGCTTGCCTTTATATTGGATCATGACTTTGTTGTTCTTCATTTTATTTTGTTGAGTCCTAAGTATATTTATTTCTTATTGAGAGAAGAGGGTGCCTCTCTCGCTCTCTTGCTCTCTCTCTCTCTCTCTCTCACTCCCTCTCTTTCTCTTTTACTGTATTTGTAGTTAGGGTAGATTAAGAAATGCTGCAGTAACAAATAAAACCCTGAAATCTCAGTTGGTCAGTGGCTTAACAGTATAAAAGTTTATTTCTTAATCAGATCACAGTCCACTGTGGCTCAAGAGAAAGTTTTCTTCCATGCTGTGGCTCTAACAATCCTGAGATCTTTGGAGCTCTCCACTGGATCCAGTCTACCCACCAATTAACACCGGGGGGGGGGGGGGAAGATCAAACAGAAAATCCACTCTTTCTCAACTGCCCTGGCCTGAAAATCAAATTCACATTACATTGGCCAGAATTCAGTGATACAATCCTACCTAACTATAGGGAACACTGAAAAATCTACCTAAGAAGGATTGAACTGGATATTGCTGAACACTATCAATCAGTACCATACCTTATCATTTCTATCTTCCAGTGGATTCTCATTTTATTTATTACGTGAAATCTTTTTTCTTTCTTTCTTTTTTTTTTTAAGAGATTCTTCATGGAGCACAATGACTTCTTGTTCTAATTCGGATCAATGTTTTTTAGGACTATGGCATACCTCTCATCTTAGATTTTTTCATTGCCTGCTTAGTTTAGTTCCATCACTTCTTTAACTTCTTGTTTTTTATTAGCCTACTACTGGAGTACAACTCCAGATAACTTTCTCCAAAAAGATGCTTGAAACTTACCTCCTTTGGAAGATAAGTGTCTTGAGGTCAAGGCATCTGTCGTGTTTACTGTTGTATCTCTACTGCCTAAGAGAATGCCAAAATAGGTACACAGTACATATTTGTTAGCTAGGCAAAAACTTTGAGTGTTTTCCATGTTTAAAAGTCTTTTTAAAAAATAACTTGTTTAAAAAATAATTTTGGGTGGCTCAGTCGGTTAAGCCTCTGACTTCAGCTCAGGTCATGATCTCACGGATTGTGAGTTCGAGCCTGGCGTTGGTCTCTCTGCTGTCAGTGTGGAGCCACTTAGGATCCTCTGTCTCCCTCTCTCTGCCCCTCCCCCCGCTCATGAGTATGCCCATGCTCTCTCTCCCTCAAAGATATACCTTAAAAAAAAAAAATTTTTGCTTTAAAAATGTTAGTTTTGCCTTTGTCTTAAAAATCTTTATTTTGCTCTCACCACGAATAGTTTGGTTGGCTATAGAATTTTAGGTCTAAAATTATTTTCTTTCAAAACCTTGAAAGAAGTGCACCATAGTCTTCCACATCTTATTTCTTTATAGGTAACATGTTTCCTCCCTTGAAGCTTTTAGAATCTTTAATAGGACTTTAAATCGAAGATGTGGTAAGTTCTGAAACTTCATAATGATGGGTCCAGCCAATGCTTTTTAAAATTTTTATGTAATTAACTAACTAATTAATTAATTTATTTATTTATTACCATTTAACCTACTCTGTACCCAGTAAGTCCTCAGTCTTTTTTTTCAGTTTGACCATTCGTGTACTTTTCATCTCTGGAAATTTTTACTTCTAGTATTTCCTGTTCTATACTTCTGTCCTTATGAAACTCTCATTTTCCCTATGCTTTCTATATTTCTGTCTCATGTTTTTATCTCATTTTTTCCCCCTATGTTCTCGACTTCATCTTCCAATGAACCTGTTTTGGAGGGCTATCATAGTTTTAATCTTAAGAGTTCATTCTTTTTCTCTGATTGTGCCTTCTGTACATAAATAGCTGAAAAAAGGTTTTTTTAATGTTTCTTTATTTATTTTGAGAGAGAGAGAGTGCTCACACACATGCACATGTGCAGGTGAAGGAGGGTCAGAGAGAGGGGGGGAGAGAGAATCCCAAGCAGCCTCCATGCTCAGCACAGAGCCTGACGTGGGGCTCAATCTCACGAACCACAAGGTCATGACCTGAACTGAAATCAAGAGTCAGACACTTAACCAACTGAGCCACCCAGATGCCCCAGAAAAAACTTATTTTAAATGCCTGTCAAATCACTTTTATTATCACTAATTAGCCTTATTTTTTTAATTGAAGTATAATTAACATACAGTGTTATATCAGTTTCAGGTAAACAGTCTTTTTTTTTTTTTTTTTCTTTCTGAATTATCTCTGTCTCCATCTCAGGTCAGTTTTCTGATTTTTTTCATCTTGGTCTTTCCTTTTCATGTTGCTGGTTTTCATCATGTGTCCTGTTTGCCTGTTTATATTTAATAATAATGAATGTGAGTGGATATTTATACAATTGGTATGGGGAGAAATGTCTAACTGGAAGCTCTGTGTACTTGGAAAAGGACAAAATCAGCAGGTTAGCTGTAGACTGAACTAGCAGGGAACCAGTAGTCAAGCTAACAGCCTCCCAAACGACAAAATAAGAACAGCCCAACTCTAGAGCAGCAATGCACACATTAAAAGTCTTAGCTCTTCTCAGATTGTTACATTTCTTTTTTAAAAAAAAGTTTATTTATTTTGAGAGAAAGAGAGAGGGAGAGCGCATGATCCGGGAAGGGGCAGAGAAAGAGGGAGAGAGAATCCCAAGCGGATTCTCAACGCAGGGCTCCAACTAACAAACCACAAGATCATGACCTGAGCTGAAACCAAGAGTTGGCCACTTAACTGACTGAGCCACCCAGGCACTCCCAGATTGTCTAATTTCTTAAGAGGAAAGTCCTTTTGGGCTTGTCCAGGGGCGAATGCAGACTGTTTGCTGTATTGTCCAAGAAGTTTGAGAGTGAGGACAGGGAAAGCTGAGTACTTCATATAAAGATCATTAATCAACCCATGTTTTCAGGCCTGCTTCTCCTTCTGTGTCTCTGTTGTACTTCCAGCTCTGAATCAGCCGGTTTTGTAAAGTTCTTCAGGACAACGACTTCCACCTCCACTGCAACCCATTCATGGTTCATTCTAAGCTACAGCTTTATCCACTGTCATCCATCAATATGCTTCCTTCCCTTTTTTGTTTCTTTCGATCTTCCATATGTTGTTGAAATTTCTTATGTTCCACTATATACTTGCTATCAGAAATGTCTTTCCCTTTTTTATTCCTTTGTAATTTAACGGAGTCTCGAGAAGTAGTAATGAGAAATACAAGTATGCCATCTTGAACTAGAAGAAAAGCATATATATTTAAAGGCCCCCAGCTGATTCTGATGATCAGCCAAGTTGGGGAGACACTGTCCTAAACTATCTTTCATGCTTACTTTCCCTTTATTTTAAGCACTGGGCATTTACTGCTTTGTAACTCCTTGCATTCTATGCCTTGGTTTTCTTACTAGTTGATCACTGTCATCAGAGCAGGAGCATGTATGATTATTATTTGTGCTTAGCCTACTGCACTTCACCCAACCCCTTGGACAATATAAATCATGGCTTAAAAGTTCAATAGATTCTCTCCTTGAGTAACAGAATGAACAAATGGATGAGTGAGTGAAGGAATGATATGCATTTGAGTAAGTAGTTTCTCTAGTTTTTTTTTTATTCTGCTTTTATTTACTCAGTAGTTTTCTTTTTTTTTTTTTTTTTTTTGAAATAAAACTAGTCAGCTATACGTAGCCATTCAGGATTAATTCCCTTTAAAAATAGATACAGTGACTCACTTTTATTTTTTAAAGAAACTTTCCATTTTCAAGAGCCCTATTTCCAGAAACACTTCATAATGCACAGGCTTTCAGCTTGCAAATGGTTTCATTTGAGTCTCGTACCAGGAATAGCTTGTATGAATCCATAAACATGAATGAGGCTCTTCTTGTGGGATTTTCCTATTTTAGTCCAATGCTTACCTCAAATAGAACCCATTTAGGTGAATTCTGCTGCCATAAACCCACTTAAACTCAAGGTTGCCATTGTAAATAACAGGATTAAAAGCAAACATACCTCAGTCATCATTGATTCATATCTCAGACTTAAACAATTATATATATATTTATATATATATATATATAAATATATTAGGACAAAAACGTTAAAAATGAATAATCCATTTTTATCATTCTTCAAGGTGAGTCTAAATTTTTGATAAGTAACATACATAATCCTTACCTTAATGAACTAGTTTTTGTTTTTTTTTTTTTTTTTTTTTTTTTTTTTTTTTAACGTTTATTTATTTTTGGGACAGAGAGAGACAGAGCATGAACGGGGGAGGGGCAGAGAGAGAGGGAGACACAGAATCGGAAACAGGCTCCAGGCTCTGAGCCATCAGCCCAGAGCCTGACGCGGGGCTCGAACTCACGCACCGCAAGATCGTGACCTGGCTGAAGTCGGACGCTTAACCGACTGCGCCACCCAGGCGCCCCTAGTTTTTAATGAACACAGGAATAGAAACGCTGAGATTTAAAAATAGGAATGGAAAGAGAGCAGCCAGCACATTTATGGTAGACTTATTCTAAGATCTGACTTGCAAACTTTTTTTCTTTACCACATACCTGGTATTTTTCACTGAGTGAGTGAAAAGTTTTAGTCAGTTTAAATCAGTTTAAATAGCAACTATTTTCTTCAATCAGCAAGTGTTTTCATTTTGTTATAGATGATTCGAGTATTGTGCATAGTATTTAAGTCAGCCAGGACCGTGGGGATACAATCAGCAAAATCCAGAATGTGGGAAGTCTTACAGAACAAATGACCCAGTTCTCTCAACAAATAAATTACTTTCCTTACTTAACTTTGAAAGAAGTACATGGACGGCTCTGGGGAGAATAAATGGTAGAGGAGCAAAAACCATGGAGCTATTGTATACATCTATGCACGAGTGGATGATGGCTTGCACCAGGGTTTTAGTGGTAAGAAGATGAGAAATAGTCAGATTTGGATATATATCGAAGTTAAAGTCAAAAGAGTTTGCTGACAGATTGTATATAGGGTGTGAGACAAAGGGAGAGAGTGAAAGACAATCCAAGGATTTTTCCGTGAACCACTGGAAGGATGGAATTGCCATGGATGACTGCAAGAGAAGTGAGTTTTGGAGGGAAATCAGGAGTTCAGCTTCGGGCAAGGTAAGTTTGAGATGTCCATTAGACACCCAAGTGGTAGTCAGTTGGAAATACCAGCAAAGAGTCCATGGGTGAGTTCTGGGTAGGAGATATACATTGGGGAGTCTTCACTTGATTTTGGCTCAGGTCATGATCCCAAAGTCGTGGGATCCAGTCCCACCTAGGGCTCTGTGCTGAGTATGGAGCCTGCTTAAGATTCTCTCTCCCTCTCCCTCTGCCTCTCCCCCTTCCCTCCCCGACTTGTGCATGTGCTTTCTCCCAAAATAAATAAATAAACTAAAAAAAAAAAAGAAGATTCTCTCTCTCCCTCTGCCCCTCCCCCCAAAAATAAAAAAAATAAATAAATTTGGGAGTCTTCAGGGTATATAAATGTCAAGCTGTTAGAATAAATTAGATCGCCAAGGAAGTGACCGTGAGTAGAGATCTGTTCCTTCAAAAATACCGTGGACAAACAACCCCAATATTTAGTGACGTAAAACAGCAATCGTCTATTCTCATGGATCTGTACTTGGATACGGATTTGCTTATCTAGGCTAGACTTGAGTAGGGTGAATTGGTTCTGTTCTAAGTGTCTCTCATCCTTCTCCTGGAACCAGTGGCCCAGCTCTGGCATGCTTTTTTTGTTTTTTTGTTTTTTGGGGTTTTTTTGTGGCAACGTCAGAGGCACAAGAAAGAAACACATAAGGCCTTTAGGTTCAGAGCTGGCACAGAATTGCTTCCTCTTTACTCTACCAGCCAAAGCAAGTCATGTAGCTGAACCCAAAGTCAAGGATCAGGAAAATTATAAGGCAAAGGCATCGATAATAACACCGCAGGGCACAAATTTGAGTTCAACAATGCAATTTCTCCTAAGTCCAAGGACTGAGTCCATCCTGGAGCATTTAACTTTAAAAGGTAAATTTGAATACTACATCTACCCTGCCCCCCACATCTAATCCAGGGCCAAGCATAAAGATTACCCTAGACATCGTCTTAATCATTGCTCCCCCTTACCTAAAGGAACTTTATTGAAGGCATTCATTCTTCGATTTTTGTCAACGGAATGAAAACATTGACTCCATAGTGCTACAGAGGAAATCTGTGGCAAGGTGGTCCAAGATGCCAAAGTGTGCCATCTAATGGTCTGAAGACAAAAACCAAACAACACTTAGGCAAACCATAAGAGACTCTTAAAAGCTGAGAATAAACTGAGGGTTGATGGGGGGTGGGAGGGAGGGGAAAGTGGGTGATGGGCATGGAGGAGGGCACCTGTTGGGATGAGCACTGGGTGTTGTATGGAAACCTGTTTGACAATAAATTTCATATTAAAAAAAAATCAAACCAAACAACACTTGACACAAATAATAAGGAGAAATTTGTATCTGAAATTGAAAACTACTCAGCAGCAGTATCTGATAGAATGTCTAACGTGAACGCATGAAAATGTACCACATGGACATCAACAGCTCAGCACCATGCCTCATGCTCTGATTTTAAATAGGCCTGACCCAGTTGGGTTTTGTTTGTTTGTTTGTTTGTTTGTTTGTTTTTTCAAGCTACTAAGTTGCAGAATATGCATTTTACCCATTTCTTTGTTTGGAGGCAGATTTTTTTTCTAAGCTGAGACAACTGTTTGATAAATAAATTTTAAAAATTCCAGGCCTTTAAATTTTGTCGGAAGTAGGAACATCAGAGGAACAATTCTTTCAAAAAATATCATCTGCCATTATCAGCTTGGTCTACAAGCCTGGATTTTTGAAAAATAGTGGATCAGATAATGTGGTACTAGCACCTGTACGTTATCTTATATTTTAAGCTGCTTTTGCTAGATCTGGAGATTTTGGGGGCTGAAGGAGCCTTAGAGAGCATAATCACCTAATTTTATAGATGAAGTAACAGAGGCCCAGAGAGGTTAACCTGATTCTTTTGAAAATAAAAGAATTGGATCACGTGAGTTGTGACCCAGGGGCGGGTGACACAAAGAGGTAACTGTGAGAGGTTTACCCCACCTCCTCTGCATCTATCCCCCAAATCTCCAGGCATCCCCCACGACCCTCCTCCTCATTAAGTATACAATCTAGTAAAACCTATGATTCACTGCAGAAGCAAAGCTTCCAGGCAAGTCCCCCTGGATGCCGTCTCCCCTCTCCCAGCCCAGGGTAGAAATCCTGGATTGGTCACTGTCCACTTACAGGAACAACCTTCCTTCTCTGTCACCAGTGTCAAGTTTTGTGGGCCTTCAGAAACTGGAGGATTTGTTCGTATCCTGTGGTTTCTTTTATTTCCTTTATCCTCCTGTGTCTCTCCCTACCTGATTTGCATTTAGGGCCGATTTTGGAGATGGTGTTTATGTGTGTCTGTGGGAAATGATACATTTCTTCTTCCCTATAGATACTAACTAGCTGGCCTATTTAAACTTAATTCTTCTTGGCAGATTAACTAATTATTCTTTTTTTTTTTCTTTTGACTAGTGTCTCTTCCAGCAGCAGCACATGGGCCTCCAAAGTCCTTTCTGGGACTAATGTGCTGCTTTTCTATTTTCTATTTTAGGGGACCATGAGAAGTTCAGGAGGTGATTAATTTGCATACTTGGCCTCAATATCTAAAATTCAACTTGATCAGACTCAGCCTCTTACTGCTGCTGTCAAAGACAAAGCTAGACACCAATTACAATGGTAAAGATAGATTTTAATCAGTAATATACTGAGACTACTGAGAGGGATAGGAAAGAGAGTCGAATGTGAACTGAACTCAATTTTAATTTGTACAGAGGAGACAGGGCATTTTTTTTTTAATTTTTTTTTTAATGTTTATTTAGTTTTGAGACAGAGAGAGACAGAGCATGAACGGCGGAGGGTCAGAGAGAGAGGGAGACACAGAATCTGAAGCAAGCTCCAGGCTCTGAGCTGTCAGCACAGAGCCCGAAGCGGGGCTCGAACTCACGGACCGTGAGATCATGACCTGAGCCGAAATCGGACGCTTAACCGACTGAGCCACCCAGGCGCCCCAAGACAGAGCATTTTAAAGGGAGAATGAGAGAGAGGAAAAGGAGGTGAACAGGGGCTCTGTAAAGTCAAAAGATGGGAAAAATGACAGAGGGGTGGTCAGTATAAATGTTGACTGGCCAGTTGGGACTGTTGGCTGGCAATTATCAAAGTTAGGATTCTACCCTCCCACAGACACTGGGAAACAAGAGGCCCTATTCTCTCTGAAGATTATATTTTAAAGGAATGGCTTTCAGGTCAGAAAGACACTCCTGAATTACAGGAAATACATATACATCTCAAAGGCACAGAGGAAGGAGTCACAATGTAGGCCTTTTTAAGTAAAATGTTGCAAGAAAGGATGGTCAGGGGCCTAGTTTCAGGTTGGCTAGAACAAACAGTAAATACTTTTGGCAGCCTTGAGCTTTCTTTAAGGGGGGCTGGGGTCATCCTAAGGATGTGGCCTTCAGCTATTAGGAACTATGCTACCGTTTAAGGGAGGGGCAGGAAAGTGGATGAAATCATTTGTGTTGAGAGTCTAGTTTCCATAGGCTGAGGTTGAGGCCTAGTGGAGAAGAGGGCTCAATAGAGGCCTGGCTAGTTTGATCAAAGATAGACTGTTTCTCACTGAGTAATTTTAGTACATGTCATTTTCACTTTAAATTTTTAACAAATGTATTTGCCAAAGCCTCTGTTTCTTCATCTGTAAAATAGGAATATTAACATCCCATACAGCTCTGGGGAGTGTCAAGTACAGTGTATTTCAAAAGAAATACAATGCAAGCCTCACATGTCATTAACAATGTCCTCACAGCCACATTAAAAAAAAAAAAAGAGCAGAAGTTAATGTTAATTCACTTTATCTACCTATTTAAAATATTTCAACAGGCAATCAACATTTAAAAATTAACGAAAGATTTGACGTCCTTGTTCTCGTCCTAAGCCTTTGAGATCCCGTGTGTACAGTCTTTCCCACTTTACAGCACCCCAACCGCCGCCAGCCACATTTCCAGCTTTGAGCAGCCACGCGGGGCTGGCCACGGCACTGGACCTCACAGGTCTAGACAGCGGAGCCGACCCGCCTGGCTGACGTGAGCGTGGGGCGGGTCCTAGCCGGATGGGGGCGGAGCTTCTGGGAGAGCGCGTTTGGGGCCTGCCCGGCTCCCGTAGGAGAGCGCTGGTCGTGGCGGCGCCACGTCCCCTGCGGCGGCGGGAGAAAGAACGGTCGGGCCTCGGGCGGCTCCGGGAGGCTATGGCCTTTACGTTATACTCGCTGCTGCAGGCGGCCCTGCTCTGCGTCAATGCCATCGCCGTGCTGCACGAAGAGCGCTTCCTCAAGAACAGTGAGTGAGGCCGCGGGGCCGGGCTGGGGGAGGTGGGGGGAGGCGGCGGCGGAGCCCCGGGGGAGCGGTGCCCGGTCGGGCCGCGGGAGGGGACAGCCTGGGCCGGGACCGACGGGAGGCCGAGGGCTCTACTCTTAGGGCCCTTCCTTGACGGGAGGAAGCCGAGCCACTTCCGTCTCACCGAGTTTGAGCTCAACAACGGGGTGAAGATTGTTTAACAGGTGCGCCCTGTGTGCCGGACCCCCGGGGTCGGGATGGGGAGGGATACAGAAGACCCAGGGGCGCCCCTGCCCCTGCGGTTTGTTTAGGTTAGTAATTTAATGCACTCGTCTGTGACTGTTTTTAATGGTCAGAAACCTGGGATCTGAGTTTTTAGGTACAGAGGGAGGGGCGTGGCTCATTTTGGAGTGTGGGTAATTAGAAGAATGAACTGATGGAGGGCTGTAGGGTTCCTGATCTTTGCGGATAGGAGGAAAGGGACAGTGTTCGGATTATCAGGACATCCAGCTACCCACGTTCCTAGAAAAGTTTATGCAGCACAGCTTATTGGATGCCTACAATGTGCCAGGCTAGAATCTAAGAATAGCAAGATGAAGACACAATTATGTCCGCTGGTAACTCACAATACAGCGATTTGCATGCCATCCCGCGCAGGCCACTTTTTGCTGTATGAGGCAAAATTAAGACAGGATAGTCTGTGATGTGACGTCATTTATCTGCACAGGTATGCCAGATACACAAAGGGTACCATCATTTGTCTGCAAGCGTACCAGACATATCTGTGTGAATCACTGAAACTCAGACCCATTTATTCCTTCAGATTTGTTGAGCACAAACTGTGTGCTGGGCCCATGTAATTAGGAGGTGGGGTTACAGCAGTCCCCTGGCCCTTCTAATGGAAGTTCATTTAAATTAAAAAATGAACAAGGAATAACGACACATATGCAGAATATTGTGAAACAGAAGTGCAGGGAAACGCTGACATGTGAATCTTTGAAAGCTTCGTGGATGAAGCGGGTCTAACCCAAAATCTGATAAGTGAGTAAACGTTAATTCGGTGAAGGCTAAAGGTTGGGAGAAGTTGGGAGGGTGAGGAGTAACACTGAGTGTGAAAACTGGGGCAGGTGAAAACAAGGTCTTAAACAGAGTAGTGACATGACCAGATTCGTGTTATTTGCAAGATCCTTCTTACTGCAGTGTGGAGAACAGACTGAACAGGGTAGAATAGTGGGTGTGGGAGGCACCATTTCAAACAGGGCATATACAAATGGTGGGTATCACATCAGTTGACTGGGTGTAATAATAACTAACACTGAACACCACGTACCAGGATCTGTATCAAGTGCTTTGCTTAGATTATTAACTCGTGTAACCCTCACAACACCCTGTGAGATCGGTACTGTTTTCATCCCCACTTTACAGATGGGAAACCTAACGCGCAAAAGAGAGGAAGTAACTTTTCTATGATCACACAGCTAGAAAGTGGCAGAGCTAGGATTCACCTTAGGCATTCTGACTCAGAAGTCTGTCTCCTCAGTATACTATGCAGAAAAGTAGAAAAGATCTTACGGGGGCTGGATTTTTGTCCCCCAAGAGATACATTGAAGTCCTAACCCTTGGTACCTGTGAAGATGACATTATTTGGAAATAGGGTCTTTCAGGTGTAATCGAGAAGGTCACACTGGATGAGGATGGCCAATGAGGTGTCCATATATGGAGAGAGAGACACACACAGGGGGAAGAAGGCCAAATGACAACAGAGGCAGAGAGTGCAGGGATGTAGCTGGACACCGGAGAATGCCAGGAATTGCCGGTAACTACCAGAAGCTGCGAGAGGCATAGATGAGAACGTTCCTCAGAGGCCCCAAAAGGAACCAACTCTGCTGACGCCTTGATTTTGGACTTCCGGTCCCCAGAACTGTGAGAAAATAAATTTCTGTCGTGTTAAGCCATCCAGTTTGCGGCACTTTGTTATGGTAGTCCTGGAGACTAATACCGATCAGGAGATATTTCGAAAGTAGAAAAAGCAGGATTTACTGTTTGGATGTTGGGAATGAGGGAGGGAAGAAAAAGTCAGAGTCAAAGATCTCCTGGTTTTCTGGCTTAAGCACCTGCGTGAAACATAGTACCTTTACCAAGGTGTAGAGAGTACTGGAAGAAAAATGAGGGCAGCAGTGGTGGGTAAGAAGGTGAAAAGATAGTGAAATAAGTTTTGGACGTGGTGAGTTTGAGATTTCTGTGAGATAGGCAAGTGCAGATGTGGAATAGTCTGTTGGAGTTAAGTCTATAGAACAGAAGCAAGAGTCACAGGAGAGCTTGCATTTGAGTTTATCGAGCACAGGTGATGAATGAAGCCACCACGTAAAGAGAGAAAATCTCTCAGGGAAAGAATAGATGACAAAGAGAACTGGTGACCAGGACAGTCCCAGAATCTCTTTGAGTATTTAATGTTTACGTAGAGATGGGAGAACTGACAGGAGAAGTTGCTGAGTGAGCAAAACAAGAGAAGAGGGAACACGTAGCAGTGGGTTTCACAGAAGCCAAGGAGTGTTAGAAGGAGAGGTAGTATGCCAGTGGAACGTTCTGAGGAATAAGATAAGGATGGAAAAGTGTCCTAAGCATTCAGAGTAATAGCAGTCATTGGTGATTCTACACAGGTGGCTGTAACTATGGATAAAATCCAAATTGGAATGTGTTGAGAAGTGAGTGGAAAGTGATAAAATGGAGATCACCGTAGCAAATACGATAATAATGAAAAAGACGGAGATCTTCGAGAATTACCAAAACGTGACACCTCTAGAGACACAAAGCGAGCTGTTGGAAAAATGGCACCATTAGACTTGCTTGACACAGGATTGCCACAAACCTCTAATTTGTAAAAAACACAGTATCGGGGAAGTGAAATAAAGGGAAGCAATGAAGCAAGGTGTGCCTAACGTTGCGTAAGTTGAAAGTGTACAAGGATCGTTGGCTACACGGATATACTGCGGAATGCTTATTACCGCAGTTAGTGTTCTTCACCTCACATAATTGTAATTTTGTTGTTGTGGTTGTGGGGGCGAGAACATTTAAAATTTTCTCTCAAGGCAACTCTCAGGTATACAGTACAGTATCGTTAACCATGGTCACCATGCGGTACGTTAGATCCCTGGAACTCACTCATCTTATCACTGAGTTCGTACCTTTGGACCAGGAACTTCCCATTTGCCTCACTGCTCAACCCCTGGCAGCCACCATATTACTCTGTTTCTGTGAATTTGATGTTTGTAGATCCCACATGTAAGTGAGATGATACAATATTTGTCTTTGACTTAATTTCACTTGCTGTAATCCTGTCAGGATATACTCACGTTGTCACAAATGACAGCTTTCTCTTTTTTGTGGCTGAATAATACTCCATCTTATATATACACCACATTTCCTTTTTCCGCTCGTCTGTCAGTGGGCACCTAGGTTGTTTCTTGGCTATTGTGAATAATGCAGTGAACATGGGCGTGCAGATATCTCAAGATAGTGATTTCATCTCTTGGATACATTCTCAGAAGTGAGATTGCTGGATCATGTAGTAGTTCTGTTTTTAATTTTTTTGAGGAACCTCTACACTATTCTTCATCGTGACTGTGCCCATTTACATTTCCCTCAACCAAGCACAAGGGTTCCCTTTTTTCCACATCCTTGCCAGCATTTACTATCTCTTGTCTCTTCCCCCTCCCCCTGCATCTACAGTTTGGGTGTTTTTTGTTTGTTTGTTCTTGTTTTTTATTTTGAGAGAGCGAGCACGTGAGCGCGAGCAGGGGAGGGGCAGAGAGAGGGAGAGACAGAATCCCAAGCAGGCTCTGCGTGGTTAGCGCAGAGCCTGATGGGGGGCCCGAGCCCACGAACCACGAAATCATGACCTGAGCTGAGATCCAGAGTCAGACACTTAACCATCTGAGCTCCTCAAGTGTCTCTATCTCTTGTTTTTTGTTTTTTGGGGTTTTTTTAATAATGGCCATTCTAACAGGTGTGAAGTGATTTCTCATTGTGGTTTTGATTTGTATTTCTCTGATCATAAGTGATATTGAGCACCTTTTCATATACTTGTTGACCATTTTTGTGTCTTTAAAAAAATGTCTATTCAAATCTTCTACCCATTTTTTAAAATTTTTATTTTGCAAGAGAGCTTGGGATTCTCTCTCTCTCCCTCTTTTTCTGCCTCTCCCCTGCTCTCTCTCTATTCCCCTCTCTCTCTCTCTCTCTCTCTCTCACTTTCTCTCAAAATAAATAAACTTTTATTAATTTCTTTTTTTTTTTTTTCAACGTTTATTTATTTTTGGGACAGAGAGAGACAGAGCATGAACGGGGGAGGGGCAGAGAGAGAGGGAGACACAGAATCGGAAACAGGCTCCAGGCTCCGAGCCATCAGCCCAGAGCCTGACGCGGGGCTCGAACTCACGTACCGCGAGATCGTGACCTGGCTGAAGTCGGACGCTCAACCGACTGCGCCACCCAGGCGCCCCTTAAATAAACTTTTAAAAAGATGAGTATATTAATACTTAGTATTAACACTTAATATTATTGATGTACAGATTTAATGCAATGTCTATCAAAATTCCAGTTGGCTTTTTACAGAAACTGACACGTTGCTTCTAAAGGAAATGGACCCAGAATTGCCAAAATGATCTTGAAAGAGAATACAATGCCCAGACCTTACTCCAGACCTGCATTAATATTTTCCAGAAGTGAAGTTCACCAGTGTCTTTTCCAAAATTTCTGCAGGTGACTTAGCTTTTTGCCCCTAAATGAAAATCACTGCTACAAAACCGTTGGAATGCCCCGGAAATGTTAATACTTTGCCTCCTAGAACTTTGTCTTCATTTCCTCTTCTCTCCAGAAGTAGCACAGATATTTTATCTGAACATGTGTTTTGAATATGGTCCCAGAGCTAAGGAAAAACCTACATTGTCATACCTTAAGTGGATAAGCTGTTTTAAAACATTTAAGGGACGCCTGGCTGGCTAAGTCAGTAGAGCATACAGCTCTTGATCTCAGGGTCGTGAGTTCAAGCCCCACATTGGGCATGGAGCCTACTTAAAAATAACAACAACAACACCTTTATTTAGGGGTGCCTGGCTGGCTCAGTCGGAGGACGGTAGGACTCGGTTGTGAGTTTGACCCTCATGTGATTACTACTACAAAAAAAAAATAATGATAATAATAAACAAAATATCTAGCCGAACTATGGAAAGAGCCCAAATGTCCATCAGCTAGTGAATGGATAAAGAAGATGTGATATATATGCACAATGGAATATTACTTGGCCATCAAAAAGAATGAAATCTTGTCATTTGCAATGATGTGGATGGACTTAGAGTATATTGTGCTAAACAAAATAAGTCAGAGAAAGACAAATACCATATGATTTCACTCATATGTGGAAGTTAAGAAACAAAACAGAGAAACATATGGGAAAGAGGAAGAAACAAACCATAAGAGACTCTGAATGATAGAGAACAAACTAAGGGTTGATGGAGGGAGGTGGGTGGGAGATGGGTTAAATGGGTGATGGGTATAAGGGGGGCACTTGTGATGAGCACTGGGTATTGTCTGTAAGTGATGAAGCACTTGAATACTCCTGAAACCAATACTGTACTGTATGTTAACTAACTGGAATTTGAATAAAAATTTGACAAGATTTTAAAAAGTTAAATAGTAAAAAAAAAAAAAAAAAACCTATGTTTTAAAATAGAATTTTAAAATATTTTAAGTATTTGTTAAATATTGTTTATGTAGGCTCTTAACTCTTGCCTAGATTTTTATAGTAACCTCCTCAGTGGTCCCCTCCCTCCAATTTTGTTTCTCTTTGTTCTACCCTCCATGAGAAGCTGAACGTGTTCCTCAATGGTTTGAAATTCTTGAATTGTCTAACATCCATAGCCTTTAGTATAAAAGACTTCCTTGTGTGACTTATAAACTCACCATAATGTGTCCCTTCCTCCCTTTCCTTCCCTTCTTTGACCCTTCTGCAGTATTTACCCCATGTGCCATTCTTACCATGGTTCTCTCTCTTCTCTACTCATACTTCTCCGCCTTCAGTGACTTTGACTTAGGTCAGAATGACCTTTAAGGCATATCTTTGCCATTTGCCTCTCCCAGAAACCATTACTGACCTATCCCATGGGCCGTAGCACCACTGCAGTTTCATTCCGTCTTTTCCAGTAGGCTGATGACAGGGATTCTCTCATTTTTACAATTCCATCAGTCAGTGAGTATTTTCTAAGTAACTGAATAATGTTACCATTATCGTATTCTTGCAGTTCCTGATTTGAGAGCTGTATGTTTATTCAAATAGTTGAACCAGTATTTTGATTGCAGTGCAGAGAATGTGTTGTATCCTCTAGTGTTTCACAATGACACAAATTCCCTTTTTGTGCAAGGAAAAAAAAAAAAGACATAGTGAATTTTAATACCCGTCCAAATTATTCTTCCTAGTTTTTGCTTATGGTGCCCAGTATGTATCCCTTTGACGAGGATCATGTCCAGTAGTAGTTATGAGTGCTACAAAAGAAGCATTTTGTACATGAAACATTATGAGTCCACTCTGGCTGCCATAACAATATCATAGCCTGGGTGGCTTAAACAACAGAAATTTATTTTCGCACAGTTCTAGAGGCTGGAAGTCTGAGATAAGGGTGCCAACATGGTTGAGTTCTGGTGGGGGTATTCTGGCTTGCAGATGGCCGCCTTCTCACTGTGTCCTCACATGGCTAGGTGGAAGTGAGGAGGGGAATTGAGATCTCTTTCTTCCTCTTTTTTGTTAGGCCACAGTCCTATCAGATTAGTGCCTTGCCCTTATGACCCATGTAACCATACTTAGCTCCTTAAGACCCCATCTCCACGTAAGCTTCAACACAGGAATGTGGGGAGAACACAATTCAGTCCATCGCAAATAATTAAAATATTATTACAAGGTATTTTGGTTCAGGGTTTAAGTGACTGCTCCAAAGCCAATGTAATATTAGAGTTTAGAGTAGTGAGATCTGTAACTGTATGTCTGTAAATATATACTCCTGAAAAGCATTTGTTGAATTTCATCACAGATTAAGCAGAAATTACTACATTGGGCTGAGAATTATGTGGACCCACGAGAGATTAGTCCAAATGTACCAGATCGTTTACTTCAATATTGATCTTGTTGATCAAAGTAATTTTTTCTTTTTTTTTAATGTTTGTTTAGAGAGAGAGAGTGCTAGAGTTCGTTCTCTCTCTCTCTCTCTCTCTCTCTCATGTGCGGGGGATGGGCAGAGAGAGAGAGTGAGTGAGAGAATCCCAACAGGCTCTGCGCTGTCAGCACAGAGCCTGATGCAGGGCTTGATCCCATCAACCATGAGATCATGACCTGAGCCGAAATCGAGTTGTGTGCTCAACCCCGTGAGCCACCCAGGCGCCCCTTAATCAAGGTAATTTTTTAAAACGTATGTTAGCAGAGTTCTTTGTGTAGTTTATTAGGTACTTTCACGTCTGTGATGGCATTTGATTCACATACAAACTTGGTGACATTGACAAAGTGAAGCACACTCATCTCTTTTGCAGATGTGGAAACTGATCTTAGAGAGGCTGAGATTTGCCCAGGGTCAGCCAGCCCTCAGAACAGTAGCTAATGCTTTTCTTCAGAATGTATTTAGCTGAAGGTTTTTGGTTCAATCTGGATGGATTGCTATTTTGTGTATGACTTTTTGAAGTCTGGGCAGCAGAAGAACATGTTTGGTGTTTGCTAATAAGTAACTTTTATATTTAATTCTATTCCTAAAATTATGGCAGCTGGCCAGTGCTGGCAGGTCCTATCATTTATTCTTTTCTAGGCCCTCTAGCTATGGAAGTGTCAAGAGAGCTGCAGAATTAAATCTTTCTCCTTTAAAAAAAAAAAAAGGACAAAACTCTTTCAAGCTTTTGGCCAGTTTCCTTAGGAAAACAACCGAGACTCCCTAAGTAGCAGTTGGAGGGAAAGCTATTTGTTAGAGTAAAAGAATAATCCATGGCACCTGGTCTTTTACTTGTCACTCTTGTGTTTGTCCATAGAATATCTAGACAGATGATTTACTCTTTACCCAAAATTTAGTTTTCTTTCTAGGGACTTGAGAATAGAGACTAGGCTAAAGTTAACTAATAACTTACTGTTTATTTTTGAGACAGAGAGAGACATACTGTGAGCAGGGGACAGGCAGACAGAGAGGGAGACAGTCTCCAGCCTCTGAGCTGTCAGCACAGAGCCCGACACGGGGCTCAAACCCACAAACAGCAAGATCATGACCTGAGCCAAAGTCATATGCTTAACCAACTGAGCCTCCCAGGTGCCCCAGAAATTATGTTTTCTGATAAAAACTGGGTGTGTAGAAGCAAGTCCTTTTTACCTAGATCTAAGAGATTGTGGCTGTGGGTGGAAAGGATTGATTTTAGTAATGATAACTTCCGAAAAGCAAGTGAAGGAAATGAAACCAACAATTCCATTTAAAGCTGGTTTGGTTTGACTTGATTTGATTTTTTTTTTATATATATATAATTTATTGTCAAGTTGGCTGACATACAGTGTATATATACAGTGTGGTCTTGGTTTTGGGAGTAGATTCCCCTGATTCATCATTAAAGCTTGTTTTAAAATGTAATTTTAAATGTTCAGAGTGATTCCTGAATGAAACCTCTCTACTTCTCGACTGTCTCTGCCCTCAGGGGGTTCATGCTCTGCAGAGGAACTTCTAATTGCAGAGGGGATTCTCCAGTGGATGAACATCTTTACAGGCTTTCTTTTGAAATTTCACTTTTCTTTATCAGTGTAATGTATAGTGTGTGTGTGGTGTTTAAAGTCAAAAAGCTCTTCTGTTTGTAAAGAAAGATAGAAGCCTCCTGCCCCGTCTCTTCAACCTGAGCTTCATTTCTTAAAAGCAATTATTTTCAACTCTTCCAAGTTTCGAATCCCTGACTTACTGCTGTGGAAGGGTTTTTAGTATAATTATACCATCATCAGCACATTTGTTCTTGTGTGAGCACAAGTACACACACATTTCCCCTACCCCATCTCTCCCATTTTCAGCCAATTATTGGTGATATCTGTATTCCATATTTAACATTACTATCACTGAATATTGCTCACAGCTGAACAATAAAAAAAAAACCGTGCTGTCATTCTTCTAGCTTTTTTTTGGTGGTTTGGTTATAGGATTCTAGATTGGAACTAATTTTTCTTCAGAGCTTTTTTTGAAGACATTGTTTCACTTAATTTTCTAATTTCCAGTATTGATGTTAAGAAGTCTGATGCCATTCTGTTTCCTGATTCTTTGTGCAACCTGACTGGTCTCTCTGAAAGGCTTTAGGGTATTCTTATCTTCAGAGGTCTGAGAATGTACAATGTGTGCCTCCCCCTGCCCCCCCCATTAAGCTCTTCTCTGATTGGGCCCTTTTGGCCTAAAGACTCATGTCCTTCAGTTCTATAATATTATCTCTTAATATTTCTTTGATAATTTCTTCCTGTTTTTCCTTCTCTCTGGAACTCCAGTTATTTTGACAGGTATATACCCTTTGTTAGCCTTGTCGAATAGGTTTTCTCAACTTAATCTGTCAACCTCTTGAACTTGTTATGCTAACATAGCAAGAACAAGAGCTCCATCTTGATTCCTTAATGTTCTTTTTTATGGCATCCTGTTCTTGTCCCATAGGTCCAATAGCTTTACTCTCTATAGATGTTCATTTTATTTTATTTTTTTTTTTTAATTTTTTTTTCAACGTTTTTTATTTATTTTTGGGACAGAGAGAGACAGAGCATGAACGGGGGAGGGTCAGAGAGAGAGGGAGACACAGAATCGGAAACAGGCTCCAGGCTCCGAGCCATCAGCCCAGAGCCCGACGCGGGGCTCGAACTCACGGACCGCGAGATCGTGACCTGGCTGAAGTCGGACGCTTAACCGACTGCGCCACCCAGGCGCCCCTAGATGTTCATTTTAAAAAATGTGTTGTGGGGTGCCTGGTTGGCTTAGTCAGTAGAGCATGCGACTCTTGATCTTGAGGTCGTGAGTTTGAGTCCCATGTTGGGCATAGAGATTACTTAAAAAAATGAAATAAAAAATTAAACCAGTCACTGTAAATACATGAATAGTAAAAATGTTTTCTTCTACTTCTTGCATTGTCTCTTCCTCTGAGTCTCTTTTTCTGTTTTTGTTCTCTTTCCATGTTACGGATTGTTTCTTTTTGACTTCATCTTTTTTTTTTTTTAAATGTTTTTATTTATTTTTGAGACAGAGACAGAGCACGAGCAGGGGAGGGGCAGAGAGCGAGGGAGACACAGAATCCGAAGCAGGCTCCAGGCTCTGAGCTGTCAGCACAGAGCCCGACACGGGGCTCAAACTCACCGACTGTGAGATCATGACCTGAGCCGAAGTTGGACGCTTGACCGTCTGAGCCCCCCAGGCGCCCCTTGACTTCATTTTTAAGTGTAAGGCTCAGAGGGGCTCATTGGAAGCCATGGGTGTGGTTGGGGCTTGTTTGCTGGTGGGCCTCACTGGTGCTTAAAGTTGTCTGTTTTGCTGAGGATCCCCCCCCCGCCCCGATATCAGTATCTGAAGTCTTTCTTCCTGGGCCGCTGGCCAATTACCAGAGTAATTTTCTAACTTCTTGCCTGCAGAATGTCAGTGTTCCGTGCTCCGACTTAGAGGTGCGCGGGGAAAATGGGCAAGAGCCTGACACTTCGGCGTGCAGATTTTCACTCCTTCCGCTCACACTGGATACCCCTCACTCTGGAGCTTCTTTGGTTCTCTGCTGAGAGTGAACCTCTTGCCTTTGATGGTGTGAGTGGCACGCCCTTCTGTCAGGTCAGTCCGGGGACGGAGATGGGAGGGCAGGGGGCAGCCCACTGCTCATTTGTAGACTTTCACTGAGTCCTCTTTTTCCTTCCTGTTGTCCACACCGACGCTTTGAGCTTCCTCTCACCTTCCCAGGGTCTCAGCCTCAGCACCGTTCACCTCAGTGTTTCATTGTGCACTTCCTGCAGGGTGCAGGTGTCTAGCTTTCTCTTAGAGTCAGTCACTCTTCTTCATTTATTTCTTATTGTTCAAATTTTGATTGACTTCTCTGGCCTGGAAACGTGTCTCTTGTTAGTCTGTATTCTCTGTTGTCATTTTTAGTAGGGTTTCACAGGTGAAAGCTAAGATAAAAGTGTGTATCCATTGATGAGGTTCAAGGTTCAGGACATGCTACCCCAAACTATGACACCTTGGCAGTATTGAGTATTTTCAGCTGAAGGAGTCTGAGAGAATGGCAGACGCAGGAAGGTCACCCTCCCCATCTGCTCCCGCCTTGCCCTCCTTTCCCAAAGCAGGAGCTTAGTCTCCCTTGCCGATCTCACCAGAACGCAAGACTATATAAACAAACCTTGTTACTTTCCCACCATTTATTACCCCCATTCTCAGCTCAAACTCCCTTTATCTTATCAGTTCTTCACAAATGTATTGTTTCTTTGTCTCAAAAGTTTCCTGCTCTGGTCACTTCTTTGAAGTGACTTGAAGCCTTCTCTGAAGGCTCCCAGGTACATGTAAAAAGTTAATAGAGTTTGTATGCTTTTCTCCTGTTTATCTGTTTTTATCAGTTTAATTTGCGGACGTAGCCAGGGACCCCAGGAGGGTCAGGGTCAACTTTTTCCTCCCCGACCCCATCGTGTTGAACCAGAACCATACTGCATTTTCGTTGTGCAGAACTGTCACAGAGGCTTCTGTAAGTCCGTTATCCCAGCCATGTTGCTTTCCCATAGAAGTTTTCCTGTAGCAGTTATGCAGGTTGGACACTGACACCGCTGCTGGTGGGACGTCATTCTGTGTGTCCTGTGTGTCTGCGGAGTCTGATACGAAATCGTTTTGCCACACTGTAAGTAGGTGAAGGCTGGTGCCACAGTTTGAACTTAAATTACAAAAAGAGGATTGCCATTCAGTGGCGAATGCTGGCTGAGCTGCTGGAAGAGTGAGACAGTTATTTGGAGGAAAGACATTGTAGTAAAATTCGTAATACATTAAAAGCAAATGCTGGGAAAGCAGCATAAGTACATTTGCTTGCTGGAGAGAGTACATCTGGAGGTGGAAGGGTAACGTTGCCCAGGCAAGATGCAGGTATATTTTCTACAATTATTTTTAGCTTGCATAGATGTATACATTTAATATTGGAGGACCTGCCCCCCTCCCCTAAAGCTACAATGGATTGATTTGTTCATGTTATAACTTGCTGCGTCGTAAAAATTAAGAAATAGAGTTCTTTGGAAGTCTTCGTCTGTGGTCCTAGAATTTACCTAATTTCACCTTGTCCCAGATTAACCCAGATAATTCACTTCAATTCTACAAACATTCACTAAGTACTTCCGGTGGGGTGGGGGTGCGGGAGAGTGGGAAGGTGAAGAAAGTATAAATTTAGTCCCTGTCTTCCAGGGTTTTATACAGTCGAATGAGAGACACTTGAAAACTACTAACCAAGAAGGAGAACAGAGTCACTACAGTCAGTCAGCTATTTGGGGAACAAAGAGAAAGAAGGTTCATTATGATATGAGAGGAATGTCGGAAAGGCCCTGACACTGAAGGCAGTGACTCAGAAGCTGTCTTTAACATGTACCACAATTAGTGGGCATTGAGAGTGATGAGGAACACGTGGAGGGTGGTGATGGGATATTGGGCAAGAATGTGAGTTTAAGGAGTTTGAACTTTATTCAGTAGGCAGTGGGAATCATCACATGATTGTGAGGTAGAAAGATCTGACCCTTTAAGGGAGAAAACTCACAGGGTTAAGACAGCTAGATTACAGAGGCATCTGGTGAAAGAGTCTTGCAAGAGATGGTGTAGGGTCGGACTGTGGTGGTGTCTGTACTGGGGGAGCCCAACAAAGAGTGACACTCCTGCTGACTGGGAAGGCCGTCAGCACAACACAAGCTAGGCCCTGAGGGGAGAGTGCTAGTCAGAACACATCAGCTCTGTTGTGAACTTGATTTTTAAATTACTTTTATCCCACAGCATATCTCAGTGTTGATGTGACACAAAAAAGCAAACAGCCATTTTTTAACCTTTATTTCAACCAAATAAAAGTTGACTAAATGAGTTACAGTCTTGTTGCCTGAGACTTGGTTCTTTCGTGTATAAAATAAAGACCGTCTTTGAGACTAAGGGCCAACCTGTCAGGAATTAAGCCCTACAGTCATGGGAGATACAAAATAATTGAAGATGTGAGAAGTGGGCCTGACATGCGGACAAGAGACAGCCTGGAGAAATGAGGACTTGTAGGTCTTCAGAAGAATGTATGACAATAAAGAAAGAACTAGCAGGTAAAGGGGAAAAAATAATGTTTTATAATATCAGGAAAATGATGCAGAAGAAGGTAAATGACTCATTTACAGAGAATAAGTGGGGTAGCGGGCTCGGTTCCTCACCTCTGAATTGAGAAATGAGGAGAGTGATGGAGGGGAAAGTCCCCTGCCCTTGCTGGTGGGATGGAGCACAGCTCTCAGAAAGCCTAAGCAAGCGCCACCAGCTAGGTGTCCCTTAACATTTCCTCAAGTAATGTAGCCGGTATGTCTCAGCTGCAACATTTTCATACTGATAATTGTGTTGGATCTTAGAAATTCTGATTTGAGCTAATTAATTATTGAGTTTGACAGTATGCCTTGCTTTTCAGTTTTGACCTGGAAAATGTTTTGTTTAAAAAAGGAGGAAAGGGGCGCCTGAGTGGCTCAGTCAGTTAGGCATCCGACTTTGGCCCAGGTCACGATCTCACGGTTCGTGGGTTCTGGCCCCGCGTCGGACTCTGTGCTGACAGCTCAGAGCCTGGACCCTGCTTCGGAGTCTGTGTCTCCCTCTCTCTCTGCCCATCCCCTGCTCGTGCTCTCTCTCTCTCTCTCTCAAAAATAAAGAAATATTAAAAGAAAATTTTTCAAAAGGAGGAAAAAACCAGTCAGCATGTCACAACAATCATATTCACTGAATTAAACACCATGGAATAATTTAGACCTTATATATAAAGTACTATATAATATAGTACTTTATAAAATCAAACTGGAAATAAGATTGTTGCTGCTATCAAAAAGTAAAGAATATACAATATTTAATCAGTACTGTATAACTTTGAAGTCAGATGCCTTTATATTTTATGTCTTTAACAATGACTCAAGCTAATTTTTCAGAAGATGACTAATGAGGAAGCAAGGTGAGTGCATGACAAATTTTAACACAGCTAATCATTTTTATATCATGCAGTTGGCTGGGGAACAGACCAGGGAATTGGTGGATTCGGAGAGGAGCCAGGAATTAAATCTCAGCTAATGAATCTTATTCGATCTGTAAGAACTGTGATGAGAGGTAAGAAGAAAAACTGGTGAAACACTCTTTAAAGTTTTAATTTTGTGGTGTTGGTTTAAGTAGCAAAGCTTCTGAGGGTGAACATCATCACATACTGTTTTTGTGGCAATTTTTATTCTCTTTAGCCTGGCTTTACTGTTCAGAAGCTACTGGTTTCTTTCTTAGTTTACCTCTCATTTCTGTCTAAACCACTTGAAGCAAATGAAATGCTCAGTGGTAGAATCTGTTCGCATGACCTGAAACCTGTTCTCAGACCTGAAAGCAGTGTTCTTGCCTTTTGGAAATTCTGTTGCTTCAAGTAGTAAAGTCATCTAGAGTCCTACAAGGCTTTTGAGAGAAGAACAAAAGTCCTGTGTCTGCCATTCTATTGGAAATTATTTTAGTGCAACTGAAGAAAAAAGGGTTCAAAACTTATTTAAAACAATTAAAATTAGGGCCTCTCTCTCTGCCGCTTTATTAGCTGTTTTGATCACAAGTTTGGATAGAATGGTAAATAAGTTCACTCTCAATTTAGTGGTGAAAATGGGTTACCTGGCTGGCTCAGGAGCGTGCCGCTCTTGATCTCAGGGTCGTGAGTTCGAGCCCCATGTAGGGTGTAGAGATTACTTAAATAAATAAAAGTTAAGAAATTTAGTGGTGAAACTGGAGTCTTTGCTCTTTGTTTTTGTTGTTTGTTTGGGGGCGGGGAGGGGCAGAAGGAGAGGGAGAGAATCTCAAGCAGGCTTCATGCCCAGCCCTACCCAGCATGGAGCTCCACTCAGGGTGAGGCTTGATTTCACAACCCATGAGATTATGACCTTAGCTGAAATCAAGAGTTGGATGCTTAACTGGCTGAGCCACCCAGGCGCCTTGTACTCTTCATTTGTAACGTCAAGTGTCACAGCCATGTGGGTCTACTTCTGCCTGGGTCCACTGTGCTGCTGTGTTCCCAGCATTGCACCAGCACCATTCACACATGCTTCGTATCGATCTCGTTGCACCAGGTGACGCTTACCCCAGTCACACAAGCCCTCTTTATAATAAGTTTTGGATCTTATGATCCAGTGCACGTTCCTTTATTACAATTGTTTGCAACATGATTATGAATGACATTGGTAGAGATTTTCATCCTTCCTGGATGCTAGTAACTATTACTTTTTTCTGCTATTTTCTTTATAGTAACAAACTTTTTTTTTCTTTGCAGTGCCATTGATAATAATAAACTCAATTGCAATTGTATTACTCTTATTATTTGGGTGAAGAACAGTGGGGGAAATGGAGACTCAGAAGAAGAGATGCCAGCAGAAGTTATTACTTCGGTCATTATTGGAATATACATGTCTTCGCTGGTCGTCCTTGCACTTGACAAAAATGTAAACCTGACAATAAAACCAGAGTCCTATTTATCTGATTTTTTTACAAATGTTGCATTTATAATTTCATTATAAAAAAAATTAGGTCATCAGAGGCAGTAACAATCCAAGATTGGGATACATTTGATTGCTAACTGTTAATAAAAGTTCATGCTATGGTAGAGATTGTTAAAAGGGTACAGGACTGTCACGTTTATAGAGATTTTTCTCTCTCACTTCTCAGGGATAAATTTTCAATGTTTTGAAGTTCCTCATGACGTGGCTATGATGTGAGAGTGTTTATCTTCCTACATAAAATTTAAAGGATTTTTTAAAAGTGATTACTACAGATAAAATGATAAATAGGTAATTTGGATAATTTTACTTTGAACTCTTTATTTTGTCTATGTATCATCTTGGCTGTGACAAATTCAAATTTATAGAACTATTGAGCAATACTCTCTGATTTCAGGGAGAATTCTAATTTTGTGAGTCAGATAGTCACATGATAGTTGTGCTTTTTTTTCGTGCATTTGTTATTTTATTAATTGGCCTGAATGATGAGAACAGACCACTCTCTACGTATTTCCATTGGTAGAAAAATCTGTGTGAAAAAGTCTAAGCCCTTTTCTCAATAATGACTTTTTAAAAAATCTGCATAAATATTAGGCTGCAAGAGCAATCCTGAACGATCACAATTAAACTATATTATATAAGACTATTGTGAAGTATTTACCTCTCCCCCAAATTATCACATTTCCGTTTTTTGGAGTAGCAAACTAAGGGGTATAATTCTTTATTCTGTCTGTCAATAGAGAGCCATGCTAGATAAGTTTTTCGTTTTGTTTTTATGTCTTAGACCATCCATATTTGCTCATCAATACAGTTTTATGCAGGAAGATTCAAACTATGTAAATGGCTTTTTTCTGGAAATTATCAGTTATGATAGTTTAAAGGAATAGAATGCCATCTTTGTTATAGGACAACATTTGTAAATAAAGTTAAATTTCCAAGTCAAGCATTTGTTTTTTGTACCTTACCTGTCAGTGTTAACTGAATCCCGTTTCGTGTGTGACACTTGTTTTATACTTGCTTTGCTGTAAAATCACTGAGCATAGGTTTAATGAAAGTAAACATCACACTTTTTTTCTTCAGTGAATTAACTGAATTGCTGATTGCATCAAAGAGACTCATGAACAACTTTTATTCCATGACTTAAGTTACTTCTAGAACTTTGGAGCAGGTATTGAATGCCTGTTGGCCATGCCTGAATTAGATGATCTTTGGGTTGCAGGCTCGCAGCTGAACTGAAGAGATGTACCTGGGATTCTTAGTTGATTATCTGGCTCATGTGAGTAACTAACATATAACATAACTTAGAGGCAGTGTTCTTTTGGCCTTACAAAGATCCGATGCAGGAGCCCAAGATTAATCCACTGGACAGATTCAAAAGATGCAGTTGTTTGAGAGCACTCCGAGGCTGTACAGAATTTTTAAAGGAAAGAAAAAAGAGACCTTGACCTGATGCTATTTCTCATGTAAAACTTTACAGCACAACTTCACGCTCATTTAGTGGCAGGGCACTGCCCGAGTTCACGGTCTGTTGGAGAGCAGTCACAGCAGGGCAGGATCAGAGTATTCCGTAGCAAAGTGGTTCTGAGGAAAGTGAAGCACTGAACATCAAAATATTTCATCTCTGGAGGCCACTTAATGCAATTCTAGCTTCAGTGCCCTTGAAGGCAGGTCTGTAAGCGTTCACAGGTTAGCCCCGATTTCCCCAGAGCAGCCGTGATTCAGTAACCATAGTATCTCATTTAGTTGACAATAACTTCAGTGTCTGCTTGCCTGCCTACATCCTCTCCCTTAGCCATTCTCAGTATTAGCAATTGGTGATTGTTCTAGACTCCACATATCCATGTTTATGGTCCTTATGTATTCCGTGTCTGTACACCTCTGACCTATCATGAAGGATCTTGGCTCAAGTATATACATGTTAACCAAATCCATACCCTAAACCTTAATTAAGCACAGTGGTTTTCAAATTTGTTAATGGTAGAACCAGATTGCAAAAGGGAGAACACAACTGTAATGTTCCATTATCTACAACAGATAAGAGCAGTCCATTTATTTCTAGTTGAAGCAGAGTTAGGGTCCCAGGCCCATTGTTTCACCTCCACCCTACTCTTGTCACCCTTCCTAAGGCACTTCCACAAAACTTGGAAGTTACCAAGACATTGATAAAAAAGTTATCTTTAAAAAAGAGTATATAGAGTAGGCAATGTGATCTGCGGTCTATAGGTATATGCTGTCACGAGTGTATATGTACTTATGAAATGACTTGAAAGCAATATATATTTGAATAGTAAAAAGAGTGGGAAGCAGGATATTTCTAATACGCCAAGCAAAACCTTTCATCACAAGACAAATTTCCTACAACCTCAGTTGTTTCCGGTTGCTTCATCTGCAAACTTGGTCAATAACTATTTCAGAACAGAAATCTGCTCCAGGTGATGTATATATGTATACCTTTTCCAGATCACTAACCTTTGACTCTAGATGTACCTCAGCCAAAGAGATATTCTCCTGAAGTAAATGTTTTTGGTGAAATAAATCACTTTGTGAGTGCCTCATGGTTTCAAAGTTACTACCAATAATAAAATTTTGATACTAAGCAAAATGGAATTATTTTTTGCCAACCTCTTCCTTGGCCCTTGATTGGTCATTAGATGCCAGTCATTGTGAAAACATTCTGTGCAAGAACCTGGGACACATAGTGGGCAGTGTCTAAGGGTATTGATCAAGGTGAGTTTTATAATGCTACTGTTTTTGTTTCAATTCTGTCACTGCCTTCTTCACTCCCCTATTGGGTTTTCACACCATCTTTTTCTTCTCCAAATTCAGTCCCTCGCGCTTTTTTTGTCAGTAACTTTGAAAATGGTTTTTCATTACTGTAGTTGACATACAATGTTACTACTTTCAGGTGTACAACATAGTGATTTAACGGTTCTATATATTATGCAGTGCTCACCTCCATAGGTGTAGTTACCATCTGTTTAGATATCCCATCCCTTCTTTACTCCTCTTGCCCTTTGGCAAGCAAAATTATTTCCTTTTTTTTAAGGAGGAAGCCATTAGTCCTGTTTAATTCCACATTCTCTTGAATGACACCGTTATTTGTTTTACTGAATTGCCCAAGCCTGAAACGTAGTAATTATCTTGATGCCTTCCTCTCCCTTCCCAATTTAATCTGTCAACAATTTCTATTTTACCTCATAAGATCTCTTGAATTTGTCTGTTTCCCCACATTTTAGTTTAAGCACCTCTTTTGTAGCCCTGTAGGAGCTTCTTACCTTGCATATGTTTTGGCCCCTCTCCCGTCTGTCCATACTGCAGGCAGAGTTAACATTTAGAAAAATGCAAGGTTTTTTTTTTCCCCGCTGAGGTTAGATATATTTATCTGGAACACGTTTATTACATAATACAGTAAACAGACAAGAATTTAGTTAACTAATCTTTAGGAAACGATTCCATAAGCTTATAGAAGGAAATACTAGGAAATTTGGTTCAGATTATCATGTTATTTCATAATTCATTAGTAAGAAAATATTTTTTTCATAATTCAGAGTTTTAAAAAATTAATTTACAATGCCAAAATAATGTTAGCCACAATATTTTGGTTTGCTAAAGACCAGGGTTAAATTTTTTTTTTCAGGAATAGAATTTAGTGATTCATCTCTTATATATAACACCCAGTGCTCATCCCAACAAGTGCCCTCCTTAATGCCCCTCACCCATTTAGCCCATCCCTCCACCCAACACCTGCCAGCAATCCTCAGTTTGTTCTCTGGAGTCTTTTATGGTTTATCTCCCTCTGTTTTTATATTGTTTTTGCTTCCTTATGTCCATCTCTTGTATCTTAAATTCCACATGAGTGAAATCAAATTTGTCTTTCTCTAATTTCACTTAGCATAATACACTCTAGCTCCATCCATGTTGTTGCAGATGGCAAGATTTTCTTCTTTTTGGTCGTTGAGTAATATCCCACTGTATATATATACACCACATCTTCTTTATCCATTCATCTGTCGATGGACATCTGGGCTTTTTCCATACTTTAGTTGTTGTCAAGAGTGCTGCTATAAACATTGGAGTGCATGTGCCCCTTTGACTCAGCACTCCTGTATTCTCTGGATAAATACCTAGTAGTGCAATTGCTGGGTCGTAGGGTAGTTCTATTTTTAATTTTTTGAGGAACCTCCATACTGTTTTCCAGAGTGGCTGCACCAGTTTGCATTCCCACCAACAGTGCAAAAGGGTTCCCCTTTCTCTGCATCCTCGTGAACATCTGTCGTCTGAGTTAATTTTAGCCATTCTGACCGGTGTGAGGGGGTATCTCACGGTGGTTTTGATTTGTATTTCCCTGATGATGAGTGATGTTGAGCCTTTTTCATGTGTCTGTTAGCCACCTGGATGTCTTCTTTGGAAAAGTGTCTATTCATGTCTTTTGTCCATTTCTTCACTGGATTGTTTGGTTTTGGGTGTTGAGTTTGATAAGTTCTTTATAGGTTTTGGATACTAACCCTTTATCTGATATGTCATTTGCAAATATCTTCTCCCATTCCATCAATTGCCTTTTAGTTTTGCTGATTGTTTCCTTCACCGTGCAGAAGCTTTCTATCTTGATGTGGTCCCAATAATTCATTTTTGCTTTTGTTTCCCTCACCTCCAAAGACGTGTGGATAAGAAGTTGCTGCAGCTGAGGTCAGAGAAGTTGTCTGTTTTCTCCTCGAGGATTTTGATGGTTTCCTGTGTTACAGTTAGGTCTTTCATCCATTTTGAGTTTATTTTTGTGTATGGGGTAAGAAAGTGGTCCAAGTTCATTTTTCTGCATGTCACTGTCCAGTTTTCCCTATATGATTTGCTGAAGAGACTATCTTTTTTCCATTGGATATTCTTTCTTGCTTTGTCAAAGATTAGTTGGCCCACATTTGTGGGTCCATTTCTGGGTTCTCTATTCTGTTCCATTAATGTGTGTGTCTGCTTTTGTGCCAATACCATACTGTCTTGATTAGAGCTTTGTAATACATCTTGAAATCTGGAATTGTGATGCCTCCAGCTTTGGTTTTCTTTTTCAGGATTGCTTTGGCAATTCAGGGTCTTTTCTGGTTCCATACAAATTTTAGGATTGTTTGCTCTAACTTTGTGACGAATGCTGGTGTTATTTTGGTAGGGATTGCATTGAACATATAGATTGTCTTGGGTAGATAGATATTATGGACATAGATATATTATATAAATAGATAGATATATTATCCACTTGCTTAGAAGCCTTCAGTGCTGTTTTAATCTGGTTGCAGCTCTTAGTTCTCATGGGTAAACTAGGGAATTTCTTTTCCTTCAAATATGCCCTCACATAGAAAATAGACTTAGCAAATATGAATAATAAGACAAAAACAACTCTCAGACCCTGTGCGGAGGAAAACACTTTCCAAAGCAAAGTGTTCTAGCCCACAACATGGCCAACTGCAGCTCGGGACAGAGGGGATGTTGGATGGGTTCTGGCAGCATGGGTCCCCAGTCAAGGGGTCCCAGAGTGTGATCCTATTATGTCAGACTGCTCCAGAAAGTCTTTCATTTAGTCCTTTTCACAGAGATTGCATAGGATGATCAACTGCACTGAAGGAGTTTAATTTGAATCAAAGGCAGCAATGGGATCAAAGTAGAGCCTCCCAACATGTGCGTGGGAGGGGAGCAGTGAGGGACATGGTTCCATGTACCTCAAGGAACTGCTCCCCTAGGGACGACAGGCAAGACCTGTGGTAGCTCTCTGATGAGAGGCAGGGTGCGAGAGTTGACAGCTTAAGGTTTTGTAACAGCTGATGCAGGAAAAGAGGAACCTCGCTGCCTAAGGAAGTGGTTAATAGACAGCTACAAGTGCCAGATGCTATTCTGGTTGCAAAGCAGGAAATGACTCCGGAGACTGAGTATTTCAAGGAAAATATCAAGGAGATGACTTCCGATATCCTTCCAGAAGAGGCAAGAAGTAGTGGAGCGAGGTAGGGCGTGGCAAAGAAAGGTACTCAATACTTGGTTCACCAGTGGTGCTGTAGGACACAGCTGCTGAGCAAAGGCAGAGGTTTTGGTTTCTTCTCTTCCATTTGGGGCTGGCTGGTCGCGCCCTTGAGAGTGCGAGTGTGAAGAACAACTTTTCCCTCTGGAAGGTGCTGAAGGAGCAGAACTGAGCGGACAACCTAAACGGTTAGGGAGCTGCTGGCGGATGGGGCGGAGTTAGATAGGGAGAGGAGGGACTTCCGGTGCGCCCCTCGGCCCAGTTTCCGGTGTCCAGCGGCCGCTTGCCTGGCGCCCTGGGCTGGTCTCGAGGACGCTGCGGACGGCGAGGCTGTGCTGATTTTCCTGGTAGCGGGGCCTTTGGTGAGGACGGCGTGCGGAGCAGGGGACGAGCGAGCACCCACCCATATGGAGGCTGCATTTCTTTATGAGAGGGCTCGGGGATACACCGATTGCGTCCCTAGACCACCCCCTCTTGGGCCGCGGACCAACCCACGCGCGCGCTCAGTGAGGACGGCCCCACCCCTCCGGGTGGGGGCGGCACCACGCATGCGCGCAGCACTGTTCCTGGAGCTTAGGCCGGGCCCCGGGGGCGTGGGGCAGTCCGTCGCCCTGGGACTCATCGCGAGTCAGGTGTGGTAGTCATTCTTCAGAATGTGCCCCTGGACTGTATTTTGAAGCTGGCGTCCCTGTGGGTCAGTCTGGCCAGGTCCTGGAGTTTGCACTGGGCCAGAGTGCAGTGACCAGTCTTGGGGCCCTTTCCCACTCAGGGGATGGAATCGCAGTTGTTAGTGCTGATAGACCTTTGTTTTTGGAATCCTTCCAGTTAGTGACCAGCATGCATGAGTTAATTCACAGGTCTGTATTGAGCGATGAGTAGTGCAGCGGAAAAGGAACACAGCCCCTTTCCTCACGGAGCTTAACAGTTGGCACCGAGCAGGAAGGAGCACGCCGGGAGGTCCTGGCCCAGCCCTGGGAGAGGAGTTGGACTCTGGAATGCCAGAGGAAAGAATGCTAATCTGAAACCTATGTACCGCAGGAGTTGGCCAGGGAAAAGGAGGACGTAGGGGATGGCCAGGGGTGGTAGAAGTCAGGGAACAAAAGTGGTTCCAGACAAAAGTCCAGCGATGAGGGAGGCAAATGTAGGCCTTGGGGCCGACCTCAGTGCTGTGGAACTTTGGTGTGGGAGTAGACAAGTTGGAGAGGTAAACCAGGGCTCTGCACACCCGTGTTCATGGTTCAGACTTCATCCTGAGGACAGTGCAGATCAACTGGAAGATTAAGTGGATAGTGACTATTTAATAGTATCATTTTTTGAGTGCATACAGTGGTTCTAGACTTTTCTACCGGAAGTACATTGGGAAGAAAAGAGAATTTGTATTCTCGGGGGGGGGGGCGGCCTAGGAGGCGTATATTGAAAAGTCACAACCTCCCAGGAGAAAATTGTTTATTGAAGTCTGGTTTAAATATTTACACAAGATTTGAATGGCATACCAAAGTATGTACTTGGCTTGGTATAAAATGTTTTCCCAAATGCTCAAGTGATTCTAATGCTTTACAACCTTGCATCATATCATACTACTATTTTTGTAGTTCTTGATAATCCATCATGTACCCTCCCCTCCCCCAGATACATAACCCAGCCTTTCCATGTGGGGAACACTGGTCACAATACATGTATTACTTTCTTTAATCATCCTATCAACCGTTACAGGTGGGTGTAATCTTTCTACTTAAGCAGTGATAGAAACTGAGGCTGAGAGGTTAAGAAAATTGCCCAAGTTCACACAGCTGGTGAGCTGCTATTCAAACATTCACTGCACTGCTTCGCTTCAGGGAATGGATTTGGGGTGGAAATAAGATTTGAAGCAGAGACGGCATCTAGGAAGTTGTTGAAATAGGCTAGGTGAGAGGCGATTTCAAAACTAAGATCGTTTTAGCAATGATGAAGAGAAGCGAGCGGGTTCAAAGAAGGTAGAACTGACATGGCTTGGCATTTGACTGGATGGGAGCAAGGAGTGAGAGAGCCTGGTGGCTGCATCAGGGTTGCTGGGGTTGCCATTCACTCACTCACAAGAATTGCAGGGAAAAGAGCAGCTTTGAGGGTAACAAGGGCTTGTTAGATTGAGATGCGCCGCGATATTCAAGGGGGGGGCGGTCCTTCTGAAGTGTCTTGCAGAGTTCCTTTTGGCACGAGAGAGAATTTACTTTTCTTCTTCGCATTGAATATATGCCATTCGTTCTCAGTTGTTGATGACTTCCTAAGGTATGCTGCATATATAACCTGTTCAAACTATGGGAGATGGTGGGACAATGGCCCCAAGATAAACAAAAAAACAGGGGACTACTTGTGAAGCCTTTACAGTTCTTTTGAAGGCGACACATTTATTTTACGATTATATTTTAGCAAACACTACCTCATAGTTCAAGTAACAAGTATGACGAAGTTTCAGACAAGATCATGGCAGAAGTGGTCAAGGCCTATACCAGGGTGAACTGAGCTGGAATATTTTGAGGTTTGAGTGGGTCACCTCAGCGTTTTTCTTCGAGGCCCCAGGCAATCATTGTCAAATATGTAATGCTCCAGAGAGAGCATTTTAGAGTTTACAAGGTATGTTCTGTGGAACTGATGAAAGCGAAAACATAGGCTTTTTAAATGCTGTGGTTAACATTAAGCCTATGTGGATGCTTCTATAAGGATTAAAATGATCAGTATTTATTATGACCATTTGCTGGCTCTAGTTGTACAGGTTTGTTTTTTTTAACAATACAATTCTTTTGTTGTTTATCTAGCCTTGTTTGTATTTTCTTCCATAATCTCCTTCAGAGTTAACATTTTTTATTAAGTATTACATGTCTCCCATAAAAGGTGAGTTTTGAGAAGCAATTTTAGGTTCCTCTGTGTATAAAAAAGAGAATGTTTTGTCTTTATTTTGTGTAGCCTTACCTTTTGTGCTGCAGTGTATTTTAAATTAAAGAATCCTTTTAACTGTTACTCATCCAAATAGAGTAGGAACAATCCGGTCTTTTGACTGGCAGTTTGCCCTGGCAGGTAGGTAATAGTTGATGCTATTGTTGATGTAATCCTCCATTTTAGGTCACAATCGAGTTCAGAAGTAGAATAATGTATAAGACTGTTATAAAAAGACAAATTACAGATAATGTTGATTAGCCAGAGCTCTTAATATCTTTTTTCTTTTTTTTTTTTGGTCCCTGTGCACCTTTTTTCGCCCCAGAGATACTTTTTAAAAGACAGAACCAGGGATTTGTTTAAAATCAAAATAGTTTGTGGATGAGGGTTGTTATGCTGAGTGTGTTAATAATTAGTTAATAAATAACTAATTTAGTTGTTTACAGCTGTATTAAATACATAAGGAATGATTGATTAACTATAAACAGACTGTTTTTATTGTGAAATATGTCTACACAAGAGTCTGTCAAACATACATGTAAGTTTTAAAGAGTTCTAATAAAATTAAAACCACCCACATACTCACCATCTAGGTCAAGAAGACTCTAGAGGCTCCCTTTGTGCTCCTAGTTTGCAGCTCCTCTCTGTCCCCTGAAGAAATCACTCCGGATTCTTGTGATAATCATTCCTTTGCTTCTCTTTACACCTTTGTATGCATACCTATTTCTGAATGCTAAAATATGAAACCATACTGAAGATATTCTTCTGTGACTTGCTTCTTGCACTCTAGTAAATTTCTGAGAGTTATCTAGGATGATTCGCATAACTGTAGTTTGTTCATTTCCAGCGCTTGTATTCTGGGTATGAATATACCACTATTTCTTTGCCCATTCTGCTATTGATAGACATTTGAATTGTTTCCAGTTTCTGGCTCCTAACAAACAGTGCTGCTATGGACATTTTTGTTCAAGTCTAATGGTACAGAAGGAAAGAATCTTTCCAGGATATAATACCTGGGAGTGGAATTGTTGGGTGGTAGAGTATGGTGATTCCAAACTGGTTTCCAAAATGATTATACTGGTTTATTGGCTCACTAGCAGCATATGGGAGTTCCTGTTGAAAATCTTTTCGTATCTTCAGACTTTTAAACCTTGCCAATCTCTTGTTTGCAGTGATCTCATTCTGCTTTAAATTTGTATTTCCCTGATTACTAATGAGGTTTGAACATCTTCATTTGTTTGCTATTCAGATTTGCTCTTTTGTAAAGGATATATTGAGATTCTATGCCATTTTTCTACTAGGTTGTTTGTCTTAATACTTAAAAAGTTTATATTTCCTGGATTCTGGTTCTTTTTCACATGTGTTGGAAATTTGTTTTTCACTCACTCTGTATATTATTACTCTCTTTCCAGTACTTTTAAAAGTTCTCTCTTCCAGAAATTGAATTTATCTGCCTTTTCCTTTATGGTCTGTGCTTTTTATATCTTAAAAAAGCCCTTCCTATCCTCAAGTCGTGAAGATATTCTCCTATCTAAACGTTTCACAGTTTTGCCTTTAACATGTGGTTGTTTAATCTACCTGGGAAAAAATTGTGTGTGGTATAATATGGGAGTGCAATTTAATTTTTTCTCCTGTGGTTATTCAGTTTTCTAACACCTCATTCTTTCTTCACTAATCTGAAATTAACTCTTTTGTATCAGGTTTCTACACATGGAGTGGGGAATCTTTTCCTGTTCCAGTGATCAGTTTGTCTCATTATGTGCTAATACCACAAGATCTTAGTTAATTACAAGACCACATTAATCAAATCCAGATATTAGGTAAAGCAGGGTCCCACCCTCTTTTCCTTCTTCAGTTTTGGCTGAAGTATCTCTTGACTATCTTTGGCCATTCGCACTGATGTATAGCTTTGAGAACCAGCTTATCAAGTTCCACAAAGCACCTTTTGAGATAATGATTCAAATTGCACTGAGTCTATAGATCATTATAGGGAAAACTGACCTCTTTACAACATTGGGTGTTCTAATCCATGAAAATCGTGGCTCTGTATGTTTAGGTCTTCTTTGTGTCTTTCATTGAAGTTTTAAAATTTTGCCATTAGAAAGTTGACATCTTTGGTTAGACTTTTCCTGGTAACCTAATATTTTATGCTACTATTGCAAGTAACATTTTTAAATCAGTTTTCTAGTTATTCGTTCGTGACATAGAAATGATAGTGATTTTTAATATTAATTGCTGTACTTTCCTACTGTTTTAAAATCTTGAATTTTTATGTATAGAATCATATCTGAATAATAATAGTTTGCTCTTTTCCAATTCTTATACCTTGTTTTTCTTGCTTTAACTGCTCTATCTAGGGTATTATTTACACCGTTAAATGGAAGTGGTGGTTATTCCTTGTGTTATTCCTATCTCAAAGAAAATGTTTCCGGTGTGTTACTGGTGAGTCTAATGTTGGCTATAGGCTTTTTGTGGATAGTCTTTACCAGCTAAAAGAAGTTCCCTTCCATTTTTATGTTGCTTAGAGTATTTTAGTGTGTATAGATACTGAATGTTATCAAATGCTTTTTCTGCAAGAATTGACATGATCAAACATCATTTTACTTCTGTCATCTATTAACGTGGTAAACAGGAATCGGTTTTCTAATTTAAACCAAGCAGTAGTAGGATAAACCCAACTTAGTCGTGAGGTGTTTTATACATTACTATGTTGACAGTCACTTTCTCTCAGCACATTGAAAATCTTATTCTAATGTGTTTTGGCTGGCATTGTGTCAAGTGTGAAGTCAGCTGTCAGTCTGCTGCACCTTTGAAAGTAATGTGTCTTTTCCCTTGGCTGCCTTCAACATCCTTTCTTTGCCTTCAGTGTACACGGTTTAGGTATGGACTTCTTTGTATTTAGTTTGCGGGAATGCTTTGGGCTTTCTGAATCTGTACATTGGTAGTTCTTCGTGGTTTTTTGCACAGATTTTCAATCTTGGCTTTTATTCTTTAAACACATAGGCATATCCAGTGACTGATAATTACATTATCACAGGAGTCCTTATACGACTGCTCTGTGCATTGTTGTTTCTGGACGTTCTTCCTTCTGGTCCTTGTTTCTGTAGGCATCTTGCTCATTATGCTTAGAATTTTATTTTATTTTATTTATGGGATTTCTCTGTTGTTTGGGCTGAAAGTAATATTTGGGGAGGTTTTGCACTTGCTTCAGCCGGGCACCTGCTAGTCAAGGTCATCCTAATTAAAATCTTGAAGGTTCTCTGAGGACTTGTCTTTAGATAATGTCTGTAGGCTGGGTCCAGGGCTGGCTGATGGTCCAGGGCTGGCTGTAGCACTTTCTTCCTTTCACTCTCTGGGCCAAGTTTCATAGCAGCTGATATTATTGTAGCTGACTGAGATGATGTGGGGTGGAGTGCCAGTGATGGTTTACTTCTGGTTCATCCTTATAGTGAAGACTCTGCTTTTAGATTGAGAGGGTCTATCTCTTCAGGTGGGTTCTGAGTTTTATCTTTTATACCCTGAAGGAGCCAAGGGAGGGGGAAATCAAGGTAGCCTAGTGTGGGCAGATGCTCTAGGGCCAAAATGGTGTTTTGCTCACCTTCTGGTTTCTTGCTTTTATTTAGATCTGAGAATTCCTTATTTTCTTCCTTCTTGAAGCTTATATACACACACACATATATATACATACATGTATACACTCTTGAACAACACGGGTTTGAACTGTGCTGGTCTACTTATATGGGGATTTTTTTCAATAAATACAGTATAATAATGGAAAAGTATTTTCTTTTTTTTTTTTTTTTTTTCAACGTTTATTTATTTTTGGGATAGAGAGAGACAGAGCATGAACGGGGGAGGGGCAAAGAGAGAGGGAGACACAGAATCGGAAGCAGGCTCCAGGCTCTGGGCCATCATCAGCCCAGAGCCCGACGCGGGGCTCAAACTCACGGACCGCGAGATCGTGACCTGGCTGAAGTCGGACGCTTAACCGACTGCGCCACCCAGGCGCCCCTGGAAAAGTATTTTCTATATGACTTTCTTTTTTAAAATTTTTTAAATGTTTATTTTTGAGAGAGAGCGTGCACACACATGTGTGCGAGCAGAGTGGGAGAGCAGAGAAAGAAGAGAGAATCTTAAGCAGGCTCCACACTCAGCACGGAGCCTGACATGGGGCGCAATCTCACAAACCGTGAGATCGTGATCTGAGCTGAAATCAAGAGTCAGATGCTTAACCGACTGACCCACCCAGTCACCCCCCCTTTTGATTTTTCTTAATAACATTTTCTTTTCTCTAGTTTACTTTATTGTAAAAATATAGTGTATAATACATACAACATACAAAATGTGTATTAGTCAATTTTTATATTGTCAGTAAGGCTTCCAGTTGACAGCAGGCTATTAGTAGTTAAGTTTGGGGGGAGTCAAAAATTATACCTGTATTTCTGACTGTGCAGGAGTCAGCATCCCTAACCCCCAGGTTTTTCAAGGGTTGTGTGTGTATATTTTAATCTAGTATTGTTAGGTTTCATTTGGAGTGTTGCCAGCTGTGTTATTGGAAACCCAAGTCCAAGAATATTTTTTTTTAAATGAGCATACCAGAGTTTATTCATCCACAAATATGTATTTACTTGTCAAAGTAGGCAACGTGGGAGACTACAAGTTTCTGCCATTGTTCAGGATATATTTGGAACTCTTTTTTTTTTTGGAATTGGTTTCAAAGCCAGTAGCATATTCTTTTAAATATCTTTATTGGCTACATTCTTTAAAGATGAAACTTGGGCTTACCATAGAATCCAGCATCACACTCCTAGGTATTTATTTACCTAAATGAATTGGAAACTTACATTAACACAAAAACCTGTGCCTGAACGTTTATAACTGCTGTATTCATGATCACTGAAAACCGGAAATACCGAGGTGGAATTCAGCAGGAGAATGGATAAGTTGTGGTATATTCACATTATGGGATGCTATTCAGCAATGAGGACTAAACTGTATTGATCCTGGCAAAGGCATGGGTGGATCTGAAATGCATTTTGCTAAGTAAAAGAAACCCACCCCAAAAGGCTGCATGTTATATGATTGTATTCATATGACATTCTGAAAAAGACAGAACCACAGAAAACATTAGTGGTTGCCAGGAGTTAGTGGAGGGGAGAACAGTTGACTACAAAGGGGATCCACAGAGAATTTTTAGGGTGATATATTTGATACTTGTTTGCATGTGTGAAATATTATATTATTGTTTTATTATAAAAACAAAAAAATGGAAGAAAAAATGAATACGCTTAAGAAAACTAAAAATGAAGTCCCATCCTCTTTTCTTTAGCTTCCTCTTTTTTATTTTTTTAAGTTTTTTTTATTTATTTTGAGAGAGAGCATGAGCAGGGATGGGGCAGAGAAAGATGAAGAGAGAATCCCAAGCAGGCTCCGTGCTGCCAGCGCACAACCTCACATGGGGCTCGAACCTAAGAATCATGAGCTGAGCCGAAACCAAGAGTCAGACACTCAGCTAACTGAGCCACCCAGGTGCCCCTCTACTCTGTTATTTTTGAACCATGCATCTCTTTCATACTCGTCTGTATAAATGATGTAGTTCATAATAAACAAAGGGGAAAATACACAAAAGGAAAGTTGGATGTGGTTAAGGTAAGGAAAACATCTCCTGACTAAAATTACTAAACTAACTTGAAATTTCCTCTTCAGTAATCTGTAAATACTGGTAGCTCCTTGACCACATAGGCTGTATCAGAATATAATGGTGGAGATGGGCGATTAGAACATTTTCATTGTATATAACAAAAGATGAGAAAGATTTTGCCAATGATTTAGGGCTTCCATCCACTCATTCTCAGAGTACATTTGCTCATATTTAAAAATAAATGAATGAATTGTTCCACCAAAAAGTTAATGTAAGAAATCTGAAAGTAAATAGTACCTTCTCTTTTAGCATTCCCCTTCCTATGGTTTTAATTCAAGATTAAAAAAAAACCAAAAACAAAAAACCTAACCATTGTAAAAGTCTGTGGACCAAATTTTGGATTTTGGATTTTTAAAAACACATTTTCTTCCAGAAGAGCAGCAGCGTAACACTAAGCAGTATCTTTCTGGATATAAATGATATTTTTGAAGACTTACCAGTTTTTAATTGTCCATTGTTTCCTAAACTGTATTTTTAATTTCATTTGCTCTCTCCTAGGGAATGAAAGATGGCAGCACGCCGTGCGTTAAAAGCTGTTTTGGTGGATCTCAATGGCACACTTCACATTGAAGATGCAGCTGTGCCAGGCGCACAGGAAGCTCTTAAAAGGCAAGCTATTCTCCAGGTTCAGCTGACAAATATGTTTGTAAGTGCCATTTTACCAAGGCAGATCATTAGCTAAATGGATGGCCTTAAGATGGCACTTTCCCAGCTTACCAGATATACAGGAACTGCCTTGGGTTTAGCTAGAAGATGTATGTACTGTAATAGCCTCCAAACGCTTGTGTTCTAAACCTTTATTAGGTTTGGCCTTTCAATCTAGTCTTTTTGTTCTTTGTGTATGTGTGGCTTTATCTAAGTCAGTAGTGTAAATTTGGGAATGAAAACTCAAGATTCTAAATAATCTGGAATAAATAGCATTGGAAAAATCACAAATGAATTCTGGAATCACAAAGTGAAACACACACACATACACAGAGGCATAGTTTTGCCCGCTCCCCCTTCACCCAAGACCTTGCATTGAGTGTGCAGCTCATCAAGTAACATTTAGTTAAGAGACTTGAAGTTTTTTTTAAATTTTATTATTATTTTTTTTTTACCATTTACTTATTTTTGAGAGAGAGAGAGAGAGAGAGAGAGAGAGACAGAGCATGAGCGGGAGAGGGCAGAGAGAAAGGGAGACACAGAATCTGAAGCAGGCTCCAGAGAGAGAGAGAGAGAGAGAGAGAGAGAGAGAGAATGAGCGGGAGAGGGCAGAGAGAAAGGGAGACACAGAATCCGAAGCAGGCTCCAGAGAGAGAGAGAGAGAGAGAGAGAGAGAGAGAGAGAGAGAGAATGAGCGGGAGAGGGCAGAGAGAAAGGGAGACACAGAATCCGAAGCAGGCTCCAGAGAGAGAGAGAGAGAGAGAGAGAGAGAGAGAGAGAGAGAGAGACAGAGCATGAGCGGGAGAGGGCAGAGAGGGAGACACAGAATCCGAAGCAGGCTCCAGGCTCTGAGCTGTCAGCACAGAGCCCAACACGGGGCTCGAACCCACGGACCATGAGATCATGACCTGAGCTGAAGTCGGACACTTAACCGACTGAGCTACCCAGTGCCCCAAGACTTGAAGTTTTATATTTATTTCCATCAACTAATTTAATGCTTTCAAAGGTTAGAGACTATCTTCTATTTCTGATGTATCAACCACGGTATTTAACACAAGTCTAGATATAAGTTGAGACTATGGTAAAAGCTTGTTAGAGTGAACTGAATGTGAATGTTTGCTTCTGAGTTCTGAAAAAAAATATTCCGCCATATGACAGAGCTAATAATGCTAAGTACCTTCCTTTTAAAATAATTTAGGGAAGTTTTCAAAAATCAGCAGTACTTAGCATGTGGTGCTTACAATTTCCAACCTTAATATATTCAAGAATGTGCTGTTATTCAAAAAATCTAGTGACTAGTGTCACAGTGCCAGGTATTAGAGCAAAAGATTGACACGATTTTGTATTCTCAAGGAGCTTATTTTCCATCTGGGGAAACACCAGACATGAAGAGCCTGGTATAATCTGTTAGGGTTCAGTTGGAATCTATCAGTTCAGTTAAAGTCATGATGTTCATTATACATGGGCAACATGATCAAAGCCAAGAGCTTTTACTGCCATAATGATGAGCTTTCTACTCTGGATTGAAAGCAAAATCTTTTTCTTTCTGGTGAACAATGAGTGACATCTCTAAGTAGCTCATAAACTGTAAGCCTGCCAGTCTGGGGGGACAGGAGCCTACAAGTTGTTCTCTTACTGGCACTGGGGGGTTTCCATCCCAAAGAAATCACTATACTGTGTCACTTCTGGTTTTGGTTTCTTCCTTCCTCCCTCCCTCCCTACCTTCCTCTCCCTCCTTTTTTTCTTTTTTCTTTCTTTCTTTCTTTCTTTCTTTCTTTCTTTCTTTCTTTCTTTCTTTCCTTTCTTTCCTTTCTTTCCTTTCTTTCCTTTCTTTCTTTCTTTCAATTTTAGAGAGAAAGAGAAGGTGAGCTGGGGAGAGAGGTAGAGGGAGAGAGAGAATCCCAAGCAGGCTTCATGTTTGATCCCATGACCCTGGGATCATGACCTGAGCCGAAATCAAGAGTCAGACACTCAACTGACTGAACCACCTCGGCACCCCTGGTTTTGGTTTCTATGGAAACAAACAGATTAAGGGAAGTTGAGGGACTAGTAAAAAGAAAAGTTTTTAAAAATCCTCATTAAAAGTGATGTAATTTCACAACTTGAACTTGTTCATTTTTAATTATGTTAATAATAGTTATGTTGAAGTAATCAGTTTCTTTTGAGAGATAAGTTTAATATGTTTTTCAGAAGAGCTATCACACAGATATTATACAGTTAATCATGATTACAGTGAACCGTTTAATCATGCAGATTTATTTAATGTTCTTTGGGTGAATACTTAAAAAGATTTTTTCCGACTTATATGCTTGCTTCTTTTAAATTGTTAGTGCTGGGGCGCCTGGGTGGCTTGGTTGGCTGAGCATCCAACTTCGGCTCAGGTCATGGTCTTGTGGTCTGTGAGTTCGAGCCCCACGTCGGGCTCTGTGCTGACAGCTCAGAGCCTGGAGCCTGCTTCAGATTCTGTGTCTCCTTCTCTCTCTGCCCCTCCCCTGCTCGTGCCTTATCTCTCTCAAAAATAAATATTAAAAAATTTTTTAAATTGTGGTTAGTGCTATTACATTTTATGTCCATTCAAGATAGGCATAAAATAAAAAGCAACAGGGTATTAATATAAAATTTTAAAATTTTGCTAAATTAAAATTATTTTTAGATTTTAGATTAAAATATTGTAGAGCTGCAGCACCTGGGTGGCTCAGTCAGTTAAAAGTCTGACTCTTGATTTCTGCTCAGGTCATGATCTCACAGTCGTGAGTTCAAGCCCTGTGTCAAGCTCTGTGCTAACAATGCAGAGCCTGCCTGGGGTTCTCTCTTTCTCTCTCTCTCTCAAAATAGATAAGTAAACTTTAAAAAATAAAATAGAATACTGTAGGACCAAGAAAATAATTTTTATTTTTAAAGAAAGCTTTCATGAATTCTCTTTCTGGTACCTGATTGCCAGTTTAGGTTCCAAAAGCAGATCATGGAATCAAAACAATCCTGTACGTAGACAGTTCAAGGGGAAAACACATTTCAGTGTGTAAAACTGGAATATGTCTTTGAGCATTCTAGATAGTTTCTGTTTCTTAACTTAGTAACACATGGGGGTCTTCCAGTCTCTAATTGACTAGGAAGGAGGGAAAAACATTCTGAGGTATCCCCTGTTCTCTTAGTGTAGATCAGAAGCTGTACCAGAACATGGATCAGAGTTCCGTCTCATCTGAGCTCTGCTGGCGCCCAGCTGTGCAAAGCAGAGCAGTCATCGAACTTCTGCTGGCCCCTATTGTCCCGTCTTTGAGAGAAATTTGCACTGGTACACAATCTCTACAATAACTTTATCTCTCATAATCTGAGAGTATAGTAGTTACAGAGCTTTGTTTTTTTTTCACTTCTTTACTAAAACCCTGCGGTAAAACTTAGTTATTGAAGGCCCTCAAAAAGGTAAACATAGCTTTTACAATTTGACTTTGCAGCCTTTGGAGATTAAGCGGTCCATAGGACGTCTCTGGGGAGAGGGGCGCCTGAGGGCCTCAGTTGGTTGAATGTCAAACTCTGGATTTTGGCTCAGGTCATGATTCTAGTGTTGTGAGATTGAGCCCTGTGCTGAGCATGGAGCTTGCTTAAGATTCTCTCTCTCTCTCTCTCTCTCTCTCTCTCTCTCTCTCTGTCTCTTCCTCTCTTCCTCCCCGTCTCTCTCTCTCTCTCTACCCCCCATTCCATCCACCCCCCTCCACCCATCTCATTCTCTCTCTCTCTCTCTCTCTCTCTCTCTCAAAAAAAAAAAAAAATCTAGGTAGATTACAGAAAAGCTTATCTGCCATAAAAACATTTACTTGGTGACTTATCGTTCATTTTCTGACCTTTGGCAAGTGCTACCAAATTAGGTTGTATGGGGCTAGAATGTAAAAGCTGCCTATTGACATCTGAATTTTGCTTTCCCAGGTTACGTGGTACTTCTGTAATGGTTAGGTTTGTGACCAATACAACCAAAGAGAGCAAGCAAGACCTATTGGAAAGGTTGAAAAAATTGGAGTTTGATATCTCTGAAGATGAAATATTCACTTCTCTGACTGCAGCCAGAAATTTAGTAGAGCAGAAACAGGTTCGACCCATGCTGCTAGTAGATGACCGGGCACTACCTGATTTCAAAGGTACAGGAAATTTGGAAAGATACAGAAATTGGTTCTTCATATTTGCTTATAAATCAGTCTTAAAACTGGACTTTTACAAGTGTTTGTTTTTCCCCAGACTTCCTCTTACTATTATTATTATTGAAATGGTCAAAAGTTTGAATCTAAATTCATGTTTCTCAAACCTGTTTTGACACACTCCACAATAATACAATATGTAGTAACCCAGTACATCTATGTTTGTGTTTATGTATGTTAAACAATGCTTACTCTATAAGGTGTCCTTTGTTTTCTGTTTGGTTTACTTACTTGTTTGTTTGAATTTGATGCTGCTTAGAACCCTCCAGATTAGTTTCACAATCTGCTAAATGGATCATGGCCCACAGTTTGAAAAACCACAGGTCAAAATCATTTTGCATATTATAATCCTCAATTCAGGAGCCACCCTATTAATTTGATTACATGAGGTAAACTCAAGATCTACTTACTTAAAGATAGATATTGGAATCTTACATTTTATTTCAATTTGTGTTAATAGAACTAATCTGATTCCACTTAAAAATGATTGATTATGGGGAATTTATATTTATGATGGGCATGGTTTTTGAGACTGATGAATAAATCTTAATAATATTGTGAAAAAATTGATCTCATTCTGTATAGTGAAGTTTTTAGAAGATTAAACTTTTTTCGTTGGAAAACTTAACAGACTCTGGGAAAATATCCTGGTTTTATGAAGCTTTATCACATTCCTTCTTTTTATAAATGATACTCAGAGTGAAATGACACAGTATAGAAAAATGGGTATATAAATACCTCATTATAAAACCATATGATGGCTTTACAGATAATGATTAGGGAAATTCAGCATGCATATATAGTTAGGCTAAATCTCAAAACTCGTCCCATCAGGAGATAGACCAGTGTATCAAACAGTTATTATTTATAAGAAACAGAAGCCAACTTAGGCTGAATTAAATAGAAAATACATTTATTGGGGCGCCTGGGTGGCTCAAGTGAAGTGTTCAACTCTTGATTTCGGCTGAGGTCGTGATTTCACGGTTCATGAGTTAGAGCCCTGCATTGGGCTCTGTGCTGACAGCGTGGAGCCTCCTTGGGATTCTCCCTCTCTCTCTGTCTCTCAAAATACATAAGTAAACATTTTTTAAAAATACATTTATTAAAAGGATCTGAATGCTGGCAGGAATGTAAAATGGTGTACCTTCTATGGAGAGGAATTTGGCAATAGCTAGCAAAATCACATCTGAGGCAGAACTGCCCTTTGTAGGAATCTGCCCCTAAGAGATAGTTACAAAAATACACAATGACCTACAATCAGAGTTGTTCATTTTGGCCTTATTTGAAATAACAAAAGATTGGAAACAACCCAAATGTTATTAGAAGCGGCTCATTGGTTAAATTTATGATATGTCCACAAAAAATGGAATGCCTAAAAAATAAGGGCAAATTCTATCTCCTGATAAGGAGTGGCCTTCATAGGATATATTAAGTGAAAAAAGTAAGGTATAGAAAATCTGATGTATTTTCTGTGTAAGAAAATGAGAGGAAAATGGATATATATGTATACATACACACACACATATGTATATATGAAACAAATATATGTGTATATGTGTGTATATATGTATACATATGTATATATGTATATATATTTCATATTTGTGAAAGGAAGCTAAAGAAGGATAAATAGGAAATGGAAAACTGGTTACCTAAAGGGGGAGGGAGGGAGAAAGAGATTAAGAGACAAGACTGCTATACAAGTATCTTGTTACATAGCTTTGCCTTTGGAACTGTATATATATTTTGTATATTTAAAAGACAGTTCAAAAAGAAGCCAGTCCCTGAAAACTAAAATCAAATAGAAACAAATAAACTTAACTCTGCAATCAAGTTCATACCCACTTAGAGAAAAGAAGCACTTCAAGTGACTTTAAAATACAATATTTTTACTCTTTGTTCATAGTGGGATAAATTCTAAGGATAAAAGAACTGCAAAGAAATTGTAAACTGCATTTATTAGCCTTAGTGTTATTAGTAATGTTGGCTAGTATTATTTTGTTTTTAATGTTTGTTTATTTTTGAGAGAATCAGAAAGACCTAGTATGATTGGGGGAGGGGCAGAGAGAGCAGGAGAGAATCTGAAGCAGGCTCCAGGCTCTGACCTGTCAGCACAGAGCCTGACGTGGGCTCGAACTCATGAACCGTGAGATCATGACCTGAGCCAAAGTCGGATGCTTAACCTACTGAAGCCACCCAGGTGCCCCTACGATTATTTTTTTTTTAATTTTTATTTATTTTTGAGAAAGAGAGAGAGAGTGGGGAAGGGGCAGAGAGAGACGGAGCGAGAATCCCAAGCAGGCTCCATGCGGTCAGCTTAGAACTCAGTATGGGGCTCAAATTCCCAAACCATGAGATCATGACCTGAGCTGAAACCAAGAGTTGGACGCTTAACTAACTGCACCACCCAGACACCCCTGTTATTATTATTTTTTTTAATATTTATTTATTTTGAGAGAGAAAGAGCATGCATGGGGGCAGAGAGGGAGGGGGAGAGAGAATCCCAGAAAGGCTCTGCGCTGTCCTGCAGAGCCCATTGAGGGGCTTGAACTTATGAACCATGAGATCATGACCTGAACTGAAATCAAAAGTCGGATGCTTAACTGACTGAGCCACTCAGGCGCCCAGATACTGTTATGTTTATTTTTTTTTATTTTTTTATTTTTTATTTTGTTATTTTTTTTTGGATACTGTTATGTTTAAAGCAAAGTAGTAATCATGCTAATATTGGTAGTACCCAAAATTTTATGTGTAAGTGAAAAGAGATACAAATATAGCAACAAATAAGCTATGTATTACTAATTTTGAATTTAAAATATTATTAACAACTCCCTTGTTCTCTTAAAAAATACACGTTATTTGCTTTTCCACTGCAAAGGTCTAGAAGCAGTGACAAACAATGCTCAGAGGATGGTGTACTACCATTTCTGAATTACTCTACATTCGGGGCTACCAGTAAGGAGGAAATTGGAAACCTTGGGTATCTGCTCTTTCTATTTCTTCCCCTCACATTTTGGTGGACTCGATGATGCACATGGTTCAAGACAGGGAATGAGAAAGGCGAATAGGAATTGGTATGTGGATAATCCACAGGACCTTTAATCAGTCTTTTACTAATTGCGATGGTGAATGTACTCGTTTGGTTCTCATATCTGAAGTTCTGTTATCAGATACCAAGGCCTTAAACATGCTTTAATTATAAATTCATATTTGTGGAACTAAAACTAAATTAGGCATTTCAGTAGGAAACTATAGAATGAATCTACATTCCATATTTATCACGAATGTGTTTGCCTCAACTGTGTCAATTAGAAAGTCTAATTTCCCTTGCCTCTTAGACTTTCAGTTCCTCATCAGTTGCTATTGATCTGATAGCTCATAGAGAACTCATGACTGTTCTTGTTGATTGTAATCAGCAAAGCTTTTTAAAGTTAGAAATTGTCACTTGTTCGAGAACATGAAGTTACAAGTTTCTGTGGAGATCTTCTAGTTACTGAGTAGCTGTAACACCATGCAAAAGGAATATGCAAAAACACTAGAAGACCCTTTTCTTTAAGTATTATTTATACTTCCAAAGTACATTGGGCAGGATAATCTCTTAAATTTCAGATTATGGCTACAGTAAAAATCTGTATTTGATTGACTAAAGCTATTTTATTATAAAATGTATCATTACTGTTAATTGCATTTTTCAACAATTACATATTTTTCCTTTCCCAGGAATACAAACAAGCGATCCTAACGCTGTGGTCATAGGACTGGCACCAGAACATTTCCATTATCAAATTCTGAATCAAGCATTCCGGTAAGTCTTCAGCTATTTATTTTTCATCTGATCATATACTACTCTCTTCCCTTCCTTATTCTCTGTCATGCCAGGTTATAGATATATTTTACTTTCTGGCCACCCAAATTGTACATGACGATAGATATCTTCAAGATCACTTCAAGATCAACATTAAATCACATTGCTTACTATTTGCTTAGTTTTTTAAAAATAATCAATATGTTAAAAAGTGGTGATGATCTTTGGGGTTTTTCTGGTTTGTAGAATCAATATCCTCGGGCAGAAATTCATAATAAAATTGCAACTCTGAAGCTAGCAATTTTGTAATGGAACCCAAGTCCACCTGCTCGATGGGAAGCAAAGCCAATCACTGAGATATAGGTTGACAGCAAGGAAAGCTTATTCGAGAGGCAGCCGGAGGAGGAGACCAGAGGACAAACCTCAAATCTGCCTCCCCAGAGAGGTAGAGAACAAGTGTTTTGTAATCATAGGGGTTGAGATTACATAAATATTGATGAAAAGGGCAGGGAAACTTACATGAGTATTCATGAGGAAAGATGGAGCGTGATCACTGAGCAAACATATATGTGACATATCCCATGTTCACTTTGGGGTGGAGATTTAACCCCAGAATAAGGCAAAATTCAGCCCCTGATATCAGGAGGTTATCTTAGGACAAAGAGAAGAAGAGGCTATGGGCATGCTCTGAGAGCTGGTATAAACTGAATGGGGTCTTGGGCTCATTATCTTAAGTAAGGAGTGCAGGGCTTTGCTTGTTCATAGACTGGAACCATATCAGATGACCTTGAGTCCAAGCTTCTGCAGAGACAGCTAGTGGATTTGTTAGTGGGATCTGAAAAGACAAAATAGCTGATTAAGGGGCAACAGTTCTCTGAATAACAAGATTTAAACTTTCTGCTCGTTTTAACCTTGTCAATCCCGTGGGGCATAGTTTCAGTTTTATGTTTTATTATCATTTCTGTGATTCTCCATTGACTATGCTATTCTCTGAGGAAGATATCATCCAGGCTAACGCTCCAAAAACAGTACATGTGATTCTTCCTCCAATGACAATCTAGGCTATCAAGAAAAGTTGACACATTTGGCCACACTTTCAGAGATTATTTGATAAGTGATAATGGTAGTCTGAACTGGGATGGTGGCAATAGAAATGAAGAAGCAGATTTAGGTAGTGTTGACATGACTTGATGGATGGTTGGGTTAAGGGGGTGAGGAAGACCAGTGAGTCAAGGAAAATGTCCAGATTTCTAATGTGAGCACATGTGACAGAACACTCCCAGTTAGGGTTCAGGAGGTCATAAGTTTAGGTTGGGGCTATTGGGCCTTTGGGGTATCTAAGTGGGGGTGTTCCAAAGGCTGTTGGTAGAAATGGGGGGAAATAACAACACGGAAAATGTTATAAACCTTCACTTGTGTGTCCATTTTTTTACGTGAACTTTTCACTGCTGCTTCAAAAAGAAGACAGCATACTGGTTCTCATACTTCCTAAGATAAATTGTATCAGAATTTACCCGCAAATCTGCTCTAGAGTGAGATCGATCTTTTTCCTTGAATTTTTCATTTTTCATAGATTTTTCATTTTTCATCTTTTATTTCTTGTCAAACCATTAAACAGTGTAATTTGCCTTTGAATTTATGACGAGCTAAGTAGTTGTAAATATTGCATCAGGTTACACTGAACTTGTTAAAAAACTTTTAATAGCTTGGTAAATTTTTGGTATTTAATTACAAAGAATGCCATAAAAACATCATTTTCTTTCTAGTACAGAGATCTGCAAGAATCATTATAATGTATACTTGATGTAGAATTCATTTCTTGATGTAGATGTATGTCTAAGAATCAGAATGTTTTTAGGAAACTTTAAAATTCACTACAGGGTTCACACATCTGGGCACATTTTTTGCTGTTGATCTTGGAAATGGATGTTCTCATGGACAGTCTTTATGGTCAAAACTAGCACTTTGGGAACATCCACCTTTTTCCCCTGCATGAGCATTAATTTTAGAACCTCAGTTAATGGAACCTATGGCTACTTATGCACTTTTATTTGTGACTTTCTTAGTCACTGTGATGGTCAAGCATTTGTCTAAAAGGAATGAACCCACTTTTTATAGCTGCTCAGTATCCATTTACTATATTTGCTGGAGAACCATTGCTATGCCATGTTGCTTGAAGATGTACTTTGGAGTATATAGTATTAAGCTTTCTTTTGCTTCGCCTACTTCAGTTATCCTCCTTTAGCTTCTTGGGGAAAGGGGCGGGTGGTTATCTGACGTGCTCTTTAAGTAAAATTTGCAACTGTGCCACAATCAGTTTTCATTTAAAATAGAGAACTTGCTATGAATTCTTACTTCTGAACTTATCCCACTACCCTTTACCCATTTGTTTAACCACAGAATTCAAGGAGAAGGTATCGATCGATTTTAGCTGGTAATTTGGGAAGGACATATTTAATAGGAAGTTGGGAGGTCTCTGTCTTAGATGAATACTAGACTCAGGGTAATAAAAATGTACGTTGACATAATACTGACTTTGTAATTGCTCGGATGCTGTCTAATTAGTACACTTCCCTAACCATATTGATTTTTTTAAACACTACGTTTTAAAGCATTGCAGTGCACTTATAGGTCAACTCTAATTTCACAAATGCACTTAACAGCTGGGTGGAGAATTAACAGAAGGATTTTAGGTCTTGCCCTTCTTTGCATATTGATGTCTCCACCGAGACTATGCCTCCCAACCAATGACTACAGCTGTTTGGATTGTGTGTGGCAAATATAGACATCTCAAATGAACCACCGATTAGCTAAATTACTATTCAGGTTGATAATGAGAATAAGCATTGGATTTTAAACCCCATTGCATAGCTGCCTTGAATAACAGCTTCAGGGGCATATTGCCCTCAGGCAGATACATCAACCTTCCACATTACACTGCCTCTTATTTACTGTGTTTTGAATGGGTACTTCCCCGCCCCCCACAAATGCACAGTACAGTCTGTCTACAAACGTGTGTTAAATGTCTGAATGAAATTGAGAACACTGAATTTAAAGAATTGATTTTGGGGAAGGATAGGAACCACCTATAAGGAGTAGATACAATTTGGGTTTGGATTCTGTAAGACATTCAAATCCTAAGAGCCGTTGGTTGGTGGCTTTCCCCCTTTTGTCTCATACTAAAAGATACAAAGTATAATATAATGAACACTCATATGCCTGTCAACCAGTTTAAGAAATGCAAACTGTCAGGGGCGCCTGGGTGGCGCAGTCGGTTAAGCGTCCGACTTCAGCCAGGTCACGATCTCGCGGTCCGTGATTTCGAGCCCCGCGTCGGGCTCTGGGCTGATGGCTCAGAGCCTGGAGCCTGTTTCCGATTCTGTGTTTCCCTCTCTCTCTGCCCCTCCCCCGTTCATGCTCTGTCTCTCTCTGTCCCCAAAATAAATAAACGTTGAAAAAAAAAAATTTAAAAAAAAGAAATGCAAACTGTCAACACATTTGATATCCTCTGCATATCCCTCCCCAATTTTATTGCCCAAGACCCAAAAGTAACCAAGGTTATGAATTTTGTGTTTATCGTTGTCATACATTTCTTTATACTTATACCACATACACAGGTATCCGTAGACAGTCTGTAGTAGTATTTTGTGTGTTTTATATGGTACATATTCATCAATTTTCTTCATCTTCTGGTAGTATTGTATGAGTCATCAACGCAAATATCCAAAGCTCTAGTTCCTTCATTTTCCCAGCCATAGTATGAGCTTGTAGCAAGGTTTTTTTTCATCTTCTGATCTGAGTTAGAAACCCGAAGCTTGAGCATTTTAGTAATGGACCAATTATAATTAAATTTGATGATCTCTATGAGGAGAAAGGCTGCTGGGCAAGCAGCTCACTTAATAACCCAACTTGAAGTTAGTGACAAAACTAAAAAAAAAAAAAAAAAATCACAAAAGTAATATGTCTTCATTGTAGAAAAGTTTAAATGTTCAAAAAAGAAAAAAGAATAAATAAAATTACCTGTAATCCTGCCACCTAAAGAGAACCCCAGTTAACATGCTAGCACATAGCCCGTTTGTTTCCACGCACATAAATATTTCGATAAAAATAAGAATGTATGACACTGTGTGGTAACTTGCTTTTTAAAAGCTCCTGAGTGGCTCAGTCTTTTGAGCGTCCAACTTTGGCTCCAGTCATGATCTCAGGGTTCTTGAGTCTGAGCCCCACATCGGGCTTGCTGCTGTCAGCTCAGAGCCTGTTTCGGATCCTCTGTCCTCCCCTCTCTCTCTGCCTCTCCCTGCTCACACACATTGTCTCTCTCTCTCACTCAAAAATAAATAAACATTAAAAAAAATAATAACCCCACGACATATTGTACAAGTTTTTCTGTATTCTTTTTTTTTTTTTTTGATGTTTATTTATTTATTTTGAGAGAGAGAGAATCCCAAGCAGGCTCCATGTTCTCGGTGCAGAGCCTGGGGGAGGGCTCAAACTCATGAACCATGAAATCATAACCTGAGCTGAAAGCAAGAGTCAGATGCTTAACCAAGTGAGCCACCCAGGCACCCCGTTTTTTATATTCTTAAGTAGTCTTCCAAAATGTGTTTGAGTGCCACAGCATATCCCAGTTTAAAAAGTGCAATAAATTGTGTAGCCATCTGCTTCCCATTAGTTATTTCCAGGATTTTAAAGTTAGTTTTGAAAAAATGAGAACATGTTTTCTAAGCAGTATTCGTGTTCATTCCTTAAGATTGTGTTCAGAAGTATCGTTGCTGGGTCAAAGGAATTTGGGGGAAAAAATTGCAGAGAATAGCTTAACCTAGGAAAAATTAAAGTTTTTTTTTTTTTTTTTTTCTCTAAATTAAGCGCAGCTGCCCTGGAGCTTCTAGAGGAGCTTATTAAGATGTCCTTATCACTGGAGATAAGTGACATCACAACTTTCACAGGTAAATGCAGAGATGCAGGCTGCTTAATGATAATGTTTCAGGACTTTGTTAATGACTTCTTTCCTATAATTGTTGCAAGGTACATGAGTCCCCAAAAAGTCTTAAAGGGGTGTAGAAATTAGGTTTTTTTGGTTTGGAGGAGGAGATTCTTATTACCGTGAATGGTTTCTGTTAAATATTGAATTGCTTTCTTCACCCCATCTCCTTAAGAAAGGAAACAAGACGTTTACTCTGGTATATTCAGTTCCTTAGAAAGAGAAGAAGAGAAAGGGAAGAAAAAAATGAACAATACTGGCCTCAGATATTATGCATTTGGACAGTAACTCCTGAATTTTTTTCTAGGTGTTTGGAGCCCTGGATAAGAGCAGTTCCAAAACGATGTGGCAGCAGGGTGTAAAGTAGGAATATTTCTGTGGGCTTTTTCTGTTTTGAAAAGGCTGATTATGATGCAGTTTTTTTTAAATTTTTTTTTTAACGTTTATTTATTTTTGAGACAGAGACAGAGCATGAACGGGGGAGGGTCAGAGAGAGAGGGAGACACAGAATCTGAAACAGGCTCCAGGCTCTGAGCAGTCAGCACAGAGCCCGACGCGGGGCTCGAACTCACAGACAGTGAGATTGTGACCTGAGCCGAAGTTGGACGCTTAACCGACTGAGCCACCCAGGCGCCCCTATGATGCAGTTTTTTAAATTGAAGTCCAGATTATAAAAATAAAACACTTTGGAGGTGAGAAATTGTTTAAGACTTATGAACATGAGTTATGTAAAGCATTCCATTATATATATGTATGTATATATATATGTATATATATATGTATATATATATATACACATATATATATATATGCAAGAGGACTTTATATGCCAGTTTGAAAATCAGAATACAGAACTGAGTTGAATATGAGTCACTAACTACTCTTCTTTTTTAATCAATTGGGGAGATTCTTTTATGGTCAGGGCAGCTCTTGCTCCTCCAAATAAAAGCTTCAGGTGAGTAAATCACATGAATATATTACTGATTTTTTAAATTGGATGTATAACAGGCACAGTAAGGTGCACAGATTGTCAGTATGCAACTCAATAAAATTAAAAAAATTTTTTCTTAATGTTTATTTATTTCTGAGACAGAGACAGAGGATGAGTGGGGGAGGGGCAGAGAGAGAGGGGGACAGAGAATCCGAAGCAGGCTCCAGGCTCCGAGCTGTCAGCACAGACCCCGACGTGGGGCTCGAACTCACAGACCACGAGATCATGACCTGAGCCGAAGTCGGATGCTCAACCGACTGAGCCACTCAGGTGCCCCTCAATAAAATTTTACACATAGACAAAACTGTGTAACCTCCACTCTGATCAAGAGCCAGAACATTTAGAGCGCCCTAGAAGGCTCCCTAGCCCAGTCAACACTACCTCTTCCGTAAGGTAACCACCATGATTTCTGTCAGTATTACCAGTTCTTGATCCTCATGTGAATGAAATCATCTAATTGTAGCATGTTTGTGTGTTTGTGAGATTACCCAGGTTGTTGCATATAACAGTACTTAGTTTTGTTTTCTTCTTTTTCTTTTATTGTTGTTATGTTGTACAGTAGTCCATTGTATGGATATGCCACAATTTGTTTATTTATTTTACCATTTATGGCATGTAGATTGTTTCCAGTTTGGGCTGTTATGAATAAAGCTGCTACGTACATTCTTCTACATGTCTTTTGGGTGGCGTATGTGCTCATTTCTCTCGGGTCTGTTATCTAGGAAGGAAATTGCTGGGTAATAGGATAAGCACTTGTTTAGATTTAGTAAATATTGCCGAACAGCTTTCCACAGTGATTGTACCAGGTCATATGTTCCCACTAGCTATCAACAGGAGTTCTACTTGCTCCCCATTCTCATCAGTGTCTTGCTAGTCTATGTAATTGTAGCTGTTCTGTTTGGTGTGGGTGGTGGTATCTTACTGAGTTTCAGTTTGTATTTCCCATATGAGTAATGTTGTTTTCACATACTTATTGGCCATTGGATAGCTTTTGTGATGTGCCATTCAGATCTTTGGCCTTTTCTGACTGGAATGTATTTTTCTTACTGATTTATAGGAGCTCTTTATACAGGTCTTTGGTTGGACATATGTACTGCAGCTATCTTATCCCTGTCGTGGTTTGCCTCCGTTAGTAGTATGAGAATACTAATCATATGAGGACATGAAGTTCTTAATTTTGATGGAGTCCAATTTGTCCATATTTTCTTCTATTCTGCTTAAGAAATCTTTGCCTACCCCACAGTCATGAAGATATTTTCCTGAGTTTTTTTCTACCAGCTTTGTTATTCTACCTTTAACGAATACATCTGGGGTCTATTTTAATTAATTTTTGTGAATTATGTGAGGTAAAAGTTCACTTTTCTCCATACGGATATCCAGTTGTTTCAGCAACATTTATTGCAAAGACCCATTCTTTCTATTCTAGAATTGCAGTGGTGCTTTTGGTGCTTTTGACATAAATTCAGTGACTATAGATGTACGGCTCTGTTGTGTTGTTCCATACCGTCTCAATACTCTGGCTTTCTAATAAGTCTTAATATCCAGTAGTGTTCATTCTCCAACTTTAACCTTTTTTAAAATTGTCTTGGCCGTTCTACATCTTTTGAATTTCCATATAAAGTTTGGAATTAGCTCGTCAGTTTCCACACACAAAAAAAGCCTACTGGGAGTGTGATTGGATTCTATTTAATCTATGAATTGGGGTAGAATTTACAATGATATCTGAACAATGATGTCTCTTACAGTCTATGACAATGGAATGTATCTCCACTTAGGTTTTATTTTTGTGCTTTTTCAGCAGTGTTTTTACAGGATGGGCCTTAGATGTTTTGTCAAATTAATCCTTTTATTTCTTGTTTTTTGAGGGTGTTATAAATGGCATTTTATTAAATTTCATTTTTAAGTGGTGTTGCTAATATACAGAGGTATAATTGACTTTTTGTATGTTAACCTTGCATTTACTGATCTTATCTTTACTTACTAAGAAAATAAGTTATTTGGAGAGTCTTTTGGATTGGATTTTCTACATAGTCAATTGTGGCACCTGCAGATAATGAGAGTGTTCCTTCTCCCCTACCAATCTTTATGTTTTTATTTCTTTCTTTTTTTTTTTTTTTGCTTTATTCCGTCTGGGACCCCAACTGCGGTACTAAACAGAAGTGGTGATGATAGGTAACCTGCTATTAATGAGACAGTTACTGTGGCAGTATGACATTGGAGATATTCTGAAGGTTTCCGTTAATTGTTAATGAGCTTTTCCTTTGATATATTTCACGATTTACTATTGTTTTAATTTGAGCTTTTGGTAGTTTGTGTTTCTCGGGTCAGTCGGGAGTGTCAGTACTTTGGTGATCGTCTAATCCAGTGGTTCTCAACCAGAGACATTTTTGCTTCCCAGAGGACATTTGGCAATGTTTGGAGACATTTTTGGTTGTCACAACTGGGGATGAGCAGTGCTGCTGGTACCTAGTAGGCAGAGGCCAGGGATGCCACTAAATGTCCTACAGGGTATCTGACAGCCTGACAACAGCATTGTCCAGTCCAAGAGGTCAGTAGTGCCAAGATTGAAAAGCCCCCCGATCTACTTCAGCCTCTTCATTTGAGAAGAAACTGAGGCCCACAAACATGACGTGATTTGCTGTTACCTATTGTAAATAGCATAGATACCACACTTCCTGTATTTATGAAGAAAAATAATTGCCATTACTGTCAGACAGATACTCTGAAAAGGTTTGCATATATCATCTCTGTTCCCCAAGATGGTGGGCATTATTCCGCATATTAAATCAAGACACTCAGACGTACAGGGCTTCATCCATGAATTTATTCAGTAGCCATTTAGTGAGAGGTGCCGGGGCTTTTTTTTGTTTGCGTCTTGGAAGTAAGAGATACCATGATGAGTAAAACTGATGGGCATGGTGGAAATTATATTCTAGTGAGGAAGACAGACTAGTCACAGTTGAGTAAGGACTATAAACTATAGTTTATACAGGAAGTGATACAGGGGACAAAGGGTGATGAGGGAAGAGATTGGAGGCAAGGAGGAAGTCCACTTTACATATGGAGGTTGGAAATGTTTCCTTGTTGTGTGGACGTTGAAGCTGAGACCTGACAAGTGAGCAGAAGATAGCTTTGTGAAAGTATGGGGAACTGTTTCAGGAGGAGGGAACACTGGGTATATGGGTTGAAACACAACAGAGTGACATTATCTTTTTTTTTTTTTTTTTTTTTTTTTTCAACGTTTATTTATTTTTGGGACAGAGAGAGACAGAGCATGAACGGGGGAGGGGCAGAGAGAGAGGGAGACACAGAATCGGAAACAGGCTCCAGGCTCCGAGCCATCAGCCCAGAGCCTGATGCGGGGCTCGAACTCACAGACCGCGAGATCGTGACCTGGCTGAAGTCGGACGCTTAACCGACTGCGCCACCCAGGCGCCCCGACATTATCTTTTAAGTGAGAAAAGATGATTGTGTCTGGTACACAACCATGGATAGGGAAGGTGACTTAAGACTGGAGATGTAGACGGGGGGTCAGACAAGGCAGGGACTTAGGCTGTAGTGAGGACTTTGGGTTTTATACTGTTTGAAGTGAGAGTTGTTGAGGGAGTCTGCGTGTGGAAGGGATATGATCCTATCTTTCCTTTTTTTTTTCTTTAAGTTTATTTATTTTGAGAGAGAGAGGGTGTGAGAGAGCACATGTAGGTGGGGGAGTGGCAGGGGGTGAGGAGAGAGAGAGGGAGAAAATGAATCCCAAGCAGACTCCGCACTGTAGTTCAGAGCCCGGTGTGGGGCTCGAACACATGAACCTCAAGACCATGACCTGAGCTGAAATCAAGAGTAGGATGCTTAACCGACTGAGCCACTCAGGCGCCCCTACAGCCAGAGATTTTTTTTTTTAATGTTTATTTATTTCAGAGAGAGAGATGCAGAGACAGAACATGAGCAGGGGAGGGGCAGAGAGGGAGAAGGAGACACAGAATCTGAAGCGGGCTCCAGGCTCTGAGCTGTCAGGACAGAGCCCGACGCGGGGCTTGAACCCATAAACCGTGAGATCATGACCTGATCCAAAGTTGGACACTTAACTGACTGAGCCACCCAGGTGCCCCAAAAGCCAGAGATTATTTTTTTATATTAAATATAATTTATTGTCAAATTGGTTTCCATATAACACCCAGTGCTCATCCCAACAGGTGCCCTCCTCAATGCCCATCACCCACTTTCCCCTCTCCCCCACCCGCCATCAACCCTCAGTTCTCAGTATTTAAGAGTCTCTTATGGTTTGCCTCCTTCCCTCTCTGTAACTTTTTTTCTCCCTTTCTCCTCCCCCGTGGATTTCTGTTAAGTTTCTCAGGATCCACATATGAGTGAAAACATATGGTATCTGCCTTTCTCTGCCTGACTCATTTCACTTAGCATAATACCCTCCAGTTCCATCCATGTTGCTACAAATGGCCAGATTTCATTCTTTCTCACTGCAAGTAGTATTCCATTGTGTATATAAACCACAATTTCTTTATCCATTCATCAGTTGATGGACATTTAGGCTCTTTCCATAATTTGGCTATTGTTGAAAGTGCTGCTATAAACATTGGGGTACAAGTGCCCCTGTGCATCACCACTCCTGTATCCCTTGGGTAAATTCCCAGCAGTGCTATTGCTGGGTTACAGCGTAGATCTATTTTTAATTTTTTGAGGAACCTCCACACTGTCTTCCAGAGCGGCTACACCAGTTAGCATTCCCACCAACAGTGCAAGAGGGTTCCCGTTTCTCCACATCCTCTCCAGCATCTATATCTCCTGAGTTGTTCATTTTAGCCACTCTGACCCAGCCAGAGATTTTTAAATCCGGCCTTCCTTGTGCCTTTTTTCCCTTGTTTCTTGAACCTCAATAATTTTACAGTTAGATATAGACAGAAAATTCTCAGATTTATTGCTGATGCATTCCTGGTGGTTACAAAAGCAACCAACCATTTGTTCCCCTGTCTAGAAAGTGTACAAGTATTGGGGTGTCTATTTTTGATATTTTTTTAATGTTTAACTATAAATATCTTTTTATCTGTGTCCTAGAAAACATTTACCTTTCAGGCCATCCTGAATATACCTGGGCTCTTCAGAGATTCAGTAAAGCTCATGTTGTGCAGAGAAGGACGCTAAAAGCAGGCACCACTTCCTTGCGAGATGCCTGTCTTCTCCAGCCTGGTGAAGAACCAGTTCCCATTTAGAGAGATGTGGACGAACCCACAGTTTCAGCCCTTCCAGGGAAGGCACTAAAGTACTGCCTGGGAATTAAGTACACACATCAATCAAGCTGATAAGTCTTATCCCCAGTTAATATATAATAAAATATTAACAAAGCTAAATCAAATGAGTTTTTAGTTTAGCTATATCAGTGGAAAGCAATTTTGAGGTCTGTTGCATAAAGAATTCCAGTTCCGTGGTAGAGTAGCAAATAAATGGGATTGGGGGTGGGATGACAGGAGGAGGGGATAGATAAATTACCCGTTATTATCTCACTATCAGCAGTGTTTCTTTAAGGCCAACATAGTGGCTTTATCAGGTTTCCTAACCATTGGATTTCAAGATCAGCTTTAAGAAGTAAATTTGTATCAATACTTAGCGAATACATTTGGAGGATCTATCCCATGCTGTGAACAATTCATAGTAACTAACAGTAAAGCCCTGTAATAGTCCAGTATTGGTTTTACTTAATAAAATATTTAATCATAAATGTCTGAATTCTGCATCTCCCACAGGAAGGCATTTCTGTGCCCACTGACAAGAATAATTTAGCAGTTTCATAGTTGAGCGCTTAATTACTCATAATTGTGAAGGGTAAGACGTGATGAATTCCTCCTCGATGGACATACTAAATATTTTAACTAAGGAGATGGCTTAAAGTAAATTAAGCCAGTGAGATCATTTATTACATTGGTTAAAAGCAGTTGAAGAAATAGATCTTGCCCCGCATCCCATTAGATGAGACTGTGTGCGTGACAGTCTCTGCTGTGTCCCTGACTGCAGGCTGCACTGTCGGGATCGGTGACCGGTGTCTGGGGGAGGGGGTTGGGAGGGAAGTACGAAGAAGCTGGTGCGGTTTCTTGGATTATGTTTTGCCTGAGTCACTAATGAGGCTCCTTAGCTCTATGTAGAGTTTGGTTCTCAAAGGACTGGGAAAACTCTTTCTGCCCTTTTCGTTGGCCTGAGAGCATTTGTCCTAAATCAGGACAAAGGAAGGGACTCGGCACTTGGTGTGTGTTTTAGGGAAAATGGCCTCATTTGCAAAGTAATGTCCAAGCAGTCAGAGGTACAACGAAGAGGTAAAGGTACAAGCAGAAAGTCCTTGTAAAGTGCTCTTCTAAATTTCTGAATTAGAAGGAAACTTACATTCTGGATTAAAGAGGAATCCAGATACTTCCAGAATGTGTCAGCGCGGCAACAGTTGTGTCAGATTGTAAAAGGCTCAAGAGCCTCCCGCTTACCGTTAGGGAAGGTTGAAACAACTTGTCTCATTAAGTTAAGCTTCTTCCCTCGAGTGTCTTATTTAGCTTTACTTCTCTTCATTCTCTCCCTGGTGATTTGGGTAAAGTGTCTGAAACCACTAAAGGTAAAAGGTTGAAGCAATCCCAAATTTAATAATCTATCACCTTTCTTGTGCGTATCTGAGTGTAATTCCCAGCAGTTCTCAGCGAATTCATTAGAAGACAGCAAGTCATTAAAAGTTAATAAGAAACTATTTGTTTCTGTGAGTGTGAATAAAACCACTTTGTGAGTCTGACATTCTTTTCCAGTCATAAAAGCCTTGCTTTTAGCCAATTTCCATTTTCTCTGTCTCCCCAGGTTACTCCTGGATGGGGCACCTCTGATCGCAATCCACAAGGCCAGGTATTACAAGAGGAAAGATGGCCTGGCCCTGGGGCCTGGACCGTTCGTGACGGCTTTAGAGTATGCCACAGACACCAAAGCCACAGTAGTGGGAAAACCAGAGAAAACGTTCTTTTTGGAAGCATTGCGGGGCACTGGCTGTGAACCTGAAGAGGCCGTGATGATAGGAGACGTAAGTAGCAAAGGCCAGGAAATGCCCTGAGCTCACCCATCATGCTGGGAAGACCCAGCTCCAAAGCACTGCTTTGAAAGCCACACAGACTCTGTTACTGCTGATACCAGCTGGTAGTAAGTGGTACCTGCCTATAAACAGGCTTGTCCATAGATGCATAGTGATGCTCTTCTAAATAATTGAAATTTTGATTATTTCTGACATTGTTCACAGTGTGGTGAGGTGTGTGCGATCCAAAAGACCATTTAATGCAAGTCAATTAAATGCTTTGTATGTCTTTTTGAAGAAAACCTCTACACAAATTTCAGTTTTTTTGAGTATTACTTACGCAGAGAACAACGTATACCTAAAGAATTCTACCATTATTGATTTTTTTTTTCCTAGTATATGCTTTATGGACGAACTTCCCAATCAGTGTGCCACAAATAGCTACAGATATTGATTACCTCAGCCCTCTGAGCGGTAGAGCTGACCCTGGATGATCGTAGGCTCTAGCCAGTGACCTCCGGCCGGAGAGCACCTTGTCAGTTTTCCCCAGTGTCCTGGGAAAACATTATTTTCTCTGTGTGCTATGAGGAGGAAAGAGCCAGAAAGCACATTGGCTTGCGGCAAGTCGGTGGCAAGGATTAGATTTCAATTTTAAGTAAACGCTTTAGGGGCTAGAAGGGACCATCGAGGTTGTCTGTTCCAAATCCCCTCATTTGATAGACTGGAACGCTGAAGCCCAGAGGTGAAGCTTCAAGCTTAAATTCCCACAGCTAATTAGTGGCCCAGCTGGAGGTAAACTGCAGGCTCTGGACTCCCTCCAAAATAAACCATAGATCCCTTGCTTTCTTGACTTGTGGTGGTGCAGGTGTATCGTGGGCCTCATTTCCTCTTCCACTTCCTTATTCACTCACCTGAACCTGAATAGGGTGGTCGTTAAACTCGACGTAGCTTTGAGAAACCATCTTTTCAGCCCCATCTTTCTCCCTTGGCAAAGCAGTAGCCGACTTTCCTAGGCACATGTGTGTCTGAAGACGTGGCGATGTCAGAATTCTTTATCCCAGGAGTTTCCGGTATTGGGACAGGATGGGAGATGGCAAGGGCATGTGATGGCCGTTGTTCAGCGGCGTGCAGGTTGTTACCTGAGAGGCGGTGGGTTTCCCTCCCTTTCCTTATCCACTTTCCCCACCTCCCTTCATCTTTCTCTTCCTCTCCCCTCTCTCTGCCGCTTCACTATGGCAAGTTTAGATGCAACGGAAGGTTTTAAATTAGACCTTGAGTAGAGATTTTGACATTTTAGAACTCGTTTCCAAGGTCTGTTGTTGAATATTAATGATTTTTGAGAAAAAAACTTTTCTTCAGGCATGGTCTTGAATGAATCCTGTCTGTAAAAAGTCCCATAAAGACATGAGATGGCAAGATTGATTTTCTTGATATATCTTCCAGCCCTTGGATTTTTATTTCCTGACGTTTATCCTCAGTCAACCAAGCATATTCCTCTCTACCTTGGGTAAGAATTGCAAAGAAAGCTCCCTTTTCTAACTGGTCTGTTAGCCCCAAGGGTGGAGATAACCGAGAATCTCAGTATTCTGGTTTGGCTTGAATCCACCTGTGAGGGAGGGCCAGCTGGAAAGTAAGGATAGTGTGCTACATGGGCAGCAGAAAAGCTGACTTCTGAACCTAGTCCGTTCACTATCTGCAGGTGGATCATTTACCTTCAAAGCTGCCAAATGGATAGAATGCTTTCTCCTATGATCTGTTTTAAGAGGAGACAGATGTCCATGTGGAAAACATGAACTGTGTGGGGTGCCTGTGTGGCTCAGGTGGTTAAACATCTGACTCTTGATTTTAGGTCAGGTCATCATCTCACAGCTCATGGGATCGAGCCCCACATCGGGCTTTGGGCTGACAGTGCAGAGCTTGCTTGGGATTCTCTCTCTGCCTCTCTCTCTCCCCCTTTCCCGCTCATGCTTGCTCACTCTCAAAAAAGATAAACTTAAAAAAGAAAAGCAAATATGAACTATAGATGTGCTGTTTGTGTTTGGTCACTAGAATTACTGCTGTATTCTGTTGTACATTTTCCACCTCTGTAACACTTCCCTTGGTTCCATGTGGATGTCCCCCTTTTCCTCTCTTGTATTTTAAGGAAAAAAATGCTCACGGTTGGCCATCCCAGCCTAATCCATCAGCCAATTGGTAGGGTTTTGTTGTCGAGCTCACTGAAGACAGTGAACTAAATGCTTTCTTTATGCTTTTCTAGGATTGCAGGGATGACGTTGGTGGGGCTCAGAATGTCGGCATGCTGGGTATCTTAGTACAAACTGGTATGTATCCTCTACATAAGCTTTCTCTAAAACAGATGGTAAAATACACTTGCTTAAAGAACAGTCTTTGCAGAAATGACAAAGCCCACGGGGCACTGTAATTGTCTTTCTGTCACAAAGCAAAAATAAAATGGACTCTGGGTCTCAGGGGAAAAAGACAGTGTGGGAGGGCCCATGCTGCACAAAATTAAGAAGATCAGAGAGAGTTGAGAGGTCATTTTGCAACTTACCTAGAGGTAACTATCGTGCTGGTTGACAGTTAGCATTTATATGATTTTCTGGATATACAAATCACCACATTGGAACGCACCAGAGACCACTGATGGTGATGCTCTATGAAAGTATCTTTTTTTAATTTTTTTTTATCGGTGTCAGCTAGAAGATGATAAAGTTGGTTTCCTGAGGAACAGGTGAGCCGAGGGATCTGATACTTTGTGTTAATGTTTGCATTTTTAAAAAATTACACAATAAGTTTTTATCTTTCACTTACCGTCTTAGGAACTATTTTTCCTGTACCAAAATTAGAAATACTGTTTGTGGTCCCTCAAAGTAAATTTAAGGAAAAGCAGACCTTAACGGGGAGGACTCGGCTGACACAGAATTATGACTACAGTGGTCCCGCTCGGTGTCCTGGGTCCTGGCCTCAGCCTGCCCTGACCAGCCATGCAGGTGCATCTGCCGGGTGTCATATTTAACAAAAGAGCTGCAACTCAGAAATTTTTTAGAAAAAGTACATTTCCTCCTGACTGATATTTATTCAAGGAAATGTGGCTACAGAAAAGCTATTTTAAATTTAAAAATAGAAGCAAGAAAACCTAGCTGCAGCACCCAAGGAACAAGAAGCATTTGGCAGGGCCCCGCGTGAACAAAGAGCACAGGCTGTGCCAGGGTTCCGGAGGGAGGCATTGGAGCCTGGCAGAGGGTGACACCGGTCACTCCAGAACTCACATCTCTCAGTCAAAATGATCAGCACCGTCCCGGGAACATTACTGCCCTTTGATGTAAGCAAAACAGAGGAGGTATCAAGGTCAAGTCCAGAAGAGTCCTCACTCTCGTGATCCCTCCCTACATCTTAATTTCCAAATTCCTGCCATTCGCTGTTTTATTTTCTGGTCACTGAGGAAATCTTCAGGTAACTATTTTTGCTCTTGTGTATTAGTCCCGTGAACATTTTCTTTCTTTAGGTCACGTAATTAAGGATTTACACGAAGTGTCAAAACCGTCCCACACCAGTGTCTCGTAGGCCCTGCTCCCCCTTCCCTGGCTGGCCTCTGCAGCTTGTCCCTTCTTTTCTGACTGCCAGTTGGTTGTGATCAGCCTATCGCAGAGGCACCCAGTTAGTCTTAGAGAAGACAGCAGCGTAACATAATCAGATTGAAAATGTATAACCAGTAAAGCAGCTATGTCCAGTGCAGGGAAACGGGCCTGTCTGCACTGTTCATCTCTGGCCAGAAAAAATCCCAGGTGAGCCCACTGTTGTAAAAGCAGACAAAACAGCTGGCTCCCTTGATAAACTTGAACTCCATGCATGTGAACAACCAGTAGGCCTCCCAGTGTTGAAAATTATCCTAAAGATTTTAACCTCTTCGATTAGAAGGGCTTCTTGTGGATAGTCTTGAGCAGTTTTGTTTCTCAGTGAGTAGCACACGGTAGACGCTCAGGATACGTTTGCCCAGCGGTTTGTTAGTAAAGGTCTGTGGCTGGTCCTGCACAAAATTGATTTGTTTAGCATGTAAAACAATCACCTAGAAAGGACAGGGCCAGTCTTTATCTAATATCATCAAAACGGCTTCCTGTATTCTCCCTCCATTCATCATTTATCCACCCAGGAGAGCACCGAGTGCCACAGTGAATGCGGCAGTCTTGAGTGACATGGCCAGCTTCACGCCCTCGGCCCACATTATTGAGCACGTGTTGTATGCCAGACACAACTTGAGGTGCTGGAACGCTCACACCTGTGTAAGCCACTGTGTCCATTTGTACTTTGTAGACACCCCACTTACAGGGCCAGACCGCAGAAGCATTCTGCGAGCCCTTATCTCCATGGTTGAGAAACTTGACTTTCACATATTTGCCCTTAGCCTCTGGATCCAGGAAGTAGGTGGTATGAGCAGTAGTCGGTCATTGACTCATGGATGAGACCAAGTAGAAACATGGCAAGAGTTTATACTTCATGGAACTTAAGCTTGAGAAAAAACTAACAGCAGAATTTTCTGTGTGGCCCATGCTGTGAACAGGTGCCTTGAGGACACTAAGGTGAGTGAGGGAGATCTTCATTACCTCTGTACATTTGATGCTGGCTCTGTTCTGTAAGAATTCACAGTAAGACAAGGCAGGAAGCGTCTTCACCGTGCAGAGGTGCGGAACAAGGGATCTTTCGGCTTTGTGTTTGCTGGGCAAAGCCTCTTGAAGAGGTAGTTGTAGAAAATGGCAGGAATTGTGGAAAACGGTGGGTCTGTTGTTAGGGGAGCAGGATTTATGGAAAATTGCCCAGAAGGTGCCGAAGGATGAATGGCAGAGATCACAGAAAAAGGGATGAGAGAACAAAGAGAAGGGGGACGTGTGGAGGCAACAAGGCAGCCTGTGTGGCTACAGGACACTTGGCCTTGTCTCCAGGGCCTCAGCTGAAGCAGTGTTCTGCATTTCCTTCCTTCCTTCCTTCCTTCCTTCCTTCCTTCCTTCTCATTTTTAAGGAAAAAAAAAATGTGGCATGCTCACCACGTGCTGGTTGCTGTGCTCAGTGCTGGGAATGAACTCACTGGGGAATGTAACGCACATGGCCCCTGCTGTCAGAGAACTCCGTCTTAGGAGTGATACAGACATTAAACAGATAAATGTATAATTCAACTTGTAAATATTGTGGAGGCAAGGAACAGGGTGCCGAGAGAGAACAACAAGGAGGAGGTCTAACTGGGATGGGAATATGGAGTTTGACCTGAAGCATCAGGGAGACAGCCAGGTGAGAAGAGTGCTCCAAGCAGAGGGGATGGCAGGTGTGAAGGTCCTCAGAGAGCCAGGTCCAGTCTAGGACTGCAGTCTTGTGAAAGCAGCAAGTGCTAAGGTCAGAGGGATGCCGGGGCCATATGACAAAGGGCCTGGTGGGCAGAAGTAGGGATTTGGGTTCTTCCTGAAGGGCATTTGGGACCCATTAAGGGTGTTTAAAGAGGGACCGTGCATCATCTGGTTGACATTTGTAAAAGCTCTGTGACCACTGTGTGGAAGGTTCCTCTCTGTGTAAGGCTGTTCAGTTGTGTGTCTGCATTCCAGAGCCAGAGGGACGGGGAGACACAGGCAGGGTACCTGCCCCGCGGTGCCCTGCTGGGCAGACCATCCGGCCTGGCCCAGGCCTGTGCATATCTGTCACTTTCCATCCCCACCCCTGGGCATTCATTTGTCAGGCTCACAGGGTCCCTGTGTGGCAGGAGCACAGGCCATTTCCAGTTATCCTCAGGAGCTCACAGGGCCTCTGCCCTGTGGTGTCCTGGCTTCCAGTGAAAAGCATTGATTCCCCCATCATTCCTTTCTTTAGGGCTAGTGGGGAAGAAAATGATTTTACCAGCTGTGGAGATCTGAAGGAAACCTTAGCCGCCAGGTGACCCAGGCCCTTTGAGTGTCCATTGTGAAAGACCAGAGTCCTGGGAAAATGTTGGATGTGATATTTCTTTGAATCGCCTCATTGCGTCTGACGTTTCAGTAGGAGATGCTTTGGGACATGTGGAGCCCGATTCTCTAGTACTTGCCAGGGTGGTCTGTGGCCACCCAGATGCTCATGGGATGTGATTAACATGGCCTCCTAACAGTAGCCTTTGCTCACTGGCTTTACTTTCATTTCAGGGAAATATCGAGCAGCAGATGAAGAAAAAATTAATCCACCTCCTTACTTAACTTGTGAGAGCTTCCCTCATGCTGTGGACCACATCCTGCAGCATCTACTGTGATCCTTGATGTGAATCAGAAGCAACTCTGGAATGAATCCCTCCCCAACTCCACGCCCGCATAGATAGACATGGACCAACCCTCCTCTATTGTGCATTAATTACAAAGAAAGGTATTGAATTGCAGCCAGCCACTGAGCCTTGCTTATCCCTTTTGTTTTATTTTGTAAAAGAAGATGAGACCCAGAGAAAGGGAAAGCTGAGATTTTATGTCATTCCTTTTAAAATATTCATCAGGCTAGGCAGGGCTGGGAGGGGGACTCTCCTGCAGGGAGTCGTGTTCTCTGCTGTCTCCTCACTGGCACATTGGGAGGGGGGAGTGTTCAGATTGTGAGTAAAAGTGAATGGCATTTTTTAAATTATAAAATAATGTGTCAAAAAGTGTGTCGGGCTATAGTTTTAACATTGAGCTCAGCTGTGAAATCCATCAGAAGTGCCAAGTGGAGTACAAGTCAGAAGAAGCAAAATAAATTGTCCTTTAGCCCAAGTGATCAAGTGAATTTGCTTTAACGGATGTTGAAAACTAGATTATCTCCTGTATTATTCCCAGCACGGGTGACTTCTTTTTCTCTTCATTAGCCAGAGATGACTAATTTAAATTTAGAACCTGATTTTAATTTAAAATAATATTTCCATTAATAACCTATTCATTGCAGATACCTATTATACTGTGTAACAGTTGTTTTGGAAATTTTATGTAAAATTAAAACTATCAGTATTTTACAGATGTTTTAATTAGACATTGTTATTAACAGGAACAGTGCAGAAACTAAAATCAAGCCTTTAATGTCTTATAGACCATGCATTTTTGAAGTTAGTGTCCACCAGGGTCCTATTAACTGTACATTTGCAAGATTTCATTATTTTTGCCTCTGACACTATGGGAAAAATCTTTTAGAAGCTATTGGGACAGATTCAAGCTTTTATGTACTTGGTTACTACAGCTGTAAAATGAAATCTCGTCTTGTAGCATGGATTATTCTTTTCATGTTAAGCCCACCAAAATGAAGGGGACTAAGTAGGTAATGATTTTCCTAGTGCATTTGCATACTGTGATAATCCTGGGCCTTTGCAATTGTTTTACAGGGCTCTTGGGCATTGAATTATTAGCATGTAATTGTACATCATTGTGGTGTTCACCTTATTGAAGCACACACTGATGTTAATGAGTTTCGGGCTTTGATGCTTGTTTAGAGATCAGCTTGGTCTTGGATGGGAGGGAGCAAAGCTAAATAAATGGCAGCTCCCTCTCCTTTCGGTGGTTTGGCGATCACTCTGTTCTTGTTTCTGCAGATGCCCCGACCTAGTACTTAAACGTCCTAGAGTGCAAAGCACGTGTGCTGGGCCTGCCGCCCCAGATCGGAGGCGTGAGTGGAATGGCCAGGAGCAGAGGTTCGGGGGCCTAGCCAGCAGTTAACGAGCTGGGTCCGTGGGCAAGTCACCTAGACTTGTCTGTGAAGTGGACACGGTGCCAGCACCCACCACTTAGGCTTGTTGTGGGTGTGAAACGCCTGACCGGTGTATCAGGTAGAATCGGACAGATGCTGAGCGCTGACGATGACGCAGGTGTAGCAGGACTGTCCACACCGGGTAATCTGGTAAGGGTTGATAGAATTCACCTCTACAGTTGGTTCAATGGGGAAAGTCTTCCTGAGGATTCAAAAACAGCGAGACATTCTATTCCGTCTAAACCACACGTGCAGAGGCACAGAGAGAGCCGCTCAGCAGCAGGTAGAGTGTGCTGCCCGGTACCTGGGGGATGTGCTGTATTCAACCTCGGCCTGTTACCTGGGTCCCTGAGTGAGTGATTCGTTGACCCAGGCACCATCGAGTGTTTGCTGGTTGCTACATGCTAAGTGCCGTGCTAGGAAATAATCACGTGTATAAGACAAGGATTTTGCCCTGAGGAAACTTCCTCGTGGAGGAGCTAGGGAGAACATACAAGACCTTGTTCGGACTCCAGTGGCCCTCCTCTCTGATGTCCGCCTGACTGCAGGTGGAATGAGGCATTCCCTCCTCCTTGCCCTCATACCACTTGTTAGATTATATGTTGGTCCTCACATGTCCCTTCTGCCCACCAGACAGGACTGGGTCTCATTCTTTATTGTATCTCCTGCAACACAGGCACTCAGATGGTTACGGAACCGGTACAAACCAGCTGTAAATATTATAGGAATTTAATGTTGGAACATATAGCTATGAGTAGAGAGGAGAAAATAAGTCTCATTTTAGACTCATTGCCTATAGGGGAGGTCCCATCAGACACTTGGAAATAGTGGATCTGATGCTCTGGAGACAGACTAGAGCTAAAGCAAAGAAGTAGACATCACTGATGGGTCAGGGATCAAACAGAATGACAGGAATGGATAAGACCATGTGAGCATAAGGCCCCCAGCCAAGAGAAATGGCTTCCTTCTTCCATTCTAGTTTGGCCCTATAGGCCAGTAAAATCTTTGTTTGATGTTTTATTTATTTAACAAACATTATATAGGGTTTGTTGGCTGACCTGTCCATAGGGAGGTTCGTGAGGATAAATAAAAATCTTATTTTAGAACTGGGTTACTGTAAACATTCCCAGCACAGCTGGGTGGTCTGCCTTGGAGGAGATGTAATAACTGAAGTATCTAAAAGACCTCTTTTTCCAGCCGTCCCATTTAAAGAGCTACCCCATGGTATATGACCTCAGAGACAGTGTTTATATCAGCTTTACTGTAATCCTCTTCTAGGCCCATTTGGGGACTGGAAAGGGTAGTAGAGAACACCCACTGTCAGGGGAGGAGTACTGAGCTTCTGCTGTCAGCCAGGTGCATGCCGGGTGTGCAAGAGGGCAGAGCAGTCTGGTGGTGGACACGGACAGCTGCCCCACTACCTCTCTCCGTGCCTCCAGAATCAGCTGGTCTCACCGTAGCTCTTCCTGCCCACCATTGTACATCTGTCCGAGCCACCAAACACCTGTAGCCCTGGATGTCAGGAACGCCCTTGGAAGGATAGTGCCATCACCTCACCCTTAACCCCACATTCAAAAATTGTTGTACCGCGTTAGACCCGAAAGTCACCACACCTTACACGGGTTGTGTTCATTTAGTTTGCACTCAGTGGTTGTTCGCGTAGCATGGAACTGAAATCCTTGGGCACTTACAGTAAAGAATTTTTAAAACTGCACTCATCTGTTTCACTGAAATACCCTGCCTTAAACAGCAGAATCCCTTTTTAATATTGGCAGTTGCTTGCGTAAACCCATGTTTGCATTATCAGTTTCCTTTGACTTGTCATAAAAACTCTTCTTCAGCATAAACACATAGGACCTTTGCTGACCTTCTGTTATGTCAGCCATCAAGGCCTAGTACCCCAAAGCATGCTCTCTTTAAGGGACAACCAGAGCAAGCACGAGAGCACCAGAAATCATTTATCGTTTACATTATGTGTTAAAATCAAACAGTTTTAAATACCTTTTGTCAGTGCTTACCTTCATGTCCTACACATCTCAACTTCTCTTTCGTTAATGTGCCTGAGGAAACCAAATTATTAAATGCCAACTGTGGATAAAGTACAAAGGAAGACAGAGTAGAATGTAGCTCCCAATTCCTAAGATGCATGTCTTCTAGTTGGGGAACGGAAGCATATAAAAATATATTGAACTGTCCCAAGGGCTGTGACAAGTTCAAGATATTTTGTAGAAGTCCTCTCGTAGAAGAGGTCATGTGCAGTGAGCTGAGTGCCTTGGGACAGTAATCACAGCTTCTAGCCTGTAAAGCAGATACAGTGCTCATTTTAAAGAACATTTTGTTCATTCAGTAACAGTGAAAAAAGTACCACAACCATGGGGCTAACACAATAAAACCTACACACCTACTTAATACAATAGATCTATGGCTAAGTGATGAAGAAGAAGAGAGAGGGAGTAATTTTAGATAAGTAGAGCCCATCTGGGAAGGCTTCTGATGGTGACCCGAATGAAATGTGAAGACAAGCCGTGAATTCTAAAAGATAGTTAACCTTAGTTACTGACATCTGAAGATCAGGGGATCTCAAATGCAGATCGATGACCACTGGTTTTCCTAGGAAGATTGAAAGACGTGGCAATGTTGGGTTATCTTCCACCAAGCTTACTTTACCCATATGTTACTGTGTTCTGAGTTCCTATAGGCATTGTGACTTCTGCGTTGGGAGAAAAATACCACATGTCAGATTAAGTTAAATTTTCCTCCCAGGCCAGGATCCTATATCCTTATAAACTTGGATACACTTCTAATCTACTTTTTAAATAATAAGAGACTCTAAACATAAATTAATCTTATGTCTTAGTCGGTCTCTCTATCTCAGAGCCCCACTAAAAATGAAAGTTAAGGGATAAGGAAGGTATAAACTCACAAGGACAGCCCACAAGAAGAGATACCAGTGGATGAGAGGGTATAGTAATTTGAAGGATGGAAAATAGATGGGTTGCTGATAACTAAAATCAGTGCAAAGAAAGACAATCAAAAGTCATCCTGTAGAACCTCAAAGATCCAAGGCTTGGAGACACTAGGTAGAGAGGAGATGAGGTGTGAGGGTTGAGAAGCAAGGAATTAGTTTGAAGCTGGTAAACAAAGTGATTGGAGCCCCAGGAAAGCCTCCCCACTCTGAGCATCCAGATGAGAACCCCAGCCACGCCAGGAGAATGGAAGTTTATCTCTGGAAGGGTGGACCCAGGAAAGTTAAGGCCTTAAGGATAGTGGGCTGGGTGTGAGGGTGAGCCAGGGTGAGGGACAGGGGACCAGGTACATCTCTGCTTATTCTATAATGGTTCCCTGGTTCTTTTCCCCTTACAACTCTAGGACCAGAGCATATGTGGATGGAATCAAAAGTTGATCTGCTGTGTGGCCATTTGGAAACAAATACTGATAGGTATCTGACAAGATCAGACAGATAGGAGCATGTGTTGCAAAAAATCAAAATAAGTACTTCAAAAATGAAGCAAACGATGAAACAAGGCAGTTACTAATTCCCAAAAGACAAAACTCCACAAAAAAGGAAATGTAATTTTGATTCACTAGTTGGGCCTGCATGAACAGTATACAGTTCTCCTAGGAGTACTGATCACTGAGTTAACCTAAAATTACTACTATTTGGTGATGGTAGGGAAAGACATGTATTGGTAGGGACAGAGTGGGGTGATGAAAGAGCTACCTTTCACTTCCTCCAAAGCAAGAAGTCGTTAGATAGCATACGAAACTGATAAAGCCACTGAAATAAAAGCGTGACCTGAAAACACACATGCATGATTATTTAGAGACCAACTTTCCAAGGAAAAGAGGAGAGGAGGATTGAATACGATGGAGGTATTAATCATGAACTTGGAGACGGAGGAAGGATGTAGAGGTGTGTCAAGTACATGGTCCGCTGTTGTGGGGGGCGTTGTGTGTATTTCCTGCGACAGATGGCAAAATCACACTTCCCCTGAATGGAGTAAGGAAAGAGCAGGGAGCTAAAAGGGGCCAAACATTGTCACAAAGCATGCTGTCCACAGGGGCGTCTCCTCTGCCCCCTTTACCTGTTCACTCTTAAGTCCACACACCCAAACCTATCTACTTCCCAACCATGACAAATCAGCAACAACACTTGAGGTCCCAACCAGTTGAGATTTTAGGAGATCAGAAAGGATGGCAGTGGCCACAAGCAAATGGACTAACAGCTGTAAGAAATGTCAGCTGACAGCCCGACAAGGAAGACAACCCGAAGCGTGGAAAGCCGATGCTGGAAATTCAGCAGTACAGCAGTCTGAGGCCATTTAGTTGAAAGACTTCTACATCTGGGGTATCACTAGTGTTGCATCGTGTAAGACCTTCACGATCATTAAGAAGTTTAAGTTTCGGGGCGCCTGGGTGGCGCAGTCGGTTAAGCGTCCGACTTCAGCCAGGTCACGATCTCGCGGTCCGGGAGTTCGAGCCCCGCGTCAGGCTCTGGGCTGATGGCTCGGAGCCTGGAGCCTGTTTCCGATTCTGTGTCTCCCTCTCTCTCTGCCCCTCCCCCATTCATGCGGTCTCTCTCTGTCCCAAAAATAAATAAACGTTGAAAAAAAATTTTTTTTTAAATAAATAAATAAAAAAAAGAAGTTTAAGTTTCACATATACTAAGATAGATCTTTTTGCTTATTTTTGATTCGTTATATATGGTATGTTTTCAGTTTGACTATATTTTCCATGAAATGACATTGTAAGAGGCATTTGAGAATATTCTGCCCAAAATAATCAGTACCCCCCCCCCAAAATGCTTGGTTTTTGTTTCAAATTAGGGTAAAGTCCTTTGGAATATTTAGCTATCCGAATGTCCCTTTTCCTGGAAGTTTTTCTTCAAAGGAGGAGTCTGCCTTGCAGGGATGAAGAAAATGAGGCAAGGAGGGGAAACGGAGGAAGGTGACTACCATAGGTAAGTTCTGGTTGGCAAGAGGGGTGGCACCATGTCACTTAGTGGCAGCCATCACGAGTTGGAAGTAGATGCCTCAGATCGTGAGATTCTGAGGGAGATGCTTCCAACCGTTTACAACCCCGTAAGGAGATGTGGAGAAGTCCAAGAGCAGGGGAGACTCGGGACGACTCCTCTAGAATCTTGGGTTCCCCATCCTAAGCTTTGGGTCCACTGAGGATCTGTGGCAATGGAAAGAGAAGGGCAGAGTACGTGGGACGTGAAATGTGATGAGTCCAGAGATGTTAGTTATCAGGCGCCAGAACTCAGAACACTCAGACTGGGTAGCTGGTGGTGTCGGCGTGCAGTCACCCCTGCTATTAGCCTTAGGCTCAAGAGGCTCCCGTCCTAAAGTGGATCAGCAGCTTCTCTGGGTGGGAACTCGTCTGGTAGGGGGTTTGCTGCGGAAAAAACCGGTTGGGGTTGGGGCATCTGGATGGTTCAGTCGGCTGAGTGTCCGACTCTTGATTTCTGCTCCGGTCGTGATCTCATGGTTCATGAGCTCAAGCCCCATGTTGGGCTCTGGCCTGAGCGCAGAGCCTGCTTGGGATTCTCTCTCTCCCTCTCTCTCTTTCCCTCTCTCGTTCTCTCTCTCCCTCTTTGCACCTCCCCTACACACCGTGTTTTTGTGCGCATTCTCTCTCTCTCTCTCTGTCTCTTCTCTCTCAAAATAAATAAGCATTAAAAAAAAATACTGGTTGGGGTCAGAGTTAGGGAGAACAGAGGAGATTCAGGATGTTGTCAGAGGAAACAGACTACATTTCCTTTCCTGCACCCATTCTTAACCACCCTTGAGCCCATCTGCTGGTCAGATGGTCCGTCAAGCTTAGCTTCTAATTGGCTCCCCAGCTCAGAGCCGCTCTGTACGTTCCAACACAACTTCCCAAGCTGCGTCTTTGTCTTCAAAATGAAAATACCAATTCGCAAACAAGGAACACTAAGAAATTGTACAGAGTCCATTTGTGAGAAAAGTCTCCACTGCGTGACTAATAGCAAATAGACCTGTAATTGAAATCTCCAACATACTGCTGGCATCAGTCATGAAAAATTGACAAAAATATATCCTAGTCCCAAAATAGTACGGTTGTTCAAACTAATTCGGTCTTCAAGGATAACTTTTTCTATTGCAATCATTATGTTCTTCTCCCGCTTACACTAATAAATCAGGAAGCCTCTTTGGTTGTCTTTGTGGCCGGGTCGGGATAAATGTGATTTCATACGGACTCGAACTCACTTTGCCAGGCTGAGTATCTCTGAGTCAGATTCTTTGCTGAAGGCTTGGTGTGAGCTAGCACATCTAAGAAGTCGGCAGTGGTCACTGTATCCAGCTGGATTCCAGGTAAATTGCTGCTCTCTAGATAAAAACACAGCAGTAACAGTACAGCGTATGACCTTAAGGTGATCAGTGCTCTTGAGATGCTAATAGACCTTTTTTCAAGACAATGCATAATGCAGCACGCCTAATGGTTACTGCAGCAAAAGGCAAACCTAAAGAGAGCTGGGGAAGAAATTCTTTAATGTGCTACTCGGCTCCTGCAGCCCAGAGAAAAAATATGACTTAAATGTATCACTATCAAGGTAGTGTTTAATAGTTATATAGTGCTGCAGATGGATCCAGCCCAGCATCATAGTTTGCCAGAGAAATAAAAGCCCCAGCCCTAAGGAGTTTATTATCTGGGGCAAAGTTGATCCAAAAGAACACCAGAGGAGAAACGAGTTGAGTACATGAAGGGCAATGTGACCAAAGAATGTTTGCAGGTGCCAAGAGCCACCGAGAACAGGAGCAAGGCTCCATCTGCTGGTGAAAGCTGGATTTTTTTAAACAATTTTTTCTCCCAGATCACCTTTGCTGTGATCCCAACCGTACCTGACTGGTGATTTTCAAGTGCACTGAAGATCTTCCTCACAGGCCGCATGGCTGCTTCTCTGCAGACAAGCTTAATGTCTGAGCCCGAATAGCCCTCAGTCTCCTGAAATAGCCGCAAACCAGCCATGGGTCAGCAGGCAGAACACTGGCGGCGATTACATTCAATAGGCAAGACCCGGTATCGGAGCCCCTGTTTGGAATCTGTCTTCTGTCCCCCACGTACATACACAGAGATGCCCAGATCTATAAAGCCTGGAGGGAGAGAGGCTGCTTATATGTCTGGGTAACCTGGGAAACGGGGCAGTTAACAACTTCCTAACACCATCCACTGCGTGCTTGAAGATGCCGGACTAGCCTGCCCATGATAACCTCATGGGCCCTTGTGCTCAAATCCAAGCATGATCAAACTTGGTAGATGCTTTTGTTCTGGTAAATAAGATCATACCTGCCTTTGAGGAATCTGAGAACATCATGTTCAAGTATCCACTCAGGAGGCAGTGATACCAGTGACAGTGGGGGTAGCAGACATGTACCCCCGTTTCCATTTGTAAAAGTTTTCTGTTTCATCAGCACAGTAATCCTTTGCGGCATATCGGTTACCCATTTTCCAGAAGAAGAAACCAGCTTAGAGAGTAAGTGGTTTCCCTGAGGCCACATAGCTAATAAGGGGCAGGATCAGGAGTTGACCATTGATTCTCGGAGTTGAAACCCTATGCTGTTCCCACGACATCACACTGTTTCTCTTTGCTTCAATGTTTCCAAGGGACAGAGAGCTTACTCTCATGAACAAGAGGTCCATTGCATTTCTGGCGCAGCGTGGGTCTTTTCTAAGTGACTCGAGGAATATGCGCCAAACAGCTCACGAGAAGACCCTGCCCAGAAGATTCGTGTGGCGACTGCTTGGCCTGCAGATGCTCCCTCCAGGGCAGCTTACCTGGCTCAGCACGCCGTACTCCAGCTCTGTCCGCAGCTCCAGGGCTCTGCTCCTGCTCACAGGGGGCAGCCAGTGGTGGATCATGGCCTGCCTGGCCTCCCGGCTGGGGAGATCAACCAGAATCCTCTTCTCCAGGCGGCGTAACATGGCACAGTCCAGCTCCCTGAGATCACGTGGGAAACAGAGGGACCAGTTGGAGCAGTCAACTCTATTTAGTTAGTTAGTTATTTAAATTTTAGAGAGAGAGTGCACGTGACTAGGGGAGAGGGGCAGAGGGAGAGAGAGAGAGAGAGAGAGAGAGAATCCCAAACAGGCCCCATACTCAGCATGAAACCCTACGAGGGGCTCAGTCCCATGACTCTGGGATCATGACCTGAGCTGAAATCAAGACTTGGACGCGTAACCGACTGAGCCACCCAGGCGCCCCTCAACTCACTTCTTAAGTGACAACTATATTGTAAGAACAATGTAGCATTGTAGGAAGCAATTCTGCATTTTAACTGTTACTCTACATCTATACCTGAATGGATTGGACAATTATTCATGTCGTTTGGGCGAAAGAATTGGTTAAAAAAAAAAAAAAGAAAATACATCCCTGAAATACCTCATGTAAAGGAGATAATTTCAGGTGGGGGGGAAAATCCAGCTAACAACTGAACTTGAATATTCCCATTGTAGTTGTACCATGAATTATTCAGTCTGATCCTGCCAGTGAGCTATTATTCCTGACAATAACTTGGGCACTCTGGGAAGTACATTAATTCTTCCCAAACTCTCCTACATTCTGGAGCGAATGACTGTCTCACTTCATTGCTCCACTGAACTCAAAGAGCGTCCTTCCAGGATACTCAACGCAAATGTGGCCCTTTGAGTCCTTCACGCCTGCTCCTCCCAAAACACTATCAGGCCAGGTTTATGTGATTTTGTATCTGCAGGCCATTTCCCTAAATTTCTTTTTGTTTTGATTTTTTTAAGTTTATTTATTTATTTGGAGAAAGAGAGAATCCCAAGCAGTCTCTGCACTATTAGCACAGGGCCCAACATGGGGCTTGATCTCATGAACCATGAGATCACGGCCTGAGCCAAAATCAAAAGTCAGATGCCCAACCAACAGTCACGCAGGTGCCCCACCCTAAACTTCTTAATATAAAATTTCCAAACAAATAGAAAAGTGAAATAAAACAATGGGTATCCATATACCTTCCATCTTGATTCAACATTTAACATTTTGCCATATCTGCTTCATATCTATCCAGCCAAGTTATTTCAAAGTAGATTACATCATGATCCCCACCCCTAAATGCTTTAGCATGCATTTTCCCCAATAAGGACATTTTTTTTTTTACATAGCTATAATATCATTATGACACCCAACAGAATTAACACATTACATAATATGTCTAGTGCTCATTCCATATTCAGATCTCTCCAGTGATCCCCAAAATATCTTCTAGAGCTTTTCCAACCAAAATCCAGTCAAGAATTATGCATTACATTTGGTTATCTCCCTTAAATCTCCTCTAATCTAATCCAGTCTTCTTGCCCTTGCTTTGGACCTTGCCTTGACCACGGTGAGGCTAGTTGTAGAATATCCCACATTCTGGACTCTGCTGATATTTTCCTCATCATAGAGTGTAACTGGTTGTCTGTTCCTTGTCTTCTAAGATGGAATTTAGGTCTAAAAGCTTAATTAGAATCAGGGTAATGATTTTGGGCTAGTGTATTTCACAGTTGTTATGTGTTCATATTCATTACATTGGGATCCACATGTTTGTCGTGGTGTGGTGTTTAATTACTGGGATCACCTCGTGACCATAGACAGCTCCATTGTAAACATCTCTTCACAAGTAGTAAGAATTCTACGTACAATACTTTGGCACCAGGTGAATACCATTTTCCCTATCCCCTTTCAACTAGTGGCCTTAGCATCTGCTAATGATCTTTGAATTGGTTATTTCACGAGAGTGGTGCAAAACAGTGATTAAAAATTTTTTTCATTCCAAATGTATTGTTTGGCACTATTATGTAAAATTGAGCTTTCCCTCATTAATTGGGGCTCTTTGGTTACCTTGAATTACCATTCCTATTAACACATCATTTTGAGTGTGAATTTGTGAACTCTTTATATGTTAACATTTCAGGTTCCTAGAATTGAGGGAAACATCTATTTGATTTCCTAGGTATAAAAATTAGGAAATGCCTGCACGTTGGTCTGGTTTATCCATTAATAGAGAGTAACAGTGAAAGCATCATCACCAGATATTTCTCATTCATAAAAACAGAGTTTCCAGTGCATCTTCGTGTTCTTCTTACCTTCATCGTGAATCTCTGCCCTTTTAAATTGAAAAATGAAAATACCCTTTCAGGGAGCATATGTGAATCCTAACTTGGGGGGTGACCAGATTTCTTTAAAGATTCTGTCTTGCATCTACCTGTTATTCCTCCAGTCCTGAGCTGAGAATCTATAGTCCAGGAGTGCTTTACCAGCAGTAACAATTACCTATTTCTTTTTTGTATTTGCTTTGTTCTTTATCAGCCTCACTCTGTTGAAATTCATTTTACGTCAGAAACTTAGCCCCTCTCCCCCCCCCCCCCCCAGCCATTCCCCCTCTCAAGGCCAACATTTCTATTTAAGGCTCAGGGTCAAGGAAACTTTGAAAACTCTAGGAAATTGTTTTTTTGCATTTGAGATATTAATATAGGCTATTGCTTCAGTCGTACTTACTAAGAGGTGGGCACTGGGTTCAGCATTGTACAGATACTAACTCTTTAGACTCTCACACAACCCTATGAGGTAGGTACTATTTTTTTTTAATTTTTTTTTTATTTTTGAGAGAGAGAGACAAAAATTTATAAATTTATTTTTATATAATTAATATATTATAAATTATTTATAATTTATAAATTATTTATTAATTATAAAATGTTTATAAATATAAATAATATAAAAATTTATTTATTTTTGAGAGAGAGAGACAAAGAGACAAAGTGTGAGCAGGGGAGGGGCAGAGAGAGGAGAAGACACAGAATGCAAAGCAGGCTCCAGGCTTTGAGCCGTCAGAGGGCTCTGACTCGGGGCTCCAACCCACAAACCGCAAGATCATGACCTTGAGCTGAAATCAGACACTTAACCGACTGAGCCACCCAGGCTCCTGGTAGGTACTATTTTTATATCCGTTTTAAGATGAGAAGACTGAGGCACAGAGATTGAGTAGCTTGCTTGAGGTCAGAAAGCTAGTGAATGGTAGCAGTGGATTTGGACCCGAACAGTGAGACTCCAGAGCCTGTACCTAAGGGACTTGTCTGATGCCAGTATAGTAACAGCAAGTCGACTGCCAGCTCATGTCACGGTGAGATTTCAGAACCTTGGGAACAGAGAGAGGAGTATAAAAGTTTCCAGGGAGAAAAAAACAGGTTCCATATACAGGATCAGTAATAAGTCTTCTCATCAGCAATGTGAGATACTAGAGGAAAATAGAGTAACTAACTAGAATTTAAATAAAAATTTGGAAAAAAATTAAAAATAAAAAGTGTTTCTAAAAAAAATAGAGCAATGCCTTCAAACTTCTGAGGAAAAATACTTTCCAATGTAGGAGTTTATATATTGATCAAACAATTAAGTTAGAGGATAGAATAAAGATGTTTTCAACACTAAAAGTGTTTAAAAGCCTATTTACCTTCCATGGCACCCTTTATCAGGAAAGTGCTGGAAGACCAAAGGGAGAGGGTAAACCAAACCAAAGGGCTACGTGGGATTCAAGAAACAGAAGGAAGTCTCCAGGATGATGAGGTCCCAGGGTCTCCTGATCTACGGGGTACAGAGGATCATCAGGGCAGTGTGGTGTTGGCAAGAAGGTTCTGGCAGACATGTCTCCAAGAAGATGAAATTGATAGGAGAGCTGGCATGTTTGAATGAATCCACAGTGGATTCAGACAGCAGAGTGTGGTGGCTGAATCGGAGGAGCAGGTGAAGTGCATGGGAAAGGAAAGGAGGGGAGGGAGGGATAATTTAATAGGAGAGAAACCATGAAATTCACATTTTAGGAATTCAGTTCAGCAACACTGACCATTTGACAAGTAAGCGTATTGTCGCTGCTATGTCTCCGATACACAGAAATTAGTAAGACAGACTCCTACTTATAAGTAACTAAAGGCAATACAAGGGAGGTTCTGGCCATGGACTTCAGGGATGTTGGTCCTGTAAACTTCAAAGATAAACCTGGGACTTGAGATCAGACTAAAACCCAACAAGGAACAGAGACTACACTGAAGGAAATTACAGGGCTGGGGGTGATAAGCAGTTGCCATATTTCTCTCAAGGCCTTTACTTGGACCAGCTGCCCCTTCTGCAAAGGCAGGGACTGCAGAAGGAAGGTGCTTTTGTAGGGGTACCTTCTCCTGGGTCTCCCCATCCCATCTAGAGTGACTTCTGATTGAAAGGAAGACCAGAGCCCCAGAATGCCTTAGGAAAATGGAGTCACGCAGGAGGCGGGAAAACAATACCTCACTATAGATGTCTGTATTGATCAGCTAATGCCCTAAAGCAAGAGATTTACCTCAAAACTACTTGTGGGCACAAAATAAGTGCAACTCTCTGACAGCCAGGTCTGATGAATGCACTTTTAATGACATCAATAATAATATAATCATACAAGGGAGGAAACAAAGGACAAATGGAATGTACCCAGGAATTATTCTTTCTGCCAATATGTTTCTATGAAGAAATTTAACGTGTGGCAAGCAGAAAACTTGTGAACACTCCCTTCAGCTCTTACGTTTTGATTTTTGACTAGTTATTCTGTTCTCATGCCTCCTTTACTTGGATTATCTGGTACTTTCATCACCTCAGAAGGCCAAAGCAAACTGCAAGAGTGACGCGAGACACAGCAAAGCCTCACAGGCCTCAGACCCTGGCTGCTGGACTTCTGCTCACCGGCCTCCTAGACAGTTACCTGGGCTCCAAGGCCTTGCACCTGAGCACCCCAGCTTCTGTGCCAAACCTTCAGGGCCTTTCCCCGGCTCTTTGCTTTTTTTCTCCCCTGTTAAACCGTGTGGTTCCTGGGACAGAGATAATTCCAAATTTTACAGAATTTGGCAACAGCCTAGTTCTTTTTCGCTCATTCAATAGTTAAAACATATGAAGTTCAAACTATCTCAGCATGGTAGGAGGAAAGGAACCTTCAGTTCTGTAAGCAGTCTTTGCAGAACGTCCGTGACCGGCATGGAGTGATCATGGCGGCCCGAAGGGCAGGGTAAGGATGCAGTATTCTGTAGTGGAGAATGGGGAGCCAGTGCATAAAGCATTAAAGGTTACTTTGCCTCCCTCCCAGAACCCCACATAAGCTGACTTGTATCTACATTTCCCACTTGGGCCAAACTGGGCTGTTTGCTGTTCTCTGAATCCACCTTTTGCCATCCTACTTGAGCTGCTGCTCAAGCTATTTTCTTCCACTTTGCCTACCAAGAGCCAAGTCATTTTTACAAGCCCAGTTCAAGTGTGCTCTATTCCATAAAGGCTTTTGCTTTTCTTTTAAATTTCTGCTATCAGGGGTGCCTGGGTGGCTCAGTTGGGGAAGCGTCTGACTTCAGCTCAGGTCATGATCTCATGGTTTGCGAGTTTGAGCCCCGCATCGGCCTCTGTGCTGACAGCTCAGAGCCTGGAGCCTGCTTCGGATTCTGTGTCTCCCTCTCTCTCTGCCCCTCCCCCACTCACACTCTGTCTCTCTCTCTCAAAAATGAATAAATGTTAATTTTCTGTTATCAGAAATTGCCTCTTCCCTATACAATTCTATTTTACTTATTGTTTGTACCATTCACATAGTACTGGCTATATCCCCGTCTCATTATTTGTGTTTATATCTCATTCATTGTTCCATCAGATAGCCAACTTCCAGAGTCCAACGATCATGGACCATATTTCTTGAATTCCCCATCCATCCATCATGCAGAATACACAAAATACATACTCAATAAATACTATTTGGATGAATGCATGAACTCTTGGTGCAGGGCTACTGGCTGCATCTAAAATGATCTGCTTCCTTAAAGCCCAGCATTTATTTATGAAGGTCTATATGCTTTGTTGAAAATTAGCATTGCATAGTCATTTGTTCTAATTAATAGAGAAAGTCAACATCAACTGGAGCAATGGGAATAAAATTTTCTATTTTCATCTCCAGTGAAAATAAGGGAAACAATGATTTGGGGGGATGATTCATCCAACTCACTTGGCTGGGCAATGCTTTTGAAGATGAACTGAAAGATGTAGTCTCCATGTGGGGCCTCTTATCTCCAGAGACTCCGCTGCTCATTCTCAGGACTGAGCTCACAAGCCTGACACAAGAGGATCCAGCGGTAGAGTCTAGAGCAATTGTTTCAGTTTATGCGCTACTGACATTTGGGTTAAGAGCATCATTTCTTTATAATAAAGAATGAAAAGTATTCCTAATTACCACAATACCAATGAAGAAGATATATTCCCATTACTCTTGCCAACAAATATATTATCAATAATTGAGGGGGGGGGGAAATGGGAAGATTCTGTTTCCAACAAAATGAAAAACTCTAGATATACAGAAATCTCTTGTTATAAAGCCCCACTAAAAATGATGAATTAGAGGCGCATGGGTGGCTCAGTCAGTTGGGTGTCTGACTTCAGCTCAGGTCATGATCTCACGGTTCCTGAGTTCAAGCCCCACATCGGGCTCCGCGCTGAAAGCTCAGAGCCTGGAGCCTGCTTCGGATTCTGTGTCTTCCTCTCTCTCTTTGTTCCTCCCCTGCTTGTACCCTGTCTCTCTCTCTCTCTCTCTCTCTCTCTCTCTGTCAAAAATAAATAAACATTAAAAAAAATTTTTTTTAAATGATGAATTATAGGAAACACTTTCTGAATACACAATGAATGAGCCCATAAGGAAGCAAGGCCAAATTCTTGAGGACCAAAAATGAAGAGGAAGCTGAAAATCAACACTGAGCAGTTGAAGTTGAAGCTGTGGCTTACTTGAGGTATTTGCCTCTTAGTTACAAAAAGGTTTAGATTTGAAAGTTTACATGTGGGATAACACAGAAGGCCTTGGCCCCATTCAAGATGGGAGGTGGAATCAAGGCCCATCACATAGAAAAACGAGGGCACATCCTCTATGAAAGGGTGGGTTAGAAAACATGCCCACTACTAAGGAAGGAACAGGAAATCTGCACATGAGGGTGGGAAGAAATCTGCCTTCATAATTCAGAACTACAGACCTACCCTCGCTGGCATGATCAAAGAAACCCAAAGGTGAGGAATTAGCTTCAAGTGGTCGAAAGCTTGACACAGTCAAATACAAATTTTCTCTGGAAGGGCACATGGAAGACCCACAGACTGAGTCTGCTTCGTTCGATGTAAGGTCACCATCCAACAGAATTAGACCCTACTGATCTGGAGCATAAAATAGATGTGTTTGAGATGTATGAAAAGATAAAAGGGAATCAACGAGAAGGGACTTTCACTTCTGGCCAAGATGGAACAGCCCATCCTCTTACAACCAAAAATCTCTGGATATGATACAGCAGACAAACACTGGGAAACACTGAAAGGTGGAAAGAGGGAGGACAGGCTAGGCACTTCAGGACTTGAGGGATCACGTGGCAGTGGCTTCTCTGGGTTTTCTTTTTGCTTCTCGTATATCCCCGATGGGGTGCTGGAGAAGCCTGGGCCCCAACACTGCTAACACGCACAGACAAAAGGCCATTTTCTTTTTCCAAGGGACCGTGAATAGGAGGTCTGTCAGGGCAGAAAACCTTTTTGATAATACCTGCCCTACTCCAGCCAAACACCAAAGAAAAAACTGCTCCCCCACCTAAGTGTGTCTGTGGGGCTGATCTGGGAGCTGAGTCATGGTGGGAAGAGCATGGCTCAACAGGCTGATGCCATATTAAAACCCTCAAGAGAAAAGAAAAATCAAATAAATTATGGCCCACCCATACGGTGGAATTCTGTATGGGATTGGGTAGATTTTCAAAGTGGTCCACAATCTATGACGTGAAAGAAAAAAGAAAAACAGGCCATCTAACAAAATAATATGCATCCATAGGATGATCACATTTTTAATTTTGTGTATGTGCGTATATCCTGTACACACAGAAGACTCTGGAAAGATATCTTTCCAAGGTACAGTTACAGGGGACTATTCACTCAAGCAATACTGAGGCATATAAAATATTTTATGAATTTGTATTACTTTTCTGCATAGCCCAAAACAGTAAAACTATTTCCTCCTTTGGGAAAAAAAAAAAATTCCCACAGAAAGCTACACAGGCAATAAATGATAACAAATAACCAAACCATTTTCACCAGATGGGTATATACAAAGATGATAATACTTGTGTCACAGTGGTAAAATTATGAGTACTTTTTCCCTAGCACTTACATTTCCTATAAAACAGTTATATTTTATAATTTGTAAAATTTGGTTTAAAAAAAATTTTTTTAATGTTCATTCATTTTGGAGAGACAGAGTGCAAAAGAGACAGAGACGGAGTGCAAGCAGGGGTGGGCAGGGAGAGAGGGAGACACAGAATCCGAAGCAGGCTCCAGGCTCTGAGCTGTCAGCACAGAGCCCGACGCGGGGCTCAAACTCACGAGCCGTGAGATCATGACCTGAGCTGAAGTCGGAGGCTTAACCAACTGAGTAATTTATAACATTTGGTTTTAAAACTATATTTCAGGTGCGCCTGGGTGACTCAGTCAGTTAAACGTCCAACTCTTGGTTTTGGCTCAGGTCATGATCTCACAGTTCATGAGATTGAGCCCCGCGTCAGGCTCTGCGCTGACAGTGTAGAGCCTGCTTGTGATTCTCTCTGTCCTTCTCTCTCTGCTCCTCCCCGGCTCACATGTGCGTACTCGCTCTCCCTCAAAATAAACTCAAAAATATATATAGTTCATGTGTCAGCCTGTGCCATTAAGAAGAAAAAGTCAGGGCGCCTGGGTGGCGCAGTCGGTTAAGCGTCCGACTTCAGCCAGGTCACGATCTCGTGGTCCGTGAGTTCGAGCCCCGCGTCAGGCTCTGGGCTGATGGCTCGGAGCCTGGAGCCTGTTTCCGATTCTGTGTCTCCCTCTCTCTCTGCCCCTCCCCGTTCATGCTCTGTCTCTGTCCCAAAAATAAATAAAAAACGTTGAAAAAAATTAAAAAAAAAAAAAAAGAAGAAAAAGTAATGCCCAATAGGCCAGGTTGAAAAAGATTTGTGTCTGATGGAACCAAGCAAACTAAGGAAGGTGTGAATGGGACAAGGGCAAGGTTACTGCTAGCAATCTCCTGCTCAGTCAGTCCCATGCCTTCCCCATTGCACCTACCAAATCCTGCACCACACACTTCTTTCCTGCTTGTGTTGGAATCACTCATCAACCTCATGTGGAGGATCATGGACTTACTATTATTGCAGGGGATAGTGATATTATGTATGGACAGAAGCAATTTCAAGCAAAACAATTTGACCACTGGTAGACACAAAAATACAATGAAAGATGAAAAGCCTGCAAGCGTGACTGAATGCAGTTACGACGAAGGATGCAATCATCAGATCAGAGTGAGTTCAGGCAAACCACTGTTTTCCAGAGCATTCTCAAATGGAACACTGGCCTTGTAAGATGCTCCTTGAGGAAAGGACTCTTGGATCATATACGTGTGGAAAGTCCTGCTTTCTCATAGCTACTTTTGGAGAGTCACAACACCCAATGATATCTTAAAGACACTGAGTAGTCCTGTCATGGGGGAAACCAGTTGAACTGTCTGTAATTCAGTATCTCTTGAAATTATTAGATCACTAGATTCTATTTTTTTTTGGGGGGGGGGGGATAATGCTGATCTGTGGCAGACCAGTCTCAGAGAAATGTTGATCCAGAGGGTAATGATAGTGAAGGCATGAGACTTTCCCCTGGAGCCTATGAAATGCGTGAAGATATTGTGGAAGGAACTGAGGTTCTGTATGCTGAGCTCTTCAATCACATGCACACACTTTAAAGAAATATCACGCCAGAGAGGAGGCAGTTCATACAGGAAGAAATCAGTTTACATAGGTAAGTTCTTGCACATCCCCAGTGCAATAATCTCTTGGATCTTATGCTTTCCTCTGAATATTAGGATTTGGGTTTGTTTGTTTTTAATCCAAAATTTGGTCATACCCAGTGTTTGATTTTTAAGAGGGATAATGAATTTTCTAGCCCTTCTGCAATGGTAAATAAGAGATGAGTTTCATCATACCTCACATATAAAATTTTCACACCTTAGTTGTACAAACTATCATCAAGTTAACTAGACATCTAAAGATGACATTTGCCTTAATGGCCCTGTTCCGTATTTTGTTTCCCTCTGGACTCTTCGGTCTGAGTTTGTGAATACCTAACAACTGAGGCGGGTCAAATTAGCCCCAGTTGTGCTCACTAAATATTTCTTACGTGGCTGTTATTTTAATGATAATATTACAAATGCAACGTTTGTTATTCTTCTCAATGCTTATTCACGTTGCTTATTCACTCATTGGCTTAGTGACACAGATGTACTATTATTTCTTGCTTCCTTCTTGTCCTATGAGAGTGTCGATGAGCGAAGGTGCTCCTCGGAGAAGAAGCACTGAATAAAAGATGGGGCACGCCATCTCACTGAGGAGAAGGGAGAAAATGACGAACCCTTTGGGACAGAATGTACTCCTCTAGGGAAAATGATAAGTTAGCGAGTAGTAAACAGTAGCCTAGTTCCCTGAAAGATGCTACAGATGAGCATTACCACTAACCAACCATAAAGAATTTCTTCTGGGATTTTAAGATTGGGTTTTTATATAGTTTGGTATGATTTAGTTATTTCCCCCAGAAGGACGGTGTGCTTTAATCAGACAGTTTTATTCCCTCATGGAAGACCCTAAAGCCAAGATAAAGGTCTGTCCCAAAGCCTTGATAAAAATGCAGTATTTCCTCATAAACGGACCTGGGCAATATGTAGCAAGGGACTTAAAAATCATCCTTATCCTTTTACACAGTAATCCTAATTCCAGAAATCTGCCCTAAGGAAATAACCAAATTTTGGTCCAAGATTTTGATTCAAGGAAGTTCATTTCAGTGTTATTTATAATAGAGAAAAAGTTGGGAGCATCATATATGTTCAATAGGAAAGGAATGATTAACTAAATTGTGGTATATTCACATGTGGGAATTTTGGACAGCCATTACAAAATCCAATTTTCAAGAATTATTTAATGACTTTGGAAATGTTCTCACTCTAATGTTAAGTAATGAAAGCAGGACACTAGTGGGAATACAAAATGTACAACCTCTATGGAGGGAAATTTGGCAATCTCTACTATAATTTCATGCACATTAACCCTTTGACCCAGCAATTCTATTTCCAGGAACCTATCCCAAAGATATACTGGCAAATACACAAAGTGGTATATGTGCACCATTACTCACTGTAACATTATTCATAATAGCAAGAATAGGAATAACCCGAATGCCCATCGTCAGGTGATTGGGGTAGATTATCGGAGGTACAAAATGGAACATACACAGCTATAAAGGGAATAAGGAAGAACTTTATGTTCAGAATATTTGGTTAAGAAAAAAAAAATCAAGATACAGACCAATTTATACCGTATGCCACCTTTTGTGTGTGTAAACCAAATTCACTTATTTTATGGTGTTAGAAAGAACAAACAAAAAACCTTATGAGTTCCCCTGTGGGGCATGTGACAGTTGGTCTCTATATAATGCCTGTCACTTACTTCTGTTGAGTGACTCTCAACCGGGGATAGTTTTGCCCCCCAGGGAACATTTGGCAATGTCTGAAGACAAATTTGGGCTGTTACAATGGGGAGTCATGCTACCGGCATCTAGTGAGGAAACCCCAGGGGTGCTGGGGGCCTCATACAATGCACAGGGCGGCGCCCTCAGCCGACAGTTATGTCAGTAACTGGCCCAAAATGTCAATAGCGCTGACGTTGAGACATCCCAAATTAGCACTTCCATCCTGGGCCACGTGTGTACCATTTTCCTCATCAAAATGTTGCTGTCCTGAGAGTATTGGTATTATTACAGAGAAACTCTGTTACACACACAAATACAAAATAGATCTATCTACATATTAGGATTAGGTGAATATTAATTGTATTAATGTTAAGAACTATGATTTTCCCAATTAGGGAAAAGCTATGGCTATAAAATCAAATAATTTCACTAAAACTCTTGTAATCTCACATTTGAATGAGTGATACTGGTATGGATTCATTATTTGCCCCTTTTTAAACCTGTGTATTTCCCTAGTTCTGCCCAGTCAAAAGGCCAAGAAGCAATGATAACCCAGTTAGCAAGGAGCACCCCTAATTGTGAGATTTCAGTCTCTAAATATTATTTTTCCCATTAAAGGATATGATGAGCACAATTCAGAAAATTTAGACATATTACAGGACAGTCTCCCTGGCAGCAATCAAGGCAGTGGTAACTAAGGGAAAAAAGGGGGGGTGGGGAGGGGGAGTCTATTCTAGATTAAAGGAGACTTATGAGAACAACCAATTACAAAATGCAAACCTTGTTTGGATACCAGTTCAGCAAATCAATTCTAAAAAGACATTTTGGAACAATATGGGAAATCCGAATATAAACTGGGTATTTGATGATATGGAAGAATCACTGTTAATTTTGTTGGGTATGATAATGGCATTGTACAGTAATATAAGAAAATGTCCTTTTTTATTTTTACTCTTTCAATGTTTATTTTGAGAGGGGGGAGAGAGAGAGAGAGAGAGAGAGAGAGAGAGAGCACATGAATAGGGGAGGGACAGAGACAGAGAGGGAGAATCCCAAGCAGGCTCTGCACTGTCAATGCAGAGCCTGATGTGGGGCTTGAACTCACAAACCGTGAGATCACAACCTGAGCCGATAATCAAGAGTCAGATACTTAACTGACTGAGCCACTCAGATGTGCCGAAAATGTCCTTTTCAAAAAGATGTATAGTAAAATATATTTGTGAGAAGTAACATGACAGTCTGGAATATACTTTAAAACATTGCAGCAAAATGAGGGAGGGGGCAAGAATAGATTATATCAATCAGGCAAGATGTTAGTTACTGAAACTGGGAAATGGTGCTTTTTCCTCTTCTTTAGTGTCTGTTTGGAGTTTTTCATACTAAAAAGTTTTTTTAGAGCCCAGCATTGCTCAAGGACAGATCCAAAAGAACATATCTTTTTTAATTAAAAAAATTTTAATGTTTATTTATTTTTGAGAGAGACAGAGTGAGCAGGAGAAAGGCAGAGAGGCAGAGGGAGACACAGAATGTGAAGTGGGTTCTAGGCTCCAAGCTGTCAGCACAGAGCCCAATGCGGCACTGGGACTTGGGAAGGGCGAGATCATGACCTGAGCCGAAGCCTGACCCTTAACTGATGGAGCCCACCAGGCACCCCTGGATCCGAAGGTACATTGTAATGATGCAAGCAAAGCCCAAAAGCATGTGTGTATTTGCCATTTGCCATAATGAGGGGCAATTCTTTTGGAAAAGCCCTTCTAAGCTTCTTTAATTTTTGATTGTCTTTTTTTTTTTTTCTTCTCAGACCATTTTATGTGGGGTTTACCGAAAATGATCACCTCAGGGGACTTGTGGCAGCACAGAAACTTCCTCAACAAAACCCTAGGTGTTCACTGGCAGTAGAAGTTTCTCTATCCCTCTAGAAAATGTGTAGGTCTCCCCGGGGGGCACAGACGGTCCCGGAGTCATGCACGAAGCTTCAGTTTCCACGCACCCTCCCCAGCTGACTCCCACAGTCACCCCGGGACAAGAGGAATGTGGTTATGACCAACCCCACTGCAAACAGCTGAAGCAACAGAGGTCCTTTCTCGGAGGCATTTCGCAATCGTTTATTTGAATGATAGTTCTCTGTTTGGACTCCACTGTAATATTTGTATATAAATGCCTCTATCATGAAAACATAAGATGCTGATCACCTTACACATTAGTGCAGTCTTATAAATTTGAGGGGAGGTGGAGCCAGGCTGAAATTAGGAGTATATTTAAAATAACAGATTCCACATGAATGTCATCATCTCTTTTCAGTGACTTCTTTGGGAGCCTAGATGACCAGCATGCACAACAGCACGCACAACATTCATCTTTGAATGTAGAAACACAGATGGATGGGGTGGGGGTGGGGGAACAGTGTCACAAGTCCCAGCTCTGTTGCAGATTTGCTGTTGACTTTGGGTGGATTGACCTTCCTTGACCTCGGACCCTACCTGCAAATGGGAAGAACAACATTTCCTTATCTGTCTCCTGTTTTACCTACCTCAAAAGAGATAATGTGTGTGAAAATATTCTTGACACTGTAAAGGAATTAGAGTTATTTTTTAAATATACTCTCCAAGTAGATAGTTTTTCCCTAGTCAACGTCTCTTATTTCCCAATTCTACTTCTAGAATTGTTCTTTAACCACTCTGGGATACAGCTTGAATAAAACACTCAGAGAGTAGATTATATTTTCAATTAGAGATTATTTAGCTTCCTATTTACTATGTAACATTAAAGGTTTTCCTCCTAATTTAAAAAAAGTTTGATTTTAATACTGTTAAAGAATAAACATATTATTTCTGGAATATTCCTGAGTCCTAAAGATTTTAGCATTGTATTAGTTCTCTGCCAAAGCCCTGCATAAATACAGTAAATAATTTGGCTTTAAACTCAAAATGTCCATTGAAAATTTTTTTTATGTTTATTTCTTTTTGAGACAGGGACAGAAAGAGACAGAGCATGAGTGGGGGAGGGGCGGAGAGAGAAGGAGACACAGAATCTGAAGCAGGCTCCAGGCTCTGAGCTGTCAGCACAGAGCCTGACATGGGTCATGAACCCACGAACCATGAGATCATGACCTGAGCTGAAGTTGGACACTTAACCAACTGAGCCACCCGGGTACCCTTCAAAATGTCCATTTTAAGTATTGCTAGTGGTAGGCCTGGCTTATGTTCCTTCTTTTAAGGCAGATTCTTTCATGGTACAGATAGCAAGGACTGAGGCCTTGACCAAGAAAGACTTCAGATTAATCTTCCAGGGCTGGAACCAAACATTGAGACTTTGCCCAAACTGGGCAATATAACGTCTTCATCTGTACTCAGTGTCTCATGGAAATGCATTTAAAATGTACTAAGATCTCTTACCATGGCAGGTTAGAAGCTGCTAAGACAAACACGAGATCTTCTGAGCGAGCCAGCCCATCCATCTGCACCAGTAACTCTGTCTTCATCCGGAGGCTTCCTTCATGTTCTCCCCTACAGAGAGACACAGAGGTGAGGTTCTCCCAGGACAGAGTCTTTGCTTCCAGGACAAGAGTGGCACTCACAACATTGATTCAGTGCCTGTAGAACAGGTTCCTTGCCTCATTCCCGGGAGCCACTCGTAGGAGAGTTGAAGGAAACGAGTAGTTTGGTATTATTTTCACATAGAGAGTGAGAGAAAGGAAGTAAATGAATATAATGACGACATTGAGAAGAAAACCAAAAATTGGCAGTGAACTAGAAAATAACTAAAGGGCAGACAGTACTACTAATCGATTGAACGCAGCCGGGCTGGGTCTCTCTGTAGTAGTATTATTTGCCCTTTGTAAAAACGGATAATTGAGAATAATCCTTTCGTTTATACAGCAGGCATGAAAGTGCTTTTATACACCATAGTTCTTTTCATATAATTTATGGATATACTCTATTGAAGAAGAGAGATAAGCTACTGCATTGAATCTATTTCGTTCTCTTCTAATAAGAGGCACGATAACGACACGGAGAATATGTTTTCCTTGCACAGCCTGCTGGGGCTGTCTGCTGTGCAGATTCACCCTCCAAGCCCCACCTCCACCGCAGCCAAAGACCGTCCCGCCATGAAGGAGCTCACTCCAGGACCTAACAATCTAAACTGGCTCTGAATCCGGACTATATTCAGCAGGCTCTCCTTCCTCTTCACTTGTATAGACTGAGTTAAAAGGACAAAAAATGCCTTTCTTGGACAACACGACATTCAACTTCTCCTCTCTGGGCATGTGTAGTGGCAGCATCAGTTAGGTATGTGTTTTTGTTAAGAACTGTACCACTCACTGTCAAACTACCTTTTCCCAAGAGAAAGGACAGGCTCACAGTATAGTTATGTATTTATTTAGGATTTACCGATACATATTCTTTTCATATGACCCAGGAAGTTCTCAGAGCACCTGCCTTTATTCCCTGACTCTAGTTTTAGGGGTCAAGTTCCAGGCAAGGAAGCTGCCATTCAGTGTAAAACTCGGAGTACAGTCAAAGGCAGGAGATAAAGCTTCCAAATTAGCCATTCAAAGCTGTGGGAAACCCCGGGAATGGAGATTGACAAAGTGAATGTAAGAATGAGTGCACAGTTCACTCTGGTAGGGCAGGCCAGGTGGGCTGGGTCTTTGCAGACAGAATGACCACTAAGGTGGTCTGGTGGGTGCCTATCCAGGTGCCTGTGCATGTCTGTCCCTGTCAGGTCCTGTATAGAGAGGCAGAGCATCTAGCCTGAGGCTGACAAGCACCCATGAAGCCATGGAAATTGTCCCATTGACCTCAATGCCATCAATCCCATGCATCCTGGGTGCATCTTAATGGTTGCTTTTCCCTGTTAGGAAAATGATTTCCAATAAGTAAAATTTCATAAATTATAGTTGTACTTCCAAGAAGTTGAGTATTTGCCTTTTATCACTATTAGTTCTGCCTTGATGATGGTCCGTCCATGAGAGGCCATTAATAAATGCCGCTGTGTTGAGATTTCCCAGAGACCTGTTTTTCCAAGCCAGGTTTAGTAAGAAGTTTCAAAGAAGAATACTTCTGATGAAGACAGAAAGAGTTTCTCAAAACACACACACACACACACACACACACACACACGGCTCACTGTAGTCTGAGATGTGTTCTTTCCTGCTGGGGACGTTAGTGGACACTTAATCTTTAGAGGTAACATATGTGACATATTTAAAATCAGACAGGCTGACCCACCACCTGATGTCACAGAAAAGTGGTGGCTTCCCTGGCCTCACACACTTTGTCGAGAGCTACCTCTTGGGACTTGGCCTTTGCAGCCCCATTCCCCACAGGCAGCCCCTCTGGCTCCAGAGGAGGTGGTCACGAGCAGCTATTTTGAGCCAGCGAGACCGTTATGGCAGCCTGGGATCGTGGGGCTGGGTGATCTTCAGGCCTGAAAACCACTCTGTGGGGAAAGGGGGAAGGGAGGATGACATTTCCTCCGGTTATAAAAACTACTTAAATCAGCTATTCAGTTAACAGGATCTAATTTAAAGACCTTTCCATGTGTCTGCAGAAAATTTGTGGGCTTATTAATAGGCTCATTCTGCTGGTAAATGTCGATGGGCTTCCGACCATCAAACACACTTACAAGAGGGGAGAAGTGATGACCGAAAAAAAAAAAACCCTGTCTGTTACCCAGGAGCCGTGCCTCTCTGACTCATCACTGACTCCAACTCGTCCAGGAAGATGGTGGAGGGGGCGTGATAGCGGGCGAGTTCAAATAACACCTGGGTGGGAGAGAAGCAACCACATGTTCAAATTCATATAGTTAAGTTAAAGTTCTCAGATGCTCCCAGAGATTAAGAGCTTAGAATGGCTGTAATGTTAAGTATTTATGCTGCACTCTGTTCTTTCATAATAACTTTATAATCATTACTCCTTAGCACAACCCCATGGGGTTGGACAGTCCAATTATTTCCATTTATCACTTGACAAAATTAGAGCCAGAGAGAGTTAGTGGTTAGTTCAAGGTTACTAATCATAAATGGGAGAGCTTAAGCTAAAACTCAATACCTGAGCTCTAGTTGGCTAGTTAGCCCCCGAGACTCCCTGCCAATAACATGTTCCGTATGGACAAAAAAGCCTTGGGATATGTAAAGTCATTTAATGGTTTTCCCTCAACCTTTCAGGACAATGAGAGAGACCTTTCAGGTCATTCTCAGAAGGAAGAATTGTAGGGGAAGGATACAGTTCCAGTTATGGGTAACAAGAAGAATTTTGCACCTTTCTGCTCCCCAAATTACTCCACGGGGTCCTTATACCACTCCAAACACTGTTGTTTGGTAGGTTCAGGTACTTTGAGGGAATTTAAGGCAATTCCCAATTGAATAAAATGTTCCATTCCAGAATAAAATATTATAGACTGAACAAGAACAGGAAAACAGCCAGCAAAAGAACAGACATATAAAAACAAAATAAAGAGCTCTAAAGGGAGATGTGGTAGTGATGAAAAGAGTATAAAAAACTAAAGCTTTTTTTTTTAACCTTGAAACTGATCTCTTGAGCATCGTATACAATTCTTCACTGGTTGATCAGAGAAAGCAGTAGAGACTTAGAAAAGAATAGAGGTTCTTTAATAGGCAAAGGGGATTTATTCTCCATGTCACTTAGCGCTAGCAAAGTATCACAGAACAAATCAGAGGAGAAGAGCCCAGAAAAGGCCAGATTGTGTTTTCCTGGGTAGTGGCAGGTTACCCCTTGCCGGTCTCCCCATCACTGAGTGGGAAGTCCCTCACCTTCACCACTGCTTGTACGTGTGGTGCACCCATGCTCATGAGCAAGTATTTTCCTTTCACAGAATCCTGTTTCATTCGGCCAAGACAGTTGGCTCAGCCTAATGAACTGAGAGAACAGTGTCAACGCCGGGACACCCATCACGAATGCCTTTTAGACACGATAGCGACGCGCTCATTAGAAGCAAGCAACTTGTTTTCCTTGTCACAAAAAGAAAAGCCCCAATACAGCTGATATTAAGGGTGATTACAATAGCAGCAATCTACCCAATGAAAAGTGGAATATCAGAACTCTTTAATAGAACCATACATGTTTTTAAGGTACTCTCCAAGGTGCAGAGAGACCAAGGGGCCCTATGAGACCAAACGCCCAGTTGGAAGGAGAACCGCATCCGGACCCTGTGTCTCCATACTGACCATACCACTGCTCTTCCCACTGCCAAAGAATATATAGAACTCCAGGTAAGTGCGCTGGAAGTGTTAGTCCAAAATTTTCAAAAGTACTTGGAGGAAGTTAAATCGTACAACTAGGGGTGGGGGTGGGGGAGGGTGTTGAAAGATGTAAGCACCAACAGGTGTGTGCATTTGCTAAAGAGACCACTCAACTATTCAATAGCATCAATTCCTAGGAGGCACGAACATTAGGAGGGGAGGGAGGAACATAACCCAAGGGTTCCCTATAAATAACTCTTTAATTGGAATAGGAAGAGAAACAAATGGTAGGAAAGCTTCTCTGATGTAGAGGAAGGTCCTGAAGGGTTCTCTTTATCTGAAAGCTTCATAGTAAAGATTTTGACAGCATGACCAAGATTTTCCAGGTGAGGATCCTTCCAAGAGCTCAGAAAATAATTTCTGAGACGATAGAGGATGAGATCCCTCAAGGTTAGGAGAGGTTATCTGTTTTCCCTTTGAATTATTTTTTTTAAATATCCAAAACCAGAAGTGCATTTCACAGAAAAAAAAGGAAATACAAATATCTTCTAAACCTATAAAAAGATGCTCAAGTTCATTCAGAGTTAAATGCATATTTGAGCACTGAAATATTAATTTCACTATCAGATTGGCAAAGATTTTTTTATTATTTTTAAAGATTTTTTAAATGCTGATTTATTTTTGAGAGAGAGCACAAGCAGGGGAGGGGCAGAGAGAGAGGGGAACAGAGGGTCCAAAGTAGGCTCCTTGCCGTCAGCACAGAGTCCGACTCGGGGCTCAAGCTCACGAAACACGAGATGGTGACCCGAGCCGAAGTCGGACGCTTAACTGACTGGGCCACCCAGGTGTCCCAAAGATTTCTAAATTTGGGTGCTACACAGTGTTGGCCAGGGTGGGGGAAGCAAACACGCACACCATTTATGGGTGTAGAAGCTGGTGCAACCCTGTTGTCAGGCAATTTGGCAATCAGTGATCTTTCATTCTCTCTGACCTAGCAATTCTACTTAAGAGAAATCATCTTACACTACTGTATACGCAAGGACATGGATATGGTAAGATTGTCTGCTGTAGCTTTGTTCATGATAGCAGGAGGCTAGAAACAACCTAACTGTTGTTTACATTAGAAATAGCCATTAAGAAGAGACTGGTTAAATACATTTTGCAATGAACATTCCATGCAATGAAATCTGATACAGACTCATAAAAGAACATGTTATGTCTATAATAGTGTGGAACAATATTCAAGTTATATTGGTAAGTGTGAACAAAAACAAAAGTTATAGAAGGTTATGTGTAGTACGTTCCTACTGACATTTAGTAAAGAAGGAAGATATAGATGCAGTTGTTGGTATTTATATAAATATGATAAATGTTCTGGAAGGCTGAACTAGCAACTGTAGCAGTTGCCCCTGGGGAGAAGGTTCAGGGGTCTATATGCCCTTTTGTATCTTTTTTTTTTCAAAAATACGAATTATTTTTAAAATATATGGGAAAGGAGGGGGAGAAATTGAGGAAGGAATCATTTCCTCACCCCTAGAATTTTAACAAAATAATTCTGAAGCAGAAGAAAACTTTAGTTAAATAAAATGCTCACACAGAATAGAGAGTTCTTGTTAAGTGACTTTTCTGGCTATCCCACATTAAACAAGACGATTCTTTTAGTAGTTTCAATCTTTGTTAAGGATATTCATAAAATATTTGAATTTGTTCTTCTGTCTAAGGAAGTCCTGTCCAGAGAATATAATGTAATCTTTCTTTGAGCATCTTGCAGTGTTTTGTGCGCATAGCTGTAAACACCACTTTTTCATGACAGGAGATGAATCTAAACTGAGTCTGGGGGCATCTCCTAAGAGTTTTAGTGTTCCGCAGCAAATAGAAATGGAATGTTAAAAAAAAAATCTTCGGGGGCGCCTGGGTTAGCATCTGACTTTGGCTCAGGTCATGATCTCATGGTTCATGAGTTCGAGCCCCATGTCCTGCTCCGTGCTGACAGCTCAGAGCCGGAGGCTGCTTTGGATTCTGTGTCTCCCTCTCTGTCTCCTGCTCAAGCTCTGTCTCTGTCTCTCAAAAATAAATAAACATTGAAAAAAATAACTATTATATATGAGAATACTATTTAGGAGAAAATTCAGACCAGAGAAAGGGGTCTAGAAATAACAGAGATGGCAAAATAAGCTGACCAAAAAAAAAAAAAAAAAAAAAAAAAAAAAAATCTTCAGGCTGATGATTTTATAGTTAGTTGGATTTCAGCTCATTGAAATCAAGCTAACTAGAATCACATGGAACCCCAAAATTTAGGAACAGGTGAGTTCAAACCCTATCTTTGGACCTGGCACTAAGTTAGACTCAAAGAACAAAGAAACAGATGTCAACATGGATTTCCACAAATTACAATCTCGATGGGGTGATAAGAATTCGTAGGGGCCCCTGGGTGCCTCAGTTGGTTAAGCCTCTGACTCTGGATTTTGGCTCAGGTCACGATCTCACGGTTTATGAGATCAAAGCTGCGTCGGGCCCTGTGCTTACCGAATGGAGCCTGCTTGGGATTCTTTCTCTCCCTCTCTCTCTCTGCCCCCTCCCCTGCTCATGCTTTCTTGCTCACAAAATAAATAAACATTCAAAGGAAGAATTTATAAAAACTTACACATTTGAAGTAACTTGAGAAAAGTATCAAAGTAATAAATAATAGGTCATTTTAGGTAAATCAATCCTATAAAAATATTCTATTATGACTTCCAAGTAAGCCATAATATTTTGAAAATAAGTCATCTAAGGGAATGTAACCTAAGCAAAATATTTTAGAGTAAATTTCTTTTCAGAAAATTTATAGTATTTACATTTACTTAGTATTGATTACTTGCCAGTCATTCTACAGAATTCAATAGTTTAACAGGATTTCTGAGAAGGACCCACTTTACATTGAGGAGTAAATCATAAACAGGTGTTCTCATAAGATAACTGGGAGGTATAGTAAAAAATGTTACATTATATTTTATATAAAATATACTTTTTATTTCTCTCCTAAGGAGAGAAAAAACTCTAAGGCTATGGGGCACTGTGGAGGAAAGTTGCTCAGACCATCTGAAAGAATAATTGTCTTAAATTTCTTGATTCTTTGAGTATGTAGTGTAGGGACTTGCAGACAGTAGCAGCCTCTCAAATGTTAACTGAATATACCGCACATGCTTAATAATAAATGCTTCTTGAATGAAGAAAAAAATATTCCACTTCATAAACAACCTTTTCCCCAGATTCCATTCCTAAGCTACATGAATCACAAAAGGACCATTGGTCAAATGCCCAAAGGAAAGGACATCATGTTTTGCTGACGGGGACAGGATTAATATCCACCTATAATAGTCAATCAATCCATCTTCTGGGTTTTTAGTAATCAAGATCCGGGATAAATTCTAACATATAAATCGCTTAAAAACAAATAAGCTCTAACATCATTTTGTACCACTGTATTCGCTGGCACTTATTCTGAAAAAACAAAATCAGGAATTCCTACCCGAACAAGTTTTTCTGAATTCCCTCTCCATTTGCTGACAATGGTAGACGCAGAAATGTTAAAGAAGGTTGTTTTGCACTCCGTGGCCACAGCTTTGGCCAGTAAAGTCTTCCCTGTACCTAGAGACACATGGGGATGAATTGTGAGCAACACTTGAACTCCATCCCTCTGCTAACAGATAGAAGTCAGTGTCACAAGAAGTCAGTGAAAAAGGAGATGGTTACCTAGCGGTCATTAGCCCCAGTGCTGAATGAGGACAGGACAAGTCGTCATCCACACACACACTTAATATCAAGACCCAAACAGAAAGATTCCTTTACCTGGAGGGCCATAGAGCAGCAGTCCTTTCCAGGGGGAGAGAATTCCTGTAAACAGCTGTGGGTACTATGGAAACAAGGAACAAAGAAGAGGTTTGGTATCCGTATGTCAGCCTACACACCCTTAGCGCAATCGAATGAAGCCAGAGTGAAACACAGCACAATTCAGACAGTCAGCCTTTTTTTAAGGCTGGCTGCTTGTATTTACATCATATTTATCCCAGGTTGACTTTCACACTTGATAGGAATGCGTGGCTTAATATTTGTGGCTTTTTACAAGAGCAGTTTTGTTTTGTTTTGTTTTAAGGAAAAGAAAGGCATATGTGGGTACTTTTCTTCTCCATTACAATAGTTATTGCCTACATACATAACATCATTTCCCCCAGGGGTCTATATACAGGGTATTTGGCAATCTTTTGAATGTTGTGAACAGGGAGTGCCCTTTAAGATAACCACTAGAACTGACAAAGGTGTGTGCGAATTAGGCATGAAGCTATGGTGAAGCCTGATTTAGAAGCTGGGAACCTTGGTGCTGAATGCATTATGAGACACTGACTCCAAACAGGACATACATGAACTTTAGTGATTCTCTCCCGTTAGTTCAAATTCAGACAATCTGGAGCATAGGTAGAGTTGACAGAGAACAAGGAAGAAGGAAAAACAATAGTATGATTATAACCAGCTATTAGTTTCTTGCTGATGCTAATGTCAAAATCTCGATGTCATCACATACAGAGCTTATGATACTATGGAGATAACACATCCAGAGAGTTTCAATGAGAGGTCCTATCCTTTCCAGAAGACTTGTACTGTAGAGCCACTCAGAGGAAAGGGTGAATAAATTCCCACTAGTTCTGAATACCAGCATATTTTTTACTCCCATGTCAGAACACAGAAAGAAAGAGAGGGGAAAGACATTCCAAATTCATTGATTTTTGTCTCATTAGAATAGAAGCAGCCAAAAATCAGGGGCTGCATGGGCTCAGTGGTAATAATAAGTAGGTTTTCAATACAATAAATTTGTTATCTTCACTGGGGAAGATCACAGAAAATGGCCGCAAATTATCTCTGCAGCTCCTCCCACCACTTGAATCTGGACTTGGCCTTGTGACTTTGGCCAATGAGACATCAGCAAGTAGAAGAAGAGACGTGGGAGATGCTGTTGGATTGGGACCTGCCCTTTCTTGCTTCTGTCTGGGAACCCTCTGTCACCATGGGAACAAGACTCGGTCTGCCTGCCGGGGGATGAGAGGCACGTGGAGAAGTCTCAGTCGTTCTGTTCATTCCAGCTTTCCCAGCCACCCTGGCTGATGCCCCGGATGTGGGAGTGAGCCCAGCCAGTATCATGTGGCAAAGAGATGAGCTGGCCCTGCTGGCCCCAGCCCAAACGGCATACCCCCACAGGCGCACATAAGTAAGTGATTGTTGTTTGCTAAGGTGCGAAGTTTTGGGGTGGTCTGTTTTACAGCCAGAGCTATGTGGTACACTGACCTTCTCAGTACCACAGTTGTAAACCCACCATGGAAAGTCCTGTTTTTCTATTTTCTTTCCTGTTTAGTGAACCACTCTGCACAAAGACTTGTCAGGAATAAGCAATGAGCACAACACGGTGGCTTTCCTGCTGGTGCCCTGGAAGGGGCTGTCTAGTCCTTACAACCAGTCAAAGCAAAACCCCAGGTGATGTGGGTATTGGGGAGGGTAGGCGGTAGGATGTATAGAAGCAAAGTGAGAGGCCCTCTCTTACAGGAGGTATTTCTGCTATAATACGTATATTTTTAGGGAGGCGGGCTAATTTGAACCTATCTATAGCAACTGGCAAATCATATATATTAGAGTCTTAGATCTTAAATGATCACTTGAACAGACACCTGCCTTGAACCAATATGTAACATGATTCCAAATTGCCTACAACGGACTGGGCCTTGGTACTCCAACGTTTAACCAAATACTGTGACACAGGCAAAAAGTTAACTTGATGGCAGAAAAACATCCTGTCCTCTTCCTGATGGGTGCATGACATACAGTTTGTCCAATGGATAATGAACAGAAATACCCCCACGAGGCTTCCCATCCTTACCTTTATAGGGTACACGACAGCTTCTTTGACTAACTGCTTGGCTGCATCGAGTCCAATAATGTCATTCCACTTTATGTTTGGACTATGGAGATAAATGTCCTGCAATGCACATTTGATCATTTTGTTAAAACTAGTGTTTTCCTCCACAGCTGTAATAAACACAGGAGCAGCAGAATACTTGACTTACAATAGGATGGAAAGGTGATAAAAACTTTTCATGTTAGATATACGTATATATGCATATTGTAATCATGGGCTAGCTCACTAAATGGATGTCATGAACATATTCAGTGATTTTTCCCTGAAGAAGATATTGGTGATACAATATGGTATTTTTAAGAGGGAAAAAAAAATCTCCTAACGATGGACTATACCTGTCTTCAGTTAATAGCAAACCGTGCTGATTTACGGCTGTAATCAAAGAGGCTACAGAATATGCCTTCAAATTACATTGGCTTTGACTGCAAAACATAGTTCCTAGCCAGTGCTTGGCTCCCCTTGCTCCTTGCTCTCTCAAACGCTTTCTTAATTTGTGGCCTAAGAGAGATCACGCTCCTCCGAAACCAATTTCTCTTTTTCCCTAGTGATCACCCCTACTTTCCATCAGGAACAATTGCTCCTACAAAATTCAAGGAAGCCAACAACCGGGCAAAAGTGCGGTCTGCCCTCTCCTTGTGGAGCCCTGTAGCAACCATCTGGGGCGGTCAATTAAGGCCGGTTTTACTGATAATTCATTTAAAGTTTCCAAACGTCAATTTCACAAGCCCCCTCGGAACAGTCACTCAGGGCCTTTCTCAGTAGGAGCTCTTTCAGGCAAACTGAGTAACTAGTGTGTTACATCAAAAAAAGAAAAAGCTCCCTCTTTCAAGTCATTCTGAGTGACTACAGAACAATCTGGAAACTAGTTCTATGTGTATTTAATTTTTAAATAAACAATACACGCACATGGTTCAAAAACACACGTTTTCAATGCTGGTGACATGTTTTGCCCCACCCCTGTTGCCTGTCTCCCCGTATCCCTCTGCCACGGGTGACAAGTTTTATTAGAGAAACTATTCATTCAAGTGATTTTAGGCGTGATCCATTCCTGGACGGGATGGCAGCAAAAGCACATCTATCTTCCAAAATCCTGGGAGAACCCTCCCTGTCTTTAGACAGCTAGCCTGCTAGCCCACCAGCCACTCACATTCTTGCCACCACACTTTCTTAGAAGAAGCTTGGCACACGGTGGGGATTGATCTACCCTGGAATTCAAAGCAGCCATCGATAAAAGCAGTATTCCTTGCCCTCTTCTAGAGCTGACATTGAGTTCCACATAGCAGTATTTAATTTCCCAATGGGAAGTTCCTCCTCATAGCCGCAAAACTTATCAGTCAGAACTCAACAGGACTGCCTCATGAGGTGGTGAGCTCCCCAACACTGTAAGCATTCAAGCAGGGACTGAATGACTACTTCCCGTGGCACTGTAGGAAAGATGCCAGGTGGAATCATTTCAGGCCACTTCTCCTCTACACGTCCGTTATCATTAGTTATGGTATCCTTTTGCAGAAACAGTAACAAAAAGGATATTTTTCTCTGCTCTCTGGTGCATCCGAATTACCACAGCCTGGCTCAATCCTCATCCTCTCTCACTGGTAATAACTTGAGAGCTGGTCTCCTTATCTCTATTTCTTTGATCTCCATCCAACACACTGTCATCAGGACATCTGAGTAGCCCATTCAAAGATTCCGCATGTCCTCCAGACAACTTCCAATGCTGGGCTAGTGCTCACTATGCCCCTAGCTCAGGAACTCTGGCCTCTCTCTGCAACCCCGTTCCCCACCACTCCTTGGGGCTCATTCAGCTCAAAGCAGTACGATTTCACGGTGTGTTTGGCCCAGAACCCTCCACCCTCCCTCTTCTACTTTTTCACATGCCTATTTCTTATGTATCTTCTTCCCTAGTGCTTTCCCCACGCTTTGGCACAAAATACCCCTCCTTTGGGTTCTCCAAGTGCACCTTACCCATGGGATGAGAGACTCTTTCAGGCAAGGACTGTGTCTGATTTGTTCATCTTTGTGTTTCCAGCCCCCACCGCATGCTTGACACCTAATAGGTGCGGTAACAGCTGCGGAACTGAACAGCCAGAGCTGGGGAACCCTTAATTACTGCAGAATAGCTGTGCATTTTTTGGAACATATTAAACATCTCTCCGAGTCTGCCTAGGTTGCAGTCTTTCATTAAATATGAGATCGCTGGATATCAGATAAATAGCCTATAACTCAGGAATCTATTCTGTTCCCAAGGAACTTGCCCAAAGTCACACAGCTAGAAAAAGAAGGATGTAGAAATCAAATCCAGGTCAACTGATTCCAGAGCCGGTATCGTTAACCATGAGACTCCACTGCCTTTAAATTCTGAAGGGTAAGCTTGAAATTCAGTAGTCTGGGTGATAAGCTCTTTCCTGCTAATCTTGTTTTTCATGGAAATTTCCAATTATGAAATCATCAGATTCCCAGTATCTCTGTTTCTAGACTTTGACTGTTTAAACAAGACACAGACATGCTCTTTCCTTCTCTAAGAGGCTTTCTCTCCTTAACTGTTGGCTCTGCTCTAAAACCTTTCACCTGTCCCTTGCCTTCCAAGTCTGTTTCCCTTTTGGTTTTCTTGGCCTCTGTAGTGAGATGGTGGGCTCTTTGTATTGTAATTTTATGATTCTATAATTTATTTATCATGCATTATTGTGCCTCTAAACAATATGAGTGCCTTTGCAAGTGGGGGCACTTTATAAATAAATGATCATATTTATTGTTATTAATAAAAGAAGCAGCCCACAATGCTCCAGGAGCCCCGATCCGCCTCCGTAAATTTGTGAATTGAATATCAGATCTTACCCGGCTCACCACGGCTGCCAATTCTCGCATCTCACTATTCATGCCAATAAATGCACTCAGAGGTTTCAACAATCGTTCCTGATGATGGGAACAGAAAGTTTTACGTTACAATATTGTTCATAACTTAGAAAGCAAAACAGGATGTGGATCTCAGTGACATAAATGGTGGCAGATAGCTGTGACCTTTGAGTTGATCTCAAAATTTCTCTGGACTCAAAATTATATTTCTCAAGTTTGTCCTGATGTTGGTAGTTTGCAAGACGAATGTCACATCTTAGCCACTTACTGAGGGGTCTGGGTTACAGTCAAGGCTGTTCAAGCCAACTTCGCTGGTTGCTCCTTTGATGGCATCTGTGAGCAGCCCTCGGAAGTCAATGATTTGGCCCTGAAAGGGAGTAATGGTTATTTACACCATTAAAACATAAGAGAAGACAATCCTCAATAGCTCAGCTTCTGTAAATCAAGACACATTTATGTACTTTGGTATGTAGGACACACAAAGTGAAGCTTTGAAAAGAACCTGCACTGGGCCTCCTGGGTGGCTCAGTCACTTGAGTCCTGCTCAGGTCATGATCCTGGGGTCATGGGACTGAGCCCTATGTCAGGCTCTGCACTAACCATGGAACCTGCTTAAGATTCTCTCTCTTTCTCTCTCTCTGCCCCTCTCTCTCTCTGCTTCCGCCCCCTCCCCTGCTCACATGTGCTCACTCTCTAAAATAAAAAAAATACTTTTTTTAATAAAATAAAAAGAACCCGCACTAATAATGAACAAGATGATTTCCTCAAGTTGGGCACTCTAGAAGAAAAAATAAGTTGAAATAAATTCCTTAGAATGAAGTTGGTTTGAATAAAAATTCACAAGCATTTTTCAGTTCCTGACGCCATGCCATATGCTTCCTTACAGGTCTGGCTCCCCTATATTGTCTCATCCTTTGCGACATTTCACACACAGGAAGAACTCATCATCAGGCAGTGATGATAGTTCCCATTAACCACCATGTACATTCTCCACTCAGTAGAGTCCCAGCTAACAAGTGACTTAAGGCCAGGTTTAAACCCAGATATCTGCCTCCCGTACTCCTCCCAATGCCACCTCATCTCCCCCGCAGGCAGAAAGAGAAAGGAAGGATGCATGCAAGAAAAAAGTAATTAGCAGTAGCCAGCACTTACCGAGTGTATATTATATGCTGGACACTAGGCTAACATTCTCCACTCGTTATGATATCTTTCTAATTAAAAACATTTTTTTTAATGTTTATTCATTTTTGAGAGAGACAGAGACAGAGTGTGAGCAGGGGAGGGGCAGAGAAAGAGGGAGACACAGAATCCGAATCAGGCTTCAGGCTCCAGGCTCCAAGCTGTCAGCACAGACCCCGACGTGGGGCTGGAACTCATAAGCCGCAAGATCATGACCTCAGCTGAAGTTGGCACTTAACCTACTAAGCCACCCAGGCGCCCCTTTTTTAAATTTTTTTAATGTTTATTGTTGAGAGAGAGAGAGAGAGAGAGAGAGAGAGAACCCATATACTTGAGGACCTTAAAAGGAGCCAGTTCACGCCAATGAGAGCTCCCTTAATTTCCAGGGAGATGCTTCCAGCCTCCCCTCCAAACACACACACAGTCAGAGTTTAGTTCGCCCCAGAAGAGCCAGCCAGGGGTAAGTCTGAAGTCCTGTAGTTTGAGAACTTGCTTGAAGAAAGATGACTCTTAAAAAGACACCCAACCCCAGAAGTTACAATCAAGAGAAACCTGCTGGGTGTTGATACTGCTTCACCTTTCCAAAGGACAGGTTTTAACCTACCTTTTGCCTACAGCCACCCAACCTGGGTCTTCTCTGTTTGAGAAACGGTTATTTCTGAATCAAGAAATGAGGTTCATTATGAAAGGGGTAGAAATATTTAGTATGGATAAGACCCACGCTATTTCAACTGAGGTTTCATGGTTCACATGGAATGACATGTAAGCCTAGAGCCACATCTCCATGGAGAAAAAGTGCCATCGCTCATCAGTTACCACTAATGGGGGAAGAAAGAATGGGTATGCCATCATAACTCCTTCAATAATACAGAACACCCATGCTGACCATTTCAGTCGTGGGATTTTTAAGCTGAAAGTGACGTTGGAAGCCATCTCTTCCAAACTCCTGAGTTTACAAATAGGGAAACTGAGCTTCTTCGAGGTGGGGCACATCCTTCAAGACCAGACCAGAACACCAGGGCTGTAATCCTCATCCAGTGCTCCTCTCAGTTCACCGCACAGCCAGCCTTTGACCGTCACCGATTAGCTTTCCTCTTTGACAAAAACAGCCTTTTTTACTTTCATTTTTACAAAGAAAAGGGATGCCCCCTTTTGGTTCTAGGTTCACGAATGCCACTTACTTTTTGTGGGCGGACGTTTTCTTCTCCGCTGCCTTTGGGGATTCCTGATATACTCAAGCCAAAGTCAGCGCCCTCCATGGGAGTATTATTGATAGGCTCCTGGGGAAAGAGGAAGACAGCAAGAAGCCAGCTGGGGAAGCAAGTTCCACATGCTGGTGGAAAATGCCTATTCCGGCATCCAGAATCACACACTGGGTATCAGTTCAGTAAACGGGAACCTCATGTGTCATTCGGCCACTTCTGTGCAGACCCAACAAGATGAATTCACTGTCTGCCTGTGCCATACGGGAAGAGCTGTCACCAGAAGCTACAGGCTTTGAGCAGCTTTTCCGGTGGAGGAAACCGTTGTGCCTCAACCCATCCCCGTTCACACTGGCTTGCCTGTTCTCCTATAACGAGGTATCTGAGGCCAGGGGTGGCTGAGTTTGGAGGTGGAGCTGAGTCAACAGTCAACTGCTTCCTGCGGATTCCCCTGCACCACCTTCGGCTCCCTTCCACCTGAGCCAGACTGCAATGGCCAGAAGTGTACAACCTTCTCGAGAGTGAGAGGTTCCTTCTGACAATTGAGTTTCACGAGGACTCCTTTCTCCCCCGCCAGGGATCTCTGACACTCTTTCTTCCCATTCTTTTTCACTATTTCCATTAGTTCTCTTTCCTCTGAAACCTGGTATGTTTGTTCTGACCCAGGAGGTTGGAGGTATGAATCCCCTGAGTTAGAAGCCATTGATTTCCCCCGCCTGCTGGGCTCTGTCCTCTTGCTGACCACCCTGTCCCCAAGATTGTTTTGCGGGGAGGTCTGGAGTGAAGACCAACCATTTGTGTTTTGGAGAAACCCAGCCATTCCTGAGGCCATCCTTGACTTAGTCTTAAGAGTCCAGGAATGTGCTTTGGGACAGGAAAGATGTGCCACCTATAGTTACCTCAAATGGGATGATTGAGCTCTGTAGCAACCAGCCCCCTGCTCTGACTGGGCCCAGGGCTTACCCCTCAAGGACTGTTTCCCAGTAATCCAACCAGGGGGAAGGCTGGTGGAAGGAAGGAGACTTCCCACTCGAATTAAGAAACATTAGGAAGGCTAGAGACTTGCCTGTGGTTTTAATTCAGTATACTGGAAGAAAATCTACAATGTAACAAAATGACACAAAAATGAATAAATGTGACTCTTTTCTCAGGGCTATTTCTCAGCCACCTGCAGTTTACCAATACCAGCAAAGCCATCCAGACCTGTTTAGGATGCTCCTTATGGACGGATTTGGCATCCCCTGGCTTCCCCACCGTGGTTCTGGACCGTGGCCTCTGCTGACTGATCTTGGGAAGATTTTGACAACTGTCGCTCATCACCCTAGGGGAGGGAACAAAGACCCTGGAGGAAATTATTCAAACCATTTAATTTGAGGTAACTAAACAACCTGTGTAGCCGACTGAAAAAGAGTTCTACAAAGATGTGCAGATGTGGCACCATTGGGCCCTTCCATTTGCACCGTCCTGACACCCTGGCCGTCCTGGCTCTGACTTGCTCCACTCTACCCCTTGGGTTCCTCCAAGAGCAAGCTAGAGGGTCCACCTCCTCCTGGAGGCCCCCAACCCCCTCTTCATTTTCCCTTCAAGCCACCTGGCTCCAGCTCTTCTGCAGATAGCTCTGTATTCCTAAGAACACATGACTTTTGCAAGCATTTTCCAACGTTTCTTCCCACCTTCCTTAAAGAACAGTATGCAGCCCAGGGGTCACGTTGTGGGGAGGAAGGAGGAAGCCTAGGGATTTGCCTGTAGTTTTGATCCAGTGTGCTGGATGTACTTAAAATAGTTCTCATCAGGCTGCGTACAGCCAACATGGAAAGGTGCTCACTTCGGCAGCCCGTACACTAAAACATCGAAGGGGCTTGTGCAAGGGAAGCAACCCTTACCTCATCTCTGTTGTCACAGATCTTCATATTTGCCAAACAGATTTTCACCAAATATTGTTCACTTAAGGCAAAACATATTGATGGGTCTGGACGCCAGACAGTGGCTACCTCTCTTGGAGATGGGATGCATTGATCGGGAAGAGAGCCTGCTGGGGGGCTGGGGTGGTGGCGCGTACGAGAGTATATGGACATTTGACTGCATATGTGTTATATGCATCAATATAAAGGTAAAATAAAGTTGTTCGCTAGGTCCTTGGAACGAGAAATTCAGTTTTGGAAAATTAGTAGATAGGAGATGACATCAGAGAGAGGCAGGACTGCTCGGGGGGCAGACCATGAAGTCCCACATCTGAACTTGTTTGGGTTTTCTCCATTCCTTTGTCCTTACGTGTAAGATGTGTTTGCAGGAGTTTTGCTGGAAGTATTTCTCCCCTGTCCTAAGGGGTCTCAGAGAGCATCTATTTCTCCATTTCTTTTTGGGAAAGGAGGAGTTGTATCTAATATAAACACCTAGCCAGCAAAAGACCATCCATGCCAATAATAACGCCAGCGTCCACACACGATGACCCCGGTGTTGGCCCACTGGGGTGGGTATCATAAGAGGTGGACAGCTGACAGTTTCTCGGAACATTGTTTTTCATCTGTAAACTAGGAACACAAATGTCTGTCCCTCAGGCCTTTGGCTGGCACAAAAATGAAGTGTCTATGAAATGAATACCAAACATGTTACAAGTGCAAACCCTTATGAATAGCACTGATTTAAATGCAATGAGGTCATATATATACATATGTAGTGAAGCTTGCCTAACGTCATTGCAGGGCAGACAGGGAACAGGGAGTCTGTTTTCCTGCTTTGATTTCCCTTTGGAGGCAAGTGGTTCACAGATCTGCTTTAACACGATCAGAGACAAGTTCCTAATGTGCAAAGCAATGTGATTCATTCCCAGTCAGCTCTAATGATTGTAAAATTCATCCTAATATGGGACCAAATCCACCCCGCTATAATTTTAGGTGCCCCTCCTGAGTATGCCCTGTGGAATTCTACAAAGAAGGCTCAGTCCCTCTTTAGAGGGTGAAGACTGGTGCCGTGTTGTTCTAGGGGCACCGCCTCCCCATGGGTTCCAGTCTTCAAGCTAACCCTCTCCAGTTGCCCCAATCATTCCTAAGGTTACCTGGCTCCCAGATTCATCCTCATCCTGGTCACCTTTCCTTTGTCCACAGTCTTCTGACCACAACAGAGTCACCTCCTATTTTGGGGACACTGTATTTCTATCAGTGAGGCCCAAGACCACATTAGCAGTCACATCACACTGTTGTGATCACCCTCACACCTTATCTGTTGTGAACTCAGATTTCTAGGTCCCTGATTTTGTAATGAGGGAGCTATTTGTCATTAGTCTTTGGTTGGAGCTTACACCTTATTTCATTAAATTTCATCGTGTTATTTTGGGCCCATCTTCCAAATTGTCCAGATTTTTTGGCATCCTAATTCTGTTATCCATCACATTAAATAAACTTTCCTCCACTGAGTTATCTGCAAATCTGTAAACTGGGAGCTTGCTCTCTGGTGTGAAATGCAAGCATTAGGAAAAGGCACTTTCATTTGTTAATAGCCAGTCTCATGACACAACCTTTCATTTCAATAGCTATCTTCAATTACAAAATTGTAAACAAACAGCATTCATTACTTTCCTAATTATCCTTCCTGACTCCAGCCATTTGCTGTCTGACCTTTACGCCTGCCACGTACAAACGTTTACTCAGAGACGAGCTGAGGACACCCAAGCTGTCAAGCTGCCTCCCTGAAGAGAAGCAAAGTGCTCGAAAGACATTCACTTCTGGAATGTTCTCCTAGGTAAGGAATGCTGGGGAAGTTCCAGGCATGAATATGTGGCTGAAACATAATCAGAACCCAAATGCATGCCAAAGCTGGCTTCTTTAAATGCTCCTCGCTTTTTTGGTTCAAAAGTAGTTATCGTTTGTTGTCAGAGTCTGACTAGCTTTATGGAAACAGTAAATAAATGGATAATGCTTTGGTCAAAACGATAAAATTGTTCCTAAAGAATAGTACAAAACAAAGTTAGCCTCAGGCAGAGCATTATTGAGAGTATTATCATGAGGCATGCATGGGTGCTTGCTACGTGTGGGGACCTCACTGTGTGTCAGAAACTTGCTCCAAGCTTGTGAGGAGCAGAGCCAGGAATTGAACCTGGGTCTTGCAGTCTCTGAGGTCTGTACTCTTCATAGCACATAGCCTTGAAAGAGCACTAGTGAATGCAATTATCTGTGGTAAAACCAGGAGAACCCATAGATGTTGGCTCATGTCTTGGACGTCTGTAACGTGTGGGGAACCCATTGCTGGGCCCACTAAGGTCACATGATCACAGTCTGCAATTGCTGGTAGACAGATAGGGAACTGAGCTGGAGAATCTTCTGGAAAGGGATCCCACAAACTCTTAGAGTTGGGTTGGTCGAGAGGAATTACCATTCACTTTACCTTCTGGTCTTCCCTCCACTTCTTTGTGGTAAATTATTTTCCGCTGTAGCAAAACAAATATTGGAGGAAAAGGAAAGAATTTAATTTTTAAGAGAAAGTGATTTTTCAGATATGTTTGCCCTTTTACATTGTTCTCAAAATTTGTGCTATAGCCTTGTGGGGTCCAGGAGCTCTAAGCTATTCTCATATAGAAAGAAGTGAAACTACCAGCAGAAGGAAAGAAACCCATGTTTCCCAAGCATTTCTGCATGGAGAAAGACCCCAAAGCCCTTAGATATTAATTGAGTTGGAGACCATGAACCTGGTGGCAACTTCAGTGTGGGCCAACTTTACGGTTACCCATTACATTAAGTTTTCATGAACTTGACACCATTTTGCTGTGGTCCGTGGGACACCAGGATGATTGCATGAACACTTACCAGTCGTACTCTGCCAGTTTACCTTAAAATAAAGACATTGTGTCTAATATCCCAGGAGAATATGGTTCCAGACTAAATCAGAACCAGCAATCTAGAAATTAGATCATGTCAATAATAGTCCTGGTGGCCCAGGAGTCAGTGCTTCTCTGCCCAAACCCAGACCCAGCAACCAGCCAAGGACAGGGAGCTCTGAACTCTGCCCTGGAAAGGAGCTCAGATAAATATCCCTTCCAGCTCAGAGATGCGCCCCCGGCTATTTTTAATTGACATTCCTCTTGGTTTCCTGGTCCCCACATGAAATGTTAAAGTCTGTGGCTTAACAAGTGCCTTGTAAACAGGACAATGATCTCCCTTGGTTTATAATTACTTCCCCCACTTACAGACTTCCAAGTCAATGTTACTACAAAACATAGGGCCCTCGCTTTAGATCTTTCCTCCAGCCAGCCTCCTTGACTGCTAACCTATACTGGGTCTTTGCATTATATTGATCATTATCTGGATTGATGGCTTTCAAAAGCATTTCATTATCTATACATGAGCTATTAGCTTCACCAATACTCATTTTCATGTTATTTTCAAGATAGATAATAGGTCTTCCTAACAACAACAACAAAAAGTCTTCTGTCTTTTATCCTCTTCCAACAGCTCTTTCCATTTTTAAAGAAATGAAAGTAATGTTGGTCTTCTAAAAAGCACCTGTGATGCACTGGGGTTTTGCTTTCATTGTCCTAAAACACACATACCTCAAACAAATGCCACCGTGACTAAAGGGACATCACTGCCTGGCTGATCATGTTTCTATTTCTGTACAGGATCTGATACAGGCTATACAATCTTTCTGGTCTATTCTTTCAGTGTGGGGAGGGGGAGAGTAGCATCTATCTGAGAATAAAATGAGGAAGAAACACTAATCTTAAAGATGAGAAAAAACCTTATTTCTAGAAAATAGCCATGTACCTGTGTCTGATGCCTTTTTGACAATTTTGGGGTATTTCTGAAATTTTACAAAATAATAGCTCTCATATTCCATCAAAATAGTTTCAAGGTCGATGTTGTCACAGACTTCAAAGCGTCGTAGCCCCAGTTTAGTTTCTTGCTCCAAAGCATTGGCTGTATCGATATATCTGGCCATTTCACAGAAGAAAAAACAACAACAAAAATTAACTCTGGGTAAAAAGAATAAAGGCAAACAGGCATTACAAGTCCACAGAGACTCAATACAAATATTAAGCTTATATTAAGCAGTACATTCGATGAAAATTACAATATATGAGGTTTGCCTATAGAAGGAGCCCACATATGTTAAGTATATCCAAGTACTGTTTTTCAAAGCAGTTGCCTCTGGAAGCTACATACTTATTCTAATGATGTCATCGTTGTTCAAAACATTTTTGGAAGTGCTTAGAAGTCAAATAAGTAAATCGACTAAGAAAATGTCCTGTGTTTTCTCATTTCTAGCCAAAATTGAGTATTTGCCCAACTTGATTACCTCTTTATTCACCAGCATTAATTTTAGATAACATCTGGCAATTGTTAAACCCAAATTTAAGCCCAAGAGGCAAGATGTGCCATGATTGTGGCAACTGAAAAGCATAGGTCATGAGTTCTAAAGGAAATTCCAGAAATATGTTGATCAATATCATCAAGGAGATTGAGTATAAGAAGAAGTCATCTGCTGGGCCATGTTATTTCTGGTCACTTTTCTTCAGTCACACATCTACACTACCCGGTGACTGTGGGTGGAAGCATGATCTTCACCGGGGTTCTTCACTGTCACTTTGAACCTGTTGTGGTCTCAGCAATGCTCTGTCTCCCAATCCTCTGAAAGTGGAAAGACTTTCCACATTTTAATCTTAGTTCTCAACTTCTTATGAAACCAAAGACTCTCCTGAAAAATGGGCAAATATGCCCAAATCAGCATACAATTTCATCCAAGGACACTGGATTAAGAATTTTTGCCTCAGGATAGACTTCTTTCTGTTTGATTCAAATCTGGGAAGGTAGGAGAAAACTTTCTTTTATATTATGCTCTCTTCCCTTCACCAGATTCAGGTCAGTTGGAACACTGAACTTTCTTAAACAAGGTTGCCATGATTATTTCCAGTGACCTTGCTAAACTTTAAAGAAACTGCAAAACATCAATTGGCTGTAGTCAGTCAGCCTCTATACACATTGATGGCTCACCAGGCTTCTATACTGTGTCTTAATCCCCATTTTACAGAGAGAAAAACTAACTCTGTCCTAGGAATAATTTTTGTTTAGTATTAAGTAATACATGCTCATTTGAGAAAAAACTAGAAAATACAGGCAAGTCAAAAGAAAATTCCACTACCTTTGCCTATCTTTCCAAACATTTTTAATGACTAAATACATATATACTTACATATATACACTTGTAAAGCTCTATATATGTATATACACACACACATATATATGCATATATAGATATATGTTATATATATATTGTGTGTGTGAGAGACAGAGAGAGAGAGAGAGAGAGAGAAAACATACACTATAGATTGCTTGTAGTCTTTACTCACATCACATTATATTGAACTCTTTCCAGGATCATGGGCTTTTGACTTACACAAAAATTATAAGAATAGATGATAGTAGTCCTCATAGATCCCAAACTAATTAATCGGGGAACAAAACTGCTTCTGCGTGTTGCTACTACATTGTTTGAGCTTGAATGAAATCTGAATTTAATGAGGTTGGCTGGAGGAGCCACTAGAGGTTCTCAACCAACAGAGTGACAGGATGGGACGTCAGGAAGAGGAATGAGCAGTAATGAGCATGACATAGTGGGAGAGATGGGGAGGCTGTTAACAGGTGCTCAGACCCAGAAAGCTGCGTGTGTAGTCCTCGAACCAGCAGCTGTGATCCTCCACTGTCGGACCTCACTTGTTCTCCCACACACAGCCCAACTCTGGTCTTTCTCCACTTATGCCTCTTCTTTCTCTGTGAGCCTGCCTGCGATGTCCTTGTGCATCATGTCTATCCATCTTCTCCACATCTTTCTAGACCAGCTCACCTTGCCGTCTCTACAAAGCTTTTCTCTGGTTGTTTATTCCAATCCACTGTAACCTAGCCTCTTGATGAGGATAAATCCTTGGTCTTTTGTTAAATACAGGCCTGCTTTTCCAACATTGATATGTCTTTTAAAAATACCTACAGTTTACTTTTCATCTTGACATACACTCCTAAGTGTCTTTACCAGCAGGTCTCAGGAAAATGGTCAATTCTATAGAATTTTCATTGATTTGAGATGCAAGGGGCCATCTCGTGGCAGAAAGGGGAAATGCATGCTTTGTAAATACACAGTCGAAGGGATAAACTATGCTGACTTTTCTTTGTCTTTTGTTTTTGTGGTTCTCCTTTCTGAGATAGTTTCTTGGCACAGTTACCACTTAGGGCTGGATAATTCTGTTGTGGGATGCTGTCCTGTGCATTGAAGGATGTTTAGCAGCATCCCAGACGTTGCCAAATGCTCCCCAAGAGGCAAAATCACCCCAGTTGAGAACTGCTGCTCTAAATTGAAAGTTCAAGCCCTAAGCCTGAAACCTGAATATTTTCTTCCTAGATGAAACCTGGAAAGAAAGGAAACTGGAAAGTAAATAGTGGATGAGCTCTCTTCCTCATAAAACCCAGCACATCTGCAGCCTTCATTGTAAAGGCTTGCACGTTTCCAGATCAGGTAGGTGGCCAAACTCAGATGCTTCCAAATTTCCTCCCCTGCCAGTTATTGAATGGCATTGTCCGGAAAAGAAAGGGGGCATAGGTCATCCAGTAAATGCGATACTTTTATTTTGAGGGAAGGAGAATTGAGGAATAAGAGTGTGATCTCTGTGTACGTAGCCTGCTGTAGTGCCCTGGGAATCTGATTTGGTAGGCCTGAAACCTGAATGGGAAAGGGAACGTATCTCATGACTGGGTAGCTTTGTTAGAGTTTTCAAAATGCATAATGGAACTATATGTGTCAATGAGGCCATAAAATTATGAATCGAGGTTGCTGATGGTGGGGACAGGGACAGGCAGAGCACAGGGGATATTTAGGGGTGAAGCTATTCAATGTAATACTACAATGCTGGATGCATGACATTATGAATTTGTCAAAACTCATGGAACCATTCAACACAAGAGTAAACCCTGATGTAAACTATGGACATTAGCTAACAATAATATATCAAGATTGGGGGCACCTGGGCTGCTCAGTCCGTTGAGCATGAGACTCTTGATTTCAACTCAGGTTACGATCCCAGGGTCATAGGGTCAAGCCCTGCGTTGGGCTCCACAATGAGTGTGGAGCCTGCTTAAGATTCTCTCTCTCTGTCTCTCTCTCTCTGTCTCTCTGTCTCTCTCTGTCTCTGCTCCTCTCCCTTGCTCACACTCTCTCTCTAAAATAATATGTATATATACACACATATACATATAGGTACATCTACATACACACATGCACACACACACAGATATTTATATATAAAGATTAGTTCACCAATTATAACACACGTACCACACCAATGTAAGATGTTAGTAACAGGATAGACTGGCTAGGGTAGGGGGATTCCCAATATATGGGAACTCTGAATACTTTCAGCTCAGTTTTTCTATAAATATCAAACTGCTATAAAAAATAAATTCTATTAGCTATTTTTATAAGTGTATATCTAGAAAAGTGGAGGTCAGACAAAGAGAGGAATCACGTCTGTAAATCTTTGAAACAGAACATACCCTTCTTGTGTTAAATAATGCAGAATCAAAATAAGAAGATTTTTTCGTCGTGCTTCTGTTCTCCTTTCACACTGTGAACAAACAGGAGAATTTAGATGGGACAACAATGAGATCTAACACTCTTTTTATAGCAATAAACCCTCGAAGGTAAATGTAACCTGTCAAAACCAAGAAGCATGACTTAAAGGCTGGAAGGCAGTTCAGTGTCTCTAAGGATATGTAAAGTTATTTTCCATTGTCGTTTTCTTCTTAGAGCTGCCTTCTCAATTGTACACTAAAGGTACAATGATTTAAATTAGAATTGCACTTTACTAGTCAACTTCTTCCTGCCAAGCTAATTGGCATTTTATTGCTTATAAGTGCAAAGAAATGAGTATACACACTCCTGTTTGGGCCAGGTTAAGGAAGGTGATGGTAAAGAGAAACTTGTGAGCTAGAAATCAGCTCTGACAGCACAGCATCTTTGGTTCACCCGGAGTCACACCCAGTCCCAGCACAAAGTGGCCTTGAGTTCCAACAAGCCACTCAGAGGGTGACTACACAGCCAAACATTTAGCATACCCACTGAAAGCAGCAGAGACCAGAAGACGGAAATTCCTGCGTAATAATGTCCTTATTCAAACTCGATGCATGTGTGCGTTTATTTAGCATTCGTGTGCTGTGTTTAGGAATCAGGTATCTCAAATGCCCCTGAAATGTATTCATAAGACACCTACTTTCAGTAATACCTCCCTTATTTGTGAATAACTTACCTGACATCTTTTTCTAAGGAGCATACAGGTAGGAACTGGATAAAAGCAAAAAAGGCCCCTTGGTGGCCCAAATAAACACGCTCATGACATGTATAAAGACTTTCAGACATTCATCCGAAGCTTTCTAAAAATTAATGTAATACAATTAAAACATGTGTGCAGTTATTTAAATCAAACAGTATTGGGGTGCCTGGGTGGCTTGGTTGGCTGAGCATCCGACTTCGGCTCAGGTCATGATCTTGCGGTCTGTGAGTTCGAGCCCCGCATCGGGCTCTGTGCTGACAGCTCAGAGCCTGGAGCCTGCTTGGATTCTGTGTCTCCCTCTCTCTCTGCCCCTCCCCTGCTCACACTCTGTCTCTGTCTCTCTCTCAAAAATAAATAAACATTAAAAAAAGAATCAAACAGTATTATAAATTATTTTTTTCTTACATTGCTTTTTTATGATGAAATATACATAACATAAAATTTACCATTTAAGCCATTTATAAGTACAGTTTAGTGGCATTGAGTACATTCATATTGTTGTTAAGCCATCGCTGCCATCCATCTCTAGAACTTTCTTCTCTCTCCCAACTGAAACTCTGTATTCATTAAACAATAACGCCCTAACCTCCTCCCCCTAAGCCCTGGCGCCCACCATTCTACCAGTCTACTTTCTGTCTCTAAGAATTTGCCTTTACTATGTACCTCATGCAAGTGGACTCACTTCAACAGTATTTGTCCTTTCGTGTCTGGCTTATTTCATTTAGCATAATGTTGTCAGGGTTCATCCATGTTGTAATATGTGTCCAAATTTTCTTCCTTTTTAAGGTTGAATAATATAGTACTATAAATTTTTATTTTTATAATTTTCTTAGGATTGAATTTTTTTAAGTAATCTCTACCTCCAACGTGGGGCCCAACCTCGTAACCCCGAGACCAAGAGTCTCATGCTCCACTGACTGAGCCAGCCAGGCACCCCGATAAATTTTTAACAAAAAATAGACTGTGCCCCCACTCCACTACCTCACTCCCCACTTCCCCCCTAGAGGCAACAACCTTAATTAGCTTAGCCATTTCTTCTGACACTCACCTCCATGTTTCTAAATACATCACTGTTTTGCGATACGTGAACACTAGGCATTAACTGTTCACATCCTGTTAAGGTAGATGAGAACTACGTTGCCATCCAACTTCTCACCCTCCCCTCCCCGCTACACTTATATCAATATTCAGTGCTTACATTATTATGACCATGTAAATAATGTTCACTGCTGAGTCAGAAAGCACTTACCCATTTCTGTACATTATTTTTTCTTAGAATGAATAATTGCCTCATTGTTTGTAGCTTGGCTGTATACATATTACTAATTTTCAAACAGCAACACACCTCTAAAGTCCCCTCCTATCACTTTGTTCACCATCAAATACATCAGATAATGTGTCACATACACTTTCCCCACTCTTCCAAGGAATGCATTTTCCTTCAGTGCAAAAGAAATGGTCTCAGAATGCACGACAGGGAAGAAGGCTTAGGATTGCCCTATGGAGCTTCCGTTGCTTTAGCGTGTGTGTATATGGGTTGGGACCCAACCTAAAATGTCTTACAGTTGGGTCACAGTAACAGATTGAAAGTCACTACACAAAATGACATTTTCCTGATCTTAAGATATTCAACACTGGCCATTTTTGCTCATTTTTCTGAAGATGTTGACATAACACTCTTGATAAAGACTGAAGCTTTTCTAATTTACCATATTTAGTAACTTTGACTCTGATGGTCAAAATCTACTCCCCCTCCCCCACTCCGTTTTTGTTTGTTTGTTTTTGTTTTTTTGTTTTTTGTTTTTTTGTAATTTGATTTGACTTGCTTGTAGTGCCATCTAGTGTATTAGGAGGCGAACACTTCATGAAATTTAGGTTAGTTCCAAATTATTATTCGCATAAAAAATGACAATCATCGCAAAATTCAGTCGAAATCAGGTTTGCAAATAAAGATATAACCACATGTTAGAGAAGCAGTAATAAGATTGATAGGATATGTTTCTAAGTAGAAAAATTCTCAAGTTCAGGCTTGGGGTTTTGATTCAGAATTTTAGAAGTCTAGAAGGTACTGGGAGATCATTGAGTCTCAAGAACCTAAGATCCAGATAAATTAAGGGATTTGCTCAAAGCCTGCAGACTTGAGCTCAGAACCCAGTGCTCTTCCATCAGTTCCTCCCGGTTTAACCCCCTTCTCGGCAATCTCTGCTCCCACCCCTACACCCCTACTACAGACTAGAGAGAAACTGCTATTTTAATTTGCCAAAACCTGCCAAATTTGCTAAAATCAAACAACTGTGGTTACCAAACAGTCTTTCTTAGCGGACCTCACATAGTAACACACAAGTGGTGGCTCTTACAATTCCTCAAACCTAAAATCCCACAATTTTAGTGACCATTTCGAAGCAATTACTGGCTAGACCTCCTTCAAAAAGTCAGTCTCCTTGCTGCACCAGGAGTGTTGTGTCTCGTAGGATGATCATGCTTTTTAATTTCTGAGTAGTCAGATTCCTGCTGTAAATGAAGCTAATCCATTTCACATGCATGTAAAGGTCTTTGAGAACAAAAGGATTGGAGCTAAAGAGCCATGAAAGCCATGCACATTCTCAGAGGCGCTTCAGTGGACACTGGCTAGTGCCCTTTCCAACTGGGCAGTGTTTTTGCAGACTGTGGGGTGCTGTGCCCGTATCAGGGTCAGTGATTGGTGGGTGCTCAACAGCTGTTAGTTGCTTGTTCGTATAATTCAGAGTCTCTCCATCCTTCACTCTGGAAGCATGCACTTCTTAATCTAAACGTGCACAGGTGCACATGTTCTCTTATGAGTAGGATGCTGAGAAAAATTAGCTAAGGAGCGTTTTGCTTCTGTTCCTCAGTACTGCACACACTGCAATGTGTTTGGATGATAGCTCTAGATTTCCTAAAGAGGAAGGTCTGGGTAGAGCCAGAAAACTTATTAGGTGAACAGAAAAAGATCTTGAGAGGGATGTTTTTAAAAGGGGATGGGAGGGAGCGCCTGGCTGGCTCAGTTGATCTGAGCATGCAACTCTTGATCTTAGGGTGGTGAGTTCAAGCCCCACACTGGGCATAGAGCTCACAAAGAAAGAAAGAAAGAAAGAAAGAAAGAAAGGAAGAAAGAAAAAAAGTGGGGGATGGGAGGGCTGGGGAGGATGGAAGAATGGGGTGGGTAACAGTTAAGGGATGTACAGTTTCTTTTTGGGGTAGTGAAGATGTTCTGAAATTACCGTGGTGATGGTTGTATGTGTACCTCTGTAAATATACCTCGGGTGAGTTGTCTGATATGTGAATTATATCTCAAATAAGACTGTTTTAAAATGCAAAAAAAAAAAATGGAGAGAGGTAGAGAAAAAAAAGACTAAAATTAATGTAAATAATTTGAGTAACTTTTTTACCCTGATTCACAAAACAAATGGTCTGACTGAAAATAGAAATCCTTTTGTGCAACATTTTGAAGTGATTCAAAATGGAAATGGTGGGGAGAAAGAGCTGCTGATCACCCACATCGCTGTGAGAGCCTGCTCCCCACCCTGGCGGCAGAGCCCGGGCCGGTCCTGGTCCCGGGTCCCGTCGTGGGATGCGGCGACCACTGGCGCTCCTTTATGTGCTCTGATCAATCAGCTATGTCCAGCCAGCGAGCCCAGCGTGAGCACTGGGTAGGTGTGCTGGACAGAAAAGAAAACACGAAACCCTCTGGGCAGACATTTCCCTTTACTGTATACTTTTTGGTTTTGTCATCATGGGCCATGCACATAAAAGTTGAAGAAACCACCTTAGGGGCACCTGGGTGGCTCGGTTGGTTAAGCCTCCGGCTTCAGCTCGGGTCATGATCTCATGGTTTGTGAGTTTGAGCCCCGAGCCAGGATCCGGGCTGACAGCTCAGAGCCTGGAGCCTGCTTTGGATTCTGTGTCTCCCTTTCTCTCTGCCCCAATGCCCGCTCATGCTCTGTCTCTGTCTGTCTCTCAAAAATAAATGAAGATTAAAAAAATTTTTTTAAGTATTTAAAAAAACACCCGCTCATGCTCTGTCTCTGTCTCTCTGTCTCTCAAAAATAAATGAAGATTAAAAAATTTTTTTAAGTATTTAAAAAAAAGTTGAAGAAATCACCTTAAATATTGTTAATATTTCTTCAGTTCATTGGACAAAAATAAGACTCTTTCAGTAAAACAAAAATTCCTTTTTTTTTTTTTTTTACAGAGAGAATATGTGTGCATGTGCGTGAGTGGGGGACAGGGAGAGGGAGAGAGAGAGAGAGAGAGAGAGAATCTTAAGCAGGCTCCATGCCCAGCCCCAAGCCCAAACGTGGGGCTCAATCCCATGACCCTGGGGTCATGACCTGGGCAGAAATCAAGAGTCCCACGCTCACCCGACTGAGCCACCCAGGCGCCCCTCAAATTTCTTTAAAAGAAAGATCTTTTAAAGATCTGGCAAGGTCTGAAAGAATATGCTCTCACATATGACTGGTGGAAATGTAAACTAGTGCAAACCTTTTATAGAGCAAATTGGCAAAATCTATCAAAATGAAAAACGCACAGACTCCTTGAGCCAGCAATTCCACTCCTAGCAATTTCCATTGTAGAAGATCAATTATATTATATCGTAGAAATAGTCCATGTATGCACAGTGATTAATGTTCAAGGATGTTTAATACAACATTATTCGTGTTCGCAAAAAAATAGCAATAGGCTATAGACATCCATCAGTGATTAAATAAGTCATGGCGCAAGCTCACCGTGGAAAGCAAGGCACCGGTAAGAAGAATGAGCCGGATCTATTTACACCGCTGAGGAAAGATTCTGAGCACGTCGTGTTTTCGCTCCACATGCTCACTGCCCCCCCCCCCGCCCCCAAATATTGTGTTACTTGGGGCAAGAAAGCTTGAAACACAAGCCTGAATTAAATTTGATTAAAAAAAACTTCAAACAGTACAGTTTAAAAAGAAAAGATTCTTGGGGACCTTGGGTGGCTCAGTCGGTTAAGCATCTGACTCCTGGTTTCCTCTCCGGTCATGATCCCTGTGTTTGTGAGTTGGAGCCCCACATTGGGCTCCTCGCTGACAGCGCAGAGCCTGCTTGGGATCTCTCTCTCCCTCTCTGCCCCTCTCCTGCTCGCTGTGTGTCGCTCTCTCTCCAAATGAATACACTTAAAAAAATTTTTTTTAATAAAATAAAAAATAAAAATAAAAGATTCTCTCTTCTTTCTATCCACTATTTTAATTTCTTGTGTAATCGTTCAGAATATCATCTCATACCTATCAACATACCTATGTGCAACTTTTTTAAAGTTTATGAAAACAGGATAGTTTTGTTTACACTGTTGGGCATCCTGCCTTTTCCCACCACTTAATAATGTATCTTGTGAATCTTCCAATTCCAGCATATGTAGATCTATCATTCTAAGACATACTGTAAAGTGAAAAATCACATACACACCTACAATCCTTCACTCATAGAAGAAGTAAGGAATAAAACCCAGATATGTAATTACCTCTGGGCACAGGAATGGGATGGGGACACGGCAACTTAAGTGCCAATCCATATGAATTGTTTAAATTTAATACGTTGGCAAGTAAAAAGCAAACAAAATGTCAACTTGGGTTGGACTGTTCACAGATTAGAAAATTTCTAGGCCAAGGAATTACATCCACCACCTTGGCAGAGAGCCACTCTGACATCCGGGTTCCCTGCCCAGGCTTGGTAGGTATGGGGTGCAGGGCTATGTTTTCATTCACAGGGAGGGGAAGATCCATACAAAGTCACCCAGAGGCACCTCCTCCTCCACACCACGCTGCCTACCCTCGTGACTCCAGACCCCACCTGCCTCACTTCACCTCACATACACAGAGGCTGAAAAACCTAGGAATCGTATCGTCCTCCATCCATAAGTAGGGCCTTTGGTTTCACAGCCACCCCGACAAAACTTGAGCTGGAGGATTTGTCAGAATTATCTCCCTTGGATTCCCTGGAGTGTTGTTTACACAGTGGACCCTCTGACCTGTGAACTCATGGAGATCAGGCTGAACTGGAGGACAAAAGTCTAATGCTTGAGAGGGAGGCACTTCTGGACCCTAGGCTGATCTGGGCAATGTTGGCCATATTCTTCAAAGAATATAAATAACCTATCAGAGAGGCTTGTTCGGGTGTTTGATTTCATTCCTGGAAAATGGTAGCCATCCCAGCACTAGTTGAGAGTATTTCCGGGGGGTTTTGGCCAGAATCACAAAGTTTGGCAAATAGTCCTGATGTCTACGGCAGATGATGGGGATTCAGGGGCATCCTTTGGTTCAGTGATTCAGAATTCTGTTTGGTAACGAAGCTGCTTCAAAGAGAGCTTTCCTACTATGCATATTGTGAAACGGCTTGTACTTGGGGGCTCCAGGCCTGGAAATAATACTTCAACTTTTTCTTTGAAACAAGTTTGGTGGTAGTTCGGAATTTAGTAAGAACAGAAAAAAGGTATAAGAAAATACTGTTTAAATACCTAATGCGAAATATTTAAGATGTGCTATCACTTGAGATACAGAATGTGGTCTTATAAAGTTATTGATTAAAAGTGTAAAGTTTACCAGATCTGTAACATCTTTATACTCCGGCCATTCAAATTAGCATGGAAAGTTGTCTTCTGAATGAAAAAACTAAGAATGGATCATCAACAAATGGCCAATTTAAACTGTAAAAGATGGTGTGCCCCTGAAATGGACACAATTAGATGCTCAATTAATTTCTGTCTACCAAAGAAAGGAGGACCAGAAGTGAACATAGAACGGGAGGTATCTCATTTGTCTCTGCTTCAATGATCTGGCTGTTTTCTTCTTCCTTCATTTCCTTTGTGGGCAATTGTGCAACAAAAATGCCTCCATTATCAGTTTCAAAATTGAATCCTATGATACTGTAGCCTGAGGAAAAGGAAGCATTGAATATCATCCCTAGTTTTAGACCCAGAAGATATTTAGGAAATGTTACTGTATATACACCACATGCAACATTAGTGCTTTTAATTTCTTTTTTACGGGTGCAATGGAGATTAATTTGCATGGGCTCGTTTCAATTTCTGTAATAAGATCCAAATTTTGCATTAAGCTTTCCATCTCAAAAACAAACAGTTAAAAAGGACACATTTCTTCTTTCAAATGTTTTTATTATAGTTCTATTTTACAGTCCCTGCATCTGATATTCACTTAAAAGCTTGAATATATACCCATAGGTTCTAATTTGTTTTTTGTTTGTTTCCTGATTACCTCCTGTTTGTACCAGGAAACTTGCTAAGTTTCAAACACTGTACAACTTGACAAAGCACTAGAACTACCAAAAGAGTGTCTACGGATCCAGGGAAGGCATTTATTGTATTTAATACAAAGTCAGAACTGGTCAGCTATGCTCAGGAACAGTGTGTTCCATGAGAAGAGACACTTGTTAATCCTGAGTATGAACTGGTGATGGAATTTGGGATTTCAGAGAAGTGTAAAGTCTACTGAAACACAGAAGACTTTCCATGCCGCACGGTGCCATTGTTATTCAACACTGAACCAGATTGCGGAATTATGATATTTGTGTTCTTTTCAAAAGCCCATGCTCACACAGGCTACTTTCTGCTTGCAACAGAGCTGCACGATGGGGAGATCAGACTGCCGGGCACAGAAAGGCGATATCAGTCCCCTGACATGTGCGATGTGAAGTTCTCAGTATCACCTATGAGGTAAATGAAAGGATTTGATGTAAATCCATCAAGCCTTTAGAACCAACTTTTCTTTCTCCAGGGATCGAGCCTCAGAGATAGAGATCTCAAGGAAGCAATCAGACAAATCTAGGAGGGGAGATGTTCTGCAGAACGGTTCTCATGGTTTCTGGAACAAGTCAGTGCCGTTGAAAATAAAAAAGAAAAGAAGAGAACAATAGAGAAAGTACGGGTGGGGGCTGTGGCAATGCAAAGAGACTTCAGGGCTATGACAACCACATACAATGCATGACTAGTTAGAGAACTGTCTAAGTTCTCTGGTTAGAGAACTAGTTGGTTAAAGAACAGTACTTACTATATGATTTCATTTTGATAAAACGTGTGTGTGTGTATGTAACTGTATACACATAGAAAAGGATCTGGAGGGGTGTAAAAACTGTCAGGAATTCTTAAATCTAATAAATTCTAAGACTTGGGGTATCTTTAAACCTAAAATGATGGGGAAAATCTAGACTATAAATAAACTACTATTTATAATGTTAAGACAACTGGAAAGTGAAGGAAAAGTTGAATAATACTTAAAACATATACCCATAGCATTGTTCAAGAGATTAAAAACTTTAAATATAAAAAGATAAAGGAAGTGCAACCAGCGAGCTTTCCTGATTTGGGCAAGGGGTCTGGCCAGATGCATTCCTGGAGATCTGACTATGATCTAATTGGATCCAATCCAATCAAAGCTATAATCAATGCTGCCATTTTAAGTTAAGACTATTAAGTGATTAGTTTTAGTTGTAATAGTAGTAATAATAAAGTGCAGGGGCACCTCAATGGCTCAGTTTCTTAAGTGTTGGACTCTTGATATCAGCTCAGGTCATGAGCCCAGGGTTGTGGGATGGAGACTCACATCAGGCTTTGGCACTAAGCATGGAGCCTGCTTACGTTCTCTCTCTCTCTCTCTCTCTCTCTCTCTCTCTCTCTCTCTCTCTCTTTGCTCCTGTCCCCTGCACTCTCTCTCTCAAATAAATAAATAAAAATAAATAAAAACTAAATAAAATGTAGTCCTTCTAAGATAAGGGTAAGTGCCCTCAAGGATAATTAGGGGGAGTCGGGCTTAGGCTCATCTGACTCAGGCTTTACTGCCGATGTTCAGGTGGTCAGAGCAAATGGCTGTTCATTCATTCATTCATTCAAGAATGTATTCGATGCCTGTGTCCTACACCACTTTGGGGACAAGCCAGATGTAGGAACTATTACCACCCTCACGGGGCTAAACTGTGTGACTTTGAACTATTCCCTTTCTCTCTCTAGGCCTCAATTCCTCCACCTACTCAGAGGTGTGTGTTCACCCAGAACCTAAACTACTTTGATTCAGGTTCCAGCTTCACCTCTTTCCGTTATGTGACCACATGCAAGTTAATTTGATCTGTCTAAACCTCAGTACTCTCACTCATAAAATGGGGGAAGTATTACCCGTTTTGTTGGGTTAAGCTGAGGTTAGAAAAGATCGTCAACAGCAGGCGCAGGGCACTAGGGACCGGACCAGAGCCGGGCAGGGGGCCCAGGGACCCCCTACAGGAGTCAATTTCCTGGGGTAAAGGTCCACAGCCCACACAGACAGCGTGGGTGGGTCTTTGTAAGGCCAGGGTCAGGGTCCGGGGCTGGGCTGGCCACTGCGCTGGCTCCGCACCCCGAGGACCAGAAGCCGGGCTGCCGGGCACGCCCAGGCTGCAGGCCCAGCTCTCCAGGGCACGCTGGTCCGGGCCAGGTCCACATGGGGCCAGAGGTGGTACCCGAGCCGTGCCCGAGCAAGGGCAGAGAGGTCGGGGCACCCCGTGGTGCAGGAGCTGCAGGCGAGCCAGCCACAGGCCCTGACCCGGAGAAGCTGCAACAAGATTTGAAGGGACTCTGCCTGGCTCCACTCAGTAGCTGTGCTCGCCGAGACCAGGGTGGCGGGACAGTCAGTCGCCTGCACAAATACCAGCAATCCGGCGGCCTGGCCGGGGACGTGGCCCAGGGGCAGAGGCTGGCTCCCATGGATCAAACACTGAGCCTGCTTTGGAGAAGAGGATTCCCCAAAGCGTCCTGGAACCGCTCCTTAGGAGGCCGGAACCGAGGGAGACCAGCCACAACCCTGCAAAAGCCTCCAGCGGCCGATCAGACGGCCCTGAGCACAGACAGAAAAACCACAGAAAAGCCTCCGAGCTCAAGAGGCCCCACCCGGTGTCCCACAGTCGTGAGAGGAGATGGGAAGAGCCACAGCGTTGCTCCAATTTAGCCCTGAGAACAGGAATCTTCTGGTTACACACTGTCCCGTCCACTGTCTGCGGGTCCTCAGCAGTTGTCCGGAACCAGCACAGATCCCTGTCAGAGGCCCATGCTGCAGTGGCCTTCTCCAGACCACTCTGGTGCCTCTCAGGACAGACGGGGACACAGCCAAGAATGCCACCTGGGTGGCCCCAAGGGAAAGGGGCTGTGAGTCGAAGCAAGGGGCACCAGTCTTCCCAAAGGGACAAAGTCCTGGTGGGTGCCAAAGGACATGAGAAGTCCTCTGCTTTGCTCGGCCAGAAATCACGCCAGGCCTTCTCCAGGGAGGAAAGCCCAAGGCCTCTCTCCCAAGACAACACAAAGAAGAAACACCCTCTGTAGGGCTGTCCAGAAAGAAGGAAAGAGGGCCACTGCCTTCACAAGTGTTCACTCCGTCGCGGTTGCTTCAGACTGCACCGCCTTAAAATGCAAGAGCGCAAGGCTCAGAGAAAACCAAATCAGACAAAAACAAGCAAAGTCTAGACAGCTTAGACTTGGAAAGTGGGCAGGAGGCCTGTTGCCCAAGGCGAAAGAGAAGGTTCTAACAACCCAAGGATTCAGGAAGGGAAAATAAAAACTTTGAATTTGGATAGAAAGCCAATGGGCTCCCTGAAGTTGAGGACGCAGATCTGGGTGATGAATTGCAGCCACCCACTGTGTCTTTTGAGTCCTGCTTCAACTATGACCGCCCCCCCACCCCGGGGCAGGGGGTAGGAAGACTGAAAACTTCAGCTACTGCATTCTGAGAAAAAGGACTTCAGAATGACTCTAAAAGCACTAGTGAAAACTTGGACTCAGTTCAGAAATGACCTCAGGTGAACAAAAAAGCAAGTCAGGGAAGGCACAGCCATCTGGAGCCCATCGGGCCAGGCGGAAAGAGGTACCCGCTGACTCACTACCAGTGTTGACAGACCTCCCATTACCCAGGGCACAGGCCCGTTACCGGCCTCTCGTGTCTTTGCATTGATGTGCTCCTTCCCACCAAAGCAAGAAGCGCTGTCTTCACCCCAGGAAGAGGAAGAAGCTGGATTTACCGGACGCAGAATGAATTCAAAGATGCAGGTGTTTTGTGGTCCCAAGTGTGCCCACCTCCACGAAATGATGACCTGGTGCAACCAGTGCATCCGGATACTTAAAAACAACATCGAGGGGCGCCTGGGTGGTGCAGTCGGTTAAGCGTCCGACTTCATCTCAGGTCATGATCTCGCGGTCCGGGAGTTCGAGCCCCGCGTCAGGCTCTGGGCTGATGGCTCGGAGCCTGGAGCCTGTTTCCGATTCTGTGTCTCCCTCTCTCTCTGCCCCTCCCCCGTTCATGCTCTGTCTCTCTCTGTCCCAAAAATAAATAAACGTTGAAAAACAACATCGATCTTTGAAGTGGGAGGAGCCACGCATTCCATTCCTGAACCCATTTTGGAGATTTTATGCCGATCAGCTATATCGCATACAGAAATACAGTCGTGTGCTAGTTGAAGAAATCGATAAATTATGGAAAACTCATTGACACCAATGAGAAGATCCAGAAGAGCGTGAGGCGTGGTGGGCGATGTTCGTGCAGCTTCGGGAGGCCCGAGGGCGGCGGCTGTGAGGGCTGACAATGAACGTGGGGTCTGCACGGGCCAATAAGCCCTAGGGCTGACCAGCAAAGCTGGTCCTTTTCAAGTCGGTGGCCCAGCGCCCTACTGATGTTCTAAGGAGCCGGGAGACGTTTGCACGGAGGAGCCGCTGATCAAGCTAGCACCACACCATGCCCTCGGCAGCGGTGACGGAGGGACAGCTTTAACCTATTCTCAGAGAAGCCGGCCTGCGACCGCCCGAGCTCCGCAGTGCCCACTGGGCCGTGGAAACCCGCCAGGAAAAGTGCCCAGATGACGGCCAAGCCAGTGTTAGACTTCAAGAACACATTCTCCCCACATAAGCTGAGACTTGCCTTGGACATGGAATTTGGGGTGGGGGAGACAAGGGCGGCGGGGGTTCCGAGATGGCACTTCCCCAGGAGACCAGAGGCTCTTGCTTTGCGGAAACTTCGGGACTCTCACTCCTGTAGTTTGCAAAGGTTGCACCTGAGAACCTATGTGCCACAGCCACTGCCTCCCCGCCTGGAGCATACTCCAGAATTCCCAAGACGTGAAGCCTCAGTTTTACCGAGGATTTAAAAAAAAAAAAATTTTTTTTAATGTTTTTGTTTATTTTTGACGGGGAGAGAGAGAGAGACAGAGCGTGAGCGGGGGAGGAGCAGAGAGAGAGGGAGACACAGAATTCGAAGCAGGCTCCAGGCTCTGAGCTGTCAGCAGAGAGCCCGATGCGGGGCTCGAACCCACAAACTGTGACATCATGACTTGAGCCGAAGCCAGACGCTCAACCGACTGAACCACCCAGGCGCCCCTTTACTGAGGATTTTAAGATCAATTAGAGTTTTGTCAAGTAGCCCCTCTGTAAACAATAAGACATTGTTTTAATTAATAAGTAGTATTCTCAGATTGTTCATACATACGTATGGCATGGAATTATTTTTTTTAATCTCAGAGTAAATAAGGCTTTCTTGGACACAAACCCAGAAACCATTAATTAAAAAGACTGGTAAATTTAACTACATAAAAATTTTAGAAATCAAAAACAAGGTCAAAAGACAGCAATCTGGAAAAGATTTACATTTTTTTTTAAACATTCAAAGGCCAACCTCCTTTATATATAATAAGCTCTCACAAATCAGCGGGAAAAAAATTTGCTATAAAATTTACCACAATTTGCTATAAAAATGAGCAAAACATAGGAAAAGATGGTTCACTGGAAAGGAAACACAAATGACTCTTAATTTTATGAAAAGATGCTCAATCTTACAAAAATGCAAATGAAAAACATAATGTGATACAAAATTTTACCTATTAGATGAGTCAAGTTCAAAAGAACAGCCTGCTGTGTTAGAACAAATTATCATGCATTACTAGCAGAGGTGTAAATTGATACAACGTTTATTGGAGTTAATAGGCAAAATGCTGAAAGCATACATTCTTTGGTACAGAAACATCACTTTACGAATGAGAGACTGAATATATAAGTGGGTAATGGTCAGACCCACATAAGCTCAGGAAGCCAAACCACAACCTCTGCAGCAACCAACCCAGAACACCGGACCACAGCCTCCACGGCAAGCAGTCCCGGAAACTAAATCACAGCCTCTTGTAGCAATTGGCCCAGAACGGTCAGGATTCGGTCAACAACTGACAGCCTCACAATTTTTGCCCCCAGCTTCCAAATCAGGACAGAGCAGAGAAAGCCAAATATGCTGTCCAAATCAGGTACATAAGGTGCCCTGCTTCTGGGTAGCCTGCCTCCAGCTTTCCCCAAGTCAACAACCTCCAATCAGAAAATACCTGAAGCCTTCCTTTTTTTCACCGCAAAGCTTTCCCACTCCCTTGCCTGCCTTTGATTCTCTGCCAGATACATGCAAGTGACGGTACCCGACTCCTTTGCTACAGCAAGCTCAATGGGGATGGTTAAAAAATGCTGTCATTTGGATGGTTTTCATTGAGTTCCACAAGAACTTTATTCTACAGATGCACCTATGCCAAATATACACATATAAAAACTCTTGGACATAACAACTTCACTTATAGGATTTTATTGCCCTATAGATCTACCTGCGTATGTACGTGTATTCATTAATCCACAGACATAACTAAGACATTTAAGCCACATTTTCCCCAAGTATATTTGCCTGCCTCTAAGATACTAAGATGCCAAGTAGTATGTTTGACAACCTCAAGGTGCTATAGGTGCAAAAGTTGGAATCTAGGACACAGCATAATAGGGGATGCTGGTAAAAAATATGAAGGAGGGCTCAGTCCTAGGACTCAGGGCTAAGGACAAAGGAGAAGTTAAGCTGCCCAAGCTCAGTTTCCCATTGTCTATGTGGCTCAGAAAAATCTCAGTCCCCGAAATTGGATTAAGATGTTCCTGGATTGCTAGTGTCTTCCCCCTCAGGTACAATAATGCCTCCTATCCCCACTTCTAGTCAACATTATAATAGAGGTCTAAACCAGGAAGTTTAGGCAAGAAAACCAAATGGCGTAAGAATTTGAAAAGAATTAATTCTGTCTTTATTCATGGATAATATGATTGTGTAGATAAAGAAGTCAAAAGAATCCACAAACAACTCTTAAAATGAATGAATGAATTTAGCGATGCTGCTCAAATAAAATCAACATACAAAAATCAATTACTTTTCTACATACCAATAATAAACATAAAATGAAGTTTAAAAAAACAAGAAACCATTTGCAGTGACCACTTACAATAGTATCAAGAAACTAAAAGCGTATCTAACAAAAGATGGACCAAATATGCAGAAAACCCTACATTGCTCCTGACAAAAAATTACGAAAGTTGTCAGAAAAAAGATAGGCATTGACCAGAAGGCTCATTATTTTTAAATTGTCAATTCTCCTCACGTTTATCTTCAGATTCAATTCCATCCCAATCAAAGTCCACCAATCTTTGTGGAGTTTGACAGTTGATTCTAAAATATATAAATATGTCTTGTCAATAATAGTAACCATTTAACTTAAAAAAAACCAGTAGAAGTATTTGATTTAATAGATATGGAGATTATGCAACTATAGGTATTAAGACAGTGTGGTATTAGCACAGGAAATAGACAACTAGACCAGTGGAACAGACTTGAGGGCCCAGAAACAATTCTGCATATACATGGATGAAGAACAGTGTTGGAAAGGACATCTTTTCAGTAAATGCTTTTGGAAAAATTGTATGTCCTACCTCCTTCCTTACACACAGACGTGTGTCTGTGTGTGTGTGTGTGTGTGCACAAATCAGTTTCACATGGATTACAGATCTAAATGTGAGCACAATATGATTTTTAGAAGATAATATAAAAGAATATTTTCATGATTTTGGAATAGGGAAAAGATTTTCTAAGGGTACAAAAAAAAACATTAACTGTAGAAGAAAAGATTAATAAGGTGATTTTTATGGAGCGCCTGGGTAGCTCAGTCGGTTAAGCTACAGGCTCTTGGTTTTGGCTCAAGCCATGATCTCACGGTTCGTGAGTTCCAGCCCTGTGTTGGGCTCTATCCTGACAGTGCAGAGCCTGCTTGGAATTCTCTCTCTCTCCTTTTCTCTCTGCCTCTAACCTGCTAGCACTCTCTCTCTCTCTCTTTCTCAAAAGAAATAAGTAAACTTAATAAATAAATAGTGACTTTTATTAAAATATGAATTTGTGTTCATAAAAGAGAACATTTTGGTATGTTGAAAATATCAACATTTGAAAGAATTAATATACAAATACATAGTGAATTCCCCAAAAGAATCAATTAAAAAGACAAAGTAACCCAATAGAAAAATGGACAAGAAAAATAGGTGCCTTGCAAAATGACATCTCCAAGTAGCTAATAAACAAAAGGTACTTGACCTCATTTGTAATCAAGGAAACATAAAATAAAGGAAAAATAATTGGTAATACCACATATTGATAACGGTGTGGACCAATGGGAATTCTCATGCACTGCAAGGGCAATATAAACTGATATAACCACTGTGGGAAGTTGTCTGGCATTACCTACGGAAGTTGGACGTATGGCTAGTCTATGTTTCAGCAATTCCTTTCCTGGGGGTCCTATGTTTACCTGTTAGCTGCCTTCCCTACTAAAATATAATCACCATGAAGGTAGAGGAAGTGTCTTTTTTTCACCACTATATCCCCAGAACTTAACGTATCTCATTCAGGTTCTCCATAAATATTTGTGGAAAGACTTCCAAGATATGTAATAAAGTAAGGGGGAAATACAGAATGAATAAAATAATCTCTTCTGTGAAAAGAAAAAGATATAAATATATATGCAGTATGACATGTAAATATATTTCTAAATAGATATATAAGAAACTATAGGTGATAGTTTCTTACAGGGTGAGAAACCAGAAGTGGGCAGGGGGGTAGAGAGTAGGGAAGAAGGCATTTACTTTTCATTATATACCTTTCGGTTAAATACTGTTTGAATTTTTATACCATTTTTAATTTTTAAAAAAATTTTGTAATGTTTATTCAGTTTTGAGAGACAGAGACAGAGACAGAGCGAAAGCAGGGGAGGAGCAGAGAGACAGGGAGACACAGAATCTGAAGCAGGCTCCAGGCTCCCAGCACAGAGCCTGATGTGGGGCTCAAACTCACAAACTGTGAGATCATGACCTGACCCAAAGTTGGCCACTTAACTAACCAGGCACCCCTTTATTTATGTATTTTTTTGAGAGAGAGATAGACAGACAGAGAGAGTGCAAGTCGGGGAGGGAGTAAAGGGAGAGAGAGAGAGAGAGAGAGAGAGAGAGAGAGAGAGATAATCTTTAACAGGATCCATACTCAGTGCAGAGCCTGACGTGGGGCTTGATCCCACGACTCTGGAATCATGACCTAAGCTGAAGTCAAGAGTCAGATGCTCAACTAACTGAGCCACTGGGCACCCCTGCGTTTTTATACCATTTTTGAAAGCAACTTTATTAAGGTATCCTTTAAATATAGTTCAATGCATCCATCTCAAGTGTCCAGTCCCATGAATGTGTGCACATCTGTAATCAAAACTCCAACCCAGACTTAGAACATTTCTGTCACCCAAATGTGTTCCTTCTGCCCCTATGGCTGTTGGCAGAATTCAGTCCCTTATGAGCTGTAGTACTCTGAGCTTCAGTTTCTTGTCGGCTAGTGGCTGGAAGCTTCCTTCAGTTCCTTGCCACATGGGTGTCTCCGAGGGCAGCTTATGATGTAGCAGATGGCGTTGTCACAGTCAACAAATGTGTATCCTGCCTGCAAGTTTTTGAGTTTCTTGGGTTTGTGGGGAAATTTTGGCCATGGTTTCTTCATATTTTTTCCTCGTCTTCATCTCCAATCTGGGCTATGAACTGCACATACGTTAGACTACTTGACATTGTCCTTCAGGTCACTGAGGCTTTGTCCATTTTTTTCTTCAGACTTTTTCTATGTGCTGTGGTTTAGTTTCCAGTGAGTCTTTAGATTAAAATTACCGTCTTTTTCAACTCTGTAAGTTGTGTTTTATTCTTTTTGTATCTTCTGGTTTTTTCCTCTTTATGTTTTCCTGAGGTCCCCAAAGTCCTTGTCTGCTAATGCTGTCTTCTCTACTATTTCTAAACCCATTTCTGTTAACTGCTGCTTGTCCTGGTTTTATTATATTTTTCTGTTTCTTATGACTGCTAGTAGTTTTTTTTATTGAATGTCAGTCTTTGTGAATATCTGGATTTTATTGTCTTCTTTTAAGTGTGTTGAGTTTTATTTTGGCAGATAGTTCAGTTACTTACAGGTGAGTCTGATCTTATCAAGTCTTGTGTTTAAGCTTTGTTAGGAAAGATATATCTAAAGTAGCCTTGCTCTAGGGCTGGTTTAGCACAGAATCCAGAATCTCAGCTAAGTGCTCTGCTGGTCCACAACATTTCTCCACTCAGGCTGGTTGACATTAAGAAGACTTTCAATGCTATAAGGAGGTTCTATGAGCACCAGTAGGTAGGTGTTCAGTTTATTGTTCCCTGGTAATTGGTTTCCCCCCAGCTTTGTACATTTTTACTCGATGGATGCACAGCTTAGTATTCAGCCCAAACTCAGAAATATGGAGCAATTTGTTTGCATAGACCCTCCTGTCTGGTCCCCTTTCTCCCCAAACTCCTTTCTGTCTCATCTGTGCTCTGCGTAGATACTCCCGTGTGGGCCAGAACCCAGTTACTTCTTTCAAGCGGAAGGCCTTCACTCATGAGCACATTGTTCACTGTCTGAAAACAGATCATTCATCTATAATACAAATAAACTGCAGGCCAGTTTTCTAGCTTTGTACAGCAGGAAGGCTATCACAGTGGAAAGCAGAAGGCTATATCAATTGTTTTAATGCCTACAAACTTTATCTGGGTGGTGAGATATATACTTTTTACATTTAAAAATAGAACCTGATAAATGTTATTTTTTCCAAAGGAAAGGGTGTTTTTAACCCAAGACATCAAATATATAAATTCACATCTGTATACTCTCATGTTCTCTTTTAGTGGTTAAAAAAAGAAATAAAACACAAAAACAAGTGTCCAAGAGTAGCCATCTGACATCAGCAAAGTGTTCCAGGTTGTCTGATTAGTCTCCCTTTCTTGGTCCAAGTTCAGAAAGAACGTGGTCCCACGGCAGCCACCACATTTTACAGGATACCCACAAGGCTGCAGCAGTGGTCAGCAGTGAAGTGGTTAATCTTCCTTATGTAAGAGCAGAGAAGAGCACTTAAAACATAAAAGTTACTTAAAATTCAGCTTAGCTTTATGGTGATTTAGAGTTTGTTTAATTAGTATTTAGAACTGCACATTGTTTATAGCTATTGGTATTTCAATAGATGCTTAAATGTTTAAACATTTAAAGTTTAATGCGCCTCAGTTCTTTGAAGAAAAACATTGATGTAATTAAATTTTCAATTACTCTTCTTTTTTTTTAGGGGCCCATGCAATTAATAAAAGCTAAGGCATTTAACAACACTCATTTGCAAACCTAGTCAACCACCTCATTAATTAGCTAACACTTAGAGTAGATATTTTTAATATAAAGGCTCACAGATGCAAAGTCACAACTTTTGAAAAGTACATATGATGACACATGAGAATAAATAAAATTAACTTTGCTTCAGGATTATTTTGTGTCACACATGAATGTGTGGATCAATTATGGCTTTCCAAAAGCATTCTTGTGCACTGATACCAATTACTGTTTATTTGTTTTGAACGTGTGGTCAAATTAAAAACACGGAAGCAATTGCTCCTTGGAGGTGCCTTGCCCTTAGCACATTTTAGAGGATTTTAAATTCAGGTCGGAAAGAAGAAAGTGGCAGGGGCATACAGATTGGAAACAGTCTTATTTCAATTAAACACTACGTTTAAAATGGAATCAGAGCAAATTCTCCATTCCCAGATCTTTGCTACCCAAAGATCACCAGCAGTAAGAGTATTACACGAGAGCTCACGACATACACCCCACCCCAGAACTACCGGATCGAAGCAGCATTTTCAAAACATCTCAGTGTTTAGTGTGCATGTTAAGGACTGAGAAGCACTGAAAAAGCATGACCAGTGTGCTTGTCAGGAAAGAAACTTGCCAGAGTCCTTGCCCTTAAGGAGCTTATTGTCTCCTGGGGTGGGAGAAAGGGGTCAACAAGGAAGAATTCAATTATGATTTCCAGGGAAAAAGGAGGTGTGGTGATGTCTGCTTACTGCATCAAGGAGGCATCAAGTCTGAGAAGCAGGCTGACCAAGAAAGGCAAGTTCAGATCCTAAAGCACAAGACTTTATGGGGCAGAGACAGAGAAGCTCATCGAGGAAGCCAAGAAGGAAAGTAGAACACTAGGAGACTGAAAACCAAGTGGTAGTATCATGAAAACCAAGAGAAGAGTCATGTTCTAAGGGTAATCAACAGTCAATACTCCCATTTATGGATATCTCAGTATACCATGTTTGATACATGTTGGGCGCTGTTTACTAAGTATTTACCTCAGTGTTAAGTAAAAACCAGGATATGAATTAAAAAATGTCTAACTCTCTTATGCTCAGCCATCAGCTCCTACCATTTCCAAAGAAATAACCATATTTAAAACCAAATTTGAATACATAAGTATATGTATGACAAACGCCTAACTTGAAACCAACAAAAAAATTAAGTTATCTTTTCTTTATTTTTAAAAATTTTTAAAGTTTATTTTTATTATTTATTTTGAGAGAGAGAGAGAGCATGCATGAGTAGGGGAGGGGCAGAGAGGAGAGACAGAATCCCAAGCAAGCTCTACCATCAGTGCAGAGCCTGATGTGGGGCTCAGACTCACAAACTGTGAGATCATGACTTAAGCTGAGATCAAGAGTCCAACGTTTAACCAACTGTGCCACCCAGACACCCCTAAGTTATCTTTTAGATATGAATCATACATTAGTTGATTTTATATATTCACTCCTCTGAACCCCTGCAAAAGCAACTACTGTGATTCATTGTACTCAGTAGGTATTCAATAAATATCTGTGAAATAAAAAATGCTCTAGAGACCATTTATCTTTTATTCCTCCAAAAACCACATTAAAACTATGATAAAGGAATAAAAACACAATGATCCATCAAGAACAAAGACTCCACCCACCATGGGAGCACCCAGATACATAAAGCAACTATTAACAGACATAAAGGAAGAAATTGACAGCAATACAGTAATAATAGAGGACTTTAACACCCCACTTAAATCAATGGATTGATCATCCAGAGAGAAAATGAACAAGAAAACAGTGGCTCTGAACCACACATTAGACCAGGTAGACCTGATAAATACGGAACATTCCATCCCAAAACAGCAGAATACACATTCAAGTGCACATGTAACATTCTCCAGGATAGATCACATGGTAGGCCACAAATCTCAGTAAATTAAAAAACATTGAAATCACATCATGCATCTTTTCCAACTACAACACTATGGAACTAGATATCAATCACAAGAAAAAATCTGCAAAGAATACAAATACACGGAGGCTAAATAACATGCTACTAAACAATGAATGGGTCAACCAAGAAACCAAAGAAGAAATCAAAAAAAGACATGGGGACAAATGAAAATAAAAACACAATGGTCCAAAATCCACGAGATGCAGCAAAAGCTGTCCTAAGAGTGAAGTTTATAACAATAAAGGCCTACCTCAACAGCAAGAAAAATCTCGCAATCTCAAATAAACAACCTAACCTTACATCTAAAGGATCTGAAGAACAAAGTCCAAAAAGCCAGTAGAAGGAGGGAAATAATAAAGATTAGAGCAGAAATGAGTGAAAAAGAAAAGGACAAAGACCCTAGAAGAGTGACAACAAGCAGTTATGACCACAAAATTGACATATGAATACAGGAATGCTGATGCATAGGGGCACATGTACCCCAATGTTTACAGCAGCTCTTTTAACAATAGCCAAATTATGGAAAGAGCCTAAGTGTCCATCAATGTATGAATGGATAAAGAAGATGTGTTTTATATATACAATGGAATACTACTTGGCAATGAGAAAGAATGAAATCCTGCCATTTGCAGCAACGTGGATGGAACAGGAGGGTATTATGCTAAATGAAATAAGTCAGAGAAAGACAGATGCCATATGTTTTCACTCATTGGTGGGTCTTGAGAAACTTAACAGAAGACCATGGGGGAAGGGAAGGGGAAAAAAAAGTTACAAACAGAGAGGAGAGAGGCAAACCATAAGAGACTCTTTTTTTTTTTTTTTTCAAATTTTATTTATTTTTGGGACAGAGAGAGACAGAGCATGAACGGGGGAGGGGCAGAGAGAGAGGGAGACACAGAATCGGAAACAGGCTCCAGGCTCTGAGCCATCAGCCCAGAGCCTGACGCGGGGCTCGAACTCACGGACCGTGAGATCGTGACCTGGCTGAAGTCGGATGCTTAACCAACTGCGCCACCCAGGCGCCCCTATAAGAGACTCTTAAATACAGAGAACAATCTGAGGGTTGATAGGGGTGGGGGAGAGGGAAAGTGGGTGATGGGCATTCAGGAGGGCACTTTTGGGATGAGCACTGGGTGTTGTATGGAAGCCAATTTGACAATAAATTTATTTAAAAAATAAAAAATAAAAAAATGTGACATATGGAAAGCAAATAGATAAATGCCTGCTGACTTAAGAGAGCAAAGAGGGGCACCTGGGTGACTCAGTCGGTTGAGCATCCGACTAGATTTTGCCTCAGACCATGATCTCACGGTTCATGAGATCAAGCCCCATGTTGGGCTCTGTGCTGACAGCATGGAGCCTGATTGGGATTCTCCCTCTCCTCTCTCTCTCTCTCTGCCCTCCCCCGCCATCAAATAAACAAATAAACATTTTTAAAAAAGAGCAAAAAAAGACAAAAGCAAAGACAACCAAAATCAAAGAAAACCAACACCTGTAGGGAAAGTAGTGAACAAGAAGCACATAAGTATGACAGAGGCCTAGACAATTACAGGAACTCATGGCACTGGCTACTTCTGGAGTCACCAGGCACCTCTAAGGACAGAAGTAATGAGTAGCAGGCTGAACACAGTATAAGAGATTCCCTCCCTCACCCCGGTCAGGTGACAATCCCTCCCCTCCCCTGGCTAAAGATTGGACATTTACCCTGAGGAGAAACACAGCCGGATAAACTTTGGGAAGGAAAGAGTAATTAAGTATTCAATTACATATATTTTTTTAAAGTAGGCTTCATGCCCAGTGCAGAGCCCAAAGCAGGACTTGAACTCACAACCCTGAGATCAAGGCCTGAGCCGAGATCAAGAAGAGTTGGACACTTAGTTGACTGAGCCACCCAGGTGCTCCAGTACCCAATCATGTAATTTTGGAAGGAGTAATTAAGTATAAGTAATAAGTAATCAAGTGAGGAAAAACCCCCACTTTCCACATAGCTGCCTTTCCCTGCTTAACTCCTACAATGATGGCAATCATGCTTATTTTGCCCTCATTCCTGTAGGAAAGTGTAGAGGATGTCTTCTTGGAGAAATCGAAAACCTCAGAGCAACATATATACGTATAAATATATATATACATATGTATACATACATATATATATTTGAAACAACAATAAAAATCAGCCGAATAAAAAGCATGTATTCTGGAAGTCCTAATATAGTAGATGATGTAGATGATCAAAATTCCTTGTGGACACACAGTCCTTTTTATATCCAGTTCACCAGATCGCCGCACCCACCTCCACCTTATTCCTTCTGCAGACACAACTAATCACAACTCCTTGCACTTGCACCCCCTGCAAAATCGAGACACCAATGGGCATACCTAAATATGTCTCTCAGCACCACCTAGGGAATAAAACGAAAAAATAAAACTGGGTGTGCCTTCAGGTTACATGAATTCTGTTGGAGAGGCCTCGTTACATGCAGGAAACAGATAGGAACAAATTAATCACAATTAAATACTAACTTGTATGGTACAGAGTATATGGAGTTCAGAGACATGTCAGATCAAAGAGAACGTGCCACAGATCAAAGGAGCTGTGGGAGGCAAAGTGGAAAGTGGTGAGGAAGAGGCTGGATGTGGAAGTTGGGCCACATCATTGCAGTACTCTGTAGGTTATGTCAAAGTTCGGGGGTTTTATCCCAAGGGTAATGAAAAGCCAATAAAAGGACCCCAGCCAGGGAGTGACACGATTTTAGGAAGATCACTGGATGAAGAATGGACTAGAGGGAGGCAAAAACCAATGGGAAGAATAGTTAGGAGGTTGTTGCAGTGGTTCAGGTAAAAAATCATGGTGGTTGGGTCAGGCTCTCAGCTGTGGAGAGAGGGATGATTAAAGACCTATTGTAGAAGTGGAACAAAAGGTTTGCTGCTGTCTTCCTTATGTAGAGGACAGAAGGGAGGGACTAGGAGGAAGGAGCTAAGGATACTCCGAGAATTCTGATTTGAGCAATTGGGTGGATGTTGGTTTCACATTCCCAAGTAGACGAAGGTACAGGTTTTAGAAGAGAAGGCAAAAAGTCAGATATTGAACAAATTAAGATGCAGACACATGACACAAGATTTGTCAAGTAATCTGTTGATTCATTGTCCTCTCTGTATTTCCATTTTCTAGGACACTATGTGGGCTTGGGGCCCAGCAAAGTAATCCAGTCTAGAGTCAGTTTGGGTAGTAGGGGGTTGTGGGCATATAGATGGCATTGGAAATCATGAAAATGTATGAGACTATTTAGGGCAATGGGTTTTATTTATTTTTAATGGTTATTTATTTTTGAGAGACCGAGAGACAGAGCATAAGCAGGGGAGGGGCAGAGAGAGAGACACAGAATCCCAGGCAGGCTCCAAAGCTCCGAGCTGTCACCACAGAGCCCTGTGCGAGGCTGGGACCTGAACAGAAGTCGGAAGCTTAATCGGAGGGCAGTGGTTTTTAAACCTGGGTGTGTGTTTATAAGGCGCTTTTCAAGACCTTATCCTAAACTATTTCTGATTCAGTAAATCTTGGTGAGATCCAGGAATCCGCTTTTTTAAAAGACAACACAAAAGGCTCTTATGTGGGTAGTTTGGGCTGGATTGAAATGGGCTTGAGCACAATCCAGACGTGAGGCAGTAGCAACACAAGCATCACCAATCTTTTCCAGAAGCTGGAATGGAATGGAGGTTGGTAGGTAGAGGCGAATGTGAGGCCAAACAGAGGGTTACATCATCTTTTGTATTGTTAGTATTTTTATTTTTTTATTAAAAAATTTTTTTTAACGTTTATTTATTCTTGAGACAGAGACAGAGCATGAACAGGGGAGGGGCAGAGAGAGAGGGAGACACAGAATCTGAAACAGGCTCCAGGCTCTGAGCTGTCAGCACAGAGCCCGACGCGGGGGGGGCTCGAACTCAAGGACCGTGAGATCATGACCTGAGCCGAAGTCGGACGCTTAACCGACCAAGCCACCCAGGCGCTCGGTGTATTGTTAGTATTTTTAAAAAGTGGGACACACTAGAGCAGAGGTTCATAACCTTGGCTACACACTGTAATCACCTGTTGGGCTTAAAAAAAAAAAATGTCGATGCACAGAACCCATCCCAAATCAGTAAATCAGAATCTCTAGAGGTGGGGCCCAGGTGTAAGTTTTTTTTTTTTTTTTTAAGTTTATTTATTTTGAGAGAGAGCTAGCTGTGGGGAGCGGGGGGAGCAGAGACAGAGGAAGAGAGAGAGAATCCCAGGCGCTAAGAGTGCAGAGCCTTAAGCAGGGCTAGATCTCACCAACAGTGAGATCAAGAGTCCCACGCTTAACCCACTGAGCCACGCAGGCACCCCCATCAGTATTTTTTTTAACTTAATTTTATTTATCCTCTCTCCCCACCAAAGCATTGTTTTCTCCGCAGTGCCTGGCATTATGTCCTCAATTCATGTGCGTTGTTGTGGAAAGTACTGCTGGCCTTTTAGCAGATGATACAACAGAAACCACGTACGTATTGTAAAGTTCATGTAATCTTCGTGTGAAAAGGATTATAGTCCATTTACTTTATTTTCAAATAAGGTAACTCAAGCCCGAGGGGGGAACTAAATACCTAAGATCCCTCGGCCTCGGTAAGTGGCCAATCAGGACCAGAACCCAGTGTCCCAGCTCGCAGGTCAGAGCTGTCCTGCTTTTCAACACTCTTCATTTTGACCACTCCCCCAAACCCGCTCACCCATCAAGGCAGCCTGTTTAATAAATACCAAACCGTTTCCTCAATCACAAACTGCGGCCCCTTTCATCAAACCCGTAGTCACTCCCAAACCCGCCCCTGTCCCGGATCCATCCTATCCCCATCACCACCTCAAGCCCAGCCCCGGGAGTTGACCAGTGGGGCCTACCGTCCCTCACTGCGCTTGCGCCACGCGGCTGGGGACTCTGTCGCCATAGCAACCAGAGACACGCGAATCGGCCTGAAGCAACAGGGGAGAGGAGTTCCTGGTACGGTTCCTTTTTTTTCTTTTTTGTATATGCTTTCCTTACCGCTTCCCGTGCCTGGTGCGTGAATTTGAGGGTCTGGTAAGAAAGCTCCATCGGCTACTGTATTAGGGCCGGAAAGGAGAAAAGGGCCAGTCACTGGGCTGACCAGTACTTCCAAGGAAAGCTGCTTGGGGGAACCTGACGCTTAACCAGCCCGCCCCTTTCAGGATTGGCCGGAGCCTAGACAGGTCAGCCAATCACTGGGCACCATTGGATTCTTTCTCATGCCAATCAATGCTAAAATAAGCCCGTTTAAGCCAGAGCGTTTGCACTGCACTGACCAATCAAGAAATGGAGAGGGGATGATTGACAGGACTTGGGGCGGGGCTTGAAATTGTTTCAGCTGGCTTAATTCTGTCTCTAAAATGCAAGTTACCAGGTTTGTGTACCAGAGTACTTGTCCTTGATTTCGGCAGTTGTTGAGTTCTTTGTGACCCAATGTTTGCGTTCCCAAGACTACACTTTAACATCCATCTTTTCCAGGCCTCCTTCTCCCTCCCTTTTAAGGTAAAGATTTGGAAGGAGCTTCCTGCTTTACTTTGAGATGCCTCCAAGTGGTCCTTTTAGACTGGAAGAATCTGCTGTGGACTTTGGCTGTCAGAGGCTTTCTGGGATGCAGAGTGTGCATCAACCTTTCCCTCCTCCTCCAACTCCCTCCACACCCGACCTAAGATCACTCGAAGTGGACAAACATGGACTTGACATTTTCCTCTGCTTCATTTTCTTCTTTGTGTTAGCTACTTTGTGTCTTCGATATCTTTCCCTTCTGTCTCCCTTCCTGTTAATCCTATTCTAAACCATCCCTTCTTCATTATCTTCGGGTTTCTTCTTCCATCCTCTGCCCAGAGGATACAAAAATATTCAGATTTCCTCAATCTAAAACACACACACACCTTCTAATCTTATGATTGTTGAATTGAATCACCTCTCTCCCATCTACTTCATGCTTTTTTAATGTTTATTTATTTTTGAGACAGAGAGAGACAGAGAATGAGCTGAGGAGGGGGAGAGAAAGAGGGAGACACAGTATCCAAAGCAGGCTCCAGGCTCTGAGCTGACGTAGGGCTCAAACTCATGAGCTGGGACGTCATGACCTGAGCCCAAGTCGGTTGCTCAACCGACTGAACCACCCAGGCGCCCCCACTTCAAGCTTTTTGAAAGGACTGGCTACCCTCTTCACTTTGTTACCTCCCATTCATTTCTCAACGCATTCTGCCTCTAGCTCTTTGAAGTTGTCCTTACTAGAGTCTTCAATAACTTCCTAATTAGGAAAGCCAATTGTAGATTATTTTACACTCTCTCTTATTTAAATTTAGCACCATTTGAAACTGTTGACCACTCTCCTTAGAAACACTAGCTATAATTTACTAAACATCTGTAGTACCAGACAATGCACTATGTGATTTATGTGGCTATCTAATTTAGCCATGGAGAAGTTATTACTACTCCCAATTTACAGTTGTGGAAATGGGCTCAAAGAGCCAAATTAGCCAATTCTAAGTTATCCAACAAGATAACGTTAGGATGCAAAACTAGGTCTCCTGACTAAAGCAGTGTGCCTTTCCACTACACCATGCTGCCACCCTCCCTGTCCAGGCTCACTTGTCATTCCCACCCCAACCCAGGCATACTCCACCCCACCATCCAGCATACATGATTTATAAAGTACTGAACGTTTTCTTTTACTTGGAGGATCACTCCCACCTCATTTGCCCAATAAAACCCTATATTGCCTCCTAAGACTCAGCTTAGAAGTCACCTTCTAGGACAATTCAGTGGAGCTTTTTCTATCACTACAGTTACCCCAAGCAGAGTTTAGGCAGAGAGAAAATTGTTCCTGATTTCTTTACATACCTTTCATGCTGCTCTTATTACATTGTTTTGATGTGATTTTCATAAAATTAAAAACGTAACCCTTTAATATGAATGGACACATGTCAAAGATTCCCCTTAAGTCCTTGAGGGAGCCAGTTAAATGGTAGAGGCGGTTTAAAGAGCATTTTGAGGTACCAGGTATTTGCAGGCACTTAAAGAAAACAAAGTTAGCATAAGATTGCTAGGTGAGATACAAAACTGGTTAATGTTCTACAGGGTAATACAACCACAGCCTTTGGAATTTTTTCTAAGAGACACAGATACATTCCTCTAGTTTTGGCCATTGACATTTAAATTTTAATTAAAATTAAATAAGGTTATCAGTTCAATCCCTCAGTCACACTAGCCACATTTCCAGTGATTAGTTGTCACATGCAGCTAGAGGCTAATATATTGGGCAGCACGCGGATAGAACATTTCCATCATCACAGAAAGTCCTACTGGAGAGAGGTTGAACCTCTTAAACATTGTTCTAGTGTGACATTGAAAGGTCATAATACTCTGTTTTGCCTTATTTCCAAATTTAACATAATTTTTTTCTAAAGAATCTCCTTCACATGACTACTGGCTTTCAAACGTTTCTAACCAAGACTCACATTAAGAAATTCATTTTGATCAACTAATATTTGACAAGTGAGCTGAGAATGCTCTAGGGGGGAAGGATAGTCTCTTCAATAAAAGATGTTGGGAAAATTAGATAGTCACATGCACAAGAATGAGACTGGACCCCTATCTTACAGCACTTACAAAAATTAACTTGAAATGGATTAAAAACTTAAACATAAGACCTGAGACCATAAAACTCCTAGAAGAAAATGTAAGAAAAAGCTCCTTAATATCCATCTTGACAATGATTTTTTTTGGATATGACACTAAAGCACAAGCAACAAAAACAAAAATCAACAAGTGGGCCTACATCAAACTAAAAAGCTGCTTCACAACAAAAGAAACTATCAACAAAATGAAAAGACAACCTATGGAACAGAAGAAAATATTTGCAAACCATCTTTCTGAGAAGGGGTCTGTCTCCAAAATATACAAGAAACTTACACAACTCAACAGCAAAAGAAACCCAAACAATCCGATTTAAAAAATGGAAGAGCTACAAGGGAACAACGAGTACATGAAAACATGCTCAACATCTCTAATCATCAGGGAAATGCAAATCCTAAGCACAATGAGATATCACCTTACACCTGACTGTAAGAATGACTATTATTAAAAAGCCAGGAGATAACAAATGCTGGCAAGGATATGAAGAGGGAACCCTTGTGCCCTGCTGGTAGCAGTATAAAATGGCACAGCCACTATGGAAAACAGCCTGGAGATTCCTTTAAAAGTTAAAAACAGAACTACCATTTGATCTTGCAATTGCACTTCTGGATACATATCCAAAAGAAATGCAATCACCCTCTTGAAGAGATATCTGTACCCTCAAGTTCATTGCAGCATTATTTCCAATAGCCAAGACATGGAAACGACCTGGGAATCTAGATGACTAGAGAAATACATCTCTAAAGTGCTGAAAGGAAAAAAAAATAACCATGAACTTAGAATTCTATATGCAGTGAAAATACTCTTCAGAAATTTAAGGTGACATTGAAAAGATGACCGCCAAGAGCTGAGAGGTCAGAAGGGAGGTTATGGAAGTAGTGTAGATGAAGAATAATGGGGCAGGGACTGTAAGGACTGAGAGGGGAGATTCTCAGATGAGGTCTTTAGACATCACCTGACCACAGAGTTATGCCCAGAGTGGTGTCCCAGATCATCCAAACTCTTCATCTTGACATGTGTGTCCCTCCCCAGTCTCATCTCACCATGTCTTAAAATTAGTTTTCATTAAAGCCACCACTTTAGGGGAGCCTGGGTGGCTCAGCCAGTTAAGTGTCGACTCTTAGTTTCAGCTCAGGTGACAGTCTCATGGTTTGTGAGATCGAGCCCCGCATCAGGCTCTACGCTGACAGAGCAGAGCCTGCTTGGGCTTTTCTCTCTCTCCTCTCTCTCTCTGCCTTTCTCTCTCAAAAAATAAACATCCTTAAAAAAAAAACCCACCACTTAAAAAGAAAAAGCAAACACCTAAGTTTTCCCTTTGAGTAAGGAACTCAGGGGCGCCTTGGCTGGCTCAGCTGGTAGAACATGCAACTCTTGATCTTAGGGTTGTGAATTCAAGCCCCACGTTGGGCATAGAATTTACTTAAAAGAAAAAAAAGGAAAGAACTCAACTTTTCTCACTGAAGTTCTCTGCTAGCTAGACTTGTTGCGCTAGGGCGGCATTTCTCAAACTTGCCCCTATTGACATTTGGGGAAAGATCATTGTTGTGGGGGACTGACCTGTGCAGACTAGGATGTTTAGTAGCACCCCTGGCCTCTCTCCACTAGTCACCAGTAGCGTTTCCCAAAATTGTGACAACGAAAAATGTCTCCATGCCTTTCCAAATGCCAAATGTCCCCTGGGGAGTAAACTCATCCCTAGATTAGAACCTAGAATGTACACATAGGCATGCACACCTTCCCTCCCCAACCCAGATAAATTAAAAGAAAAAAATAAGAGCAAAATTCTGTTCAACAGATATATTTTTTTTCTTTTTTAAAAAGTTTTATTCCCATATAGTTAACATAGAGTGTTCTGTTATTTTCAGGCGTACAATGTAGTGACTCAACAGTCCTACACATTACTCAGTGCTCATCAAGGTAAGTGTACCCTTAATCCCCTCCAGCTATTTCCCCCATCCCCTCTGTTCAACAGGTCATTTTATCTTCACTTCTGGAAGATGTTTCCATGTCCCATCCCATGCCCTCCTCCTCTTGGGGCCACATGAACCTCTTCCACTGCTGACCCTTGGGCCTGGTTTTCTTTTCCATTCTCTTTAACATGGGCACACTTTTGGGAGTGTCAGGCAAGATCAGAACAATCTTGCTATCCTGGGTGTATGCCTCCAGCTATGCCATTTGTCATCTCCGTAGGGGACTGTGATATTGGACATCTGGCAGTTCCCATTGTCCTCTGCCTCTGAGTTTCCCACAATACACCTCAACAGTGTTTGTCTCTCGTGTTGTGGCCTTCAGCATCATGTAGGACTTTGACCGACACACCGTTAGACAACTCAACGGGAAGTGAGTGTGGCCCAGCGTCCTCTTCCTTTCTGGTGCAATGGTAACTCCAGGGACTGTGAGGGTGTGAGGTGAGCGAATGGTCGGTTCCAGGCTCTCAGAACCAAGTTTTTTAAGGTGTCAATTAGCTTCCTAACCTGTTAATACCTACAGAGAAAAAGAAAAATTCTCCTTTTTCTTAGAAAAACTTATTTTTGGGGCGGCTGGGTGGCTCAGTAGGTGAAGCATCGGACTTCAGCTCAGGTCACGATCTCACGGTTTGTGAGTTCAAGCCCCACAACGGGCTCTCTGCTGTCAGTGTGGAGCCAGTTTCGGATCCTCTATCCCCTCTCTCTTTCTCTTTTAAAAATAAAATATTGGGAGAAACAAGAAAAACTTATTTTCCCTCCTTTTATACATCACATTAATATTTCTTATGCTTGTGTTTTAAACAGTTTAAATACTGGGGTGCCTGGGTGGCTCAGTCGGTTAAGCGTCTGATCTCGGCTCAGGTCATGATCTCACGGTCCATGGGTTCAAGCCCCGGGTCGGGCTCTGTGCTGACCACTCAGAGCCCGGAGCCTGCTTCGGTCTATGTCTCCCTCTCTCTCTGCCCGCCCCCCCCCCCCCCGCCCCGCTCATGCTCTGTCTCTCTCTGTCTCAAAAATAAATAAAACATTAAAAAAAATTTTTTTAACAGTTTGAATACTTACCAAAGTAACAAAATTGTGTCTGATGCACACATTGTGTCATTTGATGTATATGAGACAGAGCTCAAGCTTTACCACTTGTTTCACAGGGCATATTATTTTCTCAAGTATTCAAAACATGGGGCGCCTGGGTGGCTCAGTCGGTTAAGCTTCCGCCTTTGTCTCAGGTCATGATCTCATGGATCATGAGTTCGAGCCCCTCGTAGGGCTCTGTGCTGACAGCTCAAAGTCTGGAGCCTGCTTTGGATTCTGTGTCTCCCTCTCTCTCTGCCCCCTGCTCTCAAAAATAAGTAAATATTAAAAAAATAAAGTATTCAAAACACAGTCCAACTTCAGTTGGAGAAAACAAGTTATTCCTCTCTCTCACACAGCAAGGATGTTATATAAAGTGAATTCTGAATGTTTTTCAATCATAAACTTTGATTTATTGTTTACTCTCTTCAAATCATACCTTAATCTATCAATCCCTACCAATTTCTCTCCCCTAGCCTCTCCCCCAATGAACACTTGGATTTCTGTACTCACAACTTCACTTGTGTCAAACCGCCCTCCACGGGACTTCTCTAGACGTGCAAGAATGAGGGGGAGTTTTCAAGAATGACCAGAAATATACCTGCCTAACTGCAAACGCTGTGACAGTCAACTATAAGTCACCTCTGAATATATGTCGTTAAAACTCCACATTTTACGTTGCTAAAAAAATCCTGCCATTCTTTCAAAATTGTCAACTCCGTCAATGGGAAGAGAAAATGTTTTAATCATACAGACATTCCGTGTCGATAGAAATCTCCCTCTGCCAAAGATTGTTGAAATGCAAGAATAAAACTTTTTCTGGATCTTATCCAAAAACAGAATGAAATCTGGGTTTTGCCCCATCACGGAGATCAAGCTCATTTTCTAATTTACCCCCAATAGTATTAAAATGTTTGCTCTGTTTTCCTAACTTCATCTCCACAACAGCCCCTCCCTCTGCCCTTCCTACAGCCACAGGTAGCTGCTCAGCGCTCCTCTCCAGAGTCAGAGTCCAGAATGGCAAACTTTACTGCTCTGTGATACTGGGAACAGTATTGGACCTGCCCAAGTGCTGTCTCCTCATCTGTAAGATGGGAATAGTAATACCCTCTCATAGTATTGTAAGAATTAAATGAGACCATGGCTGGGAAAGACTGTCTTAGTCAAGTTTCTTTGATCAAGAGGTTGTTTACTTTTCTGCTTTTAGGATGAGTCATCAACAAAACAAAGAGGCTTACCCACATTCATTTTAAAAATGAAGGGACTGGATTTCATGGGAAGGATAGAGGGGTAACTATGTCTTTAAGCCAAGAAAATATTGACCAACAAGTCCAGAAAGGGCAGATACCAGTGCAGCTTCAGGGACCTCAACAGCTGTTCCCATCATTCAAAACTGTCCTGCCATTAACGTGACTCATCTTCAAACTTCTTTAGCCTGTGCGTCTCTCAGCACAAATTTTCAAGAAAAAGAATCTGATTGCTTCCTCCTGGCTAACAGATGAGCTTTTCTCACCCAGCCTTTGATCCAGATCCAATTAGCTGTGACTAGGGAGGAAAATTTCATGTCACAGATAGGTTCTCAGGGCCTACGAGAAGGGAGGGAGGCCGATGCGCACCCCAAAAGTTTGTGGTCCTCGTGTTTGGAAATGCCCGGTACATAATGTGTGCTTACTGAGCCTTAGCTATTGTTATTGTTGACAGAGTACCCTGTAATTTTCCCCTTCTATGTGTTTGATTATATCTTTAAAAAATTTTTTTTCTAACATTTATTTATTTTTGAGAGACAGAGCATGAGTGAGGGAGGGGCAAAGAGAGAAGGAGACACAGAATCTGAAGCAGGCTCCAGGCTCTGAGCTGTCAGCACAGAGCCTGACGTGGGGCTTGAACCCATGAACCGTGAGATCATGTCCTGAGCCGAAGTCGGATGCTTAACCAACTGCGCCACCCAGGCACCCTAGATTACACCTTTAAACAAAACAAAACAAAACAAAACAAAACAAAACAAAACAAAACAAAACAAAACACTAGAGTGTCATTCCTCTCCTTTTTGAATGAAAAAGAAATCTCTCATTTATTTGTTCATCCAAAAAACATGTCATACTTAATGAGTCAAAAATATTCCCAGCACCAAAGATATGGCAGAGAGCAAGGTCCCCACTTTCATGGAACTTATATTCTAGTGGAAGCTGACTCTAGGAATAACTATATCCATAAACCATGAATTAATATAATTTGAGGTAGTGAGAAGTTCCAAAAGAAAAATAAAACCGTTTGAGGGGATAAATAATGATAGTAGAGGAAGAATAAGATCTTAAGAGCTAAATGTCCAAGATAAAGCAAGGGCCTGTGGACTGCGGTATGGAGTTGAATTTTTATTTTTAGAGTGATTAAACCCACTGAAAGGTTTTGCATAGGGAGATGGTAGATCAGATATATATTTATAAAATATCATTCTGGCTAGCATGTGGAGAATAATCGTGGAACAAGACAGAAAGCAAGGAAATGAGACGGGAGGCTACCGTGGTCATTCAGGAACAGGGAATTAGTAAAGAGTGATCAGATTTAGGATCTGTTTTGTTTTGGTATGAAATGTTTCAAGCACACAAATATAGAGAAAAGTAGATTGGTATATCCACCTTCCGGGTCTGTCATATCTTAACACTGTGCCATATTTGCTTCAGGTCCTTTGTTTTTTGTGTTTTTTTAAAATTTATTTACTTATTTTTGAGTGGGTAGAGGGGCAGAGAGAAAGGGAGAGAGAGAATCCCAAGTAGGCTCTGAGCTGTTAGCACAGAGCCCAAGGTGGGGCTTGATCTCTCAAACTATGAGATCATGACCTGAACTGAAATCAGGAGTCGGACACTTAGCCAACTGAGCAACCAAGCTCTCATGCCTTTTTTTTTTTTTTAACAAAAAACTTTATAAATACAGTACAATCTCCCAGAATGCCCCCACAGACCCCATTCCTTTCTCAGAGGCCCCAACTGTCCTGGTTTTGGTATTCATCATTCACATGTTTGTTTCTGAACTTCTATCACATATGTGTATATCCATAAATATATACCATTGTTTCAAATTTGGGAAAATTTGTAGAAAGGATATATAACTTTTCCCACCTTGATTTTTTCATTTCATAGTTTTTGAAATTTGTCCACTTATTATATATGTAACTCTGGCTTATTCATTTTTCTTCTTATACTATACACATAGCATTCTTTTTCAGGAATATAGCGCAATGTTTATATCCACTCTCTTCTTGATGGAGATAAGTTGTTTTCAGGATTTCATTATTACAAACAGTGCTTATTACAACACACTTGTACATGGGGTGCCTGGGTGGCTCAGTCAGTTAAGTGTTCGACTTTGGCTCAGGTCATGATCTCGCAGTTTATGAATTTGAGCCCCTCATCGGGCTCTGTGCTGACAGCTCAGAGCCTGAGCCTGAGCCTGAGCCTGAGCCTGCTTCGGATTCTGTCTCCCTCCATCTCTGCCCCTCCTCCACTCATGCTCTGTCTCTCTCTCTCAAAAATAAAAATACACATTAAGAAAAAGAAAGAAACACTCTTGTACATATCTCCTACTGTGCCTGTGCGGGTATAAGAGATTCTCTAGGTGGGTGCTTCCTAGCCTTTTTCAGGTCACAGCACACAAAGAAAATGATAAAACTTCTGTGGCATGTTGATAATTTGGAGGGGATTTAGAACACCTCTTATGGGCCTTGGTAAAAAACAAACAAACAAACAAACAAAAAACAAGCTCATTACTTTTTTCTTATAATTATGAGAAAAAATGGAATAGTAAAGTGCTATGGAAACTGTGAAATATTAAACTTCTATAAAACTTAAAAAAAAATTTCAAAAGTTTAATGAAAAGCTTGAGAGAACTTCCATAAGCAGGTTTAGTGCTTGAAATGTCTATACTTCCTGATCAAGACATTTTAACGACAATGTCTTCAAATTCTTATAGATACATCTGAAAATAAATTTTACACTTTTACCATTATTTAAAGGTTGAAATTGTTAGCAAACTGGAGCAGCCACTGTAGAACACAGAATGGAGTTCCCTTGAAAATTAAAAATAGACCTGTGATCCAGTAATCACGTTACTGGGTATATACCTAAAGAACACAAAAACACTAATTTGAAGGGATATGCGCAGTCCTGTGTTTATTGCAGCTTTATTTACAAGAGCCAAATTATGGAAGCAACCTGTGTCCATCAATACATGAATAATAGGTAAAGATGATGTGGTATAGGCCACCTGGGTGGCCTCGGTTGAACATCCCACTCTTGATTTTGGCTCAGGTTGTGATCTTGAGGTTCATGGGATCCAGCATGGAGCCTGTTTCAGATTCTCTGTCTCCCTGTCTCTCTGCCCCTCCCCCACTTGTGCTCACTCTCTCTCTCTCTCTCAAAATAAATAAATATTTAAAAAAAAGACAATGTGATGTATACACACACACACACACACACACACACACACACACACACAGGAATATTACTCAGCCATTAAAAAATGAAATCCTGCCATTTGCAAAACAATGGACAGAGCTAGAAAGTATAATGCTAAGTGAAATAAGTCAGAGAAAGACAAATACCACATGTGGAATTTAAGAAACAAAACAAATGAGCAAAGGGGGAAAAAAAGAGGCAAACCAAGAAACAGACTCTTAACTATAGAGAAGAAACTGATGGTTACCAGAAGAGAGGTGGCCATGAGCGGGCGAAATAGGTGATGGAGATTAAAGAGTACGCTTGCTGGGTGCCTGGGTGGCTCAGTCAGTTATGCATCTGACTTTGGCTCAGGTCATGCTCTCACTGTTTGTAAGTTTAAGCCCCGTGTGGGGCTCTGGGCTGACAGCTTGCTCAGAGCCTGCAGCCTACTTCAGATTTCTGTGTAAACATCTCTCTTTCTGCCCCATACCCCCCACTTGTGAGCACTTTCTCTCTCTCTCTCCATCCCTCCCTCTTTCTCTCAAAAATAAATATTTACAAAAAATAGAGTACACTTGCGATGAGCACTGAGTAATGTATAGAGCCCCGCTTCTCTCTCTCTCTCTCTCTTTCTGTGCCTCATGGGATTCTCTCTCTCTCTCTCTCTCTCTGCCCCTCACTCACTTGTGCCCTGTCTCTCAAAAAAAAAAAAATCTAATACCCACCAGGGTGCTTGGATGGCTCAGTGGGTTAAGCATCTGACTCTTGATTTCGGCTCAGGTCATTATCTCACGGATTCGTAAGTTCAAGCTCCACATCGGGCTCTGCGCTCATAGTGTGGAGCCTGCTTGGGATTCTCTCTCTCCCTCTCTCTCTCTCTGCCCTCCCTCACCTGCACACACCCACACTCTCTCTCTCACAATAAATTAATAAACACTAAAAAAATCTAATGCCCCCCAAAATAAAATAACAAAAATAAAAGTCTAATAGCCATTTTATTTTCTATCATTGGAAAATACAATTTTGAATGATAAACATTTTATCATTACAATATGGTTTATCATTTTATGATCAACAAAATAGGCTTTACATTCTAGCTGTGCTTATAGTATAGAAAATTCACATATACCCAGTTCCCTTATTATTAACACCTCATATTAATGTGGTATATATGTCACAATTAATAAACAAATAATAGTACATTATTATTAACTAAAATTCATACTTTATACAGATTACCTTAGTTCTTGCCTAATGTCCTTCTGTAGCAGGATCTCAGCCACATTATATTTAGTTGTTATATCACCTTAGGTTCATCTTGGCTGTGATTGTTTCTGACTTTCCTTGTTTTTTGATGACCTTGAAACTTTTAAGGAGTATTGATCAGGTACTTTGGAGAATATCTCATAAGTGAGATTTGTCTGATGTTTTTCTTTTTTTTTTTTTTGAAAAATTTTTAACGTTTATTCATTTTTGAGAGACAGAGAGTGACAGAGTGTGAGCAGGGGAGGGGCAGAGAGGGAGATACAGAATCCAAAGCAGGCTCCAGTCTCTGAGCTGTCAGCACAGAGCCCGAGGTGGGGCTCCAAACCCATGAACCATGAGATCATGACCTGAGCCGAAGTTGGACGCTTAACCGACTGAGCCACCCAGGAGCCCCTGATGTTTTTCTCTTAATTAAACTGGGGTTATAGGTTTTTGAAAGGAAGACCACAGAGGTAAATTGCCATTCTCATGATATCATATCAAGGGTGCATACTATGATCATAACTTACCGTATCTCATCAGAACTGGGGAGATGATAAAAAACTGTCTCATGACAGTCTCTGTGATACAGAAGCAACTGAGAAACAGACTTGTAGCATCTCCTCACAAATCTCCATGTTGGTTTTTAGTCATTTGATCCTGTTTTCTGGCATGTCTGGTAATTTCTGAGCACATGTCAAGCATTGTGTGTAAATTATATATTAGTTTTCCCCTTTATTAGTTTCTTCTTATGTTTAGTATGTCTTTCTTCTTACTTTCCTTGGATATTTTTCTGTTCTCTTATTTAAAGTTGTTCAGGTCAACTGACCACCAGCTTTTTATCCCTAACTGTAAATTTAAGGTTAAATTTCTCTATAACTGTAGTTATAGGTACAACTCAGGGATCTTTTTTTTTTTTTTTAATTTACATCCAAGTTAGTTAGCATATAGTGCTATAATGATTTCAGGAGTAGATTCCAGTGATTCATCCTCCACGTATAACACCCAGTGCTCATCCCACCAAGTGTCTTCCTTAATGCCCCTTACCCATTTAGCCCCTCCCCCCTCCCACGACCCAAGCAACCCTGTTTGTTCTCTGTATTTCAGAGTCTCTTATGTTTTGTCCCCCTCTCTGTTTTTATATTCTTTTTGCTTCCCTTCCCTTATGTTCATCTGTTTTGTATCTTAAATTCCACATATGAGTGAAGTCATATATTTGTCTTTCTCTGACTGACTTATTTCGCATAGCATAATACCATCTAGTTCCATCCATGTTGTTGCAAATGGCAAGATTTCATTCTTTTTGATTGCCGAGAATACTCCATTGTGTATATATACCACATCTTCTTTATGCATTCATCTATCGATGGACATTTGGGCTCTTTCCATACTTTGGCTGTTGTCAATAGCACTGCTATAAACATTGGGGAACATGGCCCCTTCGAAACGGCACACCTGTATCCCTTGGATAAATACCTAGTAGTGCAGTTGCTGGGTCGTAGGGTAGTACTGTTTTTAACTTTCTAAGGAGCCTCCATACTGTTTTCCAGAGTGGCTGCACCAGTTTGCATTCCCACCAGCAGTGCAAAAGGGTTCCTCTTTCTCTGCATCCTCGCCAACATCTGTTGCCTGAGTTGTTAATTTTAGCCATTCTGACTGGTGTGAGGTGGTATCTCATTGTGGTTTTGATTTGTATTTCCCTGATGATGAGTGATGTTGAGCACTTTTTCATGTGTCTGTTTGCTATCTGGATGTCTTCTTTGGAAAGTGTCTATTCATGTCTTTTGCCCATTTCTTCAATGAATTTTTTTTGGGGGGGTTGTTGAGTTTGATAAGTTCTTTATAGATTTTAGAGACTAACCTTTTATCTGATAGGTCACTTGCAAATATTCTCTCCCATTCCATTGGTTGCCTTTTAGTTTTGGTGATCGGAGATTTTGATACGTAGTATTTTCATTACCATTCAGGTAAATAGTTTAAAATTTTTCATAGTGATATTTCCTTTGACTCATAGGCTATTTAGAAGGGTATTTCTTCATTTCCAAAAATGTGGCGATTTTCTAGTTATCTCTTACTGAGTTTTAGTTTAATTGTGCATAGGTCATAATCTGTATGATTCCAATCCTTTTAAATTTAGTGAAAATCAACAACAAAAAAACCCAAACAACCTGATTTTAAAAATTGGTAAAGGTTTTGAGTAGACATTTCTTCAAAGAAGATATATATGTGGCCCATAAGCACATGAAAAAGTACTTACATTAGTAATCATTAGGGAAATGCAAATCAAAACCATAAGATATCAGCTTGCTCCTATTAAAAAAAAAACAGAAAATAACAAGTGTTGATGTCGATGTGGAACATTTGAACCCTTGTGCACTGCCGGTGAAAATGTAAAATGGTGCAGCCACTGTTGAAAACGGAATGGCAGTTCCTCAAAATGTAAAAACAGAATTACCATATGACTCAGCAATTCCACTTCTGGGTATATCCTGAAAAGAACTGAAAGCAGGGTCTCAAAGAGATATTTCTATACCCATGTTCATAGCAGCATTATTCACAATAGCCAAAAGGTGGAAGCAACTTTCTATGAACGGAATGTCTGAGTCCCCCCCCACCACCCCCCCCGACCCCAAACCCATCTGTGTTAAAGCCCAGTTCCCAATTTGATGGTAGTTGGAGATGGGGCCTTTAGGAGGTGACTGGGTTTAGCTGAGGTCACGAGAGTGAAAGCTCTAAGATGGGATTAATGCCCTTATGAGAAGATGAAGAGAACACAGCTCTTTCTACTGTGTAAGAATACAGCAAGACGGCAGCTATCTGTAAACTAGGAAGCAGGCCCTCATCAGACACCAAATCTGCTGGCACCTTGATCTTGAACTTCCCAGCCTCCAGAACTGTGTATGTGTGGGGGGTAGTTGTTGTTCAAGCTACCCGGTGTGTGAGATTTTGTTTTGGTAGCCCAGACTAAGACACAACCTGTGTTGACATATGAACAAAATATTGTATATACATACAATGGAATATTATTCAGCTTTAAAAAGGAAGAGAATTCTGTCCTATGCTACAACATCGTTGAACTCTGAAGACATTATGCTGAGGAAAATAAGCCAGTCACAGACACAAAGGCCCTATAATTCCACTTACATGAGGTACCAGGAGCAGCCAAATTCATGGGGAAAGCAGTATGGTGGTGGCCAGGGGCCAGGGGCAGAGGAAAATGGGGAGTTATTTTTAGATGAGTTTTGGTTTGGAAAGACAAAGAGTTCTGCAGATGGATGGTGGTGATGGTTACGCAACAGCAGCTATTCTTTTTTTTTTATTAAAAAATTTTATTTTAATGTTTATTTTTGAGAGAGACACTGCGAGTGGGGGGGAAGGGCAGAGAGACACAGATTCTGCAACAGGCTCCAGGCTCTGAGCTGTCAGCACAGAACCTGATGCGGGGATCGAACTCACAAACGGTGAGATCATGACCTAAGCTGAAATTGGATGCTTAACCAACTGAGCCACTCAGGCACCACAACAGTATGACTATTCTTAATGGCAGTAAGCCGTACACTTAAAATGGTTTAAGATGGTAAATTTTATGTGGTTTATTACAATTTTTTAAATTGTTGAGACTTGCTTCATGGTCAGTGTATGTTTAATTTTTGCAGATGTTCCTTAAGTGCTTGAAATAACACATTTTCTGCACATTAAAGTCACTTGGTTCAGTTTGTTAATCATGTTCTAACAAAAATCTAGATCTTTAATGATTTTTTCTTTGCCTTTTTGGATCAATTACTAAGGTAGGTATGGTAAAATGCTTCACTGTACTTGTGGATTTATTCTATTTCTCATTGTGGTTCTATATGATACATGGAAGTCATGCCATCACTTGCACACAATTTAAAACTGCTATATTTTATTGGTGAATTAAACTCCCTTGGGAAATCCCAAGTATGGCCTCCCTATAAGGCATTCACAATTCATTTATAGTCAGTTCCTCCTGATCTAGAGGCAGTTTACTGGTCAGCAGTCGTTTTTAATTTTTTAAATGTTTATTTATTTTGAGGGAAAGCTCATGAGAGTAGGGGGCGGGGAGGGTCAGAGAGAGAGGGAGGGAGAGAATCCCAAGCAGGCCCCGTGCTGTCAGTGCCGAGCACAATACTGCGCTCAAGCTCACAAACTGAGATCATGACCTGACCCAAAATCAAAGTGGGACGCTCGGGGGTGCCTGGGTGGCTCAGTCGGTTAAGCCTCTGACTCTTGGTTTTGGCTCAGGTCATGATCTCAAGGTTCTGTGGGTTTGAGCTCTGAGTGGGGCGCTGCACTGGCAGCAAGGAGACTGCTTTGGCTTCTCTCTCTCCCTCTCTCTGCCGCGCCCCTGCTCACACTGCCTCTGTCTCTCAGAATAAATAAATAAACTTAAAAAAAAAAAAAGAGTGGGACACTTAATGAATTGAGCCATCCAGGTGCCTCCAGAGGCCATTTTTTAAATCATAACACTCTATCAGTTTCCAGTGAACAAAGTTGGAAAGTTAACTGAAGGTCAAGTTCTCATGCAGGATGGGAAAGGGTTTTGTTACCCTTTCACCTAGTGTTTTTCATCAGTCTGGAAAGTCTCAGGTTTTCTTTCTCCTCACATATTACTTCTGCCTCATTCTGACTTTCTTGTTCTTTGAGGACTCCAATTAAACATCTTTTGGACCTTTTCAACATCATCTCATGTCTCCATGAGATGTCTTCAATATTTTCCTAGGCATTTTCCATTTTTTTTTCTTTTGTTTTCTCTGTACTTCCTTCTGACATATGTTCTGGTTATTGTCTCCTAAACTGTGTGTAATATACTACTAAACCTATGCATTGAGTTCTTAAACCTCTCAATTCTGGAATAGAGTTTCTGCTAGGTTATTTTTTTATGCTTTTTATTTCAGTCTTCTGACTACATGTTGGTCATGTTATTTGGAAAATTATCCGTGTCGGGTAATTTGAGGTTTGGGGTGATGATATCTTCATCTGGAGAGAACTTCAGTTTGTTTCTGCCCAGTGCCTATAGCTTGCCACTCTAGGCCCTGTTTATTCAATATACAAAACTTGAGATTTTATTACTGTTAAACCTGATTGCAATCTGTGGAAGTGCTGATTGACTCCTGGTTCATCTTTACCCTATAGGGTCTTGTATTAAATATGTGGGGTGTTTATTAGACTTTCCATCTTCTGTGGCACTACATTTAGACTTATTTCTCTCTTGCTCAGCAATCCTGCAAAAGTCATAGTTACTTTATAGATTTTACTTTTGGATCATTAAATGCCTTCAGGACAAATGTTTGGTTTCACTGCCTGGAATACTTCCTTCTAATATTTTGGCTGGATAATTCCTTATACAGTATTGGGCATGTGGTTCTGCTTTTCTAAACCCAGATTTTTATGTTGGTTTTCAGGTGGTGAGTTGGATCAAATGACCAAGTTGTTTATTATATATGCTGTGTGAAACCATCCTTGCATTACAAAGGTAAGAGCTGTTTATAAGTTAGATGGAAAAACTAATTTTTGTCTAGTTTTGGCATCAAAATTATTATAGCACTTAAAAATAAGTAGAGAATGTTGCTTCATTTTTTAGTTCTCTCTATAGTATTAGAAATCAGATCATTGGTTGCTTCTTGTGGGAGCTTTGACTGGGAAGGGGCAAGAAGTAACTTGGAACTTTCGGGGCTGATGGAAATGTTCTGTATCTTGATAAGCATTTTTCAAAACTAATTGAAGAATTTACTTAAAATATGAGGATTTCATTATATGTAAATTATGCCTTAGTAAAAATTATTGTTCAAATATTAATAATTGTTGAATCTAGTTGGGATATATACAGGTGTTCATTGTATTATGCTTTCAACTTTTCCTGGTGTTTAAAAATTTGAGGGGCTCCTGGGTGGCTCAGTTGGTTAAGCTTCCCACTTGGGCTCAGGTCATGATCTTGCAGTAAATGAGTTCGAGCCCTGCATTGGGCTCTGTGCTGACAGCTCAGAGCCTGGAGCCTGCTTCGGATTCTGTGTCTCCCTCTCCCTCTCTCTCTCTGCCCCTCCCCAGCTCACGCTCTGTCTCTCTCTCAAAAATAAAACATTAAAAAATAAAATAAAAATTTCAGAATAAAAAGTTGGGGATATGAAGTTAAAAGATAAATTCATTGTTCAGTTTCTTTCATATTAGTTTCAATAACGGTCAAGATCAAACACTATCAGAAGAGTGTTAAGGAGTGAAGAAATGTGATTAAAATAGATGTATGCTTGGCAAAGGAAGAAAGGTGGCTTGGAAATATAGGAGGCTTGAAAATCATGATTATACAGAGGAAGAAACAAGTGGAAAAGAGAGATGTTGAGATCAGGGAGGGTTGATGGGTTTAGAGATAGGAAGGAAAAGGATTAACAAGACAGGTGCTTGGAACTGAATTAAAAACTTCACTGCATGGTCCAACCACGTTAAGTCTTTTCTAAAGACACTGGTATATATTACATGGGTATATGAGAGTCTCTTAATTTTATTTTGGTATGTGGTTTATCAGCTGTTTAGATATAAAAAAATCATCACCTATTGCTTTGTAAGTTCATAAAGTCATGTATCTTAACTCATTTACTCCTTCACCATCCTGAGTTCAGGAATAATCATTCTTGTTTTATAGATTAGAAAATGAGGTTGTGACTTTGCTAAAGTTACACAGCTAATAAGTGAAAAAGCCACTCCTGAGACTTTTGACTTCATGTAACCTTAGGCTACTTTAATTACAATACTGAGGTTTTAAAATTTGAGCTAGATTAAGGGGGTGGATCAGTCAGGTAATTGCCTTGAACATCAATTCATATAAACTGTTGACACATTCTATCATTGAAAATATGAGGGGGGGGCACCTGGCTGGCTCAGTTGGTGACGTGTGTGACTTTTGATCTCAGGGTGGCAAGTTTGAGCCCCACATTGGGTGCAGAGATTACCAAAAAATAAAATCTTAAACAAAAGGTAATAAGGAGAAAATTGCATTTAATGTAATTCCCCCCTGGGGTAATAGTTCTGTGTGTGGCCAGAAGTGGTACTTTGGTATGTGGCCTCAAGTGGTGGTAAGGTTACCACACCTTCCTCCTCCCAACTCTGCTCCAAGGACATTTCATGCCACATTATAAGGAAGTTAGATTCAAGTAAGTGCAGGGCTTTCTTTCTCATGAGTAGGATACACAAATTTAGACCAGAGCTAAACTGTTTGTGACAGTAAAGAGACAGGCGTCTTCTCTACCCTTTAGCACTCAGGCCTTCCTTAAAATAAGTATTGGAATGAGTATTCAGAGTATAGTTTAGAAAAGACGCCAAGTTAGTAATCTGGTCTAGGGAGACAAAGTAGCATCGTATTTCAAATGCTAATAGCAAACCCATCTAAAACTATCTGAAACAGTTATGGAAGGGTATTGGCTTATGCAAGGTGACAAGTACAGAGGTCAAAGTTAATTCTGATATTGTTAAGGTGATTCTTCTCCATGAGTTGGGCTGGCCCCTCATCGTAGCAAAATAGAGCACTCCACAAGCTAGAAAGTCTCATCTCTCATCACTGCATAAATGGGCCCACTCTTGATCTCATTGGCAAAGCCTGAAAATGCCCTGTAGTAGTGGATTTACAGGTTCAGTTCTGACGTAATCACGTGGCAAGGAAGACATTAGTTATTATTAGGCCTGTCTGGGGCAGCACTTAGAATTCTTTGCAGTCAAACCTGCCTAACCCTATAATGAATACTACAAAACAAGCCTCAGTGAGGCCGTGCTTCTCTTAATTTTGTGTGTATGTTGGTCCCTCTTATGTGCTGTAAGCTTCTTGATGGAAGGATTGTATTATATTCTATTCATCTTTGTTATTCCCTCAAAGCTCCCAGTTCACAGTGGCCTTCACTTAACGCCTGTTGAACAATGTTAAACTCCACTGAGGTATAAACCAAGGCCTAAGCAGAATCAGCGAAGATCGAGGATGCGCCACGCTAAGACCCTAAAGTTCATGGTAGAGAGCCAGCGTTAGAACCCACTCTAGATACTGTTCACTCTTTCTTTTATTCATTAAACATCCAGGAAGGAATGGGAAGAAGCACGAGGCAGGAACCGGATTAAACAGGGCCTTGCAAATTATAATAAGCGTTTTAATATTCTGTCGTGGGTGGGTTTCATTCACTTCTTCAAAGAAATTTGAACCCTGTACTTGGTCCGGTGAGTTTTCTCAACAGCTTGACTCAGCATCTTCTCTCATCCTTTATCAGCACGTCAGGGCTGCCATCGAGCTTCCTTCCATCTATTCTGCCCTTGGCATTTCATTCTTTCCTAGCTATCTGATTTCCCTGACCCCTCGACTTTTTAAAAACCAGGGTTCTTCTGAGCGCTCTTATTTCGCTCTCTTATTTCACGTCTCCCCAGTCCCACCGCCCGGCCCTCTCAACTCTGCAGTCCATGACATTCAGTCGCCCTTGAAAGTCTGAAGGAATCAGCCAGGTTAGTACTTCGAGGATATTACCAATCCAAAGAGATCTCACCCATCCTGCACCATTAGATCGGAACAATGGCTTACCCGACACCCATATTTTGATTGTTCCGCTACTACAATGGGGGATGGTTTTATCTGCGGCTGCTTCCTCCAGCTACAGCCACCGTGTGGAAGGGCACCGTTAGAATTTTCCCGAAATGTTGCCGCCAGGAGTCAGGAGTCCCGTTCACCTCTTCTTCCTCTCCGCCGCTCCCCCGGGCCAGGCGCTCCCGCGGGCCGGCCGGTAACGCTCAGTCGCCACCGCGCTTCCAGGGGAGGGAGGCGCCGTGCGGGGCCGAGGGGTGCACGGCCGCAGGCCCGGGCGATGGAAGGCGTGCGGGAGGCGGGTAGGCCGCGGGAGAGGGCGGGAGCTGACGCGCCGCGAACGCCGCGCGACGGGAGCCCGGGCGGAAGACGTGGGCGGAAGGTGGTGGGCCCGAGGGTGGGGGGGTGGGGGTGGGGGCGCCGGAGGGCGGGGCCCGCGCGCCCCGGGGGCGGAGCTCCCGCGCCGGTCACGTGACAGGCCCGGCGGCGGCAGCGGCGGCGGCGGCAGCGGCCGCGGCGTCTTCAGCGGCGCCCAGTGCAGGATGGTGCTGGAGGCGGCGGCGGCGGCCGTGGTGGCGGCGGCGTCGTTGGCGGCAGCGGGAGGGGGTGCTGTGGCGGCAGCGGCGCCCGCGGGTGGTGTAAAATGGCGGATTTCGAGGAGTTGAGGGTAAGCGGGGGCGCGGGAGTGGAGAGCGGAGGCCGCGGGGGAGGGGAGGGGAGGCGGGGAAGCCGCAGCGTCGCCGGCCGCCACCTCCTTGTTTCGCGGGGACCGGTTGGCGGAGCCGCTAGCCCGGCCCGAGTCCGAGCGGGCGCGGGCGGGGGAGGGGAGGGGAGCGAGGCGGCCGAGGACGCCCGGGCCGCGCGGGGGCGGCGGACCCTGGGCCCCGGCCAGCGGTCGGTGGGTCTGGCCGGGGGTCCGCACACCTGGCGCGGGGCGGGGGCCGCCGTCGGGAGGGGCTGGTTGGGGACCCTCCTGCCTCGTTTGAGGGCTGAGGTGGGAAGCGGGATTTGCTTTTCCACCTTTACGGGGTGTACGTGTGCGTGGCGATTCAGAAGTCTCCACGTTACTCACTTGGTGGGAGACTGTTTTCTGAAACGTGAAGTTGCGTTTAGGAATCCTCTCTTGTGGCTGATGCTACTGTTTAGTGAGATCTGTCACGAGAAAGGCCCCTTCCACCTACCAGTGCTGCTTCCTCTTGGAGAGAAGCGTGGTCTTTGGGGGAGCATTGCTTTTAATAATCGACCTTAAACCTTGAATATTTTCTTAGTGCGGTGGTAGAACACCCGCAAAGGCCGTGTTGTCAGGAGGTTTGTGAACTCCTTTTGCTCTTGAGGGAAAACATTTTTTCTTCGTAGCCTTAAAACAAGGTCACAACTTTATTGTTGATATCTTTGTATAGTAGAGGTTTGAAAATGGGTGTGCTGGGGATGGAACGGAAAAGATAGCTTTCTCCGGGCTGCTAACCTTCAGAGTCCTCAACTGAAACAAAACTGTGGTAAACGAACAGAATTTATGTTTTACGGATCCCTGAATTATTGGCGACGTAAATGGATTACTTAAGGACGAAAACCCTGATTTAAAAAAAAAAAAGTCAAAGTAGAGATGAATGTGAACTTGAAATTAACTGCAATCTTTTTGCGTCACAGAGGTAGGATATCAGGGTTACTTTTTTGGAATAGAAAGGAAGAGGAATCCGATAAAAGATTCAGTTTTGTATGTTTATTGTTTTTTCGACGAGAGATGGAGTCGGGGAAGGATGTTGGCTGCTTACCTGGATGATACAGTGGACATCAGCAAAAGAACGGATTGGTGATTCCGATCTAAAGGGAGAGTGTGTTATAGTTTGCAAAATACCTGCCATTTTCCCGTCTTTTGTTTCAAAAAGAATTGCTTAATTCCTAGTGAAAAGTGCATTAATGCATTTTATGCCCCATGTTAGTTTATGCAGAGAACCTTAACAGTAGGTTAAGGGGTGTTCGTGTTTGTAAGTGTAAGGGTTTTTGTGTCCAGAGCCCCAGCTGTGGAGCTTTTAACACCTGTGGAGCTTTTGAAACAGCCAGGCCTGAGCCTCAGCTATGTAAATTAATACGTTAGGTTTAGGATTGGTTGAGAAAACTGAAATTGAGGCTATTTTTTTTTTTTTTAACCTGCAGTATCCTCTTAATTTTTGCGTAGTAGTATATGCATACAACTTATCCTCTTCTAAGGTTTTTGTTGATGAAAATCTTTCCAAGACTTGTGTTAGACTTTTATAAATGTTGTTGGTCAATCTTAATAAAAAGGGGAGGATTTATTTACCGGTAGAGGGCACAAAGGGCAGTCAGTGCTGAGGTTCTAAGTGGAACTGCAAAGTGGTTGGCAACCAAGCAAGCTTTTTTTCTCTTTGGGTCTACCTTTCCCTTCTTCCTTTTCTCTTCCCCCACCTCCTTTCCCCCTTTGGCCCTCTCCTTCTTCCCCCTCCCTCATCTTCCCCTCCACAATTTGTTTTGTGGGTCAGCTGCATCATCTCTTTCTGTAAACCAGCTGTCTTTGCTTCTCCCTATACTTGATGGAAGATGGCCCCTCTTGCACAGTTCACATCAGGTGCCCAACAGAGACTGACTGGGGAGAGTTTTCAGAGGAGGGGAAGGTGTGCAGATAGATGCTGGAAGAGTCATCAATCCCAGTCTTTGCCTTAGTTGCTTAGCAGCACCCTCTACATTTAAAGGTGCACTGTCCCTCTCTGTGCCCTGCCCCCCCATTTCAAACAGTGATGATGATAATGATAATGGCAGGTATCCATTGTCATATAGTGGCTATTACATGCCTGGCTGTGGTCTAAGCACTTCATATACTTGTTTAATTCTCAGGACAGTTGTAACAGAATTGTTAGAAGAAATTGTCAGAAGAAATTGAGACAGATTGAATAACCTGACACAGCTTGAGCTGGAAGACCTGAGGTTTTTAACCTCAGATATGTGGCTTTAGAGTCTATCTTGTGTGCAGTTTCCTGCAGGTCCACCTGGTGCTGCTAGCCATCATCCTGCAATCTGTGAGCTAAACTGAATGATAAATAGCCAATGCCCTTCTTGTGTGACATATAATACTGGAGGGGAAATAGGACAGCTGACTGAAAATCTAATAGAAAGGAAAAGGGGAAGAAACATGTAGGGCATTCTAAATGGTCTCTGCTTCAGAATGTATTCTGAGGATCAGAGAGATAGTCAAGTAAATTAAAGGACCAGGAAAAGTAGCCAGCATTAGTTTGTTGGTTAACTTGGCAGTAGAAAAAATAGCCGACCTGGATGTCACGTATTTGGCTGCTAATTCTGCTGCTGAAGGGATTTCCATTATCTTTAGCCATCATCATTCAGGGCTACTCCCTAGGGGCATGTATAACCAGAGCAGGTCACTCTGGCTCTGCTGCCCTCTCCTGTACTGGAGGTCAGGAATGCTGGGAAAGGTCATCCTCACTGTTCTTTAGTGACTCCTGTGCCTTTGCTTTGTAAGCTTGGGGTGGGGTGGGGGATATTTGATGAGGCAACGTCTGTGGAACCTTAAGAGGCTGCCAGAGGATCTTAGTTTTTGAGACTGCTGTGTAAGCCAATACCAGAGTTCTTGTCCGGTCATAGCAGAATATGGCAGTCCTATGCTTTGCTGCTTTCATTTTAATAGAATACCAGCACACCTTTCTTCTAGTTCTTCTGAGAGAGAGGGTCTGACTGGCTGAGCTTAGGTGAGCATCCACCTGTGTTCTAATCATCTGTGGCCAGAAGGTTAGAGTCCTATTACGCAGACCTGACTCATGAGATTATCTTGATGGATTGGGGGAAAGGAAAAAGCAAGTTCTCAGTATGGAAATTGTGGGCTGAGTAGTCAAGGATGATTATAATGTGTCATGTATTTGAAACTTTCAAGGTGCTAGAGAAGAAATTATTCAATCCACTGGTTGCCCATTTATAGCATTTATGTTGGTAGAAGTTTGTGAATTTACTAGTTAGCTAGTTATGAAAAAACCTGGGACAAGCTCATAAGATCTGATGGCCTGGGCCTCTCTTATTGCCACCTTCTTTTCCCCCCACAATAGTCTGTAGCAGAGCTAAGCACATAGGCAGAAAAGTGGGGGTCCTGAAGTCCCTCATTCTTTCAACCAGAGTGGCTTTTTTTGTAATCTTTGTCTTTCTCTTCCCGTTGCGTAATTGTATACTGTGGGCTGTGGGTGCAGTCTTTTGGCAGTCTTTCTTAAAAAGGTTCCTGCTAGGGGTACCTGGGTGGCTCTCTAAGTGTGCAACTCTTGGTTTTGGCTCAGGTCATGATCTCACGGATCGTGGGTTTGAGCCCCGTATCGGGCTCATGCTGGCAGCAGAGAGCCTGCTTGGGATTCTGTCTCCCTCTCTGTGTACCCCTCCCCTGCTCAAGTGCACACAGTCTCTCTCTAAATAAGTAAGTAAGCAAATACATAAACATTAAAAAAAAAAAAAAAGTTCCTGCTACTTTAACCTCGTTAGTCCACTCTCCTTACTTCTCACCACCCGAGTGTGGGGATGGAGGGGGGATCTATTGCAGTAATTTTTTTTTAAGTCTCTTTTTCCTGTATTCCTCATCCTCATCCTTTTTGTGCATTGAGTTTATTATCTCTGTGTGTGTCAGAACGAGAGTGAGTGTGTGTGCAAAGTCTTGGTGTGTATTTGGGCAAGTGAAAGTGAGTGATCATAACTTTCTTGACAGATACTGGTAAACTAGATGCAGAAGATTGTTTATGCTGAGTCTTAAGTACTTCTACAACAGCGATTTTCTACCTAGAAAGCTTGAGGATTTGTTTGGTTCTTTACACCTAGGAAGACTTGCCATTCTGGTAGCTTCAGATGCTCTTGGGATGTAGAGGGAGCGTCAGAAGTGAATCGGGGATTTGAGGTTAGAGTTCTTCATCTTTCATAATACCCCCCAACTAATGGGCAAGAAAATAGACTAATATATATGACAGATGTAACAGAATACCGTATGATTCAAAGCCATCATTGGACACAACTAAAATTTCAAAGATGACTTCACTTGAGATCTTGCCTATGAAAGCAAATTCTCACCTCAATATTTAACTTAAATAGATAATTTTTAATAGTAAGCCAAGATATTGTTAGCTATAGTAGATATTTTTGCATTGGTTTGGTCCTTAGGTCCGTCCCCTCCCTCTAGTAAACATGAATATCTTTTCTGATAAAGCTGGCACTTTTCTAAGTATAATATTGTCCAAATGTTTCTCTTTTCTCGGCATTTTGCCTTTGTTTTTCTGGATTGCATCTTAGCTAGTTTATTTTTAAATTTTCTTATTGAGATATAATTGACATACTATAAAATTCAGCCTTTCAAAAAATGTTTATTTTTGAGAGAAATTTGGGGCTGAGATAAATTGAGAATTATATCTCAATATACATATTGTATATGTATACAATATACATATAATGTACATATACAATACCTATACAATATGTATATTGAGATATAATTCACATGCCATAAAGTTCAGCCTTTAAAAAAAAATGTTTATTTTTGAGAGAGAAAGGGGAGGGGGCCGTCAGCACAGAGCCCGGCATGGAGCTTGAACTCACAAATTGTGAGATCATGACCTGCACTGAAATCAAGAGTGGGATGCTTAACTGACTGAGCCACCCAGGCACCCCTAAAACTAAGCCTTTTAAAGTAGTTTTGGTCTATTCACAAAGTTGTGCAAGCATCACCACCATAATTCCAGAACATTTTTATCACCCCAAAAGAAACCCCATACTCGTTAGCAGTCACTTCCTGTTCCTTCTTTTGCCCAGCCCTCAGATTCCGGTAATCTTTCTGTCTCTATGGATTTGTCTGTTTTAGACATTTCATAGAAATAGATTCATACACATGGCTTTTTGTGTCTGGCTTCTTTCATTTAACATAACCTTTTCAAGGTTCATGTGGTAGCATGTATCAGTGCTTCATTCCTTTTTCATGGGTGAGTAATAGTCCATTGTATGGAATATACCACATTTTGCTTATTCATTCATGAATTTATGTACATTTGGGTGATGTCCACTCTTTGGCTAGTATGAACATGGCTAGTATGAACATGTGTATAAGTTTTGTATGGACATACATTTTCAGTTATTTTGGGTAGTTACATAGGAGGGGCCTTATTGGGTACATGTGGTGACTCGGTTTAAGTGTTTGAGGAACTGCCAAACTTTCGCTACAGTCATTTTACATTCCTGCTAGTAGTTATGAGTTCTGATTTCTCCATATCCTCACCCACACAGGTGTAAAGTGGGCTCTCATTGTGATTTTGATTTGCTTTTCCCTGGTGACTAAGATGTTGAGCATCTTTTCATGTGCTTATTGGCCATTTGCATGTTTTCTTTGGAGAAATGTCTATTCAAACCCTTTGCCCATTTTAATTTTTTTATTTTATTTATTATTATTGTTTTTTAATGTTTATTTATTTTTGAGAGAGAGAGACAGAGACAGAGCACAAGCAGGGAGGGGCAGAGAGAGAGAGAGAGGGAGACACAGAATTTGAAGCAGGCTCCAAGCTCCGAGCTGTCAGCACAGAGCCCCACGCGGGGCTGGAACTCACAGACCGTGAGAGCATGACCTGAGCCGAAGTCGGACATCCAACTGACTGAGTCACCCAGGTGCCCCAAACCTTTTGCCCACTTATAAATTGGGTTTTTGTTTTTTAAGTTCAACTTCTTTTAAAAAAAAAAATTTTAACGTTTATTTATTTTTGAGACAGAGAGACAGAGCATGAAAAGGGGAGGGGCAGAGAGGGAGACATAAAATCTGAAACAGGCTCCAGGCTCTGAGCTGTCAGCACAGAGCCCGACGCGGGGCTCAAACTCACGGACTGTGAGATCATGACCTGAGCCAAAGTCGGCTGCTTAACCGACCAAGCCACCCAGGCACCCCAAGTTCAACTTCTTTATATAGTCTAGATACATGTTTTTTTTTTTTTATCAGATACATGGTTTGCAAGTAATTTAGTCCTTTTTATGGACTGTCATTTAACTTTCTGCATAATGTATTTTGAAATACAATAGTTTTTACATTTTGACAAAGTTTAATTTATCATTTTTTTCTTTTCTTGCTTTTAATTTTGATAAGAAAACATTGCCTGATCCAATATCATAAAGATTTATGTTTGTTTTCATGTAAGAGTTTGTATTTATAGTTTTAGTTTTTACATTTAGGTTGTTGATCCATTTTGAGTTCATTTTGTTTATGGGGTGAGGTAGGATTCAAACTTCTTTTGCATGTGGATATCTAATTGCCCAGCATTATTTGTTGAGTTTAAGAAATTGCACAGTGGAAATAAAAGTGATGTGTGGAATCATTTGGTATCATAGTCCAAACTATTCTTTATGAATGTTTACTTTGAATCCTCTGGTAATGTGACTTTTTTCCTAGACTTTATTGGAAGAGTGGTTTGACACAAGAATTTTTGTGACTTTGCAGAGAACAGTATAAGCCTAACATAGCCATTCAGAGTGCTCCATTTGATTATTCATGCAGGTCAATAAAAGCAGTTCTTGATAATGTTGCCAGACAGTTGTTGTTTTCTTTTCTTTCTCTTGCTCTCTCTCTTTCTCTCTCCCTCCCTCCCTTCCTTTTTGATATTAGCTTTGGGATGAGTAGCTCTTGACTGTATGACCGTGGCCAAGTTATTTCACTTTTTCTTTAACCTGGAAGGTGGTTTTAATAATAATTTTTTTAAGTTTATTTATTTATTTTGAGAGAGCGTGCGAGCTTGAGCTTGGGAGAGGTAGAGAGAGGGGAAGGGAAAGAATCCCAAGCAGGCTCCATGTCGTCAGTATGGAGCCTGATATGGGGTTTGAACTCATGAACTGTGAGATCATGATGTGAGCTGAAATCCAGAGTCAGATTCTTAACTGACTGAGCTACCCTGGTTTTAATAATAGTTTTTATTCTTTGCTCCGTTCCTCATTTTTCCCCCCCCAAATGAAAGCAATACTGTGTAGATAGTACAGAAAAACTCCTAAGGGAAAGTAAAAGCCCTTCCTTTCCCAGTAGGTTCCAAGGTTCCATTCCTGATGTAACTGCTTTTAACCGTGTTTGGGGTTTTTATTTTTGGTTTGGTTTGGTTTGCCCTGGTCTCTAGTCACCCCCCCCCCAATTTGGTCATTTGTTTCTTAAATTCCACATGAGTAAAATTGTATTGGTCTCTCTCTGACATATTTCACTTAGCATAATACTCTGTAGCTCCATCGGTGTCATTGCAAATGACAAGATTTCATTTTTTATGGCTAAGTAATATTCTTGTGTGTGTGTGTGTGTGTGTGTGTGTGTGTGGCCAGCCACATCTTTAACCATTCCTGTATTGATGGATACTTGGGCTTTTTTGTAATTTGTTATTGTAGATAATAATATTGCTGTAAACAATGGGGTGCTTGTATCCCTTTGAATTGGTATTTCATATTCTTTGGGTAAAAATCTAGTGATGCGATTGCTGGATCATAGGGTAGTTCTATTTTTAACTTTTTAAGGATCCTCCATACTGTTTCCCAGAGTGGTTGCACCAGTTTGCATTCCCAGCAACAGTGCAGGGAGGTCCATTCCCCTTTTGCCACATCCTTACTAACACTTGTTTCTTGTGTCATTGATTTCAGCCATTCTGGCAGGTGTGAGGTGATATCTCGTTGTAGTTTTGATTTGCATTTCTTGATGATGAGTGATGTTGAGGATCTTTTCATGTGTCTGTTGGCTATCTGTATTTTCTTCTACCAATTACATTTTTTTTTAAAAGGAGATCTGTTTTATTCCTCTTTGCACACATCAGTGTATGAAGGTGGCTATCTCCTGACTCCATACATCTCTGACACAGAAATGCTCCCTCACATATGCCCAGTTATTCACCCCTCTTCAGTCTGGGAGAATTGGCAGTTAGTGGGTGGGACAGAAGCTTTACATCTCAGGAAGGTGTTTTTTGTTTTTTGGAGACATTTTTGTGGGAAGTTTTGGGTCAGGGGGAAAGATAAGATCCAAGAATGGGTATTCCATCCTCCATGTTCTTGGGGAAATCCAAATCCCAAAGGTTTTCTGAAGAAAGGCATCTCTCAGCAACCCAGGAAGGGAAAGAGCTCAGACCTACTGCCTACATGTAAGTCTGAGACAGAAGAGGGGGTTAAGTGGCAGAGATTACAGACCCAAGGCAGAGGAGTGAAATGCTTGTGGGGGAGCGAAGGGGACAGAGCCCGAGAGGCCCAAGTCGTAAATCCCACCCCCTCCCCAGTTTTGAGCAAAAACTCTTTTTTGTTTCTAATTCTCGTGTTAATTTTACTTTTTATTTTATTTTATTTTATTACATTTATTTATTTTTGAGAGACAGAGCACAAGTTGGGGAGGGGCAAAGAGAGGAGACACAGAATCCGAAGCAGGCTCCAGGCTCTGAGCTGTCAGCACAGAACCCGATGCAGGGCTTGAACTCACAAACTATGAGATCATGACCTGAGCCGAAGTCAGACACTTAACCGACTGAGTCACCTAGGCGCCCCTAATTATTACTTTTCATAATAGTTAAACTTCTGTTTCTTGACTGATCAGTTTTAGACAACATCTTTTCAGTTCCCAGTTCACTTCCCTTTGTTTCTCCTACCTCCACCCTTTGTCTGCTTCTAACCTTCATTTTCTGTTGCATTGTCAAGATTTATAGCTTTTATATTATAACTTTTCTAGGCTTTTCTGTGCTTATATAGGAAGATTGTAGAAATTGAGTACTGATGGCCTTTGTAATATGTATCCTGATAGAAATATTAGTCACTGTAAAACCAAGTAATGTGGAGCTATAGAAGAGCTTGTGTTGCTAAACCTGCGCTCCTTTAAGGAGAAATGTAATAAAGTCCTGCTTGGGTGAGGAGAGCTTATGGAAATTATTTTTTAAATTTAATATTATAATGTGTTCTTATATGTAACCATTCAGCTTTTCTTGAAGGTAGGCTTGCTGGAGCTCTCAACCTTCCTTTTCTTATTTGGGCAGCTTGCTGTCTAGTTCTGCTGTACAGCTGTCATCCTGGGCTTACATTGTACTCCTGGATTAGGTCTGTTGCTTGAATCCCGTGTCTTTTTTAAATTCCTTTTTTAATATTACTGGAATGTAATCATGAATAGTTGTTTTAGTAAGGACACGTAATGAACAGTCTTAATTTCTTCAGTATCCGAAAAATGACTTGCCTTTGTTCCTGATTGGAAGTTTAGATGTAGAACTATAAATTGGTAGTATGGTTTTTCCTTACGGATTTTGAAAGCTTTACTCTAGGAATTTAAAACATCCAATGTTGCTAATATAGGTCCAGTTACAAATCCGATGGTTATCCTTTTGTAGTCATCTTGTTTAAAATCTTTATGGTGATCTTTTTATCTTTCGTATTTTGTGAAATATGTCTGGTTGTAAGCCTTTTTTCATTCTTGGGGGAGTCACTTTTCAGTTCTAAGACTCACCAGGTCTGGGGACTGTCTTCTATTTCTTTGATAATTTCTTTCCCTCCTTTTCTGTTTTCTGTGAGACTCTTGATGGGTGAATGTTGGACTTCTAGATTGATGTTTATTTGTTTATCTGAAGGTTTCCTTGGTTTTGTTTTTGAACTCTTCTATAGAATTTATTTCAGTGATCGTATTTTTAGTTTATAGAATCTTTTATTTTCTTCTTTCTTTTTTCTTTCTTTCTTTCTTTCTTTCTTTCTTTCTTTCTTTCTTTCTTTCTTTCAGTGGCAACTTGTCTTCTTTTTATGGGGAAAAATGTCTTGAACTGAGGATGCTAGTTGCTTTAAAAAGGTCTCTTGAGACAATTTTCTTATTGTAATCGTGGTTTGTGTATTTGGGTACACCATGCTACCCTTTTTTATTTCTTAAATGTTTAAGTTATTTCATAAATACAAAAGATTATTTATAACAGGTAAAGGTACAGGTAAATAAACATGAATATAGCCATCATGTAAGTTAAGAAAATAGTTCATTAGGTCAGCAGGGTGCCCTTTCCTGGTTTAATCCATGATAACATGATATCATGTTATTTTATAGGTATATAAAATCATGTTATATCTATGTAAGTTTTTATGTGCTTAAACATTTTATACAAATGGAATAATACTGTATTTGGGGTTTTTATTTATCATTGTTTTTAATTTTCCACTGTATGAATACCACTTTATCCATTCTCTTGTTGGAAGTTTGTGTAGTTTCCATTTTTTTCCTATTACAGTCTCTCACGTTCCTTATCTACACTTTGGAAATCCAAAAAGTTTTGAAAATGCAAAAAAGAAAAATTCTATAAACTTACCCTGCACTGATGTGACACTGTTTGGGAATTTAGTGATCTCATTTAGTATAAATATTTGTATATTTCACCATACAAATTCTAGGAGTAGAATTGCTGGGATTTAAGGGTGTGTGTATCTTCAAATACTGGATGATGCTAGATTGTTTTCTAAAGATTGTGTCAATATTTGCTCTCTCCATCAATGCAGAAGTTTTCATTGCTTAGCTTTCTTGCTAACACTTAACTTTTATCAAATTGAAAGTTTTTGCCAATGAGTATAAAATTTCACTTGTTGGATTTTAATGTTCTCCTTTGGTAAGAAGGTGAGCATCTTTTATTATGCTTATTACCATTTTCTTAACTCTTCGGAGATTCTAATTGTCTATTCTGTGTCTTTTGCCTGTGTTTGTACTAGCATAATTTTTTTTTTTTTTTTTTACTAATTTGTAATAGTTCTACAATCGGATCTGTCTGTGCTTTCTGGATTCTGATCTCTTAGTCTGTGCTAACAGCACCATCAAATTGTCTTAATTTCTCTTAACTCTGTAACAACTTCCACAAAAACTTCTGTTGCTCTAGGGCATTCATATAGAAAATACATAGATCGTGAGAGTACAGCTGAATGATTTTTTTTCAATATAACCATCTGTAGATGAAGAAATTGTACATTACCAGTACCCTAGAGACTCCTCTTGAGTTCCCTCCCAGTGACTAACCTCTGCCTCCTGAAAGATACTACTGGCTTGACGTTAGTCTTAGATTAGTTTTGTCTATTTTTTGAGCCTTACATAAATGGAATTGTCTGATGTATATATTGTTTGCGTCTGACTTTTTTCTCAATTTAGTTTACAAGATTCATTTGTAGGTAGTTGTAGTTTGTTCATTCCTTTCCACTAGCAAAATAAGGGTTCCAGTTGTTCCATGTTCTTTCTTGTCTACTCTTTTAGTTTTAGACATTTTGGTGAATGCTTGGTGATTTTAATTTGCATACTCCTAATGAGTAATGATTTTAAGCCCTTTTTAATATATTTATTGCCCATTTGGCAGTCTTTATTAACATGACCTGCCAGATTTTTTGCCCATTTTTGGGCCATCTGTCTTTTTCATACTGATTTGTAGGAGTTCATCATATATCCCAGATATCAGCTTTTGCAGGTTTATATTTTGTTAGTAATCTGCTCGATTCCCCAGCCCTATAAGTCTATTCAAAGATCTTGACTTCTCAGCCTATCCATTGCCCTTTCCCCATTGGCAAATATTTCTAGGCGAAAAGAGGCATCAAATGTTGGACTCTATTTTCTAGACTTCCCTTCTTTCCACAGTGTTGGCCTCTCACGTCCTTGCTGACTTGATAGTGCTTCATGCCTTCAGATGGATGTTTTTCATATTATATTCCGTTTTTAAATTTTCACAGAGAGGGTTGGTCTCAAACTGTTTACCCATCATTGAGGGATAAGAAGTAGGTCAGTTCCTCCTCCCTTGTAGTTCTTGAGGGAACTCCTTGGCTGTTTGATCCTCTGTATAATTTTAAAATCATTTTTTTTAAGTTATGTAGACGCATACAAACATGCACAATCTGTTGGGATTTTGATGAGAAATGCACTGAATCTGTAAGCCAGTTTGGAGAGAATGAAATTTTCTTAACCATGAACATTGTGATCTTCATTTATTTAGGTCTTTTACAATATCTTTCATAAAGTTTTGTAATTTTCTTCCATTAAGCTATTGCAAATATTTTGTTAGATTTATTTTTAGGTGCTTTATTTTTTTGTATCAAATCATAAATTATGTCTTTTCATAATTTTCTACCTTGCTGGTGTATAGAAGCACAATTTGACTTTGTGTAACAACCTTGCTATACTCCTAAATGTGATAAATTATCTGTAGAATTCTTTTGGATTTTCTGTGTAGACAGACCTATCTGTGAATAATGACCTCTTTGTTTCCTCCTTTCCAATTCTTATGCTTTTTTTTTTCTTTCTTTCTTTTTCTTGTCTTAATGTGCTGGCTAGGATCTCCAGTACAATGTTGAATAGAAGCGGTGATGGGGGCATCCTGATCTTGTTCCTGATTTTAAAGGGAATGCTTTCAAAGTTTCACAGTTAAGTATGATGCTTGCTGCAGGTTTATTGTAGATAATATTTTCAGGTTAAGGATGTTCCTTTCTATTACTAGCTTGCTAAAGGAAAAAAAAAAGTCTTGAATGGATGTTGAATTTTATCAAAAGCCTTCTCTGCATTTTTTGAGATGTTTTTCTTTTATAACCTGTTAACATGGTGAAATACATATAATTTCAAGTATAAAGTCAACCTTGATTTGTTTCCTTTTTCATTATTGGACTCAAATTGAAGATAGTGAATTTAAGTTTTTTCTGATAATTAGTAATATTGACTTATAATTAAAAAAATACATTTTTCTTCTTGTGGAAGAATTTATTTAAGATTAGAGTGATCTGTTTAAGTGTTTGGTAGACTCCCTGGTAAAATTGTTACTGGTGTTTTCTTTGTGGGACACTTCTTAACCACTGATTCAGTTGCTTTGGTTATAGGATTGTTCATATTTTCAGTTTTCAAGCCAGTTTTGGTAGGTTATACTTTTATAGGAAGTTGTCCATTTTATTCACATTCTTGAATTTATGGTATTAAGTTGTTAATCTCTAATTTTGTAGTCTGTAGTTAATGTCCCTTTTATCTTTTTTTCTTTTTTTTTTTTTAAATTTTTTTTTTCAACGTTTTTATTTATTTTTGGGACAGAGAGAGACAGAGCATGAACGGGGGAGGGGCAGAGAGAGAGGGAGACACAGAATCGGAAACATGCTCCAGGCTCCGAGCCATCCGCCCAGAGCCTGACGCGGGGCTCGAACTGACGGACCGCGAGATCGTGACCTGGCTGAAGTCGGACGCTTAACCGACTGCGCCACCCAGGCGCCCCTATCTTTTTTTTTAATGCCTTTAAAAAAAAAACTTCTTAAAAAAGAATCAAATCCCTATTTTTTTGTTTTTGTTTCTGTTTTTTAATGCTCTTCATTGTTTCCTTCCCCCATTCGTTAATTTCTGCTCTTTGTTTCCTTAAACTTCTTTTGGGTTTATTTCTATTCTTTTTCTAATTTCTTAAGTTGTACGCCTTTTTAATTTTCAGGCTTTTAACATAGGTCTTTATTGCTTTGCCTGCATCACACAAGTTTTGATGTGCAATAGTTTCATTATTTTTCACTTGTAGTTTACAATTTTCCACTTTGAATTCTTTAGTTTATGAGTTATTTAAAGATTTTATTTCTAAACACATGGGAGTTTCTTTAGTTGTTGATTTGTAATTGTGTTGGGTTAGGAAGCATGATCTATATGCTACTAATCCTTTGAAATCTCATAAGACTGTGGTCTGTTTTTATTTTTGTTTGTACATGGAAGAGAATTTGTATTTTGCAGTAGTAAGCACAGTTTTATACATGTCTGGTAGTCAGGCTTGTTAATTCTGTTCAAATCTTCTGTATGTTTTTAGAGAGCCGAAGTATGTTAATCTTTTAGCAGAATGTTTTTCCCCCCAGTTTTTTTCTTGTAGTTCTACCAGTTTTTAAAATATATTTGTTACTAGTACATGGAAGTTTAAGCATGTATTTTCCTGTTGAGTTGGAATATTTATTCTATGTGGTGACTATGTCTATGAATGCTTTTTATATGACATACTACTGTTTTGTATTATACTATTTTCTTCTGGTCAGCTCACTTTTTCTGATTTTTAAAATTCTCCCTCCTATATTTTTGTCTTGTTTTGTTTTAGTTTTCTCTCTTGTGAATATCATGCTATTGAATTAAAAAAATTAATCTGCTCTGGTAGTCTTGGTCTTTGTAATTTTTAATTAAACTTTTTATGAAGATAATAGTTTGCTCACAGTTAAGAAATAGTACAGAGACATTTCATGTAGTCTATACCTAGTTTCCCATAGTGGTAACATCTTGCAAAACCATATCAATATCACAAGGATATTGACATTGACACAATCAAGATATGGACCATTTCCATCACTATAAGGATTCCTCAGTATTGTCATTTTTATCACCACACCCACTTTCTTCCCATTCCCTTAATATCTCGGACCCACTCATCTGTTCTTCATTTCTATGGTTTTATTTTTTCTAAGAATGTTATATACATGGAATCATACAGTATGTCACCTTTGGGTTTGTTTTTTGTTGCTTTGTTTTTGTTTTCATTCAGCATCATTCTCTGGAGATTCATATGTGTTGTTATATGTATTAATAGGTTTGGATTTGTTTAACCATTTACCTGTTGAAAGACATCCGTGTTTAGAGTTTTGGGCTGTTACAAATAAAAGTACCTTAAGATTTTGCAAAAGTTTTTTTGTAAACATAAGTTTTCATTTCTCTGGGATAAATATCCAGGAGTGCAGTTCCTGGGTTGTATGGTTATTGTATATATAGTTTTTTAAGAACTTGCCAAACTGTTTTCCAGAGTGGCTGTACCATTTTACATCCCTACCAGCAATGTATGGAGTGATCCAGTTTCTCAGCATCCTCGCCAGCATTTGGTGTTATCACTGTTTTTCATTTTAGTCATTCTGGTATGTATCTAGTGATCCTTCCGTGAGGTTTTAATTTGCATTCCCCTGGTGGCTATAATGATACTGAACATATTTTCATGTGCTTATTTTTTATCTGTATATCCTTATTGATGAAATGTCTCTTCATGCCCTTTGCGCTTTTTTAAATTGGATTTTTTTTTCTGTTGAGTTTTGACAGTTCTAGATAATATTCTAGATACCAGTCCTTTGTTAGATAATGTGGTTTGCAAATACTGTTGCCAAGCCTGTTGACTGTCTTTTCATCTTTTTAACAGGGTCTTGCAGAGCACAGGTTTTTAATTTTGATGAAGTCCAATGTATCATTTTTTCTTTTGTGGATTTTGCTTTGAATGTCAAGTCTAAGAACTCTTTGCCTAGCCCTGGCTCTTGAAGATTTTCTTCTGTATAGCTTTATTCTAACATTTAAGTCCATGATTCGTTTGGAGTTAATTTTTGTATGAACTGTAAGACATAGTGGGATGCATAATTTGCTTCAGCACCATTCGTTGAAAGGCAGTCTTTCCTCCACTGAGTTACTTTTGCATCTTTGTCAAAACCTCTTTGGGCATATTTGTGTAGGTCTGTTTCTGGGTTCTCTGTTCTGTTCAATAGACCTATGTGTTACTTCTGCTAATAACACATAGTCTTGATTACAGAGCTACGTTGTGAAATGAAATAGACTGATTTCTATTTTTTTAAAATTGTTTAAGTTCTTCTAGTTTCTTTGTCTTTCCAGAAAAATTTTAGAATAATCTTATCTATATAAAGAAGTCTTGGTGGGCTTTGGGCAGAAACTGTGTTAAATCTGTGTCAGTTTAGGGAAAATTGATGTAGTTCCTTTGTTGAATCTTAAAAGCCATGGAGAATCCATTCATTTAGATTTTCTTGGACCTCTTTCATTAGCATTTTGTAGTTTTCAGTATATAATTCCTGTGTATGTTTTACTTTTAAACATGCATTTTCATTTTTTGGGGAGTGATTATGAATAGTATCATGTTTTTAACTTGTGTTTTTACCTGTTCTTTGTTAGTGTATAGAGATGTGATTGGTTATTTGTGTGTTGGTCTTGTGTCCTGTGACCTTGTTGAAGTCAGTTATTGGTTTTAAGAGTTGTTTTATAGAGTCTTAAGGGATTTGCAAATACAGGCAATTAAAATTTTTTTTTCTTTCCAAACTACATGCCATTTATTTCCTCTTCTTGTCTTTTTCCTTATCCAGAACTTACAGTACTATGTTGATTAACAGAGCGAGAATCGGTATTCTTGCTTAATTTCCAATTTTGGGGTGATGTGTTCAGTCTTTTCCCGTAAAGCGTAATGTTAGCTCTAGATATGTTGTAGGTAATTTCTATCAAGTTGAGGACGTTCTATATTCCTGTTTTTCTGAGAATTTTTGTTGTGAGTGGGGTGTTGAATTTATTAAATTCATTTTCTGCATTGACTGTTTTGATCATAGGGTTTTCTTCTTTTAGCTATTAATAAGGTATACTGCATTGATTTCAAACATTGAACTAGCCTTGTATCCCTGGAATAAACTTCACTTGGTCGTGGTATATAATTTTTTTGTATATTACAAAATTCTGTTTGGTAACATTTTGTTAAATATTTTAACATCCATAGTTGTGATGGATATTGGTTTGTAGTTTTATTTTTATACTACTTTTGTCTGGTTTTGCCATCAGGGTAATATTAGATTTATAAAATGAATTTAGAAGTATTCTCTCATCTTCTATTTTCTGGAAGAAATTATATCAAATTAGTGTTAATTCTTTTTTTTTTTAAGTTTATTATTTTGAGAGAGAAACAGAGAGATAGCGCATGCATGGGCAGGGCAAGAGCAAAGGGAGAGAGACAGACAGACTCCCAAGCAGGCTCCATGCTGTCAGCACAGAGCCTGATGCAGAGCTTGAACTCAAAAACTGAGATCAAGACCTGAGCTGAAACCAAGAGTCGGACACTTAACCTACTGAGCCACTCAGACACCCCAATACTAGTTCTCCTTTAAATGTTGGGTAGAATTCTCCAGTAAAACCATTTAGCCCTGATCATTTCTTTTTTGGAAGTTTTAAAATTATGAATTAAATTTCCTGACTAGTTGGTGGGGTATTAAAATTATCTATTTCATTTTGGGTGAGTTGGGTAGTTTGTATTTTTCAAGGGATTAGTCCTTTTTTTTTTAAATATTTTTAAAAGTTTATTTATTTTTGAGAAAGAGAGTGCAAGTGAGGGAGGGGCAGAGAGAGATTGAGACACAGAATCCGAAGCAGGCTCCAGGCTCTGAGCTGTCAGCACCGAGCCTGACATGGAAGCCTGGCACAGGGTGAGATCATGACCTGAGCAGAAGTTGGATGCTCAACCTACTGAGCCACCAAGGCGCCCCAAGTCCTTTTCATATAAATTGCCAAATTCCTGTGTATAGAGTTGTTCTTAGTATTCTTGTACTATCTTTTTGATGTCTGTGGTTTCTGTAGTGATATCTCCTAATCTTGCTGTTTTAATTGGAAAGTTTATTTCATTTTTATTTGTTGGGATTATTGATGTATTTATATTGTATTTGTATTTACTCCTTTATTCTGTGCTATCCATTTTTTGTGTGTTTTGTCTTCCCATCTGTTTTCTTGCCACCTTTTGGGCTGATATTTTCCTGCCCTCTTTCTCATGTTTCCTGCCATTTGCTTTCTCACGTACTCTTAGAGTTTTCTTAATTTTCTTTTGAAATTTTAATACGTCTAAGTCTAAAACTATCCTATTTTAATCTACAGAATACTTCAACCTGCTCTCCACTCTACCAACCTCCACACATACCATTGTTGCCTGGCAGTTTTGTTCTGTCATTTCTTAACCTCACAAATTTGATACTGTAATTTTATATAGTAAATACATGTTTAAGCTAATCGCCTCATTCCTGGGTTTGTCATTTTCTTTGCTTATCATTCTGCTACCTTAGATTCCTCTGGTTCAGCAGTGATGAGCTTTTTACTTTCCCTTCCCTGTGTTAGACATGCTTTCTTCCTCAAAGGCTTTTGCACCTTTTGTGGCCTATGCTTTGGAATGCTTTTCCTTATATACCCATTGGGTGCCTTGTTACTCCTTCAGTTTCTTATTCAATTACCTTCTGAATGAGACCTTCCCTCTTTAAAATTGCACATCCTTTACCTTTTCATTATGTTTCCTTTTTTCCATTATTTTTGTTCTTTGTATTCATCACCACCTGCCATATTATATATTTTGTTTTTTATGATAAGTTTTAATCTGTGAAACCCTTCAACTCATTCATTGGAATTTTATTATATTTGTAAAATAAAGTTGAGGATTATTGACATATTTTCAGTATTTACTATTTTTATTTACTAACATGATATATTCCTTAATTTATTCAAGGGTTCATTTATGTCTTGTTGCTTTTATGCAGCTCTTGCAAAATTTTTAAATTTATTCCTTTGTATTTTATATTTTTGTTACTTAGACTTATCTTTGCATTTTATATTTTTATGTTATTTAGACTTTTTAAAATACTGGTTTTCCTTATCAGTCACTTAAAAATCTATTTGATGTAGAGAAAACTACAAATTTTCTTAACTTATTATTAGGTCTTAATTTTCAGTGGATTTCTTTATTTTTCCTTTTTTTAAAAAATTCTTTTAATGTTTGTTTATTTTTGAGAGAGAGAGAGAGAGAGAGAGAGAGAGAGACATACACACACACACACAGTATGAACAGGGGAGGGGCAGGGAGAGAGGGAGACACAGAATCTGAAGCAGGCTCCACGCTCTGAGCTGTCAGCACAGAGCCTGACGCAGGACTCAAATCCATGAATTGCAAGATCATGACCTGAGCCAAAGTCGGATGCTTAACCGACTGAACCACGCAGGCGCCCCTTCTTTACATTTACAGTGTAGAAAGTTCTGTCATTTGCAAATGATATATGTTACTTCTTTTATTCTTTTAAATGTTTATTTAGAGAGACAGAGAGGATGAGCGAGTGAGAGACTATGTGCAGGTGGGGAAGGGGCAGAGAAGGAGAGAGAGAGCATCCCAAGCGGGTTCCATGCTTTCAGTGCAGAGCCCAGTGTGGGGCTTGATCTTACAAACCATGAGGTTATGACCTTAGCCAAAATCAAGAATCAGATATTTAACCAACTGAGCCACCCATGCACCTCTAAATGTTCTACTTTTGTAGTAGACAATTTGTATTGTCTAGATACTTCAGAATAACTTTCAATGAGAAAACTTATCTTTTGTAGGTGTTTATGATATAGTGTTTCATCTTTAAAGGTGATATTTGCTACTGATTTCTGATAGCTACCCTTTATCATGTTAACAGAGTTTCATTCTGTTTATTGAGAAGTTTTATCAATAATGTAGATAGGACTTCTTCAAATGCCTTTCTGGCATTAATGCAGATTAATCACATGGCTTTTTTTTTTTTAACTGACAAATCTTTTTGTATTGTTTTACTTCCTTTATCAATTTTCAGAATAATGAGTTTCTCAACATCCTGTAACAGAGATCAGTGAGCTGTATTTTTTGGTTTTTGGTTTTTTCATTAAAAAAATTTTGTTTTAATATTTATGTTTTGAGAGAGCATAAGTAAGTGGGGAGCAGACAAAGAGGGAGACACAGAATCTGAAGCAGGTTCCAGGCTCCGAGCTGTGAGCATGGAGCCCAGTTTAGGGCTGGAACCCAGGAACTGTGAGATCGTGACCTGAGCCGAAGTCAGATTGAGCCACCTACGTGCCCCTGGGTTTGTTTGTTTTTTTTTTTTTTTAAGTAGGCTTCATGCCCAGTATGGAGCCCAGTGTGGAGCCCAGTGTGGGGCTTGAACTCATGACTCTGAGATCAAGATCTGAGCTGAGATCAAGAATTGGACGCTGAACAGATTGAGTCCCCAGGTGCCCCAGTTGTGTATATGTGTTTTAAGTATCATTGTGAACGAATGATTTTTAATGTATTTGATGTGTTTGAATCGATGCGGTTTTTGTTGTCTTCGATGGTCCAGTTGTCGTCTTGGGGCTATTGGTTTGTTTTCTGTGTCCTTCTGACAAGATTCCAGTAGTGTCTAATAACTTCTTTGCTTTCTGGTATGATAAAATCTTCTAGGCTCATCTTGTGCATTTTCTACCCCTGACTTGGAGTTAGCCATTTCTTTAAGGAGCCTGGTTTCCTTTTGTGGGAAATGGTATTTAGATCACAGTCTGTTTTTCCCTACCTTCAAACAATGTTTACTTAATTAAATTTGTAATACTTTTAGATTTATGGAAAAATTAGGAAGATTGTGCAGAGAGTTGCTATATACTAGTTTCCTCCATTCAAGCCAACTTTTTACTATAGAAAGATTCTTACATTTACAAGGTTGAGAATTCCCCCTGTACCCAGTACTCAGCTTCAGCAATTATCAGCTCATCTTTTTTCATGTATCCACTCCCCCCAGTGATTTTTTTTCAAGTTTCAGATATTTTTTATTACTTTCTTAATTGAGGTATAATTGACATATAATGTTATATTAGTTTCAGGTGTACAGCATGATTCACTATTTGTATGTATTGCAAATGATTACCACAATAAATCTAGCAAATATACATCATCTTACAGTTACTAACATTTTTTAAGTCTGTTTTTTTTAAGTTTGTTTATTTTGAGAGAGTCAGAGTGTGCAAGCGGGGGAGGGGCAGAGATAGCAGGGGACAGAGGATCCGAAGCAGGCTCCATGCTGTCAGCAGAGAGCCTGATGCAGAGCTCAAACCCACGAACCATGAGATCATGACCTGAGCCGAAGTCAGACACTTAACTGACTGAGCCACCCAGGCGCCCAACTAAAAATTTTTTTCTTAGGAGAACTTTTAAGATCTCTCTTAGCAACTTTCAGATATACAATATGCTATTACTAACTATACTCATCGTGCTGAACATTATATCCCCATAACATTTAATTTATAACTGAAAGTTTGTACCTTTTGATCCCTTTCACCCATTTCCTCCCTCCCCCCACCCCAACCAAAACCACCAAACTGTTTTATGAGCTTGGTTTTCTTGTTTTTGTTTTGTTTTTAGGTTCCACATTTGAGATCATATGTTATTTGCCTTTCTCTATATGACTTATTTCACTTAGCATAATGCCCTCAGGGTCTGTCCATGTTTTCGCAAATGGCAAGATTTCATTCTTTTATATGACTGAGTAATATTCCATTGTGTGTGTGTAAGCTGCTATATATGTAAAGCTGTGAGGTGTATGTGTATATATACAGCTTCTTTATTCATTCCGTTTTTGGACACTTAGGTTGTTTCCATATCTTGGCTATTGTAGGTAAATAATGCTGCAGCAAACTTGGCAGGGGTGCATATATCTTTTCAAGTTAGTGTTTTCATTTTCTTCAGGTAAATACCTGAATGGAATTCAGTGGAATCGCTGGATCTTTTTACAGTTTTATTTTTAATTTTTTGAGGACCCTCCATGCTGTTTTCCATAGTGGCTGCACCAATTTACACTGCGGCCAGCAGTGCGCAGCGGTTCCCTCTTCTCCACATCGTCACCAACGTTTGTTATTTCTTGTCTTTTTTGATAGTAGCCATTCTGACAGGTGTGGGGGATATCTCATTGCGGTTTTGATTTGCATTTCCCTGATGATGAGTGATGTTGAACATCGTTTCATGTCTTTGTTGACCATTTTTTTAAATGTCTATTTGAAAAGTGTCTATTCAGATTTTCTGGCCAATTTTTAAAAAGTATTTAAATTCCACTTAGCATACAGTGTAATATTAATTTCAGGTGAATGTATAGGGATTCATCACTTCCATACGACTGGTGCTCATTGCAAGTGCACTCCTTAATCCCCATCGCTTATTTTACCCATCCCCCCCCCCCACTTCCTTTCTGGCAACTATCAATTCCCTGTAGTTAAGAGTCTTGGTTTGCAGCTCTGTTTTTCCCTTTGCTCATGCTTTGCTTCTTAAATTCCACATGTGACTGAAATCATACGGTATTTGTCTTTCTCTGGCTGACTTCTTTCACTTAGCAGAATACTCTTTAGCTCCATCTATGTCCATGCAAATTTGCTCAATTTTTAATTGGATTTTTTGGGTTCTTTTTATGAGTTCTTTATGTATTTTGGATATTAACCCCTTATTGGATACATGATTCGCAAATATTTGCTTCCATTAACATAGGTTGCCTTTTCGTTTTGTCGATGGTTTCCTTTGCTTTGTGGAAGCTTTTTAGTTTGATGTAGTTGCACTTAGTGTTTTTGTTGTTGTTGCTTTTGCTGGTGGTGTCAGATTTAAAATAACATTGCCAAGGCCTGTGTCAAGGAGCTTGCCAGCATGTTTTCTTCTAGGATTTTTATGGATTCAGGTCTTGTGTTCAAGTCTTCAGTCCATTTTGAGTTCATTTTTGTGTATAGTGTAAGATGTTGGTCCAGTTCGTTCTTTAGCATGTGGCTGTTCAGTTTTCCCATATTGAAAAGGCTGTCCTTTCTCCATTGTACAATCTTGGCTCCTTTGTTACGAATTGATTGACTGTATACGAGTGGGTTTATTTCTGGGCTCTCTATTCTGTTCCATTGATGTATATGTTTTTTCATGCCACTACCTTACTGTTTTGATTATTTTAGCTTTGTAGCATAGTTTGAAAATAGGGAGCCTGATGCCTTCAGCTTTATTCTATTTTCTCAAGATTGCTTTGACTATTTGCAGTCTTCCCCAAATGATTTTAAAGGAAATCTCATGTATAATCTTATCCATAAATATTTTAATATGCTACTATAAGGATAGAAATCCTCTAAACTAAATAACGTACAAGGTTTATGTTAAGCCATTTTTATTTTCCTGGATTAGACTATATTTGGGTACTTTGAGGGCTTTTGTGTCTATACTCAATGGTAATATTGATGAAAGACTTCGCTGGTCCACATTGGGAAATGAGAAGAAATAGGTGGTATTCTAGGCTCCCTTTTTCATCAGGCTTTTGCTTAAAATTTGGTTGGATGAGTCTGACTCCCTGATGTTTAGAAAACAAAAAATTGCATATTTAAAAAATTTTGTCTTCAACAGATTTTTTTGTTTGCCTTCTAACACGTATTTAACTTAAAAAAAATTTTTTTTTTAAATCTTTATTTATCTTTGAGAGAGAGAGAGAGAGAGAGAGAGAGAGAGAGAGAGAGAGAAAGCACGAGCAGGGGAGGGGCAGACAGACGGAGAATCTGAAGCAGGCTCCAGGCTGTGAGCTGTCAGCAGAGTCTGCCGTGGGGCTCGAACTCATGGACCGTGAGATCATGACCTGAGCCAAAGTTGGACTCTTAACCGACTGAGCCACCCAGGTGCCCCCCAAAAAATTTTTAATGTTTATTTACTTGAGAGAGAGAGAGAGAGAGAGAGAGAGCGAGCGCGAGCGTGCACGCGCACACGCGTGCGCACACACCAGTGGGGGAGGGGCGAAGAGCGAGGGAAACTGAATCCTAAGCAGGCTCCAGGCTCTAGGCTCTGAGCTGTCAGCACAGAGTCTGACGCGGGGCTCAAACCCATAAACCATGAAATCATGACCTGAGCCGAAGCCGGAGGCCCAACGATTGAGCCACCCAGGTGCCCCTGTATTTAACTTTTTGACTTATTGTTTTGAACAGCTTTTAAGAAACAGAATTCCATCTTTTCCTTGAAGGCTTGGTAGAAACTATTCATTAAGCTGTTTGGTCCAGGTAGGTGCTTTTGGAAGTAGTGGGGGCAAAGATAATAGATCTCTTCTCCAAATCAGGTTGCGTATATTTTTGTAGGAAGTAACTTTAAGTTATTAGAATATAGTTGCATGTGCTGTTCTCTTTGTTTAAAGAAATTTGCTTGGTGTTTGTGGTCTTTAATGTTCTTTTTCTCATTCTCAAGACTGTTTTCTTTCCCTTTTATGGACCTGATGTTAGAGACTTTTCTGCGTTTGCTATATAATTCATGCTTTTTTAATCTTTTAATTCTTTACTCTTTTGAGGGTGTGCGTTACTGTTTCGCTTTTCTAACACTTACTAATTTTAAATTTTGTATTGTATGATAATAGAAGCATTTAGGGAGATGTTCTCCCAAGCTTTGGCTTACTTTATAAATTTTGAAGTGTAGTATTCTCTTTATTTCTTTTATTTTTAAAAAGTTTTTTGCTTTTAAGGTTTATTTTTGAGAGAGGGAAGGACAGCGGGGAGGGACAGAGAGAGAGGGAGAGTTGTATCGCAAGTAGGCTTTATATTCTTGGAGCTTGAACTCACAAACCTTGAGATCATGACCTGAGCCAAAATCAGTAATCAGATACTTAACTGACTGAGCCACCCAGACACCCCTTTATTGTTTCTTTTAATAGTTGATTTTCAGTTTTGATTCCTTCAGCCTAGGAGTTAATTTAATCAATGTGTTGTAAGGAAGAGATCCACATATGTTCTCTCAGGTAAAAGGGATTTAATTATAGGGAAAACATGAATTCACAGGAATACAGTGCTACGAACTAAAGCCTCCTGTGACCTCTGAAATGGATAGGAATTAGAGTATTTTTCTAATTTGTCACCTAACTTCTCTTATGGCTTGGCCACTCCTTTGATGAATTGGTATACATCTGGTAGTTTTTCTTTATCCATTCCTACTTATAAAAAAAGATGTAAGCTGTTTTAATATTGTAGTTGGGGGGCACCTGGGTGGCTCAGTTGGTTAAGTGTCTGACTTTGGCTCAGATCATGATCTTTCAGTTTGTGAGGTCGAGCACCACATTGGACTTTCTGTGGTCAGTGCAGAGCCTGCTTTGGATACTCTGTCCTCCTCTCTCTCTGCCCCTCCTCTGCTTGTTCATGTTCTTTCTCTCTCTCAAAAATAAATAAACATTTAAAAAAATATATTGTTGGGATAGACAGTGTTAATAATGTGATTTATCAGCTTCCCACTGTAGCTCCTTTCCCTACCGTATATAATACATCCTAGCAGATGGAGGATCTACAAAGTTTGTGTTGATCTTTACCATGGCTTCCAACCTATTAGAACTTCCCCAAATTCTGAACTACTTGCGCAGTTTCTGTCTTATGTTTAAGAGTTGAAGAGCAGGGCACCTGGGTGGCTCAGTCAGTTGAGTTTCCGACTCTTGATTTCAACTCGGGTCATGATCTCACAGTTTGTAAGTACAAGCCTCGTGTTGATCTCTGCTCTGGGAGTATGGAGCCTGCTTGGGATTCATTCATTCATTCATTCATTCTCTCTCTCTCTCTCTCTCTCTCTCTCTCCCTCCCTCCCTCCCTCTCCCCCCTTTTCTCTCTGTCCCTCCCCGACCTGCTTGCTCTCTCAAAAAAAATAAACCTAAAAAAATAAAGTTGAAGAGCAGTCTCAGAAATCTTCTTACTACTCATTGGGTATTGCATGTGAGTATCATGTTTACTTCCTTAATGAGGTGTTTTCTAAATGTAGCGCTTTTCAACTTGCCTTCACTCCTATAACTAATGTTCCAATTATATGTCCCAGCTTTAATTTTTAAAATAATTTTGTTACTTTAATTTGATAAATAAGGTTGATTTAAAGTTCCAGTTTTAATTTATATTAGCTTTTCTTTAGAAATCCAGATTGTTTATGTATGTTCTTAAAAATTAGTCATGCCAACATATTTCTAGTTCATAGAATTGCCTTAAAATCAGTTAACAAGTATTTATTGAAATTCTTTTGTGTAGAGCATATAGGAATTGTCACTGAAGTTTTAGGAGACAGACTTTGGGAGGCAGCAGGGTGGACTGGATAAAGTCCATTTGAAAAAAATTACACTAAAAATTATACTAAAGATATAGACATTAGAGGTTGGTGTAGAACAACAACTGAAATCCATTCTTGGTAGGATTGGTAGCAGGCCCACCTTACCTGGTGACAGCTGAAATTTGGTTGAAGACTGAGTTAAAAAAAAAAATCCCTTTAAGAAGAAATGGGATCCAGCAAGATTTGTCAAGAAAAATACACCCATAGAGCTTGACTTAGCTCCATAGAGAAGTATCTTAATAGCAAATGCTAACTAGAGGAGAGTTTTTGCTGTTGTTTGTTTTTGAATAGAAATAGATGGCCAGAGGGATGAAGTGACTTTTCCAGCATCCTGAGTTTTGATGCCAGGACTTGACCTACATGCAATTACTAATTGCTGTTGTGAGGTTTTCCACAGGACACCACTGGCTCAAAGCCGTCCTTTTTCGGCAGTACTTCACCTTTGCAGTATTTTGCAATACAGAGAATGCCCTTTCCTGGTTTCCTTTGCCCTTCCCCAAACCAAGGGATTTTTTTTTTTTTTTTGCTTCAGAATTTCCTGATTCCACATTCATGTGCTGCGTTCTTATCTCTTCCTTTTTGTTTATATATTTACAATAGTTAATAGAGCCAATTGCATTAGCATTCTTTGCCAGATAAAGTTACCATTGGAAAATAAATGATATGAGACCTCCCAGAAATTCAGTTTTGAGATCACAGCTTAGGGTGACTTTGTGTTCTTTTTTGTCATTTCTGTAAAAAAAGTCTCCTTAAAGACTATCCGAAAATAAGGAGAGAAGCAAAGTAATGAATTCAGAGTTAGATTTCTTTAGAAGGTATCACAGATATATCTGTATGACTGCCTTTGTTAGTGTTCTCATGATTTAATGTTGCTTACGCTACTGTAATAATATAAGCCAGCTTCAACTGAAGTATTAGGATTGGGGACTTTGGGAAAGGTGCACTGCATTGTTGCTTGGGAAGGCATTTGGCAAAGCTGTCCTGGTCCTTTTTATACGTGAAACCTTGAGTAAACTGTAACTTGACATAGGCCAAGAATGTTCTTGTTTTTCATCATTGTCCATAGCATTGGGGTAAGATAGATAAAATCCTCATTTTAACATATGGAGGAAATGGAAGTGAGTTGAAGTGGAATGGCCATGGTATATGTTGCTGTTAGAGGATGATTTAGGCTGCGTAGTTCAGTGTGGTAACTGTGGGCTGCTGAGGCTCTGAAGCACTTGAAAGTTGTTAGTCCAAATGGAGATATGCTCCAAGTGTAAAATATACTGGATATTGAAGACTTAGTATTAAAAAGCATCTGAGACTTTTTTAAAAAAATGGATTACTTTTAAATCACAAAAATTGATTACATGGGGAAATAATATTTTTGATAAATTGGGTTAAATAAAGCATATGAAAATTTTAACTTTTACTGTAACTGCTAAATATTTAGAATTAAATATGTGGTTCCTATTTCTTTTTTTTTTTTTTTTTTTTTTTACGTTTATCTATTTTTGGGACAGAGAGAGACAGAGCATGAATGGGGGAGGGGCAGAGAGAGAGGGAGACACAGAATCGGAAACAGGCTCCAGGCTCTGAGCCATCAGCCCAGAGCCCGACGCGGGGCTCGAACTCCCGTACTGCGAGATCGTGACCTGGCTGAAGTCGGACGCCTAACCGACTGCGCCACCCAGGCGCCCCTGTGGTTCCTATTTCAATTGGACAGTGCTAGTTGAGTATAAAAAATGGTTGCTAGGATTGCAGCTTCTAGGATTACAATGTTCTCTGATTTGTACAGTATAAAATACGGAGATATATGGAGGAGAACTATGATACAGCTTGTACATGCAGAGTACTTTGACATATTTAAATTTTTTTTTTATTTTTTTTATTTTTTTATTTAAAAAAAAATTTTTTTTTTCAACGTTTATTTATTTTTGGGACAGAGAGAGACAGAGCATGAACGGGGGAGGGGCAGAGAGAGAGGGAGACACAGAATCGGAAACAGGCTCCAGGCTCTGAGCCATCAGCCCAGAGCCTGACGCGGGGCTCGAACTGACGGACCGCGAGATCGTGACCTGGCTGAAGTCGGACGCTTAACCGACTGCGCCACCCAGGCGCCCCTGACATATTTAAATTTGTTTGCATTTTAGAAAACTAACAAGTATCATTCTTGACAACTATTTAAAAGCCATCCAGAGTTTAAACAATTGCTACTGGGCTATCCATGAGACGTAAAAGTGCATAACTGAGGACCTACATGAATCAGTACCAGCTGTAGGTATTGCCTCGCATACTTACCAGATTGGGAAGGAATCCCAGGTAGCTGTGGAGTGTGTAGCACTGAGGAGAGGTGGGCAAATAATCCTTAGGGACGATTTGTGAGGGTCAACTCAGATCTTACTCTTCTTTCTGACTAGATGGGGCACTTGTGTACCAGTAAATCAGACCCGAGTGTGGTTTAACCTCCCAAGTTCTGAGAATCACTAAGTAGATGGATGTAAGAGGCAGCCAGTTATTAAAAGTATCTGCTAGGTTTTGTTAATAAATAGATGGCGAGATGTGAAGCAAGAACTGCTTGTAAACTTCATCTTATACCCAAGACCAAGTTAGCAGAGTGGCATGGGGAGAATCTTGCCCTTTAAGATTTATGACCGATCCTTTCCTTGCTTTTCAGAGGTCTTTTCCTCATTGGATACTCAGCTGGGGATTTCACTTGTTTTAGAAGTGTGCTAAATAAGATGTATGTGAATTTTAGCTTTAATATTTAAAAATGACTTATTTTCTTACTGTTAGGGTCAGGCGTAAGGCAGGGTAAAGATAGGAGTCAGAGGCTAAAAAGTTTTAGCAGTCAAAGGCTTTATTTGGGAACTAAGGTCTTGGGCGAGGGTCTGTGACGCAGGGAGAGAGAGAGGAGTCAGGGAAGTCGCACCCAGGTGTGGTGGGGTGGGGTTTTTAAGGCGCAGCGGTTCCGGGTTTAGGTCTGGGTGGGCCTTTTTCGCGTCAGGTCGTGCTGTCGCTCGGTGATTGGTTGACCTCCAATTCCTTCCGGCACGCTACTGGGGGCTTTTCATTGGGTTGCGCTGGCAAGATGGCCGCCCCCTCTACTGTGGTTCCAAGGACATCCTAACACTTACGTGGTCTGTTCCTCAATAATTTGAGTTGGGATGAAAAATTCGTTGGATTTTGAATCACAATTTTGTCTTGATTTTGCAGATTTACTGCTTCGCCTCGGAAGTTACGCTTATAGTTTTTGCAAAAATCTAATTTTTTGTTTGGTTAATTTATGACAGTACTGTAACAAACATTACATTGTGTGTTGATAGGGCTTACTTTTGTAAAGAAAATTTTCATTGGTTATAAATTTCATAGGCGTAAAGCAAATATGCGTTTACACTTGAGCATAATCAGATAATGAAGTGGTTAGTAGAAACCGATAGACCGTAGATTATCAAAATTAAGAATACAGCAAAACATAACACCATAACTTGAATATAACTTGGACAGGCAGTGGCTCTATAAATAGGATCAGTTCTAAGTGGTATGTGAAAATGCTGGTTATTGGCGTATACCAGTTGATAAAATGCTGGTAAATCAGATTTTACAGTCTGTCTTAGTTGGATGGAGTTTTTATAAGCTTGGGGATGACTCTTGGCTTATGTCCTTTTTTTTTCCTTTCCTTTTAGAATATGGTTTCTAGCTTTAGGGTTTCTGAACTACAAGTGTTACTAGGCTTTGCTGGACGGAATAAAAGTGGACGCAAGCATGACCTCCTGATGAGGGCGTTGCATTTGTTGAAGAGTGGCTGCAGCCCTGCGGTTCAGATTAAAATCCGAGAATTGTACAGACGCCGATATCCACGGACTCTTGAAGGACTTTCTGATTTATCCACAATCAAATCTTCGGTTTTCACTTTGGATGGTAGCTCATCACCTGTAGAACCTGACTTGGCCGTGGCTGGAATCCACTCGTTGCCTTCCACTTCAGTTACACCTCACTCGCCATCCTCTCCTGTTGGTTCTGTGCTGCTTCAAGATACTAAGCCCACGTTTGAGATGCAGCAGCCATCTCCCCCAATTCCTCCTGTCCATCCTGATGTGCAGTTAAAAAACTTGCCCTTTTATGATGTCCTTGATGTTCTCATCAAGCCCACGAGTTTAGGTAAGTGTTAGAGAAATCAATTCCTTGTAGATGAGAGAATAAATAAAGCAAGAGGCTTTCAGCTATTGATCAATGATTTGCTGTTACTACTATAAAATTGAGACATTAATGCCAAATAAATGCCAGATAAGAAATATCGGCAACCATGATGGAAATCTAATATAAAACTGTTCATTCATCATACCAGCATTCTTATGGCTTAGAACTCAAATTGCTTCTGTCTATATAGGAACAGATACAAATATTACTGTCTGTAATTGGTATTTTGATGCTTTTACAGAGATTTAGTTTCTGTTTAACATAGTGTTTAGACTACTTTCCTAAGAAATAAACCTTTCATACTTCATTTTTTTCTAAATTGGCATGCAGAGTTTAGGTTTTTATTTAATACCCATCAACTGCTCAGAAAATTTAATGGATTTTATCATTACTAAAAATTGATACATGGGACTTTAACAAATTTTTACCAACATTGATGGCTTCTTTGTTGTAATGGTATGATTTTTTTTTTTTTTTTTTACCACCTAATGGAATTGTTTATAGAGTTCTTGGGATTTATTGATGAAATAAATTGTTTGGGAGATGGCGTTTCATAGTTAATTTGGGAGATTTTTCCCCCCCATCCTGGGAAAAACCCTTTTTATTTGGGTTTTTATTTCAAGTCATCTGAAAATTCTCTTAAATATATCAATGTGCTTTTTCCCTTTTGTTTAGCATTATGCTGGTGTATATCTTGATTGAGCCAGAAGGAAATTTTGAGGGGTAGGGCTTGTTAATGGGGTTGGTATGGCCTGATTGATGGTAAGCCAAGGTGGCTATGCTTTTCCCAGCTCCTTTATCCTCACTTTATCTTTCTTTCTTTTTCTTTCTCTTTCTTTCTATCTATCTATCTATCTATCTATCTATCTATTTAATTTTGAGAGAGAGTGAGCAGGAGAGGTGCAGAGAGAGAGGAGGATAGAGGAACCGAAGCAGGTTCTGTGCTGACAGCAGAGAGCCTGATGTGGGGCTCAAACTCACAAACTGGGATTATGAGCTGACCTGAAGTCAGATGCTCAACTGACTGAACCACCCAGGCGCCCCTCCCTCCCTTCTCCTCGCTTTGAATGTTTTTATTTAGCAATACTTAGCCAGACAGAGTAATGCATTTTATTCCTTCATTACATTCATTATGAAGTAAGGGTTCTGTGTTCATGTTTTATTATTTGTGCAAAGTCCTCTGAGTAGAATTATTGTATCAAAGAGTAAGAACATTTTAATTTTAAACTCTTGATAACCTATTGGTAAATTAGTTCCCAGAAAAGCTGTGCCATTAAAAAAAAATTTTTTTAATGTTTATATATTTTTGAGAGAGAGAGAGACAGAGTATGAGCTGGGGAGAGGCAGAGAGAGAGAGGGAGACACAGAATCTGTAACAGGCTCCAGGCTCTGAGCTGTCAGCATAGGGCCTGATCCAGGACTCAAACTCACGAACTGCAAGATCATGACCTGAGCTGAAGTTGGCTGCTTTACCCAACTGAGCCACCCAGGCATCCCAAAGCTGTGCCATTTTAAACTACACAAGCAAAATGAGAGAATGCCTCTCATTGCCTTTCTTCCTGCCTTTATTAGGTATTATTAAAAACAGATCTTGGCAGTTTCGACAGGCAAAAGCTTGTATCTTTAGATTTTTTATTTTTAAAACATTTTAATTGTTTATTACCCATTTAACTTTCTTTTATGATTTTACAATCATCTTTAACCCTTTTTTTTTAAACTGGTTGATTTAACTGGTTAAAATGTTTCCATAATTCTTTTTATTTCTCCCTCTTGTCATGGTTTTTGGTTTATACCAGTGGACAACACGGCTCATTCCCATGTTTCTTTCTCAGCAGTTGTTGCGAGTTTATTTTTTGTATGTATTTTGAGAAAGATTCAGACTGGTAATATGCCTACTAGGAGGCCCTACCTCATGGGACTCCTCAGGAGTATGGCTAAGGTGAGGGTCTTACCTTGGGAGGTAAGAGGGTCTGTGGGGTTGTAGTTAACACTGGAAGGTACTTAAGAGACATGATTGCATGCCTAGAAAGAAGACTGGAGAGAAGGTGAATCGTGTGTCTTCTGTGCTTATTAGCGTCAGTGGTGCACCAAGGGGTGAACTCTGGAGGGGCTTCGTGAGATCTTTTCTCATTTTCCTGCTTTGTTCAAAAATAGAAAATAGTTTTCTTGCTTTTCTGTATTTCAAGAGTTCTGTTTATCTTTATTTTTATGAACTTTATAAACTGATACTTGTTTTATCTACTTTAAAATTTTTCTTAATGTTTATATATTTTTGAGGTGGGGGGGAGAGGGGCAGAGAGAGGGAGACACAGATCTGAAGCAGGTTCCAGGCTCTGAGCTGTCAGCACACAGCTGGACATAGAACTGGAACTCATGAACCGCGAGATCATGACCTGAGCTGAAGTCAGACTCTTAACCAACTGAGCCACCAGGGCACCCTGATACTTGTTTTAAAATGAGGCTTAAACATTTCCGTACCCTACCTTCCCTAAAGAGAAGAAGTTTTCTTACTGTGTATCATCTTGTTATGTTAGATTGATAAAGCAGTGATCTGAGAAATGCTCTTAGATTTGGAGGCAGAAAGTTAGAAAATCCACATTAGTGTATAGTCTGCCAAATGAAAGTGGCAAAAATTTAATCATTTCCAGTAATGACCTTCAATTGAGAATTTTTCGTGTCATATTGTCTAAAGCTGCGTAATGACATCCAGAAGTTTTCTTAAGTTTTATTAATTTGGTTTTATAATATTGAAAATACATTATAAAAATAGAAATTCTGGGAAAGTCCTTTTGTTTGGAATCCTGCTATGGAGAAACCTATTTACATTTGGGAATTGAGAATTTAAAATCCTTAGGAGTCAAGCGATGTCAAATCCATATTTCAAAGCACATACTCTTGACATCTGTAAGCCAGTCTGTGTATTCTTGTTTTTATATACAGTTGATTAGATGATTTTTAGGCCATCAGCATATTGTTAGGTAGGAAATTATTGACTACACGAAAGAGAATAGAAGAACCAGGTAGAAAAAATAGACACAAGAGGTAAAAAAAAAAATGTCCTTCTAAAACCTCTTGATATTGAAGCCAATAACCCTTTAGTATTGAGGGAATTGCTGTTACAGCATGGCACATACATTGATGCTTAAAGAAAGAACACAGGGTCCCTTGGTGGCTCAGCTGGTTAAGTGTCCTACTCTTGATTTTAGCTCAGGTCATGATCTCACAGTTTGTGAGATTAAGCCCTGCATTCGGCTCTGAGCTGACAGCACCGGAGCCTGCTTGGGATTCTCTCTCCCTCTCTCTCCCTGTCTCTCTCAAAATAAATAAACGACCTTAAAAAAAAAAAAAAAGAACCCCTAAAACAACCATCATATGTATATTCTATTTAATAAGATACATTGTTACATAGTTTTGCAGTGTGGAATTATTTCCTTTAAGAATGGTTAAAATAAAAATATTTTAGCATTTAAAATGAAAAACTGTGGCATCTAAAAAACATGAGTGTACACAATACTAAATGACACAGACAGCTTTTTTCCTTCTTTTGTAAGACAGCTTCTTTTAAAGATGCAATCCTTTGGGATTTTTCTATTTAAGAAATTTGTGTTCAATCTGTACAAAAAGAATATATATAAAACATTAAGCTATAAAGGACATCAGTGAAATGAACACTTGTGAAACCACAATTTCATTTTTTTTAAAAAAAAAAATTTTTTTTTAAACGTTTATTCACTCCTGAGAGACACAGAGAGACAGAGCATGAATGGGGAAGGGGCAGAGAGAGAGGGAGACACAGAATCTGAAGCAGGCTCCAGGCTCTGAGCTGTCAGCACAGAGCCTGACATGGGGCTCGAACTTGCGAACCGCGAGATCATGACCTGAGCCGAAGTCGGACAGACACTCAACTGACTGAGCCACCCAGGCGCCCCCAACTTCCTTTTTTAAAAAGGAACATTGCCAATATCTTCAAGCCATCTCCTTGCCTTTTCTGAGTTAAATCACTATTCTGAATTTATGTTCCTCTTCTTTGCTTGTTTTACCATATGTGTATGTGCATTTTTTTTTAAAGTAATGTTAATTGACTTTTGAAATTAGGTGATGGTATATATATTCTTTTGTGGCTAGCTCTTTTTGTTCACTCTGCCTGAAAGCATTATATGTTGATACATCTGGCTGTTGGTATTTTGTGAAATACCTTCAATATATTTTGAGCCTTTCATTCCTTAAAATCTCCTCATTTTGCTCTTCAGATTACAGAAGTAATTTATGCTAGTAATTGAAAATTCAATAGAAATATAACGGAAAAGGAAAGCCCCTCATAATGTCATCTGTTACTCAGCTAGAGTTGTATCAATAGTTAACTGTTTTTCTGCATATGTTGTGTCATCTTCTTTTCTCCTTGTTCATTTAAAAAGCTTTTTCTAACTACAGAGCCACTGTGCCACATTTCTAGCGAGAGAGGACACGATTCTACTTGTATGCTCTGTGAATACCACCTCCTGGAGCTTTGTATCATGATAATCTTTCTTAATTAACACAGTTTCTTGGAAATATATTATAGATTTCTTGGAAATATATCTATAGATTTATAGATAAAAGTAGATCTTTTATCTTGTAGATGTGCCATAACTTAACCAGTATTCTGTTGATACACATTTTCAATTTTTTATTATTTATTTGGAAATATTTTGGTATCTAGCATGTGTCAGTCATTATTCTTGTAGTTTTTCAACATTGCACTGTTAACATTTTGCATACGTGGTTCTGAATACTTGTGTGCCTATTTATGAAGTGTAATGTGTCTGTGAAATTGTTGGGTCAAAGAGTTAGGAGTACTTAATATTTTGATATTCAACTTTTGGAGAGAATTTCAGCAGTTGCTTCAGAAGCCTTGTGCCAGTTTATAATCCAGTAGTATATGAATGTGTTGTTTTCTCTACACCGTCATCAGCATTGGTCTTTTAATTTATTATTGGTCTTTTAATCTTTAAAAGTTGAAAAATTAATGAGAATCAGCATCTTTTCATATTCTTAAATTCCCAAGTTATTAGGAAATAGTCATTAAGCTTCTGGGTACAATTAAACAGGTTTAAAGTGGTATGCACATTAATGGAAAGCCATTAAAGTAGAGTCTCACTTCTGAAGAATTTGGATACATTCAGACACTATACACATCATTTTTATTAACCCAGTTAACACATATATAATGAGGATGTCATTTGAATATGGTCATTGTAGTCTAATCGTGGAGAAGTCAGAAGTATGAGATGAGATTAGGAAGTTTGTTATGTAGTTGGGGAGGTAATGTTAACATGAGAGTCAAGTAGCAATGAGGTATGTGCCTGTATGATGAAGCACTGTAAATTGTGTATCTGGAACTCAAATGTCAGACTAAAGAATGGGGAAGGCAGTCAAGACTTGTTGGAGTAGGAGTGAGACTTTGAAGGATGAATTTGTCTACTTTGAATTGGTGGTGTTCACAGGAGAAGAAACACCAAGAGAGGGGAGAACTGTGAGTAGTCCCAGGAGTAGAAATGAAAGTGGCACAGTTGTGAGACCTCACTGAGGAAACTGCTTTTGAGTAGAGGACGCCTTGAGGGGAGACATTGGAAATGCAGGTTTGCTAGGGAAGAGGTGGCCATTGTTTTGGGGACCCTTCTAGATAAGGGGGTTTAGATTGGGCTCATTTGGAAGTAGGGCGCTGCTGAGCATGTCTGAGCAGAGGAGAGGTGGTGAAGGTGATGCCAAGGGTGACTCGCTCATTTCTGCTGGGAGGCAGCAGAAGGGCAGCGTTGAGACTTTGTTTGCACAAACAGGTTTTAAATAGGATGGTAGTAGTGAAAATGGAGAGGAAGCCGTCAGTGAGAACATCTTAGAAAGCAGGACTTCATGACTAATTGGATATAGAGGATGAAGAAGAGGACTGGAAAGGGAATGAATGATTTCTAGTGACTGGAAAATTGGTGACTAGTCTCCTTTTCCAAAATTCTGAATTAGGGTTGCCTGGGTGGCTCAGTAGGTTAAGTGTGCGACTTCGGCTTGGTCATGATCTCACAGTTCATGAGTTTGGTCTCTGTGCTGACAGCTCGGAGCCTGGAGCCTACTTTGGATTCTGTGTCTCCCTCTCTCTCTGCCCCCACCCACCCCCCTCTCTTTCAAAAATAAACATTAAAAAAAATTTCTGAATTAAAGTCACTGTTTTTATAAGAAGCACGAAACCTCAGTACTCTACCCTCCCCTCGTGATCTTTGCAGCTGTTGTCTAGGGAAAAAAGTATTTTCATATTAAATATCACTGATGATTATTAATATAGTGATGGTTTCTGTTTAGATAAAATTCTTTTAAACGACTCAGGTTTCTGAGTAAATGTCATTAAATTAGAACAGTTTGGGTGTGTATATAGGAGGATTATCATTTAAAAAGTATTCACATAAAACAGGAGTGATAGCTGTTTGTAAACAGTTGAATATTGGAATATAAAATCACTTAGGTGTTTATCGAAAGCATTCTATGTGCCTGTTATGTCCAGTGTGTTAAGAAATAAGTTATCAAAAATGAATAATTTGTGAATATAGAACAGAACTCCTTATATTTCTTCTATTATAACTTTTTATATTGTTGTGTGTGTGTGTGTGTGTGTGTGTGTGTTTTATTTGTACATGTTGAAGTTGTTCCTTCTACTTTTGATGCAGAGATACAATGGGAAAAGAAGTAAAGTAAGAGTATGCTTTGATTGGCGGTGATGGTACAGTTAATTGATGGGTGACAGGGAAGCAGATAGCTCAGGATACAGATCTTAGGTAATGCGGTGTAATAAACTGATTTATTCATTGTTACTTTATGAGTTATTTTATTTACAAATAAGCTAGACTGAGCCATGATAATGCACAAAGCTGCCTATAAAACATCTTGGTTTCTCTCTTCTTTCCTGAGTGGGAAAGCCCCTGTTAACCTAGGCACTCACTGCTAGGAAGTATTCTTGACCAAATATAAACCAGTTTATCAAAAGGTGTCCATGTAACTTTCTGCGCTGGGGGAACTTGGGAGGTTTCCTGTTTCACTAAGAATATTTCACATTGTTAGGCATGTTACAATATTTTCTACCTGAATATCTTACCAGGAAAAGTCATAATTATTGAATAGTTGGCAAAATGCATCTGTTGGACTGTATTTCTTTTTTCTCTTGAAATTTTGCTATCTCTTTCAAAACAGACACTTTTGGGGCACCTAGATGGCTCAGTCGGTTGAGCCAAAGTCCAACTTTGGCTCACGTCATGATCTCGTAGTTCGTGGGTTCAAGCCCTGCATCAGGCTCTCTGCTGACAGCTCAGAGCCTGGAACCTGCTTTGGATTCTGTGTCTCCCTCTCTCTTTGCCCTCCCTCACTGTCTCTGTCTCTGTCTCTTAAAAATAAAATATACATCAAAAAAATAAAAACAGGCTTTTTATTAGTAAAAAGCTTTTAATTAGTAAGACTTTTAATTAGTAAGACTTCTGGAACTGAAAATATTATCACATGTTTTCAGAATGCTTCCACATACATTATTGATTTGATCCACAAAATAGCCATTAAGAGGCAGCTGAGCAAAATGTTATTCCCATTTTAATTGAGGAGTAAAGAAGGACTTGGAAGATCTTATGTGAATTTCCTATATCACTTGGATAGTAACCAGTAGGGCTAGATGAGGATACGGGAATGTTCTGGTCCACTAATGCTTCAAAAGGTGGAAGGAACCAATATCCATAAAGGTAGAGTAGTCATAAGTATTATGTCATATCAGCAGGCCTCGTCAGTTAGTTAATTATAAATGAAGCTGGACACAATGATAGAACTTGGAATTTACAAGATTAATGCTAAAATTACTTTATGAAATTGTGGCATAGTTTTACTTATTGCTGTATAAAACATTGTTTCAAAGTACAGTGATGTAAAACAACCATCTTATTATGTTCATGGATTTTATGTGTTAGGAATTGGAAGGACAGTGTGGATAGCTTGTCTCTACCCCAAGATGTCTGGGGTCTTAACTAAGAAGACTTTAGGGTTGGGGGTGACTTGATGGCTGGAAGCTGGGATTGCATCTTCACTCGTGTGGTGGCTATGCTACCTGTTGGTTGGACTCAGCTTGGCTCTTGGCTAGAGTACTCACATAAGGCTTCTTCCTGTGGTCTCTTTTGTGCTCAGGAGCAAGGAAGAAGTGCATGGTGTTTTTATGATCTAGCCTTGAAAATTATATACCATCACTTATGCCACACACTATCGATTAAAGCAGTCACAAAGGGACATTCAAGTTCAAAGGGGGGGGTAATAGAGACCCCACCACTTCACTGGAAGAATGTCAAGGTTATAAGAAGGGTGTGATGGAAGATATTGTTGTAGCTGTCTTTGAAAAACAGAACATACCTTATGGAGGTTTGTTTAAAAAAGAAAGGGTTTGAGTAAAGTCATACCTGATTCATGTCCCGGAGTCATGGTCTTTTTCATTTTTCATTTGCTGCTGTTAACATAAAAGTGTTCATGGGATCGGTGTAGATTTGGTTTTCTGATCCCAAGTTGGAGACACTACTGGGTAGAAAATGTACTGTAAAACCTGCAACTTTCTGCTTGATATCCTGCCATTTTTTTCCCCCTGATTTGTATTAAAATGACAGTTCAGCTAATAGATTTACCTTATGGCAAGTTTTGTGTGCTTTTGGCTGCTATTCTGTCATAAAATTGTCTTGTCAGTGTTAATACAAATTGGATTTTATTAGCATATGCACTGCTTTTTTTGTTGTAAGTCCCTGAAGTTCAGTAATGGTACACAATGATGAAACATCTTTTTTTTTCCCCATAGAAACAAGGTAGTTATTTGGTATTATATTTTAAAGGACAGAAAATTGGGCATCAAATAAATTGGCAAAAACTATGTCAGAAAAAAGGCTCTGCAAAAACATGTTAAGATATAAACTGCTAACATGAAACTGCAGATTCTGTAAATTGTACATGTTGGCATATGCTGATTATGGAAGCATTCCAGTTTCAATGTAAGTTTCATGGTATATGGGTACTTTCTGGGTAGGTGGACCCCAGTCACCCAGTCAAGGCCTCAAATACTGGCATTTGCACTGGGTGAATTGACCAAAGGTCTTGCACCTAGTTTTGCAGTTGTAGATATCTGACATTTTTAGTGCACAAAGAGTGGATCTGTCCCTGGGGAGACAGACCTAGGTTAATCAAGTTTATCAGAATGAAATAAGAATCACAGCCGTTGGGCAGAAATAACTGTATCCTTTTTGCCATTGTCACATCTTCTGCGTATGTTAAAAATCCTGCCTTTCAGTGCCATTCCTTTTGCTTTAAAGGGTTATCTTTTTAAGGAATTCATAAAAAACAATGTATTCTTTTACCTTTACCACTTATTTACTGTTTGTATTGGTTTTCATTCCTGAAAATTTGGTTTTGAATTTGGTATCATTTCTTTTTATCCTGGCAGTTTCCTTTACATTTCTTGTAGTACTTGCTTTCAGCAAATTCTCTTGGCCTTTGTTTATCTTCAAGTCATTATTTCACCCTGTTTTTGAAGGGTATTGAATTTTCAGTGACAGTTTTTCCTTTCACCACTTTAAAGATGACTTCTGGCTTGTGTTGCTTCTGGTGAGAAGTCAGCCTTTATTTGTATTGTTTTCCCCTTGTATGTAATGTTTCTTTTTTTTCCTGACTGCTCTCAAGATTTTGTAGTCATCATTGGTTTTCAGTAGTTTGATTTTGATGTGACTAGGTAGCTTTCTTTGTATTTATTTTGCTTGAGGTTTGATCCTGTAAGGGCTTCCCCCCAATCAAGTAATATTTTTTCATTATTTCTGCAACTTTTTTTTTTATTAACTGTTTGAAAATGCAGAGTGTGCACCTCTAATCTCAAAGTAAATGTTACTGAATTTGACAGTTAAGAGCTCATTGATGCCTTTAACTGTGGATAGAGAGTGGGAAATGGAATTTGCACAAGAAAGAGTTGAGAAGTGAATAGGAATTGAAGAGATGGACAGACATACTATTGTAGCTGCCTTTGTGTTTTTTGCCCCATACTTAGAGTTTTGTTTGACTTTTAGGCTTTCATCATAAATAGCATTCCTTTCTCTCCCCTCCTTTTTAAAATGTTCTGGGAAAATATGAGCCACTTTATGACATGATTTCTAGGAGCATAATTGTTACACTAAACTATGCTTAAATAAAAATGTTTTACTCAAGTTAATGTTTTTCTTGATTTGGTGTGTCTTGTGGAAGGAAGTTTTCTGACACTGGGTATTCAACTGGCACCTTGTTTATTCATATTCGTGTATCAGGAAAACTGGCCACTCACACACACGAGAGCCGTTTGACCTTTTCTTGTGTGTTGTTGCAGTACTTGTTGGGAAGCAGCCGGTCTCTATTAGCTTTTGCTTTGTTTTGTTTTAAAGTTCTTAGTGAAGGAAATACATTTCAGTTTTAATAATATAGTTAAGGATGACTTCATTAGGTAATTTTTTAAACTAGATAATCTGTATGCAAATAATTATTATATATCTTTTTTCAACTTAGAAGCTAAAGTTTAAAATTTTATCTTCTATGAGTATTCTATGTAATGGAATATAAAGGCTCGAAAACAAAACAAAACAAAAGACCAAAAGACACCTAAATCTGGGATAGAGATCTGGGGGGAGTTTGTGACTTCTTCAAGTTTTCATTTGAGTCAGTAGAATGAAATGTAATTTTGAAGAGTTGTGTTGTATTTTGACCTTATTATAATTAGTCTGTTAGAGTAATGACTAAATGCTTAAAATTGAGCCTGCTTTAGAGTGACTTTACTTTCATGATTCCAAGATGATTGCAATTTAGTACTTATTTTGGAGTTATTTTAACCATAAAAATTCCAGAATTTGGCAGACTTTATCAGAAGTGCATTGTTATTGCAGATGGTTACATCTTTGTACTTGTTTCGTTTTGGATATTGGAATGTTATCTTTTTTTTTCCTCCTCAGTTCAAAGCAGTATTCAACGATTTCAAGAGAAGTTTTTTATTTTTGCTCTGACACCTCAGCAAGTTAGAGAGATATGCATATCCAGGTAAGAAGAATGTTTGGAATATATGATGTTTCTTCATGAATGTTGTTACATTAGTCCACTAGGGCTGCCATTTACAAAGCACACAGTGGGCGGCTTACACGATTGAAATTTATTTTCTCAAAATTCAGAAGGCTTGAAGTCCAAGATTAAGGCTTAAGTCAAGAGTTGGTTTCTCCTGAGGCCTCTCTCCTTGGTTTATGAGGATGCCTTCTTGCTGTATGTACCCACTTGACCTTTCTTCTCTGTGTCTGTGCATCTCTGGTCTTATAAGGACACCAGTTGTATTGGATTAGGGCCCCACCCTTATGACCTTATTTAACTGGAATTACCTTTCTAAAGTTCCCATCTTCACAGATAGATTGGGGGTGGGGGGGGTGGTCAGGTCTTCAATGTGAATTTGGTGGGGGAGGGAGGGGACACAGTTCAGTCCACAACAGTTGAACTATTGTTCCTTAAGTAAGCATAGTATGCATTGACTAATGTTAGCCAAATATTTAATAAATACTCTGTATTAGAAAACAGTTTTAACCTTTGACTAAAACCTCATCCTACTTTTTGAATTCCTTTTTGGCAATAACTTTTTTAATGAAAATTTTATTCCAAATATAGCAACATAAAAAAGAACTTGTGACAACAGCCCAAAGTAGAATGTCTATAAACCTTATCATCCAAACTGAGGCACTTTTAAGAGTTAAAGTACACATCATGTTCTTTTCCCAGAAAAATGAGTACACTGGAACTGTTCTGGGGTGCCTGGGTGGCTCAGTCGGTTAAGCATCTGACTCTTAATTTTGGCCCAGGTCATGATCTCACAGTTCATGAGTTTGAGCCCTGTGTTGGGCTCTGTGCTGACAGTGTAGAGCCTGCTTGGTATCCTCTCTCTCTCCCTTTGCTCCTATCCTACTCCTGCTTGTTTTCTCAAAAAATAAATAAACTTAAAAAAAAACCAAAAAACTGGAACTGTTTTGAGCTAGGCGGTTACCTGGGCCATAAAATTAGCAGAAATCAGAAAACAATTATGAAAAATACTTAGCTTTGCCATTTAGAAAAATTGGAGAACCTTAAACACATTTATGAAGAACAAACTAAGATGTAAGAGGAAAGAAAAGGAAGTATGTAGTGTATACTTTTCCAGTTAAAAATATAGTCATCTTAGGTGTCAATAACCTGACTCTTTGAACTTGTGTTCTTAAAGATACAGTATTAGAAAGCAGAGGCTCTAGGAGGTTAAATGATTTTCTGGGATTGTAAGGTTAAAAGTAGAACAAAGAATTGAGCAAATTAGAGGTTTTTTGCCTCCTTCCAGCTGTTCATTAGAAAGCTCGTCTTCTCTGAGATGTTACTAATTTACAAAAATAAGGTCTGTAGTTAGATTTTGGAAATTCTGTATTTAGCCCAATTACATAAGTTCTTTACAGTTGGACTTTTTGGTCTTTACTATCTTCATGTGCATTGTCAATCTCCCAAGATGGTGAATCCAAACTTAGAGGCCTCATGTCTCCTTTAAGCACACTAACTTCTTGAGGATGCTGTTTCTCTGTAGAAAAGTCTGGGAGAAAATTTTAGATTCTTTCATTAGTCATATCACCCTTATCAATATATATAGGGAGAGAGTGCTGTTGTCAGAATCTCAAAATGATTGTTATGTTCTGACCCTGTAAAGTTTGAGCTCTCAAAGAGTATTGTGTTAGATAGACTGCCTCTTCCATGAAGGGGGAAAGTGTTCATAACTAAGTAAAAAAAAAAAGAAAAAAAGACAATGTAAGGATTAGTCCAAATGATCCAACATCCAAATAATAGTTTCAGAAAACATGGAGAAAATCATCAAAGAAATAAAATGGTTCCTTCTCACCAAGGGCAAGACATTGCAGTGAGTTTTTGTACATTAGAAGTGCTTTAAATCTTGGGGATTTAAACCAACTAACAAATAAATAGACTAAATTAAAACTTTAAAAATTATGTTTATATTATTAAAATTATATTTTTTAAGTGTTTTTTAAAATTTATTTTGAGAGAGAGCGTGCATGAGTGGGGGAGGGGCAGAGAGCGAGAGAGAGAGAGAGAATTCCAAGCAGGCTCCACACTGTCAGCACAGAGCCTGCTGCAGAGCTTGAACTCCCAAACTGTGAGATCATGACCTGAGCTGAAATCAAGAGTCAGCCACTTAACCTACTGAGCCACCTAAGGTGCCCTAAAATTATATTTTATACCTAAAACCGTATCATTAAGTTTTGTTTGTTATTCATTGATGATCCTTTGCTTGGTATCAATGTTTACTGTTTATTAGGTACAAAGCATATATTGTAAAACATGACCTTTTTCTACAAGTTGGCTTGCAGTCTTGTTAGTGAACCAGCTCATATATATAAAATGATCTTGGCATTAGAAGGTGTCATGAAAAGATCCAATTTCAGTAATTACAAATAACTACTGATATATAGGAGGGATGAGGTTACTATTAACCTTGGTGGTCTTGGAAAGCTTCAACCGAGTGTTGGGTGGGTCTCCGAAGGAAGGAAATTGTTTAGAGTAAGTAGATTTATTTATTTTTTAATGTTTATTTTTTGTGAGAGAAACAGCGAGAATGCTTGAAAGAGCACGGGGGAGGGGCAAAGAGAGGGAGAGGGAGAGCGAGTCCCAAGCAGGCTCCAAGCCCAGCACAGAGCCTAATGTGGCACTTGATCCCTGGACCTTGGGATCATGATCTGAGACGAAATCAACAGTCAGGCACTCAACCAAATGAGCCACCCAGGTGCCCCTTGAGTAAGTAGATTTCTTTTTACGTTTATTTTGAGAGAATGCCAGCGGGAGAGAGGCAGAGAGAGAGAGAGAGAGTAGGCTCTGTGCTGTCAGCGCAGAACCTGATGCGGCACTTGAACTCACGTACTGTGAGATCATGACTTGAGCCAAAGTCAAGAGTCCAGTGCTTAATTGACCAAGCCACCCAGGCGCCCCTAGAGTAAGTAGATTTAAAGATACAGATTTCTTTTTTTTTTTTTTTTCTTTCAACGTTTATTTATTTTTGGGACAGAGAGAGACAGAGCATGAACGGGGGAGGGGCAGAGAGAGAGGGAGACACAGAATCGGAAACAGGCTCCAGCCTCTGAGCCATCAGCCCAGAGCCCGACGCGGGGCTCGAACTCACGGACCGCGAGATCGTGACCTGGCTGAAGTCGGACGTTTAACCGACTGTGCCACCCAGGCGCCCCAAAGATACAGATTTCAAGATACATTTTTAAGTGAACAAAAACAAGGCATCAAAATGTGAATAATATACAACCAATTGCCCTAAAAAGGTGTGTGTGTGTAATTTGCTTTAAGTGCTAGAATATGTCTGGACAAGTATGATCAGCTGCCTCTGGACAGGGGAATTGGATGGCCAGGGCCAGAGCTGGGATAGTCTTTTTCAGTTTATATTCATTCTGTATCTTTTTGAACTTCGAACTATGTGAATTTATTAAGTAGTCAAAAAATGAATGACTAAAATTTAAATAATCTCAATTAAAAACTTTGATAATGTTCTGGAGATGGATACTGGTGGTGGTTGCACAACAATGTGAGTATACTTAATGTCACAGAATTATACACTTAATGGTTAACATGATAAATTTTATCTTATGTATGTTATGTATAAAATTTTTTTAAAAACCTAAGACTATTTATAACCCTCCTTCCAAAGGAAAAAAAATAGATCGAACATACACATGTATAGACAACATCCAGTGTTTACTGAGTTGTGTAATAATACAGTATCTCCTTCATCCTGATAAATGGAAGTGAAAGTTTGGTACCCATTAAACAGCCTCAGTGATTATCAACATTTTGGCAGTCTGTATGTGGACACCCCCCCCACCCCCCCCCCCGTTTTTCCTGAAAGATTTTTTTTTTTTTTAATTTTTTTTTTCAACGTTTATTCATTTTTGGGACAGAGAGAGACAGAGCATGAACGGGGGAGGGGCAGAGAGAGAGGGAGACACAGAATCGGAAACAGGCTCCAGGCTCTGAGCCATCAGCCCAGAGCCCGACGCGGGGCTCGAACTCCCGGACCGCGAGATCGTGACCTGGCTGAAGTCGGACGCTTAACCGACTGCGCCACCCAGGCGCCCCTCCTGAAAGATTTTAAAGCAGATCACAAGTATTATATAATTTCAGCTAGAAATATCTCAAGACACATTTCAAATCAATTCTTAATCTAATCACAGTAAAATTAATAATCCTTTAATATAAAACAATGGCTAGCTCCTATTCAGATTTTCTCGGTTGTTTTAGAACTTAAACACAGCCATGTAATTACTTTTGACTTCTTTATCTCCGAAGACTTTTAAAAACTTTATACTTTGAAGTTTCTATGGATTCATAGAAAAGTTATGAGAATATACTCTTTACCCAGCTTTTCTTAATAGTAACATCTTGCATAACCATAAGAACAGTTATCAAAACCAAGAAATTAATGTTGGTATAATACTATTAACTATAAATTTTATTCAGATTTCACCAGTTTTTCTGCTAATGAACTTCTTTTGCTAGATCCAGTCTAAGATACCAAATTACATTTAATTGTTACGTCATTTTAGTTTCTTTCGGTATTTGACAGTTTCTTAGTTTTTCCCTATTTTTCATAACTTTTGATAGTTTTGAAGTGCACTGGCCAGGTATTTTGTAGAATATTTTTCAGTTTTGGGTTTGTCTGATATTTTGTCATGAGACTATGCGTTTTTTGGCAAGAATACCTCAAGTTATATGCCCTTCTTAATGTATCATATCAGGCTACATAATATTGCTACATCTTATTTTTGGTGTGTTAATTAACCTCGATCACTTGAGTAAGGTACCCTTTACTAGATTTTGGCACTAAATCTAAGTTGGAAAATCTAAGTTGCTGGTTTTTCCTTTGTTAGTAATAAATCTTAAGGGAGATACTTTGAGACCAGGCACCTGTTCTGTTTCTCGTCAGATTTTTGTCCACCAATTCAGCATTCTCTGATGGACCTTTCCTTCAGCAGTTACTTTGTCCTAAACGTTCTGTGTTCGATGGTGTCGTTTTCTGTTGTCCTTACTCTTTTTCACATTACAGTCATTCTTTTGTAAGGAAGAGTTATTCCTTCTTTCCCATTTATTCAGTTATTTACTTGTATCCGTGTAGGCTCTTGAGTATTCTGGATTATAATGCAGCACTATGGTAATTTATATTGTTCAAACTGCCTTACCTTTGGCCATTGGCTGTTCTTTCCGGTTGGCTCTTGTGCTCTTTGGTATGTCTCCATCTGTTTCTGAGCACTATTACTTTTGGGCACCACAGGATGCTTCAGGTTCATTTTGTCATTTCTCTGCCCAAGTTCTGGAATTGATCACTTCTCCAGGGAACTCTGTTTCCTCTCTTACAATGCTTCTTACTATCCTCTTTGAAAATAGTAGTTCATTGATTCTGTAGCATATTACACATTCTGGATTTGGATCCAGATGCACTTCTTGTGGTGTCATTTAACTTCTATGCCTGTGGTTCAAAATGCTTTGCTGCATATTAGAATCACATGGGGGGCTTTTAAGGCTCTAAATACCCATGTTTCATTCACGCCAGTTCAATTAGAGAATCTCTGAAGATGGAACCCAGTTTTTCAAGTTCCCCAGGTGTTTCCAGTGTTTCACAAATTTGAGAATCGCTGTTGTGCATCCAGCTTTTCCCCCCTTGCCTGTAATGGTAGTAAGGTCTAAATGAGGCTCTAATACATTCAGGTTTGGGTTGGTTCTTTTTATATTATGTTTGGTGAAGATTGATCAGTGAGTTCAGCTCTCTTCTTGGTTTTCACACTACCCCTTCCACTTGCCTCTCTAATCAGGCCGACTCAGCTCCTCACACTTACATGTTCCCGGGAATCAGTCTGTGATTCTCTTCTCACTACTCCTTGATAGTATCCGTGAATGTGCTTTGTTGTTTTTATGTTGGTGGTTGCAAAATCTCTGCTTTGCCCTGGAGTCCTTACTCACTGCCCTGTTTTGATGACTCACAGGCACATCGAACACGGCACATCCAGAATTGCACTTGCCTTCCTCCCAAACCTGCTTATTTGTCTTTTGTTCTTTCACTCATTCATTTAGTCTCACGGCAGATATTTATTTACTATCTATGATGATCCAGGCACCAGGGGTGCAATGTTGAAAAAATAAACTGGCTTCAAGGAGATTTTTGTTTGGTATATTTTCTCCTGTTGCCCATTTCATCAGTGCCATAGGATCTGCCCGGACAGAGGACAGAGCCCTCGTTGTATTATCCCACACTGCCTCCACCACATCTCATCAGTTTGCTGCTCTCCACTGATCCTTCTTTTATGTCTCTTTTGTGATTTAAAATTCCATGCAACTCTCCCCTTGAGGGAGCTAGCATGGTCTTTAGAGTCATACCAGTTGGAATCGGAATTCTGGCTCAGCCACTTAAGTCTGGATGCCCCTAGGTGGGTAAGTTATTAAAGCCTGTTGAATCTTACTTGTACAGTGTGTAAAATTGGAAAGATAATCACCACCTCACTCTGTGGTTGGGGCGATTGAATGCCAGAACTTGCTTTACCTTTTAACCTGCTGAGTAGCAGCAACGTGAAGCCAGTGGCACCATTCCAAAACCTGGGTCCAGCCTAGATGGTCCCCTTCCCTTATCCTACCTTCTTGTAGCCAGTCATTGAGTTCTGTCAGTTTTTATGCCTAAATATCACTCAGTGATGTTTCTGTTGAAATAGATTTCATCTTGGCCGATATAGTTGCAGTGGTCCCCTGACTCTCCCAGCTGATCCTGTGATCTTTCTAAAGCCCACTCAGTTTTCTCTCTCTTCTACTTAAAAACCCTGGAGTGATACTTTGTGAAGTCCACACTCTGTTGCCTGGCAGTTGTCTCCAGCTTCTTGTGCCGCTCATCTTCTGTATCCTCACATCTCCCTGGCAGCTTATACTCCCGACTGGGCTGTCACAGCTCTGTCGCTTTGCATATCCTCTTCCTCCCTGTCCTAGGGCATATCTTAGGGCCAGTTTAAAGCTTAGCTCTTCTATGATGCCTTTCTGGATTTCCCCCAACACAGACTTTGTCTCTCATTGCACTTTGTACGTAGTTTCTATTGAAGCCTCCTTGCGTTTATTTGAGTACTTGAATTTACAAACTTGATGAAAGCAACACCTTACTCATTTTCATATTCTTAAAGCCTGTCACAGTCCCTGGCATATAGTAATTCCTGCTTCATATCTGATGGATGGGATGTACATGTGTAGACCAGTGACTGGTAGAAACTGAATGTCAGAAGATGCTTCCTCATTACTCATCATGTTTGTGAAGATATATAGCCCATTGCATTTCCCAGTTGATGTTAATTTCCCATCCTGGAATAAAGTATAAATCCTTAAACAAGCTATTTAAAACCCTTTATATCATTCTCCCATTTATCCTTGTAGTTCTGTTTTTTGCCATTTCTCTTTTTCCAAACGTTTCCCACCACAACAAGATTTTGTTACGTATCTCCAGTTGGTCTTCACCCGATCCCCGCTTTTTTTTTTTTTTTTTTTTGCTGAGAATCACTGCAGTGGTGACCACTGTTACTGATGGAAGTGTGTCTAAATAGAAGTAGGTAGAACCACTGCTGTGCAAACCCGATTTTCTAGTTTATTGAACTAATGGTGATAACTGCCTTGAACTTTAAAAAAAAATTTTTTTTTTTTTTGGGGGCGCCTGGGTGGCTCAGTTGGTTAAGCGTCCAACTTTGGCTTAGGTCACGATCTCATGGTTTGTGAGTTTGAGCCCTGCATTGGACTCTGTGCTGACAGCTCAGAGCCTGGAACCTGCTTTGGATTCTGTGTCTCCCCCCCTCTCTCTGCCCCTCCCCTGCTCGCGTTCTCTCTCAAAAATAAATATACATTAAAAATAAATTTTAAAAAATTTTTAACGTTTATTTTGAGAGAGAGAGCGTGTGCAGAGGAGGGGCAGAGAGAGAGGGGAGAGAGAATCCCAAGCAGGCTCCTGCATCAGTGCAGAGCCTGACATGGTGCATGAACTCACAAACTGTGAGATCATGACATGAGCCAAAATCAAGAGTCAGCTACTTAACCGACTGAGCCACCCAGGCGCCCCTGCCTTGAACTAAAAAAAATTTTTTTAATGTTTATTTTTGAGAGAGTGAGAGAGCTAGCAAGCTGGGGAGGGGCAGAGAGAGAGGGAGACACAGAATCCGAAGCAGGCTCCAGGCTCCGAGCTGTCAGCACAGAGCCCAATGTGGGGCTCAAACTCAAAACCGTGAGATCATGACCTGAACTGAAGTCGGACGCTTAACCGACTGAGCCACTCAGGCGCCCCCCAATTTTTTAAATGTTTATTTTAGAGAGAGAGAGAGAGAGCAAGCAGGGAAGGGTCAGAGAGAGAAGGAGACACAGAATCCAGAGTAGGCTCCAGACTCTAAGCTGTCAGCACAGAGCCTGACATGGGGCTCGAAATCACAGACTGCAAAATCATGGCCTGAGCCGAAGTCAGACGGTTAACCGACTGACCCACCCAGGTGCCCCCCTGCCTTGAACTTTTAAGACAGAGTTAAACTTCCATCTTTTCTGTAGCACTTGTTTTTCAGAATTTACTGTAACCTTTAACACATTTTAGTCCTATGTATCTGTTACCTACTAGCTGTTAACCTACTAGCATGACACCTTTGAGAGCAAATATGGAGTCTTCATTTGTGGTAGAACCAGCACCCAGACTGTGAAATGTTTCTCGATTTTCATGAGTGGAGTGATATGGGTTACTCACAAGAGGTCAGTGTTGTCTAGGATACTGGGAGGTTTTGAATAGACATTTGAGAAGGGTGGAGGCTATTGGCAAGGGAACGTGCAAGCAGAGTTAGTAATGGTAGCAGCTGGCTGCTCACACTTGTTGGGCACTTTTTCTGCCCAGGCACTTTGCATGTGCTATTAACACATTTAATCATCACAACTCCTCCATGAGGGAGGTGCAACAATTTTCCATCTTGAACAGATGGAGAAACAGAGGCACACACAGGTTCAGTAATTTGCCGGACTATAGAACTCAAGCTGGTCACTGTTGTGCTTTACTGCCTTCGAGGGAACAAAGCGGAGCAGAAGACTGACCCAGTTAAAGCAAGGTGAGGGCTAAATGCCCTCTCAAGAAGGAACTCGTTTCTAATATGCTTCTCTCTGACAGGGTCCCAAGATTTACTTCTTACAGTATAACGTGCTTTCGTGTCCCTTGGGGATCATGGGAAAGCACAGATTCTAATTCTGTAGGTCTGTAGTGGGGCCTGGGATTCTGCATTTCCGACAAGCTCCCAAACAGTCACAGTGCTGCTGCATTGTAGGCTCCAGTTGGGGTGGCGAGGCTTTGGAAGGTTCAGTGCCAGAAATATTTTATTTGGCACTCCTTTAGGTTCTCATCTAGAAATTCTAAGACGTTCTGTGTCCTTAATTGGATATTTGATTATAAAGTTGCTGTGGTACAGAGATGCCAAGGCTCTAGGCATTTGTTCTCCGTTTTGCTTCTATATAAGAATCACCTGCTGTAAAAACTAATGCTCAGTCTAGGGGTGCCTGGGTGGCTCAGTCGGTTGAGCGTCCGACTTCGGCTCAGGTCATGATCTCACGATTCATGGGTTTGAGCCCCGTGTTGGGCTCTGTGCAGACAGCTCAGAGCCTGGAGCCTGCTTCGGATTCTGTGTCTCCCTCTCTATCTCTGCCCCTCCCCAGCTTGCACTCTGTCCCTCTCTGTCTCAAAAATAAACAAACATTTAAAAAAAAACAAACAAACTAATGCTCAGTCTGTATTGCAGACAATAGACTATCTGGTGAATGGGTCTATATAGTTAAAAAAAAAAATCACATGATTAAAATGGTCAGCCGGGGTTAAGAACCATTATAAACAAATAGCTAAATTTATTAAACTCTTTTAGAACTGAGGGTGCTCCTTCTCATGTTAACCAAATCTGTTGCCTGTTGCAATAAACACTGTATCATGAGAAGTTCCTGTGAATTGAAAATACCTTAAAATTGCTGTAAGGACATGACCAAATGTTAAGTGAATGATGGTTGTCATCACAACAGTGTTTTGATTAAGGCTTGTGCTGTTGGTAGGGTATTGTTCCTCTTCAGAGATAAGAATAAAAATACTAATAATGCTTTCTTTCTGGTGAGAATGTTTTGCGAATTCTTGTTTTACCTTCTTAACCCAGTTTCTTTCTCTTTCCAACAGGGATTTTTTGCCAGGTGGTAGGAGAGATTATACAGTCCAGGTTCAGCTGAGGTGAGTTTGAAGGTTTCTGTTAATTTTATACTTGCTAACTATGTGCATATAGTCCTGAACTTGAAAATACATAAGCATGTTTGGGTATACTCTTTAATAAGAATTTTTTTTTCTTAATGCAGACTTTGCCTGGCAGAGACAAGTTGCCCTCAAGAAGACAACTATCCCAATAGTCTATGTATAAAAGTAAATGGGAAGCTGTTTCCTTTGCCTGTAAGTTTCTTTTTTATTTACCAGGCTTGTGTGTAAGTTTAGTCTAAATACAAGGCATAGAATCAGTGACAACTCAGCACCATTGAACAGTCTTACTCTCCAGGTTAAATACTGTTTTCCACTAGAGGGATTCATGACTCCTTGAAGAAATGGCTGATTCCAGGTCTAGGGGAGTTGGAAAAGGTGAGCCTGGAATGTCTTGTGCCAGGAAGCAGGGAAGCTGTGAATGACTCTTAGGATTGTATCAAATGGCATAATAGGACATGACTTGCATATAAAGGGCAGCATGTTGTGGTAGTTGTCTGACTGAGCTGGGCCTACTCCATGGATGAGATGGTGAAAGGCAGAGGCTGCTGAGAGTGACCGAACATGGAGATCAAGGGTTCCAGGCTTGGGCTTTGGGGAATGGATGAAGTGGTATTTGATTGACAATCCATTGTTTAAGCAGTGAAGCTGTATATGGGCGTCAGCACTTAGGGGAGACACACACACACACACACACACACACACACACACAGAGTGGGAACAGCCTGTTTCTGGCCTGATAGATAACTCTAGACTCTTTAAATCCTGTTAGTCAGATCTAAAAATAACACTTAATTGTTGAACTTGATTGTGTATCTGTCTTCTCTAAGGCTTTGAATAAGCCAGTGAATCAGTGCAGCTGTTCAGTAAAGCCATAATCAGAAAAGTAGGAGAGCATGGCCTGTTTGTCAGGCACTACCAAGTGGAGGTGTATTTAACTGAGGATGTGCTGTGAGAACACTGATTCCACCAGTATGCTAAGTTGCCATTCCAGCACAGCAGAAACCATCGTGACTACAGAGAAGGAGTTAGGGGAGCTGTTTAGCATCCCTGCTGAGCACTCAGACTTGGCTCTGGAGTAGATAATAGAAGCAGCACTCGTGAATAGCTAAGCAGGCCGGACAACATGGTCCAGGACTCTGGGCTCTACCAGAGCCAGATGATGGTATTTGTGCCCCCAAAGTGAAGCTAGCCCATGACCAAAGCCAGTCCTTGTAGTCAAAGATCTGACTTGGTCGTCAGGAGTCCCATTTGTCTCCTCACAGCTTGTGGGTTTAGAGACCTGAGAGGTGCCCAAGAGTTTGAGCAACACTGCACTGTTGCTGCCTGACTCCTTTTGAAAGATATCCGTGGGTCTGAGAGCATGGAGATCGTCCTTTGGGGATGAGAGGGGAAATTACAGAGGCTGAGGAGGTGTGGTCAGGAGGAATGCTTACATGGCCTCTGGCATGTTCAAAACCCAGGTGAGACATTTTGCTTCTCGGGTTGTTGGCAGTCAGCCACAGTGGATTCTCAGGAGCTGTCTTTTATCTGGATCGATCATACAAAGATCTGAACTAAGGAAAGAAGCAGTTTTACTTGGAGCTGAAGGATGCCGGTGGGTGGCCAGATGTGTGGCAGAGAAATTCTGAGAAAATCACAGATTGTGGAACCCCTTGTGCACACTTTCCATGGCTATTCATATCCAGTTTTCTTTGTTTGGGGTGTGTTAAAATCTCTTTGACCCTTGACTTTCATTGCTATTTTAACTCTGTCACCACCCCTGAAGAAAGAGCAAACTGTGAAGATCTTTTTGGTGTCTATGAGACCTACCTTGAAGACCTGTCCAGTATATGACTATGCCAGTGATGCGGGCTATCTGAAATGTGTGAGGTTCTGTGGAAACTCTGGCTTTGCTGCAGAAAATATGGTGGGTACACACACCAGTTCCACAAAATACTCCAAATACAGCAGTGTTATGCTTTGGAATGATGTCCTCATCCATGAGATCTGCAGTACCATTATGGAACTCTGAGTATCTCTGAATTTTGTCTCTTTCAGTCCTTTTGAGAGAGAAGAAATTAGGCAGTGGAGTACTTTCTCTGGTGCAGTGTTACTCAGTTACTGCTGGTTTCTTTCCCGAAGCACCAGCTAACCCTTCAGTACTTACATGAGGCTGTTTGTGAACAGATCAGTTACTGTGTGATGAATCTGGCCTTCCCCTCTGGAGCGAGGGCCCTGCAGGAGCTCCCTGAGTACTTGTGAAGGAGGTGAAGAAGTGGAGTGTTAGGACAAAGGCAAAGGCAGATTTTAAAAACAAAGCAGTGGGAGCTTGGGGATGGGTAGGGGGGGCTTTTTTTGACCCTGATAGGGCCATCCCTGAAATCAAATGCCAGCCTCTCCCAAAGAGGCTTTTCAGCCCTGTGAACTTCTGTGAATGACTGACATAAATTTATATGCAACTGATAGAAAACTCCTCAAACCCTCTCTTGATCCACAATTGTTATTGATTGAGGTAATGAAATATGGAGCGTTTACTGGCATGAAGCAGGTTTATGAAAATCATGTTGAGTATACTGCAGCCTCAGAAGAGGAAACTCCAGTGACCTTGCGGGAATTAATATATTGAGCTCTTCACCACCATGAAGATCCTCAGGGACTTTGTTCCAGTTATAAGAAACATTGACAGATCTCAAAGAAGTTTAATATGTGGTCCTTGCCTGTGATCCTAGTTTATTGCATAGCAAATCCTAGAGGAATAAGCTTGACACAGTCATGGAATTTCCCATGAGAACTGTGAATATATTTGAGTTTGTGTCCTGGAACAAGTTCCTCTGTGTAGACCTTACTGCAGCACTCAGTCATTATGGAACCATGATACTGCGTATACAGGGAGACAACCGAATGAGAAAGGGTATAACCTTGATAATAGCATCGTGTCCCTAGATTCTTAAGGGTCAAATAGTGATGAAAGCAGTTTCTGTGCGGTTTTACCCATGTCATGATAACAAGTTTTAGGAGACGCCTTCATGCATTGATTTTCTAGATTACCTTGATACAGGGACAGCAGTAAGCAGCTCATAGCAGGACTTGTGGAATGACAAGTGCAGCATGGACAGACAAAAATGAAGTGGTCTCTGAGAGTATCCCCCTCACCCTATCTTTGACTTCCAGACTGACAGCAAGATGAGAACATTTTATGTTTTTAAGGACAGAAGGGGTGGGGAGGGAAAGATCCTCCTTGCTTATTAGAGTTATTGTGAGAGACTGAATTATTTTTCTTTTTAAACAGATTTTGAGAAATTTCTGTCATTCTGTGGAGCTGTAAGGTTGGGGGGTCGTAGAAGTGGATTGACAGTGGGAGTATTACTCGGAAAGATTTTGTAGAATGGCGAGGACGTGTGCTACAATTCAGCTGACAAAAATCAAATATTTCCTCTTGGTGCAGTCAGAATTCTTCTCAGTGCTAGGCCTCTTATCCTAATATATTCTATTTCTGTGTTCATGGATTTCTTTTTTCTGATACATGTTTTTTTTCCTGTATGTATTAGTCATGCAGATGGTCTGCCTCACAGTAAATCTGGAGGTAAAGTCAGCATTTTCTTCTTTTAAACATACACCTCTGTCCCCCAATTTGAAGAGATTCTTTGGCCTTAAGATAGGATAATGTTGGCATCTAAAAACTACAGTGGACTCAAAACCATCACATACATGATCAAGTTTATCATTATGCTGAAATAAACTGCTGGAGTTGCACCAATTCATTATTCTGAAATTGGTAAAGGCAGAGAGTCATTGATTTCAGGGTAACCCAATATTGACATGGTCGAGTTTTTTAAGGAAAAATTTTAATATAAGCAAAGGGAATAATGGATAAGAAAACTGTTCTTTTCAAATCTCTAATTATATAATCACTCTAGGTAACCATCAATGGATGCTAAAACCATTAGGTCAAAGCTTGATGGGGGAATGTTACTGTGGAGGGATCGGCTGACATGAGCTGAATTCCTGTTCAATCTTGGCATCCCTGAAAATGGGGCAAACTTGCTTCATGATATGGTGCAATGGAAAGTATGTAGCACTCCCCTTGAAGTTTTGTGTCTGAATCTGATTTGAATCTTAATCTAATCAAGTCTGCATAGCTAATTACCAGCTTAAAACGTGTACAGGAGATAGAACAACAGAACTTCGTACCATGAGGAAGCAATATGCCTCATTTAGAAGGTAAGGTCATTCTTCAGGTCAAAAGTCCTGGTAACTCCAACAGAAAATGACATTGGAAAAGAAGAAGCGAGGGTGGGGGAGAATAAAATTTATTCTTTAGTGTGTATATGTATGTATGTGTATGTACACATATTATTCTTTAGTGTATATACACACATATATATATAGTATATATGGACATATATATATGGACTATATATATATATAGTTTATATGGATATATATATATGGACACACACACATATAAATAAAGGAGATTTTAGAGACAGCTAAGCATAGTGTGAGGCTTGGATTCTGAATCAGTGGATTCAGAACCTACTGAGGTTTGGATTCTGAATCAGACTGTAAAAGGACATCTTGTATACCAGGCTGTATATGGATAAAATGATATGTATGGGATTTGCTTTAAAATAATCTGGGATGGGAGTATTAAAGTATTGAATTGAGTGATGGGTATATAGGAATTCATTATACTTTTTTCTCTATTTTTGTATGTTTGAAATGTTCAATAATAAACCATTTGAGGCAGTTGGGAAATTTGAATATAGACTGGATATTAGGTAGTTTTTAAGAATTGAAGTTAATTTTGTAAGGTTGTGATTTTATTTTGAAAGACGTTATTAAAGATGTGTATAAAAGTATGGATCAAGTGGCATGTCTAGAATAAATGTGTATATGGGTAGGGTGTGTATTTTTGGGTGGGCTGCGGGTGGAGCCAGAGTCAAATGAAGCAAGATTGGCAACATGTTGATAATTATTGAAGCTAGTTGGTGGGTACTTCCTGTTCTCTCTACTTTTGTGTATGCTTGAAAACACTTTTTTTTTTAAAGTTTATTTATTTTGAGAGAGACAGACACTGCAAAAGGGGGAGGGACAGAGAGAGAGGGAAACAGAATCCCAAGCAGGCCCTGCACTCAGCGTGGAGCCTGATGCGGGGCTCAAACTCATGAAACCATGAGGTCATGACCTGAGCTGAAACCAAGAATTGGATGCTTAAGTGACTGAGCCACCCAGGCACCCCTTGACAATTTTTATAATGCAGTAAAAAAGTAAATCTTTGTTGGTCGTTTTAAGGTAGTGGTAGTAGTAGTAATTAGAAAATGTCAGGGAGGAGCTCCCGGGGGGGCTCAGTCAGTTGAGCGTCCAACTTCAGCTTAGGTCATGATCTCATGGTCAGTGAGTTCCAGCCCCGAGTGGGGCTCTGTGCTGATGGCTCAGTGCCCGGACCCTGCTTCACATTCTGTGTCTCCTCTCTCTCTGCCCCTCCCATGCTCAACCTCTCTCTCTTTCTCTCTCTCTCTCTCTCTCTCTCTCTCTCTCAAAGATAAATAAACATTAAAAAAATTTTTTAATTAAAAAAAAAATAAGAAAATATAGGGGGAAATGGTAAAGGAACAACACCGTCAACTTTTGTCCCAGTTACCAGTCAGGTAGGATGTCATACAGCACAGCACAGAAAGTTTTTGAATCTTTTATTGGAATATTAGGTTGACACTAACAGACTATCTTTTACTGGCTCTCTGGCAGCCCTTTTTAAGAAAGCTTTTAAACTTGTTCCAGAGGTCCCCTATCAAAAGAACTTAATTTTATTTTTGCTTTAGCTGTGGAAGATTGTTAGAAATATATTAAAGCTACACATTTATATTCTAGAAAATTGCAATTATATAACCTGTTCTCAGTAACCAGGTAATTGATGATTGAGTGGAGGTGTGATGCTAATGCTCAGAAGGAGAAGAGAAGTTAACAGGTAACTCAGAACTACCAATGAAATCAAACTGGTCAGGTGGGATGGAGAATAGATTTAAAATACTTTAGGTGGCTAAGACTAGTACCATAATTGATTTTGCATTTGCAGACAACCTCATTTTTAAAGTCTCTTACTCTCCCTGCTCTTGGTGCTCTCTCCCTGTGTCATACTGACTTAAAGCTGTTGCTCGGTGTCTCAGATTCCAGTTTACAGAGTTCACTGTTTAGCAAGTTCGTGTGTTATTTTTATCATCTTGGCAGACCCTGTACCATTGTTTTATTTGGTTAACCTACCAGTGGACATACCAGAAGACCAAATTAACTTCCAGGCCAGAAACAGACAAAACAGGTTTCGTTCAGAATTACCCAGATCTTGGTGTTGATATTCCTTATACTGTTTGCTCATTGAACCAATTCCTAGAGTCTCTTTATAAGGGAATGATTTTTGTTTGTTTGTTTTATTTCACTTGAACAACTTTAGATGGGCATAACCTTTCTACATACATGTACACAGGCACACACACACACAGTTTCTCTTTTCCATAGTATAAATGGCTGTTAAGTTACTCTCTTTGACTTTCTTCTCCCCTTCTCAAACTATTTTTAGTGATTTTCAGAGTCTTGATGCAAGTTGTAGATTGCAAGTTAGGTGAATTCCCACTTAATAATTACTATCCTATCTCCTATGAGGCAGTGAAGGATGTCCCCTAATTGTGTAATACCACCAATACTATATTTCATTGTTTCTAACATGCATATTTCAACATCACCAAAACCCAGAGGTATCTTACAATTGCCGATTACCAGGTGGCAGCTGTAATGTATTGTCATTGCCTATACTTGTGCAGCCTTGATGTTGTTCCTGTGGCATGACTGGTTAGCTAGCCTCCTTGGGTTTTTTAGCCAATAAATGATTTAAGAACATTTTAAGGAAGGTTCATGAATCCTGGTTGTTGTTTGAAAACCTTTGATCAGTACATTGTCATAAGATCCAGACTGTATCAGCATTAACACATGCAGCTGATTTAAGGGTGTCAGTGACCTTCAGGGAAATCTAAGAGACGCTAGTGGAATGGAATATAGTTTTAAGGAATACTTTTATCTCCAGAGCTCTTGGTGGTGTATTGGGAGATACCATGAAACATATGCATTGATAACTGAGTGAAAAGTCCTTCAGAAGATTCTTCAGTATATTTAAAAGGAATACGTTAGCCAATTCATTTTGCTTATATTTCTTTGCTGTGCATGCAGAAATAAGTAGTAATATACTAGACTGTGTCACTAACTTTGTATTTTTTTCTTCTCAGTGGTACATAGTTAAATTACATACCAAGATATGGTATTTGCTTTTTTTTTTTAAATACATAGATGTTTTCACAGCTAAGAAATTTTATTTTATTTTATCATTTATTTTAATTTTTTTAGGGAGTGCCTGTGGCTCGCATGAGTGGGGGAGGGGCAGAGGGAGAAGAAGAGGGAGAATCTTAGGCAGGCTCCACTCTGGGCATGGAGCCTGGTGTTGGGGCTCAATATCACAACCCTGGGATCGTGACCTGAGCTGAAATCAAGTGTCAGACACTTAACCGATGAGCCACCCAGAAATTTTAATTTTCTAAAAAATATATTATTTACTTTTTTTTTCTTCAGTATATGAAATTTATTGTCAAATTGGTTTCCATACAACACCCAGTGCTCATCCCAAAAGGTGCCCTCCTCAATACCCATCACCCACCCTCCCCTCCCTCCCACCCCCATCAACCCTCAGTTTGTTCTCAGTTTTTAAGAGTCTTTTATGCTTTGGCTCTCTCCCACTCTAACCTCTTTTTTTTTTTTTCCTTCCCCTCCCCCATGGGTTTCTGTTAAGTTTCTCAGGATCCACATAAGAGTGAAAACATATGGTATCTGCCTTTCTCTGTATGGCTTATTTCACTAGTTTACTTTTGAAAATTACAAACTGAAAAGTCTTTTGGTAATTGAGAATTGGGTGTAATGTGAATCAAAAATGAGTACACTTGCTATTTAAAACAAATACTAACTGGAAAAAGTAGAATAAAGCTTAAATTCCAGTGTTAGAGTCATCAAGCTAGTTTAATGTCAATTGAAGTAATGATTATTCTTTGTCAACATGATCTGGTTTCAAAGATGACCGTTTCTTTTCTACTGGAGTGAAGGCAGTGGAGAGCTTTTTTCTTATTCATAAGACTTTAGTAATTCCTTTGAGATTCATTAATTTGTTCCTTTTTTCCCCACAAACTACAACAAATATATATTATTATTTTTTTAAAATTTTATTGTTTTAAAATTTTAATTCCAGTATAATTAACATACAGTGTTACATTAGTTTCAGGTGTATAACATAGTGATTGCACAGTTCTACACATTGCTCACTGCTCATCATGATAAGTGTGCTCTTTAATCCCTACCACTTATTTCACCCATCCTCCACACCCATCTGGTGGCCGTCAGTTTGTTCTCTATAGTTAGGAATCTGTTTCTTGGTCTGTTTTTTGTCCCTTATTTGTTTTATTTCTTAAATTCCACATACGAGTGAAATCATATGGTATTTGTCTTTCTCTGACTTAACTTCACTTAGCATTATATTTTCTAGCTCCATCCATGTTGCAAATGGCAAGATTTCATTTTTTTATGGCTGAATTTAAAAATGTACATATATACCACCTCTTCTTTATCCATCCATTCATCTGTTGATGGACATTTGGGCTATTTCCATAATTTGGCTATTATGGACAGTGCTGCAATAAATATAGGGGTGCATATATCTTTTTGAGTTAGTGTTTTTGCATTCTTTGGATAGATACCTAGTTCTCTTTTTCATTTTTGGAGGAACCTTCACACTGTTTTCCACAGTGGCCGCACCAGTTTTCATTCCCACCAGCAGTTTGCACAAGGGTTCCTTTTTCTCCACATCCTTGCCAGCACTTGTTTCTTGTGTTTTCGATTTTAGCCATTTTGACAGGTGTGAGGTGATACACCTCATTGTGGTTTTGACTTGCATTTTCCTGATGTTGAGTGATGCTGAACATCTTTCCATGTGTCTATTGGCCATGTGTATGTTGTCTTTGGAGAAATGTCTGTTCATGTCCTGCCCTGTTTTTATTTGGATTCTTTGGGGGTTTTTTTTTAGTGTTGAGTTGTTTACGTTCTTTATAGATCTTGGATCCTAACCCTTTATCAGATATATCGTTTGCAACTGTCGTTCATTCAGTAGGTTGTCTTTAAATTTTGTTGATTGTTTCCTTTGCTGGGCAGAAGCTTTTTATTTTTATGTAGTCCCAGTAGTTTATTTTTGCATTAATTTGTTCTTTAATTCCCAGACTTTGTTTTCCCTCTTTCCCATCCCCAGTATTTGAATGCATTTTTTTTTTAAGTTTATTTTTCTATTTTGAGAGAGACAGAGCGAGCAAGCGAGCAGGGGAGGGACAGAGATAGAGGGAGAGAGAGAATCCCAAGCAGGCTCTGCACTGTCATCACAGAGCCCAGTGCGGGGCTCTAACTCTTGAAGCATGAGATCAGAACCTGAGCCGAAGTCGGACACTCAGCTGACTGAGCCACCCAGGTGCCCCAAAATACAACGTTTTTAAGAAGATCATTTTCCTCTTTTGGGTTGGTGAACTTAGGATGACAACTGTATGATTTCCAGGATAAGAAAAGAATAACTTAGTATAAGTGAAATCAGGCAAATCTGTATCTGTCTTGGAGAAGATGTTTGATCCCCTGCAGAGAATATAAAATTATTTTTCTTTCTTATGGTTCTAGGGCTATGCACCACCACCTAAAAATGGGATTGAACAGAAGCGCCCTGGACGCCCTTTGAATATTACATCTTTAGTTAGGTTATCTTCAGCTGTGCCAAACCAGATTTCCATTTCGTGGGCATCAGAAATCGGAAAGGTAAAGACTCTCTTCTGGGTAGCCTGAAAGGGATCTCACTAGGAGCTGATTTGTTTTTTCTTAGCTCATGCTACTAGCTCTAACTTGTCAGTTTTCTGATTGTAATCTCCAAGAAGCAGTCATTTTCAGTTTGGGGTGGAGATGTAGAGATTCTCAAGGTTAAAAAGTTTAAGGTTTCCTGAATGCCATCTCTTTATTTTCTTGGAAAAGAAGTGAGTGTAATTACAGTATTTCTTAAGGAAATTGTTTAATCACAGTTGTGTTTGTGTGTTTAAGTGGTGTTCTAAGAAACTGGAAACTTTGGATGATGTTATATATTTGTGAAGGGGAACAAAGCTTTATCAGGCTTTGAGGAAAATGTTTAAATGCGCTCATGTTGTGGTTGGAAATAATCCATTCCAAGCTTTACATGAACAGCTTCCTCAGATAACATGGTGAAAAATACATTATTTTTTCATAATGTAGCTGTCCCTTCCCTAACGTGCATTTGGGAATGGGAGTTAATTTGTCAAAGTTTTTCTTAGAAGAAAGCCAATATTGGGTTCATTTAAAGATTTGCTCAAGGCCATGTATGAAGTGGTCTCTTCTTCCAGAATTAGAACTTTGAAACTCTGGATTTGAAGTGTTAATTCACATCCCTGAATTATGAAAATACATTATGTTTTCAGTACCTTTATGTTTGAACCTGGCTTTCTACTAATTCTTAGTCTCAAAATGTGTTATATCATTTATGGGGTACTGACTAATACAACATGGGATTTCTATTTTAGAACTATTTGTTTATATTTAGAAATAATAGAATGGCAAAAGAGATTTCAGTTAATTTCTGAACATCAACTTTAATTTTGCTGTTTCATAGAGGTAAAGGGTAATATTCCTATTATATGGATGGAGAAATCGAGTCCTATAGCAGGAATTTTGTGGTTGTGTCACCAAGGCAGTTGCAGAGCTGGACATAAAGAATATTTTGTATTAATATTTGGACTATAAAAATATTACTGTCTCTTTAATGATTGTTTTCTTGAGCTTTCATATTTGAATTGTTACTGTTCACTTGTCTTTATTATCATAGGGCACTGATTCCTAATATTTTTCATTTTCACAAACTGAATGTGTAATGTAGTGAAGCATTGGATAAAGATTCAGAAAATTTTGGCTTAGTCCCAAGTTGGCCCTTGTTTGATTTTAGCAAAGTTGCTTAATTTCCTGAGGCCTACTTAACGAATAAGTAAAATCTTGAGAATGGGTGTTGTATGCAAGGAACGTTGTTAAATGAGCAAGTATTAAGGCTTTAAAGCTTAGGAGAAGGATTCGAATAGAAGAGTATATCTTTTTGAAGTAATTATTAACTTGCAGATTTTTGAGTAAATGATTGTAGACATGGAAGACCTAGAAGGGTTTTTTTGCCACATAATGAGAATAATATTCTTTCCTTATAATTAAAATGATTAATTGACTTAAAACCTGCACACTATATTGGGTACTCCTCAGATACTTAAAAGGACTGTTGGAGAACATTAAAAATAATATTTAAAATACTTGTTTTGGTAACTATTAAAAGTATTCCATTTATTGTAGAATCAATTGAATGAATATATGTAGTTAAATTGCAAGAGATTTTTAGTATGTAGGTAAAATTATATTTCATCTCTTCATAGCTCTATAAATAGCTAACGAAGGTTCCTTTGTGCCAGATCCTAGAGGTATGGGATTGGATGCTGTTTTTTTTTTCTGGGCTTGTCTTTTTGATTTTTATCGTTTCTCCGTGCGTCTTATTTACTACAGTAGCTGTCCCTTCCCTAATGTGCATTTGGGAACAGGAGTTAATTTGTCAGAGTTTTTCTTAGAGGAAAGCTAATACTGGGTTCATTTAAAGATTTGCTCAAGGCCATGTATGAAGTGGTTTCTTCTTCCAGAATTGGAACTTTGAAACTCTGGATTTGAAGTGTTAATTCACATCCCTGGTGTTTGAACTTTTTTTCTGCAGTGGAACCTGTTCTTCAGTGAAAATATTCTGACAGTTCCAATACATAAAAACAGAACAATTTTAGTTAGAAGTAGGCATGAGAGGGTACATTCTCATTCATATCATCATTGCCCCTAAGATAGCAGTTTTGCTAAATTAGAAACACAGTTTGAAAACTACGGATATATGTTATCTTTCACATGGATGTTTTAAAGGGTTAAGTGATTTAGAAATACCTTTAATATGATTGAGTTTTTGTCTTCTGTAGAATAGCTGAGTTGATTTTTTTTCCCTTCCCAGTCATTGACCTTCCTGTGAAAGTTATCTTGAATGTTATTTTTAGCAACCAGAATTTTTAGACAAGTATTTTTTGTAAATAGGCTATTATCTCTTGTCTTTAATACAGATTATCTTTCTTTGTAGAATTACTCCATGTCTGTATATCTTGTACGACAGCTCACGTCAGCCATGTTATTACAGAGATTAAAAATGAAAGGTATTAGAAACCCTGATCATTCCAGAGCACTAAGTAAGTAAAGTTAGTAATGTTTGTAAGACTAAGCATATGAGATGCTTTAATGGGGAGGGAAAAAAAAAAGCAAGCCTCACATATACATCAATACAGGAATAATTGGGAAGAATTATTAGAAACTTGAAATGAATTTTGAGTTAAAAGTATTCTAAGAACAGAGCCCTCTAACGTGCAAAACCATTCTCTTAGAAATCACTCCCAGTGCATCAATTTTAAAATCCCAACTAGTCTGATTTGGGGGTTTTTCATGAAAATTTATTTAGGTAAATGTCAGGTTGGTGGTAATTTGGATGCATACATTGACTTGCAAATAGAAATGCAAGTCTTCAGAACCTCCAGTGTGTAATAGAATGTACCTTTTAAAAATTCCTAAATAAGAGGCTCTTTTTGCAGAAGAATGTTGATAACTATCAACAGTATTTGCCTTCTCAGATGCTTTGTTTTATGTAATAATAGAGAAAAAAGTCTAACCCAAACTGTAAATAATTCAGTTCAGTAACTTAATTCAATTGAACAGACATTTTCCTGGGAAAGAGAATATTTTCCCTCAAATTACCTTCCATACCAACTGAATGAACCGGAAGGGAAAAGAGGATCTACAGATTGAAAAGGGAGCCAAGTAGGGCTGTTGAAATGATGTTGCGTTGCTTGTACTTAAACCATCCTCATCTCCTGAAATGACACAGTATCCATCTTCCTGCCTGGAGCGGGAAGCCAGAGAAGCCCGTAGTTCTTCTTGCTTGCCCTGTTCGGATTCAGCGGCCTCCATTTCCTGATGTATTCTCAGGATGGTGTTGAGAATTAGGCACCTAAAGGCCACACGTATAATTGTTAGCTTGTGTATACAGTACCTTGTATCCATCACCTGGTCAATAAAATTGCAGAGACATTCCACGTCCATTGTAGTTTTCAGTTGTCAAAGGAAGTGTAAGAATATTGTGCCCCTTCTGTTTACAAATTACTCCCTAATAAAGTTACGAGTGTGTGTGAGGAAAGCGTTAAAGCCCAGAGTACTGCTGGTTTCCAAGTGCCTTTCCTAACCGTTGGATTGTTCTGAAGCCTTAAGCAGCTTTCTGTTTTTGAAACTCTTCCTTACCTGCAATTTTACTTTTAAAAGGAAACTTAAAAATTCAGTTAAACATGTGATCTAGAGTTTGCAAGTTTGTAATGCTTAAACCTGATACTGGAAGTAGGATTGTGTTTTCAGTATGTTAATCCTTAATGTTTCGGGGGTTTTTATGTTTTTATAGTTGGTTGACCTATTGGAAATGTTTGGGAAACGTATCAACAATAAGATGATATATATTTCTGTAATTCTGTTCATAATTATTACAGTTCGTTGAAAAACTTTTTAAATTCTTTTTCTTTCTTTTTAAAGTTAAAGAAAAACTTACTGCAGATCCTGACAGTGAAATTGCTACAACTAGCCTCCGGGTATCTTTGATGTGCCCTGTAAGTAATGCAGCAAGACATTCTGGGGTGTTTCGCTTTCTATAAATTACTAATTTTCCTATAAAAGTAAGTGTGGGACAAATGATATAATATGATAGAATTCTGAACTTTTGTTGTTTTTCCATTCAGGAAGTTTAATGATTAAGCATTATAATTCTAAAGAATGCAGACATTGTTTAAGCACTAACTGAACAAGAAGAGACCTAAAAGATTGTATCAAAGAGGGAAGAGAGCTTTATTTAGTAGGTTCAAAATAATCTGTCAGAGTTTTTTGCTCTAGACCATCCACAGCTAACAGTAAACGTATGTAGAGAGTTGGCTCCTTTTATCGGAATATAAACAGTATTGAAAAGTAGCAGTAAAATTACCAGTACCTGATAATGCTGATTGATAGTTCTGGTTTAATGAGTTAGAATGTGTGAGATTCTTAATCTATAATATACTTCAGAGTTGCACAGTAATTTTTGTTTTCTTGAGAGAGCCCACACACACGAGTGGGGGAGGCACAGAGAGGGGGGTGAGAGGGAAAGGGAGAGGGAGGGAGAATCTTAAGCAGGCTCCCCACCCAGTGCAGAGTCTGACATGGGACTCTATCCCACCACCCCTGGGATCATGACCTGAGACGAAACCAAGAGTCAGACGGTCAACCGACTGAATCACCCAGGCACCCCAGTTGCACGATAATTTTTATATCTCTTTACATAGAGGCTAGGGGTAGAAATCAGTCAGGAACATTCAGATTCTCCTATGTGCTTGGTACTGAGCTAATTTCGGGAGAAAATACTGAGGACTTGATAGGAAGTTGTCAGAAAGTGAAGAGTCTAGTTTGAGAGATAAAGCTAACTCGTACTTACCGCATGTAATCTTGCTAATAGAGTACCAAAGAGATGGGAGGGGTCAGGAATAGTGAATGACAGTTTCTTTAAAATCAGTACTGTTGGAGGGGACCCTTTCCAGATGTGAGGAACTTTATGAGAAAAGTCCTGGAATCAGGAGTGTAGTTTTGGGAGCAACTCATGACCAGCCACCATTGTGAGAAATGTACAATATTTTACATGGAGAGAGAATTGTGTCAGAGGGAGGGGGAGAGAAGGGAATACTTTGTTGAGTTCCTATCATATGGTCCTTAATTTAACTGTCTTAGCAAAACTTTGCAGATGAGAAAACTAAGACTAAAAGAGGTTGGCTAACCCAAATCACACAGTTAGTAGTAGAACAAGGATAAAAATTTTGATCTTCTGACATTATTCCAGTTCTCAGAACAACATGCCATAATGCCAGACTGGGCTGAAATATATCCTGGTTAGAAGTCCACCTCTCTATCACCCTGGAAAGTGGTGTTTATAGATATCTTTCTTTCTGAATTTATTTTTTAAATTATCATTAACTTGAACTAACTTAGCTTTATTGAAAAGGATTAGAATTGCATGAAATTGGGATTGCTTAGAAATTGGGAATCTCTGGTTATTAGACCCAGAGAGAATGTCTGCAGTCTCAGGAGAGGGGGGGAACACAACCCATGCCCCGATGGGGAGGCAGAGGCCCTGTAGGGCTTGTGTTTGGACCCGGGACCTCCTCTTCTACTTATAAGCTGTGTGCAGACCTTGCGGCACAAGTTCTTCTATCTTCACATTACCCTTTCCTCCCTCTTGTGTTAAAATTGATACTAAATTGAAACACAGGAAATTGTCATTCTGTTAGTCAAAAACAGTTGAATATTGACAGTTCTTTATGGTTTAACACTAGTATATCAAGTAAATGTTAATTGCTGGCTATATTCTAGGCATAGTCGCTATATGCGAAGGGAATTCATGTTACCTTTATTGTTTTCTTTTTAATTTGTCTGCAGCATTTAAAAAATGTTTGTTTATTTTAAGAGAGAGAGCGAGTGAGTGAGCAGGGGAGGGGCAGAGAGAGAGGGAGAGAGAGAATGCCAAGCAGGTGGTGCACTGTCAGCACAGAGCCCAATGCAGAGCTTGAACTCATGAACCGTGGGATCACGACCTGATTGGATATCAAGAGTCAGATGCTTAACTGACTGAGCCACCCAGGTGCCCTGTATTATTTTTATGCTTTAGTAGCAGAATGTTCGGTCAGGAAGAAAGTGCTTCGATACAACTTACCTGAGGAGTTCTAACAGTTGCGTGATGCCATTTTCTGTCTTATTTTCTTGGCATTTGTTTTTTATTCTTTTAATTTGTTTCCTTTTTTTTTTTTCTTCAAACACTGTGCCATTCTGTATGAGAACAACCAAAACAAAACACAATAACCCAACATACTAATGGATTTTCAGATTTTCAAAATAGTGAAGGTGGTATATCAGAGTGGTTAGGATTCCTTCTGTATAAGGATAGGGAGCAGTTTCTTTTCAGTAAAGCTGACCGTGTTTAAGAACATTAACATTTCAATTTTTTAAAGAGATGAAGTAACAAGATCCTGCTTTAAGTTTATTAAATACTCTCTTTCTCTGCTGACAAGTGAAACAAGTCTGTTCCTTGGACTGTCTTTTGAGCTTAAGTATTCATCCTACCTGGTTTGTTCAGCACTAAGAAAAGCATGAATGGTTCTTTTCAGGCTGTGGTAGTGGTAACATGAAGTTGAAGCTAACTGTAGGATATGATGCATATTAATTAAAACACCAAACAGGTGTTTCGATCAAATGAAACGAATGACAGTCGTTTTTGAGGAAGAGACAGTACTGGTATTAGTTGAAGAAAGCAGAAAAGAGTGCAACTAGCTGGCTGTGGAATTAACACAGGATGTGGTGCAGTGGTAGGAAATAGAGAAGCACAGAATGGATCGTAGGCATTTGGAAGGATAAGAGGTGAACCCTGGGATAGGAGGCAAAAATGAGAGAAAATGATAGCTTTAAGGTAGTAGAAGAGATGTTAGTTATATTTCACAGTATGTTTACAAAATGATTCAGACATGAATCTGGATAGTGGGGAGCACAGTCCAACGCCTCTCTCCTTGGGACCTACGAAAGGTAATTTTACAGTCATTATTGAAGGCGGGATCTGATTGAGTGTGTGTAATTATATTTCTGAACACAGTGAATTTTACACAGGAGTTGTATTGTAGTGATAGCAGCTAGTGATTTTCAGTCTGTCCTGCAGACATGGGCTGGGTAGCTGGGGAATAGAAAACGAAGCTGGGTTTGATTTTATCTCTTAAGATTCTGACTCATATATAGCTTGGAACCACTGATTTGGGCCATTTTTTACTTACACACATTCTTTATTAATTTAGAGAGATACTGATTAGACTATAGTAGAGTGAAAATCAATTTAGACACTCTGCTTAACATTTTACCCTGGTACTTATTTAAAAAAAATTTTTTTTTAATGTTTGTTTATTTCTGAGAGAGATTCAATGTTTGTTTATTTTTGAGAGAACAGGAGCAAAGAGGGGCAGAGAGAGGGAGACATGGAAACCAGAGCAGGCTCCAGGCTCTGAGCTGTCAGCACAGAGCCTGACGCTTGAACAACCCAGGAACCGTGAGAGGATGGCCTGAGCCGAAGTCAGATGCTTAACCAACTGAGCCACCCAGGCACCCCGTACCCTGATACTTATTTTTAAATGTTTGTTTATTATGTTGAGAGAGCATGAGTGAGGGAAGGGGAAAGAGAGAGAATCCTAAGCAGGCTCTGTGCTGCAGGATATGATGCATATTAATTAAAACACCAAACAGGTGTTTCGATCAAATGAAACGAATGACAGTCGTTTTTGAGGAAGAGACAGTACTGGTATTAGTACTGGTATTAGTACTCAGCAGCGCAGAGCCTGATGCGGGACGCAAACCCATGAACCATGAGATCATGACTGGAGCTGAAATCAGGAGTTGGACGCTCAGCTGACTGAGCCAACCACACACCCCTTACCCTGATATTTATAGCAGCATTATGTGGAAATGGCCCATGTGTCCATTGACTGATAAATGGATAAAAAAATGTGGGGTGTGTGTACAAACACACACACACACACACACACACACACACACACACACACACACACTGGAATATTACTAAGCCATAAAAGGAAAGAAATCTCTCCATGTGCAACGACATGGATGGAGCTAGAGCATTAATGCTGAGCGAAGTAAGTCAGTCAGAGAAACAAATACCATATGATCTCACTCATGTGGAATTTAAGAAACAAATGAGCAAAGGGGCAAAAAGAGAGGCAAACCAAGAAACAGACCCTTTTTTCTTTTTCATGTTTTTATTTAAATTCTAGTTAGTTAATATATAGTGTAATATTGGTTTCAGGAGTAGAATTAAGTGATTCATTACTTATAATACCAAATGCTCGTCATAACAAGAGCTCTCCTTAATACCCATCACCCATTTATCCCATCCCCCATCAACCCTCAGTTCTCTATTGTGAAGAGTTTCTAATGGTTTGCTTCTCTCTTTTTTCTTTCCCATATGTTCATCTGTTTTATTTCTTAAATTCCACATGTGAGTGGAATCCTATGGTATTTGTCTTTCTGACCTATTTCACTTAGCATAATATACTCTGGCTTCATCCACGTCGTTGCAAATGGTGAGATTTCATTCTTTTGATGGCTGAGCAACATTCCCTTGTGTATATACCACATTTCCTCTATCCATTCGTTAGTTGATGGACATTTGGGCTCTTTCCATAGTTTGGGTATTGTTGATAATGCTGCTATAAGCATCAGGGTGCATGTACCCCTTTGAATCTGTATTTTTGTATACTTTGGGTAAATACCCAGGAGTGTAGTTGCTGGATCATAAGGTGATTCTGTTTTGAACTTTTTGAGGAACCTCCATACCATTTTCCAGAGTGGTTGCACCAGTTTGCATTCACACCAGTGTAAGAGGGTTCCTCATTCTCCACATCCTCACTAGCATCTGTTGAGAAACAGACTTAAAAAAAAAAAGGTTTTATTTATTTTTGAGAAAGAGAGCACAAACAGAAGAGGGGCAGAGAGAGAGGGGACAGAGGATCCGAAGCAGGGTCTGCACTGAGAGCAGTGAGCCAAGTGTGGGGCTCGAACTTAACGTGAGATCATGACTTGAGTTGAAGTCGGACACTCGACCGACTGAGCCACCCAGGTGCCCCAAGAAACAGACTCTTCACTACAGAGAACAAACTGATGGTTAACAGAAAGGAGGTGGGTGGAGGATGGGAGAAGTAGATGATGGGTATTAAGGAGTGTATTTGATACGGTGAGCACTGGGTATTGTATGAAACTGTTGAGTCACTGCATTGTATACCTGAAACTAATATTGCACTGTTAACTGGCATTTAAAACTTAAAAATTTTACAAATCAAAAAAAGTGTTGAATTGGTTGGGAACCATTTCATTCATAAAACAGCACCATCATCTGACTAAATAGAATATTTTATTTTGTTATTTTTTTATTAGAGACATGTGCTAGTGGGGAGAGGGGCAGATGGGGAGAGAGGGAAAGAGAGGGAAAGAGAATCTTAAGCAGGCTCCACACTTTGTGTGGAGCCCCATGCGGGGCTCAATCCCATGACTTTGGGATCATGATCTGAGCCGAAATCAAGAGTCAGGTGGTCAACCGACTGAACCTCCCAGGTGCCCGTTATCCATCAGACATTTGACTAAATAGAATTTAACGCATTCAAAATTTCTTTTACTAACACACCATGATCAGTATTAGGAAATTGGTCACATTTGGCCAGATGGTAAGAAATGCCTTTTTAACTTGGGAAATGCTCATTAACTCTTGAGAGATGGTAGAGTAGGATTAAATTTAGGATCATTAACTTCCACAGCAGTGAATGTTTTCAGTTCTGTATGTTGTGGAAATTCTGAGGCAGTGACAGGAGAAATGAAAATGGCACTGAAGAAGATAAAAGGCAAATTCTCAAAGTGTGACCCAGAGATACTTGGGGTCTCCTGAAACTTTTCGAAGAAGTTCACGAAGTCAGAGCTATTTTTATAATAATACCAGGACAGAGTTTGTCCTTTTTCTGCTCTCATTCTGTCCTGAGTAGACAGTGGTGGTTAACAAGGGTCACTGATGGTGGTGTAGTGTGTACTTGTGTATTCTTGTTTTAAAAATGTCTGCTTTAATTTCTATAGTAAATATTGATTAATATATACATAAAAATTATTTGAGATTCTCGATTTTTAAGAGAGTAAAAGGATTCTGAGGCCAAAAGTTCAAGAACTAGTAGCCAAAAAAAACATAGTAGGCCAAGTTAGAGCATTATTTTAAAGGAATAAATTATGAAAGTTGACAATTAATACCTACTTTATTGTAAAAGTATTCAGATAAAAAATTTTTAATTGCTTAAGTCTGTTACTCAGAAGTAACATTACTAATGGTATGAAATACATCTTTCTAGATTTAGCTTTATTCATAATCATGCATGTTTATTGGAAAAAATTGTGCTGCATGCATGGTTCTGTGCTTTACTTTTTTAAAATTAACAGTATATCTTAAAAATTAATGTGTAGATGTATCTTATTTTAGTCACTGTAGGTATTTTGTTGATTGGGTATGGTGTAAATTACTTGTTTAACCTTTTTAAAAAAAAGTTATTATTTCGGTTATTTCTAGGCACTTGATTGTGTAAAAAAAAAAAAAAAAAAGCAATGATGGAAAATTCCTAAATACAACACTAGCCACTAGAATCCAGTACTTTAAGAAGAATCCAGTATTTTAAAAGAATAATATGTGATAACAAAGGGATGCCTCTTAGGAATGCAATGGTTTGATTTTAGAAAATCTATTAAAATTATTTATATTAATAATTGAAAGGTGGGAGGGAACCCCTGTGATCATCTCATTAGGTGCTAAATCCATTCCTAACAGAACAAAAACTGTTAGCAAAATTGGGAAGGATAGATAATTAAAAACCGAGAACCGGGACCATGTATGATGTAAAAACTAGGAGGGTTCTCATGGAAGTGAAAAACATTTGGGTTTGTGTTCTAGCTCCAGCCACTGTGTCTCAGTGAGTGTGGTGTTTGTAGTCTCATGTGGCCTCAGCATCTTCATTTCAAAAGCATTAATATAGGTACTACTCTTTCTGGAGTCATAGGGTTGTTACGAAAATTATGTGAAGTTTATGTAAAACTCCTTAGCACACAGTAAGATTCTACATCACTTAAGGGATAATTTGTTATTAAAGGAAAGGAAAACATAGCAAGTATCATAAGAAGAGAAATTGCCTATTTTAGTTCTATTCTCACTTTTTTTCTGCCTTAAATAATGAGTTGTTTGTGCTACATACTTGCACGAATCACGGTAACTTCTAAGATCCCGTTTAGAATTCTAGTTAGACCCCAGATGGAGTCAGCACAGTGATCAGGAGTATAGACTCTGGAGCCAGGGCTGCTTGGTTCACATATTGGCCCTGCCACTTTCTGACTTTGCAATGGTCATCATTACTTACCCTCTTTGTGCCTCAGTGTTCTCAGGGGCGGATGATAATATAGATGGATCATGTAGCACACTTGTTAGGTTTAAAAGCTCACTAGGATTGGGGCGCCTGGGTGGCGCAGTCGGTTGAGCGTCCGACTTCAGCCAGGTCACGATCTCGCGGTCCAGGAGTTCGAGCCCCGCGTCAGGCTCTGGGCTGATGGCTCAGAGCCTGGAGCCTGTTTCCGATTCTGTGTCTCCCTCTCTCTCTGCCCCTCCCCCGTTCATGCTCTGTCTCTCTCTGTCCCAAAAAAAAATAAATAAACGTTGAAAAAAAAAAATTAAAAAAAAAAAAGCTCACTAGGATTAATAAATATACTCAACGTTGCACTTCGCGTGTAAGTAGAACTGTGCAAACATTAGTTATGGCTGTGATGATGGCTTGGCTACGTTATTTTCTTTTTAATTACAAAATAACCAAATGTTCATTTTAGGAGAAAGAAATAAGAGGTAAACCAAAAGGGAAAAAAAACAAACAGGAACATTCTAAAAATCCTACCCCTCAGGCAAAGTTAACAATGTAATTTTGCTGTGAATTCTTCTGGACTTTAGAGGGCATATAAAGAAGTCCTTCCTTCCTCCCTTTTCTCCCCTTTGTTCCCTTTGCCACTTTCCCCGTCTTTTTCCATTTGTTCTACCATCTGCTCAACAAATACTGCGCATATGCTGTGTGCCAGGTACTGTGCTGTGACACTTGGATTATAGTGGTGAACAGTGACGTGGACCTTGTCCTTGTGGAGTTTAGAGTCCATAGTGGGAGAAACACATTTTCTGTCAGAATAACAGAGAGCTGGTCATAAACTGATAGGTTCTCTGTAAAGGAAATGTATAGGGAAGGTTGTTGAAAGACTCTGTCTAATCTGGGTGTGTGTCTTGATGTTGGTGTACCTCTCTCAATTGGAATAAGAATTGAACAGAGCACTGAATTATATAAAAGTATATTGGAATATCAGCACATGTGATTATACACAAGTAAAACATTTTTGTAAATAAAAAACACATTTGCAATTCATATCACATACACGAAGCTGACTTAACGTAAAGCTTCTGTAGATAAATAACCAAAGACTAATAGCCAACCAGGAAGGAGAAAAGGTTATGTATAGACTGCTCTTGGAAACACAGATAACTCTTAGAAGTAAAAAAGAACAGGGCACCTGGCTGGGTGAGTAGATTTCAGCTCAGGTCATGATCCCAGGGTCATGGGCTCGAGCTCTGTATCGGGCTCTGCACTGAGCATGGAGCCTGCTTAGGATTCTCTCTCTCTCCTCCTGCCCCACTCGCATACTCACTCTCTCACTCTCTAAAAATAAAAAGTAAAAATAAGCTCAGCTTCACTTATAATAAGAGAAATGTAGTTCACAATTATAATGGGGTGGTTTTCACTTATCAGATTGGCAGAGATCAAAGTGAATTAATAGGACTGTGTTGACAAAGTTGAGGGGAACCAAGCTCATTAATGCACGTATATGCATAAATCAATACAGTTTGTTAGTATGACAGAAATCACAAATGCACTTTCCCTTTGACCCAAAAATATCACTTCTGGGAGTTTAGCCTATAGTTATTTATTACAGCATCATTGGTAGTGATAAAATATTAGGAACAATTTATATGTCCATCACCAGGGGAGGGTACTGGTTAAGTAAATAATGATCATTCATATCACGTACTTCACATCAATTATATCTTCATATCATGGTAGCTTTTTATGTACTGAATATACGTGAAATAATTATTAAGTTGTATTATGTGACAGATGGCACAGAATTGTGTGTATTGCTTGCCACCATTTATGGGAAAATGTATTTTTAAAATACACACTGGGTTATACATAGAATATCTATGAAGGAGCATACAAGAGGTGGGTAATAGTGGTTCCCTCTAAACAGGGTAACAGGTGAGAAAGAGACAGGTTTTTGTTGTATATGTATTTTTTTCTGCATCTGAATTTACGTGTTAATTATTTTCAAAAACTGAAATGGGCTTTTATTTATTTTTTTAAAATGTTTATTTATTTTGAGAGAGAGGGAGAGAGTGCAAGCAGGGGAGGGGCAGAGAGCAAAGAATCCCAAGCAGGCTCCACACTGTCAGTGAAGAGCCCAATGTGGTACTTGAACTAACAAACTGTGAGATCATGACCTGAGCTGAAATCAAGAGTCGGATGCTTGCTTAACCCACTGAGCCACCCAGGTGCCCCTGAAATAGTCTTTTAAAAGTCATAGGGCAGTGAGTGAACACAAATAATATATGTAGTGATCTTGATTAGAAAGAAATTCTGGTTTGAAAATCTTCTTCATTTTGATCTTCTTGTGAGATCTTTTCAGACTTTTGTGACCGACTTCTTGCCTTTGAGGCTTTGCTACCCTTTCTGAAAGGTTTCCCCTGTTGTCTTCCCTTTCTGTAGTTAGGGAAAATGAGGCTGACGATCCCATGCCGTGCAGTGACTTGTACACATCTACAGTGTTTTGATGCTGCCCTTTATCTGCAAATGAATGAGAAGAAGCCCACCTGGATTTGTCCTGTGTGTGACAAAAAGGCTGCCTATGAAAGTCTAATTTTAGATGGGTAAGTATATCCCAGCATAAGTGTTAGCTGTGTAAACATGCAGTACAGCCTCATGTAACTTCTAGTCTAGCATCATGTTATCCTTTTTATCATTGGCTTTGTTTTGCTAAATTTCACGAGGGATATTCGTCTGTTGCTTTCTTGTAATGCCTTTGTCTGGTTTTAATACTACAGTAATCCTGGCCCCATACAAATGAGTTGGGAAGTGGTGGTATTTTGTCTCCTCAAATATTTGGTAGAATCCCCCAGTGAAGATGGTTGGGACTGGGGTTTTCTCTGTGGTAAAGTTTTTCACTACAAATTCAGTTTCTTTAATATACGTGGGGTTCCTCAGGTGATCTGTTTCTTTCTGAGTGAGCTTCAGTCTGACCAGAAGGTTGTCAGTTTTACTGAAGGTTGCTAGCCTTTTGTTTTGATTGATTTTCCTCTTTTTCTATTTCATTTGTTTCTGTTCTTTGTTGTTTCCCTTTTTGTGTGTACTTTCATTTTAATTTGCTCTCTAGTTTCCTTTAGGTAGAAGCTGAGGTTTGATTTGAGTCCTTTCCTAATATAAGAAGATTAATGCTGTAACTTTTCCTTCAAGTACTGCTTTAGCTATATTCCACAAATTTTATTAATTTTCATATTCAGTTCAAAATACCTTCTAATTTATGTTTTTATGTTTTCTTTGTCTCATTGGTCATTTTGTTTAGTTTCCAAATATTTGGGCGTTTTCCACATATTTTTCTGAAGATTCAGACTTCATTATGGTCATAGAACATAATTTGTATGCTGAGTTCTTTTAAATTTATTGAGACTTTTTAATGGCCCTAATTGCTCCTTTCCCCACCCCTATGACATTTTTTCTTGATAATAAGCTTATAAATTATTTTTTGTATAATAACCTTTATATTTGCTCATGTCTGTTTTGTATGTTACTCTGGAGGTTGCTCTTTACTACCAGTCCTGGCTAGGAGGCTCCAGGTGTCTATTTAGTCAACTGGTTTCTTAGATGATACTCAGTAAACCCCTTAAAGATCTAAAACCTAGGAGGGAAAGGGGGGTGTGTAACAGCTGTTGTAAAGTGTGAAGTATTGAAACACCAAAACAAAAAGGTCAAATAGCATCACTTTTGTCTCCAAGGCAGTATGTGTTACTTAGCTCACCTTTGAACAAAGCCATGGATTACATTTATGCACTTCTTAATTGGTTTGTAGGCTTTTCATGGAAATTCTCAATGACTGTTCTGATGTGGATGAGATCAAATTCCAAGAAGATGGCACTTGGTGTCCAATGAGACCGAAGAAAGAAGCTATGAAAGTGTCCAGCCAGCCGTGTACAAAGATAGAAAGTATGTGCAGGATAGCCACGGAGAGCAAAGCAATGAGACCCCCGCACCGTTGTCTTTATCGTTGACTTTGGCCACTAGACCTGCATTTGGAGCTTTGTTTGCGAACTGTATCTTTTGATCGTCTGTTACATACGTAATTTCCCTCAAGCGGTTTTTACTCTTACCGTAAGAAATTTGGTAAAGTGTATGTCACCTTATAATTAGCTTTTTCGTAGTATATTTGTCATATATAAAGTAAATGAAATAATCACCCCAAGTCATTTTAATATAATGTGTTTGTTACAGAGTGAAAAGTTATAAATGACATTTTTATGGATAGCTTTCAGAATTTTTTTGAAACTTTTGGGGGAAACCCCAAGTTTAGGTGTCCTTAGGCCACATAATCCATCAATGGAGGGTAGAGGCAGGTGCTCACAGGTTAGTTGCTAACGAAGTGAACAGACTGTTTCCATTTCTTTGTGGGAAGAAATTTGACCATTGCCTTTACCTAGGATGTATGCTTAACCTTCAACTCCCTATATCTGCCCACACTGAGTGGGGAAACTAAGGGACAGTTATAATAATTGAACCCATAGGTGAACTGAATGTTTCTTCTTATCTGACCATGTCCACTCACTGCATTTGAGTTTTGTGTTGATTATATTTGACATTCTAACAATATAATGAATAGTGAGTATTCAGAGTAAAAAGTAAAAGATTTATGTCACTATTAGTCATTCTTTTGGGGCACCTGGGTAGCTCAGTTGGTAAAACATGGGACTCTTGATCTTAGAGTCATGAGTTTAAACCCCCATTGGGCATGGAGCCTATTAAAAAAAAAAAAAAAAATTCTCCTTGATTGTTACCGAACCTGTAGGTAGAATGATCGAGGTTTCCCTCATCTTTGAGAAGAATAGTGATTTAGTTGAGTAGTTGCTGCTGCTTTTCCACTATCAGCCAGCCTTAGTTTTCTGTTAAACAGATTGTAGGACATAATGTAATTTCTGTGAAATGGTGAGTTAACATATGGTAGGTATATGTGGGCAGAAAGGAGAACCTAAGTGATCAGTAGATGGTTGATAAGAAGAGCTTCAAATATCTGAATAACTTAAATGAGAGGCTTGGAGTTTTTTCAGTTCATCGAGGTGAACATTTTTACCCAGTTTTGGCTTACAGAGAGGGGCCTATACATGCTTTGACATGGGTACTGCTTTGCTGTAATGGAAGTGCCTGATTCTGACTCAACACTGCCACACGTCTATGAGAATACACAGCTAGTGAAGCCACATACTTTTGTCTGTGACTGGAGATTGGACCCCTAACCCCAGGCTGTCTGTAAAATGATTGCTTACCTGGGGAGACAGCTTGAGCAGCAGGATCTGAACAGATTTTTTGGCAGTACTGGGGAGATAGCTAAGAGCATGCTGTCCAAAGGAGGCTTTGACTGTCTGGCAGGGCATAGAGCTCACCTTTTCTCCCAGGTGAGCAGTCATTTTATAGATAGATGTCCAGAGTTAAGGAGTCTCCATCCATAGAGCAGAGTATGTGGCTTTTTACTGGCTGTATATTCTCCTGGATGTGTATTGCACCTTTGATTTTTTTTTTTCTTTTCCTTCTCTTCCCTACATCAGGTTCAAGTGTCCTCAGTAAGCCTTGTTCAGTGACTGTAGCCAATGAGACAAGCAAGAAGAAAGTGGATGTTATTGACTTGACTATAGAAAGCTCTTCTGATGAAGAGGAAGACCCTCCTGCCAAAAGGAAATGCATCTTTATGTCAGAAACACAAAGCAGCCCAACCAAAGGGTTTGTTAATTTATAGTTCACTATTGTTTATTACACTTGGAACTAACTGTTCTTGGTATAGGTTTGTAAATGTCTCTTTGAGAGTTGCATAACCATAGAAGGCTATTTTAATTTGCCTTTGTTCAGTTGAAATCTTTTCAAGAGAGCACATTGTTTAAAGGAAAGAAAATTTTGATGAAATTATTTACATCTTTGGGAAGTGAGAGTTCAGGTCTTCTCATGTCTGAGTATTTATTTCATATTTGATCCTTTTTGTCATTTTCTTGAACCAATTTGTAAGGAGTATATTTGGCGTCACAGACCAACATGAGGAAGCCTGGTGTAAAATGGAGTGTGGAATTGGGAATCTAACAAGTGTGGATTCCAATTTTGACACCATTGCTTACTCGTTCTGTGATCTTGGATGAAATACTTGTTTGAGCCTCTTTTTTTGTGTTCTGTAAAATGGGGTTAAATGATGCCTACCTCATAAAATTATTTTCAGGTTTCAGTAAGATAAGGAAAGAGTTAAATTGATTGCTTTCCCTTTTCATCCTCTCCAGGGCAAACTATGGGCAAGTAAATGCATTCTAGCATGTAGTTTTTATGATTCATCTGGTAGAAGCTGTTACTGTCCTGTATAGTGACAGGTCTGAATACTTAGCAATAGGTGCTTCTAAAAAATTTTGGAACCTGCAAGAAAGTAGCAGAGGGTTCCCTTGACATTCCTTGAACATATTGTTTCAGACTTGGGTGTGCCAGTCTTGTCCTTTGGGCCTCTCAGTGCACTTACTTTTTCTAATGGCTTTATTGGGTCGTTACTTATATACCATAAAAATGTCCCGTCTTAACTATTAAGTTGCCCAGTTCATTGATTCTAATAAATTCAGTTGTCCAGTCATCATCATAATTCAGTTGTAGAATATTTCCAGCACCTAGTTAACTTCTCTCTTGTTCATTTGCAGTTAATCCCCATTCATACCCCTGAACTAGGCAATTGTTGATCTTCTTTCCATCTGTATGAATTTGCCTGTTCTAGACATTTTATATAAATGGACTTCTACTCTGCATTTTGCTTTAAAAAGTCTGTGAGTTGCAGCTACCCAGCTCATTCATGAAATCAACATAATTCCTAGTACCCAAATGAGATTTGTACATTAACAACCGTACAGAATGAAGCTGGCTCATATTAGAAAACTCCATGAGAGTTCTCAGTTCAATCTTAGGAAATCATTTAATTGTATATTCAAACAATATCCATCCTTAGGACAAAGTAGGGTACCTTCAGGAATGCTTTATTATTAGGAAATACATTGATAAAATGAATCTTGTCATAAGGATGACTGTGAAGTCATCTTAGTGGATTCTGGAAAGGTATTTAGTTCATCAGTAGCCATTCCTGATAGGAACTCTTTGAAACGTTAGAATTCACAATGGTTTGAAAGGTTTACCACTCTAGAGCTGATTGATTCTTAGGCTACGTTAATGAAAGAAGCATAGTGTCCAGGAGATATACCCATGCTAGTTTTATTCTGTTTATGTCTAAGTGATTTTCACTTAATACCATCTTAGTCCGTGTTGATCATCAGGAGATGAGAACAGGCTGGTAAACTGTGCAGATTGTAACGTGATGGATGGATGGGTCTACGGACTGAAGCTGTTAAACCAGGACAAGAGAATATGTGAATGTGCGAATATCTTGTAATTCTTAAAAGGGAATCGTTGATGAAGAGGATTAAGTTTATTCTTTGTTATAATATTTGGGAGATCTAAGTCCAGTGGAGGAAAAGATAACATGGAAAGACTTTCCATAGGAGCTGAACACTAGGAAAGTTGATGTTTTATACTAAAATCACATCTTCTGTGTTGAGGTAGAGTGGATGCCACCTGTCCCAGCGGGTGTCATGGATCCAGACTTATGCTGTGGTTAGGTCACCTCTGTAATCCTTTCCAAGTCTTAATGCTTTTCTGGTTTTGTTCCTGGTCTTCTTTTCCCTATTCTGTCTTGTGGCTCAGCATCCAACATTTTCATGGTTTTCCATTGCTGTAGAAGTTTATCATAGGACTTCTTGGCCAGTGATAGTAAGCAAATGGGAAAGAATAGAGAATAAGAAAGCAGGAAAAACTTGCCTTCAGTTAAATCCCGGAGATCTGAGCAGTTATTTTTTAGGAGGTACTGTTTTAGTAAAAATTACTCTTAAGAACAATTTCACAGTGCATCAAGTAGAATGCATTCCACCTAGACATAACCTGTGTTAACATTTTGACAGGAATCCTTTTAGCCTCTCTCCTTATGTACCTATTGTAGTCCTTAAATGCATCATACAGTACCAATCAGAAGAGACCGACACCTTAACCTAAGACTTAGAGAAACCTCTGATATTTTTGTACATGGAAAGATAATTTTAAATATCGTATCCCTACCACATTCCCTGAGCCAATGAATGATTGCTTTGTCATTAATAAGGTATTCTAAAGACAGCAAATTTTGGTAGCAAAATTGAGTCTTTTTTATGCTTGTATGATAAATTGGGAACACAGGGAATTTCAGGTTTATGGATAAATATTCAAGTTATTGAACTGTTAACTCATTTTCAGACATCTAAATGTGGGCCAACTATGATGAATTCCGTGATCCAGTGCACATTGTAGAATACTATTTGCTGTCCAGCAATGTTCCAGCAGTATCTTTGTGCTGTGATGTTATAGGTAAAGCTACAAAAATTTCAAGCAGATACATACACGGGCATATGTATACATTAGGCATATGTACCTAATGTATACATATGCCCGTGTATGTATTTGCCAATTCCATGAGGAGGCAGTAACATGTTACAAACTTTAAATTTTTCTTATTACTTTATAGCATCACATTTTTATACCCACAGTTCCGTCAGATATAGCCATTTACATTTCTCCATGGTCTCTGTTATTCCATTTTTATAAATGCATCTATTTTTGGCATAGACATTAGAATCCTTTACCTTTCTGAATGTTGTCTTTGTGAATATTCTGATTAAAACCATAATCTGCTACATAATTTGATAATGGTAACAAATGGCTAATTTACCCATTCTATAAAAATTGAATTTGTGTTAATGGTTACAAAGTTCAGCTAATAGAAATTAATCTACATTAAATAGTTTTTCAGATGTTTGCTGAGGTTTTAGATGTTGATTTAATAATTTGTACCTTCATTGCATTTTGACATTTTCACATATTGTGACAGTCAGCGTTTTGTATTGGAGAAACAAGGAGTAGTTACTTAATCATTTAAAGTTTCATGTTATGAGGTCAGAACCTATGCAATAATTAGATGTTACTGTGATGATAGTGAGTTGGGACACTGACTTGACTCTACAGGTGTAAGTAATGGGGCTTGGAGGAAAGGAGTTTTGTTATTGTCGCCTATAAATCTGATTCAAGTTCAGGGTTCAGTTCAGGGTCAAGACAAAAGACACTTTCAGTATGAGATATGAAAGAAAGAGAAGGGGGAGCAGGAGGAAGGTAGGCACAGACATGCATGTGTGTGTGTGGGGGGGGGGTGTGTGGGTGTCTGTCTTCAAAAGCTTATCTCTTACATTTAAAAAATACGATTAAGATATTAATACTATGAGATAGAATAATCAGAGCCACTCTTTTAATCCCTTCCTCAGCATGAGCACGCCAGTCTCTTTCCTTTTTACCCCCTCTGCCCCCTGTTTCAGATACGTATTCCCATGTTGATGGTAGGATCACGTGTAATTTGAAAACGCTTTTGGTGATTACTTGTTGTACTTTTCATCCCTGTAGAGGACCACTGTTTTCAAACCTCTAGGAAAAGATGTGTTTTAATACAACATAACTTATTTGATCTCATCCCCAGTTTGTTCTTTCCCCCTCCAGAGAATCTGCCTTTTCTAGTATTGTTCACCTCCTGCTTGTGATTTTAGGTCTCTAGGTAACAGTGGAGACCAGGAAGCCTTCTGATTCTAAGTTAGGCAGGTTGCTGTTTGGATGATGACTTCCATCTTCATCTACCTCTGGAAAATGTGTTTGAAATGCCAGGCTTCTGTTAATTGTCTCAAGTGTATTGTTCCCGGTGGATCCACTTTTAAGACTTCGGAACTCTGACCTGTGTTATTTATTCATTATTCTGAGAATAACACAGTTGTCAACATAGCCATATATGTACTCTGAAGATGCCTTCCTTTTCCACATTTCCAGTGACATCCATATTTTTGACAGATAGTGTAGAGTAAGAGCTGGACAAGATCCTCGTGTCATCATGCAAACTGGTTTTAGAATGACTCCAGTGCCTAAATAGGTTGTGATTATTTAAATGGTTTGAGGTTTAAATTGAGGTCATGAAATATTTTGTCAGTTGTTTAGGGTATGAAAAGTGTCATGAAACCATGTCATCAATTCTTACCGTTCGTATTTAATAATCTGAGCAGTGACAAGAAGAGTTCCAGCCAAAGGAAAGGACGCCTAGAGGTCCTCACGGTCCTCTTGGTCTAGCTTTGTGACCATGGTCCTAAGTTTCTGTTGGCTTCGTTTTTGTAATGGTCCCTCCCAGCTACATAATTCTGTGCCTCTCTCATGAAGCTTATAGTAAGTAGTTCATTGGCAGTGCTTTGGGATGCCAGCATTAATGTCCCTATGTCTCTGTCCCCTCTCCTTTTTTTTTTTTTAGTTAATAACAAAGTTGTATTTTTCAAAATGTACAGTTGGTGGAACCTATTTATGCCTCTTTACTAGCGGCAAGGCATCTCCACCCTTGGTGTTTCTGGTGTAAATCACTTGAACTCTATGTTTTGAAAACAGTTTAATGAGTCCTTTACTAAGGAGCTCCTGAAGGGGGCTGCCCTGGCCAGGGAATTGCAAATCTTCAATTTCTTAGAGACAGCCGCTGGGGTTAGAGATGGGAACTTCCTTGCAGAGTTTGTCATATGTGGCCTTGTCAAACAAGACCAGGTTAGTGATCTCAGATCCCAAACTTTGCCTTTGGACTATTTCTTTTTTGGTCTTGCCCCCAGATTGGTTCAGTGGGTCTTTGCCTTTCTTGTCTGATTTGCCTGCCTGTTTTGCTTCTTGTCGTCCTTGGGTGGCATCAGGAAGCTCAGAGAGTAGCTGCTACCACTGCAGCCTCACCAGGATGATGGCCAGAAGGGATGACCACCATCAGCCACAGGGTCCATCACATTGCTTATACTGTCTTGTAAGGTTTACTGTCTTGTTTAACCTGGGCTAAGAGAAAATGAAAGCTCAATAGGAAGAATGCAAAATCATCTCTTTATTCCTGAGCATTAGAAAAAATATGATTAACTAAACTGCTTCTTGAAATTATAAAGCTGTAATTGTGTGTGTGTGTGTGTGTGTGTGTGTGTGTGTGTGTGTATCTATTAATCAGTTAATGTATTTTTAAAGTGTATTTAATTTGTATTCTTAGTAGCATGATTAGTTAATTTCAAAGTCTATAAACCCTCTTAAAGTAGATGATATCATAGTAACTTAACATTTTTATTTCTGGATGTTTTATATTAAGTCTTGAGAAATCATCTTATTCTAATTTCTGATTGCTGCCTGTCGTCAGGTTGGCTGGCGTTAGGATTGGCAATGTTGCCTCAGGTGATTCTCAGATAAGATTGCTAGTAATTAACACAGTTCAAGTTAGAATGGAAGAAATTCTGGTTGAACTGTATATAATAGATAGCTTTACTTATCAAGGTGCCATGATTTAAATCCAATCTTAGGAGGCCTCAGTTTATTTCTGACTTTTTTTTTCTTTTTTTTAACGTTTATTTATTTTGAGAGCAAGAGAGAGTGAGTGAGTGAAAGCAGGGGAGGAGCAGAGAGAGAGGGAGAGACAGAGAATCCCAAGCAGGCTCCACACTGTCAGCGCAGAGCCTGATGTGGGGCATGGTCTCGTGACCTGTGAGATCATGACCTGAGCTTGAAATCAAGAGTCACTTAACCGGCCGAGCCCCCCAGGTGCCCCTCTAAGTTTCTTTCTAGATACAGTTACTAATATCCACATCCATGTTACACATACATTCATAAAAGCATATGTAAAATATATTTCTCTCTGTGGATGAAAGTTTTATGTATTCCTCCAGCACCGTACACTATGTTTTAATGCCAACTTGCTCTTATGTCACAGCTGCTGTTGAGAGCCAGCATACGTTCATGTTAAAATGAAGACTGTTATGAAAGAGGAGAGTAGAGTGGAGTACTGTGTAGTGAGTAGCCGCCATGTAGTTGTGTTGAAACTTAGTGCGCTGACGACTGAGAATGCCCGGTGGTGCAGCCCTTCTCTCCTGTGAACTAACAGCCAGATTGTTTGTAATTTCCCATGCTATTTAAAACAGGGTTCTCATGTATCAGCCATCTTCTGTAAGGGTGCCCAGTGTGACTTCGGTTGACCCGGCTGCTATTCCGCCTTCATTAGCAGACTACTCAGTACCATTCCACCACACGCCAATATCAAGCATGTCATCAGATTTGCCAGGTATGTGAAGAGTTGTTTTCTTTTGTTACCAAGTTTTATTTGTTTTTCCTCTAAATCTGTGGAGCGAACGTAGTGTTACAATTTAAACGGAAATACTGAGGAAATTTGAAGCCTTCATATAAAAGTCGTATCTGTTTTAATATATCACATTCAATTCCTGTCATTTTAACTACAGAGCAATCTGTGGATTACTGATGATAGGAAATCTAGTAGGACAGTAGGAAAGTTTTTTTAGGGGTTGCTCTCCCTCATGAGGAATTTGTACTCGGAGACACTGTCTTTGTCATCGAAGCTTCGCAGGTTCGGTAGAGTGTTCTCTCATAATCTTCTCGGTAGCCCATCACAGCTTTAGAACGTCCTGGTGTACCACAGGGTTAACATTATCAGTGGCTTTGCCCTGTGAGGCTGTTTTGCTCTGTAAAAATAGGATCTACCAGCTCTTTCCTTAGAGCACTGCTTAATATTTAGGGATATCTTTTGAAAAAGGCAAGGCTGCTCGAATAACCCTAGAACCAAGGCCATATTATGAAATTTGGAACTCCCCCACAGACCCCCCACTTTTCTTCCCTCCATAGCCATTGTTTTTGTAGGCATTTTTGATCAATCAAATTGGAGCAAGCTGAAGCCAGTGCCTCTTACATTCATGACTTTCCTTCTTTCCGAAGGGCCCTTTTAGTGGAATACCCTTCTCTTTTCCTGTTAATAATCTTCTTTTCTAGATTTGTAAAGTTACTTTTGACCTACAATTTATTTTTCACATCCCTCTATATGAGGCCTTTATTTCAAGCACAGCATATATTTTGTTGGGCAAAATTTGTGTTGTTGAAACAGTTGATAGTTGTGGTACCTGGCCCAGTGTAATCTTGCCACTTGAAATTTATTCAGATTATTTGAGTAAAATTTAATGGAGAAGAATAGACTAATAATAGTATCTATCAAAAAATTTCAAAAAACCTACTTAACTGTCTATGTTTACTCCGTATGTACTTGGGGAATTGGCATTTTAAAACTTGGTTAAGTCCAGTGGGCACCAATTAAAAAATATTTGTTGTATACAAAGCTTGATTCTAAGGTACAGGGGCAGTTTCATGGTCCATAAGACAGATGGAAACTCAGAGATACTTAGTTCGTAACTGCCAAGTTTTCCTTTAACTGTGGCTAGTTTTAAAGGAGGTTGAAGAGTGTGTATCATCTTCATGTGTGTTACAAACAAACATTCCAGAAGGATTCGTTTTCCTAAAGACCTTGAAATCACAAATAATCCTGAAAAAATTTTTGTTTACGAAAGCGACCCTGGCCATTTAGGAATAGAACAGCCACAGTTTACAGATCATTTGTTTTCAAATTACGTGAGTCTGGATGAATTTTTAATTTTGGAGAATTGACATTATTTCAAAGTTTGGGCATAAGGGGAGACTATAAAAAGTGCAGGCGTAAGAAGCAATAAGTTATGTGAACTGTGTATTTTGTAAAATACGTTCCAAGCTGGTATTAAGGAACTAAGACTGATATGCAGGGCTGATACTTAGCGAGTGTGAACTAGGATGGTGACACTGCTTATTACAACGTTGACCTGCTTTCTTACCGTTTGATAAATTGAACAGAATAGGGTCTGTTGTACTTCAGAAGAATTACCAGTTTGTCATCATCTATGAATTATGCAGTAATTGCTACATCTAAATAGTCTAGTTTTTACTTTGTTTTATTGTTAATGTGCTCTTCTGTAGTTAGTGCTTATTTTAGTTTTATTTTTGTGCATAATTTTTATGTAATTAGTCCTACTGTGCAGAGTTTTCATATTTATAAATTTAATAATTTATAATAAAATATTAAATAGAACAAGAATGGAGAGATGACAAAGTTTTAATACATTTCTTAACATTCCTTTTAAACATCATAAATATGAATCTTCTGAATCTGCAGGAGAACAAAGAAGAAATGATATTAATAATGAACTGCAGCTTGGATCATCTTCTGATACTGTGCAACAATGAATTACAAAATAAAACAAAAAATTTGTATTTATGGAATGGAAAACAGCTTGATTATTTCAAGAAAGAATATGACTGCCTTATTATTGCTAGTGCCATATTGTCAGGTGTGAATGGTGCTCAAAAGTTGTACATTAAAATTGGAAAGTGCTAAACATTTACATACTTAATGTTTTGTTAAAGTTCATGGCTCAAGTAAGGAAAATGTGGTGTTATTAATAAGACATGTAGAGTCAGTTTCACTTAAGGAAGCATTTAAAATCCAGAAACTACAATTTCATCAGTGTTAATAAAACATTTAGAATGTACCATCTGAATTTTTAACACTACCTGCTTTTTAGTTAAAAATAATTGAGCGTTTTCACCCATGAAATATGTAGGTGGGCATAAAAACATATCAGTACAGCATATTGCAATTGAAACTTAACGGTGAAATAAGAAAACAGCATTTTACTAAACTTACAAAAACAAGGCAGCAATGTTTTAGTCAGTATTCATGAAACCTCATCTATTTCGTGTAAGAGTTTTAATAGTATACTTAATATGTAAAATGCAGGACTTTAATAATAGTTTAAAGTTTTTTTGTCAGAAGGAATAACATCTGAAATACCGCATCAAACCTCAGTGTTAGTGTTTGAGAAAAAATGGTTTCAGTGAAAGTATTTCATTACAATGTTGGATTTTGTATAGAGAGCATCTGCGTAATGCTAGGGAGAAAGTCAAGTTTAACCAAACTTAGAAACATTTCTAGGTGTCTTATTACGGCATTTTATAAGTCACCATATTCAGTTATCTTTGGATAAAGTGTCAAAAGATACAGATCAAGTGTCTTAAATCTCTCATCGGTATATATTGACTGGCACACATGAAATGATCATCAAAGACAATTAGAGTACATCTGAAGAGCTGAGAATTGAACTAATGAAAAAGTGAAGCATCTTTGCACCTTGCCGGGCAGCCTCCAGTGCTGGAGCTGCACAAACCGTTTGAAGACTATATCAAGCCTGTATATTTATCTCAATTGGTTATGAAGTGGGGATATTTAAACATGTAGAAAATAAGCATTTTTGAGTGATTTGGCTCCAATGCACAATATTGCAAGAGATATTAATACTTCCTTCCTTTAGCTTTATAAAAAAAAAAAAGAAAGGTTTAAGTTATTCAAATGGACTGATTGAACAGACATTAAAAGTGATTGAACATATAAAATTAAGTAAGCTACAAAAAGCAGAAGCTCTTTTAAAAAGAAAAATGTTATACCATTTGAAGCAAAACCAAATTAATAAAATTAAGTCAATTAAAAGACATGCCAATAAACTGTCTTTGTGACTTGGTCAATAGTATGAAATGTTGACTATATAAAATTCAAAAGGTACTATAAGGGCTAGATAGATTTTGAGTTACTCTCTTCAGAAGCACAGGATTTGCTGAACAATATTAAAGTGAAGAAACTCTTGGCTTATTGAGATGTCATCTAGTGAGTATCAGTTTAATGGGGAAGTCGTTGGAAAAGTTCGTTGTGATCCCCTTTGTCCAGTTTTGGCTCAAATTCCATTGTATCATATAGCTAGTGACAGGCATATGGAGTGAAAAATCATATTAACAGTTTTTAAAGATGCTTTAGAAACTGATTTCATTGAAATGATTGGTGCTATAGCGTGTATCACTTGATAAGCATTTTTATCATATCCTTAGAGATTATAAGGGAATAAATATACTTTAAAAGAGTTATAAATTATTCATATTGGTTATTTAATATATTAAATATCATTTCCACAGATATTCTCTATTTTGAGTAACAGTCTAATATCAGACTTGTATTCTGTATGATCGTTATATTTGAGGTGACGTTGAATGCTAGCATATAAAAATTCATAGAATTGAACAAGAAATTGGCCTGTCTCACTGACCTATACCTAGTATGTGATTTTTTTTTTTTTTAATGTTTTGAAATTTAGGGAGGTTTAGGGGAACTGACTTTGAAGTTTATTGCTAGACTTTTCACATCTGAAAATTTTTACTATTTATTGTTATAATTTTAATACTTTAAAATGGTATTACTGGGCAACCTTTTCCACATTCCTGTTTCTAAAGCTTAATTGGAGAGTCCCAGATCTTTGGTTCAGAAAACTGCATTAGCTTATAACCCAGTAAACCCTAAGATTTGGCTTGTTAGCGAGCAGCAGTTAACCAGGTGCCTGCTTTGTGCAGAGCACTGAACTGTATACTACTCTTGATGTGGGGACAGAGTGACAGAGAGCAATCCATGAAACGGATCTCTGTTTAAGAAGTGCTATTAGTTGAAGCTCAATGTGGTTGGTGTATTTCTAAAAAAATAAATGTGAAGTATCTTTTAAGAGCCTAAGTATGGTTTTTTTTTTTTTAATAGTCCGAATCCAGATCATTCTCTCATCATTTTTATTGCTTCTCATTCTATTAAATGATGAAGGGGAAAAGTTGACTTTGACTAGTCCTCCTCTGGCAGTTTTTGGACTGCTCCCTTTAAGTCTCTGGGTGGTGGTTTTTCCAGTTGTTTTGTGAGGGAATATGTTCATTTTGGGGTTTTATGCATCTAAATCTCACTGATCATGGTATTGAACTTCTCTGTGGCAGAATGGTAAGCACTTACCCCAAATGTTCTATGACTCATGATAAATACAAAATGATTTGGGGAAATAATTCTTGTCTCCAAACTATGAGACAACTATTAACAAAACATTTTTGTTTTAGGTTTGGATTTTCTTTCCCTTATTCCAGTTGATCCCCAGGTATGTATCCTGAATTTAAGCAACTAATTTGTATTTGATTGTTGGTTATGTCATACTAACTAAAAAATGACCAGTTGCATAAAATCAGGACAGTCAACTTGCAGTTACTTAACTTGATGGAAAGGAATTTCTTTGTAAATATTTCACAATTTTATTTGGAGGACTACAGTTGCTGTTTTTAAATTTATGATATTTTGACTTAATACCTGAATTTTTAGTTATATTTTATTTAGTTTTCAGAATCAGTTAGCATTTCTTACAAGCATTTGGGTGATTAAAGTGAGGGGAAGCAGTGCTGATGACTGGAAGTTAAAATTTCGGAGATTATCTGTGAAGCACTCGTTCTGTGCATAGAAAATAGCGGAAGCTGATTCAACAGTCCTGAATCATTAGCTTGATTCTTCCTTGTTTTTAAAGGCCGTCAGATACAGACTTTGGGGATGCCCCAATCCAAAGTTGCTATAAACCGATCATTCCGGTTTTCTCTGTCAGCAATAAGAAACTCGAGAATCCCAGGGACCCAATAGTAAACGTGGACTGACGGACGTATATATCAGAGGCAGAACGGGGGGAGAAGGGAAAGGCATGGGGAAAGCAGATGGGGAAAGTGAAGCAGAGAGTGACTTTGAGAGAATTGTTGCAGGTAGGGAGGGCCAGAGGAAGACCCACAGAGCACTGCTTCATAGGCTGCAGAGGCCGCTAACCACAAGTCTTATACCGGCCTCCTGTGTCCGTACTCTGTATCTGATCACGCAAGCAACACTGGAAATTTGGGCCCAGGATAACGTGTGCAGAGTGAGGAATTTCTTCTCACTCTGAGTCAACTCTGTTACATTAGTAGATTCTATAGCAAAAGTATCTATATATCTTTCTAGGAAATGCATTCTTCAGGCTTGAAATATTACTGAATCTTAAGAGAACCACCCTTCTAAAAAATGATCTTAGAACCCATAGGATTTTGATTTCATAGTGCTATTTGGCATCCTTAGTGTCAGGCTAACTTATTTGATAAGCCAGTAGAAGGGTAAGGTTGTGCCTTCCGTTTTCCTTAGAATCCTTAGATTTGTCCTCCTTTACCTCCATAGTACCCCCCTTAGGCCCTGTTACCTTTGTGCAGATACGTGCCAATACACGTGGTTAGATACACATGGTTAGAGGTAAAATGGCTGCACCCTGAGTATGACAAGAATTCGTAGAGCCTATTGATAGCAGAACTGTGGTATCTAGCGTTCATCTTATAAATGAAGAGAATACCTTTTTACTACTAGACAGTCAAAAACTGCCTGAGAGGAAGTAGAAATAAAATGTAAGTTTCTGGGCTTTTTTCCAGAAGATTTAGCGGAAAATCAGAATTGATTCAATTTTAAAGAAGTTTAATGCCTTAGAAGTCTACTCTCTTTAGAGCACCCGAAACGCTCTCCCCCCTTAACCAGAATCCCTTTGATCTCTTTGTGTATGACATTTATTTTATGGATGAACCAAGACCGTTACCCATGCTAAACACTGAACTACTTTTTCTGTCAGGTGGCCTACATTTCGGTCGTTGCTCTTCCACTGATTGGCAGCATGAGCCTGGGGCTGTCGTTGCCATTTTAAGATTTTTTGGAAGATCGTGTAGTGAAAAAAACTTCAGTTTTAAGTTACTGTTTGGTAACTTAGTAGCTCTAATGATAGGCTGGAATACTTTATAGAATTGATACCATTGATTGAATATTCTTACTGATCTTTTTTCAAATAGTCAATCTGAACACAAATTTTTAGGACTCCTCCTCTTGTATATAACTGGTCCTCACTTATTTTACTAAAATCAGTCGGTGCTGCTGTTTCTCACATTAAATATTTTCGTGGCGGTATTTAGCTCTTGTCTCTCTACTCCTCTTGGACGATATTATAGTGTTAAAACTTCAGGTTTGAATTTGAGAGTCAGCGATCAAGATGGTAAGGAGACTTGAAATCGGAATTCTTGAAGGGAGGCAGTATCAAGCCCCACAAGGAAGATTATATCTCCTTTCAGATTTATCCCCAAATTTTGTGATTATGTGGGATAATTCTCTGTTCTGAGTATCCTGTGGTAGTTAGCTACTGTATGGTCTCTGTTTTAGAATGAATGCTCTCTTCCTGATTACACAGGTATCATTTCATGTATGTCTAAAGGATTCAAGTGGTACTGTTGAGTTGATCAGTCTTAAAATTCTTGCTAAAGAGCCTGATTGACACTAAATTTTAAAAGAATTATTGAATTTTGTACTAGCATTTTTGCTTAATGCCATTAGAAATAAATATTGTTAGCCTTTATGATGTGCTTTAAAGCTGGCATAAATGCATTTAGTGAGCAAATTCTTTTTGAGGTTAAGTATGAGTCATAATGGTGGGGCCAGTATTTACTATTAAATAATCTTAGTAGTTGTTGACATTTTGTACTTGGACCTGTATACTTGGTCTACAAATTCTGCAAGACTTGAGAGAATCAAAAATATGCTGCACTCACTAAACAGTAAAATAGCTAAAATCATACCACCTTCCATCCGAAGATGTGAAGTTTTGAGAAATTCTAAATCCCACTAGCATTTAAATATGTGGCTATCACTTATGCATATCTAACAATTTCTAGTCTCTTTATTTAAAACCAATGTAGCCTCTTCCTCATCGGCATCATTGTTTGTTTCAAGCAGTACTGTCCTCCTATGTTTTTGGATAGTCTCACCTCACCCTTAACAGCAAGCAGTACGTCTGTCACCACCACCAGCCCCCATGAAAGCAGTACTCATGTTAGTTCATCCAGCAGCAGGAGTGAGACAGGGGTCATAACCAGCAGTGGAAGTAACATTCCTGACATCATCTCATTGGACTAAAGGAGGACTCCCTCGATTCTAGGAATCATTCATCAAAACTGTTCTTTCTTGGATCTCTGGTCCGTGGAAGCTATTTTTTTTGTAACGGTTACTTTGCTATTTATTGAAACGTCAAATGGATTCTTTTGCTTTCTGAGATGAACGCAGATGACTACAGCAAGAACCAAATGACATGCAAGGATTTTTCTTACTCATGCTGTACTGAGCATCAGATACATTCGGCCATAACTGTATCTTCTCGAGAGATGGATTTCAGTTTCATGTGTTCCTGGATGGATTCTGCATACACATCGGTTAAAAATTTTTTTTGTTGTAATAAACAGCAATAAAATTATGTAAATATTCAAGTAAACTTTTTTCTAACTAAAAAGATGTAATCAGTGATTCTAAAATGACAGCAACTTCTGTTTAACCTGATGTGAAGGCAAGATACATGGAAGGAAGTCGTGTTTGCTGAATGAGTCCTTTCCACGGAGATTTGTTCCATTTCATTGAAGTAATGAAACCCTGATAAGTGGCCACAGCTTGGGTTCCTCTTTTCTTCCTGATATCAGCCATCAAAGAGAAATGGCCTGTGTTGTGTATTTTCCCTGGTTGTCATTTACACTTTGATGTTGTTTGCTAGCAATTGCAGAGGAAAGTTCTGGGACTTGGCTGCTCTTTATCAATGATAGTGCTAAAGAACGCTATGCAGATTCTGCCCTGACATAACGTGTGTTATTTTTGGTAATTGTACATGCTCATTCTAGAGATCTCTATAAAATTGGGCTTGCCTTCTCGAAAAAGAAATTCTATGCAGCCGTTGAATGTTGAGTGAAATGTTTTTGGAGTAACATGTGGCTAGAATGTTCATTAGAATTTTGTTCACACTGACCAGAAATATCGAGAGCTTTGAGGCAGCAGAAGACCAGATTGGGGGGCGGCAGGAATAACAAGAGTTTAATCTCTTCCTAGGAACTTCTTTGGCTCATTTATTTTATAGAATAATACACAAATACTTGTTGAACCTTTTCAGATTTTACTAACACTAAGAATGCAAATATGGTTTACGACCCTGGTTTTATTTCTCACCTATACAGTTTCAGTGTCTGTGATGATTTTCAAACGTAAAGAAAACACAAACAATAGCAAGGCATGGGGACTGCATCAGATTTCCTTTTACTTTTTTTTAAAAGGCAATCTTTCCTGATACCATGAAGGACAAACAGAATTAGAAATGTTTGAATTTGAGTAAGGAAGGTTTGGGGAGAGTGGCCTGTAGCCAGCCCACTTTGAAAACCACTCATTCAGAATGTGCTTGATTTTAAAAACCTCAGGAGACTGAGTTTTACCCTTAGAGAAACATTTCTATCCAAATTTTCTATTTCCCTTTGTTTCATTTGGCTTCCTAAATTTTTGAGGTCTCAAGGAATTAATACTTTATGTTTAGCTTTCTCTCCCTAGCTGTGTCTATTTGAAAAATAAAACCCTTTTTAAAAATGACTTAATCTAACTGATTTCTCAAACCAAAGTACCCAGATGAAGAGTCTCCCAATGTCAGTTAGACTAGGGACACAGTCGCATTACTTCAGGGCTGGTGTAACTCCCAGAAGCTGATTTGTCACTGCTTGGGTTTGTTTTGTTCTATTTTGTGGGTTTTTTGGTTTGTTTGTTTTTCTTTTTCTTTTTCTTTTTTTTTTTTTTCCTCTCAACACCACCTCAAGTTTTCAGGGCCACTGCTGTCTTTGTAAACAGACTTAATTTCATGTGATTTTCTTACATCATCCCCCCCCTTTGGCTACATCTTCCCTTTACTTAATGTGTTACCCCCTTTTGGAGAGCTGCTTCCCCATTAAAGCGTAGAAACAAAACCACGTCTCCCCGCCCGGGTTGCGCCATGGTGGCCATTTTACTTGCTTAGTCATCAGATCTCCAGTCCGTGTTACAATCTTTTGGTCCAGGTAGGGAATTTCTTCTAGTAAAATTTTCTGTTGCTGCTCGAAAGACAGACGCGATTTCTGTTCACTCTGTAATCAGATAGAAAACGTAACCCTGATTTGTGTGGTATAATTTGTTAATAAATAAATGATGTATATTTGTTACCATTTTGCTACCCTGTAGATTCTCAGACTCCCCCTCCCCCATTTAATCTACTACAGAGTTTTATAAGGTAAATGGAAATACTCGTAGAAGTTCATTTATGTACTTGGTTCTTGTAACCAATACCTCTGTGCTTTTATAGTTTTGCTTTGTTTCCTTTTCTACTATTTTATGTGAACAGTTTTAGTGTTCATTTTTGGTGCTTTACACTGAAATTACATACAAGATTTTAATTTATACAGGCAACTAATGTTTTTAAAAACACATTTTTAAGTTTATAATCTTAAGATTGGGCTTTTAGTATGTTATCTTTGAAGGTGAGTATTTTCTTTATGCTTTCGCTTATGACAACAGCATGATCCATTAAGCCATTACGGTTTCTTTTCGTTTTCATTTTTGTTTTTTTTTAGTATGGTCACCAAATACTTTTACTGAGACCCTGACTTTTCAGCAGTGTGTTTTGCTTGCCCAGATTTCTGCTTAACCAAGTGTAATACAGTTTCAGAGGACATTGTCTTAGCTGTCAGCCAACCAGTGATTATGTGGACTATCTTGTTTAAGGAAGGGAACTGCAGCTTCTAGTCTCCTCTTACAAACACTGAGGCAACCTATAGTTTTGGTCTTTATTCCTGTGTAGAAATGGGAAGGGCTTTTCTTGCCTTTGGTGACTCTTGACACTGTAATCAGTGCTGAATATAGCTTCACAGCTAAGCTCTGCTTACATTCACAAACTTTCTGGCCCTAAGGTGAGCCGCTTTAGGATTTTATGTCCATTTCTGCCCAGAAGGTAAAAATCCTTGGCACGTGTCATAGGATAATTAGATGGCCAAATGAAATAATAGAGCTAAATTCAGGTTATGTGGCACTTATCTTAGAACGTGCTTCAGGAAAGCTAGGATGAAAATACTATGATTAGGTGAGGGTTGTAACAGCGTAGGTAAGTGGAGCCATATAACTCTTGGTGTAAAACAAGTTTCTCTAGGGTAGAATCTTAAGGAGTTTGAAGGAAGGTTAAAATGTTGGGCTGTAGGTGGAATGGTATTCAACAGAGACTATTTTGACTTTGAGATTAGACCTTTCGGGCATTCTGCCTTCAGACCAGTCCTGGACACGTGTCACTTAGTAACCAAGTTTGTTTGTTTTTCTTCTGCTAATAAGCATTCATTAGTTACGTTTTGTCTTTTTCAGTAAATTTAATTCTTACAAACCATTAGTTTAATTCTCAAATATGCTTTTTATTTCTCTCTAGCCCCTAATTGGTACAAAAGCACTTAACTATTTACTTTTTTTCCTCTTTTTTTTTTTTTAAGTAAACACTTGTTTTCCTAATTTTTTTTTCATTTTGAAAAATGCAGAACAGTGCGCCATTTAAACTTGGGTCTGATGTGTTTTGTGGCCCTGGATCCACGTGCTGTGGGAACTGTCATTAAGATCAGTGATTGCTGGCTTGGCCCGCTTCACCATCTTTTCTGCTGCAGTTCCACATGAATATGGTGAAACTTGGGGAAAACAATTTAAGAAGTTCTCTGCCATTTTTTGTTTTTGTTTTTGTTTTTAGTCTGATGCTTCTGTCAAATGAATGGTTTGTAGGCCCCTTTTTTTGTTATTAGGAGCCACACTCCCAATTCCTAGCAGAACAAATAAAGCTGTATAAAAATGCCCATTCTTCTTTAATCCTTGATTCAGTAATGTTTGTTTTTTTTTTTGTCTATGCCAGTAATACACACTCATTTTGGAAATTTTAGACAATACAGAAGGCTTATAAAGAAAAATAATAATTGCTTGTATTACATCACCCAAGAAAAAAAAGCCCTTTGATATTTTTGCATATTCTTGCCAGTCTCTTTGCTTCTTGTACATGTTTTTACATAGGTTTATTCATTCTCGGTATAATTTGTATCTTGGTTTTTTCCTCAGTCTACATGTCATTAAAAACTGTCAACTCTTATTAATTGCTTGATATTCCATTGTATGGATGTGCCATGATTTGTGTAACCTTTCCCCATGGGGCATTTTAGATTGCATCTCATAAAGTTACAGCAAATGTCTTTGTGCATAAATTATTTCCTTAGGGCGAATTACTAGAGGTGGAATTTCTGGGTCGAGGATATGAACGCTTTTGTAGTTCTTGACTCATGCCACTTTTCCAAATGATTTTACTGATTTGTCCTCCAACCATATGATATGAGAAGAACCCTTTAACCATATTTTTCAAGAATATGCACCGTTTACCTTAGTGCCGGCGTCCACACTATGACCCTCAACCCTCCCCACCCTGGTGAGCGGGGGCTGATTTGGAAATGGTTGGCAAAGATGTTCCCCGGCTGTGTCAGTTTCAACTACATCTACCTGACATGTTCCAGAAACACCTGCCTAAGATATCCAAGTAATTTTTCACATAGTTTTACTTGCCCTGTGAAAGTCCACTGTAAGACTGTATTTTCCATCCTAGTTAGAAAGTCTTGACGTTTTTTTTTAATAAAGCATTTGTGCCTAGGGCCAGCCCTTAGTAGCCAGCTTTCTTTTTTCCTTTCTGTAGGCTCCATTTTGGGTTTTCTGAGCTCCCCAAAGCCAGTAGGATCTCCTGAGCCCAAGGCAGTCCAAACCAAACTGGAAGAGTGGTAAGGCTAAACAATGAAAGCAGGGCCAAATTTTGCTTGTTTCACTTTGTGTTCTTTTGTGTTTCCAATGGCATCTTGGTGTTCTAAGGGCAGCTCTGGCGAAAGAAAAACATTGCTTCCTCAGATGTTCAAGGTGTGTTATTTTCTTGATTGGCATACCACATAATTTCCCAAACTGCTTTTTATTTCAGAATGGCTTTTAAAGCTTCCTTCGTCTTGTGTTCTCAAAGCTTAACTCTTAAGTGAAGAAGAATATTGTGTTATAAAATAGAATATGCCTCTTATTTTGGCCTTTGTCAAACTATTCAGATATTCAGTATGTTTTATAAGTGTTTATGGGATAGAGTAGAATAAAAGATCTGGTCCCAGGCTTCAAAGGGCTCGTAATCAACTTTTCAGAAATCAAGAATTCTTAACCTACGTTGTGCTAAGAATTTTACAAAAGTGTCTCATTCCTTACAATAGCCCTTCAAAGGAAAGAGGTATTGTCCACATTTAACAGATGAAGGACTAGATTTAGGAAAGTTTCTCAGTGGACTTGGAAGTCTTAAACGGACCTACGTCAAAAGCCCTCATTAAATGGAAGTGACATTAATCAGGCTATTTGAGAATCTAGACATAAGATCATGAGAACTGATTTTAGGTGATGGCCCCAGGAATATAGAAGGAGGACACTGGAGCCATTTCAAAGGAAGACTCAAGATTCAGTGTCGTGAATAGATACAGGAGTAGGGGCTGAGTCCGTTTCTCAAGCCTGGATAACCAGGGTAATGGTGCTGTTTACAGAGACAGGAGGCAGTTAGAATGGGCATAGTCGTTTAGGAAAGACCGTGAGTTTGATGGTAAGCATGAGATTTCAAAAGGGAAGGGTCCACGAAGCTCATGTTTGCTTTTCTGCAGTCTTTTTAAGATGTGCAGCCTTCCTTCGTCTGCCATTTCATCCACTTGCCTTCATTCTGTAGGTATTCTGGTCACTCCCAGTTGCCCATCAACCCTTTTTGCTAAACCATGCTCATGGCGTCTCAGCCTTTTCTTTGGATTTTTCCCTTCACTGCCTTGTCACCCATACCCTGCACCTCTCGTCAGTGTGGGCTGTGTTCACTCACATTCCACGTAACTTAAAGAGGTGGGTGGTTGCTGCCCTTTCTCTGTTACAGTTTCTAAATAATTTTTCCCAAGGCCTCTGACAAAAATATGCCCCATTTGTAGCCCATGCCAAGGTTATACTGTTAGTACTTCTACTCTTACCAAGGAACCTGATTGTGACCTTGGATTTGCTGAAGGCGTCGCTTCCTGACTCACCGTGTTTCTTGCCGTCTCTGACTTTGTAGTTAGTCTTCAACGTTTTGATGGATGATCCATTCAACAGTCTAGCCTGTAAGATTTTTGGTTACCTCCAGTTTCTTCCACTGAAATGTCCGGCCACTATCTCACCATCTCACCCCTTGTATTTTCTCTGTATTTCTTGTCTAAGGCTCCTCCTTCATTATTACAGCCACAAACATATCCTCAGACCCCTCCTTCAGGGTCATCTATTCATCCTTTGATTTGACATCGCATGTTCCTTTTGCCCATTCTTGTCAGTTATCACAAGTGTGACTACTCTCAAACCGCACCTGTGTCTGCAGATGACCTTACTTCCTGATGCGCTCAGAAGATTCAGTATGTCAGCACGATTTTGTCTCCATGTGTGCCCACTTTCATTCTCCTTCATTCCAGTCTGAGGATGAGGTGGGCCCAGTTCAGCCACATGGGCTTTTTGACTCTTGTCTCCTTTTGTCATCCTCAGGACCTTCCTCCATCACACTTCCTCTTTCCTGCCTGCCTTTCACCTCTCTACCGCTGCTTTTGGCCAACAAAATCTCAGTTATCCAATATTAGGTGGTATTGTTACATGCCAGGCATTATATCAGGTTCTCAGAACACAGGAGAGATCCCCTTCACCAAAGCTGCGCTTGAGTAGAGTGAAGATGAGTGAAGTAGGGAGATTACAGTGCAGTGGTACAAGGCAAAATACAGGGTGCTGCAGTAGTGTGTAGACGGGGCCACGAATTGATTTCATGGCCGTGTCGCACAAGTAGGACCATGGGAGTGGAGGAGCTGTCAAGACGATGGCAAATGTTCAGAATAGCTGGACGTCTGCTAAGGAGTATTAGGAATGCAAGAAATCGTGAAGGGTCCTGTAAAGACGTGCGAAGGGTGGAGGTGTTCTCACGGTCATTAACAGCAGCGTTCGTTGAGTTTGGTACGATGGTCTCCATTTTACAAGTGTGCGAACACATTGTGAGAGGCTGAGTGACTTGCCTGTGGCCCCCTCGTGAGTGGGGAGGTGGGCTTCAAGTCCAGCTTCTGCCACCCCAGGCCGTCCGTGGTCGTTCTGCCTAAACAGTACGTATTTCCTAACACATCACCCCATTTATAATTCTACATGGCACTTGCCGTAACCTGTGCTTATTTTACGTGTTGGTTCACTGTGTGTTGTCTGTTTCCCTTACTAGATTGTAAGCTCCGTGAGGGCAGGGGTGATCTCCTTTCACTTGCATCCCAGAGCCTAACAAGGTGTGTGGTGCAAAGTAGGTGCTCAATAAATATTCGTAAATGAAGAAATGGTGGGTAACCGTTTGTATTTGACTTGTGCGGACTGGAACTGATTTAATACGCAAGCAGCAGACGTTCACCAAGAGAGGAAGACAAGAGAAGGTACACATTTGGGGCAGAAGGTGGAGGTGACAGGTGCTTGGGATTTGGGAGGAAGTCAGTGCAGTGACCTAGACTCCAGAATCTTACAGGGAAGAGCCCTGGGAATGGGGAACTGGTAGGGCAGTGCACACTGAGGATATGTGTGCAGACACAGCCTCCTGTGTGTATATACAACTGCGGAAATTCTGTGTGTAATCTATGTACTTAGGACCACTCATCCCAGTCAGGTACACTGCACTGAGTTACACAGTACAATCATAGATGTAATTCTGGTTTATCAGCTATAGTCTCTGAAGGCCAACAACGACCCAAGTCATCACGGGACTCTGTACTTTGGAATTGGAACAAGAATCAGTTAATGTCAGTTGCAGATGTCTCTGGAAGTCATGCCCACATGCCATTAGATGAGCAATAGGTGTATCCTAAAACACACTGGTAGTACTGAAACCACAGAGGTGTAAGAGCCCAACCAGAGAAGTCAGTGAGAGAAGTTCTAGAAAAGGAACACAAGGAGATTGAGAAGAAGCACCTGTGGTAGAAAGGAAATCGGGAATGATACCAGAGAGCCCAAAACCATAGAGTATTTCAAGAAGAGAGTAGTCGGTGGAGTTAATAGCTCCTATAATGTAAAAAGTATCCATTAAAAAAAAATGAATTTCAGAAACACCGTGTTTGATTGAATCTATACTTAATTGATTGTAACGGCTTCATGTAAACAAAAACCGAATTAAACTATGCCCCCTTGCTTTCAATCCCATTGACTTTAGTAAGATGTAGCCTCGTACAATGTGGGGGAGGAGTGAATATGCATCTATTTTAGAATTTAAGAGTTATGATAATCTCTCTTTCCCTGGTTTTCTCAACCAGACCATATCTACCAATTTCACCAAGAACAATTTCAGCGGCACGATGAGGGTAAATCTAGGTTGCAGTGGGGTGAGGACTGCAAAGTACAGACATGAAGTGTGCAAGTATAGATAACGCAGCTGGCTCTGATTCAGGGTGAGGCTCTAGCAACAGAAACGTGTATGGTTGAGGGAATCTTTTTTTTAAGATGGGAAAAACTTGAGTCTCCTGTTTAAGTGCTAACTGGACAGTGGGATGCAGTCCGTAGAGAGGGAGAGGTGAATGTGGGTGGTGCAGTAGGGGTTGGCCAAGATCATTGGTACATCTAGATTCTTAAGCAAGAGGGAGAAGTTGGGATCCCTATCAGAGGCATATGAGGGATGGGTATGCACACAGGTGTGTCAGTTGGATAGCAGAGAGTTTGAAGTTTTCATCTAATGGTTTTGCTTTTATGTTTTTGAGAACCAAGAGATACAAGGACAATAGAGATCGAAATAACAAGTGTTAGCAAGGCTGTGGAGAAAAGGGAACTTCTGTGCACTGTTCATGGGAATGTAAATTGGCACAGCCACTATGGAAAACATTATGGAGGATCTTCAAAAAATCAAAAATAAGACCATACGATCCAGCAATTCCACTTGTGGGTATTTGCTTGAAGAAAATGAGAACACGGATTCAAAAAGATATATGCGCATCTATGTTTGTTGTAGCATTATTTATAATAGCCAAGATATGGAAGCAGCCTAAGTGACTTTCAACAGATAGATTTAATAGATGTATGGATAAAGTGTGTACATACACACACACACACACACACACGACAATATTATGCAGCCATAAAAATTATAAAATCTTACATTTGCAGCAACATGGAAGGTCCTAGAAGGTATTATACTAAGTGAAAGAAGAGAAGGAAAAATACCATATGATTTCACATGTGGGATCTAAAAAACCAAAAAACAAACAAATACAACAAACTGGTGGTTGCCAGAGGGGAGGGTGTGCCGGCATGGACGATACAGTTGAGGAGGATTAAGAAGCACAAAGTTCCAGTTACAAGTTAGGGATGAAAAATACAGCACAGGGAATATAAGCAGTAATATTGTAACAATTTTATATAGTGACAAATGGTAACTATAATGGACAATAGACTTGGCAATGGCATACATTTTTCTGTAGGACTTTTCAGCAGTGCTCATTGGTAAAGTCTATTATTCAGGGTTGGGTTTTGGTAAAGTTCGTGCAACAGAAGAATGACAGGAATAACATCTTGAGGGAGCTGGCAAGTAGTTGACACAATGAAAGCTCAGCTGCCATCACACTCCTGAAATTATTCTTACTGAAGTCAAAACGTGCATGTAATCGTCAAAGTTGGACTTGACTTGTCAACATCTGCATTTGACACAGTCCCTTCCGTTCCTTGGTTTTTGTGACAACACAACTCTTATTTCTGACTTTTTCAGGAACTCCTCCTCTTCTCTCTGCCCTGGAAATGCAAATGTAGCTGTGACCTTGCTTGGTTGACTGCTTTTCCCAGCCACTTGACCCACATTCCTTGTTACACTCAACTACTCCACTAGAATGTAATTTTCACGAGGGCTAGAATCTTTGGTTTTTTTTAACCACACTATTGCAAGTGCCTAGAATAGTTTTCCTTTCAACCCATACCATTACCTTTGAAGTGAGTTTCTTGTAGGTAGCGGACGGTTTGTTTTATGGTAGAACGTTTATTGAGACATAATTCACATATAGTTGTAGTTTGCAAGGGCTGCTGTGAAAATGTTCCACAAATGGGGAGACTTAAACAACGGAAACGTATTTTCTCATGATGTGGAGGCCGTAAGTCTGAAGTCAGGGTGTCTGGAGGGTTGGCCCTCTCTAAGGGCTCTGAGGAGGATCTACTCCAGGTCTCTCTCTGGCTTATTGGTGGCCGTCTTCACCCTATGTCACCTCACATTGTCTCCCCTCCATGCCTAAGGACACTATTTATATTGGATTAGGGCCCACATTAATGGCCTCATTTTAACTTGATTACTTGTAAAGATTCTATCTCCAAATAAGGCCCCATTTTGAGGTACTGAGGGTCAGGACTCCAGCATAACTTTTTTTGTGGGGGACACAATTCAACACATAGCCCACACAGTTCACTCATTCCAAGTGTACAACTCATTGGTTTTTGTTAAATTCACAGAGTTGTGTGACCACACCTTTTTACAACTTTATCATCGCCCCCAAAAGGAACTCTTTGCCCATTAGCAATCACCCATCCCGGGGTGAGAGAAGAAGTCTAGGCTTTCCACTTGACCTCTGCTGATGGGTAGTGATGGAACCTGAAGTTTTTCCTGTGGTGTTTGACTGGAGTGATTAGTGTCTAAATTATGATTTAAAAACAACCAGACAGGGGCGCCTGGGTGGCGCAGTCGGTTAAGCGTCCGACTTCAGCCAGGTCACGATCTTGCGGTCCGTGAGTTCGAGCCCCGCGTCGGGCTCTGGGCTGACGGCTCAGAGCCTGGAGCCTGTTTCCGATTCTGTGTCTCCCTCTCTCTCTGCCCCTCCCCCGTTCATGCTCTGTCTCTCTCTGTCCCCAAAAAATAAATAAACGTTGAAAAAAAAAAATTAAAAAAAAAAAAAAACAAAAAAAAAAAACAACCAGACAAAAACTAAGATGTCAGAATGTTTTGTTTTCTCAAAAGTCCATACAGCGGGCACCTGGGTGGCTTAGTCAGTTGAGCATCCGACTCTTGATTTCTGCTCGGGTCATGATCTCATGGTCACGGTCGGGGAATTGAGCCCCGCGTTAGTCTCTGCGCTGAGCATGGAGCCTGCTTGAGATTCTCTCTCTCGCTCCCCCCTCCCCCGACCCTCTCTAACAATAACAAAAGGCCATACAGCAAGTGTTGGCTAATAGAAATCTCTAAGGAAAGAGCTTCAACAAATTGCTAGAACTACTATACATTATTAAAGAGTTAACAGTGGTTAATCTCAGGTTGTGTGGAATGATTCTGTCAATCTGTTGTTCATATGGCATTTCATTGTCTTTTGCAAAGTTCTTGAATTTCAGCGTCCCCCATGTTAATCACAGATTCTGGATAGATAGGTAGCCTTGGTCGTGGTTTCGTCATCCCTCCCCTCCTCCCTGGGAGCCATGGCGGAACGATATCAGAGAAGGATTTCACAGGTGGGGAAGCAGGAGAGAGCGGGATGTGTGTATCTCTTCTGAATACAAAAATAATAGTCCTTGTAAAAGAAAGACCTGAAATTATGATGAAATGGATGTTTCACCCAGAAAAAAATTACATTTTTAGTCTCGCATTTGTTTTCTTTCAATTTGCTGCCAATCCGTTAACATGAAAGCTTCATTAATAGACGTTTCAAGGGATGATAATTGTTTGAGATTTGATTGTTTCTTAAATCACATGCCTGTACCTCTCAGGGGAGAAAGGACAAAAAGTCTAGCAAAAGCTCTGGCCACTGGATTTAGTGATGTGGAAGGCATCAGGGACCCTGACAAAGGCAGTTTCAGTAGAGTGGTAAGAACAAGAGCCTACTGGAGGGGTTCACGAGGCAGTGGAGGAGAGGAAGTGAAGTCAGTGATTACTGGCCACTTCGGTAAGAGCCTGGCAATCATTTAAAAAAAAATTTTTTTTTAATGTTTATTTATTTTTGAGAGAAAGAGAGCGCGAGGGGGAGAAGGACAGAGAGAGAGGGAGACACAGAATCGGAAGCAGGCTCCAGGCTATGAGCTGTCAGCACAGAGCCTGATGCAGGGCTTGAACTCACAAACCATGAGATCATGACCTGAGCGAAGTCGGACGCTCAACCGACTGAGCCACCCAGGCATCCCAAGAGTCCAGCAATCTTTAATGCTGAGGTATATTCATAGAAGGGGTCTGAGGATGGGGAGAAAGGCAATATTATTAAAGAAGAGGATGTGAAGGAACTGAGAGGCCAGGGTTGGAAGGGCCATCCATGCAGATACTGAGGTCACCAAGAAATACAACAGGCACGGCGTGGGACAGAGGGACTGAGCCACTCAGCCAGGGGCTGGCTTCAGGGAGTGAGGTAAGTGACCTGTAGATCTGTAGATGACTCTGCACCAGGGAGGGGTGGTATAATCCCACGGTGGGAGCTGGCGATTTTCAGGGAGGGGAAAGGGAGAATCATCTGGATGCAGTAATTGGTCTTTCCACTGGGAGGAGTAAGAGAAGGTACATCCATCCACTCAAGAGTATTGCAGGATAAGTAAGGTCCTTAGGGGAGAGACAGGGTTCTACTAGATCAAGACATTGAAGGGAAATTTCGGATAATGCATGATAATTTAGGGGATTTTGCTGATGATGGATGGACCCTGAATTGCAGAGTGCCCAAGGGGAGGGGACGGAGGATCGAGAAGTAATGGCAGATGTTATTGGGGCATGTTCCGTGTCTTAATGGGATGACAGTCTAGGTGGATGTGGGATTCTCTGGCTTCCTGTGATGACATTCACAGAGATGTGGGCATGATGACATGTTTCCTGATGGTGTCTGGTGTAGGTTTTTTGTTTTTTTTTTTTTAAGTAGCAACTTTATTCAGATACAATTCACACACCATACAGTTTACCCAATTAAAGCGTACAACATTGGTTTCCAGTATATTCACAGAATTGTGTGACCGTCAATTTTTGAACATTATTCTCACCCCACAAAAGTAACTCCATGCCTATTAGCAATCGGCCACCCTCATTTTCCGATCCATTACACCAGCACTAGGCAACCACTAATCTACTTTCTGTCTATATGTTTGCCTATTCTGGACATCAAATCTGTGGCCTTTGTGATTGACTTCTTTCAGTTAGCCCCAAATGTAAAAATTCATCCATGTTGTAACACGTCCTACTTCATTCCTTTTTATGACTGAATAATGTTCCATTGTATAGATGTGCCATACTATGTTTATCCATCCACCAGTTGATCGACATTTGGGTTATTCCTGTCTTTTGGCTATTATGAATAATGGTACTATGAATATTCGTGTACAAGTGTTAATGTGGACATGTTTTGTTTCTCTTAGGTGTATACCCAGGAGTGGAATTGCTGGGTCGTATAGTAACTCCATGTTTAACATTTTGACTGTTTTCCAAAGTGGCTGCACCATTTTAAATTCCCCCCCGACAAAGAAATCAGGGCTCTGATTTCTTCATACCCTCACTAACATCTGTTTTTTGTTTATTATTATTTTTTTATTTATAGTCTTCCTAGTGGGCTTGACGTGTTACCTATTATGGTTTTGATTTACATTTCTCTAATGATGTTGATCATCTTTTCACATGCTCGGGGGTTATTTGTATATCTTCTTTGGAGAAGTGTCTGTACAGATCCTTTGCCCATTTTTAAACAAAAATGAGCACGCTTTGCTCCCCCATTTATCCCTCTCCCCCACCCTCATCCTTGGCAACCACTGATCTTTTTTACTGTCTCCATAGGTTGCCTTTTTCAGAATGTCATATTGTTTTGGATCATTCAGTACGTACACTTTTTAGATTGGCTTCTTTCACTTAGTAACAAGCATATAGGGTTCCTCTGCTTGATGGTAAGAGTATGTCAGGTTTCATAAGCAACTGTCAAACTGCCTTCCAAAGTGGCTGTACCATTTTACATTCCCGCCAGCGATGAACTTGAGTCCCTGTGTTTTCTACGTCTTTGTCAGTATTTGACACTGTCAGTGTTTTGGATTTTAGCCATTTTAATAGCTATATAGCAGTATCTCATTGTTTTAATTCCCTAGTGATGTGTGATGTTAAGTATCATCTCATATGCTTATTTGCCATCTGTATATCTTCTTTGGTGAGATGTCAGTTCAGATCTTTTGCCCATGTTTTAATTGGGTTGTTCATTTTCTTACTATTGAGTATTAAGAGTTTGTTTTAGAAATCAGTCCTTTATCAAATACATGCTTTGCAAATATCTTTCCCCAGTCTGTGGCTTGTCTTCTTATTCTGTTTACAGTGTTTTTTGGCAGAGCAGAAGTTTTTAATTTTAATGAAGTCCAATGTAGCAATTTTCTTTTTTCTCTCATGGATCATAGTTTTCATGTTGTATCTAAAAAATCATTGTGACCAATCCAACATCATCCAGATCTTCTCCTGTTATCGTCTAGAAGTTTTATACCTCGTGTTTTATATTTAGGTCTGTGATTCATTTTGAGTGAACTTTTGCAAAGGGTGTAAAGCTATGTCTGGGTGTTCGTTTTGTTTTGTTTGTTTCATGTGGATGTCTGTTCTACTACCATGTATTGAAAAGATTATCCTTTCTCTGTTGACTTTCCTTTGCTCCTTTGCAAAGGAGCAGTTGACTGTATTTGTGTGGGTCTGTATCTAGGCTCCTTATTCTCTTCCGTTGATCTATTTGCCTGTTCTTTGGCCAATACCACACTGTCTTGAGTACTGTGGATTTGTATTAGGTCTTGAAGTCGGATAGTGTCAGTCTTTGTTCTTCTCCTTCAATATTGTGTTGGTTATTCTGGGTCATCTGCCTCTATATAAACTTTAGAATCGATTTTTCAGTATCTACAACTTACTGGGATTTTGATTGTGATTGTGTTGAATGTATAGATAGATCAAGTTGGAAAGAACTGACGTCTTAACAATATTGAGTATTCACATAAATAGACATGGAATATCTATCCATATATTTATCTTCTTTTATTTCATGAGGGTTTTGTTGTTTTATTCACATAGATTTTATACATAATTGGTTAAATTTATACCTAAATAATTGTTTTCCTTTGGTGCTAATAGTATTGTGGTTTTTTTATTTCAAATTTCAATTATTCATTGTTGGTATATAAGAAAGCAATGGACTTTTGTATATTAACCTTGTAGCCTGGAACCTTCCTGTAATCACTTATTAGTTCCAGGAGGTTTTGGGTCCATTATTTTGGATTTTCTAAACAATCATGTCATCTGCAAACAAAGACAGTTTTATTTCTTCCTTCCCAATCTATATACCCCTTATTATCTTATTGCCTTAGCTGGTTCTTCCAGTATGCTACTGAATAGGAGTGGTAAGAGCTAACATCCTTGCCTTGAGTTTCTGATCACTAAGTATGATGTTAACTGTACATTTTTAGTAAATATTCTTCATCAAGTTGAGGAAGGCCTTCTCTATTCCTAGTTTGCTGAGCATTTTTATCATGAATGGGTCTTGGATTTAGTGAAATACTTTTTCTGCATCTATGGATGTGACCATGTGTTTGTCTTCTTTAGCCTGTTGATGTGATGGATTACATTAATTGATTGTTTTAAGTTTATTTTATTTTTGAGAGAGAGAGAGAGAGACAGAGTGTGAGTGGGGGAGGGGCCGAGAGAGAGGGAGACACAGAATCTGAAGCAGGCTCCAGGCTCTAAGCTGTCAGCACAGAGCCCGATGTGGGGCTCGAACTCATGAACTATGAGATTATGACCTGAGCCAAAGTTGGAAGTTTAACCGACTGAGCCACTCAGGTGCCCCATTAATTGATCTTATTTATTTATTTATTTTCTCTTTTCTTTTTAATGTTTGTTTATCTTTGAGAGAGAGACAGAGTGCAAGCAGGGGAAGGGCAGAGAGAGAGGGAGACACAGAATCCAAAGCAGGATCCGGGCTCTGAGCTGTCAGCACAGAGCCCGATGCGGGGCTCAAACCCACAAGCCAGGAGATAATGACCTGAGCTGGAGCTGGACGCTTAACTGACTGAGCCACCCAGGCACCACCACCCCCCCGTTAATTGATTTTTTTAATGTTGAAGTAGCCTTGCATACCTCAATAAATCCCAGTTGGTCATCGTGGATAATTCTTTTTATACATTGTTGGACTTGATTGGCTAATACGGAAGCATCATTCATTCCAGAAACATGCTTGTAATCCAAAGCACTTGTATATCAAAGCAAATTTCAAGAACCAGTGGCTTAGTTGTGATCATATGACGTTTGGCATCACATACTACTCATGTTGCAAGACATCGATCATTTATCAAATTTTAAAATACTACAAATGTCTGCTCGTCTTGTGGAACACTTGCAGAACAATTTACTAACAATCCAAGATTTTAGTGTATTTTGTTGAGGGTTTTTACAGCTAGGCTCATGAGAGAGATTGGTCTGTAGTTTTCTTGTAATATCTTTGCCTGCTTTTGGTATTAGGGTAATGCTGGCCTGCTAGAATTAGTTAGGAAGTACTCCCTCTGCTTCTGTTTTTTGATGAATTTATAGACAATTGGTATCATTTCTTATTTAAGTGTTTGGTGGAATTCTGTGAACCCATCTGGGCCTGGTGCTTTCAGTTTTGGAAGCTGAATGATTATTGACTCAGTTTCTTTCATAGATATAGGCTTAGCATCCAGACTATTTATTTCTCCTTGTGTGAATTTTGGTAGTTTATATTTTTAATTATATATATTTTATTTTAAAGTTTATTGGCTCATTTCATCTAGGTTATCAAATTTGTGGGCATGGAATTGTGCATAGTGCTCCTTTATTATCCTTTTTTAAAAAGTTTTTTAGATATTTATTTATTTTTGAGAGAGAGAGATAGAAAATGAGCAGGGGAGGTGCAGAGAGAGAAGTAGACACAGAATCTGAAACAGGCTCCAGGCTCCAAGCTGTCAGCACAGAGCCCAACACAGAGCTCGAACCGACGACCCCACGAATCATGACCTGAGCTGAAGTCAGTTGCTTAACAGACTGAGCCACCCAGGCACCCCTCCTTTATTATCCTTTTAATGTCCATGGTATCAGAAATGGCTTCCTTTCTGATATCAGTTATTTGTATCTTCTGCCTTTTTTTCTTAATTAGCCTGACTATGGGTTTATCAGTTTTACCGATGGGGGGGAGGGAGTGGTTCATTGGTTTTCTCCACTGATTTCCTGTTTTTAATTGCATTGATTTCTTCGCTAATTTTTATTATTTCTTCCAGTTTCTTTGGATGTAATTTGTTCCTCTTTTTCTAGTTTTCTAGAGTGGAAGCTCAGATGATTGATTTTAGATATTTCTTCTTTTCTAATGTGTACATCCATTGGTATAAATTTTACCCTACACAGTGCTATTTGCTACATCCCATAAATTTTGATACGTTGTACTTTCATTTTCATTTATTTAAAAATATTTTAAAATTTCTCTTGAAATTTTTGGCTCATGTGTTATTTAGAAGTGTGCTATCTAATCTCCAAGCATTTGGGGCGGGATGGCAGGTTCTGCTTACTCTGTTATTGATTTCTGATTTAATTCTCTTGTGGTCTGAGAGTATACTATATGTTTTCTGCTCTTTTAAGCTTGTAAAGGTATGTTTTCTGGCCCAGAGGTGGTCAGTCTTGATGAATTTCTGTGTGAGCTTGAGAAGAATGTGTGTTCCGCTGTTGGCGGATGAGGTAGTCTGTCGCTGTCACTTCGATCTGGTTGATGGTGCCGTGCAGTTCCTTACATCCTAAGTGATTTTGTGCTGTTGGATCTGCCCATTCCTGATAGGTGTTGACATTTCCAACTGTGTGGTGAATGTATCTGTTTCTCCTTGAAATTCGATCTGGTTTTGCCTGAAATATTTTGACTATTGAGTGCACACACATTAAGGACTGCTGTGTCGAATGGAAGAATTGACTCTGTTATCATATAATGCCCCTCTTTATCCCTGATAGCTTTCCTCGTTATGACCTCTGCTTTCTCCGAAGTTAATAGAGCTATTCTAGCTATCTTTGGTTAGTGTTAGCATGGTACGTCTTTCTCCATCCCTTTACTTTTTATTAGCTGTGTCTTTACATTTAAAGTAGGTTTCTGGGGACACCTGGGTGGGTCAGTCGGTTAAGTGTCAGACTCTTAGTTTCGATCTGGTTGTGACCTTGCAGTTTCGTGAGTCTGGGTCCCGTGTCAGGCTCTGCACTGGCAGCGCTGAGCCTGCTTGGGGTCCTCTCTCTCTCCATCTCTCTCCCTCTCTCTCTCTCTCTGCCCCTCCCCTACTTGTGCTGTGTCTGTCTCTCTCAAATAAATAAACTTAAAAAAATAAATAAAGTGGGTTTCTGGTAGACAGCATAGTTTGATTTTTTTTTTTTTTGATCCACTCTGACAGTCTCTGCTTTTAATTGGTCTATTTACACCATTGACATTTAAAGTGATTTTTGATGTAGGTGGGTTAATATGTGCCGTATTTTTCCTTGTTCTCTGTTGCCTATGTTATTTGGTGTTTCCCCCCTCTTTTTGTGCATTTTATATTCCATTTTTTTCTTTGCAGGATGTCAATTTTATTTTTGAAAAAAATTTTTTTTTAAGTGGTTGCCCTTGAGTTTGCAAGATCCATTTACAACTAAGCCCTGTTCTCTGTCAGGTAACACTATACTGCTACATGGGTAATATAAGTGTCTTATACAGAGTGTCCCCAATTCCTCCCTTCATCTCTTATGACACTGCTGTCCTGAGGTGCCTGGGCTCAGCCGGTTGAGTGTCCAACTCTTGATTTTGGTTCAGGTCATGATTTCCTGGTTCATGAGTTCAAGCCCTGTGTTGGGCTCCATGTTGACAGTGCGGGGCCTGCTTGGGATTCTCTCTCTCTCCTCTCCTCTCTCTCTCTGCCCCTCCCCCCACTCACTCACTCTCTCTTTTTCTCTCTCTCTCTCTCAAAATAAACTTTTTAAAAAAAGTGATACTGCTATCCTTCACTGAATTTACCCACAGCTATAATCACTGAATATTTTGTTGCTGTCATTATTTTGAACAAACTGTTCAAATAAGAATAAGAAAAATAAAAGCTTTTTTTTACTTTCATGTTATTCTTCCTCTAATGCTTTTCCTTTCTTTAAGCAGATCCGAGTTCCTGACCGACATCATTTTCCTTCTTTCTGAAGAATTTCATTTAACCTCTCTTGCTAGACAAGGCTATGGTTAACAAATACCCTTTATTTTTGCTTATCTGAGACAGTCTTTATTTTGCCTTCACTTTTGAAGGATAATTTTGCTAGGGAGATAATGCTGGGATGGTAGGTTTGTTTTCTCCCACCACTTTAAATATTTCACTCCACTCTCTTTCTGCTTACACGGTTTCCGAAGAGAAGTCCAATGTAATTCTTATCATGGCTCCTCTATAGGTAAGATGTTTTCTCCCTTTGGCTTCTTGCAAGATTTTCTGTCTTTTTGATTTCCTGCACTTTGAATATAATATGCTTGGTGTGGATTTTCTAAATATTTATCCTGCTTGGTGTTCTCAGAGCTTCCTGAATCCGTGGTTTGGTGTCTCATTAATTTTGGGAAATTCTCTGTGATTATTGTTTCAAATAGTACTTTGGTTCTCTTCTCTTTTTCTTTACCTCTGGTATTCCCATCAAGTATATGTATCCCTTTATAGCTATGTCACAGTTCTTGGGTATTCTGTTCTTTTTTTTTTTTTCCCCATTTCAGTTTTGGAGGTTTAAAAAAAATTTTTTTTAACGTTTATTTTTGCGAGAGACCACTAGTGGAGAAGGGGCAGAGAGAGAGGGAGACAGAGAATCCCAAGCAGGCTCCGAGCTGGCAGCACAGAGCCCAATGCAGGGCTCGAACCCACGAACCGTGAGATCATGACCTGAGCTGAAGTCTCACACTTAACCAACTGAGCCACCCAGGTGCCCCTGGCAGTTTTTACTAACATTTCTTCGAGGTTACTGGCTCTTTACTCAGCCATGTCCAGTCTGTTGATGAGCCCATCAAAGGCATGATTTTTGTGACAGTTTTTCATTTCTAGAATTTATTTTTTATTCTTTCTTAGAATTTTTATCCTTCTGTGTGTGTTATGTCTGTTCCTGCATGGTGTCCCATTTGTTTTCTTTTTCATTGGAGCCCTTACCTTATTAATCATAAATTGCTCTAAATCTCGGACTCATAATTTCAACATCTCTGCCATGTGTGAGTGTGGTTCTGGGGCTTGCCCTCTCTTCAAACTGTTTTGGTTTTGTAGTATGCCTTACAGTGTTTTTGTTGGGAGTCAGACATAATATATACTGGGTACACGGGGCCCAGTACTGGTTCCCGTGAAGATTTCTCTCCTGGGCTCCTGCTCTGGTTGGTTGTGATTCTCTGCATCTGCCCGTCCATCTGTCCAGTTTGGGGGACAGCAGTTTATACACTGTGATGCTACTTCTCTGCTGGATCTAGAAGGGTGGTTGGTTTTCAGTTTGTTCAGCCTTCTTCCTGTTGCTCGGGTGGGAGTGGCAGCTTCTAAGCTCCTTTCATGCTGGACTGGACTCTTCAACTTTTAAAGGGGGCTCTTGGCTTCCTCCCGCATTCCCACTCCCTGCCCTGTGGCCTGAAATATAGGTTCATCTGGGCTGTTTCCCCGTCTCTCTCGGATCACTTTCCTTCATTGCCGTATGTCCAGTGGCTTGAGAACTACTTTTTCCCATTTTTTTTCCCACTGTCTCCAAGGAGTAAATCTGACTCCTGTCATCCAATCTTGACCTGAAGCAGAAGCAGCCAGTTTTATTTTCAATAATAATATTTTTTAAAAAAACTTTTTTTAATGTTTATTTATATTTGAGAGAGAGAGAAAGAGAGAAAGAAAGAGAGACAGAGCATGAGCAGGGGAGGGGCAGAGAGAGGGAGACACAGAATCCAAAGCAGGCTCCAGGCTCCGAGCTGTCAGCACAGAGTCCAACATAGGGCTCGCGTCCTACTGAGCCACCAGGCACCCCTCAATAATAATATTTAATGCCAATTTTCCTCCCAAACACTCTCTATTTCTACCTTTATTTCTTGGGCCTGTCTACTTTAAGTGAATGAGATGAGACGTAAAGGAAGCACCAGTTGACCTGTGTCTGAGTCAAATTTGGCAACATTTCTCTGGGTCACCCCAGCTTCCCAGCTGGTTTCCCCAGCTGTTGTAAACTCTTTTACTCAAAGGTTATACCTCTTCTTGCCCAGGCTGTGAGAACCTACAGCCTTTCTTCCCTGTGCCCTAACCTCAGAGTCCGTCCTTGTCTTTCACAGCATCGAACGATAGCTCGCCTCAAAGCAACCCCACTCATGTCTTCAGTTAAAGAAGTAAAGCTCTAGCAGTACAATTAGGTCCTTAAAGGCATTTTGTTTAAATGGGAGAAGGCACGGTAGTAATAGCATTCTAACTTAAAAATGATGTAGAGTTAGGCACCTGGCTGGCTCAGTCAGTAGAGCGTGCAACTTGTGGTCTCAGAGTCCTGAGTTTGAGTCCTACGTTGGGTGTAGAGCCCTACTTAAGTAAGTAAATCGTTTATTTTTTATTTTAAAAAATTTTAATGTTTATTTTTTGTGTGTGAGAGAGAGAGACAGGGAGAGAGAAATCCCAAGCAGGCTCCACGCTCTCAGCTCAGAGCCCGATGCGGGACTTGAACTCATGAACCTTGAGATCATGACCTGAGCCAAAACCAAGAGTCGGACACTCATCTGACTGAGCCACCCAGGCACCCCAATAAGTAAATAGTTTTAAAAAATAATGTAGAGTTGTATTTCCCACATCATTACTTCATCTGAACCTCATAATAACTTTGTGTGGCAGGTTGGACAGGTTGGACTGTGTGCACCTGTATTACTCATTTTAAAAGATAAAGCTGAAAGAGAACTTTGATCTAAAATGTGTGGAATGTGAACCAATCCTGGTTCCTTGGTGGTTTATATAATGATTTGGAGAAGCTGCATATTTTCAGAGCTCATGGGCTGACTCTGTCATTCATGTTGGGGATACACAAGCCTAGGTTTTTAATTCTTGAGGAAAACCTCCTTCTGTCTCAGCAGGTAATTCATGCTCTGGGGTGGGGGGTCATGCTACATATGTGTCTTCCTCTTACCTGGACTATTGTAACTGTAGGAAACATGTCTTGTCACTTTCATCCCAGCCTCCCTACAACTACTTCTTCTTTTTTTTTTTTTTTTTTAATGTTTGTTTATTTCTGAGACAGAGGGAGACAGAGCATGAACAGGGGAGGGGCAGAGAGAGAGGGAGACACAGAATCTGAAACAGGCTTCAGGCTCTGAGCTGTCAGCCCCAACCCAGGGCTCAAACTCACCGTGAGATCATGACCTAAGCCGAAGTCGGTCACTCAACCGACTGAGCCACCCAGGCGCCCCATCCCTACAACTACTACTTATAGCAACAAATTTGTCATCTTAAAACACAAATCGGATCATGTAACTGCTCTGTTCACAACCCTTCAATGTTTTCCTGGCTCACTCAGGGTAAAATCCAAATGTTTTTACCATGACCTACCAGGCCCTCCATTAGTGATTTTAAAACTTTCACTTGTGACCCCACTAAGAAATATATTTTACATTATATCTTAATATATATACTTTATATATACACACATATTTTTAACAAAAGTTTCAAGAAACAGCATTTGTCCTTATCTAAGAAGCGTTTATGATTTCATTAACATTTAAATACAGCATTACTAATCATCTGATAATTTCATTCAGTATATTTTTCAGCTCTGGAAGTTCATTTGGGGTCTGAATTGAGTCTCTTGCAAGTTGCTATTTGATTTTTGAGCATATGAATAAAGTTACAATAACTATGTTACTGTACTTATCAGCAAATTCTAACATCTGGGTTCTGTTTTGGTTTTGGTTGATTGACATTTCTCTTCATTATCGGTCGTGTTTCCCTGCTTCTTTGTGTGCCTGGTAATCTTTGTTTATATACCAGACATTGTAAATGTTACCTTGTCAGGTGCTGGATATATTTGTATTCCCATGAATATAGTTGAGCATTGCTCTGGGATGCAGTTTTGTTACTTGCAAACATTCGATCCTTTCAGGTTTTGCTTTTAGGATTTGTTAGGTACCTCCAGAACAGTGCTCTCTCTAGAGCTAACTGTTCCCCACTACTGAGGCAAGATCTACCTGGGTGTTAAACCCAGTGTCTCTTGAATTACGAGGTTTTACACTCTGGCTGTTGGGGATAGGTACTATTCCTGGCCCTGTGAGTGTCCTAGGTATTGTTTCCTTTGATTCTCCAGGGCAGTTCTTTCCCCAACCTCAGATAATTTCCTCACATGCACTTATAACCACCGTGATGAATTTCTTAGAGGATGCTTCTCTGTTTAGCTCCTTGTCTCCAATACTCTTTCTGGCAGAGTCTTACCACCTTGGTCTCTCTGGATTCTTGGCTCCATTTTCTTAATCCAGGGGTTCTGCTGGGCTCCACCTGGGTTCTCTTCTGTGCTGCAGCTTAGAATCTCTCAAGGCGGTAGGGTGCACCCCATTTGTTTCCTCACTCTCAGGGATCACTGTCCTTTGTCGCCTGATGTCCAGTGTCTTAGGGGCAATTGCTTTACATGTTTCTTGGATATTTTGATTGTTGCAGGCATGAGGTTAAATCCAGTCCTTTCTTGGGCAGAGAGGAGGTCACTGAAATTTTGTTTAATGTTTCAAATTTCTCTCTTGGAATGTAGTAAAAGTTGTGACAGAAAAATGAGATATAATACCGTCTTTATTTATAGATTTCATTCAGACCATTGTCATAAAAACATTCACATTCCTAACAATGTTAGGAAATATGGTAGAATGATAACTTATGAGTCTTGTTTTTGACTTGGAAAATGCTACCCTTGATGATATTCTCTCTGAACAACAGACTCATCAGGATTGAAAAACTGTCAGAGTATTGACATGTTTACCAACAGTAGATTACAGTACCAAGAGTGGATTATGTTAATAGAAAATTCAAACAATACAGCAGTGACCCTGCACGTGCCAGAAAATCAAATGGAACACCGTTCTACAAGAGGTGAAAGGACCCGGTCTTTCCATTTCATATCATCACATGCCCTTCACTAATTTTCCTATACTGTTCGTCTTGGTTGGCTATAGTGTTTAGTGAGGCATGTCGAGTTCTTGCAGAAAGTCCATGGGCGCTCTCACTTAGGTATTTCCTATTCCAGTATCTTTTTTAATAGTTATTTCTGATACTTATTTCTATTTTTTAAAAAAGGCTGATTGTGACCCACTGCATTGATTTCCTGACACATTAAACTGTGTCAAGCAGCAGTTTGAAAAGCACTGCCTGACAACACTGGGTGTTGTCCAGTTGGGGGGGGGGGGTTCAGACAAATGCGTAACCAGGTGAGTGCCTTCTGCTAAAACAAGCAACTTCCAAACTAGGAGGAGGGTGATGGGGATGTAAAAACAAATAATAATAATAATAGCTCCAACAATAGAAATAAAGGATAGAAATAGAAACATCAAAATTTGGGATAAATGGGAGGCACATATCTCAAAAACTACATACAGTGAAAATAGATTCTAAATCTCCACTTACGTGACAAAAGTGGTCAGATATGAATATGCTGTTTACAAAAAAATCTGAAAGAAGAGTGCAGAAATATTGAACTTAAAAAAGATAGCAAAAGATGTGCTAGGCATGTTCTAATACCAAGAACATGGATGTAGCTGCATTAATATAAAAAAAAAGCCGTAAGATTACCAGATAAAACAGTTTCAAAGCTACATGCACTTAGTAACATAGCCAAAATATATACTGCAGAAAATGTCAGAACTGCATACAGAATTTTAAAAATCCAGTTGTGGGGCCCCCGGGTGGCTCAGTCAGTTGAGCGTCTGACTTTGGCTCAGGTCGTGATCTCACAGCTTATGGGTTTGGGCTCCACGTCAGGCTCTGTGCTGACAGCTCAGAGCCTGGAGCCTGCTTTCTGATTCTCTCTCTCTCTCTCTCTCTCTCTCTCTCTCTGCCCCTCCCCCACTCACACTCTATCTCTCCTTCAAAAATAAATAAACATTAAAAAAAATTTTAAAGAATCCAGTTGTGATAAATAGTAGCACACCTGTCTTTGTAAGGAATAGAAGAAGTATATTCAAACGTTAGAAATGTACAGAATTAAATAACATTAAAAGCATGATTTAATGAATAGATATAGAACACTCTGTCAAATGTGCAGAATACACATTCCTTTTGAGCACAGGTGGGACCTGTCATAAAAACTGACCAAATTCTAGGGCCATAAATTTCAAATCTCAAAGGGTTGAAACAGAGAAATACGTTCTCTGACCACAATGTAATTAAGCTAGAAGCCAGTGCAAAACATTCTATGTCTGGAAATTAAGAAACCTACTTCTAAATAACTCCTGAGTGTGAGAAGAAATTGTATTGGGCATTATTAGGAAGTATTTAGAATTGAATGATAATGAAAACACAATACAGCAAAATTTTGGGGATGCAGCTAGAGTAATATATATATATATTTATATATATAATTATATTTATATATATTTATATATATAAATATATATGCACACACATATATACATACATATATACATATATATATATGTGTGTGTGTGTGTGTGTATATATATATATATATAGAGAGAGAGAGAGAGAGAGTGAGAGAGAGAGAAGGGGAGGGGCAGAGAGAGAGGGAGACACAGATTCTGAAGCAGGCTCCAGGCTCCAAGCTGTCAGCACAGAGCCCAATGCAGGGCTGGAACCCATGAACTGTGAGGTCATGACCTGAGCTGAAGTCGGATGCTTCACTGACTGAGCCACCCAGGCGCCTCTAGAGTAATATTTAGAGGGAGGTTTGCAGCCTCAAAGATGTACATTAGAAAAGCTAGGCTGCAAATGGATGAGACAAACATCCATATGAAGTTGGAGTAAGACTAGCATCCTAAGTCAAAAAAATGGAAGGAAAAAAATAAGAGTCGAAATAAAAATATGAGGGCGTCATCAGTATGTTTTCATCCCACCCTACACCCTCTTCAGCTTCCTAACTTATCCTTCAGATTCCAGTTTGGCCATCCCTTTCTCTAGGACAGTGGTTCTCTAAGTGTGCACTCTGGGTATCTGTCAGAACTGGCACCGAACCAAGACTCTTGGGGTGAGGCCTCTGAGGCTCTACAAACATTAATCTGTGTTTTATGGAGTCCTCCAGAAGATTCTGATGCCTGTTTGAGAACCTCTGTTCGAACCACTATTCAAACTTGAGTTTGTATCAGGATCCCCTGGAGGGCTGATTGAGTAGATCTGGGACGGGATTTCTAACAAGTTCCCACAGGACATTAATGCTGTTCTTTGAGAGGCTGCTGTTCTAGGGGCTCTTTAAAAATTGCTTAAGAGATTCTGATAGATTAGTGTGGGCGGTGGCCTGGGCTTGACAATCTTTTAAAATCTTCCCGCGGTTTCTAATGTGCGGCCAAGGTTAAGGGCCGCTTGTCCAGGAAAACTCCAACAATCCCTGTCCTCCTAAGCTTTGGGCATGTCTCTGTCTCAGGAGCAATCCCGGCATCCTATGCTGCCCTGCCCTGCCCTGGAGCAAGTATCCTGCTGCCCAGAACAGACAACTAGCAGCTTACCTTTCCTCTCACCAGAAGGTAAACCTCTTGTAGGCAAGGACCTTGCCTCCTTTGCTCTTTGACCCTCCATGCTTTGAAAGGCGCTCAGTAAATATTCGTTGAATAGTGACACGTGAAACACCTCTATTAGTAGTGCTCACAAGCAGTGGGGACAACACTCTCTTTCGACATCAGTAGAAACACAAAGGCCTGTGTTCTGTGGTTTGGGAGGAGGTTTCTGGAGGGAGAAAAACCAGAACGGGAGCTGAATGAGAGATGCTTCCTGTCACTTGGAATTGAGCAGAGTCTGGCCAGCTCCCGTGGCAGTGGTTAAGAGCGTGGACTCTGGGGCTAGATTGGGTTCAAATCCTGTGTCCTCTCCACCACTTGCTACCTGTGTGATCTTGGCAAAGTTATGTAAGTATTCTATACTCCAGTTGCCCCTCGTGCAAAATGAGGATCATTGGAGTACTTTACTTCTGGGTTTGTCATTTTTGAGGATTAAGTAAAATACATGAAAAGCTATCAGAGTAATACCCAGCACTTAGTAAGTACTATCATTTCACTCCCTTTCAATTTGCGGAAGTGATCGAAACGATCTGATTATTAAATCTCAGGTTAGAATAAATGGTTCTCATTTGCCAAACCCCTAATTAAGCCTAAATATTAAATTTTTTTCCTCTTGAAGGGACCTCAGATGTAAGCAAAATAAAAGTAGTGAAGCAACATAAGCTGATAAAATTGTGAAACCAAAGGCATGAAAGTATTTGCTGCCTGAACTCAAAGTATTTCACTCAGTTTGAGTTTCTGGTTTGAAACCATTTTGGTTTTCAACGGAATGCCCCTTAGTATATTTTCTAATTAGATATATTTGGATATAATGTCACTACATTTTTTTGTTTTGTTTTGTGACTCACACCAGGCCTACATTGTGTTGCCTTTATTAATTTGGCAATAACCCCGCCAATTTCTTTGCGGTTCTCCTCAGAGCTTAGAGGTAAGATTACTGTAAGCTCTGAAGAAGGTTAAAGATATTAAAACATATCTCCTGTATTAGGGTATTGAATTTATTAGGGATATATAAAAAATAGACTTTTATATAACTTTTTTATCCCCAAAGAGTTATATCCTATAATCCCATGAGGAACAGATGGCAGAAATCTTCTCTCTCTCTCTCTCTCTCTCTCTCTATTTTCCAAAGGGAAAGTAGACTACAGAATATTAATATTCACCAAAGGTCAGACAGGACTCCAAATGGATTTCCAACCCAACACCTTTCCCTCGGGCCCTGCTGTCCTGGGAGGAGCAGTAACCATCCTACATAAAGCTCGAGAGGAGGTAGTGGCACGTGGGTGCCAAAGGACATTGTGAATTCACCCATTTCATCCAAAGCCACAAACTCCTAATCCAGTGGTCCCCGGCCCTGGCTGCACATCTGGTCACTTGGGGAGCTTTTAAAAATTAACCTGTGCCTGGGCCCCCATCTGACCAGTGAAGTCAGTTCCTGGGGAATGGCGATCCAGCATGGGCACTTCTTAAAAGCTCCAGATGGGGGGGGTGGGTGGAGAGATTCCAAGGTGCAGCCAGGGCTAAGAACCATCGTGCCCGCAAGTAGGGTCCATATCTGGAATGAAGGGGTAGGTGAGTGGACCTGTAGGAGTATAGGAAGTTGCCGCTCACTGAGGCCCAGGCACCTGCTGTAGGGAAGGTTAATTATTCCAGAGGCTCCCTTGTACATGAGAGAGCACTAGCTGTGATGGAAAGCCTGCTGCAGTCAGCGATAGGAGTAGCAGAAGCACACGCTGAAGCTCCAGTTCCTTTTCCTTCTTCCCCTTTCCTCCACTCCGTCTTCCCCTCGCACCCCAGCGTAACTGCGCACCCCAGTGGGTGCCAGCTCCTGGGCGCTTGTGCCAAGTTAGGAAGCTACCCTGGCTTTCGGCCCTTTGAGGGAGTATTGCTGCAGGGCCTTGGGGTGGTCAGGATGGTTTTCCCCACCCAGACTTAAGACAGCCTTCCAAGCGGGGAGAGAAGACAGTGGGTTTCTGATGGCGATCCGGTACAGGACAGCCAAAGGTGTGTCAAGAACTCAGTTCCCAAGCATGTCCAAAGAACCTGCAGTCCAGAGTGCCCGCAGGAGCCAGTGACTGGTACCTGGGACCTCTCAGACCCCAGCACCTCTTGGGTCTGGGTGTGGGGGAAGCTCATCACATACCTGAGGCTGAATTTCCTATCTGTTCCGTGAGTGGGAGCTGGATGGAGACACAAACAGGATCATATTTATTTAGATGAAATAAACACAAATGCCAGAGTTTATGAACAGACTTATTCCTGCTACGCATGCTGCCAAACAGAAAGGAATTCGCCTTCCTCCAGTGTCTAACAATAGCTAACATTTACTGACCCCTTACTACAAGCCAGGCACTGGTTAGCTCGCTTAATCAGCACACTGACCCTGTGGGGAAGGCACTGTTGTCTCCATTACACAATGGAGACATTGAGGAGGTGCCCAGAGTCACAAGCCAGTAGGTGGGGGAAAACGACATTTGAGTTCAGAGCTCCTCGTTCCAGCATCTTACTCAGATTGCTGGCTGTGTTTTCACCTGCACCTTCACCGTCCTCAAGATAGCCTCTCAGGCGAGTGCATTTCACCCACTATCCATCAAGGAGACTGGGGCACTGAGAGGTAAACTTGCCCAACCCATCACAGCTGTAAATGGGGGGGCTCAACATCTGTCTGGTGATAAACGCCAATTCTGACTCACCACGTTGCCCCTTTCTGTCTTCCCTCCCTTCCAGAGGGAGTAATGACAGAGCCAGGCCTAGCCTGGCCTAGCAAGGCAGGCACACGTGCATCTGAAATGTAACCAATGATGTTGTAATGTGACAAGTGCTAAAATAAAGTCATGTGTGAAGTGTTAGGGATGGTGGGGGTAGGGTAACGACACTGCCTCGGAGGAGGGAGAGCAAAGTTCTGGCAGAAAACCGAAGGAAGTAGGAAATTTTCAGGTGTCTTGACTCATCCCAAGTGAAGGTATTAGCATGAGAAAAGGTCCAAGAGACCAGAGAACCTGTACTCAAGGGTAGATCCACATTTTTTTTTAATGTTTATTTTTTATTTTTGAGAGAAAACGCGAGTGGGAGAGGGGCAGAGAGAGAGAGAGGGAGACACAGATTCCAAAGCAGGCTCCAGGCTCTGAGCTGTCAGCCCGATGCGGAGCTCGAACTCACAGACCGCGAGATTGTGACCTGAGCTGGAGTCACTTAACTGACTGAGCCACTCAGGCGCCCCAGGGTGGATACACATTCTGTAGAACTTGAAAATTATGCAACTTTGAGGTCCCTCTTTGGGAAATACAGTATTAGGAATAGAAGGTTAGATGTGAAAGTAGATATTTACTGAGAATGAAAAAGATTATAGCAGTTCAAAATTTGAAAAGCTATGTTGCAGGTCTGCAGGACCACCCTCAGGCTCAGTGTTAAGCTAGAAGGACGCAGAAAAGCAGTTATGTTCCTAGTGGTGGTTTATTACGGTGAGAGGATGCAGATTAAAACCAGCAAAGGGGAGAGGTAGAGAGGGTGGAGTCCAGGAGAGACCAGATGCAGGCTTTGTTCTCTTCCGGGGGAGCTGCATGGGCAGCACTTAATTCTCCCACCCATGATGTGCATCAGCTTATGCAAAGTGTCCTGAGACTTGGGTCTAGGGTTTTACTGGGGGGAGGTGTCAGTCACAGGGGCATGCAGCTCCCGGGCAGCTGACCTTAGCCGCTCAGTCTCCAGCCCCCCAGAGGTCAAACTGATAGAGTATTGCCCAGGGCTTTGGACATATAAGAGCAGGCATTCACTCTCAGTCTCACTGTTAGCATAAACTATCTGTTCAATCTGATAGAATGTGGCCCAAGGCCTCAGGTATTTAAAAACAACCACCTATCAGGATATTCCAAGAGCTCAGAAATTCTCTCTCCGGAGGCCTTGAAGGGTGAGAATCTTTTCTTTGGAATGTGCAATCTGAATCTGTTGAGTTAACCCTTTACTGCACACTGACAAATACCACAAAGTCCAGAAAAAATTAAAAAGAAAATTTTTTTAATGTTTATTATTTTTGAGAGCGAGAGACAGAGAGCAAGCAGGGGAGGGGCAGAGAGAGAGGGAGACACAGAATCTGAAGCAGGCTCCAGGCTCCGAGCTCTCAGCACAGAGCCCGATGCAGGGCTCAAACTCAAAGACTAAGAGATCATGACCTGAGCTGAGGTCAGCTGCTTAACTGACTGAGCCACCGAGGCGCCCCGGGAAAAAATGTTTTTTTATTAATTGCTTGACATAGTTCTATAAAACATTGTTCCTACATTACTGCATATTCTTGTCTTTTCACATTTTGTAATATTTTCTATAGAGAGAACAGAAAGTTCAGTTTTCTAGTAGTTGATCAGAATTTATTGCTGATAGTTAAGATGCATAAAGATGCAGCTTCACAAACAGATGCACCCATTGTTTGTAGTCCACTCACTACAGTTTGTGTTTGAAAAACACCGGAATTCTGATACACTTGATTTTTCACAATTCGCATTAAAAAAAATCATGCATTTGTAATTGTAAATGTTGCATTACTTACAAATGTTACAAATACGTATGACTAGGTAAACACATTACTAGGGCCCTTGCAGGGCCTTTCAAGGGGTCCCAGGAGCTTAAGTTTATTCAGCTTCATGGTAAAGCCTCCTCTGGGTTAAAGAATTAGTCACTCGCAGCCTAGCCTACGCCCAAAGCAGTGCTGAGTTTTATGGGAGCACCAGAGAAGGGATTGTGCTGATTCCTGCATATAAGTGTGCATGGTCCTGTTAGGGAGCCAAGTAGAACACTGCACAAATAAGGAACATGGACCCAATCTCAAAACTGACATCCTGGCCTAGGAGAATTTAGGAAGTGCTTTATTCTGGGCTGAATTTACAAAGTACCACTGAGTGGGTGGCTTACAGACAACAGACAAGTATTTCTCACTGTTCTGGAGGCCAGAAGTCTGAGTTGGGTCCGGCTGTGGGCCTGCTTCTGGATTGCAGACAACTAACTGCATTGTAGCATGTGCTGAAGAGAGAAAGCTCTGGTCTCTTCATCCCCTTATAAAGACCCTCATCCCGGGGTGCCTGGGTGGCTCAGTCGGTTAAGCGGCCAACTTCGGCTCAGGTCATGATCTCACAGTCCGTGAGTTTGAGCCCCGCGTCGGGCTCTGTGCTGACCGCTCAGAGCCTGGAGCCTGTTTCAGATTCTGTGTCTCCCTCTCTCTCTGACCCTCCCCTGTTCATGCTCTGTCTCTCTCTGTCTCAAAAATAAATAAACGTTAAAAAAAAAAAGAAAAGACCCTCATCCCATTTTTGAAGGCCCCACCCTCATGACCTCATTGCTTCCCAAAGGCCCCACCTCCCAACACCATCACACTGGGGGTTAGGCTTCAACACAGGAATTCTGGGAGGACACAAACATTTAGTCTGTAGCAGGATGTCTGCAAAGTTTTCTCCTTGAGGTCCCCTGCCCTAGGGTCCCACTCTTCAGATTTAGCTATGACCCAGGACCACTTAGGATCCAAGGGCAGAGTGGGGCTAACCGAATAAAGTGACAAGCCAGCCAACTGCTTTATGACGAACAGAATGAATTTTGTGAAGTTCACATCTCCATGCCTACTTCACTTAGCAAATGTGGTGGTTTTTTACCAAAATTATTTAGTAAGCCGTACTGAAACTTACTCAGTGTCTACTTGACCACTGGTTTGTTTGTATTTAATGGGGAAATGAAACAAATTATGGAAACCAAAGTCTACTATTATGATCAAGCTATCAACAACAACAACAAAAACCCCAAGGTTGACATATAAATTAGTGAATAAAAATAAGGTGCATATACATTTTTTAAGTTTTTATGTGAATTCCAATTAGTTAATATACAGTGTAATGTTAGTTTCAGGTGGACAATATAGTAATTCAGCACGTCCATACATCACAACAGGTGCACTCTTAATCCCCATCACCTGTTTAACCCATCCCCCCAGCCACCTCTCCTCTGGTGACCATCCGTTTGTTCTCTGAAGTTAAGAGTCTGTTTCTTGATTTGCCTCTCCCCCCCCCCCCCCGCCCCGCCCCTGCCGCCACCTTTCCCTTTCTCTTTGCTCATTTGTTTTGTTTTGTTTTGTTTTCCCACATATAAGTGAAATCACATGGTATTTGTTTTTCTCTGACTTATTTTTCTGACTTACATTATACCCTGTAGCTCCATCCACATCATTGTAAATGGCAAGATTTCATTCTTTTTTATGGCTGAGTAATATTCCAGTGTGTGTGTGTGTGTGTGTGTGTGTACACACATACATACACATACCACATCTTGATCCATTCATCAGTCGATGGACACCGGGCTGCTTCCATATCTTCGCTATTGTACATGATGCTGCTATAAACGTTGGGGTGCAGTAAAGTGTGTATATTTTTTTTTACGTTTATTTATTTTTGAGACAGAGAGAGAGCATGAACGGGGGAGGGTCAGAGAGCGAGGGAGACACAGAATCCGAAACAGGCTCCAGGCTCTGAGCTGTCAGCACAGAGCCCGATGCAGGGCTCGAACTCACAGACTGCGAGATCATGACCCGAGCCGAAGTCGGTCGCCCAACCGACTGAGCCACCCAGGCGCCCCAAGTGTGTATATTTTTAAATAAACTAGGTTTAGACTGATAATTAGGTGGAAAACTACAACATATTACCAAGTTGGCTACAACGAAAGTGTTTTAAAGGTGCCTCACGAGGCAGTGTGGAGACCTGAGTCGTGGAATGGATGGCTCTTCAGAAACGGCATCGGCCTGTGCTTTCTGGGGAGGGGCAGTCGTGGAAAAGGAGAGAGGCAGCTATAACCCTCAGGGTCGGGCTGGGCAGCAGGGATGCGTCTTGGCTCACGAAGCCTGCTCACCTGAGAACTCCCACGAAGGATCGGCGACAACCCCTGTAATTTGAGCAAGCGAATTGTTAGGAAAAACATGGAGGAGGTCGGTCCATCTGAAATCAGCACTGGTAACTGAAGGCCCGGCTGCCGCCCAGCATGACGTGTCACCGAACAGCAGCTACAATGGGAGCATCCGAGGGTCTGAGAGCCTCATCCTGTCACCCTCACCCTGCAGGTTCTGATGACACTAATAGGTGACATTCACTGTAGCTTCAAAGCCCGTTTACATATATTCTCTTACTTAACCACCCAGCCCCAGAGAATGATGTACCACACGTTATGGAAAGAAAGATGCCTTACAATTTATGATGGTCATTCTCTACCTTAGCTACATACTTGAAACAAACTGGAGGGGAGTTAAAAATCTGTGATGGCCACGCTGCACCCCGGGCCAGTCGGAACTCAGGGGCTAGGAGCCAGGCAGAGTGGTAGCCGCATGGAGAGCTGCTCTCTGCTCTAACAGTAACTGGGCCTTGGCCTGTGTGAGGGGTAGAAAGGGCCTCTGGCCTCTGGACAAGCTCTGCCTCACTGCCCAGGAACGGCTGGCCCCGCAGAGGGAGGCACATGGAGCCTGAGGCCGGAGGGCACGAGGCAAGCAGCTTTGAAGGGCTTTCTGGTGAACGGAGATTTACTTAATGAAGCAGGAACTCAGCCTGCTGTCCAGCTGCCCCAAATTATCTGAATTTAGAAAAGAACACACGATTGCGACAAGTGCTGTGTTTTATTTTAGGTGCGGCAAACCCAAAACCATGGGTAGAAGGAGAAAAAGTAGAGGCCCCATTCAGAGTGTACCTCCTCCAAGAATTCGAGAGATTTCTCATTTGTCTCCCTGTCAAGGATCATTTCACGATTCAGAGTAGCTGTCTCTCTTTTATAAGCTGTCTCCACTGTTTACCAAATGGCTGTGCATGTTTTGGTCTATTCCTGGACTTTCGATTCTGTTCTTTTAGTAATCTATTCATTCAAGTATCACTACCATACTGTTTTTTTTTTTTTTTCCAAATGTTTATTCATTTTTGGGAGAGAGTGAGAGTGGGGGAGGGGCAGAGAGAGGGGGAGAGAGGATCTGAAGCGGGCTCTGCGCTGACAGCGGAGAGCCCGATGTGGGGCTCGAACTCCCAAACTGTGAGTTCATCACCTGAGCTGAAGTTGATACTCAACCAACTGAGCCACCCAGGTGCCCCCCTACCATACTGTTTTCATTATGGAGCGTTTGTAATGCATTGTAATATCTGGTCACCCCCTCGTACTGTGCTGCTTTTTTTTTTTCAGAACGGGAGAAAAAAGTTTAATCCAAGTCACAAGTTTATCTACTCTAGATTTCATCTTTCATGTCCACGGTTTGCTCCTGGTCCCTCTTCTCTTTCCTTCATCTTTGGTGAAACTTTGTTTCAAATGACATCTCCTAAGTAGAGGAAGAGGTGGAATGGGGGTGGGGCCCTGGGAGCACGGCCACAGAAACCTATGTTTTGAAGAAGGGTCTAAAAATCACTGATTTCTGTACTTAACGCTGCATGACAATCTGCTTGAAATGGCAAAGCAGTTCTGAACAACTGTCATTAGTATCATTTTTATATTGACAACTCATTACATTTTTTTTCTCTTCTCCCTGTGTAAACACTCCAATCTATTGACTATTAATCGTATTCTCTTAGCTGATGTCTCCATCTCTCTTTCCTGCACACCCACACACAGACACACACAGACACACATTTCAGGGCACAGACCCAGATCTTGCCCCATACTCCTCAGGAATAGTGCTAGGTATGGCATGATTTTAGGGCAACATGCCCGTAAGACCTTCTTCATCTCGTTATTAATGCTTCTCATTTCTTTTACGAGAGAAAAATCTTTTCATGGCATAAAAGAAACTGGCAAGCATTCTTGTGAATAAGCTTTGCTTTCAAGCACAGATGATTTTTTTTTTTTTCTCTCTCTTTTGGACAGCTACCAAGCAAAAAGATGAGAAAACCACAGAGGCCATCTAGGGTGGCAAGGTCATAGGAAAGGGAGGGTGGGTATACAGAAGACTCCCAGGACTTCACAATTTTGTTGTGATCTCGCGTCATTATTTTTCTACCCGCATGCATGTGTACAGAGAGAACTGTGGAGCCAGAAAGGTAGGGTTCAGCCTGGAATTATGAGACTTTCATTTTTCCTTGTTGGTAAACTGGCCTGTTCAGCTATCATTCTACCGTATGCAAGGTGCTGTGGAGAATACAGAGATTTTTTTTTTTCTTTTTTTTTTCAACGTTTATTTTTATTTTTGGGACAGAGAGAGACGGAGCATGAACGGGGGAGGGGCAGAGAGAGAGGGAGACACAGAATCGGAAACAGGCTCCAGGCTCCGAGCCATCAGCCCAGAGCCCGACGCGGGGCTCGAACTCACAGACCGCGAGATCGTGACCTGGTTGAAGTCGGACGCTTAACCGACTGCGCCACCCAGGCGCCCCAAGAGAATACAGAGATTTAAAACCTCACGGTCTTTATGATTTCTTGGAGAAATAGGCAACAACCTCACAGAAATACACGCGAAAGGCAAATGTGCTGAAAGATAACACAGGTGAAAATCTGTATGACCTTGGGTATGACGATGACTTTTTACCTACAACCTCGAAGGCGTAATCCACGAAAGAAATAGTTGACAAGCTGCACTTAATTAAAATGAAAAACTCCTGCTCTGCAAAAGACATTGTAAAGAAAAGGAGGAGACGAGACACAGACAGGGATAAAATATTTGCAAAAGACATCTCTGATAAAGGATCGTTACTCTAAATATACGAAGACCTCTTAAAACTCAACAAGAAGAAAACAACTCGACTTAAAAATGGGCAAAAGGCCTCATCAAAGGAGACATACGGATGGCAGGTAAACATACGAGAAGATGTTCCAGATCATATGTCATGATGGAACTGCAAATTAAAACAACCTATTAGAATGGCCCAAATCCAAAACACTAACAACACCAAATGGTGGCGAGGATGTAGAACAAGAAGAGGTCTCATTCATTGCTGGCACAGCCGTGCTGGAACACAGTTTGGCAACTTCTTACAAAATGAAACATCCTCTTATACCAGATGATCCAGGAATCATGCTTCTTGGTATTTACCCAGAGGAGCAGAAAACTTGTGTCCACACGAAAACCTGCACACAGATGTTTATAGCAGCTTGAGTTATAATTGCCGAAACTTGGAATCAATAAAGATGTGGAAGGATAAACTGTGCACATCCAGACAATGGAATGTTTACTCAGCACTGACAAGAGATGAGTTACCGTGCCGTGAAAAGACACGGAGGAAACGTAGATGCACGTTACTGAGTGAAAAAAAGCCAATCTGAAAAGGCTACATCCTGTGTGGTTCCAACTCTATGACATTCTGGAAAAGGCAAAAGTATGGAGACAGTAGAAAGATCAGGGGTTGGTAAGGATAGGGGTGAGGGAGGAGACATAAATAGGTAGAGCACAGGAATTTTAGGGCAGTGAGACTATGCTGTATGATACTCTAAGGGTGGATACATGTCATGATACATTTGTCCCAAACCATCTACTGGACAACACCATGTGAACTGTGGCATGAACTATGGACTGGATGATAATGATGTGCCTGTGCAGGGACAGGGACACACTTCCCTGCTCCGGGAGGGGATGTTGATGGTGGAGGAGGCTGTACGTGTGGGGAGGGGGTAGGCGGGGGGGGGGGGGGGTGCATGGGAACTCTCTGTACTTTCTGCTCAATTGAGCTGTGAGCCTAAAACTGCCAACTGAAAAATACAGTTGTATTTGTCGTTGTTGATTTTTAAAGGCAGTGTCCTCAAACACTGTGAACCTCATCGGCTTAACAAAACTGCATGGAAATGCCAACTATCAACAGTTGCCTCTAAACAAAGGAATTCCTGGTTAAGAAAACATGAGTCCCAGACCTAACTGTAATACCTGAAATTGTGAAACTGACAGAAGAAAACAGGGAGAACATCTTTAAGCTCTTGTTAGGCAGAGAGTTTTTAGTCAACACCATAAACACTCTCTAGGAAAAAAGATACATTGAACTTCATTAAAATAAAGTTCTGGTTTTTTGTTTTTTGGTTTTTTTTGAAACACACCGTTGAAAGGATGAAAAGAGGAGTTACAGACTGGGAGAAGATATTTGCAAAAAACACACGTGTATCTGGAAGAACAAATACAATATATATGTATGTGTAAACATTTAATCAAGAATGAGAAAACAACCCAATTATCAAATGGGCAAAATATCTGAACAGAAATTTCACCAAAGAATAGACACAGGTGGCAACTAATGTATACATTACCACGGATGTAGAGGGCGAATAAATCAATGGGGGAGGACAGATGGCCCATGGAGAAGAATTCCAAGTAATTTATACTCTACCCTAAGAGATGTGGGGCATAACTCTCCACTAAGTATGGCTGCACTTACTGACTTCTTTCCAAAGGGTCTAGTATGGAGGGGGTGGGGGGGAGTAACTTTGCAGTGGAGAAGGCTGACCAACACTACCTCAGCCGGGTGACCAAGGTCAAAATCAACAGTGATTAGTTATGTTGATGATATGTGCTCTTGACACGCTATGATGAAAATGGCACTTTGCCTCCGTGGTCTTCTTGCCAAAAACCAATGAGCTCAGTCCAATCACAAGAAAAACAGCAGATGAACCCCACTGAAGGGCATTCTACAAAACGCCCGAGCAGTACTCCTCAAAACTGTCATCACAAACAAGGAAAGTCCGAGAAACTGTCACAGCCCAGAGGAGCCTAAGGACACTTGACAACTAAATGTAATATGGCATTCGGGATGGGATCCTAGAGCAGAAGAGGGATTTTAGGTAAAAGCTAAGGACATATTAATAAATGCTAGACTCTAGTTAGTAACACCATATCAATATTGGTTCATTAATTGTGACCATAATTAGTGCACCACACTAATGTAATCTGTTCACCATAGGGGAAACTGAGTGTGGGCTATAGAGGAAGTCTCTGTCCTACCTTTGCAATGTTTCTTTAAAGCTTTTCTAGGGCGCCTGGGTGGCAATTTTGGTTAAGCTTCCGGCTCAGGTCATGACCTCATGGTTCGTGAGTTCGAGCCCCACGTCGGGCTCTGTGCTGACAGCTCAGAGCCTGGAGCCTGCTTTGGATTCTGTGTCTCCCTCTCTCTCTCTCTCTCTGCCCCTCCCCTGCTCACACTCTGTCTCTCTGTCTCTCAAAAATAATAAATGAACATTAATAAACATTTTAATCTAAAGCCGTTCTAAGAATAGTTTATTCTTAAAATGCTGTTTATAATATCAGAAAAAATAATTAGGAAGAAATTTAACAAAAGACACGGGAGGCCTTTATGCTGAAAACTACAGAACATAGCTGCAACTCAAGGTATGAATACATGGAGAGGCATTCTATGTTCATAGATTGGAAGACTTAATTTTGTCCAGATGTCATATTGTTAAGATGATATCCCAATTATCATCCCATTAGGCTTTTTGCAGAAACTGATAAGCTTATTCTTAAATGTACATGAAATTGCAGAAGGACCTAGAATAAGAAAAACAGTCTTAAAGATTGAAGTTGGAAAATTTATACTGCCAGATTTCAAGACATATAAAATTATAATAGGTAAGACAATATGGTATTGGCATATGGATAACTAAATAGATAAATGGAATAGAATATCAAATCTGGAAGTAAACCCATATAGTATAACTTGCTTTTTAACAGAAACGCTAAATGAATTTAACAGGCGAAAAGAATGTCTTCTCTGTAAATGGTGTTGGAATACTGAATGTCCTTATGGAGCAGAAGTGGACCTTGACCTCTGCCTCATGCCATGCCGAAAAATGAATTTGAAGTAGGCCATAAATTTAAGTGCAAAAGGTGAACCTGTAAAGCTTCTATAGAAAACATTCTTAGAACACAAAAGTCTCTAATCATAACAAAAAAAATGGATAGATTGGACGTCATTAAAATTAAAAATTTCTACTAATCAAAAACAACATTAAGAAGTGAAAACACAGACCGAACTCCAGGAGGAAATATTTACAGGCCACTTATATCTGACAAAGAATGTGTACCTAGAATATATTTTGAAAGCCTCCTACAAATCAATAATAAAAGACAACAGTATAATGAAAAGAACCAAAGACCTATGTAGGTTCTTCATAAAGGAAGATATGAAAAAGGCTAATAAGCATATGAAAAAACTATCCATTTGTCTTCCTCTTCCTCCTCCTCCTACACCTTCTTTAGCCATTGGTATCAGATAAGTGTGTGGGGGGGGGGAACGAGGGTAGAATCGTTCACTCAGTGTATTAGAGTTCTCCAGAGAAACAGAACCAATCGGGTGTGTGTGTGTGCGTATAAAGAGAGAGAGTGTGTTTAAGGAATAGATTCTCGTGATGGTGGGGGTTGGTGAGTCCTAAGTTTGCAGGGCAGGCCGGCAGGCTGGAGATCCAGGGAAGAGATCTAGTTGCAGTTCTAGTCTAAAGGCAGTCCAGAAGCAGAATTTCCTCTTCCTCGGGGAAGGTGGATCTTTTTTCTCCTAGGGCCTTCAACTGATTGAACGAGGCCCACCCATATTATGAAGAGTAATCTGCTTTATTCAAAGCCTACTGATTTAAATGTTAATCTCATCTAAAAAACACCTTCACTGAAATATGTAGAATAGTGTTCAACCAAATACCGGGTACTGGCCCCAGCCAAGTGGACCCATAAAACTGACCATCACATTCAGCCAAGAGCAACGGAACATAACTTCCCTAGGTATGCCCATTGGTGATACAGCAAGGAAGCCGCTATCTCACCATCGCCATCTGACAGGCGTGGCAGCTTGCACACACAGAGGAAGAAGCCATGAACTCACCCTGCAGGTAGGCATGAAGGAGTGTGGGAAAGCTTTTCAGGGGTCGTGACAACTGAACTGAGTCTTGAAGGTTTGTTGCTGTATTCGGAGCTCCTGGAACAGTGCTTGGCACATAGCAGGTGCTCCATAAATATTTGTGAATGAAGTTGGAAGCTGTAGAAAGCGACGTAGAGTAGGACAGTGATAATCTTTGCCTGGCTAAAGAGTTGACTGCAGTGGAGAGTGCCTGGTGGGTTGTTGTTGGTTTTTTTTTTGAAGTCTATTTATCTATTTTAAGAGGGAGTTGGTGGTGGGGTGGGGGGCGGGGCGGGTAGAGAATCCCAAGCAGGCTCCGCACTGTAAGTGTAGAGCCCAATGCGGGGCTTGAATTCACAAACCGCGAGATCGTGACCTGAGCCGAAATCACGAGTCGGACGCTTAACCAGCTGAGGCACCCAGGCGCCCCTGATGGGTTCTAAACAGTATGGCAGTGTGGAGAACAGACTCTAGAGGCTGGGGGGAAGTTGGAAGGGGACAGTCCAGGGTCTACTACATTAGACCAGGCACAACATATTATGAATAGGCAGTTGACTAAGGCATTGACAGGCCTAATTGGTGAGGGATGGAGAAGAGAGAGATTTAGGGGCCAGGACTGAATGCTGGAGAGGCTCCGGGCATGGACCCAGCTCAGGAAGGACCCTCACACGTTCTTATTTTACAGATGAGGAGTCTGAGACCCAGAGAGGGGATGCAACTTGCCCATGGTCACACAGCATGCTGACAGAATGTGTTAGGCCAGAACCCAGGTCCTATCTCTGGTCAGGTGCTCCTTCCATGCCAGATGGCCTGTGTCCTGCTCTCTCTTGCTCCCCTAGCCCACCTCGCCCGCAGGAAAGTTTCCAACGTCGTCCCGGCCTCTGCAGTGGGAGGTGAGTCCCCAGGCCTCCTCGCTCAGCACTGCCTCCGCCTGCAGAAAAGGCCATGGTGCCGCTGACGGGCTGGAGAGTCCGGGGGATGGTGATGGGGCAGCGGTCAGCCGAGGCTTCTTCTGGGCACAGTCCTTACCCTGGAGCAGCTGCCTGTGATGCATGGCTGAGGCTGACCCTGAGAGGTTGTTATTTTAGGTAATTCACGTTGGAGGGAGGAAGTGACTGAAGAAAATGTGAAAATGAGTAGCTACTGCAAGATGTGTGTGATAAGCGAAACGGGGAACATAGAGACAGACGAAGAGGCACCTCTGTTATTTTTGCTCCTTTTTATAGCCACCTGTAAGGCAGACTTCTCACACTGAGTAGGAACCCTTAGCCCCTGAGCAGTTTCCTGGCCCCAGCCCTCATCAGCCCCGATGGGAACGGTGGAGGACGGTGGATGCGGCTGGGGCCGCGAGAACCCGCGTGAGCCCCAGAGCAGCACCCCAATTCCATGCCCTCCCGGCAGGGCGGGAACCAAGGTTTTGTGCAGGAGGGGTTGGTGCCCCCCCCGCATCTATTGAAGGGTGGGGCTACCTCCGTCAGCCCCTAAACCCAGGGGTGTGTGCACTCAGCCTGCTCCTTTTAAGCAGCCAGGAACTCGAAGGGGACGTTTCCAGAAGAATATGGACACGGTCCCCTCAACGTGGGGAAATACTGACATTCTCTCCCATGTCATTTTGCCTCTTTGCAGAGGTGGGTGGTGCGCCTGGTGCCCTCGGGCCACTGTGAAGTCAGGACAGGGCCTGGCACAAGTGTCAGGGGGTGCTGAGGGAGCCAAAGGATGCCGAGCTTTCTTCGGGGGGAATCGCTCTCTGTTCTGAGGCCCGTCAGCTGCTGGGGGGACCACTGCCCCTGCAGCATCCCGAGGCGGCCTGCTTGCGGCCTCTGACCTCCCCTGGGAGTCTCCTTCGGAGTGAAGCATGGATGCTATGGTTAAAGACACAGTTTCTAGATGAAACGGGTAGTTGTTAGGGCCTCTCATCGGTTCATTCCTGTTGACTGTAGGATTCAGGGGAAAGAGAAGGTCTGCTCGGGCCAGGGCAACGGTCACCTCTGGTTGCAGCTAGAGCTGCTGCAGAGGAACGACAAGGATATCTAAGCAGGGGAGAGGGAAGGAGGAAGGGAGCCAAGGGTGGGAGGAGTGTTTCAGGAAAGTGACTGAATTCTTGGAATAACTGCCATGAGGCATGCAAAAGAGAGGAAAAAAGGCCTTGTCCAGGAGTGTGGGGGGCTCAGCTGGGCTAGAAGCCACAGCCTACAGAGGTGTGTGTCAGCATGATTGTGTTATTTTCTCCAGCAGCAGGCCAGCCTGGAAACAGAAGTAGATGGTGAAATCATCACTGGCTGTGGATTGGCCAGGGAGGTACAGTGGTAGGACCGTCCTCCCTCTTTTTCCCTCTTATTTGGGACAGGAGGTAAGCAGTGACTAGGTGAGCTTATGTGACTGGGTTCAAGCTGATGGGATGGGAGAGGAAGGTGTTGGATGGGGAGGCTCTCCTTCTCCATTGTGCTGTCTGGAATGGAGACGCCGTGGCTGGAGCTCTAACGGCCATCTTGGACAAGGAGACAATGTGCTTAAAAAAAACAACAACAAAAAACAGCAAGAGAAGAGGAGCACAGGTCCCTGAGGCACTTAGACCTACCATCCCACCTGTGCGCTAACTACTTCTGGATTTCTTTTATGTGAGAGAGAAAATACACTAATGATTTTAAGAACTGTTATTTGGGGTTTTCTATGATATACCATTGAAACTAATCCTAATAGAAACAGACCAAGCATGAGGAAATTGTGGGTAATTATAAGAATGTCAGTAAAGGGATCACCCGTGGGGTCTTAACGGAGCAGGAAAGGACAAGAAGCCGGGGGTGGCCGGTACACTGGAGAATGGGGACTCCAGCCCTTGGCACACTAGCACAGCAGAGTAGGCTACTGTGGGCAGAAGATCTTTAAGAATGAAAATCCATGGGGCACCTGGGTGGCTAAGTCGGTTAAGTGTCCATCTTCAGCTCAGGTCATGATCTTGTGGTTTGTGACTTTGAGCCCCGCGTCGAGTTCCATGGCGACAGCTCCAAGCTTGGAGCCAGCTTCCGATTCTGTGTCTCCCTCTCTCTCTGCCCCTTCCCCACTCGCACTCTGTCTCTGTCTCTGTCTCTCTCAAGTAAACATTACAATTTTTTAAAAATTTCTTTAAAAAAAAAAAAGAATGGACAACCAGGGGCTCCTGGGTGGCTCAGTCGATTAAGCATCTGACTTTGGCTCGGGTCATGATCTCACGGTTCATGAGTTCAAGCCCCGCATCGGGCTCTGTGCTGACAGCTCAGAGCCTAGAGTCTGCTTTGGATTCTGTGTCTAACCTCTCTCTCTGCCCCTCCTCTGCTCATTCTCTCTCTCTGTCTCTCTCTCTCTCAAAAATAAATAAACATCAAAAAAATTTTTTTCTTTAATTGAAAACGGGAAGTTGTGGTTAGAAAGTAGAATTTCTGATTTTATGGTTTCAGAGCTGGCTTGACAAGTTGCGGTCACAGTAAGCACTAACATTGCCTGAATGCTTCCTATGCAGCTGACTGCCTTTTTAAGTAGGTGATAGTGGGTTCAATCTCAGTCCCTAGCATAACTCTGGAAGGGAGTTTCTTTTATTAACCTATTTCATAAAGAAAGAAACTGAGACTCACAGAGGCCAAGAAACTTCTCCAAGGGAGCAAAACGTAACTGGCTGGGTCAACATTAGAACGCAGGAAGCCTGACCCCAGAGCCCAAGCTCTCGGCCACGCCGCTCTTGTGCCTGGCCCGCGCTGGGGCCACCGTGCAAGTGCAGAGAGGTGGGGGCCCGTGAGGCTGGCTGCTGGTTGCATCCTCCGGATGGCCACCCAAACCCTCACTCAGCCTGGTGGCCGGCGGCGAGGCGGAGGGGAAGGCAGCCAGCCTCAGTGCCAAACACTGAGTTTACAGACCGGGCTGAGAAGAGGGTGGGACCTTGTGATGATGAGAGCCTTGAAAGGGTGTGAAGGGCTCAGTCGGGGCCACCCAGGAGCAGACTGACCCTGCCTTGGGCCCTGTGGTTCCGTGGCACCGGAGAGAACATGAGAATCGAGGGAACCAGCACCCTGCAGAGTGACATCAACACAGAAGCTGAAGGGTGGCCTCTAGGACCCGATGGCCTGGGTCCGGATCCCATCTGCTCCTCTTACTAGCTCTGTCACCTTGGATGGCGCATCTGTGCCCTCCTGTGTACAGGCAGGCTTGAGAATAGCTCCTCCCCTTCATCTACCGTCACTCAAGGGAGATTAAATGACTTACCGGCAGGGAAATACCACGAGCAGTGCCCAGCACACGGCGCGTGCCTGTGCTGTTGACTTTGCTGTTCCACAGCCTCTGCGGAGAGCTGGTGAGGAGCTGTGACAGGACGGGGCCAGATGAGGAGAGGCTTCTAGAGTGGACAAGGAGAAGCCACAGGGCTTGGCCAGCTGCCTCCAGGGGAGGCTCCCATCCTTGTCCTCTGTACGTCACTTTGGACACATCCCTAGGCCTCCTCTCCTAGGGTTACTTGCTTGTCAGTTTTATGTCTCTAATATAAGGAAAGACCTGGCCCCTTCTAAATAAATGCCTCAACACCTTAGGGAGGGGAGAGGAATGCTTCTCTGAGCCCCCCAACCATTTGTAGCCACGTATCACCCAGCGCCTGCCCCAGGGTCATTATCCGAGTCGTGTTTGTTGGGTAATGGCACGAATTGCCCCAGCATTGCCAGCACGGCTGGGATGGGGCCTGACTTTGGTTCACTGTCCTCGTCTTCCCGCCAGGTGCCCTGTTTGCCAGCTCCAGGCCCCGCCCCTGTCCTGGCTGCAGACGCTGCCTTGACCCTGACTGCCCCACACTCTGTCTGGTCCTGGAGGGTCCCACGCGCTCTTGGCACGGCCAGCCATTTACTCCTCCGTGTCTGCGGTTATTATTAGGCACCCCTGGAACTCACTCCTGCTGAGGCAGTTTTTGTTAGCAGGTGCCGTAAGGTTGGCATTTGCGTGTCTGTTTAGGAAACCTTCTGGCGAGGCTGAGACGACTATGAGGGTGACGGGGAATCTGTTGAAGAACCAGGCACCTCCGGGCCAGACAAGCCTCTGGGTGGCTGTGGGCCCGGAGACACATGCGATCTGCCTCCCTGGTCTCAGCTCCTCTGGGCCGCGAGGGCTGCGGCTCTAGGTCGTGCGCCGGCCCAGACTCAGAGCTCCGAGTCTAGCCTTCGCTGTGTCGCCGACCCACTATGCAGCGCCGGGCAAGTCATTTGGCCTCAGTGTGCCTCTTGGCACTAATCTGTGAAACAGAAATAACGAGTGTTGCCTCACAGGGCCCAGCAAAAAGAATAAAAATGAAAACGCAGTGACGGTCACACGGGCCACCATGCGCGCGGTGCCCGGCATACTGCAGTATGGTGGTCTGACCCACCGGCCAGTGCTTGGGTAGGTATTAGAGGGTTTCCGCCTCTTGCTTGGATTCACAAAACTGCTGGTCAGAGGACCTGAGATCTAGATCTTGGTAGATGTGGCTCCAAAAGTCATGCTATTGCCACTGTGCCAGAAGCTAAGACTGTCCCAACATATCACTACCACCACCACCTGCTCCCCGGGTTTCTGAGAGGCCGGGGGAGTGAGGCAAGCAGAAGAGAAGACAAGGATAGGACAGAGTTGAGAAGGAAAGAACCGGACAGGGCACATGAGACTGAGGGGAGCGCGAGGCGGGTTCTGGGGACCGGCAGTTTCCTCCTTTCCTTTTTCTTAGCGGTAGTGACACGGGTGTCTTCACTTTGTGATAATCCGTGGAGCTGTGTGCCACGATTTGCGTACTTTTCTGTACATATGTTAGACTTCTTAAAAAGGTCAAAAAGAAAATAGGAACCTTGCAGCACATAGTTATTGAGAACAAATGTATTTTTAAAGTTCATACACGATTACTTATGCAGCTCTAATCTGCATCTATTCAAATGACATTAAAAGTTATGTTGAAGAATCTGGAGATACTCTGGTAAAATTCTCGAGAGTCTGGACCAATGTATAGATCCCAGAACTGAAATTCTGGGAATTGTTGCCCCCTCCTCGTGGCTGACTGGTTCCTGACATGGAACCCACCACTGGTCACGGGTCCCCCCTCCCTGGATCTTCAAAGACTTTTTTGAATGGAGCCACTCTCCCGGCCTCACGTTGTTTACCTCTGAACATCTGTTATGTCACAGGAAAAAAAAAATGTGTATATGAAGCTTTGTTACTTGAGGGATTTCTGTACCGGATTGTAACTCATACTCCTCCCCGCCCTGTCACGTGAAAGACACGATGACTTTCCTTGTCTTCCTTGGACCTCGCGGTTCACCATGGAGCTGATGGGAGCCCAGGCTTAGGCTGGTCCAAAACTGGGAAGCCTCACCACCACTGGGTCACTCACCACCCTGAAAAATGCCATTAACTGCTTCAAAATTAGGCCTTATGTGAAAGCCGAATGGATAACCCAAGTCGAGTGATTTTAGGGGATCAGGGAGTCTCCTCTTTCACGTTCATGGTGTCTGAAATTCCATCTGTATTTGTTAATTCATAACGGTATACATCTATGAGAATGCCTACTTAAATACAAAATGATTCTAGGTGGGGGAACCATATTATAGTGCCTCTCACATTAGCATGAAGTAATTTGTCTTAGAAGTAGAAACCGAGTTAGAGATTGTAGAGATGAATGGGCCCTTGAGGGATCATTCAGCTCACCGGTTTTCAAACTATGCTTTGGCAAAGCCCCTGCGCTGCCATTCAGGCCGAGAAGGGCAGGAAGGAAGGATGGAGGGAAGGATGGCAGGCACGGAGCACCGTTTTTGCTTTGAAGCTAGGTTTCCACGCTGGAGAAAGTTTTAGAAAAACCACAACTGTCTTTTATTTTATAGGTTCAAAGTCCATGGTTACCAATAGGTTAATCTAGCCTAAATTCAGGTGGCCAGTTAGTGTTACAGCCAGATCTAGAATTCAGGTTTCTGACCCTTAAGGCTGTGCTGTCCCACCGTTTCACACTTCCTTATGTTAGTTTCAGATGTGTGTTAAGGAGATGGGACAGTGAGACTTGAGATGGGTAAGTTTCGGGAGGAGGAGAGTGGAGGGGGCGGATCCGGGTCTGGTGGAAGCTGTTATGGGCAGCAGACATTTCTGGGCTCTCGGAGTAGTCAGTGCTGACGGGGGAAGAGGGAGGCCGCTGATGACACCTGACCACCTTCAGAGACATGTTGAGACTCAACATCTGTGAAATCTCTATCTCCGGCCATTGTAAATAATGCTGTTTATCTTAGAGTTATACAGCTTTATAGCTTACAACATGCTTTTACATTTTTATACTTAATCTCCACAAACTCCTACTTTGAGGGCTAGATACCATGTTTTCCAGTTTACATGTGAGGACGCCAGTGGGTTAGAGAAGGCAGGTGTCTTTCCTGAGCTCCTAGGGCTGTGACCTGAAGCATGTCTCTTCTGACTCCCCATCCTGAGCTCCTTCCTGCCGTCCTGCAGCCCCCTCCCACCACCATGCTGGCAGCTGCTTTCTCCAGCATGTCACAGCCTTTGCAGCCAAACACCAAGTCATTCAGACATAAACATAATCTGTTTCCACACTTCTCATTTGGCTGACCTGTTGCCTGGCTTCTTTCTTTCACTAATAGCTTGGTGATTATAGTCAGAGATGCTAGCTAGCATCAGTGAACCTGTAACGTGTGTGTGTGTGTGTGTGTGTGTGTGTGTGTGTGTGTGTGTGTGTGTGTTTGGGGAGATGGACAGGACACAGGGCCACAGGTGATGCTCTTCATGGTTCTGAAACAACATTTTTGGGACATCAGAAGGGCACATCTTCTGTCTTGTTTGTCATCAACACTACTCAATCACAGCGACAGTGCTCCATCAAAAGGAGGAAAGGAAACGTAAGTGGAAAAAAATGCTGCTCTTGATGGTGCGCCTGGGGGTTGACTCTCCAACATCATTCCATCTCCATCTGTGTAAGCAGCCATGTGGTTTCCGGAATTGACCCTGGCTCCTGGGGAGGGTTCTCAGTAGACTAAACCAAGTAGGAGAATAGCATCCCCTCATCAGTGATTGGCTCAGGGACCTAGTGTAAGCCAATCAGCACATGGCATCCCTCTGGTGATTATTACTGGTCTAGGTTGGAGGGGTTTCTTCTCTCTCTCTTTCCTACTATCTTCCCAGTTACTGACGGCAGCTATCATATGACCATGAGGACACTCTTACAAAGAAGCCTATTCTTTAGATGGCAGAGTAGAGGATAGGGAGAATCTGGGTTCTAAAAATATTGTTTACCCAATTGTAGATCCTTGCCCCACCTCCAGTTTTTCTGGTATGTGGGATAATAAATTTCTCTGTGGCCTTTGTTACTTTGGTCAAAAGATCTTAACTAACACAATGACCTCTAGGACACAAGAATTTATTGTCGCCAGAAGTGAGATAGAGTCTCACCAAGCAACCCATCAATGTGTTCAGTAGTCCCTGGTGACCAGGGGCACGTATTTATGGAGCAGATGGTCAAAGTGAGAGGGCACTTTATGCGTGGAAATGTCATCCTAGGATCTCCAGGCTGTACTTCAAGGGTAGTTGAGTCTGTGCAAATGTGTTGATGGTGGATGACAGATTAACATGTTATAATTAACAGGCCTTTGTAGACATAATGCCTGAACATGGGGGGATGGCTTCCACAGAGACTCCTTAGTTCAGTGGGTAGGACTTTTTGCATGGGGCTCTGCAAATCACATAGTATGGACCCGGGGCAGCAAACTGTAGCCTGTGACCAACTCTGGTCACACTCATTTGTTTCTATATCGTTGATACGTTCACACTACAACAGCAGAGTCATGTGCAAAAGAAACTGTATGGCCCACAAAGCCTACAGAACTTACTGTCTGGTCCTTTCAGAAAAAGTTTCCTGACCCCTGGCATACACACTGTCTACTTGGCCTATGAGTGGTGGCAAACCCACAACACGGCTGGGCTCGGACTGTCACACTGGTGACCACACTTGTGAACGATGATCTGTTTCCAGGGCGTTCCGGCAGACTCCATCAACTCTGTTGTTTTTCCAGTGTAAGTACTGACATTATTGGCTGACGAGAAATTTCCTTTAAAACAAATCCTATTTCCACTAACTCCTACTTATAATATCGGGTATGTATTTCTCTAGAAAACCACTCCCCGTTCGACTGCACTGAAAACATCTGAGGATGTGGTCAAGGTGATGGTCACCTGTGGGTTTCTTTACCTTGCTCTGAGTGCAGTTCTCGTAGGACATCACCTTTATTACAGGCACAGATGATCCTTCGGGTTAAGCATCTCTCCATCGGGAACACTAGGATATAAATGGAAGCTATCAGAGCCTTTCCCAAAGGCAGGATTTTCAAAGGGAGGAGGAAGAGAGCGTTTCTGCACCGGGAATCTGTGGAGCAGAGGGAACCCCAGAAAGTGGCAAAAAGAGTGGCCTAGAGACCAGCTCCGCGACTGCAGCGTATGCAGTGGACGGGCGCTGACCACGCCTACCCGATTTCCATGACTACCAAACGAGTAGGATGAAAAAGCGCTGAGTACAGAGACAGCTTTCATAAGGCAGTAATCCTGTGCCTCTACCCTCTGCCGGCTCCCCTGCAAGGGGGCAGAGAATTCCTTCTCAAGTCGGTACCAGTACCGCAATGAGACAGAAATGGTGGGGCGGCCTGCCCAGGGCGGGTACGTGAGCCTGCGGCAGCGGGGAGGGGTCTGATGGCGGCCAGGGAAAAGAGAGGCTGTCACGTCCATGCCTTTTCAGGCGTTTCTCCCTCAAACTGCTCTCTACAGACCGGGAGGCTGGATTTAACTAACATGCAAATCGGATCATATTATTCCCGTTCTTAAAGTCTTGCAATAGTTCCACCGATAAAATCCCAACTTCCATGCTGTGGCTCCTGCCCACTCACCCGGCCTCACCTCTCCAGCCACACTGAGCGGACGGGGCCATGTCCCCCACGGCCAGGCTTTGTCCACATTGCTCCTCTTGCCCTACTCCTTGGCTCATCATCCTTCCGCCTCACAATTCACGGCAAGCACCACCTCTTTTGGACCCCTTCTTTGCCTTTCCTCCCGCTCCTCCACGCCCCACCCTGCCACCCCAGTTGGGTTAGGGGCATACTTCTACTAAGGGCTCTGTCTTCTTCACTGCCACATATATTCCTTCAAGGGCACAGACTGTGAATTACTCATTCTTAGTTCCCTGGTACGTCACGTGATACCACATTGTGGACACTTCCACCACATCCACTGAAAGCCTGGAGCTTTTAGAACCTCGGACAGACGTGAAATGACACACACTTTGCTGTGGCCATGGCGTTGGGATTGGGAATCTCCTCTGGTGTTTTAGAAATGGATGATCAGGGGCTCCTGGATGACTCAGTTAAGCGTCCGACTTCAGCTCAGTCATGATCTCTCGGTTTGTGAGTTCGAGCCCCGTGTCAGGCTCTGTGCTCACAGCTCAGAGCCTGGAGCCTGCTTTGAGTCTCTGTCTCCCTCTCTCTCTGCCCACCCCCCCCATAAAATAAACATTAAAAAAAATTAGAAATGGATGATCATAGTGGGGCACTCACCCCTTTTTGCTTTTCAGGTGTCTAAGGAACACTAAGCATTTCTAAGCAGCTGTATTCATAGGGCATCCTCTTGAAATTTTAGTATTCTACAGACCCCCAAGGTGCTGAGGAGCCTGCACTGGGCTGGAAGTGGAAAACATTGTCTCAGCTGAATTTGTCAGAGCTCCTCAAAGGGTGCACCCTGAGCCCAGTGTTTCTACCCCAGGGCTTGGCCTTTAAGGTGAGCAAAGAAGATACCGTGTCATCTAAACGCGTTCGGAGTGATCTCATTATAAATAGGATAGCTGCTTCCGGCTACCTGTGGGAGCATGACATTCCCAAGAGGGGAATGGGTCTTTCTGCTCTGCGATCCAGGAGCCATTGTGGATTAATAACAAGAAGCATGTCTCCACCTGTGGAGACAAACCGGGTAAATCGGGGCAGGTGCCGGAAAGGAATCCCCGGGAGGTGGTGCTAAGACCAGAGGAAGTGCCCTCTCAGGCTGGAGACGTGAAGGCCAAAACGTGACTTCATAGCCTTGTTCAGGATCACTTAATAAGTTATTTCGAAGACCCCTCGTACTTTGTGAGGGAACTGAACAAGTGGGTTTAAATTCTAGTTCTATTCTGTAATAATAACCTACCGAGAGCAAGACGGAAGAAGCGGGATCCGGTGTCTGCATTTGGATCACGCGATGGCAAGCCCCGTCTCTCTAGAGCATGAGGTTATCCCCGGGCATTTCTGCTCAGTGGCTGCAAGACACCTTCATCACAGACAAAGTGTCCCCAAACCAGGAATCAGCCTCTTGGAGCCTGTCTTGTTCACACAAATATAAAGAGGCACAAGAACAGCGTGTACTTATCACAAACTCCTTGAACACATGGTTGGAATGTCACTTACATAATCTGGCAGGCTGTGGTTGTGCCGTTACGGTACACACCCCAGCTTCCTTAAACCAGGAGGAATCTCTAAGGTCTTTTTTAAAAAGGAATCTTTTCATTTTCTGTGGGAGACGATGCTCACAGCATGAGTAATGCCCATCAGTTATCAGTAATTTAGCAGATTGTGCCAGTGTTGACATTTGTTCTTGGCTTAATTGTGCGTGCGTGTGTGTTTTCAACAATGATGCAGCTGTCCCCGTTCCTGGCAATTAGGATATAAAAATGGTGTTCGCTGAATCTGGCATGGCGATCAGCTATCCATGTGTTTACTCTTTTGTTTGCGAGGCCTTCTGAGTGTTTGCTGCAATTCCACAACCAGAATATAAATTCGGCTTAAAATGGAACCCGGATCCATATTAATAGCCGCAACAGGGGCTGCAGACGTCCGTGTTTCGCGATCTTTGCTCTCTGACTCCACAGACTATGCTCGTGTTTGTGTGTACATTAAAGGTAATTCCAGACTTGATATAAAGATGGTGAGGTCTTAGGCACCGGTAGGATTAGACGAGCCATGTCGTCAGAGGCGCACTGGACGACTGCTGATCTCCTTGCCGGCTATCCAGTGGCCAAAGTCAGCATCAGCCTTCACTGCTGATCCCTGCAGGTGACGGGGCCGTTGAGAAGAGCCAGTACCCAGGGTTAAGTAGTTACTTTCCCTTGACTATTTTGGCTCTTGGCTCAGTGTTTTTTGCTTTTTGGGTTTTGTTTTGGGTTTGGGTTTTTTGCTGTTGGATTAGCTAGTTAATGCTATTGTCAGCTAGGGTGGGGCCCAATTGCTATTAGGTCATGGCAGGTTGGAATAATATACCTATGAAACAAAAATAACCTGGCCCTTCAGGAAGCCGTTTGCCAATAATCACTAAAGTGGAACCTTCTGTGATCTAGCAGTTCCACTTCTGAATAGTGATACCCAGTAGATATGCATGCATATAGTCACGAAAAGCATACACTGGAAAATTCCTGGGGACAGCTATCCAGGGGTCCATCCACAGTAGAACGGATAAGTAAGCCATGCTCCAGGCCAGCCATGACATTCTCTACAGAAATAAGATGGAACCAACTAGAAGTGTATCCACAAACTAAATGATAGCGCACAAAGTACTTGCTTTCTAACACCGTGAAACAAGAGACCACAAACTTAGTGGCTGAAAACAACACACACTTACCAGCTCACAGCTGTGTGGGTCTTAAATCTGGCTTCTCGGCAGAGGGCCTCACAGGCTGGGGCTCAGACCGTCTTCCTAATTTTCATTCAGGTTGTTAGCAGAACTCAGGGTCTTTTTTTGTGATCGGAGGACTGAGGTCCCCCATTTCCTTGGGGCCTGTCAGCCGGGAGCCATTCTCAGCTCTCAGAGGCAGCCCGTACCTCCTGTCATGCGGACTCCTCTGTCCGCAAAGCCAACGATGAAGAACTTCCCTCGCGTCCATCTGTCTCATACTTCAAAGCTCTTTCGCCAGGAAGAGCTTAGTCCCTTTTAAGGGCTCATGTGATCAGGCCCACTGAGAATAGTCTCCCCTATCTTGAAGCCAACTGATTTGGGCCTTAATGACATCACAAAATCTCTTCACGGCAGCACCTAGATTCACGTTTGATTGAGTAACTGGGAGAAAGTGTGAATTAGGAGAGGATGAGGAATCTCCGGGGGCATCTTAGAATTCTGCCCACCACGCCCGACAACATGGATGAATCTTCTAGCCAACGGCGAGCGGAAGAAGTCAGACACGAAAGAATATATAATGTATGATTCTATTTGTAGAAAATGCAAGAATAGGACGTACTGATCTTTGGGGTTAAAAGTCAGAATAGTGGTGGCTCTTGAGTACATTGTCACTGGAAAAGAGCAGAAGAGGGGTCTTGTGGTGGGGGGGGCGGCGATAATATTTTTGTTTCTTGATCTGTGTGCTGCTTACACGGGTGTGTTCAGCTCGTGAAATCTCAGCAAGCTGTGCATTTTTAGCATCGTTTAGATTTCTTATTTTAAAATAGATTCATTTTGTTTTTCCAAGGAACTGTGCATTAAAAGACAACTATCAGAGCGGGTACCTGATAGGGGTGGGGAACAAGCAGAAGAAAGGAAACAAGAGGGTCTTGCCTGGAGTGGTGATGGTACCTTACGAGCTGCACAGGTGAGGACCAACCAAGTGGAACATTCGTACTCCATCAGCTTGGACGGGTGCGCAGGACCCTCTGCCTCATTTGTGTGGCCTAGTGCAAAGCAAAGTGCAGCGTCTCCTAGTTCAAAAATTATTAAGAAGTTAAAGACGGCAAGAATGGAGCGTTGGGTGAGGGGTGAGGCAGTAGGGGAGGCCCTGGTCTGCATCCCAGGAAGCCTGTGTGGGAGAAAATGTCACATCTCCCATTCCAAAGACTTCCTGCTAGATGAGCTACTTTGGGCATCTAGAGCTTGGATCCTTTGGACTGTAAAGTGGGTTAGCTAGAGGCTGGGAGGCGCTAATTCAATTGATATGCGCAAGAGCAAGCACTTGTAAGACACCAAATAAATACAGGCGCGATTATAAGAATGGGCCATCTAAATGGTTATGCGTTATTTCTTTAATTGGTTAAAAAGCCTACCTATGACCTCATTGCTAAATATCTGGTACATAAACTCTTTACAGAGAGCACAGGGTCCGCTTCCACCTTGTCAATTAACACGCATTCCAAGTTATTGATGAATCCCCGATCACGAGATTTACCCCCGTGTTCCTTGCTCTTTCCGGCTGGAAGAACGAAGTAGCAAAGGGTAAGGCCGGAGCAGGGGAGTCCTCATCAAAGTTCTATTTGCTGGCTGCGATTGGAGTCAGTCCCGTCGAGAGCTGAGTCCTTGCCCTGACTCCAGAACCTCCCTAGCGGCTAGAGGGCCGTGAGAAGCGGCGCCCTGAAATCATCCAGCGAGGTGAACGCCGCTGGCACGTGACACCCCAGGCCTCGAGAGAGACTGCGGTGTCAGGATGGCAGGGCTGTCGCCCAGCCCGCAGGGCGGGGTGTCATTGGGAAAAGAGGAGCGCATTTAGGGGCTTGGATTTCTGAAGAGGCACGACTCTGGCATTGCATTTCTGTTTATTTTCCCTGGCGTGCACTCTGAAGCACAGACCTTTCCAGACTTACTGACTTACTAAAGCTTCTGGCGACCGTGGTACCCTAAGGCGGCTGCCTGCCTGACCTAGGCTTTACGAGCGGTTCTAAGGATGAGACAGGGTCCCTGTGTCTTGGTAACAACAAGGTCTTTGACGACCGGCCGCGGGCTGCAGCCTGGGGGGGGCGGGGGGAGGGAGGAGGCCTGTGGCCGGGGTGTAGAGCCTCGGAATTTTCTCCCGGCAGGAGCTGGGTGCCCGGAGCGCAGGCGGCAGCCCCGCAGGCCATCAGCATGCAGGAGCCGCGCGCGCCGTCCTTGAAGGGCTGCCCGCTGACCTTGCTCCGCTTTCTCCGGAGAAATCTCCCGGGCGCGAGGACGCGGCCACCGCGGTGACTCAGTGCCCCTGCGCGCCGCGAGCAAATGCTCCCTTCCAGCATGCCCAGCTCCGCCGCGGCTTCCCCTTCCTGCCCTCTTTTTTAATTCCACGATTCAAACCCGGCGTTTTCCGCTCCACCCCTCCCCCTCTCCACCGCCCTCCCGTCATTCGCCAGACTGTCCGGGTGTTTTGTCCCCCACCTCCCATCTGCAGAGCCGAAGGCCAACCTTCGCACTCCCTCGCTGCGGGCCGGGAGTCGGACGGGGCCCGCCGGGGCAGGGAGCCGCGCTGGGCGGCCGCTACCCGAGCCCGGCCGGAGGGGGCGGTGCGCCGCGCTCTTGGGTGCCCGGGCGGACGGCGCGCGGGCCCCGCTCCCCATTGGTCGTCACCTCGGCGGGAGGGGCCGCCCCGGGCCCGGGGCACCTGGAGTCGCCTCTCCGCAGGGAAATCGGCGGCTGCCCGGCACGGGCGCCCAGAGGTAAAGGCGTCCGGAGGGAAGGCCCGGGGCTGCGGCCGAGCTCTCCGCGGCCAGCCCTGCCCTGCCCGCCGCCCTGGCGCCGGCCACGCTCGGATGCCCCCTGTGCCCGCCCCGCCGGGCGGAAACTTTGCCTGGCCACGTCCCCTGCCCGCCTAACAGCGCCGAGAGGCTCCCGGTCGGCGGCGCGCCCTCCGGGGCCGCGAAGCCCCGCGCGTGATTGCGGGGCCCGCCAGGCGCCCGGCGCCCGCCGCGCCCCGCCGTGCGCGAGCGGCCGCCAGGATGCGCTACGCCGACCCCTCGGCGAACCGGGATTTGTTGGGGAACCGAACTTTACTCTTCATCTTCATCTGCGCCTTCGCCTTGGTGACCTTGCTGCAACAGATCTTGTATGGCAGAAACTACATCAAGAGGTAAGAAAGTCTGAGCGCGGGCGGGGGGTGCACGGAGCCCGCGGGCGAACCCCCGGGTGGCGGCCACAGAGTCGGCCCGGGTGTCCCCGGGCTGAGTGACGGTGGCTCCGCACTCGGCTTCCAGCACTGCCGCGTTAGGTTTGGGTCGTGGCTCTCCGAAGCGCATCTCATCTCCCAGCGGGAGGAGAGCGCCTGCCCAGCGTGGGCCAGAGGGGTGCGACAACTTTGTTCTCTTGTGACAATGGGGGGCAGGTTGGAATTCCGAGCCGCCGAGCTGCCGATAAATCCATCTGAATGCCCCGAGGAGCCACGGGGTCAGATCGGAGTCGTCCACATCTACAGTGCCGTGGCCATTTGGTTGGAGGGGAGGCTCCCAGGAGCGGAGGGCTCAAAACCCAATAGGATCACCCCGTGAATCCTGAACTTTTGTTAGGGCTTCCAGGTGGAAAGCATTCCCCCTCCCCGCAGGAGTGCAGGGTAAGGTGGGGAGTGAGAGGTGGGCGGGACGGTGCCACAGGGATAGGGAATTTTAATCACCCAGTAACCGCTGGGTGTGTGAAACTCACAACCCGATCCCTTCTGAGACAAATTGTTCTTTCTCCACCTTACACGGAAGGTCAGAGCTGCGGCAGAAGTTAGCTCTCCCCTCGTTGGCTCGCTTCCCACCCCACCCCGTCCACGCGCGAACTCCCGTTCAGAGAAAGAGAGCAGTGGGAGGGTGTCACGGCCTCGGTCGCTGTGTGTGCGAAATGCCAGCCGTTTCCTTCTGCGGGGGGGCGGGGGGGGGGGAGACGCTTCGGTTACTCTAGCTGGTTTCAGAGCTGCGGGAGAGCGCTGACCCTAGGATACTCCCACATCAGAGCCTCTTTTGGAAATAGCCTACCTCTCCTTCGGGCTGCAGGTCTTGGCTGCCGGTGCCTCCCCACATTCGCTCACTGCCCCTCCCCCCAGGCCGATGGGAAACAAGAGGCCTCTCCAGCTGCATACACGTCTTGTCTTCTCCAGACTTCCAAATATTAAAACGGTTGTTCTCTTTTCGTCGTTTGGGTTCCACATCAGTCACTTGTGCCTCTAGTTCGTGCCCCTGGTTTGGGTGAGGGTTGCTGCTGGGTTTCCTTCCAGAAGCAGGAAAGCCAGGCAGTTAGGCTATTTCCCCTTCCACGTCCCAGAGCTGGGGTGTCTGAGGTCCCTTGTCCAGGACGTTTGTGGACATTTGGCCTCTGCTCCTGACCTCCCCAGGCAGCACTGTTGCCTGGTTAAAAGCAGCTGCTGAGCTTTGCATGGTGCGGGGGGCTTTGAAGGACAGTTTCCGAGTTTCCTGGCTTGCCCGGGTTTGCCTCCGCTTCCGGCCACAGCTGCCCCTGCAAGATAACCCTACACAAGGGCCGCTGGGCCCCAAACGGCCTCCACCTGCACTTGCGACACAGCGGGGTGGCTCTGGGTTCCTGCACCCTGCTGGTACCTGCAGCACCACTGGGGCTGCTGGGATCCCTGCTGCCTTGTCAACAGTGGGAAAACATCAGCGCCCAGGGGAAACGCCAGCTCAACTACTAACTGGTTGCTCTGGCAAGCCCTCCCGGGTGTCGGTGTCGGGTGGGGGTGCTAGCTGCCTCCCATCCCTCCCTCACACAGAGATCCTGACTCCCTAAATCTCAGCTGCCACCTCCCAGGCTGCACTCCATCGACTTGGGCTCATCCAGTCAGGCAAACAGAACCTGCCCATGCCTGATCCTGGAAGGATGCTATGAGGGTCTGTGAAGATGATTCCGAGGTCCTGGTGTTCAGGGGCTTTGAGGTCTCTTTGGGGGAAACAAAAGGACCACAAAGGAGATAGATAAGTAGTCAGTGTTAATTAAATTGCCGGAGGAAGGAAGTTCCAGTGGACTGGAGTAGTTAGGGAAGACTGCCTGGAGGAGGTAGAAATTAAGCGGGGCCCTTGAAGGAAGCAGAAGATTTAGGTGGGTGTGTTCGGGGCATGGGGGGGGGGGGTGGGTGGGAAGGGGAAGTGCACATTCCAGAACTGAAGAGGGTGCGAGCAAAGGCGCCACACCCTTCTACATCTCCCGTGCCTGGACTACCCACCTACCTGTTTACCTGTCTTGTTTGTTACACATCTCATTGTGATGAACTGACCTGATGTGATTATTGGTCTGTGTCCTGTCTGGAAAACACTCCACACTTGAGTGTTCCCCAGACAGAGGTCTTGAGACAGCCTCATGAGAATCACTCACGGGGCCACTGAAATGCAGATTCTTGGGCTCAGAATCTGAGCCTCGGGGGATGGAGCCAGTACCTGCTTTTTTCATAGGCTCCCCAGCTGACTCGTAGCAAGCTCCGCCTGCCGCTCTAGATCCACAGTTCTCTGCGGGGAGAGGAGCGTTACCCCCAGGCAGTATCTGGGCACATTTTTGGTTGTCATACTGGGAGAGAGTGCTACTGGCACGTTAAGGGTAGGGGCCAGGGATGCTGCTAAAGATCTGACAGTGCATCACCTGCCTCCCACAAGAAGGCATCGCCCAGCCCCAACTACCAGTGCTGAAGTGGAGAAACCCTGCTCTAGACTGAAAGCCCCAGGAGGCAGGGATTCGCTCTGTTTTGTTCCCACCTGCACCCTGAGCACCAGATATGGTTGCCTGGCACACAGTAAGCTCTCGATAAATACTGGATAATGAAGAAATGATTGAAAGTGGTGTGTGTGCGCCCAGGGTAATCGGAAGACGCAGTGAAGAAATGGGTCCAGCTGGTAGAAGGGGGAGTGTGGACAAGGAGGACCAGATGTAACGTTGGGCGAGAAGCTTCAGTAGGTGCTTTGTGGATTGGGAAGGACAGTTTGAACTTGGTTCATTCAGTTGTAGGGAGCCACATGGGGTCTTTGAGTAGAGTAGTGATATGATAAAAGCCACTAGGAAGGAAGTTTATCTGGGCTTTGTAAGGAGAGGTTAGCAATGGGGAGAGACTGGGAGGCCATTGTCACAACCTGGTCAAAAGTGAGGAGAATCTGGTGTAGGGGCAGATCCCCTTTAGACCTCGGGGATTCCTGAAGGCTGCTGCCCTTTGCGTCTGGGCTGGGCTGGGTTGATGATGTATTCAGCAAAGCCTCCATTGTTTACCACCTCACAAAGAGCTCACGGGCACAAAGATAGCAGACTGTTTCAGTGAGAGTCAGGGACAGGTTTCACTAGAAGGGAGCGGGGGATGTGAGTGGATATGTGTTCTTTCTTTGGACGCCTGGCCTCTCAATGTGCTGTGCAGTGGTCACTTCTGGGAGTTCCCAGTCAGGACTCTGGGGACCCATCTTGCAAACACCTCTGGTGGTCAGGAGGGGAGAAGGGGGGCAGTGCAGAGGGCCCAGGGGACATAGTGTCTCTAAGGAGACTCTGTGGATTGGGAAGAAACAACATGAGACACAACTGCGAAGTTTGTCCTTGATGTTCTTGGCTTCCTCGTGTCTGTTCTTGGTTGAACAAGTACTTAGTGAAGATTTGCTGTACGCTAAACGGTGCACTAAATTCTGAGGACAGTGGTGTGCAAGACGAACACAGCCCAGGGGCTCTGGGGAGCGTGCAGTCTCTTGGGAAGACAGAAAGGCACATGATACACGCATAAGCCAAACTGGAGGTGTGAGCAAAGGACTCCAAAAATGAGTAGGGGGCCGTAGTGGATCAGGATGGTTTCAAGGTACATGGAGGCATATGAAGGGAGTCTGAAAGAGAAATGACTACAGGCATAGGGGGAGGTGGAAGGAAGGGGGATGAAACCCAGCTTGAATAAGGACTGCAAAGTGCAGAGGGAAGCGAAGTAATTCTGCACAACTAGAATGTCACAGCTGTATAGTGGGGGGTGGGGTGCAAGGTGAGGCAGGCAGGGCTTGATTATGGAGAGTCAAGTAGGAGATGTGTGAGAAAAGCATGTTTGGAGGAAGGAGGGTAACAGATTTGAGTCAGGATCTGTTAAGACACTGCAAGAGATCCACCTAGAGCAATCCTGCAGCTCCTTGGGAATGAGCTCCAGAACTGGGGCGGGGGTGGGGGGTGGAGAGCCAAGCTAGCAATGGAGATGGTGCAGTCACCATCAAAATCAGCATTTTCCCACCCTTAATCATTGTTATCCACAGTAAGAAATAGGCCAGAGATCTCGAACACACTCATATACACATCCATCTGAAACAAACATTTTGTGAAACAGTATTTGGCCTTATGATAAGAAATATGCTTTTGGGGCGCCTGGGTGCCTCAGTCAGTTAAGCGTCCGACTTCGGCTCAGGTCACGATCTCCCGGTTTGTGAGTTTAAGCCCCTCATCGGGCTCTGTGCTGACAGCTCAGAGCCTGGAGCCTGCTTCAGATGCTGTGTCTCCCTCTCTCTCTGTCCCTCCCCCACTCGTACTCTGTCTCTCAAAAATAAATAAACGTTAAAAATTAAAAAAAAAAAATGAAAGAAAGAAATACGCTTTGGGCGCCTGAATGGCTTAGTTGGTTGAGCATCCAACTTCGGCTCAGGTCATGATCTCACAGTGAGTTCAAGCCCCACCTCGGGTCTCGCTGCTGTCAGCACAGAGCCTGCTTCTGATCCTCTGTCTCCCTCTCTCTGCCATCCCTCCGCTTGTGCTCTCTCTCCCTCCCTCAAAAATAAACAGTTAAAAAAAAAAAGAAAAGAAAAGAAATATGCTTTAATATGTTTTATTCCACTTCACTTTAAAAAACAAATCCAGCCTTAAAAAGGAAGGGAAATCTGATGCACGCTACAGCGTGGATGAATCTTGAAGACGTTCTGCTAAAATAACCAGGCGCAAAATGACAAATATGGTATGTTTCCCCTACATGAGGCACCTGGCGTAGTCAATTCATAGACACGGAAAGTAGAATGGCAGTTGCTAGAGGCTGGAGGTGGGGTGGCAATTAGTGTCTAATGGGTACAGAGTTTCAGTTTGGGAAGATGAAAAAGTTTTGGAGATGGAGGGGGGTGATGGTTACCCAACAGATTGGGTACACTTAATACCCTTGAACTGTAGACTTAAAAATGGTCACAATGGTAAATTTCTGTTGCGTATATTTTACCACAATCCAAAAGCTTAAAAAATTCTAGGGGCAAACCACCCACACGATCTTACAACCTGTTGGTTTGAAACCCTTCGTTGGAAAAACACTGGTCCCTGTGATGAGGTTGGATGAGGTCACCCAGGAGAGAACAGAATGAAAGATGATGAAGGTCGGGGCACAAAGGAGAGCCTTGAGGTATGCCGGCACCTAAGGGTCTGGAGAGGAGAGCTGGCTCTGGAAACTGAGGCTGCATAGAGTAGAGGGGAACAGGTGTTAAGGAAACCAAGGGATACTGGTGCCAGGCAAGGAGCAGTCACCTGTGACACACACAGCAGAGGGATCAGGTAGGATACGGCCCACTTGGATTTGGGGAGGATGGGTGAAACAAAAGAAGGAGTTTCTAGAATCAGGGGCATGAAAATTGTACCCTCTTCCTTTAAGCCCTCCACTGCCTCCATGCTCCTTTGTTAGTGAAGCTTTTACTTCACATAAACTTGCATCCCTAGAGTGCTGGGGACTTCTAGGACTTACACCTTAACAGAGGGTCAGGGAAAGGGCAATAGTTGTTTTTGTTGTCGTTGTTGTTTCTTTTTTAGGTAGAAAGAAAGGTCATGGCAGATTTTTGTACAATCTGGTCTCAACCTGCCTTTTTTTTTTTCACTTTAATTTTTTAATTTTTATTTTTTTAAGGTTTATGTATTTTGAGAGAGGGAGGGAGGAGGGAGGGAGAGAGAGAGAGAGAATGAGAATGCAAGTGAGTGGCGGAGGGGCAGAGAGAAAGGGAGAGAGAATCCCAAGCAGGCTCTGCATTGTCAGTGCAGAGCCAGACTTGGGACTGGATCCTATGAACCCTGGGATCATGACCTGGACTGAAATCAAAAGTCAGACCCTTAACCGACTGAGCCACCCAGGCACCCCATAAAAACATAATTTTAAAAATTATATTTTCTAAGCACTTGTAGCTAGTATATAGAAATCAATTTGATTTTTTTGGTATAGTGATTATATAATCAGCAACCTGGATAATGTATACATAAGGACAATAATTTATCTGTAGAGTCTTCTGGAATTTCTACATAGACTTTTTCTCTTTTATCCCAACCCTATACCTTAATTAGTTTTCTTGTCTTATTGAGTTGGCTAGGACCTTTGCTGTAATGTCCAATAAAAATGTCATAGTGAATATCCTGGCCTTAATCCTCATTTTTTCCTTCTTTTTAAACTTTGTTTTTAAATAGCTTTATCAAAATATAATTTGCCCACTTAAAGTGTACAGTTAAATGACGTGGGGTATATTCACACCATTGTGTGCCCATCACCGCCATCAATGTTAGAATATTTTCATTACCCCAAAAAGAAACCCAGGACTCCTTAACCATCATGACCCCTAGTACTCTCATCCCTCCCAGCTGTAGGGATATATACACACTCTAGTGTATTTCCTGTCTCTATAGGTTTGTCTCTTCTGGGCATTTCATACAAATGGCATCATATGCTATGTGTCCAATATGACTGGCATCTTTCATTAAGCTTGATGTTTTCAAAGGCCATCCATGTTATAATATGCATCAAGTACTTCATTTCTTTTTGTTTATCTTTTTGTTGCTCAATAGGATTCCATTTATAAATAGGCCACATTTTGTCCGTTCTTCAGTGGTAGAGATTCAGTTCTTGTTTTTGCTGTTATGAATAATGCTGTGATGAGCATTTGTGTGCAGGTTTTTGTGTGGACATCCATTTCCATTTCTCTTGGGTATATACTGGCAAGTGCAATTTCTGGGTCATGTGGTAACGCTATGTTACGCCATTTGAGGAATTGCCAGACTCTTTTCCAAAGTGGTTACACCATTTTATACTCCCTCCAAGCAGTGCATGAGCACTCCAATTTTTCCACAGTTTTTAAAACACTCATTATTGTCTATCCTTTTGGTCATAGCCATCTCAATGGGTTTGAAGCGGTATTTTGTTGTGGGTTTGATTTCGTATTTCCTTGATGACTAATGATGTGGAACAGACTTTCAAGTACTTCCTGGCCAATTGTATATTTTCTTTGGAGAAATGTCTATTCAGATCCGTTGCCCATTTTCAAATTGGATGAGTTGTCCTTTTATGATTGTGAGAGTTCTTTGTAGATTCTAAATATAAGTCCCTTATCAAATATATAATTTCTAAAACATTTCTCTCATTCTGGGGGTTGACTTTTTTACTTCCTTTAAGCATGAAAGTTTTTAATTCTGGTGAATTCTGACTCATGTATATGTATTTTGCTGTTGGTCTCTTGTGCTTTAGATACCATATCTAAGAAGCCACTGCCCATGCCCGCTGACCAGCGTCACAAAGATTTACCCCTGTGTTTTCTTCTAAGAGTTTTATAATTTTAGCTCTTAGGTTGAAGTCTTTGCTCCACTTGAGTTGAGTTTTGTGTATGGTGTGACCAAATCTAACCTTAAGGGGAATGATGGTTCAAGTGTCTGCAGTGAGTATATCTGCTTAGTGTTTTGGTTTTTTTATAGATAAGCTCTAAGAGATTAAGACGACTCCGTTGTAGAATATGCCAACACATTTTGCTTACTTGTTTTATGTTATTTGGATATTCATTTTAGCAGATGATTTTTCTACCTTGGTTGGGTGATATATGGATTTTTTTTTTTTTGCCTTCAATCTTTTGATGTGATAAATTCCATTAGTAGATGTTAAACTTATAATTTTAGGGATAAACCCAGCTTGTTGATAGTGTATTATTTATTTTCTGTGACGTGAGATTTTGTTGAGTAAAATTTTTATTTAAGATATTGTATCTTATGTTATTGAATGCTACTGGCGTGTAATTTTCGCTTATAATGCTGCCTTTGTCTTGTCTTAAAACCAGTCTTGTGAAAGGAGTTGGGGGATATTCCCTCTTCATTCTGTGGAATGATTTATGCAGGTTTGAGATCATCTGTTCTTTGAAAGCTTGGTAGAACTCGCCTGCACAGCCATCCACACCTAATGTTTTCCTTGTGGGAAGGCCATAAGTTACTAATTCCATTCCTTTAATGGTTAAAGATGATTTGGGTTTTCTATTTTTTCCGTCACACAGGAGCAGAGGTTGGGTCTACTTTGTCCTGCCTTTCGTGGAGGAAACTCCCCTGTACGCTCTCTTCCCTCCAGCCTTGCTCTCTCCTGTGTCAGGAGGGTGCAGATCTGGGCTGCCTGCATGTGGCTGGTGCAGGCCTGAGACCTGAGGATATGAAACTGGGTCAAGGAAAAGCACAGCCTGACTCTGTGCTGTATCTGAAGTGTGTGTTTGAAGCCTCTCCTCGAGGAGCCACCCCTCCTTCTGTTCGGCTGCCCTGAGAAGCAGGCGCAGCCCAGGAGATGGGACCATAGGGGCTGGAGGGTCTACCCAGGGGCTGGTTCTGGAGGGGAAGGGTGCCTAGTGGGGACCTGGTGGAGATGGACGGTCCCCCAGAGAGGAGAAGGATGCCGAGCTGACTGCCACCAGGGTGTGTGCCGTGCCCGCAGAATGACCTTATCATTTCTCTGGTCAGAGCAAGCTTGTCTTGAGCACCTGCTGCAGGGCTGGGACTCGGGTGAGGCAAGCCAGGCACCCAGGGGACAGAACTCATGGAGGCCTCCCTCTTTGGGGTCCACCCTGCCCTTGCACGAGCCTGGGATCAGGGGCTGCCTGCAATTTTGCACCCCGGGAGCCTTGCTTGCCTCAGTGCAGTCCCGCGTCTGACCTGCTGTGTGCCCCTTCCGCTCTTGGTCGTGGTGTCAGCTCCCCGTCCCTTCCCCAGAGGTCCCCCAGAGGCACAGTGCTGTTCTCTCACTCTTCTCCCTACCCCTCTCTCTTGCCAGTTCTTTTCTTTTTGACATCTGTACTTTTTCAGGGAAATTTTACCTCTTAGAGGACTTGGCATCTCTTCTTTGACTTATCCAGGCCCACTCCTCATCTAAGACCCTCTCATCCAAAACATCTCTAGTTTAGCCCTTCACCCTGTGTGTAAGGACCCCCGCCCCTTCCCCACCACACACAGCGGAAGGATTCATTAGCTAATGATATTATTAACATTCCTTAAGGGTTTATGAGCCAGGCTCTGACCTTAGGAGATAATCCTAAAGGAGGATTATTTCATTTAATCCTTACAGCAGTCCTGCTAAATAGAGACAGTCATCCTCATTTAATACTCAGAGAGGGTGAGTAACTTATATGAGGTCACAAAGCCTGTAAGACCCTTAAAAGAGGTGTTTTTTTTTTTAATTTTAATGTTTATTTATTTTTGATAGAGGGAGACACAGAATCTGAAGCAGGCTCCAGGCTCTGAGCTGTCAGCACAGAGCCCAACGTGGGGCTCAAACTCACGAACTGTGAGATCATGACCTGAGCCGAAGTCAGACACTTAACTGACTGAGCCACCCAGGTGCCCCTAAAAGAGATGTTTTACCCATCTCCCAATTCCCAGGACCCAGCACAGTGCCTGACATTGATCATTGAATGAATGGATACATACAAAGGGAACCTCTAAACTTTTCCTAAAAACAGACAAACGTCAACTAAATGTGCACTCGGCTTTGAACCAGGGGGAGGAGGGGATGTTACCGAAGACTTATGAGATATGATACATGTTCTTAAGGAACTTACAGCACACTTAAAGAGACAGACATCAAAAATATGTAAACTGTATAAATAAGCCTGTAACTGTGTGGCATAGACGACAAATTTCATAGGTTTCAAAGGTGAGAGCAGTTGGGATGATGAGTAGCCGGGTGGGACCTGATGTGGGCTTTGGAGAGCCAGTGCGCTCCAAGGGGGTGATTCAGGGGGCAGGCTGGGGTGTTGAGGCTGCAGGAGCAGGTGATGGAAACCACCGAAGGCTTTTGAATTTCTTTTATTCCCTAGTGCTCTGTGAGCCGGGGGGGGGGGGGGGGGGGAGCCTCTCTGGTCTCTGCTGAGTCCTCTGCAGTGTGAGTGGATGGCCAAGAGGGCTGCTCTCTCTCTCCCGGCTCTGATGAGGTGGGCCGGCCCTTCCGGACAGAGGCTTGGGCCGGGCTTTGCCAATCCTGTTTGCAAGGGGCCCACGGGTCCTGCAGAGCCCCTGGATGGTGGGGGATGGAAACGAGGCTGGTCAGCCAGGAGATGGCGTGTGGGACACCGCACAGCGAGGGTGCCAAGCTTATTGGGAGAATGAAATGCATCCGTGCTCACCCCAGCCTGAGAGTGTATGCGATTTGTGCTGCTTCTGTTGAGTCTCTGAGCAAAGGAACCTAAGCCTCCGCCTCCACCCCCCCCCAACCCCAGCTCACCATTCTTCCCCCTCCATTCTTCCCCAGCCCATCAGGCTGAGGATCAGTATTTCTGGGATCACCACTGCTGTTTCCCCAGAAATAAACCACAACCTTCCAAAAGAAGGCTTAAAGGAGGCGGGACTCTCCTTTAAGAGAAAAAGAGTGTTTTCTCTTTCTTCCCTGTCAGGCTGGGCTGCTGTCCTGACACAGGTTCATGACTCTGGGTCCAGTGCATGTAGAGCTGATGTTCCCACAGCTCCCACCCAGTGCCCTCCAGCTGGTGGGGTGGGGGCATTCTGCACATCCAGTCTCACTCAGCCTCGCCTTGGGTTGGTTGATTAAGTGCTTGCCTTCTCGCTTCATTCGTTCATTCGTTCGTTCGTTCATTCATTCATTAGTTTGTTCGTTCATTCAGCAAGCATAACTTCCATGCCCTTTCTATACCAGACCTTTGGTGTCCAATATAATAGCCACTAGCCACGTGTGGCTGTGGAACACCGGAAATGAGACAGATCTAAACTGAGGTGTGTTGTGTGTAAGTATAAAATACACGCTAGATTTCAAAGACATAATATGAAAAAAGATGTAACATATCCCACTAATTTTTAAATTGATTATATGTTGAAATGACAATTTTTTGATATATTAGATTAAATACAAATATATTGTTAAAATTTATTTCACTTTTTTTTTTTTTTACTTCGTAGAAACCTTTTTATTTTGAGAATTGTAGACTCACATACAGGTGTAAGAAATAGTCCGGAGAGAATCTGTATACCCTACTCCTGTTTCTCCAGATGGTAACATCTTGCAAAATTATAGTACCGATGTCACAACCAGGAAATTAACATTGATACAATCCATCAACCTTATTCAGACTTCACTGGTTTTACACACCACTCATTTGTGTGTCCGTGTGTAGTCACTTCTATGGAATTTTATTAGGTGTTTTTATTGTGGCTAGCAGAACATTCTAGATTATGCATGTGGCTCCTGGTGTATTTCTGTTGGATTGTTTGGCTCGAGTTTCTGGTTGCCGAGATGTAGCAAACAGGTTCCCTTTCAAGGAGCTCATAGGGGGAGAGGGACCAACTACTCATGAAAAGTTCACAAACTCTGTTACATACTAAGGACCAAGTGGGCTGGGGTTCCAGGACAGAGAGACTCCTGTGGCCTCAGTCCTTGTGGAAACCTGTGTCTTCAATGGATAAAGGAGACTACCGGTTTGAAACAGGGTGGGGGCTCCAGTCCTCCCCACCTGGCTCCCTCTTCCTCACCCCTACCCTCCACCACGTCCCCTCCCTCCTCTGCAGAGTCTCACGGGGTACCCCAGTGCTCCACAGAGCCAAGCTTGGGAATCACTGGACGAGGCTGAGGATTTGAGGGGAGTCTTGAAGAAAGAGGAAGGTCTTGCCCTAGAGGATCAGAGAAGCAACCCTAGTCGGGTCTGGGGGAGCCGCTGTAACAAAGTACCACAAACTGGGTGGCTCCAACCGAAAGTTCTGGAGGCTGGAAGTCTACGATGAAGGTGTCAGCAGGGCTGGTTCCTTCTGTGAGCTGTGAGGGGGAACCCGTTCCATGCCTGTCCCGTAGCTTCTGCGGCTTTGCCTGTCGTCTTTGGCCTTCGTCGGCTTATAGGGTCTCCCCCTTCATCTTCACATGGCGTCCCCCCTCTGCGTACGTGTCGCTGTCCGAATTTCCTTTTTTTATATGGGGGCCCACCCTACTCCAGTATGACCTCATCCTAATTTAACTAATACCATCTGTGATTCCCAAGTAAGGTCACCTTCACCGGTAGTGGGGGTCAGGACTTCAACATACGAATTTTGGAGGGACAGGATACAACCCGGAGCGGGAGCCAAGGCTGGTGCAGGAATGAAATGACTGGAGAAGTTCAGCCAGACGGGGTTCCCCAGGTTTGGGAGAAGAGTGTGGGCTGCTGACCCCGGAGACACGCGCACACACAGGATCTGGGACACGTCATCAGAGGGAAAAGACAGAATTAGCGGGAGCTCTCAGAGCGGTTGGACTAAATGCATGGATGAGTGTTTGAGGGGACCCGCCCCCGATGTCTACATCACCCTTCTGCCTTCCAAGGAGCCAGGGGTCCCCACTCTGCTCACTGTGGTGTGCCATTTGGGCCCGGAGTGCCAGAGGACAGCAGGAAGGCTGTGTGTGTGCCCGCAGCTCCTCTCTCACCCCGTGCTCCACTTGCCGCAGCCCCTCTTGGAAGGGAGGTCTGGAACAGCGGCCCAGAGAACGCTGGATGTTTGGATGTCGGCTGAGGGGCCCAGGCTCTTCCGTGGTCTGTAGATTGGGGGTGGCAAGGTGGTCTCAGGACTGTGCCTGGAGCTTGTCTGGTTTCACTCTCTCTGGACCCCTCCCCTGGCTGGGTGTCTACATGTGCACCTCCCCTGCCCCTGCCCTAGCACTGTCAGTGCTCGGACAGCCCCGGGCCCTGGCCCAGCAGCTCCTTAGCCAGAAGCCTCGGCAAAGCCACGGACGGCCGTTAAATCCAGGAGGCTCTATCTGCTCCCTGGGACCCTGGGTCCCAGGCCTGGGGGCTCTCAAGGAGACCTCTGCAGTGCCTCAGGGGAGGACAGTCCCCCACTCCTCTGCTCCTCCCTCAGGAAGCTCCCACTACAACAGCTTTTCTGTTGCCCCAACTGGGTGAACCCTGGGGATGAATCCACTTCCCTTGCCCTCCTGAGGTTCTTCTGAGGGGGATGTTACCACCCGGCCCTTCACAGAGAAGTAGTGAGTCACTGGTGAGTCAGGAGCGGGGACAGGCGAGGGAGCACGGGGAACCTGGCAGTTAGGCCCATTAATCCCACTGAAAAGGCTTCCCAGCTGGCAGGCGTTTCTGCCCTGATCGGGGTGGGAAGGTCCAGGCACCTTCTCGGAGAGGCCTTTTCTGACCAGTTCCTTCTGTGGACCCGGAGCTGGGGGAGGCCTGGGGGGCCTTAGCGCTTGCAGACTCCTGGTGGCCCAGCTGAGCTCTTGGCTCCTCAGAAGATGACATTGGTCTCACCTCCCTCTCAGATGGTTTTGAGGGACCAGAAAGGTGGCGCTGTTTCTCTGAACGGATGCCCCATCACCTGCCGCCTGCCCTGTCTCACGCGGGGTCACTCTTGCCAGCCCCAGGAGAAGCCATCACCTCCGGCCTCGGGGCCCCTGCAGGTGTTGGCGCTCTCCTGGAACATCCTTCCTCCGGACCCACCTGCTGCCTCATCACCCACTTCCTGTCCTGCCCCATATCGCCTTCTCAGAGACGCCCTGACCCGAAACTCCTTACCCCCTCGCCGCCCTTTATTTATTCCACGGCACCTTTCACCCTCTGACACACTGCACGTCGATGACCTGTTAGCTTATTGTCGTCGTATCCGTCTCTCTCTGGTCGAGGTCCCTCCCTCTGGGGCAGGGCTTTTGTCTTTACTTTGTTCATTGTTGAATCCGAGCCCCCAGCCTGGCAGGGCTGTTCGATAAACATAGAATAATATAATAAATATTTGGAATGTGTCTATGTATGTAATAAAATAAAAATAAAATAGCGTGAAGACAAAGGAAAGGTCTCCTCAGTCAGCTGTGAGGGACAACACAAGCGATTTGCTGGTTAATAATGGAAAAGTGGTTGTCCATTTCATTTCACAAACTTGGTGCGAAAGAGCTCATTTCCTTTTTTTTTGTTGTTTTTTTTTCTTTTAATTAAACCTTATCCAGGGGCGCCTGGGTGGCTCACCTGGTTGAGCGTCCGACTTCGGCTCAGGTCATAATCTCACGGTTCGTGAGTTCGAGCCCCGCACTGGGCTCGCTGCTGTCAGCCCAGACCCCGCTCAGATCCTCTGTCCGCCTCTCTCTGACTCTCCCCTGCTCACATTCTCTCTCTCAAAAATGAATAAACATTTATTTCAAAAAAAGAAAAAGCCCACCTTATCCACCAGCTGGTGGGTAACTGAGTCTATCATCATGGAGGTGCCTTCCTTTTACCCCCCGCCCCCACCCCAGGGTTTGTGCGGAACAAACAGTTGGGGGCTCCCTAGCCACCCCAGCCTCGATCAGTCTGCGCACTGCTTTCTGGAGGCTTTTGGAGCCCTGGGTGCAGCTTCCTGGGGTGCCCCAAGCAGTGGGCTTTCTGAGGCCCTGCTGTCTGTCTAGAGGGGGATGTGGTGGGGAAACCCCGGGCCTCCTGGACTTGAAGCATCTTCTGCCAGCCACCCCTCCTAGACCTGGGGGACCCCCTCCCCTCCTGGTGCAGCTCAGTTTCTTCAGGGGGCTGGGAAGCTTTCAGCCTTCACAACCCACAAGGCCCTAAAGAGGATAAAAAAGCCCAGCTCCCTTCTTGGAGCGGGGGAGGGAATAAATAATTCAGCAGATTATCCTCCCACGAAAGTTACATACTGATGTTTTCTGAATGACTTTCTTCTTTTATGGGTTTTTTTTTTTTTTTTTTTTCACATAGAGCGAACTCAAGGTTACCCTTGGCAATAATAGCAGGTCAGGCATGTGGATTCCTACCGCACACTCCATCAGTGGGCGAGTGGGCTGAAAGAGGGTAGTCATGGGCTCCGGAAGGGCAGGGTGCTCCCCTGGGCTCCCCGGAGGGGGTGCTGTTGTGGTGGTGAACTTGTGCACTGTGCATGAGGCAAAAGGCTGAGGGGGCTGACCCAGCCCCCGGGACGGAAGACCCTGACGCGTGCTGTGTGCGGCCGGCTCCCGGGACGGGATCCAGAACTTCGGTGGCACAAGGACTAGACTGAGAGTCGGGACTCCTGAGTTCCAGGTCTAGCTTTGCCACCCGCTGGCTGAGAGGTAATTTCTCACCCAGTGCCTCAGTTTCCTCAGCTGTGATGGATGATGCACACTGTCTCCCTTATGCACGGGGGCTTCTGGCGGGGGGTCCCCCAGACGGCATCCAGCAAGCAACATGGCGTATTTGGTCCGCACAGTGTTTCCACCTTGAATTCATGGGCGGCACTTAAATATTGGGGCGCCCTAGACTCCCAAGGAGGGAGCAGGGTGGGCATGGAGGAGACAGCTTAACTCTGTGATGCTCTGGTCCGGGGCTCTGGAGACATCCGAGACAGCTCCCCTCGCCCGAAAGATGGGAACAGAATTCTGAAGATTTGCCGAAGGTCACCGGGCTCATTAGTGGCCGATCCAGGTTGACCAGACGGCAGCTCAGACAACCATCGCTGTCCTGTTCCTGTAGCTTAGAGACTATGTATTTTAAGGGTTTTTATTAAAAGTTTTGTTTCTTCTTTCATTTATCTCTTTTCCCCTGAGTCTCCCCCCTTTTTGCTGTTTGTTTTGTTCTCTGACTTTGAAGTTCAAGCTTTTCTCACAACGCCTGTTCATATTTAAGGGCAAGCCAGTCTCCAGAAGGTTCATTGGAGCCCTGTGAGGAGGGCATTGTCTTGGGACAGTGGTTCTCAGCTGGGAGGATTTTGCCTTGGCGGCGCGGGAGACATTTGTGATCGTCCCAACGGGAGGGTGGAAGATGAGGTGCTCCTGGAATCTAGAAGGTAGACACTGGGGGTGCAGCTCATCCCCACCCCCAATGTACAGGACAGTCCCACACCACAGAATGACCCAGCCCCAAATGACAGCAGCACCAGGTTGAGAGGCCCTGTGCTAGGGCGATCGGGTGACCCAAGCCCTATTTTTCCATGCCCCCCCCCACTCCTTTTTTTGACCTGGTCTGGTTCCCTCCGCAAACCCACCGTAGCCACCGGTGGGGCGGGGTGTGGGGCAGGTGGGTTTCAGATTAGCTTGTCCGTGAATGAGGAGAACTGAGGCACTTCCGTGGGTCAGCTCCCCGCGGCGCGGCCTCCTGACAGCCGTGGGGTGGGCAGGCCGATGCCACAGCGTCCATAGGCGCCTCATATGAACCTAGGTCCCCGGCCTTTCAGTCCCATTCCGCGCTCCTGCCTTCAGGGGCCCCGGCCCCCCGGTTTCAGAGCCTTCTTGAGTTGTGCACGGGGAAGAGATGCGCTCCTCATAAACGGGGCTCCACTCTCTCAGGTCTGAGGGAGTTAGTTACCCATCTGCTTTCATCTTGCGCGGTGCTGCGGCTGGCCTCTCCTGTCACCTCTCCATGCTCGCGGCCTTGTCCGTTCCTTTGCTATCATTTCAGTCAGGGTTGGGCAGGCAGCGGAAATAACCAGGTGTGTTGACCAGGAGAGCCAGACTTCATTAAAAGCTTTGCAGCGTGCCTGACTCCCGAGGACGGCAAAGTGCTGGCAGGCGGGAGGAGCTCTTCTGGTAGAAGTCTCTAGAAGGTGGGGGTGGAGGGACGCACCACACAGGAGGTAGGAGAGCTCTATGACCTTGACCTCGCCAAGGCTCAGTTTCCCTGTGTATCCAGCACGTAACCTCAGCTCTGCAGGCAGAGGTGAAAGGGGGGGTGGTGCTGGATGTAAGTGAGCGGAGCTGTGGTTTGTTACCGTCAGTCATCCTCGTGGGTAGACGTCACCTCTGTCTCCAGCGAGTGCGTGGTCAAGGCGATGTGTCACTTGGTACAACAGAAAGTGGCTCTGTGGTAGATGGGTTTAACCCGGCATGTGGGCCTTGAGTACCGACTGCCTCGTTTTCTTGCCAGAAGCCTCCAGTTTGGTTGGCAGAGTGGCGACCAGCTGGCCAATTGGACGGGGCTCTTTAATGTCACGGACGACCCAGCAGTGCAGAGCGGCAGTGACTCCAGCTCCAGGTACAGACCCCCGGCGAGTGACCAGGGAGGGGGGAAGCCCATCCTGAGGTGACCTCGTAGCCCCTGCCCCATGCTCCGCCCCAGAGCTACCCTCAGGGAAGAAGCAGGCCCTAAGCTTACTGCCTTTTGGCATCGGCCTTGTCTCCTTTGCCGTGAGGGGTGAGGGCTAGACCCAACCACAAGGTAGGGACTCACTGGCCCCTCTCTGACTGGAGCTGGAAGGGGTGCGGAGTCTGGGTCTCGAGCTTTCATTTGAGGTGGGGGCTTCGGCTCCGTCCCTCCCACAAGGATTTCGGATGTCTGCCTGCAAGCGTGAGCAGGTGTGTGGGTGGCCTCAGGGCTGGGTGTTGGGCGTGGGTTCGGGTCCTCTGACATCCCACTGGGCAGGTGTTTCCTACTGTGCCCCCAGGCGGGGCTGACCTTGACTGGGGAAGAGCCATTCCCATCAAGATGGTGCTGACATTTGACATTCATACGGTCACATGGATATTTCTTCTTGCTCTGCTGCCGTGTTTGGAGTTCAATCAGTAATGAAGGGCACTCTGTATGTTCCGGAGTTCAGTGTTTGTTGAATCCTCAGGTGGGGCACGCTCATTGCAGGGAAGGCGTCGTGGGGAATTCTTCCAGACTGGCAGAACTCTCTCTGCTCAGAGCTGGGTGTGGCTGGAACCCGCCAGCTAAGGGTTTCCAGGGGCCAATTAAGTCGTTTGGTCCCTTCATTTTTGCATTTCTAAGTGAGTGCTAACTCTCGGGTCTGTTTCCCTGGAAAGAGGCCTGAGTTTTGTTGTTGTTCATTTTGACATCAGAACATTAAATGGACCCCACAGAGAAGAAGTAGTGTGTTTTTCAGGGACAACCCCCCCCCCATATGTGTGATTTTGTTCAATGCTCTGAAAAAGTAAAAAAGTGGTGCCAGTGTCAGAAAAACATCAGTCGGGGCAGTGTCCACAGACAGGCCTTAGGACGTGGGGTAGTCTCGGGGACCTGGTCTTATCCTGGCCTTTACGAATACGGTTCTTTCCATATATGAGTGGTAGGAGCCCTGGCCGGCTGCTGGGCCCCTGGGCTGTCACCCGGTGAGAGCAGGGAGTCCAGACTTGCCCCTTCCAAGCACTGAGCCCCCAGTGTTGGTCTTTCCGTTTCCTTTTGTGACTCGCTCGCCTGGATGGCGGGCGGTCTAGGTGTCCACCTTCCTGGGAAGGACTCTGAAGAACCCCCTGGGAGAGGTTTGGCTAGAAGGTGCTAATGAACTGAGCTAGATGGCACAGGCATTTCCGGGGGGAGGGGAGACTCCAGCAAGAGTTCTGTTTCCTCCTTTTCCGGTTGCTTGTAACAGCCTTTCTCTCTCCTCCTTTCTCTGCATTTTGTTGCTAATTTCTCTGCCTCCCTGCCCCACCTCCTCTCCCCTCCCTTTCTTCCTGCCACACTTTCTCGGTCCCCATTTCCTGCTTCCCTCCCACCTCCTTTCTTAACTACTCCCCCTCCCAGTGACCCAGGCCAGCCTCCCCTCCCCTTTCACCCAGGATCCCCCAGGGTCAGGGTCACTGCTGGCCTCTTCCATTTGGCTTTGGAACTAAGGCACCCTTTGTTCCACATCCTCCCCAGCTAGCTGAGTTGATTTCCTCCTGGAGGGCTGCCATTTGACCCAGAGCCCCCTTGGTCATGGAATAAATGTGATGACCACACATCCCAACTTCTTCTGGGACAATCCCAGGGTCAGATCCCAATTTCTGGTTGACCCCGCAAAGTAGCTACTACGTATGTGAGAAACCACAATACGTACAGTTCCCGTGTGTCGGAAATAATGGTTAATGTAATTAGAACTGCACTATACGTTGGAGCTTCTGCCCTTCTGCCGTCCTTAAATTGGTAGGACAGCTCTTGGCAGGAGATTTGCAGGGCTTGGGGAGGGAGCTCACGCTGCTGTGGAAAGTGCTCTTCCGGGTGAAAACACATCACCTCAGTGAACAGCCCTCCACGCATGGAACGTGTGCTGTGCCTCGTGGTATTATTCACCTAGTGAGTAATTCAGTGCGTATGCCATATTTTGCTCGCTATAGTTGTGTGGTGTGTCGGAGTGTGGTGAAGTGTGTTATTTATTATTAACACGGTTGGAAGGGAAAGTCAGGAGTTACCATATATAACCAGAGGACAAGAAGAGGCAAAAAAAAAAAAAAAAAAAAAGCGAATGACTCATAAATTGTATATTCAACCAGGAGCCCAGGAGAAGGAGCAGGTCCAAGCGATCGGTCTGGAAAGCTCCAAATAAGACCACACAGAAAACCCAGGCCAGATAGAGCTCCTAATGGCTGTGGTCAAGTGTTGTCCAAGGAGAAGACCGGGGAAGGCCAGGCCGAATTGGAAAGTGTGTGAGTCGTAAAATATATATCGACATATAGCTTTATTAATTCAAGTGCAGGTCTAAAAGTGTCCAATAGGAGTCCTTAGGGGAACTGCTTTAGGGAGCCGATAGGGATAATTTTTAATCAGCAAATGCTGCTATGTAAGTGGGGTGCTTTGAACAAGCAGGAAGATCTTAGAAGACAGTTCTCATCACGTTCCAGTTACGTGTTTATGTTTCTGTCTCCCTCACTAGACAGTGATTGTGCTTCTCCACCTCTGAATTCTCAGCAGCCAGTGTGTAAGTAGAAGGGGCTCAGTAAACGTTAGTTGAATTACGAAATGAATTAAGCAGGCACGTAGTCAAGGCTATTGGTAAAAAAGCACACTTAGATGTCAGTGTGGCCGAATTCTCCCTTAGAGATCTATTCCTTTGAATCAGTCTGTCTCTGGTACTGGCTTTGAAAATTAATCCCCAGAGGGGCCACACTTTGAATCACAAACTCATTCACAGTGTGGAATGATCTGAGAAGAGCAGGTGGTAGGGAAGTCTGGGCATTCTGGGCAGCCGGGTGGGGAAAGGGAGGCTGTTGGGGGGGAGAGGGGCGGCTAAGAAGTAGAGAAGGCAGTGAAGGCAGGTTGTGTACTTGTGCAGTAACTGACTGAGAAGCCCTCCCAAACACCTCCCACAGAGCATCGTGGCAATTGTGGGACGCGGATGAGGGAGAGCTCTTGTCCTCCACGGCCAGCTCAGTGCTTTGAGCCACCTCGCCCGGCCCAGCCGCCTGCCTTCCCCGTGACCACCCAGAGGGCCGGGGAGGCAGCAGCGCCCTTGGCGGTCACGGTCCTGCAGGGTGGGCGGTTTTGCTTCCGCTGCCTCCGCGTGTCCCAGGGAAAGGACCGGGTCAGAGGGGCTGAGGGCCGCTGGGGCAGGAGTCAGTCCTACAGGTGCTGACTGTCAGCCAGGCCTGCGGCCGCAGCATTAAACGGCTTGGCTCAGCTGCTGCCAGCTGGACCCCAGCCCCACATCAATTCCTTATCATCCTGCCAGTATCCACCTCCCACCCCACCTCCTCCCTGAAGCTTTCCTGGATAGCCTCTCTATATTCTATAAGAAGTATCTGCACAGAGGAATGCTTCTATCATTTCACGCCAGAGAACTCTCCAGCAAGTGCACGTACACAGTTCTGTGTTTGTTCAGGTATCCCCCAAATCCCAAGAACGGTGCGTGCATCTCCAGGGCCCTCCAGACCCACCAGCTTCAGACACAGCCCACAGGTGCCCTGACTGGCCGGCCTCATCCCCCCTTCTCCCAGAGTCTGCACCGCCCTGGCCCTCCTGGTCTGGGTGTTACGGCAAGAGCCAGTGTGCAAAGACGACTCCAGGAACTTTTCTCTCTGATGTCTACAGCAGAGCTGGCCCCAGGCCACTGCCCATCCAAGCTGCCCGTTCCTGGGACAGCATTCTTCCTGTGCTGCTGGGCTTCCAGGTTGGGGTGCAGGGGACCCTCCCAAGTGCAGGGGACCTCCCAAGTGGTGGTGGGGGGGGGAGGGTAGCACCAGCCACGGGACGAAAGAGCAAAAGCCCCCAAACTGACGCGACGAGAGACTCTGTTCCGCAGAAGAGCGAGCCACCTGAGTGTCCAGGGCCCGGGCCAGAGCCCTTCGCTCTGGGGTGAGGTCTGTGTGCGTGTCCAGCACGGCCTCTGCAGTCCAGGGTTTGGGGTTGTCATTTTTCAGAGCTGGCATTCAATTTCGCATTGCGTTATGCTGTATTCGGCTATTCCCTAATTGTTTCAAGACAGTGTGTAATCAGGTACTACATTTGCGAGGCACGGATGGTGGGTGTGCCAAGAGCTCAGTGTGGAAGTCGGAGGTGCTTCCGTGAGGGGCAGAATCGGGCTTGGATCCTGACAGGCGATGCCCACGGCCAAGTGCTCCGGGGGCTGACGGGGTGCCCGGCGCTGTGCCGGGCGCCTGCCCCCCATCCTGCATTTCATCCCCCTCTGCCGTGTTTGAGGCGGGTACTGTCATTGCCCTCATTTTACAGATGAGGAAACCGAGGCCCTGCAAGTGATGGGGGATGGAGCTGGTCACACCATGTACCGTGTGACTCCAGACTCCCCGGACTGACAGCCCGTGCTAGACGGAGGGATTGTTCTTTCTGGACTGTGGACAGGTCAACCCGGGTAGGGTCGGGTGTTCGGGTACCTCTCTAGGGTCTCTCAACCGCCCCCCTCCCCGCCATCTCTTTGCCGCCTTTTATCCTCTGTGTCTTTCCCCCACCCCCTTTGTGGTTAGTGCTTTCTTGACTGTTACCCCTGACAAATGCTTCCTTCTACCTGCTCCTGGAGGCTCCACATTTCAAAGAGGAGCCCTTGGGGGCAAGATTAGCCCGAGGGAGGGGCGCCTGGGTGGCTCAGTCGGTTAAGCGTCCGACTTCGGCTCAGGTCATGATCTCGCCATCCGTGGGTTCGAGCCCCACGTCGGGCTCTGTGCTGACAGCTCAGAGCCCGGAGCCTGTTTCAGATTCTGTGTCTCTTTCTTTCTCTGACCCTCCCCTGTTCATGCTCTCTCTCTCTCTGTCTCAAAAATAAGTAAACGTTAAAAAAAAAAAAATTTAAGATTAGCCCGAGGGAAAGAATGTTCGTGCACTGCGCCCTACACACCTGACTCGTGAGTGCAGTCTGGTTTAGCATCAGCCTTTCCGGTCAATTTTTAAGGCTGTGAGAAAAGACAAAAAAATAAATAAAAAGACGGCCGGAGTTCTCTCGGGCTCCATCCAGCTGGGAAGAATTTGGAGAATCAGGTTTGGCAGAATGTTCTGGGCTGGGTGCTGGAAAAGCAAAACAAAGATGGTGCAGCTTTCGCATCTCCTCCCACATACCTGACGTGGACCTCTGGTGGCCAACAGGCAGGAGGCTGTCTGTGGAGGCCAGGTCGTTGGCGTCCTGGGACCCATCAAGTGGTGGTGTCCCGTGTGGTAAAGTCCCCCTGGTCCTCGAGCTTTGTGGCCCTTGGTTGAGTCTGAATGGAGTCTCCTGGGCAGATGACCACTTGGGTGCATGGGTCTGTGCCCCAGTTCCCTCATCCGTTGAACTGTCACCTTGTTCAGGCACAGTGGTGGGGTCCCCCGAGAGGACCTTCTGGGTGGATCCGGGCCCCAGCTTCATCCTGACTCATGGCTGAGTATGAGGACTTTCTCTCTGAGCCTTGGTGTCCAGATCAGATGATCGAAGGTGCCTGCCAGGGCCTCCCCCAGGTCTGCTCCCAGAATGGCAAGTAAAAGGGGAGTGGGGTCAGGCTGGAGGACCAAGCATGCACCCGTGATCAGCAGTTTAGGGGGCTCCCGGATAGGAAGGCGCCCGAGGCCATCCCAGTTTCACACTCCACGTAGCCATGCACACAGCCTGCACCTGCTAGGTTGATGGCCATAAAGACTGTGCTGGGGCGGGGGTGATGGGGCGATGGGGCTCACAGAGGCTGTCCTCCCGCGCAGGCCTCCTTGTACAGATGTAAACCTTCCCCCCGTCACCCTCCACCGGGGCTCCTACAGAGCACTCGGGTCTCTTCCTTCTTCCTCTGGCGGGTCCCTCACACGCAACTGACTGTCCCTCCCAGTTCTGCAGGCTGCATGTTCGAGATCAGGAGGAGAGCACAGTTCAGGGTCAGATGCGAGCCCACCCTGCCTGGTACATCGTCATCTTGCTGTGCCCTCGCCTGGTGGGAAGAGGGTGAGAGAGCTCTGTAGGGTCCCTTTTATAAAGGCACCGATGCCATGCGTGAGAGCTGCGCCCTCATGACCTAATGGCCCTCCAGTGATCCCGCCTCCTAATGCCATCACATTGGGGGGTTAGGTTTCAGCACGTGAGTTTGGGGGGGGCACACATCTTCAGCCCGTGGCACTCACTCTGCTCGTCACGCAGACTCCCGCGGTGACCGTGTCCAGCACCTCCCACTTCCGTCCTCACCTCAAGCCATGCCAAGTGGGGCGTCTGCCTCCCGGCTCCCCTGAATCTGCGCTGGTCAAGGTCACTGATGACCGTCTGGTTGCTAGGGCAGCAGGACCTCATCCATCCTCCTCTTCCTTGGCCTCCATTAGCTCTGGACAGAGCCGACCCTTCTGTCCTGGAAATGTTCTCTGCTCTTGACTTCTGTGGCATTGGGCGTTCCGGGTTTTCCTTCTTCCCACAGACTTCCCTTCTCAGTCTCCTTCCGTGGCCCCTTCTCCCCTGCCACCATCTGAATGTCGGAGCTGACTGCACGCGCCCCTCTGTGCTCTGCCCTCCTCTGAGATCTCACTTCGTCCTTTGTGCCTTGACCCTGGAACATGTATCTCTAACCCTGGCCTCTGCACTGCACTGCTGACTACCTACTTACGATGTCCTCCCGAATGTCTGAGAGTCCCAGCAGCCTTACCGTAGCCCAGGGGCTTCGGACTTCCGCCCACGCTGTTTATCTTCATCGTTCCCTCCTCTCGAAATGGCTCTGTGATGCAACCAGTTGTCCAAGCGAAACTCCTAGGAGTTACCGTTGATTTCTCTCTCTGTCGCTGCGTAGATCTTGTCATCAGCTTATCCTTAACCCATTTCCTGCTCTGTCGCCTTCTCCCACGTCTTAGCTGCCACTCTGTGCAATCCCCCCTCTTCTCAGGCGGCAACAGTCCCGTCTCCCTGTCTGCTGTCGCTTTACAGTGCGTCCTCCCTGCAGCGGCCAGAGGGAACTTTTCCATCAGACCGTGCGATTCCTCTGCTTCAACGCCCGGCTGTATCGAGGGGCCCACAGGCCCAGCCTGACCTGGTGCCGCTCGCCTCTCTGGCCTCATGTCCTCTGCCTGTCCACCCCACCGCCCCCACTGCCCTGTCCCTGCAGCCCGCTGGCTTTTTCCATCCGCGGGGTGTTTGTGTTTATTCGCCCTTCCCTGTCTGCAATGCTCTTCCTGCGCTCCTGCTGAGGGCTCCATTTCTGTTTGTTCAGAGAGGCCTTCCTTGACCTCTTACCAGCCTTCCAGGGACCCTCCAGCCCCCTATCCTGTTTTACTTTTATAGAGCTCATTACTACTTGGCACTATGTTGCATTAATATTTCATTTGTCTCCTCTCGTGGAAGTCCAGGAGGGCGGGGGGCGGGGATTGTATCTGGCTTGGTCGTCAGTGCATCCTGGCCTGAAACTGTGCCTGGCGTGTAGCAATGGATCAGTAAATCTTCGGTGAGTGAAAGAGGAGAAGAGCCATCCATCGAGGGGAGTTGCACAAAGTCCAGTTTACTAAGGACTGAGCTGGGGAGCGTGCCGGGGGCTGTAGGCACGTTCGAGGCAGAACACAGAAGGCTGCCAGGAAGCCGGCCTCTGATGTGCAAGCAGGTAGCAGCCAGGAAAGACACAGTGAGGAAGAGCGTTCCCGAGAGAGACACCCCTCCAGTGAGAAAAGAGGACCGATTCACGCCCCTGGTGCCGGGAGGGAGAGAAGGACCCCCCCCGAAGGGAGCAGAGGTGGCCAGCTGGGGTGGGGAGGGGAGGGGAAGTACGAGGAGGCCAGTAGGTCTCAGCGTTTAGCTTGGGCCCCCGGGGCATGGTGGTGAGGCGCAGAGGGGCAGTAGGGCGGTGTCTGCTCGTTTAGACGAGTGGAAGTGTGCCGGGTGATTGGGCCGGATTTTAGAGGGGAGCTTTCCAGGGCTCCCTGGTGCAGCGCAGAAAGTAAGGCTCCCACGCGTGCACTCTTGCGTGGACTGTCTGCACACTGGGTGTGGGGCCCTGCAGACCCACAGGGCGGGGGTGGGGGGGGGTGGAAAGGAGGAGTGGCAACAGGCTTTTGCCCCTGACCCCCCAGCCCCCACTGCATGCCAGGAACGACCCTCCAGGGAAGCTCGCGCCGACAGCGGATGGATCACGGGACTATCGAGGGTTGTATTCAGAACATCAGGCTTTCTTAGCTCTCCGTTCTGATCCTTCAACCCCCTCTGCAGATCCCCACGGATGGATGAGGAAATGGTGGCCCAGGGAGAGCCAGCGTCCAGCCAGGGGGCCGAGTCAGGTCTCTCTACCACCCGGGGAGGGGGGAGTGTCTCCTCTGGGCAGCTGTGACCTGCAGTTGACAGCCCAGCTCTTCTTGGTTCTCTCTGCACCTATTTGAGAAGACGCCACAGTCCTCTGAATTGTCAGGCTGCAGTTTCCAGACTCTGGTTTCTGTGCGTTTGCTCTGACGGGTAGCGCGCCGTCTCGAGATGGCAGCTGTTCTGGCCCCGAAATAGCACGGAGCTCACTGAAGGGGAGGGGGTTGCTCGCCGAGAAATCCCCCCCACCCCCCCCATAACCGTGGCTTGTCAGAATCAGGGAGAGGGAGTACACTGCAGTCACTGAAGAACATAGGTTCTGGGCTCCTGAAAGCCTGAGGTCCCCTTTCCAGCACCCCCATTTATGAGCTGAGTGACTTTGGGCAAGTTGCTTTTCCACTTACAGTCTGAATCTTGGGTATAAAAATGGGGAAACAATGCCTGTCCTCGTAGGGCTGTCGGGAGAATTAAACAAGACAAAGTTAAAGAGTCCAGTCTCAGACTACCACATACAGTTGTGCAGGATGGGCACTGCACAAAGATACCCAGCCAAGGGGTCAGGCAGGGTTGACATCCAGCTCACTCTCACTTGATAAATCATGTGACTGGCATGTGGCTTAATTCATCTGGAGAAAGAGGTACTTTTTCCTAATTTGCACAGAGGTGCCATACCCTCACTGTATTCCTACCCAGTGTGGAATACATAAACCACTCTGTGGTCCTCTGAAGCTCTGTATCAGGTTTGAGAAGAGTGCAGGGGTTCAGATTGCTGAGCTGGGGCCGCTTCCCTGCTCTGGGCTGGTGGAGGCTCTTGAAGGACATAGAGACCTCCTTGGGCTCCTGTCCTCTTGAACACCATCAGCACCCGGGGACGAGGGGCAGTGTTAGATAGAAAGCTGAAGGCATGCACCTTATCATGTTCCAGCCAGGTGCTTGCTGGGGCTCAAGTTCTGGGACCTCCAAGAAAGACCCCACAGTCTAGGGTGCCTGCGTGGCTCAGTCGGTTAAGCATCCGTCTTCGGCTTAGGTCATGATCTCGTGGTTCGTGAGTGTGAGCCCCACAGCAGGCTCTGTGCTGGTGGTGCAGAGTCTGCTTGGGATTCTCTCTCTCTCTCTGTCTCTCTGTGTCTCTGTCTCTCTCTCTGCCCCATCCCTACTTGTGCTCTCTCACTCTCTCTCAAAATAAATAAATAAGCTTGAAGAAAAAAAAAAAAGACCCCATGGTCCTGATGAAGCTCCCGAGAGGGTTCAGACCAACAGGAGGGCCCTACGGGGGGCAGGCTCATGGACAAAGGCTGGCAGGGATGCGTGAGGGCCCCCGGCCACGCTGACAAGAGACCTCCTCAGCCTGCAGAACTGGAGCCGGCGTCCGGGTGGGAGGATGGAAACTAACACGCAGTCCTGCCGTGGTCACCTCTGAGTTCGTCTTCTCCCTTAGCAGAGGCCATCACCTGCTGGCTGGGCAGCCTGGGCTGCCTGGCCCTTCCCCCCGCCCCCCCATGGTCCCTGAGGGCACAGAGGAGGGGGCAGGATGGAGGCAGCTTGGCGCCCGCCCCGGACTTGACTGCCGGAAGCCAAGGGGCATCTGAGATGAGCTGGTCTGAGCGGCCGTGACTATTTATACCCGTGAGGCGCCAAATGCGATGCCGGGGCCCCTCCCTTTGCGCCGGGCAGAGATCGGCTTTCGAGAATTGGACAAAGAGGCAGCGACTGACTCACCCTGAGAGGCCAGCGGAGTTCAGAAAGTTGGAGAGACTGCTTCTCTCAGTCTTCTGGCAGTGTGACGGGAAGCTCGAACTGTTTCGTGCGAGATCTAGGACTTCAATAAAGGGGCATCTATTAGTGCTTTCCAATAGCGGAAGAGTCATAACCCCATTACAGAAAACTTCCAAAAGTACAGAAAAGTATGTTAACAGTCGTTCACCATCCCATTATTCAAAGAAGCCGCCCATCAGGGCTTTGGTAGGGCCCTTCCCTGCGGCCTGTGCCTTCACCGTTCTTTCGGGAGATCGCAGTGCGGTAGCTTGTGTTTCCCGTTCAGCATCATCCTGGGAGCGTCTTCCCACGTCATTACACGAGGAGACGGAAGCCTCACTTGTGGCGTCCGCATCAAAGTCTGTGTCCCCGCCAGACAGGGATTACCGTGCTTTTTCCAGAACGCAGCCCTTGGGTGTCCCGTCAGAAGCGGAGTCCGGAGGGGGGTGCTCTCGGCAGCGGTTGTTATGATCTTGCTTCCTCGAGTGTTAGCTTTAGAGACGGCGACGAAGCAGCGCAGCTCAAAACAGCAAGGCCGGGTAGGATGGAGACCGGAACAGGGCCATTGGCTCCGTTTTCAGACAGGACACCTGGGGCTGTAGACCCCGGTGTGGGGCGCTTTTGACAACTTGGCTGAGGCACCACGTGGGGTGTTTTCGGGGTAGCTGGGGCTCGGTATCGTCACGTATGGCAAGACTCCACGGAAGTGGGAGTCAATGCCACGAAGGAGGAAGACTTTATACTCGCAGATCCGTAGACACAGGAGGCACGTCGCACCGTAAAGGCCACATAGGGGGCCACCAGGGCTGGTCAGGAGGCAGAGAGGGTGAGAGGGGAAAGTGGGCAAGGGCCTTCACAGGGGTTTCTGGGGAAGAAACAGCCGAGTCAGGGGCACAGGGATTGGTGGACTCTGGGGCCTAAGCGCTGTCCCTAGCTGTGTGGTACCTGGTCCTGGGATGATAAGGGCAGGGGGAAAGAGGCCCTGAATGTGAGAGGAGTGGTGGTGGCGGGTTATGAGCTCTGGATTGGGTTGCTTGCGTAGGAAACGTGCGCTCACGGGAGGCTACCGTCTGGAGGGATTGGCTAGCCCCAGGGTCAACCAGGCCCCGGATGTTAAAGCATCCGAAACACATATAGCTTCTGCACGGAGTCTGCCGCAGAGTTGGGTGATCAGGGACAGTCCCATGTCCGGGCAGAACACGGCATGGGCTTTATGCGCAGGGTGGCAGGGGAGAGGTTTACCAGTAGCAGCGGAAGGAGGACGCCAGCCGGTCCAGATGGCAGAGGAGCTTCCTGAGGTTCGTCGTGCCCGACTCAGCTCTGCCATCAGCCAGCTGAGGTCCAGAAGCAAGTCGCTGACTCTCTGGCCACTCCTGTCCTTTGATGGCAGGAGAAAGGAGAAAAGAACGGAACAAACGTTTCTTGGGCTCTTGCTGCGTGCCAGCCACTGTGCCGGGGCTTTCCGTGAAATTCTCATCGCTATCTTACCTCAGCCCTGTCACACGTGCGCTGCCCTTTCTCACGTGTGGATTTTACAGATGAGGAAACTAAGGCTCACAAAAGCGATGGGCCTAGGGTGGCTTGGGCCGGGGGGCGGGGGGGGGGGGGCAGAGAAAGAACGTGACCCCGTTCTGAAGGCCTGTCCACCTAATAGCCACCAGACACGAGGCGCGAGACCATTTGGAGTCACGGCACTGCCTGGTTCCCTGGATGGGTGAGGCTGGGGGTTCAGGAGAGCAGGAGACCGAGTGGAGGCTGGCAGAGGTAAGGCAGGGATGGCCTCACGGAGGCGGCGGAGGGGCTGGTTGATCTTCGCGAGCTTCTTCCTCGTGTCGGTGGATCATTCATCCACAAACTGCGTCTCACTCTGGCTTGGTTAGCGAGTGGGAAACACTGAGGGAAACTTGGGATCATATTGTCGTGCTGGCTGGGGCCTTGGCTACCACCTAGTTTAAACCGATTGTTTTCAGGAGGAGAAAGAAGAGGCCCAGAGAGGGGAAGCGATTTACCGAAGTCACACAGCTGGGTTTAGAGGCACGTCCACGATGTGTCTGTAAGACCCCCAACCCCCTGAGAGCTCTGGGCTAAGTCTCCCCCGAAATAACCCCTGCACCATTTGAGTCTGGAGCTTTTCTTAGCAGCAGCCTGAGACCACGGCTTCAGGTGACCCAGTGGATTCCGGAGGACCTAGTGGCCCTGGCTCTGGTTGCAAACAGTGATCTCCGTGGTAAGATGCCACACCTCACTTACTGTTGTGTGACTGGAAAATGATGTGAGTTACAGCCAAGGTCGCAGGCTTTTCTGGTGGCCTCATGCTGACCCCTTGTTCTTAATTGCAGATATCAGAGCCCGTTTAGCTAGTGAAAGGAGAAAGGGATTTATTTAGGGCACGGCCAGCTCGGAATCTTTGGGAAAGCTGAAGAAAGACCGAAGGCTGAGCCTCCCCGAACTGCACCGTGAAACGGGGCCACCGTGAAAGCTGCTGCCCCTGATGTAATCAAGAAGGTGCTGCTAAGCCTGCAGTTTCCAAGAGCCGTGCCCTGTGCCCTTCCGCCACACTCTGCACCCGCGAAACAATGCCTGGAGCCTTGTCATTGTTCACCTCTAACCCAGCTCTGAGTCAGTCTCGTGCAAATGCTTCTGATTGGTTGAACCTAGATTCTGTCCAAACCCTAGCTGCAAGGGAGTCTGGGAAATGTAGGTTTTAGCTTTCTGGCCTGTAGCGCAAAAGGTACAGAGGTAGCAAAGACAGAAGTCGGACGCTCAACCGACTGAGCCACCCAGGCGCCCCTGCCCCTGCCCAACCCCTTCTGTGCAACCTCCAGAGAGAGGCCACTCCAGAGGGAGAGAGAGGCCATGAGGAGAGGCCCCGTCCTGCCTCTGGCCGAGCCCAGCAGTGAACTGCTGTGTTTCGTCTGCAGGAACCCTCCCCCCACCCAGGCCCTCTTCCTGCCCTGGGCTGGTGAAACTTCAGGTGCGAGGAGGGTGTTTTAAAGGTCTCCTCACCTGGTGGCTGCGGGAGGCCACAGGGCCCTTTTCAGGGGCCACCAGCTGTCCTCGGTGGAGCGTGCACAAGAGCAGCCTCAAGTCAACGTGTCGGTTCATGCCCCAGCTTTGCCACCTACCATCTGTGTGACTCTGGGCCAGCGAGTCAACCCCCGGGGCTTCTTCGGGATGCTTGCGATGGTCACTTGCCTCGTAGGCTGGTTCTAAAGATGAAAAGGGAGCGCATCCAGGGCAAGCGTGTGGCCCGAGGAAAGGGCTCGGCAGGCGCTGGCCGAAATTGGCGTTATTCTGCGTGGAGCTGCGGAAGGGATCCCGAGGTGGCTCTGGCTGGGGGAGCCAGCCAGCCGGTGTTGGAAAGTGCGTGTGCCCCTCTGCGGTGGGACCCGGCCGAGCCTGACCCTGCCCTACCGCTGGTGTGCCCTGGAGCTCTATCTGTTTAGCCTCAGTGTTCTCAGCTGCCAAATGGGGAGAAAGAAACGTCAGTCTCACCCAGTCACGGTGGGAGCATGAGAGTCAAGGGGGCTAATGAGTAGCAAAAGCAGAAGATCTTGGCCGTGTTTGAGGCTGTCCCCGTGTGGCACTTGCCCAAGGGGAGGAGAAAGGGACAGGAAAGTGCAGGACCGGTTGAAAGTCTGGGTCTCACTGCCCAGACTCCCAGCACCGCCTCCGGCAGGGGCCGATCACAGGAAGCTGGAGAAGGACATGGTACTCAGAGCGTTCTCCCCCCCCCCCCCCCCCCGCCGCTTCCCTTCTCCTTTGCAGCTACTAGTTTGGAACCCAGCCTGCTTCAGAATGCCATGATTTGCCACGATGAGTTCATGCCTCGTAAAGGCTTACACTCCTGGGATAGTGGGGTGCTCTGAGTAGTCAACCACCCGGCGATCAAGCCAGAGGGCCCCCGAGGTCCTGGTGCCCCCTCCCACTAGGTCATCTGCTGGGGTGGCATTGATGTGCTGTATGTATTTGACCGGGTAATAGACCCACCCCCACCTCCCACGAGAACCCCGCAGTCCCCCAAAGGTCTGGCCGGCTTCTCTGCATAGTAACCTCTGTCCCTGTTGGTTCCCAGGTACTTTGAGTTTTACGAGGGCCCATTTGAGTATAACTCCACAAGATGCCTGGAGCTGAGACACGAAATCTTGGAAGTGAAGGTGCTGTCCATGTGAGTGTGGCCGGGGTGGGTGGTGGGTGATGGTGTACATGGGATGGGGCAGGACCAGGGGGCAGGGTGGGGCATGGGCCGAAGGAGACAGGAAGGTGGCTGATCTCAGCAGAGCAAGAATTAGGTCCTCCTTCCTCCCTCCCCGCCCCCCCCCCCCCCCCCCCCCCGCCCCGCACAGGGCCTCTGGCATTTGGAGAGCAGGGATAATTGCATTTAATGAAAAAAAGGCCAGGTTTGCAAGTCCCCAGGACTCTAGGGATTCAGTCCCTGTCTCAATTTCCAGTCTCCGTGATATCATCGCCGGGCTCCTCTTGTACAGAAACCGAAGAGGGCACAGGAGCATCTCACCTGAAATCCAGTACTCCGAGCGGAGGCTTTAAGCATGGCCCTTTGCTATTGCCTTTTAAAAATTTTATATTGATTGATTACATTTCTTACCAAATGTTGGTGTTGGAGTGATACAACATTCAAGTAGTCCAAAAAGGTACACAGTGAAGATTCCCCTGCTCAAAGCCCCCCGTTTCTTGTCAGAGGCGACCAGCGTGTCCTTAAGCGTCTTCCCAGAGAGTCTGCGTAAACCAGCCTTGCGCATGGATCTATTTCTTTTTTCTCTTTTTGCACACATCGCGGAAGAACTGTACTTTCATCTTCGCGCTCAACAATACGGCGCCTATGGCTCTTTTATAAGCCACGGGAGGAGAAGCGCATCCTGTGCGGAACATTTCAGCTTGTGTGCCCACCCCCTTCTTCTCTCCCACACGGGACCACCATGAGTCCGTCGTCCCCCCTGAGAGGGACTTTGTTGTGTGAATCACGATACTTAATTTCTTAAATTTTTTTTTTTAACGTTTATTTATTTTTGGGACAGAGAGAGACAGAGCATGAACGGGGGAGGGGCAGAGAGAGAGGGAGACGCAGAATCGGAAGCAGGCTCCAGGCTCTGAGCCATCAGCCCAGAGCCCCACGCGGGGCTCGAACTCACGGACCCCGAGATCGTGACCTGAGCTGAAGTTGGACACTTAACCGACTGAGCCACCCAGGCGCCCCACGATACTTAATTTCAAATAAAATTCCTATGTGTTTGAAAACGGTTCTAGCTGGATGTGGAAGGAATATGGTCTATTCGGGGTCAGGTGGTGTTGGATGCTCTTGTGGACTCGTGGGCCCCTGCCGTGATCCCTGGGACCACTGTCCATGGCCCACGGGCAGGAGCCATGGCTCCTTTAGCTATTTGACATGATTTCCATGTGGTGTGGAAATCAGGTCAGAGCATGGTCCCGGGGGTCTGGCAGGCCTGGGATCTTACAGCTCTGCATCTTCATACAAATTACTTAACCTCTCTGAGCCTTTTCTTACCTATAGAAATTGGGACACTATTACCTAGCTTTGAAGGGTTTCCATAAAGACTAGATGAAATAACATGTGAGAGCAGAGAGCCCACATCCATAGTAGCACACAGAGGTGCTCGATAAACAAATAAATGTGTCTCCCTCCCTTTTCTTTCCTTTTTGGAGCCACCACCAGCAGCGGCAGCTTTTCTGGCCTGTCATTCAGAATCCTTAAGTTTAGTAGCTGCAGGAAAGCTCCAAGAAATCCAGCTGGGAATAGCTGCGTTGTTTCTGGTCCCTGTGCTAACCAAGGGTCTACGTAACCCTCTCTAGAGGTCAACGTGTGAGGCAGCTCAGCCTCCCATCAACACCACCCAGCCCTCGGCTGCGCACGCACCGTGGTCTCTGCCCTCATGGAGCTCACAGCCCGGCAGGGAAGCAGACATTAATAACTACCCTAGAGAGACAAGGGGATGGCAGGGAGCTTGACCTGGGCTCGGGTGGGGAGGGGGTTGTCAGGCAAAGCTTCTCTGAGGAAGGGATGCCGGTGCTCCCATCGGATGAGCAATAGGAATTAAGTAGGCCAGGAAGGTTCCAGACTGAGGTTCCAGTCTGTGCAAAGGCCCTGTGCCAGGAGGAAGCCCGCTGTGTCCCAGGCTCTGAAGGGGAGCTTGAATGCCAGTGTGAGAGGGGGACCCGGAAGCCCTGTGGCTGGAGGGGCACACGGGGGCCCGACCTTGTGAGGCCTAGCAGTGTGGTCTGGGATCCAGATTCTATCATCATCTGAGGGCCGTGGGAACCCGTGAGAAAGCTTTAAGCAAGTGGCAGTGCAAGTGCATGTGATGTGCTTGGTTGAGGACTTGGGATTTAGTGGCAAACGTGGCCACCGGGACCTCAGGCGCGAGCCAAATTCATCAGCTTCCAAGCAGAGATCCTTTGTCTTTTCCCAGAATTCAAAGACCTCAGGCCCTTAACCGTGACATTCTGGAAAGCCAGAGCGCACCTGTTGACAACATTCCTTAGTGTTTTCAAAGGCAAATAATTACTTTTTAAATTACACAACGCAGATAGTCTCTTCATGGTTACTTCGTGGTCTAGACTCAGAGATCTGAGAGACCCATGAGTTGGTCATCCTTCTACATAACTTCCTGTTCCACAGGCCAGGGGCCTAAACAACGGAACTTCATACGCCACAGTTCTGGAGGCTAGAGGTCTGAGAGCAGGGTGCCGACAGGGACGGCTTCTTCGGAGGCCTCTCTCCTTGCCTTGCAGATGGCCGCCTTCTCCGTCTTCACACGGGCTTCCTCCTGTCCCTCCTGTGTCCTAATTTCCTCTTCTAATGAGGACGGCAGTCATATTGGATTAGGGCCCACCCTAATGACCTCATTTTAGCTTAACTACCTCTGTAAAGACCTTGTCTCCCAAGACTCACATTCTGAGGCCTCAGGGGTTAGGATTTCAACATATGAGTTTTGAGGGAGAGATGATTCAGCCCATAACAGTCTCGGTTGCAGCTTCCATTCGGGGACCGAAGTCAAAATGACCCAGGCCCTACACCACAAACATGGTGGGGTGGGAGGGAGGAAACTCGCGCTTCGGTGATCTGTGCAAACCTTTGTCCCTTGTCGTGGATGCGAGTCCGGTGCTCCGCGTGTTTAGCTCGAGCTCTCATCCCTGCCCTCGGGCGCCCTCTCTGGTCTCCTGAGCTGAGCAGCCGTCCAAGCTGGTGACCCCTGGGCCTCGCACTACCCCATTTCTTCCAGGGCCCTGGCCCCCCTGCGGTCCCCGGGCTCTGAGAGGAGAGGCAAGACAGAGGCTCTTTGCGGGGCATCGGTGTGAGGCTGGTGGGACGGTTGGGAGCAGCGAGCCTGCTGTCTGCCAGACTGGCTCTGCGAGCCTCAGTGGGCTCTCCAGGGCTGAAATCAGAGAGCCCAGAGGCCGGCCTCTGATTCGGATGGTTCTGGCATCACCAGGACACCCGTGGGTTTTACTGTGCTCTGGCCCAGAGCCATGAGCGGTGCTCGCAGCGGAGACTCTGAGTCATTGGGGAAAGGTTAAATCGCCATCTGTGAACGGGAGGGGGCTGGACGGATGGGCCGCGAGGCCCTTTCGGCGTAAGAATGTCAGCTGGCGTTCTGAGGAGACAGGGAGGGGTGTGAGTCATCTGGGAATGATTCCGATCCAGAATTGCTCGGAACGCTGGTAGAAACCAGTCAGCCGGAAAATTCCCACATGGAAAAGGCCTCGGTCCCTGACAATGTCAGATGCAAGAGGAATTACTCCATGGCCATTTATCATGAAACGCATTGTCACGAGGGCTTGTACAAGTTATTTGTTTGCATGTGATCGTTCTAGAGTCTCTTTATTTTAGTTTGGTTTAGTTTTTAATTTTATTTATTTATTTATTTATTTATTTATTTATTTAGAGGTTCTTTATTTTTAAGCCAGATGGGGGTGGTACCTGGGACGTCTCCCTGGGGCCTCTCATGCCACTCCTCCTCCGTCTTTCTGGGGCGGGCAACCCTGCGCTGAACCCGGGAAGGGAGGCTGGGAGCAAGGGTTCTCCAAGGGCTGAGAGGCCCTTTGGCGCCCAGACTTCTCTGGGTCCCTCGAGCGAGCGTGACCCTGCACGGGCTTAGGATGTGTTTGTTACATGAATGAACGGATTGGGCACGTGTATACCTGAGAACTGGGTGGAAACGGGAGGCCATCAAGAAAAGGGGGAGAAAGAAGAAGGAGAACAGAGATGGCCCTTATCACCTAGTCATTACCCTCATGGAAAATCAAGTAGGATACAAAAGCTGGTGATAGTAAAAAGCCAGGTCCCTGCTGCACACCTTCTTCCACCCACCCTGCTCCTTTGACTCTTGGCTGTTTCTTCCTGTAATTACTTCCACACCTATTGGTAATATGCACCTGCTGTTATTTCTTGACCCACCGACCTACCAAGTTTGCACAGCGTGCACTCGCCTCCTGCCTCAGTGGGTGAGGATTCGGCCCCCTTGCACCTCCCCTTTACACACCCCCCCGCCTCCTCCCCTCTCTTCTGGGTTGAGAGATATTGTTATTTTTAGTTCTTCTGTCTATAGATTGCCCGAGGAACCTGTTTCTTGTTCTACCAAATACTGGCAGTGTCTCTTGATCCTGTACTTTGTGAGATGAGGCTATTAAAATTATCCCCTTATTTTGGTTCCAGCCTCTGGCTCCAGTCACCCACGGGTTTACCTTTAAAAGGTCAAGGCTGATAACATTTACATTCGGTTTGTACCCATAGTGAGTCGTTTCGGGGTTTTCTCGATAGGTTGGCTCTAAAATTTCAAGATCAGAAAATAGTGATTCTGCTTCCTTCCTTGTACACCCCCCTTCCCCCTTTTTCCTGGAGCTTCTTGTCATTTTTTCCCTCTTGAACTCTTTGTCTCTTTTATGCCCTAGTTTGGTTTTTAGCCTGCCTCTCCCATCAGCCAGGCCTTCCCCTCAGCTTTTCCCTTCGTCGTCTTGCTCCAGCGTGGACAGGCTGCTCTCTTGGTGGGTCACACGCGATTGTCCTGGGAACTTCCCTCCTCTGCCTCCTTGGGTTGGATTCACTTTTGCTTAGAACCCATAGCTGCTGCTTGTTTACTCCTTCATTTTGCTTCCCACTCATCTTCTGGTAATCTCCCAAAAAATGATGCATCAGGGGTAAGGGTTTTGAGTTCTTCGAGTTCTGTGTCTCAATGACCTAATTCTACCTTTATACCTGATTGTTGGTTGGACGGGGTTGGTGTTTTAGGGGCGAGTCGTTTTCCTGCAGAATGCCGACGGCTCTCCCCATCACCTTTGGGCATCCTGGGCTAGAGGAATGTGTTGCTAGTCATTCCTTTGGAGGTGACCTGTTTTCTTTTCTCTGGAGTGTTTCCAGAGCCTGTGGTTCTGAAATGTCCCAGTGGTGTCCTTCGGGATAGACACCTGTGGGGACCTCTTAATTTGGGGCTCATGTCCAAACTCTTAAATGTTCTTTTGGATTTTTAAGAATATTTCCTTCTCTCTATTCTTCTCTACTTCCTTTTTTTTTTCTAGTGCCTCTAAGAGTTGTACAGTGGACCTTCTGCATCGCTCATTTGATCTCAGCTTTTCTGTCCCTGCCCATTGTTTCCACTTTCTGAGACGAGTCCTTGACTTCATCTTCCAGCTCTTTGAGCAAACTTGTCCCCCCAAGAGCTCCTTCTTTGTTCTGAGTGCAGTCTATTCCTGTCTTTAAGGATGCCGTGTCTTCTAGACTATCTCTGGAGACACTAAGTAGAGTATTTTAAAGTTGTGTTTTGTTCCTCCAGCATTTTTCTCTTTGTATATTTTTTTAAGGGAGGGGGAGAGTCACTGAGGGGGTAGGGGGCGGAGAGAGAGAGAGAGAGAGAGAGAGAGAGAGAGAGAAAGTCCAGCAGCCTCCATGTTCAATGTGGAGCCTGCCATGGGGCTTGATCCCATGACCCGGGGATCTTGATCTGAGCTGAAATCAAGAGTTGGATGCTCAACAGATTGAGCCACCCAGGTGCCCCCTCTTTGAATATTTTAACTAATGGTTTGTCTTCTGTTTCCATCCAGTTGACCAGGTGATTCTAGGTTATCTATTCATATTTAAATTTAGAACAATAAAAAGCTGATAGAAGCTGACAGCAGGCTTTCCTTAAGAGTTGTTGTTGGAGGGGCACCTGGGTGGCTCAGTCTCCGTTTGAGCGCGTCCCACTCTTGATTTTGGCTCAGGTCATGCCACGGTTCGTGGGATCGAGCCCTGCGGCAGGCTCTGCTTTGACAGCACAGAACCTGCTTGGGACTCTCTCTCTCTCTCTCTGCTCTTCCACTGCTGTCTCTTTCTCTCTCTCAAAATAAATAAACTTAAAAAAATTAAATAATAAAAGAAGAGTCACTGTTGGAGAGGCTGCTCCTTTTGCTGCTAGAATGTCCAGATCATTTCCCTGGGAGTGACCGCTTTTGGTCTTTTGTTTAGGGACTGACTGACAGTCTGGTTCAATCCCTCCCCTCCCTTTGCTGGACACTAAATATTTGGCTGCTCTGGGGGTGGCTTCGATGGTTCCAGATACAGACTTACAAATGATGCTCATTTCAGCACCATGCCCCTTCCCCACCCTCCACCCCTCTTTAAAATATCCCATGAGGTTGGACTCTGTCTCTGGGCTGTGTCACCCCTCCTAATGTCCCCCCTCCTCCTTCTACACACTTGTCAAATCTCTCTTCCATTGGACTCCCCCCATCCCGGTCATTCTATTCATCTGGAATATTAGTGGTATCTTGGGAGAAAGGAGATAAGAGCCTGTGATCAACCCCTCATCTTTAAAGTCAAGATGATCTCTGCTTTGGTAAAGCAGTTTATAAAATATCGTTATGTATATTATCTCATTTGATCTTTCTGACAACCCTTGAGGTTAGCAGGGCAGAGATCACTGTATCTGTCTTACAGATAAAGCACCTGAGTCTCAGAGAGATTAAATGACTTGTGTCAGGTCACACTGCAAGTTGGGGCAGAGCCAGGATTCAAGGTTGGGTGTTCAGGCCCCAGCCTTGGTCCAGCGTGTGACAGGCATTGGAGGCACATAGAATGGGGCCCAGACACTGGTAACAGTTGGAACTGGGACCCTGGCCTCAGTCTTGCCAGGGCTGTGTTTCTAGAAGGTGTTTGGAACATTGGCCTTGTAGGGCACTGCTCTAAGGGCCTGGAGGTTGCAGGGTACAGGGGAGGGAAGCAGTGGGTGAGCCAGGGTGGGGCTGTGTAATGGCACCCTTGTCTGATGTCACATTAGCCTGAGATGTGACGGTTGCTGTGGGAGCTTTGGAAAAGCCAGAAGGAAGGCATCAGGATGGAAGGCTGGGTTCCTTCCAGCTCCTTAAAGCTACCAAGTAAGTTCCCAGCCTTGTGCCTTTGCACTCACTTTTCTCTTTGCCTGGAATACTCCTTCCCCCAGATAATTTGCATGGCTCACTCCTGATCATTTCAGTTCTGTGTGCAAAGTTCGCCTCTTTGGGGAAGGCTTCCCTGACCAACCCTTCTGAAGCAGTCCCTTGTTGGTTCCTTGGCCTTGCTTCATTTTTCTTCATGGCTCTATTAGCTGTTTTCTTTTTCTTAATGGGCGAAAGAACACTTCACATGAGATCTACCCTGTCAACAAATGCTTAAGTGTTTAATACGGTGTTGTTAAATGTAGGCACTAAGCTGTACAGCAGATCTCTAGAACTTAGGCATCTTAAATAACTGAAACTTTATATACATCGAACAGCAAGCAGCTCACCATGTCCCCTTCCCAAAGTCCCTGGCAACCACCGTTCTCTTCTCTGTTTCCATGAGATTGACTATTTTAGATACATCATGAGCAGAATCATGCTGTATATATCCTCTGTGACTGGCTTCTTTCACTTAGCATAACGTCCTCCAGATTCATCCAACTTGTCACATGTGACAGATTCCCTTCTTGTAAAAGGCTGAGTAGTATTCCATTGTATGTCTATAACACGTGTTCTTTATCTGGTCACTGGTCAGTGGACATTTAGATTGTTTGTCTTGGTTACATTGACTAAGGCTGCAGTGGACATGGGACTGTATGTAGTTCTTTTAGATCCTGGTGGCCATTCCTTTGGATGTATACCCAGAAGTGGGACTGCTGGATCACGTGGTTGTTCTTTTTGTAATTTTTCGAGGCACCTCCGTATCATTTGCCGTGCTGTCTGCACCGTGTTACCTTCCCACCAACACCGTGCGAGGGCTCCTTTTTCTCCACATCCTCGCCAACACTTGCAATCTTTTGTTTTTATTTTTTTTGTTTTTTTTTTAAAAACATGTTCATTTGTTTTTGAGAGAGAGAGCGAGAGCAGGTGCGAGGGTGTGTGTGAGCCAGGGAGGGGCAGAGAGAGAGAGGGAGACAGAGGATCTGAAGCAGGCTCTGTGCTAACAGCAAGAAGGAGCCTGAGGCGGGGCTCGAACTCACGAATCGCAAGATCATGACTTGAGCCGAAGTCAGACGCTTAACCGACTGAGCCACCCAGACGCCCCTTTTGGTTTTTTGATATTAGCCATCCTAACAGGTATGAGATGATATCTCATTGCAGTTTTGATTTTCATTTCCCTGATATTTAGTGATGTTGAGCACCTTTTCATATGTCTGTTGGCCATTTGTATGTTTTCTTTGGAGAAATGTCTTTTCAATTCTTGTGCCCATTAAAAATTGTTTTTTAATGTTTTATTTATTTTTGAGGCAGAGAGAGACAGAACATGAGTGGGGGAGGGGCAGAGAGAGAGAGAGAGAGAGAGAGATACAGAATCTCAAGCAGGCTCCAGGCTCTGAGCTGTTAGCACAGAGCCTGATGCAGGGCTCGAACCCATGAACCGTGAGATCATGACCTGAGTTGAAGTTGGATGCTTAACCAACTGAGCCAGCCAGGCACCCCATCTTATGCCCATTTTAAAATCAGGTTATTTGGAGGTGCCTGGGTGGCTCAGTCAGTTAAGCGTCTGACTCTTTTTTGTTTTTAATTTTTTTTTTTTAACATTTATTCATTTTTGAGAGACAGGGTGCGAACGGGGAGAGAGAGCGCGAGAGAGAGAGGGAGACACAGAATCTGAAGCAGGCTCCAGGCTCCTAGCTGTTAGCACAGAACCTGAAGTGGGGCTCGAACCCACGAATCGTGAGACCATGACCTGAGCCAAAGTCGGACACTCAACTGACTGAGCCACCCAGGCACCCCAAGCGTCTGACTTTTTTTTTTTAATTTTTTTTTTTTTATCGTTTATTTTTGAGACAGAGAGAGACAGGGCATGAATGGCGGAGGGTCAGAGAGAGGGAGACACAGAATCTGAAGCAGGCTCCAGGCTCCTAGCTGTCAGCACAGAGCCCGACGCGGGGCCTGAACTCACGGACCGCGAGATCATGACCTGAGCCGAAGTCGGCCGCTTAACCGACTGAGCCACCCAGGCGCCCCAAGCGTCTGACTCTTGACTTTGGCTCAGGTCATGGTCTCACGGTCATGGGATTGAACCCTGCATTGGGCTCTGCACTGGGCGTGGAGGCTTCTTGGGATTCTCTCTCTCTCCCTCTCTCTCTCTCTCTCTCCCTCTGCCCCTCTCCTGCTCGTGCACTCTCCCTGAAAATAAATACACATTGAAAAATAAATAAATAAAATCAGGTTATTTGGCCTTTTGCTATTGAGTTGTAAGAGTTCCTTATGTGTTTTGGATATTAACCCCTCATCAGATAAATGGCCTGCAAATAGTTTCTCCTGTTTTCTGTGTTGACTTTGTACTCTGTTGTGGTCCTTCGCTCTACAGAAGCTTTTTAGTTGGACGTAGTCCCACTTGTCTATTTTTGCTTTCATCGCTTGTGCTTTTGTTGTCATATGCATACGTACCTGTTTTCCACTTGCCTCCTTCCTGCTATTTAAGCTCTGTGGAAGCAGAGAGTTGTTTTGTTCACTGCTGTATCCCCAGTTCCCGCTACAGAGAAGAGTTCAATAAATAATTATAGACTCTCTTGGAACTCAGACTTCTTGGTTCATTCACCGGTTTATTAATACGCTCAACACATATTTACCACACGTCGGCCGTGTGCCTTCGCCCTGGATTTATGGTGTGAACTCAGGCGTGATCCCCTGCCCCTCCCGTTACTTACTATCTTGTGGGAAAGATCAGGAGTGAGTAGGGATGGGTTATGGGTTTCACAAAAGGGGAAAAGTCCAGGGGGCTGTGAGCGAGCAGAGTCTAGGCAGTGCAGTTTAACCATAACAATAGCTTACATCTACCAGGTACTTTCCGTGTGCACTTTCCTATGCTTAGGCCTTTATTGCATCACCTCATTTAATACTTTTCACAGATCTGGGACAGTGAGTGATAATCTATTATTATGCCCATTATATAGATGAGACTCAGAGAGGTCGAATAACCTGCCCGAGGTCCCATAGTTAGGGGGAATATGAACTCTGTCTGAGGCCCAGCTCCTCTTCTGAGTGCAAAATCCACATACTTTGTCGCTATTCTGTATTTCTCCTGTACTCACCGCTCCCCCATCACCCCTCCCCGTACCAGTCATGTATGTGTTCCTTCTGTGGGTGAGGCTTGCCCTGTTTGGGAACAACCCTTTCCCCTCCATTTAAACACAGGGGATCTTGGGGCGCCTGGGTGGCTCAGTCGGTTAAGCGGCCGACTTCAGCTCAGGTCATGATCTTGCGGTCCGTGAGTTCGAGCCCCGCGTGGGGCTCTGTGCTGACCGCTCAGAGCCTGGAGTCTGTTTCGGATTCTGTGTCTCCCTCTCTCTCTGACCCTCCCCCATTCATGCTCTGTCTCTCTCTGTCTCAAAAATAAAGAAACGTTGGGGCGCCTGGGTGGCGCAGTCGGTTAAGCGTCCGACTTCAGCCAGGTCACGATCTCGCAGTCCGGGAGTTCGAGCCCCGCGTCAGGCTCTGGGCTGATGGCTCAGAGCCTGGAGCCTGTTTCCGATTCTGTGTCTCCCTCTCTCTCTGCCCCTCCCCCATTCATGCTCTGTCTCTCTCTGTCCCAAAAAATAAAAAAATTAAAAAAAAAAAAAACAAACGTTGAAAAAAAAATAAAGAAACGTTAAAAAAAATTAAAAAAAATAAACACAGGGGACCCAGCTCTGCAGAATGAAACTGGTTTTTACTTTACAGTTAAGTGAGTGTTTGTCCTGGTTTTGGAATCAAGGACCTCTACGGGAAGCTGGTGAAAGCTTCAGATTCTCCCCAAGATATGCACATGGGCAGACAGAAATGGCATCGTGCCTGTAACTCGGAGAGCTCCTGGGTTCCCTTAAGGCTGGTGGCTCTGTTGATAAAGGAGGCCGTGAGGCTTTGGGCTCAGGACGGGCTGATTTGCATGTGGAAGGCAGGCTTGCAGGAGAGCGGTTCACTCCCCCTAGGAGTGAGCAAGACCCTGGGTGCCCGAGCATCGAGGACACCAAAAATAAGAAACCACAGTTAGCGTAAAGGACCACACCAAGATTGGGCACATGGGGAGCAGGAAGGGGTGACCGCGAATGCCGACGCTCTGCCCAGCCTGGCCCTTTCACGTTCTCTTCTGTCTCTACTCCCAAAGGGTGAAGCAGTCGGAGCTATTCGACAGATGGAAGAGCCTGCAGATGTGCAGATGGGCAATGAATATCTCTGAGGCCAACCAGTTCAAGTATCTGTGACTTGTCTGCCCTCCCCCGCCCTCCCGTTGGTGATGTTCTCCTTCCTGCCGCCCGTCCTGCAAGGCCCGGCCCCGGGGTCGTCTTTTCCCCGGAGCTGGTCCTGGCTGGGCTTTGGGATCTGGGCAGCGGGGAGGTTCTGACTCAGTACACAGGCCGAGGTGGGCACCCTGCTGGCCACGACCCCTGCATTCCGGCCCCTAGGCCTTGCGGCAGCCCCGTGGGGGGCTGGGGGGAGGGGTGCCGTGTGGCCACTACAGCTCCACCTTGGTTCCAGGTCTCCAGCAGGCCTGAGGGGTGAGGTGCACTGAGCCTTCTTCTATGGCCTCGCCCTGTCACCAGCCCCTCCGGGGGCAGCTTGCTTGCACCAGACGCGTGAGGCCTGCTGTAGATGAGCTTCTAATTGCTCCCTGACCCAAAGCAATAGATTATAAACTCCCAGAGAGGCAAGAGCCATAGTTTAAGGTTCCCCTGTCTGCAAGAGATGAGCAGATTAACGTGAACCGTAGATTCATCGCTAAAATTCTGTGAGCTCATGGTGGGATTTTAGTGCAGACAGACCTTACCGAATGGGACTGATGGGACCCCAGGCATGTGGGTATAGACCGGATGCAGGCTACTCAGGCTGAAGTTTGGATGTAGTCAGGAGCCATCAGCATGCAGGAATCCTACCCGGGGGGGCTGTGAAAAGCAAATGATACTAAGCATTTTGTCTTTTCCTTATGAGTCATTTGGTCCAGTTTTCTGCAATTCCAGGCCACGTCTAGAGACTGAGTAGTAGTTTTAAGTGGCACATTTTTAGAAATGTGGATGTTTAAAGTGATAACCCCCGAAGAGCAGGTACCGGCAGCCGCAAACCAGAGGCCTCTGTGAGACTGCAGACTCCCAGCTAAGGCCCAACAGGAGGGCAGGAAGACCCCACCTCCACCACCAACCCCCCCCCCCCCGCCATCATAAAAGTAGAACATGAACTTGAGCAAAGTGCTGGGAGGCGGGAACAGGTCCAAGGTCTGTGCGGCAAGTGCCACCCCAAATCCAGCCCTTAGCAAGAGGTGTTAGTGTAGGCACTGCCCTGGCAGACGCCCCCCGGGGGTGGGCGGGGCCTGAGCAGGCTGATAAAACACCCAGCGCAGAGGTCAGCGAGGTGCAAGGAGATGTTGTCTGGGCTGGGAGCTGCATAGGAGTGTCCTCCGTGGGATTCACATATCTAAGGAGATAACGAAGCAGCAGGAAGATGATATGGCAGCAGAAAAACAAAGATTAAGTGTGGGAGCCCCTTCTCAGGGTGGGGGGGTAGGGGAGTAGTTTCAGGTGTGGAAAAGGGAGATGACATCAGGTCTTGCCAGGCTCCAAATGGAAAAACCTTCAAAGCCAGTCGGTTGCCTCCCTTTGCTCTCATTACAAGCTCATTCAACGATGATGAGATCCTTCATTCAGGTTTGCAAGACCCTGGTATGGTGAAATGGGGAGGGGTGGAGGGGACGTGCTAGAAGGAGTCCTGTAACTGAGGCCTTCCCTCACCCTACTGCCTACAAATGGACGTGTTGGCATTCTGGTTTATAGCTCCGTCACTGCTAAGCTTGGTTAATATGAGAGAGTTTCCATCAGTGGTGAACTCTCCAGCTGGCTGGCAAGATTGAGTTTCTGGACCAGCAAAGCTAAATGGGCCAGTGCTGACTCATGGCCTCTGCTGGCCGGGTCCCTGGCCTCCCCTCTGAGAAGACTCAGTCAACGTTCTGAAACTCATCACTCCACAGGAAGGCCCTCTCCGATCGGCAGCAAGCTGAGTTTCCCCAATGAAATCCCTACGAGAAATAAAGTCATAAAACATAATTTTATAACCTTCCTGGCTTTGGCAACCTGGAGTCGCAGAATTATAGAGGCTCAGAGGGAGAAGAGCCAAGACTACATTCTATGGATGAGGCGGTGGAGGCCCAGAGCCCAGAGCCCCCCAGCTGGCAGGAGCGGAGCAGAAACTAGAACCCAGGCCTCCTGACACCGGGTTGGCAGCCCAAGTTTCCATCCCAGACCTTGGATGTGAACTCTCCAGCAAGCCCCTCCTCAAACGTTGGTGGTCGTCATCATCCCGGCTCCGTGGAGGTGTCCCGTCCCTCCTGGGGCCACCTAGACACTGCACGTGACAGTGCCTGGAGCCAGTGTCGGCGGGAGGAGGCCAGTGTGGACTCAGCATAACACCTGCTGCTTTGGGAGAAAACGGAGCCTCGCGGGCTCAAAGCCCTCCCCACCCCACCGTGTGGGAGAGCAGCAGCTTGCCTCCCGTGTCAGGTCCAGCCCCTGGGCAGCCAGGGTGGGGGGCTCTGGGCCCCCAGGGCAGGGGAGAGCAGTGCCCAGGACCCCGCCCCTCAGCAGGCCTCGGAGAGAGAGTGACCCGGCAGAGCACCAGCTGAGGCAGAGGGAAAACTCGGCCTTCTCCGGCCTGGCCCACTCCCAGGTCAGCCTGAGCAGCCACCTTCTCCCTTGGAGGGCTTATTTTTATTTTTATTTTTTAGTTTTGCAAAGGCTGCTTGCATCCTCTAAGCTTTAGCCCTTCTGTGGCTTGTGTTTGACTGCTCTTGTGAGTGAAAGCCACAGGGCTTTTTTTTTTCTTTCTTTTCTTTCTTCCTTTCTTTCTTTCTTTTTTTTTTTTTTTAAAGAAACAATGGACTCCTGAAAACCTCTTTAGGAAGTCAGGCTCCTCTTTCTGCAGGGAGTTATCAACCAGCACCAGCCCACTTCCTGACCTCCCCTCTTCCTCAGACACTTTCTAAATGCTTCTGTTGACCATCGGTGTCTTGGGTTTTTGCCCCCCGTGGGATAGGGGTAAACACCTCGTCTAAGGGGCCAAGAACCCAAGGGCGCGCTCTGTGTCCCCGGATCTCCATCAAGGCTGGATAAAGAGTGTTTCCAGAAAGTAGTAGAATGTCTGGCAGACCTTGGCGAACGCCTGACTGAGGCATGACTCATCCCACGACAGGCCGGCAGCTGGCTGTCGAACACCCGAACACTCGTGCGACTGACACCGTGCAGGATCCGGAGAGGCAGGGTGCCTGCCATCAAGGGGCTTTCGTTCAAGTGGGGAGGGGGTTGGTAGGTGACGAAGTGGGTGGTAGCTGGTCTGTGCTCCGGGTCCTCGGAGGCCAGTGAGGTCAGTGGGGTGGGCAGCTGGGAGCTCCCGGAGAGAGAGGCGAGTGTGAGGAGGGGAGGCAAGGCCCAAGCTTTGGGAGGCATGTTGAAGGGGGAGGGGACAACATGAGCAGAGGCGAGGGGGTGGGAGTGAGTGTGGGAAGGGGTGGGGGGGAGAGAACGGCTCACCCCGAGGGGCCTCAGCTCCCTGACCCCTCTGTTCTTCCAGAGGCTTTGCTCTGCCCTGTGTCACCTGTCCCTCCTGCTGTGTCTCCTGCCTGGCAGGTCCACTCTGTCCAGGTGCTGCAACGCCCCCTCCTTCCTCTTCACGACGCAGAAGAACACGCCCCTGGGGACGAAGCTCAAGTATGAAGTGGACACCAGCGGCATCTACCACATCAACCAGGAGATCTTCCGCATGTTTCCCAAGGTGCTGCTTGGGGCAGGGCAGTCTGGGCAGGGCAAAGGGGCGACCTCACGTGGCCCTCTGTGGCCACGCCCATGCAGTGTGGCATCACTCTGCTGTGCCCTCTGCACCCGTTGTCCTGGCTCGGGTTGGCTCAGTGGACTGTCCTCCGGGGCTCCCGTCTGGGCAGAGTGAGTGCCAACTGGCTATTATTTGAGCGACTTCTGGCAAGAAAACGGTTGTCAAATTTTGGTTATTGCATTGCTTGCAGAGGACATCCCGAAGATATCTGGGAGAGTGATTAGGCATTTGTCCCCCACTGGAGGCAGGCGCAGGAGCAAAACCATTCATGCAAAGGTTGCATGCATGAGAAATCACGGACCAGTAGAAAGCAAATCGAGAACGATTTGATCTCACGTTGGATGACCTTGGACGGTTCTTATATCTTCCAAGGCCCCAGTCTCCCTGTCCATCACACTGGACTGGTTTAGGCTAGGAATAGGTTTGGCTGCTTATAACAGAAAATCTAAGTTAAACAAGATAGACGTGAATTGTTTTCCTTCCGCATAAAAGAAGTCGGGAGGGCTAGTACGGTGGCTCCCTGGTCATGGGGGACCACAGGATAAGTGATCTCATGAATGAACGGCTCAGGGCACTGAAGCTCTGGCTTCACTTGTGGCCTGACCACAGCGTCCGAGTCTCAGAGAAAAGGGCCTGGAACCTGCCTTTTCAGCTCATTCTGGTGGTTATTACCATCTGAAGAGGAAGAAGGTTCCACTGGATGTGTTCATAACCACCACCTGGAGAGCAACGGGTCCAGGGCAGGACTTAGTGAGTCCAGTGTGCAGAAATGCTGAGTGGGGGCATGTCAGGTCTTTCTGGATGAAATCTGAGGGCCTGGGCTGCCCTGCTTCAACGGGAATGCTCATGAAACAAAGCCCACGGCTCCCTGTGTTCTGTTACTTAAACGGAGGGTGCTGATAAGATTGGGCCTTGTGGGGGCAGTGGGGAGGAGCACAAGGTGGAGAGGTGTCACACATTCTCTCCCCACGTCACTGGGCTGGAGGATGATGGGGATAAGCCACATTTACCAGGTGGGTCTTTTTTTTTAATGTTTATTTTTGAGAGAGAGAGACAGAGAGAGAGAGAGACAGAGTGTGAGGGGGGAGGGGCAGAGAGAGAGAGGGAGACACAGACTCCGAAGCAGGCTCCAGGCTCCGAGCTGTCAGCACAGAGCCCAATGCGAGGCTCGAACTCCCAAACCACGAGATCGTGACCTGAGCCGAAGTCAGATGCCTAACCGACTGAGCCCCCCAGGCACCCCTACAGCGTGGGTCTTGCAAGGCCTGGAACAGGATGTCCGACAGGTGGACTTACATCTCATGCGGGTCATGCCAGTGGGTGACAGTTCAGTTATGACATATGGGTCCAACAAGGGCCGTGGGTATAGACGGCCGAGGCCCAGGGAGTGAGAGCAGGGCTGCCAAATGTTCTCTGGAAAGGGCCAGAGAGCAAATATTTTCAGCCTTGCAGGCCATATGGTCTCTGTCACAGCCACTCACCTTTATGGTTCCGGCACAAGGCAGCCACGGACCTTCACGAACAAACGAGTGTGGCTGGGCTGCAGTAACACTCTAGTTCCTATCAGACACTGAAACGTGAACTTTACATAATTTTTACGTGTCACGAAGTCTTCTTCTTTTGATCCCCACCCCCAACCGTTTAAAAATACAAAACCCATGCTTAGGTCACAGGCTGTATGGAAACAGGCAGAAGGTCCGAGGTGGCCCGCAGGCCGTAATTAGCCACCCCCTGAGTTAGAGCCTGTGACTTAGAAGGATTCATACCCTCAAGGTAAATACTTCTTTGGGATTGTATAAAATTCAGCTTCTCCACCTCCTCCCCCGACCCTGGAGATTCTGATTCCGTGGTTCTGGGAAGGAGCCCAGGAATTTCTATTTCCAGAAAGTACTCCAGGTTGTTTTTGATGTACAGAAGTTTGGGAGACACTGACATAGAACATAAAGGCCTTTGAGGATCTCTCCAAAGATAACTTTGGTTTTTTCCTTTCCCTGGTAAAAGTCGAACAGTGCAGTTTTCCCCAATGGCTGTGAAACACCCTTGTTTTCCCCGTCCTGGCCCCTGGGCTTGTCCCTTCAGGGACAATGGGCCTTGAAGGACAGTCTCCCACAGACAGATGCAGCATCTTCTTCAGATTTAGTCTCCTTCCTGAGGACCCACTGTGGTGTGATTGCCCATGACCCCACCGGGAGGCCAAGGTGCCGACCAGGGCGGCTGTCATTCAGGGCTGGCCAGGTGATGTGTGCTGGAAGGGGAGCTGTCCAGTAGGCTCCTGGGGGGAGGGATCTTTGGGGACTAATGACAGTAATAATCTGGTCCTCCTGCCGAGATACCTCTGGGCCAAGCATCACCCTGGATAGGCTTTTCATTTACACTAGTGGTTCTCAACGCTGGGGACATTTGGCAACGTTTAGAGACATTTTGATGGTTATGATTGGGCGTTACCCTTGACATCTGGTGGGGAGAGGCCCAGGGATGCTGCTAAACATTCTGCAGTCCACAGGGCAGCCCCCTCCCCCCACCCCCCACCCCCCAGCAAGGAATGAGCTGGTCCAAACTGTCAACGGTGCCAGATCGAGAAACTCTGCTTCACGTTGTCTCACTTTTGAAAAGCACATGGAATTATCCTAATTTTACAGATGGGAAAACCGAGTTGCTGAGAACTCAAAACACTTGTCTATGGTTCCTTCACCTCATTATCACGCAAAACCAGGGCTGAACCTGGGTCTTTTGCCTAGGGGACCCCATCCTGGTTGGTCCCGGGCTTTCCTGGTTTGACCCAAGGGAAGCCCTGCATCCCGGGCAGAGTTCCCCAGTCCTGGGCACACTGGGGGTTTGGGCACCCTGCCCTTGACTCCAGGTCTGTGTTCCTTTCTGCCTGTGCCGTGCATGTGGCTGCTTGGTTCCATCTGCCTCAGGTTTCCGGGGGGGGGGGGGGCGGATTATGACCCAGAGCAGGGACGGGACAGAATCGGGACCCTTAACCCTCAGGCCAGTGTTTGATTTTTCCTGCTGACGTGCCTGTGGTCCCCTGGAGAGCATGCCCAGGGAGCCTTGTGGGGAGCCGGTGCCCAGACCAAGATAACCCCAGCAGTCAGGGTGTGACAAGGTCAAAGTGCCGTGAGATGGTCACTCCCAGGGCTCCTGCAAGTGTGACTGTCACTCAGGCTAAGTCCCGGGCTCCTCTGCACTTCGCAGAGATTTCAGGAATTTCCGGCCTCTCACTGTTCCCCAGTGTGGCCTTGCTTACTCAGCCCTTGGTCTCTTGTCCCTGCTGCTGCCAAGTCCTGCCATGTGTCCCGGTCCATCTGATCTTTGTATCCCAGGCACATGTCCCCCCCTGCAGAGCAGAGAGAGGGTCTGTACCATGCCTGAGCTGAAAGGGGTGAGAGCCAGGTTTAGGGCCCTGGTCCCAGGTGGCCCTGTCCCCATCTCTGCTGCTGTCACCCCCCAGAACATCTGCATTAACCAATAAAATATGCATACTAGAAGTCCTAAAGATGAGCTTCCCAACATTGGCAAAACCAAAGGCAAGCAGGACTAGCCACAACCTGTACTCTCTTCTTTCTGGAAACCTGAGGCATCCCAGAGCTTATTGAAAAAGGTTGTGGAGACCTGGCTTCTGTTCCAGCTCATTCGTACTGGCCAGTGGGACTGAGAACAAGTCTCCTGGCCTCTCTTCTCATCTGCAAAGTGGAGTAACCACTTTTCTCCCACATTCCCTGCAAGGCTGGCTCGTAGACGTGATCATGGGTACAGGGGTGAGGGCACCCGAAGAAGGCAGGGAGGGCATTGCCTGTGACAGCCGCGTCCCTGTCTCCCCAGGACATGCCCTACTACCGGTCCCAGTTTAAGAAGTGTGCAGTGGTGGGCAATGGAGGCATCTTAAAGAACAGCCGCTGTGGGAGAGAGATCAACAGCGCTGACTTTGTCTTCCGGTAAAGAATCCCCCAGGCTCTGCACCTGCTGCTTCTGCCCCCACGGCCCTCCCTCCGGCTCTGCGCCCTTCCCTCTTGTGGTGCCCCACCCCCATGCCCCAATGCTGTCCTTCAAGAGATCAGCCTTCACTCCCCAGCCCTGCACACCCTCATGCTCTGGGTTGTTTCTTGCCCTCTCCAGCCCTATCCCTTGGGGCCAGTGGCCAAACCTCTCAGGTCCTCTTGTCTCCACGTCTGCGGAATGAGACGTGTGTAAAGAACGCCTCTGTTTTCAAAATAATTAATTTTTTTAAAAAGAGCATAGCAGATATATGAAGGTCTGTGCAGATCTGTGGGTGTGCAGAACCCTCCCCAACTGGGTTCTTCTCTTCCAGAAGCAGGGCTTGGAACAAGGGTGGCCTTGGGGCTGGCACCAATATTGGCTTCACCCTGGCTTAACTAAGTCAGAGATGGGTCCTGGTATTTCTTCTTCCTCAGATAGAGCCCCTTCTAGCCTCTTTGGGTATCCTCGTTTACATCTTTAGCCTGGATAAAGAAGATGGGTTGAAAATAAAGGCTTAATGCAGAGGGATTGGGGTTGAGGCTGTCCACCATCATTGTGCCACTCGGGGGAGGTGGGGAGGAGTAAACTTGCCTCTCTATGCACAGGCCACAAAGATTCCATCCAGCTGGCTGCCTCTGCCTCCCTCTGCCCATAGGAGCAACATCTCCTCCCTCCCCACACCCTCCCCATGCCTGCTCTCCAGCTGTGTCTAGAATGACTGAGCACATACAGCCTGGGTGCCTTGTCTCTTGTGCAGGTGCAACCTACCCCCCATCTCGGAGAAGTACACCATGGATGTGGGAGTGAAGACGGATGTGGTCACTGTGAACCCCAGCATCATCACCGAGAGGTAACTGACCCTCTTCTAGACTTGTGCTGTCCAGTATGGTACCCGCTAGTCACATGTGGTTACTGGCCACTGGAAATGTGGCTATCCAGATTGACGTGGGCTGTCTATAAGTGTAAACACACACCCGATTTCAAAGACTTAACATGGAAAGGAGGATGGACCATATCTCATCCATTGTTTGTATCGATTACCTGTTGAAATAGTAGTATTTTGGGTACAGCAGGTTAAATAAAACATAGTGAGCATTAAATATAATATAAAAATTAACTTCACCCACTCCTTTCTACTTATTTAAATATGATCATTAGAACATTTTAAGTGAGATATGTGTCCTCAGTTCTATTTCTTTTGGACAGCACCGGTCTAGAGAGTCTTCATGTAGATGGGCCAGAAAGCTTTCCTGAGTGTGATGGGGGAAGACAGCTCCCTACCCTGGTGTATCCAGGGGGCCCTGGGAGAAGACTCTTAACAAAGATCTCAGTCCCCACCTAGTTCCCCTCCTGGGGTTTGTCTGCCTGGGAGGCCTTGGGGAGGGGGGGGTCAATGGGTTAAAACAACAGCCAAGGGCCTAGTCACATCATCCAGGTCAGACCAGGGGTAAGAGAGGGGACAGCCAGAGACAAGAGGCTAAAGAGTTGGTAAATCAGGCGAGGAAAGCACGAGTGAGGGGCTGCGGGGCAGGAAGGAGAGAGCAGGCACACTCATTTGGGGTACTCATTGGGGATCTTGGGAAAGAAAGTACATGCGTCTGCCCTGAGGGCCCAGGGAAAGCCTCCACTTCCTCCCTACCTCCCCACCGACGAGTCCCCCCTTCCCCCCCCCCCCCCCCCCCCCCCCCCCCCGCCCTTGGATGCTCTCATCCCTTTGGGTTAAGCACTGCCCTCCCTACATGGTCGTCCCTTTGGACTCAGATTGCTTCCACTTAGAAAACAGAAGGCAGGCCATTCATCTTAGGAGGTGAATGAGATGAAAGGAAGCGGGGTGGCCTTGAGTCCCCTGCATTTTCTGGAAAGGCCCCAGGGTGCCGGATGGGGGCAGCAGGGGCGGTGGGGCGGGGGAAGAGGCGCACAGGCACGTTGGGGGTGGGGGTGGGGGGAGTGGGCCGACCACCCTTCTGCTCCGGTCCCGCCCAGGTTCCACAAGTTGGAGAAGTGGCGGCGGCCCTTCTACCGGGTGCTGCAGGTGTACGAGAACGCGTCGGTGCTGCTGCCCGCCTTCTACAACACGCGCAACACCGACGTGTCCATCCGCGTCAAGTATGTGCTGGACGACTTCGAGTCGACGCAGGCCGTGTACTACTTCCACCCTCAATACCTGGTCAACGTGTCGCGCTACTGGCTCAGCCTGGGGGTGCGCGCGAAGCGCATCAGCACCGGCCTCATCCTGGCCACGGCGGCGCTCGAGCTCTGCGAGGAGGTGCACCTGTTCGGCTTCTGGGCCTTCCCCATGAACCCCTCGGGCCTCTACATCACCCACCACTACTATGACAACGTCAAGCCCCGCCCCGGCTTCCACGCCATGCCCTCTGAGATCTTCAACTTCCTGCACCTGCACAGCCGAGGCATCCTCCGCGTGCACACGGGCACCTGCACCTGCTGCTGAGGGCGGCACAGGCTGGCCGGCCACCCCGGCAAGCAGAACCTCGCTCCTCCTCTCCTTCCTGCGCCGGGCAGTGCGTGGGCCAGGAGGCAGGGATGGGGGGGGCGGGCACAGTCAGCTCTGTGCTAAGCCTCCTGGCCTCAGCCGGGGGCCCTATGACCCCACCCTGCCCGTAGGTAGCATGCTGCTGGGCCACACCCCGAGATCAGGGGCCTTGAGGATTGCCAGTGATTAAAGCACATTTGCACTCAATTTTAGCATTCGGGAGAGTGCAGGCTGTAGTGGCCTTGTCGCAGCTAAAGAAAGGCCCTACGGAATGGAAAAGGGGGAGACTGGATGTGTGAGCATGGTCGAGATTTAATTCAGACTTTTGGCTTCCTGAGTTTTATACTGAGGCCTCAGCTGTGAATCGCTATCTAGAATCTCAGAGCTTACAGAGCAACCCAGCAGCCAGACCTTCCTGTGAAGACAGAGTGGCTCAGGGGGGTCCAGGGTCTTAACCACGCCCTTTCAAACACATCCTCAGACACACACATGCACAGTCTTGGTGCCTCCGGGTTCAATCCTGTGTTTGATATTCTGATGAGAAGGACCAGCCATTTGCACTAAGGTTTTCAAGCCAATGTGATTGACTCAATACGTGCTTAGCAATTTGCTTCCTCTCCTGTCTCCTTATTTCCAGCTCTGTTTTAACCAGGAGTTATTTATAAGATCTGTTCCTCTTTATGCTCCAGAATCCTGCAGAATCCTGCTACATTGTGTTTCTGACCTGTGGGCTCCGGGCTGGAAAGCACTGAGATGCAACCGATGAGCTTTGCAGACGGGAGTGCATCATGGCCTCCGACACCAGCATCACTGAGGCTTCTGCTGTGAAGGCAGGACTTGGCACTTTACACAGCCGGGTGGCCTCACGCACACGGACCCACAGAGCCTGTGCTTTGGGAAGTTAACTGTGCCTGGGCCAAAAGGGGTTAACGTGGCATTTCACATCTGAAGTTCATTCCCTTTGCTCCCTGCAGGGTGTTACCACCACGAGCGTGGCTGTACCTAATAGACACCCACGGTGAATTGCCTTAGAACCTAGCTGCACGGACTCATAGAATGTTAGTTCTGGAGGGACTTCAGACTCCAACCTCTCGCCTTCCCTCCCTCCCTCCCTCCCTCCCTCTCTCCGTTCTTCCCTTCCTCCCTTAGACACTTCCGAAAGCCTATTCTGCTTTGGTCTGGGGTTGGCCTTGGGAAGACGTGATGACAAATCAATTCAGTATTGATTTCTCCTCGGGCCGGAGGGCAGACCGTATGCAGGCCCGAACCCAGCTGCTGGGTGCTCTGGGGAGGACGAGGGGCTGTGAGGTTTCAGCAGGGAGTCGGCCTGCCATTTGATGGCCTCCTTGTACAACGCAGAGCAGCACATCCCGCCAGTGAGACACAGAGGGGAGCGTGGGCCTGGTCCCAGGCCTCTAGGCTCCCGGCCCACGGCTCCTTCCTTGGCAAAACTGCTTTGTTTGGGCTTGTGTTCCACGCTGGTGGGTTGTCATGGAGTGCATGCTTCCGCCTCTGTTCTGAGCCCTGGTCCTGACCGGGAGACCTCGCGCTGCTTGTCTGTAGGGCAGGGAAGTAGCCACTGAGACTAAGTAGACCCTAGTACGCCATGAACTGGGGAAAACTCCCCAGGGGCGGTGGAGGGCTGCGCTTTCTTGGGCTCTGCCTGTTCCTCCCAAGGTACTTATGGAGGTTTCCAGCCACTTGTTTGTGGTTAATTGAGTGCAGTTCTTGAAACCGTGGAATGTTAAGACTGCAAGACTCCTAAAGACCATTTTGTCCCATTTAAGGGAACAGACCTAGAAGGGGGAGGCGGCCTGGGTCGTGCCTGGGGCTCTACTGAATGGCCAGAGCCCCTGAGTGACACTTCTGTTCCAGGTGGGGCAGGAGCCGCGGTGAATCAGACATCAGGGTTCCCACCACTCGAGGGTGCTGCGGGTTGGCATCTGCCCCAGCAGGGCCCTCGTAGGAGCTGGCGATAGGACATAATGATCCACACCCATAGAGGAATCGGGACTCGTGGTCCCATTTCTGCCTGCGGGTCTTAGGGCGAGTTGCTTCCTCTCCCCACAGATCTCACTTTCCTCATCGCTACAACTAGAGGCTTAGGAAAGATCTCTGGGGTCATTGCAATCTCTAATTTGTTGTTGGAGGTGTTCCTGATGTATGGATCTGAGCCACAAATAGTATTTCTTATTACAATAGTTAACATTTAGTGTGTTCTCATTCTGTGCCAGACCCTGCACAAAGCACTTTCTTTGCATTATCTCCTGTGATCATCACAAGACCCCGTAGGTAAGAAGGCTCCCATCAGGTGGGGAGGAGGTCAGACACCCAGCGGAGGAAACCACACCCAGGCGTGTGGAACCCCAAAGCCCATGCTCTGGACCTCTGTCTTAGCTGCCTCTCGGCCAGTGTCACAAGGGCTGGAACCAGAGGGATCCTGACGGAGGTGGCACTGCAGGGTGGACCCTGCTCCAGGGACACATGCTCTGGGAGGCCGTCTTGGGTCCGAAGGCAGTCTCTGCCTGGAGTTGTCCCCCACCCCCACCCACAGTGAACGTGTGCTGTCCTGGCACTGGGGGTGGGGTGGGTTGAGGGCATCTCTATGTCTGCAGGTGAGGAGAGATGCCCAGAAAGAGTGACAACATGTTGACTGACTTGTCCAAGGCCCCATGGCCAGGTAGGGCCTCGTTTGGGACTCACCTGGTCTCCTGACTTCCAGGCCATCCTCTTTCTCCCGCGGTCAGTGTTTGTGGGGAAAACATTTTTTTCAAAGGTTCAGAGAGACCTGGGCATCGATTCAGGAAGCCCCCACCATGCTCCTCGAAGCCCCGACACCCTCCCACCGTGCAGTGCAGACTAGCAGTTTAAATTCTTATTTAAGGGAAATCGATTCCCCACAAATAAAACAACCCTCGTGTCTTCCTTTGTGCTAAACCCATGGCTCCAGGGTTGAAAGGCAGCAGAAACAAGCAAATGACTCAGTGCTTAGCCAAGCAGAACGGAAGGTAGCTCAAGGTCAGATGCCGCCTTTGAGGCGGTTTAGCAATGCTGTCGAAGCAACTCTGCCCACCAGTCACCTGGTGCCATAGAGAGCAGAGGGCCTCACGGCCCTTGACTTTGCTGACTGTGGGGAGGGGGCAGGGACGGCACTTCCTGACAGTTGAGGGAGGGTGCAGAGCTGGCTTCAGCCAGGCCTTCAACGAATAATTATTGGGCACTCACTTTGTGCCAGGCATCGTGCTAGGTGCTGGGGGATGAACGATCGATCGAAATGATCAAAACGTAGCCCCTGCCCGCCCCCGGGGCTGACAGCCTGGTGGGCGTGTCCAGACACTGAACCAGGATCCCACACGTGTGCTAAAAGCTGGCAAGTCCGAGCTCGGGGACAGTTACCAGGGAAAGAGGACGAAGGTGTGCTGGAGTTAAGCTGGAATTCTGCAGGCTGGTGATTGCCAATGCAGCGGCTGCTTCTCAGACCTCATCCTTGAAATCCGTGTGACATGTGACAAGGGTGGCTTCGCTGTCCTTTTGAGTCCTCTCCTCCTTTGTTTCCTAACAAACCACTCTCCCCTGACTTCCTTCCTGTCTCTGAATGCTCCTTCTCAGGCCCCTTTGTTGACTCATCTTCTGTGAACCTCAGGGTTCTCTTCTCTCAGCAGGAGAGAAAGCTCATCTATTCCCAGCCTGTCTCTCCCGTCCTTGCGTCTTAGCCCCCTTACCTGCAGGCTGGTTCTCCCTTGGATCTTCGGAAGCACGCTCACCCCGGCCTCCTGAACATCTGTCCCTGTGCTGCATTGCAAACCTCATCATGTCCTCAACTGGCGTAGTTAAAAGGACACCCTGGATTCGAGGTTGCCTCTTACCACTTACTAGCTGCGTGACCCCGAGGGAGCTGCTGAAGTCCCTGGAGGGTCTGATTCATTATCTGAGGAGTGAGGCCAGGACGCCAGCCTCTCCAGCCGTGGCGAGGGTCAAGTGAAATAGGGCTGCACAATGCCTAGCACAGAGCCTGGCACAAACTAGACACTCGGTGAGCCCAGCTTCCTCGGCCTCCTCCCTCCCCCAACCCTCCCCCAGTGAATGGCTCTCCTGCACTGGTGGTCGCTCACCCCAAAAACCTGGGTCACGCCTGGCTCCTCCTTCTCTGTCACCTTCCGTATCAGCACAGCTGACGGAGAACCACACTCTGCAATGCCTGCCATTCAGTGGCGGCTGCCCGGTGAGTGGTGATGTCCGGCGTGGAATTCAGATGAGATAGCGTCTTAAGTGAGCAAAGAGTGAAAATGAAAATCCGGCACACAACCCCACTTCGGCCCCTCTGTGAAGACGAATATAAGATATAACCCACTATTAAACTAGCAACACAAAAATAATCGCTTGGGAATCGATTACATTTATGAAATCTGTTTTGGCCTTGACACGATCAGAGATTTTTTTTTTTCCTCTATTTTTGATTGTGGTAAAATACCCATGACGTGAAATCGACCATTTGAGCCATTTTTAAGCACACAGTTCAGTAGAGTTAAGTACGTTCACGTTGTTGTGTAACCAGTCTCCAGAACACCTTTCATCTTACAAAACAAACTCTATGCCCTTTAAAGGACAGCCTCCGCTTCCCCTCCCCCAGCCCCTGGAAACCACCACCCTATTTTCAGTCTCTGTGAATGAGATTATTCTAGGTATCTTGTATAAGTGGAATCATATGGTATCTGTCTTTTTGTGACTGGTTTATTTCATACAGTATCATTTAGGTAGGTACAAGCTGTTCTCAGATGGCATTCGTTGTTTTCAGTGTCTCTGTAATACAATTCTGATTTTCCTTTTGGTCCGGAGCAGTTCTCCTGGGCCCTTGGTCCATCCCTGGCTTCTGATGACCTTGACACCTTTGCTGAGGCTCAGCAGACCCGGTCTGCTTTGCTAGCTGGGCTCAGCTGTCCTGGCCACAGCCAGTATCCTGAGAGGCAACAGCTCTGCCCATCTTTTTTAAGTCATTAGATGTTTCCCCTGCAGAGTCTCTTCTGTGAACCCTCCTTCTTTTTTCATTTCAACAAGCAGAAAAGGCAGAGGGAGAGCGAGAGAGAAATACACACTTCAGTCAGTGACTTAGCGCTTGGCACAGAAGCCAGAAATCAGTGACTGTCTTTCTTTCCATTCGGGGGACGGTTCCCTTGGCAACTAAGTAACTCATTTCCTTCAATAAAAATGACTTGCTCAGCTTTGGGGTAAAAGTTTTATTTCCTCTAGAATTGTGGTTCTCAGCCTTGTGTGCACATTAGAATCACCCGGGGATCTTTATAAAATAACCCTCATGCCGGGTCCCAGAGATTCGCCCAGAGAATCTGATTCAGTTGGCTTAGGGATAGGGCCTCGATCCTTTCAAAAATCTTACGTGACTCTGCGGCACAGCGGTTAAGATCCACTGTCCTAGGACGGAGGGGCTCTGCCTCGGCTGCACTTTGGAGTCATCTGAGGAGCTTTGAGAAATACTTGTGCCTGGACCCTGTCCGTCCCAGAGGCTCTGATCCAGTTGGTCTGAGGTATGACCTAGGTAGTCAAGTCTTTCAGCCTCTCCCCATGACTCGAATACGCAGCCAAGGTTGAGAACCATATTCTAGAGGTTCTTGAACCTGAAGCTGCGTCAGAGTCACTCGGAGAGCTTGGGGGTTCCCGGGCCCCAGCCTGCGGTCTCTGCTTCGGTGAGCTGGCGTGGGGCCTTTCTTGCCGGCTCCCAAGTGATGGTGATGCCGGTCCGGGGATGAGGGGGCCCCATCCTGGTTGGCCTCAGATTTTCCAGGTTTGACCCAAGGGAAGCCCTGCATCCCGGGCAGAGTTCCCCAGTCCTGGGCACACTGGGGGTTTGGGCACCCTGCCCTTGACTCCAGGTCTGTGCTCCTTTCTGCCTGTGCCGTGCATGTGGCTGCTTGGTTCCATCTGCCTTAGGTTTCCTGGGGGGGGTGGGGTGGGGATGGATTCTGACCCAGAGCAGGGACAGGACAGAACCGGGACCCTTAACCCTCAGGCCAGTGTTTGCTTTTTCCTGCTGACGTGCCTGTGGTCCCCTGGAGAGCATGCCCAGGGAGCCTTGTGGGGGGCCGGTGCCCAGACCAAGGTAACCCCAGTAGTCAGGGTGTGACAAGGTCAAAGTGCCGTGAGATGGTCGCTCCCAGGGCTCCCGCGAGTGTGACTGTCACTCAGGGTAAGTCCCGGCCTCTTCTGCCACGCTGCACTCTTTAGCACAGAGTTCCTGGCCCACTGAGGGTGGAAGCTGGGTGCAGTGATCTGTCCCTATCCCCTACCACACCCGTGGAAGACAAGCAGGAAGGTGGTGATGAGGGAACGTTCCGCAGAAACGGTCCATGTGACCCAGGGACTAAGTTCCCTCCCTATTGCGCTGGGCTCTTCCTTCCTTTTCCACCTTCCTTTGGAAAAGGTTCCAGTTGAATCCATCATCTTACCATCTGAATCCTGCCTCAGTCCCTCCTCCCCACAACTGGAGGCAAGTCCCTTGCCCCTTCCCTCTGGAGATGCCTCCAACGATGTGGTCCCAGCAAGAACTTTATCCGCATAGCAGCTCAGAAGCCCATATTCAACGGCAAAGTTTACAAGACCCACTGAACACCTTGCAGACTTGTTAAAGGAGACTATGATTACTTTCTTACTGAAACAAGGTCAAAGCACACCTCACTTCCCGGGACCACTTACCCAAGCAAGCTCACTCAGCCCTTAGGTAGCTGGGGACTCAGATGAAGGAAAATTGATTTTGAGCCCCTGAAATAGATGCTGTAAAGCTCTGTGTTAAAGACCAAACATTCTGCAAACAGCGGATCCCTTGTGGCGTTCGCTTTAATTTTAAATTCAATTCTAGGGAACTTGATTCCGGTTTCTCATAATAAAGTGAACGAAGAGAATGACAACAGGTGCTAGATTTAGCAAGAAATGGCAGCTAGTAGCCTAACAGTAATGGCATTAAAAAGACCAAAACTTGACATTTTGGAAAACAGCCAAGTGATCTGAGGCCCGTTAGTGGAGGTGCAAATGTGCTGTGGTAGCCCCGAGGGCCCAGAGCATCTTAGATCTGCTCACCCTGTGACGTCGGCGACCACACCGGGGGAACGGGAGCAAACAGCCTTCGGTATCCTGTGTTTAAGAAGGCGGAGGAGCAGCTTACCCATTTCGGAATTACTTCCGTTCCCAAGCACAACACAGTCCTAGAAATCTTGGTGCTTAAAAGTTTGGCCCTCAGATCTCTTGAAGTTCGGGTGGGTGCAGTAGATCATTATCTGAGAATGTAGGGTAAACGAGATAGGCAGACTCACTCTTTTGGACCGGCGTGTTCCCTCTGACTCTTCCCCCAAGAAAAAGAAGGCCAGGAGCAGGAGGGGATGCGCCCCTTCTGCTCCCCCCACCAATCCCTGGAAGGGAGCTTCGCAGCGTGGTAGACGGTGGTTGGCACGACATTCTCTCTCTGCACCTCTCCTTCCGCTGGTGGTGTCCTGGTCACGCTGGGGCCAGGGCGGTCTCTGCAGTGACTCCGGCCCGGAGTCCTTTGTGAATTTAAGAACAGGACTCTTTTTCTCCGCCCGCAGATGAGCACTTCCTGCTTTCCAGGCACCGTCGTCCTCGGTTTTCTCACCAGGCCTCCCTGTATTCGTCTGAGAAGGGTGGGGCGGTCAGGGGGCGTCCCGACCTCACTGGGGCCCAGAAGGACGACTGTGGCATGCCCCCGGTCACATGGGATTGGTGGTAGCATTCTGGGGTCGGGCGCCCCAGCTTCCTGAGGGGACAGAGGGGGGTAGTAGCCATGTCCTGCGCTAGCCTCTCAGGCTTCTCTGCTTTCTTCCCGCTGAGGTTGCCAGGCTGATTGGAGTCTGGTCCAGGCCTGGGCTTTACCCCGGGCCTCGCGCCCTGCCTCGGTCTGTGGAGGGCTCTTTGTAGCATTCATTCCTCTCGAGGTCCTGCGAGCGGGGCGCCCAGAGCCGGAACACCGGGTGGCTGTGCTGTACTTGGCAGAGGGTCGCCTAAGGCCACAGGTCTGAGCAGAGGGGGACTGTGGAGCAGGTCAGCATCAGACCCGTGGCGCCGTAGCTGTTTGGGAGGAGGCTGATGGGGGCCCCAGCGACAGGTCCTCCCAGCCCATCCTGGAGCCAGCCCTCCCACACTCTTCTTCAGCGGGACCCTTGACTCTCACCGTGGCCGCCTTCTGAGCATGCCCTCCTGCCCAACGTTGCTTTGGGGGACAGCTAGTCCCTCCCTGGGGGCTCCCACACTTTGCACAAATGTTTTAGGGTGCAACAGGGTGTTCTTGGTCGCCTGCAAATTTCATTTTTGGACCCAACCGCCCTCCCCACAGAAAGCTGTAAGTCTTCAAAGCTGTGTTGTTTGAACCGTGAAACGTATGCAGATGTGTCATTATTATTTTTAACTAACACACTATCTCAATGAGCACACGCCGGGTCGTTTAGTGTTAACAGTGTGGAGTCAGTCCCCTGCCACCCTGCTGCCCGGATGAAGCTTGGGGGGGGGGTGGCAGACGACAAGGCCAGCAGAGGAAACCTGCCCACCGCCCCGCGGCCGTGCTGGCCCCGCGTCACTTTGCAGGGAGCCCTGCCCAGGGGCTCACGTGAAGGCAGAGGAGTTTGTCCCCGAGGGCTTGGTGGCACCGACGCCACTCCGAGTGGCCTGCCGTGTGTGAAGACAAAGGGGCCACGTGGCCGTGACCTCTGGGGGCTTCTCGGCCCGTGCCTGTCTCGCTGTCCTTTCCCAGGATCTGAATCACACCGCACGTGCTCCACGGGGCCGTTCCCACCGGAGAAGCAAAGGGAGGGCGAGGTGTCACTTGCTGGGATGTGGAGACGGGCAGGCTGAGGGCGAGGGGGCTGATGCTGAAGGACGTCCCTCTCTGGCCGCCCGGCTCGCTCCCTCCGCCACCCTGAGGCCTGATGCCTCGGAGGGAGACGCTCCTTGCCGGGTACAGACGGGGCGATGGGGAGTGCAGTCCGTGCACAAGAGCAGGGGTTCATCCAGGGGTACGTCCAAAGTACATCCGTCCAAAGTACAGCTGTGTGCGGCCGTCCCTGAGGGATTCGGAAGCGATGACTGATCTGTCCTCGGAGTATAATCAGGGCACTTTGTATCTGTCACTGTGCTTGCAAGGCCCTCAGTTTCTACCCAATAAAACCAGTCACGTGGTTCATCTAGCAAAAACTGGCTGTGGCCGTGTGTGTGTGTGTGTTTGGGGGCTTGGGCTCATGCGGCACAGCCCAATGCGAAGAGGCCGCCGGGACTTGGGAGGGACCCGTGGCCTCCCTCGGCATATCTTTGGGCGGTCTTGGGTCCTCATGTGACCTGCTCCTGTCTGAGCAGGAGAGCAGGTGGGCTCAGAGATCAGATCCAGACCATGTCGGTGGGGTCCTGAAGCAACGCCCCACAGGCCTCAGGAGGACATGGAGAGGGAACCGCAGGCTTGTGTCTGCAGAGGGAGAGTCCCGGGGAGGGCTGGAGGGCTGACCTGAGCCCTCCCCAGACGCGCTCATACCTGGAAGCTACACAGGCCTACCTCTCTTGAAGCAAAGCAGCCGTCAAGGTCTGGAGTCACATCAAAAGGCATTGGAGCACAAATTACCTTCTTATAAAGTTTTTTTTTAATGTTTATTTATTTTTGAAAGAGAGACAGAGAGCAGGGGACAGGCAGAGAGAGAGGGAGACAGAGAATCTGAAGCAGGCTCCACGCTGTCAGCGCACAGCCCAGCGTGGGGCTCGAACTCAGGAACCGTGAGGTCATGACCTGAGCCGAAATCAAGAGTCGGACGCCTAACTGACTGAACCGTCCAGGTGCCCCTAAAATGTTCTAAAAAGTTCTTTCCATGCCAATGTCCATGAGTGTGTTTAAAATAGGATTATATAGGGGTACCTGGTGGCTCAGTCAGGTAAGCGTCCGACTTTGGCTCGGGTCGTGATCTCACGGTTCATGAGTTCCAGCCCCTCCTCCAGCTCTCTGCTGTCAGCACAGAGCCCACTTCAGATCCTCTGTCTTCCTCTCACTCTGCCTCTCCCCTGCTCACACTCTCTCTCTCTCAAAAGTAAATAAGCGTTAAAAAAATTTTAAAAATAAAAATAAAATAGGAGTGTGTATATATATACGTATATATATACATACACATATATACATATATACATATACACATATACGTATACATACATATGTAAATATATATATACCTATATATGTGTGTACATATGTATGTATATATACACACATATATACACATTATTTTTTTTTTAATTTGTGCACAAACAGCCTGACTGGAGCTCACCTGTGGAAAAGACTTCCCCAAATCTGCATCTTGGGGAGGTCCAAAGCCTTTCCTGTGCTTTCCCATTAGAGAAGATGATGTGTAAACCCTCAGAGGCTGGCATTCAGACTCCTGCTTCTGAACATGTTTTGGTTGTATATCCCTTAGCCACCCAGGTACTAGATGTAGACCTTTCCTTGATATCCATGATCATATAATGTATATACAGTGATGCGGGAGGAGAGGAGAAAGCGATGGAAACCCCTTCCAAACAAGCAACCTCAAATGGAATGTTCAGTGCCCTCTCGGCGTCCCCAGGCTAACATGTCCTTGGCCAGCCCAATTGCCTGCCAGCCTCCCAGTGTGGACACTGCACGTGGCCCCAGCCTCAGCCAGCCTCTCTGGCCCCTCCTCTTCTTGTCCCTTCTGTGTCTCCCTGTCCCCAGTTCCTCAACTGTGTCCAGGGGAGAACACGTCTCTGTGCACTTGGTCTCCTACCGAACTGGGATCTCAGGTCACACTTCGCCTTCCTCCTAACAAGAATTTCCATGCCGGCTGCAAGATGTTTAAATGTTTCTTATTACAACTATAAAATGCCAAACACTGAAGCAAGCAACCGTGGAATCTAAGGTTGCTATTTGAGGGTTAGCCCTGAGACCCGGCACTGTATTCTAGTCTATCTTCATAAGAGAAAGAGCTCAGGGTCAGGGAAGCAGCAGTTCAAAATATATTTTTGAGTGAATGAATGAATGAGTCAATCCATCGATGAATCAATCAATCAATGAATCGGTGAGCTGGGGGACAGAAGTTGAATGTAGTTCATTGATTTATTTAATAAACACTTATCAGACACTCACAATCGGATTTGTTTTTCAGTAAAATCCCTCGGTGTTTGTGAGCAGGGTGGATCGGAGGGGGCAGAAGTGGTTGAGGGTGAGCTTTCCTAATACCCCGGGTAGCCTCAAGTGAAATGTTAGTGGGAACTAACATTTCAGTGACACGGGAAAACCACCAACCTCACCGCACTACATCACCTGCTCTGCTTCCAGAATAGGGATGGTTCATTTTGAGATATCGGACTAGCTGCTTCCCTTGGGTGAGAAATCGGGCACATGTGGTGGTGGGGAGCCACAGGTGGGAACCAGAACAGGGAACAGGTGGGAACCAGAGCTTCTAGGACACGCCCTCAAGTTCTTGGGACTTCTTACATGGACTCTCTACACCCCGCTCACCCCAACACACACACTTGTAATTGGCTCATTCCTTCAACATGTCTTGGCCACATTCCTACTCCAGTGGGCACTGGGGATGCATGTGACTTCCTTAGAAGGGAGCGCAGACTGGTGGAAGGGAGAACCCTTCGCTGTGTCCACACCCTTTGCTATGAAAGTTTAAAGCCTGAGCTTCTGGGCTCAGCCACTTGTATTGCTTTGCGTGGCCCAACGATGTTAGCAGCTGTGATGCAGGTGGAGGCCTCAAGGGTGTTGGCAGCACCAGACTCACCCCCGTGCCCTTCCACCCTGGCCCTGAGAAGTGCTCTCCCGGCAGCAGCTGCTCCTTCAGCCTGGCCCCAGGGTGAGCCTCCCCAGCCAAGTTCAGCCAGGCCTGTAGATTGACACAGAGCTGCCAGCTGAGCCCAGGGTAAGTGAGTCACCCTAGCCAAGCCCCAGCCGTGTGACACTTGCACCACTGAGTTTTTTGTGATTGTCTGTTATGTAGCAATAGCTGGCTGATACAGAAATGCACGCTACAGTTCTGATGTCAGAGTGAACTAAGGCTTGGGGGAGGAAAGTGCCCAGGGACGTCTTCAGTTTAACTACAATGTTAACTCCCCTAAGCGGGAGGTTGGGACAGATTACAGAGGGCCTCCGATGTCAGCTGGACGTGCTAGAATTTAATTTGTGTTGGGGACATTTGTGATTCTTTCCACAACCTAGCGTCTGAGCGCCCTTCTAAAGTTTGAGGAGAGGACAGCTCCCAATGTAAGAGCTGAACATGCCCCAAACTCACTTTCCCAGCCTCCTTTGCTGCAAAGTATAGGCACATGACTGAGGCTCAGCCAATCAAGTGCACAAGCCCCAGACTCTGAATTGGCAGAAGTCAGCAGAGTCTATTCTGGAAAGGTTGGCATCAGCAGGGGCAGCAGAGGCCAGTGCTGAAGCTTGATACAAACTGTGTGTCCAGGCCCATCACTGGGGGCAGTAGGGGTCTCCCTGGGTCAGGTATCCTTTCTAGGGAGCAGCTCCTAAGACCTCTCAGAAATTCTGAGATCCCCTTGCCCCGATATTAACTTTTTAAACAAATTTTCTACTTAAACTAGCTAGTGTTAGTTTCTGCTGCTTGCAGTCCAGAATCTTGGCTGATAAAATTTGTTTGCACTGAGGTGTAAGTGAAGGTGTTTGAACTGGAAAGTGACATGACCAAAGGCAAGCTTTAAGAGAATTCATTCAGCAGCAGGAGGATGCCCTGGAAGGAGAGTGAGGCTGGGGCAATGAAATCATTCTGTGTGTGTGTGCATGCATTTGTGTGCATGTGCAAATGGTCTGTGGGATAAACAGCCCCTTCCCTATAATCAGAGGTTTGGGATTCCTATAATTGCCATGTCTGGTCTTGGTGTTTTTACCAGTACACCAGAAACTGATGGGAATCCAAGTGTCAGCTTTATCATTTAGGGTACAGAATCACCCTATACAGTTTAAAATGTTTTTTTTTTGTTTTTTGTTTTTTTTAGTATTTATTTATTTTTGAGAGAGAGAGAGAGAGCAGGGAAAGGGCAGACAGAGAGGGAGACACAGAATCCGAAGCAGGCTCCAGGCTCTAAGCTGTCAGCACAGAGCCGGACGCGGGGCTCAAACTCACAAACCATGAGATCATGACCTGAGCCGAAGTCAGTCGCTTAGCTGACTGAACCCCCCCAGGCGCCCCAAGAACCACCCTATATAGTTTGGATTGGAGGATGCTAAGCCTAGATTGGAGGAAGGGGCCGGCATTGACCTTGGCCCTGCCTGGAAGGAGAGTGGGTCTGCAAACCTGCCCTGAGCCCTGTTTCCCAGCCAACCACACACAGGGTCCTAACACCACAGAGCTTGGGACGAGGCTCAGGTCAGCGGCCAGGCCTGCAGGGTGGGCCTTCCCCCGATGGGCTGGCACCCGCACGAGGCAGGACCAGGAAGAGAGATGGGGGGGAGCCAAAGCGCTGCCTCCTTGTGCCTCTCGTGTTGTGAATCCCCTGCCCCCCGGCCCACCCCCTACCACCATTGGTCCAGTTTTAAATCTCCCAGAATGTCACACAAAAGTAATCACGCAGAATGCAGTTCTCTTCTGGCTGGGTCCTTTCACTTGGCTTAATGCTTTTGAGATTCGTCCATACTGTAGCATGTCCAGCACTTCCTGCCTTTTTGTGGTTGAGTAGTACTGGCCAGTTGATGGGCGTGTGAGTTGTTCCAGGTTTGGGCTCTTACGAATAAAAGCTTGTGTGAACATTCACATGCAGCTTTTGTGTGGACATGTATTTTCATTTCTCTTAGGTAAATACCCCGGAGTGGAATTTCTGGGTTATGTGGGAAGTGTCTGGGTAGCTTTATAAAATAGGGCCAACTCTTTTCCAAAGTGGCTGCACCACTTACCACTGCCACCAGCAGCGTGAGGGCTCTAGTCGTTTCATGTCCCCATAAACACGTGGTACCGTTTCAGACCCTGTTCTCTTATCGTGTTTTAATGCCATGGATTTTCTCAAAATATTTTATTTTAAATTTTTTGAAAAAAAAAAACAGTCCAATAAGCATTTTATTGTTGTTGTTTTTAAATCTAAACCGTCCTGCATGCAAAATGAGCACTTTGTTTTATTTTTTTCTCTGGACGGATAGTATTTGCCATAGCAACCCTAGTAACTTCTCTGTACTCTTTAAGGTCTGTTTTTCTAAAGAACCCAAAGGTAGAATTAACAACAGAGGTCAAACCACATGCTGCCAGCAGGGGGCGCGCATCGTCCACGATTGAACTTCGCTCTTCTTCCCTCACAAGGACTTTGGGCTGATTCCAGGGCGATCCTTCAGCAGAACAGGGGAAGAGGTGAAGTTGATCTTTCCTGGGTGACGACTTTGGGGTCAGAGATGCCTCCTCATGGTGGGGACGCGGGTGGTTCGAGAGAACAATGCTGCCCCAGACTCTGGGGAGGGGTGTGAGTGCTGACTGCTGCCTAGCTGTCCCGCATCTGCCGGGAGCTTCGGAAGTTCCCTGCGCCCAGGCTCCACCGCAAACAGGGAAAATCGGCATCTCAGGGGGTGGGAACCAGGCATCGGCATTTAAAAACCCTCCAGGTGACTCCAATGTGCAGATAAGGCTGTGTGTGGCGACGGAAGCTTGCTGAGCCCCTCCCCTTAGCCCAGGTGAACTGATCAAGTTAGTGAGTTCACCTGGGCAGGTATCGGCCCTCTTGCTCTCTAATTTTAGGACATTCCCCCATCTCCCCTCCTCCCCCCTGACGAGAGGGGCTTGTCGAAACTCTGGATCCCCAAGTTTCATCTTCAGAGACTTGGACTCGGTAGGTCTGGGGTAGGGGTGTGGGGTCAGAAATCGGCATTTGGTGAATCCTGCGGGGCTAATCCACGCATTCTGGAATCCGGCTTTAGGAAACATTGACCTTGACAGAGAGCGTCTCAGAGGGAGAAGACCCACAACAGAGAAGTTGAGGTGGTGGCCAGGGGTCCTGGGCGCTGGGGCTCTGGGCCAAGGGCACAGTCGGTGGACTCAGCTCTGGGCCAAGAGGTGGTGGGACACAGGGGTGACCAAGGAGGAGCTGGTGAAAAGTCGTGTGGTGCTGGGTGACCTGGCATGGTTCCTCCACTGTCTGTCTGCACCTGCCATCCAGCCTCCTGGAGTATCCCAGCTCCCAGATGGAGGGGGGGTCCAATCCAAATCCACAGGGGCTGCTGGAGCGCCCCCTGCTGTAGGTCATGAGCGATGCCCTCCAGCCACAGTGTGTCACCCAGGGACCTCTGGCCTGGGGGGTCCCATCCTTCTTCCCGGATTGTGTTGAAACCTGCTTTTCTGTAATCACCGCCCACAGCCACACAGATTAGTCCAGTGCTTGCTCTACAGGACAGTTGTTCACATTTGTGAGGAAGTGTCCTGTTCTCTAGGCCTAATGTGCTCAGAATAGTACCCATTCTGGGACACTCACCCTACCAACATATCATTGAAAGTGACTTCTCTTCAGCCCATACTGTTTTCCTCGGAAACAGAGGGCCTTGTGTTCATGGCTGCTTTATAGATCTGCCTGCAATTTGTGCATTCATCCACTGAACTGATGCTTACCGAAGCCCGCCGTGTGCCAGGCATATGATAGGTCCAGGACAAGGGGGCGTGATGCCTGCCCCCTCAGAGCTTGTGGCTGGGAGAGGCGGGGGGAGAGACCAACAAGTAAACGGACATCTCTGCCCTATGTTGGAGGACACAGATGATTCAGCGTGTTCACCTGTGGTCTCTGATGTGCTGCCTTGGACTGGGCCCCACAGAAGAAGGAGAACACATGGGGCCAGTCCTTGCACAGGGGACACAAAGGGGGGGCTTCTGGAACAATCTGAGATGATTTCAAAGCATTGCCTACCCCCCTCCCCCCCATACACACACACCTTGCAAAATAAGAGAGAAACGCTCATTAGGAGTCACAGGCATTTAGTAAGCCCCTACTGTGTTCCAGAGGCTTCTGCTTACTGAGCACTTTCTCCAAGTACTCAATATGCCTTCGTGGGTCATTATCCCCCTTCCACCGATGGGGGGCCAGGCCTCCTCCAAGGCCACACAGCCAGGAGGCAGTGAGGCAGTTCTAGCCTCTTGACCTCACACTGCCAAGACAGAGAGATAGGAGTTGCACGTAGGCTGGAAATTTCTAGCATTTGGGGATTTACACAGAAAATTTACAACTCAGGTTGTAAGAAATCTTAATAAAATTAAGGCCAAAGTGCTTTAATAAAATCTTAGCAAAATAAAATAAGCAAGGAAGAGGAGTCCAGTGGGCCTAAGGGAAACTTTTCTTGCTGATTGAGGGTGGAGAGGGGTCCCTGGGACTCGGTTCTCTTGCCCCAGCTCAGAATCCCCCCTTGTGGGGCCGTGGTTGGGGGAATGTCGGCCAAGTGGAGGGGCTCAGAGGGCTTGTACCATTTCATTTGAAAGTGCAGAGGGCAATGTGGGCAAATGGAGAGTGCCGGTTAAAACAGATGCTGGCTAACCTTGACTGGCCTGTCCAGGCATTGTGGGGGTCACATATGATGCAGCGCGCCTCTCCAGCGTCCATGGCTCTGGCCTGGTGGTACCGGTAACTCACACCTCAGAAAATGCTTTGTGAATTATCTGAGTGCTGGTTGGAGAAGCGTCTCTGAAGGGCAGCAGGGTCTCCTCCAGCCAAATGGTCTCTTCCAGAAGCCAGCGGTCACGAGGAGATGGAAGCAGAGAGATGGAACGAGAAGGATCCAGTAAGAACCTTGCCTGCTTTGTAAGGCGAGCAGAGGTCATGAATAATGGAGAGAAACAGAGGCCTCTGAGTCCTGGGAGCTCAGACGATTCTGGGCCGTGCCCTCCTTAGGAAGGGCCCCAAGGCCTGGGGACGTTGTTCACAGCTCTAGCTGTGAGGTTAGGGGATCTCCATGGGGGAGGCCCCCACCTACCCCTGGGGTGACCTGGAGAGGCCCCAGGGGGCCCCCTTGCTGTGAGGCCAGGTGGGAGAAGATGCCAAGGGCTTGATGTCACCTGATTCTCCATGAGGGGAGGAGAGGGGCGGGGTAAGGAAGACAGCGTGCCCGTAGTCCCCATGAATAAGAGATGAGGCCCAAGGAGAAACCCCAGGGCAGGTGCACAGGGTGGCAGAGAGAGGGGCCAGGGACAGGAAGGGCAGAGATAGGGCACAGGGGTTCTGCTCAGGGGCCTGAGAGGACAGGGGAGCAGGAGGGGGCTGTAGACACAGGGGACCCAGAGGTGGGCACCGGAGCTCAGGGAGAAAAGGCCTCGGGGCCAGGAGGGTGCGAGGTGGTGGGTGCCGTCAGCCTGCGAGTGCCAGGAAGGGGCAGCCGGCAAGATGATGCCCCAAAAGAAAAAGAGGAGAAAGAAAGACATCGACTTTCTCGCCCTGTACGAGGAGGAGCTGCTGAACTATGCCTCAGAGGACGACGAGGAGGAGCTGGAGCATGAGTACTACAAGGCCAAAGGTGCGGGCAGCGGGCAGGGCTGCGTGGGGCCCTTTCCTGCGCTTGGAGGAGGAGATGAGGGTTCCAACCCGGCTCCTCCCGAGGAGTCTCCTGCTGGGTCTGTGCTGCGTCGCCGGGAGTGACTGGGCAGGCATCACACGGGGTTGCCCCCTGTACAGAGTCGAGGCCAGCTGCCCTTAGTCATGTCTCAGTGGCACAGAATAGACCCGAACCGCGGTGCCCGTGCTCTCCAGTCCTACGCCTCCCAAGAGCCAGGCTCCAACCTGGCCTCCACCCTGTGGTCTGACGGCCCAGAGCCCCTGCTTGGGCTGTGGAGGGGAGAGAGAGGGAGGCCTGACCCCTCACGGCTGGCCTGGCGGGGTGGGGACAGCTGTCACCACAGCGGTGGAGATGGAGCCTGGGGCTCAGCAAGGAGGACGCTTACCGATCTGCACCCCGGGGCTTGCTCTTCCAGTCTCTGCACACCCCCGCCCCCACCGCCGATCGGGGTGGATGGGGCTGCTTTGAAGGGTTCCACCTTCTTGCCAGATAATCAGAGAGGGCAGAATCCGGGGTCCAGGAAGTAATTTTGGCCCGCAGAGGGTTGTCGTTGGTTTGGTTTGATGGTGTTCAGGGTTTTTTTTTTGCCGTTACCATGTTTTCAAAGGTTTGGCCTGTGAACGCCTGTAGGCTGTGGACATCCAGTTTGTGGACATCACAGTCTCCACTGCTCTCTGTCGCTCAGACTAGGTCCGCTTCGCCCATGGACGCTGCCTGCCTGGCCCCTGAAGGCATTTAAATCCTCTGTGCTTACTCCAAAGTGGCTCACTAGTCCCTGTAAGCACCACATTCATTCATTCACTCACCTATTCATTCATTCACCCGTCCATCGAGACACCAAATATCCATTGAACGCCTGCCCTGTGCCTGCCCATGGACTTGCTCGCCCTCCCCTTTCTCCCTCTTCCTATCTTAACTTTGAAAGCCCAGCTCGGGTCCCCCTCCTGCATGAAGCCTTCCTTAATCCCAGCCCGCTGGGAACTCCTTGATTACATCCACTTCTTCATTGTTCCGCTGCTTCACGCAAGCCTGGCGTGTTGTAGCCTCTTAAGCCTCAGCCACACCGCCCTCCATGAAGGTGGGGCCCTCCTTCCCTTGTCCTCACTCCTCCCCCAGCTGCCAGCACAGATCCAGGCTCAGAGAAGGTGGTCGCTGCATGCAGGCTGTGGCTCAGCTGGGGTCCCTTTCCCGGCAGGATGTCCCGGGTGCCTCCTGGGGTGGAGGCGGGGAGTGGGGGCTGCGGGAAGAAAAGATGTGCCTGGACGAGTGAGGCATCGCCGCCCTCCCCCAGAGCAGGTGCTACAATCCCAGACCATTTGGGGGGGGGGGTGTTTGCAGCTGGATGTGGGTGCAGCACCCTCGGCAAGTACTCTCAGCTCCCCAGTGCACACGGCTGCCTGCCGGGAAGCACATTCTCAAAGCTCCTGGACCTGCCACCCTGTCCATTTCTGTTCAGGGGCTCCGCACGCCTGTGTGACTATCTGGTCCCTCACATGTTTGCTCTTCTTTTTACCCTTCGTGAAGCCTTCTTCCCTCCGTGCTCACGTTTGATCTCGAAGATTCCTGAGAACGGTCAAGGCAGGTGTGATCAGTCCCAATTCACAGGTTAAGGACTGAGGTCCTGAGAACTTAAGTGACTTGAGCAAAGTCGCAGGCGGGAGAGAGAAGAAGAGTTTAAAATATCCTTTCTCAAGGCGAGTCCCCCCTTGACCTCTCGGTGCCGCCAGACGGAACGGCGCTCTGTGCACCGGGCGCATCGAGAGAACTGTGCTCATACTAACCAGTGTGATCCTCACAACCAGCCGAGGAGCAGGTGGGGTCCTTGTCCTCTTTCTCAGATGGGGAAACTGAGGCATGGCGAAGTTACATAACTCGCCCGAGATCACAAAGCTACCCAGTCGCAGTCAGAATCTGAACCGAGCTGGTCTGGCTCGTGCTTGCTCTTGAGCAGCTTGACCTTGACTGTGGTGCCAGCGCTTGGAGAAGAGCAAGGCGAGGTGGGTGTAACGCTGACATTTCTAAGAGATGTGGGCGCACAGGCCCCCCAGTCAGGTGCAGGACACTGGCAGTAAACGTGGATGCTGCTAATGGTAGTCACATGCTGAACCCTCGTGGTCACTGCTACTCTCTCGCTTCTAGAACAACATGTCTCCCACTCTTTTGAACTCCAGTTCTTGCATTATGGGGAGACTGTTGGGGAGTGGGATGGGGAAGAAGAAGGAGGAAAAGGAGAAAGGCCTCGGTGTCCCTCTCTGTTCTTCAGGTCACCTCCAGGCTACAGTGGAGCTCAGCAACAGCCAGTTGCTCCGTCAATCCTCTGAGGGAAGGCTGAGCCCTGGCATTGGTCTGTCTCCTGGCTCGGACAGGGCCACGAGGGGAAGAGTGTGACTCATTTCAGAACCTGAGATCCAAGGGACCTTGGGGGCCATCCGGCACACGCTTCCAGCCCTGAGACCCTCTCCTCTTGTGCAGCCCAGACAGGCTTGCCCAGCATCGGTTGCGGTACAATATCCCAAGGCAGCCTCCCTGAGAATTTTTAATGGGGATAATGGCGGGCATGATGATGATGCCTTTGATGCTGGCAATGGAGATGATGATGACCATGATAGGGATGATGGTGATGATGGTGGTGGTGATTATGAGGGCAGTCTACCACTCGAGGAACGCATATCTTTTATCCAACTGTGGAAGAGCATCTGTAAGATAAGTTCCTCGAAATGCAAGTGCTAGAGTCAGTGAGAACGAACACTGAAAATTTTGTTTTATTTGATTCAATCCTGATCACAATCCTTCAAGGAAGAAATTGTTCCTGCTTCAGAGATGAGGAAATGGAGGCTGTGTACAAAATTTGGTTGCTATCACATAGCCAGTAATGGTAGAATTGGGGGTCAGATATCGGTCACTTGAGTTCCATAGTCTGTGTTCATTTCATCGATTGACACATTCATTTGCTCATTCATTCCCCCAGGTAATTATTTATTGTGCACTTCCCACGTGCCAGGCTCTGTGCCAGGAGCAATGCTATGGTGCCATTGATGGTTCTTTGTGCTGACCAGGGAGGGTACTTTGTTCGTTGGGGTCGTCCCCTCTGGAGCCAAACAGAATGTTGTGTTTTCCCCGGGATATGTGTCCTCCGCGAGATCGTCCTTTGGCCATCTGAATTAAGTTTTTTAATTAAAATTTTTAAATTGGGGAATAATATATATACAGTATAAAACTTTCACAAAGATACAGTTGGATGACTTTTCAGGTATGTGCGTGCTTGGGTAATTACCATTCAGATCAGGACACGTTCTTGCCAACACTTAGCACTGTCAGTCTTTTTAATTTTAGCCATTCTGGTGGGGATATAGTAGTATCTCTTTGTAATTTCAGTTTGCATTTCCCCGACGAACAGTGATGCTGAACACTCTTCCATATGTTTATTGGCCATTTGGATATCTTCGCCTATGACTTGCCTACTTAAATCTTTGGCCCATTTGTCAATTTTATTGAAATACAGTTTTATTGAACTGTAACTACTTTTTAATAAAATGCATCAATTTTACTTCATTAAAAAATTTTTTTTAATGTTTATTTTTGAGAGAGAGAGAGAGTGAGAGAGACAGAGCTTGAGAGGGGAAGGGCCAGAGAGAGAAGAAGACACAGAATCTGAAACAGGCCCCATGTCTGAGCTGTCAGCACAGAGCCCGATACGGGGCCTGAACTCATGAACCGCGAGATCATGACCTGAGCTGAAGTCGGATGCTTAATTGGCTGAGCCACCCAGGTGCCCCAAAATGTATCGATCTTAAATGTGCTGTTTGATGGGCATTGACAAATGTATACCTCTGTGTAACCATTAGCCCAATCTATGTATAGAGCGTTTAAATTATCCCCCAAAGTTCCCTGAGCCCCTCCTCAGTCAATTCTCCATGCTGCAAACTCCAGGCAGCTGTGCTCCGCTTTCTGTTAAAATAGTTTAGTCTTTTTAGAGATTCATGTAAATGGCATTATAGTGTGCAGTGTCTTGTGTCTGACTTCTTTTGCTCAACATAACCTGCTTGAGATTCACCTATATTGCATATAAGGGTGGTTCACTCCTTTCTGTTGCTGAGTAGGATTCCGTCGTATGGTTATATCACGATTTGTTGACCCGTTCACCCGCGGTTGCATATTTAGGTTGTGTCCAGTTTAGAGCCATTATTATTGCTTCTCGGCCTTTTGGCTAAGATCAAGTGTAGAGCTGTTATGTACAAAGCTGCTTTGAACGTTTGTACGCGGGTCTTTGAGAAGGCATGTTTTTATTTCTCCCGGGTGAATACCCAAAGTGGAATGTCTGGGTCTTCTTGTAAGCCTGTGTTTATCTTTTAAACAATTTGTTGCCCTAATAGTGTGGTATCTGTTTTCCTTATTTATTTGTATGGCTTCTTTATATCTTCTGCTTATGAGTCCTTTGATAGCCATATGCGTTCCAAATATCTTCGCCTTTTCATTCTCATGATGGTCTTAATTTTCACTAAGTCCAATTTATCACATTTTTTATGGCCAGTGTGCTGTTGAAGAAGGAGCTGTGTGCCCTTGAAATCAGCTTTTGAGGCAGCTTCCTCATCCCTCTCGTGCCCCAGACTCTCCTTTTCTCCAAACCACACGTCTCCAGGCCTCTGTCTTCTCACAGATGATGTGGTCCTGGGATTTCCACAATCCTGCTCATTCTTCTGTGGACCCTCAGTTTGGAAAGGCCCTTATGTACGTGCAAAGCTGTGTGGGCAACGCTTCAGGCCCTGGAGTCGTCCAAGGAGGGCTTGTGTACAGATCAGGCACCCTTGTGGTGTAGGCTATGAAGAATTAGGATTTGTTTGTCCCCAGAGACAAGGAGTTGTGCAAATGTACTGCTGCTTCCTTTCTTGTCTTGTAGTGCCTTGATCGAGACCTTCATCAGAACCAGGGACTTCAAGAGAAAAGGCATCGACAGCAAACAGCACAAGGTTCTAGGAACCTCAGAGAAGGGAAATCAGTGCCCCTGCTAAGAAGGGACACTGGACAAAGCTCTGCTCGGCTCTGGGATGCCTTGTCTGGAGCCTGTGATGGCAGTGCCCGGGAGCTCACGGGAGACGAGGGCTGGCAATGCAGCTGTGTTCGTAGAGGGCAGAGAGGAGAGTGAGGGGCATGTGCAGGCTCTGAAGAAGGCCAGGTCTAGGAGGCACATGAGTGCCGTGCTGGAAAGATCACAGACCAGGCCTCCAGAGGCCCTGGGCTGGGCTCTAGTGCTGACACCGAGTGGTATGTGACCTGGGCTTTCCCTGCTGCCTGCAGGCTCCTCACCTGTAAAATGAATGTGTGGCATTAAATGCGAGGTTTGGGTCTTACACGGGAGTCGGTGTGGCTCTGACCCTGGCTCAGTGGCTTATGGGCTGGAGCGGGGTTTATAGAATAGACGCCTTTGTGGCTGGATATCCTCTGCACGGCTGGCAGGAGCTGTGACTTCTCCAAGCCCCTGTAGGATTCTGGGTTTTCTCAGAAGCCTGTGATGTGTTCTCTTTTCTCCTCCAGTCTACGAGGTGGTCACAGCCACGGGGGATGTTCGTGGCGCAGGGACAGATGCCAATGTCTTCATCACCATTTTCGGAGAGAATGGGCTCTCTCCCAAGCTCCACCTCACCAGCAAGTGAGTACCAACTTGGCCTTAGTGGGGTCACGGGCCATTAGTCGGGGTTGGTGCCGTTCTGGAGCCCAGGGAGAAGACCTGTGTGTCCACAGGCATATTAAGCGGCACGGGGCCTCTGTCAACCAGGTCTCTCCCAGTGATCACCAGCCAATATTCCTTAGCTCCCCTGTTGGCTTTTGTGAGAAGTATCGCCCACTTTGGATCTCTGACTTCCCCAGGAACTTATTAGCTGTCCCTTGCTTTGGGAGAGGACACTCAGGACTAAGAAACCTGGGTCTAGGTCCAGCTTTACCACGTGGTTGCCGTGTAACTTTGGCCAAATCTCTTTGCATCCAACGGCCTGGCTTCCTCATCTAGCGCCTGGAAGTGAGAATTCCCCTTTTATCAAACTTACAGGGCGGTTGAGAGGAAGAAACAAAAGCATGCATTCAAAGGAAGCATGAGCTTAAAGTGCTCTGCACCTGTGTCTCTCCAGGGGCCCAATGTCACACTAAACCTGCTAACGCACACTTGAGTCAGCTGTATAGGCTAGCATGTGTGCTCGTGTGCGTGTCTGTGTAGACGTGCTCTGTGTATGTGTTCGTGTGTGCGCCTTGTGTTCCCCATATCATTTGTGATCCATTGACAGCAGGGGCTGCTGCCTCTTTGTTTGGACCCTGTCCCCCAACCGCACACAGGCGCACACAGATATACCCAGAGCAAAACATGGGAACGCTTTGGTGGAATTCTAGAGTTCTAGAGCTTCCCGGGGGCTGTAGGCGTGGTCTAGGCCCTGGTTTTCAATCTGTGCTGAACGGAACCAGGGATCAGTCCATTGGTTCTGGGCCCATCGTGCCCCCATCCTTCCTGCAGAGTAGCTCACTGATGGTTGTCTTACCCACCGAGTTTCGGAGTCAGATTTTATTTGTACCGAGAGTTCTATAGCCAAGAAAAGTTTGTAAAACCACTAAATTTATTTCAACTTATTCATGGGGAAACTGAGGCCTAGAGAGGAGTGGAGATTAGCTCTGAGCCATGGAGCTCCTAGATGGTAAAGCTGGTCCTCAAACCCCAGGTACTTGATGTGGACGTTTTCCTCAAGCGCTGGCCCTGTGGCCCAGAGGGTGCATGGGAGCTTCCCCTGCAGGCTTCCAGGTCGTCACTTCCAAGGGGGCCGGGGAGGCTATAGAGAGGGGGGGACCACAGGCCAGGACATCCCCGAACTCTGTGCTTCACAGACTGACCTGGCCCCATGTCCCAGGTTTACCCCGAGCGCGGGCTGTGGTATAAATGCGATCCCATCGAGGCAGGCATAACGTCCTATTTTGTCCATTTCTGCAGAACAGGGTACCCGCCTTCTTGTACTGCTTACACTGCAGAGTGACTGGCTTGTGGAAGTCTTTCTCACCAGTGATGTGGGCACGGTAAAGGGAAGACATGAAATGTCCATCCTCTTTGCCATGTGACCTCCCCCGAGCACACCGTTCTAGGGAGAAGCCACTAGGCTCTGGGAATGCAGCCAAGTTGGTTTCTAGCATCCCCAGCCTGCCCTTTTGAAACAAAAAGAGCCATTTTCTCCTTTCATGGTCATTTCTCACTGTCTTTCCCACTTTCTTGCACCTAGTGCCCTCACTCTTCCCCCTCGGCCTTTTCATTTGTCAAAACAGCCTCTCGGGAAGGCCCCAGACCCTTCATGAGCTGGTGTGAAGGTTTGTCCCTGAGTCCCCGTTTCCAGGAGTGTGAGATCCAGCCTTCCTTCTCAGTGTGGAAGGTACTGCCTCACAGCAGAGGGGCTAAGACACGAGCAGGGCCGGGAGGTCTCCGGGCGTCACACGCAGGCCCTCCCGCCAGCCCCGTAGACAGAAGTCAACACCCCTTCCCCCTGCTACTCCGAGGTCTCTCCCGTGCCCGCGTGGTGCTCCGGGTGGGGCAGCAGGGGCACAGGTCTGGCCAGGACTCCGGGCAGGCTGGCCTGGAGGGCTCTGCAGGAGCCCATGGGGAGTGGGTGGTTTCGGAGATGGTCTTTTTGTAGCATCAGCATATGTCCTGGGAGGCTGGAGAGGTGACATGCACAGGGATGCCAGGTGGAGGGGTGATGAGGGGAGTCTGCTTCGTCCCTCTGGCCCCTCTCCCAGTTGTTGGCAAACAGCCAGGGCTCAGGAAGTGTCATACTGTCAGGGCGGCCAGAGTGGGACTTTATAGGGAAGGGCAGGTGATCTGGGCCTTGGGTGAGGGAAAGACTCAGATGAAAGAGGGGCAGGAGGAAGGTAGTTTAGACCACGGGGAACAGCTTGCAGACACATGGAGGCAGCAAGGGGCCAGGAGGGGAGGACAGGCTGTGGCAGGCCTTGCTTGCAAGCTGATCAGCAGAGGCCCGATTTACGATGCGGCCCAGAAGGACGAATCTGGCTGCCGCAAGACCCCAGGGAAATGTCTGCAGAGAGAATTGCAAAGACACAGTCAGTCCTCGCCATCTAAGATGCATTCAGTTCAAGACGGAGACCTTGGGCCTGGGAGGGGAGCACCGCTTTCCAAGGAATCCCAGGCTGCCTGGGTGACCCGGACGCCAGGGCCGCAGAGGTCACCGTGCTCTGTGCTATTTAGATGCAGGTGTTCCAGCCCACCCCTCACCCCCACCCTCGCCCTGGGGTCTGGCTCGGAATCTCTCATCTTGCTGTCTGCTGCTGGTCCCTCCTTGCCACGCTGTGTCACCCAAACCCAACTCGCATGTCAACTGGAACTGAGCTCCTTTTCCTTGCCTTACACACACACACACACACACACACACACACACACGCACGTACACACGGGCTACAAGGTGTTTTTGAGTCCATCAGACTTCACCAATACTCAGGGCAGCAGAGGGAGTTCCCAGCACAGCCAAGCAAATGACTTAAAATGGAATATTAGACAGACTCCCTCATCTTAAGATTAAACCACTGCCTATCCTGGAATTTCTTCCTGGCTGCTTTCTCCACAGCGTCTGGTCTTGTCCCCTCACCCCACCGTCCTCTCCCGCTTCGCCTACGTCTTCTCTTTTCTCCCTTCTGTTCCTGCTCTGTCTTCTGCCTTTTCTCCTGAGCCCCAGGACCTCCCACATGGCTTATCAGCATGCTTATTTCCCAATACAGAATCATTCTGCTGCAATTATTTGGTGCCTGAGGTTAACATGCTGATTGTGCTTATCCTCATGGTCTAGTGTCTAAATTCCTCCGTACACACTGGCCCGTCTCTTGGGCAGCAAAGAGTGTGACCTGTTCACTTTGATCCTCTGTTAGCTCCATCCTGACCCCAGACCAAGCTGAGTATCAACAGCCCTGGGTCCCACAGGAAGGCCCCCATATGCTGGGCGCCTTCCCGGTGACCCAGGACCACTCCCAGCACTGACTGGGTCACATGTTCAGAATATGGCAAAAGGATGGGATCTCATGCATCTTCTGGAACATGGATCTCCTGTTGAGAATTCGCCAGCTGAGTGTCAGAGAACGCCTGGCATTTTAGCCTGCTGGCCCTGCCAGGCTGGTGGCTAAAATGCCCTGTGCAGCCTGTGAAGCCTCTCCTGGGCAGGGGTCCCCGCTGAATGGGCAGGTACGGACAGGGAGGGGGCTGGGTACTGCATTACGCTTCATTTGCTGAGTGGCCAGGAGCCCCGGTGAAGCCGCAGTCTCCACAAAGAAACGAGCGGTCTGCATTTCTAATGTTTCCTTTGACAGGGGACCCTCCATGCTTTGGTATTTCCACCTCACCTCCAGCTTCTGAAACCCACCGGCATTGCATTCTGACTTCTCAGACGTGGGGATTCGGGAATCTGACCCTGGTGGGCTGCAGTTGGGGGTTTGTTTGGGATTATCCTGGCCTCTCCCTGCAAGAAGAGAGTCCGGGTAGGCCTGTCTCCACAGTCCTTCTTTTCGTTCCTCTGAGGACAGGCCCTCACAAGGCCTTCCTCTCGTCTTCCGGAAGATGTTGACACTGCGGACAATCACTCCACATTGTGTGATGCCCTGGAACACTCGGGTGTGGTCCTGAGACCCTCTGCCCCCACTGGTAGTTCTTTCTTTCCTGGTCCCCCTCCTTCCGCTTTGCTTTTCACGAATTGTTTTCCATGAGACAGTGAAGCATGGCGGTCAACTATTTAACAAACATGCTGGAACGCACGCATCCACATTCTCCCTGGCCCTGGGCTCAGGGCCTTTGTGCAGGGCGCAGGGAGCTGTCAGTGCTTCTCCAGAAGGAGCTGTGGTCAGAGGCCCCCCCAGGACGCCAGCTGCTCTCCTTCCAAATCACCCTCCTCTTCCCCTGCTCATGGGCACTCGCTGTTTTCCAAATTCCAGGCGGCTCAGCAGATGAAGCCTGACAAGCCTCGAACTCATCCCCCAAGGATTCAGCCCAGGCAGCTGCTGGCCTCGGGGCACGAGGGGCTGTGGAGACAGGACCTGTCGCCGTGTGCATAATTACAGATCGAGATGTACTCCCTTCGGCAAACTTAGAAAATACACACGGACCAGAAAACATAAGCAACACTTCATAGTACTCTTGCCATCGAGACATGATGTTTTGTATAAATCCTTCTTCTTCATCGTTTTTAAAAGCAGCCGGCCTCCCGTGGTGTTCCTACATTTTCTTTTGCAACTGCTTTTTCTTTTAAGCCCATATCATGAACCTGGTCCTGTTCCATTAACATTATGATGGGAGTTTTTCGTGGCTGTGTAATATTCTACCTCACAGCCTCCCAGGGTGGCTATTTCTTAGGGTATTTATCTGGTGTAGAGACCCTTGTCTATTCTACACATTTATTTCCTGGTCTCATAGGTTGAAAATACTTCTTGTTCACTTCCTTATATCCCACCCACACAAGCCTGATGGTGCATAGATTTGACGTTCCAGTGTTTTCCACGTCGTTGCACCTCTGCTCTTACCCTGCAGCACAACATGGGGTTGTTGTTCATCACTTTTGGAGATAAGATTCTCACAGGTATGTGCAGCAACCCCGGAGAAGGGGCCCTTTCACTCGAGCAAAAAGCCAGAAGTTTCCATCACTTTCTCCTCCTCCCCCTCAGTGCCCAGACCACAACTTGGGGGCCTCTTTCCCCCCAACAAGGCTGCCTCAGGGTACATTAAAAATTTTTTTTCTAATGTTTATTTATTTTGAGGGAGAGAGAGACAGAGTGCGAGCAGGGGAGGGGCAGAGAGAGAGGGAGACATAGAATCCGAAGCAGGCTCCAGGCTCCAAGCTCTCAGCACAGAGCCCGACGCGGGGCTCAAACCCACAAGTCGTGAGATCATGACCTGAGCCAAAATCGGATGCTTAACCGACTGAGCCACCCAGGCACCCCTCAGTGTACATTTTCCACTTAATTTCATGAGATCTGCCCTGCTTTTGGAGGACCTTAGGCCTCATGTCTCACGACATGCCCACCTGAAGGAAACTTCTCGGGACAGACTATTTGCTAAAGTGGGTCTGTTCGCAGAGAACCACAGCTTTGGAGTGTGCAGAACTTATAGGCCTTCTGTTACCAAGTCTGAGCCTTGTTGCCTTAGAGGGAAGGCTCTTCCCCTCTGTCTTTATTTGGAAGCACAGTGATGGCCTAGTTATTATATGTGTTTGTCTTCCACACTTTTCTTTCCCGTGGGCTGAGTGCTGGTGACGGGAGCCCTGGCTGGAAGCCCCGGGGGAGGTCGACGGCTCTCTGGCCTGTGAGGGCGTCGCTGTGTGGGCAGGAAGAGCTGTGAGTGGAACTGGATGGCCGGGTCCGAGCCCACACAGAGGACACAGCAGATGTCCGTGCGAGATTCAGGTTTCTGCTCCCGGAGGACTCCGGGTGAGGCTGCTCCAGCCCTCCTGTGTCTAAGCTGATGCAACCTAGGATTATCCAGAGTCTGGACCCACCCAGGCAGCTCGTTGAGGAACATCTCAGGTGTACTTGCTTCTGTTCACATGGTCTTTGTGACGCCAGATACGCATTCCCTCACCACCCGCCTCCCTGGTGGCTGGTTTTCTGGTTGAGCGTTTCCTTTCTTGTTGGAATGGCAGGACCATGGGCCACGACCCAAGCTCCGCATCTGCTTGGGGCTGCCATTGCAACTCCCCCCAGCAAGAGCAAGGCAGGTGAGGAGAGGCCCGGGGGCCTGCAGACCCAAGAGCACCATGGCGTTCACTATGGCCTCCTTCCTCCTCCGCTGTCCCAACGCAGAGCAGCCAGAGGGCATTGGGTCATGACTTTGGGGATCCAGGTTCTGATCCCAGATCTGCGATCAATTGGCAGTTTCCTTGTTTGTAAAATGGGGCTAATTGTTGCCCACCATACCTGCCTTAGTGATGCGTGGCGAACATCACAGGACAACTTGAGTGTGAAAGCAAGGAACGAGTTGTAACCGACCTTGCCCTCTGTCAGAAAGGAGTCTCAGAATGGGAGTGGTTACTCATAGCACTTCCCAGGACTGGGATGGTGGAGGAAGAAGGGGGATGCCAGCCCTTGGCTCTCCTCCCAGGCTTGTGAGCCAAGTGCAGATTACTAAGTGTGCACGTGTTCGTTGTAGGAGTGAATCTGCCTTTGAGAAAGCCAATGTCGACGTCTTCCGGGTGAGAACCAACAACGTGGGCCTCATCTACAAAATCAGGTCAGAATCTGGCCCCTGACCAGGAAGGAAGTGAGATGAAAACCAGTAGATTAGGAACTGATGTCACTACTGACACTTTCTGGATGTCAATTACTCCCTGGTGTCATTTGAGGGGTGACTGAAGGCCCAGATCTTTCCCACCCATGCTGAGTCATGGCTCCCTAAACTTGCCCATTAGAGATTCACTTCTCTGTGTTGAGACTACTTAAGACAATTTCTCACAAACTTGGGAAATATGCTCTAAGAGGCACTAGCATAGTGGTTAAGAGTGGATTCTGAGTCCAGATTGCCTTGGTTCAAACTTCTGCCTTTCCATTTGCTAGCTGTGGAACTTCGGGCGTTTCCTCTCCAAGCCCCAGTTTCCTCATTTGTAATAACGATTCCTTCCACCTAGAGTTAGGGAGGACTCAACAAGTTAGTGCTCAGACGGTAACTGGCACTCAGCAAGTATTAGAGATGCTGGGTCACGTTGCAGGGTGCCTTATGACAGAGAGCTTGCCTCTCTCTGGGGGCGTCTGTGTGAGTGTGCTGGGAAGGATAATTCTATCAGCCTGGTTGCCAAGGAAGAGTCTTCAATTTCCCCCCTTTCCCCCCTCCTTCCTCCCTCCCTACGACCCACACCCATTCAAGTTCATGCCCATTTGTCAGAATGTCATCATCTGGGGTCTGATTGCACCCAGGCTAGGGCCTGGCTGCCTCAGTCCTAAGTTGTCTTCCTCCCACTAGAAAGTATAGGACCATGCACTGTCTTTCTTGGAAAAAAGGGACAAATGAGGGCCCTGGCACTGGTGTGTGAGGGAAGGGTGTGACAAACAGGGAAGGGGAGGGTCGGGAAGAGGGTTTTGCTGTGGGGAAAGGCAACCGCTATGCTGAGGTCCCACTAGGTGCTGGGCTCTGTGCCAAACAGAGGCACACATCCTCGGGCACGTCATGGGTCATCGGTCCATCGGGGCTGTGTGCTGTGAGCTGTGTCTGTCCCATGAGGGCCTGCAAAGATAAGGCCCCACTGCAGTGCACAGGGAGGTGATGTTTGGCATAAAGTGAGGTTATGCAGGGGTCAAGGTCTGGGGGAGAAACTGACCTCAGAGAAAAAACTGGGATTGCCAAGGATAAGGGGCACTATCAGAAGTGCAGGAAATTTGGGGGGCCAGATTTTGAAGAGTGTGGATCTATGCTGCCCAATCCAGTAGCCCCTGGCCACATGTGGCTCCTGAGTGCTTGAAATGTGGCTACTCCAAATTGAGATGCACCATACATATATGAGCACAACAGATTTTTGAAAACTTAGTATGAGAATATAAAATATTGCACTGATAAATTGTCACACGGTTGCATGTTGAAATGATAAATGGATGAAATACAATGTATTATTAAAATGAACTTCACCTGTTTTTTTTTTTTTTTTGCTTCTAGATATCTAGAAAATCTAAACCTATGTACATGGCTCGCACACGCAAGCTCATGTGATATTTCTGTGAGGCAACATCAGTGTAGATGGCTACAGGGTATTCTCTGGGTGGAGAGACTAAGGGGAGTGTCTGGGGGTCTCTGGGGGTCTGGGGATCAGGGAGAGAAGTGAAGCTCAAGATGGTCCCGCTGCAAGCCTGGGCAATCCTGGACTTTCCGTGGAAGGCAATATTACCTTGCAGGTGATGTCACAACGTTAACACTCATTAATAGGCACATCTACCTTGCAAGGTATTCCTATTTTGCAGATGAGGAAACTGAGGCTCGAGGGGGAAAGCGGCCGCGACAAAATGAGGGAACCTCTCTTTGGAGTGAACATTTGGGTATGCCAGTGTGGAAGGGTGTCATCTCTTGCTGCCAATGACATGTGGGTGTCTGCCTCTGCCCCAGGATCGAGCATGACAACACCGGCCTGAACGCCAGCTGGTACCTGGATCGTGTGATCGTGACCGACATGAAGCGGCCTCACCTCCGCTACTACTTCAACTGCAACAACTGGCTGAGCAAGGTGGAAGGTGACCGCCAGTGGTGCCGTGACCTGCTAGCCAGCTTCAACCCCATGGACATGCCCCGAGGTCAGTGCCGAGGCGGGCCTGCCTGCCATCCCTCCCTGCCTGGGCTGGCCCCCGTCCCTGTCTTGTTCTGGGCAGTCCCGTGTCCCCTTTGCCACTCCTCCAGGGTTTTCCAGTCGGCTGGGGCCCAGCTGAAGCCTCATCTTTTCCATATGACCTCCCCAAGAGCAAGCTTATGTGCTCTGGGGACTCAAGGAAATGGGAAATGCAAACGAACCAGGAGGCATGATGGAGGAGTGGGAGCAGCCCTGGGCATATCCTGTGTTTTCAACATCTCTTGTTGATGGGTATCTACCTAGAGTCCTCTCTGAGTTCAAAGGCAGCTGCCTCCGTCTTCCTATCTCTTTGCCCTTCTTCTGATGCCCAGAAGAAGGTGAGCTACGGCCAGGGCAGGGCAGATGGGAATCAGAACTCACAGCTACAGGGGCTCCATCAAGCTGTCCCTACCTCCTCCTGATTCTATGAGGAGGGAAACGACTAATTTCAAGTGCATCTCTGGCCAAAGGCCTTAAATTCGGGCATTTTAGCTCAACAGGAGGCGGGGGAACAAATCATGTAAAAACACACACCGTATCCCATGGCCTGTTTTAATCACCCTCTGTCCCCTAAAGTTCTGACCTCACCTCACCTCATTATTGGACATAGTTGCCTTTCCAAAAACGGAGACATAACACGTGGACACCACCATCATAGCACCTTGCTTGCAGAGTGTCATAGACTTTTGGAGGTGAAGGCATTTGATAGCCATGTGACTTTGCCGGGGTTGCTCAACAGAGTAACAGAAGGAGGACGCACTCCTTAGATTCTGCCTTCCAGTGTGTGCCCTGTCGTCTCCAGGTTCCGTCCTCTCTTGCAGCCCAGCTGGGCAGAAATAAGCATATTCTGTGTCCACTGGGCTTCAGCTCACCTTTCTCTGTCTACCTCTGATTTCCTACCTTCCAGCTGATCTTGAACTTGCCTTGTTCCTCTGTGGCCTCCACCATAATTCCTTGCAACTTCACTGTTTCTTTAAAAAAAAAAAAAAAAGGGGCGCCTGGGTGGCGCAGTCGGTTAAGCGTCCAACTTCAGCCAGGTCACGATCTCGCGGTCCGTGAGTTCGAGCCCCGCGTCAGGCTCTGGGCTGATGGCTCGGAGCCTGGAGCCTGTTTCCGATTCTGTGTCTCCCTCTCTCTCTGCCCCTCCCCCGTTCATGCTCTGTCTCTCTCTGTCCCAAAAATAAAAAAAATAAAAAAAACGTTGAAAAAAAAAAAAAAGAGTTGCTATTGATCTTTCTCTTATGACAAAAGCCAAATTTGACCATTGTAGAAAATTTAGAAAACAGAAACATGCAAACATTAAAAAAAAAAAAAAAAGAATACCTGTAATTCCATCATCTGGAGAAACATCACTGGTGACATGTTTGTGCCCCCATTTCTAGTCTCTTCTATGCATAGTTTGAGAGAATGGGCTGGTACCACATCCTGTTTTAGAGCATGTTTGTTTCGATACCATTAAATATGGCTCAACACCCCTGCTTGCTGTGGCTGTGAAGTGTCCTTGTATAGAGGGGCACCATCATCCATTCACTGAATGATTGACATCGTGTTGTACATTGACATCGTGTCCCCCTCTAAAATTTTATTGTTGATATAAATAATACACCCAAATCTTTGCACAGATAAACGATTCTTTCCTTAGGATAAATTCCTAAATAGAATTTCCAGGTCAAATAGAATGCACATGGTTAAAGCTTTTAATGGGACTTTCTAAAATGCCGTAGAAAGGGTACATCAGTGCACAACCCCACCAGCTATGCAAAAGCACCCAGTTTCCTCACCCTCAATTCTTAGTATTGTTTAATTTTCTAATTGGCTAGGAAAGGGGGTTTTACAATGTTCTCTCTTTGGTTATTGGTGAGGCTGGATATTTTTAATGTGTTTATTGGTCATTGGTATTGTGTGTGTGTGTGTGTGTGTGTGTGTGTGTGAATTATCTGCCCATACCCCATGCCTGTCTTTTCAACTGGGGTGAATTTCATAGATTTTCGTCAAAACTTTACGTATCTTTACTTCTTGATCCAGTCTCTTTACTAGGAAAAATCCTTAGCAAGTTGTCAAGCTGGCTATCTTCCTGTCTATTCTCCCAGGCTCCCCTTTTTTTTGGCCTTTTCCCACTATTTAGTTCTTCATGCTACCGTTTGCTTTGGTCACATGAAAATCTAGGGTTCCCCTGTTAGAAGAGCTTCTGAGAAGTCACCATTAAGAAAAAATTCATGTGACCCCATGGTTCCCCAGCTTTCCACAAGAATCACCCAGGGTAGTGTTCTTGCCTCTTAAAGGAAGGACAAAGACACCCGCTGACCTTGTCCCTGAATCAGACCGCCTGGGCCCCCTGCCCTTTTATGAGCTGGAGGCACTGGATTTTTAGTAATTCCAGGCTGGATTCTGAAAGAAGGAAAGAAAAAGGGGATCTTTGAATATTCAGAGGACTGCGTTGGTAAACAAAAGGTAAACTCTCTTTGCTTTCACCTGGAATTATACCCACTTGATATTTGGTTGCTGCAGGGGAGTCTCTAATGGCCAAAATGGGGAAGATAATTATTTCTTCATCCATGCATTTTGACAGATGAAAATACTTTAAGTCATGGGATGGGGGCTTAAGAAGAGGACTTTTTAGGGGCGCCTGGGTGGCGCAGTCGGTTGGGCGTCCGACTTCAGCCAGGTCACGATCTCGCGGTCCGTGAGTTCGAGCCCCGCGTCAGGCTCTGGGCTGATGGCTCAGAGCCTGGAGCCTGTTTCTGATTCTGTGTCTCCCTCTCTCTCTGCCCCTCCCCGTTCATGCTCTGTCTCTCTCTGTCCCAAAAATAAATAAAAACGTTGGAAAAAAAAATTAAAAAAAAAAAGAAGAGGGCTTTTTAGTGCATATTTCATCCTCCAAGGGTTAGTGAGTCATTAGCTGGGTAGCTTTGCTCCTCTCTCCCCACCTCCAGGACCATCTCCTGAAGCTCTGTCTGATAAATAGCTGGAACCTTCTTTTGTTCCTGCTCTTCAAGGAGGGTAGGTGTTCTAGGCTGACTGACTGACCTTTTGGCCAAGGTGATCAGCAGAAAATGGCAGGGGCAGAGGGACTGGACTTGATCAGGTTTCTAGATGGTTCCTCTATAGGGGATCTCATATATCATGCTTAGTTAGAGACATGGCACCTGTGGTTGCTGGTGAGCTGTGTAGCTTTAGGACTGCTGCCCTGGCAAGAACATTACCCTTCCTGCATGACGCAGTGCCTGACGTTTGCCACGGAGATGACTTTTCCTTCTCTGGGTTCTCTTTAAACATGGGAAAATGCCCCACATATTCCTAGTACGTTGGGGTGAACGCCTGGTCAGGGCCACCCTTTTCCTTCATGGAGCCCATGGGGTAAAGGTAGCCATGAGAAAAAGCAGGGACAGGAGGTTCCAAAAGAAGGAAGGGGGTGATGACTAACTCAGTTACTGTGGAATGAAGTTGTGTGGGTGGAAGATCCTAGAGCCCAAGTTCAATTTCTCAATTGTTCTCAATTGGTTGGTAAAATCGCTACACCTGGCACCTTAAGAAAACCAGGTAGCAGAGCCAACCCAAACCCTTCACCTTTTGGTTTCCTTTGTATCTGACTGCCAAGCCTGGGGGGATCTGTTGCTGGGGACCAGGGAGACAGGCTGTGGTATCCCCTCAGCCACTGGAGGCTCCCGAACCCCAGCCGTTCACATTCCATATTCAAGAGTCTTGCCTTATTCAAGTAAGCAATTTTCTTTGTTTACTTATTCTTCTTTAACTCACTTTTGGCAACTCATATATTTACTTGCAAGTTTATTTTTAAAAGAAAGCAGATATCACTATCACAAAAAACTGTTATCAATTCCTGTAAATATCAGCACATGTGAAAACAAATACGTAACATTAGATAACCCTCCTGTATCACCATTAGCATCCCGTGTGCCACCCGTGGTGTGCAAACTGCACCCTGGGAAACACTACCAGCCCTGATCTGTGAGGAAGGGAAAGTAGAAGTGGGGAGGAGGGGAGAAGGGCTGGTAGGGTATCTGGGCTGTTCTCTTCAAGAGTCCTTGGCTTCACTTCATCCCTAGCACACTTCTGGGGGAGACAAGGTGAAGGATGGCAGGCAGGTGTTAATTGCACAGAGGACTGAACTGAGGGCTCAGAGAGGTGCTGATGCATCTAATACCAACCAGCCAACCACTGATAGAGCTGGGACTAGAATGCGAGGCTCCTAATTCTTGGAATGGGCTTCCTGTGTCTCCAAGACCAAGGGCAACCAACCTGGCCCCTAAGAGATCAAGGCTTGAAGGATCACAGCTAGGGCTCATGGGGGTTAGTAGGACTAGTCGACTGTCACAGGGATCCTTTCCACAGGGTCCACATCAGTTGCTTCTCCAGCCTTGGTTTGAATCCAGCCTTTCTTGACGGTGGGTGGTTCCCAACCACCCAGCTCAGCCATCCCAGTGCTAAGGGGCACTGGTTTTCAGAAAGCTCTTCCTGCAGTTAAAACCCATACACTCTCCCTGGGACTTCTGCTTGTCCATTGCAGTCCTCTTCTAACAAACACCCTGGATGTTTTCATGTCTGCCTTTCAGCCATGTGAAGAAAGGCTGCCCTCCTCTCAGGACTGCATCCCCAGGTTCCTTGGCCTCTCCTCTTGTGGCTTATGCCCAGTCTGCCTCCCTGAGTAGCTCTGGTTTGTCAGTGATCCCCAAGAATGTACCTCCTAGGCAAGAACCCTATGTTCCGGATTGGCGGGTGATGGGCAGGGGTGGGGGGGCGGTGGGGGGAGTGGACTCCTCAGAACAAGAGTGCATAGGTCTCCCTGACTCCATTATCCTACTTCTTCTAAAAAATTATTATTATTGCAGTAAGACATAGATAAAATTCACCATCTTAACCATATTTAAGTGCATTATTCAGTGGCATTAAATAAATTAATTATTGGGTATCCATCACCACCATCCATCTCCAGAACTTGCTCCTCTTCCCAAACTAACACTCTGTGCCCATAAAATAGCTCCCCTTTCCCATTTCTTCCAGCCCTGGGCAACCTCTGTTCTTTCTTCTGTCTCTATGAATTTGACGACTTAGGAATCTCATATAAGTAGAATCATACAATATTTGTTCTTTTGTGACCGGCTTATTTTACTTTAGCATAATGTCGTCAAGCTCCATCCATGTTACAGCATGTGTGGGAATTTCATTTCTTTACAGGGCTAGATGATACTCCATTATATGCGCAGCCCCTATTTTATTTATCCAGCCATCTGTCGATGGACATTTGGGTTTTTTTCCACCTTTTGGCTATTGTAAATAACACTGCTATGAACACTGTGTACAAATAGCTGTTGAAGTTCCTGCTTTAATTTCTTTTGGGTACAGACCCAGCAGTGGAGTTATTGGATCGGGTAGTAATTCTGTGTTTAACTTTTTTGAGGAATAGCCATACTGTTTCCTACAGCAGCGACATCATTTTGCATTCCCAGTAACAGTGGACAAGGGTTCCAACTTCTCTACATACTCACCAATACTTGTTATCTTCTGGGTTTTTTAAATAATAACCACAGTTAGTGATATTGAACATCTCTTCTTGTGCTTATGGGTCATTTGTACATTTTCTTTGGAGAAATGTCCATTCAAGTCCTTTGCCCGTTTTAAAGTTGAGTTGTCTGTTTTTATTGTTGAGTTGTATGGGTCTATCCAGAATATATTTGGGGGTATTAATCATTTATCAGATGTGATTGATTTACAATTATTTTCTCCCATTCCATGGGTTGCCTTTTCACTCTGTTGAAAGAGTTTTGTTGGTGCACAAAAGCTTTTAATTTTTATGAAGTCCAATTTATTATTTTTTCTGTTGTTGCCTGTGCTTTTGGTGTCATATCCAAGAAATCATCACCAAACCCAATATCATGAAGATTTTGCCCCATGTTTTCTTCTAAGAGTGTTATACTTCTACATCTTACATTTAGGTCATTGATCCATTTTGAGTTAATTTTTGTGGACATTATAAGAGTCCAATTTCATTTTTTTGCACATGGAGAACCAATTTTCCTAGCATCACGTGTTGTAAAGACTGTCCCTTCCCCCACTGAATGGTTTCGCACTCTTGTCAAATATCATTTGGCCATATTCACAAGGGCTTATTTCTGGGTTCTTTATTCTGTTCATTGACCCAAATGCTTGTCCTGAAGTCTACTGCACTGTTTTGATTACTATAGCTTTGGACGGAGTTTGGAAATCAGAATGTGTAAGACTTCCAACTTTGTTCTTTTCTTTTAAGATGGTTTGGATATTCAGGCTCCCTTGATGTCCTGCTTCTTTTCATCCATCCTACATTTTCATTAACCGTTTTTCACAGTGACAATATATCACATTGACTTTGAGGCCAAAGGGCTCTTATTCCCCCCAAAAGAAAAGATGAAAACGCTGTCTCCACCCCAAGTCCTCAGTTCTTGCTCAGGACTTCAAGGCTTCTGGAGAAACATCCTGGATTGTCCTGACTCATTCCCACATGAGTCAGCAGGAGCGGGTATCCCATTCTTGGCTGGCTCCCCTCCACATCTTAGTGGGAAGGTCCAGGAGGCACCACACCTCCTGGTTAATAGTTGCAGACATACATGCACACTACTAGGGAGCTAGCAGCCATCTCTATGGTCATCTCCCTCTTAGAGTGGGTGTCAGGGGTCCTGGCACCTTCTCGGGTCTGGGGAGGGTTGGCAGCCATTTTTTCAGCATGTCTGCATCGACTATCCCTGGGAACACAGTCTTGGCTCTCGAACCACTCCAGAATTGTAGTGAATTTTCCCTCCTGCCGTCTGCCTCTTGGCATCCCCCCATTGCCATGCATGCCTGACTCTCTTCCGAGAGGATTTCCACCTAGAATGGCTGCCCCTCTTGACAACCCAGAACCCAGAGGGGCAGGGTAGCTGCATTGACAGCTATACACTGAGGGCAGCCCCTGGCTAGAATCTCAGCACAGTCTCCCAGGCCTCGAAGTGAAGCATCACCATTAGCAGCTGTCATTGGTCATGCCCTTCTGCTCCCCAAGCTGCTCTTAAATGCTGAGTCTGGGGTAAGGATATCACCCTTGCCTTCCAGTTGCTTGCAGTCCAGTGAGGACACAGACCATCATAGTATGAGCTACCCTCAAGGGGAGTGGAAGGTATCACATGGTCCACAGCTCCATGTCTCAAGTCATAAGAGCCCTAGGTTCAAATCCCCAAACGCTACCTTCTAGCTATGTGACCTTTGGACAAAATACTTGTGTAGTCTTGTGTCTTCATATGTATACACTGTACAAATCCACAGCACTCCTAGGAGGTAGGGTCTATTATTTTCCCCATTTTCTACCTGCAACAAAGGTCAAGGTGAGCATGCATAGAGCACTTCCCACCTCTCCCTGTGTTCCTTAGTCCCATTCTTAGTCCCAGTTCCCATTTGTCAACGTGTTTGCTCAGATCGTGTTGGCTCCAGTGTCTGGCAGGCGGTGTCTCTGAAAGCTGTTCTCTCCAGCACTAATAAACCATGAGGAAGTTTCAAGGGACCCATAGGAAACAGGTCTGAGAATGAGACATTCTCTCCCCACCTGCTCCCAGATTGTGGAGAGAAGCCAGACTGCTGACAGAAGTTTCTGGGGTTTGGGCCCTGTCCCATCAAGCCCCACAAGGACCCAGTAGGACTGCTCTCCCCAGAGCCCCAGAATCCTGCCTGCCTCCTGCCTGGAAGGGGCATCCTTGCTCCCACGCTTCTGTGTCAAGTTGGTTAGAGAGAAAACTGTGGATCTCCTACTAAAACATATCTCAGGGTCAGGAAATGTCAGAGCCAATGCCTTCTTGGTCCCCCTCCCCCCACCTGCTCTCTTTTATCCTATACTTCAGTCTTCTCTGTGCTACCCAAACCCCACTGCGGGGGAAGCCCCAGCCTCTCTGGAAAGCACTGGCTGCTCCCTCACCTCGGGTGTCCCTCCTCCAAACTCTGGAGAAATTGAAGTCTGTGCCATCCACTGAAGTGGATTTTCAGGGGGTTTCCCCAACCCAACTGCATCAAGGATGTGTAAGGAATCTCAGGGCAGAGAGGAGGAGCTTTTTAGCCTGCTCCTTGAGATGTAGGCATGATCCAGCCAGTTCGTAGCCGGAAGGAGCCACCATGGCTGATGGGGTGGTTGTAGCCCCCAGGGATTTTGAGATGGCTAAATGGCTGAGACACTCCGTATCTCAGGGACTGCTGTTGGCCTCTTTGGGTGCTAACTGCTGACTATGTGTCTATCTGGGCTCTCCAGCCAAGCTCAGGTTTCTCTGGGCATAACACTGGGGTCTACCCACCTGGTGATTTATTTCTCTTGTACCTGCCAACTTGGTCACTGGCACTAAGGGACTTGAGTGAAGATTAGTAAGAAACAGGCATGTGTGTGAGTGTGTGTGTGTGTGTGTGTGTGTGTGTGTAGACACAATCATTTATGAAGGCCAGCAGCAGAGATGGGTGGAAAGAGCTCTACCACAGAGTGGGAGGCAGTTAACTGGCTTCTAGTCTTGCCCTTTGGTAACTGTGTGCCTTAGGCAGGTTACTTGTCCTCTCTGGGCTGCTTCCTCATCTGACCAGAAGGCTGGGCTAGATGTTCTCCGAGGTCCTTTGTAGCACTGGCTTTCTCTGGTATTCTGCTAGCTAAATGCCTCCTTGTCTCTGTTACCTGGCTCCGGGTCTCCCTCTCCCCAAACTCACTCCCTTGAACCTTGATGTTGTTACTTCTGGTTTGACATTCATGGGCACGGCACCCAGGTGCAACTGGTGACTGTGCTACAGAGTTGCACAGGCTGAGAGCACAGGGCTGCCCATCCCTCTGGCCCCAGAGAGGCTCAGGACACATCTCTGGGGCTGAAGAGGGCCAGACCTGTTTAAGACAGACCCTGCCTGGCCTTCTCACTGCCAATATGATGTCATTTCCTGCTTCCTGGACAAGTAATTGTTCTCATCCCAGCACCAACCCACAAACCCGCCCACCTTAAAAAGCACTGAGATGATCACGTGGCTGAAATTAGTACTGAGCCCACACCACATTGCTTCGGGAAAGTTCTGCCAACTTGGCAATGCGACAGGCCTCTGAAGCCAAGAGCTGAGTTCCAGCTGGCCTGGGGGCTGTTCACACCCCAGGGCTGTCAGAACCCAGGCACAACAGCTCATCGATGTTGCAGACCCAGGCCTCGCAGACAGCGGAGGAGGCCCTGCATTCAGAAGGGCCCTGTCTGAAGTGGGTCCTGTCGCTCCCCATTCTCAGTGGAGCCTGTTCCCTAGGCTTCCTTTGGGACAACCCTTTCTCTAAAGGAGCATTTATCTTCTTTGGTGGGTTAATAATAAACATGGCTGCAGCCAATGTTGTGCTGTGTCCCAGAGAGACCGAGGGGCTGGCCGTTGAAGGGAAGGGGGTCCATGAGAAGTTGCAACCATTGGGGAGGCGGGCCTGGAGTGTGCAGGTTGGGGAGTGGCGAATTCCCCCTTTTCTTCCAGATTCCAAGTCTGGGGCTTTTTCTTTCTTCCTTTCTTCCTTTCTTTCTCTATTCCTCCCTCCCTCCCCACCTTCCTCCATTCCTCTCCTCCTCCTCTCCTCTCCTCCCTCCCTTCCTTCCTTCCTTCCTTCCTTCCTTCCTTCCTTCCTTTTTTCCTCCTCCCCATCTTCCTTTTCTCCTCCCCCTTCTTCTTCCTTTCCTTCTCCTTCTTCTCCTTCTCCTCCTCTTCCTCCTCCTTCTCTTTTGCTATAGCAAATAGGACAGCTAATGCTGAGGCTGAAAGCTGCCCACAGGCCAGCTAGAACAGGTAGAAATGGGACTGTGTTTGTCCAGCATAATCACTATTTCCACTCCCAGTGATTTCATCAGGCAACTGGGTTATAATTTTGTTAGAGCCCACACTGTGCTACACAGTCATTATCACACAGCTCCAGATGTGCACCCAGTCTTGGCAAGACCATGCTGGGCATGGTGCCCACGGTGCATTTGAAGAAGTGATTGGACGAGAAAGGGCTCATGATTAACATTTTAGGGGCATGTGCACATTTCGCTGACCTGTGGTGGATTATGATGGGCCTTCCTGAGAACTGCCTGGTGCCAAAGCAGATGCGGCATGAAAGCAGCCTGGGTGATTGATGCAGAAAGCACCTATCACGAGGGCTCTGTCACACAAGCCAGCAGCCCTGACTTATTTCCACATTCTACAGGATGACACCACAGAGTAATTAAATCATTGATTTTAAAAAATATAGCTCTCTGGCTCAGAAAGCACATGAGACTATATACCTTGAGTTCTAGTTCTCGCTTTGCCACCAGTAGCGATGAGACCCGAGGCAGATCTCAGTTTCGCTCCCATCCTCAGTTTCTTCCTCTATAGAATGGGTGCATTAGGTGGCCTCTGGGGGTCTTTTTAGGATTAGTAGAGTGTCATATCCAAAGAGAGAAGGACGGGTCTGGGGCTAGCCCTCCTCCACGGGGCAGGGGAAATTGGCTTTTGGTGACCTCCCTTCTGCTGCGGACACTTCTTCCTCATTCCACTCCCACCCCAATACTTACTATTCTTCTGCATAGTGTCTGTCTCCCCACTGTGGGCTTGGTCCCTGGACTCCCCTTCTCTGTGGTCAAAACCTGACCCTGCCACTCTACTGGTTGGGTAAGCATGAGCAGATGTCTTAAGTTCTGTGCCTCTATTTCTTCGTCTGTAAAGTGGGGATAACACTAATTCCCACTCATAAAGTGGTTGGGCTGATTAATTGGGGAAATGTACATAAAGACTGACTGTAGTGCTGGACGTAGAGTAAGCGCTCAGTAAACGAGTATTGTGGTGGTGGTTATGATCCTGACGCTTTACCTTCTTCTTCCCCTACATCCAGGCTTATTCTGACTCTGAGATGCATAGACTCAAGATTCTGGCCTTTCAGAATCAGATAGGACTTTGGAGCCACTCAGTGCCGGGATCGCCTCTAAAAGGCAGGAGGCTCATCTAGACAACTGGAAACAGGCTGATGACCTTGATTTCAGTTAAAGCCTGCAGGGAGTGCCTCTTTTCCAAACACTTTTCCTTCTCCCCGATGTGTCCCCTCAACTCAGCTCAAACGTTATCCAAAGCCCTCTGAGCTAGATTTGCTGTGGATGCCAGTTGGGAGTTACTGTTCCTTTGACCTCTAGGGAGGTGGTCCTGGGCCCATGGACTCAGAGCTAGACTCAGAGTGAGAGGGCTTTGGGGTGAGGGGAGCTGGGCCAGTCCTGCAGCGCTCTCCTCCTCTGAACTTCCTAGCAGCTCCCCGCCCACCCCATCTGCTCCCACCTAACATTGCAGAAAATCATCTCCGGAAAGAGTGGGAAGAAGAGAACTGTTTCCAATGAGGCCCCAGTGACGAGTATCAGAGAATTTCAGGACCAGAAGGGACCTTATCTGCTCTTCCTCCATTTTGCAGAACACAGAAGCCTCGGAAAGTTAAGCCACCTGCTCTTGGTGACACAGTGTGGGCAAAGCTAGTGCCCTGGGCTCCAGATGCTACCTTGTGCTCCTCCGATGTCATTCAGTGATTCAATGGGCACTATTTGGGAATCTTCTATGTACCAGATCCTTTGCTCAGGATAAATATGTACAGACCTTTCTCTCTAGGAACTTAGCAACTAGAGGGGAGAGGGTCAAGCCAGGAAATAGTGAGTGCAAAAAGATAGAATGTTCTTATTAGGGATTGACCTGTATCACTAGAAGCATAGAGGAAGGAGGAATCAGTAAGGCTTCACAGAGTAAGTGATGCCCAATTGAGACTTCATAGTTGAGACGGAGTTTGCTAGGCTTTCAACAGAGGGAGGTTTTCAAATAGGTGTTTATAATAACACTCCCCCCACCCCATTTATGGAGAGTACTTTCTCAGAGCTGCAGTTTGTGTGCATGAAATCAGAACTTATGATACAGACATTGCCTTGGGCCTGATCCAGGTGTGGGTGTCCATTCCAGCCACCAATGTTTTCCTGCTGGACCCTTCCCCTGAGCCCCAAGCATCGGCCAGGGTGGTGCAGGGGTGTCAGAGAAGGGGTTCCCACCTACCTGGAGCTGAATGTCTATCAGGTGGCCCCTGCCTTTGTTTTTTCTCTTCCTTCATCCAGTCCTCAACCCTCCCCCTAGCCTCCTAGCTGCCCAGACCAGCAAGCTCAAAGGTTTCTGGTACCAAAGCCAGCTTGAGGGTGTAAGGATGTCCATCATGTGCATGGGTTTTCCTCAAGCTGGCAGTTCTCAACAGCTCCTTCCAGACTATACAGGGCATGAGTTATTCAAATTGAATATTCAATTGAAGTTTAGGTGACTTCAATCTTTAGTTTTCAATTGCAGGGAAAAGAAAAATGGCTGTTGTATAAATTATTAAAAGTACAAATAAGCAAGAGTTCGAAGAAGAATAAAATCTTCCATAATCCCATTACCCCAAAATGATAATAGCTAAAATTTATTGGGCATTCACTCAATGTCAGATATTGTTCTAATCACTATCTATCTGTCTATCTCATCTTCACAATACCATGACAGATATATTATTATTATTATTATACCCATTTTATGGGTAAAGCAAACTGAGGCACAGAGTGGTTAAGTAATGTGCATACAAGTGAAGGGCCCAAGAGTAAACCCAGAACCTTGAACTTAATCCCTGTGTAGGAGAGCCTCGGAGACACTGCTGTTAACATTTTGGTGAATCTCCTTCCTGTGCTTTTTTACGCATGAATGCATTAAACACTACATACTGACGGAAAGTAGTGTTGTATCACAGTCGACTTTGTAACTAGGTTTTTTCACTGAATACTAAAACATTGAATAATCTCCTAAACCATTATTTTAAATGGCCACATGGGTGAATATCATAATTCACCCCAACGATCCCCCATTCTGGATATTTTTAGGTTGTTCTCAATTTTTTGTTATTAACGATGCTGTGATAGACATCTTTACGGGTCATCTGTGAACACAAGTATTTCCTCATATAAATGAATTGTTAGGCACAGGGACTGAATTGTTAGCTCCGGGATTTGCAGAATGTTAAGCCTTTTGACAGGCAGTACTCACCTGCCCTCTAGGAAGGCTGTGTGGTGTTCTGGTTCCTCCAGCAGCATATGAGAAGTGCATTAGAGGACGATAAGCTCCTGCAGCAGAGTGGAATCTGGGTTGGAAAGGGAAGAAATGGACGAGATTGCTGGGGTGTGCAGGTTGAAGGGGAGGGTCGGCTGTAGAGCCACATGAGGGGGAGCCAAGGGAGACGAGTGACTGAGGGGCGTGTGGAAATAGCTCTGTGGGGCTTGGCAGTGAACTGGGTAAGAGGGGCTGAGCGCAGTGAGATAAAAGGAGAAAAAGCCTACCTACTCCATACTCTTTCAATACCTGATCACATCAGGCTTACGTCACAGCTTCCCAAAAAGATGTGCTAGCTGTCTATGATTTGGGGGTAAAACAAAGGACGGAGTATTTTTTCTTGATTACCACCCGGGAGCAACTGTTAATGACTGAGCAATGTTTTTTTGTTTTTGTTTTTTACATTTTATTTATTTTTGAGAGAGACAGAGAGCACAAGTGGGGGACGGGCAGAGAGAGAGGGAGACACAGAATCCAAAGCAGGCTCCAGGCTCCGAGCTGTCAGCACAGAGCCCGGTGCGGGGCTTGAACCCACAAACTGTGACATCATGACCTGAGCCAAAGTCAGTTGCTTAACCAACTGAGCCACCCAGGCACCCCGGCTGAGCAGTGTTTTAATGTCCTTGTGCAACCAGGCTCAGCTGAGTTCACCCCATGGCCTGTGCTTGAGCACGTGTTAAGTGCCAAATAAATGATACAGGCCACAGGAGTTCTGGAATGGAACACCCTGGGCCTGGGAGGTGGGCTTTCAGCTAGACCTTGTGGGGTGGGCGAAAGGACAGATGAGAGTGAACCCTCCTGCCCAGAACTCTTGAGTCCGGGCTTCACCCTTTCTAACTGTGGGAACTTGATGAGGTTTCTTAACCTCTTGCTTCCATTCTCTTCTCAGTAAGCAATGACCACAGTAGTAATAGGGTCTGTCATCGTGAGGATTACATGAGAAACAGATGTGACCGGCCCACAGTCAGTCCTCAGTAAGCACCAGAGGCTCTTACCAGCTTGAGGCGTGCATGTGTCTACAAGGGCGGCAAGATTGAGGGTATTCTCCAGAAATCAGAGAAGTTCCAGTCCTACTTGAAGAAGCGGATGAATCTGGGTGAGCGATTCGGACCTCTGGACCCCAGGGAAGGAAGAGGAAACGTTCTGGGGGCAGCAACAGGGGAGGGAGACTTGAGTCTGGAGACCTGGTTCACTGCTCAGTGGCCAAGAAGCTGTTCCCCACGGGTAGCCTTGCGGCCCATCCTTTGGGTCCGTGGACACTCCTCCCAGCACCGGTGCAGGCAGGCCAGAGGAGCTGGGGGCTTTCCCTAGCTGGGGGAGAACATTCCCCTCGCCCCCATCCCCAGGGCAGCCCCGCTTCACGTCTCTCGCTTGTTTCTGTGTTCTCCCCTGGCACTTCCCCAGTGCCTGGCTCTGGGTGAGTGGAAGTGATAGGTGCCAGGGAGCAGCCGTGGCCTCGGGTGGGGGGCGGGGGGGAATCAGTTGCAGCAGCCTCCTGCCACCCCTTCCCACTGCTCACCCGCAGGGCAGGGCGAATGAAGCCACTGTCTAAATATTCTAAATATGCACGACCTGAGAATGGGGGGCGAAGGCTAGGGAAAGAAACACCGTGCGGCAATTCAGGATCACTTCATTCATGATTCCCAGCTTCCTAAAAAAGCTTGGGCCACGTGAGCTACTGCGAGGCACAAATCACGTTGGGTGTGGGATGGTCCCTTCCTTGGCAAGCAGGACGGAGGCTTAGTTTCCGGGCATTTGCTTGACTCCTGTCATCGGGAACGTGACAACCAGCTTAGCCCAGCTCAGTGCCGAGATTTGGGGGATCTGGCCCACTCATGGCTGCGCCTCCCCCACGTCGCCCAGGGTGGTTCTCTCAGATGTGTCCTGTCGCTGCTGTGTGCTGACTGTTCCAGACAGAGCGCAGGCGAGGCTGTGGGGGTGGTTGGCGCACCAGGCGCAGGAGGCAGCTCGGGCCTGCCAGTGCCTGCCTTTTCTGGAAGCCCACACAGGCAGCTTCCGGCTGGCCCACAGGGGACACGGTTCCTGTTTAGAGGGAGCAGGCCTGTGCCTCTGCCATGGAGGCTACAGAGGAAATAAGGGGCAAGGCTGGGCTTGTGGATCCTCTGGGCAGGGGAGCAGGGCACAGACAGCCATATGCTGTGGCCTTGAGGGCCATCTGTCTTTAGGCTGCTGCTAATGCCATCCGTGCAGTACCCCAACTCAATTCTGTTTGGCTCTGAGAGGTACCATGTAATTACCTTAATCTCTGGTCTATTTCCCTTCTTGTATGTTGTTCAGATCAATGTTCAAACTACTTTGGTGTCTTTGAGCTCACACTGACCTTCAGCAAAAGGCAACTACTCCCTGAAAGGTAGTGTTCCTGGGTTCAGACATGCAGGTTGTGCACTGCACAAGTGAGACTATGTAAAGAGACATCTTTCACATCATAGAGGTTGTAGGTTTGTGTATTTATGATGACAGTTATCCAACAGATGGCAGTAAAGTGTCTTGAGAAAGGAAGCCTTTTTCTAATTTGTCAAAAGCACCCTATGAACTAATGGTAGCTCCCTAAAAGGCCAGACAGAAATCAGTTCTAGGGAGAATGTTAATAGCATTGATTAAACCACAGGCCGACCTCAGAACTGGCTAGGGCAACAATTCCTGTCATCCATCACTAGGTCATGTTGGTCCCACGCTTGCTCGGGAAGCACAGTGAACTTGCTAGCCCCTCCTCCAACTTGACCTTCCCCTCTCTTTTCATCTCTGTTCCTTGCTCACTGTCAGGCAGGCAAGGAGCTGAAGGCACAATACCCGAGGTTGCAGAACTGGTGCTGCCATCTGTCCCCACCTTTAGGAAACCCCAGCCGAGCCCCCCCATTCTCCACTGCACTCGGGAACATTGAGCTCAGCCCAATCACCCAGCATTGCATGGGCAGGGAAAGCTGGCCCTGCCTACCCACACTGGGCACAGGACATGCTCCTCACCCCCTCCAGCCCAACAGAAAAAGGGCAATAGTTCCCCAATCTTCAGAGCTTTGAGCTGCTTCGCTGGTGAATAGAGTGTGCTGTGATTACCCTGCGGCAGCACCAAGCCACTCGGAGCCTGTTCCAGGCCGCAGCGCGGAGAGTTACCTGAAGTTCCTGCCTAGACACACAGAAGAGGACCTGAAAGCCCAAGGCAGCCTGGGGCAGCTGGTGGCCAACGACAAGTACGGTGGCCGACTGGGTGTAGCTTTGCGAGGATCTGGAGCTAACAAAGACGTTTTACACTTTTTAAGGGCTGTAAAGAACTAAAACAAGAACAACAGCTGATGACACAGGAAAGTTACACGAGGTTCCGAGGTCTGTTGCCCACAAAGTTTATGGCACAAGGCCATGCCCCTTTGCTGACGTAGTTTTTACGTAGCGTCGTAGCTGCCGCGTTTCCCTTCCCGCCGTTTGAGTTTCTCTAGGTGAACCCGCATCCGGAGCGAGCGGATGATCCTCGCTCTGATCCAGGGTCGGAAGGTGAGTAGTAGTGTAACATGCGTCGTTCTCTTCCCTTCGTAATCACGCAGCTCTTGTCCTCCCCCATCTTCAGGAGAAGGGTGAGTACAGGGCAGGAAGGAATTTTGAGAGAGGGAGACCGCGTTCACCTCGCTGTTATTACCGCGTATTATTACGGTCGTAACACGATTAGTTACTGTTGGTAAACTCTTACTGTGCCTACTTTAGAAGTCAGACTGTGTCACAGTATGTATGGATAGGAGAAAACCTAGTTTATAAAGCGTTCCGTGTCAGGGTTGCAGGCATCCTCCAGGGGTCTTGGACTGGCCCTGCAGGGAAGTGGCGGTGGGGGGCGTGGGGAAGGCGTGGAAGACTCCTGTATTGCGTGTGGGCTGCTTTCATGATACAGCCGCGGAGTGGAATAGTTGCAACAGAGGCCGGGCAGCCTGCAAAGCCTAAAATATTTACCACCTGGCACCTTACGGACAGGTTTTGCCTACCCCTGACATAGAGAATGAGAGGCAATGGCACGCTCTAAAAAAGAGCCCTGACTTCAGAGGCAGGAGACCTGGCTTTGAGCCCCTCTTGCATCATTTAGCAGCTGTGTGTCCCCCGGGAAGCCACCTTGCCCTCTGAGCCTCTGTTTCCCCATCTGTAAACGAGAATGTCAACAGTATCTGTCCTGCCTGTATCATGTGGCCATTGTACGGCTCAGATGTCGTCGAGGACGTGCAGGGACCTCGTGAGCTGCAAGGCCTGGGTGACTGTTGCCTATTATTTGCCCTAGAAGGTGGGCCAGTCCTGGCCCGTCCTCCTTCAAGTCCTTCCTCCCATCCCCGTTCTCTGTCCTGCCTTGTTCCCTTCTGGCCCCCGGGGCGGGGATTTCTACTGGCCTCGGACCTTTCCCTCTGGCCCTGTTGCTCTCGCCAGGAAGGCAGCCACATTTCACATATGGGCATTTTGCTCTCACATGGATCACCAGATCCAAGGGGTGAATTCAACACATAAAAACCCACTTGTGACCAGAATTGCAAGTTTGTGCTCATTGAAATTCTGATCACGGGGAACTGGGGGGCTCTCGTGACCACTTGGGAGGAAGGCTTGATGCACTGTGCTGACAGTCTGGCAGCCGGGAGAGAATGAAGCCCTGCTTTTATCCCGTCTTGCTCTTTCCACTGTATATGCATTTAATCACAATTTCGGGTTGGCGCTGGGCCCTCGGCCTTGTTTGGAAAATGGCAAATCAGATAGTGTGGGGGTTCTGCTTGAAGAGGAAATGTGGACGAAAAGCAGGAGAACAGTAATATAATAAGGCTCATTGTCTGTCTTCGGGGCCTTTTACAGAGTGGTTTTGTGAGGTGTGCCTTGCCTGCCCCGCTGCAGCCCTCAGCCTTTCCCCAGTGTGGTCAGAGGTCATCTGGCACATGGCGGGGGGGGGGGGGGTGTCTTGCTTCTCACTCAGCCAACTATGTGGAGAACCGGGGCCCCATCTTGCCGTAGAGAGTTCTGCAGAGGTGAGAGAACAGTCCAGCCTTATTCCAGAACCGATTTCCTACTGCATTCTGTTCAGCTGACTTTCTGACCCCTGGGCTTGGGCCCTTTGTCCACCTCAGCCAGAGAGTTCTGGAAGCTCCTTCCACCCTTGGCTTGTCTCCTACATTGCCTCATTCCAGCCCTGATGACTCCTTCTCTGGACTTCCCTGGGACTGGGATGCTGTGTGTTCCTTAAACCCTGCATAGGGTCCTGCTCCCCAGGCCTGCCTGTACCAGCCTCGGGCACCTCCCCTGTACTTTGAGGGGCCCCCTCCATCTCTTGGCTTCTCTCTCTAGTCTGCAGGCTGCCTTTCCCGGTCAAATGTCATGGAATTGCAGATTGAAAAGGACCCTTAGTGTTCTCACATTCTCTCACCTCTGGCATTTTCTTTACAGCCTCCCTGACAGATGGCTCTCCACCAAAGTGCTTGTCACAAAGTGACTGCTTAGATGTCTCTAGGGATGGGAAACTCACTTCCCCCAAGGGCATCCCATGCCTTTGTTGGATAGCCCCAGGTATTAGAAAACGTTTCTTTTGGTGAGCTAAAATATCTTTCTTTATAATTCAAGTGCTAAGTCTAATTCTGCCTTTTGGAATGATGCAGAATGTCTGCTACTCCTGCCCTGAGTGCTCCCCTATCCCCCCTCATCCTTTCTCCTGCTGCCCTGTGCCCAGTGCTGTCTGGCGTCCTCTTGCCCTCTGACTGACTGATGCTCAGCGGTGGCCTTTAGCGCCTCCCCCACCCCCCTGGTATCACCAGCCAGGGGGCCCTGGGCATCTTGTCACCCTGCAGAGGGGACTTGCTTCTGTGTGAAGTGAGCCCCAGACTGGACCTGAGAAAGGATGTGAGCCAAAATGAATGGTTCTCAGAGACCCTGCCAACCAGGAGAGGAGAGAACAACCCCGCAGCCAGGGGCCTCTGCAACTTGAAAGATGATCAGGAGCAGGGGCGGCTGGACACGGCCAAGGCCTTCTTGGTTCTTCACAGCCGTGTGTCTCAGGAGCTTCCGGGGGCGGGGGTGGGGGGTGGGGGGAGGGAACCTGGAAATTGCCTTGTCAGCAAGCTAGCCTAAATATGGCCCAGATTTCAAGCCACTGACCTCGGGGTTGCCTGAGTCTGACCTCTTCTGAAGACCATGGTTCTGCCTCCCATCTCAGGGGGGCTTCATGGGGATCCGAGGCGGGGGGCGGGGTGAGAATCTCGGAGATCTTCAGTTGGGGACAGGATTGGAGGGTCTTCCCTCTCTTGTGATGGGTCCCACCGAGTGAGGTTTGAGGGGAGAATCACTGCCTCCTGGCTCAGGTTCTCAGCAGGTTAAAGATCAGCCTTCAGGGCTGTGGCGTATGTCGGAGGGTGTCCTCTATGGGTGCCCTGCCACATTCTGCGTCGTGTTGTCTCTAGATGGCAGAGGCGGGGCAGGATTCGAGATGGGGTTGGAGTGAAATTAGGTTTTCTCCTTATCGCCCCCACCTCTCACTCCTTTGCACTGAGCAACTTCCCCAGGACTTTGAGCTTTATGAAGTTCGACTCAAGTTGTTTTCCGATACACTTAGTGAGGCTCTAGTATGTGCCCAGCACTGTGCTAGGGAACGTGTGTGGGGGGAGCCATATGTGAAAAGGAAGTCCCGCCTCAGACCTCTTGTAAATTCCTGAAAATCTTAGAAGCCTCACCTGCAGGAAACACCAGACTGCACAAGGCAGTCCTTGGTGAACTTGGAAATCATCGGCACAGACAACATAGCAGAACCAAGGAATTCAGGGGAGAAAGGCCCAGGGGGCTAGGACATCAGGGAAGGCCCCAAGGAGACCGTGGGTAGAGGGGCTGGAACTCTGGGCCTCAATTAAAACAGTTCTATTTTGTTTTTATTGAGGTGTAATTGACATGAAACATTATATTTGTTTCAGGTATACGAAATAGTGATTTGATGTGTGTACATATTGTGAAATAATCACCCAAGTCTAGTTAATAGCCATCACCACGTATAATTACGACTTTTGTGATAAGAACTTTTAACATCTACTCTCTCAGTAACTTCACATATGCAATGCAGTGTTATTAATTATAGTTGCCATGCTGTACATCCCATGTCATGATTTCTTTACCTTATAACTGGGAGTTTGTACCTTTTTTAAGTTTTTTTTTTTTTTTTTGTTTTTTTTTGTTTTTTTTTTATCTTGAGAGACACACAGTGTGAGTGGGACGGGGCAGAGAGAGGGAGAGGGAATCCCAGGCAGGCTCCACACTCAGTGCAGAGCCCAATGTGGGGCTTGAACTCATGTAACTGTGAGATCATGACCTGAGCCAAAACCAAGAGTCAGACACTTAAGTGACTGAGCCACCCAGGTGCCCCGAGTTGGTACATTAAAAAAAAAAAAATGTTTTTTTTAATGTTTTCACCTATTTATTTATTTTAAAGGTTTATTTATTTATTTTTTTTTTTTTTATGAAGTTTATTGACAAATTGGTTTCCATACAACACCCAGTGCTCATCCCAAAAGGTGCCCTCCTCACTACCCATCACCCACCCGCCCCTCCCTCCCACCCCCCATCAACCCTCAGTTTGTTCTCAGTTTTTAACAGTCTCTTATGCTTTGGCTCTCTCCCACTCTAACGTCTTTTTTTTTTTTCTCCCTTCCCCTCCCCCATGGGTTCCTGTTGAGTTTCTCAGGATCCACATAAGAGTGAAACCATATGGTATCTGTCTTTCTCTGTATGGCTTATTTCACTTAGCATCACACTCTCCAGTTCCATCCACGTTGCTACAAAAGGCCATATTTCATTTTTTCTCATTGCCACGTAGTATTCCATTGTGTATATAAACCACAATTTCTTTATCCATTCATCAGTTGATGGACATTTAGGCTCTTTCCATAATTTGGCTATTGTTGAGAGTGCTGCTATGAACATTGGGGTACAAGTGCCCCTATGCATCAGTACTCCTGTATCCCTTGGGTAGATTCCTAGCAGTGCTATTGCTGGGTCATAGGGTAGGTCTATTTTTAATTTTCTGAGGAACCTCCACACTGTTTTCCAGAGCGGCTGCACCAATTTGCATTCCCACCAACAGTGCAAGAGGGTTCCCGTTTCTCCACATCCTCTCCAGCATCTATAGTCTCCTGATTTGTTCATTTTGGCCACTCTGACTGGCGTGAGGTGATACCTGAGTGTGGTTTTGATTTGTATTTCCCTGATAAGGAGCGACGCTGAACATCTTTTCATGTGCCTGTTGGCCATCTGGATGTCTTCTTTAGAGAAGTGTCTATTCATGTTTTCTGCCCATTTCTTCACTGGGTTATTTGTTTTTCGGGTGTGGAGTTTGGTGAGCTCTTTATAGATTTTAGATACTAGCCCTTTGTCCGATATGTCATTTGCAAATATCTTTTCCCATTCCGTTGGTTGTCTTTTAGTTTTGTTGGTTGTTTCCTTTGCTGTGCAGAAGCTTTTTATCTTCATAAGGTCCCAGTAATTCACTTTTGCTTTTAATTCCCTTGCCTTTGGGGATGTGTCGAGTAAGAGATTGCTACGGCTGAGGTCAGAGAGGTCTTTTCCTGCTTTCTCCTCTAAGGTTCTGATGGTTTCCTGTCTCACATTTAGGTCCTTTATCCATTTTGAGTTTATTTTTGTAAATGGTGTGAGAAAGTGGTCTAGTTTCAACCTTCTGCATGTTGCTGTCCAGTTCTCCCAGCACCATTTGTTAAAGAGGCTGTCTTTTTTCCATTGGATGTTCTTTCCTGCTTTGTCAAAGATGAGTTGGCCATATGTTTGTGGGTCTAGTTCTGGGGTTTCTATTCTATTCCATTGGTCTGTGTGTCTGTTTTTGTGCCAATACCATGCTGTCTTGATGATGACAGCTTTGTAGTAGAGGCTGAATTCTGGGATTGTGATGCCTCCTGCTTTGGTCTTCTTCTTCAAAATTCCTTTGGCTATTCGGGGCCTTTTGTGGTTCCATATGAATTTTAGGATTGCTTGTTCTAGTTTCGAGAAGAATGCTGGTGCAATTTTGATTGGGATTGCATTGAATGTGTAGATAGCTTTGGGTAGTATTGACATTTTGACAATATTTATTTTTCCAATCCATGAGCAGGGAATGTCTTTCCATTTCTTTAAATCTTCTTCAATTACCTTCATAAGCTTTCTATAGTTTTCAGCATACAGATCCTTTACATCTTTGGTTAGATTTATTCCTAGGTATTTTATGCTTTTTGGTGCAATTGTGAATGGGATCAGTTTCTTTATTTGTCTTTCTGTTGCTTCATTGTTAGTGTATAAGAATGCAACTGATTTCTGTACATTGATTTTGTATCCTGCAACTTTGCTGAATTCATGTATCAGTTCTAGCAGACTTTTGGTGGAGTCTATCGGATTTTCCATGTATAATATCATGTCATCTGCAAAAAGCGAAAGCTTGACTTCATCTTTGCCAATTTTGATGCCTTTGATTTCCTTTTGTTGTCTGATTGCTGATGCTAGAACTTCCAGCACTATGTTAAATAACAACGGTGAGAGTGGGCATCCCTGTCGTGTTCCTGATCTCAGGGAAAAAGCTCTCAGTTTTTCCCCGTTGAGGATGATGTTAGCTGTGGGCTTTTCATAAATGGCTTTTATGATCTTTAAGTATGTTCCTTCTATCCCGACTTGCTCAAGGGTTTTTATTAAGAAAGGGTGCTGGATTTTATCAAAGGCCTTTTCTGCATCGATTGACAGGATCATATGGTTCTTCTCTTTTTTTTTGTTAATGTGATGTATCACGTTGATTGATTTGCGAATGTTGAACCAGCCCTGCATCCCAGGAATGAATCCCACTTGATCATGGTGAATAATTCTTTTTATATGCTGTTGAATTCGATTTGCTAGTATCTTATTGAGAATTTTGGCATCCATATTCATCAGGGATATTGGCCTGTAGTTCTCTTTTTTTACTGGGTCTCTGTCTGGTTTAGGAATCAAAGTAATACTGGCTTCATAGAATGAGTCTGGAAGTTTTCCTTCCCTTTCTATTTCTTGGAATAGCTTGAGAAGGATAGGTATTATCTCTGCTTTAAACGTCTGGTAGAACTCCCCTGGGAAGCCATCTGGTCCTGGACTCTTATTTGTTGGGAGATTTTTGATAACCGATTCAATTTCTTCGCTGGTTATGGGTCTGTTCAAGCTTTCTATTTCCTCCTGATTGAGTTTTGGAAGAGTGTGGGTGTTCAGGAATTTGTCCATTTCTTCCAGGTTGTCCAATTTGTTGGCATATAATTTTTCATAGTATTCCCTGATAATTGTTTGTATCTCTGAGGGATTGGTTGTAATAATTCCATTTTCATTCATGATTTTATCTATTTGGGTCATCTCCCTTTTCTTTTTGAGAAGCCTGGCTAGAGGTTTGTCAATTTTGTTTATTTTTTCAAAAAACCAACTCTTGGTTTCGTTGATCTGCTCTACAGTTTTTTTAGATTCTATATTGTTTATTTCTGCTCTGATCTTTATTATTTCTCTTCTTCTGCTGGGTTTAGGCTGCCTTTGCTGTTCTGCTTCTAGTTCCTTTAGGTGTGCTGTTAGATTTTGTATTTGGGATTTTTCTTGTTTCTTGAGATAGGCCTGGATTGCGATGTATTTTCCTCTCAGGACTGCCTTCGCTGCGTCCCAAAGCGTTTGGATTGTTGTATTTTCATTTTCGTTTGTTTCCATATATTTTTTGATTTCTTCTCTAATTGCCTGGTTGACCCACTCATTCGTGAGTAGGGTGTTCTTTAACCTCCATGCTTTTGGAGGTTTTCCAGACTTTTTCCTGTGGTTGACTTCAAGCTTCATAGCATTGTGGTCTGAAAGTATGCATGGTATAATTTCAATTCTTGTAAACTTATGAAGGGCTGATTTGTGACCCAGTATATGATCTATCTTGGAGAATGTTCCATGTGCACTCGAGAAGAAAGTATATTCTGTTGCTTTGGGATGCAGAGTTCTAAATATATCTGTCAAGTCCATCTGATCCAGTGTCTCATTCAGGGCCCTTGTTTCTTTATTGACCGTGTGTCTAGATGATCTATCCATTTCTGTAAGTGGGGTGTTAAAGTCCCCAGCAATTACCACATTCTTATCAATAAGGTTGCTTATGTTTATGAGTAGTTGTTTTATATATTTGGGGGCTCCGGTATTCGGCGCATAGACATTTATAATTGTTAGCTCTTCCTGATGGATAGACCCTGTAACTATTATATAATGTCCTTCTTCATCTCTTGTTACAGCCTTTAATTTAAAGTCTAGTTTGTCTGATATAAGTATGGCTACTCCAGCTTTCTTCTGGCTTCCAGTAGCATGATAAATAGTTCTCCATCCCCTCACTCTGAATCTAAAGGTGTCCTCAGGTCTAAAATGAGTCTCTTGTAGACAGCAAATAGATGGGTCTTGTTTTTTTATCCATTCTGATACCCTATGTCTTTTGGTTGGCGCATTTAATCCATTTACATTCAGTGTTATTATAGAAAGATACGGGTTTAGAGTCATTGTGATGTCTGTATGTTTTATGCTTGTAGTGATGTCTCTGGTACTTTGTCTCACAGGGTCCCCCTTAGGATCTCTTGTAGGGCTGGTTTAGTGGTGACAAATTCCTTCAGTTTTTGTTTGTTTGGGAAGACCTTTATCTCTCCTTCTATTCTAAATGACAGACTTGCTGGATAAAGGATTCTTGGCTGCATATTTTTGCTGTCTAGCACCCTGAAAATCTCGTGCCAATTCTTTCTGGCCTGCCAAGTTTCAAAAGAGAGATCAGTCACGAGTCTTATAGGTCTCCCTTTATATGTGAGGGCACGTTTACCCCTTGCTGCTTTCAGAATTTTCTCTTTATCCTTGTATTTTGCCAGTTTCACTATGATATGTCGTGCAGAAGATCGATTCAAGTTACGTCTGAAGGGAGTTCTCTGTGCCTCTTGGATTTCAATGCCTTTTTCCTTCCCCAGTTCAGGGAAGTTCTCAGCTATGATTTCTTCAAGTACCCCTTCAGCACCTTTCCCTCTCTCTTCCTCCTCTGGGATACCAATTATGCGTAAATTATTTCTTTTTAGTGTATCACTTAGTTCTCTAATTTTCCCCTCATACTCCTGGATTTTTTTATCTCTCTTTTTCTCAGCTTCCTCTTTTTCCATAACTTTATCTTCTAGTTCACCTATTCTCTCCTCTGCCTCTTCCATCCGAGCTGTGGTTGTTTGCATTTTGTTTTCCATTTCCTTTAAAGCGTTTTTCAGCTCCTCGTGCCTGTTCATTAGTCCCCTGATGTCTGTAGCAAGAGATTCTCTGCTGTCCTGTATGCTGTTTTCCAGCCCAGCGATTAATTTTATGACTATTATTCTAAATTCACTTTCTGTTATATTATTTAAATCCTTTTTGATCAGCTCATTAGCTGTTGTTATTTCCTGGAGATTCTTCTGGGGGGAATTCTTCCGCTTGGTCATTTTGGATAGTCCCTGGTGTGGTGAGGGCCTGCAGGGCACTTCCCCTGTGCTGTGGTGTATAACTGGAGTTGGTGGGCGGGGCCGCAGTCCGACCTGATGTCTGCCCCCAGCCCACCGCTGGGGCCACAGTCAGACTGGTGTGTGCCTTCTCTTCCCCTCTCCTAGGGGCGGGATTCACTGTGGGGTGGCGTGGCCCGTCTGGGCTACTTGCACACTGCCAGGCTTGTGATGCTGGGGATCTGGCGTATTAGCTGGGGTGGGAAGGCAAGGTGCACGGCGGCAGGGGGGGCAGGCTTAGCTCGCTTCTCCTTAGGTGATCCACTTCAGGAGGGGCCCTGTGCAGCCGGAGAGAGTCAGATCGCTGCCGGAGGTTTGGCTCCGCAGAAGCACAGAGTTGGGTGTTCGCGCGGAGCGAGCAATTTCCCTGGCCGGAGCCGGTTCCCTTTGGGATTTTGGCTGGGGGATGGGCGGGGGAGATGGCGCTGGAGAGCGCCTTTGTTCCCCGCCAAACTGAGCTCTGTCGTCCGGGGGCTCCGCAGCTCACCCTCCCTTTGTCCTCCAGCCTTCCCGCTTTCTGAGCAGAGCTGTTAACTTATGACCTCCCAGACGCTAAGTCGCGCTTGCTGTCGGAACACAGTCCGTCAGGCCCCTCCGCTTTTGCAAGCCGGACTCGGGGGCTCTGCTTGGCCGGCGAGCCGCCCCTCCGCCCCGGCTCCCTCCCGCCAGTCCGTGGAGCGCGCACCGCCTCGCCGCCCTTCCTACCCTCTTCCGTGGGCCTCTCGTCTGCACTTGGGCCCGGTGACTCTGTTCTGCTAATCCTCTGGCGGTTTTCTGGGTTATTTAGGCAGGTGTAGGTGGAATCTAAGTGATCAGCAGGACGCGCGGTGAGCCCAGCGTCCTCCTACGCCGCCATCTTCCTCAGGTTTATTTATTTTTGAGAGAGACAGAGACAGAATGCGAGTGGGTTGGGGCAAAGAGAGAGGGAGGCACAGAATCCAAAGCAGGCTCCAGGCTCTGAGCTGTCAGCACAGAGCCCGACGCGGGGCTCAAACTCAGGAGCTGTGAGATCACAACCTGAGCCGAAGTCGGACGCTCAACCGACTGAGCCACCCAGGCACCCCTCATTTATTTTTGAGAGAGACAGAGCACGAGTAAGGGAAGGACAGAGAAAGAGGGAGACACAGAATCTGAAGCAGGCTCCAGGCTCTGAGCTGTCAGCACAGAGCCCAACACGGGGCTCAAACTCACGAACCATGAGATCATGACCTGAGCCCAAGCCAGACATGTAACCGGCTGAGCCACCTAGGAGCCCCAGAGTTTGTACATTTTGACTCCCTTCACCCATTTTGCACACCCCCTTATACCCCACCTCTGGTAACCACCAATCTGTTCTCTGTATCTATGAATTTGGGTTGTTTCTTTTTTATTTTTGTTTTGGGGATTTGGGGGGTGTTTTTGTTGTTTGGTTTTTAGATTCCACATATCAGTGGAATCATGCTATGTTTGTCTTTCTGTGACAGGCTTTTTTCACTTAGCAAAATGCCCTCAAGCTCCGTTCATGTTGTTGCAAATGTCAAGATTCTCTTCTTGGAATGCTGTTCATGGCGGAATAGTATTCCATTGTAACAATTATAACACAACTTCCTTATCTATTCTTCCATGGATGGACACTTAGATTTTTTCCATGTCATGGCTATCATAAGGAATGCTGCAGTAAACGTGAGGGTACAGATACCTTTTTGAGTTAGTGAAACACCTCTAATTTTTATTAACTTCACGTATTGGGAGTAAGAAATCTGAACAAAATTCTTCTACATAAAAAATAGAAAGTCTTTGAAGGAAGGGAGGAGGGAAAGGAAAATTGCCTTAGCCCTCGGAATCGTTGGGACCCAAAGAAAGTCTAGAGGAGTCTTCCTTCCCATACACACACCAGCGCCTGTCCTTTGCTCCCCATCCTAAGGCGGGCTCCAGCTGGGGAGACCTAGGTGGGCTCAGCATGTTGGTGAAGTTTACAGTGAGCCCATCTCCCCTACAAGGCCTTGGGCAAGGCTGAGGCATTTGTGGGTTACAGTGCATGGGTTTCCGCTCAGCAGTTGGGGGAAAGATAGAAGAAGCGATACAGATCTTTAAGTAAGGTAACCACGAAGCACGCATGCGCTGGCTACTCTTGGTGCCCTAGTCTTTGCATTGGTTATGGCCCTGACAGTTTACATATAGATTTGATTTTCACATGCAGAATGTATTTTCCCCAAGTAATTTTTACACTGTGATGTATGTGGAGAACAGATTGGAGAAGGCAGAGTAGATGTGCAGTGGGCCCAGTAAGAAGCATTTCAATATCCAGGGGAGATTGGCTGGTGGTCTGGTTCAGTGTGGCATTTGGGCTGATTCTTGCATCCCAAGGCAGTATGAAAACAGAAGTTTCCTCTACCTCTGATTTATGCTCTGCACACCGTTTAGCTTTAGCAGTGACCATTTGACTTTTCTTTTCTTTCCAGCTTTATTGGGATATAACTGACATATAACATTGTGTGAGTTTAAGGTGTGCGATGTGTTGATTTGATACACGTATATACTAGCAATGACCATTTGGAACCAATGTCAGGCAACTTGTTTCTTGCTCTGTTTTTGACAGCGATGGTGACACTTCCTGTATTGCTGGAGGGAAGGGTAGGTGATGTGGTAGCTGCCTTGGGGCCTTTGTTCTTCTTTCTCGAGATCCTAATGAGCTGGGGCTTTCTCTGTCCTCATTCCCAGGTAACAAGTATGAAGTCAAGGTATACACTGGTGATGTCATTGGTGCAGGGACCGATGCTGATGTCGTCATCAATATCTTCGGAGAGTATGGAGACACGGGTAATGGGTTTGAAATCCTCTCTTCCCTAGCTGTGCCCAGTTCTGCTTCTTAGCTGGGCTCCCCCCCCCCCCACTCCTGGCAGAGGAAGGCAGCTCCAAGTCTCTTCTGTTGAGCAATAATTCTGCCTGTGGTGTGGTTTGTCACAGCCTTCCCTGGGCAGCAAGGTGCTCATCTTGTAAAATGTATGTGTGTGATGTGTTTTCAGAATAAGGTGTTCTTGGGTTCGGGTCTATTTAAAATTGTCCTTCATCCTAGACAAGAACAGACCCAAGCTTTACTTCCATCAGGGAGCTCAACTGTTACTTTCCTAACCTCCTTAAGCTCCATCTTGAGTTATATTTTGAATGTGGCTGGGCATGGCTTGATTCAGTGCACTGGCTTGATGCAGACCAGAATGGGATCAGGGGATAGAATTAGACTTGGCTTCATGGGTGAAGCAAGAGCTGAGGACACAGACATGGCTGCAGGTGTTGGGAGACCATTCAGGCCAGTAGAACTGGGATGGAGAGTCTCTCCTGCTTCTTACAATTTTATGAAATAACAGAGGAGTCAGAAAATCTACCGAGGTGTGAACTTTGGACACAATGTATTAAAGAATTCAGAATGCATTGCTGAGCTTACAAGAGGAGAAGAGAAATCTCCAGGTGCCAGAAATGAAGAGGGAGCTCAAAACCAAAGTATTAGCTCTGAATTGGTGCTGTGGCTCTTGGAAGGAGGGACCTTTCATGTTCAGTTATCTACAGGCTAGATTGTCATCCCCATTTGGGGTCAGAAAATGAGATTTCGTCCTGCATGAAGCAAGACAGGCAAAATTAGAACCGCATATAAAGCCAGGAGCCCTGAAAGTTCACAGGAACATCTTCAGTGAAAAAATAGGCCAGGAAAAAATTTGCTCATCAGTACAGTAACCTTATCTCTGCAAGAGCTCTAGATTGAAAAGACAGTTGCTGAGAAATCGATACCTCCTGCTTGCATACATGTGGGCTTGACCTCCGATTTTACACTACAGGTGTGATTTGGGAACCCCCACTCCCCCAAAGGACACAAAATTGGTTCCGTGCCAGTAATACCCTTGGGAGTTTACAGAAGCATTATATAACATTCCCAAAGATAAGGTACTGGAGATGACTTCACTTTCCAAAATTACCAAACAGTCAAGGACATAATCCACCATGACTAAACATCAGCGGACACAACAGATTAAATCCTGCAGAATTTCAGATAATAGAGTAATCTGAGAAAAACTATAGTTGAAGAATGTTTAAATGGACTAGAGACATGAACAAAACAATGGAAGAAAATAAAAAGGCCCCATGAAAAATATAGTAAACAGAAATATAGAAAATGAAAATGTAGTTACCAAATATAAACACTTAATGGATGTGCTAGGCAACACAATTAGAAACCCTGAATAGAGATTATAAACTGTAACACAAATAAGAGCAAAATACTCAGATATAGCAGAGGTATAAAGAGTTGGAAAATATAAATGAGAGGTCATGAGATATGTAGGACAGAGTAAGTTGTGATAGATGTTGAACAGGAGTTCCAAATAGAGAACCCATAGAATAAGCAAGAGGATATATTTGAAGAGATAATGGCTGAAACTTTTTCGGAATTGAGCAAAGATACGGATTTTCAGATTAAAGTAACAGAAGGAATCAGTGAGCAGCATGAATGAAAACAAATCCATATTTAGATACATTGTGGTAAAACCAAAGGCAAAGGGAAAGATCTTAAAAGTAACCAGATTTGGCAGATTCTCTTCCACAGAAACAATTAGGTTGATAGCAAATTCCTGTCTGCTACCTACACAAGGTCATAAGTTCATGGAATAATAGCTTTAGCGTTCTGAGCAAGAATATATATCAACCTAGAACTCTAGATCCAGTTAGGTTATCATTCCAGAGGGAGGGCAAAATTAATGAATTGCCTTGCAAACAAAGAGAAATAGTTACCACTCATAGACTTAAGCAGCCACTGAAGAATATGCTTTAAGAAAAAGGAAATCTGGGGCACCTGGGTGGCTCAGTCAGTTAAGCATCCGACTTTGGCTCAGGTCATGATCTCGCGGTTTGTGGGTTTGAGCCCCACTTGGGCCCTGTGCTGACAGCTCTGTGCTGTCTCCCTCTCTCTCTCCCCCTCCCCCGCTCGCACTCTGTGCACACTCTCTCTCAAAAATAAACATTAAAAAAAATGAAAAAACATTAAAAAAATAGTAAAAAGAAAAAGGAAATCATGCCCACAAGACAGGTAAAGCAGGGAAGAAAGTGAGCAAAACTATTGATAATTATGTGACAAAGGTAAGCAAGCACTGACTGTAGTAAACAATTCTAATAATGACTATCATTACGGCATGAGAAAATGTGGACCCAAAATACTCAAACACAGTAATCTTAAGGAAGGTGGATAATGAAAGTTAAATCATAATTAGGTTCTTGGCCACAGTTCATTCCCCAAGTGATAGGAGAGTAGAGACATTGATGAACTTTAGACCTCAGTGAGTCCAGTATGCATATTAAAATTGTAAAAGTACCCATGCCCCCCCCAATGCAAAATGTGTAACTTCTAAACCAATAGAGGGAATAAAGAGAATAAAGCCTCAATAAAATGCAATAGAAGGCAGGAAATGAGGAAAGGGGAACAAAGAGAAAGAATGGCCAATCATAAAAAAAAGTAAATGTATAATAATCACAATAAATACAAATAAACTAAACCCATCATTGAAAGGATAGTGTTTTCATATTAAATGAAAAGAAAGAAAAATCCAGCTTAAACATGTGATGCCGAAGGGCTGAGAATAAATAAAACTGAATGACATGTGTCAAGAGCATGTCAGTAACACAGAAGATGGTTGTGTAGCCATATTATTATTCGTCAAGTTAAACTTTAAGGCAGAAACCACTTTGTGAGAAGTAAAAGTATGTCGGACAATGACAAAAGGAACAATGAACCTACAAGATGTAATAATTATGAACGCTTATAAATTTTACAGCATATTCCCAAAATATGGGAAACAGAAATTAGCTAAGTTCTTGAAGAAACGTGACGAATGCGTAAGTATAATGGAAGATTTTAATACATCACTCTCAATAACTGATAAGTAAAATGGATAAAAATTTAGTATGGATACAGAAGACTTTAACTACACAGTTAATAAGCTTGATCTACTGGATCTATGTAGATTCCTGTGTCCAACTGGTAGAGAATACACATTCTTTTCAAGCACTTAATGACCACATACTAAACCACAAAGCATATCTTAACAAACTGAAATTAAGCAATAAGACAGAGACAAGATTCTTTGATCACAGTCAGTAAAATTAGAAGAAACTCCAACCTCTCAGTCCATTTGGAAACAAATTTTAACTTTCATGAAAAATAATCAACTATAAAATTCAGGAGAATGATCAGAACCATGGGAGAGAAAGTTTAATAAAGATGCTGGGTACAAGATTAATAGATAAATCTTAATAGAAACAACAAGCAAACATTTAATTTAAAAATAAATTAATAGCAATATTAAGGTGCCTAATAGCACCTTACAATGGCAATTATAAGGTGCCTAAGAAAAACTAACAAAAAGAGCTTTCTGTAAAGAATATAAATATTTACTTGAGGATATACAAGAATATTTAAACAGAGAAATATGCTCGTGGAGGAGAATGGTCTCAAATTCATTAAGAAGTCAAATTTTCCCAGATTAGCCTATGAATGCAATGCAATTTCAGTTACATTTCCAAAAGGCAATATCCCACAGTTTAAGCTGCTAATAAAATTGCCATCCATAAGGGCTATTTCCAAGACTATTTTGAATAAGGAAAATAATATTAACAATATGAATAAGTGAGGGTATTTACTCTGATCTCTAAAAGATACCACAGATCTCTAAAAACTAAAACAGTGTGGTATTGATAGAAGGAGAAACAAACCAGTGAAACAGAATAGAGTCTAGACCCACACAGAGAGATAGTGTTATAAATCAGAAAGAAAGGATGAAATATTCAATTATTGGTGTGCAAACAATTGTCTTACCATATGAGGAAAGATAAAATTAAATCTTTTTACCTTTCACCATACACAAAGGTAACTTCCAGATGGGCTACAGACTTACATGTGTAAAAGCAACACTATGAAATTTTTAGAAGAAACTTTAAGAGCATGTCTTTTGAATTTCAATTTAGGATGGAGTTTCTTGAACTATTCACTAAAAGCACAAACAACAAAGGAAAATATTTAGAAAGTCTACTAAAACAAAAAAAGTGTCTGTAAAGGGGCGCCTGGGTGGCGCAGTCGGTTAAGCCTCCGACTTCAGCCAGGTCATGATCTCGCGGTCCGGGTCACGATCTCGGGGTCCGTGAGTTCGAGCCCCGCGTCAGGCTCTGGGCTGATGGCTCGGAGCCTGGAGCCTGTTTCTGATTCTGTGTCTCCCTCTCTCTCTGCCCCTCCCCCGTTCATGCTCTGTCTCTCTCTGTCCCAAAAATAAATAAAAACGTTGAAAAAAAAATTAAAAAAAAAAGTGTCTGTATGATAAAAGACACCATAGACAGAGGAGAGGTAATAAAGAATATAAAATATATGAACAGAAAAAATTACAGAAGAGCAGGATCTAAATGGCCAACATATATGGGTATATCTCTCCCCCCCCAAAATATATATGTATATGAACAGTATATATTATAATCTCTCCACATAATCAAGAGAATGTAAATTAAAATCACAATGAGATACTATGGTATATATATTGATATAAACTTTTTAAGTATATATGTTAATGATGATTGTGGGGAATGGGACCCCGAATACACTGCTGGTGATAATTGATGTACAAGCATTTTGGAAGATAATTTTACAATACCTAATACACCAAAGGTGAGCACACCCCAGGACCCAGTGACTCTTTGTAGGTGTCCACTCAGAGCATTTGTCACAGAAATGCAGCAGAAGGCAGTTATGAAAGAGTCCATTTCAGTGCTGTTTACAATAGCAAAAAACCAGACACAACCAAAATGTCTATCAGCAGAAGAAACATTAATAGTATTTTCTTTATTCAATGACTTTTATATAGCAGTTCCGCAAATGACCTCAAGCTACCAGCATCAACAGGGTAATCTCAAAAGCATAATATCAACTGAAAGGAAAGTCAGTTGCACAGGGTATGTTGATGACGATGGTAGGATGATTAGAGAGCGATAGCAACAGCCTCCATCACTAACATAACACTTTCCATGGGTGGGTGTCACCAGCAGTGTTTAGTGTTTACCAATTCAGTTCATCCTCACAACAGGACCCTGTGTGGTGGTGCCATTATCCCCACTGTATAGATGAGGAACCTGAGACAGAGAGATATGCACTGCGATGTTATTTATGTAAATTCTAAAACATGCAAAAATAGCACGTTTTCTTTATGAATACCTCCGTGTGCAAACAAAAATTCACGGGGACGATACATATCGCTTGGGGATAGTGTTTATTTAGGGGAGGGAGAAGGCGGGGGAAGGCAGGATGGCCAGTGAGACTGTAGACTTACCAGTTACCTCTTCAAGACAGAGAAAGGTCTAAAGCAAATTAGACAAAGTGTTAGCATCTGTTCTGCCTCTGAAATCTGGGCAGTGGGTGTACAGATGTCTTCCTTTTTTTTAATGTTTTTAAAATTATTTATTTTTGAGAGAGAGAGAGGGAGCATGAGTGGGGGAGGGGGAGAGAGAGAGGGAGACAGAAGATCCGAAGCAGGCTCTGCACTGACAACAGTGAGCCCGAGGTGGGTCTCAAACTCAGGACCTGAGCCGAAGTTGGAGGCTCAACCGACTGAGCCAACCAGGCACCCCTCTACAGATGTTTTATACTACTTTCTGTACGGTTTTGAGTTTTTGCCATTTAAAACGTAGAAAGATTTAAAGAATTAAATTTTAGAAGAGAAGGCGAATGGATGGCATCAGCACGGAGCTGGTGCTTAGGTGGGGCCATAAGGGTTAATATGTAAGCTTGGGAACATAATAATGGAAAATTGAAAAGCAGAAAGAACAGGTTAGAATGGATCCTAATGACGTGGGGGTACACATGTGGTTACCAGGATGGGAACTCCAGACTAAGATAGAAATCAGAAGCCCAGTTGTGGGACCTGGGCACAAGCCACACACAGGACAAGCTTGACTGGAGGTTGCCACAAGAGATTTACAGAGCCCAGAGATCTCAGGGTAAAGCTATTCTTGTTGACTTAAAAAAAAAAAAAATTTAACACTGTTGTTAGAGTAGTTTTAGGTTCACGGCAAAAGTGGGTACAAGTACAGAAAGTACCTATGTACCACCTGCCCCCCACCCTGCCTGCCAGCCTCCCCGCCTTATTGACTTTTGAGACTACCTTCAGTGGGCAGACCATTGGCTCTTTCTCCTCTTCGGGTCTCCTTTGTAAGTTTCTTGCCTGTGTGTGTGTGTACAGGGGAGCGTAGGCTGGAAAATGAAAAGGACAACTTTGAGAGGGGAGCTGAAGACAAGTTCACACTGGATGCTCCCGATCTGGGGCAGCTGATGAAGATCAATATTGGCCACAACAACAAGGGCGGGTCTGCAGGTTGGTTCCTGTCCAAGGTAGGTTCACTGCCTGTCTGTGGTTCCTGTGGCCTGGGAGGGGGAATTCTGGCTCTTCAGAGGGTATATTTCAGCCCTGACTTCCCTCTCTTGGTCTGTCTGTCTCCACTCTTCTACCTAAGCCTGCTGGCCAACCATACTGCCCGACCCTGCCCACATTACCCCCTTCCCAGAAAGCCCAGGTCTCCCATCGGAATGTAACCAGGGCCTGATCATCCTTCAAGACTCTGCCGTGAAGCCCTCCCTGACTTGCCCACCGGAACCTCTCCCTCCCGTGAATGTTTATAACCCTGCCTGCTTAGAGCATTTGTTGGTCCCTAATCATAAGCTTTCTTGTGACTTATCTTGGGCTGTTGCCTTGCATCTTAGATGCCTTGTAGTCTCACCAACCCAAGACAATGGTAAGAATCAAGAAGAAAGCAAAAAGTCTTCTGGGAAGCTAAAACAACAGGTTCAGAGCTTGTGAGGAGAGCTCATGCCCCTGGCTTTATCTTGCCCTGCCCTGATTTTGAAGGAGAGACCCCCTCAGACTCTCTCTCATAGCCTAGTGCTCACTTACAGTCCCTTCTAGCAAACTCTTGCCTGCAATTTTAAACCTAAAGTAGAAGATTAGAGAGGGAAAGAGTCCTTGTATTAGGTAGGCCTGTTGAAAACTGTAATGGGGACTCAGAGAAGATAGAAAAAGCCAAAAAATAATTGAAAATCCATAGAAGTCTGAGGTCACTTAGAAAATGGGCTATCAGCTCTTTGCAGATACTTCCCTTCATGAGGCTATCAGTATATTTCAGCTCATTCCAGAATGATAGGGAAAGGTTATTGTATAACATAGTTTTGAAAAATATTTTGAAAAAGCTCTTAGCGCTTAAAACAGAAACCCTTCCAATTTGAGACAATTTGACAACGGAGAATGAGGCTGTCTGATAGGTGAGGTTTTGTTATTGCTTAACTTCATTTACTTCTAATGTCAGCAGTGGTTGACCTGCAGTTATCAGAAGACTTCTCATCCACACAAAATCCAGATGTGGCAGCTGCTTTCTAGGACACCTGCTTTCTTGCTGTGTCACCATCCTGGGCACTGTGGCTTTCATCCTCTACCTTGTTGCCTCACGATCACATGATGGCTGCTGAGCCTCTAGGCATCTTAAGTGTGTTCCAGGCAGGAAGAAAAGGGAAGACCCAAGGGGAAAACCACTTTTTTTTTTTCCTGGCAAGACTTTCTTTATTTTGAGAGATGCAGTGTCCTCCTTAGGCCTTTTGTCTACATTTCATTGGCCAGAAATGAGTCGTGTGACCAACCTAGCTACAGTGGAAACTGGGACAAATGGCTGGCTTTCCAGCCTTTATAAGAAGAAGGTGATCGGGAAAGGGCTGAGAGCATCCTCTCATGTCTGCCACACTCCTCTCCGTAACTAGCCCGGAAGTTCCTTGAGGGCCTCTCCCCAGCTCTTGGCGTGGGGTGGGGCATGAATTGGTGAAGTGAGGAATGGCCAAGGTTCCTTTGGAAAGGAAGGGGTTTGTTTGGCCGTAAGAGTAGCCAGCCTGGTGCTGTAACAGGGTTCTAGGAGGCTAAATGCTGCTTGGATTGGAGAAGAAATGGGGCAGGGGTCCAGAACGAGAATAGCCAATGAGAGGCCGGGGTGTTTCTCCAGGTTGGAGGAGGGAGAGGAGGCAGGTGCGGTTTGTGACCTCAGCCGGGATGAGGCACAGAGCAGGTGCCTCGAAGCCCAGTTCCCTCATCCGGGGAAGAAGGACCATCTGAGTGAAAACCCAGGGTTAGTGCAAAGAGCTGCAAGGTGCACCCCGGGGCCTGGGTGTGGCCTTGACATGTTTTCCAACTGCCCTCTCCTGAGGTCAGGTTCCTTCTTGGTCACATGGGCCCACTCACCCCACTTCTGTGCTCTCAGAAACCTCATGAAGGAAGTGGGTTTTCGTGCCAGAACAGGCCCCTTTGCAAAAGGAAGGGGCAGCTTAGCAGAGTGAAAACATTTTTTTCTTTTTTCTTTTTTTCCTTTAAGGTGTTATAGATCTCGTTCCATTGCCTTCTGAAATTTGATATTGAGGCCAAGGAGATTTTTGTTTCTTTCAGGATAATCTGTTCTATTTTGTTTTTCTAGCCGGGATGTTTGCAGAATTTTTTTTTTCTTTATATTTATAATAAGTCTAAATTGGGGGGGGTCTGTTAGTTCATTTATGCCCCCATCCTCCTTCCCTCCCTCCTTCCTTTCATTCCTTCGTTCCTTCCTTTCTTTTGCTTTTGTTTTTGATTTTTCAGGGACACGATTAGTCTTTACTTTTATGCAAAGGGTATTTATTTATTCACAATTTATTTATTTGTAAGCTCAGAAAAGAGAATCTCCTGTTATATGCCAGATTCTGGCTTGGATGGCATTTGTTCTGGTCTCTTCTTCAGGAGTAACAATTAACCATTTACGGGCTCTCCATTCTCTGTTTTCCAAAGCTCTCAGCTTCTCTCTTGTTCCTTCCACTTTCTGTTCTTTGCACTCCAGGAGAACGTGTCACATTCCCTCACCCTGTCCTGGATTGGCTCCCCTATGCCGTGCTGTCCAGTCCCTTCCTTCTCCTACCAGTGTGCATTCCATTCTAATTCTGAGTGTTTCTCAGAATTTACATGTTTGTTGTAAAAGGTTAGGAACATTTACATGTTCATTGTAAAAGGTTAGGAAATAGAAATAAACAAAAAATAAGGTAAACCTAAACCATCACGATTTCACCACCCAGAGATGACCAGAGTTCGTGTTTTGATGCAGGTCCCCTCCAGCTATTTTTCTATGAATTAATATACATGTGTCATTTTTTAAAATGGGGTCATATCATAAACAGTGTTTTACAAGCTGCAGTGTCTCCACTTTGAAATAGAACATGCATATGTCCCCACGTTATTTAAATAGAGTGACATGAGGGTTTTACAGTGCAATTTGTTAATGAGTCCTAGAGTATTTCTTTTTTTTAAAATTTTTATTTTTGACAGAGAGAGAGAGAGAGAGAGAGAGAGAGAGAGAGAGAATGAGCGGGGGAGGGGCAGAGAGAGGGAGACACAGAATCTGAAGCAGGCTCCAGGCTCTGAGCTGTCAGCACAGAGCCCGACGCGGGGCTCTAACTCACGAACTGTGAGATCATGACCTGAGCTGAAGTCGGACGCTTAACCGACTGAGCCACCCAGGCACCCCTAGTCCTAGAGTATTTCAATGCACAGATATAACATGACTTATTGAATCAATCTTCTTTTGTTGAACATTCTTTTCCTCAAAATTATTGATACCATAAAGAGTGCTGTCACAAACATTCTTATAGCTTATATTTATGCACATCTAGGATTACTTCTTACAGTAAATTCTGAGGAGTTGGGTACAGGGCTTGCAGAATTGTGAGAGCCTTGACAGATTTGCTGCTCTATAGTTTCCTTGATATTTTTTCTTCTTTAGTCTGGTTCCCTTTTACTATCATCTTTTGCCTTTTCAACGCAGCCACTGCTGTCTTAAAGATGTTTAGTCCTATTTCATAAAGACCAGTCTTCTTGTATTCCATTAAGCGTGTGTGTTCTCCTCAGTTCTTGTACTGTATCCAGCGTGAGGCCCTTTGCAGAGTTCTCCCCTTCTTCTGGTTCTTTGGAATGATGTTCCCACCTTCCCTCCCTCCTTGTCTTCCTGCTTCCTTCCTTTCTTTTTCTCCTCTTATGTGCTAATTAGGCACTATTTTCAACCAGAAGGCCAAGCACTTGGCTCCTTTCAGGATTAGATTGGTTCTCTGTGCAGCCGTATTGTGTGCAGGGTGAGTTCAGGGTCTGGTAAGGCAGGCCTCCACCCGTCCCCCCCAGTGCTAAGGTGGGTGTCCTCAAAGGTTCACGGTCTTCTGAAAGACTCCTGACAGCCTATTCCTGTAACTTAAGCCAAACCAAAATGCTTCCTGGGGATAAGACATGAAAGTAATTTAAGTGCTTCGTAGGTCAGTATGCCTGGATTTACTTGATACTTTCCTGAGGAAGAGAGGGAGGAGGGGTTTAGATCTCAGGCAGGGTGGGTGCAAGCCGGAAGCCAGAGGCTGGGGGAAAGCACTGTGTCACCATACTGGGGACAGCCAGCTCTAGTGTTCTGCCTCCCCCACCTCTGGCCATGTGCTGCCCCTCCACAGTTTACAAGGACTGATCTGCTGGCCCTCAGCTCCCCAGGGACACCAGTTAAAGGGGCTGCTGAACTGCCCGAGTTTCCAGATTTGACACTTGCACAGAAAGTGCTCTTCTTCCTCAGAGTTGCCAGGCTGGTTGCCTTGGACTTCACAGGACAATTGCTCCTTGGGTATTTACGTTCAAGGGCTTGGTGGATAAACCTAAAAGCCAGTATAATTATCCACTTCACAGGTGGTCTCCCTTCTAGTCAATTGCCCACATTTGCTTCTCAGCCCAGGGGTATGGCCCTTGGGGTGACCAACACCCCCTGTCCCCTGTGTTGCACCCTCTCCTGGAGCATAGGGGGCTGGCATCCTCCCCTCCCCCAGCTCTTGCCCCGCGACCCATGGCTTGGGCCCTCACATGGGGTTAGTCCACAACTGTGATCAGCTCAGATGGTCATAGCACTTCAGAAGAGCAACAGTCACAAAATGGCACGTCACACTCCAATGGGCCTTGTCCTTGGTCCATCTGCTGCAGTAAAGAGACTTGCCCAAGGCCTTGCAGCTCTTCAGTGGCCAGCCTGGCACTTACCCTGGTCCTCCGGACTCCAGGTCTGGACTCCCTCCCCTGCGTCACGTGTTAGCCCGTCCAGGTCGGGAGATCGATCACCCGCTGCATGCTGTAGGCGGTGTAACGGCAGCCCGCACCACAGGCTCCAGGAGGAGGAGGAGACCAAGGCTCATGGAGCTGATCTTAGGGACATCAGGAAGCTCAGTGTGTCCTTCTGTTACCAGATAAAACTCAACAGTCAACAAACATTTGTGTGGCTACCAACGGCAGCTGTTGTGATAAACATCATTCTTCTCTTTTTGCTTTATTGTTTTTGAGAGAGGCAGCACAAGCAGGGGAGGAGCAGAGAGAGAGGGAGACAGAATCTGAAGCAGGTTCCAGGCTGTCAGCGCAGAGCCCATTGTGGGGCTCGAACCCACAAACTGCAAGATCAATGACCTGAGCTGAGGTCGGGCGCTTAACCCACTGAGCCGCCCAGGTGCCCCAAGCATCACTCTTCTTGAAAGAATAAGACAAATCCCTAAATAATTATACTTACTATACCCATATACCCCTAAATTTCTGGGAGAGTCCAGCTTTCAGTGAACATTCTGTCATGAGAGTCCCACAAGTAAAGTAATGTCGATCAGATCAGATTTCCTGGCTTGAAGAGTAGAAATCAGAATTACCATGACTTTAGTGCCAAGCAGGATGAGATAAAAGTCTTGAGTAAGGAACACACCAAGGTGGTGGGGGTGAGCTGCGTCTCACTGGGCAGCAGGGGTGCCCTGGAGCTGGGCCGTGAAGATGGGTAGGGGTTTGCCAGGAGGGGCAGGGAGGAGGACTCCTGTGGTCAGATGAGGAGGAGCCAGAGGGCGAGGCAGGGATACCGAGTGGATCTGGGCCAGAGCACAGGGCTCAGAGGACTGAGAAGTGGGAAGTCATGTTAGGGAGGAAGGTGCGGGCAGGACCACTGCGGGCCCTGATCATAGTAAGCCATCAGAGGCCTTCACTGAGCAGTAGCCTGAGGTGGTGGGGGGGGTTGTGGGTGGGCTCAGAAGAGAGGGAGTGCAGAGGGTGGAGAGAATGCTAGGCTGTCACCATTCAAATGCTGCCATTTACACTTATTTATATTATGGGACATAGTTTTATAGTTTTTCAGTGTGATGGCTGAGACCTGGACCATATGGGGAAAGATAGCCTCTTGACAGGGAGAAGATCTCACCTTCCTTTGGTGGGCCTCAGTTTCCCCCAAGGAACATTCATTTGCTTTTCCACAAGCTAGACGCTGAGATTTATTTTAGTGGGTTCAATAAACTCCGAAAGTCTTCCTCCTTTTTTCTCCTGTGTCAGAACTTACCTGGTCTTTGCCCTTTGATCTTAGAACTCTGGAAGGAAGCCACAGTTCTCCAGTGGTTCTTGAAATGTGATGATGGCTGCTTATGGGTCACAGGTTACTTTTACTGGATAACATATATGCATTTTTAGTCTTTATTTATTTTGAGAAAGAGGGCACAAGCGCAAGCAGGGGTGGGGAAGAGAGAGAGGGAGAGAGAGAATCCCAAGCAGACTCCATGCTGTCAGTGCTGAACCCGACTTGGGGCTTGATCTCATGAACCATGAGATCATGACCTGAGCTGAAATCAAGACTCGGATGCTTAACCGACTGAGCTGCCCAGGTGTCCCCATTTATGCATTTTTAAAGGAAAGATTGAAAACCCCTTGAAAGCATTCTTTGCCTGCCCTCATGCCCTCATGCCTGGTACATAGTGGGTACGCTGTGTGGACCACTCAGATTGTGCACATCTCGGGCACCTTGGTGCATGAGTGCGAGGGAGGGGACCCTTCATCCTCCTCAAATTGCTGTGTGTGTGGGTTTCACTTCTGCCCAGAACAGGCCTCTGTTCTAATAGGTTATATAAAATTGGTGCACATTTTTTCAGTGTAGAGCAGGGAGAGCTGTCATGAATCATACGTGACACTCCCCATCGATCTAAAAATCTACTGACTCCAGGACCCATGCCATGTGCTCACACGGGCACGTTTACCTTGCAGGGTGGGGCGGAAATGAAGGCCCCAAGGCCCTGGATCATCTGAGTGTATCTCTAAACCATCGGGAAGAATAGGGAAGAAATGACCCCTGCTTTTCCTCCTCTTCTTTGGGGTAGAAGAATAAGCTACTTTTACCATTGGCTGGTCCGATCTTATGACTCTGCTGTGTCCTTGTGGCTGCTGAAGACAGTGGGTTCCACTGTGGACAGGTCTTCTCTGGCTGTGGCCTCATCTCCCAGGGGGCTCGTGACCCCTGCTTGCCCTCTTGCCTCTCAGAAGCGCCAGCGCTGCCTGGGGGCTTTCTGCCCATGGAGAGTATTCCTCCAGGAGATAATGGTTCTTGCTTTTTATTAGGTCATTGCTTCTGACTGTCTGTCTCTCACACACACAGTGTCTGTCTCTCTCTCTCTCCCCTTTCCTGCCTCCAAGTATGTGCTTCTATCAGTCATGGTGAGGGGTGTTTCTATTTCCCCAGTCCTATTTTACAGCGGTCGCCACCACAACAACAGGATCTGGGTAACAGTGGTCTGGAGGGAACACCACCATTTCATTCTGTTACGAAAACCATTCCTGACATGTCCTGGAGTCTTGAAAGGAACTCCATGAAATCCCAGAGGTGTGTGGGCAACTTGTAAACGGAAGTGGGAAAGCCGCTCACTCCTCCCTCGGAAGGGGCTCTTGGTTATGACCGTCTAAGCATCAGGGGTCACGAGTGAGCCACAACCCACCCAGCAGAGGCCAGGACGCTTCTGAGAGAACCCACTACCCCCCACACACACACACCCCTGTACAGTCTTTACGTATGGCAGTCGGCGCGTGGTCATTTCCCTCCCTGCCTCCCCTTCTCTGCTCCTGCCCACTGAAGGATCACCATCTGCTACCAGACGTGCTCCCAGATACCCTGCTCCCCGGGAGCCAGCTTCCTCCAGCCTCATCTTGTAGACCTTGGGGCCAAAAGTTTTGATGAATAATTGTTTACATATTTTAATATGCATCTAGAAAAGGTTTTTTTCAATTTTTTATAATTTTTTTAATGTTTATTTTTGAGAGAGAGAGAGACAAAGCGAGGGAGGGGAAGAGAGAGAGGGAGACAGAGAATCCCAAGCAGTCTCCCAGCTCCGAGCTGAGCTGTTGGCACAGAGCCTGATGCAGGGCTCGGACTCATGAGCCACGCAAGATCATGACCGGAGCTGAAGTCGGACGCTTCACCCAGGCACCCCTAGAAAAGTTTAAGACCTGTTCATGGACTCCGATACTTTCTGCACCAGTATTTAACTTCTCATCATCTCTCTTGGCCCTTCTTTGTATTTAGTATTTTGGAAAATCTAATTTTTCCAAAAATGTATTCAAATATTGTCTCTTTCCTTCGTGGCTCAGCTAGTTTTGTCTTGTAGAGGTAGTTAATGATACACGTTCTATTTCTCAGATTAGCTCAACTTCTCAGGTGAGGAATTTCCATCAGACACCAGGCCAGTAGGGGGCCCTTTATTGATGACAACTGTGAGGGTGGTATTGATGATGAGCTGTGAGGGTGGTGTTCTCGCTCTTGAAACCGTGGCTGGTACGCCAGTCTGTGAACACTGAAAGACAGAGATGGTGAATCTGTATGCCAAGGTTTATTAGTAGGCTTGATAGCTTCTCTGATAAATGAAGTCCTGTTTTCCTTCACTCTGCTTTTCCAACTTTGTGGGAGCCAGAGTAAAGGGGGTTAGGAGGCGGGCTGAAGCCTCAGACCTTTGTCATTGACTCCCCAGTCTCCCCCTAACGTGGAGATGAAAGCCAGCGAGAAATGCGCAGATAGAAATGTTGTGAGAGGCTGGACTTTGACAGCAGAACCCTCTCTGGCCTGTGTCACCGTGGCCTCCAGGTGCTCAGCTTTAAAAGTACAGACACTCCATCAAATCAGCAGGCTCTGAAGGGTGACTCACACCAACCAAACTCACAAGGGACTGATTTATAACCCAAAGCCTGAATGCTGGATATATCTGAGGAGAGAAGGCTGGGAGGACAGTGGCTTCCAGTCACTGGTTCAGGCCACCGGCTTTTCCCTAGTGGGTGGTATCCTTGGGAAAACAGCTCTTAGCCCAGAAAGTTCTTTTTTTGAAAACGGGATTAGAATAGGGTGAGATGGCTTCAGGCAGCCCAGTGTGTGCCCTGTTTCCACACTGCAGACATTTTGATCTTAGGAAGGGAGTCTTTCATTGAAATCACCACCCCCCCCACCCCCCGCCGCCCTTGGGCAATCTTGGGAACACCTGGGCAGACACTTTCACTTTCCAACTCACCCTGTCTCCAGATGCTTCTGCCTTCACAGGGCTACAACTGGGGGAGAGATTCTAGTTATTGATGAGTCTGCTTATCTTAGAGTGGGTTTTCAGTTGGGTTCCTGGCACGCTTGAAAGGGCCTTTCAGCTCCTTGGTAAACTCTGAAAGACATTCTTATCTCAGCCTCGCCAGCCTGGCCCACATGTGAGTGCCATGTGGGAGGCTTTGTAGACAGCCACTTCCATTATCCTCGCTATCAGTGGCTGATGTTTTCTGACCTGATCACCAGACCCTGGGATTCTGTGTGCCTCATTTGGGGCTTGTAATTCTCCTTGTGTGGACTCGGCTTCTCACCGAGGGTAGGGTCCCAGGCTTCAGCAGGTGGGGAAGGTGATGCTCTCGTTGCAGTCTGTAAATACAGGCTTCACACCCGGGTCTCACAGGGCACATCCTGCCAAATTTCCTGCACTTAGTTGTGAAAATGATCTGCAGCAGAGGAGGGAATAGTGGCTCAGTCATTCAAGTAGGAGGTACTTGCCAGTCGTCCCCATGCGCCTCTCAGTGCTTTGCAAAAGGCATGTGCTTGTGCTAAGCTTTCCCTGGGCCACAAAGAAGGTGAGAGTGTATTCTTAGAGTGCATTCAAGTGATGGAGGTATTCGATCACCAGGTGCGCTGTTAGTGACCCTTGCCGTCCCCGCCCTCCCTTCTCCTTCCCAGATTGTCATTGAAGATATTGGGAACAAGAGAAAATATGACTTCCCTCTTAACCGCTGGCTGGCCTTGGATGAAGATGACGGCAAAATCCAAAGGGATATCTTAGCGGGCGGAGCTGAGACCACAGGTAGAAGTGAGAAAGGGGAAGCACGATTGGCTGGTATTTCACTTTCTGCCTGAGGTTCAGTGTTCTCCTCGGTGGGCCTGGAGGCCTGTGATCCAGCAGGAGCCAGCCACTCCTCCTGCTCTTGAAAGTGTTCCGTCCCTTTGTGCTGGAGCCTGAGGCTCTGCTGATGCCGGAGGAGGCGGGGGAGGTGCCCCTGAGCAGATACTAACTTTCAGGGCAGAAGAGATTAGCCACTAGGTGAAGCTGGAGTGTGAACTCCTGTTCACGGTGGATGAGGGTGTTGATTTACTCTTAGCTCCTCTTACTATTGCGTGCTTACTGTATGCCAGGCCCCCTAGGCACTTAACCCGTTTTGTCCCCTTTAATCCTCACCAGGACCCCATAATATAGAAACTGTTATCATTTCCATTTCACAGAGGAGCAAACTGAGTCACATAGGCATTGAGAGACCTGTCCAAGGTCACGCAGCTGGCAAGTGACAGATCCGGATTCGGGCTGCCACCTTAGTCTCCACCCTGTGCGGATTCCACAGAAAACCCGCACCTCCCAGCACGGGAGTTCGTGGATGTTCCGGAACATCAGTGTCGTGAATGTGCCCATCTGAGAACGTGCTCTGCTGCACGGCATCCTGTTGCTTAGCACTGCACAGAGAAGAGGTCCAAGTCCTGGGGCGCAGTATGCAAACTGCTTCATGGTTTGGCTGCAACATACGTGTCAGCTGAATCTTCCAACCTTCCAACTTCTTGTCTCACTTCCAGATGCTCACCTGTCTCGCTCCACCTCATCAGCACACCTTTGCTCTTTCCTGAACCTACGCCCCCTTTGCCCTCCTTCTGCCTCATCCACTTGTCTTCTGCTTCTGCAGGGGGGCCGGCGGGGAGGGAGCTTCTCTCCCCTCGCCTGGCCCTCTCCTCGTCCGTGCCTTCCCCCGCCCCTCCCTGAGCTGCTGGCCTTACTCTTTCTCTCACTTTATCTTTAGAGTATCTTTCTCCTCAGCCTGTAATGCCATTTCTCTTCTTTGCACTCCTCAAATTCCTGCTCCCTGTCACTCCCTCTGAGCCCTCCCTCCTTCCTGTAGACAGGCACTCCCTCCCTTCCTTTGCACCAGACATTTGGGCAGACCTTGACTGCTATCAGTTAGGAAATCACACGTTCCTCTGCTCCAGCACTTTCCAGCCTTGCACGTTATTTGTAACTGAAGCTTGCGTGTTATTTACTCAGAAACAGATAGGAGGGGCGCCTGGGTGGCTCAGTTGGTTAAGCATTGGACTCTTGATCTCAGCTCAGGTCTTAATCTCAGGGTCGTGAGTTCAAGCCCGGTGTTGGGCTCTGCACTGGGCATGAAGCCTACTTAAAACAAAACAAAACAAAACAAAACAAAACAAAACAAAGCAACAACAACAAAACCAGATCCCAGAATGGGTCTGCTCTGACCCCTTTAACCATGTTACTCTTACTGACCTCCAGTGGTAGAGGAGAAGGAGAAACGTCTGTCAAAGGCTGGGAATTACTGGTAGCCTGGGCCATGGGAGTACGTACTGGGTGTGTTTTGGAGAAACAGAGCTGGAGACACCATTTGTTCATCTTCTAGTCTCCCTGAGGCCTTGCATGTAGTAAGCACCCAGTCAGCGTTTGTTGAACAAAGGAAGGTGTAAACGCTTCAATGAATCAGGCATCCCGTAGCTGCATGTGGCTAGCTCCAAAAGACTTTCAGGATTTTCATTTCCCTGGGTCCAGGGCTAGGGGTGAGGCAGGGGGTGGGGTGGAGGGGTATGTGCCTGTACACCATTGCCTTAGACTCCAGAGCAAAATGGAGGGAGGCCAGACCTGAGCAGAGTTTCCTGTCCAGATGCTGGTCTTTGGTGTTTTCTCTTACTCAGTCCCACGTCACAGCTTAATCTCCCTTTGCTGGCTCTTGCCCAGAACTTCATGTCCTCGTCTCACCTCCCGACTGACCAAAACCTCAAATGGCCTGACCACAATGTGCTCTCCTTCCCTCACTCTTTCCTCAACCCACCACGTCAGGCTCAGACATGAGTGCCCTCTATTAAAAGTTATCTTTTTAAGTTATGAGCAAAAGAGCAAGCAAAATGAATCAGCTAGCCCCGAATATAAATCTCCATTAATGGAGTTGACTCTTATAATTAAATCAGACATAACAGAATTCGTCCGGCAGCTATTAATAATATGCACATGGTAATTAACATTAATAACAAGTACTATTCTTAGCCAACTCAAATTCCTCCTTCTCTCTGTTAGTTTCTTGTAATCAGGGCTGGCAGCTTCTTAGGGTAATACCTGCAGTTTATTCCTAAACTCAGATACATTGACACACAAACTGAAAAAAGAGCACAAAGCGGAGAGGGGCACTGGATGTCATCTGGGGAAGGAGGACGAGGGGGGAATGAGGAAGTGTGGAAGAGGGAGGGCCTAGGGAGGCGGTAGCCACGGAGGGGAGACTGGGTGGGATTTTGTAATCAGCTGGCACTAACTTTCTCCTTCCCTGTTGCTTCCACACCAGCTATTTCATATATTGTCACTGTCTTCACTGGGGATGTCCGGGGTGCCGGGACCAAATCCAAAATCTACTTGGTTATGTATGGGGCCAGAGGGAATAAGAACAGTGGGAAAATCTTCTTGGAAGGCGGTGTGTTTGACCGTGGCCGCACAGACATCTTCCACATCGAGTTGGCTGTCCTCCTTAGCCCCCTGAGTCGGGTCTCCATCGGACACGGCAACGTAGGCGTCAACAGAGGCTGGTACTGTGAGAAGGTAAGGGATGCCCCAGGGACGGCCCTTTCCTGATTCAACCCCTCTCTTCTTTAACTTGAAAATACAAACTCTGACCTGCTTCCTGCTTCCTGCTTGCTTTGGACCAGCTACAGAGCACATGGGCAATCCCTTTCATTGGGCAATTGGATTGGTAACATGCCCGTCCATCTTGTTCTGCTTATGGTCAGGAATGAGGGCTGCACTGTGCACGTATCCAAGGGCCAGACTGCAGGATAGCTTATCCAGAGGTGGTAGTTGGTAGTTACAAACTATCCTGGTTCTTGGTGTAGTGTTTCACTTCACCTTATAAATCTGTCAATCAGCAAGTATTTTTGAATGTATGTTTGCATTGTGGAATACTTATGCTTTAAAGCATATACTCAATGAAAGTAAACTATAGATAATGATAAGAAAACAAATATACATTTTGTCTACCACCCTACTTAAGAAATACTTTTCCAGGGGCGCCTGGGTGGCACAGTCGGTTAAGCGTCCGACTTCAGCCAGGTCACGATCTCGCGGTCCGTGAGTTCGAGCCCCGCGTCAGGCTCTGGGCTGATGGCTCAGAGCCTGGAGCCTGTTTCAGATTCTGTGTCTCCCTCTCTCTCTGCCCCTCCCCCGTTCATGCTCTGTCTCTCTCTGTCAAAAATAAATAAACGTTGAAAAAAAAAAAAGAAATACTTTTCCAATACTTTTGAAACTCCACTGTGCCCTTACCCAATCATAAAATTTTCTTTTCCCCAAAGAGCATACACTATTATGAATTGTTACCTATGTATATATTATTTGTATGTAGCAGTTTTCATTCAGCACTATGCTTTAGACATTCATCTGAATTGGTAACAGAAACTGTAGTTCATCAATTTCACATTCATTCCATTGCATGAATCAGTCACCGTTTGTTTGTTCTTTTATTTACAGACATTTTGGGGTTGTATTTCTTGATATTTGCTAATATAAACAATGTTGCCATGACATTCTTATATATCTTTGTGCAAACATCCAGTTGGTTGATAGTATATGTTCAAGTATCTTTTCATAGCTTGCCTACAATGTTCTTTGAGCAAGGGAAGATTTAATTTAGAAATGCTTTATCCAGGGGCATAGCTCAGTCAGTTAAGTATCTGACTTTGGCTCAGGTCATGATCTCATGGTCCACTGTTGGGCTCTGTGCTGACAGCTCAGATCCTGGAGCCTGCTTCGGATTCTGTGGCTCCCTCTCTCTGCCCCTCCCTGTTCACGCTCTCTCTCTCTCTCTCTCAAAATAATAAAAATTAAAAACAATAAAAAAACCCTGTAATTCTTTTAAAAATATAGATTCCTTGACTACAATGCAAGCCTACTGAGTCAGAATTTCCAGGTAATTGGGATATTTAGATAATTCTTATCATTAAGGAAGTTTCAGAATCACTGATTTACTAAATAGTAATTCTTTCTCAACTGTTCTAAAAAGGCAATTTAGTCTCATCAAATTCCCCAAATGTATGGTTTTGCCTCTGAGCTTTTTTGTCTGTTCCATTTATTGATTTAATTTTTTCCTACACTAATACAATGCTCACTCTCATCATTTCATATCTTTATGTAAGTCTTGGTATCTGCTAGGACAAATTTACTCATCGTATTCATCTTCCTTAGGAATGTATTAATATTTATGGCTCTTAACCCTTCCATAGAAATTTTAGAATTTTCTTGCCAAGTTCCATGAAGAATTATGTTCAACAGAATTCAATTGGATATGTAGATCCATTTGGAAGAATTGATATCTTTACTAAGTACTTTTTATATGTATGAGCATTATGTACTTCTTAAAATTTCGGTCTTCGTTAATATTTAGGTCTTCTTTAATATTTCCCCTTTTTTTCCTTTAAAAGTTTATTTATTTTGAGAAAGAGTGAGAGAAAGCACATGTGTGTGTGAGCTGGAGAGGGGCAGAGAGAGAGGGAGAGAGAGAATCCCAAGCAGGCTCCCTGCTATCAGTGTAGAGCCCAATAAGGGGCTTGATCTCACCAACTATGAGATCATGACCTGAGCCGAAATCAAGAGTTGGATGCTTAACTGACAGAGCCACCCAGGAGACCTAGTGTTTTTCTATAGTTTTATATCTTTCTTGATAAAGATCTTGCACATCTTTGTTAGATACATTCATAGAGGCCTTGTAATTTTTGTTCCTATTATAAATGATAGCAATTTAAAATTATATTTTTAAACTATTTGTTTAAAATAGAAGAAATAGAAATACTCTGTAGAAATAGAAGGACTTTCGTGCATTGAGTTTACAAATAGCCATCTTACTAAACTTTAATTAATTATAATTTGTCTACAGATTTTGGGAGAAGTTTCTTTATAGAAACTCTGTTGTTTGTGAATGGTGACAGTTTGGTTTCTTTCTTTCCAAAGCTTATATTTATTTATTTATTTATTTTTTTGTATTTGACCACATGAGCAGTACAGTGCTGAACAGTAGGGTTAATAGTAGACATCTTTGTTTTGGTTTTGATTTTACAGGAACTGCTTCTAATTTTCTGTTGAGGTAATTATGATTTTTGAGGGGTTTGGTAGATAGTCTTAGATTAGATTAGGAAATCCTCTTCTATTTCTGTATTGTTCAAAGTTTTTATTATTTATTGTTGAATTTTATCTAATGCTTTTTCTGCATTTAATGCTCTAGTCATGAAGCTTTTCTCTTTTACTTGTCAATTTGATGAATTAGGACTGCATTTTCTAGTGGCAGACCAACTCCGAATTTCTTTAAGACAAACTTGGTCATAAAAGGTTTTAATTTTACATGATTCTGGAATTGGTTTGCCAGCATTTTATATAGAATTTTTGTGTATATGTTTATGAAGGGCATCACCCTTAATTTTCCTTTCTCCTATAGTCCTTGGCAGGTTTGATCCTGGCATGGAATGAGAAATACTGTCTTTCCTGAAAGAGGGTGTATAAAATTGCAGTGATCTGTCCCTCAAAGTTTGGTTGCAGTCTCTTACAAAAGTGTGTGTGTGTGTGTGTGTGTGTGTGTGTGTGTGTGAGAGAGAGAGAGAGAGAGAGAGAGAGAGAGAGAGAGAAATTACTGATTTTAAAAAGTTGTGTTTGTTTTGCTGGTTATAGAATTATTTAGGCTATTTCTTCTCGAATGTTTTATTTATTTATTTTTAATTTTTTTTAATGTTTATTTATTTTTGAGAGAGACAGAGACAGAATGCAAATGGGTTAGGGGCAGAGAGAGAGGGAGACACAGAATCCAAAGCAGGCTCCAGGCTCTGAGCTGTCAGCACAGAGCCCGACGCGGGGCTCAAACTCACGAGCCGTGAGATCATGACCTGAGCTGAAGTCAGACGCTCAGCCGACTGAGCCACCCAGGCACCCCATCTTCTCAAATGCTTTAATGAGCTGTATTTTTCTTGGAATTTGTATGTTTATAGGTATCAAATGTATTGGCACTTACAACGTTAGTCTTATACAGCATTCCCTTATCTTTTTAACTTCCGCTGCATCTATAATTATGATCTCCTTTTTATTTCTAACATCATTTGTTCCTGCCTTCTTGCTTTTTAAAAATAGCATTCTCACAAAAAGTGTGTTTAGTTGTTTTAAATAATCAACAATAATAAACATGGCTTTGTTTATAGTCCATTTTATCTCTATTTCCATCTTGTCGGTTTCTGTTCTCTCTCTTAATTTCTCTGGGTTTCTGTTGTTGCTATTTTTCTAAATTCTTTTTTTTTGTAATGTTTATTTTTGAGAAAGAGCATGTGAGCGGGGGAGGTGCAGAGAGAGAGGGAGACAGAGGATCTGTAGTGGGCTCTGTGCCAACAGCAGAGAGCCCAATGAAGGGCTCGAACTCACAAACTGTGAGATCATGACCTGATGAGCTGAAGTCGGACTCTCAACCGACTGAGCCACCCTGGGGCCTTATTTATTTTTCTAAATTCTTAAGTTGGATTCTTAGCTCATTAATTTTTAGCCGACTTCTTTTCTCATATAAGCATTTGATACTATAACTTTGCCTCAGAGTAGTGCCCTAGCTGCACCCCACACATTATAGTATGGAATATTTTTATTACCATTCAGTTTAATTTTATTGCTTCATTTAAAAATCAACTTTGTTGAGGTATAATTGACATAGAATTATACTGTGCAGTTCTATGAGTTTTGACAAATTCGTATACCATGTAACTATTACCAGAACCAATACACAGAAATTTCCATGACTGCAACCTGTTTCTTGTGCTCCACCCACCCCTGTCAGTCTATACGGCTCCAAACACTAACATGATTTCAGTCACTAAAGATTAGAATTGTCTTTCTTAGCATTTAATGTAAGTGGAATCGTGCAGCGTGCACTCCTGTGTGTGTGTATGCGCACGTGTGCATGTGAATTCTTTTACTCAGTATAATATTTTTGATATTTATCTGTGTTGTGTTGCATATTAGTAATTTATTATTTTTATCACTAAGTATTATTTCATTGTTAGGGTTTACAAGTTTGTTCATCCATTCAACTGTTTGTGTACATTTGGGTCACTTCCAGTTTTTGTTCTTTGTCTGCTATTATGAACAGAGCTGCTATGAAAAATCATGTACAAGTCTTTGTATGAGCATGTTTTTAATTTTTTGGGTAAATACCTAAAAGTGGAATATCTGGATTCTATGGTAGATATACACATATCTTTTTTTTTTTTTTTAATTTTTTTTTCAACGTTTTTTATTTATTTTTGGGACAGAGAGAGACAGAGCATGAACGGGGGAGGGGCAGAGAGAGAGGGAGACACAGAATCGGAAACAGGCTCCAGGCTCTGAGCCATCAGCCCAGAGCCCGACGCGGGGCTCGAACTCACGGACCGCGAGATCGTGACCTGGCTGAAGTCGGACGCTTAACCGACTGCGCCACCCAGGCGCCCCACACATATCTTTTTAAAGATCTCCCAAGCTGGTTTCAAGTGGCTATACTGTTTTGTATGCCCATCTGATGTATGAGAATTCACTATCGCTTGATATTGTCAATCTTTTATTTATTAGCAATTATAATGGGCATATCATGGTATTTGATTGTGATTTTAATTTACATGCCTCTGATTACCACTTATGTTGAACATTATTTTCATGTGCTTATTGGTCATTTGTATATCTTTTGTGAAGTATCTTTTGACTATCTAAATTTTTTTTGTCTTTTCATTACTAATTTATAAGAGCTATTCATATATTCTTGATAGAAGTATTTTGGGGGCGCCTGGGTGGCTCAGTCGGTTAAGCAACCGACTTCAGCTCAGGTCATGATCTCGCGGTCCGTGAGTTCGAGCCCCGCGTCGGGCTCTGTGCTGACAGCTCAGAGCCCAGAGCCTGTTTCAGATTCTGTGTCTCCCTCTCTCTGACCCTCCCCCATTCATGCTCTGTCTCTCTCCGTCTCAAAAATAAATAAACGTTAAAAGAAAAATTAAAAAAAAAAAAGATAGAAGTATTTTGTCAGATATATCTCTATATGTTTGTGGTGTATTAAGTATAATCTCCCAAAGTGTGACTTACCTTTTCATTTTCTTTTTTTTTAAGTATATTTATTTATTTTGAGAGAGCAAGAGTGAGTGAGCAAGGGAGGGGCAGAGAGAGAGGGAGAGAATCCCAAGCAGGCTCCGCACTGTCAGTGCAGAGCCCCATGTGGGGCTCCATCTCACAAATTGTGAGATCATGAACTGAGCTGAGATCAAGAGTTGGATGCTTAACTGACTGAGCCACCCAGGTGCCCCTCCTTTTCATTTTCAGGACAATGTTTTCTGAAGAGCAGAAACTTTCAATATTGATGAAAGGCAATTTGTCAGCTTTTTCCTTTATGCTTTTTTATTTTTGCTTTATGCTTAGTTATTGTTCTACTTAAAATTTTTCTGTGACCCATTAGCTATTTTGAGGTGTGATTTTTAGGTTTTAAATACATGTTCTTTTGTTGTGTTTTGTTATTTATTTCTAATTTAATATCATTTCAACCAGCAAACATAGTCTGTATGATGCCATTTAAGGAGATTTGAAATTTACTTTACAATGCATGTTCAATTTGCACATTTGTTCCTAGAGTTGAATTTAAGATTTTGAGTTTATATATTAAATTCAGTTTATTAATACTTTTATTATTTGAATTATCTATTTCCTTACTAGCATTTTATTTGACCTATTAATTACTAAGAAAGATGTGTTGAAATTTCTCACATGAGTGGTAGATATTTCAATTTCTTATGGTAGAGCTAACAGTTTTTGCTGTATATAGTGTGAGGCTATGTTATTAAGTGTGGAGTTACTATAGCCTCTTGGTGAATTAACTAAATCTTTACCATAATCCAGTCTGACACCATCTGTCTTTTAACTGGCAAACTTAGTCCACTTATATTTATTGTACTTTCTGGCATGTTGGTTTTTCTACTTTTATAGTTTTTGTTTCTTTTGGATTGGTTGTTTTTTTCCCTTGATACTTGATACTTTACCCTACATACTTACTTTTTACCCTACATGTGGCAAACCCAAAATTCAGTTACCATCTCTACTTTCTTTTTGGCAAGGACCTTGAAAATCTCTAATGGTAATAACCCTGCATCTGGGCCTCATGCTATTCTCGCTTAGTGTTTTATCTTATTTTAAATTATTTTCAAATCCACACGTGAGATACAGTTTTGTAGAATCACTGTTTAGATTTACCTACGTGCTTGCCAGTTTGTTTGCTTGCCATCCCTTCTTGCATCAGAGACCTTATTTCTGGTGTCCATTTTCTTCTTCCTGAAGTTCACACTTTAGAAGTTCCTTTGGTTAGGGTCTGTTGGTGGTGGGCTCTGTTTTTGTTCATTTGGGAAATGTTTTTATTTCATCCTCATTCTTGAAAGATAATTCTGGAGTACAGAATTCTAGATTGAGTTATTTTGCCCCTCCCCTCCCCCAGGCATTTTCTGGCTTCTGTTAGTCTAATTGCTGTCAGCTCTCTTTTCTGTTCTGATGCTCTTATCTTCTTTTTGTCTTTGACATGCTGGTGCTTCTCTTTGACACATCTAGGTGTCCGTGTATTACTACTTATTCTGCCTGGGACCAGGCTTATGGTAACTAATTCTCAGGGAAGATTATTATTATCTGTCTGGAGCGAAAGCAGAGAAGATAGGATCCCTTTGCAGATGTTCCCCTCTCTACCTTTTTTCTGAGGGAGCAGCTCCTTCAAGTGTTTCTGCTTATTCAGGATTTGTAGTTCAGATCCTCCAGTTTGCAAAGCCCAAGGGCTAGCCTCCTGCTTCCAATTGGCTGTTGATTTCCTGATCTCTGAGTGTCTGGTATTGTCTTTTCGCTTTTGGTGCAGCACCAACTTTAGCCTTCACATATACCCATTCTCTTGGCTTCTGCTTACTCTGAATTTTGCTGGCTCTTATGGCCTTTCTGTAACTTCTTGTCAGCTCAACAATGTATATAAAATGATATTTCCTGTTATTTATATGGCCTGTGGGTATTTTGTAGTGGTGAGAGGCTTTTCAGACTACCTTGTTTGTTGGACTACCTATTCCAGAAGTAGAACTTGTAACAAGAATTTTTAAGTACTTATTGTATGCTTAGAGCCATCTTTGGGGGAGCCATAAGGGGTGAGAACATACAACCTCAGCCTTTTAGGAGTTTGCTCCTCCTATTGATCAAACAAGACTAATACACATGTAAAAACTAGAGAGTAATTCAGGAGTAAACTAAGAGGAAGTAATTGCGGGATTTGTTCAGAGGGAAGAAAGAAAGGCTGTTAAATAATTGTTGGTGATTATTACTTTCTGTGCCCCTAGACCACCCTCTGTGGGTGCCCTCCATCTTTGTGTACAGGTAGGTCCACTTCTGAATGCATGGTTGCATAGACTCTTCAGCATAAAAGATGGCGTGCAGTAATGGGTCCCATGGGACCTCAGCCTTAATAGGAATCCTGAAATTCTTGCTGATGGGTGTAAAAGGCCCCTAACTAATAGGAGTCAGGAGCATTTATGCTTCTGGTACTGACACCAACTAACTCCAAACTTGGGCACTTCATTCCCTTTTCTAGACCTCAGCTTTCCCATATGTTGAATGCATGTTGGGGTAGACTCTATGAATTGCTAACACATTTGTGTTTGAGGAGGCTACTGTGTTTGAGGAGGCTACTGCCTGAGGCTCTGAGACATCATTTATCTCTAGGGAGGAGAGTTTCTCTGGGAGATTGAGGGTGTATACGCTCCCCTCCCCCACCCTAATCTTTTATCTTCCTTCCCCTTGGTTATAAGGCAAGGTTTCATACGGCTATGACAGTCATACAGTATTAGTTGAATTCTCAGAGATATCTGGGTATATCTAAGTGTAATAATTCAATCCAAGGAAACTATAGTCAATGGTAATAACCATAAACAACTGATAACAAACACCCAGTAAGACAGTAGCTTGTCAAAATGCTTGATCAGCCCTAGAGTCAAATTAGCTTTCAAGTTTAAAAGAAGATAAAGCAGAGAATCTAGCAATGTGACTGGTCAAAATTTCTTGGTTGATAGAAAATCTTGTAGTGTCACAAGAACATTCCTTTGGACATCTCTAATGTGAGTGGCCTAGGCTGGATACACTTCTGAGTTCTAAACTCATGAGTTCAGAATGTGATTAGAGAAAGTGTAGGAAAGGTTTAATGAGGCTCAAGCCCCGAAGAGAGCAGTTTGTTTTTGTATTAAATTCCAGATACACATTGCTCTCTATGTGATTGACCTTTTCCCTACAAGACAAATGTAGGGAATTAATGTTGTATTCTAGCTCATTTGGTTTGGTCTGAGGTTTTATGAAGCGCGTGAAGAAACACGGGGTTCAAAGAGCATGTTATATATAGGGGAGGATTCGGGATTTGGGCTGGTAAATTGGAGGACGGATAATACCTACTTGGGAAGACCTCTTGTGGGGGGCGTATTTCTTGGTCAAAGATTTAATGAGGCAGAGAACAGTAAGAGAAGTGCCATTCCTTGAGGAACCTGATGTAGACGACCCTTAATATGAAGAGGCTGTCAAACTTTGTAAGGGTCCCAACCCGGGGACCTGCTGCAGGAGACTCATCTGCCCTCCCAGGTGGTGATTCTGTGCCCCTTCACCGGCATCCAGCAGACCTTCCCTTGCGGCAACTGGCTGGACGAGAAGAAGGTGGACGGGCTGATCGAGAGGCAGCTCTACGAGATGGTGTCTCTCAGGAAGAAGAGGCTAAAAAGTAGGTGCAGGGGCTGCATCAGAGGCTGGTGGCCTTTCAGACAGGGCCAACAGAGGCCAGGATGTCAGACCCCTGGGCCAGAGCTTCACCTCGAAGGAGTCCACTTCTGCTTCTCAGGTCTCCTCTAGAAAGGAAGGGAATGGGCCCCACAGAGCTCGGTTCTCCAAGATACAGGCTGCGTGCCCGGCATAGAGTTACATACCCGGCACCAAGGCCTAGTACCCCTGTGACCCCAAACTGCATAAGCTGCTGTGAGGGGCTAGATGTTAAGCTGAACGGTTTAACACAATGCACTCTAAATATACAGAGGTGCAAGGTGTCAACTCTTCTCCCTACTTAAAACATACTAATAGACTTCCACGTTAAAAGGAACATTGAGGTACCCTCTTTCAAATAGCAGGGAATCCTTGGGTTCCTAATACTGGCACCTGTTAGAGCGGGTTTCTGAGAGTGGGCCACACTTGTGCATGGTCTGTGCTTCATTCCTGAGCTCCTTTGGATTTGCTCGCCTTCCCCACTGGTAACACGAAAATCTCTTTGTTCTTGACCTGTCTCTGCAGAGTTCCCCTGGTCCTTGTGGGTCTGGACGACCGACTTGAAGAAAGCTGGTACCAACTCTCCAATCTTCATCCAGATTTATGGGCAGAAGGGGCGGACGGATGAGATTCTCCTGAATCCCAACAACAAGTGGTTCAAACCAGGCATAATCGAGAAATTTAGGGTAGGAAGGAAGTGTAATGGGCTGGGAGGGATGAAGGAGGAAGGGACATAAGACGTGTTTGTCATGGGGATGGTTTTCTAAGCCAGATTTTGAATCCAGTTTGAGGACAAAAGGGTGCAATGAGAAGTTCAGCTCCTTGCAAGGGGTGCCAGAGTGATTTATAGGCAAAGTATTGATTGAATGGTGTGCACTTTGGATCTGGCCCTTCACCTGAATCAAACACTGCAGAATCAAACCTGGGGGACAGAAGCAGGTATGAAATGCTCTTGGGGAGCCTAGAATCCTGGGGACTCATAGTAGAGCAGAGACCCTGAGCCCGCAGCGTCAAATCACCCCATCTGGAATGAATTAGAAAGGAGCAAATTTAAGGTAAATTGTAAGTTTAACGCTAAATTTCTGGTGCATATTTAACCGGAGCAAGGCTTATTTTGCCAACAGAAGTGTGCTCTGACCTTTAGGTGAGAATGATTTGTAATTTTCAGCTGTCTTCCCAGAGCACCCCGCTGGTGCTTCTGTTATGCACTCAGTTCATTGCTCTTCATGTATTTGTCTCCCGGCTAGACTGCCAGCCCCTTTGGGAAAGGGCGTGACTGCTGTATTGATCTTTGCGTCTGTTTCAGTGCCCAGCAGAGTTCTGGGGCTGTGGGCCTGTGCTAATTTACAGGGTTGCCATATGGGTTTTGTTACTGGGAGTTTACTGCTTGGAAGATTTTCTTTATTCTGGATCCTACTGTGGGTCAGTTATTTTTGTTCAATTTCACCAGGGCAGACTGAATCCCGGCCCCACATGGCTATCTTGCCCTCACGTGTCCCTGGTCGCAAGGTCACGAGAGGACAAAGTCTATGAGGGTGGCTTGAAGCAAAGCCATCCTCACTGCTGAAAAAGTGGCCCAGGGTGGGTGCCCTCCAGGGAGGGGGTAAGCCGTGAGGATAAACACATTTCACTTGATTATGTCCACCCAAGGCTTGTTATTTCACCCCCATAGATTGAGCTCCCGGATCTTGGCAGGTTTTACAAGATTCGGGCATGGCATGACAGAAGGAGCCCTGGTTCTGGCTGGCATTTAGAGAGGGTGAGATGTGCCATCTTGGGGCTTGGGAGGTGGTTGGGAGAGGAACTCTTTCTAATGACCCTGTCACATAAGTCTGTTGGGAGTTGGGGTGGGTAAGTGTGGGTCTCGAATTTGGACACACGGGGACTTCCTGAGCGGAGAGGACCTCCAAAGCAGACTCAGAAAATGCACAGGTGTTTAGCAGACTTGCATTCTTCCCCGGTCACCTGGCTGCTGGGCAAGCGTGGGTCTCCAGGGACCAAGAGGGACAAGTGTTAATCTGGCACTCCGCTTTCCACAAAAATCCTCTTGACAGGATGGTTGTGGCCTCCCTTAGATGCAATAGCAGAATGGGGCCCCCAGGGCGTGGTGTATCTCTGGGACACCCCCTTGCTCACCCAGGACTTCATTACAGATGACCCTGATGAATACCCTGACCAAGGACAAGTATAACTTCAACTGCAATCGCTGGCTGGATGCCAACGAGGATGACAATGAGATCGTGAGGGAAATGACCGCAGAGGGCCCAACGGTGCGGAGGATAATGGCCAGTGAGTACCGACCGTCCTGGGGGAGGCAGCGGAACTCCTCCTCGGTGTGTCAGCAGGGGGCTGGCCCATGAGCTGGTAGTCTCGTCTGCTGTACCTCATCAGGCCCCCTCCAAATGCCGGGTGAACTTAGTTCTCGGCCTTAAGACTGGCTTGAAGGAGTCATCTCTACGGCATGGTACCAGCGCTCTATGATGGTGGGTGTGGGGGAGCGAGGTGACGTTTATGGGTCTTCAGGTGGGCTATGAGGGGATGAGAAGACTCTGCACTGAGCAATGTTTCTCCACAGCCTTCCTGACATTAAAGAAAACATCTTCTTCAAATTATGCATGAAATGCTCCCCCAAAAGGAAGGCTGTATCTGGTGATTGGCTACCCCTGATGAGTCCTCTATTTCTATTTAAGGCCAGTAGGAGAGGGACTAAGCTTTTAATCTGGGGCCCAGGTTCCACATTGAAAGGGGCTAAGGGAGATCATTTTACCTCTAGGTTCTAGTAGCAGAATAGACAGAGACACAGCACATGTCCTACCTTTGCCCCGGCAGACATTACTGAGTGATCACAGCATTCTCTCCCATTGAGTCTGAAATGAGTTTCAGCGCTCTCGATATAGCTCCCCAAGCAGACATTAGCAATTGATCAGAATTGGCACTTAAGATGATTAATCTATTTGCTATCACTGTGGTAGTCCTTAAGTTTTTAATAGTATAGCAATATTGCAAAATTACAGAGTTAAGAATATATAGAAAACAATGTCACTCATAGTTGCAGTAACCCTTCTAAATATTTGGATAGTGTCACTTCTCAGACATTTGTACATCTAATAGAAGCTCTGTATATGTTTGTTGAATGATTTAAATAGAGATAAATACTCAAAAACTTAGAAACCCCACATAGCAAATATCAACTACAAAAGCACCCTGTTAGCCTAATTAGGCAGTGCTTGCAATTATGTATCATCTACTTTATGGTTCTTCTTCATTTTTAAATAAAAATGTGACCATAGAATATTTGGGTTCAAGGCCTTTAAAATAGCCTGGTGCAGTTCAGGAAAGTGAGGCGTTCTTGCCCTGATCATACAGTCAGAGAGAGAGTCAGACCTAGAGCAAGGTCTCACACCTCCTGGTTCAGGGTCTACACTCTGTCTTTTCACGTTCAGTAATGTTTTCTGTGGTAACAAGGCAATCATGTCCCTATGGACATGGTCAATAACAGCATTATGCCCCAAATTGAGACTTACTATATAACATGTAGCCCATCAAGGCAGAAATAAACCTGCTCTTATTGGATCTGGCCCCTTTGTGCACCAGAATTGAGCCCGAGAGGAACCAGTGGGGCTGGGGTCTTAGGACTAACCCCTTCCTCAGTCTTTCTAACCAATTCTCAAGACTTTAGATCCTCACTCCCTGTTTCTGAAGTGACCCTGCTGCTGTCATTCCTGAGCCTTTTTGCTGGTTGCCTCTCAAATTGCACAAGTGAGAGCTCTGATCAGTTCTCTCTGGTCTGGTAAGTCAGGGCTTCTCAGACTTCCCTGTGCATTATCACCCAGAAGGCTTTTGAAAACACAGCGTGAGGGCCCTCACCTGCAGGGTTTCTGATTCAGGAGGTCTGGGATGGGACCCAGGACCTGTTTGTATCACAGATTTCTAAGTGGTGGCCCTGCTGCTGGTGAGGAAACACTGTGCTAAGGCATTAATCACCTTTCCAGGGGCTCTCAAGCCCCCAAATTCTTGTTGCCATTGTCTGTACTTGTCCCTCTCCCCTAGCTTTATGGATGAAACCACTTTTTGTTTGGTTAAAACTTGAAAATACTGATAGATTGTCATTTCAGTGAGGTTTTTCTACTTAGAATGCCCCGGATGTTCTTTCCCTCCACGTCCTCCTTACCCTGACTGAAGCCTGGCTTCCCCGTCCATCCGAACCTGTCTTCTCTCCTCACAAACTGTGGGGCCCGGGGGAGGGAGTTCGCCTGACTCCCTCTGCACTCTCAGACTTGGGGCTCACACCATCTCACAGTGTTGCCTCTGCCCCCGATCAGTCCCATCTTTTGGTGGCCTCTGCTTACTTTCCTCTTTTGCTGAAGGTGATGTGGTGTGCCCCTCGGTCATTGTCCACACCTCCACCTCCTGCCATTGTTCTGGGGGCAGTGTTGTTAGTCTGCTCGGGCTGCCGTAACAAAATACCACAGACCAGGGGCTTAAACAACAGAAATTACAGTTCTCACAGTTCTAGAGGCTGGAAGTCCGGGATCAAAGTGTCAGCAGGGTTCGGTTCTCCTGAGGCCTCTGTCCTTGGCTTGCAGACGGTGGCCTTCTCTCTGTGTCCTGACACGGTCTTCTCTCTGTGTGGTCACGTCTGTGTCCTGATCTCTTCTTCTTATGTGGACATGAATCGCATTGGGTCAGGGCCCACCCGGAGGACCTCATGTTATCTTAATCCCCTCTTTAAAAGCTCTGCCTTCCTATCCTGTCACATTCTGAGGTACTTTGGGTTAGGACTGAAACATATGAATTGGGGAGGGGACTCAATTCAGCCCCGCCCCAGATATGCTGATGAGACTCTCTGAGGCCTGTGCCTGGTAATCTGCATTTTAATCAAGCATCCCAAGCAATTTGTTTGCACAGCAAGACTTCAGAGCCTCTGTGCTGCTTCTTTCAATGTTCATGTGGAAAATCCCTTCACCCACACCCTGGTCCTCATCCACTTTGCTGATCGCTACCTCTCACCCACTTACCCAGTCCCCTCCGTCCCCGTGCCTCACTCAGGATCAGCCCATGAAGCTCCTCTGAGCAACACGTCCCACCTCTGGCTCAGGCTCCTGCCTCCCAGCCCTCCCATGACCTTGATGACACTGCACCCTGTCCTGAAACTCCTTCTAGCTCCTTACTCCCAACACTTCTCCTCGCCTGTCTCACGGACGTGTGGAGGATGGATTTTAGGGGCGAGTCTCTAAGAAGTCATCAAGGGCAGAGAAAAAGAGGTCCTGGGACTGGGCAAAGATTGGCTAGACTAGAGAGAGGATAAATCCAAGAGAGAGTTTGAAGGTGACTGTGGCGGGACTTGGTGAAAGAATGCCATGGGAACACAGCAGTGAGGTGAACTTTCTGCTCAGGATGTTGGGAAAAACTGTAGATGAGGTGCCATTTGAGCTAGGTGTTCTCTGAATAGGGATGTGACAGATAAGGAGAGATCGTGGCAGGAAGAGCATGTCTGTAGGTTATATATGTAAATGTGCACATAATATCTTTAAACAGGGTACGAGATGTGGGGCTATCATAGCTGTTGGTTTTGTCTTCTGTGATGCTGCTAAAGAACCCTTCCAATGAAAAAAGTCTCTAATGAAGAGCTGAATCAAAGAGCTGTCTGTCCTGGCTCTAAAGGCAGTTTGGTGCCTTCTGGGGGTCGTTGGCAGTACTTCTGAGCCCATGTCAACTTGGATTCCTCGCTCCCAGATGTTTTATCTGGCCCACATAAATTTCTCTTGTGCTGGGAACACCCACCCTGGTGTCCTTACACACCTCTACAGGAACTTGGATCTCTTTTTTTGGTCTGGATACTTCTCTGTAACAGTAAACAGAGCTGGTGACAAGTGCCACGTCCCCCATTGGTACCACGGTATAGTGAATAATGTGCAGGGCTTCCTGGCAGTCCCTTAAGTGGAGCGTCTTAGACTCATAAGTCCCAATTTAAAACCAGTTCTCTAACTTTGAAATTGTGTACTCCTGGTTTACTACTTACATACATACATATGTACATACATCCTAGGGCCTTTCAAAGAAGCAGTTAATGCCATGTCTGAGGGGGAAAGGCTTTCGGGAGCGGCCTCGCTGACTCACGCAGCCCCGGGACACGGACTAGACACACTGCTTATGATGTATGTGCACCCTGCCCTCCCTCAGGAGCCCGGTGAGATGTAGAAGCAATGTGATCTGCAATCCCTACTGCAGGCGTGACAGAAGTGATGCCACACCGCTGACGAGTGCGCGGGAGACCACTGGACTCGAGTGCTGAAAATCAAAGCTTCTTGTTAATCAGTCCGAGCTGTAATTTTTAAATTAAAGTACAAGAGGCTCTGGTAGTATGTACCCATCTGTTGGAAGTCTACGCTGCTGATAGCTAACAATACAGCTAGTTTTAATTGTCCGTAGACTTCCCGCCAGGATGGAGCTTGAGGATGGACCTCAATGGCTGGTGGGCTGGGAGGGGCCCCTGGAGAAGATCGGGAGCCCCGAGAACTTCCAGCCAAATGGACCTCAGCACTCCTGAACAAAGAGGACTGGAATTCCCAGGCGAAGGGATGGCTGCATTCCCTCATCAGTTTGCTTCTGGGAATTGCTGGGTGGTTACAGCTAAAACTGCAGAACTGTCCATCAGAATTAAGAGTCAGCAAGGCCGGTGTTCCTTCTTCCCGTTTGTGCTTCGCCATTTCAGTACTCACTCCACTTCATGCCGTTCATCCCTCTTGCTGCTACCAGTTCTGTCACTGGGAGCTAAACACAGAAGCATCAGCTTCACTTACGCAAAGGCTGAAGGTTGAAGACACTTCGTGTTTGCATTTCAGCAGAGGTGACTGGAGAAGGCAGAAAGGCTCTAATAAGTTCAGGGGCTGTGGCCCTGTGAAGAGGCAATGTAGGGGCAGGATGCTTTTGCCCCCACCCCCCTTGGTTCCAGTGCCCGCCTGTGCCAGCTCTGTGGGCAAGCAGTCATTCTCTGCCTGTCCTTCTGACCAGAGCTTTGGCTACACACACTGCGTCTTCACAGACCCACATGTTTAATGGTCAAATGTGACTTTCAGATGTCTCTACATCTCCAGATAAAAATGGGTATATTACTGAAAACGTAACGTGTGCATTGACTTTAACTTTTTGGTGATTTGTCTCATTCCTGGCATACTTTATCTTCATTTGTAGACGAATCATCCGTGAGTAGTGTCCATTTTTAAAAACAGCAGCTTTATTGCGGTATGATTCACGTCCCATACAATTCACCCCCTTAAAGTGTACTGTTCAGTGGCTTTTAGTATGTTGATAAAGTCATGCATCCGTCAGTACTGTCAAATTTCAGGACATTTTCATCACCCCCAGAAGAGACACAATACCCATTAGCAGTCACACTCTCCTCCCTCTACCTCACTCCTCAGACTCTGACAACCAATAATCTATATATTTTTTTGTCTCTGTAGATTTGCCTATTCAGGACATTTCATGTGCGTGGAATCATATAACAGGTGACCTTTTGTGTCTGGCTTCTTTCACTTAGCATATTTTCAAGGTCCCTCCACATCACAGCTCCTATTAGTACTTCATTTCTTTTTATTGCTGAGCAATATTTCATTGTACGGATAGATCACATTCAACTGTTGATGGACATTTGGGTTGTTTCTACTTTTTTGGCTATTGCGAATAACGCTACTATGAACATTCAGGTACAAGTGTTTGTGTAGACATATCCTTTCACTTCTCTTGGATATACACCCACCAGTGGAATTGCTGGGTTACATGGTTACTCTTTGTTTTACAGAACTGTTTTTCAAAAGAGGTGCACCATTTTGCATTCCCATCAGCAATATGTGAGGGTTCCAGTTTCTCCACATCCTTGCCAACGCTTCTTCATTATTCTTTTTTCCAGGTTGTTTTGGCCATTCTGGGTCCTTTTCAGTTCCATATGAATTTTAGAATTGGCTTTTCAATTCTAAAGGATTCTGACAGAGGTTGTATTTTATCTATAGATCCATTTGGGAAGTATTACCATCTTAACAATGTTAAGTCTTCCAATCAGTAAACATGGGATGCTTTTCCAGTTATTTAAATAATCTTTAATTTTTTCAGCAGTAGTATTTTATAGTTTTCAGAGCAGAAGTTTCTCACTTGTTTTTTTAAGTTTATTCATATGTTATTCTTTTTATGCTCTTTTGAAGGGAGATGTCTTATTAATTTCATTTTCAGATTGTTTATTGCAAGAGAATAGAAATACAATTGACCGAGTATATTAATTTAATACTCTACAACTTTGATGAGCTCATTTATTAGTTCAAATATTTTTTAGTGGAATCCTTATGATTTTCTTTTTTTTTTTTTTTTAATTTTTTTTTCAACGTTTATTTATTTTTAGGACAGAGAGAGACAGAGCATGAACGGGGGAGGGGCAGAGAGAGAGGGAGACACAGAATTGGAAACAGGCTCCAGGTTCTGAGCCATCAGCCCAGAGCCTGATGCGGGGCTCGAACTCACAGACCACGAGATCGTGACCTGGCTGAAGTCGGACGCTTAACCGACTGCGCCACCCAGGTGCCCCATGATTTTCTATATATAAGATCATGCCACCCATGAATAGAAGTAGTTTTACTTCTTCCTTCCCAATCTGGATGCCTAACTGCCTTGGCTAAAACCTCCAGTACCATAATGAAAACAAATGTTGAAAAGCAAATACCTTTGTCTTATTTTGAGCTTAAGGAAAGCATCCGGTCTGTCACCAAAAATTCTGTGTTAGCTGTAGGGTTTCATAGATGACTTTACGGGTTGATAAAGTCCCCTTTTATTCCTAGTTTGTTGATGGTTTTCTTTTTTTGTCATAAAAGAATGTTAGATTTGGGAGCACCTGGGTAGCTCGGTCGGTTAAGCATCCGACTTCAGCTCGGGTCATGATCTCATGGTTTGTGAGTTCAAGCCCTGCGCTGGGCTCTGTGCTGACGGTTAGGAGCTTGGAGCCTGCTTCAGATTCTGTGTCTCCCTCTCTCTGTCCCTCCCCTGCTCATGCTATGTCTCTCTCTCTCAAAAATAAGTAAACATTAGAAAAAAATTTTTTTAAAAGAATGGTAGATTTTGTCATATTTTTTTCTGAACCTATTAAAATGTTCATGTTATATTTGTTTTTTATTCTATTGATGATACATTACATTAATTGATTTTCAAAACTTATATCCTTAGGATAAATTCTACTTTGTCAAAGTATATAATTCTTCTTTATGTTGCTGGATTTGGTTTGCTAATATGTTGTTGGGGATTTTTGTATCCATATTCATAAGATATATAGGTCTTTAATTTTCTTTTCTTGTGATATCTGTGTCTGGTTTTGGTATCAGAGTAATGCTGACCTCATAAAATGAGTTGGAAAATATTCCCTCCTGTTCTTTGGAAGAATTTGAGAAGAATTGGTATTGATTCTTCTTTGAATACTTGGTAGAATTCAGTGGTGAAGACATTTGTGCCTGAGCTTTACTTTGTGAGTAGTCTTTAGATTACTGATTTAATCTTTTCACTTGTTATACGTTTATTCAGACTGTCTGTTGCTGGTAGCCAGTTCTGGTAGCCATTCTTTTACTTTCATCCTATTTAGGTCTTTGAATCTACAGTGTATCTCTCTATATAGCAGATAGTTAGATCCATTATCAATTTTGCCAATCTCTGTGTAACAGTGTGACTTTTTTTGATATTTGACTGCTGACAACTTTCAAGTTACACTACCCCCCCCCCCCCACTTTCTGCCTAATATCTGGGCAATTTGATAAAAAGACTGGATGCTTCCTCCCTTAGCACTGGTGGAAAGTTCAAGCCATGCAAGCCCTGACCCCCACAAGGGAACTCTCATCTCTTAATCACCATAAAATCCCAAGCTAGTCATCCTTCCCTGCTGTCTCAAGCCATTTTTGGACCTTCTTGGGAACCTACCATACTCTCCCCAGAATTCATTATGTGAATAATACATCTTATGTTCACTCTTGGTACATGTGTAGCGTCATCAGCCTTGATATCTGAGCAAATATGGGGTGAAAAACCCATCCTGTTTCTGCAGGATGATGACCACACTCTGCCTTTTGATTAAAATATTTAGTCCATTTACACTTAATGTAATTACTGATATGGCAGGATTTATGCCTGCCATTTTGCTATTTGTTTTCTATGTTTCGAATTTTTTTTTGGTTCCTGTATTTTTACATTACCACTTTCTTTTGAATTAAATAAATATTTTCTAGAATACTGTTTTGGTTCCCTTGTTTCTTTTAATATATACATTTTTTGTAATTTTTTAATGGTTGCCCAGAGAATTACAACTAACAACTTAATAGCAATCTAGTTCAGATTAGTACCAACTTAATTTCAATAATGTACAAAAACTTTGCTCCGTTGTAGGTTTGTTCTCTTCCCCCTCCTTTGTGCTATACTATCATATAAATTGCATCTTTATACATTTTAAATCCACCAGTGAAGTTTTATATTTACTGCTTTATGCAATTGTCTTTGATAAGATATGAGAAGAAAATAATTACAATAAAAAATCACATGATACTGTCTATACATTTGCTATGTTGTTACTTTCCCTGGTGCTCTTATTTCTTTGGTTGAATTCAAGTTGCTGTCTAATGTCTAATGTGAAGGACTTCCTTTAAATATTCTTGCAGGACAGATCAACTAGTGATGAATTTTTTTCACTTTTTGTTTATCTGGGAGTATCTAATAGCTCCTTCATTTTTAAAAATAGACTTTATTTTTTAGAGCAGTTTTAGGTTTACAGCAAAATTGGGAGGAAGGTATAAAGATTTATCATACACTCCGTTCCCCCATACATGTATACCCCCTCCATTATCATCATCCCCTACCAGAGTGATACATTTTGTTATAATTAGTGAGCCTACATTGATACATCCTTAGCACCCTGAGTTCATAGTTTACTTGTGGAGCACTCTTGGTACTGTACATTCTACAAATGGTTTGGACCATTTATAATGGTCCAATGGTTTGGACAAATTTATAATGACATGTATCCACCATTATAGTATTATACAGAGTAATTTCACTGCCCTAAAAAATCCTCTGTGCTCTGTCTCTTCTTCTGTCCCTTCCCTCCTACCCAATCTCTGGCAACCATTGATCTTTTTACTGTCTCCATAGTTTTGCCTTTCCCACCCTAACATTTTTTAACTGCATCAGGACCTTTAATCCACTCATTTTATTATCACCTCTTCTTGTACTTAGTTTTCTCTGTACCTGGATGAGATTGCATGGGCCACCATTATAATCTACCTCTAAACATGCCCTTATCTTTTCTTCCCTTATATCCTTCTATCATGCTTGCCTGGATAACCTTATCCTAGGTGAAGCCAACAAGTGACCTATTCAGTTATTGTAGATTTACTGTAGTACAACATGCAGCCTTGCGAATGGCCTCATTTTATTTTTATTAAAAAAATTTTTGTCTCAAAAATAAATAAACATTAAAACAATTAAAAAAAAAATAAAAGGGAGAGCCTGGGTGGCTCAGTCGGTTAAGCATCCAACTTCGGCCCAGGTCATGTCTCACACTCCATGAGTTCAAGCCCCATGTCGGGCTCTGTGCTGACAGCTCAGAGCCTGGAGCCTGTTTCAGATTCTGTGTCTCCCTCTCTCTGACCCTCCCTCATTCATGCTCTCTTTCTCTGTTTCAAAAATAAATAAACATTAAAAAAAATTAAAAAAAATTTTTAATGTTTATTTATTCTTGATAGAGACAGAGCACTAGTGGGGGAGGGGCAGAGACAGAGGGAGGCACAGAGTCTGAAGCAGGCTCCAAGCTCTGAGCTGTCAGCACAGAGCCCAATGGAGGGCTCGAACTCACAAACCATGAGATCATGACCTGAGCCAAAGTTGGGTGCTTAAGTGACTGAGCCACCCAGGTGCCCCAGGACTGGTCTTATTTTAAATTTATGACTCAGTATATCTCAGTTTGTACTCAAGGCTCTCCCACAACCTGTCACTCCTCTGAGGCTATACCTCTGCCCTCCTTGCAGTCTCCATAGTTGTAGTTTCTTGAACCCTGGAAAATCTTGTCCTTTATCTATGCTCTGGTCATTCTTCTTCTTCCTCTCTAAAGAACTTCACCTTCTCTCCTGCATCATCATTTCTTTTCTCTACAGGATCATTCCCACTTAGTATAATAATCTAGTATCTCACATCTTAAATATTTTATAATAAAGCATCTTTAAACCTAATCCCCACCCCAACTATTATTTCCCTTTTGTATTCCTCTTCACAACAGACTTCTTGAGAGAGGTCTATCCAGGCATCCAGGTGCTGTACCCACTTTCTCACTTCTTTCTCACTCTGTTCAAACTTTGCTGGAGGGATTCTTCCCTTCCCCCACAATTTCACTGAGGCTGCTCTTGTCCTCAACACAAGTCCTTTCCATGTGGCTAAACCAAAGATCACTCTCTATCTTTGGTGGCATTTACTTCTGAAATCATTCCTGCCTTCTCTCGGCTTCAGAGACATGTCCCCCCTGCTTCCGTGGCTGCTTCTCATCTGAGTTGCTAGCTTCTTCTGGGCTTGATCCCTAATGTTGGTGTCCCTCTAATCCTTGTCTACATCCTCTCCATGGGGGATCTAATTCCCATAGATTTCAGTGGAATCCATGTGCCAGTGATGACCAGTCATGCCAACAGTCCTGACTCCCCAGACACACATGCAATTGCCATCTTGGCCTCTCTTTATGAACATCTAATAGACACCACAAATTTATAATGTACAAACAGAACCATTGATCTGTATCTCCAAACCTATCCTTCCCCCTAGGCATCCATACTTCTTATTGGGAACAGTACCCAGTTGCCCAAGCCAAAACCCTAGGAGTCATCCATGATTCCTCTTTCCCTCAATTACTTATCCAACCCATCACCAAGTACTGTTGGTTCTCCCTCAAAAATAGATCTTTAATCTACTGGCTTCTCTCCATCTCCACAGCACCCCAGTCTTAAGCACTCTCCTCTCTTTTCTAGACAACTGTAATTATTCTGTAACTGGCCTCTTTGATTCACTCCTATAATCAGTTCTCCACATGGCAGCCAGAGTACCCTTTAAAACATAAATCAGATCAAGTTATGTGCTCACTAAAAGTGCTCTAATGACTTCCCATTAGAAAGTCACGCTTTTACCTTGACCTGTCATACCCCCAGTGCTGGCCTTGGCCCCCTTCTGAACTTCCTCTAACCCCCCTCCTCCCCTCCCCAAGATATACTAGCCTTCTCTCTGCTGGAACATTTGCTACTCATACCCATCCCCACCCTGGAGCTTCATACTTTCCTGTACCCTCTTCTCTCAGAACTTCTGTGGTCCGCTCCTGTCATTAGCATTTTGCCAGACATCACCTTCTCGCTGAATCTCTAAATCCTTTACACTCACTCACCACACTCCCCCTCCCCACTTCCATTCCACTTTAGGGCACCCTGCTCCTATGCAATCTTTGTTGCAGACGTAACTCAGAAATTTCCCAGGTTATAATTTGTTATGATTTTACTGTCCATCTTTCCTCTCCACCTGCCCCCTCTCAACTCTGCTGTAACCGTGGGGACAGGAGTCTGTTGGACTTGCTCGCTGCTGATTCCCTGTCCTATCATGATGCCGAACACCGACTGGGCTTCAGTCAACATATACAGGACCAATGAGTGAATGAGTGAGTGAATGAGTGAATGAACTTTGTTTTCTAGCTTATTTGAAGTGAGAAGGGAGGCTGTGATGTGTGGGGATGCAGTCCACCTTCTCCAAGGTACATTTTCAACAGAGAAAGGACCTGCTGCCCCTCCCACGGTGGCTGCATTTTGTGCCTTTCAGTTCTGAAGAAAAGGGGGGCTCAGTTCTGTTTCACAAAGAAAAATTCTCTTACTAGGGAAGACAGGACACATATGAATTGGAGAACAACCTAAGACAAAAGAATCTGCTGGGTTGGATGGAATCAAGTGTCGAAATATTTGAATCAGACCTGTGGTCTCCAAACACTGCCAACCCCATCAGAGTCTCCTGGGGGAGCATGTAAACAAAGCAGTTTTAGGGATCCCACCTCTGGAGACTAAAATTTGGGAAGCCTAGGTGGGACACAGGAATCTGCATTCTTCAAGAATTTCCCAGGGGATTCTGATGCTTGACCAGGACTGGGGGCCTCTGGTTTATGTGGGAAGAGGGACGCTGATCCTTCAGTGGGTTGAGTCGGGATCTGTGTAGCTGGGGAGGGAGCAGGGCCAGCCCAAGCGAGACTTGGAGGGAAAGAGGGAGGAGGCACTTAGAGGCAGGAGCAGCAGGGCCAGTGCTGGGAGCAGTGGGTGGCCAGCCACTATGTCCCTTTCTCTACCTGACAGTGGCCCGGTACCGTGTGACCGTGTGCACCGGAGAACTCGAAGGCGCAGGAACCGATGCCAACGTATACCTGTGCCTTTTTGGTGACGTGGGGGACACTGGGGAGCGGCTGCTCTACAACTGCAGGAACAACACCGACCTGTTTGAGAAGGGCAATGTGAGTGCAGCCGTGCCCCTCCCCCATGCCGCTCAACTGGTCCCAGGTCCTCTGCCCTTGTCTTCTGTCTTCCCTTCTCTGCTAAGGTAGAGCTGATATGGGTGCTGGGGCCCAGCTGTCAGAGAGGCTTGCTCAGGGGAATGGCGAACTAGCATGCACGACACCCTCCAGGCTCCTGGGACTGTTCAGCTGGGGCCTGAAGAGCCACCCAGGAGGGGTCATGGTCCCCTCCCCACCTTAAGCATTGAGAAGGGGGCAGAATAGGAGGACATTTGGGGAAGTATGAGTGGCACCTTTCTTCCCTCAGAGGTGGCCAGGTAGGGAGGAATGCTGGGCACCTTGTGTGTGGACCGGAGGACACAGGCTAGTGGAAAGCTAGGAACTTTGCCTTCTCCGCTCGACATGACCACTGGGGGCACCTTGTCATTTCCTTTTGAAAGAAAAACCAAGAAAGCACTAAACATGGGAATGGAAGAGTTGGGATCTGCTCCTAGCCTCCTTACTGATGTGCTGGGTGCCCCCCTCATTTTCAGTATCTGTCAGATGGGTTTCCTGGGGAGGCCGAGTAGGGCAATGGGAAAAGTGGCGGGCAGATCTGGGGGCAAACCCAGCCTGGGGCCAGTAGCTCCCTTCCCCCAGCCTATTTTCCCATGTCTAAAATGGGGAAGGGATGGATGCCTACCTGTAGCCAGCTGATGTGAACATTAGGGATGCGCATATATTCCCCCCCCCCCCCCCCCCGCCCCAACAGACCTGGCCTGCAGCACAGAGCAGGTGCTCAGTAGGGTGGTTGTTGCAGTAATGGGAGGCTGGAGGTGCTTACCAGGTGAAGCAGATTTGCAGACTGACCTCACATAAGTCTTGGCTCTTTCCCTGCCTGGCGATGGCAGGACAAGCCCTGGAACTCGAGTGGAGGTCTCTCTCAGGCCAATCCAGGCTGGCCTGGTTCTTGGCTGGCAAAAGTAATCTGAGTGTTGTGGGTACACGGAGGTTCATTGGGGAGGGATGGAGAGGGAGAGTTCACATAGACCAATATGTTTCTTCTCTCCCTCCCACCTACCCACCCTTTCTTAACTTTTTCCTTCTACCTCTTCTGACTCCTTTGTCCACCAGTCCCACACTCGTGTTTCTGTTCCTGGAGGCTCCCAGATGTGCTCATGTAGGCTTGGCAACTCTCCAGCCCCTACTGTATTTCTGCTGCCCCGTTAGCAGGCAGAACGGTGAAATTAGCAAGACCACTGGTCCCCCAGTCAGTATCTTTCTGTGGCAGGAGCCCAAGTTGATTAGCCAAGGAATTAATTCATGATCAATGGTTAGTGACTGGTAACAGCCTAATGTGTCCATCTTCCTGGGAGATCTGCCATTTAGAAGGAGATCATAAAGGGACGCCTGGGTGGCTCAGTCCATTGAGCGTCCGACTTCGGCTCAGGTGATGATCTCACGGTTTGTGAGTTTGAGCCCCGTGTCGGGCTCTGTGCCATCAGCTCGGAGCCTGGAGCCTGCTTCAGATTCTGTGTCTCCTTCTCTCTCTGCCCCTCCCCCACTTGTGCTCTGTCTCTCAAAAATAAATAAATGTAAAAAAAAATTAAAAAAAAAAGATCATAAGGAATGGCCATTGTTTAACCAAAAAACATAGACTTCCATTGTTGGGAACTTGATATCGAGTGACTTCCCAGTGGGAGCAGTTAGAGAAGGGGTAAGACCTGTTCTTTCTAGGTATCCCCCAGCCCACCTGTGAAAGACCAGTAGTCCAACCCATCAGCCCTGGCTTTTTTGATTTCTGGGCCCGTGTTTTCCCTTGGTGTTTGGGTCCTAAGGGAGCCACTGTCCAACTGACCCTGCTGTCTTCCCCATTTGAAGGCTGACGAGTTCACCATTGAGTCGGTCACCATGCGGAAAGTGAGGCGGGTGAGGATCAGGCACGACGGCAAAGGTGGGGGCAGCGGCTGGTTCCTGGAGCGCGTGCTCGTGAGAGAAGAAGGGCAGCCCGAGAGCGACAACGTAGAGTTCCCGTGTCTCAGGTGCGTGGGGCCTGCTGCTGCTGGCGCTCTCCCGCCTCGGTCCTGGGCCCCCGCCTTGGGAAGACTCAGCCCTACCCACCGCCGTGGACCGGGGAGTGGAGTAGCGGCTGAAGGATGTAGCTGGTGCAAGAAAGAGATGGCCCTCCCGATGGCGCTTAGACCTGCGTCCCCACCCCACCCGCAGGTGCGGAGACCCGGTTCAGGTGTCCCGGTGCGCGGCTACTGTGCCTATTTATGTACCAAAGCGTTCTTACTTTTTAAAGATACAATAGGGCAATTGCAGAATGTAACTGAGTTACCTTGGAGTGTTAGTCTCCCGCTCAATGAAACTTAAAAAAAAAAAAATGAAGATTTAAGGTTTAAGATCAGAAGATCAGAGGGTGGATGGATGGCAAGGAGCAGAGAGGGTGGTGGGTCCTCCAGGCTGGAGAGGTGGCATGAGGCACAGGAATGAGGAGGGGGCTCATGCAGAGGCCGGCAAGGGGCTGATGTGCACGTGGGGATGAAGGACGAGGTGGGAGAGTTCTGGTCACCCACTCCTTTCCCCCCTACTGGACCAGGAGGCTGCCTGGCTGATAGCTGGATGGAGCAGACTTATTCCCATCCACTCAAAAGATATTTATTAAGCACTTGCTCACACTTGCTCCCTGACCTCATGCAGTGCGTAGCCTAGAGGGGGACTAAACAATAAGGAAATGAATAAATGATGAAAGCTGTACTCATGGACTGTGAGGAACGGGATCAAGGAAACCGCACGATGGCGTGGAGGCTGCTGGGAGCGGCCACACTGAGGTGGGGTGGCTTCGAGGAGGGGGCGCTGGGTAATTTCTGTCTGCAGAGGGGACACCAAGGCTGACTTCCTGAGGAATAAAAAGGAAAGCAGCAGGGCTTCTGGATGGAAGGTCCAAAGGGGAAGCAAAGCCTGATAGGAAGCTTTGCGGGGCCCATGATGTATTAGTTTGCCGGGCTGCTGTAATAACACGCCACAGATCGAGTGGCTTACACCACAGGATTGTTGACGCATAGTTACAGAGGCCAGAAGTTCAAACTCAAGGTATCAGCAGGGCCGTGTCCCGTCTGAAGGAGCTCTGCACAGGGTTTGCCCCATGCTTCTCAGCTTCTGGTGGCCACAGGCTTTCTTGGCGATTAGATGGCCACCTTCTCCCTGTGTCTTCACGTTGCCTTCCCTCTGTGCATGTCTGTGTCTGTGTTCACATTTTCCTTTTTTATGAGGATATCAGTCATTTTGGAGTAAGGCCTGCCCTATGGTGACCTCATGTGAACTTGGTTACCCCTGTAAGGACACTATTTCCCAATAAGGTCACATTCTGTGGTACTAGGGGTTAAGACTTTAACATATCAGGGCACCTGGGTGGCTCGGTCTGTTAAGCGTGTGACTCTTGATTTCAGCTCAGGTCATGATCTCGCAGTTCATGAGTTGGAGCCCCGCGTCAGATTCTGTGCTGATGGCTCAGAGCCTGGAGCCTGCTTCAGATTCTGTGTCTCCCTTTCTCTCTGCCCCCCCCCCACTCATGCTCTGTCTCTATCCCTCTAAAATAAATAAACACTAAAAAAAAATTAAAGAAAAAAAGACTTTAACGTATCACTTTGAGGGGATGCATTTAAACCTGTAACATGGCAGCTCAGCTCTAGGGGGTTGCAGTGGAGGTGGGGAGAAAGGGCCACACTGGGGGCAGATCCCGGAGGTAGAGCTCATAGGACGTGCCCACAAGAGAGAGGGGAATTGGAGACCCCAGGTCTCTGCCTTCGGCAGATGGGCAGAGGTCATGCTCTTGCTGAAGTGGGGAGCCTGGGGAGGAAGGGTTCTGGGTGGGGAGGGGGAGGGGAGGAAGGTTTGAGGGTGGAGATGGGCTGGACTCGGGAGGTTTAGCCGGGGCACCTTAGGTTTGAGATGCTTGTGAATCGAGTAGCCAGAATCAGGCCATGAGAAATAGATCCAGGAAATGAGAGCGTAGTGATGGAATTTAAAGTCAGGGAAATGCATAGGATCCTTCAGGGAGAGCATGGATAAAGAATGGTGAAGACCGAGCCCTGAGACAGGCCAGTAAGAGGATGAGGAATCTGGAAAGGGGATGAGGAAAAAGTTGGTGTGTCCACACTGCCCGCCTTACTACACGCATGATGCAGAGGGAGTGTGGGACCAGGAGTCTTAGCCATTTCCCTGCTGTGTGGCTTTGGGCAAATTTCTTAACCTCTCTGGTCTTCTGCACCTTCCTGCCCAGCACGTGTCTTACGGTGATGGGGAGGATGGAATGGGATTGCACTTTGAAAGGAGCCAGTCTGCCAGAGGCACAGGTGATGCTGATTGCAGGGCACAAGGCAAGCTGAGGCCCCCAAACACCCCAGAGCCCTCTCTGCCCCCAGACACATAAAGTGTTCATGCATTTTTGAGAAAATGGCTTCTCGTACCTTTCTGAGGCATGTGGTGATGGCATTTGCCGACTCGAGATCCAGGAGGACTTTGAAGAAGCTGGAGGCGGGGCTGGAGCTCCATGCTGGTTCTTTTTTCACCTGAGCTGGGAGAGGACAAACCGGGCCTCTTTCTCCCAACTTCTCTGCCAGGGTCAGGTAGGGTGAGCGGTTTAGCTCTGGCAGGTGTGTGTGTGTGTGTGTGTGTGTGTGTGTGTACGTGTGTGTGCATGCTTGTACATTCTTGTGAGCCCAGGGAAAGAGCAATAAAATCACCTGTAGAGGGGCTCACCCATTGAGCAGCCTCTGGGTGCTGGGCCCAAGCGTCTGAAGCTGAAAGAAAACGGCTGTATTTGGAAATCTCGATCGATACCCTGCAAGTACTTCATTGGAAACTGAAACGGCAAGCCACGGTGTCCCTTTACCACTGCGGTGGGCCTGGGGATAGGTGAGTGGTGGAGAGAAGGTTGGGAGGCAGCATGGGTTTTCCGATGGCGGAGGGCCTGCTGGCTCCATCCTCCCCGTCCCCGTGAGTGGTGGCCAGAGCCACACCCTTCTCTGCAGTCTGCATCTGTGGGAAATGCCGGGTGACCTCTGCAGGCGGTGACCTCCGCAGGACAGGGGTGGCGGCTCCTAACGGAGGGGCTCTAGGCAGTAGTCCCCGCTCGCAAATATCTCTCCCTGACCCCCACCCACGCTGGTGTCAGCCTCAGAATTTTACAATTGCGTCTTCACGTCTTGGAATCCCGAATGATTGTGGCGTTCTAGGCTCGCAGCATTGAGAAGCCCATGGCGAGTGTAGCCACTCAGCTGCCAGCTAACATTTTGTGTGAGCTAACAGCCGGCAGGTGAGCGTGTAAGTTTGTGTGCTTGGGGTGGGGGCAAGAGAGAAGGGATGGGGATGCCGACACTCAGGTGGGGGTATATTGCAGAGAGACCGTGGTTCCCGGAGGCCTGAGCTCCGTGTCAGGAGGGCTGGGGTGGAGGCACGCCTTGGCTTCCTTTGATGGCTTCTGTGGCCAGGGAGGTGCCTCCCTGCCAGGAGTATAACAGGGCTGGGTTGCCAAGACCAGCTGTAGCACAGAGGCAGATGGGGAGACACTGGTCAACAGAGGAGTGCCTTGGCTTCCCCGCGGTGCTGGAGATCACCGAGGGTGTCTCTTCTGCTGCCGTCACCTATATCACAGACCCTCGTGAGTACTGGGGCCTGGGCACCTGGTGCTTGCACGGTCGTCTCATTTCTCAGGCTGCATCCCATGCTCGGGGCAGATGGCGCTTTTTGGGTGACCAGTGCAGTATGTTGCCCCCAGGTGGGTGACCAGCAGAGAGCTGGGGCCATGGCCCACTCTGACGTATAGAGGAGTCCCCACCATCAAACCCAGCCCTGTAGGGTCCAGACCCAACTTCTCCTCATTGGCAAATCTCATTCTTCCTTGAGGACTCAGAGCAGAGCCCCTTCCCCACAAGCTGTCCTCATTGCTCTGAATTCCTGTTGCACTTACTCTGGTTCGACAGCCATCCTTGTCCTGGTCTTCAGCACCTTGGCCGGTCTAGCCTGTCTTCTTAACTGGACAGTAGGTTCTCTAAGGGCCGAGCTGTGTCTTTACTGATCTCCGTGCATCATCTCTGCCGTCTCCTCTCCCCAGAGCCCTCAGCACACTGCCACGCACATGGTAGGCTCTCCCAAAACGAGGTGATTGTTTTTGATGATAACAGTAACACCGGTGTTCATGACTTTCAGGACAAGCTCTTTACTGTGACTGCCAAGGTCCTACATCCTGTGACCCTTCCACCTGTCTAGCCTTCTTTGCTGCAGGCTAGCTGCCCTTCCCCTGCTGTCTTCCATCCACACTGGCCTTCCACCAGCTCCCAGAGGCTCTGCTCTGTCCCAACATTTGCTGTTCCCTGGGGATGGCACCTTCTTCTTCTCCCAGATAACTCCTTGTCACCCTTCCAACATCAGCCAATACTGCCTCCTCAGGGCCGTCTTCCTCCCCAGTCTGGGCAGGGACCTTTGTTCTCAGCCCCCCTAGAGCCTTTTCCTTTGCTGAATTCCCAGTTTTGGCCTTTCTGGTGACTCTCCATGAACAGTGTGATGGCTGGTTTGTTGGCCACTCAAAGAACTAACAGCCCCTTGTCTGCCCGACAGGTGGCTGGACAAGGATAAGGATGATGGTCAGTTGGTCCGAGAGTTGCTGCCCAGTGATAGCAATGCGACACTGAAGAGTAAGTTGTCCTGAGACCAGGTGGTGGGTGTGCCCCTGATGAGAGAGGCGTCCTCCCGGCTCTTGAACTGTTCATGTCATTCCCGGAGGGCAGCAGTGGGGAGGGTGGAGGGGACGAGGCTCTGAGGGAGGATCTGGAATCCTCTTCTCTGTAGTCTCTTTGTGGCATTGGGTATGGGCCCCTGAGTGCACACAGGCCTCTGTTGATGAGAGCAACAAAGGAGGCAGCACCAGCCAAACAGACATGTCTATCCTCCCTTGTGCACCTACGATGCAGACCTTTCTGGGTGATAAAATGGAAGAACACCGACATGGCATCCTGTTTCGTGACAGGGAGCTTCGGGCCCACATGAGGATTTCACTCCTGGCTGGCTACTTCTGAGCTATTGACATCTTGAGCCAAACATGTAACCTTCTAAGGCTCTGATTCCTCACTTGTAAAGCCAAGATCAGAATACATATACAGTGCATATATAATGCGCTAAACACGGTCTGCAAAGCTTGACGTTCCTTTGTTTCAGTGTCTTCATCCATCAGAGGAGAAACTGGGCAGGGTGGTTGTTTGAGGTCCTTCATTCAAGTCTTTTACACTCAGTGGTCTTTGAATGCTTTCCTGTTGTCGGCATGTTCATACCTTGCGGGCAGGCCAAACAGGGATCAGCGTCCCAGTGTTGTTGATGAGGGGACCTGGCAGAGATGAAGGGAGCCCTGCCCCATCACAGGGCAACTTACGGAGAGCAAGGGTTAGGCTGACCACCACCACCCCACCCCCGCCCCCCGTAAACCAGTGTCCCTCCCTGGCTGCGGATTGCCCTCCTGCTGCAGCCCTTTCCACCCACCCTGCACTAATCCCTCCCTCCCTGCCTCCCACCTTGGACTCCCAGACTTCCGCTACCACATCAGCCTGAAGACCGGGGACGTCTCTGGGGCCAGCACAGATTCCAGGGTCTACATCAAGCTCTATGGGGATAAATCTGACACCATCAAGCAAATTCTTCTCGTCTCTGACAACAATCTGCAGGACTATTTTGAACGTGGCCGGGTGGATGAGTTCACGCTGGAGACCCTGAACATTGGAACCGTAAGTCTCCTTCCCAAGACCATGTGACATGCTCTCACCCACCCCGCATGTGTCCACATGTGGGTGCACGCACACACTCACATGCACACGCACTCATGCACACATTGCACACTCACATACACACAAACACACTCTCACATGCATATGGGTGAACACATTTTAAAGGGAAAAAATGCCCTCTTGGGGGTTAGCGAAGTACATTACTTTCCAGCTATGACCCGGAGCAGCAGAATATATGTGAACAGTGGTTAAGCTCCCAGAGTCCGTTTAGGGACAGAATGTGTATTTTTGTGTCTATAGTTCCAACATTTCCTTTACCTACATAGGCAAGACCAATGTAGCTGGGTCCCAGACACTGGAGAAGGGGACACAGGCATGTGGGGAAGGAAAAGAGGAGAAGGAAAAAAATGAAAAGAGGGGCTGAAAATCTTCCCAATTCCAAACTTGAGTATCCATCTATCTGAATTATGCTCAGGAAACCTGTTTCAATGTACAACCCCAGCAACACTGGAGAGATACTGCCTTAGAAGATGGCACCTGAGGGTGTCCCTCTGTCAAGGACCCAGTGGCCCGGCTGCTAGAAGTCTGAGCAGTTCATCTAGAAGAACACAGATCTAATGCCCTCAACCATAGTGTTGGAAACTTTTCTGGAAATGTCCAAGCTGGGCTTCTTGTTAGCACCTGTCCTTCTCAAGGTGTGGCTAGCAGGAGTTGGGATGCTGACAAGCTCCCATGTGTGACCTTACTTCCCTGTCCCTTTCCCCTCTCTCTAAGCCTGACCATATTTCAGGTACTCCATCAAAGTGCTCTCATGTCAGTCATTTATCTCTTGATGGTAATGAGCTTAAATCACAGTCTTCCTTCCTCAAAATGTATTTACATTTTCAGCTGAATTAATAATCGTGGAGTGAGATGCTGTTCCCTTTACTGAGGATTTCTGGCAACAGCCCCAGATAGATGAGACATCTGAGGGGAGGGGAATGGCATCTGGGGACTTTCCTTGCTTTTTTGAAACCCCCTCAACAAGCAGTGTGGCCAAGAGGTTAGGAGAGCCAGCTCTGGCTGCTGACGGCCCAAGGCTCCATGTTTCCACTTACCTGCTGAGCCTGTAAGTTTCTTCACCTTTGCTTGTCTTCATTCATAACAACAGGGGACACCAGGGGGATTGTTATTGGCATTAACCATGTTGATAGCACCCACATGCCCACAGTAGGTGCTCAGTAAGCTGGCGGTTAATCAACAGTCGCGCCATGTAGGTGCTAGGCATTCTGGAATTGAACGAACTTCAGGAGTTCTGTCCTTAAGGAGCTTCCCATCCTGTCAGGTAGAAGACACTTGTCCCTGTCTTTATTCTTCCAGATGATCCCATTGCTGTCCCAGCACCACAGACAATGAAGCTCTCCTGTGGCCCTTGGCACTCACCCAGAAGGCTCTCAGGCTTTGTAAACAAAGCTTGTTTCCTTCCTACAATTCCAGGGGACCCAGGCTACATGCACTCAGTTCTGATGCTATTTTCATTATCAGCCGCAAGAGGCACTTAGCACTCATAAGAGCGAGAACAGGGCTTAGAGGAACAATTTTCTAACTCTAGCCTTCTGGCACCAGACTCATGGCTAGCATTACCCCTTCAAACCATCACAGAGAGAAGCTGAGGGGAGTGGGAGGGACCAGCAGGGATCTCAAGGCTATTTGATAATTCTGTCTAATGTTCGAATCGCCCCGTAAACAGCATTAAAAAAAACAAAACGCACTAAAGGGATTTGAACATTGAAGAACCAAGTACTCGTGAGGATGGTAACATGATGATCTACGCAGTGGTCTGTGTTAAATGTAAAGATGTTAAAATGTAAAATAGCAAAGCAAGTGGACTACTGAGTGTTACTGGAAAGAGAAAGATGTTCCTCAGGGCCAAGAGTGAGAGAAGGGATTGAGCACAGAACCGAGGGGTACATCAGAGAAGAAATGCAGAAATGGGTACGGTACTGTCTTGTTTAAACAAAGCAAAGCCAAACCAATAACACGGCTACCGAAGCAAATGGTTAATGTTTTGAATGTTTGCTTCCTTGTGTGGCCACCACTCAACACAATCACAGACATACTGGAGTCACACCCGCTCCCCAACTTGCTTCTCACAACTACCACAAGGGTGAGCTCCTCTTAAGAGGAGGGAACAAAGGCTCCGGGCGGGAGAAGTGCCCCGACTGGCTGATGGTGGACAAGACTGGGACCCAGCCTCCTCCTGCTGAGCCCCCCTCTTCTGGGGAGCTGGAGGTCTGGGTCAAGGAAAGCAGTTTGTACCAGTGTTGGTGGTGGGTGGGAGGTGGGTGGAAGCATGGAGATTTCTGTGCACCAGCTCTTTGCTCACTCGCACCCTGGGTTTCTTTCTAGATCAGTCGGCTGGTGATTGGGCATGACAGCACAGGCATGCACGCCAGCTGGTTCCTCGGCAGTGTCCAGATCCGCGTGCCCCGCCAAGGCAAGCAGTACACCTTCCCTGCCAACCGCTGGCTGGACAAGAACCAAGCTGATGGGCGCCTGGAGGTGGAGCTCTATCCCAGTGAGGTCGTGGAGATCCAGAAATGTATGGAAGCAGCAGTGATGGGACCACCAGCATTGTTTTCCTGCAGGATGGGGTGTGGGGAAGGAGAAGGGACTGTGGGGTGACTTAACTTGATTCCAAGGGGGAGGCTTAGGGGAGATGATGGGGCTTCTGATTGCCTGTGGTGCCATGGTTCTAGGAGGGGAAAAGCGGCGCAAATTACAGATAGGGAAAGTGAGGACTCCATGGATGAAATATTTTTTTCTGGAATAAAGGCAGCAAATGATTCTATTAAGAAAAGTACATTCTGGGGCGCCTGGGTGGCTCAGTCGGTTAAGTGGCCGACTTCGGCTCAGGTCATGATCTCCCGGTCCGTGAGTTCGAGCCCCGTGTCGGGCTCTGTGCTGACTGCTCAGAGCCTGGAGCCTGTTTCGGATTCTGTGTCTCCCTCTCTCTGACCCTCCCCCATTCATGCTCTGTCTCTCTCTGTCTCAAAAATAAATAAACGGTAAAAAAAAAAAAAAATTAAAAAAAAAAAAGAAAAGTACATTCTCAGCCCTGTGTACAGGAGTTTGAGACATAGTCTGTGTCTTCTTCTGGGAAGACTGGCTGAGGAGATAAAGCTGTTTATTTATTCATTTATTGAATAAATATATATATTGACTGTTTCTCTGAGCCAGCACTGCCCTAGGCACAAAATAGGCGAAACTTGCCCTTGTGGAATTTACATTCTACCAGGGGAGGCAAACAATAAATATATAATACAATGCCAAGTAAGAGCTATGAAGAAAATGAAGCAGGATAGGATGTTAGTAATGACATGGAGGTGGGGGACTTTTTTGGACAGGATGACAACATCTCTGAATGAGGGTGAAGTTCACAGTGATCTCTCCTCAACTATCCTGTAGGTTTCTTGAGGGCTGTATCATATACACATGCTGTGTAATGGTACCTGCCACTGTGAAGAATCAACTCTTTCTCTTTTTAGAAGTTAGAACTTGATTTCCATCACAATAATACAGGTATTAGTTAATAAGATACATATTTTTAGAAAGCAGTAGTTCCCTTCTCCTTACCATCTCCCTTCTTCAAAGGTAACAATTGCTTTCACTTTCCCTCTGAAGTTTATCTCCATATTTTTAATAATTTGCTTGCCAATTCCTTGATTATTTTATTCATAGACATGAACTCTTGACTTCTTACAATGGAAGAGGAGGGTTTAGCTCTTTTAACACACATGAATGTGTGTATGTGTGTGTGTGTGTGCATCCATTCCTCCCAGCCTTCAATAAAATTAAATCAGTATTCAATTTTTACATTATTATGACTATGTAAATATTATACATTCTGAAACACATACTGTATGATGATTACATTTCAATTTTTGTACAACTCTTTGTTTTTTCTGGAGTTAATGATAGCTTCAGTTTTCATCTATATAGTTTTCTATATACCCATCTGTATTTCTATATACCCACCTATCTGTATTAGTTTGCTAGGGCTGCCATAAAAAAATACCACAGAATAGATGGCTTAAACAACAGAAATCTATTTTCTCACAGTTCCAGAAGCCAGAAGTCCACAACCAGGGTGTCAGCAGATCACATTTCTTCTGAGGCCTTTTCTTTGCCTTGCAAATAGCTGCCTTCTTGCTGCATGTTCACATGGTCTTTCCTTTAGGCATTTTCATGTCTGTGTCTTAATATCTTCCTCTTATAAAGATACCAGTCATATAGGATTAGGGCCTCACTTTAATGACCATAATTGAACTTAATTTTCTCTTTAAAGGTCCTATCTCTAAGTCACATTCTGAGATACTAGGGGTTAGGACTTTAATACATGAATTTGCGTTGGAGTACGAGACAGTTCTCCCATAACATCATTTTATCTCCATCTCCCCAATAGAACTAAAATTCTTTTCATAATTCTGTTTCCTCTCTACCTCCTTCCGCTCACTCCTTGCCCCAAGACATTCCTTTAGGAACCTCTGTCCTCCTGCTCTCTAGGCTGCCATGAAGCTGTCCTTTTGGGACTTCCTTTTGCCCATCTTTTTGGAAATTCCTTTCTTTTTTGATTTCCTATTTCCTGGACTTCATGTCTTTCTCTTCTTTGGTTTCTTCCTTCTTTTCATTTCTACTGGATAGCTTCCTGAGAAAATGTGCATGGAAGAGAAAAGTTGAGACCTTGCATGTCTGGGAATGTCTCACAATTGATCAGGAATTTGGCTCATTATAGAATTCTTAGTTAGAATTCATTTTCCCTTAAAGTTTAGAAGGAATTATTCTACCATTTTCTAACTCCCAGTGTTGCAGTTTGGAAGTCTGATACCATTCTGTTATCCAACCCTTTAGGGTTTTTTCTCTCTAGAAGTTTATAGGATCCTATTTTTATACCTGGCATTCTGAAATTTCATGATGTCCTCACTGCCTTTTGTGATCTTAGTTTCATCCATTACTCTGGATTCATCATGGGCTCCTTCTATGGAGAATTTTTTTTTTTAATTTTTTTTTTCAACGTTTATTTATTTTTGGGACAGAGAGAGACAGAGCATGAACGGGGGAGGGGCAGAGAGAGAGGGAGACACAGAATCGGAAGCAGGCTCCAGGCTCCGAGCCATCAGCCCAGAGCCTGACGCGGGGCTCGAACTCACGGACCGCGAGATCGTGACCTGGCTGAAGTCGGATGCTTAACCGACTGCGCCACCCAGGCGCCCCGAGAATTTTTTAATTCTGAGACTTTTATGGGTATTTCTTTAACAATTTCTAACTCTCTATCCTCTGTTTTCTTGGTAAGATGTTGCAATTCCTCTACTTTTCTTAACTTTCTATCATTTGTTATTTTGTTCTTGAGAAATTTCCTCTATTGTTCTTATGAGCTGTCCTTGACTTTATCCTTACTATGGACTATTTTATTTCAGCTACCACATGTTGATTTCCAATAGCTGGTTCTTGCTCTCTGAATGGTCATTTTTATCATAGTTTTGTGTAATTCTGGCTGCCTATTGCTCTAGGATCTGACAGAGGGAATGAGGTTGTGGGTTCTGTCATTCAGAATGCCAGCTTTTACTGAATCCCCCCATTGTGCAAATGCTTGCCTACCCTCACTCCCAGCTGATCCTGGTATCTCTAGTTCAACTTCTTTAGGCTCTCAGCCAGTCCTCTTATTTTCTGCCCCAAATCTCTCATATTGCTATGGTAATGGAAGAGCCCCCATCTTGTTGAAAATAACAATCTTACCTTGAAAATAAAAATCACCATATCATCTTATGGCATTTCTGCGAGGGTAAGTCTTAACAGTAGTCGCTGAAAAACCATGATCCCATAGTTCTGGAAGACATCTCCCTCATCGTCAGAAATGGTGCACACCTAGTGGTGCACACCTCTAACACATTTCCACCCTCTAACTACTTACTAACGTATTACTTCGGGACACAGACAGCTCTCTCTGGGTGTAGATGTATCTGTTGATGTCATCTGAAAGGTGCATATATTTAAATAAAAATTATAATTTCAGGGGTCCCTGGCTGGCTCAGTTGGTAGAGCATGCAACCCTTGATCTTGGGGTCATGAGTTCAAGCCCCATGTTAATGTATGTATTTTAAGAAAAGAAAGAAAGAAAGAAAATTCTAATTTCAGTCCCTTGTCCTTTACTGAACATAAGGAAGCCTTTGCTTCTTTCCACTCCGTGGTGTCTGCCCAGGGGCCAGCAGACAGCAGTGAGTGCTCACTGGTGTATTAACGACTCCTCATGCCTGGCTCCGGAAGTCGCGTGTGGTACAGTGGATCACTGGGCTCTGGAGTCTGATTGCTTGAGTTTGCCATTTCGGCCACCCACTCAATTCCTTTAAGCCTCAATTTGTCAGCCTGCAAAATGGCACTGATAGTCCTCATCTCGATGCTGCGGAGAGGGTTAGATGAGATGGTGCCCGTGAAGCACCAGACGTGGCACAGGGTCGGAATGTTGGCTTTGCTGCTATCACTGCTATTATTAATATTACCGAATGTCCTGTTTTCTCCCCACATGCCCACCCAGTGGTCCATTATGAGGTTGAGGTTTGGACGGGGGATGTGGGCGGTGCAGGCACCACTGCCCGAGTCTACGTGCAGATCTATGGCGAGGACGGCAAGACAGAAGTGCTCTTCCTGTCCAGCCGCTCGAAAGTTTTTGAGCGGGCATCCAAGGACACGTTCCAGGTGTGTGTGGGTAAGGCAGCGGGAGTGCCCACAGAGGGCCAGGGGATGCCCCAAAATGAAGGGATTGGACTAGCTCAGCGGTTCTTGTCCCTGGCTTCTTAGAATCACCTGGAGAGCTTTAAGAAAAAAAAAAAGTGCTGCCTGGCCCACATTCGGATCAGTTAAGTCAGAACCTCTATGGTGGGATGCGTTTTCGGGGTATGCTTCTGAAAGCTCTGCCGGGAGGCTAACAAGCTGCCAATTCTGAGAACCGCTGGAGTAGATGATTCTAATTTGACAAAATATGTCCTGAAGCCCTGGTTACTGCATCCACTGCCAGCCTGTGATTGTACAGCTCTCTCCGCCTGTGGGCAGGGCCACGCTTCGAGGCAGGATCTGGGGAGGAGACTCCTGGCTGCGTTCTCGATGCCCCAGGATTCTGTACTTCCCTTTGAGTAGAGAAGAAAAAGATGAGAATGTGAGCATGTTGTTGGCAGGGGAGGAGAATGCAGGTGTAACGCCCTGTGGGGGACACATGAATGTTTCCTGTGGGATACTAGTGCGTGTGAGTGAGTGTGTGTGTGTGTGTGTGTGTGTGTGTAAGCAGGTATGTGTGTGCAGGGAGCATATTCATGCTGGGAGCTCTGTGTGTGTTTGTGAGCCTCAGGTCACTTGGCCCTCGGCAAAGAGTCCTACCCCAGTGCCCGGCAGGGTCTGATTGAGCTGGGTCAGGGCATATGGAACGTTGGTGCTGGAGGGGGCCTCACTGAGGCCAACCCCCCATAACACTGCTGAGAAGGTAGAGGCCCTAGCATTTCACCTCTCTGAGCCTCAGATCCTTCCTCAGTTCAAACCTAGCCTTAGAGTGCCTCCCTAGCCTGCTTCGAAGTCCTTAGAAGGGTCAAAACGGTGAAGGTCAGGGAATGTACTCAGGAAATTGTGGCCAGTTGTGGGGGTGGAACAGAGCAGAGCGTCTTCCAATGCCAGCATGCTGTGTGGCTGGAAGTGATGCGGTCATGAATGCGGTCATGGGAGACGCATGGGTGCTGAGAAGACAGATGTGGGAAGAGGGGATGGTGAGCAGGCCCAACTGGAGAGGTTGAGGGCAGGGATGCTCTGACTTGGAAAATGCTGGGGAGGAGATCTAATGTGCTGAAGAACGAACTTACCAGGCCCAGAGCCCATCCCCTAAGTAGCTGAGAGGGAAAAATGCCTCTCCTTCAGGGCTCCTGGGCTCTCATTTTGGCTGATAACTTTCTCACAAAGGTGGTTTTGGCCTACATTGTGGCTTCATGAACAGAGTCAGAAGACCTGAGTTCTCATCTAGGCCTGGACTCCAGTTATGGGGCACTGAGAAACTCAGGTCCCCAGTCACCAGGACACATGTGGAAAAATTGGTGGCACCAGGCTTTGAAAAGTGTCAGACACCCAGAAGGGGCCCATCAGAATGGGGAACAGAGTGGCTCAACCAGCAGGTACCCCGTGTGGACCCTCCCCTGAGCTCTGTGGGGCTAGACCTCACTGCAGGGTGAGGCTTAGAACAGAGTAAGGAGATCGAAGGCCGAGGACCTAATCTTCTGAAGAAAAGCTAAAGCTAAATCCATCCACGCTCTGCCAGACCGTGCCGGAGAGAAGCAAGAAAGAACAGTCCCTGTCTTAAGTAATTCCCCGTTCAGGTGGGCGGGGAGCAGCTCATGTGGACAGGGAGGGCATCCAGGACAGACCAGAACCACAGCCAAGGTCTGGGCTCCCTCTGCACTGCCAGGGAAAGAAGCCTGTGCTGGGGGAGACGCCTGGGGTCCTTGGGGACATGGGGGAGGGGGTTGGGTGCATTTTTGAAAAATAACACTGTTTTCTTGCTCATTACATACAAAAGTTGTATATGATTCATGCTGAAAAAAACTTTGGAAAGAGAATGCAGAAAAGCACAAACTGAAAAGGAAAGTAGTAACAAGGTTCAGGAAATGGAATGAATGGATTTTCTTGAAGGCAGAGGAAGGAATAAAGGCGCTCTGGGTGAGGGGAGTGCATGAACAGAGGTGTGGAACCAGGAGTGACAGGAATGAGTGCGATGTGCATGTGTGTGTGTGTGCATGTGTGGATGTGGGGCGGGGTGAAGGGAGAGAGGCAGGGAGACCATCCTGACCACGACCCAGGGGTTAGAAGGAAGTAAGTGTGGGTGGAAGGAGGGGCTGCAAGAGGTCCTGGAAGGCCGGCCGAACAAGCAGGCTGAGAGAGAGGGAGCTGGTGGAAGCTTGTGAGCTCGAGGCCCCGGGCCTCCCCACCGGGGCTCCGCACACAGGCCCAGGCCTGGCTGCACAGGGGAGGCGGGGAGGACACCAGGGGCCCCCCCAGCCACTGCCCTGCGCTTTGCACAGCTAGAGGCGGCGGACGTGGGTGAGGTCTTCAAGATCCGGCTGGGGCACACGGGCGAAGGCTTCGGACCCAGCTGGTTCGTGGACACGCTGTGGCTGCGGCACCTGGTGGTGCGGGAGGTGGAGCTCACGCCCGAGGAGGAGGCCCGGAAGAAGAAGGAGAAGGACAGGCTGCGGCAGCTGCTCAAGAAGGAGCGGCTGAAGGCCAAGCTGCAGAGGAAGAAGAAGAAGAAGAAGAAGGGTAGCGACGAGGAGGACGAGGGGGACGAGGAGGAGGAGTCCTCGTCGGAGGAGTCCTCGTCTGAGGAGGAGGAGGAGGAGGAGACCGAGGAGGAGGAGGAAGAGGAGGAGTTTGGGCCGGGGATGCAGGAGGTGATTGAGGAGTACAAGTTCGAAGCCCACCGCTGGCTGGCCCGGGGCAAGGAGGACAATGAACTTGTCGTGGAGCTGGTGCCGGCAGGCCGGCCGGGTCCTGAGCGTAAGCCCGAGGAGGGGTCTGCAGGTCCGCTGAAGGGGGCCCAGTGAAGGGGGGTGTCTAGCTCGCCAGTCACGTGGCTGCCCCATAGTGGGGCACCTGTCATGGTTCCCAAGTGGGTCTCCTGACCTGTGACAGGCCTCTGCCTGGGGTTAGCTCTGCCCCCTCGGGCAGCTCTCGGGGAGCCTGGATGTAGCTCGCGATGACTGAAAGTGGGACGTAACGTAGGAGGGCAGCCAAGGGCGTCTCCCCTTGACTCTCAGGCTCCTGGGCCTCATGGCAAAGAAAAGTCTTGAGCAGTGGGGAGGGATAGGTTCTTTCCAGATTAGTGCAGATGTGGAGGAATCTGTAGGTCCTTCCCGCTCCCACGAGCTGGCTGGATCCGAGAGGCTGAGCCTCAGGTCCACCCTGAGGCCTAGGTGTCCTCAATGCCACGTTTTTCTCTGTCCCCAGCCAACACCTATGAGGTCCAGGTAATCACGGGGAATGTGCCCAAGGCCGGCACCGATGCCAATGTCTACCTGACCATCTACGGGGAGGAGTACGGGGACACAGGCGAGCGGCCCCTGAAGAAGTCGGACAAGTCCAACAAGTTTGAGCAGGGCCAGGTAGAGTGGGGGCTCTCTGGCCCTTGCGTGGGTGGTGGCGACTGCTGGTTCCGGAGGCCACACCCCCACCAGCACGGTGTCCAGCAGGGTGCTTTGTTGAGTCTACCCAGATGTAATCGAAGCGGTGCCTCTGTGAGCTCCGGCGCCTTGTGGTGGGGGGCATAAGATAGGCCGGGGAGGGGAGCGTCGAGCACCACGAAGCCCACAGGAACTGACCAGAGATATTACAGGTAGCAGACGCTCAGGCGCTGAGGGGGTGGAGCAGGGGGGTTCAAGGAGGAAGTGCCGACGGCGCTTTGGGGAAAACATGGTAGGAAGGAGAGCTGTACACTGGGCCATGGTGGGTGAGTGTGGGATGGGTGCCCACAATTACCGTGAGAGGTGTTCCCCGAGGATGGGTCCGGGGGACAGAGATGTGGGGTGGAAATCTGGAAGGCCCAGCTCGAGGACAGGGAGTCTTCCCACTGTGCTGTGTTAACGCTGAGCCAGGGGGCGCACTGCCCCTGGGAAGCTTGATGAGCCCAGTTAAGGGGGGTGGGGCATGAGAGCCTTGAAAGAAGGTTGAGAAGCCTGGACTCAGTCCTGGTCCTGCCTTAGCGGGAGCCACGAAGGCTTTTGAGCGGTGAGAGAAATGCACGCACACCCCTCTTCCAGGTCTCGTGGGGAGAGTGTGAAAAATCCAGCTGTCATCTTTGTCCTTCAAGATGTTACAATATTCTCTGGCTGGAAGACTGTCCCCAGCTCACCTTTCTCATTCCTGCCCCTGATCCCAAAGCCACATTTCCTCATCCACACAGAGCAAGAAGAGAAACCAAACCCATGAAAGTACTTCTGGGCTCCTCTGATTTCTTTCAGAGGCTGCCTGCTTTTTCTTTCAACACTGCCTTGCCATGACTTGAGGTTTAGGGTTTGTTTCCATAGCCACTATGATCCTGGATTGGAAGAAAACTGTCCTAGAGGACGTAACTGGTACAATGGATGAAATTTGAATATGGGCTTGTATGTTAGATAATAGTATTTTGTCGATAGTATTGTGTTTCCTGAGTTTGGTAATTGTCCTGGGATTACATGAGAATCACCTGTTCTTAGGAAAGCTATGATGAAGAATTCAGAGGTGAAGAATCATGGTATCTGCCATTTACTTTTAAACGTTTCAGAAAAATGATAGCAAAAGAGAGAGGGAAAGCAAATATTGCAAAATGTAGGTGAAGGGCATATAAAATTTCATTGTATTGTTTCTGCAAATTTTCTGTAGACTTGATTGTTTTTCAATATAAAGAATTTAAGAAGTTACAGCCAAGAGGAATCCCTTATCAGGTCCCGATGTCGCCTGCCTCCTGCAGTGCAGACGCGTATATTGGGCTACACGCACGGCCTTCCTACTCACATGGTGAGGGAGTGCAAGTCTCCTGTTCCTGCGAATCACTTTGGATTTACACTTTGAATTCTGTAAATCACCTTGGATTTGCACTTTGGCTCATCCCAGGTGCTTAGAATGCGTGGCTGAAGGGGCTTATGCACACATGTGCACGCAAAGCACAGGGTTTCAGCACACACACAACAACGGGCCCTCCACGGGCGCACACACACACACACACACACCCCACAACACAAACGTGGGCGGCCAGCCCACCTGCCTTCTCCTCTGCCCCTCACGGTCACCTTCCTGGCCTTCCCACTCCTCCTGCCACCCTTTGGGACACAGAGTGAAAAGACCCCTGGTGTGGGCAGGTTATAAAAGAGTGCAGATCACACACAGTCAACTGGCTGCCACAGGTTTCCACACCCCTTTCCCTCAATGGTTTGGGTCTCCCTGCCGGCCCCAGGCTCCCCCAGGTGCTGATGTGTAGGGGGGGTGGGGCGCACCATGTCTCGGGGCGGGGGGGCATCCCTCTGAGTGCTTCTCTGGCCCTTCCCAGACAGATACCTTCACCATCTATGCTATTGACTTGGGGGCTCTGACCAAGATTCGGATTCGCCATGACAACTCGGGCAACAGACCGGGCTGGTTCCTGGACAGAATAGACATCACCGACATGAACAATGAAGTCACGTGAGTGGGGCTTGAGGAGAGGGGGGGAGGGCCACGCCTGCTTCTTAGTCCTGGGAAGAGGGCTGAGGGTGGGGTGGTTGGGATGTCTGAGGCTGGGGCGGGGTGGTGGCTCTATGTTAGTTTGGCTCCTGTGGCTGGCTGGGTGGGCACTGCCTCTCTCTCTCCCCTCTCACTGGGCAGCCCCCTGGAGTTCCTGCCCTGGCAGGTGACAGGACCTCCAATCTAGTTCTTGAGATCCATCAGTTCAGAAGGTCGGGTTTCCTGTCCCTGTCAGACCTCCACTGGCCTAGTCTCCATGCCTAGACTTAGTCACTCATCCATGTCTCCACATGTGAAGCGGCTTCCAGTACAATGTTTTAATGTTCTAGACCAGGGGTAAGCACACTTTTTCTCTAAGGGCCAGATAGGAAATATTTTAGGCTTTGGGGCCATTTGGTCTCTGTCATAATTGATCTGTTTGACTTTGCAGCAGGGAAGCAGCCACAGGTGATACTTGGTGGATGTGGCCGTGTTCCAATAAAACTTTATTCGTGAACGCTGAAACTTGAATTTCATGTCATTTTCACATGTCACAAAATAACAGTGTTCCTTAGATTTTCTTTTTTTCGGCCATTTAAAAAATGTAAAATTCAGGGGTACCTGTGTGGCTAAGTCGATTAAGCGTCCGACTCTTGGTTTTGGCTCAGGTCGTGATCTCGAGGTTCGTGGGTTTGTGCCCCACAATAGGCTCTGTGCTGACAGGGTGGAGCCTGCTTGGGATTCTCTCTCTCCCTCTGCCTCTCAAAATAAATAAACTTAAGACAATGTAAAATTCATGCTTAGTTTCTGGGATGTACATAAACAGGTGAGTGAGCCACATTTGGCCCACAGGCCATAGTTTGCTGGCCCCTGCTCAGGATTCCCAGCTACCACCAGGAGCTAGGTTGAGGAAGGCATATTATCCTCCTGACAGGTGAAGGAACCATGCCCCAAGGAGGTGAAGCCGCCACACCCCCGGAGCCCATTCATGCCAGAGCCAAGGTCAGAACTCCAGACCATCAATGATGAGTCTGGTGCGTCTCCATCATTAGGCCCCATTGCCTCTTGAGCAAAAGGGGCCACGGAGCAATAGACATGAAAAAAGGCTGGAGGTGTGATGGGGAGGTGCAGGGGGAGACAGAGAGGAAGGCAGGCAAGATCCTGAGTGTGTTGTAGGGCTGCTGAGTGCCTGCCAGTGTCTGGAATGTAGCGGGCACCCAATAAACAAACATACGTTGACTTAACTTCTTGGTCTGCAGTCTGGTGTCTCTTAGAGCAAGCCCTCTTCTTGGGCTACTCTCTGTGCAGGGCAAGGGGTGAGGAGGCTCACCCCATCTCCCACCTCCACCCCACCCCACCAGCCCAAGAGACTGCCTCAGATGGGGACACCAAAGCACACCTCTCACATGGCCTGGTGTCCTGGCTTTCCGTGAGGTCATTGTGACGGCAGAGAAGGGCAGTGGGACAACACTGTGGCCGGGAACCAGGGTCCTGAGCTGTGGTAGTCCTCTCTCAGAAACTTGCCAGGAGCACCCTGAACTAAGTGCTCCGTTCTAGAACTAAGTGCTAATGAATGGGCTTTCATTCACTCTTCTGATAAATAGGCTTAATGATGTCAGCCCAGCTTACTTCTCAAGATGTTCTGAAAATCTAAGGCATTTAAGCTGGAAAAGGATAAAGTAGTGGCAACAACAGAAGGACAGGAACAGACCAAATATCCCTGGCTTCCCCTTAGAGCTCCGTTAGGGTCAGTTAACTCTGTTCCATTGATTTGACATTTCTGGGCCAGCCCAACAATTTGTAAATTATTGTAGCCTTATAATCTATTTTAATATCTGTCAGTACTTGTCCTTTTTCATTATTCTTTAAAAATATTAGCTTTTCTTGCCTTTTCAAATCAAGACATTAAGTGATTTGAAGAAAAAAAATCCCGTTGGAATGTTGATGGTTATGCCATTAATCGTATGTGTGGAGAATTGTGTATTTAGAATATTAAGTGCTGCCCCAGGAGCGCATTTCCATTTATCCAATTGTTCCTTCTGGTATCCCAGTGATGCTTTACAATTTTCTACAGTCGTACTAAGTTTATGCCTAAATATTTTTATTTTTATCGCTCTCGTGAATGGTATCCTCTCGTTCCCCATCCCCTTTCTTCCCTCCCTTTCTCTTTTCCTTCCCTCCCCCACTCCTGGCCCCCTCATCACCTCCCCCGCCCTCGTCATCCTGTCTTGTTGGTGTGAGTCAGGGTCCACCTCCCCATCTTCACCAGCCCTGGTCAGAGGCTCTTGCCTGGTCCCTCTGCTGCACCCTGGCCCCTCCTGTGTCAGGGGTGTGTTCCTCCTCTGCTCAACAACCTGCAGAGGCTCCCATTCACCCCCAGGTGAGAGCCAGAGCACTTCCAGTGGCCTGCCCCACACCCCCTCCTTAACTCTTGGTCCTGGTCTCCCTCCTGCTCACTCCTTGCTGTTCCTTGAGCCCAACAGCCAAGGGCCTTTGCATGTGCTGTCCCTTCTCCCTGGTCCTCCTTCCCCTAGTGGCTTACTCATGCTTTCTCTGGGTAAGGTCTCTCCTCAACAGTCATCTGCTCAGCAAGCCTCCCACCCTGGACCTTTTATTTCTCTTCCTTTGTTTCTTTTTCTGCACATCACTAATGTTTGACCTACAATCGACTGCAGTATTTCATCATTGTTCCTTTCCCCACAACTGAATATAAGGTCCCTGCCTAAGGTAACGATTTCACCTGTCTTGTTCCCTGCAGCGTCCTCTCCAGCACCTAGAAGAGGGCCTGGTGCACAACAGGGTTGCCATAAATACTTACTAAATCAACTAATGAATACAAACCACATTTGCTGTGTTGACTCATTCATTCATTCAGCAAACACATGCCATGCTAAGTGCGGAGAGTCAAGCAGCTCGTTCCGACTCTGCCCCTGAAGAACAGAAAACTGTGATGGTCTAGGAGGCAGATGTTTTAGGTTCATTTCCTGTCTCTTCCTTTCTTTACTTGTGTGGCCTTGGGAAAGTCACTTAATCCCTCTGAGCCTCAGTTCTTCCATCCATGAAACGGGATAATAAAACTCCCACACAGCATTAAGATAACCCGTGTAAGGGCCAGGGCCGGGCCTGGCACTCGGCAAAAGGTAGCAGCGTGGCAGTGAGAACCCAGTCAGTTGGCATCTAAAAGTGGCTGCATAGCTAGGAAGGAACGGGCATGAGCAGGATTATGAAGGAACTCCTTGGGCAGCAGGAAAGGCAGAGCGAGGGGGCCGCTGTCTCAGGGCGGCACCCCCCAAATGGGGCTCAGGGACTGGGGGGTGAGGAGGGGGTCAGGGTGCTCCTCTGTCCGAGGTGACATTTCAGATGGGCCTTCACAAACCGTGATGTTTGGTGTTTGGAACAAAGGGCACTAAAGCGGCTGAACTGTGTGACGTGGGAGCCGAGGGGCAAGAGGGGCATGAACGGCAGGTGGTGGGTAATTCTGTCCAACTCGTGCATGAAGGGAACAGGACAAGAACTTTGGGAAGGGAGGCCAGGGTGGGGGTGCCGCTCCACAGCCAGAGGCTCCTAGCTGGCCAGCTTTTCCAGAAAGCCTGCTTCTTAATTTTTTTTTTTTTTTTGAGAGAGGAGGCAGGGGGGCAGGCAGAGCGAGAGGGAGACACAGAATCTGAAGCAGGCCCCAGGCTCTGAGCTGTCAGCACAGGGCCTGACATGGGGCTCGAACTCGTGAACCACAAGATCATGACCTGAGCAGAAGTGGGACGCTTAACCGACTGAGCCACCAAGGTGCCCTTCCCAGAGAGCCTTCTGAGGCTGAGGTAGGAAGACATAGAAGGAGCAGGGAGGCACTCATGAGAGATGTTGGCCTGGGGGCAGAGAGATTAAAGAGGATATGATCTCCGGAGCCCCTGCCACCACACTGAAGTCACCCAAGCAGGATTCAGAGTGACTCAGGGCTCTGATGCCCCGACAAGGCTAGCGCTCAGCAGGGTGGCAGCGGGGCCATGCCCAGTCCCTTTGGCCTCCAAGGCTGCCGGTTCTGGAGAGCAGCCGAGCCTGACTGGAAATAACCTGGAGGAAGGGCCGGTGGGAGGGGAAGGGCAGAGGTGGATTGATCCACAATGCAAATTGCCAAAAAAGGAGAGCATTCTTTCTCTTCAAGTAGGGAGTGCTTGAGGTCCTTTGTAGGAGTCCCAAGCTGGCAGGAGGCAGTCAAGATGATTCAGAAAAGGCTTTTGAACGGTGGTTTGCAGCCGAGGGTGGCTTTGAGTGGGTGGTCCTGGGGTCTGAGGTCCCTCGTGGCTGGACTGGGGCTCCGCACACAGGCTCACGTTCCCTCAAGATAGGACCTCTCTGGTCCTTTGGGCTAGTAAGAAGATGGTGAAGCTGGGGAAATTTATCTGTGGCTTCCTCCAGCCTCCTCTAGACTGGGAAGCCCCACTCCTTCGCCACTCTGAAAAAAAAAAGTTAAAAAAAGCGTCAGATTGATTTTGTATTGGTAGCCGTATTTGGAATGCAGAGAGTCTGTTCCCACCCCCTCTCCTCTGCTCAGATCATTCCTGGAGCCTTGGGTTGGCTTTAGGTAGCACGTTCTAAGGGGACTGTTGAAAAAAAAAAAAAAAGAAAAAATGCACCTTCAAGGAAAGGATAGTGGCCGGTTAAGAAACTTAGAGTTATTGCAAGAATTTGAAGGAGGAAATGAGAACATTTCACCTTGATAGGAGATAGTGCCTTCCAATGCTGTGGATACTTATGGCTGCCGGTGTATGTGGGGACTGTGAACATGGCAAGAAGCAAGAAGATCCCAAGCTCAGGGGGTTAGTTTGCCTAATGGGGGACACAGACAGATTTATGCTCTCTGGGCAAACTCTTCCATCCTCATCACTTCCATGACCATTTATTTGAGAATAGTGCCCACAATTTATATCTCCAGTCATACCAGTCAGAATAGTCTAGGTTGTGCTGAGTAGCAAATGGCCCTAAAATGTCGTGTCCTAACACAATAGAAGCTTATTTCCTGCTCACACCGCATGTCCAGGACAGGGCATCAGGGGACTCTGCTCAATGTGATCGCTCAGCGACCCAGGCTGATGGGACGTTTTCCTCAACACATGTGTCCACGGTCATTCTTATAGTGGAAAGAGGTGTGACAAATCACCTACTGACTTAAAGATTCCTTACAGCCCAGAGATTCTAATCCTATTAGCAAGGACTTAAAACTTCAAAGTCCTCCTAACATCCAAAGCTATGAACCTCGGATGTTTGGATTTCAGAACACATGACAGAAATGGTGGGATTTGGCAGGAGGGGTACATTGTTTTGAACTAGCACATCTTTGTTAAGTCGTTGACTCATCGGGCTCTGCTTTCTCCCTCTTTTCCATAGCTCTTGACTTGTTGAGGAAGTGAGGTTGTGTCATGTCTTCCTTCCTCCTTTAAGAGGTTAGCTGCTTTTTTGATCTGCATTAAAATCTAATACACTCAAGTTCAAAGAGGAAGAGGCAAATGCCGCAAAAGTTAGGAATATATTTAGTGTCCTGAGTTTTGCCCATATTCAGCCTGATATATTTTGCTTTCTCTACGTGTTTTCCACCCGAAGATAGAGATTCCCATTCTGATTGGTGGCTTGAGGGTGTCATTAGATCCTCATTAAAGACAGATGCTGTTGGGTGGGCTTTTCAGTGAGAGTTGAACAGAAAGCTTGTTGGACTTCTTCCTCTGGAGTTTCATCTGACAAGATGTTCTCTGGAACCCCACACTCTTTCAGGGCCCTTGGAATGTTGAGACACAAAAGACCTCGCAGATGATTTTATCCAGCCTTTGTAGTGGTGGAACTCAGGGCCTGGGGCTTTATAGGGGAAGAGTAGAAACACAAACCCTGAATTCCTGAGTTCCAGATTCATGCTCTTGTGGCCATGTCATCCCACCAGTATCACCTGTTGACTTACACCTGATGTGGCCCAGCACTTGTGCACAAAATGGGGAAGGCTATACCAAATGACATACGTTTTACAACATTAAGTTTTTCTGTCTTCTCAGTTTTTACTTTTTTTATTTAAAAAAAATTTTTTTAATGTTTATTTATTATTGAGAGACAGAGAGAGACAGAGCATGAGCATGGGAGGGGCAAAGAGAGGTGGAGACACAGAATCTGAAGCAGGCTCCAGTCTCTGAGCTGTCAGCACAGAGCCTAACGCGGGGCTCGAACTCACAAACCGTGAGACCATGACCTGAGCCGAAGTTGGACGCCCAACCAACTGAGCCACCCAGGTGCCCCTTAGTTTTTACTTTAAAAAAAAAAAATGCTTATTTATTTTTGAAGGAGAGAGAGACAGAGCATGAGCAGGGGTGCGGGGGGGGGGGGGGAGGGGTGGGCAGAGAGAGAGAGGGAGACCCAGAATCCAAAGTGGGCTCCAGGCTCTGAGCTGTCAGCACAGAGCCCAACGCGGAGCTTGAACTCATGACCCATGAGATCATGACCTGAGCTGAAGTCATACACTTAACTGCTTAACCAACCGAACCACCCAGGTGCCCCTCAGTTTTTACTTTTGAGTGAAACTTAAGATTTGCTCCAATAATCAGTTTAAACCTCCTGCTCACCCAAACCCTCCCTTTCCTTCCAGTGGCCTTGTTTAAGCAGGGCGGTGGCCACACCTGGCCAGCACACCTACTCGCCACTCTTCTCCTTTGCTCCTTCAGAATCCCTGGCAATTTCCGTCCCCGGTACCCAGAGACCTGCTCGAGCAGGACTTACTGCTGTGGGAGGAAGGGGAAGGGGAAGGGAAGGGGAAGAAGGGGAAGGGGAAGGGGGGGGGAAGGGGAAGGGGAATCCTCTGCTAAACCTTCTGTGGGTGCTTGTTGGCATCATGGAGCTAGAGGCTGAAGGCCCAGCGCTCAGGCCAGTCCCAGCCCCTGCTCTAGTTCTGCCCTCCAGGGGGATGGATCTGAGAAAAGAGATGGGAAGAGATGCTGCCACTCTGGGCATGCCGAGGGGCTTTAATGTCCCAGTACAAGTATCTTGGGGACACTGGAGAAGTCGCTCCATGAAAGCCAGCCTCTGCTTCCCAAGTAGGCACATGCTCAGCAGGTGTGGGCGGGCTTGGGCCTTACCCCTTCCGTCTGGCTGACTTGTTTCTCTCTCCCGGGATAAGTCGCCCACTCTTTCTTTGTGTCTCTCTCTCCCTCTGTCCTTGTTCTACTCCAGCTTCCCACTCTCCTTGTCTCCGCCTCTGCCGCAACCCCACTCCTTTCTTTATTTCTGTGGCTCCTTTAATTGGCCATAATTAAGAGCCAAAGCCTATTATTCATAAGTTAATTGGTTGAATAAAAAAATGTAACTTTCCCATTCATAACTTAAAGACTAGAAAGTGGAACAATATACATTTTTCCCTTAAACCCTAATTTAAAGGCAATTTAATCTATATTGCCCTTGATTGAGCTCCTCCCACACTTTGAATCGGGTCCATGAACACAGAATTGCCCCTCTGCACCCCGTGTGAGCCCGTGTGTGGGCGGAGGTTCTGCCTCTCTAAAGTGTTGGCCCTAGGAGGCAATAACGTCTCTAGAGGAATGTGGGGCTCTGACAGGGATGAGACCCCCAGCCTACACTGCTCCCTCCTCTCCAGGAGGGACTTCCTTCTCTCCTCAGGGACTCTGATCAGTCCCTGAATGCATCTTAAGCATCCAGTCTGGCAGGAAGGGGTGGAGATTGGGTAGAATGGCCCCAGTTTAGACATGGGCTGCATCCACCAACCCTCTGAGTTGTTCTGGGAGCTTGGGGGCCCAAGGCCAGCTGTCCAGGCCACAAGCTCCAGAGACCCCAGGCATGGGCAGGGGAGAAACAGGAAAGTACAATAAGAGTAACAACAGCAATAGTACTAGCAAATTCTTACCGAGAGCCAGGCATTTTTATAAGCTCTTTAAAACATTAAACCCACGTAAACCTCATAACAACTTTGACATAAGCAATATGATCTTCATTTTACAGAATGGCAAACTGAAGCACAAAGTAGGGTTGCCAGGTAAAATACAGAATGGCCAGTTCAATTTGAATTCCAGAGAAGCAGTGAGTAATGTTTTAGTATAAGTATGTCCCAAATATTGGGTAGGACATACTTACGCTAAAACGTTATTCATTGCTTATCGAAAACTCAAATTTAACTAGGAGCCCTGTGATTCTGTCGGCTAAATCTGGCAACCCTAACACAGAGAGGTAAAGAAACTGGCTCAAGGTCGCATGACTATAAGTGGCAGAGCCGGGATTCCAACCCAGTCTGGCTCCAGAGGCGAGTCCTTAATTAGTTCATGTTGCTACCTTCATCATCCCTGGACCCCCCCTTTGCTTTGTTTAGGTGTCTTCATTTTAGCTGGGCTCAGCCTCTACACTGAGGAGTCTAACGTGGACCTCCCTTCCCTACATGGTGCCAGCTGTGTGCTATGCCATTCCTTAGCCACACTTTCTGTATCTTCCAGAAGCATAATTGGGTATCATTCCATTAAAATCCATTTACTCAACCCTTAGGTATTGAACACCTACTATGTACAATACTCTCTGCTAAAGTGGCTTTGGCTACCAGGTTAATTCTAGAAAAGGCTGGCACAGTCCCTGGAAGCACTTCTTCTAGATACCTCCAATATGACCCTGAGTGAAGGTTTAATATGCTCCAGGCAACTCTTACGCAGCCATTTTCAATGGGGGGGTCTTGAAACCGTGTCCCCATGTTTGTTTTCTGCTCCATGCAAGTGACTCTCATAGGGTGACCCCCAGGCTGGGTAGGATGGGAGGGCCATGCTTTTGGATGGGGGGCAGATAGGGGAGTGTTGGGGCCTCTGAGGGCCTGTCATTTTGCAGCCCAGGACTGCTCTTTAATGAAACCTTTCCTAAGAGACGTTCCTAAACTCTCCTCATTGCCCTTCCTACAGGTACTACTTTCCATGCCAGCGCTGGCTGGCAGTGGAGGAGGATGATGGCCAGCTGTCCCGGGAGCTGTTGCCAGTGGATGAGTCCTATGTGCTGCCCCCGAGCGAGGATGAGGGGGCCGGGGGAGGTGGTGACAACAACCCCCTTGACAACCTGGCCCTGGAGCAGAAAGGTTTCCTAAACTAGAGCTGGTTTCTTCCCTCCAGCCTCCCTCCCTCGGTCTCCATGTTCCCTTCCCCTGTGGGTTCTGAGCAACCCCTCCTCTGGCAGTGTGTCTGTACTGCCCTTATCCCTCCATGGCCAGAATGGGGAGGTGAGGAGACATATTCCCACATGCCTAGCATAAGGCTGGGTATAAAGCACATGACTAGGCATGGAGCTATGGTCAGGAATGGAGTGGAATGAAATAGGATAGGATGAGATGGAATGGAATGGAATAGAATGGAATATAGAACGGAACAGAACGGAATAGAATAGAATAGAATAGAATAGAATAGAATAGAATAGAATAAGAATAGGTAGGGTAGAGTAGAGTAGAATAGAATAAGACTAGACTAGACTAGACTAGAATAGGTTGTAGCCTGCTCCGATTTAGTTCTGTGTTCTCCCCTCCAGGCACACCAGAAGCCCTCAATACATTTTTGTCAAGGGAAAGAATGAACTTTCAAGAATTCTAGGATGCTTCCCTTCCTTGAAACTTACATCCCTAAAACTTCCCAGTGGAGAAGTCAGACCAGGCTCCTGGCTGATGAGCCTCCGACTCTCAGTCACCCCAAGTCTCCCCTAAACATCCTACAACTCTATTAACTGAGAGATTCCTATGTGAGCTGGAGGCGGGGAGACCTCATCTCTGCCTTGAGGAAGTTTCCAGACTACAGGCAACTGCAGAACAACACATGCTACAAGTAAAGGGATTCCTAGAAATGGTCACCACGCATGTAGAAATGTACTCAGTACGTTTTCTCCCTCCTCCCTCCACGAGAGGGGCAGTCTACCACTCACTTCTCCACACTCCTCTCCCTGCAGACAAATCTACCACATTCTCAGTGACCGTAAAGACTGGGGACAAGAAGAACGCAGGCACAGATGCCAATGTCTTCATCACGCTCTTTGGCACGCAAGACAACACTGGTAAGAACGCAGCATGGGGCCGAGCGAGACTCACCCACATTCCTCCCCGGGGAGACTAGGAGACTCAGCAGAACTTTCCAAGGAAATCCTGGTCATGCCTCTGTTTTTCTCTCTTCAAAGAAAATAATTGAAGAATTCCCCTGTGTTGTTTTACTTTATTTTATTGTTTTATTTATTTTAATATTTTATTTTATTTATTAAGAGCACTTAACATGTGCTCTATCCTCTCAAATTTGAAATGGATAATGCATCACTGTCGACTGTAGGTATGGACTGTATGGCAGGCCTCTGGAGCTCATTAATCTTACTAACCTGAAAGTACGCTTGTTGCTTGATGACTCCCCATCCTCTCCTCTCCCCAGCTCCTGGGAACCACCATTCCAGCCTTTGATTTTATGAATTTGGCAATTTTGGATACTTGGTATAAGTGGAATCATGCTATATCTGTCCTTCTGTGTCCGGCTTATTTCACTCAGTGTAATGTCCTCAGGGACCATCCGCATTGTTGCAGATTGGAGAATTTCCTTCTTTTTTAAGGCCAAAGAGTGGTCCATTGTATGTATATATATCAACATTTTTTTCTATCTTTTCATCAGTTAATGGACATTTAGGGTTCTTTTCCCCCCCACATCTCAGCTATTGTGAATAGTGCTGCAGTGAAATGGGAGGGCTAATATCTTTTCAAGATCCTGATTTCAATTCTTTTGGATATATACCCAGAAGTGGGATTGGTGGGTCATATGATAGTTCTATTTTTAATTGTTTAAGGAACTTTCGTACTGTTTTCCATAGCAACGACACCATTTTGCATTCCCACCAACTATGTACGAGTGTTCCAATTCCTTCACATCCTCACCAACAGTTGTTGTCTTTTCATTTTTGGTGGCAGCCACCCTGTCAGGTGTGTGGTGAGATCTCATTGTGGTTCTGATTTGCATTTCCCTGATGCTTAGTGACAATGAGCATTTCGTTCATATACTGTTGGCCATTTGTATGTCTTCTTTGGAGAAATGTCTGTTTACGTCCTTAGCCCATTTTTTAATTGGGTTATTAGCTTTTTATTATTGAGTTGTAGGATATTATGGTAATGAACCCCTTATCAGATATATGGTTTGCAAATATTCTTTCCCATGCTGTAGGTTGCCTTTTCATTCTATTGACCGTTTCCTTTGCTGTGCAGAAACTTTTTAGTTTGATGCAATCCTCCTTGTTTATTTTTTTTTAATTTTTTAATGTTTGTTTATTCTTGAAAGGGGAGTTGGTATGAGCAGAGGAGGGGCAGAGAAAGGGAGACACAGAATCCAAAGCAGGCTCCAGGCTCCAAGCTGTCAGCACAGAGCCGGACATGAGGCTCGAACTCATGAACTCTGAGATCATGACCTGAGCTGATGTCAGACGCTTAACCAACTGAGCCACCCAGACGCTTCCTCCACTTGTTTATTTTAGTTTTTGTTGCCTGTGCTTTTGGTGTCATATCCATGAAATCATTACCAAGACCAACATCACAAAGCTTTTCTCCTATGTTTTCTTCTAGGAGTTTTACAGTTTCAGGTCTTATGTTTAAATCTGTATCCATTTTGGGGCTCCTGGGTGGCTCAGTAGGTTGAGTGTCCAACTTCAGCTCAGGTTATGATCTCGCAGTTCATGAGTTCGAGCCCCACATCGGGCTCTGTGCTGACAGCTCGGAGCCTGGAGCCTGCTTCGGATTCTGTGTCCTGACAGATTGCATGCAACTAGTGCTGTTGGAGGAAGGCATATTCCCTTTTTCTTAAAAATCTCCATGCGACGTGACTTGTCTACCTGGATTGTAAACATTGGTTCCTTTAGAGATTCTTCCTAAAGCTTACTAAGCCGGTTCTCCTGTACACCAGGGGGCAGAGAGCCCCCTGTCCCCTCTCCCGTCTTCATTCCTCTGTCTACCACCCCAGAAGTGTTTGGAAGCCATATGCATCCTCTTCCCTTCAGCGTCCTCTCCTTAAGTAATGGTGCCTGATCCTGTGGTCATTCTTTCTCCAGGCCTTCCTGAAACTTTTTTTTTGCCATTTCTTGTACTCTTGCTGGAGGCATCACTCCGTTTACCTTTCAAAACCACAATGAAGGGCCTCCCAGTCCAAACAGTGACTGGTCTCTTCTCCGTGGCTCCTGCCAGCTTTCTTCTTCTGTTCAAGGCTGAGACCCCAGGGAGCACGGGGAGGCTGGTTTTGTCCCTGGCTTCCTCCGCATGTAGAAAAATGTGGGGAGGGGCGCCTGGGTGGCGCAGTCGGTTAAGCGTCCGACATCAGCCAGGTCACGATCTCGCGGTCCGTGAGTTCGAGCCCCGCGTCGGGCTCTGGGCTGATGGCTCGGAGCCTGGAGCCTGTTTCCGATTCTGTGTCTCCCTCTCTCTCTGCCCCTCCCCCGTTCATGCTCTGTCTCTCTCTGTGCCAAAAATAAATAAAAAACGTTGAAAAAAAAATTAAAAAAAAAAAAGAAAAATGTGGGGATGTGGAGGCACAGTCAACACTGACTTAGGACCCCACCACTTTCTCCTGGATGGTCTTGAATATGGTACTTCACCTCGTGGTGTGCCTCCTTTTCTTTAGATACAAACTGGAAATAAAAATACACACCTCGAAGGCTAATTACAAAGCTCACTAAAAAGACACACACACACACACACACACACACACACACACACCCCAAATTGTTAAATGTGCAAAGGTTCCCGGTGGATAGTAATTGCGTGCTCTAAATTTTATGAGAGTTAGAAAAATTTGGTCATTATGAGGAGGGACCCAAAGGGGTAGTCCGGCTCGGTTTGAAGGTCTCAGGTTCAGCCAGTCGTGTGGGGGCCATTTGGTTGACAGGAATGACCCTCCTGAAATCCTCCAAGACCAACAGCGACAAGTTTGAGAGGGACAGCATCGAAATCTTCACCGTGGAGACGCTGGACCTGGGAGATCTGTGGAAAGTCAGGATTGGCCATGACAACACAGGTCTGGCTTCCCTCCCCCTCTGTTTTCTGCTAAGAATATAAGGCCCACACACAGGTCCCTGTGGGTCTGGGAAAGAATATGCAAGAAACTTGAATGTCATCTGCCTTCCACGATGACACAACTTCCTCAGACCCTTCAACCCAATGGAACCCTAGCTGCACACAGAAGACTCTGGTCTCGTTGGCCTGGGCTGGGGCCTGGACACCAGTGCCTTCCCAAAACCCCTACTCTCCGTGGTTTCACTGTGCAGCCACCTTTGAGAGTCCCCAGTATAGCTCAGTGGTTCTCTGACCTGAGAACCAAGAGCTCCTGACAGGTTCTGTTGCTTAACAGAACCACCTCGGGGGGTTGTTAAACATAGGTTTCTGGGCCTCATCCACACAGGCGTTGATTCAGTAGGTCTGGGGTGGGACCGGAGCATTTCTGCTTTGCACACATGAGGCTGCTGGTCTGGGGACTCCACTTTGAGAACCATGGATCTAGTCCGTTCTTCCCAGAACCCACTGACACTACAGCCAGACAAAGTTTGTTCTCTTAGTGAAGTAGGACATGTGTTCTTGGTCTTTAAGTATTTTAAGGCTAAGGAAGGAGGCCACCTTCCCAGCCCCTGGGATGGAGAGACAGGTTCTCTGCTCAGCTCCTACTTCCTTCTTTAAACCTGATCGCTCATTTTTCCAGGGAAGACCCTCAGTCCTTCACAGACTTCCCTTTCCTTCATGCACCACAAGCTGGCAGGAATGACCCTCCTGGAATCCTCCAGGACCAAAAGCCAGAGAGCTCACAGTGTCATCCTTGTCGCTGGGTGAAATGACAAAATCCCCATTAATATGAGTTCTCTCTGGCATCTCTGAGCTCCCTTTTTAGAGTGCCTTCCACCCTGGACAGCGTGCTTGCCGTCACCTCCTGTCACCTCTTCCCCAGGCTCCTTTGCTCTTGTTAATTTCCCCAACAGCAGCCTGGAGTGTGACCCAGCTTCAGCTGGGTGCACATTTCAACAGGAGTCATTTAGCAACGCTATCAGGGAAAAGAACGGCGTGGGCACAGGTGCAGCTGTAGACGTCAGCCACGGGCAGGGAAGCGTGTCTGGAGTGGCTGAGGTCACCCACAGTAAACCATCTGTGTAGAGCTCCGTGGTGGGTTCCGTGTCTCCTTCTCTGCAGGCAAGGCTCCAGGCTGGTTTGTAGACTGGGTAGAGGTGGACGCCCCGTCTCTTGGAAAGTGCATGACATTCCCCTGTGGCCGCTGGCTGGCGAAGAATGAAGACGACGGTGCCATCGTCAGGGACCTCTTCCACGCGGAGCTTCAGACGAGGCTGTACACGCCATGTAAGAACTGTGCACGGCATGGCTGACCCTCCTCCCAGACCCCATCACCCACTACCCCGTCTTGGCCCCAACCTCTCCTCCAGCCCCGACCCCAGGCCAGGTGTACCTCCTCTCCCCAGTTCCCTGGGCCTTGCGTGGGCTGTGGGCAGTGCCCTGGATCCACGGTAAGGAAATAGAGAATTTAGTCCCACCTCCACCCCAAACCAGCTGGTGGCAACAGGCAGAGAGCCTGGCCTCTCTGGGGCTGCTTCCTCATCTGCAAAATAGAGATAATAATACAACATGGTCATAAGACCCAAAAGGGAAGAAGGACAAAAGTCTAACTGTGAGAAGTCATATGGGCCCCATCACCGGTGTTCAGTCCAGTCAGTAACGTGACCAAGAAATCACTGCTGTAAGATTTTATCCTGATTGGGAGTGGAGGGTGGAGACTTGAAAAGATGATAAATGTAGGCCTCTCACCAGCTAAAGCAGGGGAGGAAAGGGAACAATTTGGTGAAGTTTTGACACTTCCTTTCCAGTGTCATCAGAAAGTATGGATTAAACGTTCATTTACATGTAGGACATACTAGGTACTGAGAACCAAACTGAAATCAACCAAACTATAAAAATCTGTTTAAATGTGCTAAAATCAGAACCAAACCCAGAGAATATAATTTTTTTTTCTAACCAAATAATTAGCTATACCAAAAGATTTCCCCCAAACAGCTCATAATTACATGATATGATTCAGTGATGACTTTTTTTTTTTTTTTTTTTTTGCCTAAAGCAATTAAACTGGAAATGACCCGATCCATCAAGATATTTTCTGGTCCAAAGCCTGAAACAAAGTGACATTTCCCTCTAGTAAAATCTCTGCATATACAAAGCAAACCCTGGATGTAGACACTGCCCCCAGGAGCCGCCTGCAGTCTAGGACAGACACACTGACCTGACAGATGTACATAGAGCTGGCAGCATACTGGGTGAGGCACTTTAAGACAGAAGTAGCTGTTTCTCCCTTCGTGCCCTAGGACAGGCCTGAATTTGTATGGCCTGACCTTGAATACATTCAGCTCTGGCCTCATACTAAAGCAAGCCCATTTGCCCTTTGTCTTAGACTCAGTTCACACACACACACAGACACACACGCACACACACACACACAGCGCAGGAGAGACTTGCCTTTCTGACTAGAGAGCTGTGGAGGCAGCTTCAAAGTGCCCCTCTCCCCAAGTAAGTGCCCAGAGAGGAGGGTCTGCTGCTCAGAACCTATTTCCTTGTTTGGGAAAGGTCTTGAGGGCCCAAAGGCCAGGGAGCTCCCAGGGATGAGGAGCTGCAGTCCCAGGAGTGGTGGCCAGTTGTCATTCTCAGGGGCCTGGAAGGCTTAGAACTAGATTTGGCAGTTCATCAAGGCTGCCCAATACACGTGAAACCCAAAGAACACAGCAAGATGGCACTGCCTCCTGGCCGACTGACACGTGCTGCCCACACAGTAGAGATGGGGCAATTAGGAAGTGGACCAATATGATGGTCTGAATCTACAGGCTCCACGTAGCATGGAGCCCTGAACGTCAGAGTCCTGTTAAGGCTGAAGCCTGTGTTCTGGGGATTGCTGGTATCGAAGCGGGTGTCTCAGGGCAGCTGGTGCAGGAAGGGAAAGGATGAGAGGGAACAGCTCCCCACTTCGTGCCGTCCAGATCTACTCCTCAGCTTTAAAAAGTCAAGTTTTTTCAGAGCATTCTTCCCAAATGTATTTTTTTTTAATTTTTAACGTTTATCTTTTGAGAAACAAAGAGAAACAGAGCATGAGCGGGGGAGGGGCAGAGAGCCAGGGAGACGCAGAATCCCAAGCAGGCTCCAGGCTCTGAGCTGTCAGCACAGAGCTCTCTCTACACGGAGCCCAAACTCACAAGCTATGAGATCATGACCTGAGCTGAAGTTGGATGTTTAACCAACTGAGTCATCCAGGCGCCCCTTGTCCTAAATGTATTTTTCAGAACTCCACAAAAGTTCTCCACTGAAAATTAAATTCAGTTAAATAATCTGAAAACCACAGATTCTATGTCAAACCCTCTCATTTCACAGACAAAGAAAAGGACCCAGAGAAGTATATCCATTTGCCCAAGGACACACAGCTCCTCGATGGCAGAGGCAGAACTAGAAATCAGGAAGCAAATCTGAGCTCAGGCCTAGGGATGAGGGCTGAAGCGTGGGCTGTTCCTGCCCAGATATTTTTAGGGCTTCTCCTGCTGCCAGAGAGTCTCAGGAAAGTTCAGTTCCTCCTGGCCTTAGACCAGGGAGACACCCAAGAGACCTCAGAGGAAGTTGCCTCTATTCCTGCCTGATGGCCTGTTTCCCTTAACCTTGGTGAGGGCCCAGTTCAGGCCATTGTGGGAATGGCGATCACCCCCGTAGGCCATAGGCCCTGTGACTTGTAGGTAGTGAGCAATATTCGCCTCCAGTTCACGACAACAGCACCCTTAGAGGTTGACCACACAGGATTTAGGGGTCAGACAAGCCTGGGCTCACACTGGAGCTCTACTTCTGACCAGCCATATGATCTGGGGCAAGTTACTTTACCTGTATGAGCCTTGTTTTCCCCATCTATAAAATAAAGTACAATGATATCTCCTCCAGAGGTCATTGTCAAGGTTATAGGGGATGAGGAAGGTAGAACGCTTAGTAAAGAGTCTGGCACTTGGCAAGTACTCAGCAGATGGCAATCATCGTTAATACAGGTGTTATAGTTCTACAGCAGAGTAACCATCATACTAAATGAGAAGAAAATTCATTGGCTTTGGAGCAAATTTGGGGAAGGTTGGGGCCACCTGTGAGAAGGTGACTTTTAAATGTGATTCCTTTCGAGGTCAAGACCACAGTATAGGGTAGATTTCCACTTAAACTGTTTCTCTGGGTTTTCAATGTTTTTTTATTACTGTGACTTAGAGTAAGTGTATATACCTTTATATACACATGAAACAAGTGTCACAAAAAAACTTTAGCCTGTGTGTGATGTCCAGTGATATTTTTTATTCGATTCTATTCAATTCCATATATATTTTAAAATACTGGTGATGACTCACTAAATTTATTCCATAACCTGCTAATGGATTTCAGTCTGTAGTTAGCAACATACACTTTTAAACTACTGGTCTCAAACTACAGTGTAAAGTCTGAGTTAAATATTTTGATCAGTAGACTCATCCCATAGAAAATCTGAGGAAAGGTTGGGAATCTGGGTGTTTAATAAGTACCCAAAGAGTTTCTGAGGTGAAGGGCCAGTGACCCACACACTGGGCAGTGCTGGCCTCTAGCCAGGCTGGCAGGTGCCCATCGGGAAGCTGCTTGCCAACAACACTGATGGGTCAACCTCCCTTTTAGGAGTTCACAAGGTCACCACCACCCCCCTCCACCACCCACATCCAACCCAGCAAGGGCCAGATGCGTTATGGACGGGTTAGGAGGGCAAGCCAGTGTGGAGCAAGTGAGGGTGAGAAGAGAAAGGATTCTCACCCTGTAGACTGCTGATCTGATTGGTCCCTTGCCCCCTGAAATATAATCCTCCTGTTTATAGTGTCCACAGCTAAGGAGCATGATGGACACTTTACAGAAGAGGAAACTGAGGCTCCTGTGACTTGCCCAGGTCACACAGACGGTCAGAGTAGATTCTGTGCTTTCAGCCAAACTGCTGTACCAGCTCTGTGTTGTGAGAGGCACAGAGAGGTGACAGGCGCTGCCTGTGGGCACTAGGCGTGACAGGACACTGTCTCCCCCCACCCCTGCACCTGTGGTTGCTAAGCAGCCACATGAAGGTCCACGTCCCTGGGCAGCAGCTCCTGGTGACGGGGCCTGGGGCCATGGTGCCGATGAAGAACTTGATCTTGTCCACGTTTGTTTTCTGTTCTCACCTCCCCTCTGACTTCACCGTCTGTCCACCACCCTCAGTTGTCCCTTACGAGATCATCCTCTACACGAGTGACGTCTTTGCTGCCGGGACGGACGCCAACATCTTCATCGTCATCTATGGCTGCGATGCAGTGTGCACCCAGCAGAAGTACTTGTGCACCAACAAGAGGGAGCAGAAGCTGTTCTTTGAGAGGAAGTCAGCCTCCCGCTTCATTATGGAGGTGCCTGGGATCCATGATGCCGGGAGGCTGCCGGGGGAGCTGGGACTGGGAAGCAGGGGGCACCAGAAGAGGGGAGGAGGCACCCTAACGGGCCGCTGTGGTGAGAGGGCCAGGCAGTTCATCCAGCCTCACTGGGCCTCACTCAGTACATCGGAATAACCAGGAGGGCGGGCACCTCACCCGGCCCCACCGGGACTAGTGTCAGGATCTAAGGAGACAGTGAGTGGACAGGGCTTGAGGAAAATAGAGGCACAATCCCATTTCCACTGGGGCCACCTCCAGCGCCAGCGATAACACATGTGTATCCGTCGAGAGCTTGGCTTCTGGACATCCCAAATGGTCCCCTGCTCCCCTCTGGCCTAGGGGTTTGCTTGTTCCATGTTTACTGTAGGCGTCGGTCACAGCACCTTGGCGTCCTGTGCACTTCAGCTCAGCGTCTCCCCTGTGCTCTCCGCGGTGTGTTAGGTTGGGTGGGAGAGGTAGGAGAAGGGGAGGGCCCAGACTCTCTCTGCAAGGGGCTTGCAGTTCAGCTGGAGAACCCCAGGCCTCCACACAAGGCCAACAAGAGAGAATAACTGATCCTGTGGGTAAGAGCAGTGTCACAGGGCTTTATCTCTATTAACTCACTTAAGCCTCATAGCAGCTCTGTGCTGTTATTATCCCTGTATAAAGATGGGGAAACTGAGGTACAGAAAGTTGAATAGCTTACATAAATTCACACAGCTAGGGTGTAATGGAACCAGGATTCAAACCCAGGAGTACTGGCTCAAAATATGTGCTCTTAGCCCCTGCAGGTCACTAGCCCATGGTGATGAAGGCACATGCGGGACTGATCGAGAATGCAAAGGAGGGACAAGAGGGGGAGGCATTCCTAGCAAGGGGAACATCATGGCCAAGGGCCAGAGCTGGAAATAAACATAGCATGTGGTTTGGTGGGAGGGACAGGAGGAGAGGGACATGACAGGTAGAAGACCAGCTGAAGCAAGACTTGGAGGGGACAGCTCTGAAGAGCTAAGTGGCTCACGAGGCTGGACTCTCCAGGTAGCAGGGACCTTTGGAGAAGTGCCCCTTCTGATGGGAAACAAAATCCAGAGCCCCATCCTCCTTCCCCGGCCAGTGTCTGTCCTGGGGGGCTCCCTGCTCCCTCTCCACCTTCTCTGGGAGCAGTCAGCACTTGTGGGAAGGTCGCCACCTTGGTGGAGTCTTTAACAAAGAAAATTCAAGGCTGATTCATTTATCCACACCAATCGGCAGCTCATCCACCCAAGATGGCGTGGTACTGAGTCATCCAGCCCTGACTCCGTCAGCGGTGGGGCTGTGATCACACCTCGGCACGGCTTCCGTGGAGTTTTATCAATGGAATGCCCACTAACGGCAGCTATAGTTGGCCAGTAGTTTGTTGCTGTGTTTTTTTCTTTCTTCTTTTCAAATCTTTCTGGCTGCTGGGGGAGTGTGAGGGTCTGGAAACAAATGAAAAAGCTTTGTGTCTCTGTCTGTCCGTGTCTCTGTTCGGACTGGTCTTCAGGTAGGACGCAGAGGGCTGGGTCGTAAGCACATAGCCCTGCATCCTGGTTCTGGCTCTGGGCTCAGACGGAAAGTCATGAGCAAGCCACTCCCTCTCTCTGTGGCTTTGTCCTAAGACTCGGGGAGTGGCCGAGAAAATAGCAATGATAACTAGAATTTATTGAGCACTTGCCTTGTGCCAGCCCTGTCCTGAGCCCTTCGTGTGCATCAGTTCGCGGAATCCTCATCATCATTTCAAGAGTTGCTAGTATGATGATCTCTTTTCACAGCTGAACTGGCATGGGAAGGATAAGAAACTCACTCAGGGCGTCATAATTTACAAAGGGCAGAGGCAAGATTTGGACTCCAGTTCAATTCCAGAACCTTCTCTGCTTAGCTCTTCCACCTCTTGGGAGGATGTTAGGGTTTCTTCTGATTCCGAGTCTATTCCTGAGGCCCGTCATCCATGGCTCGCGTTCCCCTGAAGGCCTCCTTGCTCCCTGAGGGTCACAGCTAAGACGGCCACCCTGACGTGGCATCCCTGACTGACTGGCTGGATGATTAAGGTTCCAGAAGTACCACTGAAGCCAAGGTCCACACATCTGGAACCTCAGAGATGGAATGGGGAAGGAAGAAAAGAGACCTCTGGACAGAGGGAGGGGCAGGGGAATCTTCACTGCCCAATGCATCTGGCAGCTCAGTGTCCTTAAGTGGACGTCCTGTGGCCACAGATTTCCCCCGCAGCTCCTGTGTCTCTCCTGTTTCGAGAAAACGAGGCCTTGTTAAAATGCCCAGAGCATTAATGTCAGCCTGAAGTCAGCAATCTTTGTTCGGGGATCAGAATGGCCCTCAGGGGATCACAGGGGACAGCGCTTCTCTGGTGAAGTGAGAGTGAGCTGGCTGGAGGGGGTGGGGGGCTGCGCTGCAGGGCAGCAGAACCAACCTCAGTGGCAGCACCCTTGTCGAGTCACGCAGGCTCCAGCAGTGACATGCCATGCTGGTCACTTGGAAGGAGAGACGAGGTGACAGAACCATGGCTGTGATCTTAGACCTGGAAGTGACCTCAGGGGGTCACCCCACCCACGCCTCTGCCTTCAGCTGAGTAACACATTACTCCCCCCACTTTATAGAGAAGAAAGTTGGGGCCTGGAAGGTCAAGTGCCTTGCCTCAGATTATACAGGTGGTAGGTGGGAGCACCGTGGCTACAACTGGGAAGGATGAGGGTGGAGACAGGAGTGCGGGTAGGTCCCCCAGCAGGGCTGATGGGCCCGTCCTTGGCTGCCAGCCGTGGGTGGGTGTGTGGGGAAGAAGGAAACCAGTGGTTGGAAGCTGTTCCGTTTCGTTCAGAGGTCACCTCCGTGTGCGGTTATAGAGGCTGTGCGTTTGATGAATGACTTAATCTATCATTCAGATGCCGTTCCCTCATCAAAAGCCCTTGCCTGCCGTGGAGCTGACTCTGCTGTCTCCTAGCACTGAGAACTTGATGGTGCCAGCCAGGCGGCCAGCTCCGTAGAGAGGTTTCGAGGACACTCCAGTCAGCACATCCCCCCTTGCCTTGTGTCTGGCCATCCCACTGCTTCGTTAAGGGATGTGGAAGGATCAGGGCATCAGTCATTCCTGACAAGAGTCCCTCCCCTGCACCCTGTGCCATCAGCTCCAGGCAGGAGAGACAAGACATGGTGTTTCCTGAATTTCAGACACAAGCATCAGCTTTTCCATTCAGTGAGTCTTCCACCCATACGATCATGGTTAAGGTCAACATTGCACATGACAGAACCTGACTGATACTGTCACACCTGTTTTTCAGATGAGGAAACACTCATTCTTTCATCCTTTCAGCAAAGATATCCTGAGTTCTGGGGTTCACAGGCTCTGTTCTAGGTTTTAAGGATAGAATGATGGGCAAGGACAGGTGCAGTGCCTGCCCTTGTGGCTTTCAGTGGTAGAGAAGATGATATTACACAAATGAAGGCAAACTTCTGACTGTGAGAAGTGCAGGGGAGAGGGGTGCTATGGGATGCTGTAAGAGCTTCTCATGAAGAGATTTGCGTTTCTTGAGGTGGTGAGGGGGGCTTCCCTGAGGAAGTGATCCTTGATCTGAGACCTGAATGATGAGGTTGAGGTTTAGCTAAAGAAGAGGAGAGTGGAAGAGCAGGAAGAGCCTGTGCAAAGGTCCTGTGGCAAGAGAACATCAAGTTTGAGGGACTGGAATTTGAAGGATATAGAAGAGGGGTAGCTGGAGACAGAGGGGCCCTTAGGGGCCAAGGAGAAGGTCAGGCTGACAAGACAGGGCGTGGGCAGAACCAGAATTCCTCTTCTGAAACCCAAATCAGTTCTCAAGCAGGGAATGAACTACTACAGTGGTAAGTAATGGAAGACAGAGAGGTGGGCTCCACCATGAAAAGGAGAACAGCCTCCCAGAGGTTGATGGAACTGCGTTCTGGAATCTAGGCTGATTTTAAGTGGGGAGAGAGGAAGGGAAGCATGAGCATGGCGTGTGGAGAGGAGAGTGGGGGCGGGCTTGGCTGGACAGTGGGGGCATACTGGGAGAAAGCGGCCCCTGGAAGTTCAAAGGGACTCAAGAGTGGATGCCCTGGGCAGACAGTATGTTGCTGAGTTTTACTTTCCTGAACTTTTCTACTACCATCTGGTGCATTTTCTCCTTTCCACAGTTAGAAGATGTAGGGGAAATCATTGAGAAAATTCGGATCGGCCATGACAACACAGGCATAAATCCGGGGTGGCACTGCTCCCACGTGGACATCCGCAGGCTCCTCCCCGATAAAGATGTGAGTTTCTGACCGATCTGTCCTGCTGTTTCTTTTGCCCCTTTCCAGAGGAGATTCAAGGCAGATTCCTGATAAGAACCTGCAGCCTTATTGAGTTGAGGTAAAATCTGAGGACAGTTCACCCAGTTCACTCAGAGTACAGGAACCAGCTCAGGTCCAGGACAGAACCTTTTAGAACCTGGTTTAAGGGTCAAGGAGGAGCATCTGGGCAGCCCCGTCTCTGTGCCCCACCCCCAGGGCCACATTACTGAGTGACCCTCAGTATGTGAGTGACCGAGTATGCCCTTCCCACTGCTCAAAGTCAACTCACAGAAAAAAACTCACCAGAACAACTTGGCAAACATCCTGAAGCCACACGATTCTAAACGTGGAAGGCAGGTTTCAATTGTGGCTGTGGTTGAGTGACCTGAGAGCAATTTAAAAATACAGAGCCCCTCCCTTTACCCACTGAATCTGAGTCTGTGGGATGAGGTTCTGATGCCTATTTTTTTTTAATTTTTTTTAATGTTTTTTATTTGTTTTTGAGACAGGGAGAGACAGAGTATGAACAGGGGAGGGTCAGAGAGAGGGAGACACAGAATCCAAAACAGGCTTCAGGCTCTGAGCCGTCAGCACAGAGCCTGACGCGGGGCTCAAACTCACGGACCGCGAGATCATGACCTGAGCCGAAGTCGGCCACTTAACCAACTGAGCCACCCAGGCGCCCCACTGATGCCTATTTTTAAGTTACCCAGGGAACCCCACCTTCAAGAGCCAACCCCCGATGTGGTTGTTGAAGTCTTTGAATAAGACTGGATATACTGGCCTCCCTTGGTGGCTTTTGCATTATCTGTGGGGCTCAATGACCCTTGTCATTGGTCCCCATGAGTGTTGACATGCTGATGAATCACTGAAGTCAGAAGGTTCCACACAAAGGGCTAATTTTCCTCTTGCCTCCTCACCCCAGGGCACAGAGACCTTGACTTTCCCTTGTGACCGATGGCTTGCCACGTCAGAAGATGACAAGAAGACCATTCGAGAACTGGTTCCTTATGATATCTTCACTGAGAAATACATGAGAGATGGGTCCTTGAGGCAAGTGTACAAGGAAGTGGAGGAACCTCTAGACAGTAAGTGTGGGGGTGCCCTCCTCACGGTCAGCAGCAGCCCTTCCTTGTAGGGCACCTGCCCCGTGCCAGGCCAAGTCTTTGCACCCCAGGAAGCAGGGTCTGTTATTATCTCCACTCCGTAGAGAGGGCACCTGGGGCCCACAGAGGTTGCCTAACCTGCCCAGGTTCACACAGCTGATAAATGGCAGGCTCTTCTTCAGGGTCCCGGCTGTGTCACTGCACGTCTTTCCGTGGCCTGATGGTGACACTGCATCCCATGTGTGCTCTGTGCCTGGATTCTCCTGATCCTTGTGGCCTCCCTCCTCTTCGTTTATTCACTACTCCTCTGCAAGGCTTGGTCCTCTCTGCTCTCACAGGATGCGTATGATTCAAGAAGCATCCTGGACTGCATGTATTTGTGTGTGCATGCGAGCGTGTGGGCACGCCCTTACACAGGCACGCATTCCTCCTGGACGACAGGGATAGTCACACCTCTTTTTTGAGCAGCAATGCCACTGTCCTGTCAATCCCCAGGTTATTGTCAGCCCTAAATAAGCTTTAGCTGTATCAAAAATCAAATTTCCTTGCCAAAAACAAGCTTTCTACCACTGGCGAGGTGCAAAATACCACAGGCTCCCCATGGGGGCGGTCTGCACGGATCAGAGATGCCCCGAAGGCTTGGAGACTCGGCTCATATATGTTGCCTTGCATTCCTTCTGGAAAAAACTGGACTAAAATCCAAGATTCCCGGCCCCATATGGAACCAGGGGGATGTAAACCAGCTATAGCTCTAACATTTCCTTTGATCTCAGTTGCCACTCGGTTAGAGATAAAAACAAGTGTTGCCTCTGTAATGTGCCTTTCCCTACCCAAATCCCTTTGCTGTTAAATCTGGAGGAAAATTCCCTCTTCTACTTGGGTCCCAGAGGATGCCCTGGAAAGCTGTCCCAGCGGCACACTTGGGCTGTTCTGTATTAATAACATGCCACAAACCCACTCGGTGCCTGGCAATGTTTCTAGGGAAACATCTTTCCACCAAGAGCCGTGTGGCTTGGGTGGGACAAGGGAGGGAGGAGGATCCAGAAATAGCCGGGTTTGACTGCACAACTGCATTGCTCAGCGCCCAGAAGCGGAATCAGTGTTCCATTCCCCAAGGACTGGAAAGAGCAGTGGGGGTGCAGGAGGGGGAGAAGGAGGGCCATCCATCCACAGCCCCTGGTGACACAGCACCCCACTCTGGGATGAGGGCTCCTAGCAAAGGTCCTACCTCAGTGCGGAGCAGGGCTGAATGCACGGCTGGGAAGTGAAGGCGGAGAAAACATGAAGGGGAGGACAGTCGATTGTGTCTAAACTGTGACAGGATTCCTAATGTCACCTCATGTCAGTGTCAGCCAGACAGACTTGGGTAATGTTGACTCTCAAACACCAAAGAGAAGGTTTTATTTATTAATGCAGCACGTGAAATGCTTGACAGGTGCCGTGCTGAGCTGAGCGAGGTAGGGCCCGAGGGCAGTGGGCCTGGTTCTGGTTCCCACCCTGGCTGAGGGGGCAGGCTCTGGGGAGCTGTGCTCACGGGGCGCCTCGGAGGTCAGAGGTCGGCAGAGCAGAGCACTGGGCAGGGAGGGTGGCTGGGGAAAAGGTTTGGAGAAGGGGCTTGCGGGAGGGGGCTGAGCTCAGGTTTGCATGTGAGTTTGTGACATCTAGTCAAGGCGGACATGTCCTCCAGGTGACAAGGATGTGGGTCCAGGGCACACGAGGGAACTGGGTTGGAGACACAGGCTCGGGGAACTCAGAGAGGTCAATACCCAGAGCATGCAGGAAGGGAGCTGAGGGAAGCGGACAGAACCAGGCATCTGGGGGGCGGGAAGAAGATTAGGAACCCGGAAAGCCGCTCCAGAAGGAGCGACCAGAGAGGCAGATGGAGAGCAGGAGAGAATGATGCTGTGGAGTCCAAGGGAAAAAGAGGAAAATAATAGGAACCACTCTGTGGGCGTGAACGTGTTCCATAACCATGGGTATGAGTAACTCACATCATCTTCCTTTTTTTGATTTAATTAAATGTGGTCTGAGCCCACTTTGCAGGGGTTGGTGAGAAAGTCCATCTCAGTCACTGCAGGGAGCGGGGGATCCCTCTTTTTCGGCTTCATAAGAATCCTGAGCCTCACAGGAGGGGCCTGGCCCTTAGTCCAGGGCGGGTACCACCGACACCTATGTCCTCCCAACACATGGTGACGGCTGCTGCTGGTTCTCCGCAGACACGCGGGTCAGCATTTCTCTGTGTGGCCAGAAACACTTCAGCTTCATCATGAGACCCTCTCTCAGGCCATGAGGCCTCCTTGCTTCAATTTCCCAGATAACCACCTCAGCCTTCTCCCTGCGGGGACTCTGTGTGCAGATGAGGGGTTCCCACCACCCAAGCGGACTCCCGAACCCTCACCCCCACGCAGGCTAGGGAAACCAACCTTCCTCCAGGCTGGCCACTCCCGCCCTTCACCTCAAAGCCACAATCTCCATCCCTCCCCTTGGGGATAATCTGGCTAAGTCCCCTCTTCCTTGGCCTGAAACTCCAAAGCTTTTAGGACAGAGGAATACGGAGAGGGGACAGAGAATTCTTAGCCACATAAAAATGCACTTCTTGCCTTTCCCCTAGGGGTGGAAGTTGGAAAAAGAGATACTTTATTCTTCCTCGACGAGCCACAGCAGCAAAACAAAGACAAGACAGCATTTGTTTTTATTTTCATGAATAACTTTTAATAACTGTGGCACCAGTATTTATCCAGCCCTTCCCATGGGCCACGGGAGCTGAAGAAGAGGGTGTCAGTCACTGGGGCAGGTGCTGGATGGCAGGGAGTTGGAGAATAAAGGAAAATAAAGAAATGGGGCAACTGGGTGGCTCAGTTGGTCAAGTGTCTGACTCTTGATTTCAGCTCAAGTAAATAAATATTTTTTAAAAATCAGGAAATGGACACTATGGGGAAGCTATACTTTCAAAAACATTTGATTTTTTTCTAAAAACCACTTAGAAGGAACTGGCATGGATACTAGTCACCCTCAAGTAGGAAGGCATATTCTTTTTTTAATTTATATTTATTTTGAGAGAGAAAGAACAAGAGCAGGGGAGGGGCAGAGAGAGAGAGAGAGAGAGAGAGAGAGAGAGAGAATCCCAAGCAGACTCTGTGCTGTCAGCACAGAACCCAACTCAGGGCTTGAACTCATCAACCGTGAGATCATGACCTGATCCGAGATCAAGAGTAGGATGCTCAACCGACTGAGCCACCCAGGGGCCCCGGGCAGGCATATTGTTGTCCGTGTGTCAGGGAAGGTAGATTTAGTGACCACAGCGTGCACACACGTCAGGCAGTCTCTGGCATCTTCCCCCGCTGGAAGCACAGACAGCTGGGTGGGTGGATGGTTTGAGGGCTTACAGTTCCTTTAATCCTAAAGCCAATGCCATTCTTTTCTTCCCTTTGTCTGTCTGTCTGTCTGTCCTACTGCACGCCCAGTTGTGCTGTACTCGGTGCAGATCTTTACAGGAAATGTTCCTGGGGCAGGGACGGACGCTAAAGTCTACATCACCATCTATGGAGATCTGGGGGACACTGGGGAGCGGTACCTTGGCAAGTCAGAGAACCGCACCAACAAGTTCGAGAAAGGAACGGTATGCGGGGCACACAGAGTTTTTACCCCCTTCCCTTCCCCTCCGGGGTCCAGGTGTCTGGGGGCCAGCTCTTGGTCCCTGAAGCTGTCTGTGAACCTTGTGGGGTGTCAAGCTCCCTCATGTGGGCGGTTGGCCTTGCACTTCTTCCTGCAGAGCAGCTGGTCCCCTCTCTGAGCCTGTGCATGGGCCCTGGGCCCTGCATCTGGGGTGGAGGGTAGACCAGAGGGTAGGGTTTGGGCAACTGAGAAGCCTGTTTGAGTTGGCTGTACTGGGGCGGGGCGGCGGGGGGGGGGGGGATGCTGGTCATCATCAGAAAATCCAGCTCACTATGGGCGGATGATGAGCATGGGGGTGAACATCAGAGTGGCGGGGGCTGGAGGCCTGCCTCTCCTGTCAGCTCCTTATCTGGTTGAACCTGTGTGGACTTGGTTTCTCCATCTGTAAAATGAGGAGCCCGATGTGAATCAGCTAAGCTGTGTTGTGCAGAGCTCTGGGCAGAACTGAGGCCCATGGGAGCCACGGAGGGATTAGAGGAGCAGACAAGTACCCCGCCACCCCAGCTAAGGTCCGCTTTGACCTGAACTACCTATGGAAGTGCCAAGAAAGTGCTCTATTAGGCAGAGGGCTCTGACCTGCTGGGGTTTTAGGAAAAGGAAGACCTCTGTCCCAGTTTCTCTTCTCAGCCCCTCGACTTCCCTCCTCTCCCCACGGTAGCTCTGCTCTCTCCCCTTACCCCCTTCACACAGCCTCAGCGTCTTTGCCTTCACTCCGTTCACCTAAATCTGCCAGAACTCCCCACAGACCAGGCTGTAGCTGCACGGTGATCAGAGCAAGGTAACCCGATCTGTGGTCTTGCCTTTGGCTATGCACATGCAGGGGTTTCCTGTACTGAGCAGTGGGTGTTTAGTAGGGGTCTGTTTAAGCCTGACTCTCAGCCAGGCATGATCCTTGGCACTGAAACGTTTCCTACTCGTGAGGAGGAAATGAGCTCTGGAGCAGGGATAGCAGGTGTCGTCTAAGCGGGTCTGCGGCCATCTGGTGACCCCATGGGCCCCGCCATCTGGAAGGAGTCCAGCCTTGGCCTCAAGGTCCCGGGGAAGTCAGGCCCTGGTGCTCCCATCCATTTGTTCCATCATCCGGATAGGAACCATTGACTTTTAGCTTTGGTTTACTGCTTTGGAAGTGGGAGTAGCAGTATGATAGCTACTTAGACCCCTGGGCTGAAAAACAGGACAAGAGATGTAAGAACACTTTGTATCAGGGAGAAATAATTTCACACACACACACACACGCACACACACACACGAGATATAATGGTTTGCTGCACCAGTAAGGTAGCTAATAGGAGGCCTATCCATTTTGGGGAAAAACGGAATACAGAGAGGTACACTTAAGTGGCTCACGTGATGTCCCGGACTCTATACTGGGGACAAGCTCTGTCACCTATGCTGTTGTGGGATGTGGCAGTGCCATTCAGCAGTCAGCCCTGTGGGCTGGAGCCAGATCACCCACGTTCACATCCTGGCTCTGACACTGACTAGCCCTGTGGTCTTTGGCAAGTTTCTTTGCATCTCTGTGCCTCAGTTTCTTCCACTGTAAAGTAGGTTCACTGAGTTAGAAACTCTGAGGTGCCTAGCTCTTCATCAGCGCTGAGGATTGGGGAGCTCACCTTCATCAGCCTTCACTGATGCCCGGAGCCAGCATCTGGTGATTGCACTGTAAGACAGCAATGTGCAGAGCTGACAGGTCGATGTTGGTTTGTGGCCACACCCACGGAGCCGGGCACAGAAGAGGCACCATACATACTCATAAATGAATGAACTTATAAATGAAGGTGATGCAGTCCATTCCACCTGGATTCAGAGTCAGATTTTTTTTCTCTCTAGGCAATTGTTACGTCACGAGAAAAACCTTTGTCCCGTTCTACACCACTTCTTCCCTTTCCTTCCCGCCAGTTATGATGTCCTATCAAGGGAACTGGAGCTACTTCTGGCTTAGTCACGGATGGTTTACGTGACTTTAAGTTCACTGCTGAGCATCTAGCAGCTTCCATTTCTCTAATTATCTCCTCCGGAATATAGAAGTCCCCCTTGACACCCTCCCCCACTCAGCATCCCCCCACCCACATCTAGTCCAAAGCCAGGTCTTGGAGAGTCTCCCTTCCACACGGCTCCCAGACCAGCCCTGTCAGCTCCTTAGCCCTTTCTCAGCTTACCTGGCTTCCTGAACCACCCTGGCTGCCTGCCGCACCTCCTCATGTCACCTAGCCAAAGGTGACAGTCACTCAGCCGGCCAAGGGCCCTCCGCTGATCCCCAGATCTGGCCTGGGCCCTTTGTAGGATTTACAACCTTTCATGGCCCACCAGCCAGCCTGTATGGAGTGTCCACAGCAGAATACCCCACGCTCTCTCCTGTTTCCAGACCTTTCTGGGCATCTTCTCTGCATTCATGTACGTGTGCCCATAGAAGATCCATATATATATATATATATATATATATATATATATATATATATGACATCATTCCTATACGAATGCTTCTTCAGCCTGCCTTTGGCGTGCAATCTCCCTATGTCAGGATACTCGAGTGTAGATGAAGCTGGCTCATTCTTCGGAACCACCACACATGTGACATTCTGCACACAATATCACCATGGTTATTTAGCCGTTCCCCAAGCACTGGACACCAGATGGCTCCCAGTTTTCCACTGTAAAAATTACCCTGCAATACGCATCCTTGTGCACACATAAAGTTGTCCCCTCCTGAGGACAGAAGGAAAGAGGTGGAATCGCTGTGTCATAGGCTGTGCCTGTTTTTGCTCCGGTGATCTCAGCCAGGTAGCAGAGCCCTGCAGCCTGCAGGGTCAGCCGCGCACTGCCCACCTGCAGTTTCCTCTGCCTGCAGTCACCTGCTGTGGTGCCAGAAAGGCCCGGCCCCCACCCTTAGCTTAATGCCACCTCCTGGAGAGTCTTCCCAGCCCTGCCTCTAGCCCCCAGGCAGGTGGCTGCTCCTCACCCATGGGCTGTGATTATCCACCTGGCCCTCTCCCTCTCTGGGCCGTGAGGTCCCAAGGAGGGGCAGATGCTGCCTATCGGATTGATCTCTGGGTTCCCAGCACTCAGCAGTGACTCAGCACATCTTCCACCTTCTGGAAGAAAAACACTGTAACTCAGGGTCACCGGCCTCTCCTGCCCTGCTTCACGGTCCTGCCAGCCACATTCAGCCTGTGTTTTTGACCGTACCTCACTCAGGGCCTGGATCTCCACATCTCACTGAGCAACCCCCAAAGTGTCCAAGCGCCCAGGAGTGTAAGGACACTTTATGGAAGGGGTAATCGGACCCAGAGGGCCTTACATCACACCCCACATAAAACCACCTGCACCACAGCTGCTGTCCCTGAGCCCTCAGCCTGACCTCCCCCAGCTCTGTCTCTCTTCTGGGCCTGGTCCAGCAGCAACTCTGACTGCCTCCCAGCTTCCCCCTGGGCGTTTCGAGCCCCTCCCCGTTACTCCCTCCTGCCTCCCACCTGAACTCGTGCTGATACTCAACATAAGCGAGGACATCCAGGTACCAGGGCCAGGCTGAGCGCCCTCGTCTAGCCCACTCCTGCCTGCGTTCCATCCTCCAAGCATCCACAAGGCTTATCCCAGGAGGAACAGGACTGCAAAACAGGGCTGCTGTGGAAGTGAGGGAGGCCTCAGAATACCAAACGCTCAGTGGTAGGGACTTGGGCCTGGAGGGTTTCCACCTAGGAAGGTCTGTTCAGCCCCACAACTGCGGGGTATGGAAGGTACTGGATGGTCGGGGTTGGAGTGGGTGCAGGTGGGGCACACCCCCACCCGAGTCCCCACACCTGGACTCGGCAGGCCGACACCTTCATCATCGAGGCCGCTGACCTGGGTGTCATCTACAAGATCAAGCTCCGCCACGACAACACCAAGTGGTGCGCAGACTGGTATGTGGAGAAGGTGGAGATCTGGAATGACACCAATGAGGATGAGTTCCTGTTCCTGTGCGGGCGCTGGCTGTCCCTGAAGAAGGAAGACGGGAGGCTCGAGAGGCTCTTTTATGAGAAGGTGTGGGAAAGGCTGTGTGGGGTGGGGGGACTTGGCTCAGCCATACCTCGTACTGTGGCAGAAGGGGCCAGAGCCGTAATGGGGACTGGGTCATGCTTCTGGGCAGGAGTACACTGGGGACCGAAGCAGCAACTGTAGCAGCCCGGCTGACTTCTGGGAGATCGCCCTGAGCTCCAAGATGGCCGACATCGACATTGCCACAGTGACGGGGCCCATGGCTGACTATGTGCAGGAGGGCCCAGGTAGGCCAAGCTGGGGGCTCAGCAGAGGGGAGGCAGGCACCGGGACGTGTGTGCAAGCTGTTCTTGGACAGGCCATGCATTAGCCCCACCGTCATGTGACTTCTACCTAGCGCTTTGTAATTCACACCGAGTTTTCCATCCTCACAAGAGCCCTACAGGGGCAGCCATCAGCCCTGTTGCCGATGGAGAAACGAAGGCTGAGAGTAGTCAGGGTGATGATACCCTTAATCCACTGACCCACTACCAGGAGGCTATCACCGTGAACTCTGCCCTCACCCAGACTCTCAGGATGTAGATTTAGCCCCGTGGGCCTGGGACAGTTCTCTCCAGACCCACACAGCAGCAGTCAGAACACTTTGCATGTCAGGAGAGCATCACACAGAGGACTTCAGCCGTGTAGACTTAAGGCACAGTGTGATGTGGTCAGACAGAGGAGGAATTTCTAAGATGGCTTTAGGGGGATTTAAGTTCCATTTCTGGTTTAGACAATAATATATGTGACCTTGGACAGTCACTCTTTTGGCCTCAGTTTTCCCCTCCTCCATAAAGTGATGCTGTAATGCCCTGACAAGCTCATTGTTCCAACCAGGGTTTTGAGAAAAAGTAGTTCTGTGTTTGTCTATTGGACATTTAAAGGCACTGCCTATCTGTTCAGCTCTCTTTAAGTATAGAGCATGGCAACCACTGTATTCCTCCCCAGGAGACAATGTGTGTGTGTGTGGGGGGGGGGGGTGTCTCTGGGGCTGGCCAGAGTGCGTCAATCATTTTCTATTCTACCTTCTCATTATGTGAATAAATGACAGGACCCACAAGAAGTATTTCTCCTGAATTAAGCACTATGATAAACTGTGAAAGGCCAAGGGGATCCTCCTGTAAAGGTGAAATAAGGCCACTGGCAGGTGCACAAAACAGTACTGGTAATTCCAGCCAAGAAGGTCTAGTTTGGAAACTTTCAAAGAGATACAAATTACATAACCTGTAACCATATAACCTCTAACCTATACCAGAGCATTGTCTCTCAAGATATTCCCAGAGAAGGGTTTCCAACTTGTATCAGTTAGTAACTGCAAGTGACATAGACAAGATAGTAGCTTAAACAAATGAGGGATTTTCCTTTTTTCACACATAAAAGTTCACATATAGGCAACAAGACAGGCACAGCAGTTCCAATAAAGTCGGTGACTTCCTTCCTAAAGACTGCCCATGGTTCCAATATGACTGCTGGAATTCCAGCCATCACACCCACATTCCAAGCAGAATGAATGCAAGGGTAAGGGGTAAAAGGGTGCTCCTCCCAGCTGAGTCAGAAAGTTCCCCCAGAAACCCGCCCAACAATATCTGGTTGCATTTTATGACCACCCCTAGCTGCAAGGAGAATGGGTACTCATTGGGCAACTAGAACTCTATGCTGCACTACCTGAGCAAGTTTTCCTGCGGGTTAATCTAGTCTGTTTTGGAAATGGGGATGCCTTCTAGAACTTTCATTTACCATGCTACACATATAATGCTATTTTAGTTTTCTTCCCCAAATTCCTACTTTCTGTGAGGCCTTGTTTTTAACAACCTTATTTTCGCTGACTGCAGTAAGCTTTTCAGGCATCTAACCCCTGTACCTGGTGAAAGGTTATTTTCTTACCCTACTTCACAAGGGAGTGCTGGGCACAACTGAGATAATTGGTCAACGGGGCTTTCCAGAAGTGTCAAGGATGCTCTTTTAGGATGATCTTCGTGTGGGAGATACCGATCTCTCATCCCCTGGAGAGCAGACACTCATCATAGATAATTCACCAGTCTAGAAAGCTCTGGTGCACTTTGCTCTCCAAAAGTCATTTCCAAATCTGTGAGCCCACCCCGAGCCCACCTGGCCCATTTTGAGGCTGGGCCCCCTGATCTCTTGCAGTGATTCCATACTACGTGTCAGTCACCACCGGGAAACACAAGGACGCAGCCACTGACAGCCGGGCCTTTGTCCTCCTCATCGGGGAGGATGATGAACGCAGTAACCGCATCTGGCTGGACTTCCCCCGGGGGAAGAAGGGCTTCAGCTGTGGCTCCGTGGAGGAGTTCTATGTTGCTGGCTTGGATGTGGGCATCATCAAGAAAATAGAGGTGCTGGGCCCGGGGTCCTGGGATGGTGCCCACCCCGAGGGAAGGAAGGAGCCAACCAGTACATAGTGGGAGGGAGTGTGGAGGGCAGGCTGAGCAACCAAGCTGGAGCTCCACCTCAGAGCAGGTAGTCGGGGAAGGTCCCCTGGCCTCTGCCATCAGCTGGCTAGGTGACCTGGAATGAGTCACCACCCAGCCAGGTCTGTTTCCACCCACCCAGTGGGGAAGCCTGATGTATTAGTTTTCTATTGCCGGGTAACAAATTCCCGTGAACTTAGCAAAAGAACACGCAGATGTATTATGTCCCCGTTTCCCAGGCCAGGAGTCCACATGCGAGTTAGCTGGGCCTCTTTCCAACATCTCATTGGGCTTGAATCAAGTTGCTGCTGGGGCCGTGGTCTCGTCTGAGGCTCGGGGTCCTCTTCCAAGGTCATTGGCGGAATCCACTTCCTGGCAGCTGTAGGACCGAGGCCGCCAGTTCCCAGAGGCCGTGTGTGTCCCTGCCACGTGACCTTCTCCAAAACATGGCAGTTTATTTTTTCAAGGCCAATAAGACACAATCTCTTCTGCTCCAGATCTCTCTAACTTCTCCCATCTCTGACATCGGGACCCTTTTCTAAAGGGCTTGCCTGACTAGATCAGGCTCACCCAGAATAATCTTGGATTAACTCAAAATCATCTGATGAGGGGCCTTTATTTTATCTGCAAATTCTTCACCTTCGTGGGAAAGACCTGGGTCAGTGCGTGCAGAGCACATTGGGAGGAAGCACCGAGGAAGGAGGGTGCAGAATGGGGAAGGGGATGCTGAGTGGCGAGGGCTTCCTTCCCAGACCCTCATGGCCCTGGCCTGTCCCCTCCCAGCTGGGCCATGACGGGGCCTCACCGGAGAGCTGCTGGCTGGTGGAGGAGCTGTGTTTGGCCGTGCCCACCCAGGGCACCAAGTACACATTGCGGTGCAACTGCTGGCTTGCCAAGGACCGAGGCGATGGTGTCACCTCCCGTGTCTTCGACCTCCTGGATGCCATGGTGGTGAACATTGGGGTGAAGGTATAAGGGGGACCTGCGTGTACATATTGCATGGCAAGGGCAGTGCATGTTGGGGTCGGAGAGCGGAAGGGGAGACAGAAGTGAGGGAAGAAGGAGACTCGTTGCTGGGGCACCGGCAGGGGCTGCAGCCTGGTATACTAGCCACATTCGCTTTGCTCAGGTCTCTTTGGGTCTGCTGCTGGGTTACCTTGGGCAAGACGTCTGGCCTCTCTGGGCCTTGGTCTTCTCATACAGTACATGGAAGTAACACTTCCCATCTTGTTCCACGTGAGACCTCGATGAGCATGGATGAGATCATGAATAGTCCACGAAGAACTTCGCAAGCTCTGCGTAGATGTGCGGAGTCATTTTTTTCTGAAGGCTCCCTCAACACCCAAAGGCAGGGGTGGGAAAAGATAGCATTTGGGATGCTGTGCACTTCGGGATCTTGCAGTGCAGTTAAAGCTGCTTGCACGGGACCCTCTTTAAGTGGAAAAGGCTGGAAGGCAGGAGCTCTGAGCTCCTGTCCAGGCCCCACCTCTAAGTGGCCAAATGACCGGGACAAGTTGTGTAAACTTACAAGTCAGTGCTGGGCAAGAGTCGGGGTGCCTGAGTGCTGGTGCCCAAGGATACGTGGCCCGTTGGTGGCTCAGAGGGCTCGGTTCATGTGCCCGTACAGGCTTCTCCTTCTCCCCAAAAAGCTGTGGCATCAACAGGAAGCTCCAGCCCTCATCTCTGTTCCCAAATCCAAACCAACGAGCTACTAGATTTAGGTCAGAAGGTGTCCCACAAAGGTAAGAAGAAATCACCCTAGACCTGAGGGTGCCCTGCTTATTTCTATATGGAAACAGAAGGAAGGGCTGAGTTTGGGGCTTTGAAAACCTGGACAGGCAGGAGGGTGGATGCCTGCCCCTCGCCTGCTTGAGAGCCAGAAAGCAGAACCTTCTACAGCACAGATATCCTCCCCTCCCTTCCCCAGACATCTCCATCTGTGGCCAGACGGATGATGTGGGTGAGCACACAGTTCATCCAGGGACCTCCATCCTGACCCAGTTCCCAGCATGCGCGTGGGTGTGAGTGTGTCTGTGTGTGTGTGCTGCCCCCCCCCCCGGCACACACATGCACACCCCACTCAGTGCAGCCGCGTCTCCCCCTGAGCCCTTTAGTCTGTGGAAATGTAGACCCACGCCCCTATTATTCATGTGACAAAAGAACACAGGTTTATCACTTTGCAAAGCACCACAGGGTTCTTTGGACTGGCCATCTCCCCAGGAGATATCGGACCAGAATTATAAAAGCCCTGTTTCTGTGTCTCTTTCTGGAAACAACCTCTTACCTAAAAAGAGATGTGTCCGTGTAAAGGAGAAAGAAGTGGGCCCAGAGAACACAAGAGTCCAGAGGGACCAGCCTTAAGGGGCCAGTCTCCATACAGTCGCCAAAGCACTCATTTTGATCTATTTTTCATGCCTGTCTGACTAAAAGCAAAAAGTGCCAGGCTCCTGCCTTCATTCCCAATAGCTCCGCCTGCCACCACGATGCCCCTGTTAAGGTCTGAGAGGATTTTCCTGGTAACGCAAGAGGCTCTTCAATCATGTCCTCAGCAAACAAGTGCGAAACTTGTCCTCTGGGCCAGGCCTGCAAATGCCACTTCTGACCTTAGAGCATCATGGTAAAGATTCTAATTACTGTATGCAAAGCACCCAGCACTCAACAGGCACAACGTCAGGGGCATGATCACTGTGACAAATAACTTGGGCTCTGAGTTGGAGGGCGTCTGGGTAGTGGGGACCAGGCACCTGCACAGGTGATATTGCAGTGTGGCGGCCACAAGGGCCAGACGTGTTCAGAGGAGACGGGTCGACCCGGCACTTCCCCGGCCATGTGTGCAAACTTCTCCCGAGTTTATGCTGGTCCTTGGGCACCCGGCAAGAGGGAATGGAGTAAGAAGCCAGGACCAGAGGACACCAGAGAGGCGGTGAAGGTGGCCACCCTTGCCACAGGGCTGCTTCTTGGAGGAAGAGCCCAGCGAGGGCAGCGTCTAGGAAAGAGAAGGCTGCTCCCTCCCCCTCCAGTGAGCACACACAAAAGGAATACATTCTCTGTGGAGCAAACCTCAGGCAAAAGGGCAAAATCCCAACTTGACGAGCAAATCGTGGAATCGGTGGTTGTCCTACCTCCCACATGAATGGAGCCAGAGCTCCTTCAACAGTAACTGCTCATGAAGGCTCAGGATGTGCGCTGGCCGCACAGGAAGCAGGGATGGACCCGGAATTGCTGCTTCCGGGCCCATAGCACACGGAAGGCTGGGCATGGGCCCAGGTTTCCCTGTCTGCGGCTCTCACAGTTCTGCGAAACGTTTATCCCTTTTTCTCAGCGGAGGAAGCAGAGGCTGGCCAGGCTGGAGTGTCTGCCCAAGTTCAACAGCTGGCAGGTGGCAGACTGGGGATGCAGATGGCACGCTGGGTAGCTCCAGAAGCCGCTGTCCCGCCATCACGTGCTGCTCAACTGCATGGGCTTAAGCTGGGATTTGATTGACAAAGAGATCGGTGAATGCTGGGGCTTTCAGTCATGCTTCTGTGCACACACGTCCTCTGTCAGAAACTGAACTCCTCTCTAGCACCAAACTGGACACAGCTGAGGACATAGAGTAACAAGGTCTGACTCTTGTTCTCCAGGTGATAGCGATTGATCAGGGGCGGGATTCTTTTCAGAGCCATAGAGCTGGCAGCTTGCCCTGCCCTGGAGAGAATGAGGCAAGCCGGTGGGGTTGGTGGGTGAAGCCCAGGGTCAGGATCTGCGTCCCTCTCCCTGCAGGTGCTCTATGAGATGACAGTGTGGACGGGTGATGTGGTTGGCGGTGGCACAGACTCCAACATCTTTATGACCCTCTATGGCATCAATGGCAGCACAGAGGAAGTGCAGCTGGACAAAAAGAAGGCCAGGTATCCAGAGGTGGCCTCTGCCCCTTGCTGCTACACGCATCCAATCCCCAGCCTCCAGTCCTACCCTGCCTCCCTCACTCTCCCCTCATGCCTTAGGGCCTTCCAGCTTCCACACCTTTATCCATGTGATTCCTCCCTCCCAGAATGCCCTTCATCCATTCTCTTCTGTCTCAGGACCTTTCTCTTCCAGGGGCCAGCTCAAATCTACCTCCTCCAGGAAGCCTTCTTTGATCACCTTCTTTGATCAGCCCCACAGTCCATCCATTCGTCCCTTCCTGCCTTCCTGCCTTCTTGCCTTCCTGCCTTCCATTCATCCATCACTTAAAAGTGTTTATTGTAAAGCCTATATATTTATTAGTTGATAGCACTGTATCCTGTGAATCTCCTGCTTTCATTCACTGGATGGTGGTGATGTAAGATTTAAGATTAGGGGAAGCTGAGTGAAGAGAACACAGAAACTCAGTTCTATTTTTGCAACCTTCCTACACGTCTAAAATGATTGCAAAATAAAAAGCTAAAAGAAATTTTTAAATAGTAAAAAATGATTGAAGCCCTAGTATCCATCAGGCACTGTCTTAGACACTGGAGACGGAGTACAACCAGGAAGAGAAGATCCCCAAGTTCACAAGGCTTAATACCTGAGGGAACCATAGCAAGAGCACGAACACTGTTGTGGCCTTATTGTGTGCCATGAGTTTTTCTAAGCCCTTTGAATGTGTTGGCACACCTTGCCCTCCCTACAATTCTATGAGGACCACTATCGTCATCCCCGTTTTATAAGTGAGGACACTGAGGCACAACAAGGTGAAGTCACACTGTTGAAGGCCACATGGCCGGTACACTGTGGCACCCGTCCCTAGTCTTAAGCATTAGGTTCTATTGCCTCTTAAGTGAGTGGTAAGGATGATGATAGTGGACCTCCCATAGCCCTTACTGTCTGCACCTTTCATCGAATCCCTGACTCAGTCCTGGGTTTGGGATGGTTTTCTGTGTTCAGCTGTTGTCCGCCAAGCCATCCCTGGCCCCTGATGTGTTGAGCAGCAGAGGGGAGAGGGGGGAGACTCAGAGCCCAAGCAGGCAGTCATGGACAAGTCTCGACCACCGTAGGCAGTGGTCTGGCTGCCTGGGATGGTTGCCACAGAGCTGTGGGCCAGAGATCTGCTATCTTACATGCTGTCTGTTTGGATGTTCATGCTCTTTCAGTCCTCACTTCTATACTCTGACCCTTACTTCCATCCCAACCTCAAAGTCCTATGGTTGCTGTTTTTTTTTAATTAATCATCCCATGTCACTGTCCCACCTTATTTTTCAGACGGAGAGATAGACACCTTTCTGGTAGTACTTAAACTCCAAAAGTGTTGCTCAAAAGCCACATTATAAGTATAGCCATATCATAAATGATTTGAGGCACCTTGTTACTTAAAGGATTTTGTTTTTCTGAATAAAGACTTGCTGTTTGTGATGAGAGCCATCACTGGTTTGCAAGCTCAAATTAAACTTTATTTCATTTGCAAGTGGCTCTGTTTGACCCATGCCTTGTTCTGGGTGTCCACATCTTGACTCAGGGACTTGGATAGTAAGACTCATTTGTGCCTGTGACATGTGCTGCAAGGAGATGCTTCCTCCAAGTAATGGTGTGCAACCAGATAGGAGGGAGAAACATGCACGCATACACAGAGAAGGTCTTATGTGGGTTTGCCTGCTGCAATTGCCCGGTTGTCAAATGCTGTTATACCCAGAGGCCAAAGTTGATAGCCATGCACTCACCCCACTCCCCAGCTGAAGCCCCAACTTCTTATCTTGCCACTTTGGGGGAGGCTGTTGTGGTAAACTAATTCACACTGAGATGCTGGTGAATTAATGTGGCATCCAAAAGAGGGGTCATCCTCAAAAGGTAATGTGAAAACTAAGGAATGAGTCCCTAATGGTGGAATTGGAGTCAATTGATGTCCAGTGGGCATAGGTGCTATTTTTAGACAAAGGTATGTGAGGTTTTTTTTTAGGGAAGTAAGTGCCTGTAAGGAATCATTCCTAGGTCTAGTAGAGAACTCATGTCCTGGGAGATTCCTTGGTCTGGAAACAAAGGGAATTCAGAGTTCTGTTGGGTCTGACCAACAGAATGGCCCCATGGCTTTCACTAGCCCTCAGTGCAAAGAAGAGGAGGAGCTGAGCTCAAGGGAATGCTAGGGTTCTAGCTGCCACTTCAGGAGGCAGTTAGGAACTATTTGACCAGTGACCATGGCCAGGGTGGTGATAAGCTTGTAAGTTTCAAGTCTTCCTTCCATATCTTTATCATTTGGAACTCACACTGCCTGGTTAGCATTAAAACTCTGAGAATGGAAAGAGCCCATCTTTGGGGACTTCAGGGGCAGAGGAGTCGTTGGTGAGGCTGAGTCCTTCTCTCAGTTGGGCTTGGAGACAAGTCTCAGGGGACAGAAGAGGAATGCAGGCTGCCTTCGAGAGCACCCAGGTCAGGCAGTTGGAAACTCCCAGGCCCGCTGCTGGGTGACCCCTCTGGACACATCACCTTCAGCTTGGAGGTCACAATTTAAGAGGGCATTGGCAGATTTGAACAGGTACTCAGCCTGATTCTGGCATTTGAGAATGATAAATATTTAAAATCTGTTTGAGGTTTCTTTGGCTTTGGTCTGCACTCAAACCTCTGCAAGCATACTCACGCAATATGGATGCAGGCAGGTGGGTGCAGCTCCCTGTTGCCACCTTCTATCTCATGGGGGCATGTGCCGTGTTCACTTTTATCTCAGTGGTCCTGAGGAGGGATCTGAGGGGCCAGGGGCTGTTGGCTTTGCCTTTTACCCCCCAGGCACGTGAGCACCCGTGGACACTGACACCACCACCAAGGCAGTCGTCCTGCTACTCGCCGCTCCTTGGAGCTCCCCCTATGCAGATCATCTGCCCCCCTTTAGGCCCCAAAGTGCTCCTTCCATGCCTCTTGGGCTTGTGACAAAAATTTACTGCAAATCTAGTGGCTTAAAACAACAGGAACATATTCTCTTACGTTTCCTGAGACGAGGAACCTGAAGTCAGTGCCATTTGGCAGAAATCAAGCCCAGCCTCACCCCCTTCAAGGCCTCCAGGGGAGAATCCTTTCCTTGCCTCTTTCAGCTTCTGGAAACTGCCAGACTTCTTTGGCTTGTGGCCGCATCTCTTCAGTCTTCAAGGCCAGCATCTGTCCAGTCTCTCCCTCCCCATCTTCACATCATCTCCTCCTCTGCGGATGTGTCAAATCTCTCTTTGCCTCCCTCTTACGAAGACACTCGGGACTGCGTTAAGGGCCGTCCTTGGGTATTTGTCAGCCTACCACAAGGGCCATGACCCACAGAGCATGGATCTGAAAACCCTGTCATGTAAGGAATAGTCAAAAGTTCCAGGGACATTTAATTCCCAAAAGAATTTTATTTTGAAACATATATGGGTGGGGATACATCTCCTTCGATGACCTGTATACTTTAGTGACTTCATGCCTCTTTGGCACAGATTGATCAGAGAATATAGTTGTATTTATTTGTATCCAGTCATCCATTCACATATGCATAACAAATGTGGCATATATAACATACATTTGTACCTAAATCGTAAATACTTATGGAACAACCTATGCAGCCACCCCCTAGGCCAGGAATTGAACACTTCCAGGTCACGCTACCGCCCCACCCCCATCCCTAGAGGTAAACGTTATGTTGGTTTTGAAGGTACTTTTTTGCTTTCTTTCAACATTTTACCCCTACCCTGTGCATGCCTCCCTAAACAATCAGCTTCCATTTCATCTGGATCTCTGGGTTACGGAAGTGAATCAGGCTGTAGGCATTTTATGTGTTATTTCTTTCCTCAGCGTTAGGATTTTCAGATTTCTCTGAGCTGCTGAGTGTGGCTGTGATTTATTTGCTCGTCTTCACTGCTGCTTAGTATTCTATTGACGGAGGCCTGGAGAAGAGAGGCCAGATGGCCTGTTGCAAGGGACTGGGGAGGGAAGTCGAGGCACCAGGTGTGGCCGAGCTGTTGCCAATGAAACAATGAGCTCAGGTGGGCAGAGCTGGGGCCAGTGAGGGGAGGCCCAAGTCAGTGTAAACAGAACATATCAGGAGTTGGTGACCGCCATCCAGAGAGAGAAAGAGCTGCCCCAGGCTGACGCAGGGCCCATCACTGGAGGTGACGGGCATGAACTAGCCCTAACCCTAACCCTATTGGTGTGGAGAGCCCAGCCTGGAAGTAACTTGGTCTAGCATGAAGCTGCGGCTGAGGCTTGACCCCGGCAGTTCCTGGGAGCCCCGGCCACGTCTCTTAAGATGCACAAAGGCAGACTGCCTAAGCAGCTGCCCCCAGCAAGGCTGGTTTTGGACCCCACACCCTTCTTCCCTGTCTTCCAGCCAGTCCCTCCCCAGGCTCCCTACCCACACACCTTCCCTAGCTTCTTAGCAGTGTCTCAAATTCTTCCATTAACTAATTGCTTTTCCAGACAAAAGCTCTGGTCCTGGTTAGCTCTCCGGCTGTTCTAAGTCACAGAGGCCAGTGAGTGGCTGGGTGCCAGGCCCTTTCCCAAGATGGATGGCCCTTGCCAGGGAGTAGGGAACAGAAGGAAACCAGAATAGGAAGGGATTGAGGGGAGGCCAAGGTTGCAGTCCCCGAACTCCACCTCTTTAGCTGCTGAGTAGAGGCTCCTTGGAGCAGATGAGCAGGGTACATTCTGGGCCACTGGGGCGGCCCTGTCCTCCTGAGCCAGAAACAAGGGGGACCTGGGTCAGAGGCTGACTGCCTCTCCAAAGGTGCCCCTCAATGTGTGAGCCCCTCTGAGTGTCAGCTGAGGTGTCCTGAGGGGCTCTGGGACAGCAGGAAAGATGTGGTTGGTGAGTCGCGGAGGGATGAAGGGTCACGGAGGGGCTCTCACTTTGGTTGCGGGCCTTTCTCCCTGAGAGAATGAGGTCCATCCGGATGTAACTGGGGTCTAGTCCATAATAAAGGTGAAAGGGCAGAGTCATCCACTCTGGAGTCTTCTAGAAGAAAAACTTATTTCTTTGTCCCTTTTTCCTTATACCTGCCCCGCCATAAGAATCTCCATAAAATAGGGATTCTTGGCTAAATTCAAAGGGTGGTAATTAACGAGAAGCGTAAAGCCAAGAATTCTAAATTCCTTTGATCTGCAAAATTATACACTTGGTGAGGAGTCAACTAGTTGAAAGATTATTTGAGGGAATTTCTAGTATGTGACATGAGCCTGACGAGGGAACTAGTGAGCACCTCCTCCTAGCTTCTGCAGACCAGAAGGACAGACAGGGCTTAAATTAGAGCAGGAGGGATTTAGGGCAGACTTTTGGAGAATGTTTTCACTTCTAATAATCATAAAGTGCACATGAGTATGTTATCAAAAAGGATTAGGCCTCTGCCCCACCACTGCCTTGAAGGCAAGGAGTAGTTCTTGGTTTTCAGTCCCAGCCACACTGGCGGTGGCCTCTGTTTTTAAAAATACTTCTTGTATACAAGGAAGTATAATTGCCATGCAGCATCATATCTTCAGTGCCACTTGCGTTACCCCAGGGGCTTATCAACAGCAGCATCTGGAATCAGTCAGCAGTCAAGCAATCAGTCAGTATGGAAGGTTGCATTATACATGCAGCATTGTGGGAAGAGGAGTAAGATTATCAAGATAGAGCATCTCACAGACGATGAGGTCATTCACCAGAAAAACAGTAATAGCAACAAACGCAATGTACCTTCTGTTTGCCTGCCTTTTAATAGTTATTACCCAATCTAAGGCCACTGCTTTTAGTTTTGCAGATTGTGCATAGAAATATATCCTCTAGAGCTGAGCAGTGGATAACCTGCCCCACCATTCATGGCAACCCTGTCACTCATAGAATATCATTTAAAGCTTTGCAGGTATAGAATTCCTTTTACATTTTAAACTGACTTCACATTCACTCGGTCCTCCTGACAGTTTTGTGAGATTGCAGGGTCCGTGTCGTTTCCCCCAGACTACAGATAAGGAAACCAAGTCCCAGAGAGAAGCTTGGACTGCTCTAGGTGGCTAGAAGAATAAGATTAGGAACCAGAGCTGGTAGTTCTTGATGCAGGGCCATTGCTGTCAGCCAAACTCACTTAATCCAGGCTTTCAGGAACACATCTGGGGTGTAAGAGACAGGCTATTGGGGAGTCACTGGGAGCTGAGATAGGAGCTGAGTAAGGGTCTCCTGTACCCTCCTCACCCCTGCCCAGCCCCTCATGGTAGCTAGGTCCCCACTTTATGCCCCTCCTCTCTTCCCCTAGATTTGAGCGGGAGCAGAATGATACCTTCATCATGGAGATCCTGGACATCGCTCCATTCACTAAGATGCGGATCCGAATTGATGGCCTGGGCAGCCGGCCTGAGTGGTTCCTGGAGAGGGTAAAATGTCTTCCCTCCACCCTTTCTGCCCAGCCCTTCTTCCTGCTCTTCTGTGTTGTCAGTGGACCTGGTTAAAGTGCAGATGTCACTTTAGAGGGTTATTACACGAGCCAGGCTCCCAGCAGGAACTGGGGCAGCAGAGGCTTTAATGGTGGGCACTTCAGGCAGGAAGGCAGGAAGCTTTCGGTTGCCCCTGTGATCGCACATTAGGTAGCTGCCTCTTTTTCCATCTTGGGCTCTGCTCTCCCCCACATAGTCCTCTCCTCTCCCATCCACCAAAAGCTATCTCTTTTGAGTCCCCTCAGGCTCCTACGTCCCTGTTCTGCCATTAACAGATTTTCCTTGAACCAACAATATGGTGCCCACACCAAGGACACAGTCTGGCAGACTTCAGGTGTTTATGGCTGGCGGTGGTTTTGTTCGTCCGTTCTTCTGTCATTCGCTCTGCAAACGTTCCTTGTGCACAGTGATAGGTACCTCTCAGAAACACGTTTGGATTAATTCTCCATTTCCAAATTTCCAAACTAAGGTGGTCACAGTAGGGGCTTCAGACCCTGTGCAAGTCATACAGAGCAGGGTCTTTGTTTGGAGAGTCTAGGTCAAAAGAACTCATCTCAGGTCTGGAGTCGTGGGTCTTTGGGGTTCAGCCAAGGGGGATGCATTAGTAGGTGGGCAGCTGATGGAAGTGAGGGCAGGTGTTCCCACACTGGCTCCCTCACCCAGATCCTACTGAAGAACATGAATACTGGAGACCTGACCATGTTCTACTATGGAGACTGGCTGTCCCAGCGGAAGGGCAAGAAGACCCTGGTGTGTGAAATGTGCGCTGTCATCGATGGGGAGGAGATGATGGAGTGGACCTCCTACACTGTCTCAGTTAAGACCAGTGACATCCTGGGTGAGTCGGTGGGGCCCTCCCGTCTCCCAGTCCCACATCCCACTACCCTTGCCCTTCCTCAAACTCGGGCCCAGGCCAGGGCACTTTTCTTTGGATGACCTTCCAAATGTTAGTCAACACAAGTCCTTTCCACCATATGTCACTGTCTGTCTGAACAAAGTAGTTCTCCCAGTTACTGAATTGGCTCTGTCCCCCATCCCCCAAGGCAGTCTGGGAGAACATGATGAGGCAGTGTGGTCAGAACTTTCAAAAGCTATGCAGGAGCTTGACTCAGAGGCCCTCTGTCTTCCTACTGCTGTCCCATGCCCCTCACACAGATGCTGTGCATCTCAGAGGCCCTTGGGTTCCTTCCCACATCTGTGTGCTTGGTAGCCATCTTCTGTGTGCCAGCTTTAGGTCTTGGGTCTTAGGATGGAGATATGACCCTGGGCCCTTATGAATCTGACATTCTAGCACAGCCGTGACATGAAGCTCTGCCCAAGGTCTGCATAGGAGCTGGGGAACTCACAAGAGGGTGTCTTACCCGGTTGGGGATAAAGGGCAAGGGTCATGGAGGGCCTCCCAGAGGCAATGCCAAAGTCTAGTCCAGAAATACAGACAGAAGCCTCTGAGGCAGATGGAACACCAGATGAAGGGTCTTACGAGCAAAAATACTAGTGTTTGCAAAGGCCTGAAGCTGAGAGGGAACACGTTCTTATGGAGGCAGTGTCTCCCGCCTACCCTTCTCTATATCAAACCTGCTCTCCAGGAGCTGTTGCGAGGAATATGGCAAACTCATTCACACTGATTATAAATGACTAGTGAGGGATGAGCCTGTTTGGTCCTAATAGCTTACATGTTCAACAGAGAAGCATTTAGCCAAAGAAATTAGGCTCTCCTGGTAGGATCTCAGGCACAAGTGATGGGTTAGTATAGCTGGTAAATTTGTTGGCACCTCCCTTCCTCCTTGCTCTTGACAGTGGAACCTTCACTCCTTTTGGTGGAAGTTCCAAGTGTCCACATGTTTTGCACCCTCCATCTCCTCATGATGTGTTCTCAGAAAATAGTTGATAAGTTCCTTAATAACCATAGGGGGTGTGTGTCAGGAAAGTTTCATGGAGCCACCTCTTCCAGAAGCATCTCTTTTTTTTTAACTAGGGTCAATACCTCTATTTGGCTTAAGCAGATGCTATGAAGCTCTAGTGTAGACTGTCAACCAATCGTAGATCTGGGGAGCAAGGAACTTTCCTATTTCCCTCTGAACCCACATTGTGCAGGAAGGAGTCTGTATTTCTAAACCACAAAGCCAGTCTTCATGGCATACCTTTTAAGTATGGGTGCATTTCCCCCAGAAATAAATGAGTTCTTGCACTAAAACCACTCATACTTGCTAACCAGGACTCCAGTTAGCTCAACAGCACTTACAAGGTACAGAGATAGGACGAAGGATAGAATTGGAGACCCAAGGGTCCCAGGAAACTAACCAGCCCTTTCCAACCTCACCGCTGGCCTCGTCAACATTAAACTTCCCATCCGCACCGCTGTTGCTTCCGAGGAAGCCAGGCTGGAGACCTGGAGAGTAAGTGGGCTGTGCGTTGGAAAGGCTAGCACCTAGAGCCTCTGTCTTTGCACCCCAGGAGCAGGCACCGATGCCAATGTGTTCATCATCATCTTTGGGGAGAATGGGGACAGTGGGACCCTGGCCCTGAAGCAGTCAGCCAATTGGAACAAGTTTGAACGGAACAACACGGACACGTTCAACTTCTCTGACATGCTGAGCCTGGGCCACCTCTGCAAGCTGAGGGTCTGGCATGACAACAAAGGTAACTCCTGCTCAAGGTCAGAGGTGGTGGGGATGGCAGGCCCCAGCTCTCCACCTGAGCCCTTTCCCGTCCCCCTGGCTGCATGTTGACCTTTTACTGCAGGGTGACAGGCAACTAAAAACTGTTGATTGTCACCATTTTTACACTTGCATCAGTTAGAAAATGTCCTATGTTTCTGGACAAATTTTAGAAATCAAGCTTCGTTCCTAACACCATTTTCTTGTTCATTGCTCTTCCCCTAATGCCTATCACATTGCCTGGACTATAGTAGGGACTTGATATAGTTTTAATGGAATTTATTTATAGCCATGTTTCACTCTCTCAGATCCATTTCTGGTTTGTTCATGCCTCAGTCACAGGAAACCCACATTTCTCTGGAAACAGAGTTTCCCCCATGCCTAATACTTCAAAAATTGAGTCCTGGCCATGAATCTCAGGATCATGATTAGGTCCTCTAATACCAGCTTCCCCACCTTTTCCCCAGCACTGACTGTGCACATATCTAGACTTGCTCATTTTTCTTGGTGTATTTTTCTTTTATGCCAAAACTTGACTGCCAACTATTTCGTATTTCCTCACAGTCAAAACCCTGAAAGAAAAAGGAGGCCCCTCAGCACCACGGACAGCTGCATACAGGTCCTACTGTATTGTTGGCTGCTGCTTACTGTGGTTTATTACATGCCAGACTCTTCAAAAAGCTTGATTCCTCTCTTGGTAACTCAAGACTATCTGATTGCCTTCTTCCTATAATGGCTCCTGGGCTTAAAGAAACCCAGAGGCACCAATATTATCCTCATTCCTTTGAAAGCAAAGAAGTGGGCCTCCTCGCCTCCAACCAGAATTTGGATCTGAAAGCAGGGAAAGGAAGATGTCTGTATCCTCACTGAACCCAAGTGGTTGGGATACTAGGGTCAGGAGAGGTACAGGGAAGTCCAGGTTCTGTGCCTAGCTTCCTCTTTATAGTAACTTTCTCCTCCATAGATGGAAGCTTAAATGTTAATATAAGCCAAGACAGCTAAATATGTCCTTAAGCGCTCTCTCTATGCCACATTTTTTCATATTTAGTTTAAAAATATTCAAGCTACATTATGCTTCCCTTGCATAGCAATTTATGAGGACAAAAATATTTCATTTGAGAGCCTTCCACCAAAAAAAGTTGTGGATCCCTGAACAGATACCATATAAGTTACAAACATTTAGTTAACTTAATAGTATGGCAGTTATCTCTTTCCTTGATTCTACCTTTCCATCTTTTCTGTTTATCCAGAAATTTTTTAATGAAAAGATTTAAGCCTGCACAAAAGTGAGGGAAATAGTATAATCAACTTCCACGTACCCATCATGTAGATTCAACAGTTATGACTTGTCATACTTGCTTTCCTCTTTTCACTTTTTCTTTTTCTTTCTTGTTTTCTTTTTGGTTGCTATGTTTCCCTTTTAAAAATTGACACTTCTATTTTTTTAACGTTTTTCCATCTCCAAGAGACAGAAAGAGACAGAGCATGAGCAGGGGAGGGGCATAGAGGAAGACACAGAATGCGAAGCAGGCCCCAGGCTCCAAGCCGCCAGCATGGAGCCCGACGCGGGGCTCGAACCCACAAGCCGTGAGTTCATGACCTGAGCTGAAATCAGCCACCAACGAACCAAGCCACTCAGGTGCCCCAAAAATGCACATTTCTGAATGAAATCCAGTGCCACTACACTTAAGCGTGACTTCCTTGTGTCGTCCAATTTCCACTCCGTATGCAAATTTCCTTAATATGAAAAATGTCTTTGTATTTTGATTTTGCTTCAATCTGGATGAAAATAAGGTTCACACACTGCATTTATCTGTGACTTCCCCTTAGTATCTGTTAATGCAGAGCATGCTGACTCCCTTTATTTTTTTTCATGCTATTGGCTTGTCAAAGGAAGTGGGCCCAATGATCTGTAGCATGTCTGTATTCTGGACCTTTCTGTCTACTTCTTCATGGTGTCACCTCCTCTTTATTCCCCATATTTCATACAATCTGGAAGTCAGTTCTAAAGGCTTGCCTGGATTCAGGTTCAACTTTCTTTGGCAAGAATACTTTATAGGTGATATCAGGACTTCTTTACAATGGGAATCGTGTATTTCACATTACGCCACAGCAGCTCTACTCTTCCTGACTCTCCCATCCAATAGTGGGTGCAGGGACTGTCAGCCTGGTTACCCCAACCACCGCCCCCCACCACCAGTCCCGTAACTCTTCATCTAATGGCTTCATCCAGGAATGATCAATTAGGATTACGAATGGTGATTTTCTAATTGTCCTTTCTTATCCACTTACTAGCTAGAATGCTTTTGTAAAAAAAAATAAATAAAATATAATTTTACAAGAGGAGACTATTTAAGAAACAGACTCGCTCATAATAGGTTTCAGATGACTCGCTGTGGATCCCCAGGGTCTCCACTCTCAGGCTAGTGCTGGCCACACAGTTAGCCAAGCTGTAACTGTGGGTTTGTCTTCACTAGTGAAAGCCAACCATGTGATATCAGCCTTCCCAGAGCTACCTGTTCCCAGCTACATGTTTGATAAGTTCTTCGTGGAGCTAGTTGTGGTAGGATCCCTGTCACTCACATCCAATATTTTCAAAACAAGACAACTAAATCAGCAATGAAAAAAATGCTGAGGGTGAAGTGTGCTTCATCTTAAAGGAGTTAGAGTTTTTACCGTGGTATTTACCATGAAAGGAACGGTTTGTTTATTTTCATAGAATTCTAACTTGAGAAAAGAATTTGGGATGGGTGAGGCGATGCCATGCTTTCAGAGGACAAGGTGAAGGGAGGTGCAGTGGGGTGGGAAGCAACCTGCCACCAAGCACCAGGGCAACATGGGCCAGGAAGATTCCTTCTCTGGTTGTCCATGGATAGAGTTAAAGCCAGCCCAGAATCCACCCTTCCCTTCAGCCAGCGGCTTTCCTCTGTCACCACCTTGCTTGGAATCCAGGAGATGAAATTCAGGAGTGAAACCTACCTGGGGTATAAGGCAAGAAGAATAGTGTGTTCTAGCAACAGAAATGATCTCATGATGACCCACCTCTCCAATGAATGCCGTCCCTCTCCACCAACACTCATGCATACACACACACTCACACACTTATAATTCCCATTGACTCCCACTGGTCATTTTGTCATGATGTGATATGATAGAAAGACCATCATCCTGGAGTCAGAAGAGATGGCATTAAGCCAGTGATTCTCAAGGTGTGGCTCTGGGACCAGCAGCATCAGCATGACCGGGGAACTAGTTAGGGATGGAAATTCTTGGACCTCACCACAAACCCAGTCAATCGGAATCTCTGGGAGAGGGGGGGCCTCAGTAATCTATTTCCACAAGCCTTCCAGGTGATTTCAGTGCAGGTGCTAGTTCTCAGCCTTGAATACACATTGAAATCACTGGGCAGCTTTAAAGGCTATTGATACCTGGGTCTTACTCGAGATTCTACTGTAGGTGATTTGGGTAAGGCCTGGATAGTAGAATCAGCCTCTCTCTCTCTCTCTCTCTTTCTCACACACACGCCTTCCAAAAGGACCAACATTTTGGCTTCTCATTCTCTGCCTTCCTTTTTACTTGCCTCGCCCTTTCTCTGTTCCACTCTGGAATCCTGTAAGAACCACTCCAGCAGGTCTTATGGACATCATTTCCAGACTGAACACATTGGGGATTATTAAGCAGTTTAATTAGTTTCATGATGTTATCAGGAATCATCTCAGAAAGCAACCAATTTATAACCTTATGGGCGGAACTGGCCCTAGTGTAGAAAAGTAAAACGATTATTGAGATTTTTTAAAAAGTTTATTGATGACGTAACTCACCACTCTTTTAACTCAACAGAAGTGTTTTACATTTTAGCATAATTGTTTTAGCACTCATTGTTTTCCACTTCAGTTGAGATTCACATTTAAAAAAATATATGAAGTACTTTTTAAACCCAGAATTGAAGTATCCTAGGACTGCCAATGTGCATGCCCTGCCCAGAGCCTCCACATCTGTCACCCACCCCAGAAGTCCCGTGACTGAAGTGTGTGTCCATCTTTCTGTGTCTTTGTGCTTGTAAGACCTTAATGCTTTTGGATCCACAGATGTTGCTGTCAGCAGATGTTGCTGTGGGCAGTGTCCAGTCCTAGAGAATGGCTTTTTGGTGCGGACATTGGGGTGGTCCCCACACCCCCTGGTGACCTTAGAGGGCCAGACTTTAGAGTAGAGCACATACAAGCCTTCCTTGCGAGGTTGCCTTGTGAACATACGATAAGCAGCACGTATCATCACCATAACCTGCCACACCACTGGATTTCCCCCCACTGGTGGCAGGTGCTTTGGCTCTCAGAGTGCTCAGGGACTTGGAAGGGTGGAGAGTAACTGAACTGGTGCATGGTACAAATAATATGCAGCTGCCACAGCAAATGCACACGGACTTATACTTGATGGCTGTGATTTGGGGGGAGCACTTTTGAAGGACACCCTGCCAGTTAGAACAGAAGTAGCTGTGTGTTCAATATTAGGCCAAGACCTTTCAAGTTTCACATAGACCCTGACGAAATAGCAGCTTCTTACTCATTCTGTAACTGCCGAACAGCCAAGGTCCTCAAAGTCCTAACATACACATTCAGCATCCACTGAGCAGGTACTACCTGCCAGTCGATATGCAAGTCATTAGGGAAACAAAAACAAGTAAGACCAGGTCCCTGTCCCCAGAAGCTCGTGGTCAGGAGAGGAGACACATGTAAACAGTGATGACACAGGGTGGTCAGGATGTGGCCAACGCAGGTGCAGGGTGCTGTAAGAGCAAGGAGGATATCAGATACAGGCCTCCTGAGCAATCAGGGGACACCAGGGAAGGCTCCCCAGAGGAAGTGATGCCTGCAGTGATTCTGAAAGGATAATGGGCATGAACTAGGTGGACACTGGTGTCAGGAAGCAATAGGATTCATCCTTCAGCTGTGTGAACTCCCAGGAAGTCAGTGACCCCACTGTGAATCTGGCGAAGGCCATGAGCCCTCTCCCTGGTGAGTGTGGAATTATGTATAGCACAATTTCTCAGGGCCCTTAGACTGCTTCATGCCCATATGCAAATCCTCCAAGGGCCCATGAACCCCAGGTTAAGGATTTTGCAAAGAGAATCATATGCTCGGGGCTAGAGGAGCCCTCAGAGATCGTCTAACCCACATCCTCATTTCATTAACAAGGAAACCAAGGCCCAGAGAAGACAGAGAACTTGTGCGGGGCCACACGGCCAGTGGGCTGGGGGTAGCAGAAAGGTGAAAGCGCATTCAGCTCCCAATCCCCATCACGTCTCTTCCCCAGGGATCTTTCCTGGCTGGCACGTGAGCTACATCGACGTGAAGGACAACTCGCGTGATGAGACCTTCCGCTTCCAATGTGACTGCTGGCTCTCCAGGAGTGAGGGTGACAGGCAGACGCTCCGTGACTTTGCCTGTGCCAACAATGAGATCCGTGATGAGCTGGAGGAGACCAGTACGTGGTGGGGTGGGTGGGGGTGGGCACCCAGGTGTGATTCCGGGGCTGAAGCTTCAGAGTTAAATGCGAGGTAGCTCAGGACGGGATGGAAATGGTGTTGGTAAGTCTGAAGGAGAGACCCTTATAGCTGGAGGGGAATCAGACGTGCAGTGAAGGAAAGAGTCTTGGGAAGGTACATAAATAAACACCCTAAATGTTACTCGGTGAACTTGGAACAGCCAGGACACTGCTACCAAATCTTGGCCCCAATCACGGGGATTAATTAGGTAGCAGGAAAAACACTGGGGACAAGCTTACCCTGTCCCGAGGCCAGGCTGGGCACTTTGGTGGGAAGCCTTCTCTGGGTTGTTTTTATATCATGGGCTCCATACAATTGGTACCTGTGGCCACAGCTGACAGATCAAGACTTCTGGAAACAGAATTTGCAGGGGGAGCCAGCATCCCCATCGGCCACTTTCTTTGATCCTTCCTTAGGTGATATTTAAAGGGAAAGAGTTTAAATTGATCCCTAAAGTGGCTGGCCATCCAGGACTAGGGAGTTGTTTCTTTAATACAGATGCCGGCGTCTGGGTCCAACAGATTCAAAGAAACCTTATCAAAGGCAGAGCCCGGTGTAAAGAAAGGATTTTTTAACCTTAGTTTTTAAGGGAACACTAACTGCAGTAAGGGGTGAACCCTCAAATCTCAATGGCTTAACAAACCAAAATGTATTTCTCACTCATGTGATAAACCATACAGTGTGGTTGTTGGCAGGAGAACTTCCACGCTGTGATTGGGGGACCCAAGCTCTTTTGATCTGTGTCTCTGCCATTTTCAACATTCTTGGAAAAGGGAGAAGAGTGTGGAGTAGGCATACCCCCCTACCTTCTTAACGAATTGATTGACTTTCTATTGGTGAGAACTAATCACTTGACTCCATCTAGATGCAGGGAAATGTAGTGCCCAGGTGGACAGCCCCTGGGGGTGGGGGGAAAGGAAAGGAAGCACGGATCTCTGGTAGAAAGCCCCCCCCCCATGTTGGCCACACCATCCAAACTACCCAACGATGAGATTAGCGGCTCTCAGAGGTAGTGAGCCCCGTGTCCCAGGGAGCACCGAAAGGAGGGGCCAACCACCCCCTTGTCAGGCTTACTGCACAAGGATTCCTGCCCTAATTCAGAGTGTGGACTCCCAGCTTCTGTAAACCACACTCAGCTGAGGAATTACTGGGTGCCCAGTTTCATTGTAGATGCTGTGAGTGGCACACACCACTTTGTGACCTCCAGTTTGTGTTGACCTTTGCACATGGTAAGTCTCCCTGTACAACTATAAGCTCCCAGAGGTCAGGGACAGAGTCGCTCATTGTTGTAGCCTTCTGCAGCTCTGTAGGCTTTGGGACTCGGTGTGCTGTCACTGCTCAGGGGATGGAAGAAGAGGCGGTCCTTTCCCTTGGAGCCTCATAATCCCGTTAGAGGGAGACGCTGAAGCCCCTTACGCGGTAGGAATGCTTAAGCCCCTGACCCACGTGCCAAGATAAGCGCTAGAGGCTCCTCGGGCCACTGGCGTCCAGGGGAGGAGAGATTCGTGATGCTCAGAGCATAATCACTGAGTCTCCTTCACAGATTTCCTGCCAAACAGCTGCTAAGACCTGCGAGGGTTGAGTTGGCAGGGAGATTGCAGAGGGGAGGCGGCACTTGCGTTAGTTCCGAAAGGATGTTACAGACTAGAGATTGGACGGCAAGGGCACGGAGCCCGGGAGCCAGCCTGGATGACTGGTCTTTACTGAGAGGCTGTGGAGGGCAGAGGGGCACCCTCTAGGAGTCCATAGAGGGACAGATGGCCACACCTGTGTCCTCAGATTGGAGGGTCATCCTGGGGAGAGCCACGGACACAGCCGGAGCCAAACATCCCAATCCTCAGCTACCTTTATTTAACCATTTGGCAAAGATTTACTGAGCACCTACTAAGTGCCACAGCCTATTCTGAGTTCTGGGACACACCAGTGGATAAAACAAAGACCCTGCCCTTGTGGCACTTACTCTCAGTGTCTGTGACCCCTGGGGCGCCTCTGAGCACTCAGCTTGTGAGAACAACACCCTCTCATACTCAAAACTCAAACAGCTTCATCTGTGCAAAGCACTCTACACCTCTGTTCTCATTAGATCCTCACAGTCCTACTCCCACCCCGTGAGCTAGATAGGGTACAAATTCACACCTCTATCCCATGGGTAAGGAAAACAAAAACGCAGAAAGGCGAAGTGACACATCTAAGGCCCATTCCCAGCTGGTACAACCCAGGTGACCTGATTCTTAGACCGGGGCTCGCTGCACCGCTGCTGGCTGCCTTGTCTTTATTGGGCCTGGCTGCTACTCCAGATGGGTCGATTGCCCCACCTGCCTCGGCCCCCTGTTCCCTACCTTCACCTCCAACTCCTGTTAGCAGCTCCAGAAGCTGCTCCCAGCCCTCTTCAAGCACCTGCCTCTACAGATGACTCCAATGCGCAGCAGAGCTGAAAGCCATTGGCAGCCTTTAAATAACACCGACATCTGGGTCCTACTCCCAAATTCTGTTGCGATTAATCCGGAGTAAGGCCTGGGCAATAGGATTACCTGCTCATGCGTGCACACGCACATGCATGCACACTTGCACATGTGCCCACATGGTCACGCTCACGCGCGTGCACACATACACCCTTGGGAGGACAAAATAGATCTGTCTCGCTGGGACGTCCTCCAGCAGGACCGGTGCTTCCCTCTTTACAGCCCTTCCCCTCCCTGTTCTCCCTCCCTTGACACCTTTAGGACTGCTCAGTCAGCCTTCTCTGCAACATTTCCAGCCCAAATATAGTCCATTTTGATGGCCAGCTCCCCAGGGGGTGGGGGACTTCACCGCATCACCGGGCAGCTCTAGAAGATGCTAGAAAATCCATCTTTATACTCACGTTCTTGAAGCTTCCATTCTTTGGCAGTCCCAGTGGAGTCAAACAGAAAATTTCAGGAGTGGCCAGGACTCGTGGCTGTGTGTGCCTGAACCCCAAACCTAAGCTGGCTCCAGCAGAGAGGAAGCGTGTTGCTTCCCAGAACTCCAAGGCTCGGGCGGAGCTGGTTTCCACTTGGCTGTCTCCAGAGGCTCCAGTCATTTCAGTACATCCCCGTCTCCCCTTTCGTCTCAGCTCTGCTTCTTCCTGTGCATCGTGGGAAGACGGCCACTGGGAGCCCCAGCCCCACAGCCTTCTACTTAGCCTCAGTGGAAGGGGAGAGTGTCTCCCACGGGAAGATTCTGGCTGGCCATGCAAGCCACACTGCAGGAGCTCCTTAGAGTGAAGACACTCCTGACACTGTGAGGTGGGCAAGGTGATCTGGAGCAGGAAGTTCCGGAAGCCCACTGCCGTCCTGCTGGCACTCCACAGCGTCATGTGCCCCTGCAGTTCTTGCCTCGGGACGAACACCTGTTTATCCAGCACCTGCCCACATGATGGGGGGCCCTCAACTATTTGCTCATCTCCCTCTGCAGATGCCATGCCCAGAGCAAGATTTCAAGGGTGGTCTGCTCTCCTCTCTCCTGTCTTGCCACTTGAACTACACTCGTGCCCCAAGAGCCTGTGGTGGCTTTGCTGGCGGCCCCTTAGTGCTGGTGCCTCACACGATGGCTGCCGAGCCCCTCTCTCCAGCTGAGCTTGTCCTGTGGGTGTGCTGGCCCCACGGATGACCTTACACTGATCCCCACTGGCCTGGGCTCCCCACTGCCCCCATTCTTTCAGGTCCCTAACGCTCCTCTGTCCGTTTCCCCCCAGCAACATAGACACAAAGTTGAGAATCACGCCGTCCACCTTTGTATCAAGCTGTCGATGAAATACTGGGAAAGGGGGCAAGGTGAACTACGCTCATTGAAACTTCTTCTCCTCAAAAGACCGCAGATGCCCCTGGCAACATTTGTTCCTAATCTCTCTAAACGTCTTTGCTGATGTGCTTTAACCCAGGACCATCAGGGAAGAATGGTCTGTTTGCACTCCATCCACATTGGTTCTCAAATCTCAGACTTGAGTTCACCTAGTGAGCCCGTGGGTTCCTAGCGCCCCTGCCTCCTCCCCCAGGCGCTGACAAACCACATCCTCAACAAAGCCCAGGACCCACTTTGAACTCACGGGTATTGGGTTTGCAGAACTCACCCCGCCCTCTGTGGGGAAAGCGTGAGACCTGACAGTGGCTCGGCCATCGGTCGGCCCCAGCCTCCTGGGCTGGGGTCTATACGGACCCACAGAGCCCCACCTTCTTCAGGAGTTCTGTGCTGTCCGTGGCTCTCCTGCCCTCTCGTCGGCGACCTGCCTCTTTGTCAGGATTGCTTCCATGCGTCTCAGCAGCACGCACTGTCCTGGAGAGAAGCCGCCAGGGCAGAAGGGCTAGCGATACACTGAGCTACAGACACAGCGGCGCCTCGTCTCCCTTGTCTGTATCACGTCCCTGGGAGCGCGGGGCGGAAAGAGCTGTTCTGTGCATCCAGAGTCCCAACCCCTCAACGAGTCCTTTACTGTGGCAAGAGCCATATGCACAGGGACACTCTGACCGACATTGGTTGTGTCCCGTGTACCAGCTCCGAGTCTGGCCTGGTCCCTTGGGAGTGGGAGCTGGGTCCCGTGAACTCCCATCCCCTCCCCCCTCAGTCTTTGCCTGCGCTCCTCCCTCTGCCTAGAACCTCCTTTCATCTTCTGCAGACGGGAATCCTGGCTCCGTCTTCAAGCACAAGCTCAAACGCGACCTCCTTCCTGAAGCTTCCTGTGGCCCAACCATTCATTCATTCACTCCACAAATACTTATTGAGTTCCTGCATGCCAGGCACTGTTCTGGGCACTTGGGATCTATCAGTGAGCAAAACGAAGGCCCCTGCCCCGCTGGAGCTCACATTCAGGTGGGAGGCGGAGTACAGGAAACAATAAAATAAGCAGCAAACCACATAGCATGTTAAGAGGTAGCAGGTGATAAAGAGAATGTCATGGAGCCCCTTAAGGCCACCCGGGGGTGCTGGAGGCAGGCGAGTTGCCATCTTAGGGTGGGTGGGGCGATCTCCACGAGCAAAGTGAGAGAAGTTGGAAGCACTCCAGGGGAACAGTCACCCCAGGGCTCCAGGGACAGCAGGGGGGCAAAGGGGCCGAGTGGGGGGGGGGGCAAGGGGGAGAGCAAATGCGAGGAGACAGAACTGGGAGAGGTAATGGGCAGCTCATTTGTCCTCTCACCTGGAGCTACTTCAGCCCCTTGTTGCAAGGTTAGCACATCCTTTGTCGCAAGGTTAGCACATCCCATCTGTGGCCTGTGGTAGTCAGTGTGTGCCTGGGGCTGCAGGTGGAGCTCTAGGCACCCCCCTCCCCCGCCAGAGTCTAGCCCCATCCTGACCCTTAGCACCGACATAACAAATGTTGCTGAGTGAATGCAGACATGCTCAAACGAGGCGCAGGGGAGGGGTGCGGTGCTGCTGGGTGCGACTCGGCCTTGAGACAGGGCAGAACCTGACTGCATGTGGATAGGGCTCAGGGCTCTCCTGGAGTCTGGACTGCCTGTAGCTTCCCCCTCACTTCTCCCTCTCTGCCCTCTTTCTGCACAGGATCTCCGTTTTGCATCTCGGGGTTGGTGGGGGGGGGGGGTTGCTGTCCATCCCTGAGATCCAGGCCCCAGCACCTGTCCCAAAAAACTCCCCACCCCCTGCTTCCTGGTGTTTCACTCCCAGCGGCCCCATGGTCACCAGGCAGAGTGGCTGCTCTATAAATAAAAGACATGCTTATGGTGGCCAGACTGGGGCAGGTTTTTGTTGTAGTGCCTCCTTGTGGGGACTCCAGCCTATCCCCAGGCTGTGGTCTAAGATCAGATGGAGGACAGAGAAGCTGCTTCCCCCAGCTGACCTTCTCCCACCTTCTCCGCTGCAGCCTACGAGATCGTCATAGAAACGGGCAACGGAGGCGAAACCAGGGAGAACGTCTGGCTCATCCTGGAGGGCAGGAAGAACCGATCCAAAGAGTTTCTCGTGGAAAATTCTTCCCGACAGCGGGCCTTTAGGAAGTAGGAAGAGGGGGGTTCCCACTGGGGAGTGAGGGGGGTAGGGTGGGTAAGAGAGGGACCCCCCAAATCAACCCCCTTGGTGGGTACCCTAAGTATGCAAATGGGCCTAAACTGCAAGCACTTAATTGAGTACCTACTTTGTGCCAATCCTGTGCGAACTCCTACGGATGGATGAAACAGGAGATTTATAAAAGGGAAAGGGGGAGATTGCCACGCAAAGAGAGGCCAGTATAAGAGAGGAGAATTTAATTATTCCAACCACTAAAAGGAGAGGATAATTCTGTAACCAGACAGAGGTGCCAATATCACCACCGTGGCAATTCTACTACAATATATCAATATATTAAAGTAGCACGTTGTACACCTTACATTTACACGGGTTTGTGTCAAATATATTTCAGTTTTAAAAAGTTAATGGACAGCTACAGCAAACATTAGTAATTAATTAATTAAAGAGAGCCCGCTGTGCGGCAGGACCAGGAATCATTGCGGACCCCATCCAAGTCCGTGCAGACCTCACAGTCTAGTCTGCAAGGGAGCCGTGTAAGACAGCACAAACTAAGTTCTACTTAGGAGGAGGAAGGGAGGAGAGAGCCTCTTAGATGCTTTGTAGGAAAATCAAAATCGGGTCTCGGGAAAAGGCGCTTCTCACCCCTCCTGGTTGACAGGCACAGCCGGGAAACCTCAACTTCTCCTCCACACCAGAGCCACCCCTGAACTGCCCAGATGCCCACTTCATTTCCCCGCTCCCCCAGAACTGCTTACAGAAGTCTCCCCCTCCTGTGACCCACTGCACCTTGCATTTGAACTCCCTCTGCATCGGGATGAAGTATGAGCTCCTTAGACTGGCACCCGCAGACCACCACAGATGGCCGCACCCCACCTTTTCCATGGCTGCTTCCCTGACTGGACCCCAACTGCAGCCGAGCCAACATGCCCCCCACAGATGCCTCCTTGCCCTCAGTCCCCATCCTGTGACTTTGCCAAGTCAAGTCCACCTCAGGGGCCTCTTCCCTCCCTCCCTTTGCTGTGCTCTCTGAATCCCCACCACCCTCCCCAGCCTAACCCTCAGGGCCTCGCCCTCCTCCCACCTCTGTCTGCTTCGTGATGTTACCACCCTCTCCTGCTGGGACCAGGCTGTGGTTGTCTTGTTCCAGAATGACACTGAACCCCTCCAAGAATGCAGGGCTGACATCAGGTCATGGTTGCCATTCTATCCCTCCTTAGACCAGTGCCTGGAATGCAGTAGGCTTTCAATAAAGGCTCACTTCCTACAGCGGACATCGGCATCTCTTATTAGAGGCCATGCTTTTGTGTCCTGCAGGGGGACCACAGACACGTTCGAGTTTGACAGCGTCTACTTGGGGGACATTGCCTCCCTCTGCGTGGGCCATCTCGCCAGGGAGGACCGGTTCATCCCCAAGAGAGAGCTGGTCTGGCACGTCAAGACCATCACCATCACCGAGATGGAGTACGGCAACGTGTATGTACCGTGCCTCCCCCCCTCCCCCCGGAAGGGCTGCTCCCTCCGCACAGCGGGATGGGGCTAGACCACGGGCAAGACGCCAGGACCCAGGGAGCTGTCCCCTTCGAGGCCACCTCGTTCAGGAAACTTACGAGATAGGGAGGGAAAGGCAGCCGTACTCTTTTGGAGCTTTCTGAGCCATAGGCCTACCCTCAGAGGCAGGGACTCGGCCAGATGAATTTGAGGGCTCCGGCCTTTTAATCCAGGGACGCTTCCTTGGAAGAAGTAAGCCAAACAAGACCAGACAGCGGACGCTTCCCTTCCCTCCCCCTCCCATCACGGTGCGATGACAAAGAAATACAGCTTTGAAGCCTGATGCTTCCACTGGCACAGTGAAAGCCCTGCCATCCTTGTGGGCAGAGTGGGGATCAGAGCCCAACTGGAGTAATCCCATGGCCCACCTGCCTCTGAGGACCCCGGATAAGGAGCTTTGCATTTCCCCCACCAGGGCCTTCTGGAGACTCAGGCATTTCTGAAGGATTAAGGGTTTTAGTTACCTGGGTAACAGTCCACAGCCATCAGTTTTTCTAATTAAAACCACTTGGTTACCACATTGGATGCCAGAAAGAGCCCCAAGGCCCTGGAAGGCAGGAACAACAGTGTGAAGGCACCGGGAGAGGAGGAAGGGGAAGCCGAGGGCAGTGCTTGCCTCTGGGAGGCTAGACCCGAGGAGTGAGTGACAGGTGACACGTGCAGCTCCCGGGGCCAGCCTGCCACTGCTCGCTGGGTCACCCCCCAGAGCTGCTGCCACCCGCTCCCCGAGCTGGCCCTGCCCCTGGCGACGCCTTCACGGTGAGCACAGCAGACCGGTGCAGGCTCAACCGGGGCAGCGCCCTTGGCTGCCCTCTCTGGCCTCAGGAGCTCAAGTCGCTCAAAGCAGTGTCTGTCCATGCTCCACCTGTGACAGTAGGCTCCCTGGGATGCCCAAGCTTCCCCTTTGGGAATCGGTCAGGAAGGGTCCTGACTTGTAAACTTCTGTCTTGACCAACTCAGGCTGCCGTATCAAAATGCCACAGACCGGGTGTCTCCAATAGCAGACCTCTTTTTCTCTCAGTTTTGGAGGCTGGAAGTCAGAGGTCAGGGAACCAGCATGGTTGGGTGCTGGTGAGGCCTTTCTCCCTGGCTTGCCGCGTCATCATGGCAGAGAGAGAGAGAGAGAGAGAGAGAGAGAGTGTTATCCATTGCTCTTTTAGTGAAAAACCAGCCGGTTACAGTAAATCCTGCCAGACTTGCTGGTCCTGGCTGCCTGGAGCGATTACTGATGGAGACTTGAGAGCTGAGACATAGAGGCCCAGAGGAGTTACCACCTCACCCAGCAAGTTGGGCCCAGGGCAGAGCCCCTTCTGCAACCCAGCACTAGTGGCCTGCCGACCCCATTGAGTATTGCTACCGATACCACACCTCTGCAAGCCCCACCCCCCCAAAAAACCAAACGGTACAAGAAAATACAATATAATACAGTGCAACACTATGCAATAATAAGAAATAGTCGTCCCTCGAGTTAGCTTTAAACCAGCCATGGTGGCTGTAAGAAAGACACAGAGCCAAAAATCTCAGCACCACCAAGCACCTTCCAGTCTCAGAAGGAAGGGGAAATACAAGCTCAGCCCGGGAGCTTCCTACCCCACAGTCCTGGGGCCGAGTTGTAGAATTTCTCATCCAGGGAAAGAAACCACCATTCCCACACCCTCAAAAGAGGGTGGCCTTTTGTCAGTATGTCACTAGGCCTGGAAGGGGAGGAAGGGATGTCCGTGGAGTGGGGGCTCTGCCCAAAGGGAAGGAGGTGCAGAGAGTCCAGACCCCGAATACTAGAACTGTCACCAAGTCAGCTGTGTGGCCTCAGGCGGTAACCCGTCACCTCTCTCTGCTGTCTCCCTCCGGGAAGAGAGCTGGGTGTTCACTGGAGTCTGGCGCCGGGGGAGGGACGACAGGGGTCCAGCTCAGGGAGCTCTCGGAGGTCATAGTGCACCAGCCTGTGCAGGTCTCGAGCTTGGTTCCTGATGGATGGCATACATGCATCCACAGTTCCTTTCCGGCCACCACATTAACCGTACCGTTCGGACTTCCAGGAGTTACAAATGAATTTAATCTCACTGTCCTGTAAACACAGGAGTCTCCAGTTTTCATCTTTCAGCCGGTTCCAGTGGTGACTCCTCCTTAGGGTGTGCCGTACCTTCTAAGGTTCTCCTTTGCACTGAGATCCTCCGGATTCGATGGAAGGCCACACCCAGGGGCTTTTGTTTCTTTCTTTCTTTCTTTTTTTAACCAAATATAACTTCATTGTTTTATCTCAATACCATATATAATATCCAGCCATTATAAAAATTCAAATAATACAAATCGTCTTTTAAGTAAAACTTCCCGAAAGCCCTACCCATCAGAGACAGCCACCATATGAGTGTTTGGTGACCCCGCTCTCTCTGACACTTTTCTAACATCTCACAAACGCTGTTCACAGAAGTGTGATCCTATTTACATGTTTTTCAGATATATTTAATTTTTCATTTGTTGTTTTTTGCTTTTGTCACTAGTCTTTCTGATGTCCCTACCCTCCTTTCCAGTGGATCCACACCTAGAGTCATGACCCCACGGAGCCCTAGGGTCCCACATCTTGGTGATCTTATATGTATGAGAAACGTTTTCCTTATGGGTCTACTAGGGAATATTTTTCAGCCATTAAAAATAATGAATTAAATATGTACCAGATGACTTGGAGCAATTCCCGGGAAAAGCAAGATATGGGAAAACACATATTATATGATGCCATTTTGTAAAGGGAACACTGACATCCCACATATGTCTGTGTCTGTGTGGGTCTGTGCATGGCTGGGTGAAATGGAAGGAAATCTGGCAAGATACACCCACAACTGTTCCATGGGTTATCTGAGGTAAAGGTGGGATGTGGAAGTGGAAAGGAAGGAGGGAAAAAGGAGAGAGAGCCAAGCGAAAAGGGGGAAGAAGAAGAGTGTATTTAGAAAAACACGCATGTGATCACATGATTTGTGCATTTATAGAGAATTATGTATATCAGTCAGCATTTGCATAAAGAAATACATTTTTAAAGAACGTCTAAACAAAGATTGAAGTTATATCCCCCTCCGAGAAAGTGTGGTATGTAACAACAATCCGAATTTATCAAGTGATGAACTGGGGGAAGAGAGATCTCGAAACAGAATATGGATTTCCTGCCAGTGTCTTTCCGTGGCTGTCTCCTCAGGTGGCGAGGCAGGCTGGCTCTGGGCCCGCTCTGGCTCACCTTGGGCAGTGACTTAGTTTCCCCTTCTGTGAAATGGGAGGATGATGCCTGAAGCTCCGGGTTGTCATGGGAGCCGACGAGATGCAAGGGTGCAAAGCCCCGGTCGGCACTGAGGAAGCAAGCAGAAAATCCTGCTTTTTTTGCGGTTATGGATTTTCATCTAAAACGGGTCTGATTTTGCACCACTGGGCACGCCCTTTTAGGGATGCATTCCTGAAGTCATCAGTCAGTGCCAGGACAGCTTATTTCCAAAGCTGTTATAATATCAGCAGTTGGGAGTGGGAAGAAACCATAGCAGTTGTTCAGTTCAAACCTCTAGCATTGCCAATGGGAAAGTCAAGGTCTGGGTAGGAGACGTGGCTTGCCCAAGGTCACAAGAGTAGCAGGTGGCAGGGCTGGAGTAGACCCGAGGCCCCCTTGCACTCCGTGCAGCATTTTCCCACGGTGCCTCCTGACTTCCCCCCTTGTAATTAATTATTAGACTAACTACCGTTACCCAGAGGGTAAAATTGGGGGTGTGGAGGGTGGGGATAGAGAGGGGACATTTTGGTCCAAGACCATTACTCTTGGCCTTGTACTTGCTTCTGCTTATGGCGCTGCTTCAGTAGAGGATTTTCTCTTACCCCTTGCACCCCTCAGACCATGAGCACATGCATGTACGTGTTTTCACGCACGCACACGCGTGCGTGCGTGCACACACACACTCATACTTTAACTCAGCCCAGTGCGAGGGATTTGGGACGTTTCCACTTGGCTTTGCCTGGATCCCGCAGCTGTCCCTGAAGGTGAGAATACCAGGTACAAACATTCATCAGTCCCTTTGAAAGAGCAAGGGGACCAGCACGGTTGGCACGGAGTGAGCTTAGTTAGACAAGGCCAGGTGCCCGGTCAGAAAGGCAAACGGCAGGCAGAGGGTCCAACCACATAGGGTCTTGCAGCCCTTGGTAAGGTGGTGATTTTTACTTAATCTAAGAAGCCGTTGGAAGGTTCTGAGCAGAGGAATTACATTCTTGGACTTACATGTCCACGGGGTCACTTGGCTGCTGTGGAAAGAATGGACCACAGATAGCAGAAGCAGGGAGACCAGCTAGGAGGCCGACCTAGCAGGGAGGAGGTGGTGGTGACTTGGACCAGACGAGTGGCAGGACAGATAGTGAAATACTGCATACTTTTTCAAGTGGCTGATTCTGGACCTATTTTAAAGGTGGGATTTGCTGGTAGATTTGATGTGGAGTGGGGGGGGGGGGATGGAAATGAAAGAATCAAGGAGACACTGGAAGAGTAGAGATGCCTCTCGCCGTGGGTTTTAACACAAACAAGACCCCATCCTCATATTTTTTTTTAATTTTTTTAACATTTATTTATTTTTGAGACAGGGAGAGACAGCATGAACAGGGGAGGGTCAGAGAGAGGGAGACACAGAATCTGAAGCAGGCTCCAGGCTCAGAGCCCGATGCAGGGCTAGAACTCCCGGACCGAGAGATCATGACCTGAGTCGAAGTCGGCCGCTTAACCGACTGAGCCACCCAGGCGCCCCCCCATCCTCATTTTAATGCAGACATTTCTGACCCCATCTCCTGCCACCTGGAGAAGGGATCATTCATGGCCCAGGGGGCCCGGGGGGAGGGTGAGAGCCTTGGCTGGTATCCACTGAGCCTCCTCTGTCCCTGCTAGGTACTTCTTCAACTGTGACTGCCTCATCCCCCTCAAGAGGAAGAGGAAGTACTTCAAGGTGTTCGAGGTCACCAAGACGACCGAAAGCTTTGCCAGCAAGGTCCAGAGCCTGGTGCCGGTCAAGTACGAGGTCATTGTGACGACGGGCTACGAGCCGGGTGCAGGCACCGACGCCAATGTCTTCGTGACCATCTTCGGGGCCAACGGGGACACGGGCAAGCGGGAGCTGAAGCAGAAAATGCGTAACCTCTTCGAGCGGGGCAGCACCGACCGCTTCTTCCTGGAAACGCTAGAGCTGGGCGAGCTGCGCAAGGTGCGGGTGGAGCACGACAGCAGCGGCTACTACTCGGGCTGGCTGGTGGAGAAGGTGGAAGTCACCAACACCAGCACCGGAGTGGCCACCATCTTTAACTGCGGCCGGTGGCTGGACAAGAAGCGGGGCGACGGGCTCACCTGGAGAGACCTCTTCCCTTCCGTCTGAGGGGCCGGAGGCTCTCGATCCCACCGTCTCGCCGAGATGCTCCTGACCACAGCCCGCTGCCTCCACCTTGGCTTTCAGCAGGCCTTTCTCAGAGCCTCCTGGGACTGGGCGCCAGAAGGGTGGCATGGGTGGCGCGGTGGCCCGGAACTTCACGGTTCTCCGGAGGCCGCTGCAGGGGACTACTTGTGGGCCCCGCCCCTCCTCAGTCCCCTGGACCTACAGGAATCGATCAACGCGTTTCGGAATCCCTGGCTGCACAAAAAGAACTTTCTGCGCTTTCTCTTCCAGTGACAGCAGTGGCCAGGCTGAGACTTGCCAAGTGTAGATGGGAAACTGGGGCTTCACCCAGGGGATAGAAGTGGGGAAGCGGAGGCCGTCGAGGTGGTGTATTTGAAGAGAAAACTAATTAACACGTTTTTCCCCCCAAAGCTGGGCTAATTAAATTTTTTACTGACCACACCCCACGAAGAACTCATCTTGGCATCTGCTCACGAAGAAATGCATCCTTTCCCCCAGTTTCAATGACTCCAGTGGCAAACAGAGAAAAGCAGCAGGAGGAAGTGTTTTAGCCCCGGCGGGGGGTGGTTTATAAGCCTGCAAAACGGTACGTGATTCTGTGGGATTTTATGGGAAACTCTGTGCCAGGTGCCCACTGGTTGTTCTAACCTGTGAGAACACAGTTGAGACCCACAGACCTGAACAGAAGGTGATGGGGCTGGGGGTGGGGGGGGACAGAGAGGGACACAAAATAAAGGTGCAGTCTCTGCCCTCCAAGGGATATGACCTTGATGACGAGGCTGCAGGAGAAACACACACACACACACACCCTCCCTCGTGGACAGTCACGAAGGGATCTGCAATGCAAGATCCTTGCAAGGCAGCAAGAGCGCCTCAGGTCTCAGCACCTGACTTCTGATTTTCCTGCCGAAGCAGGACTGAGTGGAAAAGAAGTCTTCCTATAGGAGGGTACCCCCCCACCCCCGTCACCCTGTGTCCTGCCTGTAGCCCAGACAGGTGTAAACCCTTATCGAGGCGGATGGGTCTAAAGCAAGTTCCAGGAGCTCCCAGAGACCCTTGGAGAAAGGCTGTTTGCAAGCGCTGGCTCAGAGGCAGAGAGCTTGGGCGAGCTTGGGCACATTATTTCATCTCCTGGGGCCTCAGTTTCCTCACTTGTCCAACAGGGACAATGACAGTAGCTACTGCATAGGTCGTCATACAGACTAAATAAATTAATCTGCGGGCAGTTTAATTCAGCACCTGCACTGAAGGGTATGTCCATCATGTTGAACAAGCGGGCCTCTGGGGAGCTGGGGTGGTGGGGGTGGGGGAGAAGTAATCATGAAACACCTTTATTTGTATCTTTTTCCGTGGAACTGGCCTCCACCCAGCCCCCACCTCCCCAGCACCCCCATGCCCCCGATGAACACTTAGCCAGGCCTCGGCTCTTCTGAACTCTCTTAGGTCGTAAAAAGTGCAACCACCGCCTTAAAAGTCACAAAGCCCATTACAGGTGTGCAATTTAAATGTCTGGCTCTGGGGGTGCCTGGGAGGCTCAGTCGGTTGAGCGTCAGGTCATGATCTCGCAGTTCGTGAGTTCGAGCCTGGCGTCGGGCTCTGTGCTGACAGCTCGGAGCCTGGAGCCTGCTTTGAGTTCTGTGTCTCCCTCTCTCTCTGCCCCTCCCCCACTCACACTCTGTCTCTCTCTCGAGAATAAATGAATATTAAAAAATAATAAATGTCTGGCTTTGATGTAAAGGCCAAAGTCAGGCTCAAAATTCATCTTCTGCCATCCCCCAACTCAGTGCTATCACAGGGGGACCAGAAGTGAAGGAGAAGGACACGCGTGTGTGTGCACACGAGTGCAACTGTGTGTGCAGGTGCGTGTGTGCACACGTGTGGGTGCATGGGGGCGCCCCTCCCCCACCTTGCACTGTCACTCCAGCCCCCCTCTTGCTGACCACCGGTTCCCATCCCTTGGAGAAGGAAGGAAGGGAAGGATGCCTACGGGGGTTCTTTCTCTGTGCTTCAGCCTCCACCTGCCTTGTTTTCAGGACCTAAGACACCCAGATAGTTCCCGTGGCATCCTTTGCTCTGACGAACTCTGGGCATTCGGGCCACTCATCTCTGCTTCCAGCGGCCAGCCAGCCCATCCTTCATCCCTACGGTTTCTGTGGATGGGGCAGGATGCTATGCCTTCAAGCGAGGTGGACACATCCCCTCCCGGGGTAGCCCTGTGGAAGTCGCGGTCACTAGCGTTGGGTAAAAGGGCAGCCAGGAGGGAGGGGGTACTCCCAGGCCACCGACAGCAATCTTTGCGCGTCCTGTTCCCGTGGCCACGGCCTCCTCCTCAGCCTCTCCACTGTGTCTGAACCAGCTCAAAGTTGAAAACAGTCTTCCGCCATGCCCCCCGGCAAGCTCCGTGTGCTCTCGCTGTGGAATGCGGCAGCTGTCGTCCGGTTGATCCTCCTGAGCTGGCCCAGGGACAGCCCGTGTTATCATCCTGCTGCTGCCAGGTCCAGGGTGGGCTCACTCTTACCCAGGTGGGGCAGGCCTGGTTTGCCAACACAACCCACGGCCTCATTAGCCCTTTCCACCCCTTCCCTGCCTGCCTCCTCTGCCCCCCTAACAGGTGGCCTGTTGAGACCCACGACCCTGCTGCTGTGAAGACCCCGTAAACAGTGGTCACACCTTTGGTGCACGAAGACGCACTTTGTTACCCACGAGGCACGTTCCCCCCAGCCCGGTTCCCTGAGTGCCGGGACCTGGGCCATCTCCATCAGGGGCGAGATGCCCACAGCTCCAGGTCCCGCGGGCTCCCCTCCGGCACCACCACACACACTGTCCTCCCTGCTGGGCCCCTGCTGAGACGGCGCCGTCTGCCTCAGGTCTCCTGCCGCCCGCCCAGCCACCCATCCCTCCACCATGTTCCCAGGCCTCATGCTAGTCCACTCTCTCTGCTCTGTAGGGGCAGAGCAGGCCTCTGACTCACCCACAGGTCCCCAGGGGCAACGCGGGGCTTGAACCAGGCCGTCTGACGCCCTTCACACTCCATGGAGGAGGTGGAGGAGGTGGGGGGAGAGGTGGATAGCCAGGGGAACACAAGGGCTTGCAGAATTCAACACCTGGCAGGTCCAGTCTCCACAGCCCTGCTTCTGTGGGCACCACCTTGCCCGAGGGAGTGTTGGGGCCCCGGCCAGTCATGTCGTACCACCCTCCTTTCTCCATCAGGCTGTGCTGAGGATGCAGGCAAAGGTGGGGAGCACCCCCTATAAGGTGGTTGGAGAGAAAGGCACTCTGCCCCGAGGAAGGAACGAGGGACACCCACGAGATGCTCTGCCTTTCAAGTCCGGTCTCTTCCTTGTAGGCTGTCCCAGGAATCCTCCTCTTGGAGGGCAGAAGGCAAGGCTGGGGTTAGGATAAAGCAAGCAAGAAGCTTTAAGGGAGCTCAGCCTCAGGCTCGTGCAATGGCAGGGCTGCACCTGAGAGTGAGGCCCCTTAAATGTTGCCCCCCGGGCACCCGCCTTGCCTCCCCCTAGTCCTGGCCCCAAGCAGAAAGTTACTCTACCCGTAGCAGTGGCCAAGCTCTGCACCCCAGCAGTCCGAATTCTGAGGCTGAGACCCAGCAGCCAGCCATGGTGAGGGTGAACCCTCTTGGGACGGTCCCTCCTGAACCCAGTTCGCCCGAGGCCGGGCTGCCACCAGAGTCCCAGGTCGTTGCTGGGCAGTCGGCCATGGGCAGGAGGCGCTACACGTCAACCCTCCAGCCAAGACAGAGCCCCTCACTGGAGCTCAGGGTGAAGGAAACGAAGGAATGGTCTCTGCCTCCCCCAGAGCCTCCTTTCCGTTCCTTCAGATCTTGCTAGAGCTGCTCCTTCCCTCCCCAAATCCCCCTGGCACCCACAGCTTGCTTTGTTGGAAACTTCTTCCTTATAAGGTTGGCTTCTTGAGTGACAAGGTTTTCTACCAGCTCCACATTTCCTCTCCTGATTTAGAGACAAGTCTCCATTAAAGAATATTTGGAGAGAAACTTAATTGCACTGCTTTCGAGTAACTGCTAACAAAGTATTTCCAAATAAATATCCCCAGGGGCCCACATCAAAGAAAAGATAAGACTCATTTGCAGTTAGCACAATCTATTTACATACAAACTGTTGCACCAAAGTCTAAAAAACACTTCTGCTCTTAAGTAGGTTAAACAAAAACCTTCCAATTTTATTTTCTCAGCTTTTTGGTTGAACAACCTTTTTCTTCCAAGATTTCGAGAGAAGTAAACTCGGTTTACTTTTATACACCAGTTCAGTTACACGCCTTCTGAATTCTGATTGTGCGGGGTCCAACTAGATGAGGTCAGAAGTACTGTGGGTACCTCCCGCCCCGAGGACCCCTGGTGCTGTGTGTGCATCCTGAACAGGGGCCCCCATTTATCCAGCCCCTTGAAAGAGCATGGCACAAGGCGTCGACCCCTGGGGGGCACCAGGAGAAGGAAATGCCCTGAGCCTTCAAAGGCAAGGTAAGGGGCTTCGGAGAACAGGTCAGGGAGCCTCAGTTTTGGACAAAGGAAGTAAAGAGAGCCCATGAGAAAGAAGGAAGTCTTGGACAGATGGGCCTGGAGAGTAAGGGAGGAAAGAGCATTTTCGTCCTAAATTTAACAGGGGGGATTTGGATGGGGCACCTGGATGGTGGGAGAGGTGGGGTTGCTTGTGAGCTGGAGAAAAGAGGAGTTCTGTGCTTCTGGCCTAGGAGCCTCAATGTGGCTTTTCTTCTAGAATCTCCCAACTGAATGAGGAAAGACTGTTACAAAGCGGTGATTCCAGAAGTCTTGGCTTTGAGGCCTCGGCTACCGGCTCTCCTACTGGACAAGCCATTGCTGGTGGCTGACCACGGGGGCGGGGGGGGGGGGGTCGGCCAGCGGGGAAGAATGCACATTGATGGGGCCTGGAAAACTCTCTAGGAAAAGGAAAGGGAGGGGAGAACAAGAGGACCAAGGAGAAAGACTATGGAACGCAGGGATTTTTTTTTTTAATGTTTGTTTATTTTTGAGAAAGAGAGCAAGCGTGAGCGGAGGAAGGGCACGGAGAGAGGGACAGAGGATCTGAAGCAGGCTCTGTGCTGACAGCAGCAAATGAGCCCGACGTGGGGCTCGAACTCATGAACTGTGAGATCATGACCTGAGCCGCGGTTGGACGCTCAACCGACTGAGCCACCTAGGCGCCCCAGGGATTTTTTTTTTAAATCATCATCATCGTAGCTAATGTTTATATAGCGCATACTATATACCAGACACGTGTTAAAGCATTTTAGCTCATTAGATCCTTATAAAGACGTACGAGGGAGGTCCTGTTATGATCTCCATTTCATAGACAAAGACACTGATGCACAGGCAGTTTAAGTAGCTTGCCCAAAGGCACACAGCTAACAGGTGGCACAGGAAACCCAAGGGCAGGGCTTTCCTCAAAAAAAAAAAAAGAAAAAAAAATGCTGGATGAGAGCTGGGTACATAAACCAGATGAAAGGACAGCTGCTCTGGCTGATGTGGGGACAACGGGGCGGTTCTGAGACAGAAGGCAGATCAGCACCGTGCAGGGCAAGTGTGGAGAAGAAGTGTTATTTGCTGGGCTTCAGGCGGCTGCATAGGGCCTGCCACTGAGGGCGAGGGGAGTGGGGAAGATAATGCTCTGGCAAGAGAATTCCTTGTTTCCTACTTCCCAGGAGCGGTGGGGGTCTCCCCCCACCCCCACCCCCCAGAACAGGGAGTGCTGGGGAGAAACAAGAGGCCCGATGTGAGAGGTCTCATTGCAGGGCAGGGCTTGGAGGGAGGACAGAAGCGGCTGGGAGACAGCCAGGAGCCTGGGGGTGAGGTGAGGGCGATGTGATGGTTCATTCGGTTGGCCGTGGGGTACCCCGCTTCAGTGTTACTTGGGACGTGCCTGTGAGGGTTTCCAGATCAGATTAGTACTGGACTCATAAAAGTAGACTGCCCTCCCTGGTGTGGGTGGGCCCCTTCCAACGCCTTGCGGGCCTGAACGGAACAAAAAGCAGAGGAAGGAAGAATTTGTCCCCTTCCTGCTCACCTGCTCCAGCTGGACTTGGGTCCTCTCCTGCCGTCGGACTGGGATTCTCACGATCGGCTCTGCTGGTCCTCAGGCCTTTGGACTCAGAGTGGAGCTCCATCACGGCTTTCCTGGGCCTCCAGCCCACGGGCAGCAAGGGCCGGACTCAGCCTCCAGAAACACGCAAGCCAATTCTGCTCAATACATCTCCTTTTGAATATATCTCCTACTGGTCTGTTTCTCTGGAGAACACTAATAGAGACTCTTCTTCCTTCACTTGACCTCCTGGGGGAGCGTCACAGCGCCTGGGAGTCACAGGCCTGTGCAGAGTGTGAGCCTAGATGCTCTCTGAGGTATTTCTTTCCTCCCTGGCACTGCCTTAGAAAGGTGGGGGGAAGCGAGGTTGGAGGGGATTGGGAAGGGTGTACATTTGCCCATTGCAGGGGGGGGGAGCATAAAATCCACAGAAAGAGAATTACTGTCCCAGCCCCCTGCCCCCACCCCAAAGCTAGCCCAGGCCTGTCCTCCCAGGGTCACCTCCATTGCAGGTACACACGGAGACTGAACAGACAAGGATAATGGAGGGACGCAGGGCCTGTAAATAGAAACCCGTGGAATTCAAACACTGGAAGGAGCCGGGTCCGCCATCCACGTTTTTATAGTTTGCAAGACCAGGGAAGGGAAACGTCTCTCCCCTGTGCACCTGACGGTTAGTGGTGAGTGGTGAGCTAAGGACTACGGAGCCCCGGTCCATGGACCAAGAAACATACATGGAAATATGTGGAAAGCTACAGCATTTTGGATCACTCACCGGCACAGCAACCAGGGATTTGAACATTCATCCATCTAATGTAAACTATGGGCTTTAGTTAATAACAATGTCTCGATATTGGCTCATCCGTTGTCACAAACCTGCCCTGCTAAGGAGAGATGTTAATAGCAGCACCTAGGTGAGACAGTACACGGAAACTCTCTGTACTTTCTGCTCATTCTTCTGTCGACCCAAACCTGCTCTGAACAGTGAAGTCCATTACTTCAACAACAACAAAAAGGCTTATTAATGTGGGCTCTGTTTCCAGGTGATGCAAGAGAGTCACCTTTCAGTTTGCTAATCCACACACTGAGAAACAGACTTTAGACGATGCAGAGTATCTGGGTTTGGGCTCTTACAAAGAAATGAGAAATCCATGACAACCGCTGAAAAGCCGACTCCTTCTCTGTTAAGAGCAACTGGGGAGCCCTCTGGTTCAGAACACCAGAGGCTACATTTGAAACTTGCTCAAAAATGAGAACTTTCCCCTTTAAGATTCCTAAACTAAAGTTTAGGAAACAGGTTAATTAGATCCATGGCATTGAACAAATTTCTTGAGAGATGAAGAGGCAAAAAAGCATGATAAGAGGGAAGGAGTGGAGGAGGAAGAGGAAGGCTAGGAGGGAGGACAGAGGGAGGTGGAGGAGAGGGGAGGGAGGAAGAAGGGGGAAGGAAGGAGGAAGAGGTAGGGGGAATAGAGGAGGAGGAGAGGGGAGGGAGGTGGGGGGAAGAGGGGGAGGAGGAGGAGGAGAGGAGAAAGGGAAGGGGAGAGGGGGAGGAGGTGGTGAGGGGAGGAAGAGCCATGAACAAGGAGGAGGGGGAGGAAAGGGGAGGGGGGAGGAAGGAGGAAGAGAAGGGGAGAGGAGAGGGGGAGGAGAAGGGAAACAGGTGAAGGACAGTGAGGAAAATGGATGGGGATGGTGTTACCTAACTTCTTACACAAGACAGGTCTGTGAGAGGCTTCCCCCAGACACGCCCTGGGTACGCGTGGAAATAAGCACCCTGCACCAGCGAGGTGTAGTTAGCAATGCAGTTCATTTTTATTAGTTATAAATAAAGTACAAAAAATCCACCAAAAGTGAATCTAAGCATTTACACAATTCCTAATGTCTCCGCCTTTTCATTGATGCACTATTGCTTTAATATTCATAATAAATATTCTTCTAGCTTTCTGCTATAAAATAGTCTATGTAGCAAAATGTTGCACAGCACAACAGAACAGAACAGCAGGAGGATTACAAAAAAGGACAATCAACACTGAGGATAATCCTTTCACTTACCAGGGGCAACCAAATTACCCCAGCGGGCCTGGCGCCGGGCGTGGCTGGCTCTGGAGCTGAGAAATGAGCCACGTCCGAGGCCAGGGTGGGGCTAGGGAAAGGCGAGGGGCCGGGAGGAGGGGAGGGGGGGGCACAGGCCAGCCAGGGCAAAGGGCCCCTTCCCACTCTGACCCCGCAGAGCGGCGTAAGGCATGTCCGTCCAGGAGCCCTGCCGAGGGGGCCGTGTCCGCCGGGCCTGGCAGTGTGGTGGCCATGCCATCTCCAAGGAAAAAGCAGGAGAACACGGCTCCGGGGCAGAGGCGGAAAGGGAAGCTGGGCAGGCAGCAGGCAGGAAGCCCAGGGAACGGGGCCCACAGTCCGGCCGGAGCAAAGGTGGGGCTCAGGGACCCTACGTGGCCCAGCCACTCCTGCAAGCCTAGGCCGGCAGTGTGGTGGGTCTGGGCCTCCGCCTCCTCCCCCATCAGCACCATCCCGGGGCCTCATGTGGAGGATGGACTTCTCCACCAGGCAAAGGCAGTGATGTCAAGAGGCAAGAGGGAAGGATGAGAAGGAAAAGAAGGGAAGGAGGACAGGAGGGGTCCTCCTTCTCCGGCCAGGGACACAGCCCCGGCTCAGAGGACCCCCGGGGGGCATGGACCTCCTCTCTCTCTTTTTGGCTCAGAGGCATCTGGGCTCACAGCATTACCAGCCTTGGAGGTGACCGCTTCCCCCAAACCCTCCCCTAGCATTCGTGGTCCTCAGTAGTGAGACCGGAAGGCCCTCCAGTCCTTCACAGCAGCCCCTCCCCTCCCCACAGCCGTGGAACAGGGGCAGAGGTGGAGACGACGCTGGGAGGAGAGATCATGGGTCTGAAATCCTTGTCCCAATCTGTTGTCCAGGGTACTGCTCAACAACAGAGGCTCCAAGAGAGGACAGGACGGGTGCCAATCCCAAAAACCACACTTCGGGGCTGCTGTTCTGCCTATGCGCTCCCCACATCTAATGAGATGTGGACTTCAGCTCGCTCTGCAAATGACCACGGAACCCCGTGAAAGCACACGTCCTGCGTCTGGGGATGTGTCCACCTATCCCGCCTCCCTGACTCCCGCGGGATGCTGCGTATAAAAGGACAAAACCCTTTCCCGGTGTCTACCGTGAGCAAATCCACTGAATAAATTCTCAGGACGCTCTCTTTCTCTTTTTTTCTTTCATCTCCTTCTCTCCACCCCTCCATCCTTTCTCTTCCCCTTCCTTCTCTCCTGAGAGGTTGAGAAAGCCCAGCGAGGGGTCCCCACTGGGTCTGTATCCTAGTCTATCTGGGTCTGAGGGACCCTAGACACCCTCCCTTTTGCCTCCCTCACCTCTGCCCAGAACCCTGAGACTCAAGGAGGCCAAGCGACTTGCTCAAGGTCACAGGCAAGTTTGCAAAAAAACTGGTCTGAGAACCTGAGCCTCCTGACCCCCCAGTCCAGGGCTCTTTCTAATAAATCAGGCTTTCAGATTTTGGCTTTCAGATGCCCCAGCTGGTAATGTCTGAAGGGCCCAGTTCTGGAACCAGAGAGATACAGAGCCCAGGTGGAGAGAGTGACCCCTAGGGGCCCCTGACCTTCCTCGGAGGCAGGGTCAGCTGAGGTCGTGGGAAGGGTTAGGGAAGAAAGAAAAATAGGTTAATGGGGAGGGGCCTGGGGAGGGGGCAGGGGTAGCAAGTGAAAGGATTACCCCAGTCTGCTGACGAGTGCAAATTATATTTATATATGTGCTAAATACAGTCACTATATTGGAGTTTTTCACTAGGTCACAGCATACAGAATCAAAGGTTTGCATTTCGTATGGAATGTATCCAAAGAGGCCAGCACCACAGTAGGACAGCTTGCAATCACACACCCTGATAGTTTGGACGAAATAAAGTTCGCGGAATTTTATTTAAATTTTTTTTTCGTATTCATAGTTGTTTGTCATCGTACCAATGCATGCAAAGCATTCCACTCCCAGAAACAACGCCAAAATGAGGTAATAGGAGTAATAAAAAAAATTAGTATCCTTTCTAAATAAATAAATTATAATTAAAAATGCAAAACAACTATAAAAATAATTAAATAAGAACCCACGATATCTACAAGTTAGTCATAAATTATGATTGTTAAATATAAGGCATTTAAACTCACAAAACCCTGTAAACTAGCAACGTGCCATGTTTTTTGTTTTTTGTGTTTTTTTTTTTTCATTTTTGTTTTTCTATCAGCTGAAATCGCTCTAGCATTTGCTCTACGCGCAGGAGATGAAACACGACAGGGGACCTGACAGACGTTGCTACAGCCCCACGCGGGGAGTGTTTGTCCCGCCGGCGGGCGGGGGGCTTGGGGGATTTCTTCAGGAAAAAAAAAAAAGAAAGAAAAAAAGATCTGGTGCTTTTTCTTCACCATTGAAAAAACTGTGCTTGTTCATTAGGCGTAAAGAGTTGAGAATACTTGCAGGGAGGCTGGGACATTTGCAGAAGAGTAGCTTGAGTCCTGTCACGACTGCTGGGCCAGGGCCACGGGGGCCAGGTGTCCGGGCCAGTAGAGGAGCCCTGCGCCCTGGCCCGCCCCCCTGCTGGCGCCAGCCGGCGCTGGCTGTGGCTGTGGCTGTGGCGTTGGTTTCGTTGATTGGCGTCCTCTGCAACCCGCTGCGGCCAGGGCTACACTGCGGCTGGGAGGCCCAACTTGAATCCTGGGGTGGCTCTCGCCCCAGAAGGCACTCATGCGTCTCAGTCAAGAAAGGGTCTGAGTCCCTTGAGTTGAGCAGTAGGAGGACTACCGGGGGTCTCCCCTCCCGGAGGTGGTGGGTACAAGATGCTGAGGCCCGAGCCTGCCTCTTCTCCATCTTCCCGGGCTCCTGGGCAAGGGAGAGGGGGCTTCCAGGGAGCAGAAGCACAGACCCCTCTCCTGTCTTCTCACCCAGAGAGCTGCCCGGCTAAGGAGCCTGGAGCTGGCAGGAGCCTGAGTCCACGTCCCCTCCTGTACCCCCGCTGCAAGGTGCAAGGGCCCCAGAGAGATGGGGAGGGGAGGAGGGCTTCAGGATCCACCCCCATAGTCAGCGGCTGACCTCTCCCCACTGGGTGATCCCCACCCCAGTTAGTGCCTAGTGTTGGCCTGGGGCACTCAGAGCGTGCCCAGAACAGGGAGGAGGAGGGGACCGCACTCCCACTCTCAGCCCCTGAGACAGATGTTGGTGCCCACAGGAAGTTGTTTTCAACAGCTCGGTGGGCACGTGGCCCTACCACTTGAAGGATGTGTTGATGTCAGGGAGGATCAGAGAATGTGAGTGTCGGAAGGAAATTTAGCAAGCATCCAATCCAGACTCCTTGCGTCGCGGCTGAGGAAACTGAGGCCCAGAGAGAAGGAGGTTTCCAGCATTACGCGCTGGGTCACTGAAGAGCCAAGACTAGAACCCGCGGACACCAGCCCTCGTGCCACCTGGCTCCGCACTGACTCCCTCTACTTGCTAGCCTTCTGAACCAGCCTCAGAGAGAACAAGAGTCCCAGACTAAGAGGGGAGTGACCTTCCCTAGACCACCCTGGCTGCCTCCCGGTCCAAAGCAGGCTGGGGAGAAGTCCCAGCTTCCTGTGGCTACTAGTGATGAGCTTTCCCCCCCAAATCCTGATTGGGAAGCACTTTCTGCACCGGTGGGTTCTCCAGCCTTCAGCCCTGGAGAGAGTTCATGCACTGAACTATGGAACTGGACGTAATGCTCGCTGCTGTTAACCCTGTGTCAGTGACTCACCACTTTTGTGCTATTGTATGTGTCTTGCCTCCTTGGCTAAACTGTAAGCTCCTCAAGGCAGGGACACTGTCCTCTCTCCCAGCACTGAGCAGGCACTCAGGAAAGATTTTATAGAACACGAGAGTATTGGTGCTGGAAGAGGCTTCAGTCTGAGTAAGATCCTTGAGTAACCCTTCCACCAGAAGCCACATCCCCATTCTGTGCCTGCAGGTGTCCAGAACAGCCATGCCTCTGTCCGACAGCTCTGGTTGTGCTAGAAGGTTCTACCTCAAGCCAAAATCTGCCTCTCAGTCATTTTTAACCCATTGGTACTGGTCGTACCCTTAACCTTACAGAATTTCTTCATATAGGGGATAAGTATCCTGTCCTGCTTAGTCTTCTCTTACTGATATGAGGGCATTGAGATTGGGGGAGGGGCGAGGAGAGGGGGAGGCTTCGAGGGCAGTGCAAATAAGGGAGGGGGAGGGGTAAAGGAAGAGAGCAGAATTTCAGCTAGGCTGGGGTGTTCTGCACATGGATAAAGAAAGCTGGGTTGGGGTTGGGGTTGGGATTTGGTGGATTTTCCCATCTCCATTCTTCTGTCCTCCCATCTCCCTGCTCCCTTTGAGGTTCAGAAAAGTCGCGGGGTGGTGCAGAAAGACACATTGGGTGGTGTCGCTTGGAACTTCCGGATCTCTGTCTCTCACCACTCCCATCCCTAAACCCCCAGGAGGGTCCCAGGACACAGCACAAATGCGTTGAGTGGATGGTTATCAGTCCTCACAACATGTAGGTGAGGGCGAAGAAGTGGAGATAGGGAGGACTGTCATTTCTCCCCCTTTCAGGAGAAGGCAAATGAGGCACAGAGAAATAGAGGGACTTGCCCAAGGTCATCAAAGACAGAAAGAGCCAGAGACTAGGGACACAGGGCCTCCCAAGCCCAGCCGACACCGTCTCGGGGCCAGGGCCATCTCTGAGGGACTCCACTGGGATTTGAGACATCCCATAGGAAGCAGAAGTCCTCCCCCGGGTCCAGGGTGTTTGACCCCAGCCCCTGAGTGCCAGCCAGAGCACTTTGGCCAAGGCCAAGGGTCCACCACCAGCTGTACTATCATATCTTCATCATCCAGTGAATTTTTTGCATAGGGAGGCCGTGGCCAAATCGCCTCTTTGTGACAGGGCATACACACAGCCAAAAGGAAGAAGGTGGCATACACAGGGACATCCTGGCTCTGAGGAACACGGGGGCAACTCAAGCGGAAAGCTAGCTCCGCCCTAGTTCCACAGGGGACCGTGGGACCCGGGACATGGCTGGAACTAAGTGCATGTGTCCTGGAACTGGGGAGCCCTCCTTCAAGACAGAATTTCCCCTTTCACTGACCCAAACTCTGCCTTCCTCGCCCTGGCTGAGCCCCTCGGGTGCCCAGCGAAGCCGCCGTCTCCCCCTTTTCCTGCCCTCCCCTTCCCCAGACGCTCCCCTTCCACACTCCGTGCACTGTAAACATGAGAAAAACAAAAGCAAAGGAAAAAACAAAACCAAAAACAAAACAAGAACCACCCCCCTCCCGCCTCCCAACCCGGGTGAAAAAAAAAAAAAAATCATCCTTTTTCACCAGAAACAGGATTTGGCTTTTTTTTTTTTTTTTTCACCTTTGATTCCTTTTTCCTTTTTTTCTCATAAAGACGGGAAGATTTGGGCTGTTGTTGGTTGGTTCAGTCAGGCACCAAAACAAGGAACTCAATGAGAAATATTTGGTGCGAATTCGTAATAGCGACATGTCCACCACAAGATGACTAGAGCACCACACACAACATTTTTCTTAAGCTAACATGCTCCGGCTGCCATCCACAGAAATAGCTAGAGACCCCTACATGGTTTCTACGTGGTCGAGAGGTATATACACAATCCTTCAAAGGACAGGATTGAGGGGCCTGTCTATCAGCTAGGACCTTCCAGTTCGCATCCAGATTCTCAGCAGCGTGGGCCCCCCCTTCCCACCCCTGCTCCGGGCACGGCCAGCTCCCTCCCGCGCAGCGAGGTGGATGGGGGCAGTCACCGCTCTGGATGGGGGGGGTCGCCCCCCACCCCTCCTTTCCCTCAGACACTGATACTGCCAACTCCTCTTTCCACAAAATGTGCTTGCAGGCTTTTCCTCTACATCAAATGGCTCAGAAGGCAAAGTTTGGCTGCAAGGGCTATGGCCGTGGGGGGGACCTGGTGAAGGAAAATGGGGTGTCCACTGGCTAATTCCTCCCTCAGCTGTCGGCTCCCAGTTGTGTCTCAATGTCCACTCGGCAGATGGGACATTTCTTGCTCATGGCGAGCCACTGGTCCACACACAGTTGGTGGAAGAGGTGCATACAGGGGAGGCGCCTGGAAGAGAAGGGAGGGTCAGAGGACTGGTGGAAAGAGAGGGGCCCGGGGCGGGGCCAGAGGCGGAGCAACACCGGCTCTCACTGGACTGGGGACCACACCAACACCACGGGAGATGGGCCAAAGAGGGTGTGGAGAGCCCTGTTCCAGAGCGAGGCTGTGGCTGGGATGGGAAGTCATGACAAGGCCCTCCTCCACGAAGCCCTTTCAGACCAGCCAAAAACAAAGCCATGACTTTGTCTTAGACCCATCCAGGCCAAATATCACCCTGCTCTCTCACACTCTGTGTCCGCCAGTCCACACCATAGACATCGCACATCTCCGGTGTTCCACACCCACCTGCCGGGAGCAACCACGCGGCACACTGTGGCTCGCCCAGCACACACATGCACAAGTGAGCAAGCACCACGCCCCTGACATACAGCAGATGACTGATCGCAAATGCCTGTGCGGGAAGGGAGGGGGAACAGAAGAGTCTGGCCTCCTACCTCACATCTTCTCCATCTTCCAGCATAGACAGGCAAATTGTGCATTTCTCATCTGTGTCTGACTCCTCTCCCTCTTCCTTCTTGCCCTTGCCATCCTGGGGTCTTCGCTGTGAGAAGAGGAGGGGCATTAGTTACCTGGAGCAGACGCACCTGGTGCCTACTGTCTTTCATCCACAGCCTCCCCTCCCTTACATGTAAGTCAGTGTCTCTCTAAGTTCTTAAGGAAACCCCAGGCTGGTGTGCTGTCGCTAGACCCTTCTCCTGGCCTCCTCTCCAACTCTTCCTCCTTGCCTCAGGATACAGGGGTGGTATGCTGGCCGAGGGCACATAGGGTTTGGACAGGAAGCGGGTGCCTAATGAATCGATCCTTCGCAAAACAATGGTTTGTGCATGAACGGTTTGCTCTATTCCCCTCATACTCTCCATCCTCCTTACATCCTTTCCAACATAGATCCCTGCCTCCAGGCTTTTCCCTCACATTCAGGTCCAGCAAGCTCCACCCATCCATTCACCCATTTAAACCTCCATCCATCCATCTATCCACCCATCGACCCATCCATCCTGTTTCCCTCCCTTCCTTCCTTCCTCCCTCCCTCCCTTCCTTCCTCTCTTCCACTCAACTAACGTCTACTCATTTATTCATCTATTACTAGATGAAGGCAAAACTCCTCAACCTGGCATTAACTCCTATAATTTTATATTGTTGGATCTCTTCCTATCCAGAAAGTTCCTTTAGCACAGGCAACAGCTCCAAACACAAGTCTGGACATCATTCTGTTTATACTTACTGACTTTAGTTGTCCTGTTTTAAATTCTATGCTAATTACTTGAAAATAGTTAACTAGTTTATAGGAAGTTCCAAGCTCTTAGATGCTGTGGACCATGGTCCACCCTTCTTTAGGTACTGTTCCACACTTGGCCAAGTAGAAGGCACATCACTGGTGCTTAAAAACATATTCTGGAGAGCAAGGAATCTAATCAGTGAATGAAACCAGCCATGTTTCTTGTCCTCATCTCCATGCTGTGCAGTGAAACAGTCTGATAATATCCATGGGAAGAAAACTAGCCCTTCTGGCCCCTTTCCAAAGAGAAGCAGGGGTAAAGGCCATTCTTGCGAAGAGAAAAATCTGAAGAGTCACAAGATAAGAAACATGCACAGAATGACTGTAAGCTTCATGCCAGGCTTGGGGGCCAGGTTTCCCCACTCTGGTCCCTGGTCCAAAGCCCTGGAGATCCCTAGTGTGATATGGCGTCCAGAGTACCATAGCCTCCCTGGAACACCGAAGAAACTCTAAGCTTCTGCTCTCAGCCTCCCTGTGCCCTGCACACGCTAACTGCAAACCATGCGATGGCCACTGCATAAGTGTGCCCTTATCTAGAATCCAGAAAATCAAAATTATGCCCTTAGTCACATATAACCACCATGGCTTTTGAGTCTGAACGGAGTCATGACAGTCGGCCTGCCTAACAGCCCAGCTGTGTTTCTGGTGGGGAGTGGCCTTCTTTTAGCTGGTCCTTTGAGAAAAGGGATATTCCATAAATGACACTAATAAGAGTCACTATTTGCCTATTTTCTATTGTTTCTCCCGACCATTATTCATGATTTCCTTTTTATAGCTAATGATTTAAACCTAATTGTCTTACCTTGTTTTACCATGTCTAATCTATATTTAATGACTGTCTCTTTTCGAATCTTTTCCTATTTTCTCTTTTGTGTTTGTAATCTTTTAGGTCTTCTGGGTTGTTTCTTCTCTTCTCATCCATGTAACTTTTATTTTAACAGTAACGTTTCTCAGTATTTATTTATTTCATATTTATTTTACTCCTTCTGTCTGTCCCTCTTTGTCCTCATGCACAATACCTTTTCACGTCAGTGTTATTGGTTTTAATTCTGTATGTTGCTTCCATATCTTTTTTAAAAAGTGTTTATTTTATTTTTGAGAGTGAGTGTGCAAGTGGGGGGGGGGGGCAGAAAGAGAGAGAGAGAGAGAGAGAGAGAGAGAGAGAGAGAATCTCAAGCAGGCTCTGTACTGTCAGTGGACAGCCTGAGCAGGGCTCAAACTCAGCAACCATGAGATCATGACCTGAGCCTAAATCAGGAGTCAGACCCTTAAACAATGAGCCACCTAGGCACCCCCCTATTGCTTTCATATCTTTGCCTAATTCTTATTTTTTACATTTTTCTACATGAATAGATTTATTTTATATATTCTATTCTTATATCACCATTGTAAAATATTTTTCATTTTGTTTTGTATTACTTGGCTCTCAGTTAAAATTTTTTTAAATGTATTTATTGATTTCTTTTGAGAGAGACAGCCATCAGCGCAGAGCCTGATGTGGGGCTCGAACCCATGAACCATGAGATCGTGACCTGAGCCAAGATAGAGTTGGATGCTTAACCGACTGAGCCACCCAGGCACCCCTCTCAGTTCACATTTTCAAAGTTTTTTTCACAATTTATTTGGGTGGGTCCTAAAGTTTATCATTTCATATTTTTAATTCTTCTGGTTTCTTTTTTATAATATTCTATTCCCCTAATTGTCCCTTTAGTCTCATCATTTTTACCTCAATTCTTTATATCATTGGCTTGGTCCACATTCCCTTCTCATTCTCAGTGTGTGTTCTGTTCCTGTCTCCTCACGGCCTGTTGCCACGAGGGCAGGTGAGGGTGTGGCCCTGGCAGGAGTGACGACACCCTAATCGGTGATGCGGAAGCTGCTCCGGGCTCCTGAACACATCACTCATTCCTTCCGTGTTCTCCCCCAGTAGCCTAAAGCTCTCCCTGCAGAGAATGATCATTTTCCACTTGGAGATGACACCTTTAGTTACTGAAACACTGTCATTTCCTCTACGAACACACTACCCATACAGGACACATCGAGGTTAATAAATGTTGATTGAAATCACTTACGGGTGAATCCAATGCCTCTATCTTGGTCTGCAGAGACCAAGATTCATAGTCTTTGACACTGACTGCATGGACACTTGGGCAAGCCTAGAACAAGTGAGCCTTGTATCAAGGTGCGAGTGGTTCACCATTCCCGGTCACTCACCAGATACCAGGCACTGTACTAAGCTGTTCTATGCATTGTCCCATTGAATCCCTGGAGCACCCCTTATGGTTGCTACTAACACATCATTCCCGTTTTACATTATAAAGGTCAGAGAAGGGGCCAGAAAAGCCAACTAAGTTGTCCAGAGTACCTAGCTATCAGCAGTGGTTATGAACTGAATGTCTGTGCCTCCCATCCCCAAATTCACATATTGACGCCCTACGCTCCAATGTGATGGTACCAGGAGATGGGGCCTCTGGGAACTAATTAGGTTTAGATGAGGCCATGAAGACAGAGCCCCTGGGATGGTATTAGTGCCCCTATAAAAAGAGGAAAAGACACCAGAGCTTCCTCTCTCTGCCATGTAAGGTTACAGCAGAAGGCAGCCGTCTGCAAGGCAGGAAGAGAGCCATCACCAAGAACTAAATCCGCCAGCACCTTGATCTTGGACTTCCCAGCCTCCAGAACTGCGAGAAATAAATGGCTGCCGTTTAAGCCCTCCAGCTGGTAGTATTTTGTTATAACAGCCCAAAGACAGTGGTAACACTGAAATTAAAAGCTGGCCCTGTCCGACTTCAACGCCGGGTGATCACAACCACTGCACCCTAGCACCTCATGAGGAAGTGAGGATGGGCTCTGGCCTGACCACCATGAGCATTTTCCCACTCCAAGTTTCTCAGCACTTGCCAAGCTTTTAATTCTTAAATTTTAAAACTATTTAATACTTGTTTCCATAGAATTTATTTTGTAGGGCGGTTTTAGTTTACATTAAAACTGAGCAGAAAACACAGTGCATTCCCAAATCCCTCCCCCTCTCAACACCACACACACACACACACACACATGCACACACACACACACATTTTCCCTATTATTAACATTTTGCATTAATGTGGTATCTCTGTTACAACTGAAGGACCAATAGTGATACACAGTTATTAACTGAAGAACATTCATTTACGTTAGGGTTCATTCTTTGTGTTGTAGAATTCTATGGGTTTTGACAAATGCACAATGTCATGTGTCCACCATTACAGTACGTACGATAGTTTCACTAAAAATACCCAGTCACCCACGTGCTCATTTATTTTCCCTCCCCAAAGCCGTTGGCAACAGGGATCTTTTAACTGTTTAGTTTCACCTTTTCCAGAATGCTATATAGTTGGAATCATATAGTATGCCACCTTTTCGGGCTGGCTTCTTTCACTTAGTAATGCGCATTTAAGGTGCCCACATGTCTTTCCATGGCTTAATAGCTCATTTTTAAAAATCATGGAATAATATTCCATTGTATGGATGTACCACAGTTTATTCATTCACTTATTGAAGGACATCTTGGTTGCTTCCAAAACTTTTTTATTTATTTGAATGTTAAAATGTTTTAAAAACCAAATCCCTGGGTTCTAATCCTACTCCACATTCCTGAGCAATAACCCTGGAGAATCTACCTCTACAGGCTTAGGGTAGAGCCTGTAAACGTGTGGCTTTAAAAGCTCCCCAACTGATCCTGCTGGTCAGTGAGGATTGGAAACCCCTGCTCTGAAGGCTTACTTGCCTATTTGTCCACACAAGGGATTGGACTTGGAATTCTCTTCTAAGGCAAATCTCAGCCTTCACTGCAGGTGCTCCCTTGGCTCACCTCATTCAGATACAAACATTCACATACCTGTACCCCTACCTAATACACCCACTCACAAGTCCATGTGTACCACACACCCAGCCCTCCTCTTTTATGATGAGAGGCACCCCCATCTCCTCTCCTGGTCACACCTGACAGAGACAAGGGAGAAGACCCTGGGAAAGTATCACAGCTTCAGAGCATCTAACCACAGCACCTCAACTATGCAGGCTGACCTGCTTGCAGACGCACCTTCTTGTATTTGTGGGGGAAGGTGAACCTCTCGATGGTGTTCTGTACAGCTCCCCGAGTCACATTTCCCAACCTGTCCTCAAGCTGCAGCAGCTCCTGCAAAGAGAAAAATGTGGATATGTGCACTCTGCATGTACAAGCTTATACACACACACGCACACACACACACACACACACACACACACAGGATAAGGAGGAAGGGCACTGAAAGATGTTAACAGGAACCATTCACATAGCCATCAGGAAGAACTTGCCTGGTACTGAAAGACCCCACATCTCTACTCACTCTCTCTTTTTCTCTCTCTTACTCTCAACCTTGAAGCTCCCTGCAACCTCCCATGCCCTACCCACCAGCAGGGGAAAGAGGGAGGGGACAATGAACAATAATGGTGTCTCCACCAACCCAGCTGGAGCCGGACAGAGGGGCAGGCATACCTCGTAGCTCTCCCGCACTGCAGAGGTGTGTCTGCTGGGGTTCAGTCCCTGGAGAGCAAGGAAGTGAAGCTGAGGGTAAGGGTAGTTTCGGATTTCATGGACCACCTGTTGGGGAGGAAACGGTCAGATGGGATTCCCGGCTGCATGAGCCCGGCATCCAACTCCTCACCACCCTCATAACCACCAATCTGCACACCCTCAAGATTCTTCAGGCAGAAGTTCTATCTTTCCTGCTCCTCTGTCCTCCTCTCCTCATCAAGAACAAAGCCTGTACTAGACCAGCCCCAGAAAAAAAATAACAAAATCAATGAAGTAAATATAAATTAGGGGCACCTGGGGGCGCCTGGGTGGCTCAGTCGGCTAAGCGTCTGACTTCAGCTCAGGTCATAATGTCGCAGCGTGTGAGTTTGACCCCCGTGTCGGGTTCTGTGCTGGCAGCTCAGAGGTTGGAGCCTGCTTCGGATTCTGTGTCTCCCTCTCTCTGCCCCTCCCCTGCTCACACTCTGTCTCTCTCTTTCTCTCTCTCTCAAGAAATAAATAAACATTACAAAAATTTAAACTAGGGGCACCTGGGTAGCTCAGTTGGTTAAGCATCTGATTCCTGATTTTGGCTCAGGTCATAATCTTGCAGTTTGTGGGTTCGAGCCGTGCATCAGGCTCTGCACCGACAGCAAGGAGCCTGCTTGGGATTCTCTCTATCCCTCTCTCCCTGCCTCTCCCCTGCTCACACACACGCATGTTCTCTCTCTCAAAAATAGATGGATAAACATCTAAAAATATATATAAATTAGTAAATATATATACCATATACTAATATAATTAGAAAAATAACCGAGCTGATTGGGCATTTATTTCGTGGCAGGCACTATCTAAGCACTTCGCATGATTAAGTTAATGATCTCATCTGCTCTAGAATGTGGGTGCAATTACACATTTTCCTGATAGGACAAATAGGAAAATCCCCATTTTCCTGATGGTGCAAATGAGACACAAATAGATAAAGTAGGTGCCCAAGTTATGCAACCAAGTGGCAGAACCACAATTTCAAACCCAGGCAGTTGGGTGGCCATGGGGCCACTTCCTTCCTCTCCACTCTGCACTGCCTTAGACGGGGAAGAGCTGGGGCCAGGGTCCTTACTGGGAAATGCAGGTGAGAGCACAAAATTTAAACACAAAAGACTCGGTAATCAAGGTAAATAATATCTTCACGCAGTATCTTTTAAATGGAAATCAATGCGGAAGTCCACAGTGAACAAAATATCAAAAGCTTACATAAAGACAGAATCTGACCCTGTGCTGGCAGGGCTCTGCCTCCCTCACCTCGCTCTGGCATCAGCTTTGTGTCAGAGGGGCCAGATCTCCATCACAGCTCCTCGCTGCATGAACCCTGTTAGCTAACCCCCCCCATACCTCAGTTTGCCAATCTGTGAAATAGGGACAATGCCCTTTTGGGTAAGGTTGTGGATAATTCACGCAAAGTGCTTAGAACAGGGCCTGCCATGCAGTAAGTGCTCGATAAACGTCAGCTTTTTTCCCCAGGAGATGGTGCTTCATGACACGAACCATCGCTCCTCAGAGCTGACGAGGGCTCCAGGCCTCTCATTTGACAAATACGGAGACTGAGGAACTGAGTGGCTAAGGACACAGGCAAGGGTTGGAAGGGTGGAACTGTGAAGCAGCTGTGTGGAGATAAGATTTTGCCATCTGTCTTTTGCCGCTTTGATGGAATATCCAACTTCGCTCCACTTAGCTCGCAACGCCAGGGACCGACCAGAAGGCCTCCAAACCCAACCTGCCCCCTTCTGCCACCCTGATGCCTGCGGTGACAAAGGCCAGCCCCCTGCAGAAAGCAGAACTGGATCAGCAGGCAGGGCCCAAGGGCCACCTGTGGGGTCTCCTCTGTCCCTCACAACAGCCCTGTGAGAAGGACGAGGCAGGCTTCTTCCTCCCATCCCACAGATAAGCAAAATCAAAGCCCAGGGAGGCACTGACTCCAAGAAATTAATTAAGTGAGGCCAGGGACCGCCAGGACTGTTCTGTCCTCGGCCTCTTCCCCACAGACCACAGCCTGCCACGCGCCCCCTTGGCTCCTCGAGCGCCCCACTCAGTCCTGCCGCAGTACCGACTTTGGCCGGGCAGGTGGGAACAGGAGTGGGGAGGGGAGGGCAGCGTGACAGCAGGACCCACGGGAGCCTCTGGCCTTGGCCCACCCTCGGCACCCAGCCGTCGGCACCCGCCGGCAGCAAGGGGGGGGGGTCTGTTCCCAGCAGGGCCCTTCCACTCACCATCTGCGTGGAGGAGGAGTTTCTGGGAAAGTGGTGCATTCGAGGAGTCGCTAGGTAATGCTGATAGTGCTGAGGGATGGGCCGCACCTGGAACTGGGCAGGGCTCAAGCCGGCGTCCACGCTGAGATCCCTGCAGGGACGAGGCCACAGGGCGGTGTGACTCAGCCGTCTGAAGGGGGTCTGGAGGACGGACCTCAGACCTCAAGCCCAGGGACAAGAGTCAGAGTCACAAACCACCAAGGCTGCAAGGGGCTTGGCATCACCAGCCCCGTCGCCTCTCTTTAAAAATGGAGACTCAGAGGAGGCAAGGGGTCTGCCAGGCCTGAAGGGGCCGGGACGGTCTATGCCTCACAAAGCTTCTTCAAATTAGTGCACCAAGGCTCCCTCCCAAGATAAAGCCCGGCCCTGGCAGAAATGCTGAAAGAAGAATCCAAATAGAGCTGCTCAGGGAGGGATATGCAGCAAAGGGAAGACAAGGGATGCAGAGACAGAGGGGGGAGCAGAGGCCGTGTTTGGAGAAAACCACAGAAGAGGGACGGACCTCTAGAGCGGTGAGGTTGGAAAATCTATCCTGGACCCCTGCCCCCCACTCCTGCAAGTACAGGAAAACTCATTCCCCTTAAAAATTAACCAGTCAATGGGGTGCCTGGGTGGCTCAGTCAGTTAAGCGTCTGACTTCGGCTCAAGTCATGATCTCACAGTTTGTGAGTTCAAGCCCCGCGTCGGGCTCTGTGCTGACAACTCAGAGCTTGGAGCCTGCTTGGGATTCTGTGTCTCCCTCTCTCTCTCTGACCCTCCCAGCTTGTGCTCTTTCTCTCTCTCTCTCTCTCTCTCTCTCTCTCTCAGAAGTAATAAGTGAACACACTTTTTAAAAAAAATTAAAAAAAAAATTTAACCAGTCAATGTGACTGAAAAGGAACCAGGTCCTTGGGAAATGGCTAATTTCAGGTCTGGGGCAGAAAACGCACAAAATGTTTTGAAACATCTTGTCATAACTGCGAGTAAGGAAGCTACCCCAGGTCAGAGGTGAAAAGGATTCAGGAACCATCCTGAAGAGGTTCCCCCTGGCCAGTCTGGACACCTGGCAAGTCAGTGAGCATAATTACGATGGATGGAAACCCATCGCATAGGTTATGTGACGCTAAGGAAAACAGGGCCCTTTGAAGCATGTCAGGGAACCCAGACTTCATTTTGAAAACTAGTAAAGAAAGGGAAAGAACACAACGTTTACCCTGCCTTTCCTCTATTAGCTGTACTTGAGGGTAACCAAATGGCTGAAGAAGGGAAATTTCTCGTCATAAAAGCTTCCTAGGTAATAAATGAGGAAGCAAGGATTGAATTGTCACCTTTTTGCAGCCCCTAAAGGAATAGAGGCTCCTGGCGAAGATCATTTGATGTTACCATCACAGAAGGAAAGGCAACCAGCTCTCTGCTGGAAGAACACACCCCCTGTGAAGGATTTTTGCCAAGAAATAGTAAGAGCTGAACCGGAATCTGCTCAAACCTTGATCTAAGCACCAGAGCACAGGGAACATAGAGAAACTGAAGGAGGTCTTAAGGGATACACCAGAGTACAAGTGCAACTAGCTGAATCCAGAAAAGGAGAAACTCCACAGAAGCAGCCAAATTCTTCAACAAATATGTCGAAAGAAACAAAAACAAACAAGCAAACGAACAAACAACCAATATGAGGGGCATTTGGCATTAAAGGGATTTCTGCTTCTAGCCGTGATATACATATATATTACGACGTACACGTAGTGCTGTATTTCCTGAATATATTAGACCAAATCCCTGGGATAACTTTTCATGAGTCTATCATTTGGGAAATGAGCTAAATTCTTGGATCCAGTTGGAAGCAAACTTAGAAACCCACTAATCCAGCCCCCGGGCTCCCCAGGTCCTTCTGAGGCCTGAAGAGTGGCCGTGCCTGACCCACGGTCCTAGGCGAGGCAGTTTGGGCCACCTGGGTTCTAAGCCTTGCCCGGGCCCATTCCATTGACCTGCCTCGGGGAAGGTGTTCCATGGCGCACCGTCATGTGGCCGAAGCTCTGGCTGTCAGTATTTACTTAGCAGCCTCAGGGAGTGGGGGGGGGGGGGGGGCACCAAATTCAAAGCAGCAAAGAGATATTCAGGGAATTCTACCAAGAGCAATGTCCAAAGGAACTTAGAACAGAGTCGACCCAATTGCAAGAATACTAACTGGGGGAGCAACGGCACCTTGACCCTCAATGAGTGGGATAACCTGCCCAGGTTGGCCCTGGGTAGTCTCTGGGATACCCCTCTTATCATCTCACCAGAAAATTCCTTCCTAAACCCACGATCCCTGAAAAGGGGACACTCATTGGGTGCAAAAGAAGCCTGGATTGGGACTTACCCTAGGACACATCAGCCCCTCGAAAAGCAGTGTCTCCCACCTTTCTGCTGTTGCCCCAGACTGTGAGAACCTGGCTGAGGGTTGAACAGGGTCACAGAAATACCTTACAGCCCTAGAGCCACAGGGTTAACCCAGAACGGTGTTCTGGAGATTTCCTGTGGGCATTGTCTCAATGCACAGTTTATGTCAGCTCTGTCTAAATATCAAGCTAAACTTGGAGTGCCTGGGTGGTTCAGTTGGTTGAGCGTCCGACTCTTGATTTTGGCTCAGGTCATGATCCCAGGGTCGTGAGACTGAGCCCCATGTTGGGCTCACTGGGCGTGGAGCCTGTTTGGGATTCTCGCTCTCCCTCTGTCCTTCTCTCTTCTCACACAGATTCTCTCTCTCTGTCTCGCAAAAAAATTTATATATATATATACACACACACACATATATATACATATAGCTAATATAACTAATATATATATCACTAATATAACTAATATATACATATAGCTAAACTTTATTTTCCACTATCAATGGCCTTGAAGCATGCCATGGTCCGGTTGCTACACAGACCCTTACGTTCTTCCCTGGGGGAGCATCCGTGCTGGACCGTCTCACAGGGGAATCTGGAGGCTTGGCAGAGGCACAGCTGCCTGCAGGGGAAGGACAGTAGGAGGCTCTTGTTCGCTGCCCTGCTTCACAGGTCCCAGGTGCCCCTGGGGGGCTCCTCCTGGGCAGGGCTAGGGCCGGGGGTAGGTAGTCAGAACAGGGCATCAGAGTTGGAACTCTGAAACCGGGACTGAGTCAGAGAAGGAGCACCATGAGGACAGAGACATTGGAGCTCAAGTTCAGGGTCGCGTTATCAGGCATGGACCCAAAAGGGGGCATATTTGGGATTGATCCCCCAAGGCCTGCTGCTCCCACACACTCTGGGGCCAAGGTGCCCAGCTAAGAGAAGCTGCCTAGGTAGGGTTCATATATCCTAAAGTAAGGGTGACAGGCCAGGCAGAGAAAGCCCGGGGTGGACCCAGGTGTGCCTTGGGGCAGGGGCCTCCCCTCTTCCCCCGCTAAGGCCTCTCAGGGCCTCAGTCTTTATGTTTCTTAGGCAGACAGAGGTCAGGAGGGCAGCGTGATTGAGCTGCAGGAGGACAGAAGGTCTGGCTACAGCAAGCAGCCTGGCAGGGCTCACACCCACACTGCACCTGACACCTCTCCAGGCCACCACTCTCCACTCACCCGTGTCACCTACCCGGTCCCAACCTGCTGCACTGGCCCCGACATGTTTGTTCAAATCACTCGGTGTGTGCTGAATTGAATTCAATCGGATGGGCTTGAGTGCCGAGGGACAGAATTCAATCCAAACTGCAATTAAATCTTCCTGATTTGAATCTGCTAATTAGAAAAAGCCTGGGCTGAAGTTGGCCGCCATGCAGCCTGTCTTTTAAGGAAGTGTTCAATTTAACAGTGTCCCCAAGAACCAGCAGAGGGCTGAGAGACATCGGAATGTGCCAGAACAACAATTTCCTGCCCCTGGAAGCGCCCTGCACATGTAACCAACCAGAACTTTCCAGTTTTTGCATCATTCATTCCTGGATGTCCAGTTCGCCCAATGACTGAAGAATGACACAGTGGATGTCTTTTTTTTTTTTTTTAAATAGTCCATCCCTGGGGCCCCCCGGGTGGCTCAGTCGGTTAAGCGTCCAACTCCGGCTCAGGTCGTGATCTCTCGGTTTGTGAATTCGAGCCCCGTGTCGGGCTCTGTGCTGACAGCTCGGAGCCTGGAGCCTGCTTCGGATTCTGTGCCTCCTCCTCTCTCTGCCCCTCCCCTGCTCATGCTCTGTTTCTCTGTCTCTCAATAATAAATAAACATTTAAAAAAAATTTAAAAAAAATAGTCCATCCCTTTCCATAGAAGTTTCTTGTTTGCTTTTGCATTCTTTCAAGAAACATTTTTGACCTCAAAGTTGCAAAACCAGCACAAAGAATTCCTGGATACCCTTCACCCAGATTCCCCATGTGTTGATGTTTTACTGTTTACTGCATTCTTATTTCTCTCTCTCTCTCTCTCTCTCTCTCTCTCCATGTATACATATACACATCTACACACACACTTCTCCAGGGTTTGTTTTTTTTTCTGAACTATTTAAAAATAAATTACAAGCATGATGCCCTTTAAGCCTAAGTGCTTCAGTAAACTACACGTCTTTTTCGTGTGTTTGGATGTTTGGATCTGACTCTAGATTAGGTCAGCCAACTTTTGAGCTAGAACCAGAGAGTCAGGTAGGGCAGAGGACCCAAAGTCAAGCAACGCTGCAAAGACATCTGTCTCAAGTGCAAGAGATAGTGGAAGGCCTCGTAGGGACCTGGTGCCTAAAAGGCATCAGGCAAAGCTCTTAATCTCTCTCCCCAGCTTCTCTCCCCAGTCCTTACCTCCAACCCTGCTGGCTCTGCCTCTACGAGCCTGTGTTTGGTCTTGCTGACTGGCCCTGGCTCTTCTCTGTGGATCCCTCCAGGCCCACCCCCTCCAGGAAGCCTTCCCTGACTAGCTAGCTCTTGAGACTCTCCTTTCTGCCCGCCTCCCCAAAACCGCTGGTTTCCAGCCCTCACTGACCTTGGGAAATGTTTTGTAACTCTGTCCCCTCCTCCCTTGCAGGACCGTGAGCACAGAGCCCCAAGCCGGGTGCATGATGATATCCAGCCACATAATGAGCTAATTGCTGAAACCAGGCCCACTGGGGGCCATTTGGCCTTGAGGGTGACTGGGGGCACAGGCAAAGGCAAGAGCTTGAGGACTAGGCTTCCTGCCCCATTCAAAGTGAAGGAGACAGGGTCTCCACGGACCAGCAAGACCTTCCTCCGACCCTCCTCCCTCCCTCGCTCAGGGGCCCCAAAGACTCACCAGTCAGTACCCTCAGCCAAATACCTGGGCTGAGGCGTCTGGAGTTGGTGGCCGAAGTCGAAGCTGGGGTGGAGGCGGTGGGGGTGGACAGACACACGCTCCTGACTCCGCCTGCACAGGAAGGGAAGGAGGGCCCGCGGTGTCACGGCTGCCCACGGCCAGCCCAGCTCCCAGGACCACAGAGCAGCCGTCGTCTGCCTGAGCCTGCAGCCTACAGAGCAGTGGGCTCTGCCTCCCTTCCCAAACTCCGAGGACATTCCCCAGCTTGGCAGCAGCCTGACCATTCCTGCTGCCCCGGCTCTGTTCACTTTCCTGAGGCCTCTCCCCGGGTGTGCCTGCAGCAGGCCACCCGTCCCACCCGAACTCTCTCGCCTCCTCTGCTCCTTCTCCTACTTCTTCCTTCTGAATTTGGTAGGCTGTCCCCAAGACACACAGATACGCCTCCTGCAGGCTTCCGCACACCTGTGCACCCCTCTCCTCCACCCTTCTCTACACTCTTCCCAGCTTTCGTAGTGCCGGTCAAAGCCGCCGCCTGCAGGAAGGCCTCCCTGAACACTCCAAGCATGGTGACCTCTTGTCCCTCCGACCTGCTACAACATTCATCTCTGCCCCTGCACCTGCACCCCTACAGTCATGGATCAGACTCCCCTCAGAGCCTTAGAGACCATCAGGTCCAGCAGTCTTCAAAGTGTGTTCCAAGCACCCCCTGGGGATTCCTGAGGCTCCATCATGGGGTTTGTGAGGTCAAAACTATTTTCATAATAATACTGGGACGTTATTTGCTTTTTTACTCTCATTCTCTCGTAAGTGAATGGTGAGGTTTTCTAGAAACCAAATGTGATTCTGCAACAGATTGAATATGCGGAAGCAGACATGAGAACACAGCTGTCTTCTATTAAGCCAGGCATTAAAGAGATTTGCAAATATGTAAAAAAAAAAAAAAAAAAAAGCCCCTCTTCTCACTACATTTATATATAGCTCGTTCCCCAAAAAAGATATTGTTAGTGTTAGCATGACTTTGTTATTGTATTTTGAAGTGAATTAATAAATATTTTTAAAATTTCTTAGTTTTAACTTCCATCATGGTAAGTATTAATAGTCATAACCCACACAAACAGAAGCTTGTGTAATCCTCAATAATTTTGAAGCATGTGAAGGGTCCTGGGACCCCTGGATGGCTCAGTGGGTCAAGCGACCAACTTGGGCTCGGGTCATGATTTCACACGGCTCATGAGTTTGAGCCCAGCGTCGGCTCTGTGCTGACAGCTCAGAGCCTGGAGTCTGCTTCAGATTCTGTGTCTCCCTCTCTCTCTGACCCTCCCCTGCTCATGCCCTGTCTCTGTCTCCGTCTCTCTCAAAAATAAACATTCTTTTTTTTTTAAATAGTGTAAAGGGTCCTAAGGCAAAAATATTTGGGAAGCACCAGTGTAATCTCTTTCTCTTGACAGAGGTGAAGTGACTTCCCCAGGGTCCCACAACCCTTCGGACCTATCTGATTAGTATTATCTAATTTTACTCTCCATTTGTTTCGGAGCTAGTCATCTCAACCAGACCTCGGGCTCCGGGGCGGAAGCAGCCACGTCCTTTGGTGTCCCTTAGAGAACCGAGGTGTTAGAATCAGGTGACCATGGAGCTCAAGCAGACATAAGGGACCCCATCTCCCCCACCGTGAGCAGAAACCACCAGTCACTCAGTCCCCGTCCCTGCACCCGGGTGGTATGACAAGGACACACACTAGCTACTGAGGGAACCCTTGTGGGGTCCAGGTGGTGTTCCCTGCCTGACACCAACGCCTCTAACGAGCAAAAGCTGTCCCCCCCCCCCCCCGTATGGCGGGTAAGCCCACTCAGGACCGCCTGCCCAGCCCGGGGGGGGGGGGGGGGGAAGCCAGGCGTCCCGCTCTAGGCCCCGCCCCGGCCACCCCCGCCCCCCTCCTCCCCCCCTTCTCCCCCTCCCCCACCTTCGCTCCCGTTTGCAGCGCCCACCTCGGGTGCGAGACGAGCCTGCGGTGCTGGGCTTCCAGGAGCTGCTGCTGCAGGAGGTATTGCTGGTGCAGGGCCTGAGGTAGGAAGGAGGGACCTGTGACGTCCTGGAACTGCAGGGTGGGCAGCGGAGTCAGCGACTGGTGCAGGGTGCCGCTGTGCTGGTGGGCCGGGGCCATGTGGGCGCTGAGGCCCGGCTGCGACTGCACGGGGTGCGCCAGGGGGAAGTCGGGGGCCAGCTGCTGCGGCTGCGGGGGGCCCAGGTGGAAGTGGCGGCAGGAGGTAGCGTGAGGATGCTGAGACCTTTGAAAGGGGGCACCTGGAGAGGAAGGACAGAGAAGACGCGGTGAGGACCCGCCCTGCGTCCCTCCCCCACCGAGGGGCCGCGCCGGCAGCTGGTGAAACCCCCGCATTTCGCCGGAAGGCAGCAGTGTCGTTGCTCTTAGACACACGTGGCCGTCTGTAATGCCGCCAGGTAGAGGCTCTGTGCCGTGTGTGTTGGAGGAGAGAGGAGCGTTTCGTTTACTGACCCGATTCGCAAGCGTCCTTTTAAAAATCAACACACTTGTTGGAGGAGGTGTCAGGCCCCTCGCGGCAGTTTGGCCTTCTTGAATTCGACGCCTGCCGTGCACCCTCACTGACCCTCCTGCCCGTGTTCATAGATGCCACCTAGAACACAGGGAGTCCAGCCTAAGGACCCAACCCCGGGGGGAGCCCTAATTTCCAGAGATGAAAACAACCAGACATTGTTTTCCATGCAGTTTCGGGAAACAGACTAATCCACAAGTCATTTTTTTGTTCCATAAAAGTTAAATAACTTGTTACAGTGTTACAATGTATTTAAAAGCAAACGTTTCCAAGAACGAGCTGGGCTCAGGGTACGCTTAATCTAGTCTCCACGACTTTTCTAAATAACATTGACCTTGATGACAGGAAAGCCTTACAGATTCTCCATGAGGAAAGAGCCAGCTCTCAGCTTGGAGGCCCTTTATGAAGACAAGGGAGAGAACTTGGCACTTCAGAAACGTTCACCGGGGCTTCCTGCTAAACGTGGCAGGTTCAGCACATGTCTGCTCCTTCCTTAACCCCACTGAAATGAGAGCAAAGTTGTAAAGAGAAGATAAACAGCTAAGGACAGAGAGAACAGTAGAAATGACACGAGCCGACAGCAGATGTCAACAGATTTTGGAAGATGGAAAGCAAATGGAGGAATTTGCACAGCTGAGAAACCGGAAATGAGTGCCCGCCCGAGGGGGCGGGCAACAGGAAGTGGACAGATTTTGCCGCCCCTCTGGGTCAGGAATTGGAGGTGGTGGCTACTTTGGAAGGCTGGGGAGAGGGACACCGATGACAAGTCTGTATGAGGACCAGTTCTGCCTGGGGCTTCTCCCCTTTCCCACGGAGGCACTGACTACCCCCTCCCTCATCCTGGCATTTTGTAGGGAAACTGGGCCAGAATGCAGCAGCGTGCTCAAACGAGGGGGCTTAAGTGAAAGTCTATGCACGAAACTTTGGAAGCCCCTGCCCCCTTCTGCCACTTGGCTCTGAAAGCACGGTCACCCAGCAGCGCACTGGAAACTGGTCCCAGAAAGACATCTGCAGATACTTCTGGTTGGGAGGGCCCAGTAAAATGGCTGGGTCCCCAACTAGCCGCTCTGTAATGAAACCTGTACATTTAAAAGTCCATACAGGCACACACAATCGCTCCCACTTTCTGGATAGCTTTTAGTGACCTAGTCTTCACCATGAACAGATAGCCCAAGGGTAATCAGTCTCTGAGGAAGATTACTGAGTGAAAAGAGAGACAATGTATCAAATTTTTAAAAGAACAAAACAAAAGGAACCCAGAGGAACAGAGGCCATGCAAAGGAAAAACCCTATAATTGACATCCTCCGAGAAATAAAATGTTGGATCTATGAAACAAGAAGTTCTTTTAAAAGGAGCTAAGAGAAAACCAGAGCTCTTGGACATTAAAAACAGAAGGATCAGAAGACAAAGCTGGGGAAATTTCCCAGGAAGCAGAACGAGAAAACCGAGAGACAGGAAATAGGAGAAAACAGATGTAAACATAGACGGATGGGTCGGAAGGTTACATACGTGACTCGTGAGAGAGAAAAGACAAAGAAAACAAGGGGGAGGAGAATATGAAAAACATTGTAAAAGATAGTTTCCCAAACTGACGGTTTGAGTTTCTAGATAGAAAAGGTCCTCTGAGTGCCCAGCAAAATGGATAGGAGAACCCACACTGAGGCATCTGACTGTAAAATATCCAAATTGTAGGAGCCAAGATGATTCTAACACTTTCCAGAGAGAAAGCAAACAGGGGCCACACAAGGGGTCAGGAAGCAAAATAGCATGAGGTTTTTCAAAAGCAACATTGGTAGCATAAAAACAGTAGAGCAATTGCCTTCAGGATACTGAGGGGGAAAAAGATTTCAATCTAGAGCTCTATGCCCAGCCCAACTATTGATTGATCAAGCATGAGAATAGAATATAGACATTTTCAAACATGCTGGGTCTCAAAAACATCAACCTTCTCGGCACGTTTCTCAGAGACAGACTGACACAAACCAAGAAAGAGGAGCAGACACTAGGGGGTGCGGCCTGAAAGAGATGGGGTTTCCCAAGCCGTGCAGTGGCTCCAGCACTGCACAGGAAAGCAGCAGGAAGGGAGGCACTCTGAGAGGGTGTCGTGGGGGTGGAGATGGAAACGATAGGACTACCAAGAGATTTAGCCACATAAAAACAGTATTTGAAGGGGGTGCCTGAGTGACTCAGTCGGTTAAACATTAGGCTCTTGACGCTGGCTCAGGTCATGATCTCCCGGTTTGTGAGTTCGAGCCCCACGACAGGCTCTGCGCTGACAGCTCAGAGGCTGCTTGGAATTCTCTCTCCCTCCCTCTCTCTCTCTTCTCCTATCCCACTCGCACATGTACTCTTTCTCTCTCTCAAAATAAATAAATAATTTAAAAAATTTTATAATACTTGACAGAATTTTGCAGTTTGACAGAATTTGGTAAGAATTTGTGCAAATGTCATAAAAAGCAAGGCAACCACAAAAAATAATGCTAAACTACAAAAAGAGGCAGTTATTACCTCCCAGGAAAGAAAAAGTTATGCAAGAAAGTGTAATTATTATGTACTACTTGGTTCAGCAGTAAAAAATATTTATATTATATATTATATTATATGTATAATAAAGCAAACATTAATAAGCTATATTAGAACAGAAAAAGACATTTCTCTCTTAATAAGAAACTATAAGGGTGCCTGGGTGGCTCAGTCGGTTAGATCTCGGTTCAGGTCATGATCTCATGGTTTGTGAGACAGAGCCCCACGTCACCAGCTCTGTGCTGACAGCACAGAGCCTGCTTGGGATTCTCTCTCTCCCTGTCTCTCTGCCCCTCCCCTGCTCACGCTCTCCCTCTCTCTCTCAAAGATAAATAAACATTTTTTAAATTAATTAATTAAATAGAAAATGTGTAATGTCAAAATTGAAAAATCAACAAATAGCATTATAAGAATTTATTTAGAAATTTACTTAGTAATTTATGTGTTTCAGGAAGTGAACAGCTAAAGACGAGTGGCATGAGTTGGGCTTTGGGCTGTAGGAGAGGGGAAGAGGCGGATACATTGCTACATGTATCTTACATACTGGTGCCTTTTGACACATAAAAACAGTATTTGGGGTCAGGAAGCAAAATAGCATGTAAATGATGGGCATGCCCGTTGATAGACGTTTTTAATCTTTTAAAAATAACTCTTTGCAAATCCAAATGAAAACCAAAAGAGTTTCTGACTGTCCTCAAATGAGCCAGGAAAGAATTATCTAGAAGGTTTATTTCTACAAACATTCTGGATAAGTAGGACTTCTCTGCCTGTTGAATTCTGGCTTTGCTGAGTCCAGGGGCGGTGGCCTGAGCAAGTAGGTCCTGGATTCCCCCTTCTCCCTCACTCACGCCTGACCATCAAAAGAGAAGAAAAAGGCCAAGGTGACAGAGGACAGGGGCAAGAAGAAGGAAGGAGGGCTGTTGAGAGATCATGGAAAGAAGTGAAAGGCGGCATGACTGCAGGGAAAGGGAATTGCGTAAAAAATACAGACTCTAATCCAGCCCTGTCCAAAAGAATTATGACGTGAGCCACGTGTGTAACTTAAAATTTTCCGGTAGCCACCCTTAAAAGAAGTAAAAAGACATGGGTGAAATTAATTTTAATAATATATCTAGGGGCGCCTGTGTGGATCGGTCGGTTCAGCTTCCCGACTCTTGATTTCGGTTCAGGTAGTGATCTTGCGGTTGGGGAGATAGAGCCCCGCGTCGGGCTCTGTGCTGACAGCGTGGAGCCTGCTTGGGATTCTGTGTCTCTCTCTTTTGCCGCCCCTCCCCCCTCTCCAAATAGATAAATAAACATTAAAAATTAAAATAAATAAATAATATATGCTACATAAGCCAATATATCCAAAGTGTTATTATTTCAACAGGTACTCCAGGAAAAAAAATGAGATATAGTACATTGCTTTTTTTTTTAATTTTTTTTAATGTTTATTTATTATTGAGAGACTGAGAGACAGAGAGACAGAGCATGAGTGGGGGAGAGGCAGAGAGAGGGGGAGACACAGAATCAGAAGCAGGCTCCAGGCTCCGAGCTGTCAGCACAGAGCCCAAGGCGGGGCTCGAACCCATCAACTGCGAGATCATGACCCGAGCCAAAGTCGGACGCTCAACCGACTGAGCCACCCAAGCGCCCCTAGTACGTTGTTTTTTTTTTTATTGTGCACTAAGTCTTCAGAACCAAGTGTGCATTTTGCACTTATAAAGCATCTGAGTTCCGACTAGCCCCCTCCCAAGCTGCCCCTTGGGGTTAGTGCCTCCCCTATTGGACAGTGAGCTGTGAAGGAAGAAAGCCAACTCCATGCACGGAGCAATGCATTTGAGCCAAGTTTCCTAACTGGTCTGCCTTCAAATGGGGAGCTCCCCATTGCTTACAGGTGAGATGCACACCCCTTTGCCAGAAAGTAAGCCCCATCCTCCCGATCCCTGCTAACTCCACTAAGCTCCCCCCCGCCAGCCGTCTGCACTGGTCAACTCAAAATTCAGACATGCCACACATATGCCCACTGAGGGGCCTTGGCTCACACCTCACCGGCCGCCTTCCCCATCTTTAAAGGTCACCTCTCAGCTCTTCCCAAAACGTCTCCCCTGCCCACCAGCCTCCCCTGAGTTCGTGGAGAACGCCCCGTCTCTATCACTCATTTGGCACCTGGCAGGGGCTACCTTGAGCTGTTTCTTCACACTCGCCACCCCCAGCTAGCTGAGCTTCGTGTCTTACTGTTTCTGGATCCCCACGCACGTCTCTGGGAGCTGCATTCAGTGGAGACCTACTGGCTGATTGTTGGAGGGTCTGAGGCAGAAACAGTAGCTCGGGAAACTGGTGCACTGAGACTGGTTGGTGGCAAGCTGGTTTCAAATTGAGAGGGAGAGAGAACGGCAAGAAGGGCCTGGGTGAGCTCCCGGGTTTTAACGCGGCAGCTGGGCGGGGACAGGTCAGGCAGGGCTGGCCAGCGGCCTGCCACCAGGGTGCCCACCCTGCCAGGGGAGCCTTCAGGTTTCCTTCTTCTTAGAAAGAGGACCGAGCGACTGTCCTAGCCTAGAGAGGCTTTGCTCCCTGCGGCCTGGACCCTCACACTGATGCACTGGGAAGTGAGGACAGGTGCCTTCCCTCCGGGAGGGGTGGCAAGAGAAAGGTGAACCAAAGTGTCTATTTGTCCCATATTTGAGGCAGTTTCTACCTGCAAAAACCCTTTGACTCCCGCTCTGGGACTTTGGGTCCCTCTCCCCATCGCCTCCATGCCTGGGGAGATCTTAGTCTCCACACCCCTGCTCAGGAGGGAATTGAAGCCAGGAGACAGCCATTCAGGGACCCCCGGCTCTCCTCAACCCTATGTCATGTGGGGTCTGTGAGAGTAGCACGTAATAGCGATTCTGTCTGGCCTCTAAGACCAGAGGAGTGAAGTTCTCAGGGTAGAATATCTGGGCCCATGACAAGCCAATGATCAATGACGTCTGAACAGCGCTTGCATCCCCAAATGGCCCCATCAATAGACAACCCACAATTTTTCCCATTAGAGCCACTCCCTTGGGTTAAAACATAATCTCCAGATGTCCCTGATTACACTATCCATTTATCATACTTCCTCGGGGCTGATACGCCATCAATTGCAAGATCCGCCATGAGCTAAATGACATTTTTAGGGAGTGAGGAGAACGAAGGAGCTCCCCGAAACAAAGCACCCCACTAAAGAAACACATCAAGCATAAGACACAAATTAGTTTGGGAAATGGAAGAGAAGCATGTGCATCTCTGAATTCAGAAAATCAGTGTTCATAGCAACCCTCCACCCCACCCCCTCCGAGAGCTGGCAGGGAGCCATACCTTCAAGCGGGGGGCCTGGCACATGCACAAGGTAGGGCAGGGCTGGGGAGGGAGGCCCCAGGCTGGCCCCACACAGCTGGGGCAGGGGAGGCACATGGTGTGGGGGTCTCCTGATGCCCACCTGCCACACGGGACACAACAGGTACTCCACACAAGCCCGGGGATTAGTGACTGATTTGTGCCTCGTGGGCAGGGAGCCTGAACAGGCTGGCAGCTGGAGAGTGGGCGGACCAGGGGACAGAAGAAACCATACAACCCCACAGCGGAGGGAAAGGTAAGGAGAAGCCGAGGACTGTGGGGCTAAGGATGGTGGGTGAGGTGAGTGGAGACAACAGTGAGAGAGGTCCCGAGTCTCTGAAAGGCTCATGGACACTCGTCTGGTAAATAACAGAGCAGAGACTTGAACCGAGGTCTTTCCTGAAAGCAAATCCTCAATGGGAAGGAGGGCCCAGAGCCCAGGGAACTAGGAGGCTTGATAAATAAAGCAGAGGTGGCAGCGAGGGGACCTCCCAAGGAGGAAGGTGGTACTGGGGGCAGAATCAAGGGGGTTGGGGGAGCCTCAGGGCTGGGCCTAGGTGGGAGCACAGAGGAACCAGGCCCACATGTCAGAATGCCAGGGATGGTGACTGAGACAGCAGAGCCCTGAGGCCTGACGGAGGCTTCTTCAGCGCAGGCAGCCCCCTGAGATGTTGGAAGATTCTAGCTGTATTCGAACCTGATCAACATGGTCACCCGGAGGCAAAGGGGCTTTAATCCCCAAGACTCCAGGGCCCAGGGGCACCGCCTTCAAGCCTCAGACAAAGAGGCAAGGGGGAAGAACAGACGTGCAGTAGGACAACTGACATCTCCTCAGTCTGGGCTGCTGCCCGCAGCCTGGTGACAGTCCCCTTGTGCTCGTGGGTGCACAGAGTCTACCAGCTGGCCGAGTCTCGCCTGCTCCCCCAGGGGATCCGGGACCCTGGGAGAGGAGGGTGGGAACCAAACCCTCCAGGTCCCCAGGGAAGCCAGCCTGGCGTGTCCCATCCTCCCCAGGCCTGTTCCCAGGGTGTCAGGTTCCTGCTGTCCCTCGGCTCACTGACCCAGCGTCACCCTCCCTCAAAGCTGGGGGCAGAACCAGCAGGGGGAGGGGCGCTAGGCAGGCCCAGGCAGAGTCAGGAGGGAAGGGGCACCACGGAGACTCCCTGCCCTGGGGCCGAGGATGGCTGGGGAGAAAGGGGACAGGAGCAGCTGGAAACCTTGTCCCTGCTGAGCCTTTCCCTAGAAGCTAGGGCTGGAGGCAGCATTTACTCCTTTCTGAGAAGCTGGCTCTCAAGCAGCAGAGAAAACCAGTCCTTTGAAAAGCAGATTGCTGGGGTGTCTGGGTGGCTTTGTCCTCGATCAAGCAGCCGATTTCAGCTCAGGTGGTGGTCTCGTGGTCCGTGGGTTCGAGCCCCGCATCGGGCTCTGTGCTGACAGCTCAGAGCCTGGAGCCTGCTGTGGATTCTGTGTCTCCCTCTCTCGCTGCCCCTCCCTCTCTCGCTGCCCCTCCCTCTCTCGCTGCCCCTCCCTCTCTCGCTGCCCCTCCCTCTCTCGCTGCCCCTCCCTCTCTCGCTGCCCCTCCCTCACTCACACTCTGTTTCGGTCTCTCAAAAAATGAATAAACGTTAAAAAAAAATCAAGTAAAAAAAAGAGAAGAAAAGAAAAGCAGATTGCCGTCCACAAGAGGCCAGTGAGGAAGGCCTCTGCTACCAAAGAGGCTTTCAAAGCCAGGCAGAGTGATCCAGTGGAAGCCTCTGTCCTAGAGGCCAGGGCGCCTCCCCTTAGCAGTCGGACCTGGCCAGGACGTTGGGCTTCTCCAGGCCTTAGTTTCCTAGACTTGTGACCCACGATGATGACACCTGATCCTACACACCTGCTAAAAGGTCTGGGCTGCCTGGGGCCATGAACATTTTCCTGCCAGGCCTCTCATTTCGCTCACTGGGAAGCCAAGTAGAAAGCCCTGGAAGATGTTTGTGAACTGACATCTGTGCTCCCCCAGGGGCCCACAGCTGGAAGCCCAGACCCGGCTCTGCTGCCCTGGCCCCTGTTGCGATCTGTGTGGTGTCCAGCATCTCAAGTGGGCTAAAAGCAGTGAGGAGCAGAGCAGACCAGCACTGACCTTTGAAACCCACCTTCGGAATGGCTACCACATTATCCTAAAGCCTACCCCTGAGCATTCTATTCCCCGCCCAAATTCCCCTCCTGCCCCCACCCCTCACTGCCCTGTGTGACCTTCCCTCTCACCTCTCCCAGGCCCCCAGGGGCCTTGCCTGCCTCCAGCCCTTGGCCACCATTCTCTGCCCCCGCACTACTGCCCTGTCTAACCAGACTGTCATATGTCCTGTGAAGCCCGGACTCTAGGGCGGATGCCAGTCCCCCTCGGAGCACTCCAGTGCCTTCCCAGCCACATGAGGTGCCCTCTCCGCTTCACTTGCGGCCTTTGCCTCATACACTGGCATTTCATTTGTGGGCAAATTTTATCTCCAAAAATAAGCTGTGAAGTGAGTGGTTTCGAAGCAAATACGATGCAGTAGATGTCTTTTGTTCTCAAGAGGGGCTTAGCAGGGCGCCTGGGTGGCTCAATTGGTTGAGTGGCCAAATCTTGGTTTTGGCTCAGGTCATGGGATCAGCATGGAGCCTGCTTAAGATTCTCTCTCTCTCTCTCTCTCTCTCTCTCTCTCTCTCTCTCTCTCTCCCCCTCAGTCCCTCCCCTGTTTGTGCGCCTGCTCGCTCTCTCTCTCTCAAAATAAAATAAATAAACATTAAAAATAAAGGGGGGAGGGGATTGGAATCTTCCAAGAGGGACGGAGAGGGAAATGAGAGAATGGAGGAGAGAGGGTAAGAAAAATCTAGGAGGAGGAGAGGGAAGACAGAGGGAAGAAAAAAGGAAAAGAAAGACCTTCATTATCTCAGAAAGTTAAAGATTACGTTATTAGCTAGTAAGGAAATAGGGTTCTTCGTTGAATATTCAAGCTAAATGATCCTCAGTGAGTGGACAGGTGAAAACCCCAAAGGGGAAAATGCGGGGTGGCCTGTCCAAGGGCTCTCGGGTAGTGACAGCCGAGCTGGGGGCTAAGGCTCTGGGCCTTGAGAGTGTGCTCTCCCTCAGCTCTGCTATTTCAGTCCCCCTGCCAGCCCTCAGGCCCCCGCGTGTCCCTCCATGACCACACATGGTACCCCCAGAGAGGAACCCACCTGTCCCGGTGGGCCGCTGGATGAGAATGACGCACACGACCCTGCTGGAACCACCTCTGCTGTCTCACCCTCATCTGTCTCCCCAGATGCCCCCAGGAGAAAGCCTGTTCCTGCCTACGGAGGTAACCATGAAATGACAAGGAACCAGCTACCACTGTCCCTGGAGAGTGGTGTCCCGCTGAGGAAAAGCCATGCTGATTGAGGTTGCTTAGGCACAGTCCAATCCACTTTGGCCAGGGGCCCCAGGACCCCCCCGCCTCCCGCCCTGGCCTAAGAAAATGCCAAGGGCTTATTCAATGTTGCCAGCCCATCGGATGCTTCTGTAACAGGGCAAATCTACGGAGCCCTGACAAATTCTCTGCAGAAGGCTTTCAGCCCTATACTTCACGGGGTTTAGCTAATAAAAAGGATGGTGGAAACCCCTGGGTCTGAGCACCAACACTGGAAGCCTTATAAGAACATGCACGTAGGTAAACCAGGACGAGAGCAGGATGGTCAGGGGACTTGGGTTGTGTGGTACAAGGACTAGCTGAAGAATCTGAGTGTGAACCAGGAAGCGGAGACTCTGGGGCAGATAATAGCTGCAGGCAAAGAGATTAAGCTCTTTCTGGTAGATTTGGGTCAACATAAGGAGGATGTCTTTTAGAATGTCACTATGTCCCCCAAAGCTCCTCATCATGGGGGATGCCCACGCAGAGGCCTACTACCTGCCCAGCAGAGGTGTGTGGATTCTGGAGATGGCCTGGAGCACCTCCAGGACCCCTTCTAGGCACACCAGGACATGATGCACACTCCCTGCAACACCTCCCAGTGCTTGATCGTAGTGATGCCGAACTGTTGTGGGAAGGCACAGAAAGGCTGGCCTGGGTGATAGGGAAGGGTGTATGGAGCACAGCAGCGAGGAGAGACCAAGCCTGGGTACTCGGGCCCGAGCTTGGAGGCCGGAGCCCGGGGAACAGGGAGTCAACGTGAGCCACAAGTCAGACTCCCTGTACTACTCCACCTGGCCCTCCAGGGGCTTCCTCTTCCCTCTGCTGATATCAGAAGAATCCCATCTCCTGCGGCTGCGGAGCCTCCTGATGGCCCACACTGACTTCTCACATCTGAGATCCATGTGACAAGAAATGCATCCTTTGCGATCCATTCAGATGCAGAACGCTTGGGGGTGGGGGGGACACGGGAAGAAGAAGGGAGGGCTAAGTTGTGGGGAATCTTGAATCCCAAGACCAGGAGTCTGGGATATACTTCCTGAGCTGAGTACTTGATGACAGACCGGATAAAATCAGAGATAAAGAACGGGACGTGAGCCATCTGCCTAGAGCCCAGCTTCTTGGCTGCTCTTCCTGCCTCCTTACCTCCTCCAGGTAAATCGGCTTAACCCCTTTTGCTCCAGTCCGATCAACCCCCAGAGGCCTGTCCCCTGGCTCAGCCCCTTGGGCTGCCAGAGGTCTCCTTTCCTCCCACTCCGTGGTTTGGTTCCCTTACCAACAGAGCCAGGAAAGGAAGTGATATGCCCAGAGGGGTCCTTTGGAGCCCAGAGCAGCTTTCTGAATGGTTCCCCAGGGCCAATCTTTGATCTCTAATGAAAAGCTCAGCTTCTTCCAAGGAACTGAATTCTGGCTCTGAAACCACTGATGGGAGGGAAATTTCCATCCTAAGGAAGCCTACTTGCCCTTGGACAGGAAGCAATTAAACTGCATGCTTCCAACAAGCAGCAAAGGGCAAGCGTTTAGCTCTAGTTGCCGACTGGGCCAGGAGTAGGAGCCTGGAGCCTAGGAGGGAGTGGCCAGCTAGCAGCAGGCTGCTACCGCAGAAGAAAATGCCTACGGGGATAAGGTAATCTTCCAGGCGTCCTCTAGCCCCGAAGATACCTCTTCTCCATCCAGTGCCAAAGATGGCTATAAAAATATTCCCAGTGGGCACCCGGGTGTCTCAGTCAGTTAAGTGTCCGACTTCAGCTCAGATCATGATTTCGTGGTTCGTGGGTTCGAGCCCCGGGTCGGGTTCTGGGCTGACAGCTCAGAGCCTGGAGCCTCTTTCAGATCCTGCCTCTCTCTCTCTCTCTCTCTCCCCATCCCTGCTCGCGCTCTCTCTCTGTCTCACAAACATGAATAAATGTGAAAAAACCAGACAAACATTCCCAGTGCACTCATAAAAAGGGCTTTTGGTGGAGGGCGTCTATGGTCAGGAGGCCTCGCTACCTGAGGGCGGAACCTGGGTCTATCTCATTTACCTATGTTCCTGGTGCCTGGCACAGATCCTAATACCCAGGAAGAACTTGCTGAATGAAAGAATGAATGAGTGAGTGAATGAAAACGAACAGTTGAATATGTAGGAAGGGGCATCTTGCTAAAAGCCTTGGTAGTGTGCAAACCAGCTGCCCCCAGCGCGTCAGCACCCGCGGGCTCGCAGGCTTGCATGGCAGCAAAGGAGCTGATGGAGTTCAAGTGTAGGGCAGGAGGACTAACCCTGTGGGCACCACAGAAAGACTGAGGATTCTTTCCGTGAATCCCAGGGCCCAGATGCAAGTACCAGGACTGGGGTGGCCCAGCATGTGAGGCGGTCACCATGAATCACAAGCAAATACCTCATAAGAAGAAGCCGTTTCAGACCCAGAACAGGAGCCCTCCACCTGCCGCTCCTGGCTGCGGGAGGAGGAGTCCACACTGTTGGTGGCATTGGTTAGCTTCCGTAAACCGCGCGCAGCGAATCCCAGGTCATGAGTTCAGATACTCTCCTCATGGCCTTAATGCTCCAGTACATTTTTAAAAAACAGGGGCGCCTGAGTGGCTCAGTCGGTTAAGCGTCTGACTTCAGCTCAGGTGGCGATCTCACGGTCCGCGAGTTCGAGCCCCGCGTCGGGCTCTGGGCTGATGCCTCAGAGCCTGGAGCCTGCTTCCAATTCTGTGTCTCCCTCTCTCTCTGCCCCTCCCCCGGTCATGCTCTGTCTCTCTCTGTCTCAAAAATAAATAAACGTTAAAAAAAACAATTTTTAAAAATAAATAAATAAAAAACAGAAACCAAACCCCAACAACTTTCGAGAAGTGCCAGGACGCTTCCTGGACCTGGTCACATCAGCACCGCCTAGTGCCCATCAGGCAGACCAAGTTCAGCCAGCTGCTTCCATGGACTTTTCCTACCCAGGTGTGCAGGACATACATGCCTCTGGCACAGAGGCCTGGCCCTATGAACACCCAGGCCAGGGCCGCGGGGAGCACCGCGCCTCTGCCTCCCATTTCCCACCGGGACGACTCCGTCTGCTCTGACCACACGTTCTCCTGCGCGCTCCTCCTGAGAAGAGTGTAGAAGAGCTTAGACGGAGGTCTTTCTCCGAAGCGGCTACATTTGGGCGGGATCACGCTGCGAAGTGCTAATGGTGGGGTTTCAGGGGGAAGCCTGCGGGTCCACCCGCTGGGGGAGTCCTTGGCCTCCCCGTGCCCCTGAAAGCAAACCACATCTGTGGGTGGGCATCCGTTTGCTTTCAGAGGGAGCCAGGGGCACTGAAATTAGATCCCCGTCCATTACTGCTCATGAGGACCTCAGGCCGGCTCCCTGGGCTGTGAGGTGTGAGAGGGACAGAGACAGAGACAGAGACAGAGACAGAGACAGGAGGGAGGGAGGGAAGACCTTGGTTAAAATGCTTGAGGGAGCACAAAGGGGGGCAAGAGAGAGGGAAGGCTGGGAGAACAGAAAGGAGATGAGAAGACAGAAGGGGCAGAAGGAAGAGGGAGAGGACTTGGGAAGAGCAGAGCTACGGGGGTCTCACAACCCGCAGATCCCAGCTGCTTGATGGGCGACCAAGGCCCATCTCAAGTCACCTCCGGTGACTCTGTCAGTCCCTTGGCTGCCACTGGCTTGGCCTGTGACAGCACCTGCCTCCCCAGGCAGGCCAGGGCCAGCCGTGCCACCGGGCACCCAGCTCACCACGTGGTATCCTGCATACTCATTTCAGGCCAGTGTCCCTCTGACCGGGTCACCCCAGCTGGCCTAAGAGCCCAGCGGCCCCCGGACTCCGCCCGCCCGGAGGAGGGCCCCACACAAGCCCTCAGGAGACCGGCTGAGCCACCTCACTTCCCAGCTCTGGGCTGCAGCCTTCTGTCTGCAAAATGAGCGAGTAGTGCCTCTGGCCACCTGGCAGGGTGGACACCATGAGACATCACCGCGGAAGGTGCCTCACGGAGGACAAACACCGCTCACCCCTCTCAGGGAGGGGCCAGGGCCGGCCGCAGGGAACACCCACTCCTCCCAGGTCCCCTCTCTCCCCACCAAGCCCCAAGCATGGTCTACGATGAGATGTCAGTCAGGGGAGCGCGGCCAGGGCACCCCGCACCGGGGCTCCCTGCCCGCAGAGCCACCACGGCCGGCCTCCTACTCCTGGGGTGAACGCGGGGACAAGGAAGAGATTCATAGCCCAGCAAGGCACCGGAGCCAAAAATTCCCAGGAGAGAGGCACTGCCTTGGGTTAAGCATTGCTCTCTCACACTCCTGCTTTTAAGATGCAAATGTCCCCAAGAGGGCGACACTTTAAGTCCTTAAGGCGGAAGGCCATGCAGGGCTTTCTGTCGTCCACAGAGAATGGAAAGCCGGGGAGGTACGGAAGGAGCTGCAGGGCTCAGAGAGAAAGACTACCTTCATGGCCTTTGCAGCTCTCTGCCTGGCCGCCCTGAGGATGAGAACAGCCAGACAGTACTTCTTCGCTGGGTCTGAAACTATCTGGCCACAGACTTGTATCCGATTCCAAACCCGACTTACTCATTCACCAAATATTTACTGCGTGCCTATTACGGGCGAGGCACAGTTCTAGATGCTAGGGATGCACCCATGAGCAAAACAGTCAAAAACCCTTGCCCTCATGGGACTGTGGTCTCGTTCTGTATGACAGCAGTGTGGTCACCACATGTGACTGTCAGCATGTGAAACGTGGCTAGTCTGAATTGGTATAAGCTGCCAGTGTGAAATGTGCACCAGACCTCCAAGACTTAGTAAAAACCAAAAGCTAACTTTCAAATGAAGTATACATTGAGATGAGTGATGTTGGCTATATTGGATTAAATAATATATATTGTTAAAACAAATCTCACCTCTTTCATTTTACTTTTTTAATGTGGCTGCTAGAAAAAAATTAAGTGATATATGTGTCCTACATTATATTTCTATTGGGCAATGTTGGTCTAGACTCTAAGGGGCTATATAAGAAAATATATCAGGGGCGCCTGGGTGGCGCAGTCGGTTAAGCGTCCGACTTCAGCCAGGTCACAATCTCGCGGTCCGGGAGTTCGAGCCCCGCGTCGGGCTCCGGGCTGATGGCTCGGAGCCTGGAGCCTGTTTCCGATTCTGTGTCTCCCTCTCTCTCTGCCCCTCCCCCGTTCATGCTCTGTCTCTCTCTGTCCCAAAAATAAATAAATGTTGAAAAAAAAAATTAAAAAAAAAAAAAAAGAAAATATATCATTCATTGATGATGTTGCCAAGAGCTGTAGAGAAAACTGAAGCAGGGAAGGAGGAGGGGTGGGGAGAATGTGTCAATTTTAGATAGGATGGCCAGGAGGGCCTTCAGTGAGAGGGCGAGGTTTTTGTAAAGAGCTGAAGGAGGCCAAGGATTGGGGGTGAAGATATCCAGGAGAAGAGCTTTCCACGCAGACGGGTCTGCATTGCAAAGGCCCTGTGGTGAGAGAAGCCTGGCATGGTGAGGACCATCTGGAGGCCAGTGTGGGTGGGGCAGAGTGAGGTAGGGGACAGTGGTAGGAGTTTAGGTGAGGTGGATATTGGGAGTTCAGGGAAAACATTGTGCAGGCCCCCATTGGCTATTATAGGATGTTGGCTTTCACCCCAAGTGAGATTAGGAGCCAAAGGGGTGTCTGAGCAGAAAGTAATATGAGTTGGCTTGCTCCGGCTGCCATGTTGAGAATAGGCCATACGGACAAAAGGGAAGAAGCAGGTACCAAGAAAGAGGTGACGGTTTCTTGGACACTGGAGGGCATGGGGCAGAGGGAGGAAGGGAAAATATATGTCAAGGGTGGAGGTAACCAGATTTGCTAACAGATTGGATGTGGAATGTGAGACGGAGCGCAAGGCCGACTCCAGAGCCTCTGTGAGCAACAAAGGTTGTGTGGTTGACTGTTCAAAATAGTGGCCCCAATTCCTCCACTCTGGATAGACACGATTTTTGCAAGGCGATTTGTACCCGCCCCATCAAGAGGCAGAATCCATTTCTCCACCCCTTGAATCTGGGGTTGGCCGTGTGACCGACTTTGGCCACTAGAATGTAGTGAAAGTGACATCATGCCAGTTCTTAGCCTGGGTTTTAAGAGACCTTGCCTGTTCACACTTTTCTTGGACTCCTGCTTCTCCCTTATAAACAGGCCCAGGCTGTCCCACTGGAGAGTGAGAGACCTGCAAAGCTGGGGAAAACTCTCCTAGTGGAGGTCCTCCTACGCCAGTCGGTCCCAGCTCCCTGTGGATGTATGACTGAGCCCAGATAAGACCAAAGGTCCTGGCTGAGCTCAACCCAAATTATCAACTCACTGACTTGTGAGCTGAATAAATGGTTGTTGTTTTATTTTTTTATTTTTTATTTTATTTGAGAGAGAGAGAGAGAACATGAGTGGGGGAGAGGGGCAGAGGAAGGGAGAGAGAAAATCTTAAGCAGGTTCCATGCTCAGCATGGAGCCCAATGTGGGGCTCAATCCCACAACCCTGGGATCATGACCTGAACCGAATTCGAGAGTCAGCCACTCAACTGACTGAGTCACCCAGGTGCCCAATGGTTGTTGTTTTTTTTGTTTTTTTTTTTTTAAATTTTTTTTTTAACCTTTTATTTTTGAGACAGAGAGAGACAGAGCATGAATGGGGGAGGGGCAGAGAGAGAGGGAGACACAGAATCGGAAGCAGGCTCCAGGCTCTGAGCCATCAGCCCAGAGCCCGACGCGGGGCTCGAACCCACAGACCGCGAGATCGTGACCTGAGCTGAAGTCGGACGCTTAACCGACTGAGCCACCCAGGCGCCCCAAATGGTTGTTGTTTTAAAGCCAAGCTTTAGAGTGGTTGTTATATAGGAAAAGCTAGCTGGTATAATTGATTTATTGATGCGGGGACCCAGTTTTGAGTTATGCTCTGTTTTGAATACGAGTCTGGATGTTTAGAGAGCAAAAGCCTCTCCTTCCCTCATCTCTTCCAGAGCACTTCAGAGGGGGCTAGATGGAATCTAGGTGCACACTGAACACTTACTGGATGGGTGGATAGATGGATGGATGGATGCATGCATGCGTGCATGCATGGATGACTTATTAATTGGTCCCTAAGCACCAGCCAGGTCCCTGAATCACCCTTCCCCTGACAAAGCCAAAAGGGCTTTCAATGCCTCTTCTCTCTACCCCGAGGGTCTGCAGTTGAACCTTGATTTCATAGCGCTTTCGCCGGCAATAGCAGTGGAGAACTGAAACCTGCAGAGCCGTGAGCTTCCTTGAGAATATGAAGCACTGATTTTTAGCCTGCTTTTTGACCTCCCACACCCAGCCTTTTCCCAGATGTGCTGGCAAAGAGACAAATCAATTGTTTTGTGTTTTTCCTGCTCTCCACCCCCATGACATGCTAATTAGCAGGGAAAATGCCAACAGCAAAGTCAAAAGGCTGAGGACAGTTCCCAACCCTGGGTAGACAGCTGGTGCAGCACTGGGCGTCCTGACTCTTCCATCCAAGGTTGGTGCCCATTTCCAGGGCCTTAGGCACTGTTTTCTGCCTCCCTGCTTGTCTTTCCTCCACCCCAGGTGCTCTGAATCCCTCAGGAACTCTGCTTCGGTACCTCTGTGATGCTGACAGTAATCTCAGTGCACCATGTCACTTCCCACAAAGCCTTTCCTAAATTCAGCCCCACAACCATCCAGCACAGTGCATTGTAGACATTACTTCCATTTTAGAGATGAAGAAACTGAGGCTCAAAGGGTTAGAAAGACTTACCAACATCCTTTGGCCCAGGGCTGGAAATGTGGAGCCTAGTTTTCTCATTCCAAGCCTGTCTTTCTTTCATTGTCTGCACCATCAAAATATGGGGCCAAGAACACTGAGGCGGGGGGCTCCATAAGCAATTCACTGGTAAGGTTACCATCTCAGGTCTCACGTGGGCATTTAGCTGATGTCAGTTAAACTCTGGCCAGTCTTCCAGGCCCAGGGAAGGGGACTCTCTGAAGAGACGCAGGCTCTCCCAGGCCCTGAAACTGTCCCTGCCCCCATCTCCTGGGCTCTAGCTGTCACCTGAAGCTCAGGGTGTCCATGAGCCAAGAATAAAGACCCATCTTACCAGGTTCTTCCGAGGTGCTTAAACCAAGTCCTGATGCCACACATACTCTCATGCAGCCCTGTGCAGGCTCCCCATCTGTAGTGCTCCCCATCTGCAATTCTGTGCATGTTCCCCATCTGTAGTGCCCCCCGTTTGCAATTCTGTGCATGTTCCCCATCTGCAGTGCTCCCCATCTACAATGCTATGACGGCACAGAGTAAAGATGTTTACCGGGTACAAAGTGAGCCCCGAAGAACCTAATATGGCCTCTCACATGACCCTTCCCAGTTACCATTGCACCCTTCCCTCTCCACTAAGGCAAGAGAAGCCAAGAGGAGCAAGGGATTCCACATGCTGCATTTGCCCTTCTGGAGTCTGAGGGGTGTCGGGGGGAGGGGCAGCGTGCACGCGCGAGCGCGTGTGTGCATGTGCACGCGTGCGTGCAAAAATGGGGGCAGCTGTGCCCTTGCATCCATCGCCTGCTCCGTGGCCTGCTGGAATTAGGCCTACTTGTTGGCAGTGGCTTCACATAGTCCTGCTTTGTCAGGTCAATCACGCCGCCAGACAGGAGAAGGGGGAGTAGACTGTCCCTCTAGGAAGCAGTGGGGTACATCTGCCCTGGGACTCAGGAGAGTCGCACTGAAGTCCAGTCTCACTCACTCTCAGTGTGGCCTTAGGCAAGCAGCCTGGCCTCTCTGAATTCCAGCTTCCCAACCTACAAAACGGCACAAGGATGTTGCCGTCTGTTCATCCAGGATGGTCACGGGTTCAGAGGAGACATGCTGGGGTCAAGGGCTTTGAAAAATATACAACGGCTCACAGAAGGGAGGCCTGGGTAGGCAGGGCGTTACAACAGACGTTTACAGGAGCCTGAGGGTCCCGCAGTAACTTCAAGTCAAGTCTGCCACTAGGTTATAGTGTACATGCAGCAGATGATTTCTGGAAGATGACACGAGCTCTGACGGCAGTGGTTCCCATGAGGAGAGAGCACGGGTGGCTGATGGCAGGGGAGGGGAGGGGATGTGGTTTTCTCGGTCTATATACACCCTCTCTACCATGTGGCTTTGTGCCCTACACTGTGTGGTTTTTAAAATACACAAAGTAGCTTTTAAAAATAATAAATGTTAAGCACGGCAAAATGGGCAAGTCGGTTGGTCTTCAGCACTGTTCTGCCCCCCTTTCTATTCACTTTCTCACCCCAGGCTCCCAGGGTGCCCCACCCTGTCTCCCCCATCTCCCCCAGTTTCAGCTTTCCCCCTGTCCCCAATTTAAAGATAAGCAAACTGAGGCGCTAAGAAAGTCAACAACGGGCCATCACATTACCCCAGAGTGAACACAAGGTGTATTGGGGTTCAGTTCCACAGCCAGGGGGGCCCTCTGACCCCACGTAGCACCTACAACTCAGAACTGCTCTAGAAAGTCAATGGAAGCCCCTACAGTGGTGTGAGTTCAGACCCCATGGGACAGGCTGCAACAGACATACTTTGGGGTGGAGAGGGTCCTCCCAGGGCCCCTTGGATGTCACCACATGGTCTGCTTCTAGAGAAGGCTGGGCTTGAGTGAGGCTGCTTTATCGAAGGTGCTGCTTTGGGTGTGAACTTGAGAATCAGTGCCCTTGGAAAGGGTCGAGGCAACCCACCTTATTCTAATTCCACTCTAGACAGAAGAGGTCCTGGCAGGATTCCCGGCTTGCAGTGTTTGAACCAAACAATTTTGAAAACTGAGTTCAAGACCTGACACCCAAAGCCACAAGCCTTTACAGAGTGCCACAGAGCATGGCCACACTTCCCACCCACCGCCCCCCCACTCCCCGCCCTCAGCAAAGGCAGGAAGGTGTCTGGAACACCTCCACCTTCTCAGAGAGCTGTGCTGTTTGAAGCTGAAGCCTCACTAATTCCTGAACATCGGGAATTCTGGCAAGGTTGAGAGCGGTGGGTTGAGGATCCTTGTCAGGGAGAGACGAAGGATCTTCCAGTGACCTTGGCCAGGGGGGCTCCCCTTTGGGCCTCTGTGTCCTCACCTGTAACAGGGCACAGTGATACTTGGCCCACAGGTGTGATATCTAGAGCATGGAAGGCATTCACCCCATGATGGCTGGTAACGGCAACTCCATATCCGCCACAGCTCCTGCCTAAGGTGGCCTTGTCCTTCTCCGAGAGTGAGGGGTCGTCAGGACCACCAGCAAGGCCCTTCCTGTCTTCCCTGCATCCCCCGCAAGGGGAGCATTTCACTGCCAGCCCATGGCTGAAGCTGCTGGGGGCTGGGGGGCGGGGGGGCGGGAAGTGCACAAGTGGAAAGAACCAGACAAACGAGGGTGCCTCCGCGGTGGTGCCACTCAGAGAGGCTGGCCTCCCTGGAGCCCTCTCCCCACCCAGGGCTGCACGCAGTATGCGGCTCAGCTCCCAGAGGGACGCTGGACAGGTGGGTGCCTGCTCTCTGCTCTGACTCCCGCTGTCTTCAAAGCCCGACAGGCAGCTGTGAGCCGCTACCAAGAGTCAAAGACAGTGGCAGATGGCAGACAGGCAGGGACATGTTTGCCTGCTGGCCTAGTGGTGAGCCTCTGGGGCTGCCAGGCAACCAAGAGACCAGGGCTGCTGGGCTGCCTCCGGCCAGCTGGGCAGCCGGCCCAATAACCGAGATGCGTCCCTTCTACCCCACGGCCCGTGGAGTCCACACTTCCCCAATCCGGGACATGTGGTGGTCATGGCCGGATTCACAGGCGGCTGCCCAGTCGATGTGATTTTGAAGGACGAGGGTGGGGAGACTTAAACTTTGGTTAAACTTGGGGTGGGGGAAGTTGTTCTTTGATTCCCAAGGCTCCGAGATGAGCCATTCTCTCCCGCTGAGCTTGAGATCTGCACTCGGGGAAGAGAGGGCGTTTAAAAATAGCACGGCTGACTTGAATACCTCTGCTCCCTGCCTGCTGCAAGTCAGATCCAATTACTCTGCTGACAAGAGGCTTTTAGCCCAGGGAGCTTGGCATCTTTGATGCCACTCCAGGGGGCCAGATGCCATGGTTCCCTCCGGTCCCTCCTCCTCCCAGTGGGCCTCCACGAGTCCAGGAGAAAAGGACCAAGGGGATGTGAAGATCACAAACGCACGTGGCTCAGCCCTAGGCCATAACTTGGCTGTATCTGGTTTCCCTGAATGACACCCCTTGTAATTAAAGTATATGTCACATGCGATATTCTTATTAGTTTCAGGTGCACAACGTACACATTATGAAACGATGGCCACGTTAAGGGTACTTGCCATCTGTCACCATACAAAGTCATTGAAATATCGTTACCTGCATTCCCTGTGCTGTACTTTTCATCCCTGTGACTTACTGACTTTTTAACGGTAAGTTTGTACCTCTTCAACCCCTTCGTGTATTTCACCCAACGCCTCAGGCCCCTCCGCCCCTCTGCCACCACCAGTTGTTCTCTGTGTTTATAAGTCTGCTTCTTTTTCGTTTTGCTGTTTGGCTTTTCAGATTCCACCTCTAAGTGAAATAATATGGTATTTGTCTTTCTCTGTCCGACTTATTTCACTTAGCATAATACCCTCAAGGTCTGGGGTGCCTCAGTGGCTCAGTTGGTTAAGCTGCACACTCTTGATTGCAGCTCAGGTCATGACCTCGGTTTGTGAGATGGAGCCCCACATAGGGCTCCATGCTGACAGTGCACGGAGCCTGGTTGTGATTCTCTCTCTGTTCCACCCTCATTCATGCTCACTCTCTCTTGAAATAAATAAATAAACTTAAAAAAAAAAATCTAAAAAAAAAAAATCCCAAGGTCTATCCATGTTGTCACAAACCGTCAAGATTTCATTCTTTTTTTTAAAATTTTTTTGTTTACACTTATTTATTTTTGGGAGACAGAGAGAGACAGCGCATGAGTGGGGGAGGGGCAGAGAGAGAAGGAGACACAGGATCTGAAGCAGGCTCCAGGCTCCGAGTCGTCAGCACAGAGCCCGACACGGGGCTCGAACCCACAAACCGCGAGATCATGACCCGAGCCGAGGTCGAACGCTCAACCGACTGAGCCACCCAGGCGCCCCAGGATTTCATTCTTGAACACACCCCGTCTTGTTCACACTGGGTGAACAGGCCAAATATAGGACCCATGCCTGAGTTTCCACCAGTATAGGCTCAGCCCTTCAGAATGTGAAGACCTTTTCAAGACTCCCCCACTAAGATCCAAGTGAGCCTCTCTGGGGTGGGTGGCTTATCACAGTTGAGGACACATATAGAGTGTCAACTCCATGAGGCAGGACCTTCATTGTCCGGCTCACTGCTGGCACTCAGTAGGTACCTAACAAAGGTATGTTGAAATGGTCAGTAGTAAACTCCCTCCCAACTGCAAGTGTGAGAAACGATCTACTGATCCAGAAGCAGGGGTCCTATTAATGATAGTCATATGGCATTACGTCACCAACAAAGGCCAAGTGCAGAGGCCCCTAGGAAATCTTGTCTCTTTTCCTTCTCCAGCCAACGCCACTATAGTTTCATCTTTCGGCAAACTGGCCCCACCTGAAGCAGCTTGCCAGTGACCCTGTTAACCAGCAAACGCTAGACCTGAAACTGTCGCCTTCAAGCCTCACTCCACCTGCCCGTGGAGCCGTCCTCTCCTATGTACTCTGCTTCTCTCCCTTGAAATCATTGGATGCCCAGGAAATGGAAACTAAGAGAGCTGTCACTGAGAGAGAAGGGGGGATCTGTAGGGCACGACTTGCCCATCTTGTCTACGACACTTGTCACCTTCTATCCTGTGCTCTGTCACAAGAGGTCTTGTCTGAGCAGTTTCCCCTGGCGGGGGGAGGCAGGGATTTGGTCATCTGCCACCCATGCACAGCCAGCATCTGGCTTACAGTGGTGCTCAGGAGATGTCTGATTAAAGAATACATGTGTGTGTGTGTGTGTGCGTGTGTGTGTGTGTGTGTGAGAGAGAGAGAGAGAGAGAGAAGGGCCCTGTAAACATTACACAAGCACATGTTGCAGGATCCAGGGACTCCTTGCTGACCACTTTCATCAGCCTGGACAACTGAGGAAATGATGCATAAAAGTAGGCTCACCGTGTGCTATGCCCATGACAAGAGTGGAAGGGACAAGAGGCATTTCCTTTCCTTGGTCATTTTACACTTCCTTTGTGACGGATTTCCATTTGTGTGTCAGAGAGGCCCTCCCCCTTAGCTAAGCCCTTGGAGGGTTATTGGTGACAGCTTTGAGTGTTTCTGGGCATGGCTCCAGGTCACCACCAAGATCTAGGCCCTACCAGCATCTTCCTGGGGTGAAATTACCATAAGCATCAGAGCCTCGTTATGCTAAGGACGAGGATCCTTCACCGAAGGCCTGGACAGTGAGTTTGCCCCTCAGTCTCACAGCCTGAGGGACTCTGACCTTCCCAGTGACACACACAGCTGGCTATTCTCCTTTTTCTTCTCCTCCACCCTGACCGTGGGAGGCAAGGCATGTGTTCACAGATGTTGGAATGATGTCAGTTGCCGGCATATCACTGGTAAGACACTGAACACCAGAGACTCTCTCATTCTCGCTATCTCTCTCTCTCTCCTTTCTGAAATTGGGGTGGGAAGCATCCCAGGAACGGAGCCTGATAAGAAGCCCAGCCCAGCTAAACATTCGGTACCTTTAGAAATGGGAGCAGCAGCACAGCAAGACTCTAATGTCACGTAGCCTTAGAGGTGGCAGGTGGCAGGTAGATTGGAGGGCTCGTCAAGGAATCCCACCCACCGCCCCACCACGTGAGTAAGGTAGCAGGGCCCACGACTTGGCAGTAGGATTATAACCGGTGCAGCCACTGTGGAGAGACATCTGGAAATGGACATGAAAATCACAAACGCACAACCCCTGGCAATGGCCGCTCCGCTCGGCACCCTACAGCTCAGCGCGTACAAGTCCAGAGAGATACATGTACAAAATGTGCACAGTAGCTTGTGAGACTGTGAACAACCGGGTGTCCGTGGATAGGGAACGTGTATTCAGAGAACACGGTGCTGTCATGAGGAAGAATGACCATGATCTCCAGGACGCCTTGAAGTGAAGAAAGCAAGGAGTCTGAGAGGCCTCCGGATCCTTCGTCTCGTAAATGGGGAGGTTAAGACCAGGAGAGGACAATGAGTGGCAGAAAGACACCACCCTGCCACCACCCCGCGGCCCCTTAGCCTCCCCACCCAGTACTTAACAACAGAGAGCCAGACAATTCTTTCCCTATCGAAATCAGACCTCCGTGTCACTGCTTTAGTGCCTTTCCTCCTGCACTGTCCTTGGCTACAGTAAGGAAGTGTGTGTCACCCCCCTTCACTTGCACATAGATGTGCCCCAAACCTCAAAGCCTCCTTCCATCCCCTTCCTTCACTGCTCAGAAGGTCACACCAGTCAAACAGGACTTGCTTGTTCTAGATTATGGTGGCTTCCACACTGTCTTGTTGTGGTCAGGGTATCTCAGATCACGGTACCTCTTTTTTCCCCCCTTAAGTGGAAAACAAATTTGCGGACCATCCTTTCTTTAGGGGCAGTAAGGATATCGATGTTCTTTTTTCTCGATCTTGAAGGTTTGTAGTGATAATGATGGCCGGTGTGTATATTGCACCCAGTGTGTGCCAGGCACGTTAGATGCTGCTAACATATTAACTCGTGCCATCCTCAGGATTCCACGGTGTGGCTGCCGCTATTATTCCCACTTGCCCAGTGAGAAAACCAAGGCACAGTGGGGGCAAGTAACTAGCCCAAGGGCAAACATGAGGGAGGACATGGCCCTGCGGGCAGATAGGCAGTGTCTAGGGAACTGCGACTTGAAACAGAAACCACCAATTGCAAAGAGGCCCGTGTGATGATTCATAAAACAGAAAAACGGCACAGCGCAGACTAGCTAAGCTCAAATGCTTTGACACCAGCTCATCCACACCCATCTGTTCCAAGAGAAGCCCACAGACAAACTGATCTGACGGCAAATCCGAGCAGGCTTGCGTGTGCTAAAGATGTGACTTCTGACTGTTCAGCAACCCACTAGTTTACCGACTCTGATCAAGACCGTGCTGGGATTCTTTCCAGCCCCCAAACTCTGGGTGCACCCCTTCTTTTTTTTTGATATAATTTACTGCCAGATTGGTTTCCATACCACACGCAGTGCTCATCCCAACGAGTAGGGTGCGCCCCTTCTTTAGCGCCCTGTTTGGAGGTGCCCCGCAGTTGCTCAGGATGCGTGCCCTCACTTGCTGCCGCAGGCTAATACCCCTGACTGGGTTGGGATACAGGTGTGTTCCCGCTGGTCTTGGCCGGTGGGTTTTGACGCGATAGATGTGGAATTTGAATCTCGGAAATCAGGTTCTCCGTGCTGAGTGTTTCACCTCTAGAGACCCTCTCCTGCCTCCAGGCTGTCATTATAGATGCCGTGAGCCAAGCTGATGCCAGTCGGATCAGCCCGAGACCAGCTCTGGCTGAGCAGAGAGGAGGTAGGACTTGGCAGATTTCCCTCCTGGCCTCTTTACTATTCCTTGAAGCAGACCTGAGATTCCTCCCGCTCACCTTTCCCTGAATCAGCAGCCTCCATCACAGCACCTCGTTCGGCTACCTTCATGGTTCCCTGCTCAGCCCAGGACAGGTGCCACCCATCACGCCTGACTCCAGCTCACCGCTCCCACTCACTGAGCCACTTCCGGGCCTCCATACATATTGGAGCTTTCCTGTCTCCAAATATCCCCCCAGGGTATCCCCCCCCAAACTGAAATGCAGCCCCCTTCTCCAACGCCCATCTTCCAAGACTTCAGTGTTCAGCCACCATCCCACCTCCCCCAGGAAGCCTTCTCTGACCCCCTCACCGGATCTTTGCCCCCCCGGATTGCTGAAGGCGCGATCAATCTCTGTGTTTCTCAAAAGACAAGGTCCCCCGAAGCAGCATCACATCTGTGATGACATAATGCCTGTGAAATCACCCAACTTTTTACCTGAGTGGATCTTGTCACCTTACCTAGAATATATGCTCCTTCCAAGCAGGAGTTCCCTGACATGCCTCAAGACATCGAGCCCAGGCCCAGCAAGTGCTTCCCTGCCCTTAATTTTTAAAATCCAGCTATGAATAGCAGCTGTGATTCATTTTTTTCCCCTTGCAAGCCGCTGCTGGAGCCATGGGTCTGGAAACAGCCTCTGCATTAGAGGAGATTAACCTTCAACTTCAAAACAAAAACAAACAACAACAACAACATCAACAAAATCAACAAACTAACCAAGACCTCATCTGCCTAAGGAGAAAATCTACAAGGAAATACACAGACAGGTTAACATGGTCTTGTTGGGTGATGGAGTCAGGAATGATATTTTCCAAATTTCTTGTTACATGATTTTATAACAGGAGAAGAAGCAAAGGCACAGGCTGATAATAAAGATAGCATGCACCAAAGAGAGAAAGCCCACGGGAGCAAGCCAGACAGAGCTAATTCCCAGGCCAGGACAGCCCGAGTGGCCACACTCGGGTGGGGTGTCAGGAGACTGGCTCAGAGGGGACACCTGCTTCCTCCAAAGGCCTGGGGGGTCTGAAGCAGAGGCCCAGGCCAGAGGTGGTGTCCCGCCCTGTGGGGTGAAGGCCACACACGCCCTGGGAAGGGAGGCGGTGGCCCCCGTTCACGGAGCCCAGTATTTCAAATAGATCTCAAACGCTGGGGAATTCAAGGCAGATCAAAGGATGCCCAACTCTATGCGGTAGGATGCAATTTATATATAGTCCTCATTTCCCCCAAGAGCTGGGAGAGGCAGGGGCAAAAGTCAGGTTTGAGAAGGTTTTAGATAACTCTTAAATAAGAGCTCCATAAATAGCCATTTTTAAAGGGAAACTAGGCTGTTCAGGGACAGAAGGAGGGTGATATCGGCAAAGACAAGCACGTTTGGCCTCCCGGTCCGCCTCAGGGTTCTGGGCTGGATGGGTGGGTGCCGGGGGCTGCATGCCGCGTGCCCTCACTGCCCACTCCCAGGCACCAGCCAGGCCCCGCCCCAAGGACGGCAGCTCCTCGGGACAGGACCAAAAGAGGCCCCCCCGCCCAACATCTGGCCTCGCCGCTGTTGGTAGGCCCTGTGCCCAGGCTTCAGCTCAGGCCCACCTCTGATCCCACTGTGATCAAACGTGTCAGCCTGGGCACTGAGCACCACCCCCTGACCCAGATCCTGGTGTTCTAGCTCCTAACCTGCCACCACCTGGCAGGGTGACCCTGGGCAGGGCAGGCCTCTGTAAATGAGCCAGATGAGAGGCTCTCTATGAATTCTTCGAGTTCTAATGCTTCGTCCCACTGCAAGGACACCCTGGTTTCCCGGAGGCCTGGGACTGAGGACCGAAGGGCTGCACACCCTGGAGAGGCTCTGCTCCAGCTGGCCGGCCCCAGCCAGCACCCACGAGGTCAGTGGCGACTAGAGGTGGGGAGCCAGCCCAGGTGGGGGCCACCTGACGGTGGAGCCGCTCCCCTGCCCAGGACGCCCAGTCCCCAGATGGTGGCCGCTCTCTGAGGAGGCTGTAAAGGGCTGGCTGTGCAGAAGGAGAAGTTTCTGAGCAGGAGGGAGATGAGAAAGGGGACACGTGTGTGTGAGGCTGTGTGTTTAAATGAGTGTGTGAGTGTGCACAGGTGTGTGAGCAGGAGTGAGTGTGTGTGGATGAGGGGAGCGTGTGAGTGGGTTGCATGAGTGTGTGGGTGGGTGAGGGTGTACACAATGTGTGTGTGTGTACTAGTGTGTGTGTGTATATGAGGGGAGTGTGTGCACGCACAAGCATGTGAGGGTAGTGAGGGTATGTGTATGTCAGTGTGCAAATATGTACAGGTGCGTGAGTGTGTACGGAGGGAGTGTGCATGTGCGTGGAAGGGGCCTGTGAATGTGTTTATGGATGTGTGTCGAAGGGATACATAATGTGTGTGTAAATGTGTTCCAGTGTGTGAGTGTGTCTGATAGGAGTGTGTAAAGATGTACACGTGGGTGTGGGTACGTACGTGAGTGTGTGGTTATGTACAAGTGTGAGTGTGTGGATAAATGTGTGAAGGTGCACACGCGTGTGGGTGTAGGTGTGACTGTGTACACGTGTGTGAGTGTGGACACGTGAGGGGACCGCGTGGTGTGTGTGGATGAGTGTGTGAGGGCATGCGCATGTGCACAAATCGCAGCGGAATCTTACTGGGTGGGAGAAAGGGAGATTCGTTTCGGGGAAGGTCTTACATACAAATAACTCTAGAAAACAGCTCTCCTCCCAGAAGTAACCCCGAATCTCTGCAGCCAGCCCCAAACACTAAGACGTCAGCCAGCGTGTCCCATGACACGTCTGAAGCCACCCATCCAAATCAAATTTATTTCCCCTCCCACCTGTTCCTCCACCTGTCTTACCCCTTGGGGTACACAGAACCCATCTGGACCCATGGCCAGGGCAGGGGCCTGGGAACCTTCCCAGGGTCACCCCTTGTTCCCTCTCTCTCTCTCTCTCTCTAGCACCCTTTCAGTCCAATCCTCCACCCACTTCTCTTGTTTCTGCCACCTCCCACCGACACCCCAGCCCCCTGTCTCAGCTGTGCCTGCGGCCCTCACGGTCCCTCCCTGGGCCACCACCGTACCCCTCACCCACCCCACCACCTACCTGGTGGGCCCCACCCTGCGCTCTCTGGGTGCCAGCCCGCCGGCTCGCAGAACTCTGCGGCTCCCACCACCTGCCTGCCTGCCTCCCTGGCCATAGGCACCTCCCTCGGCCACTGCTATTCCTGGGGAGCCCCCCGAGCTAAAAATCCTGGCCTCTCAGCTGCCCCCACGGCTAAAAATTCTCTGGGATACTGAACAATCACTCGACCTCCCTGTGTCCCAGAGAGAGACAACCCAGGCTGCCACACTGCCCACGATAGATGTGTTTGAAATAGTCAACTCGTTTCATGAATCAGATCCTATGTAAAAAAAGAATTACATGATGAACTTCATCTCTCTGAACATTTGAGTTTGGCCATATTATACTCGCTGTAAGTTAAGTTAAGCGCATCCTGGAGCACAGTGGAAAGAGCACAGACTTTGAGGCTGAATGGAGCTGGGTGTGGAGTCTGCAGATATCACACAGACATTCCAGCCGTGTGACGTAACTTCTCTGAACTTCTCAGTTTCCCCAACTCAGAAACGGGGCTGAAAATCTCCCCTTCATCGAGTTGGAGGAAGGTGGAATCATATAATGAATGCTGAATGCATTGCATATCTGACACAAAACAAGTGCTTACTATTAGCTTCCTTCTGTCGCCCTTTCTCCTGTCCTTGACCTACATCCACCAAATTACTTAGAATTCATTAGAGTTAGAAGTTGAGAAGAGTAAGGCAGCCAGTCGTTCATCACATTCACTGGACACATGTCTCTCAGCTCTGTTAAATTGTAGTGCGGCATGGGGAAAGGACTTGCAGACGAGACCACAGACCTGCTGAGCAATTTTGGAGGAATCACGCATAGCAGCAGAGGGCCAGACATTTCCGACCATGAATTGTGTTTAAATTTTCCCACAAGGAAAAAAGATGAAGTCTAGAAACTTTAAATTGGAATCTCAAACACCTTGACAAATTTTTAATGGGTTTCGAAATGGTTTGTGATCCCTTAAAAAGGGAAGGGGGAGCAAGAGGAGACTGACAATCACTAGGGGCCAGTAGAGTTCCCTAAAGAACGAGCCTTTCTGATGGGGTTACCTCGGCTGGGAGATGTAATGGATCTGATTTTCACCAGGCATCTGGCACATGGCACAAGGAGGCGTTCTAAAAATATTCCCTGCAATGAATGAATCAGAAAATGGAAGAAGACTGTTATAAAATGTTTGTAGATGAAATGAGAAATGTAGTCTGGGTAATAGATACTACACTCAGGTAAGCTGGCCCAGTGAGTGTTGGTTAATGTCAGCCTACAGGAAGTGGGGAAGGGAAGGCTGTCATCAGGGGCACACCAAAGATGTCAGTGCTTAGCCTTGGCCAGGTCCCCGTTTTCACCAACTACTTGACTGTAGATCTACCAGTCAGGCTTATCACGTCTGAATATACTCTAACCTGGGGGGGATAGACTTTTTTGCTGGGCTACACACTCTGGATTCCAATGACCCAGAAGCATGGACAAATCAACAAGGTGAAAGAACACGGGCAGAGATGAAGGAGCCAAGACAGTTCAAAAACGCCTGAAGGCTGGAGGGGAGGACTGCCTGATGGCACCCAAGTAAATGAGGTCAACAGAGGCCATGAACGTGACTCGAAAAGGCTAGCACGATCTTAACATCAGTAATTAAATTCATGACAGGGAGACCAGAGGAGGTGCTGTGCAGCACCCTAAAACCCCAGGAAGGTTCAGAACATCAGGGAATGCTGAGATTTGTCTTCAAACACCAGAAGGGCTGTTCCTTGGCAGAGGGAACACACGAATTCTATACAACACAAGAGGCTGGAGCTCGGGGTGAGCAAATAAAAATACAGGATGCCCAGTTACATTAGAATTTCAGGTAAGCAACAAATGGTTTTTAGTATAAATATGTCATGTGCAGTATTTGTAGAAGTATGTCACATGCAATACTTGGGACATACTTATACCAAAAAAAAAAAAAAAAAAAAGCCCTATTCATCGTCTATTTGTGATTCGAATTTAACTGAGCATCCTGTGTTTTATCTGGCCACCTAATGAAACTGGGGTTGGAGAGTAGAATGTAGAGGGAATATAAGTTTGCAAAAGCCCATGGCATGGAGGGTGTTCTCAAGGAGCAGCTGATCTAATAAATGAATTAGTCGAGAAGAACCAACCAGCAGGGAACAGATGCTTTCACAGGTATATACACGTGGCAAAACTCATCAGACTTTACACTTTAAATACATGCAGTTTATGGAGCATCACCTATACCTCGATAAGTCTTTCTGTAATAGAGGAGGAGACCTCCTGCAGAGAAAGCTAAGTCCAAAGCCTCCCGCTGGGAATCGAGGAAGGGTTTTGTGAATCTGCATCAGATTTGCGGTTTCCAATTCTTCTCTGGGTACATAGATCTCGCTGAGAGTCCTCCCTCCCCCCAACCCGCCCCACAAAGAGCAGACGAAGGCAGGCGGCCCCTCCCACAGTGCAAAACCCCCACTGTGGCGGGAGATGCGTGCTGTCAGCTAGACTCCGGGACCTGGATGTGCGTCCCGCCCCCCCATCCCCCCCACCCCTGCCTATTTGAGGAGCAGGAGGAGACACTTCCAAAACCTCCTCAACTCAAAGGCCCATGGCACCGGGAAGCCCCCTGGAGGGGCTTGAGCCTCGAAGGCTGATGCCGGTGGTTAGCAAGGGCAGCCCAGAAGGTGGTGGACGTCTCTTAAGGCTGGTTTAGTGGGAAGATGGCTGGAGAGAGGGAGAGCCAGCTGCCTTCGTGTGTTCCTTTGCTCCATCCTCTGACCCTGGCATGGCCCAGGAGGAACAAGGCCCTGAGTAGCTGGGTGACCATGGGCAAGTCACTTGGCCTGTCCAAAAGAGGATAAGGGTTTTGCTAAGTTCCTCTCATGCCTTCATGCTCTTGGATCTATTACAGAATGTAAATACATGGCATCTTCATTCTTAATTGAATGACACGGAGAGGTCAGAAAAATTCCGTAATAAGGAAACGGTGTCCTTGCGTGACGGCGGTGGCTGCAGAAATGGAGGTGGGGTGCAAGGCTGCGTGCCGCCCTGACTTCGGCTGGGATGTGGGCCGCTGACCTGCTGAGTTTGGTGTGGCCTGTCCAGCCGGCCGGCTGCTGGGAGACCCTGGGCCACACCGGGGCCAGCTTGGCAGGTAAAGTGGCTCCCCAGGTAACGGACCCACTGGCCCAGGACCTCTCCCTCAGACGGAGCCCGGAGGAGCACTGGGTGAGCCTTTGTCCTCACCTCTGCGCAGGGCTGAGTAGGGAGGGCCCTGGGGACCCGGGCCTGGGCTTCCTGTGCCCTCACCTGCCGCGTCACATGGCCCTGAGGCTCTCGGCCTGCATGCAAAGTCCCTCCATCCTTGCGGGAGGGCCAGGCCTCCCAGCATTTCCAGTACAAGACTTAGCTTTGATGGTGGCAATCTCTGCCTCTGGCAGCTTTGGCCTCGCTGTATCCCATCCCCATCCCCATTGAATCCCACCTGCCCATCTAGAACCTGCTCTCCCCAGTAGACCCAGAAGGGCTGAGTTGTAAATGCCTCCATGAGCCCTGATCCCGAGCCCTCACCAGCACATTTCATTCTAGCAGAAGACCAAGGAGGGAAAAATGCAAACAGAGAAAACAGGATTTGGCCCTCAGGAGCACGGTGACAGGGCTGCTGAAAGCTGGCACAATTCAGGCTGTGTTCAGACCTAGGAAGACGACAGAGCATCCCCGACAGACTGTCTGACTCGGCCCACCACACTAAGAGGCACATTGACGCGTCAGGGAATGTTCTGAACAGCTGGGGACTTGTGAGAACAGGGAGGCGTTCTGACTGCAGAGAAACGACAGTGCATAGGCAAGGTTCTTCCCCCATTTCTGCGGGTCACACAATCTTACAAACTGCCCATTAACAGACCGAGGGTCCCCGTTCGATCTGAGCCTGTCAGAGAGGGGACGAAGGCCATAACAGCACTCTTTTAACAGGCCAGGAAGAAGCCATTGGAGTCCCTAATGAAGCCACATCTATTCACCGGGAACCTGCTGGGTGCCCAGCCCCTCTCCCAGGGAACACAGAGAAGTGAGCAGTCAGGGCCCTGCCCTCAATGTACTGGCCAAGCCCAAGTACAAAGAAGGCACCCAGAGACTGCCCATATGGTCCAAGCAAGAGGCTCAGAAGAGAGGAGCCGACGAGAGGGGTGATCAAGGAGGGTCAGAAAGGCCCAGCCCATTTTTAGAAGTCTGAGCTAGAGAGGGACACCAGGACATCCAAGCCCCGGGAAATGAAACCAGGGGAAGGCTAGGAGGTGGGGTGAGCGTCCAGACGTGAGCATGGGGTGCTCTCTCTGAGAGTCAGAGTGTCCAACACCGAGGGCCTGAAGATCAGAACAGCCAGGGTCTGGTCCCATATCTGCATTCCACTAACCCGGTGGCTCAGTTTACTCATCTGTAAAGTGGGTTGCTTGCCCCGATCACCTTTCAGGGTGGTGTACACAAAAGTGCTTTGGAAAAGCCAATCACAATGTAGAATACAAGGGCTCAGCATCAGGGAATTGGAGAGAAAACCAGAGAAACAGTCCAAGATGAGACAGAAGAACAAGAGTAGATCCTGGACAAGAAAGGAGGTGAGTTGATGAGTGCCTGTTGAATCTGGAACAATCTAAGCGTGTGCCCTTGTCTGCTGTTAATGAGGGCGTCACCCTAGTCCACTATGATTAGCTATTGCGTGAGCCATTTCCGGTCTCTGCATCTCAGTTTCCTCACCTGTAAAATGAGATGCCTTCTGTTTTATAACAGTCCATGATTCTGGAGCTCTCCAGGAGTCCTCCAACGGCGAGAATGGGAAGAGCCAATATTTGCCTCTAGGACTGGCTAGGACTGGTCTGAAGCAGCATGGGACACTGTCATTGCCAGCTGACCCTTCCTTTTGTTGCCTCCCCTTCCCTGCCTGTCAAAGCCTGTCCATCCTGTGTCCCAGTGCCCCCCAGACTCTGTTCTCTGCCTCTAGTCAGCAACCACAGCACATTAGGTAACCAGATAAAACAGGCTTTTCCTGGGGAGTCACATGTCTTTGCCCAGTTCAAGTGCACACATTCCCAGGAGGCCTCGCTGCCTGGCCCAGTCTAGCGAGGAGTATTTGATGGAAAAGGGCATCTCAGTTCTACCATCCATTCCCGCATGCCCCTGGGCAAATGCTTCTTTTCAGGAGTTCCTTTGTCCCCATCCAGGAAATGGGCGCAGCTATCCCTGCTCAGCCAATATAATAGGGCAAAAGGGAGTTGTGGGGAAAACCCTGTAGTTGAAGGTATTTCACAATCAAAATACATGGAAGCGTAGTAAGCACCCACCCCACCCAAGAGCATCAAGCAGAGGAGCGGGGCCACGGCATCTGGGGTATTTGGCCTCTCCTGCCATGGGCACCGGAGACCGCGACGGCAGGTATCAGGCTACTGGTCTCCACGGAGCTCCAGCGCTGGACTGTGTGCTCTGGGTCACACAGATCACACAACGATCCGCGTCCAACGATCACAGTGGACCCCCACCATTCCAGACCCGCCAGCCCACTGTGCCACCACAGCTCACGCTCTTCTCCAAGATTTCCCCACCCGCCCTTGCTGTCCCCCAGCCCCGGTGTCCCGGCTGCACGATCTGACTGTCCATCCCTGCTGGCTAGCAGTCTCACCTGTGCCGCGTTCTTGTCCCCACTCACAAGGGGACCTTGGAGACGAAGGGCTGCCTTTCTTCTCCGGGCCATCCACAGCTGCTGGCAAAGGCTCAGGCCACCACATGCACACTCAACATATAACACCTGGTCTCCTGGTATTTGTTCTTCCTTCTACCTGTCCCCTCTCTCCCACCCTGCCACCTCCCCGTGACCTCACACACACTCACACACACACACACACCCCTGCCACTTCTCCATAACCACACACACACACACACACACCTGCCTCCTCCCTGTAACCACACACACCTGCCTCCTCCCTGTGACCACACACACACACACACACACCCACACATTCCACAAAGCCTGACCTAAGTGACTGATATGGTAATCTCCACTCTCAGTCACCACCAAGAAACCACACACACCGGCCTGATTTACTTCCCAATCTGGAAGGAATCCCACTTTACCTCCTGCCCTAGGCCCTACTCCTGAGATGTGGGTGGAGATGAGAGGGAGGACTGATATCTCATTAAGACCCCTTCCTTCCTCCTCCAAGCTGGAGAGCAGGAAGAGGGGACGCCTCAGGCACAGGCCCGCTCGGCCAAACGAAGCCGGGACTCCGGGCCTGCCCGGGGGAGGCTAACCTCGTTGACTCCTGGCAGAAGGCAGCTTCCTGTTTCTAAGAATCTGGGGCTTTGAAAGTCTGTCCCATCCCGGCTGCCCTTACACAGACAGCATTGTGGTAAATCTCGTGCACAGTCTCAGATTTCCCTTCCAAAGCTCTGAGGCTTTCAAAGGAAAAGGGAAGCCAGCAGGCTGCCGAGACACCCGCTGGATTTGGCTAAACTGAACCACTTGGAAAAATCAGCAGAAAATCCACCCAACCCACATGGTGCCGAGAACTTGGGAAGAGTTTCCAGAGACCCGGGCCTCTGCATGCCCTTCCTTGGGTGGCCCAGGCTGTCGCGACATGGGTGTGGTTTATAAGGCCAGCACTTCCGAGGCTGGATGGATGCCTTCTCAGTCACGTCCCCCATGAGTCACGTCCAGCCCTCGGTCTGTGGTGGAGACCTGGGCAGATCTGACTCTCAGAGTAAGTAGGGCTAAGCTCAATAGACAGCAGGGACAGAACAAAGACCACTGAAATCAGGTTATGTGATTTCAGTGAGGTGAATTCGTTGAATTAATCTCACGCTCAACAACTGAGAACCTACTGTGTGTCAGGCACATGCTAGATGCTCAGAACTCAGGGGTGAACAGAGGCCATATCCTCAAGGAGCTCGCCATCCGGAGGGGTGACAGGAGATCTGCTCTGCCTCCAGGCAGCCACAATTTCTCTGCAGAAGCCTGAACCTGCTGACATTTCCCTTTCCTCTCTCACTAGCAGGGCCTGGGCTTCCCGTGGCCTTCCAGAAAGCCAGATGAACTCTCTGAGAGAAAGAACACAAAAAAGGCCTCAGCTGTCCCCTCTCTTACACTGTGACTCTGCAGTCACTCCATTAGAGGCAGAGTCTATGTCCGCACCCTAGAATCTGGGCTGGCTCTGTGACTTGGGGCCGATAGAATGAGGCAGAAGTGACTGTTCTAGTTGCAAGCCTAGGCCTCACAGGGCCCTGCACATTTCCTTTTCCGTTTCCCTCTCTCGGATTCCTGCCCCACTATGTGAGCAAGTTAAAACTAACCTCCCGCACAATGAGACCAAACGGAACAGAGCCAGGACAGCCCCGGTGGCCAGGCAGGAGCACAGACATGGGACAGAGCCCAGCCAAGGGCAGCAAACCGCACGCGCACACGTGGGCCTCCCTGAGACTTCATGAGGCCGGGTGCACTGCGGGGGAATCGCGAGCTCCAGCAAATGATTCCGGTGCGCGGCTACTGGTGTTGGGCGACTTAGTACGCAGCGTGATTGCGGCACTCGAGATCGACACAAGGTCCAAAGCTAGCCAGCCCCACTGCAGAAGGAAAGTAGGTTTACCACTCGGCTACTTCTTCCCATCCCTGCCTGGCCCCAGAAAGCCTCTGAAGGAAGAGAATTCAGGGCTGGGACCCTTGCAGTGAACCTGTTAGCTCACTTTTCTCACACCCAAAACTTGAGCATTTTCCCAGGTGACCCCTGGCTCCTTGGAGCTTCAGAGAGTGAACAAGATCTCATCTCACCCTCCTGCAGCAGGAATCATGGCTAGAATCACGGTTAAAGTCATTGACTTTGGGGCACCTGGGTGGCTCAGTCAGTTAATCGCCTGACTCTTGATTTCGGCTCAGGTCATGATCTCACGGTTCATCAGTTAGAGCTCTGCATCGGGCTTTGCACTGACAGTGCAGAGCCTGCTTGGGATTCTCTCTCTCCTTCTCTCTCTGCCCCTCCCCTGCTCGGTCTCTCTCTCTCTCTCTCTCTCTCTCTGTCTGTCTCTCAAAAACTAAACTGAAAAAAATTAGAAAGCAATAAAATCGACTTTGGTGTCAGCAGACTCAGGTTTGGGTCCTGGCTTTGCCATTGACCAGCTGCAGAAATGTTGCTTAACTCAGCCTCAGTGAATTCATCTGTAAAGTGGAGGTGATCATCCAAGTTGGTCCCTCAAGGGGCTACGTGTGATGATATGTAAAGCCACAAGTTGTCAAGTGGAGGCGGTCTAGCCCCTCAGGGGACGCTTGGCAATATCTGGAGACATTTTTAGTTGTCACAAAGTTGGGACAGGTTCTGCTTACTGGCATCCAGTAGGAGAGGCCAAGGATGTTGGAAAACATCTTAATGATGCCCCCGGGGTAGCCCCCACTATAAGGAATTATGCAGCCCCAAATGTCAACAGTGAAACCCCAAGGTGTCCAGCCCCAGTCCCTGCACACACCGAACAGCAGTGGAGATGGTCACACAGCCCCTGGGGAAGCGGGGCCCAAGGTCCCCTGTATTCCTGGGACGTTCCTGGCAAAGCGGCAGGAGCAAATTCGGTGCAGATGATAGTTATCTCACCTTCCATCTTTGAGTTCGTCTACCCCGTGTGTCTGTAACATGGGATCCCAGCCAGTCTGGATGGAGTTTAGGTTTCAGCTTGAGTTCCAACGGGGGGAGGACATTTCTGAGTTTCTGGCCATCTGTGACCAAAAGGTAGCTATCTTCACAAACTGAGAGGTTGTGCATGGGATTTATAGCACTCTTGAGCAAAGTCCCACATGAAAGTTAATGTTAACTGAATGTTGCGGGTTCCCAGAGATACCTCGTACGCTCTGCTAGAGCATCTGTTTTTAAAGAACTAGTCTGGAATGAAATACACTGGAATCTTCCTTTGCTGATTAAGAAGGCCTTTGGCTCCTGCAGGAATAATCGTGGGACCACTTATTAGGATCCACAGTTGTCCTTGCACAGGGTCAGGGACGTGAAGGGAAAACTCTGCCTCCGGGGACTCCTGCTTTCTGGATTTGGGTGGGCTACGGAGGGTCCATTAAACCCCAAATAGAAGTAAGTAGGAAAACGCCCCCAGGATAGTTAGTTGTGGATACACGTCGAGCCACCTGAGAGACTGCATTCTATCTGATCAATCTGAAGCCTCCCCCACTGTAACCATGTGAGGAGATGAGCTGGGAGCCGAATGGGGAAGTGGATGGGGGGGGGGGGTGCGGGGAAGGATGGGGACTCAGGACCCCCCACGGAAGTGAAAGTCTGGAAGAGTCATTAGGGTGTCAGCCAGCAGACAGAGGGAAGGGGAGAGCCCTTCCCAGCAGAGACCAATCCAATGTCAGAGACACCGGGCAGGCCAGAAGGAAGGAGCCCTCTCGGTGTGGGGCAGTGAGCTGGTGTGGGGGGCTGGGACACACGAAGGATGCCAGGTCAGGGCCCGGAAAGATGACCTCCTGTGGTGAAATCAGGACATGCACTTGATCACCTGAGGTTCATATTCTCACCCCATTTAGAGTCTGTCTTTCTGCAGGAGCCCCTTCATCATGTCAACATCCCTAGTCATTTGCACCTAAGTGAGAAGAAGGTTCTGGAGGAAGGAAATGAGTGCGAGTCTGGTTTGCAGCAGGGTGTGCCCTCCCCATGCCCTGGGGATGCTTCTAGGCAGCAGAAAGCTACAGGGAAAGGTGGGGGCACCTAAGGCCACTCTCCCCGCCTCCCATAATGCCTGGAGCCAGCGCCTGGAGACGCCTACAACCCCACCAGGCGGCAGGCACCGTATCTTTTCTAAGCCTTGCACCAACCAAGATTCAGAAGCTTAACTAACAGCACAGCTAGCGGGTGGCAGAGACAGGCTTTGAACCCAGGTCTGTCAGACTCCAGAGCCCTTCCAGTTTCCAAACTGCAAGTCTACCCTGTTTTCTACTTACTGGGCCATTGCCCTATAGACCTCTGCAGAGTAGCTGACGCTCCCAGGAATTGGGAAATGGTTTCACTGGGTGGGAGGTTTTAGAACCTGCAGGTCACATCAGGGTTCGACAATCACTTGGAGTGGGGTGACAGCAGGTCTGAGACCTCACACTTGGGTGAATTCAACAGCACACGGGCCAGCTCCAGTCCTACCCGGTGGGTAGAGGAGGGGCCCGTGGGGGGCAGGGCATGAGGCCACCACGGAAGGAGGAAGCCTCCCAGCTCTGAGGACTGTGTTTCTAAAACCCTGGGGAGAAGGGAGAACAGGGCGCCCTGGGGACTGCCCTCTGGAAGGCTCTGGTTAGGCATCCTACCTCCTAGAGAGAGCTGTCGGCAAGGAGGAAGGTCACCTGGTCAGGTGCTGCCTGGCCAATGGCCCGGGGCCCCGGGGCAGCCCTGTCACTGGCAGAAGGCCCGCCACAGCCCAGAGCTGTCTGAGAAGATTCATACCGTGAAGTGCTCCTCAAATTTAACTGGATGTTGTCAGAATGAAACCAGTGGGCATATCCTCTTGACAAATATGAGAATTCATAACACGGTGCCCTTTTGTGCTTCTGCTTTTAAATTCAGAGGCACAATTTAAGCAAACCTGACCCATGAAAAATCTGAATCTGTGAGGCCGACAGAGAGGACGTAGCTCCCTGCGTTGGAAAGGGCTCATCCTGTGCCCTTGCTGTGCGGCAGGGGGGTGAGTTTGGGGGCCCCTGGGTCTCTGTGCCAGTGATGTAAGGAAGCTGCTTCGGGGATTCCATTTTCCCTCGAGCTCTCAGGGAGCTCGAACATGGCGGTTCTCAGTTCCTGGGGCTGGACCCAGATGGAAACAGGAACCAGGAGTCACCACCTAAAGGCCAGGGCCATGCATCTCGCTGCACTTCAGCTCCACGGAGGCTCCCTGCTCTCCTGCTCACGGCGTGATGATGCTGGGGGCTGTTCCTCACATAGGCCCCGTCCCAAGCTGGGTGCCCGGCAGGGGCATAACAGAGTATTGAATCGAGGGCCCTGGCGCTCAGAAGGGAGAGAACAAAGTGGCCAGGGACAGTGTCTCCATCAGCCCCGAGGCTGCCCCGGCACCTGCCCGCTCATCCCGTGGGTCCTCCCCTGTGAACTGACCCAGCCCCCTACGCACGGGCTCCCTCGGGCAGCTTCTGCCAAGTCTGTGTTCACGGGCCCAGCAGGACAGAGCTATGGCCACAGACGGCTTCGCATGTGCCAAGGGTGGCTTTCAGGACCTAGCAAACAATACCATACTGAGTGTTGTCCCCTCCCACCAAGTATGGTCAACAAGGGACAGCAGGAGGGCACTGAGGGCCCTATTGTGGGGTGGACACATTAGGGAATGGGAGGGCCATTCCCGGCAGCAAGGAGTCCCTGGCTGAACCCAGTCAGATGCCCCACTGAGCGATCAGGAAGGAGAGAGGTGAGCGCGGGCCCATGTGAGCCCAGCCTCGTTAGGGAAGAGGCAGGCTGAAGGTGAAGTCCAGTGAGGTGAGAGGCTGAGAGGGCAATGGCGTGGAGGCAGGAACGAAAGGAGGAATGTGTGTATGTGTGGGTGCGGGTGTGGGTGTGGGTGTGGTGTACGTGGGTGGGGGGCAGGTGTGTGTTGGGGGCCAGGCTGGCGGAGGGAAGTGAGCAGCGGACACTGTTGGAGATGGACGCGGCCGGGCCCGCAGCCGGGTGGCCCCAGTCGGTGCTGTGCAAACTTATTTTAAACTCCAACAGACCAAACGGGGCCGCTTAGGTCGCAGGGCAGGTGGGAGAGTCGGGCTGCGCCAGCCACCTCTGCCCCCCTGCGGGGCCTGCCCAGGAGGCTCCCGGGAGCCCCGTGTCTCCCCAGGGCACAGGAGGGGACGCACGGAGTAGGTTCAATACACGTCGCACGTGAAGACACCGGGGCTGGAGTAACGGCAGCAACATGAGTGCCGTCGTTTCTGAGAGCGTGAGCTCGCGGTGAGCCTCGTCTTTCTTTACCCCTCACGACCCGCGGGCACGGCCGTGTCATTCCCCAACAGAGACACAGCCCGCAGCGCGGAGCAGGGACCCGACTTGCTCCAGGATCCATGGCGCTACGAAGGCGCGAAGTCTAGAGCCCCAGTCTCCCGCCTCCAGACTAAAGAATGTAACTCACGTGAAACACACCCCACGAGGAAGTGCTAGTGAGCGGCGAGCTGGAAATGACCAAGGAGCGTCGGTCCCCCCACTGAGGGAGCCACGACCGGCCCCGTGTTTTGTCCTCGGCCCTGTGAGGCAGCAGCTCTCGTCCGCAGCCCCCCAGCCGGCAAAAGCAGATTCAAAGCCAGCCCGTCACGCTTGGAGACCGTTATGGAACGTGAAGTGTGCACATTGTGCTCACTGCTTTCAAGAATTCCAGCGACGGCTCTCATGAACAGCAAGTCAGTCAAAATCCCCCTGCAAGCAATAATCTGCCATTCACCGTGGGCTCCCTAAATGATTCATAGCCATCATCTGGTTTGATCCCCACACCGCTGTGAGGCATCATATGCCCATTCCACAGATGAGGCAAACGAGCTACCAAGACCGAGGGCTCCCGGCTCAGCAGTGATGCAACAGGAACCTGAGCCCAGGCTAGCCTGGAATTCTGAGTCCCGTTCTCCCGCCTTTCCTTCGTCTCTCCTTAAGTGCTTAAGTCCACACCAGAAGTGCTCGTGAATGGGGGCGGATGGATTCATCGTCCTATAGTGAAAAAAATAGAAGAAACTGGCCTATTTCCATCCCTCAGAGAAGGGTTAGTGTTCCGTTTCACAGGAAGCCAGAAGTCCACAAGCTTTAAAATCAAGCTCCACTGAAAATAGAATCTATATGCCAGAGCCTTGTGAAACCAGCCCCACCACCTGAGGACACAGACGCAGTGACCCGGCTCCAACCTCTGTCACTTGCCGTCAGACCAGTGATGGCGAACGCAGTTGGTTTCCTAAGAGACCCCCACCCTGGCTGAATCTCCCCCTATGCCCCATTCCTATGCCAAGTCCACCCTAAGGGGCGTGGGGGGGCAGGAAGAAGAAAGAATCATAGGGTCTGGCAATGTTAGGGAAGGCTAGGGGGCTTAATCCCAGGGGAGAAAGACAGGGGAGAGTTACACTATCCCTCCCTCCACCAGCTGTGGGCGTCTAACTGGGTGGCTCCTGTCCACCCCACCTCCCTTTCTGTGCCTCCAGAATGAAGGGCTTGAACCAGATGACTCTGACATGCTCTGCTTCCTATACATAGTATGTGTCTGTCCCAGGGAAAATGTATCTAGAGCATTTAGAATTTACAGTGACGTTTCATTTATCAGCCTTGTTGAGAAAGATTCACATAAGTGAATTTTCCCCGTGACACAAACTTACCCATTGAATCCCCATCATTTAGTATGGAAATCTTTCCTAAATGCTCACTTAGTTTCCTAGTTCCTTCTAGTGGCTAAATATAACGTATCCTCCCCTATTTCCTAGTGGTCAGAATTACCCAGTGGTGAGTTGTGATAAGGATGAGGGTGTACACAGTTGTCCCCGTGATAGGTTCTGCCGTCCCCAAGCCTGTCCTTCCCCGTCCAACTGGTTGCTTTCGATCTATTGTTGACTGGGCACCAAGACTGGTAGAGCTCTTTGTAAACTAAGAGTCAATAAACTATGAGAGAAATCTAAGACCCTATGCCCCAGAGTTAAGCACGTGAGCTCCATGAATGCTATTTCAGTGTTTTGTGCCTTTTTTTTTCTTTTTTTATCTCTGTGTCCTTAGATCTGTTTTTGACCGCCCCTAAGTGGGGTGTTAAATTTTCACACCCACCTCCTCCACACAAACATGTCTCTGGGTTCTCCAGGTTTACCCCTCACTCTGGGGAAATGACATTTTCTTTGATTCATCCTAAAACCACCTTCCAAAAGAGCCACTTTTTCATGACTCGGATCTGGTGAGCAGGCTGTTGCCCACCCCACCACCCACGCCCACCTGAGGAGCCGACACCCCCAGAGCAAAACGAAGCCATGAAGTCAATGACCCCCGCAGACCCCAACTGAGGGCAATGCCAATTAGTGCCAACCCGCATCCTCCTGTGTCCTTGTTCATGGCTGAGGCAGACCCTGAAACCAGAGTGCAGGCATCTTGCCCCCCCCCCCCCCCCGCCGTGTCTTTCTGCTCATCTCGCAGGTCCCAAAGTGTGTTTTAGGAACACATTGTGCGGCAGGACTCAGCGGCTTGTATGTCGCTGAAAGGGTCCTAAGACCAAATGCATCCAGGAAACAGGGGTAAAAGAAAAGTTCCCGGATATTCAAGCTTGTAACGTAACAGGTGAGTGGTGAATCTTCCAGGTAGAGGGGACGTTGCATACAGGCTATGTCAAACTTACCCAGCCAGGACCCAAGTGTCCCTTGACAAGGCCACCTTATCATGCAGCTACCCTCCTTCACCTCCCCGCAATAATTCCAAATAACCATCGAGCAAGCCTTTCTCAGCCTCCTGGTCCTCATGGGGCAAATGCGGGAGTTCATCTAGATTGGGAATGGCAAGGAGGCATGCGTGGGACGCTAAGTGGTGCATACGTGGCAGGTGCCAACAAGAATCTGGGAACATCCCGGGCTGCCGTGCGGTCGGAAGAATTCTAAAGCTGTCTCCAGGCTCAGGAGGAATACCCACCTGGCCACCAAGGATGTCTGCCCCCACCCCAGGAGCTGGGCTGGCAGCCGGCGTGCCCCCTATTGGCTGTCCCTGTAACTAGAACCTAAGGACACCTAAGAGTCTGTTTTGGGGGCACCTGAACTTGGGATTTCAGAAGCCCTCACTGGCAGAGACTGGAAGCCTCTCCAGTCACGGAGGCCGCCTGGGGTTTCTGTCTGTTCCCATTTGGTGGGTCCCTGCACCCCTCACTCAACCTGCTCGCTCAGCTCCAGACCTCCTCCTGTTCTGATGTCCTTCCTTCCCACCTTCGGGGGACCCGCACTCGGGTGGAGTTGGAAGCACACAGTTTCCACGTTTTACACAGCCTCAAGAGGACCTAGCACAAGTCTCTCCGCTAGAAGCCCTGAATACTGCAAGTCCTATACAAATGCCCTGTCCGCAGAGGTAAGCGCTATTTTCATGCCAGACTCACTCCCAAAGCCTCCACTGTCTTGAGGAGAGCTGCTTCCCCAACTTCAGGGTAGCCCCCGGGGACACTGGAATCATGGCACTGAGGTCAGAGGGAGCAACTTGGTTTAATGCAGGAGCTTATTTTAATTTCCCACACCCACTGTGGAACTCTCCAGAGGTGGGTTCTGGTAATCTTTTTCACATGTGCCCTGGCTGGACACTGAAGTTGAGAACCACAGTCATCAAGAAACTTGTCTGCTGAGCTGGCCAGACCAGAGCCCTGCGCTAAAAAGGCACATCAGGGGGCGCCTGGGTGGCTCAGTCGGTTGAGCGTCCGACTTTGGCTCAGGTCATGATCTCGTGGTTGTGAGTTTGAGCCCCCGTGTCGACAGAGCCTGGAGCCTGCTTCAGGTACCGTGTCTCCCTCTCTCTGCCTCTCCCCACCTCACACTCTGTCTTTCTCTCAAAAATAAATAAACATTAAAAAAAATTTTTTTAAGGCACATCAGGACCTCACTGCAGTGAGACCACCAGAAATCACTGTTTCTCTGACCTGACCCACTCTTCCTTGGGGATTTTGCGAGAAATGAATTAGATGAGATGTGTTTGCAAAATGCCTGGTCAACACCAGCACCCAACAGTACCCATAAACATCAGTGTCCTTGCTCCCCTCGGCTAGTGCTTAGCTGCTCTGTTGTTTCTCAAGCCCTGCTCACCATGCCAAAGGTTCTAGAAATTGGAAGGTGGAGGGCTCCCAAAAACCGGTCTGCTGGGGGTGGAAGGCAGGAGGAAGTGGTAGGAAGGGAAAACGAAATCTTCCTCTGAGAGCTTCATGCCCAGGCTTTCACTCTACACCTGGATCTTTCTATCTACAGAAAAGACAATCTCCACTTAACTGACGGCAGCTAGGGACAAGGAACAGGTTTGTTTTTGTTCACCGCTACCTACATGCTTGGCTCTTAGTAATTATCTATTGGATGGATGGATGGAAGGATGGATGGAAGGATAGATGGAGGGATGGATGGATGCATCTGGGGTCAAGTCATAAGATGCCACAGAAAGAGAGTTGGATTCTTGTTCTGGCCCCAACACTTGCTGGCCTTGGAAGAAAATTGATATTAACCCCACTGAGCCACTGCTTCTTGTCAAATAATGATGGTTATATCTGTCCTGACCTCATCATAGCAGGATGACTACATATATGGTGGCTATTTGGTAAAACACCAGATCATACAAATGCCAGAGGTGATGATGATGACAGTGACAGTGTGGTTGATTCAAGAGGAGTCAGAGTCCACAGGCCCTCGTATGTGGATAGGGGGACTCATTCAGCTTTTGCCTCTCCAGCGTGGGCACCGAGGCAGCCAGGAGAAGGAGGACAACCTGTGGGAGCCCATTTCTTTCTCACCCATGAGAACATTCCCCCCCGAACTGATGGGCCAAGGCATTTGCTGCCAAGGCCCATGAGGCTGTGGGTGGAGCCCAATACCTCCTTTTGGCAAACCAACCAAGAGGAAGGCCCAGATGGCCTGGAAGCTTCCTCCATAGACACGGGGTCTATGTCACCAGAGCCCCAGAGCTGGCAGACACCATCATGATGTCATCCAGCCCTCTCCTCTCAGTTTATGGGGATTCTATGACAGTCTTCTTGGCACGTATTCATAAAAACAACTCCTCCAGCCCCAGGCCCTTCTCTGGGCTCAGCTGAGCCCAGCTGAAACATCTGTCACTTACAGGGGGCGGGGGGAGAAATCACTTTTCCAGGTCAAAGGCAAACACTGATTTATTCATTAATTACCTCCAGGGGGTCCTGCCAAAACCATAAGAGAGGAGCAAGAGGCTGGGTTGGGGGAGTGGCAGAGAACCTCTGGAAGGAGGTAGTGGGCTCCCAGTTCACACTCCAGAGGGTCAAAGGTGACATGTTCAGATGAAGGGCTCTGGGGCTTGTATTTAGGTTTTCTCTCTGTGCCTTTCCTTGTTCCTCCTTTCACCCATCAGCAGAGAGGAGAAAATCTGGGAATTTAGAAGCTCCAGGCATGGTTCTCTGTCCAGTAGGGTCATCAGAGCCAACATGGAAAGCTCCCAGTCTTGGGCTCAACATCCTTGTACATCACCTTGCTCTTTAGAACCTCTTTCTGTGTTCGTGAGCATGCACACAAGTTCCTAGTTCCCAGAGCACCTCCAGACAAGACGATCTGTCATCAGTCACTTACGCCCAGCTGTGAAGATGCACCCCCCCCCACTCCCATCTCCCAAAAGAATGTACAACATCTTGGCCTGGCCCTCTGTAAGTCTCATTTCTGTGCAATTTGATTTTGGGCCCAGGAAGAAGCCCTGTAACTCATGAGGTAGAATGGGCTTCTCCTGGCCCCTGACATCACATCACCTGGGCAACCATAGTCTCCAACTCAAGAGACAAGAGCTGGCACCAGTATGGGGAGTAGGATCTCAGAGGACAGATGCCACTGGTGGTTGGACTATCTCCCATCGAGACTTCAAAAGGTTTGCCAACCAAGAGGTTGAAGGGGGCTCTGGAGACTACTCTGGAAATCTCCGAGGGGGAGGGAATGGGGCCGTTACATGTAGATGTGCTGTCTGTGCCAAACACAAAGATGTCCCGCAAAGGGGGGAGTAGGACCGAAGCAGCAGTGGGTGCAGCCTGGCTTTGACCACATCTGCCAGCAGGGAGGGTAGCCATTTTCTAATTCACGCAAAGGTGCAGAACAGGCTAGCCTTGGCCCCAAGTGGAAAGACGTGAAAGGTAGAGACGGACCCCTTTTCTATCAGAAAGCCGTGCTCCTTCAGAGCTCCTGAGTGAGTGGGCTCGCTTTCATGGGAGGTGCTGCATGTGGGCCTGTGTGGTGGGGCAGGAATAGGCGAATATATGTCCGTGGGAAAAACTCAAGGAAAGAGCAATGCATTTGGGAGAGTAGAAAATAAGGGCAGAGTTCTTTGAGGAAAGAAGAGGCTTTCAAGGCCCAGTTCTTGGCAGATCCCTAAAGGAGAGGGGCCCTGTGGTAAGGGAGTGGAACCCCACACATACACGCACACCAGCCTGCAGGAAGGTCCCCAGGAAGACTGGGTGCCCACAGGGGGTCCCCATGAGCTCTTGGGCATCTCCAGAGCCTCTTGGATTCATGTCCATCATAAAGTGTCCAGTCCAGGTTGTTCTAATAACCAGAATGGAATGTTCTAGAAGGGAGGGGTCAATCAAGTAGGTGGAATGGGACCAGCAGAGGGGGACAGTGACCTTAGATGGTTAAAAAAAAAAAAATCCTCTGTGCTGTCTCTGTCTTGGGCTCTCTCTGGCTGGAATCCCTTAGTTTTACCTCCTGCTTATTTCTGCCTGCTATTAAGGAAAATACCCAAAACTTTGAAATAAGGCAAAAAAGAGACTACATCCTTTCAAAGTCATACTAGAACACTAACGGCCCTGCCTGGGAGTCATCTGGCTTTCTGGAACAAGGTAACTTTACCTGACTTACTGGTTACTACTGAGAGAACCCAGTCTCCGTAAAGTTAGATTATCCAAGGTAAGGTGCAAATGATTTTTGGTCAATGGAGAATACCAGTTTTGTATCTAATTTAGCAATCTTATTCCGGCATTCTTTTTTTTGCCTCCCCATTAATGTGTGTGTGTGTGTGTGTGTGTGTGTGTGTGTGTCCTGCTGATTCCCTCATTAACAACTTAAATATATCTCTGACTTGTGCTCACCATATATTTGTAGGAGAATTACACTGTTCACCATTTTAAAAATCTGACTTTGACGCTGTCTCAGCCTGACCCTCTGTCTTCAGCCCCAACACCAACCGCTTCCCACAGCTCCGGGGTGCTGACCGTGGCCCGCTCTCGCACAGCCATCCCTGTGCGGGGCCCTGGGCTCGACCTCGGCCTAACAGGGGAGAGGACACAGGGCACGACGGAGGGCCACGATCAGGCCGTGCTGGTCAGCCAGCCTGGAGTGTGCGTGAGGTTCCAGCCCCGGGGGGGCCATGAGGGGCAGACAGCTCAGCTCTGCCCAGTTCTGCTGCCTCTTCACCGGGAGGGAAGCCTCGGGCCGGCCCTGGCACTCTGTGAGCCCCTCTCCCTGCACACAGAGGAAACACGGCTCCGGGGGCTGTGGCAGCCTAGGCCATAGACGAGCACGGTTAGAAGAACTGGAAACTCAGGATACAAAAGTGTTAGCATAACCTGCAGGATTCTAGGCATGAGCAGGGTTTCACCTTCAGTGGGTAGGTAATACAAACGACGGGACGATAAGAGACTGACCCTAGATGAATGCATTACTATTAAAACATTAACTGGCACACAAGGGAAGGGATTCCTCTTTGTAAAAATAAAAACTCACATCTCTGAATGCCACAGGCTTGCAGAAACCCAGATGCCGTGGGGGCCGTGCCGGGGGCTCTGTGCTTTGCAGTACGTCTGAGGCCGAGAGCCAGGGAGAAGCACATCTCTCCATAAAGACCTTCTCTCTGGGGGTCCCTGAAATTCCATCACTAACGTTTTGCTCCTAAGAGTCTTAAAAGATGTGCTTTTTCCCTTCAGGAGGGCTCTGCGGAAATAGGAGGACGTTGAGAGGGGCCAAACGTTGATGCAGCTGAGAGCCCTGGGAGCCCCGACGAGGGACAGGCTGCACCCGGTGACTGCGGGGACAGAAGGCCCTGGCAGGAGGGAGGGGGCGGAAAAGCAGAGCACTGCCCTGGCACGGGCCACTGCTTCCTGTGGCTGGGTCTGCCGCTATGGCCCGAGCTGGGGGAGCCTAGCTCATCAGAGACCAGAGCCGGAGCGGCAAATCTGGACGGACCCTGGCTTTGGCTGCAGACAACAGAGAATGTGCTAGGCCTTATCTCCGAGCCAGGCTGGAAGTAACAACAATCCCTCCTTCTTCAGGACGACTCTGCTTCCCTTCTCTCGTTCCATGGGGGATGGCAGAGTGAGGGCATTGTCCCCATTTTACGGATGGGGAGACTGAGACCTAGGAAAGTGTTGAGCCCGGGCTTTGCCACACTCCCACACGTGGCCAGAGGAACCCGAGGATCGAGGATGTTCTCTAAGAAGGATTCGTTTCTGAGAGAGAAAGAAACCCAAGCCAGGCTACGGTTGCGTTCTGGGGAAGTCTCCCTCTATCTCTTTCCTTCCTTCTCCACCATGGGGCTGGCTCTGGGGCTGCCCTAAGACGGGGGAGCAGGGCTGGGAAGAGTGTGATGATGTGAACCTGACCCAGGAGGGCCCCCCTCGCCTTCCGGTCTCTCTTTCCCCCAGCTAGTGAGGGGCCACACCACAGGGGCCGCCAGCCCAGGGTGCGCAGGCTGCGTTCAGAACTCCAGGACCCCGGAGAGTGTGGGTCGGGGGACCTCAGAAGCCACCGGCTCCCAGCCCCCACCCGCCTGAGCTTCTCCAGGACCCAGTGGTGAGCCCAGCATCTCCCTAAGGCCGCCGGTTCAGAAGTTTGGGGATCTGAGGAAAGACAAGCCGTGAGCCAGAGTTCGTGTAGGTGGCCCGTGGAAGCCGCACCCAAGAGCTGCTGTCACTATTACCCCTGCCGTTGCTCTTGACATTGTGCTTGTCGTCATCATTATTACTACACCTTCCTCTCAGTGAAGCAAGTTCCTCGGGCCTCCTTCAGGCCAGCGGATGCCTCTGCACTCCAGGGTCCACCTCCCGGCCCCCAGCCCCGGCAGGGCCAGACTGGCCACTTGATACAGCAGCCCCCCCTACCAAAGCCACACGCACAGGCGGTGGCTCAGCTCCCTTCGTGGCCATACTTCCTGTCAGCCGCCTCTCCCTTCTTCCTTTCCTTGGGGGTCACTGAGTCAGAGGCTGGCAGAGACCCTCAGCCCCACTCTCCTGCTTGATGGAGGAAAGCAAGGCCTGGAGGCGGGGGGTGGAGAGGGAGACAACCTGTCAAGGCTCTTCCCTCTGCCCCCTGCCGGGAGGGTGGGGGTGGGGCGAGCTGTTTTTAAAAAGCTGTACAGCACAGCTCCTTGATAGAATTTGAGGACCAGGGCAGGAGGCGTTTCGGGGAAGGGGGTGTCTCTTGCCTTTGGACCCTCATCTTTTGTTCTCTCACATTCCAATTCCATTTGAGATGAGGTCAGCAAGCAGGTCACCCGTTCCTAGTGGCAGGAACTTCCCAGGGGACCAAGGACCCCGGGGGGCAGGACAGGACTTTCTGCACTTAGCTCAGTGACAGGTACTGCCGGGGCAACCTCTCTTGAAGCGACCCTGGAATAGACCCTCTGGATCCAGTGCCTCGGCCCTTGTGTGTGTCCTGAAATCACACCCTTTAGGTTTGGAAAGCTGATTGGTTCCCCAGGGCGGCTGGCTAAACCCTGGCCTCTCCGGAGAGGCCACACCCTTGCAGTTAGCAAGGAGGGGAATGGGCAGGAAGAAAAATCCAGAAGGTGACCCAAAGGAGGAATCTTGCCCAGGGGGCCTGGTGGAGCTAGAAGGGGTCAGGAGAAAGAGCTGAGGACCAGGGCAGCTGTCCCAGGCCAAAGCACTGTGTGACCTCAGGCAGTTCACTCAACCTCTCTGGGCTTATTCCCGCATCTGTAAACTGGATAGAGGTGGGAGGGGTAGTGAGTAGGGAGGGACCTCTAAGAATCTGGAGGGATGAGGCATAAGCCCTGAAAGGAAACCAGCACTTTGCCCTATGAGATCGGTTTGTTCTCTTAAATTTCAAGCTAAATGTAAAGGAGAAGATGTTGTGTTTGTCAAGGTGGAGACCAGTGGGGACAACAAGCTTAAAATTTTCTGTACTAGAAGCCCCCCCAAAAGACAGGGAAGTTGAGTGGTTGAGTGACTCACCGGGACGGTAGCATTTCTACCTCCTCTTATCATGGGGTTGAACGGGGGACGGGCGCAGGCCCGGGAACTTCCAGCAGGGACGTGAGGTCCCAAAGCCATCCCTTTCTTTTCTGCATCCTGGGGACCACACGCCAGCTGCTGTCCTTTGGTGCCGCCCTATCCTCCCCACCCCAGGCCTAACTAGGAGCAGGTGAGCCCCTCTCAGGGCGCTGGGGTCCCTCCCCTTGACAGATGGTTACTTTCAGCCGCTTACTCAGCTGAGCCATGCTGGGGAAGGAGGAGGCTTGACATCAGACAGTGAAGACCCCTCAGGGCTTCCCCTCAAGCTCCCTGAAGCCTGTCCATCCTTGTGGTGAGTTATAGAGAGAGGGGTGCAAAAGGCTCCCACTTCTCACCCTGTCCCTCCCCCACACTATGCTCAGAGGGACGAGTGTTCTAGAGGACATGCCCTGGGTACCTGGCCTCTAGCCCTGCCACTGACCATGACTGCTCTGTGCCTTCAGAAGCCACAAAACAGCCTCAGTTTTCTCCTCCGTGGCAGGGGCAAGGGGAGGACCAGAGCTCGGCCACCCCAGGGAATGTGTGGGGCCCTTAGCTTGCTTCTGAACCGAACACTCAAGCTTGCTTCCCCAGCACAAGTTGATAAATGGCTGGGGGTCCCTTGGAGCATTGATGAAGTCCACATGAGGATCTGGCAGAGTAGTCTGCTCAAGACGCAAAGCCCAGGGCCATCTTCCACGGGCCTCGCCTCAACTGTGACTCGTCAGCTGCCAAGACCTGCCGTCCTCTTCCCAAACGCCTCTCCGTTCCTGCACCACCTCCCTCATGTAGCCCACCATCACTTACTAGCAGTCCTACTCCCCAGATCTTTCTCTGAGATGCCTGATCATGCCAAGTCCCACCTTTTTGTACTCTTCTCCTAGACACGATGGCCTGAGGATCACACTCTAAATATAGCGTGCATTTATCGGCACATGCCTCTCCCTGGGCTCAGAGTGCTCTCAAACTTGGCTCATCAAACTCCTACTCATCCCACAATGCCCCAAACACCAGCCCCTCCCTGAAGCCTTTGTCTACCTCCCGTGCCTCTGCCATCAAGCAAATTTAATGACATCCTCCCTTGACTTCCCATATATTTGGTTCTTAGAGCCTCCATACTTGCTTTTCTCTCTACCTGACACCTTCTCCCCACCTCCCACTTCATCCTCCCCTCCTTCACTGGACAAAATGGCGCTGTCCTTCTGGTCACCTTTTCCTCATCCGGGCGCCGCCTGCCCCAGAACGAAGTGAAGTACCCCCCGAAGGCTCTTGCAGCCCCTGCATGCAGAGCCATTCTGGAGCGATGTTGATATTGCCCTTTCTTTTTTTTTTTCAAGTAGACATTTCCAGAGCAGTTTTAGGTTCGCTATTGCCTTTTCTGTGTCTGCCTCCCTCCCCTCACCATAGCTCCCATAGCTAGAATAAGCCGGTGTGTTTAGCATGTAGCAGGTTCCAACGAATACCTGTTGAAGAGTCGGGAGGGAGGGGAAGAGAAAAGAAAGGAGGGAGGAAGGGGCAGAAAGAGGGAGGAACGACATCATGTCTCAAATACGCAACCTCGGCCTTATGAAACATTATTCTTTTCGTTAAAGGCCATTTACTAAAGATATAACAAAAGGTGATACAATTTACACCTTCCTAAGTCCTTTCCTATACATATGTTCACAGCTGAAGACACCCCACTGTGCTGCGTGCTAACTTGGAGCTCAGGCGGGGTCCCCATATCTAAACCTCTCTCCCAGTGCTCCCAGTGCGGCCGCCTCCTCCCAGGGGCCAGGGCGCGTCCTGGGGCAGGGGCTGGGTGTTGCTGTCTTTGAGCCTCTGCCATCCCCTGCACATAAAACATTCTCACCCGGTGTTTGCTGAATTAACTTCAAATGAACTGAATTGAGGCCCCGAAGGAAATTATTTTCGAAGTCCCTGGCCCATGACTTTGCAACATCCCACAAAGGCTGGCCTAATACTCCGGTGCACCGGTGGGGTCTGGGGTCCCATCCAGGAGGCTTCAAAAGACCCCTGACAAAATGGTCGCCCCACAGAGCTGCACCTTCTGTTTCCTCTACGCCTCTGCCCTCCCCTGAAGGGAACAAAAGGGAATGCTGGACGGGCCAGGGCCACACTGTGTCCTCTGCCGTGCCCTGACCATATTGTCCTCGTCATGCTCCTTCACCACCCTGCACCTCAGTTTCCTTGTCTTCAAAGCGGGCATACTGACCCTTACCTCGCAGAGATTCCTGGCACAGAGAAGGCAGCCAATCAGTGTCAGGTCCCTCCCTGTCGCGCCCTGATGTTAGTCAGGACAGGTGACAGCTTTGCTGCCTAAAAGCCAGGGCTGCAGACAGGAAGCTTGGAGCACACAGCAGGTACAGAGAGGTGTCCGTTGGCCCCCGGCCACAGGCGAGGGTGCCACTCGGAGCGGCCAGCGCCTGGTGGCCCTGACCGTGCCGGCCCGGGCCAAGCACTCGACAGGCTCTATCTCACCTCACCCCTGGACAGCCCTGGCAGACGTCGTCATCCCATTTTACAGAGAAGGAAAGGGAAGCAAAAGGAGGTGAAGTGACTTGCCTAGACTCACAGTCTCACGGAGGGCAGGGTCTCAGGTGCACTTTCCCTGGCACGGGAGGGGTGATCAATCCACAGCAGTGTGACGGAGGCAGGGATTTACGGGACGCCCAAAGTGGATCCAGGCGGTGTGCTGCTCCCGTCCCCAACTGTCACCCCCCCCCCCACTTGCCCGCCTGCCTGCCGTGGGGTCTGAAAGTCCCTGTGCACCTGGCTGAGGAAGGAAATTCTGCCACGTGGTAAAACACGGACGAACCTGGAAGACCTCGTTGTGGGTGAAATGAGCCGGTCACAAAAGGACAAATACTGTATTTTTCCACTTACGTGAGGTTCCGAGAGTAGTCAAACCCATAGAGACAGAAAGTAAAATGGAGCTTGCCAGAGGCTGAAGGGAGGTGGAATGGGGTGTCAGTGTCTTTCGGGAACAGTGTCAATTGGGGAAGATGGAAATGCTCTGGAGACGGATGGTAGTGATGTTTGCACAACGTGAATGTACTTCATGCCACTGGGCGCTTCAAATGGTTAAAATTTTATGTTATGTTTATTTGGCCATCATAAAAAATAACCAATTAAAAAAAAACAATTTTTTTTTTTTTTTTTTTAGTAAGCTCTATGCCCAATGTGGGGCTTGAACTCAGGACCTCGAGATCAAGAGTTGCACGCCCTACAGACTGACCCAGTCTGGCACCCCTAACGCAGCAATTTTAAAAGAAAACACAAGCTACCTGGCCGGTGCACAAGTGCCTGGGCCCCAGTTGGTCTGTTTGTGGGAAGGGCTCCAGCTGCGACACTTGTCAGGGAGGGGACCAGGATGACGAGAACGCCCCAGCCTGGCCTCGCTCACACCCAGGGAAAAAAGGAACATCAGGGGTAATTAGAAGCACGAGGGGCCTGAGTTTGCCACGGGAACCGCGGCACGGGCACCACACACCCTCTTTGTGGGAGCAAATGCCCATCTGCTGGGGGAAAGCGGGCAGCACAGGGCTGGGTCAAGGCACGGAGCCACCTGGAGCCCAGCTTCCCTGCGCTCACGATGCAGATAACGACTCCTTCCTCCCGCTTGGATCCTGGGAAGCATCCTGTCCTGGGAAGAACCACACAGGGCCGTTCAAATGTGTCTGCTCTAGCAGATACGGGCAGGCTGTCCTGGGGCCCGTGGAGCTTCTACTGGGGAGCAGCGGCAGCAGGGGTTTATTAAGCCCCCTGTGTCCCTGGCACTGGGCTCTCTCTTGTCCTGAATCACTTTGAATTGGGTCATCGATGGCAAGAGGCACCACCACATTGACACGTTCTCTGGGATGCGTCCAATTAGGCCAGTCATCCCAGCCGAGACACTATGGGCTGCCGGGGAGTCAGGCGGCCTGGATAGAGTCCACCCCTCCCTGGGCCACCCAACCCAGACCCTCAGCACCGCTGGGCCTCACTTTCTTGTCTTTCTGGACAGGCCAGCCGCTTTCACAGGTGATTGGCAGGAAGAAAGACAAACGCAACCCTAGAAAGCCTGCACGCAGCTCTGTGGAAATGTGCACCGTTATTATCCGTAGCCTTTGACTGGCATCCCCATTCCCCCAGGCTGAGCATTAGCCAGGCTACCCCATGAGCCACGGCATCAGGTTCACGGCCCTGGAGGTCCTGGAAGAGAATGTACCCTCGCAGGAGGCTTGGCCTGAGTAACGAGAAGATGGGAGAGCCCACTGTGCACTTGCTACCTTCGGAGCTGTAAGCCCACCCATTTCACAACCTCCACACACGCCCACACGCATGCACACACACGCATGCACGCACACATGTGCTTCTGGTTCCAAAGCAGGGTTGGCGGTGCCCCCGAAAGGCTGCGGGGCGAGAAGAGAGAGTGCGGGCTGCAGAGGTGAGGAATCTTATTTTCCCTGTGCCCCCAGGAGGCCTCCTGGACGCCACGCAGCCCTTACATAACAGCACTGCAGTGTGGTTAGAATAAAGGAAACACGGATTTTGTCCTTCGCAAATGTACAGGATGGGACACGTGGATAAAGCAGCCTGGCCAGAGGCAACAGACCCTTTCGTTCCTGGGGCCAGAGCAAGAGCGGGCGTAGCTGGGGAGCCCAGCCTCTCCTCCACCGTTCCCTGACAGGAGAACCCCTGATCCCTCAGGCCAGCCAGCCCCCAAGACCCGCTCCTGACTGTTGCCACGGAAACGTGGCCCTCGCTTCCAGGACTGAAGCAAGCTGGAATGTGCCGTGAGCTGGGAGTGAGCATAGGCGCCCCACACAGAGACGGTGGAAGGGACAATGATGCCCTGACACCGCAGAGCACTGTTCGCAGAGTGCCCTGTGCACTCTTTTACTGAGTCCTCACAGGACCTCTGGGAGGGACGTTGGCAGGTTTATGGCTCCCAGCACCCACGCAGAAAGCAACCAAGTGCACTGCCTAAGGATGCACGACAAGGGCGGCGCTGCAACGGAGCCCCTTCGTTCTTCAACCAGCCTCTCTCTCTAGAAAACTCTGCTTCTGCCCTGATCAGCAGCACCCTCCAAAGGACTCCATGCAGGACCTGGATTCTCTAGTGCCCGTGAACTTGGCATCGCTAAGACACAGCAGACACTGCAACAACCTTCAAGGACCTGCAGCCAACCCACAGCCCAGCAACACTGCCTTCATGGAGCACTCCTATGTAGACATCAGTCCCTTTGTCCCACCCTACAGGAAATCTGCCTCATCCCCGGGATGCCTCCTGACATGGTCTGGCCAGGACACTGTACCCAGTTTCCCAGAAATGACGTGGTCAAGTCCAGCTCCCTCAATAAATCGCTATTGGTTGAACGGGTATGCGTCAACAAACATGAGGACGTTGAGGTTCGAGGAGGTTAAGTGACCTGCCCAGAGTCCCACGGCTAGTGAAGGGCAGAGCGGGTTTGCCCCCAAGCACCATGCAGACTCTCGGGGCAGGCTGACCCGCATCTTTATTCACAGCCAGACCTTGGTGCATGGTAAGCGCTCCACGACCCTCCACGCAACAGAAAAGACCCAGCTCCGTAGCGTTGTCCCGAAGAGAACAGAACTACAGAGCTAATCACCACAGGGGAAGGCCCAGCTGCCTCCTCCTAGACAGCTGGTGAGGCCGGGGACAAAGCCCATGACATCTTGACCAAGATGACTCGGGTCCCCTTGGCCCACAAGGAAGCCAGGGGCATTCACGGGCTTCCTCCTGTTCCTCTATCCCATGACTAGGCCTGTTCTGGAGTTCTGGCTTCCCATGCAATGTCCCTGGGGGGTTAGGGTGGTGATGTAAGCAGGAGGTTGGGGGCAGGAAAGGAAGAAGATGGGGGAAGAGCAAATGATTTAGCCAACATATTTTATTCTCTGTTCAGGACCCCACACCCCAACCCAATCTCTAGGGTGAACATCAGCCAGACCCAACCTCCATCTCTAGGGGTGAACCCGCTTAGTGAACTTCCAACAAGCTTCACCTAGGAAGGGTTTCTTCATACGAGCACCAGGGCTTCTGGAGACCCAGGCAAGCAGACAAGGCCTGACACACCAGAGTTACCATGGAGGATCTCATTTAGTAGCTCTGGAGAGGGGCCCAGGACACTGCATGTTTAACAAGCTCCCAGGTGAGGGTGCTGCCCAGGGTGCTGCGCCACTTGGGAGACTCACTGACCTCAAGTAGCGGTTCTCAACCTTAGCTCAGCCATCAAAACCGTGTAGGAAGGTGGTTACATGTATAGATACCTGCTCCCAACCCGGAGAAGCTGCCATGAATACAAAGAAGTAGAACCCAGCAGTCAGAACTGTTGAAAGCATTGAAGAGATTCTGACATTCAAGAACTCAGGGGAGCTGGGGTCTGGTCTCCACTAAAGCACGAGTCACAGGCTGCCGGTGGGAGAAAAGCCAAGGCCAGTTTGGTGGCATATGTTGCCAGAGTTTATTCAAACACAACTCACTCCGTTCTGGGAGTTTTAGACAATGTGGGTTTTAAGGCCCAGGTTGAGGCCAGATTTCATCATGAAGACACTGCCTAACTAGGAAGATACCAGGCAACAGGTCCAACAGACCGGTCTGTCGTTCAAGAACCAATTCAACCCTGCTTCAAAGAGGGTCAGCACAAGGCTTTGGCACAAATGCATGGGACAGAGAGCCACTTTTCTTCCAAGCAAAATCCCACTCACTTTCCAGATCATTGCTATGGACAAATTGTTCCCCATCACGTATGCTGAACGTTAATACATCTTCTAGTATGAGTTTAGATCCTGAAAATCCCTGAGCTGTTGAATTTTTAGAGCACATGGAGACCTCAGAGGTCATCTGGTCTATCCAACATCTGGAGAGGGTTGAACCAGTTGAATGCAAAGCTGAATCCCAAAGGGTCCTTGGAAAACCCCCAAAACTCTGCATCTGTAAGAAGAGATCCCACATCTCCCAGCAGATGGGCAGCCTGGGAGGAGTCTTTCACCCACCTGATCCCAGTGTCTTCCTGTTGTGTTTGCTTTACAAGGCCCACAGTGTTGTTTTGCTTGGCGATTTATTTCCTTTTTCTTAGAAATTAAGTATATGATGAATTTCCTTTTGGTGTGAATCCCAGAAGCCCAACAGGAGGACCGGGCCCTAAGCCAGTTTCAGAAAATCCATTCTTTCCAGCAGGACACAGAAGGCTTTTTGCTAGACTTGCATTTCACTCTCCAGGACTATTTTGTTTGCTCTCATTTCCCTAGCCTCTAGCATAGCACCTGACATATAGTGGATGGTCCACATGTGTGTGTTGAGTAAATGAATGAATGAATGAATGAATGAATTCAACCTAATTCCAGGACTATGAAGTGTAGAGAAAAATCTCAAGGCACAGCTATATTTCCCTATATAATCTCAAGGCACAGTCTAGAATTTTTTCAGAAATCCTACTATTCCTCTGTCCTGACTCCTGCATTTACTGACCACTGTGCTTTCGAGAAGTTCTCCTGGAATCCCTGCCAAGGGATTGCCCCGCCTTGGCAGCCAAGGCATTGCTGGGCACTCTCATTTACTAAGAGCATAGAGGAAGCTGGGAACAAGTCTCCATGACCCCTCATCAAGTTCTCAGGGGCCCATCATAAAATGACTCACAGCATCTGAGGGGACATTTGAGAAGAACAGATTTGGGGCTGGGCTGGGCTTGGGGAGGAGAGGAGACAACACTGTCAGTTGTTCCCAGCTCATCCCCCACTAATCTTCCAGAGGACTAAAGACCCCAAATTGTATGGCTCACAAGGTATGACATTTCCTTTGCAAATGACTGTAACTTCCCTTGAGGCAACCTTGCTGTATACCTTCCCTGTAATCATTCCTATTCCTCGCTCACACCCTGCACTTTCTGGAAATTCTAGCCAAAAGCTAGAGCTCCCCATTACTGAAGGAGGATGTGGAAGCCCAGAAGTGAAGTGAGACGTCCAAGGTCACAAGATAAGAAGGTACCTGGCCAGATTTCAATGTCAGGACTTTGGATATCAAGAGCCAGCATCTTTGTGAAGAAATAACTATATGTATTTACTTAACATAGAAAAGTCTCCTCTAGAAATTTCTGGAGACAGACACCGACACTCCAAGAACAGAACCCCTGAACCCTTGACCTTACGTGGCCCTGAGTCAGGGGTATGGAGTGGGTAATGCAGACAGGGGACTTGCATTTCTTTTTTTTTTTTTTTCTTTTTGATCTTTTAATGTTTACTCAATTTTTTGAGAGAGAGAGAGAGAGAGAGAGAGAGAGAGAGAGAGACGGAGAGTGAGTGAGGGAGAGGCAGAGAGAGAGGGAGACACAGAATCTGAAGCAAGTTCTGGGCTCTGAGCTGTCAGCCCAGAGCCTGACTCAGGGCTTAAACCCATGAACTGCAAAATCATGACCTGAGACAAAGTTGGACACTTAACCGACTGAGCCACCCAGATGCCCCAGGGACTTGAGTTTCTGAAGAGCCCACCTGGGAGCCTCAAGGCCAGGGTTCGGGCCACCTATCATCTAGGCCCCTGTTGTCCAAGCCCCTCCCCTCCCACCCAAGTCTGGTTACAAAGAGCAACTCCCCTTCCTGTCCTCTAACAAGAAGGCAGGAAGCTTCCTGGAGAGGACATGGCAGGAGAAGCAAGGGAAGGTGATAAAGTAGGACTATCTGGGAGAACCAGACTCAGAATGTTAGAAGCAAGGGGAGTCCCAGAGACCCCCAACTCACTCGCCCTTCTCTTGCCACAGAGAGAGAAACAGATACCTGGGAGCCTAGGAGGGCCCAGCTCTCCCGAATCTGGGCCAGGGTTCTTTTCCACCACCTAAGCCACCCTGAAGTTCCAGGAAACCTGGCCAACCCGTCAGCTGCTTCCCGGGGCCTCCAGCCCGCAGCCCAGACAGGAGGAGTTCGGAGGAATCCACTGAACCTGGTTCTCCTGGTTTCTAGTCCAATCCACTGAACCTGGTTCTCCTGGTTTCTAGTCCAGGGCCGTGTGGTCCTCAGCAAAGGCCACCCCCAGCCAGCACTCAAGGACGGGTGTCAGAGGGAGCCCCAGGGCAACCTTGTAAAACCACCGAAGGAGATTCCACGCTCCCTCCTCTGTTCTGGGCACTTCGGAAGAAAACAAAATTCAGCTGCGAACCAGTCCTAAAATCTAGGCATGTAGCAGCAGCCGGAGGAGGGCTTCTTGCAGTGAGGGTTGGGAGGTGACCTGAAATCACACGCCCAGGTGCCCACCTCACCTTTGTGTGAGGCAGGCATCACCAAGGGTCCTCAAGCGCTCCAGAGTGAGGCACTCCGCGGTCACTTTAGAGTGTGTGCTCTGTGTCCTTGGAGCCTGTACCCTGATGCTTTGTTAGAACACACCAAGATACCTTCGGGGTAACTCCTGAGGACTTTTGACCCAAGCAAACGTCTGGTTGGGGAGGAAGTGCCTGGATAGGGGGTGGGGAGTGCAAAAAGATCCCAGAAGATCTTTTTCTGTGGGAAAGGGGTTCCAGGGAGCAGAGACTGGACCGCAGGCCCTCTGAGAGGTGAGTCCGGAGGTCACGCACTCACTGGTGGCCCTCACTGTTCTGTGTGAACTTTTCAATTCTACCCAGAAAGTCCAAGGAAACCCAAGACCAAGGGGCAGGTTCCCCGTCCCCAGAGAGCATGCAGCCAGGCTGGGGAGACACGGCCAGCTCACTATGGCAACGAGAGCCCTCCACTTGCCCATAACCCCCCTGTCACCACTACCACGGGCTGGGCTGTGGCTTGACCACCTGCTCTCCCCCACGTGCCCTCCCCTGGGCCCACCACAGGGCCGCACTCAGAGTATGTATCAACTGGCACATGGCGGGGTAGGGCGGGGCATAGGGGTGAATCGGGGACCCAGACACCAAGGGGTGGATCCTGACTTATGTGTGCCTCAGGCTGAGAAGCGGAGCCAGCCTCCACTCCCAGGCCGGCGTAGCTCCCGTGAGCTTTGCAAACCGGGGCTGATGGGCTGGGGTTACTGCGGCGTGTTCCTTTCCGTCTTCTTCACACCTGGAAGAGAGCGGTCTGTTCTGCCAGGTGGAAGACGGCCTCTGCCTCCTCTGCAGCTGAAGGAGGTAGAAGAATTCAGCACGCTCATCTCCAGAGCCATATTCGGAGCCCAAAGACCGAGGGATTTTCTCGGCTGACAGCACAGCAAAGCCACATTTATTCAGACCCCGCTGACTGAGAATGTGTTGCAATTCCCATTCACTTGCTCAACTAATATTTATCGAGCATTTCCTATGTGTCAGTCCTGGGCCAGGCGCTGGGGATACAGTGGTGATCAAATGGGGCAAAACCCATGCCCTCATGAGCTTCCGCGTGGGCAGAAGAGGGGCCAGCCTGGGCTTCACTCTACACGCTTTCTGCAGACGTGGAAAGATCTCTGTGAACTCCACACACGAGCCCTGGGCACTGGCTGGCTCTTTGCCAGTATCTCATCCTCTGATTTTCCCCTCTGAGACAGCCTCCACCTGTGCAAAATGGAGGGCTGGGTGAACACATCTCTGAAGACCTTTCAGCACTAGGGTGCTGTGCTTCTGTCATTTAAAGAAAGGGGACCGTCAGAAAGAAAACCTCGTCAAGCACTTTGAACACACCTACTTCAAACACAGCTGAACTCGGTATGGTTATCAGAGATTCCTCTTGTTGGTTCACCAAACCATGTTCCCAAACTTTTGTTGGCCGAGGTGGAGTTGCCCGGAGTCTGTAAGTAACAGAGCTTTGAGGCTCTCACTAGTTCAGATGAGTGGGGTGTAGCTGTGTCACCATCTGTTTGGGTGGCTTCTATGATGCTCTTCAGAGTTTTCAAGAATAGAACATGAGTCACAAGGAGGATACCCACGATGGGATTGCAGGCATTGCTAAGGAGTGGGCCTAAGTCCTGGGGCCAGTGGGACCTCTACACACACACACACACACACACACACACACACACACACACCTCCTGTAAGGCAGGCATCTTGTCAGAAGTCTGTTATTCCTTTTAGAAGTGCTCTCAGGGACTCTCCCAGCTGGCTCTCAGACAGTAAACCCAGGTCTAAGGAATCTTGGGTGGAAACCAACTTTCTTGATAAACCTTGAAGGGAAACGTGGTGTCTTCAAGGATCCATCCCATGGGCCTACTGGGACCCACTTTATGGCCTGGTGGAGAAAAGACTGGCCTCAGAAGGGAAGCCACTGCCTCCAGCCCCTTGTCACCTGGGACCTGTTCCCAAGCCCAGAGCCTGGGGCCTCCCCACTACACCACCCATCTTTGAGTGGAGATGGGGCAGGTGGTGGTGACTTTGGCAGGCCAACCACAGCCGAATTTGAGCTCCATTTTGCTTGTACTCTGTAAATGCTTTGAAATCCTTCAGGGACATAAGTGAGCTATTATCTTCAATGCTGCCCTATTTCTTAATGCCTTTAAGTGGGGAAATGGGGCATGAAGCAGATAAGAGACTCAGGGAAATTTGAGCTGAAAGGCGTCTTGGAGATCTGGCTCCTGGCTTGCTAGTACAGTAGACTAAGGTCCAAGGAGCATCCGAGGGTCATTCTCCCAGGAGCCAGCAGAGGAGGGGCTGGAGGCCCCCAGGGTTGGCTAGCTCATGAGTGGGTAGGGGGCAGGACTTCACACCTGGGCCTCCACGCCCTGTCCTGAGTGGGGCAGGTCCCTTCCGGACAGACGGCCAGCTGCCCCTCTCCTTCCATAACCATATATACTTAGTAACAACACTGAAACATAACATTAACAGGGGTCAAGAAGGCCAACCAGAATGAGCATGACAGTCCTTGACAGAGTCCACAGGAATCTCTGGAGGGCCACTGGGGGGCTGGACACAGTGAAGAGAGCCCTGCTGTCACTGTGTGCCCCCTCTGCCTTTTGGATATTCTGTCATGTGCCTATGATGCCCAACCAAATATCAATAAACATACATGTGTATATCTATTATGTGTGTGTGTATATATATGTATATGTGTATATACACACACATATACATATATATGTATATATATACACACACACACATATATATGCATGCATATATAATGATTTCCATATCATAATCTATAAATACTATTTTTTTCTGTTTTTTACAAGAGCGAGTTTACAGGGATTGGGCTAAAATTTCGCTTTAGAACTCTGTTGTACACCTGAAACTAAAGTAATATTGTTGTCAACTACACTTCAATTAAATATAGATATATCAAAAAATAATAACAATCACAAAATTTCACCTCAGAGAGCAAGGATGAGTGTTCAGTTCACCTTTTTGTTTTCCCAGATGGAGCCGGAGGGAAGCTCCACTCGAGGTCAAGAAGCTAGTACCTAATCCAACTCGACTGCAGGCAATATGGCGAGCATCGGGAATGGGTGCCCACACCCCAGCTTTGCCGGCCAGCAGCGTGGGTCTCTGGCAAGTCACTGTGCCCTGCCCAGCCCATCTCCCATCAGCTGCTCATTGGGGGACTGGCTGGAGTCCAACTTTTTCTATTTGCAGAGACTTCCTTCAAATGCAATGTCGTGAAAGCCCCCCTGTGAAAGCCAGTGGGAGTCTCCCGCTGTGATGGTGAGCCCTGCCCGTGGGTTCCTCCCTCTTCCGCAGGGCTGCAGTCCTCATGGTTCCCCAAGCGCAACTTGGACACCCCCAGGCTGGACGGCATTCACCTCCCTCCCAGCCTAGTGCCCTGGGACCAGCCTGACCCCTCAGTGGCTGACCTCTGGCAGAACCCCAGACAGAATTCCACAACCCACCTCACGTGCCTGTGACAGGCAGTCCTGGGGGCAGGGAAGGGTTCTCCCATAGCACCCCGCCTCCTGGCCCCCAGGGAAGCTCCGATAACTCCCTACTTCTGGGGTCCTTTGTCTGGTGCTGCCTGGTGCTTTGGCCTCAAAAGAGAGCAGGGCAAGGCTGGAAAGCAGGGACTTGCCATGGAAATGTCTTCGAGAACAGGGCACAAGGAGCCTGGGTCTCTGGGTCTGTTTGTGAACGAGGTGAGGGAAATTCCAACTGCATTCTCCTTGGGAGCCCTGGGTTCCCAGGTTAGCCCACGGAAGCAGCAGGACTGCATTCTAGCTGAGCCTGACTACCAGTTTTAGTCCACTCTCTGTAGAAACCGCCCTCTGTTCCTCCATGGCTGGCCACAAATACATCATCCCTCCTCCCAATCTACGCGTCAGAGGGAAGACCTCCAACGCTCTCAACACCCTTGTCAGAGAGTGAGGGTTCCACGGGGGAGAGGAGGATGGCCTTTGAATGGACCACATCAGTGGGATGAGCATCGCCCTGTTTGGGGGAGTGACATGGAAGGCACTCGGTGAAGCCAGTGCATGGACCCATGATGCATCTCCTCATTTCCTGAATCCAGGGTGCCTCATCAACTGAAATACTAAGCATAGCGACTATGGAGCAGGTCGTGAGTTATCTCTAAATATCCATCTTGCTCTTTCACATTAATAGAGGCCCCCTCCCCCATTTTTAGCTGGCCCATGGCAATCTGGAATAAAGGCTGTTTCCCAACTTGCCCTGAAGCTAAATGCGATTCTGCGTCTACAATCCGCCCAATAGGATTTTACGTGCAAATGGTACATGTAATTTCTAGGAAATGCCTCAGTTTGAGAAGGCATCCTCACCTCTTCCTCCTCTGTATTTGCTGGAATGAAAACCCCAGGGCTGGAGCTTTAGCAGCCATTTTGGGCCATGAGTGACTTCAGGAATGGAAGTCACGAATGACAGAGCAATTAGCAGAAAGAGTCTGATTCTCTGACACCATGGGGAACATCATCCCTGCCTTGGATTGCTACCTCCAGACTTCCAACCAGGTGAGAGAAACGACCTAGATTTTGAACCCCAGCAAATACTAACTAATACAATGGCCTTTCACGTGGGGTCCACGTGGGCCCTGGACTCAGTTCTTATACCCCCTTTGCTCTCTACACTCCCACCATACCGGGCTGCTCTCTATTTCTACGACAAGCCATGAACTGCAGTCTCCCAGATGCTATTCCCTTTGCTGAGAACTCTTCTCCCGCTCTTTGCCTGACTGACCCCTCCTCATTAGTCCACTCCCCTCTTATGTATCACTTGCTTGGGAGGGCTTTACCTGACCCCTGCACCAGCTGAAATCCTGGTTACACCTCCTCCTCCTCCTTATACCGTTCCTCATTTCTGTAAACCGTTTACGCAAGATACGGTTTTCCCAGCAGACAGCCCATAACCTCTGTGGGCAGGGCACAGCCTGCCTTGTCTACCCCGAAGCCCCTGGGCCTGGCATAGGGCTTGGAGTGCAGAGCAGGAGCCCAGGGTGTCGGGCCGAATCGAAGCGCACAATTCTAGCTCCTGGACAGCTGTGCACATCTCCTCACGTAAGCCCCGTGAAGGGGCTACTACCACCTACTACTTTACAGGGAGGGCAACTGAGTCCCAGGACGGGGAGACACCTCACCCAAGCTTCACGTCAGCCCAGCAGCAGTGGCAGGACGTGAGCCACCTGACACAGCGGTTGCATGAAGGGCTGGGGGATCTCGGTCTCTGCAGGGACAAGGTCTGAGGACATCGCTGTCAGGAGCCTCTCGTGTCTCTGTGGTCGTTGTTTAAGTCAAAAGAATATTTCTTTTTTTAATGTTTATTTTTGAGAGAGAGAGAGAGAGAGAGAGTGGGGGAGGGGCAGAGAGAGAGGGAGACACAGAATCTGAAGCGGGCTCTGGGCTCCAAGCGGTCAGCACAGAGCCCGACGCGGGGCTCGAACTCATGAACTGTGAGATCATGACCCGAGACAAAGCTGGACATTTAACCAACTGAGCCACCCAGGCGCCCCCAAAAGAATATTTCTTATGTGCCTCCTCCGAGCAAACCCTCCTCTAGGCAGTGGGGATACAGTGTCATACCCCACCTGCAGGTTTCTCCCGAGAGTGGGAGAAGGGAAAAGATGGCAAAAGGAGCTAGTTGTGTGGGCATATGGTAAGGAAGGGATGGTTTGGAGCCTATCATCAAGGGCTAGAGGCTCTGGGCTCTGGGGACACGTGCTGGCTCATCTCAGGAGCCCAAGTGACAGTGACTTCTCCCCTGTCTGCAGCCACCGTATCTGAAGGCCAGAGCTAGCAGCTGGAAAAGGTCACAGAGGACACCCCAGAGCCCCGCCCCGAGCCTCCTTCAGGGGAGGAGCGAACAGTGACGTGTGGGATACTCTGCAGACTTCGTAACTGCCATGGCCTCACTGTACTGGATCACACTTCTAGAAGGCAGCTCTGCAGAGGTCCTTGGAGCCCCTTTCCTGTGGCTGTGTGTGCTCTGTGCCTTCCTGACTCTGCCATCTTTCATTCATTAGCTTGCTCATGCTCCACCCTCCTCCCCATGTACCTGGACCCTCCCAGACCATCCAGACCTTCCCCTTCCTGAGGCCTGCCCTGGACTGCCCACCCCAGCCTGCAGGGACCCAGGCCCCCTTCCTTGACCCATCTGGGTCACTCTGGGGCCTGCATGTTTTATCCTCGTTGTGGGTCAAATTGGGTCCTGCCAAAAAGACATATCGACGTCATAACCCCCTGTACCTATGGGTGTGATCTTATTTGGAAATAGGGTCTTTGCAGAAATGATCGAGTTAAGATGAAGTCACAGTGAAATAGAGTGGGCCCTAATCCAGAAACTGGGTGTGCTTAGAAGAAGACCGTGTGTGGGCACAGAGACACAGAAGGAGAAGCCCACATGATGACAGAGGCACAGATTGGGGGGATGTGTCTACAAGCCAAGGACTGTGGCCACCATCAGAAGATAGAAGAAGGAAGAAGGATCCTTCCCTAGAGCCTTCAGAGGGAGCATGGTCCTGTCGACATCTTACTTTCAGACCCCTAGCCTCCAGAACTGTGACAAAGTAAATCTCTATTGTTTTATGCCACTCATTTATTTGTTACGGCAGCCTTAGGACAATCCTAAGGCAGCCAGTACAATCCTTATCAAAACCTCTGTCCTGTCTCCCTAACTGGAAGGTGACTCTGAAACATCAGGAGGCATCTTGCTCCCCTCTGTACCCTAGACTTAGAGTAAGAAGTGAGTGGAAACTGGGGCGCCTGGGTGGCTCAGGCAGTTAAGCATCCGACTTTGGCTCAGGTCATGATCTCACAGTTTGTGGGTTCAAGCCCCACGTCTGGCTCCGTGCTGACAGCAGGGAGCCTGCTCCGGATTCTGTCTCCATCTCTCTCTGTCCCTCCCCAACTCGTGCTCTGTCTCTGTCTCTCAATAATAAATAAACATCCAAAAAATTAAAAGAAGAAGAAGAAGAAGAAGAAGAAGGAGAAGGAGAAGAAGGAGAAGGAGAAGGAGAAGGAGAAGGAGAAGGAGAAGAAGAAGAAGAAGAAGAAGAAGGGAGTGGAAACTGAGGGTTCCACGAAAACCACCTGGCATCCTGGACAGGAAACCAGGGAACCCTCACCCATGCACCACCACCTCCCCCAGCTCAGCCTCCCAAAGTGAGGTCATCCCTGCCGTTCTCCCTCCCGACACCCTGTTCTGTTCCTCCTGACCCTTGTCAGGTCTCACGATAACGTGAACATTTGTGGGCCATTTGTTTCTCCCAGTCACCTCAACTAGACTATGCGCTCCAGGAGGGCAGGGACCCAAGGGTTCTGTTCAACACAGGATGTGCCACGTCAGGTGCAGCACTTGCTACTTAATCAAGAATGAGTATTAACAGAGGCACCTGGGTGGCATAGTCGGGTAAGTGTCTGATTTGGTTCAGGTCATGATCTCATGGTTCATGAGTTTGAGCCCCCACGTTGGGCTCTGTGCTGACAGCTCACGGCTCTGAGCCTGCTTTGGATTCTCAGTCTCCCTCTCTCTGCCCCTCCCCCACTCACATTTGTCTCTCTCTCAAAAATAAAAATAAATGTTAAAAATTGTTTTAAAAAGGGGAGGCTCAGTTGGTTAAGCATCTGACTCTGGCTTGGGTCACGATCTCACAGTTCATGAGTTTGAGCCCTGCATCGGGCTCTGTGCTGACAGCTCAGAGCCTGGAGCCTGCTTTGGATTCTGTGTCTCCCTCTCTCTCTGCCCCTCCCCCTGCTCACACTCTGTCTCTCTCTGTCTCAAAAATAAATAAACATTAAAAAATGTTTTTAAAAAAGAATGGGTAATAACAATTGTCAGCTCTGGGGAGAGGTCTGTGGGGCAGGAAAGAAACCTGCTGTTCAGCAATGAGTCTTCCATACTGCTTACATTTTTTTGCACATTTTTCACTTACATTTTTTGGCTTACTCACATTTTTTGCACTTTCTTCTTCTTTTTTTAAAGTTTCTTTCTTTTAATTAATTTATTTATCTTGAGAGAGACAGAGACAGTGCAAGTGGGGTAAGGTCAGAGAGAGAGAGAGAGAGAGAGAAAATCCCAAGCAAGCTCCAAGCTGCCAGCACAGAGCCCAATGCAGGACTCAAACCCGTGAAACAGATCATGAGCCCAACTGAGCCACCCAGGTGTCCCTTGAACTTTTTTCTTTATTAACAAAACAACTCATTTGCATTTGAAATTCACATATACATGGGACACCTGGGTGGCTCAGTTGGTTAAGTGTCTGAATTTGGCTTAGGTCATGATTTCACGGTTTGTGGGTTCGAGCCTCACCTCCGGCTCTGTGCTGACAACTCAGAGCCTGGAGCCTGCTTTGGATTCTGTGTCTCCCTCTCTCTCTCTGTCCCTCCCCTGCTTGTGCTCTCTCACTCTCAAACATAAATAAACATTTAAAATAAATAAAATTTAAAAAATAAAATTCACATATACATAAAAATACAGATTCCCCCCTCAGAAAGGTAGCTCTGCTGCGGGGCCTGGAAATATGGATTTTGGCAAGCTCCCCAGGTAACCCTAATGACATGTATGAGAACTGAACAAAGCCAGTTGTCCCCACCTGAAGTCAGCTCCACAGCTCAAAGGCACGGAATTCTGTCTTCCCAACCAGGGCTCCATCTGGCTCTGGAGGAAGCCTCCCCGTCTTTAGGGCCTCAGTTTCCCCTGAGTATAAAACCTATGCTCACCAGATTTGACCATGATCTCAACTGGAGGCAGTGAGCTAGGGGACAAGAGGTGGCACCATGAAAGGAACAGCCAATACCACCATCAAGAAGGGCCTGGGGAGACAGGGCCCTGGAAGGGGTGTTTGAGACTCCGGGCACCACTCAGTTTTCAACGGCCTATGTCTGGGCTTGACTCATGGGGGTCCTTAGTGGGACTTTGGTGGGAATACGCCTTCCATGTGCACATGCATACAGGCACACACACTCACGTGCACACATGCACACACACACCTGCCTTGTGCTCAGAGATGGTCCTGAGAAGACAGATGGACCCACTGTGCTCCTGCCTCCTCCCAGACTCCCCCTTCCATGGCCCTGCACTAGCCCTGAAGCTCCCGGAAAGAAATCCGGCAAAGAGGAGGAGGGAGAGGAGACTCTCTGAACCTATTGGGTCATTAATTAGAAGGTGGCTCCAAGCAAGTCACTTTGCCTCTCTGGGCCTCAGTTTCCTCACATGTAAGAGGGGACAGGGAGCCATGCACTGAGAGACTCTGAATGCCGTGTTGGGTGCTACACCAACCAGTCGGCACTCCTGCCCTGAGTGGGGAGGATGGCACAGCCAGCTGTCTGTCTGGCTCCGGAACTCAGAGAACCCACGGGATGCAGGGGTACGGCAGAGACATTCAAGAGCGGTGTAGCAGAGTGGTGACCACTCAGACTCTGGGGTCCCCTGCCTGCATCTGAAGCCCAGCTCAGCCTCTACAAGCTGTGTGCACTCTGGCCACCTCTCTGTGCTTCATCTTCCCCATCTGTAAACCAGGGATAATGACGGTCTCTAACCAACCCCCCTCGCAGATTTAGTATGAAGACTGAGCGAGGCAGTGCTCAGAGCGCCTGGGAAGGAGGATGCTCCAGCCCACTGGGGAGGCAGGAAGCAGCCATACTCAGCCGCACTCACAAGGGAGGTGAGATCGAACCCCTCAGAGCCGCTGGGCCCCTCTTGCACGACCCTTAAGTCAGGCCTCTGGTAGCACCGCACTGACCGCAGAGCTTTTCCCTAGCAAGCGTGGACAGAAAGCACCCCGGCCCCAGAATCACTGTCCCCGTGCCCCGAGCTACTCCACCGCCTAGTTCCTGCCACCTTCCATCTGCTTTCTCTTCCACCTAGCCCCTGACACCTTCCTGCTTTTACCTGCTTACTTAGTTGCTGTCTGCCAGCCCCCACTAGAGCGTAAGCTCCGTGAAGTCAGGGGGGAAGGTTCTGACTCACCGCTGCATCCTCACGGCCTGGAACACACCCGGAAGGGGGCTGGCCGCCCAATCAACATTTGGGAACGAGTGAATGATTGAATGGAAGGAAGGAAGGAAGGAAGGAAGGAAGGAAGGAAGGACAGACAAGGCAATATCTTTTCCAGTTTCCACAAGTTCCTGGCACAGAGTAGGGACTTCATAAATATTTCACGAATAAATCAAGGGGGGAATGAGGGAGGAATGGTGGCAGTTTGGACCTGTCCTGAGTCAACCTCATACTGGCCTTGGGCTGAGTGCCATGGGAACTCTGCCAACGAGTGGCCCCATGGCCTTGAACCAGCAGCCCCGTCATATGGCTGTGCCTCCTCCTGCCACAGAGCCTCTTCATCATCCTCGTCTTCATCATCTTCAACATCACCATCCTTATCATCACCATCATCCATGCCCATCAGATCCCCCACATGCTGGGGCCATACTGGGTCTCTCGGTGCTGGGGCCCTGCAAGCATAGTGGGGCCGTGTAAGGCTTTGGCTCACGTGTGCGCAGCTAGGTTCAGGGACGGTCCTGAGGGGGCAGCTGAGTTCGCAAGGGGTGGAGAGAAGGGAGCTGCCAGAAAGCCAGGCAGGCACTGAATTCAGGGATGGCAGAGGCTCGGAAAGGGACATCACAGGGCACTGGGAGACAGTGACTGGGGGAGGAAAAGGAGGGGTCAGCACCCCAGAAGGGTCATCTGACCATCTAGGAGATTGGCGGTTCTCTGACAGGCACAGGAAGGGGGCTTAGACAGCTGGTTTGGGGAAAGAGGGAAAGTCAAGGAAGTTCGCATTTTTCCTAGCTCTGGGACACGTCTGTCCTTTGCAAAGCTATTTAGACAGCAAGTATGCCCTGTGGGTCCTCACCAGCCCCTGAAGAGTAAGGCAGAAAGAGGATGCTCCTCCCTTTGGACCAGCAAAGAGCCCAAGGCCCCCCCAAAATGGTAACAAAGCTGGTCCCCATCAGAGGGGTCCCAGGAATTTTGTCTCCCGATTCGCCCACTTCTGGCCCTCCCCAATGTGTTCATTGTCCTGAGTCCTTGGGTTCTCGTGAAATGTTAAAAACAAGATGAAGGAGGATAGTCCCTATTGCAAAAGAAACCTAGATATTATGAATCACAAACTTGGCACTGATGTTTTTGTCTCTGAGGGTTTTACAGACTTATTTGTGGCCCCCAAAGCTTTGTGCATGGGGAGCATAAAAAAGCTGCCGAGTTTTATCAGTTCTAAGAGGCCATCGATTGCACAGTGAACCATCCTTTATCAACCACTAAAAGATTTTTTAAGGGCAATTAAACTAGAACGCACGGGCACTTCACAGGTGCCCTCCAGTTTCGGAGATGTGAACTGCGGAAATGTGTGCAGCTCGGAAGCTTACTGATGGCTGAACAGTGGAACGTTCTGTGAAAACCCGGAAGTGTCAGGCAGAGACCCTGCAAGCATTCTGACCAACTACGGACACTCTTGTAAAAACTTCTCTCGTTTCCCCAGCTTACCAATAGCACAGTTAGATCTCGGTGCCCACGCATCCTTACCATGCTTCTTCCCTTCCTGGGCCCTGTGCCCGAGGAACCTCATCTTTACAGCCTAAATGGACAGAAGCCCTCGAATCTGAATGGCCCCTCACGGTTTACAAACCTGTGTCGATGAATCTCCACCCTGACCCCAACAGGCAAGTCCGACGGTGCCCGCTCTTGCCCTTTGGCACACACAGGTGAGCCTCGGAGCTGGCGGCCAGGCCCCGGCCCCCAGCCCCTGACGCTGCAATGCCCCCTCCCCATCACAGCTGCTTCCCCAAGAGATTGTCCCCTGCCCCCCTCCCTGCAGTGCCTCTGCTAATGTGCTTGCCCCTCCCTGGGCCTTCCCCAGACAGGTGACTGCACCATGGGAAGAAACGGACTAATTCCTAACTGCGGGCAGAAGGCAGAGGAGAGGAAAGAGGAGTGGGGGAGGGGGCACAGAGGCCTGTGGCTCCGGCCCTCCCAGGTCAGGAGCAAGAATGGAGACTGAGAGGTGGGTCTGGGTCTTCACCATGGCTGAGGGTCCTTGGCCAAGCCCTTTCCTCTCTCTGGGCTCTGTTTCCTGTAAAATGAGGGGTGGGGGTAATGAGCTGGATATCTCTGAGTCCCCTCCTGCCCTGCTATTCCAGGCTTCCAGTAAGAACCCAGAGAGCTGAGTCTTGGTGGACAGGAAGACAGAATCTTCTGTCACAGCCAGGCCACCACCAGGAGCCCAGGGAACCATGCCCCCAGCCCTCAAAATGGGAAGTCTGTGTCTAGTTACTGTTCCTGGAGGCACATCTCATTTCCCCCAGCAGAGGATCTGAGGCAGAAACGGGGGACAGTGGGCATGACACTGGTCTAAGGCACCACAACCCCAGTCTTCTCCTCACCAGCAGCTCCTTGGCCCCATCACTTCTGCTCTGATTCTCAGAGACCCGCCCCGCCCCCCTTCTTGTCTCCACGGAGTGTCTACCGGGGGAGGGGGAGGGATCCAGGGATTGGCATCCAGGGTCCCCCACCAGTGGCAGTGAGGTAGGCATAGGGAGCAAACTAGTATTCATTGAACACCCACTGCTTACCAGGCACCTGTACTGAAATCTCACTGGATCCCATTTCACTCACACAACTTCTCGAGAGGTTAGAGCCTCACTCTCACCCGGCAGCCTGACCCAGAGCCTGCTCTCCGGACCCCCAGGCCAGCCTGCCTCTGTGGTAGCTTCCACCCCCTGCGCCAGCCACTACATGGTGCTCCCTGTGGACTCTCACTGAATCCCCCCAGCCACCCAGGGGCCGGCCATGATTATATCCCCATTTCTCAGATGAGTAAACAGAAGCCCCGAGAGGTTAAGTGCCTTGCCCAAGGACGCACAGCGTTTATTGAGGGTCTACTGTACACACGCCCCGGGCCGGGCACTGCACGACCATCATCTCAGTCTCCACTCCAACATCTTACTGTATTCTCGGGGACAAGATGCCAAATGAGAGCTAGTCACCAGGACAACAAGGAGAATCTGCAACTAGATGAATGAGCACATCCCATCAATACAGCACAGGGTTTGATACCAGCTTGGAGGGTGGCTTCCCCCTTCCCACCTTGGGGCTTTGTCCTTGCCTAGTGGGGAAGCCATAGAAGGCATGCTAGCCCACCCACTATAACGCTAAATGGAAAAGTACACACACAGGTCGTCAGTGTAAGGCCCGGTGTACGGGTCGGAGAACCAACAGAGGCAGAGCTGACTTCTCTGCCAATATCCATTCTCTCCTTCTGTGGTAACAGAACTCCCGGATTTCGCTAGCACGTGGCCTTCCAGAATGAAGACCACATTTCCCAGCCTCCTTTGCAGCCACACGAGGTCATGTGGGCCAGTTCTGCCCAACGGGATATGACTGGGTGACAGCAGCTTGTGTCATGCTCCTTCTACCCTTTCTTTCCTTCCTCCATCCCACTCCTTGGAAAGTGGACATGGGGGTGAAACCACTCTGGACCACGCAGAAAGGGGCCACGCCCTAGGGAGGGGTGCAGCAGCAAGAGAGGAGGTATCTGATGCTTGACATCGAGTACCCACCTACCAGGCCTGGCCAGGAACACTAACTCCAGGCTGTGCCAGAGAGCTGGTAGCCCCTTTGAGCCACCTTTACTTTGTGTCTCTGTCACCAGAGCCAAACTTACACCCTACCAAATAAACCAGTTCAAATAAGCTAAGGCAGAAGAGCCTCCGTAGCAGGTGTTGGCAGTTTGAGGGTTCTGGTCCACCTGAATTAAGCTCAATACAAGGGTGCTGTGTGCTCAGAACATCTGGTGCAAAATCAGGCTGCATTAACAGAAGCGTGGATTCTCGACTAGGGGAAGGCATCTGCTGGAGTCCATACTGGCTGCCTTCCCATTTTATGGGCTTTAACCAGCTGGGGCTCATCAAGGCAAGCATCCTGGATGGGACCAGAGGCACCCAAGGAGAAGGAAATGGGGGTGTTTGGCCTGAAGAACCGTCAGAAGTCTCCAGCAGAGCCCCGCAAAAGCTGCCAAGAGCCGGTGGCAGGGCAGGAAAGGCCAAGGCCTGGGAGGCAGGGGACACGAAGCAGCCATCCCGGGGACAGGCCCAGGAAATGCAAGGGGAAACGCCAGGAGCAAGCTCACCACCCACGGGCCACTGCCGTCCATCAGGACACGATGGAGTTCTGTGTGTGAGTCAGGTAGGCCCTCCTCCTCCACAACCCATCTCCCCCACTGACCTGTAATAGTGTCTGCCGGGCCACCCGTGGAGAAAGATCCACTGCATTCTGTTCCAGAGGCCCCCAGGAAAACAGACGCAGCTCTTGGAGGAAGGCTGCGTAGGTCCATGAGCCATGAGGACTCCTCGAATAGCTCGAGTTCCTACAGACCCCTACCCCAACACACGCAGCTGTCTTACTCCCTGCTGAGCGCTGCGGTGTCAGTGTGCGTGCGCTGATTCAGGGCTGGGCCCTGCCTCCAGGCTGGGGATACTGCCACCGGTCCTGGAAAGGACATCAACGTCCAAGTTGCCTTTAAACCCAGGCCTCAGTTTCCAGGCCATGACATTCAAAACCACTGCTTGCAACACCTCAGTTTTCTGATTGTTCAGTTGGCTTTAATAAAAGCTAACCCAAGAGCAACATGGGATGATCGGCAGGGGGTGCCTATAAAGCCCCCAGTGGGACAACATTCCGGGACTAATGCTTCTCTCCCGCCAGGCCGGAGGCTCCCACAGCCAGCTGAGGGTCCGCAGTGCTGGGAGCCTCCAAAGATGCAAAGAGACAGCCTTTGCAAACTTGACCATTTTGCTCAAGACACAACCTCATTCTTGGCCAGCCCTTCTCCTGTCCTTTTCTTCTTCAGAAATCCAGGGAAGGGAAGCCACTGTTTGGAGCAGGGGGACTAGCGTGGCCTGTCCACAGGCAACAATGCACCAGGCAGACCTCCTCGGAGAACACTCCAGACCCTTTTCCAGACTGGGGCAAGTCCCAAACCCTGCCCCTAGGCCAGGGCAATCTGCATTCTAATAAGCTTCCAGATGATTCTTACTTGGTGTAGACTTGAGTTTGAAGCTCCTTGGCTGGGCGATCCCCAGTGTCTCTCTCCCACACAGGTGGTTGGGCTTCCCCACCCAGCTTGCTGGGCCTGCGGACCTGCACACCCGCCAGGACATCCCTTTCCCTCCCGCACTCCGCCGGCTCGGGGAGCTCCCCGGCCTCCAGTCTCAGCGCTGCTGTTCCCTTCCATGATTTATGACTGTGACTCCCACACACACTCCGGAGCAGGAAAACCCAGCGCACTGTTCACAAATTAAATCCAGCCCTCCTCTCCTCCCAGGTAATGGGCCCATCTGATGATAGAAGAGCTTATAAATGGCTATCATCAAATTAATCTCCATGTCAGAGAAATAATAGCAGCTGTAAATAAGACTGAGTGTGCCTGGCTTACTGGCTTGTTAGGACACTTTATAAAACAAGGCAGCAACATTAATACTGCATGGTCTCTTTAATTCCCCCAACCACCTGGGTGCAGAAGCTGAGCACTGAATGAGGAGTCTCCTGGGCAGCAGGAGGAAACCCCAGCAGAGCAGGGCTGCTGACTGCTTCCTGGCCCCACTGCTTCTTCTCCCGTCTCTGCTCAAACTGTTCCCACAATCATCACTGGGGCTCTCTGGGTTAGGGGGCCACCAGCCATGCTCACTGCTCCCCATGCCCTTCGTGTGACTTCCCCGCCTCCACGTCCTCCCCTCTCTCACCTCCTGCTGACATGGTCCTCATCCTTCACCCCAGCTCGAGACCCACCTCTTCCATGAAGCCCTCCAGGCCACTTGACATCCAAAAGGGGCTGTCGATGTTTGTTTTATCCATCACCAGGCGGCTATAGTGGATACCATAGCAAATCAGCTGTGCCTCCCGCATTAGCCCACACAGCCACTGCCCCTCCTGGGCCTCAGCAAGGCCCCGTGGAGAAAGCAGAGTCCTGAGGATGGGAACAACGGGATGCCACAGGCCCCGGCTCTGAGGCAGGTGTGGGCCCCTTACCTTGGCCAGCCTGACCAGGGGATATGGAGACGCTCAGGCCTCGTGGCTTTAGCCTGGCTGAAGGTCTCCATCTGTTTGTTGGAATTTTAACTGTGCGACTTCAGTGATGGTGAGATGGGGGACTCATCGGGCACAGGTGGCATGTCAGTGACAAGAAGGAGAAGAAGGTCCCCATCTGGAGACATTTAAGCTTGTATGTTGCGAGGTGAGGAGGTGTCACCGGTATACCTGTGTGCCCGCGTGTGCGTGGCTGCAAGTGCATAGGTGTGCATTTATTTGCATCTGTGAATGTGTGTACCACACATTCCGATCCCGTACAGGTGTTAACGAGTGAGAATGAGTGTATGTGCTGACATTCTGACTGCGTGTGGATCGTGTACGAATGTGTATTACACGGGGACAATGTGGGGTTGAGTGTGTGCGTGCGTGATGGGGTTGAGCACCTGGGTGCATTATTAGGTGAATATCAAGAACTGCGTGGACCATGTGCAGTGTGTCAAATATAGCTACGGGCACAGGGGCATGGGGGCTCCCAGCTGGGTAGGGAGAAAGCCCACCCCGTGGCATCTGGACAAGGTCATAAATATAAAAGGTGGGAGGAAAGTCTTAAGCAGAGCAGGGCTTTGTACAAGGCCCATCCCTCCAGGGGCCGAGAGCTCCCTCCAGGGTCTCCTCCGCTCCCTGGCTGGAGCTCCCCCAGGCTGGCCAGCAAGGGTGTCGCTGGGAGGGGGTGACCCGCTCACCACTGACCTTCTGATCTTAGAGTCTTCTCTTCAGCAGGTAAAGATGGCCCTCCTGGGAGGAAGACTGGGCTGGAGGGGTGAGGGGGGGAACTTCGAGACAGGCAGTCACCAACCGATGGGCCACCTTTCATGGCCTTTCTTAGCCTCTACTTCCCCTCACATAAGGAGCTGCTTTGGGCCAGCCTTGAGGTAGATGACCCAGCTCCCAGGCTGCCATTTCCCAAACGGTCTCCGTGCGCCAAGTTCAAGGGATGTTTTAGGACTCACCATACACACACACAGTTCTGTGGTCAGAGAGTATGGGGAAGTGCTACTGAAGCAGAACCAAAGGGCATTCAGTACTGTGCAAGCTACCAGAACCTTCAGTGTGCTCACATGAATGGGGACCTCCATGACAGGGGTGTCGCGTGCAGCATTTTCCCAAATGGCGGAACATGTCACTTTTCTGCAGAAACAACATTTAACAGCTCAAGGGGTCCTAGTGTTTGGGTGAAAAATGCTGCCCCGGGGCCCTAGTTCAAGGGTCAGTCAGCTCAAGGCCCATGTCCTCCAAGACTCCTGGACACCACGTCCCCCTCATCTTGCCCTCGTCTGGCCTCCTCCCCCTCCTCCCAGCAGTCAGCCATGATAACCCTTAGAAGGTGGGGGGAGGGTATCCCGTCCCCTCATTGCTTCCTGGGCTGGGGGGGGAGGGGGTCTGTCGAGATGTCAACCTTGTTTCCTAGGCCTTCGAGGGCAGTGCCCTGGGTCCCGCCCTCAGCCCGAGGCTCAGAACATGCCATCTCTGGGTAGGGCGTGTGCACTTCGTTCTTGACACAAGCCAGTCAACCAGCAGCCACGCTGATGGAGGGGCAACACTGCTGTGCTGACAACTAGGAGTGACAAAGCCCCGGCTGCCCCGCAGGACATCAGCCTCACCTCCAGGCCCCATGGGCAGCATTCTGCTTCTCAGCCCGCCCGGTGCCCCTGCAGCCCCTCTGCCTGCGAGACGTTGCCCCGGCCCAATCCCCTGGTCAAGCCCACGCACGCTCCAAGACTCAGCTCCGCACCAGCTCCCCCGGGCACTGCCTTCCCCGGGACGTCCCCGCGCAGGCTGACAGAGCACCCGGTACGTACCTGGGCCCTCACTTCTGACTGCTCACGTACCTGTTTCCCACCACACAGAGTCTGTTTAGGGTAAGTCGCTTAGGAAAGCGGCTGGCACGGACAAGTACCCCGTGAGCATATGCTATGTGCTCCTGTTGTCGTTGTTACCCTTGTGTCTCCAGTGCCCGGGACAACGCCTGGGCCAGGGCTGCTCAGTGCACATCTGTCAGATGAGCTGCACAAAACCACCATCAGATCTGAGCCTCATGATAAGGGGGGCCAGTGGGAGTGGGGCATGGGTTTACCAGGATTGTTCCCATTTTACCGATGAGGGCACTTTGGCTCCAAGAAGTCTTGGCTCCTCGCCTTTGTTCCCCTTACCAAATTCAAAGTGCCTCCTAGAAGCAGGCAGGGGATTCTGTGTGTGGCACGTCCCTAGTGGACAGCCACATGGAACAAAAATAGCCCCATACTCTGTGCCGGGCATCACGGGGGGCCCATTTACACCCCACGCAGCCTGGCACGTCAGGATGAGGACCCCATGCTGCAGAGAACAGAACCAATGCCCCGAGGGGGGTACCTGCTCCAGAGGGAGGTCACGAAAGCCCCAGCTCCCCTAGGGCAGCCTCGCCCTCCGCAGGCTCTCCCGAGGGGACGGCACGCTGACCCACTGGAGCGCTCAGGCAGGGGGTGGGAGAGGAGGCAGAGAATTATAGGGAAGATGGCTGGGGGTGCGGCAGGGGAGAGAGCAGGGAGAGCGGGGCTGGAATGGGTGGGATGACAATGAAATGAGAGGGCCCAATGCTCCAGAAAAGAAAAAGAAAACTCAGACAAGGATGACAGCCACAGGACTCTGAACATTCACCTCTTGGATCGGATGTGGGCCTAGTGGGAGGGGGCGTGGGAGGCAGGCTGACCTCACAGCTCCCCCAGGCAGCAAAGGGCAGATCTCTCTCCCTCCTGGGGAACAGCTCCAGCTCTGCCTCTTCCGGGAGGCCCTCCTGACTTCTCCAGGCCTCAGCGACCTCTCCCCATCCCGTGTGCCAACCCTGACCAGTTGCCTCCAGGCTCCATTTCTAGCCAGCATCACCATCGGCTTCGCCCTCTGTGTCGCCCAGTCTGGGTTTTCCACCCACTTCCGGGGTGCTCGGGGGTCTCCCCAGCACCCTAGGTTCTCATGAACTGCGTATGCAATGACACGGGAACGTGTCCAGCCCCTTCTGGTCTGCCCCTAGACTGTCCCAGGGTTCCAGGCCCAAACAAACAGGATGCGTGTTCAGAGGAGGCAGCAGGAGCTGGGAATGACCATGTTTTACTAAGCACCTCCAAGGTGCCTTGTATCTGATATGTAATTCCTTCATCCTCGCTGCCCCCTGACGCTGGTACCAATAACAATTACCTCCATTTTTTGTTATGAAGAGAGAAGGCTCAGAGGGACGCAAAGTACCTGGCTAGTAGGTGCCAAAGCCAAGAATTGAACCCGAGATTTCCCGATGCCAAAATCTGTGTACTTCCTGCTACCACTTAGTCTCCCCCAGTGGTCCTCAAGGAGACCCAGCAGGCACAGCCGTGCCCTGCCCAGGAGCAGGCCTCAAGGTCAAGGGGGCCCTTAGTTTCTGTTTGGGGCCATCCACAAGTTTTAAAAATAGGAAGTGGTGATGGTGGCACAGCACTGTGAATATACTCCATGCCCATGAACTGCACACCTTAAAGTGGTGAAAACAGCAAATTTTATGCTATCCGGCAGCTCCCCCTTATCCACAGGAAATATGTTCCAAGACCCACAGTGGATGCCTGACACCAGAGACAGCACCAAACCCCCGTATATACTATGTTTTTTTCCTATACACACCTACCTGCAATAAATGTAATTTATAAATAAAGCACAGGAAGAGATTATCAATAACTAATAATAAATTGCAACAATTGTACCAATATGCTGTACGATACGCCGTACAAATAAAAGTTATGTGGACGTGGTCTTCCTCTCGGAACATCTCACTGTCCTGTACTCAGCCTGCCCATGATGACGTGTGGTGACAAAATGCGTCCATGATTGTGGGGGGGACGACCAGGCACTGTGACGTAGGTTAGGCTGCTACTGACCTTCTGATGATGCGTCAGAAAGAGGATCATCTGTTTCTGGACTATAGCTGGTGGTGGGTAACTGACACCGTGGAAATCAAAACTGCAGAGGTAAGGGGGAGCCACTGTATGTATTTTACTATAGTAAAAATGAGAGTCCTGGGGGAAGCCCTGCTAGACACCCCCCACAGGAAAGCCTCCCTCCCTTGCTTCTTCCTGGGATTCGTCTCCACCTCCCGGCCTCCCCCACTCAGACCCTCGCTCCCAGTCCTCGCCCTGGCTCTCCAGACTTCGGAGGCAATACGGCAGATGAGGCACCATATTGAAATACCATCCTTCTCTCTCTCTGCCTAAACCCCACACTGTCTTCAGCCTCACCCAGTTGTGCCCCTGACAGAGCTTCACTCGACCACCCCTGTGAGGGCTCCTGGAGCTCAGGCCGCTTCCAACTGGCCTTGAATCAAGACCAGGAAGAACATTGGCCCCTCAGAATCAGGACACCCGGGTCCCGATCCTGACTGGGGCGCTCGGGAGCTGGCTTTGCAACTCCAGCCACTGGGCAGGCTTGGGATTCCGGTTCTGTGACGAGAACTTGCTTCACCCAGCACCCCTCATACTCTTCCCCGGGAGCACCCCAATGTCAATGTAAAACAACGAGCTCCCCAGCCATGGGGGTACAGTCTGACCTGCCCACATGAAATGTGTCATCCAAGTCTTCTATTTTCACTCAAAAGTTCACGCAACCTTTGCAATTGATGACTTAAGAGCTCCTTGTCTAGTTTAATATAAAAACCTCTTTTTCCCCAGATTTGGTAGTAAAACTGGAAACCACGCTATGTTTCCATGGCATGGGGCGTGGAAGGGCCGTTTTTGGCCCGGAGTCACGGGTTCTGCTGTCTGTCCCTTGCACACCTCTCCCAACTCCCCGCTAGTCTGGATGCTCCTAGAGGGCAGGTCTGGACCACCCGGCCATGGTGAGCACAAGAGGGACTCCGAAAAGACTTAGTGAGTACTGCGGGAGACGGTGAGTGCCACCTGCTGAAGAGCAGGGGGGACTGTGACAACATGTCTCTAACTTCCTCCTTCCCATCCTTCATGTCGTGCTCCTTCTTTCCTCCACCTGTCTCCTGGGGGGAGCTCGGACTGGTCAAGGACCCTTCAGGATGAAGTGGGGAGAGAATGTGAAAATGCAGCACAGGTTCCTGTCTGGGGTCCTTCTCCACCTTCTCCGTCACTCTCCCAGTTCACCTGCCCAGGTGAGGGCTGGTTGGCTGTTGTTCCCTTCGCCACCTGCGACCTCTCTTCCCCTCCCCCCGGCTGCCTCTTCCTGTCCTTCCCCTCTGCCCTTCCCCTCTGGCTCGGCTCCAGCCCTGCCTCCCGGGCACCCCTGCCTGCGGCAGCCTCAGTATCTATCCCCTCAGCAGAAAGGAGTCCAGGAGGCACTGCCTCCCAAGCCCAGCTTCCACCCAGACCAGCCGCTGAGCTCCCGGCTCAGGCCGGACTTGCACCTGTGCCACAGTCTACCCAACCTGGTGTCCAAGAGCAGCTCCAGTGAGTTCCAACTAAATCAAGGCCGAGGCTCTGTCCAGGTACCTCTTTTGTCTCCCTCACCTGGACACACAGGCTCCCAAGCCAGGGGTGACCGGTAGTGCATGGAGCCCCGTAGAAGGGGACATCCCTGTGGACCCAAGCCTTCCCCTCATCATGTCTCACCTTCCCCAGGGTTGGATTTCTCAACTCTGGTCACGAGGACCATGTCTCCTAGGTGGAGGTGGAGGCCTGGACAGGCCAGCCGCTCTTTCTCGGCCAGTCCATTCCAGCTCGCCTGCAGGGAATGCCCCCCTCCCCCCCCCACCAGTCCGGGGAGCTCCACCCTCCGGCTTAAGGAACGCTACCAGGATCTCCAGTCCTGGGGGGAGGCATTCATCCATTCCTGCCCACAGAGTTTGGGGACGGGAGCAACTGCTCCAGGAGGCGGGTGCCTGGGGAACACGGGGAGGGGGTGGCACGGAGGCCCCGGCAGCTAGGGGAGCAGAGCCGCGGCGACACTGGCTGTGGGGGAGGGGCAGACTCGAGCGCGCCTCCGCCCCCTTCCCTCCCACTCTCAGCCCCAGACTGCGAGCAGCAGCTGTTCCAGAGCTTCCTGCCCTTCCTTGAGACAGGTGTTGGCCCAGTGCTCACTTCCTCCCAGCCTCTCCTCCACCCCCTCTCCACGTGGCAGGCTGGTGCTGAGTCAGCAGCCGCCACTTCCTGTCCCCGCCGCACCGAGGCTACCTGGGGGAGCGCTGAGCCCCGACGGGCCAGGCCACCCACTGGGTGACTTCCCGAGCGCTGTCTCCCCTGCCCGTGCTGGCTCGCCCGGGGGGGGGGGGGGGGGGGGCGGTGGGTTTCAAGGAAAGGATGCCTTAGGAAAGCACGGGAACTTCCCGCTCTGAGGCCGCTCTGAGGCCGAACCAGGGCCGCTGCGCCGGCAAGCCGCCCCACCCTGAGCTCGGCCCGCGTCGGGTCGGCGTTCAGGGCCTCGGCGGGCCCCTGGCTGCCGTCCCGCGGCGCGGAGAGCCGGCCAGCGGAAGTGGCCTAGGAAGGTGGCACTAAGGAAAGGCAAAGAGTGATGCAAGTGATTCTCATCTGGGGGAAATCCCAGTTTTTGAAGGCAGTAAGGGGCCATTCGGCCAATCATCTCCAGTAGCAGACAGCAAAGAGGGCACCGAGCAGTCGGACGTGACCCACAGGTCACACCCTCGCTAATTGGCGGAGCAGGACCCCGCGTCCGGGCTGTCCCCACTGCACTGTCCCTCCTGTCTGAGGACCACCACTAGGGAATGCCAGTCAGTGCCGCTACCCTGGCCGTTGGCTGACTTCTCGTTTTGTTTCATTTGCGTCACTTTCTGTGGCAAGTCCTTCCCCGTGAGACAGACACGATGGACCTATCATCCCCATTTGACTGACCGGCCAACTGAGGCTCAGTGGGGGAAGCTGACCTGCTCATGATCACAGGAGTTTGTGGCAGAAAAAAAGACCAGCACCCAGATCTCAGAAGTTTATGCAAACCTTCCTGCTTCCAAGCCCTCTCTTACCCGCCCTCCTCTCCACCTATTTGGACCTGTTGATGGAAGAGGCCGATGGTGAGCAGAGAGGCTTTGGAGCTGTCAGACCCATCCGCTGACCTCTCCTCCCATGTGGCTCACAGCAGCCCTCAACCCAGTGCCCTGTGAGTGCGTTGGACTCCACCAGCCCAAGGGCAGAGCCACCATTCGAGGGGAATATTGCGCAGCCATTAAAAGTGATGCTCATGGGGACAACATAGGAAAGCATGAAAAGGCTTGTGACATGTGACGTAAAAAAATGGAGAATGCAGGAGTGTATGTTACTGTGTTTACAGCTCTCCGCAGTATATACATGTATGTGTGCACGAACACGTGGAAGGAATTTCACTAACATGATCGGAGGGGGTGGACATCCAAAAGATTTCTTTTCCCTTTGGTCTATTTTCTAAACCTTCCAAAATGTCATTCCACTACTTCCATGATAGAACACAGATAGAAGTTGTTGAAACACCAAGCTCTTCCTCCTCACGTGGGTAAGTAAAGTCAACCTTTCCGCAAACGTGTGGAGGCAAGAATCCTGGCACTTGCCTGCCTTGGAGTCTCTCTTCTCAAAAACGGTGAAGTTTGATGAAAACCATTCAAACTGAGACATCAGGGCACAGCGGGGCACAGCTCCCCAGGGGTCTGTGTCGTAAGGGAGGCTATGGAGAGAATGGCCTACTGACTAAAGATGCGTGCATATAACCGAAGAAGGGGATTTCAAGACTGCAGAGAGAGGGTTTTGAGGAGTTGCCATGTAAACATGAGGAATTTTTATTGAAGTGAATTTCCTAACCGCGCTGGGTACAGAAGTCTTAAACCACAGGACACTGTCACAGTCCCCTTTCCTCTGTCACTCTTGGCATCTCAAACTCACTGAACTCAGCTCTCCCTGAAACTGACTACTGCTCCCATCTCCCAGTTTGTCTTCATGGCCGTACACACTCCCAGCCACTTCACCCAGGCTCAGTTCTGCTCACTTCCTCTTATGGTAAGGCCCCTTGTGGGAACTGTCCTTCCCATCCCCCAGACCTTTGGTTTAGGCTTCCATCACCCCTGGAAGCCTGCCATGGCCTCCTCCCCGGCCTCGGCCCCTTGGCTCACCCCTCTGTCATCAGCTGCCAGAATGAGTTGTCGAAATACCACTCTCCCCAAAGAGCTCCCAATGGCTAAAGGAGCAAGTTCAAACTCTGCTGAAGCTTCCCGAGGCCTTCAAAAACTGGCTTCAAAATATCTTCCAGACTTTCTTCCCACATTCTCCAGACCACGTGCTGCTTAACCCCTGGAGCTGTGCACTAGGGAGAAGCAGTACAATGACCCCAGGGCCTCCTATGGCCATGCAAGGCGACAGACCTGCACACACACCCTTATACACATGCACACACGCATACACGTGCATACACACACACCCTTCCTCATAGGCACACCCTGGTCTTGCCAAATCAGCGGAGCCTCTTGGCCTTAGCCAAAGTCTCACTTCTACCCTACCCCAACCTGCAGCCCTTCTTCCTCTTCCTCCCTCCTGTATTTATACGACCCTTTGAGGCACATCTTAACTCCACTTCCTCAGCAAGGTCAGCTCTGAGACTTTATTTGATCCCTCACGAATAAATGCCTCCAGTTATGGGGGATGGAGGGGCAACCATCTAGCGGACCCTAGGCACCTGCTGCGTGCCAGGTGCCTTTGAATAGTCTAGACACACCCTATCGGGTATGATGGTGGTCACTGTTTAGAGGATGCTCAGAGCAGAGGTCTAAGTTCACCCTTCCAGGTCAAGACTGAGCTAGGACTCAACCCCGGGACTGCTTCAGGCTCTTCCCACTTTGCCCAGTCAGTATGTTCTGCCATCACAGAACATCTGAGACAGCATCTCGTTTCCTAAGCATTCTTCTCCCAGCCTCAGCATAAACCTCAGGAGGGCAGACACTCAGGTCCTACATTGCTTTAGTATCCCCCTTAGCTTGGTCCCAAGTAGGTATTCAATAAACGCTCAATAACTAAATGAACAAACAGGTAAGTGGATGAATGAATGACTGAGTACATGAAGGCACAGGCATTGCAAGCGGCTGTGCTTCAGGGTTATGAACATTTGCTTTTAGTTCTCAAAGCATCCAGAAAATCTGATTCTCTCCAAAGCAAGCTCTCCCCATTACTCTCCCCCCAACTCTCTTGGAAATATATTGGCTCATCCGTGGCCAAGCCGTACCGGAAACTAATAAAAACTCATTCACATTCATACAGTGTTAAGCCAGGAATTTTTAAAGAGCTATTTAGATCCATAGGAAAACAAAGGCAAAAATGTCTGGCACATTTGTGCAAACAGTAGTCAGGTAGGATTGAGAGATCCAGAGTCATACTCTGAATTGGAGTCAAGGGTGTGTGTCTCCTGGCCAGGAAAGGGGTTTCACACTGCACTTGGGTCCAGCTCAGAGCTGCTGCTTCCCTCACTCAGGAAACCAGGAAATGAGTAAGTTTTTCAATGGGACACTTTAGGCTGCTTATTTAAAGATGGGAGAGATGTGGGGGGAAAGGATGAGACAGGAGGAGAGCAAACTGTAAAGTGAAGAAAAGAGGACCCAGGTCTCTGTCACCTGCATCTTAGAGCATCGAGACTCTTGATGGTTTTCCCCTAGTCTTGAGTGATGAATTGTATTTGCTGGTTTATAGGTAACTATTATTTAAGAAAACTCATCAATTAAGTGGTCCTTATCTGATGCTAGTTTCAAAAGAGTTCTTTTGTTTGAAAAGAAGACTGGTAAACAAGATCTGTGTTTCATCTCATTACAAAGTCTGTGCTGTAGGATCTAAGTAACAGATGGCTTTTCCAAAATCCTGGAGTCAAAAGTTATTAAAACGGATATGTGTCAGATGGTTGAGAGAGTAGATGTAAAGTACAATGGCTTTGTAATGATTGGATCATCCAGTCAGGGGAAAAGGCTTCTTCATCTGAATGTGTTTCTTCTGACAATCTGGGTGAAAATAGAGTATGCATTTGATCAATTGCTAAAGCATGACTTCCCGCTAACCCCACTAGCTTTCTATATTATTACTAGGTTATGAGACCATCCTTGCAGTGTATTGTTCAATGAATTCTGACACACATAATCTAGAGAAATAGAATCTTAGGGTTGGTTAACATCAATCTAATAAAAGCCACTGCTCTCTAGGACAAAAATGAGGGTCATCACCTGATTTAGGGTACTTTTACCATTGTTGAGGATGGGTTGGGGAATGGTTGATTTTGCTTTCTCAAGCTAGGAACAAAATTAAAAGTTTCATGTAAACCAAAATAAAAGAAGAAAAGGAAGGAGGAGGAGAAGCAAAAAAAGAAAAAAAAAAAATCCTTGAAGGCCTGCATACTCTTCTTGTACCAACTACAGCATGAGCCTCTGCTGGGAACTTCCATGTGTGTCCATGTGTCACAGTAAATCAGCTCAGCTTTCCCACCCAGGCTGGGGAGAGCATGAGAACAAAGGCCCAGAGCAGAAAGGGCAGTAATGGGAGGAGAGGAGAGTCCTACCAAGCCACAAAGAAGGCAAGGAAGCACTGTGGTCAGGCAGGGTGCACCTCCATGGGGAAGGAATGCCAGCAGAGGGGCAGAGGGACCCCAGGAGACAGCCCAGAGAAGGAAGGAGGAGGTACAGCCCAAGGAAGAGCAGCTCCAAAATGATGACCCTTTGTAGAAACCGTGAATTTCTTTAATGAACTGATTTCCTGGGTGTCTAAAATGCTTCATTTAGCAAGACTTCTTCTGGGCTGAAATTGAATAGGTGTAATTGACAAATGCTTGAATTTGGGTTCCACTCTGGGGGAAAAATACCTCTCCACTGGCTTCTCAAATGTAATTATGGAAAAAAGGTACACATTAAGGGCCTTTCTTCCAATTCAATTTGGGGTAAGTTTCCCTCCTGATCCGCATCCCACCTCCTACACACATGCGCGCGCCCCCACACACACACACACACAGAGCGACAATGGCAAGAGATCGGGCTTTCTTTCTCAAGAGAGGCAGTAGGGCCACAGATGAGGCAGCTGTCAGGGAACCAGGCTATAATCAGCTTTAACTGGCTTACAGCCTACAGAGGACACAGACCCTCTTATTTCTACGGTAACAGGTCAGGCTGCTGACCCTGGGATAAATGTGGGGGTGGTCTGGGTTGGTTTCTGTTGCCAACATCTTCCTTATGCAGGATCTCAATGCAAAACTTACACTGCAGGTCTCAAGAATTTAAAGATGCACATAGAAGAGGGTACTTTAAAATTCTAGACCATGGTTTCAACTGCATGTAACATGTTACCCCCAGCATGATTTATAAGGACAGTAAATCAATGAGACAGTAAAAGGAAAAGTTCAAACACAACCAAAAATGGGTTTTTCAGGCGAGTCTGAAATGCTACAAGATTGCTAGTTAAGAACAGTATCCCTTTTCTCAACCTAAGTGTTATACCCCTCCCTCTTCCCCAGCATCACAAACTGAGTGCCATGTAACTTAGAAACTATGATGAAATGTGCAGGCTATTAGATACACAGGTGGCCAAAGACAGGGTCCCTATGCAGTTGAGCGTTTTGGTGTGGTAGGGCAGCTGACCCTTCCCATGGCCCCAGGTGTCTACTGTAAAAAGATACGGACTAGATCTGTACCACAAAAATAAATAAATAAATAAGAAAGAAAAAAAGAAAGGAAAGGAAAAAAACAAGGCATTCACTCGAATCTTACAATGGGAGGTGGGAGTGGTGGGTGGGTGAGGGTGGGGATAGAAAAGCAAGGGAAAAAAATCTAAACAGCAGGATACGACAATAAATGGGAAAACAGCAAGAGAAAAAGCACACTAGGTTAATATAGGAAAACTAGTTCTTTATTGAGAGATTGTATATTAGTATTAGTGGATTCTGTGTGTAACAATGTCATCATGCACACGATACAAAAAAAAAAAAGGCTGGGCCCACCATGCTTCGGAAGGGCAACAGAACAAAAGCAGCGTACAATGAGCAGATGGCCGGGGCTACACGACCACAGTACGTTTCAGCAGGGTGACATCTCTAACCGAGCGCTGTACATTGTCAACTGGGGGATGTAAAAAAATACAGATCATGCTTTAGTTTTAGTACAAGAAAAGGTGAAAAAGATACACAACCAAAAGGATATTTGATACAGAAAAAATTACCCACAAAATAAGAACAAGAAGTAATTCAGCACAGCAGAACACGCTATCCCTGTTTAATGGAAAACCATTTTGCTGGGGATTCTTTTTTCTTCTTCATTTTGTTTTGTGGTTTTTTTTTTTTTTTTTTTTCTCTTTCTTTTCAGATTGCCAAATGGCAATCTGGGGCAGCCACTTGGGACTTTATTTTGGAAGGGCCCTCGAAGTAGGGGCCTTATTCTTTCATTATTGCCGCTGTTTTGTTTCAGTTTTCAAGCAGGTCTGGCTGGTGAGGCAGCAGAAGGGAGCCGGCTGTTAAAGGGGCAGCTCTGAGGGCCAGGGCGGATGTCCAAAGATGCTCTTGACATTGTACAATTAAACAATTAAGACACCACGACCCCGGCTCCCCCTTAAGCCAGGGACCTTGCTGCACCAAATTTTCAGAGGCTATGGAGTGGAAGCAACTGCCATTTCATCAAAGATTTTCAGAGATGTATAGATACACTCATTATTTTTGGCCTCCGACTAAATGTAATCTCTTCACTTATTCCTGGGTGTTGCCAAGAAGCTAGCTGATGGCCACCCAGATAAGCGGGAAATGGGGTGCTACAGCCTCCAAGCCAAGGCAAAAGGAATCCACTTAACAGGGATTTACAGTGCAATGTACTCAGCTAAACAAGATGAAGATACAAAAATGGTTATTTCTCTACATCTATTCTGAAATGGCCTACATCCTACACTACTACAATGGAAACTAAAAAGAACAGACTTAAGCTGGCAAGCTATCTAATAGTTTTACAAGAAGATTGTGGTGTAGGACCTTGTTGGGTTAAGCATTAGTATCCTCTATCAAAAGGTCATGAATTCTTATCTCATGGTGCTAAATTTTACCCACAGCCCCACTCACCCTCAGCCCTTGAATTTCCTGTGGGCGTGTTTGCCATGAAAGTAAACTTTGACTGATGGGCAGAATTTGTTTTGTTGGGTTTTTTTTGGGGGGGGGTGTATTAAAAATAAAATTTAAAGGCAGCTGAGCAATTTGAATTTCAAAACGTAAAATCGGCATCCTGCAATGGTATTTAGAGATCCGTGGTATTAATGAGGATGATAATGATTTAATCAGGATAATTATACTTTCAGGCTCAACATCCTTCTTAATCATTTTTGAATTTCTGCCTAGTGTAATGTTCCACACCCGCTTTAAGAGGAAATGCCAAGTAATAAGACATAATTGTGTGTTGGGGGAGGGGGTTGGCATTTCAAGGGAGATCTCGCCCAGCCCCCGCCCCACTCCTATTCCTCACACACCCACCCCACACCCCCTCCACCGGCCTGAGATAGGGATACTGCCGCTTAAATAGCAATGCCTTCCTCAGATGGAGACAGGAGATGGTTAAGAGGGGTGTCACAATACAGCTAAATGCGGAGGCAGAAGGGTCACAGCGCACACAGCAGCGAGTTGACCATTCACTGAGCTACACAATGAAGAAAAAAAAAGATTTGATAAATGCAGAATGTCATCATTCTATCATCACACAAAAAAACTGCGGTTCAAACAGGCCTAAGGGGGCCAACCTTGCCTTTTAGGTTCTGGGGAGAGGCGTGGGGCTGGGGACAGCTGGGCTGGAAGAAAGAGGGCTGGGCTTTCATTTTCTTGCCCAATCGGGCCCCTGGGGCGCACTAAAGCGCTGGCCCCGCGACCCCACCCCCTGCTCTGACTCGGTGGAGCGGCCCTGGTCGCAAAGGGAAGACATCATTCTGTGCGTGAGGAAGGGGGGAGGAGGGAGGGCCTTAGCCAGCAGGGATTTAAGCAGACTTGGAGTGGGAGAGGGTAGCAGAAACATTTCCAAGAAGAGAAATGTGAGTCCAGAGGCAGAATACAAAAAGAAAAAAAAAAAAAAATGAATCTAAATGCATCCCGGATTTGCTTTGGGAGGTGGGAATTTTTGATTAAAAGAAAATGGAAGAAATGTAGGGGTGGGGGGAGAAGAGGGGGAAACCAAGCTATTGTTGGAGCAGAATGTAAGGGAAAGGGGATGTGGGGAAGGGGACCGTGCAAACACACCCCATATATCACAGTTAAAAACAAAGCCGGCGCCGGCCTGCTGCTTTGTCAACGCCCGCCCGGGGCAAAGGCCTGGCGTGGAGGCAGCTTTCCACCTCATCCTCACACACAGCGCGACACCCAAGGGCCGGGCACCCCGCTCCGGCCGGGACCAGGGGTGCACGGCAGGGCACGTCTGACTCCTAAGCGCGCACACACTTACACACACACTCACATACACACACACACCCAAGCATACTGAACCCATAAATGCAACTGTCATACAAAGACAATGGTGGGGGTTGGGGGGGATAGCACAAGGGAGATGCAAAAAAGGGTTACAGGGGAGAAAAGGATGGGACGGGACGGGAAATCATGCAAGTGCCCACCAGAGGGTGGGGGCTGGGGCACGGGATAGGGCAGATGCCAGATCCCAGCTAACCAGCCTTCGGTATCAATGACCAAAGAGATAAAGAAATACAAACACAACACAAAAACATATATGCCTCAACACACACACACACACACACACACACACACACACACACCAGAAAACCAAGTATGCTTGCACACACACACACACACACGCACACAGTCATGTACCTCTCGCCTTCTTTCGATCATACAGGGCTAGGTATTAGGGAAGGGGCTGTGATTTGGGGGAACCGCGTCCGCCGCAAAGAATAAAAAATGGGGCTGGGGAGGGAGGGACCCAAATTCGCCAAACCCTAACTTCACTACAAAAGCTCCCACGAGGGCGGCCACCCCCACACTGGGGGTCCCCCAAAAGGGAGAGGGGAGAAGCCACCGCTCGCCCTGCGTCCCCGCGGGTGTGCCCTGAGCCCCCGGCCGCCCGCGGCGCCCGCCCCCGCCCCGCTGCCTGCGGCGATCCACGCTCCGAAGCGGACCCCGAAAGGAAAAAGCGATACCTCTGTTTCGCACAGAGCCAAACACTGGAAGCACGAGATAGCCGACGTGGACCAGGACCATCCTGGCTCCTCGCGCGGCGGCGGCGGCGGCGGCGGCGGCGGCGGCGGCGGCTGCGCGCGGGCCCTTTGTGGCGCGGCTCCGGGGCGCGGGCGCGGGCGGCGGCGGGGCTGCGGGAGCCGCCGGGGCGGGAGGCGGAGCGCGGGGCGCGGGCGGCGGTGGGGCGGCGGCTGGCGGGGAGACAGATGGCCCATGGAAAGGCTCCCTTCCCGGCCCCTCTCGACATTCAAAGGCGCTGGGGCCGCAGCTGCCGCCACACAAAGGCGCGCGCAGCCAATGGGAGCGGAGCGCAGCGCGGCGCGGCCTCGCCGGAACCGCGGGGGACAGCGGGGACCGCGGGCGCGCGGGTGGCGGGGGGAGGGAGGGGTGACGGCTGCGAGGGCGCGGGCGGCCAATCGCGGAGGCCCGCGGCCGGGCGCGGGGAGGGGTGGGGGGGAGGTCAGCCCCGCGGGGCGCGTGGAGCCTGGCGCGGGTCCCTGACCGCCCGCAGGCCCGAGCGCGCGCGTGAAGCGCCCTGCACACAGACACGGGCGGCGTGCACACGGAACGTGCACACACCGAGGGGGACGTGCACCCAGACATGTGGAAGTGCGTTCGTGCGTGCGGAGAGAAAGGCACGAGCGCACCAAGTGCACACGACCCGGAGGTCCTTGCACACCGCGCACAGGTCACTCGGGGACGTGCGCATGGGGGCTGGCGCACGTGCAGAGTCTGACTGCGGGCACAAGTGAAGGTGGAAAGCGAGCAAGCAGCAGCACACAGGACCCAGGCACCGACACACAGACATGCACACACCGAAAGCCTTGTTAAGGCAGGACACGTGCCAAGAGCACATTCCCAAAGACACACAGAGGGGACACACAATGCAGACATGTACACTCCCAGGCTCCCTGCCCGTGGCAACGCTTTGTTGCTTTGGCAGAGCACAAAGCTCACAATAATTATTTGCTGAATTGAAATCCACTCATAACACTGAAGTATGTGCACGCCGAAAACCCAGAGCCACCTGGCCACCATTCACCCTGCTCTGACACAGGCACAAGCAGCCATGTGCACAGACACGCCCACTTCCTCAGCCGGCGGGGGGGGGGGGGGGGGGGGGGCGGATGGCACACATGACATCAAGGCTAGGAGGCTCCTCAGATTTACACGTGGAGGCACAGCTGGGGTGTCACGTGTGGCCTGTGGCCGGCCTGCCAGGTACAAGCAAGACAGAAGTGAAGAGCCTTCACCCCACAGCCCTGATGTCAGGTGCACTGCTAAGACTGTGTCCATGCACGCTCAGCCCGCGGGCTGTGAAAGTTCCCCGCACAGCCCTCAGACCAAGCTCTTAGCCCACACCAAGGCCAGAGTGTGCCCAGAGCCCATCCCCAGGCACCAAGGTGGAAGACGTTTCCTACGTTGGGACTTGTCTTCAAATCCCAATGGCTCCTTTATTTAACGAGTCTGGTAAAAAAAAAAAAAAAAAATTTACATGGTAAAATCATAGTGTAGGGAGCTGAAAGGAATCTAATACAACCCAACCTTCCCCCATTTTAGAGAAAAGGCAAAAGAAGATCATTCATTGAACACATGATAAGCTTGTGTCCGGGCATAGGGAGGCCATGCAGGATCCCTTGACATTCCAACCCTTGCGGGCAGAGGGGCCTCAGGCAAGTAAAGGCAGTCACCCAAAAGCCTGCTAGGGGCTGAGATGGAACTTAGCATAGGGTGCTGGGTAAGGGGACACCTAGGGGGCGCACCTAGCCCAGTGGGCAAGAAGCGGGGTGCGGGCAATTGGCTTGACTCCAGGAAAGTGACTTCTGAGACAAAGCATGAAGAGTGGCAGGGGTGAGGCGAGGCAAAGAAGGAGACAGTAAAGGGAAAACCATGGCCTGGCTTTGCCAAGACAACTACCATGTTCCCGGTGGCAGCAGTAGGGCGGGATCCCAGGGCACACCCTTCTCTCCCTCCCAAGCACATATATCCCTCCGACTTCTTCCCCACCAAACACCTGTGGCTGCCCCACAGGGGTGAACTGGGGGAGACATCTCCCGCCAGGCCCAAGCCCCGCTCTGGAGGGTCATTTCAACAAGCTTCTGCCACCAGCTCTTTCCTGTTTTCATAATCTGTCAAATAAACACAATGCCACCACTAATAAAAATTCTTGAAAAAATGAGAAGACCTGGGACACCTGGGTGGCTCAGTTAAGCAACTGACTTTGGCTCAGGTCATGATCTCACCGTTGGTGGGTTCAAGCCCCGAGGCAGGTTCTGTGCTGACAGCTCAGAGCCTGGAGCCTGTTTGGGATTCTGTGTCTCCCTCGCTCTCTGCCCCTCCCCCACTCATGCTCTGTCTCTGTCTCTGTCTCTCTCTCTCTCAAAAATAAATAAAACATTTTTAAAAACATTTTTTTAAATGAGAAGACCTTAACAAACACTTAACTACTAGAATTTTTCTCCTGTTCCTTTTCAGGCTTTGCCAATATGCATATAGACCAGATTTGTCATCATAATCTACATATTTTTTATTCTGCGTTTTAATCTTAACATTTTATCAGAGACATTTCCCCATCCTTCGACATAATTATCTTCATAATTTTCATTTTAAATGTTTTCATAGTATCCAACAAGTGAAGGTACTCTGAAATTACTCAATCATACTCTATTCTTGGGCATGTAATTCACTCCCACTTTTCCCTTACTGGAGATCACACGATAAACTTCATGCCTATAGCTTGTTGCTTTTGTTAAACTGTAAGCTTAGAGCAAACTTCTAGGGTTGGCATTCTTTTTTTTTTTATTATTTTTTATTATTTTTTTTTCAACGTTTATTTATTTTTTGGGGGACAGAGAGAGACAGAGCATGAACGGGGGAGGGGCAGAGAGAGAGAGGGAGACACAGAATCGGAAGCAGGCTCCAGGCTCTGAGCCATCAGCCCAGAGCCTGACGCGGGGCTGGAACTCACGGACCGCGAGATCGTGACCTGGCTGAAGTCGGACGCTCAACCGACTGCGCCACCCAGGCGCCCCTAGGGTTGGCATTCTTGAGTTGACAAATATGGAAAAACTTTATGGCTCTTGCCATACATGGCTTATGAAAAGATTAAACTCACAGTCAGTACTCCCAGCAGTATATGGCGTCCCAATTTCTCCACAACCTTCCTCGCTTGAGTAGCTCTTCTTTTTTTTTTTTTAATCCTACTTTATACCAGAGCAGCTCACAAAGGCTGATGACTACCCGACCTGCCCTCGACAGCGGGGTGGTTGGGCTACAAACTCTGAAACCGGATTGCCTGGCTTCACATGCTGGCTCTTGGACAAGTTCCTTAACTTCTCTAGGCCTTGGTTTCAGTATCTGTAAAATGGGTGTGATTATAGTTCCTCATGGGGTTAATGTGAAGATCAAGAGAACTCTGCACTCGTGCAGTACATACAATAGTGCTGGCAATTCAGCTCTTCGTTCTTGCCCCTTTACTTCTCCGTCTCCCCTTGCCCACTACCCTTTGCCCTCCTGTCACTATTTATTTTTGCCTAAAGCATTTAGCGTCAATTATACTGTAACACGGAACATTCGTCAGACAAAAGCAAACATCCAGGAATAGACCAAGAATGATACCATGACATGGAATATCCATCAGACAAAGCAGAAATCATGAGTCCAATTACTAGCTGCACCCTTCTTACTCAAACATCAGAGAAACATGACAGACAGATGCCCACATTCACCAATATGCCCACATGCACACAGACGTGAGCCTCCTGCTAAGAAGGAAGTATTTCGCATTACGAGAAGGGGTTTCATTTTGAACGAAACCTTGGGTGTTTACCATTCCGCAGCCTCAATGCAACCATCTGTCCAATGGGAAGAATAATAACCCCTGTCAGACTACCTTAAAGGTTTACTGTGAGGATCAAATGAGCAGAGAGCCGTGGAGCCACGGCTAAATTCTAGAAGCATAGAACACGGAAAATTCTAGAAGCATAAAATAGTGGTATCTCCAAGAATGAAATTTGATTATTGTTTTGCCCATCTCCTTGTCTCATGGACAAGGAAACTGAGGCTCAGAAATGGGGTTATGAACGAGGGCACCACCATTCCTGGATGAGTCAGAACGAGGATCCTTGTTTCCTGGCACATAGCCTAGTATTGCTGCCACTTCCCACTGGTTCTCCATCACGCCAGGATGGCTGTCTTCCACTCTTCCTCGCATTAGTTAATGCCCACAGGATACAATAAAGCAGATTCCTGAGAAGAGGAATATTTGCGGAAACATTTCGTTCATCGGGGTTTATCTTTATGTGTGCTTCCTGCCCCCTGCCAAGGTCAATACCTAGAGCATGTTTGCAGGCTTAGCATGTAACATTCAGGAAGAAATATTTAAAAACTGCAAGGTGAAGAAATATTTTAAAAATGAAATCTGTAATTCCTGATCCAAACTAGAGAAACATCACCCTATAAGGTAGAAATAGCACTGTCACCTTGAACCTTGGCTCATGCTTTGATTCCTCACTCTCTTTTGTCTCCACCTTGGCTACCTGCAGAAGGGGTTCTACAGAGCTTCTTGATTCTGGGGCCCAGACGCATCTGTTTTGAGAATTACTCCTTTGGAGCCCAACATTAGATCTGGGTTATGACCTCCACTGCCCTTTAGTCAACAAACGGAAACAAACCTAGCACATCAGCCACGTAGACATCCACAGTTTTCCAAAACAGACGACAGAATTCCTGTTCATCTCCAGGTTGGGTTGGCATCAGGTAGACACAGCTTTCAAAATCTGTGCGAAACAGCTGGACTTCAGTAGACGCCCCCTCCACGACTGGCGCCGCAACAGCCTCTGTGCTGAACATGGCGGGGTTCTAGATGCAGCCTGCCACAGGAAGAGGCACGGCCCGGGGCGCTGACGGTCACTGGGGAGTCAGGGCAAAACTGCAAGAAAATAAAGAGGGATCCAAGAGAAGCTGCCCCAAACCAGGGATGATGGTGAGTCAGGCGGAAGTCAAGATGGGCTTGAGCACTCAAGAAATCCTTCAGGACAGAGCAGGGTAGGAGAGGACCCTCAAGGGTGGGGTCATTTGCAACAAGCTAAGAAAAAGGAGGGAGGTAAAACATGAACCAAGGCCCAGAAGCAAACAGAGGAGAAGAGAGAGAAGGAGCTGGAGGGGTGGAAGAGAGAGAAGGAAGGGGAAGAAAGGGAGGAGGAGAGTGGAGAGAGGGAAGAAGAAGGGGGAGGAGAGGGAGGAGAAGGAAAGGCAGCAGCAGCAGCAGCTTGGGAAAAGTGAGGCTACAGGAGAGAGCTCTGTGCTCTGCACTGACCTGGGACACGGGGTGGATGGAGCAGGCAGGAGGGGACTGCTGACCCATGTATGCCACGCACACGCACTGACCAGGGCTCCAGGTGCCAGGAGTTGGCCAAAGTCCTCAACCAGAGATGGACCAAAAGGAAACGAAGCAGGACCCGGGGTCCATGATCCCCTTCTCCATTGTAATAGGGGAATTATCTGAGCCCCTGCCTGTCCAGGCTGGCAGTGAGGTGGGGTCCTGTGGCTACATCCTGGGGAAAGGCATGGAAGCAGGAATTTTATGGGATGGCCTTCTTAGAAAATAGAGCTGTTTTGGAGGATGTCAGGAAATCGTTTAAAACAATCAAACAAACAAACAAACAAACAACTGGTAAATAGAATCAAGCATGTATCCTGCCTTTCCTCTATGAACTCTATTTCAGGTTAATGAAATATTTGATGAGGGGAAGTTTCTCCTTATAGAAGTATTGGCTAATAAATGAACAAGAAATGAGATGATGAGAATATCATCGTAATGAAATAATAGTTCTAGGCAATGGCCATTAATAGCTGTTAGTGTCTCCAAAAGAGAGACAGTGCGAGGTGACATGTGTCCTAATAGAACAGCCAGCCACCTCTGAAGTGGTTTTTCCAGAAAAATGGAACCTGAACCTAATGAAACTTCTTGATCTTAATTCCCAATTGATTGGAAGCACAGGAAATAGAAACATATTAAAAGATACCATGGGATACAACGAGCAGAGTCTAAATTGTGGAAGTGCTACAGGACAAACCAGCCGTGTTTCTCACAAATGAATGGATTATAAGGGGGAGAAAAAGAGACAGAGGGGCAACCTATAGAGACAGAAGGGATATATCAATCAAATGCAACATTTAGACTTTTGTGAAACATGATTAGAACAAAAAAAATAATTGGGGAAATGCAGACAATGGATATTAGGATATTAATTTTTTCAGATGAGATCATGGTATTGTGGTTATGTTTACACAAAGTGTCCTTGTATTTCCAAATGCTTTGCGGATGATATTAACTGATGTCTGGGGGCTCAGTCGGTAGAACATGCCAGTCTTGATCTTGGGGTTATAAGTTTAAGCTCCACGTTGGGTGTAGAGATTACTTTTAATTAATTAATTAATTTATTTATTTATGGAAGGAAGGAAGGAAGGAAGGTAGAGAGGAAGAAAGGAAGAGTGGAAGGTTCTTACCTCTTGATGGGGGAGGAGTATAGGTGAAACCAGAATGGCACTGAGTTGATAATTGTTGAAACTGAATGATAGATATGTGGGGATTCATTCTATTATTCTCTCTACTTTTCTTTATGTGATGGTTAATTTTGTGTGTCAACCTGACTGATCTAAGGGATGCCCAGAGAGCTGGGGAGACAGGATTTCTGGGTGTGCCTGTGAGGGTGACTCTGGAAGAGATAAGCATTTGAATTGGTGAACTGAGTAAAGGACTTTCTGTTACCAGTGTGGCTGGGCCTCACCTAAGGCACTGAGCGCCTCCATAGAACAAGAGGGTGGGATTTGCTGTCTTTAACTGGAACGTCCAACTTCTCTTGCCCTCAGACATAAATGCTCCTCGTTCCCGGGCCTTCAGACTTCCACTGGGACCTGTACCATTGGCTCCCCTGGTTGTCGGGCCTTGGGTTTGGACTGGAACTTTCACCACTGATTTCCTTGCTCTGCAGATTGCAGACAGCAGATCGTGGGACATCTCAGTCTCAATAACCATGGAAGCCAAACTCTTATAATAAATCTCCTTCTATGTATCTATATATATCCTATTGGTTCCGTGTCTCTGGAGAACCCTGACTAATACAGCGTATATTTAAAATTTTTCAAAAGTAAAAATAAAAACTAAAACACACAGAAAATAGCCAGCGCACATCCTCGTACTCTGCAAGCACACGAAAAGATGTTTCCTCAGGTTGGGCAAGTTAGGAAACAGTGCCTGTTTCTCACATTGGTCACAGGCCTAGGCTGGGAGCTAAGGCTGATTGTTAGTTCCTGCTCACTGCCTTGGACTGTCCCTGCTCTGCTGTGTGACACGCTCAGCAAAGCGGACGGCTGGCTCACCGTTCAGTTCACCACGACGGCTTACCTGCTTCACAGCCTTCATATGAGAGAGAAATAAACTCCAATCTTATTTTCACCACTGTTTCTTTGGGTGTCTGTGTTCATATCCAAACCCAATCGCAACTGAAGGTAGAAGGGACTTATACTCTAAAAGACACACAGAAAATACTGCAGGGGTTCAGATACGGAAGAGCGTGTGTAGTCAGGTAGATCAGTTAGCAATTGCTGCAAAGATATTACATAATAAATAGCTGTAAAATCACAGTGACACACAACAATAAGCATTTATTCTCACAGATCCCAGGGCTGGCCAGCTCCAGCTCTGCCCTGAGGCATCTGGAGTGGCTCCGCTTCTCACAACCAGCTGTGGGTTGTGGGATGGTCCTGCTCCACCTGCCTCTCATCCTCCGTCAGCTAGCCCGGACATGTTCTTCTCTGGCAGGAGCCAGTGGAACCAGGCAAAGCCTCATAAGGAAGGCCAGTGGTGGCCAAATTCAGAGCCCCAAAGGAGCCAAGGCAGATGGTGAATTAGGGAGACAGCCAGTGTTTTCATTTGATAGGAATAGTGTGTGTGTGTGTGTGTGTGTGTGTGTGTGTGTGTGTGCCTGGTGAAGAAAATAAGAATATATTTGGTAATCTATGGGCAACCCTGGAGGTTTCTGAGCAGAGGGGTGAACTGATCACGAAAAGAAATCTATTTATGCACAAAATGAATGGGGATGGGGGTAGGTTCTAGGGACCGGGAAATCATGGAGATAAAGGGGTGAGGTTGAAAGTCAGACGTAGGAACTGCCCATCAATCCTGAGCGCAGGAGTATAAAGGAAGAACAGAAGACACCCCTGACATTTTTAACCAGGGAAAGAATGTTTTATGAGCACTCCTCCCCTTATGAGGATGTAAGACTCCAACGGTGGTTCCCAAGTCCCATCGCTCCCAAATCCAAAGTGATTACATATACTTGTCTCTGAAAAGTTATGCTTTACTTTCATTCCCTTTGTAATTATCTGATTCTCTTACTATCTTTTCCACATTGTCTCTGATTTTATTCTTATTAGACATGAGGCAGTTTTTTACTTTCACAAATCAACTCAAATGTAAGGACCACCATAGAAAACATGCCTCAGATCGAGGAAGACTACAGGGGTGGGCAGAGTGCTGGCAGGCAGTCCCTGTTATACATTCCCCCCTTTTTCCTTGATGATATGTGTGACTTTTAATCAGACAGCTGGCCACCCAGAATAATGACTACGTTTCCCAGGTTCCTTTGCAGCCGGGTGTGACTGTGTAACTAAGTTCTGACTGCTGGGCTGAAAGCAGAAGTTCATGTATTCCTCCCAGAAAGTGTTCTTAAAGGCAAAAAGATGTGTCTTTCTTCTCCTCTTTATCAACTGTGCTAACTGGAAGATGGATGTAAGGGCTGGAGCTAGAGCAGCCGTCTAGGACCATAAAATGGAAAGTGAATCTCATGCAGCTGGTGGAGAAGCAAGTTTGAAAGAGTGTGGACACTGGATGATTTCATAAAACCAATCTGTAAGCCCCAGATGCCCTCTCGAGACTTCTTCCTTTTTTTTTTTTTTTTTCTCTCCTAGGAATCCCTGACTTCTTTAAAATAGAAAAGAATTACATGTCTATTTCATTGAAGCCATTGTTACTTGGTAACCTTCTCTCACTGTCTCCCACTTGTAGGCAGGTGGAAAATCACCACAGGAACACTGACCCCTGTGTATGTGTCTGTGTGAGTACTGGATAGAGGCGACATGCAAGGCTTTGTTCAAACTTATGGACACGTATAAGTTCTAAGTTCCTAAACAGAGGCACTACTTTCATGCACATCAAGAGGCAATGAGGAAAAGAAAAGCAGGGAGAATGTGGCCAAATGTAATCAGCAAATGTTAAGGGCCACTGGAACAAATTGGGTGTGACAAGATGAATGGCTTAGCCTGTCTTGGCGGGCAATGGGGGCATTATGACTTTATCTTATTCCTTAGTTCCCTCATTCTTTTTTCTTGGTTGGTGGGGCTGAGTGAGGGGTGGAAATCCATGTTGGGGGCAGAAGGCAGTCCCTAGATCCACTATCCTTGGGGGCTGGTTCTCGTACCTCAGTGTGCAAAAGACTCTAATGGAGAACTTGCTTCAGAGGTCCCAGCCCCTGAGAGTCTGACCAGGAGGGCCCAGAGCAGGACCTGGGAGTCTGCATTTTAGTGAGCCCTGCCTCCTCCCTGGTGAATCTCATGCAGATGGTGAAGGGCTATCTGGAAGCAACCCAGCTGTAAGGTCTAGATTGTCAGCCCCAAGGACAGCTTCTGCTGTGTCTGCTTTGCGCGGCACGTTGCGGCTCGGGCGGCCGTTCAATGCCTACCTATCGGCTTGGGGAACCACAGTGCCGTCTCGAGCAAGAGAGTGACTTTATTTATTTATTTTTTTTTAATTTTTTTTTTCAACGTTTATTTATTTTTGGGACAGAGAGAGACAGAGCATGAACGGGGGAGGGGCAGAGAGAGAGGGAGACACAGAATCGGAAACAGGCTCCAGGCTCTGAGCGGTCAGCCCAGAGCCCGACGCGGGGCTCGAACTCACGGACCGCGAGATCGTGACCTGGCTGAAGTCGGACGCTTAACCGACTGAGCCACCCAGGCGCCCCAAGAGAGTGACTTTAAAAACACTTCCACTTCTGGCCCTGCTGCTCTGGGCCTGCTGAGGGAGAACAAAAGAATTTCTAATCCAACAGGAGCAGAGGATTTTCTTTTTTAAAAAAATCAGACTCTCAGGCCAACATTTGGATCCTCAACCCACTTTCTGACTGGGCGGCCCCCGGCAAGCTCTGTGTTAGTATTGGGCGGTCCGTCCCTTTGGAGATGGGGCCTGGGAGGGCGCTGAGGGAAGAGACGGGGTGTGGAGATGAGACGGTTTGGGGCCCGAGGCCTCACATTTGCAGAGCCTCCAGAGGCCGTCCTCATGCCTTCCCCACGGTGCCCCTCACCCTTCCCTGCAGTGGGCATGGGGAGGAAACTGAGGCTCCGAGAAGTTAGGTCCCTTTGTCCAAGTCCAGGGCACCAAATTTACACTTGGGCTTGCCCCCTAGGCCTGGTCGCTCCAGCTACAGGACACTGCATGTTGCTGGCATGGGCATCCTGTCACTCTAGGTCCCAACGCCCAGAACCCAGGGTGGCCCCTCACCACGTTGGAGGCGTTGTCCTCACGTTACAGTGGAACTTGAGGGGCCTAGGCTTCTTGGCCCATCTCCTCCACATTTGTCCCCAAATCACCAACAACACCGTCAGACACCACTACCCCTCACTCAGTGGCTTAAAAATGAGGCCTTAGGAAAAAGCAGTGAGTGCTCAAGTAAATTTATCCAAGTGCCCCTCTCTGACCTGTCGGCCCTTGACGCTGAATCTTCCCACAGCTCAGGAAGTACACGCTCAGCCCTTCTTAGTGTGTTCACCACATCTGCCAGACTGACCTGCAGAGGCTCTGTCTCTCTCTTTCCCCTCTGCTGGGTCTCCTGTCCCTGCTTCGCTGGCTATGTGTGCCCCGGGTCAAGCTCCAAAGATAGGAGTTTCAGGTTTGGGCCTGGCAGGGGGGTGGATTTGAGAGGCCTCCAGAGGCTGGTCCTCAAGACAGGGAGGGGCTTAGGGCAGAGGTCCAGCCTCTACCCCCTAAAGGGCCCAGAGGGAGGTAAGAAGAAGTCCGAGGCCAGCTAGACCTGGGGATGTCCCCTGCGAGGCAGCTGGGGTCCAGGCTTGACACCCCACAATGCGTTCAGGTTACATCATTAGGGCTGAATTGATGTTGATGACAAATAATAACTGCTCCAAAGCAAAGCCAGATGGGGAGTGTTCAAATTGAATGAAGAAGGAAATGAGCTGCCATCCACAGGGAGAAGGGCTTCGTGGGGGGCCTTGGATCAGGGACTCTCAGACACGGAAGGGAAAGTTTACAAAATCCAGTCCATCCCCCAACTCAGGGAGGGAATTTTCGCTGTACCATCACCCGTGAGTGGTCACTCAGCAGGAATGCTTCCCGCGACAAGGGGCTCCTTCCTCGTGTGTCTGTCCTTCTGGGTCCCATCCACCCATCTGTATATCGAGGGGCTCACCTGGATGTTCTTCAGAGCCCCTGCCTGTGCTGACACTCCTCCCTGACCCTTGGACTCTTAAACCCTTTTGGGCTTCTGACTTGGCCTTACGTGAGGTTACAGTGGTAACGGCTGATGGGAGTCTGAAGCGTACAGCCAGGGGTCCGTGGCTCGTTCATCCTAGATGCTTCTATCCAAGGCTGAGAGAGTGAGTCCCAGGTCCCTGCACAGCCCAGGGGGTCGGGGGACCGAGAGACACCTGGAAACCCGCTGAGGTGAGAGTACGGGGCACCACAGCATTTCTCGGCCGGCCAGGACGAGCCAGCCCAGGACATATGGGGCAGCAGAGGTGGGGGCTTTGCGGGTGTGACTGCTTAGCCAGCAGAACGCTGGGTGTGTTTGATTTTTATTTCAAAGCTTCTCATTCCGCTACATAACCCCTCTCCCTGTGATCTACTCCCTATACCGGCTAGTGCATCTTATAGCATTACCTGCCTGTCCCCGAAGCATTTAAATTTGCCATTCCTGGTTCACCCCTCTGCCAGGACACCCTCCCAGATGAACACCTCTGACCCCTGCTCACCCTGGCCATGCCCTCTCCTCGGCCCCAGCACGGGCCTGAACCAGCCCTGCGTTATTTTGCCTGTGTTCTCGAATCCCCTCATCTGCCCTGCTTCCTCCAGGCACCGACGATGTCTGAGTCATTTTTGTTTCTCCACGTTGCCTAATGGGAGGTGCAAATAGTCTCAACGTGGGCAAAATCTGAGCCTCACTTTTTGGTTTGGTTTTGTTTTATTATGGTAAAATACACGTAACATAAAATTCACCACTTCGACCGTTTTTAGTGTAAATTTATATCAAGTGCATTTGCGTTAGCACTAAGTGCCTTCAGATATAATGCTGTACAATCATCACCACTATTTCCAGAACTTTTCCATCACCCCAAACAGAAACTCTGTACCCATTAAGCACCCCATTCCCCCTCCCCCTGGCCCCTGGTGCCTCTAACCTGCTTTCTGTCTCTATGCATTTGCCTCTTCTAGATACCTCATATAAGTGGAATCATGCAACATTTGCCCTGTTGTGACTGGCTTATTTCACCATTGTCAAGGCTTCTCCGTGTCGTAGCCTGTGTCAGAACTTCATTCCTTTTTAGGGCGGACTATTTTTCCAGTGTATAGATAGACCACGTTTTGTTTTTCCAGTCATCTGTGAATGGACTCTTGGGACGTTTCCACCTTTTGGCTATTGTGGCTATTGCTACGATGAATGCTGGTGTACCAGCATCTTCTGAGTCCCTGTTTTCAGTGCTTTGGGGTGTAAGCCTAGGAGTGGAATTGCTAGGTCATATGGTCATTCTATGCTTACCTTTGTGAGCTTTTTTCCTGAACCTTGCTTTGAAACCCACACCACGCTGTTTTCCTGAGCCTTGCTTTGAAATCCATGAACTGTGCCCTCCACTGGGACGCTTCTGTCTCCAGCTCTCTGCCCATGTCCTAAACCAAGATCAACCGGGAGGCACCTGTGCGTGACAAACGCAACTCTTGTCTCGTTGGCCTCGGCCTCTCCCCATCTGTCTGCTGGTGCCTAGGCTGTAAGTGCCCCGAGGGCAGGGGCAGGGTCTTCCCTACTCTCACACCCCCCGGAAATCACGTGCTCTGGGCTCAGGGTGAGCCAGTCAAGACATGAACCCATGTTTGCTTGACTGACAGGGTGACCAGTTGTTCACCCACCACTGACCAGCCGTCTGTTGACTGACTGAACAACATAGCACTCTCCCTACTCTCTCTGCCAAATTACAACCTTTTATTCTTGGCTGGAAAACAGACATTCATTTCCTGTCCCACCTATGAAGTGATTAAGTGTGGGCTCAGGGATCCGAGGCTGACTAGTTATGTTACCATGGACAAATTTTTGAAGCTCTCTGAGCCTCAGTTCCCTCATCCGTATAATGGGGGTACTACCACTACCTACCATGGGTGTCGGCACACAGATGAACATACAATGCTGCGCACAGGGTGGGCCACAGCAAAGCCCTGTACGTGCCCTGATATACACTGAGGCATCCTGTTTTTTCTCTTTCTGGCTGATGCCTTCTACATAGTCCTGGTTCTGTTTTGGATTTCAAATCCAGTACCTAAATCAGGGCCTGGCACAGAGTAGGCACTCAATAAATATTGAATGAATAAATTTCTGGCTTACCTTTAACCCCAATAAGTCATAGCTTTTGTTACAGTGGAATGCTTGTGTCTTCCCCAAATTCTCACCTCCATGTGATGGTATTTAGGATGTGGAGCTTTTGGGAGGCGACTGGATGAGATGGGGTCATGAGGGTGGAGCCCCCGAATGGGACTAGTGCCCTTGGAAGAGTCATAGAAAGTTTGCTTCCCCTCTGCTCTCTGTCCTGGGAGGACACGGTGAGAATGTGGCATTCTGCAACCCGGAAGAAGGTCCCCACCAGAACTTGACCATGTCGGCACCCTGATCTCAGACTTCCAGGCTCCAGGACTGAGAGAAATAAATTTCTGTTGTTCTTAAGCCACTCAGTCTGTGGTACTTTGTTATAGAAAAGTACTAAACTAAGACCACTTTTTTCCCAGGCACCAGAAGAATCCGAGACCAGAGACGGTCTGTGAGTGTTATTAGTCAGGCTGCTTTTAACTATAATGAAAAGAAAACCTTATTTACAGAAGCGTAAACCACAAGTTCACTTATTATTGACTTGGCAAGTCCTACAGTGGGAGTAAGTGTGCTTTCAGAATGGGTTCAGGGACACCCGGGTGATTCAGTCGGTTGGGCGTCCGACTTTGGCTCAGGTCATGATCTCACGGTTTGTGAGTTTGAGCCCCGCGTCGGGCTCTGTGCTGACAGCTTAGAGCCTGGAGCCTGCTTCGGATTCTGTGTCTCCCCTTCTCTCTGCCCCTCCCCTGCTCATGCTCTCTCTTTCAATAATGAATAAATGTTTTTAAAAAATTAAAAAAAAAAAAAGAATGGGTTCAGAGGCTTAACAATGAAATCAAGTCCCCATTCTCTTTCTTTCTACCTTTTGACTCCACTAATCACAGCATATGGACTTTAATTTTCTGGTTTATTGCCTCATGGTCACAAGATGGCTGCCTAGCTCAGGCATCATGTCCTCACATGAGAGCATCCAAAACAGGAAGAAAAACTGGGCGAAAAAGCCTCCTCTGTCTTTTAGCAGAAAGGAACATCTTGGGGGTGCATGAGTAGCTCAGTTGGTTAAGCATCAGACTATTGATTTCAGCTCTGGTCATGATCTCATGGTTCGTGGGTTTGAGCCCTGCATCAGGTACTGACAGTGCAGAGCCTGCTTGGAATTCTCTCTCTTCCTCTCTCTCTTTCCCTCCCCTGCACTCTCTCTCTCTCTCTCTCTCTCTCAAAAAATAAACTAAAAAAGAAGAGAGAAAGAAAGAAAGAAAGAAAGAGGAAAGGAAGGAAAGAAGGAAGGAAGGAAGGAAGGAAGGAAGGAAGGAAGGAAGGGAGGAAAATCTCTCCCAGAAGGTGCACCAACACTATATCACCCCCAGCCCAGGCGCACATCTCACTGGCCAGAACCAGAGGGCAGACTCGTCCCTGAACCAGTCATGACACAGAGGCACAGGATAGCTCTGACTGGCTTTGACCACTCCTCACTCATCCTGGGGTTGGCCTAACCCCGGTCGTACCAATCAAAATTCTTTTAGGCAAGAGGAGGGGCCATGGCTGTTGGGCGAGCATCAGCAGTGCCCCACAATGACACTGTCCTTCCAGGAGAAACATGGGCTGCAGCTCCCCACCCAGAGGCAAGGGTTGCCAACACATGGGAGGACACATCATCACCAGGGAGGAGTTAGCCTGACCAAGAGTCAGCCCTGGTTCTGAAAAGAAGGGTCCTAGGCCCCCAAAATGATCAGGCTCCAGAAGGCAAGCATTTGAATGAAGCCCAGAAGGAAAAATGTCAGCATCTTTCCAGCGTGTGGTCCATCCTCCCTGCCATCCACAGCATCCGGCCACGTGGACGCAAAGACAACTGTCTTGCCCACCCAGGCCGATGGGTTGGGTCATCCTTGGCCGTGCCTGGCTGGACTCTATCCCTTCTCAGCAGAGTAGTACCCACTAGCCCATGCCTCCCTCCCTCTGAGCTCTCTGTGAAGGGTCTGCAGTTGTGGGGGCTCTGAGAGACCAGAGAGGTTGGGGCTCTGGGGCTCTGTCCCACAGGCACCTGTCTCTGCCTCCTAGCTGCAGCAATTTGAGAAGCAGCTGGTGGGGGCCTGGTCGAACTGCCAGGAGGCAGAGAGATGAAGTCAGCAGGACAGAGCCTCTGCAAGGAATGGATAGACCGGTTATAGCATAGCGACAGAGCGGGTAAAATGGCAGATTGAACATGCACATCGAGGTTTGCTCCCTTCCGAAACTCACTAAAACTAGTAAAAAGATTTTTTAAAAACATAAACCTACAAGGACAGAAATGACAAGAGAGGAGAGTGCAGTGACAAGTCTGGAAGTGTTGGACGTGGACAAGTGGTAACTGGACATGAGCAGGCACAAGGGAGTGAAATCCTAAATCAGTTGGTGGGGGGCGGGGGGGTGCTCAGAATGGATCCAATTCCACCGCAGAGTTCTCAGTGCACTCAAGAGCTAATGCTGGGGTGCCCTTGGAACTAAGAGTAAGGGGATTGGTAGAGATTGGGAGACCTGTGAAGAAGCGGGTCCCCCAGGCCCCTCCCCAGCTCCGCAGTGCTGGGTACCTGCCTTCTCCCTCAGGGCAGGGGCTGGAGCTTTCTTCTCTGCAGAAGGTAAAGCAGAGAAGAGAGTCTGTGGGCAGGGATTCATTCTCATCCCACCTGCCCTCGGGGTCTCCTTTCCAACCCAACCCCCTTAGGACGGGCACCAGTCTCGCTCCTGAGGCAGTAGATCAGAAGACAGCTCTCTGGGCATTTGACCACCCAAAAGGAAAGCCCTAAATGAAGACATTGACCCAGAGGCTTCCCAACAGAAGGTCCACCAAGATCACCCTACAGTGGGACTCAGAGTCAAAGTGCTCCCAGTTTCCAATCAGCGTTGTGGTTCCTCCCCACTCACCACTATACTTAATTACAAGCAGACAACCAAAGGTTCCTAGACTGCCTAGAAAAACCTCTAATAAGGAATCCAGAGGCCAAATGACCTGAGGCAGCCGAAAAGAGAAAAAGAACGATTTTTAAAAGATCATTAATCTCCCCAGAGAAATAAGAGATGTTGCATCCCAAGAACAGAATGTTGGTTTTTTTAAATGGCCATTTAGAGAACAACAACAACAAAATACTTCTTGGAAATCAAAAACGTGTGAACAGACATGGGAAACCCAATGGAAGCACCTGAATCTCCCATGAGTCCCCAGAAAGGCATGCTGGGGTCGGGAATGCAGCTGGGATGTAGTGTAGGTCTGGTTCCAGGGGAGGGATCTCATCATCACTGGGAGTCTCCCTGCTACAGGCAACTGGAGGGAAGCAGCTTTGCCAAGGGAGTAGTAATAGGCTATTGGGCACCAGGCAGACTGGATTCAGTGTTCCCGAGGTTTGCAGCTGCTGGGGAACACCAGCTGCTTTACATCTGGTGACCTTGGAGTCTGTGGAGATTTATAGGTCTACCTCCAGACCCCCACTGCAGAAGTAGGGGAGAGAAAACTATTGGTCTTAAAAGAAGCTATGCTTCGGTGTAGCTCCTCCTACCCAGACCTTGGCTTAGGTCTAGGCACCCCAGAGTTAGGTTTCCAGGGTCTTCTTAATAGTTCTGCACCACAAAGACTGAATAGCCCACTGATCTTCCAGCATAGTGGCTAAAAACAATCCCAATTCCAATGCACATCACTGGGAATTTTCAGAACACTGAGGACAGGAGAAAATCTTGTCCACTTCCAGGGAGAAAATTATGGGTCACACAGGAGGGGGTCAGTGCTTCTAATGGATTTGAGCCTCTCAGCAGCCAGGCCATACTGGCAAAGAAGATGATGAAGCAAGACCCTCAGGTAGGAGAGGAGTATTTTTCAGCCATGCAAAGTCTCCAAAAATCAGTAGTCCAAACCCCTTCTCAGGAAGCTACTAGAAGTTGTTCACCACTAAAACCAAAAAAGACAGATGCAGGAAACAAGAGATCCAACCAAAAGAAAAGTCAAAGGCATTTCCTGGAAAGCAATGGAGGGAGACGCTGGAGGGCAGCCAGACCAGACTGGAGCAGTCATTATCATGCCCTCTCCTGCTATACACATCATTCACCAGATAAGTTGCATTACCAGAGCAAGAGAGTGAAAACCAAGCAAGAGAAAGCCATGAGATCCAGGCACATAGACCCCCAATTCCAGAGAGAGGCAAAGGGAATTTTAAGGATGAAAGCAAAAGAAAATCCCAAGACAACAACTGATGGGCAACCCTAGAGAAGAGCAAGTCCAAACTGAAGGAAAACGAAGGTCTCAGGAAGGACAGCTCCGGGGAAAAAACTGAAAATGATAGATTACCTCCTATGATTGACTTTATGGACCAGTGTACTTCTCTGGTCTGATTTGTAAACACTGTACAAAGACTCACGTGTATACACTACTGTAAAGAAAGTTAAGCAAATCAAAACAACAAAGCAATTATTAACTTTGGGAAAAACAAAAACCAAAAAACCAGAAAGAAAACAATAGCACGAATTACAAAGCTCAGTTGTGAATAATTTTTGCATAGGCGTGAATGATATTGTAGACTCTGAATGTTGACTTAAGGAAAAATTGTAAATTAATCATATTGGAAGGATGGGGGAGGGGAGGAGAGAGGATATTAGTGTCAGAGCATTAAACCTCATCTATCATAATGAGCAATCAATCGATAATGCCTATAATTAAGTAATTGAAAGATAGCAGCATAGGCATATTCTTTAGACATATAGAAATGGGTGAATTCCAGAAGAAATAGGTAACAGAGTTTGGTGGGTGCCTTTAAGGAAGAGAACAGGGAAAGTGGGGAAGGGTGGAACAGGGAACCACCACACTGTCATAAGCCTTTTTAGCACTATTTGACTTTCCAAATGCGTGTATACATCATATTGGCTTTCCATATTAATTAAACAAATAAAAGTACAGCAATATTGGAAGGCTCTGACTTGGAAATTGTTCCAATGTCTGATTTGTAAACACTGCACAAAGACTCACGCGTTTGCTCTTACTTAATAGCTTTGGGCTGAGCTTCTTCCCAAGACGGTGAATATTTCCAAGATATACAATAAGCATTTGTGGAGTGAACAAATGCGCCAGCAGATGAGCTAACAAGCCAGACAGCCACAAGAAGTAAAGCAGAACACACAAGAACTCATAAGATGCCGGTGTCGTGTGGATGGATGCCATCTGTGAGGGGCCATGGCAAAGATGGCTGCACACAACCAGGCAGCCTCTGGGTGAGGGATCCCCAATCTCCACAGGAGGCCTGGTGGTCCCAATCCCAGACACACATGGGACCACTAACCCCACGGCCTGGGCACCTGTGTCCACAGGAGCTTGGGCTTTGTTAGTAGGACTCCTTTGGTAGAAAGAAATCAAGACTCACCTAAACCACCTTCAGAAAGGAAGACATAATGGTCAGAAAAAGGGGACGACTGAATCGGAACAGGACAGGGCAAACTGGGAAAGTCACCAGAGTCAGCCCTGGGGACCTGCTCCTCTCTGGTGCCACTCCTCCCTCCACGTTCTTCCCTCTTCATTACTCTCGCTTCTCTGGGAAGCCGACTCCGTTGAATGTTCTGGCTAGGTTTGGGGGCATGTCCACCCTTGTGAACGCTCCTCCCCACTGCTGAGCCCAGAAACCTGACCTCTGCAGCCTCCTGGCAATAAAGCTCCAGGCAAGTGACCTAGACTCCATATTGAGGTCTCACCCACACCAGACTTGGACCAGACATGAGCACTGGAAGAAGAAAGTGCCACATGGCACAGGCATCTAGCTTCGGGACAGTGGCACCGTCTTCTCCTAGGTAGGGGCCATCCTTCCTGGGAGCTGAGCTTCAAGCCTAGTTCCCAGTTCTCCAGATGATTCTGTGTGGCTCTTGGCTTACATTCCCCCAGGGTAGACAATGATTGAAATATTCAAGTGTAACTATTGGTGTTGAGGGCGGGGGGGAGTCCCAGGAAACACTGGTAGAAGAGGGGAAGAGAGGGAAGGAAGCTAACTCAGTATGTGTTACCGGGTGTGGTGGGCTATTTCATGGGCCCCATTCCTCCCCTCCAGTATCCAGTACCCATGCTCCCTGGGAATGTGACTTTACCATGCTTCCCATTCAGGTGGGGAGTGTATTTCTGCACCCCGTGGATCTGCCCAGGCTTGGGCCTTGTTTGGCCCAAGAGAATAGAGATAGAAGTGGCACTGAGTGAGTTCTGGAGCCTAACAAAGCCCTGCAGCTTCTTCCTGTGTCCTTTCAGAACACTGCCCTGAGACCGCCTCACAAGGAAGCTGGTCTAGCCTGCTGGAGGATGAGGGGTCACTTGGAGGGAAACTGAGGCACCCAGCCAACTGCCAGACATGTGAGAGAGGCTATCTTGGACTTTCTTTCCTGCTGAATGCAGCTGCACCAGATGACACCCGCATTAGAGTCGCCATCCAACCCACGTGAGAAACAATTCATCATTACTGTTTTATGCCACACAAGTTTTGGATGGTTTGCTCCACGACAATAGATAACTGTTGTATCAAGCCAGTTGCCAGTCAGGACACCTGGAGTTCAATCCTGCTGGGGAGCTCTGGGAGTGGGGAACAGGCCTCAGAGTTAGCTCCGTTGAAGGAAGAGGGTGTTTTTTGACCTACACCTCATCTGTCATTGGTTCAGGCTGCTTCCAGGGACATGAACTGGCCAGCACTTCTGGTTTGCCTGGCACACAGGCCAAGTGTGCTCCCTGTGGTCAGAGATCTTGTACGGTGTCACAGTAAGTAGACTTGGCGTGTGGCAGTGAACGCAAGGGGGCCTGGGCAGGGCACTGGCAGGGCCTGCTATAGTGGGTATCCCAACGTGCTTTTCAGAAACTTCTTTTCTGATTTAATCAGCTAGAGCCAGTGTCTGATGTTGCATCCTGGAGCCCTCCTGACTGATGAATGTGCGTCTCCATTCCAGTCCTTCCTGGCTACCAGCTGACCTCATCCCTCTCTAATTCATAGTCCAAATTCTGGAGGCAGCCAAGTGGATTGACTCTGTGCACCTCCACGGCCCCTGATGGACAGAGTTCTTCCAGCCAGATGGTCACCAAGTGACCTGCACATGGGCCGCCTGCAGTCAGGGGCCCGCCTGGACCAGTCAGGGTTCAGTTACTTCCCTGAGCAGGGCCATTGAGTATGTGCAGGCACCGTGACTGATCTGCTCCAACAAGGTGGGGACAGCCATTTGTGTCTGAATTCCTGCCCCTGCCCTATCTCACTGCAGGGACATGGCCCATTGTTCTGCATTTCAGAACTTCTGGGGCATGGAGCTCTCTGTCTACTGTGGGGGGAAAATTAAGGACTCCCTGGTGCCCAAAATACTTGCCACCCCCCCCACCCCGACCCCTTGATGCCACTTAGAAGTAAGATGCACGTCTGCATTCCCAACTGGAACCTGAAATGCATTTTCTCACCATACCAAGACCGTCAAAGGTGACCGAGGGCAGTTAACGTTGTACTGTTAATGATAAACTTCAGGAACACTATGAGTTAAAGAGAAATTTGTGGACTGGAGTGAAAAACCAACCACCATTTATAACTTGGTTTCTATGGGAAAAATGCATTCTGAGTTTCCAAACAACTGGCTCACATGGAGATTTCTGGAACATAGCCTGGTCCCAACGTTGGGAACTGTAGGTGGCTTCTCAGTATTCTCCATTAACATGGTCACTATGGGTAGTTTGTAGCGGGCTCTTGCGCCAGGCTCAGGGAGCCCGGAGGAAATCTGTGGGATACTCCGGACAACCTTGTGGAGTACCCAAACCTGTCCTTCTGAAGCTGGACAGGACCTCTGAGCTGACAGGGACAGCAGAGGGCATCTGATCCCACATGCTCCCCAGGGTCACATTCCTGACAGTCTCTGCTTATATGCTCACTGCTACACAGTGATCTTGTAGGGCCAACTGTCACTGGTCAAGAGCTCTTTCTTCTATTGAGCTGAAATCTGCCCTCCCACCCCGATTCCACCACTGCAATTTCTGCTCAGCCTTCAAGCCTTTCTCAGGTTTTAACGTCTCTGTGAAGCCTTCCCTAACCCCTCATCGTCCTGCACATTAGTTAGAGCACTACTAGCTGCGACGACGAACAAACCTGAAACACTGTGGAATATATCACCCCTTATCAAATAGTGAGTGTCTTAGCTCGGGTCGTTCTAACAAAATACCATAGACAAACACCTGTTTCTCACAGTTCTGGGGCTACAAGGTCCTGCAATGTAGGTGCCGGCAGCTTCAGTGTCTGGTGAAGACCCGCTTTCCAGTTCCTGGATAGCCATCATCCCGCTGTGTGCTCACATGGCAGAGAGAGATGGTCTCTCTCGGGTCTTTACTCGGAAGGCCACTAATCCCGTTCGTGAGAGCCCCACCCACCTTCATGACCTACTTACCTCCCAAAGGACCCACCTCCAGCTACCATCACTTTGGAGATCAGGGCTTCAACATATGAATATAGGGGTGGGGGACACAAACATTCAGTTCACAGCAGTGGTGCTCCTGGCTGGCAAGCAGGCGGTATTTCCCATTTGGTGATTTAGGGTCCCGGGCTCCCGTCACCCTGCCAGCCTGCCGTCGAAAGGTAGGAAGGAGAGCGGTGAGAAGTCATACCTGCTTCTTAACAGCCGACACTTCTTGTCTTGGAATTGATCCATCACTTCGACTCAGTGCCTTTGGCAAGGATTAGGCACATGGCCCCACCCAGATGAAGACAGAGGAGAGGCCGAGAAATGTCATCCATAGTTGGACAGGCATTTGTAGTGACAGCTCTAGACAGAGGAAGCAGAAGCACAAAGATAGACATGGAGTTCAATCCCTCTCTCTCTCTCTCTCTCTCTCTCTCTCTCACACACACACACACACACACACTCCAAGCCTGTCCTCAGCTGGTACAGGATTCCCAGCTAATCTGCATGTGTTAAGCAATACACTGAGCTCAGTCTTATTGAAGCAAAAGACAGGACCAATCCCCCTGCCCTAAACTCATCCATGTGTCCCCTGAGGTCACAGGACACCAAGGGGGTTAGAAGGCGATGCTCAGAGAAATCCTTCCTCCAGCTGGAGACATAATGGGAATGGAAGCCCGTCTGACCGGGGCTGGGCCTCCCTGCACATGTACTGACTCAAGAGAGGCTACAGTCCCCTGTGGGCAGATGCCAGCAATATTGCCATCTGAGCAGTAGGACTGAGGCCTAAGGCACTTTTCCGGGAAGATAGGCAACTGAAAGCAATCGCTCACATTTCTTGGGCACTTAGTACATACCAGCATTGTTCTGAGAACTTGACACTGTAACTCAACTTTCTTTCATGCTGTTACTGAGTTCTATTATTATGCTGTATATTACAGACAGGCATGTTGAGGCACTGAGGCTGTCACTTACCCAAGGTCACAGAAGTAGAATGTGGTGGAACTAAGCCACAGTCCCAAACTCTGGTTGCAGAGCCAGGTTCTAGGAACCACTGACCCTACTGCCCAGCTCCAACAGTGTAGGGGGCCCCAGGGCTTTTGCACTTCTTTATAAAGCCAGCCCACCTCCCTTCTGTTAAGGGCAAGGTGGAGAGGGGAGGGAGCATGAAGACTCCAGGCTAGAGGCTAGGATGAGTTTCTCCTTTGGTCCAACCCACCCCCACCCCCTACCCCCTGGGTGGGTGGGGGGGGCAAGAGTCCCAGTCTGCCACCTGTCACCCCCAGCACCCAGAGCAGCTGTGCCCAGGAGGCGGGCTCCTGACCTCGCAGCTGGGAGGCCCCAGGGGAGGGCGGGGGGCAGGGAGGAGAGGCGGCCAGGACCCTTCGTGGACTTTTCTGCTGGGCTTGCAGCAAATCTGTTGCCCAAGCTCTTTACAGGGAGAAGTTCCCTTTCCCAGCCCGGGCCCCTACCCTCCTTCCCGCGCCCCCCCACCCCCACCCCAGGATCCTCCTTCCCAGTCCTGCACAGCAGCCCCAGGTGGCTGGGAGGCCAGGGCTGGGGTAAGAGACTGCAGGAGCCTAGTTCCCACTGTCCCAACGGTGGGAGGACCCCCAAGGAAGCCACCTCCCAGAGACAACTCCTCACACACGTGGTGAAAGCTGGGAACCCTTGCATTTCAGTCTCCTCTGTCAATAAGTGGAAAATAGCTTAGAGGGCATATCCCCATTTGGAGTCTTAGTTTCCTCATCTATTAAATGGGCTTAGTACCCTCATTCATTGCCTTCCTGGGGCTTTGCAGGGTGTCAGGTCCTTACTGAACTGGTGCCCCCATGGCAGGCACCCTTAAAATTGTTTGCTTCTCTAGCAAAAAAAAAAAAAAAAAAAAAAATTCCCATGGGTGATATTCTGCAGCCATGAAAATGAATGTCAAAGAAAAGATGCTTCATATCGTATCTGTTGTGTCCGTTTCCATCAGATGGGGGTCCCCAAATGTGGAGCAACAAGAGGTGGAAGCTGGCAGCCTGGGGCGGGGTGTGCGGGGGTGGGTGGTGAAAGGATTCACCCAAGGCTGAACAAAGAAGATAGAAGTTTATTGAATATACCGCAAGAGGCAAAGGATCTGTCTGCCGGAGGCCCGGATGGGCGCTGTTATTAAAAGGGGAAGGTGAGGAGGTATGGGGACAATGGAATCTTCCCTTTTTTGGTAGTTGTGCCTGGTAGCAAGCAGCCCACTGGTCAGGTAGGGCCTATGGGTATTTTGAGGCGGGTGCCTGATGGACCTGTCTGGATTCAGCCAGGTGTTCGCTGTGGGCCCTTTTGCCTTGATGAAGTTTCCATCGCTCGAGCCTGTTGTCTAAAAGTGGCCTCTACAACATCTATACCTAAAAATGAGAAGCCACCATAATGCTAATAATGTGGAATAATTATGGGGAAGTTTTAATTTTGGGGTGTGTGTGTGTGTGTGTGTGTGTGCTTTCAGCTTTTTAAAACACACTTTCTATGAGTATTTGCTACCAGATCAAATTTTTTTTTCAGGTACCTAAAGCCCTAATTTTACTTGTTCATTCCCCTATCACTGAAGACTCTTTCCAGCCCACATAATACGGTCAGTGAGAGACTTTTCATGCTAGAAGCATCTGGGGCAGTGATTTTTAACTCTTCGAAAGCCACACATTTCTTAGAGAGTCTGATGGAAGTTGTGGGCCAGTCTCAAACACGCACACACACACACACACACACACACACACATAGATGCAACTCTTATGTGATTTGGCAGGATGTTCTTGGACTCCATGAAGTCTGTCCCTGAACTTCAGGTTAGAAGCTTCTGATTTGAGTAAATTCCCAGGCTTAAGGGGTCCCCGAGTAAATTCCCAGGCCGAGGGGTCCCCAAGCCAGGGGAGAGGCTTACTGAAGGTTACCATAGGCTAGTGGCACAGTCTGGGTTTTAAGGCCTCCCCAGTCTGGCTCCCGGCAGCCATCCCAGCTATGGCTCCACTAGGCCACCACACAGACAAGCTGGCCTCCACTCATGCTTGGCCTTCTCCAGGCTCTCCTCCAGCCACCACTCTCCACCCCTCTGCTGAATGCCCAAGTCTTCTTCATCAGTTTGCGGATTGCCTTTAGCTGCGTGTAAATGACCCCCAGGTCCCCACAGGAAGAGTGGCTCAAACACCCTAGGGTATATTCTATCTGGGCAAAGTCTAAAGGTGAGCAATCCACGGCGGGTATGCTAACTCCATAGAGGCATCAGGAACACAGGCTCCTTCCACCTTTTTCGCTCTGCCATCCTCAGAGTGCAGAGTCCACGCCCAAGGTTGCCTCATGGACCAAGACATATACCAGGAAGCAGAAGGAAGGAAGGCGGAAGGAGCAATAAAGGCACACCTCCCACAAGAGTCGTTTTCCTCTGAGGAGTCTTCTAGAAAGTCCTGCATACCACCTCTGCTGCATCTCACTGATAGGGGGAGGCTCCTTGGCCACATTCCACTGCAAAGGAGGCTGGGAAATGGAGTCTTTGCAACGAGGCCCTCTGCTCATGGTTTGGTTACTAGGGAAGAAGGGTGGAGTGGATACTGGCCAGGCAAGCTTCAACTTCTTCTGTGTCATGTCTACAGCCCACTGCCAACTGCCAGGGTCTCAGCTTCCTGTGCAACCTTCTGGTCTATGTCTAAGCGTGTTAGTTTCCAAGTCCCATCTCCAGATATTATTTTTTTTTAATCTTTTTTTAATGTTTATTTATTTTTGAGACAGAGAGAGACACAGCATGAGCAGGGAAGGGGCACAGAGAGAGGGAGACACAGAATGTGAAGCAGGCTCCAGGCTCTGAGCTGTCAGCACAGAGCCCGACGCGGGGCTCGAACTCATGAACTGTGAGATCATGACCTGAGCCGATGTCGGACACTTAACCGACTGAGCCACCCAGGGGCCCCTCCAGATATTATTTAAATATGTCATTGCTATCAAATTTGGGGGGGGGGTGCTACATTATAAATATGACTTACTTTTGTAACCAAAATCTATATTCCAGTTTGATCAGTTGGCTCAATAATATTCTTTTTTTAAACCAAAATCTATATTCCAGTTTGATCAGTTGACTCAATAATATTCTTTACACCACTACAAAAAGCAAGCTTACAAAGAGATCAAGACTTATTTCTGGTTCTTTTTCTCTGTAGATTGAAGGTCAAACGACTGTGTTTAAAACATTACACAGATTAGGGGTGCCTGGGTGACTCGGTGGGTGAAGTGTCCAACTCTTGATTTCAACTGAGGTCATGATCTCACGGTTCGTGAGTTCAAGCCCTGCTTCAGCTCCGCATTGACAGGTGGCACCTGCTTGGGATTCTCTCTCTGTGTCTCTGCCACTCTCTCTCTTTCTCTCAAAATAAATAAATAGGGGCGCCTGGGTGGCTCAGTCAGTTGAGCGTCCGACTTCAGCTCAGGTCATGATCTCACGGTTTGTGAGTTTGAGCCCCACATCGGGCTCTGTGCTGACAGCTCAGAGCCTGGAGCCTGCTTTGGATTCTGTGTCTCCCTCTCTCTCTGTCCCTCCCCTCCTCATGCTCATGCTCTCTTTCTGTCTCTCAATACTAAATAAACTTAAAAAAATTTTTTTTAATAAATAAATAAACTTAAAAAAATATTACATGGATTCCTCGTTTTTTCTTTCAGTATGGCTATTTTGCTCCTATGAAATGTGGTTGAATTCATTTATTTCCATCTGAACACAACTTTAGGGGTCACTCCCATCCTTGCTGACCTAATATTCAGTTTTAAATATATAGTATATTGACATAATTCCAAAAGTCAAAACTACATAAAAATGTATGCTCGGAGAAGTGTTGCTCTCATAAACCTTCCCCAGCCTCCTTCCCCCTGAACCCCTCATGCATAACCAATTTCTTTAGTTTCCAGTCTAATCCCTTCTCCTATGCTTCTTTTGGAAATAAGCAGATATACGTGTGTTTTCTTATTTTCTCCTCTTTCTCATATAAAAGATAATATGTACAGTACATGTTCCTTTTTGCATTTTTTTGCATTTTTCATTTAACAGCATATCCTGAAAGTCACGTCGTATCAGTTCAAAGAGATCGTCCTCATTGACTTCATAGATGCACAGTATTCCCCGGGGTGGGGATGTTCCCCGGTCTATTCAACCAGCCCCTTGTGCTGTGACACGTAGGCAATTTCCCATGTTTTGCAATCACAAGTTATGCTGCCATGAACCATGTGTGCTTACGTATTTCCACCCTGTTGAGGTATGTCTTCAGGGTAAGCCCCTGCAGCAGGTTACCAAGTGGAAGGGTAAATGTGTCCATGGCTTTGTTAGGTCTTGACGAGGTCTTCTCCAAGGATTGTGCCAGTTTGCACTCCCACCAGCAGCGTGCAAGATGGCCTATTTCTCCGCAGCCATGCCAACAGAGAGGATTGCCAAGCAATTGAATTTTTGCCAGTCTGCTGAGTGAGAAATGGTATTTCAGGGTAGTTTTGTTTGTTTTTAAGTAGGCTCCACGCCCAGCACGGAACCCAACTGTGGGGCTTGAACTCACAAGCCTGAGATCAAAACCTGAGCTGAGATCAAGAGTCAGACACTTAACTGACCGAGCCACCCAGGTGCCCCTAGCTGAAATTTTGGTTAGCATTTTTCTTAATATTTTTATATTTGAGGGCTATTTTCTTTCTTTCTTTATTTTTTTTTTTTTGTTTATTTATTTTTGAGACAGAGAGAGACAGAGCATGAACGGGGGAGGAGCAGAGACAGAGAGGGAGACACAGAATCCGAAGCAGGCTCCAGGCTCTGAGCTGTCGGCACAGAGCCCAACACGGGGCTCGAACTCACGGACCATGAGATCGTGACCTGAGCCGAAGTCGGACGCTTAACCGACTGAGCCACCCAGGTGCCCCTATTTGAGGGCTACTTTATATTGTGTTTTATGTATGAATTTTCTGCTCATATCTTTTGTCCATTCTGTAAAGTTTAAAGGTTTTTTTTCCTTCAATTTTTAAATATTCTTTCTTAATAGTAGGGATATCTCATATTATTATTATTGGGTGACATCTACTTCCTCTGTGCAAGGCACCACGCTGGGGACTAGGGATCGTATACCTAGGGCAGTGATTGTTTAGAAAAAGAGAAGAATTCCACACAATGTCCTGAGAGTTGTAATAGAAACAAGAAAAAGATGGAAGGAACTTCGGTGCCTGATGGAATCTGGGAAGACTTCACAGAGAAGGTGACTTTTAGAAAGCTATCAAAACTATAAAAACATAGCCAGGCAAACAGATACAGGTGAGGAAAGGGTAGGGGAGAGGAGGGCATGGCCTGGACTCCAGGGCCCTTTCCGGCACCTTCTGACCCCTAGACTTGGAGGTGGAGCTCTGACCGCTCCACTCATCCCTCTTCCCGGACCATCCCAGGGTCCTTCCACGGAGTCATAGTTCTGCCTGGTCAAGCTCTCCAGCTGTCATAGCTCCCCTCACTTACCTTAGATGGTTAGACTAGTGGGGGGCAGTGGGTTCTGTTCTCTCTTACCGTGGACTCAACGGCTCAGCTGTTTCAGGCACAAGTGGCCTTGTGGTCTTGTTTGTGGGCCTGAAAACATGTGTGTGTGTGTGTGTGTGAGAGAGAGAGAGAGAGAGAGAGAGAGAGAGAGAGAATGCACAGCGCATGGGGCACATGCCCAGGAACACCCAGGAGAAACGCAATCCATTACCGAGAGGAGAGGTCGTGTTTCCCACAAATGCCTACAACCTGTGGGTTTGGTTAAAATTAGCACTCGCTGTCCCTGTGCCACCTGAGACTGCCATCCCCAGCTATCTCCCCACCTGCCCAGCCAGGAAAGGAAGGGACAGAGCTCTCAGAGGCCTGGCCTCAGGGGCTCGGGGAGGTCTCCAGGCAGACATGGGGTGTGAACTAGACTGTGAAGGTTGCGGAGGTGGGAATTCAAAGAAAGTGGAGGCCAGTGGGGAGTGTGAGCAACCCAAGGAGAAGACAAGGATCCCGCACCCAGCCCGGCTCACACATCCTGGAGTGTCTGTGGAGCAGCCATGGAGATGTTAGTGAAGACAGACCCAACAGGGGTAAAGAGGCGTGTGTGCGCAAGCCTGGTAACACGGGGAGGGTTACCAGGGAAGGTGCTGTGATATAGAGAGGCTTGATCACAATAGAAATCCATGTCTCGGGTTTTAGGCCAAGGCACAATCCCAAGCCTGGTCAGGGGACAGCCCTCTTTCACGTAGAGGTTCAGGTACCCAGGCCCATTCCCTTCAGTGTTTCTGCCGTCCCAGCCCTAAGGCAGTGTTGTCTGCAGCTGCCTGGTGTAAGCAGACCTTGGAGGAGGCGTGCCCACCCCTCCAAAGCCCCAGCCAGAAGTGACACCCATCATCTCCCTTCATACCCTGGGAGGGGTGGCCACTTCTCCAGGTACTTGGGACCCTGAGCCCTTTTCCTTTAATAGGCCCTGCTGGAGTGAGAGACCCCAGGCCCCTCCCCAGCTGACCATGGCCTCTGCAAACCTGAGCCTGCTCTCCTGTGTCCCCGTCCTGGGATCTGCTGGCCTGGTTCTCCATGTTCTCTGGTGACCTAAACTGCAGCCTTGGGCTCTCTTTGCTGGATGAGTTTGGACCCTGACACCTCCTGTGCACACGTGTGCGTGCACACGCATACACACGGGCCGGCCTCGCCAGCTCAACAGGAAGCCCCAGCCTGCCCTCAACACTTGTCCCTAGAGGAGCCTCCAAAGGGGATCTGACACCCACAGAGCGTGAAGAATGATGCCCAGCTCCAGGTTCAGACTGAGCCCTTGGCCTCATACCCTTTCACAAGTAGTAAGAAAGGCTAATTAAGGGAGTGTGCCTGGGAAGATGGTCTCCACTGTCTCCTTGCAGATCAAGGGGTCCAAATCAGCCATCCTTGCTTCCAGAGTCCAGCCAGATCAGCCTCTGGCTTCTAGCACTGACCTCCTCCGGGGAGCCTCCTGGATTAACACTCCTACTACAACCTAACCATGCAAAGCCTCAGTGAAGGTTTATATATTTGACCACATTTGATCTGATCTGTGATCAGAGTCATTTAGGCTACGAGAACCCTCTCCCTCATTATAGTTCTCTGGAGCAGATGTACACAATTCTCCATTCTCGTTTCTTCTTTTTTCCACCTGGTTCACGTTCCACTATTCTGTACCTGCACATGTTCAAAGTCTAAATCTCACTAGTAGGACTTGTAAATGGCACTGATACCAGTGGTCCCAACAGGCTCCTCGATGAACCATTCCCTCCATTTACCCAGAGAGATACTTCTTTTTCTGTTTTAAACTACATTTTAAAGACAACATTGTACCTGTCCTTTGTCCTTTGTTCTGCAAGCTTTAAAATGGCTTTTGGACAAAAGGGGGGAAAAGTATGTCCTTAAGAAATTATAAACCAATGCATTTCCCATTTTTGAAAATGGAACAGGCTTAATGTTTTTACATGGAAAAATATGCATGTTAAGTAAATCCAAACTTTATTCCCAGAAAAAAACATTTAGAGGTGATTTGTAAAGAGTGTTCCTTCCCCCCCCTTCCCTCTCTCCCTCCCTCCTTCTGCCTCCTTCCTTCCCTGCCTCCCTCTCCCTATCTCCCTTTTCTCCTTCCCTCTCCTTCCCTCCCCCTCCCTCCCTCTCTTCATCCTTCCCTTCCTCCCTTTCCTTCTATCTCCCTGCCTCCCTTCCTCCCCTCTCTGTTCTTCCATCTCCTGTGGGCCCCACTCCCTCATCTTTCTTCTTTTTTCCACCTGGTTCAGGTGGAACCTGAAGGGCCCCTTCCTAACAGGTTTCGTAGTTTTGACACATGTACGTTCTTGTCTGGGCCACATGTAATTTTAATTAATGTAACTGGGTTGTGTTACGGATCTCATTCTGACTTCTTTTCTCTTGGCTCTGTTTTAAGCTCCTCCATTTGGTCATATGTACATCAAATCTGTTTCTTCTGACTGCTTGCAAGGAGCCATCAGACAGACCTGAGGGGAGAGCAAGAGAATACCGCAAACAGGACTGTTTGGGTCCAATGGCTTAAATTACCGGAAGGGGCTCAGCCAGGGCCTTCAAACTTTGGATTTTTTGATCTAATCTTGGGCAGGGCCATCTCCTTAGCGGCACTTACCAAATGGCTGCTGTGGTGGCCCTGTGTCCCATCCAGTTAGGCTGGGATTAATTTCAGAGGTGCTGGCCTCTGTCAGGAGTGGGGGCAGCATGGGGAGATGCCTAGGGGGCATTCCACTGGAAGAGAGGGAGGGAGTGAGGGTAGGGACATCATTAGCTCCCTCATCAGCTCAGTGGGGCTCTGGGAGCTGCCTCAAAAGCACTCCCTGTGTATCCTGATCCCTGGGCTGGGGAAGTAGGAGAGCTGGGGTCAGACTTTCATCTTTGTTCCCATCCCCCCAGCTCCCAGGACCAGAGAACAAAAACTTCCAGAGAAGGAGCCCAGGGTTTGGTGCAGACAGGCTGTGGCGCTCAGCCCTTGCCCAAGCATCCTGGAGGGCCCCGCAGGCCAGAAGCCTGCCTGGTGGTGTGGGCTTCGAGGAAGGCCCTTCCCCAGTCCCCACTGCCCATTTGCCAAGAGCCTAATAGGAGTTGGGGGACAGAGTACTGAGTTCTAGTGCTGACTCTGCCTTGACTGGCTTCAGGAGGAAAAGGCTGTAGACCAAGCCTCCAGCTGAGGAAGCCCTCCCTTGTCGAACGGCTGGGCTTCTTGAACAGGCTTCCCTGGCCCTGACGGCCACAGGGGTCCTTGAGGAGGAGGCGAAGACCTCAGCCTCTCTCCAGTCTGAGCCTGAGCACTTTGTAAGAACGTTTGAAGAAAGTCACTATAGGGCATTGCCCTGAAATGAAATGCGTTCGGTCCTCAAAACCTTCATGAAAGTGAGTTTACTAGTAGTGTGAGGGCCTGAGCACCCTGGGGATCGGGGTGGCCAGAGAGGAGGGAAAGGGGAGGCCAGGGAGCCTGAGGAGAATGGCCTCCTTCACACCTTCACAGCGGTGCTATCGCAGGCCCCAGCTCTTCCCCGTCCTTGGCTAGTCCTGCCCACCTGTTCCTGCTGAAAAAGCAAGCTGGTCTGCAGGCTCCCTCCTTCCCAGGACAACCCTCCCCCCATCCCCCCAGCTGCCTGAAGAAGGGGCTGGGAATGGGGGATACCAGAGACTATTTCCCCAAACCGGTCTCCCCAGCCCCAGACAAAAGAGGGTGGTCCCGGCTGCCCGGCTGCTGAGCCGAAAGGAGATACTGCTGGCCTGGGCTGGATTTCAGGATGAGTCCCTGGGGTTTGGTGGCTGGCCTCCAGCCTCCTCCGTGTGGAGGAGGGAAGGAAGCCTGTCACCAGCTCGGGCCTTGGATAAGGGAACACTGTCTACCTCTCCCTTCCCGCTTGGTTGATGTCAGTGTAGGAAGTAACCACGGTGGCTGACGTTTCTGAGCCATATGTGTCAATTCTGTGCTAGGGGCATCACCCGCATGGTCACATCTCAGGTAAGGTGCCCCAGTTATTTCCGTATCGCAGAGAAGCAGGCAGATTCCAGGGTCAAGTGACTTGCCAGGGTCAAAAGACTAGGGTGGGTCAGGGACTCAGCCCAGGAAGTCTGGCTCCGCGTTCCCCTAGGAGCAGATGGCTCTGTACAGCGGTGAGCAGACCTGGGCCTCCGTGGGCTCCTGGTTACTCTCACAAGCCCCTCTGGCCTAGTTCCCATCCTGAAATTGGGTGGGTATCAGATTTGCCTGGAAGTTTCCCAAACGTGCCTGTCCTGTCTGTCCTCCAGCTGGTATCAGAATAGGCTGGGAGAGGTGCACAGAACATGACTGGGGAAAGAACTCCCCCAGCGATTCTGACGCCGCCCCTGCCAGCCCCCAGGCCTGCCTTCCAGGAGGAAGGAGGCCCCAGGAGAGGTAGCCGAGGTCCCATTTCATGGTCTGAGGCTGTTCCAACCCGGCCCCGCCCGTGGGTTGGACACTCTGCCCATCTTCCAGCCTGGCGGAAGGGTGCGGACATGACCACATAATCATAGAGTCAAACGTCCTCAAGAAGCATGGGGGCAGCATGGAGAAAGGACTCGGACTGCAGAGACTTACCTTCTGGCTCCTCCATTGCCCAGCCCAGAGCCACCAGACCTCACCAAGCCTGCCCTAGAGGCTGTGGTTATGTCACCTATTTTCGTGTAAATTTCAACATTCCCATCATAAAAAGACTGGTTTTTTTCCCCTCATGGTTTGCAGTAAGGATCAAATGTAATAACGGATGCTTTGCCTCTCTGCAGGCAGGAGGGATGATGGCAGGATTAACCAGCTCACCTCTAATACTCCTTGGAAGAAAGGCTGGTGGAAGGTCAGGGGACCAACCCTGACTGGGAGGAAAGACACAGAGGCCCAAAGACAGTGAGCGAGTCATAGAGGCGCAGGACAGGGACAGAGGGGCCTGAAGCTTATACTGCGTTTGGGGTGGGGGTGGGGGGGTGGAAGCAGGGTGAGGTGGGCAGGGACTATGTAAGAAGAAGAATACAAGCAGAGGGGGGTATAGCTCAGGGGTAGAGCATTTGACTGAAGAAGAAGAATACAAAATGACAAACACAAAATTAGTCCAAATCTGAAAATCTATCTACAAAGAGATAAGAAAGCACAGCAAATTACAAATGTTAAAAAGCTAAGAAATACCAAAAATATCACAAAGTCCAGAAAAATAACATAACATCTTAATGAATGTGGACCCCAACCCACCTTTACTGTATTTTTCTTCTATATATTTTTTGGCTGCATACTCTTTGATTACCTCCACTTGGGACAGTTCTGTGATGTTTTTCCATAGAGAAAATGGAAGACTATTCTAGTATTTCCTCTAATATAGTTGATCCAAATTTGTTTCTCTATTATGGTTAGTTTAGAAAATGTTCCCGGTCATAAATTACTATTGCTATTGTCATGTAAATGTTTAGGATTGTTGGGGAATCCGGGAAAATTTCTATCAGTTTCTTTTTGTACGTGAGCTATGAAAATTCAAGGCATCACAAGTTTTCTTGTTCAAATCGGCGAGAAATGTAAACACAAAAATTCTAATAAATTCAGTTTCATGGGACTCCCACTTTAATACAAAAGTACAGTGTGTATTATGTTAAAAAAAAATTAGGGGTGCCTATGTGGCTCAGTTGGTTAAGCATCTGACTCTTTTTGGCTCAGGTCATGATCTCATGGTTCATGAGATTCATGAGTCTCACATCAGTGAACTCAAGCTCTGCTTCAGGTGAGCTTGAGCCCTGCATCAGGTAAACCCTGTTCCTCTCTCTTTCTCTCTCCCCTTCTTTCTCTCTCCTTCCCTCAGCCCCTCCTGGGATTCTCTCTCTTTCTCTGCCCTTTGCCCACTTGTGCTCTCTCTCTCTCTCTCTAAAAAGGGGGTTTTACAGTGGGGTTCTGTAGTAGAGCACATAGATCGAGCAGGATGAGGGTCAGTGAGTGGAAAATCATTCAGAGGAAACATCAAGGGTGAGAAGGGATTCTGGCTAAGCTGACCTCACAGGACTTGCTGAGGGCAGGCCAGGGTGATCAGACATCACCTGGGTGCTAGCAGATGATGAGGGCGACCAGATCTGGAGGCTGGGGCATTCTGGCTCAATAGACTAAGCAGGATTCTTGGACCATGCAAAGAAAAACATAGAAGCTCAAAAGTCAGGGCCCCGTTGAGGCTGAGTAGAGTTCGAGCAAGGAGAGAACTTTGTCAATTATAGGATTGCAATTCCATTTTGAATAGGAATTAATAAAACCAAAAAGTTTCTAATTTTATGTATTTGATGACCAGAAGAACCCATCGTTTCAAACCTTATTTCTCCTGAATTACCCACACGTGCATAGGCCAGCTTCAGAGGACAGGCTCACATTGCAATACCACCTCGGGTCCTGTACCCACGCGTCTTGATGCTCATAGCGAGCCATTTCTACACAAACTAGCGTGTAAGTGGCTGCAAATCACATAAATAAATCCCACTTAATCCTAACTAAATGCACCTTCAACTCGACTTCCCCTTAGCTAGATCCCCAAATGCCCAGAGCCACTCCAACACCATCCATCATGAGAAGGAGTGACAGAGGGGGCTCAGAAAGGAAAGAGATAGTAGACTTAACTAATTACATTGAAAATTATCTTACCTCTGCAAATTTTATAAAAACGTATGGCCTTGTGCCTACATTGCTAGGGCCTCCCCCAGGGCTCCATAACTCTCAAATTCACACTGACGGCAAGAGGCCAAGGAGACTGGTCGCGGGATCTAGTGTCCCAACTCCAAATTCCCAGGGAGAACTCTGAGTGGTCCAGTTTGGTCACAGTCCATCCCTGGACCAATCAACTCCAGCCTGATGGGCAGATATGTATGTCTTGTTGCAATTTAGATGGGGGTAGAGCAGTTCTGAGAGAAGGGCAAGACCGGTTCAGCACCAGCCCTACAGATTTGTATGGCTGCCCTGTAGGGATGGACAGAAGTAAATGCACTCATAAAGCGGGCTGAGAAGGACCTTGCCATTCCTGGACTGTACCTTGTACCTTAATATTTTTCCATATGCTAGGAATTCCTTCCACTCCATTCTCAGCCGGACCATCCTAGAACTCAAATGCCATTTCCTCTTTAGTGGTGCCTTTGAATAATTAGCTTCTAATTATGCCTAAAGGTACTAATTATACCTTTATCTAGATTCACCTTATATTGGTCTCATATAAGCACTTTCACTGGTTACAGTTGTGTCTCTCTCCCCAGTCAGACTGTCACGTTGTGAATTCCTCTAGGATGAAAACTATGTCTCGGGGCACCCGAGTAGCTCACTTATAGTGTGGAGCCTGCTTGGGATTCTCTCTCTTCCTCTTTCTGCCCCTCCCGTGCTCTTGTGAGCTCTCTCTCTCTCAAAAGAAATAAATAAACTTAAAAAAAAAAAAAACAACTATGTCTCATCTTGGCAGCTTCAGCTCAGAGCAGTAGGGCTGGCACATGGTCAACATTCAGGGTATACTTACTGCAATGAAGAGTTTGCAAAGTCAATAAATAAATAACTATCCATCGTCTGGGGTTCGGTTCAAGCCCTCCTCCCACCATAGTAACATTCCCTCCCGTTAACTACCAAATGTCTGTTGAGTGCCTCCTGTGTTCTCTGCCCTGTTTAGGGTGCTGAAAAAGACCCATAGTGCAACTGTGAAGCAAGCAAAGACAATCTGGAAATACCACTGGAATTTCCATTCTCACCACTCCTATTTCTGAGACTCAGAGCCTCTCACCTGGATGTGCTGGGACCCACTAACTGGCCATTTTACATTCATCTTGTGGCATGTCCTATACCCAGCTCCCCTAAAGACCCGCTTGCCTCAGGTACACAGCACAGTGTGCCATATGGCAAGAGCTTAAGAAATGTCACACAACTAAATGAATGAATGAATGAATGAATGAGCGAGCAAATGAATGCCAATCCCTTGAGAATCCTGTGAGTCTCCCTGTTGTAACACTGATTCTGTAGGAACGCTGCATCTTTGATTACAGTATTGTGTCCTCTTGGCCCCACAAATATGCTGTTATCTGTCAGATTATCAGTCCTGAGTTTGGGTCAGCAAATAAGGTCACTATCATTGCTATTGCAATGGGTAAACCAACCTAAACAGTTCCTCCTGACGTTCAATTCCTCCACAATCAACCCCACCCTACATAGCTGTCTAGACGATGCTCCAACCCCCCCCCCCCTCAACTCCCTGGTCTATTGTTTCAGTAAAAAAAGTATCCTCACTCGCAAGACACATTTACTTTACTATGACATTAATTGGATTTTAAAATAAGTCAATTGTAGAAAACTTGGAAAAATCAAAAGAACCTAAAAGATGAAAAGCATCTCCCACAGGAGCTTTAATATTTTCTTGCCATTACTTTTCGATGAATTTATGCTTAACTGTATACTTCTAACAAAATTGAGAGCACGCTGTTTTGCAACATGCTCGTTTCCCTTGGCAGTGACTGAATGCACTTCTTTTTGCCTCCACGTCTGCACAGCCAGATAGATGAATCTTTGAGTGGAAAGGAATCATAGCAGGGCAGGGGGTGTCTTCAGTCACATTCGGAGAGGAGAGGAAACAGGCTAAGAACCAGCTTGCCCTCCAACGCTCCAGGTGAATGGGAGCCCCTCCCCTCCAGGGCTGGGAGTCCGTCGGTGGGCGGAGCTACTTCCTTCTCGGGGAGCTAAGATCGACCCGCAGGGCCTCTGAGCGCTGGCTCTACTGCCTGAGCTACGTGGGCCAGCCTCCAGTCTTCCTGACAGCCTGTCCACCTGGCAAAGACTGATACAGCACAAACCCTTTTCTAGGTGCGACAGTCCTGAACTGACCATCTTAAACATCACCCAAATTCCATTCTCATCCTTCTCCTTGCTCACGCTATTAAACTGTGCCATTCGGGGAGAAGTACAGGTGTCTCTTAGTTACTTCTTTATGATCTTTTATGTTTTCCAAGTTTTCTACCATGAGTTTATTTTACTTCCATTGTAAGAAAAAAAAATTTACTGTATGACTTCCCTGCTATCCTATTATGTTTTGCTCTTAATTTTTTTTAATGTTTATTCATTTTTGAGAGAGAGAGACAGAGAGTGAGCAGGGGAGGGGCAGAGAGAGAGGGAGACACAGAATCCGAAGCAGGCTCCAGGCCCTGAGCTGTCCACACAGAGCCTGATGGGGGCTCAAACCCACGAACCGTGAGATCATGACCTGGGCCCAGTCGGACGCTTTACCGACTGAGCTACTCGGGCGCCCCAATTATGTTTTGCTCTTAATTAGCTGAATCCTGAAGTGCCAACTATGTACTCTATCGGCCCATCCTCTCCACCGTGTGTGCCTCTGACACTTCAGTGACTGGACAAGAGTCCTGGGGCCTGCCAGCCGGGCCAGCTCTCCAGGGTGATGTCCAGCCACTCATCCAGCTCTTGGGGGAAAAGGTTCATATCGCTATAGACCTCACTAACCAGCCACCACCCTGCTCACATTCCTCTCTCATGTCCACATGGAAAGCATGGGAAACCTCATTCAGTGCCTTGCCAAGATATGCTGTGCTTTTCCTAACAGGCTGACAATAAATATGTTGAGTGAATGAAAAAAAAAAAAAAAAAAAAAAAGAATCCTTTGGTAATTAAAGTCACTGAGAGTTTGGTTTGACGTGATTTAATGAATTAGTTCTGGAAAAGCATGGTTTTTTGTAAAGTGCTCCCAACCCATCTGTTTAATAATTCTAGAATGCTGCTGAGTGACATTAAACTTACATCCCAACAACCACGTTCCTTTCTTTTAGACAATCAGAACATTTTGCTCCCTCCCGCTGGTGAGTCCTTCCTCTCTCTTGGCTAACCCATCCTCCCAGTCCCATCTCAGGCCATTCGGGATCATTCAGTGGATTCACCTTTTCCTGAATTGTAACCATTCAGACCAAGCAAAACAGCAACAATAGTAACAGTTTCCACCTCTTAGAGCTTGCTCTGTGCCAGACGCTTTGCTAAAGGACTCTACATATTTTATCACTTATATCACTTAATCACTGTATCATATATTTGAATCTATATAACTGAAGTTTTTTTTATTTTTTTTTAAACGTTTATTTATTTTTGAGACAGAGAGAGACAGAGCATGAACGGGGGAGGGTCAGAGAGAGAGGGAGACACAGAATTTGAAACAGGTTCCAGGCTCTGAGCAGTCAGCACAGAGCCCGAGGCGGGGCTCGAATTCACAGACCGTGAAATCATGACCTGAGCCACCCAGGCGCCCCTATAACTGAAGTTTTAATCACTTGAGTAACAGGTACTACTGCGACCCCACTTAGCAGATGAGGAAACTGAGATCTAGAGAGGTTCAGTTGCCAGCATTGCTCACTACCCTCAGCTGGTGAACAAACCTGGGGTTTGTCTGGGTTTGAGCTCTCAGTCCTTATGGCCCCACCCCCACCCCCAGGCATTAGCATCTGTGTGACACAATTCAGTCCTCCTATTGCTTCTGGGGCTTTCATCTTGATATTTCTGGTGCCTCTTGGGCAGCACCCCATGACCCCAGGCACACAGCCTCCTTAGAGGCTAAGTGGTCTTACTTGAGCTGCCCCTGGTCCTGCCCTTCACTCGGTGCTGGCCGCTCTTTCACCTTCACCACCAGGTGCTGGGAGAAGCCGCCTCAGCAGGCCTGGGCAAGGGTGCAGAGAGGGCCCCACTGTCACCACCCCTCACTGCAGGATGAAGGAGGGACCCCATCACAGAAAGGAGAGGGATGCACCTAACCCCCTTGAGACCCCAGGGAGGTCGACACTGTGAGAAGTTTCCGCCCTCTCTTCTCGCCCACTGAACCCCCTCAGGGGCCCAGGCCCCAGCTGACAATTCTGATCGTCTAATTCTCAGATTGAATTCAGTGTTTCCCTCCCAACCCAATGAGGGAGGCTTACCCCCCATATCTGCTCGGCCAAACACTGGGCCAGGCATCCTGGGAGGGGCAGAGGCATGGAGACCCTCTTCAGCCTCCTTGGGAGCTTGTATTTCAGCTGCTACAGTACGGCTCAGCACTGATGACAGAGTGAGTAAACCGCCGTCCTTCCCAGGACAGTAGCTGTGGTCAGGACGCTTCAAGCAGGTGAGGCTTGGAGTGTGTGTGTGGAGAAGGGGGTGGATGGAAGGCAGAATTCTGAGAGATGGGAGAAAGGCGGAGGCGTGGGCAAGGCCTGGAGGTGGGAACACACATGACACATTTGACTGCAAGGAGTGTGCCTCCCTGGATGGGCCTTCAAGGCCCTCAACCAAGCAATGGCTCCAAAATGCAAACCGCTCAGCTATTCCCAGGAAGAGTGCGCTTGTGGGGAAGGGGGCGGTGGGAAGAGGAGCAGGGAAAGGCCCCCCCCCTCAGAACCCCTCACCCACCAGGTCTACAGAATGACAAGAAAACCTGGGGCTGGAGCTGGGTGTGAAGAGGGGGGCGCCCCAACTCAGCACACAGACCACCCACTTTGGCCCAGAATGGGACACGTCCTCACCTCCAGGTCCGTTTCACCATCTCGGTAGCCCCCCCTATTGCCCCTCTCTGCCAGGCAGGCCACCATCACTCTGACCTGCCTCAGGGCGACGCGCCCCCTCCCTGCCCACACTCCTCTAGCCATGCTGTTCTCCAGTACATTCCCCACACACATCTCCACATGGCTCCCCAGAGCCTTCAGACCCAGAGTGTGGAGGTAAAACCCCCATGGCCTTGTCCCCCCATCTCTCTAGTGTCATCTCCTGAGATACCCTGGCTAGTGTCTGGGCCTCTAGCTCAACTTATGATTATAGCCCCATCCCAACAGTAATAAGGAACATTTCTTGTGTTTGTTTTTTTATAAGGAACATTTCTTATATGTGTGCTTAATCCTCACAAAACCCCATGTGGATAAGGTACAGCGAGGTTAAAGGACTCGTCTGCAGCCCCACCAGAGAGTCTGGGTGCAGCATGATTCACACCCAGATGGCTTGCGTCCGGAGCCCAGCTTCTATAGCACTAGATTAAAGTCCTTTAGAACCTTCTGTGGGCACCAGCAACCCCCCTCACCCTCCACATTCCCCTCTAACCCATGTTGGCTCACAGCCCCCATTGCATTTAAGGTTTCTGCCTCTCTGACACCACCTCCAGGAAGTTTTCTCAGATGCCCCCTCCTCCGCCCAGGTGTGGGTTGGGGCAGTGGTTCCCCTACTTTGCTGCACCCTGGAATCATCTGGGAATCTTTTTAAAAACTTGTGATGCCTGGCTCCCACTCCCAGCCATTGTGGTGACACTGGCAGTGGATGTCCCCAGACAACTCTCAAGTGCAGCAGTCTGGTAGCTGCTGGCAGTCATTCTCAAACTGGGTGTGCACCAGCATCACTGGGAGGGATTATTAAAACAGATAGGCAGGGGGGCGCCTGGGTGGCGCAGTCGGTTGAGCATCCGACTTCAGCCAGGTCACGATCTCGCGGTCCGTGAGTTTGAGCCCCGCGTCAGGCTCTGGGCTGATGGCTCAGAGCCTGGAGCCTGTTTCCGATTCTGTGTCTCCCTCTCTCTCTGCCCCTCCCCTGTTCATGCTCTGTCTCTCTCTGTCCCAAAAATAAATAAAAACGTTGAAAAAAAAAATTAAAAAAAAAAGAAAAAAAAAAACAGATAGGCAGGGGATCTAGTGGGGTGGGGAGCACCTGGGTGGCTCAGCTGGTTAAGCGTCCAACTTCGGCTCAGGTCATGATCTCACGGTTCGTGGGTTCAAGCCCCTCATCAGGCTCTGTGCTAGGAGCCTGGAGCCCGCTTCAGGTTCTGTGTCTCCCCCCCCCCTTTTTCCCCTCCCCCGCTCACGTTCTGTCTCTCAAAAATGAATGAACATTAAAAAAAATGTTTTTAATTAAAAAAAATAGCCGGGCCCACTTCAGTTTCTGATTTTATACACCTGGGCTAAGGCCCAAGACTTTGCATTTCTTTGTTTGTTTATTTTTGAGAGAGATACAGCACAAGTGGGGGTGGGGGCAGAGGATCCAAGTGGGCTTTGCACCGTGGGGCTTGAACTGGAACGCTGTGAGATCATGACCTGAGGCGAAGTCAGACGTTCAACCAACTGAGCCACCTGGGTGCCCTGGAGACTTTGCGTTTCTAACAAGTTTCTAGAAGTTTCCAGGTTCTGTTGCTGCTGATGCTGCTGAAGCTGCCGCCGCCGGTCTGGGGACCATAATTGGAGGGCTGCTGAGCTAAGGAGTCCTCTGGGTACCCATGTGCTCCCAGAGGGCGCGGCACTAATCACCACCTACGCCCTTGTCACATCTGTTGTAACCGGCTGTGTGCTTCTCAACCACCTCTGCCAGGCCCAGAGCCTTCTGCTCAGTTATCTTCAGTAACCCGTGTCAACACATGTTGGGTGAGTGAATCCACCAGACGCTAAAAACATCCTCGTTTCCGCATGGATAAGGAGCTGTGATTATAACAGGAGCTGTCCTTTACTGAGCACCGAGGGGTGGAGTATGTGGTCCTGGCCACAGATGGAAAGGGCAGAGCTGGGATTCCACGCGGCAGCCTGGCTCCCAAACCCACACCTTTAACCACTGTACTGAGAGATCCTATCCTAGGGGTCCCCAAATCTCCCCCATCCCATCCCCACTCCCCAGGCCTAGCCTCCCCGTGGGTCTCAGAGTACAGATCTCCATCTATTGGTGGGTGTGAGCAGCATTTTTAAAATGACCAAATCTCCAGCAGAACTGAACAAACTAGAAATAGATCAGAGTGCACCCATGTAGTAAGGGGAAGTATTGCTTAGCAAATTATACATGTGTGCAACCCTATACTGATGTAAAAACGCATGGCCAACGTGGGTCACGGTCAAGAGTCTGCCAAACCCTAGAAATCTCCAGGCAGCAGCCAGCCCTTCACCACCAAGCCGGAGACGGAGAAGAGCTAGGCTGCCCCCTGCTGGGAGCTTCCAAAATTGCACCAGGAGCCCTAAAATCGTCCCTTTGGTGAGAGAGGGTCTGGCCCTGATTGGTGTGTGGGTTGCGGGGAGGCAGCAGCAATTTCCTCATGACAGATAAAAATACAAAAAAGTTTGTTGATGAAATATGAATTCATTTTAACTTCCAAAATAAATACAGACCGCATGGCGAGGGACGGTACGGGCTGCGGACTGACCGACCAGCACCGAAGGAACTATGGAGGGCCACCAAACGTTTCACTGATTCTGAGCACCCAGACAAGAATCAAGACTCACATCTTTTTCTTGTTGCAGAAGTAGAGGGAATGTGGCATCCAGAACAGTAGCTACTCTGAGGCACGTATGCACAGATCCTCTTTCATTAAATCTGTTGCTCCCTCATTCTCCTTGAGAACATGGAGGCCGAAGATCACAAGGTTGACAAGCAGAGGAACAAGTCCCAGTTGCGGGGCCTTCTGACCTCTCAGCTGGCCCTCAGGAGACAAAATGAGGAGGGGGTGGGTTGGGACATTGTCCCAGTTGGGCCTTCTATACACCTCTAGCTTAACTCTGCCTTTTCGCTCCTCCCCACACTCTCCCTGGAGGAGCTAATACCTTGCAAGGTGAGTCTATGACCTCAGAGAGGGGGCCCTTCTGGTTTCTAGTGAGTAGCTGCACCGGTTTGTGCACCCAAACCCTAGCTGCCGAATCTGTAGTCTTATGGGAAAAGCACATTTTCACGCAGTTCAACCAGAACCACCTTCTGTTAGAGGATGAATCTAACAGAAAGCCTTCTTGTCTGCGGTGCACCATGACGGTCTGGGTCAGGGGTGGGGAGCTTGGGAGGGCTGAGTAAACAGGGGGAGGATGCGGACGATTTGCAGGGAACACATGAGGGGCAGGGAAGGGAAGAGGAAGAGGGCTCACAACATGGCTCGAGGGTGGGCACTGCATGACCCCAGGCCCGGCCACAAGCCAAACGTTTGGCGTGAGGTGGTTCCGCAGAACTGAGAGAAGGGCTTCACGTCCAAGTTTGAAGCCGTGGCAGAAAGAGCCCATACAGACACAGAAACTAGGAGGCAGAGGTGACCCCAACGCTTAAATGCCCCAAGTCCACAAACCTCTCGGGAGAGAACTCTGGATCTCCGCAGGCATTCTGCAGAGGAGTGGCCGCTAATGTCTCAGGGGATACCTGAGTGTCCACAATAGCCTCAGGAACACACCAGGCAATAAAAAGGACAGACTTCCCAAAGAGACTCTTTCGGGAGAGCAGAGCGATACCAATTGCAATACGATCAACAACCATACATAATCTATCATCAGGGAGTCCTTAAAAAGGTTCCCACCCTGCACCTCTCCCCTCACACCCTGCAGACAGCTTTTCCTAGACTTTGGAAGAACCGAAAGGCCCGGGGTTAACCCCTGGACAGTCTACACTCTCTCCCCCACAGCTGCCTGTGTAACTGCTCCCATGCCCTCCCACGTCCAGCTTCAGAGGAAGGTTTTCCTTACCTGACCCGAGTTAGTGCGCCTGTGTTCTGGGGTTTGGCAGCACGGATGTCCAGGGGCTCTATCTACCATCAGTTGTCCCCGTCCCTGTGTCCCCATGGTTCCTGATCATCAAATACAGATGACATTTGTCTTTCCAGGATCTTTTCAAACTCTTCCTCCACTCTACTGCTCCTTCCAGCCAGTCTCAGCAGCCCTTCCTTTCGCTCACCTCCGAGCTCCTGAGGAAGGTCTGTCCTTGTCCTCACTGCCTTTCCCTCATGCCTTCCTCCACACCAACAGACTTGTGCACCTCGGCTGAGGAAACTGCCTGGACGAAGGTCCTATCTAAACTAGATAGGCAATTATTGGTCCCTCCCTCCCCTGACCGCCTGCAGCATTGGCCGGCTGGCCCTTCTAGCCCCCGTGCAACTCTGGCTGTCACCACTCCCTCCCAGTTTTCTTCCTGATGCTTCGGCTGCTCCTTTGCAATCTCCTTAGAACACTATTGACAACTGGGGCTGGGTCATTCTTTGTTATGAGGACTTGACTTGTACATTGTTGGATGTTTAGCAGCATCCCTGACCTCTACTCACTAAATGCCTGGAGCAGCATCTGACTTCTCTCTACCCCTCCCCACCCATCATTGTGACAACCAAAACGTCCTCGGGCTTTGTCAAATGGCCCCTATGGGCAAAATGGCCCTGGCTGAAAACCACTGCCTTCAAAGGGTGCTTCTCTTCCACTGGTCACTTTAGACGTGGGTTTTCTATATAAATCTACATCTCCAATAGTCATGTGGTCACTGCCTGGAAACAAAATGTGTCTTCAGCCTGTTAAGTGCAGAGTGAACTCTAGACTCTCTTCCGGTCTTAGTTTGGATTCTCCCAGAAGCAGAGTGTGAGACAAGGACTCAGGTGCAGGTGGTTTAACTGGGAGGTGGTCTCAGGAAATAGGAATGAGGAACGGAGGACTGTGAGAGAGCAAAGGAGGAAAATCAATATGAGGTCCAACATCAAAGTCACCGCTGTGAGCAGTGGGGGCTCCCTTACACTGGGAATCTCCTGAGAGGCACAGGGAATGCCTCCCAGAATTGTCCAACCAAAAGATGTAAGGCTGGGCATTTATCCCTCGGGTAGGGCACTTGCGGTGGGGGCATCTATCCAATGGCTCCCCATCCTTCATTGTTGAGGACTGTCCCAGGGCCATTAAACTCCCCTAACTTTGCGCTGCATTTGAGCCATGCAAGCCAAACAGACCTCTGTGGCTTTGAAGAAGGCCCTAGAAAAGACATCAGGATGATGCACTCCCTGTGCTGCAATTGGGGGTGCCGTCAAAATGAGTCAAAGCTCACAAAGAACATCTCCCATGACTGCAGCTGAAATCAGAGGCTGACAAGGAGGATGCGACGCAGGGCACCCAAATAGTCTACCCTGGTCTGCCCCTTGCACCTCTCCAACCCACTTCTGCCCCACAGTAAGTCCATTCTGTCACACAGTCTTCAAGGTAGTGGCCAGCCGTGAGCTAGTGAAAGGACACAGGACAGAGGGATGAGCCACCACCCTTCACCGGTACAGCAAGTCAAGGCTGAAATTACTGCTCGTTACCTTCCTTCTCCACCACCTATTCTAGATTTTCCTGCCAGCTAGTCTAGGTTGTGTGCCTGATGGGTTGAGTCAGACCCACATCCGAGGGCTCTGGGCCCTCAGTTGACTTGGCCTTGTCAGGCCACGGTTGCTGCAAGGGCCCATTTTCTGACATTGCCAGGCTTGAGTTCCAGACCTCCTCTCACCTGATGCGAGGGGAGCACTGAGAGTGGTGGTCAAAGGGACTGAGCCCACACCCCCCCCCCTTGGTTCCTGTGTATTCCAGCAACTGGGGACACAGCACCAAGGTCGGCTACATTCCGGTGACCGCACCCAGCCTGAGCATCATCCTCGAGCTGGGGCCTTAGCTGAGCTTTTGCAAAGCAACCCATCATTCTATGAAGCCGGATGCTTCCCACGATTTGGTACATGCCAGACCAGTGGGTCCCATCGTCACGCACCCCATGTTGCAGCACTTCCTTTGCCGTAAAACGGGCCTCTTGATCTGTGGTGATGTTACGAGGCAGCCCATGTAAATACATCGGGCACTCTGTAAACCCTCAGATTAACACTAGAGTAGGGGAAAAGCCCCAGAGGGACGATTCGCTCCTCCTTCCAGCGTGGGGGGCCCAATGTAATCAACTTCTGGCCAGCAGCTGGCTGGTCAAGGGCTCAGGGCCTGTATCAGTCAGCAGTGGCAGTGGCCAGACCGTCCTGAGAGGGAGCTCGCGCTGGTGGGCCCCTGCCTAGCCTCCATCCGTCACCACGGCTACCCTGCGCAGGCGCTCACCATGCAAGCCCCGGGATGGCTGAGGAGGAGGCTGACCTCCACAGGGCATCATGCTGTCCACCTGGTTGTCGAGTGCATCCTCTGTGGTGGGTGCTGACAAGCATGAGCGTGAACATAAAAGACCCACACACTTTGCGTCCACTCCCATAAAGCAATCCGCACGCCCCTAGCTCAGGCCTCCCTTGTTTCCCTTCTTCTTAGCATTTTCTTTTCAGGCACCTGACCAACCAAATCCCTGGCCGGTGCACAAGATACATATTCTTTTTAAAAAAAATTTTTTTTTTTAACATTTATTTATTTTTGAGACAGAGAGAGACAGAGCATGAACAGGGGAGGGGCAGAGAGAGAGGGAGACACAGAATCTGAAACAGGCTCCAGGCTCTGAGCTGTCAGCACAAAGCCCGACGCGGGGCTCGAACTCAACGGACCGTGAGATCATGACCTGAGCTGAAGTCGGACGCTTAACCGACCAAGCCACCCAGGCGCCCCTCAAGATACATATTCTTATAAAATACACACATCTTCCACTGAACCATGTTGACTTACACGTGTAGCGCCTGAAGTTCTGCTCATGGGGAGGGACTAACCACTAGGCACTGTCTTTCAGGGCTACCTCACCTGGGGCTTTAGTGACACCAGCAGTCCGGCTACTTCCTCCCTCGGCTGATCACAAGAAAATGCTTGGCGAGAACTGAGGGAGAGTCATCGATGCAACAGCGGGGGTGCCTTGGAGGTCTGGGGAAGAGGCACGTGCCGTGAGTGTATTTGCGCAGCTTGCTTGTGCCCCCGGGCCCTGCTAACACCCGATCCTAGATGTTGCCACTTCCATCTTAGAGCCGACTGCTACGGGGCCTGCCTGGATTTGTGACACGAACAGTACAAAACCCAGCTCATGATGAGAAGTTCTGAGGTCTTGGCCAAATGATGTCCCGTAGTCAGGACCCAAGAGCATTCTGGAAGCTGCTTTTTCAAATGGGGACTAGAAAGCACAGTCCTGTTCCCAAACCCATAGGGTCCACGATGCACCTCCCCTACTGGGGCTTGCCAGACTCCATGCTGCATCCTTACCCACCATGAATATCTCTAGCACCACTGCACTTGCTGGCCACGTGGTCCACGCAGAGTCAGATCATTCAATGGACGGACTGGAGCAGTTATTTCCCAATATGCTAGGTATTGTGTCCCAAAGCCAAAGAGGTCCATCAAGTGCTATGTCTCCTTCCTAACGGCAGAGAGTACAAAGGGCAGTAACGTGTCCTCATTTTAGAGGAGTGACATGGTACGCCCCAAAGCCTCTGCTACATTCTCCAAACTTGACCCCTTTTCTGCATTTCCCACTCAGTGTACAATAACCTGAGTCCCTCTCTTCCTTTCTTCCTCACTCACGTGCTCTGCACCCTTTAACCCTCTGCTGCCATGTCCTAAAGAATCAACCGCTTACATTTATTTCTTCGTTCAGATCTCGCTTCCCTGCTCTCCTTCCCACCAACTTGATGCAGCCTTCTTCATTTACCTGTTCAACTCCCACAGGAGCTTCCTAATTGAACTCCCCATTTCCAATCTCAATTCTCTTTTACTTCATTCACCCATTTTACCGCAAGGGAGAGCTGCTCTCATTCTGCCCCTCCACACAATACCTTAGTGCTCCCATCATTTCAGACATCCGTCTTTATTGCACTCATGCCTTTAAGTGCGGGCTTGTTGAGGGTAACATGCATGTTCTACTGGTCGAGACCAATATCCAGAAGTGTCTGTGGGATGTTAGTGAGGTGTTCAAGGCTGTTCGCCGCAAGGCCACGGACCTCTGGCTTACTCCCCAGCACTCACCCCATTTCTCCCAACCAGCAGCTCATTATTAAACCACACTTGCTCTCTCTCCCTTTCACGCTTCACCTGAGCTTTGTGCCTGGAACGCCACCCACCACACCCTCCACTCTACTTCCTCTGACCCCACAGTCCCTACCCGTCCTGTGAACTTAGCTCAGCTGTCACCTACAGGAGCTCTTCCCTTCCTTGTTCATTCCACCCCAACACTGGCCTAGGGAGCATTCCTTCTGTTCCCACTGCACAGAGCTCTGTCTTAGCACTTGTCAGACTTCGTGACAATGATTTGTTACACCACAGCAAGTTACTTCAGAATGAGGACTGGCCTCCAGTCACCTTCATGTCTCTGGGGACTGGCGCAGTGCTTAGCATAGAGCAAGTATGTACTTAGTGTTTGCTGAACCAGGGAAATTTGCATGGCATGGGGGTAGCAAACTGGCAGCCTACAGGCTAAATCACACCTGCAGACAAGTTCTCTTTGGCTCACACACTTCCTGGCTGAGTGAGGTCAATTAGGATTGATCCGGGTTACGGGGCTGATGACATGGAATTGGCCTCAACTCCCTTTGGCTGACCATCTGGCCAACCAGACATGTATGCAGGAAATACACCAGACCAAGAATGCAAACGACCACAGCCCCCTAGGGTGCAGTGTCCCTTACAGCTTGAAAAGTCTCTGCAACCTGTACAGAATGAGGATCAGAGCGCCTGACTTACCCTGACTCACTGCTTTTTATCCCAGGCCAAAAGGACGGGAGGGGGAGGCAGGAAGAGTGGGAGAGGTGGGTGTGGGACAGATCCACCGTACTTTTAGTTCTTCCTGTACCAACACATCTACTCAGGTTGTCTATTCACCAGGTCTGACCATGGCCACTCAAGAACATACACAAATCAGATATGTCACATTTACATTTTAAAAACCCAGATTCCCTTTTTCTCTTGAAGAAAATCCATAGATCCGGCAACATCAAGCCTGCGCTCTCATGACAAGAGATGTGGCTTTCCCCTCAAAGCACAGGCTCCTTGCTCTCGGCCACAGGCCCCACTTGTCTGGCCCAATGCACCGCTTCCATTACCAGCCCTGCTTTGTCGCCATTCTGAAGTGCTTCTGAATCATCCCATACTGTTACCTTATTTGATTGCTGCCCCTCCCTGCCCCATGGTGTGCACACAAGTCCCCTCCTTTCACGGATGCAGAGGTTGGGATCCAGGGACGTGGCTGATGTTGGCAGGTCACACAGCTCTTTAGCAGTGAAGGTGGGACTCAAACCCAGATCTTGGGACTTTATTTTTCACCGCCCCACGCCAGTTATCACACGCTGGAACTGTTGCTAAAGTACTTCACTTGTTTCAAGAATATGCTGAAGATTTAGCCTTGCTGCTATGAAACTGTTAGTGGCCTACAGGCTTGTTTTATTTGATCTACACACTTCCTGGCTGAGTTAACCAAACAGCTGGGGCAGTGCTGACAAGATGGAGGGCCCGGCTTGGCCTTCATTCACTTACTCCTCATGACAAGCCCCTACAGCAGGTACTATTGTCCCCATTTTATGGGTGGCACAGAGAGGTCGGGTGAATGCAAGACTGATATTCTGACGATACACTGGTTTGGTTCTATCCATTGTTTAAATGCCATACTTCAATTATATTTGGCCGACTGCCCCTGCCCTGAGCCACCTGAGTGCCTCCCCCACTGCCCTGGCCACTTTGTGGGGATCTGCAGATTAGCAATGATCCCACATGTGGCACAGCAGTCAGTGGCCATCGTACTTCCAGAGCTGACAGGCTGGTGCCTAGGCCAAAAGGATTCGGACTACTTCATGACAGTGGGTTCACGTTTAGTGTCACTAACTAATGTGCTCTGCCAAGAGCCCAAAGAGCCCACTGGTAGAATTTAGCCATCCACTATGGGGTGCAGAAGACTACTAAAGGGATGAAAGAGGACAGGTACTATCCAGCACAGCCTAAAAGCCAAGGTCCCAACACATGTTCTGCCTCAACCCCTCTAGGGAACACCAGACTCTCAGCCGAACAGTCACAGAGACTTGGAGCAGGTCACAACCAGGAGGGGTGGGGGCTGCTGCAGCAGGATCTCTGGGGGCCGGGACGTTATGGGTAGTGAGAAACTGCCCCTACCCCCCAGCTCCGGCCCTGCGGCTCACTGCCCAAAGGACGCAGCTGCGGCCACTGGGGCAGAGTGTCAGAAATGGTGTCTTAAGGTGGCCGTCAATTTTATGGTCCACGCAGGCTACCGTCCTGACCTTGCCCCAGGAGCAAGCACTCGCATTTCAGTGGGGGAACAACTGGTTTCTTTCACGATAACCTTCACCCCCTGGTGGCAGATTTGACCTACACAGAAATCTCACCAAATCTCACCAACTCTCTCCAGAGGGCAGGTCTCTCTTCCTAAAGTTGCTCTCAGGGACAGGAAAGCCTGCACTCAGTGAGAAAGCTGGGCATGCTTGCCTTTGATTCCTGTCACGCTGGTCTCCTAAGTCCCAGTTTCCTAACTGGGTTGCAACTTACCTAAATTTGCCCATTCTGGATACTTCCTGTAAATTAAAGAATATGTGAGCTTTTGTGACTGGCTTTTGTAACTTCTTTCATTTGACAGGTCGTCAAGGTTCTTCCACATAGGACACTGCATCAGGGCTTCATTCCTATTTATGGCTGAATAATACTCAACTGTACAGCTAGATGACACTTTGCTTATCCATTCATCTGCTGGTGGCCATTTGGATTGTTGCCCTTTGGGCTACTATGAACAATGGTGCTGTTAATACTTGGGTACCAGTTTTCGTGTGGACCTAGGTGTTCATTTCTTTTGGGTGTATACTTAGCATAGGAGTGGCTGAGTCATGTGACAACTTTTAACAGTCAACCCATTTTCCAAAGTGGATGCACCACTTTACATTCCTACCAGCAATGTAGGAGAGTTCTTTCTGATTTCTCTGCATCCTCACCATGTTATTATTTTTTTAATGATTATTTTGAGGGGGGGGGGGCAGAGAAAGAATACCAAGCAGGCTCTGTGCTGCCAGCATGAAGCCCGACACAGGGCTTGATCTCCTGAACCGTGAGATCATGACCTGAGCCAAAGCCAGATACTCAACCAACTGAGCCATCCAGATGTCCCTCTCACTGTGGTTTTGAGGTGCATTTCCCTGATGATTAATGATATTTAACATGTTTTCATGTGTTAACAAACCAACTATATGTCTCTCTTGGAGACATATCTATTCAGATCCTTTGTCCATTTATTAATTTGTTTCTCTTTATATTATTGACTTGTAAGAGCTCTTTATTTATTCTAGATACAAGTCCCTTACCAGATAAAGGTTTGCAAATATTTTCTCCCATTTTGTGAATTGTTGTTTTGCTTTCTTGATGGTGTCCTTTGAAGCATAAAATTTACCAGTTTTATTTTGTTGTTGTTGCTTGTACTTTTGGTGACATATACAAAAAGTGTTGAGAGGAAAAAAAAAGTGTTGAGGACATCTAAAAGGAATTCAGCTTCAGATCTTACCCATGCCCACTAGTATCATCTGGGAAGTCATAAAAAGCTTTTGTTCTTTCTACTTGAGACAAAGAAAATTTAGTTTTATTATGAAATATTTAAGATATACATAAAAGTGTAAAGAACATATACCTGTGTCCCCCCCTTACCCAACTTAAGAAATTTTGCCCATAAAGTTGAAGTCCCTGTGTCCCCTCCTTCCCTTCCGGCAGTAACCATTACCCTGAATTTGTATTTATTATTCTCATGAATTTCTTTATACTCTTACTGCACGTGTATGTATCTTTTATCAAAATATGGTATTTTTTAAGCTTCATATAAGCAGCATCATGTAACACATATTCTGAAATTTGCTTTTTCTCCACTCCACGCTGATTTAACTATGTTGATAAAACTGCTATATGAATAGAGATCTAGTTCATTAATTTCCACAGTGACTAAACACTGTATAAATACACTGTTTGTCCATCCCATAGATGAACATCCATGTTGAAATAGCCAAAAACTGGGGAAAATGACACTAAAAAATTTTTGAACACATGAAATAGCTTCTCTAGAACCATGGCTTTCCTTATCTTTTTGACTGCAACCCACAGTAAAAGAAATACATCTTATATCTTGACCCTATGCAGACATATATTTGTATGTAGGTGTGATCAGCATGTAACAAAAGCTTCATATAACAATACTATCTATTAACTGCTGTGTTGTTATATTCCCTTAAATAAACAAAAGATGGCTTACAGACACTAAATTGATTTCATGATTTCCCTGTATAGGTTTTCAACATGGTTTAAAACCTGTTCAAGAGAATTAGCCCAAGGAGTGAATTTTGTGGGTCCTGACATGTCTTAGCTCAGGATGCTATAGCAAAATACTATAGAGTGGGTGGCTTAAATAACAAACATTTTTTTCTCACAGTTCTGGAGGCTGGACATCCAAGACCAGGGTACTAAACATGGTCAGATTCAGCTAAGAGCCTTCTTCCTGCATACAGACAGCTAGCTGCCTTCTTACTGTGTCCTCTAGCATGCAAAGCTCAGGTCTCCTATCTTCTTAAAAGAGCACTAATCCTATCATGGGCACTTCCCTGTTATCTAAACTTAATTACTGCCCAAGGGCTCCATCTCCAAACATCAGACTGGGGAGCAGGGTTTCAACATATGAATTGGGGGGTGGGGGGGGAACACAAACATTCAGTCCATACATGAGGTATACACATATTCAGCTTTACTAGACAACTCCACTGTTTTCCAAAGTAGCCGTAGCAAATTATGCTTGCACAAAAAGACAGGTTGTCACTGTTCTGCCTCCTGGTTGGATTTAAATGTACTCCTGATTTGCCTACATGAAATAGCATCCTGTAAAGTTTGTGTTTCCATAATTAGTGGTGCGCCCAAGCATCCTTCCTGTTTACTGGCCATCTGTATTTTCCTGTTCCACCAACTATGAGACAGGGAATCTATCCATGGAAAGAGAATCAATCAAACATTACCTTCTCAGGAAAACTTCCAATTCTTCTCAGGCCAGAGCAAAGTAGAATCAACAGCAAAAAGAATAAAGGAAAACTAGGTGGAGAAAAGACATTTTGTTTTTCTTAGAGCTAAAAGCCCTAATTTGGCCCACAGGAAAAACCTGCTCTTGCAAAGTCTAGCCATGCAAATCTGGGTAAGTTGTTATTCTTCTGTTCTCAGTCTTCCAATCTGCAAAATTAGGATAACAATCTGTACCACTTCTTACTCCCATGTGGAAATTCTGAACTAAACATTCTTTTAAAACTTTGAAAACTAAGAGTTTGTAGAAAGTCAAGGTTCTATGGTGTTAGTCATCCAGTGCCTTCCAAAAGCCTCAGGAAGATGATGGAACCATAGTCCTTTGAACAGCTTCCTAGAATGAGCTGCTGCTCTGAATTCTTGCCTGAGAAGCCCGACAATTCCACAGAATATCAAATTATTACCTAAAATAATACAGTACTACCTTTCAGTCTCAGAAAAGAGATCTAAAAAATTCTTCATTTTATAGGTGTGGAAGTTAACTCCCCTTGCTCAGATGGCCTTTCTGGGGTCTCCTAGTCTCTGGTTCAGGCTTTTCATACACTAGCCACCACACCCTCTGGTCGAATGGCCCTTGTGCTGCAGATGCCAAGATCCATCCTACCGTCGGACTTGCCTGCTTGCGTCAGACTCCATTACAGGAGTGAGGGTTCAACAGTGAACAATACTCCACACCTTCCTGCTCTCAGGAGGGAGCCATCATGGAAAGGAAACAGAAATCTGAGGTGTCAATTATCAAAAGCACAAAAGAAAAAGCTGGGTATCATATAGCTTCTTTCACCAAAGAATAAGAAGCTGGACCAATACAATTTACAAGCAAGGGGCCATGATCTATGAGATCACATGGATTGTTGCTGCCATATCCCCCTTCTGAGGTTTGACTCCACAGCCGGCACTCGTTCTGACCCTTCACTCACCCACCCCACACCAAATGGGATCTCAAGGCTAGGCGGAAACAAAGAAACAGTGAATGCTCTTCACAACAGCAGTGCTGAACTGAACAGCAAATGGGTGCTCTTTCCACATCACTATAATGCATACAATCATCACTTGCATCTTTGTCTGAGCTAACTGTTCCTTCCAGTATTTTCGATTGCCGCCTTCTGCTCCAAGTGGATTCTCCCAGCCAAAGCTCCACGGTAGCCCAGGAACTTCTCAGATTCTGTGACTCGGTGCTCTCAAACATGGAGTCAAGGAAGTCAAGAAAATCATACCTACCAATGATCCAGGAAGATCACTCCTTCATAGATCAGTAATATAGTTAAGACAAGTCCTAGAAGAAATTCACTTTACTTCGGCTGCAAAATTGGAGCTGAAGAGAGATATGCATATATTTGGTCAAAGACTTATCTAGAATTTTTCTCCAGAGTGAAGTTATAAATAGCTGCCATCTACCATGAAAAACATACCAATAAGGCAAGGCCAAAAGCTAGCCAAGAACAAAAGGAGGAAGGCAGAATGAGAGTAAGTACTTAGCCACAAATTATTTTACCTACTCGTTCTACAAATGCAGCATCGAAGGGCAAAAAGGTTAAAAGCAAGGGCCTAGATAAACAATTTTCTTCTAGAGTCCAAGAAAAGAAGAGTTTCTCACAGGCACTACTACATCTAAGTCTCAGATACAAGGCAGTACAACAGAACCATTCCAAAAACCTGAAAACATTTCCCCAACTGTTCACAGTGTATTTTCTAATTGTTACCAGGCCCCTTTCCGGTGCAAGTAGAACTAAAAAAATTCGTGAGGAACAATAAGAGATCCAGAAGTGGTATTTTAGGAAATACAGGCCTCATTGTCCCCACCTCCCCATTCCCCTTTACATGAAGATAAGTTACAAAAGTCATGAGATGCTAATATGGAAGTTCCTCTCATTTGTAGAACCAAATAATAAAACCAGAAAGTAGAATCAAATTAAAAGAAAAGTTCTTTAGGCTGTTTTTGAAACACCATACATTTGATTCAATGTTCAACCACGTGCAAAGTACACACAGTCACGGTGCCCTGTCCTGGTGCACTGGTCTCTGAGAAGTTAACTGTCAGCTGACCTTCAGTTCCCAGGAGCAAAGGTGCCTAGCACTAGGAGGCTTTCTGCTCTCTTTAGAATCTCACTGGTCCTAGCTGGAAAGGGATGCAGGGGCTACAGGACAGCCAGAGCAAAGCTACTTTTATCAAGACCTAACACCAACGATCACTTGCAAAATATTTTGGGAGTAGGGCACAGCTACTGCTTGGAAAAAGTTGGCACATCGGTAAGATCTGTTAACAAAATATAATCCGCTTTCACATCCAAAAGCTAACTTAGGAGCTGCTCCAGGCACCATCTAATTAACTGAAGCAGATAGAAAAAAAATCCTCAGAAATTATGATTGTTTAAATACACTCTATTTTATTTTGTCTTAAAATAGTTTAACCTTTATGCTACAGACTTATTTCAAAAAACAGAAAATCTTATCTTGCACCAAAAAATATATATATAACACTCTGTTTTATTATTATTTTTTCTCCAAAGACCATTAAATACTAAATGGAAACAAAAACTAAATAATGAATGTAAAGAAGAACCAAATTTTGTTTTAAAAACTAGAGTTGCACATTTTAAAACATTAATTCTAAGCAATGATTTGTCGTCACTGCATCAAGTCCACACTCACACTCCAGCAACAGCAGATCTGTTAACCACCAAGTGCATTGGTTCCTAGCCATACAATGGCTAACATTTCATTTTCATGGTAAGAGGAGCAAAAGGCTTCATATGACCTTTGTACTCTTTAAAAAACAAAACAAAACAAAACAAAACAATAACAAAAATATTTCCTAGTTATCCAGTGATTTCTCTTTTAAGATCACTACCCTTTAAAATTTGTTAAAAGAATAAGAAGTATGTAGTGTTTTAAATAAAATGAAAAATACAACAGCAATGGACTAAAATACGTGATTATTTTAAACAAACAGTGCACAATCTGAGGAAGTTTGGTTAGGGCGCAATCATTTTTATATATACATGGAAGTCACATCATACACATACTGGAAAACAGAGATTAGGGGGCTCGTTGCATTTTAAAAAAAAGTTTAAACTAAAAGACAACATTGTGTCCCCAGCTCTTTCAAAAACTTTGTGACACAGTATAAAAAGCAGGCAACAAATTCATTTTGAAGTTACCTATGGTGGTGCTATTCTGCTAAAAGGAACAGTGAACAATGGACTAAGTTAGAAAATCAGACAGTTCATATTCACAACTGATGATAATAGAAGCAGAATTTATGCAATGCTCAACTGTAATAAATCCTGGAGTCCACTCAGTCTGGCCCCTTCCATCAGAATGGAAAGACAACTACTGGTGAGTAGATGTATACGCTCTAGGGCAGCCAGGATGACCTGAGAGCTAGTTACTGCTCTGTGGTTTCACACTGGAGGGGAGGGGAGGGAGGAGCTTAACTAAATTGGTGCCACAATCCAACCCGTGACCCAAGTGCACCACTTGAGCAGAGACACTACTTTGAATAATGTTCTGTGGAGCATAAAGAAGTACTGATGCTACCAAATGCCAACACTTTAGTTAAAAAACAATTCCTTTAAAAGAAATTTCAAATGTCATTGGACTTGTTTCCCACAGAATTCTATCAGTAAAATACCTTGCCAGAAGCCACACCCTCACTCTTCTGGATCTGGCATTGAAAGAAGAGCTCAAACAGTCTCTCTACAGTTAGTAGGTGGAAAAATCCCAACCCTGTAGGGGGAAAAAGGCTGAGTGTTTCTACCATCCCTCCCTCTCCCCTTTTTGCATGTTAACTTCTAAATCGCTGCTCTGGCAACCAGTCGGGTAGTCAGGATGCTGAAACAGGGGCAGGTGTGGGAAAAGTGCAACCTGGTGTAAAAACACAAGGCCACAGCGCTCTGCTCCCAATCCACTGTGCATATAGCACACCAGAAGAATTCTCTTTAGAAGATGACTACTGGGGGCTAAAGAAAGTGTGTCATGGGAAATCACCTGCTGTGTGGAATCAAACAAAACACACTATTAACATAAGAACAGGTAATGCGAAAATATTCTTTAAAATGGGGCTCTGCCCTGATACTGGGGAAAAAATAAGCTGCAAAAACTTCAAGTCATATAATCCACTCTATCCTTGTCCCAATGATTTTCCTGGAAAACACAGACCAGAAATTGTACATTTCTGCTTTGTCTAGCATTTTAATTCAAGTCAAAAACAATGTGTAACAGTAAAATTCAATAAATTAATCCTAAAGTAAAATGTGAAGGTCCAAGGATACACCAGTAGTGAATCTGCAGAAGGTCCTTTTTAGCTCTGGCCTCTGGATCTTTGGTTTTTGTCTAGAACTGTGGCCATGTGAGAGATCTGATATATGAGGTGCTAAAACTTGAGGTTCATGATCTTTTAAAAGCCTGATTAAAACTAGATTGGCAGAAAAATATTAGTTGATGAAGAACAGAGGCCAGATCAAATGAGATGCTACCAGAGAAGACCAAAGAACACATGCTCATACCCACTCCCATGGAAGAGGTATATGGAATAACTAAAGCAGCAGGAAGAAGGGTAAAGGGATAAATGAGTCTTTATAGAAAAACTGGAGAAAAGGCCAGGCAGGTGGAGCCAGGCAGACTCTGCCGCATGCGCTCGCAAGGGTGTCCCATTTGTCTCGGTGGCCACGCCACACCTACCCTGCACAGTACCATGTGCAGAACAGGCGCTTGGTACATTTAGTATGTCCACTAAATGACAACTGAAAATGGTACTTCTCGTGCTCTTAAGATAAGGAAGAGCCACCAAGGCATTTGGGGAGGGAGGCAAGGGCTACAGCAATGTTATATGGTAAATATGGAAACAACAACAATAACAAAAAGCAAACAAAAACCATGGAAAAACAAAAAGATGAGGTCTTCTAAGCCAATAGTACTTCACTCCTCCCCGTGCACAGTACATAGTGTTCTAACTAGGTATTGCTTGTAAAAGAATTCACTAGTAACTACAACATGTTATAGGAAAAAAGGTAGTAACTAATGCCACAAAACTCCAACACTGGCATTTCCTGAATTCCCTGAAGCTCCTAACCACCCTTTGCTTATTTAGATACTGTAAAACCTACAGTGTCATTTATGTGCTTTGCATCTGGTTTCTTATGGTTCATTTTGATTTTTCCACTTTTAGATGGTAGAGGAGAAAAATACCCAAATATAGCATCAGGTCTATTTCAGCTCAAGCGTTACTTAAAACAGTTGTTGTACATCCTTTACAGAGAGACCAGCTATGAAAGAAGGCACTGCCTTCTCAGACTTGTAAGTGCCCACAGTCTTAGAGACGAAGACAACTTTTCATATTCTACTTAAGTAATAGGTTTCTGTGTTCTCCTGTTATGTAAACAAACCAGGAAAAAAAAGCTGAGGGACAAAGATTTTCTTACTGATCTCTCAATGCTCTCCTTACATGCCCAGAAAACCTCATGGGTATCTAACTGAAATGCCTCTGCCCCAAAAGGAGACATTTTCCAAAAAATTATGAATTATTGCAACAAGGAGACCAACTAAGTCACCTTAGCAGTATTTATAAACACAAAGGGGCATATCAATTATTTGTGCTGTGGGAAATCAGCCAGGAGCAAAGTCAGGAAAGAAGGCAGAAGACTCAAGCTGAAAGAAAAGTAATACTTCTGTCTTCTATTTTTAAGGACAGGTTTTCAAATGCACATGCCCTACTAGGTGCCAATAAGGACCTGACTAAATGTGTGCAAATGCCCTAAGGTAGGAGTGCCAATGGGTGGGCTGACAGTGGTCAAGGCTAGATATTAATTTTATTACACAGAAAAATAAATACAAGATTCAAAAACTGAAATCCATTTCACCTGGTAGTTAAAATATTATTCTAAAAGGAAGGCAGAGTTTCCTAAGATTGAAAGTCACCAAGTAAAATGAAGTTGTCTAAGTTGTCTAATAAAATTCATCATTCTCCTATTCCTACTGAGGGAAAGAAGAAATTCTTTTCTCTGTGCTAAGTTATTTTCCTAAGTGACTTCTTTTAATTAAAAAAAAAAAAAAAAAAAAAGGAAGGGGGGGGCAATTTTCCATGAGTTTGGATTATACAAATGCCACAAACAGCTTCTGAGGCTGAAGCTATGACAATGAACTTCCATGTCACAAAGAGGAGGAGGAAAAGGAAGGGAACAGTGCAGAGGAGACACAGTGACATTGTATTACAGTAGGTATTTACGTCTGCTATCCTCATCCAAGGTAAGATCAACAACCTCCGCAGGTGAAGCCCAAGTCTGCTGGGGAGTCACAGCAGTCCATGACTGTGTTTGCCTGGTGCTGACATACTGCGTGCCCGAACCATGCTTCCAAGAAGAAACACTCTGAATCACACCTCCTCGAGGATGAACACACCTGCAATTGAGACGAAGAATAAAAGTATAAGCACGGTTAATCCCACTGTAGGAAAAATATAAGGCAATATGGCTTCACTAGCACTGAATGATACCTTCACAAAGATAAGCCTATATGAGTCTGTGAAATGTGAGTCTGTGAAACTTCCAACCAATATCCTTCCCTTTTTCCTATTTGTCTCCCTCCTTGCCTTTTGTCAAGTTTAGTCTAAAAGTGTCAGAAACTCCTGAGTTATCTCTAGATCTGTTACTGACAATGCATAGGTAACATGATGTTTCTCTGAACACATTTAAACCTCTGGGGTCTTCAGGACAGGGCAGAATACGAATCCAGAGCAAAACTGGGATACCCAAACAATCTTAATCTAACCAAACGACATGGTAAGAAATGTAAGTACAAGCTGTTTTAAAATAAGTCCTATGCCATACTGGGAAGAATACCTTCAAAGACAGTAATAGTAATACTCTTTTACAGATTGGATTTCTAGAAGTCTGTAAGTACTAGGTCATGCATAAAGGATCAATTTTCCTTATCCTGAAGGTCACAACAGAACACTTGGCTCATTCATCTGAAGTGCTTACGTGCTTTAGTTCAGTGAAAGTAGCAAGGTTGAAGTACTCAGTTAAGGTTCTTTAAAAGTGCTTCATCAGAGGGACAGAACTGCCTTGGTGATAAATCTCACCAAAAGTTCACTGGAAGAAAAAGGTTTCGAAACACTGACATAATGAATTCCACATTCCAGTCAAATGATAAAACTGAGCCTCCAGGATGAATCACTGAGTAACTGGATTCAGATGAGAGGAAGGCAGGCACTCAAGCTATCATTGCTACTTTTGTTCTCACATCCATCACATCCCTATGTAATATATGTAAGAAGTGACAGCTGGCAGGATTCTAGTCACATTAACTACTACAGTGGATGTTGAACAGCTGTTTAACAACCTGTGTACAATAAGCGATGCTGGGTCACTTGAGAATTCCAGCTTTGATACACTGCTACCTGCACTGCCAGGTTCAAAAGAACATTAGGGTAACAATGGACAAATTTTAGCTGCAGAACTGCCCTAGGACCCCTAAGCTCCTGGAAAGAGGTCCTGTTCTTACAAAGGTAGCTTGAAAACTACTCCCTTACCGAGTGAGGTGCCGAAAAACAGATCCCTCAGGGCCAGAGCAGAGCAGGGGGCAGAAGGTAGATTTGTTACCGTACCAGAGGCCCATCATCTGTTGAGAATGGGCTAAGCAGCTACTAGCCCAGAGGCTACTATGTTTTCAAAGATTAGCCAGTGAAAAGCATTAAAATAGGAGACATAAAGTCCAAAGGCTAATCCAGATCTGTCCAACGCATTAAGTACACTCAGATGGAAGTGATCATGTAATCACGGAAGAATGTCAGCCAAAGGAGTCCATTCAATGTTTACAGAAACAGTTTTGATGACTGATGGCACTAGAATACTGTTTCTTAAGCAGTCTCACCTCACTGGACAATCTCAACAGACCTATGAGGTAGATGTGGAAGTTACTATCCATACTCAATCGAAAGCAAAATGGAGGGTTAAAGCGGTTACATGATTTGCCCAGGGTCACACTGCATGTAAGTGGTGGGCCAAGGAGCTTCAAGCCAGGTCTGATGTGGAGTCCAATGCTTTTCACAACATCACGCTGTCACTTCACAAATGTGTATGTTAAGTTAGGTAAGGCAAAACACAGTGAGAGTCAGCAGAGTGCAAAGATAGGCCCAATTAACGACTTAAAAATATAAAGTTCTTCAATAATTCAAAAGCTCATCTGTACAAGTACTAATTAAAGTAATCGTAGCTAGAAATTTAGTAGAATTCAGAGAATGAATGACTACAGAGAGAATCGATGTCATCTTTGGCAGAATTCCTAGAAATACTTCTGAAATAAAAGAGGTATTTAGTTCCAACTGTTACTCTACACTGCTCCCTAAGTAATCATACAAGGGATTGACTTTAAAAGGGATCTGAGCCAATCTGCTCATTTTACAGAAGAGAAAACCAAGGCCAAAAGGCAACTGTCCAGGGTCTGAAGCAAGGTAAGCACAGAACCCAAACAAAACGAGGTCTCCGGCAGGGAGTTTATTTTCCACTAAGTAACTATGCCGTCCTCAGACTACAGCTGAAGTACTGTACTGTGTCTGGTTGTAAGGAGCACTGCTTAGCCCCTGGGAGTCATTACAGCAAAGCAGATTCTAGAAGGTACTGATACTATACACGAGTGAGAGGTGTAGAGCCACTATTTACTACTGAGGAATGATGGATAGAGGCAGAATAAGGAGATGAGGCACTTCAACTATCTAAATTGGATCACTTCTGTAGTTATGTTACAAATGATTCCAGTTACTGGAAACTACTTTAAGTACTGGACTACTTTAAGTAAAAAACAGAATTTGTTGGAAAGACACTTGAGGACCTCAAAGAACCTAAGAATGATGGGATAACTAGGCCTCATTCACTGGACTCAAGCCCCAACCTCTCAATCTGTTTCTCTTATTTCAAAATTTTAGATTCTCTGGAGAATGTGATGATTCCATCTTTAGTCAAAAGTTCTCCTGGCTCCTATTTAACTGTAACTAGAAGGTCAATTCCCAAAGAAGGGAGAATCGCCATGGAAGAAGGTGGCTACTCCATCTTGTACAGAGATCTCAAGAGCAGACTAACAACCATCAATCAGTTTACAGAGGGAAGCTTTAGGTGATCACGACTATGCAACAATTACAACTACTATCAAATGGAATCAACTTCCTTTTACGCTTTCAAGCAAGTGCTGGGACATCTATCAGGAATACGAAAGTATTCTAAGAAGACTTCCAAGGTTATCATTGAGTTTAAAATTTTTTTTTCAACGTTTATTTTTATTTTATTTTTGGGACAGAGAGAGACAGAGCATGAACGGGGGAGGGGCAGAGAGAGAGGGAGACACAGAATCGGAAACAGGCTCCAGGCTCCGAGCCATCAGCCCAGAGCCTGACGCGGGGCTCGAACTCACGGACCGCGAGATCGTGACCTGGCTGAAGTCGGACGCTTAACCGACTGCGCCACCCAGGCGCCCCTAAAATTTTTAAGAATACAGGCAAAACTCTCCTTTTAGAAGTCACGGGGTGCAGTGGTGGGAAGGCTCTGACAAGAAGGTGGTGCAAGAGGGACTTCTGTTTTTTGTTTTTGTTGTGTTGTTTTGTTTTGAGAGAGAGCAAGCAAGCCAGACAGCAAGCACAAGTGGGGAAGTGGGGTAGGAGGGGCAGAAAGAGGGAGACAGATGATCCCAAGCAGGCTCTGCCCTGAGCACAGACCCCCATGCGGGACTCGAACTCACGAACCGTGAGATCATGACCTGAGCAGAAATCAAGAGTTAGCTGCTTCAGTCAGTTAGCTTCAGTCAGTTAGCTGCTTCAGTCAGTTGACTGAAACACCTACGTACCCCGAGACTTCTGTTTCTTGATCAGAGTGCTAGTTACCGGAGTATGGGCAGTTTGTAAAAACTAAAGTGTACATTTATGACTTTTCTAAGTGTGTTAAAGTCAATAAAACACTCAAAAAATTTTTTATGATTTAATGACCTCAATCATCTTAAATAAAATGGTAGCTAAGAGATGGATGAGGCCAGAACAAGGCTTTTAACACATTCCCTTTTTAAATACACAGCAAAAGGACTCATGCTGGTAAACAAAGAGTGCTGGAGAAACATTTCAACTATTTTATAAGACAGTGTACATTATAGATCAACTTATACCAGATAGGGAAAGGTTTCAGGAGGAAAAGGGACCAGAACAATTGTTATAAGCCCTACAGAGATGCCCTATAAAAACAGAAGTGAGAGACTCAAAATTTTGTTAATCTATGCACATAAAATATACAGTTTCAGGTATTAACACATACCCTTTCCCTGTATGATGAAAGACACGGAGTGGGAACATACTCAGCTGTTTTTAAGTTTGTTTGTTTATTTTGAGAGACAGTGAGCGAACAAGCGGGAGAGGGGCAGAGAGAAGGGGAGGGAGAGAGAAACCCAAGCAAGATCCACGCTATCAGTGCAGAGCCCAATGCAGAGCTCAACCCCATGAACTGTGAGATCATGACCCAGGCAGAAATAAAAAGTTGAATGCTTAACCCACTGAGCCACGCAGGAGTCCCATACTCAGCTGTTTTTTTAATTCATCCAAACTAATTCTAGTGTAGATACAGGCTTTGTTTTCACAAAGCATTTAATCTGCATATGATTGACAATAGGTACAAAACATAATCTAGAGTCATATTTTGAGTCCTATATTCAAGAAAATGCTTAGGACTCACTTCCCCCCAAAAAACCTACTTTATAAACAGTAAGTTTTGATAGAATAATTTCCTGCTCTTCATATACTGAAACCAATAAAGGAGAGACTTCACAGTGGAAAAGAAAAAACAGAGAAAGAGGGCAGGCTCTCATGGTCAGCTTTAATACAGTTCATTTACTATCCTACGAAAACAACATTAAATATTAATCATTTTTGCTCTCATTTACAGAGCCTGAACGTGACCTCTTAGATAACATTCCTACTTATTTTTCCTAGCTAAAGATGAAGTGAATCTTCATGGCTTCCGAGAAATGCCTGTCTGCCTCCCCTGCTTTTTTAGGGTTAATGTTTACAATTAGTTCTAGGAAGCAATCCGTCTTAAATGCAGTACACTTCTAGCATCAACTCTTCTGTTGTGGGATGAACCAACATTAAGACAAATGAACACAGGACCAAAGACTACAGTGAGTGAGGTTAGGATCTTATTATTCCCAAAAGCCTCAGAGGACGGGTATCAAAGAAACTGTTCTAACAGTTCCATAACAGAAAGATCTGTGCTATATCCATTTATCTTCCTAGGGCAATTACCAATGAAGCTGGTAGAAGAAAAGGAAAAAGGAAAAAGAAAAGTATCGGCATGAGGGCCACAAATTAAAAGTTCTGGCAAAATTATGTGGGCACAGAGGAGCTAGAGGTGCTGTAAAAGTCTCTATAATTTGCAAAGAACATCTTGTGAAACTGGACTGTCCAAAAATTAACTCCTAGAAATGATAACATTTAGGTAACACAGCGAGTTAATTACAACAATACAAGGCAGCCATAAAAGATGCATTCAAACCATTAGTTCAGAAGGCATGCTTTCTAGTCTATGATTAGAAGAAACACAGAAGCTAAAGGAACATATCAAATCTAAATTAAAAGAACAGGTAAAGATATTAACATGCAAGAAAAGAAAAACTTAAAAAAAAAAAAAGACACACTGTAACTAAAATTACTGAGTGCAATGTCAAACAAAATTCTTCCAATAAGGAAAAACGGCAATGCAATGCAAATCAGAGCATTCCCAAAGAGAAAAGCTCAAGAACCAATTCTGAGTTTTTGAAAACTCTCAGCCCACAACAAGGTAGAATACCAAAAAGAAAAAATAAGAACAGGACAACTAAATCCAAACAAAACATCTATGCATGCAAATCAAATTAGAACAAAAAGATGTGGATCAAAACCTAAAACCTTTTTCCAAGCGATAACCCTGCCAGAAGCCCATCAATACTTCATAACTGCAACCCTAGACCTGTAAAAGAAATAAATTCCAGATGAGATACAGGCAGCCAAAAGAGTAACTCTGAAGCAACCAACAAGAAAACTTCTCCCCCCACCTGCTCCTCAGCTTTTAATCTCAATTATTTGGAAGATTATCATGCTTCCTCTAAAGAAAGTGCTAGAAAATGTTCAGAAAGACACAAAAGAGCCAGTAAGACTCTATTCAGTCCTCAACCCGAAGACAAAATAAAAGACCCTCTCAGAATGACACAAGCGTCAGCTCAAAGTACTCTAACGAAACTTCTCAACGCCAACATTCTATTGTATGGGCAGCATTAACCACCACTGAGATTTCATAATACATTTGTCACCTCTAAGACTGTATTTCCACAGGATTCAAACCAAAGTATCAGAATACATCTTTATGCTTCAGAGCCTGTGAGGAAAAAGTCCTTGAAAGTAATGTTATGTACTGTATGTTATTTAAAATGTAGTCAGCCACTTGACTTAGTTCAAGAGTGAAACAAACATATCTATAGAGTAAAATGACAATCTGGATAAAAGACCTAATAAGTATGGAGAAGGGTGTACTAGACAAAGTGTGTGTGTGTGTGTGTGTGTGTGTGTGTGTGTGTGTGTGTGTTGGGAGTGGGTAGGAACTTAAAATTTAAATTTCTGAGTTTTAAGAGAAATATAATGATAATTTTAACTCTGGATACCAAAAATATTGGTAGAAAAAAAGAAGCTAAGGAGTTCATGATGGAAGAAAAGTTGAACAAAGAAGCCAAGAAGAAGGGTGGCTCACTCTGTAACATTTGTAGGCACAAGTAAACAGTAAAGAAGGGAGACTTGATATAAGTTAATAGAGAACTGAACCAAGTAACATGTTTCGAGAGAGAAAGAGATTAAGTAATAAGCAACACAGGTTATTACCCACTCTTTGCTACTTCAGTAGGAACACATGACTAACAGTGAATTAAAATTTGAAATGTAACTCAAGACAAAATTGGTGAATGGATAATGTGCAAACTGAAGATAATTTACCTGTATCAATCTGTTAATAGGCAAGGTAAGGTTTACAGTAGGGAATAAAAGGATACTCATGTCTTCTTTATTGCAAGGAACAATGGTGAAATAAATAATGGCAAACACATGCTAAAGGAAAAAACCTTTCATCTAAAGAGGTAAGTCAACATGAAAGGAACAGATTAAAAAAAAGAGAGAACAGGAAACAGTACTTGATTAAGGCAGAAAAAAAAAAGGAAAAAGAATGAGATTAAGGAAAGACAGAAGAACGAAAATTCTTTCCCACCAGAAAAGGGGAAATAATCATTAAACACAGGAAAGAAAAAAGGAAGCAGCTATGCAGGAATACTTCTGGCATAAACACAGGACAGAAGATGGAAGTGGTTAGGTCTGATAAAGTGAACTGGCCGCTTTTGGGGAGAAGACATGTTAAACTATGACATAATTCTACAACCTTAAAGTCCCAACAGGTATGACCTGAAAAATGCTCTCAGAAAGGAGAATCAGTTCTAAGACAAAGGTACCTTCGATTTATACGCATGTGTATTTTGCCTGCGCTCTCTCCTGCTAAGTTCACTTTCTACATAAACAACAGAAGAAATGCTGGTGAATGTTTTCCTTTCTAACCAAAGAGTAAAACCAGATCTAAGAGCCAGGTAATGTAGATAATGTGTAGATATATGTATCTACTTGGGGAAATCAGGAAAGAAATCACAACTTAACTCTTGCAGCATAGAAGAAAAGTTGTTTGCTATATAGAACACAGATTTTCTGGAGTCTAAATTTTTGTTTTCTATATAAGTGTGTGTGTGTGTGTGTGTGTGTGTGTGTGTGTGTGTGTGTGTGTGTGAAATGTTCCTCAGGAATACCTCTGAGAGGACTATAACCAATTCTTAGGAACACTATCTAAAGCAAGAATCAGCAAATGTTTTTCTACATGGGGCTAGACAGTTAATTACCTTAGGCTTTGAGGGCTATCAGGTGTCTGTTGAAACTTCTTCTCAACTCTGCCACTGGAATGCAACAGCAGCCACAAACAATACGTAAATGAACAAGCATGGCTCCATCCCAATAAAATTTTATTTATGGATAAATATACTGTATTTACGTGAATTTCATAAAACTTCCACAAGTCATAAAACATCATTCTTCTTTTGATCCCGTCCCCCCTCAACCATTTCACAATGTAAACTAGGGGCGCCTGGGTGGCTCAGTGGGTTAAGCATCTGACTCCAGCTCAGGTCATGATCTTGCAGTTCATGAGTTTGAGCCCTGCCTTCAGGCTCTGTGCTGGCAGCTCAGAGCCTGGAGCCTGCTTCGGATTCTGTGTCTCCCTCTCTCTGCCCCTCCCCTGCTCACACTCTGTCTCTCTCTCAAAATATTAAATACTAAAAAAAAAAAAAATTTTTTTTTTTAATTAAAAAGTAAACTAGTCTTAGCACAAGGTCCATATAAAAACAGGCAGCAGACCAGTGGGCTATAGTTTGCTCACCCTTATCTTAAAGAATGACAAACTTCAAAAGTTATTTTCATAACTCTAGACAAATTTGATGTCTTGTGGCTTTTAATCCTAAAAATAGGACTGCCTGAGTCACATGAACATCACTAGAAATATACTATGTTAGGAATAGGCCAAAGTAACTCGCAGGTTTTAATGAACGACAAGAAGAGGTGCTTTAGGAAACAAGCAATACAGGTATGATGTCAGATGTATATTTCCCAATTGTTTGCTCCCAACACATTTCAAGATAAAGTGAAAGGCAAGAAAATATGAATGACAGGGGGAAAGGTAGGATGACACTATGCCATAAGAGAAAAATCTGTCAAGGTATCCAGACATTTGCTAAAAATATGAGGAAAACATCAGTTCTGTTTCACATGCATATATGGTTGAGATGTTCTTGATAGAAGATGCAACACATTCTCAAGCTCATTATCATGTCTAATCAAAAAGCATTTTCCAAGCCACAGGAAGCTACGAGATAGCTCCCACCATTCATGCCAGCCATGCCATGAGGACTACCACTTTCTTCTCACTTTATGGTTAAAATCAAATTCACATTTAAAATATCAGAATGCTCCACTGAATGTCCTACCTTGCATGTTCCTGAACTCCCACAATCTCCACTTCACTATCTGAAGAGGCAATGTTAATTTCTTCATTGAGTGGTACATTGCCAGCCGATGTCTTGTCACTTGCTAGGAATCCTGGATCCAAATGACCTGAGAGAGAAGGGGGGTAAAATAAGCACTACAGTCTGACTTCTTACAAGCAGCATGAAACACTCATTGACAGATTTCCCATCCAGGTTAATCACAGAAACAGAATTGCCACATGAGAGCCTGGCAGAGTGAAACTGTCAAGTCTCTCATTCTCTATTCATTAGGAGGAAAAAAAACTAAGTACTTTAGTAAATAGGTATATATAAACTATGATAATACTCTATTATATTTTATTCCGTAATGCTTTTTGCATTCAACTCTAGTCTCCTTTTAAATGACCTGTATAACAGGTTTGTCACCACCTAGAGGGCAATAAGGTTCTCTACTGCTTACTGGTAAATTTTATTATTTATTTATTTATTTATTTATTTATTTACTTACTTATTTACTTACTTATTTATTTATTTTTAAGTAGGCTCCACAACCATTGTGGGGCTTGAACTCATGACCCTGATATCAGGAATCACAACTCTTCTGACTGAGCCAACCAGGCACCACCACCACCACCACCACCCTCCCCACCCCAGGGTAAATTTTAACAGAACAAAATTCTAAAGCAGAAAAGCTCAAAGGCATAAATAGAATAAATAACAGAGGTACTCATTAATATCATATTTACACTGGAATGCTTTATGAAAGTTTTAACAAACTTCTTTTAAACAACTTTAACAGTTTTTCTCAAAAGGAATGTAGAATTGACAAAATCTGACCCAAAACCACATCTAAAAGAAAAGGCTAGAGGCAGATCACAATTTTTGTTCTGAGCAACTAAAACATAACCTGTACATTGCTGACAGCTCTTATTAGAAAGAGACCACATATTCTGAAAAAGCATGACAATTTGTGGCAGTGGGACATATAAGAACTTTTCCACAAGGGGCTTCACAAAGCATCTATTACACGGTAGAATATAACATTCTCCCAACTCACAGAAAACATGAGCTTCACAGAACTCTCTCTCAACAAAGGCTAAGAGCATAACATCAAAGTACACAGCCATATAAACAATTCTAACAAGAGTTAAAATAGTTCAGCTTATGTATCCAGCTCTTAAATGTTCTGACCTTTATGAAATAGAATATCTAGGAGTCAACATGAAATAAACCAAGTTGCAACAGGCACAAATTTTCAATTACTCTTTAAAGGGTGTTTTTATTTAAATATATTATCATCTGATACAATACTGTTCCTCCATATTTAAAAAAAAAAAATCCTTGGTGACACTTCATATAAACGAAGCACGTATCAGTAAGATTTTACACATACAACTCTCCCTTCTTCCTCCATCACCTTCACATCATTCATACCAATGTTTCAAGGTCACTGAGAAACCTTGTACTTCCATACTCCTGCGAACTTTTAGTATAACTCTCTTGGAAAATGATACACAGTCACAAAGCAAAAGTCTTACAATTTCTATACCCTCTGACCTTGTAATCCCATCTCTGAGAATTTAATTTAGTCCAAGGGAAAAAACTTTAAATAAGCAAAATGTTATGAGGTCCAAAGATAGTGACTACAGTCTATGTAGAAACTTGGGGAAACATATGCATAACACAGAAAGTGTCACGTACAACACTTTAAAAATATTTTGGTGCTGGGTGAAAGTTGTAAAAAGCAATCAAGCTTGACTTGGACTGTGGGTCTTTTTTACAATTCTTTAATATTACTTTTACTTTTTTCTTCAACTGAACATGACACTGATGAGAAAAAAGACTAAAAAGCTTAAAATGGCTTCCAGATACAACAGGTAATTGAGATTATATTACAGTTTGCAAGGGCTTGTTAAACTTTCTGTATTAACGAATAGCCTAAATAGGATTCTACACACTGGCAGTGGGTAAATATCTTTGAACGTCACAAGCAAATGAAAGGTGGCATTCACCAGATAAAGCCCAGTTTTGTTAAAATCTGGATTGGTTGCTTAAATGAAGTATGGCTAAACCTTGATTTGGTAAACTCAGATTCTTGCTCTGATGCCAATACCTTGTTTGTGGCCAAGTCTTTTGTCTAATTTCTAGTTCAACGTTGAAGTTAGAACTATCATCATATACACTATTCCTACTACACTTCTAGGAAAGAATACAAATTGATAGTCTCTTTTTTCAAACCTTCAACTTGTCCATATTCAATCTTTTCAGCAGCCTTGCTTTGTGCAACTATAACAATTTGCTTCTTCTATTTGTTCCTACAATAAGTACTTATTTATGACATGCTATGTACTAGGTGCTAAGAATACTATAGAGATCAAAGACAGGAGGTGCAGTGCCTATGCTCAACTCAACGAGCTCACGATATACTTGGGGATTCGAAAAAGCAGTACCTTATACTATGGCTTGAAAATTGCTGGGGGGTCTGGGGGGCTCAGTTGGTTCAATGTCCAACTCTTGATTTCAGCTCAGGTCATGATCCCAGGGTCGTGGGATCGAACCCCGCTTTAGACTCTGCACCGAGCATGGAGCCTGAGATTCTCTCCCTCTGCAGCTCGTTCTCTCTCTCTCTCTCTCTCTCTCTCTCTCTCTCTCTCAAAGTAAAAGGGGATGGCTCAGTCTGTTAAGTGTCCATCTCTTGATTTTGGCTCAGGTCATAATCTCACAGTTTGTGAGTTTGCACCCCGCATCGGGCTCCATGCTGACAGTGCACAGCCTGCTTAGGATTCTCTCTCTCCCTCTCTCTCTGCCTCTCCCCTGCTCACTTTCACTCTCAAAATAAATAAACTTTTAAAAAAAGTTTAAAAAATAAAAAGAAAAAAAAAGAAAATTGCTCAGAGAGCAATTTAAAGATATGGAAAAGGGAGGGAGTACCTGCGTGGCTCAGTCAATTAGGGGTCTGACTCTTGATTTCAGCTCAGGTCATGATCTCATGGTTCATGGGTTTGAGTCCAGCATTAGGCTCTGCACTAACAGTGTGAAGCCTTCTTGGGATTCTCTTTCCCTCTCTCTCTGCCCTGCCCCCACTCACCCTCCCTCCCTCTCTCAAACAAACATTTTCAATGCTTTTTTTTTTTTTTTAATGTTTATTTATTTTTGACACAGAGAGAGACAGAGCATGAACGGGGGGAGGAGCAGAGAGAGAGAGGGAGACACAGAATCCCAAACAGGCTCCACGCTCTGAGCTGTCAGCACAGAGCCCGACGCGGGGCTCGAACCCACGGACCGTGAGATTGTGACCTGAGCCGAAGTCGGACGCTTAACCGACTGAGCCACCCAGGCGCCCCTAAACAAACATTTTCAAAAAAATAAAAAAGACATAGAAAAGGGAAATTTCCCAGACTTAAGAATAATCAAAGACACAGAGCTCTCAGGAAACAGTAGGCACAGATGAGAGGAAGTAGCAATACGGAACACTGTGTTGCCCTTTAGGGTATAAAAGTTCAGTGAGATGTGGGGTAATAATATAGTAAAAGCAGTAATGGGAAACAAGGCTGGCAAAGTCAACAGAGTTCAGATCATAGTAAGAAGTCTGGAACTTGACCTTGAGAAGTAGGAAACCACTGAAGAATTTAAGCACTGACATGATCTGATTTTCCATTTTTAAAAATTGCTTTTTGGCGTGTAGAAATGGAACTAATATCAAAGCAGGGAATATTAGAGGCAAGAAAACCAGTTAGACTGCTATCCTGGATGAGAAAGGACTATGGCTGAACTAGAAAAGAAACAAAATGGGGAACAGTCTGTGTGCGTGTATACACAGACAGTTAGTAATGGTGGGCAATTCAAAGTAAAAAATGATGGCTAGGTTTCTGATTTAGGTAACCAGATAGAGTAACAGTGCCCTTTGGTGCACCAATGAACAGCTGAGGATGGTTGCTTAGGACGTGATAAGGACATGCTTCTGAGATGTCCACGGGGCAGCTGGAGGTACTGTTCTAAAAACTCATGTCAGAGCTCGAGGGAGAAATAAAGAGTCCTCAGCAACAGCTGGGAAGGTAAAAGTTAACAAGAGGAACGAAGAGGGCCTAGAGCAGAATGCTGACGAACACCAATAATTAAGGGTGGGCGCATGAAGGGGAGCTCACCAGGTTAAGTGAGAGGTAGTAAGAAAACCTTAAGATGTGAAGCCAGGACACCATGGAATGATCATTTCTAGGAAGAAGTGCTTATCAATGCCCAACAGAGAGGTTCAGTGAGAAGAGGGACTAAGTAGAGTCCACTAGAATCAGTAGTGAGATGACTACACATATACCTTGGCAAGAAGAGCCTCAGGAGCGATAGGTATAAAGCCAATGTGGCAAGGCAAGCTGAATGATAATGCAAAGTCAGGAAGAGCAGACACATTTAAACAGTTATGCTATGAAAGAAAAGGCAACAGGATAGTACTGAGAAAGAAAAAAATGCGTTTGAGGGAGGGGAATGCATGTGTATGAATAATCTTAAAAGATGGGAGAGACCTGGCCAAATTTGGGGGGGAAAGGCAGAGAACAAACAGATGTGATGGCAGAAGGCTGAGGCAATCTGCATCTGTGAAGAATGTGGGAAGGCCATGTGCAGAGCACAGGTATGGGTAGGGTAGCAGGGTGGGGGTTCAGAAAAGTGAAGGAACACTATGAAGAAAGAACTGCCTAAGGAAAGACAGGATCTGCTGGGCAGCACTGAGAGCAGGCTGCAGATTAGGAAGTTAAACTCAACCCTCAGCTCTGCAGCTATGTGATTTTCTTCCAGCTACGTTAAGCAGCGTGACACAGGCTCCAAGTGTGCGTACAGGGATCTGACTTTGCCAGCTGGGTACACCAGGAAGGCTGGGGAACTGGCGAAGGAGAGGTGAGCTTAAACATGCTAGAGTGGGTAAGAAGTGAAGCCAGCAGGGGGCTGGCAAAGGACCTGGTGGCAGGTCAGTGAGGCAGAAGAGCAGTGCAAAGGAAGTAACAGCATGAGAGGACAGAAGAGGCCCCCGTGGAAAAGGAGAAAGCAAGAGCAAGAATAGGAGGAAAACCAGTGGTTAGGGGAAGTAAACACCATAATTCAACCCTCTTGGCTACCCACAAACACAAGCCTCTGGGACCCATCCATTGCTCTCCAGTCTGGTCCTCTACTCGGCTGCTACTCTCCCTTGCTCCATCCAGCCACCCACTACTTACCTTCCTACAACCTTTCTACTGCCCTCTGGAATGTCAGCTCCATGGAAAACTGCACTGAGCTTTTCCTTTCACCTCCCCTGTGGAAACTGAACTCCTGAAAATGCCACCTAGCCTGACTGCTGCTAGGTAGCTGCTCCTACACCTGACTTTCAGGACCAGAATCACTGACAAATCCTGTTGTCCATCCTCATGTACTAACACCAGCAGCCCCTATCTCCCAGGGCACTTCCCTTGACTGCCAAATACCAACTCCAGGACGGTTTCACTCATCCATGAAACATTACTGGCACCTCACTTAGTCTCTATTTTATGTCCCGCTATCATGATTCCTTATTCTTATATGAGTGCTCATTATTTATGTGGACAACCACTCCAAAATTCTCCATGCCTACTCTCTAAGCAGCTGAGCCCCAAGAGGCACTTAAAACTCCCTGTAGGGGCGCCTGGGTGGCTTGGTCGGTTAAGCGTCCAACTTCGGCTCAGGTCATGATCTCATGGTCCGTGAGTTCGAGCCCCGCGTCGGGCTCTGTGCTGACAGCTCAGAGCCTGGAGCCTGTTTCAGATTCTGTATCTCCCTCTCTCTCTGCTCCTCCCCTGTTCATGCACTGTCTCTCTCTGCCTCAAAAAAAATAAATAAATGTTAAAAAAAATTTTTTTTTAAAAATAAAACTCTCTGTAGTAGGGGCACCTGGGTGGCTCAGTTGGATAAGCGTCCAACTTCGGCTCAGGCCATGATCTTGCAGTTTGTGGGTTTGAGCCCTGCATTAGGCTCTGTGCTGACAGCTCAGAGCCTGGATCCTGCTTGGGATTCTGCATCTCTCTCTCTCTCTCTCTCTCTCTCTGCCCCTCTCCCGCTTGTACTCTGTCTCTCTCTCTCAAAAATAAACAAACTTTAAAAAAACACACAAAACAAACCTCCCTGTGGTAGACTCACAGCAAAGGGCTCAGCCCTTACCATCCCCAAAATAAACAAGATAACTGAATTAAACCAAACTAAAAAAGCAGGTTGTGGGAGACATGGTTTCTATAACTATAGTTATTACTATAATTGTAACTAAAATATAGTTATATTTGATTACCCAAATCTTTTCAACAGTAATTAAGAAAACACGACAAGAATACGACAGAATTAGTTCTTAGTGCCTCTGTGCCCAGTTCTATCTCCATAGTTCTTTTTTAATTTTTTTTAATCTGAGGGTAGCCCGCAATTTTAATTTATGATTCCAACTTGTGAAATGTTCTGCCCCAGTCATCAGTATTTCTAAATAACCGGTCTTCACTGATTAGGTCCCTCATTATTATAACCATATCACCTACAGAACCTCATTTCAGATCTAGAAATATCATCACTCTTTTTTAAAGAAAGGGGAAGAAATGAAAATTACTATGCTACTTTTGCTCACAATTTTATTACAATATCTTAAGAAAAACAAGGTAACTGTCACCAATATTTAAGATTCTTCTAACTTTATTCATTCATTATGGATCTAGAAACTAGTAATTTACATACTGACTTCACATTAGAGCAATTCAAATCATTCTGGCGGTGCAATCTGGGCCATAAAAATTGTAATCCAACCTTGCTGGTATTTACAGAACTTGTGTGATGTTCTAAAATTGATCACTTAAAATCAGGTTCTCTGATAACCAGTATCTTTACTGCTTAGTCTAAAAATCGGTATCAAATAGGAGCTCCTGGGTGGCTCAGTTGATTAAGCATCCGGCTTCGGCTCAGGTCAGGATCTCGCGGTTTTTGAGTTCGAGCCCCGCATCAGGCTCTGTGCTGATGCTCAGAGCCTGAAGCCTGCTTCAGATTCTGTGTCTCCCCTTCTCTCTGCCCCTCTCCTGCTCATGCTCTGTCTCTGTTTTTCAATAATAAACAAAAAAAATATTTTTTTTAAATCAGTATCAAATAAAATAAGGGATACTGAGGAAAGTGATAGGGACTAAATACAAATTTCTTGGTGAGTATTAACTCTAGACTAATGGTGTGAGAGTTGTGCCACATTTCCTGTCAGAGCCATTAGATAAAATGTGCCATTCAGATAACAAGTCAGCTGAGACCCCACCAAGTCTATGGGATGCCATGCTCTACAAGAGACACCAAGGCTTTCTCCAACGGCCAGGAATACATCCCCTCTTCTTTCTATTTCAGACCCAGGACTATTAGTCCTTTTCTCTCAGCGTAACACTCTTCAGAATGCCATACATTCCTCTGGGAGCTCCTGTGCAGGGCTTAGTTCTCTGGCCCCTGGGCCATCCTCCACTGTCATCCCTCCAACTCGTGACCTCATAGGAATCCAATGACAGAGCAATGGCCAAAGCATACACAAAAGTGAGTCTCAAAGATGCTATGGAGTTCTCAAACTGTCAATGGCAATTAATCTTTCCTGTTTCAGGATAAGAATAAGCCCTGTAGAGAAAGTGTAAATACCACAATTACCATATATTAAACTGAAAGTAAATCACAGGACTTATATTTTATTGGGGCAGGAGGCCCTCTCTATGCAGCTCTTTGCCTGTGTGGCTCTTTGGAAAGATAACTTCATGTACTCTATAAGAAAATTCTAAATTTTCGTCCTCCCACTACAGACCTTTTCAACACACAAGTCAAAAAGAAACAGCATAAAAAAGTAACTAAATCATCATGGCAAACATTTTTTTTCTTTTTGTCTTCAAAGAAATAATGTAGCTACTTTTTTCTTAAGGACAAATCATTTTACTTTTTCTTTTTATTTTTTAGAGAAAGTGTGCACACATAAGTGGGGAGGGTGAGGGGGGGAGGGAGGAGGGAGAAGTGAGGAGAAGGGAGGAGAAGGGAGAAGGGGGGAGAAGGAGGGAGAGGGGAAGAGAAGGGAGGAGAAGGGAGGAGAGAGAAGGGAGAAGAGAGAAGGGAGAAGAGAGAAGGGAGAAGAGAGAAGGGAGAAGGGGGGAGAAGGGAGAGGGAATATCTTAAGCAGGCTCCACACTCAGCACGGAGCCTGATCCCATGACCGTGGGATCATGACCGGAGCCGAAATCAAGATTCAGACTCTCAACCAACTGAGCCACCAAGGCACCCCAATGTAGTTATTTTTTAAATCACAAATCTACTGAGGAAGAACCAGTCCTGAACTGATTTGCAGCACATTAAAGGAAATTATTACATACCGGATGACAACAGCCTCTTAAGTATAAAAAAGGTTAATATCTCAAGTCACTATTCACTTAGTTTTAAACCAAGTAGTAAATTATTACCTTGTATTTAGTTTTTTCAGTAAGAATGTTTTAAAAAAGCTTTAAAAAGTAGGGGAAGAAGGGGGCCTGGGTGGCTCAGTCGGTTGAGCATCTGATTCTTGACTTCGGCTCGGGTCGTGATCCCAAGGTTGTGGGATCAAGCCCCACGTGAGATGCTGAGCGTGGAGCCTTCTTAGGATTCTCTCTCTCCCTCCTTCTGTCCCTCCCCCCACTCATGTACCCTCACTTTCTCTCTAAAATAATAAAATGAAAAAAAATTTTTTTTAAAGTTGGGGAAGAGAGGGTCAGAAATCTAAAATCATATATAGTCCATACAAAACAGGTAAAAATAAGTGGAACCTGAACAAATTTATCTCCTTCACAAGACTGCTACATTGACTTTAAAGTGCTAATAAGAGAAACATGGCCAATCTAGCCTAAATATAAAAAGCCCTACACTAAGAACAGGAAACAAGATTTGTTTCTCTGCACTACAACTAGTGTTATGGACAAATCAAGATTATCATCTGTATTTCAGGGATGGGAACATGTTCAATAACCTACCTTCTTGACAAGAAGGCCGATGGGGAAAAAAACTATCATTTCTGTATTAGTTTTAATTTCCTTGGGGGCCGGGGGAACACTCTAATTCAGTTTATCACAATTACAAGCTTTCTACACCAAGAGTACTTCAGACTTCTGCTGGTCTTAGCTTCATCTGCATTTACGTTCACAGTGAGCTATTACTAGCAATATATAAAAATTAAGCCATTTTCAGATCTACTGATAGTTTCCTAAACATGTCCAATGCAAGAGTTACCTGGGGGTGATTACCAAAAACAGGTTTTTCAGACCCCATACCAGATCTACTTACAGAATCTTCAGGGAGAAATCTAGGATTCTGAATTTTTATCAGCACCCTGTGTAATTTTGACACCCAGGTCAAGTATCGAACATTCCTGTAGCCAGAGCAACTCATTCCAGGGGAGGACAGTAAATTAGAAATTCACAGATTAGGTCCATTAGTCACCTGCTTCCTTACTCAGCCTACTTCAGCATGAATATATTAGCATAATGCCCGCTAGCATTCCTGAAGGCCTGTGTGCTATATTCTGTACTAAGTACAAACAATAATCTTTCGGGGTGTATACTAGTTTTATTCCAGTTCCACAGACAGGGAAACAACTGTCATTTATTGGAGTTCACACAGTATGTGAGTGGCTGCTGCTTCAAAATAAGATGCTTGTTGGCAGCAAGCTGCCACCTACAACACTATGCGATTCCAGCACCAACCAAGAGAAAAGTAAACACATGGCAAGAGTTGAAATGGAAAGTTGAGATCTTCTGTTGACCAGTGGCTTTCTTAATTTCAATTCTTTTTCTTGGTTAAAACTAAAACTAAAGAGTAAAAACTCTTTTGCATACTGGAACATCACATAATTGCTTAAGGATCCTAAACACAGTGGGGCTGCGGACATCATCTGAGATGCTGCTACTGATTAACCCCTGAATAGTTCAGTGACTGGGTTTTTATTTTGTTGGGAGGGACAGTAGGATAACTCAGATTAACCATCAGAACATTTATCTTAAACTAAAACCACAAGAATGACATCTCATTGATGCTAACAGTTCAAATCTCAAAACTATAAAATTGGCAAACAAGCATAAATTCTGTTAACATTTTGCTGTGGCACTGTAAGTATATTCAAAATCTGCAAGATGGGTTCCCATTATGACAATTATATCAAGACTAGAGAATATTAGAGGTTTTCTTTATTACTCACATACCTGCATTGTCAGATTTAGAAAAAAGGACTTTCATGAGCCAATAAATGGCTTCATAAGAAAATGTCATCGGGATCTGTTGAACAGTGATGACCATGTCTTATGATATACAAAAATCTACACACAATTTATGGCCCAATACATACATATGTTCTCTATATATTATATCCTAGAGAAATTAATCACACACATGTATCAAGAGACATACAAGAAATGTTAATGGTAGCATCATTAGGAACAGCACTCTAAATGTCCAAAAAGAGAATGGGTAAGTCAACTGTGATATATTCATACAGTGAATACTAAATAGTAAAAAATGAATGAACTAAAGCCATACTTATCAACGAGAATAAAACTTGAAATGTTGAAAAAAGTTACAAATGATTACCTTCTATGTAACAGCAATTAATATTAAAACATGCTTGTTTACAGATATGTAACAAATGCAGTAAAAATATAAATACATACACAGGAATACCAATATCAAATACCAAATTCAAGACAGCTTTGGAGTGGAGAGGGAAAAGGAAGGGGAACAGAGTTGAAGCCATGGGTGTTCCCCCTCACATATTTTTGTCACATTTCATTTCTTAAGAATGGTGGTAAATACCTGAGTGATATACTCTTAAAATTTTGTATAACTGAGGGGTACCTGGGTGGCTCAGTTAGTTAAGAGGTTAAGTGGTTAAGCTTAAGTGTCCAACTCTTGATTTCGGCGCAGGTCATGATCTCACAGTTTGTGAGTTCGACCCCCATACTGAGCTCCATGCTGACAGTGCTCACTCTCTCACTCTCTCTCTCTCTCTCTCTCTCTGCCTCTCCCCTGCTCACACACTCAGGCTCTCTCTCTCTCTCTCTCTCAAAATAAACTTAACAAACATTTTTTTGTGTTACTGAAATTCAAAAACACAACCAAAAATAGAATTAAGTACACAAAGGCTAGTGATGTTTTAAACAACAAGCTAACAATTACTTGAATCTTAAAATGTGATGCTATCCCCAATGCTGGTAACTTTAAGGATACTTTAAGACCCCACAACCTGCATTATTAGGTTGAAATATCTGAAACTGCTGGGTTATAGGTCAAAAAGTCAAATATTAACAATTCCATGTGGTTTAAACTAATATTAAAACTCTCTCTATAAAAAACAAAAGTTAAATTTTGATGTGTTCTCCAAGAATTTACTATGCAGTGGTCTACATTTTAATGGAAAGACTAAGAAACAAGGAAATAAAACGGAAATAGAATGGACCATTTGTCAATGGATAAAATATGAAGATAAATTTCCCAGTATACAGAACAAATATATAACTTAGAAACACATATTGCACAAAATGTGGTCAACCTACTGTCCTTTGATATAAAATATTACTGCTTAATTTTTAAAAGTACTTACACATAATAAATCCTTAAAAGATCCTTGTTGAGCAAAGCAAGTCTTTATACATATAAAAATTGAAGTCCAGAGGAGAAACACCTTGTCCAAGGTCAAGGTCAAATAGTTAGCAGTCTAAACCTACTTAAAACTAAATCTAGGTCCTGCTCCAAAATTAGTCACTATAAATTAATCAGAAGTTCAACCAGAGATTTTTATTTTGTTCCAATCAAAGATTATGAAAGGAAGAATTAAGGACAAATGATCTGTGGAGTTATGTCTTCTTTTTTATTTCTTAACAATTTCAGTATAACAAGTTCTAAGCCCATTATTATTTTTGCAAAACTCATTTGCCATAAACATATTTTAGGTAGTGATTTACAGGATTAGCTCATAAAAGCCAAGGCTATTTATAATTTAACTATAAAACTATATTCCTTCTGTAGACTACAAAAGTAGTCTCTCCATCCCCTCACCCTCTTTTCTCAAACTTAAGAACTAGTGCTTTAAGAAAAAGGTTTAAATGAGAAAGAATGCTGAAAAAGTACTGAGGAACACACTGCAGGACAGTTGGAGTTGGAGGGAAGGTTTTTAAAAGTAATGCAATGTTTTTTTTTAGTGAATAAATATCACTCTTCAGAATTATTATAGAGCCCAGATAAATTATGCAAGACAGGGATAGAGATTTTCCTGAGATACGAGAAGCAGAAACTGAAAGAAAAGGGTTGGAAAAGACAAACATGAGAACTACTGGAGAGGAATGGACAGGGACACTGGCACCCCTAGAAGCAGAAGAAACAGTGCAGCCCTTCTTAGGAACAGCCCCAGGGGGCAGGTGTAATCAGCTCCCTCCCCGTACTGCAAGGTTGCTATACAGATTAAGTGAGGGAACCCCTGGAGAAGGGGAGGGTGGGGGAGTATTAAGGTCATCTGAGTAGTTAACGTATGTTAAGCATTTTATTTTTTATTTTTTATTTTTTCAACATTTATTTTTGGGACAGAGGGAGACAGAGCATGAACAGGGGAGGGGCAGAGAGAGAGGGAGACACAGAATCTGAAACAGGCTCCAGGCTCTGAGCCATCAGCCCAGAGCCTGACGCGGGGCTCGAACTCACGAACCGCGAGATCGTGACCTGGCTGATGAAGTCGGACGCTTAACTGACTGCGCCACCCAGGCGCCCCTAAGCATTTTTAACCCAAGAAATAGGTATACTGAAATCTACCTGTGCCTACAATTAATTCTCATTTTTGCTTCCTTCATATTAGGAAAGATGAATGACAGACACGCTACCCACATCTCCTCTTCAGTTGTAAAGGGAACCCTGGATAGTCACAATCATCGAAAGCCAGATGTCTCTAGTTGGCCTGCTCTCCTCAGCAAGGTCCACTACAAGGAAAACAGCTGCCAGGACACATGCACAGTACACCGTTAGAGAAGGGGGAGGGGAGGGAGACCAACCTGCCTCCGCATTCAGCTCCTCTAGAAGCCCGCTGGTCCTCCAGGTAGCTCCTGTGTCCTGGCCTCCTACAGAATTACTGTGCTCTTGAACTACCGCAGCCGCCAATAAATTGTCCACATTTACCACTTCTGGGTCAGAGCTGGTGTCAGACATATCATAATGAGCTACAACTGGAGGTCCATCTAGGGAGGAAAGAAAATGTATACTTGTATCTAACTTGTGGGGTGAAAAATACTTCTGCAACTAAGAGCCCTCTAAATGCCAGTTGCCTTTATCTTATTACTCTACCTGGTCAGAAAAGCTGCACTTTATACATCTAATATTTTGTACATGATGTGAAAGTGGAAAAGATAACCCAAGCTTATAAGATGAGGGACACATTTGAAAAGGAGAAAAGGAGTGTTATTATGAAGAACAGAAGACAAGACTGTACTGAACAAAGTTACACTGAATTCTCGTCACATTCCTATAGAGCAAAAGACTATGAAAAAGGAGAAGACTCCACAGAGAAAGTAAAACTGATTTTTTAAGGAAAAAAACTGATGCAAACTATTAAAAGTCAATTTATAGTTTTTCAGAGAATGAATCTAGTTCTTTCTCTTAGTAGCTAATACTTAAAAAGTCACTGTTAGATTCAAAGAAGAAAGTCAAATACATATTTTTCTATTCTAAAGAAATAAGGTTAACATTAGGAGCTCTACTTGACTATATCCAATAAAGCCCTTTAAAAATACCAGGGATCAGGGCACCTGGGTGGCTCAGTCGGTTAAGCACCCAACTCTTGGTTTCGACTCAGGTCATAATCTCACGGTTCATGGGATCTCATGGGATCGAGCCTCACATCGGGCTCCATGCTGAGCAGGAGCCTGCTTGGGATTCTCTCGCCCTCTCTCTCTGCCCCTCTCCCACTTGTGCTCGCTCTCTCTCTCTCTCTCTCTCTCAAAATAAACTTTAAAAAATAAAAATATCAGGGGTGTTATGCATTTTATAACAAAAAGACAATACTCTTTTCTACAAAAAGAAACACTTTTTCTACAAAAAGACAATACTCACAAAATCCACCTTCAGGATTTTGCTTGGGATGTCTTGTTAGGAATATCTAAATTTTCTTTTCCCTGAGAAAGACAACCAGCTCACATTCCAAGGCAACGATACGCAACCTTATGGGTTATTTTAGAGGAAGATATTAAAGTTCTAACTGGAAAAAAAAAAAAAAAAAGATCCCTTCTACCTCCAAATCACCCTAACTAGCCGAAAAAGGCAGCTGATTTCCAAAGAAATTAAACCGCAGTGATTCATGCTAAAATAACTCAATAATCATGCTTGTAGAATAGATACATGCTTTAAATGCTAATGCTACCCTTTTTCTAATAGCAAAAAACAAAAATAGTTTTCATTCAATTATGAAATACATCCCTTACTACCATCTTCATTTTAGAATAAAGCAGAAATAAAGGAATGCAGTTTCTCCCCCCAACAGCTGTTTATAAAGTGCAGGCAAATTATTTATTTCCATAAAGATTTTTTAATATCAAGACTGTTTTACATTCAACACACCTATTTTATGAAACTCTGGACTATGAAGGAATACATATGCCAATGACTCATTAAAATAGAACACAATGAAAGATTAGTTTTAATACAAGCATCCATTGTGTGAATTGTGACTGAACAACACATGAAACACATCTGGGATATTTATCCCTTAAAGCAAAGGTCCCAAACCAAAAGTTTATGTAGCAACATTTTTAAAATAAAAATGACCAAATAAAAGCAAACGAGTTGTTAAGTGCCACTGTATAAGAACAGACATGTCACAATATGAAATTCTGACGATCATTACAATTTCAGTTGACTACTTAATTTCCAATTCCCCCAAAAGGGTAAATCAAGTTCAGAATATTCGACAGTGTAGCCTCAGTATCAGTTAGTAATGGATTTTAGCTCAAATAGCAAAAAATTAGTTCATGTTTGACGTTTTTCTTTTCTAAAAAAGAAAAGAAAGCTCTATTATTTATGGAGTTCTCGTCAGAGTTCAAAATGATTATTATGGAATCAAGATACTGTGTGATGTCCAAGATACTTGGGTGCAGAAGATATGAGGGTCAAGTACAATATTGACTATTTGACCAAATGTTCTATTTTTAAAAGGGCTTAAGTGTTGTTTTGCAAAAAATTAAAGATTTATTTTAAAATTTACACCACTAGTACCATTCACCACCTCTTGCTCTCACATCCCTCCCCCCTACAACCACCAAATTGAGGCATCAGGTCAACAGTCAAGTCAAAATTGTACCACTCCTACATGTAGAATCATGCAAAGAGTAGAGTTGTATATGTACATGCAGAGTTAACATCACCTACCCATGGAAATAACTTGTCTGAAAGTCTTCATCAGTAGGAAATACAAGCATAAACTTGTTATCTGGCTTCATTCTTGTATCTTCCATATTTCCAAACAGCACACCTTATAGCTTAGCTTAAATTTAGTATTCATCATAAACAAAGACAGTGATATTTTCATATTTTAATTATACTTAAAAGTTAAATTATTATCAGTGTCATTTCTCATTTCCAGTCTATCCAAAACAATGACAAGTCAATACTATACAAACTTTAATAAAGGAATGGATGCCTTTCCATCTTTCTTCCAACTTGAAACCAAAATTAATGATCTTATGTTCCAAGGTTATGTTACACTTATCATTAGCAAACCAAGATGAAATAAAGTAGGTTTAAAGCACTCAGCATTAGGGTTTGAACTTTAAACCACTAAGTAAATACGAGCTACCTGATGGTGATAATTTGTGATATTCTTTTAAAAGTGATTCTTGCTGCACAGCAGAAGTAAGAGACAGGTAAGATCCTGTAGTAATTGTATCTGTCTTTTAAAAGAAAGAAAGGGAAAAAAAGCTATGGAGGAGGAGCTGGGAAAATTCAGCACATTAATGAGAGAAGCAGCAACTATTCTTCCAATTTGACTCTAACAATTCATTACAGGATGGAATAAACATGGAGATACTGTCCTCTCTCCCACTTGATTTTTCTCTATACTGTGAGAACAAATGCACTGCTACTAAGATTACTTTGGCTTTCAAAAGCATAAAAATGGTCACTTCAAGTAAAGTTACACATGGAAACATTTCCAATTTAAAAATTAATCATTAATGTAAGCACATTCCATGTTACATTTAAGGATTAGCCAAACTACACATTCTCCCATCTGCTAAACTTGATGTCTGTCACAATCTTAAAACATAAATTTATAATAATGACTTCCTAGTTTTTCTACAATCCTTAATAGCATATCTCTATAAAGGTAAATGTTAACACAATTAGTTAATAACTAATTGGCCTGTGGTTAATCAAAGTGCTGTCTCTCCTCCTGATTGCAAGATTTTGAAAATTTTGCTGCTCATTACAAGGCAAAAAATTAAAAGTCAAGCAATCCACTGACTTATGAACATCGATTCGTCCATTTTATGCTAGAAATAGGTTTGTACCCTCTTAATTACATCCTAGCCTACACACAGGTTCTAACTTTTCAAATAATAAAATACAGATGTATCTGTGTCATCACACATTTCTGACATAGTGAAGTTTACTCTTTTATGGTTAACCTTCTCTACTACTGTCATCAAGTGTTTAAATTTATGAATTAGTTTTCTTTCAACCTATTATTTTCTTCTTTAAAAAATGTTCTTTAAATCTCACTGAGAGAATGTGAAACAAAACAAAAAAGCAAAACAAAACCAACATCCTTTACTGCATTTATCCCTGACAAACCCCTTTTAGAATTTCACTACCAAAAGCACAAAATTTTTAAAAATGATGTAAGGTAATACATAATTTACCACTCTTGTTTTACAGATGAGAGATCTGAGTCCTAATTAGGTGGAACCAGAAATGAATTACATTACAGTTGTTCAGTGTTGAGAGAACTGGAAATATACAAGACGGAACAGCATAGGAAGTACGTACAGATTTTTGGCAGCCAACATACAGGTTGAAGTCCTGCCTACTACTACTTAGCTCTAGGACTCATTTCTTCACAGAGTTATGGCAAGAGTTAAAGATGACATACCAGCAGAATACTGGACCACTGCCCCATCTTTCCACTATAATTAGCACCTGCCCTATTTTATTTGTTTGCTTATCTTTACATGTAAATTCTACTCTACAGGGCCTGCATGCAAGAAGCTTTGAGAAAAGGGGCACCTGGGTGGCTTAGTCAGTCATGTGTCTGAATCTTGATTTTAGCTCCGGTCATGATCTCATGGTTCATGAGATAGAGCCCCACGCTGGGCTCTGTGCTGACAGGGCGAAGCCTGCTTGGGATTCTCTCTCTCTGCCCCTCCCCCTTCTTTCTATCAAAATAAACAAACTTTATTTAAAAAAAAAAAAAAAAGCAGGAGCAGCTATGAGAAAACATCCCTGCCTGGGTTGGTGCCTCACACTGGTCATAGATTAACCCCACTTATTAAGCAAATGCTTTCCTGGGATTACTGAGATCTTCACAAATGGGCTTTTGTACGTTTCTTTTTGTCTGAAGTGTAATGTCAGCTTGGGTGTGTTCATATAAAAGTGTTTCATACCCCAACAGAGATCATTTTTGGATTATTTCATATTTTGCACCATCCTAGCCTACAGAGCCTCCCACTAACACAAGTGTCAGTCTCCCAGTATGAGGTCTAATTAGATCTGAGAGATGGGAATTCCTCTAGTATCTCAGACACCCTAGAAACGCACTCCTCCTTCTCTCTCTCTATTGTTAAGTCTTGGGCCCAAGGAAAGGTGGGGCAACGGCCCAAGACACACTTTGCCCCTTCAACTCCCATTTCTATAACTATAGTAATATACAACAAAGCTCAGAGAAAATTCCTTCTGTCCTCCCCAGTATAGCCAATCTCCTGAAACCCCTCACTAGGAGAGAAAAAAATCTATCTTGTTACTGCGAAATGATCCCATATAAGCTCTACTGCCACAGTCATTAAAGGGCCTATGCCCAGGGCCATTATCTATCTACAACATCATGAGAAAGGTGGAAATCACACTTGGCCTCAATCCAGATAGTCAGATTCAAAAAAGCTACACCTGAAAGAAGCATTCTTAGGAATTACCTAGCCAAGGGGTCTAAGAAGGGAGAGTATATGTGGCAGTGGGCAAGTGAGAGAATGCAGTGTGGGGGGAATAAGGAATTGAGGGGAAGGACAAACCTGAAGAGCTGCAGGAGGAAATTTGCATTTTGGCAGAACCTACTCAAGAAAAAAGGCGTTTTCATTCCATACCAAAATACTTACCAAGGTGAAAATCTGTATTTGCGAATATAAGAGAAAACATACTTGAGAATACTTATGCTGTATTTTTATTACTATCAAAAATATATATGCACACATAGAACAATGACAAGCAGTCATTTTCAAAGCAGCTGTTGAAAAAGACAAATAATTACATCTACCAGAAAAAAAACAAAAAGCTACACAGAAAAGTGCCATCTCTAAAAAAACAGCTTTAAATACCAAAATCTGTGTGTGTCTATTTTCTCCAGAATAATATCAAATGCTATTTCAGTAAAAAGAAAAATGTCTGAGAAAACAGAGCTAAATGGAAATTAAATGCAATATACAATGAAATTTTATGTTTAGGCATTAAGTCATTTTCCCTTTTTTAATTAAATTTTTACTAATTTGTTTTTTAAGTAATCTCTACACCCAATGTGGGGCTTGAACTCAATATCAAGAGTCGCATGCTCCACTGACTGAGCCAGCCAGCCAGGCACCTGGCATTATCTCATTTCCAAAATAAAACTGTTTTTGTACTTTTTTCATTCTACTCATCTCAATTATTAAAATTTTAGACATTATAAAGTTTGCAAGGTGGGAATAAAGTTTTAAGGACTACATCTGTCCTTATATCATACTAGTAAATGACAAGTCATTTTATTCACCCAGGAAAGTTACCTATGATACTGATTAAGAGTTAATTTTGAGAGGATCAAAGATGAGGTAAAAGCAAATATTCAAGATTATCAGAGTAGTTAGAAAGTTGATCTCAAGAAAGAAAATTTCATTTTAACATTTCACCACTAACTACAAAGTTGGGAAAATTGGGAGGTTATTCATAAGATAACTCGGGTCACGTATCTGGATAATTCAACAAAACCTAAAAGTTTGGAAAACAGGGCACCTGAAGAGGTCACCATCTTTCAATTTATCTTCCTATTTCAGAAACAAACTCATGACCTACTGCTTTGAAGATTCAGAGAAAACTGAAATATCTGTACCATGTACACAAAGAACACAAAAATTAGATATGATTTTAGCCACATCTCCATCTCTATGATCCCTGTTAAAGATATCTCCATTCCAGCTTTCTGATTACTCCCTGAAGTAGTCTAAACTCTATTTTCCAAATATTCCTCAATTTTTAATAGGATAACTCAGTAGAACATGTAAAGAAAAAGAATCTCAACCTTTTATGTTAACACTGGTATTATTACCTTTTTCAATATAGCAATTACAAAAAAACCTGAAAATCATCCCAAAAACATCATGTAAAATCTATTAATTATTCTGACCACAAACTAATATTGCATAATGGAAAAGCAGGTTTCTTGACTCCCAAACACCTAATGTGAATTAACTGGTAGACAATCACTAATATAACAACCAATGCTATCCTCAATAGAGTAACAAGAAACATTTCTTTTTTGAAACTTTTATTTATCTAGATTAATTGTTACACTTCAAATGCAGTTAGGTAAAATATATAAAGAAAGTGCAATAAAATAAAAATCAGTTATTTAATAACATTCTTTCCAAATCTCAAAGTTGTAAGAGTTTATTACCAAAGAATACACTTCCTCATAGATTATTACTCCTTCATTTTTTAGGATGTCTTCTATTTTATGTTGTAGTAAATTTAATATAAGATCTACTCAATGCCAGTAATAATAGTTTGTTTTCAATCCCCACCAACCTTCCTAAAATTCAGAGAAATTAAAAACAGAAATAAAAAAAAAAAATGAAAAGTGTAGAAACTCCGAAGTTATTCACGTTGTGTACAATCCATGTATCATACAACTGTTCTGGACAAATTAAAAAAACAAATTTCTTATCTGTACACTGATTAAGGACATAGATGCCATTTATGGAGAGGATTTTGAGAAGAATTTTTCTTCGAGAACAATTTTTACTGAACAATTTTCATAGTAAAAAAATTTTAAGTTTAATAAATTTGCTCAAATTGTTTTGATGCTGTATTTTCTAACATGTGGCATTCCACAAAATCTCTTTCACTGTGCTCTCACTGTATCATTTAAATAATTCAAACTAGAGAGAGGGAAATAAATATAAGCTAAACAAAATGTAACAGGTACAATTACTTTAAAAGGTCACCTTCTACGAGACAGCTTGCCTATAATCTGTTATTCTAAACAAATGATGACAGGAAGAAGCCTGTTCACCATCTTACCTACAACTTTCATGTAGCTGTATCATTAGGCAAATTCAGCTGTATATTAAAAATGAAAATTATCAGTGATATCAATTTGGGTGCTTTATTTGCTCAACAAAAGGATTCACTACAGCATTTCTTCCATTAACAAGCAGATTTAATCGTTTAAAATTATTTCATTTCTAATATTCTGACTTGCACACAAATTTTAAGTAATAAATCTTATGTAAATTGAGATATACCTAGACTCAGAGACCTGGGTCTCTGCTGTTAAATCTACATAACACTGTAGAATGACAAAAGCAATGAAGCAAAATTATTCTTTTACTCAGTCTGCTAGTGAAATACACAAAAGATCAAAAACCTTTACATGACAAAAACAAAATCCATAAAGTAACTTTTTTCTCCAATTTTATCACCCCAACTAGGTTTATATGTAGGCAACTCTTACATACATGAATGGATATTATATTAATAAAAATCCCTGTAGACTATTCCATTGTTATCTGTCTCCAACAACTTGTCAAATGTAACAATAAAAAAACACAAAAATTAGTTATTTCAGAAGTGGGCATATGTGCACACGTGCAGACACACACACACAGACCAGACCCCTTGAGATAAGGCTCAATCCTCTGACTTGGTAACAAGAAAAAAGGTTTTTTCTCTTGGAGCCCCAAAATGATAGAATCCTTTATTCTAAGTTAAAAAAAAAAAAAAACACTTTATACAAGATATTAAATCTTAAGATTTTCATTGTGTTGTGTTCTAAATTGAAATTTTATTTGGGCTTTTATTACACTCATTTTTAATGATGTGCACAAAATATGCATCAATACAAGTAAGACAGTTATTATCTAACAAGTGGCTCAAATAACCAGATCATTCTAATCTGGTTAAATACTCTTAAAATGATTAAAAATCTAATATCCTACAACACTGAGTTAGTACAAACTAGGCAGAAAGTAGTCTGTAGACAGATTATCAGAAAACACATTTATCTTTAGTGAGGGGATAATGCCCCCTTTTAAATATCATCACCTAATTTCATGTGTACATATTAGAGAAATGGGATTTTATTCTTAAATAAAAAGTATTTCAACGACTTCTAGATTATTGTTTTAGGTTGAAAGAAGTTTCTTCCAGCATTAGCCCTTTATATACTACAAAGAGGTCCAAACAGGATACATTCCTTAACCTTCTTAAAATTCTAGGAAAATTAAAGGAATTCAAAAGAAAGAAATTAGGGAAGACCACTAGGCACTTCTCAAACAATACATACACGTACATAAAAATGCCACCACATAATCCATAAGTGATTCCCACTTCTTCGTTTTAGTACTTAAACGTACAACAGTCTCCCTTTAACCACGGTTTCACTGCCATGATTTCAGTTACCATCAGTCAACAATGGTCCGGAAACAGATGATCTTCCTCCTAACGGTCAGAAGGTCAAAAGTAGCCTAACACTACATCACAGTGCCTGTATCATTCACCTCACTACTTCTCCTCACATACGCATTTTATCACCTCACATCATCACAAAAAGGGTAAGTGCAGTACAATAAAATATTCTGAGAGACCACATTCGCATAATTTTTATTACGATATATTGTTATAATTGTTGTATTTTATTATTGTTGCTCATCTCTTACTGTGCCTAATTTATAGATTAAACCTTATCATACATATGTTTGTATACGAAAAAAACAAACTATTTATAGGGTTCGGTACTATCTGTGGTTTCACGCATCCACTGGGGTCTTGAAACATAACCCCCACAGATGAGGGGGTATAATCTTAGGGATACAGGCTTTGCCTCACTGAAGGAGAATTCAATAATCCAAAACAGCAGTTATTTTTTAAAAGTTCAATACTGGATATTTCTGTAAATGTATGTAATACAGAAACAAAATTTTTTGAAAGAGGAATTTTTAAATTGTGCAATCTGGACAAGGTGTAACCATTTAATGCACAACTCATATAAAAACTTACTGTTTTTCAAAATAATATTTCCTATAACAGCTCACATTTTAATTTTCAAGGCACTGTGAGAAACTAAAAATCAGGATAAAATTTGTACGTATGTTTCTGCTTCAAAATTATTAAGGTTAAGCACTCCAAACCACAAAATTTCAGATTTTACTTTAGAATAAGTTTTAATATTTGAAACATATTCTACGAATTAAATCAATACATCCTGGTTTCCTTTTTCTACCAAAACCTCTTTCCACTTCTTTATCCAAAATTATGTAGAAAGGTGTCCCAAATTATTAATGTTTAACACCTTCTCAAATATCCTAAATATCATTCTTACCTAGAATATCAATTATTATAACCTATGTTTGAGGAGCGCCTGGGTAGATCAGTTGGTTAAGTGTCTGACTCGAGTTCGGCTCAGGTCATGATCTTGCGGTTCCTGGGTTTGAGCCCTGTGTCAGCGTGTGGAACCTGCTTGGGATTCTCTGTCTCCTTCCTCTCTCTGGCCCTCCTCCCACACAAAATAAACAAATAAAACCTATGTTTGATAGTTCTAGTCCACTAAAACTTTTTCATTTTTCTCTTAAAGGCAAAAAGTATATCTATAGACTTTTTGCTCAATTATCTAATAACAAAAACTAGAATGTATTTGGTCAATACTAGGAATAATTTGTGTTCTTAAAAGATGAATTATTGTCTATTTTAAAAATAAAAAGCATCAGTACATCCTTAATATATCAAATATTAAATCATGAAACAAAAAAGAAACCTGTTAAGTACTTGAAACCGTTTATACATGCATTAAAAAGTAGTCATGTTAACATGCTGAAATTAACTTTTTAAATTTATTTTTTTAAGTAGGTTCCATGCCCAATGGGGGGTTTGAACTCATAGCTCTGAGATCAAGAGTCACGTGCTCTACCGACTGAGCCAGCCAGGCACCCCTATATTGACATTTTTTATGCCTAAAACTCCATGTCTAGTAAAATCAGTGATCTCAGGAAGAAACTGAAGACAGAACTTCCCTGAAAATATCTCAAATTCAAATAATGACCGCAGATTAGTTAAAATCTAGTCAGTCATCCCAAACCAATGTTCTTCCTGTTGATATAAAACTTAATCTAAAAATAATACTAGCTGAAGTAATTTACAAATGTTGTATTATCATTTCAGAGAAAAATACATCAGTTATAATTAACTCCTATCATAGTTTATGTTGAAAATTCATACTAATGTTATGTAAGAGCTTAGCTGATGTTAAGAAATTTATTGCAAGTTGCACTGGTGTTTCCAAACTTACTCCTATTTGTCAAATATCAAGTTCAGGAAATCTGACCACTTTTTCATCAATTCCTATATACATTCTTCAAAGAGACCTGAGAACATTAACGCCTCCCGCAAAGTTAACTCCCAATTCTTACCCATCAGGTTCTAAAACGAAAAAACCAAATCACACAGTTTATTTTTCAATTCAAAACTAGAAAAGGAAAAAAAAAGTTGGCTCGGTCTATTACAGTTAATTTAAAAATTACAAATATTTGGATAAAGAACTAAATAGAAAATATACTAATAATTTTCTAAGTTACTGATAAATTCTTAAAATACTGACCATTTTCTGAGTAAAGTTCCTGATAAATTATTAAAATAAAGGTCTTCATTGTTATATAAACCACCTATCCTTCCTCTTACAAAACAGAATTAGTTTTTCCAACGTTGCAACTTCATTAAGTATTAAAATAATTAATCTGTTTCATATTGAGAAGTTATGAAATTATAAATTTCAAGGGAAAAACCAATAAATTTTTATTGTAAGGAAATCCAGTAGAAAGCAAAATTTGAAACAAAAACAGTATTAGCAAAGTTACATATTCCTACTAAAAAATTTCATCCTAATTTAGTGGCTTCTCACCAACCCAGAAAACATAAAATACCAGTATTTCCCAATCTCAGGCCACACATAAAAACAGCTATCATACTGCAAGACTTTCAATCCTGTGATATTTTCTCCCCTTTGACATACTCTGTGGGCCCTTTAACATGCCAAAGGGCCATTTATTTTCAGTCTGGGGATTAAAAACAAAATTAAATTGGTAGTACATTAGCTAATACAGTTAGTCAGTAGTAACTTAAAAACCCATTTAATACATACGCTTAACAGAGTGACCATTTCATCTATTTCCTCTAGAGGTACTCTTTACATCAAGGTACCAGACAATTTCACTGAATGATGTCTGCCAGGTTACTGCCTCAGGTAGTGAGCTTTAAGTTAATGCTCAAGATAAAAATTCATCTATGTAGCAATGAAAAGTCCTCATGCAAGCAATCAAACTCTGTTCTTATCTGCTTTCTCTACAATATCTTGCATAGTAGGTACAGAGTGTATATATCCTCAAAAATTAATTCATTCTTCCTACACACAAATGTTACTGAAAGTTGTAGTTCATTAAAGACTAGCAACAAATGCATTCATTAAATGACATATGGAAGAATGACATAAAAATGTTCATGCAGTGCATTCATCATTTATGATCTTCAGAGTGGGATTAATTACATGATTCCCTCCTTTGGAATCAGAAGAGAGTCAACAATGTTTGGGGAGAATAAATGTTAAGAGATTCTCAAAGAATTCACTACTTACCTATCTGGATTCACTAACATTCCCTATCTTATATCTTATTTATGTTTTTGGCATGAAAAAAGCATAAAGATGAGGATCACTCCTATTATCGTATAAATGTGGTTCTATGTTCCAACCATATGTAATGAAACACAAGCTAAAATTATCCAACTCTGCTGTTTTGAATATCTATTTTTTTTTTAAGGAACTGTTTACTATTGTACTTTTTAAAACACCATCAAAAGAAACTTACAATAGCCAAAAGCATATTCCTTCTTACACAATCCAAAAAGCACATAGTTAACACAACTGATTTCTGTGATAGATTCAAAGCTTGTTCTGTAATATTCCCATTTTTGGTCAAGTTAACTGGAAAATGTTGTCTTTGGGAATTCTACTGTACTGTCAACATTTCAACAAGTTGCACAAGAACCAAAGGGCTGCTGTGATAGTTCTTGGAAATCAGGCATCTGCATGCCCCAGACTGGGTGAGAAGGGTAATTCTTTGGATGACTAGTTGCATTTTAAGTTCCCTGGGTTCGACAGCTGCTTGTTCTCTTCACCAGTGTCAAGGTGAGTTAGCTCTTCCATCCACACGCAAAATTTCTCCTCTGTCTGCCTCTGCATCTTGGAAAAACAGCCCATGGTCTCTTCTAGGATGCTGCCTATGCAATTCCTATCATACACAGCATCCCTGTCAAATAATCCTGGAATTTCCCTGGGCACTCCTTCAGTTCCCCCAGCATGACTGAAGTCAGCTTTAAAGACATTGAGGCCATTTGATAAAACATCATTAATTCAGAAAATTGTATTTTTATTAAGACAAGCTTATTCAGGAAAATGACTTGAGCATTACTAAGAAGAGCCATATAAAGCACTGATAAGCAGCACTTAAATTAACTAAAGTAAAGTAATTCTGAGAAAAATCAAGTAACACTACCATTTTTCACAGCTTCAATATTATTTGCCCAGTAAAACTTGTATTCTGTTACTATACAACTAATCATTAATCTGTAACAGTGGTTTTCAACCTTTGCTGCACATAAAAACCTGGAGTAGTTTAACAAATACCAAAACCTAGGGCTCCCAGGCATTGAAGGTTTGTTTTATTTTGTCTTAAGCTCTCCATGTGATTTTATTGTGTACAACCTCAGTTGAGAACCACTGTATCCTTGAGTATTTTCACGGTCTAGACTTCAAAATTCTAAAAGCTATTTTCACAGCTGACCCCTAATAAATCAGTATACAATTAATTCTCAACTGATTCTTATCAAATGTCCCTACATGATGTTAAAAAATATTCCTTATAGAAAACCATGCAAAGGATATACACAATCCATGTATATACCTCTGGGTCAACTTTTGTTACAAACCCTGGTCTATGCAAGGTGCTAAATTTATGCCTTTAAAAAACAAAACAACAACAAAAAAAGGTTCTGTGTTTAAGTTTAGGATATGCTACAAATCATATCCTCCCCCTCTTAAAAACACATTAATGTCTCTGAGTTGTACTGCAGTAAAGAAACCTGTTTCCACATGGTCCAGCACTTTTCCAAATGTGTGAAGAGTCTACAGCTATTAATATCCAGTAAGAAGTCATTTCATGGTATTCCAGTTTAGGATATGCAGTTTTACATAGTTTTATCCTTGAACTAAGTAAGGTTATCTTTGGTCTGGACTGATCCCATAGAATTTGGGTTCCCAATAAAACTAATTATGCTGATGGGGCGCCTGGGTGGCTCAGTTGGTCGGGCATCTGACTTCGGCTCATGTCATGATCTCACAGTCCATGAGTTCCAGCCCCACGTCAAGTTCTGTGCTGACAGCTCAGAGCCTGAAGCCTACTTCGGATTCTGTGTGTGTGTCTCTCTCTCTCCCCTCCCCCCCCTCACACTCCGTCTCTCAAAAATGAATAAACCTTAAAAAAAAAAATTAAAACTAATTATGCTGAACTCTTCATTTCTTTAGGGAGCTACTAAAAATGTTACCTCTTCAAAAAATAAGTAAATAAAAAATAAAAATGTTACCTCTTGAGACCACTCGGGACTACTGTACTATCTAAAATAGCTTTTTGAGGGGCGCCTGGGTGGCGCAGTCGGTTAAGCGTCCGACTTCAGCCAGGTCACGATCTCGCGGTCCAGGAGTTCGAGCCCCGCGTCGGGCTCTGGGCTGATGGCTCAGAGCCTGGAGCCTGTTTCCAATTCTGTGTCTCCCTCTCTCTCTGCCCCTCCCCCGTTCATGCTCTGTCTCTCTCTGTCGCAAAAATAAATAAACGTTGAAAAAAAAAAATTAAAAAAATAAAATAAAATAAAATAAAATAAAATAAAATAGCTTTTTGAGGGGCGCCTGGGTGGCGCAGTCGGTTAAGCGTCCGACTTCAGCCAGGTCACGATCTCGCGGTCCGTGAGTTCGAGCCCCGCGTCGGGCTCTGGGCTGATGGCTCAGAGCCTGGAGCCTGTTTCCGATTCTGTGTCTCCCTCTCTCTCTGCCCCTCCCCCGTTCATGCTCTGTCTCTCTCTGTCCCAAAAAAATAAAATAAACGTTGAAAAAAAAAATTAAAAAAAAAAATAGCTTTTTGACCCCATTCCTAGTCAATCTTTATCTCTTATATCCTGCTTTATTATTTGTAGTGTATATTCTGACAGCTTATGATAAATTCACTTATTATCTGTCTGCTCAAAAAAGATGAAGTTTCATGAGAGCAGCGACTTTTCATTCACTACTGCACTCACGTGCTGCAAAGCAGGTGCTCATATATTTGCTGAATAAATGAATGATGGAATCAATCAACCTTGGCCTTATACCATCTACTTATAGCAAGAAGTCTTACAATGAACAGCCCTATGAAATGCTCTATAGTATTTACTCCAGGGTATTTCTGAAAATATGGTTCACTTTATGTCATAGTGGCTTTTTATGAAGATGCAAAAGAAAAATTTCCCAGGTCTCAGTATCAAGAATAGCAGTGTTTCTCCTAGAAAATGAGAACTATTTAATCAGCTTTGCCACCTCTTCACAATGCCTAAAAGGCTATGGGAAAATTTCTGGCCCATACTTAGCAAATAAAAACCTCATGTAGTTTATTATTCTCTAAGTTCATATTATTCCTTTTCCCCTGACTACTCCATCCCTTGTCCTCACGTTTTAAAAAAAATCTTGTTTACACAAAACATCCTCAAGAGGAACATACCTTTCCCCAAAATTTGTATTTGGCTTATGGAAACACTAAATGGAATTTATTTTTTAATTTTTTTTTTAAACGTTTATTTATTTTTGAGACAGAGAGAGACAGAGCATGAACAGGGGAGGGGCAGAGAGAGAGGGAGATACAGAATCTGAAACAGGCTACAGGCTCTGAGCGGTCAGCACAGAGCCCAACGCGGGGCTCGAACTCACAGACCGCGAGATCATGACCTGAGCCGAAGTCAGACGCTTAACCGACCAAGCCACCCAGGCGCCTCTAAATGGAATTTAAAGAATATGAAACTTTCTTTAAGCAGTTTATCCATTATAAATGCTGGGGGAATTTAAATATATAGGACAGGAAATTAAGATGGCTACTTGGATCTGTTTCAGATTCTGGCACTTAGTTTTCAACAAACACTGAAAAATGGGTATTTAAAAGCTAAATTCAGAACATTGTGTAAGATTGCTTATGCTAGGGACAGTGAGATAAGTTGTGGCCTTGTAGAGATGACTATCAGCAATAAACACTGGTAAATAAGACATTTTAAAGTCTTAAAATCAAGGACCAATTAATTATACATTTGTCAAGACCCACAGAATATACAACACCAAGAGCGAACCCTTTTGTAACTATGGACTCTAAGTGATAATGATGTCAATGTAGGTTCATCACTACCTCTGGCAGGGGATGCTGAAAAGGAGGAGTCTGTACGTATGTGGGGGCAGGGAACATATGGTAAATCTCTGTACCTTCTTAGTTTTACTGTCAACCTAAAACTGCTCTAAAAAATAAAGTCTATTTAAAAAAAAACAGGGACCATATTATAACTTTAAACACATGTATGTCCTTTTATTAATACTAAGATATATCCTATTTTGAGAAAAAGACTTACTGAAAGCAAAGCTTATGCTTTTGCATATACAAAGTTAATATAGGCACTCAACTTTAAGGAGTTAGGAAAAGCAGGTGGAAAATAATACCTTAGTGCTTTAACATGAGATTACCAAAGGACACCCACCAGTAAGACTTCAAAGCTGCCAAATTTAAGATCACATTATCCAAACACTGTACCGAGAAACAATGCATGCTTTTAAAACAATCACTTAAATGGAATAAAAGAAAAAAGTGCTTATACTTGTTAAATTAATACAGAACTGTGCTATAGATTTTATAACTAATAGGACTTTTAAAAACTAGAGTCCACTGTTCAGAACTTGATACCCATTAACAATAATGCAACTCAATTGAGACAGATAACCAGTTTCACAATGACTTTTAACTATGTAGGAGACTTAACATCACCACTTAACTGAGTAGCTCTCAGCCCTGGCTGTTCACTGTAATCATCTAGGGAGCTTTAAAAATGCAAGATCTCAGGGCACCTGGGTGGCTCAGTCAGTTGAGCATCCAACACTTGATTTCAGCTCAGGTCAGGATCCCAGGATTGTGGGATCGACCCCTATGTCGGGCTCCATTCTGAGCATGGAGCCTGCTTAGGAGTCTTTTTCTCTCTCTCCCTCTGCCCCTCTCCCCAGTGCTTGCTCGCTCGTGTGCTCAAATTAAAAAAAAAAAAAAAAATGCAGGGCACCTGAGTGGTTCAGTCAGTTAAGTGTCTGACTTTGGCTCAGGGCATGATCTCAGGGTTCATGAGTTCAAGCCCTGCATCAGGCTCTGTGATGACAGCTCGGAGCCTGGAGCCTGCTTTAGATTCTGTGTCTCCCTCGCTCATGTGCTCTCTCTCTCTCCCTCTCAAAAGAAAATAAACATTAAAAAAAAATTTTTTTAATGTGTTATCACATATATACATAAAATCTAAAATAACCAAACTCATGAAGTAGATTGTGGCTGAATAGGGAGATGGGTGAAGGTGATCAAAGGGTATAAACTTCCAGTTATAAGATGAATAAATTCTGAGGATGTAAAGTACAGCACGGTGACTACAGTTAACAATGCTGTATTGTATATTTGAAAGTTGCTAAGACGGCAGATCTTAAAAGTTCTCAACATACATATTATAACTATGTGAAATAACAGAAGTGTTAACTAAGCTTACTGTACTAATTATTTTGCAATTTATACATACACCAAAGCATCACATTGTACATCTTAAACTTACATGATGTTGTATGTCAACTGTATCTCAAAAAAGCTGGGAAAAAATGCTGATGCCTTGGGTAAGACCCAGAGATTCTGATTTAATTGGTCTGGAGTGGGGCCTGGGCATCATTAGTTTTAAATGCTCCCAAGTGAGTCTAACATATTGTTAGGTTGAAAACTGCATGGATTTTACCTGCACTGATTGCATTTACTAAGCTGAAAATAGGCAGTTTTCACCTGATTGCTACATCTCGGTATTTTGTTATCAGTATATTTAGTGAGTGTCCAAAATAGCTACCAAAATACAGTAAGATTACAAGAGGCTTAAAATGGGAAAGTGGGGCTTTTACCCACTTAATATGCAATCTAGGAAAAAGGTTATGGGACTGCTCATGTGGGTTTGGGGTCATCTCCGTGAATTCCCAATGCTTAAATCAATATAAACAATTTCCCAAGTAATTCAATCCCCAATAGGCTAAGAACCCTCACAAATCAACAAGAAAAACAAATGTGGCAGGAGGAAAATGTGCAAAGAACATGAACAGAACGTCTGCTGAAATAACAAATGACCAAACAGAATTTTTCAGCCTCACTAGTGATCAAAGAAATGCAAATTAACACTAAGATACAATTCTTCCATGAAATCAGCAAGACTTTTTAAAATATATTCAACAGAAAGAATATAATGCAACGAATACACAAACTCCTGAACTGCAATAAACAATATATTTTAAAAAGCAGTTTGGCAATTATGTGTCAAGAGCCTTTAAGTATTCATACCCTTCCCTAATAGCAAAATAAAAACAGCCCAAAGGACCAACACTGGGGAATTTATTTTATGGTTAGCTAAGTAATTCAAAATCCATACACTGTAGGGAGAATATTATATTTTGTTAAAAAGTTCAAAACCCAACTTTAAGAGAGAAAGGAAGATGGACATATACATATTGTGATAGTTTTGTTACATATTATGGGAAGGCAACATACTCAAATGTTAACAAAAGTAGAATTGTGACTTTAATCTTCTACTTCACATTTTTTCTATTTTCAAAATTTTCTACAAGGCATTTACTACTTAAAAAAAAATTCTTTTTCATTTCCAAGCATGAGTTAATTGATCAAGCCTAAGTCTTTACCTCAGAAAAACTGTGAGCTAAGATGATAGTGTATCATGATGCATTTCAGTGCATAAATGTGTATGGTGAGTAAGGGGTACTGAGATCCTGGCTTCACTGGGGCTGAGCCTGGCCACATGGACTGAGAATTCAGGTGATCTTAGCCAATTGTCCTCAACAGCCTTCCTCCTCCACCAACATTCTCCAAAATAGATCAATCAGATTTTCTAAATGCAACCTGCCAAGACAACTGACCCTTACCTATGAAGGCAGATACTATTTTGGTACCTCAGTCTGAAAAGGCATTTATATGGTAGACTATTAAACCACACAAAAGCAGATCATTATAGCCAAGACAAGATGAAGCCACCCTGAGGTTTAGTCTATGCTAAATATTTATCAAAAATAAGTTACTAGAAAAACTTTTCCTTGCTGTCCACGTACACTGATGGACACAAGTTAGTCTGTTCAGAGAACTAATTTCTTGAACTTAATGAAGTCTGATGTCCATTACTCATATTCACTAAAATCAAAATTCCCTGCAAGAGCATACTGTACAGAACTAGTCTCAACTTAGAGTGATTTTACAGAGAAGTGACATTCTGTCCCATCCCCTTCCCCCATCACCAGAAGAAATAATGCTCTCACCATAAAACTGCAAAGAGTGATCAAGAGTACAAAAAGGTTATCTATAAAGACAAATGAGACATTTGATTAAAAGCCTCAAATACTCAAGACTACCATGAAGCATTTTCACATTAATATTCACTACAAATACTCTATGTTTGCTCATCTCTAAGTTCCTCACATGCAAGAACTGCCCGAATTATCTTGATATGGTATCTCCAAACAGATTCTGAAAACAGCAATATGGGGGCACCTGGGTGGCTCAGTCGGTTAAGCGTCCGACTTCGGCTCAGGTCATGATCTTGCGGTCCGTGAGTTCGAGCCCCGCGTCGGGCTCTGTGCTGACAGCTCAGAGCCTGGAGCCTGTTTCAGATTCTGTGTCTCCCTCTCTCTCTGACCCTCCCCCGTTCATGCTCTGTCTCTCTGTCTCAAAAATAAATAAATGTTAAAAAAAAAAAAAATTAAAAAAAAAAAGAAAAAAAACAGCAATATGTTCTCAAAGACTTCAACGAGAGAATGACTTAGTGTGGATGCTACGCTGCCTGTCAGTTAACTAAAAACCAAAAATCCTCATAAACCTGTTTCCAAATATCAAACTCAATTACTAAGCATGATCAGACACTGTACAAGTCTGCATCGTTATCTTCACTCTTTAAAAGAAAATGCATTAATTGTAAATTATTTGGCATAAGAGAACATTTAGCATAATTCCTTCAATATTTATCCTAACAAAGCTTATAAATGAAGCATTTTCTGAATTACTAAATCAGTTGTACCTTGATGAAAAAGTATAACAAGAATCTCAGTTTCTACTTTTCCTCTGGATTTTCATTCTGTGTAAACAGCTTATTCAAATTTCAAAATCTAAGAGATTCCATCAGGTGCATCCAGTTTAAGTTCACCTGAATGTCCATGTTGCTGCCCTCAAGTCAGTTCATAATTTATCCTATCTTTACAATTTATATAACTCTTCAACAACTGCCCTAGCTATAAGGTTGAGTATATCCCCTTCCTGAAGTCATAATGTGACTCAGGAAACTGAGGGGTACATTATTATTACATTACAAATGCACGCTGTCACAATTTTTTAGGGGTAGCAATATAGACAGTTGAAATGAACTTCCTAATATTTAAACTTAGGCTGTTCCCTCTTTTGCGCTTTCCATACCCACCTATATGAACAGTACCTCCTGAAACATGTGGTGTGCAGTGTAGGCAGTCATATACCGTGGCCCAGCACCTTACCTACCATTTGATTCTCTGGGATTACCTTAGAAAATTCCACAAACTTTCAAAAGCCACAAACTTACTAAGTGGTGTAAGCAAAAGAAATTAAATCATAGATTCAGATAATTTACTTTGGTGTTTTGGTTTGCATACACTTCAGAATAGACAAGAAACAGACTGGTGTTTTAAAGTTTTACACACTGGTGAAAGCAGTCATTAACCAAGGAAGTTTGGATAATATACACAAAGCATACCTAATCTACGTAAGCCAAACAGGGGGAGTGCCCATAAAGACATTTCTCATGCCACTTCCACAACTGGATCTATTGTCAAAAAGAATTCTGTTCACCTGCCTTCTTTTCCCTTTCCATAAGGAGGTAAAATATTGGTGTGGTACCTAAAACTCTGTTCGGTGAGTGAAATTAAGCACTGTATTGAAGATTCATTATAATCTTAATTAATAGATTAGAACACAGGACATGAGAATGCATGAATAAACAATTTTACAGGTGTTAATCAAGCTTTCTTAAACACATTATTAAATGTAAAACTGAAATATACCTAGAACCTGCCGGAGAACAACCCCAAAATCTGCTCTCTCATGCTTTCAACTGATGAACGTCAATTAAATCCCCTCCCCAGCAATTTTAACACAGAGAACTACCAAAGGAATTCAACAGATACTAAAACAGTAAGCATTTCTAATTGTTAAAAACTCATATTTAATGTACTATAAGGATGAGACTTTTATTATGAGATGAACACCTATAAAATCATTGTTACTGAGTTTATAGAAGTTTGGTTGGCTATAGGTTTAATTAACCAATATGATTTTTCTTGAAATATTCTTTGTATTATCAGCAATATGCTGTCTTCATGTGTAGAAACAAACATTCCAGAAAACTAGGAGGAAAAAACAATCACCCATAAAATTTTAAAAACCAAAACCTCCCCCTCTTTAATGTAGCAATAAACAATGCTGTCATTATCTATTAAATGCCATGTAGTTTATAAAATGTTCCTAATCATAAGAGTCTCTTCAATAATGAGAATTCGCCAATTAAGAACTGCTCAGACTTCGTCTTTCTTCCACCTTGAACTCTCAAGACTGCCTTTGTAGTACACAGTACCAAATACGGTAATATGGAGATAACAGGTATGTCAAACATGTAATAAATTACAGACGCTTACACCAATAAGAGCTAGAATAAACAGATTTCTGACAAACTTCTTAAAGCTTGGGGGATAAAGGGGGGAATTCTGCAAAAAGCATTCTTTTCAATGCAAGTGACAACTTAGAATAGAAAAATGTGCCACAAGGATAACTATCTTATCATGCGCTGAACTGGAGGGAAACGCCTAAAACTACGGTTTTTGGAGGAACAGTTATTAGAAAACTTTAACGGAAGATAGAACGTGTTATTTCAGACACCATAAGCTCGAGTACAGTGGCTATATAATAAAGCAAGGTGCCTATTCCTGAGGAGGATTTACTTAGTAATAATGCTGATCAGTGAGTATTAAATCTAAGCAGTGCTAAAAAGGCAATGATGGGAGTTCAGGTAATGGGTTACAGAGAAAGGAAATTCCATTACTTAAAAATAATCTTGTCCCTATTATTAACCATTCAAATATTTTTTTTTTTTGCTGATGTGCAAAAGTGCACTGGAAACCTCAGAACAGGTTTTTAAACTGGCCATGTCTTGTTAATACACTGCAGTCTTCAAATTTACACAGAGCTGCAGGTCTCCTGGATTTTTTCAAGTGTCACTCATCTAACTCGGCCTGACAGCTTAGAAATGCCATCGGTTGCTCTACAGTCAGTTTAAAAAACATCCTCTACCTGGTATCTCTGCAGTGATTGTCTTGCTGCTCCCTGAAACCTCTTCATCATCATCTGATGAGCTCGTGCTTGAGTCACAAGTCAGGTCACTATCACTGGTACTACTGTCCTGCAATAGGTTATATTTCTTCCGCGCAGCAGCCTCCCTTTTCTGTCTCAGTAGCCTGATTCTCTCCTTGTGCTTTTGGCTCCGATGACCTTTAACCTTGGCAACTCGGCCATTCTGTTTATCACTGGATTGCCGGTTTTTCTTGGCAGCCATAGTAGATGTTTCACTTTCAGATCGGGACCGCCGAGATTTGCGCCCAACAGTGGCACCAGACACTCCAGAAGGGTCTCCTTCCACTGCTGTTTCTGCCTGGGAGGGCTCATTCTCTTCTGCAGAAGACAAGGTATCTGAATCAGCCAGGTGACCACTAGAGGAAGGGGAAAGCATGCAGTGATTAGAGGAGTCACTCTCATAAACTCGGCCAGTTGTTGGCTTGTCACTCTCTGTGGATGCTAACTGAGACTCAGAAGAGTCCCTTCTCAGTTCCATCAACAAGCAGGGCATTGAAGAAAGAACTGTAGAATCCACTACCCCATCTTTCTGAACTTGAGATTCCAGTTCTACAGATCCATCTTCCTCCTTAGCTGTCTCTTGTTCAGATGGTTTCGGTGGGACTTCAGACTCAATGAGTTCTTCGACTTTTCCCACTGCCTCCTCCATCTTCATTTCAGACTTTCAAGTTCAATCATGGAGCAGAGTCTAGGAAACTAGGTCAAAGTCGCAACAGGAAAGCAACCTGTACAAAAACACACAAAATCAATAAACAGAAATAGTAGATTATTTAATGAATACCTTTCTAAATGGGTAGCAAAAATTACCATCACACAGGCCTTTAAAATATATGTTTATCTGCCTGATTAAGTCAAATTCAAAGGACTTATTAGTATTACCAAAACACTAGCATACACAATTACTAATAATGGCATGATATTAATCCTTAATTACTGAACTTGCAAGCCCAGCACAAGCATCCAAAGATTTTCAACTTTAAAACCTTATTTAAAATGGTCCAAAAAGGGAGCCTCAAAACTCTGATAGTTAAATATGTATATTCTGACTTAAACATAAAGGAAAAAGAATGCTTCAAAAAAAAATCTGGGAACGAGATTTTTCAAAAGTCTCAGAAACAAGTTAACTATACTCAATAATTTTATACTCAAATCCTCCAAGAGAAGAAGCTACAGTGGAGTAACATCAAATGTACACTTGTGTTTAAAATTTTTTTTGAACATTTATTTATTTTTGAAAGACAGAGACAGAGCATGAGTGCGGCGGGGGGGGGGGGGGGGGGGGGTGGCGTGCAGAGAGAGAGAAGGAGACACAGAATCTGAAGCAGGCTCCAGGCTCTGAGCAAGCTGTCAGCACAGAGCCTGATGCGGGGCTCGAACTCACAAATTGTGAGATCATGACCTGAGCCAAAGTTGGATGCTCAACCGACTGAACCACCCAGGTGCCCCCAAATGTACACTTGTGTTTAAAAAAACCTTCAACCACATGCATTTGGCAAATGAGCACCCAAAGTAACTCTGCACCAAACCTATTTGCTATTCCTCTCAGGAAGAGTTGCTCTACAGGGGTATTAAGATGCCAGGCCTGGAATGCCTGGGTGGCTAAGTTAGCTAAGTGTCCAACTCTTGATTTCAGCTCAGGTCGTGATCTCACGGTTTGTGGAATCGAGCCCTGTGTCATGCTCCATACTGGAAGTGTGATTCTCTCTCCTTTGGATTCTCTCTCTCTCTGCCCCCCTCCCTGGATTACACTGTCTCTCTCTCACTCAAAATAAATAAATAAACTTAAAAAAAAAAAAATGCCAGGCCTGATGATACTGTTTCCTCATGGTCCTTCCTAGTTCCCACATGCCTCTCATCAGGCTGAATGTGAGCCTAGTGTTTCAACATGCTTTATTTCATAAACAATAGCCACTAAATACAGATCAACTACTTTGTGAACCTAGTACACTCTAGTCTATGAATGACTTAAGGGGTTGAAGAGAAAACACCCTACATACATTTTCCACCTTTATATACTAACTTTAGAACCTAACATCCTTCCCCCATTGAATGTGCTACAACTCCACTTACTCATGGAGACACAGGACATAATCTTTAACGGCAAGATTTGTGACCTATACAGTCTTCATTAACTGGTGGTTTGGTTTTAAAAGGATGATGCTAAGAATGTACAAGGCAAGTAAATACCTCACTCTGTACATGTGATGTTATAGAAAGCAGTTACCATGATGTCCCACTGGTAACAGACAGACACAAATACTAAGCTACATGTACTCATCAGGAGCTGTAAGACAGCTCTGCTGCTTCACTCCATCAAGTTACTTGACAGTTCAACATATGGTAGACAGCAACTAGAAGATACTTGGAAAATCCTTTTTTTAATCTAACATGCCAAGGCTGCTTTTTCCCTTACCATAAACATGAACAATCTGTATTACTATCTTTTGTTTTTCGTGGCCTTGTTCTCAGCTGCTGATAAAACAGACATTCTGATGAAGATTCCTCAACATATTCATGAAAACCAGAACATTCACGGCCACTGGAAACATTAATTTAAAACAATCTCATCTGCAGCCTATTTCATAAGCATATTTGCATCATTACTAATTTTTTGAGTTAAATAAAAATGTAAGCATAAATGTTATTCCTGACACCATTCCAAAAGGAATGCAACACCTCTGAAAGCCAACAGAGGGAGTAAAAGTTAAACCAGAAAACTGCCAGTGTCATAACTAAAGCATGCTGGCAATATAACAGGAAATAAAATATTCATACATATGAAATACCCCATATATGAGGAATAAACCAAGATTTTTCTAGCGAAATAAAAACGAGAGTTGATTCTTCTGCATAGAATGAAGTTAATATTTCTGGAATAAAAAATTTTCTTATAGCTGAAATATTTGAGAAACATACTCAAGTGAAATTAACGTCAGCCATAAAGCACAAGAATCAAAAGTCTCAAATTAATTTTTGAAAGCAGAAGGTACTGGACCTTTTAAAGTATATAACATCAGGTTGAAAAGTAAATATGGGGGCGCCTAGGTGGCTTGGTCGGTTGAGTGACTTCAGCTCGGGTCATGATTTCACTGTTTGTGAGTTCGAGCCCCGCATCGGGCTCTGTGCTGTCAGCTTGGAGCCTGCAGCCTGCCCCGGATTCTGTCTCCTTCTCTCTCTGCCCCTCCCCAACTTGTGCTCTCTCTCTGTCTCTCAAAAATAAATACATGTAAAAAATTTTTTTTAAAAATTAAATATGTTAACACGACCATAAAAATCTGGTTTCTTCAGTAGTGTAGGTAAGACAAATAAATCTAAACTGCTTTTCTTTGTAGGAAAACATAACATTATCAGTATTTTCAATATGACAAATCAATCAAATGATTATCTTTCATTTCAAGATCCTTATATCTAAGAGTTAATTGAAATTTACAATACACCAGTCAGAATAGCTAAAAATTAACAACTCAGGCAACAACAGACGTTGGCGAGGATGCAGAAAAAGAGGATCTCTTTTGCACTGTGGTGGGAATGCAACTGGTGCAGCCACTCTGGAAAACAGTATGGAGGTTCCTCAAAAAGTTAAAAATAGAACTACCTACAACCCAGCAATTGCACTACTATGTATATATCCAAGGGATACAGGCGTGCTGTTTCGAAGGGTCACGTGCACCCCAATAGCAGGCTATTGACAATAGCAGGCTATTGACAATAGCCAAAGTATGGAAAGAACCCAAATGTCCATATGTATGTGTGTGTTTATACACACACACACAATGCACACAATGGAGTATTACACAGCAATCAAAAAGAATGAAATCTTACCATTTGCAACGTGGATGGAACTAAAGAGCATTACGCTAAATGAAACAAGTCAGAGAAATGTATGATTTCCCTCATATGTGGAATTTAAGATACAAAACAGATGAACATAAGGGAAGGGAAGCAAAAATAATATAAAAACAGGGAGGGGGACAAAACAAGAGACTCTTAAATACAGAAAATAAACTGAGGGTTGCTGAAGGGGTTGTGGGAGCGGGGAGAGGCTAAATGAGTAAGGGGCATTAAGGAAGACACTGTTTTGGGATGAGCACTGGGTGTTATACACAGGGGATGAATCACTGGAATCTACTCCTGAAAATCTTATTGCACTATATGCTAACTAACTAGAAAGAAAGAAAGAAAGAAAGAAAGAAAGAAAGAAAGAAAGAAAGAAAGAAAGAAAAGAAAAGAAAAGAAAGAAAAGAAAGAAAAAAGAAAGAAAGAAAGAAAGGCTTTTACTGCCTAAAAAAGCAATTTTAATCACAAACACTAGCATCATTAATAGGACACCAGTTAGCTCACAGTGGTATGTCCATACGATGTGGCCATGAAGGATGAAAAGGTTCTTTAATACACTAATATAAGCAATTTTCAATACATAATGTTAAATGAACAAAAAAGGTACATTATACCATTTGTGTAAACAAAGAACAAAATTATATTTATATGTGAGTTTGTCTGTAAATGTACAGAATCTCTGGGAGGATACTTAAGAAAATGGTAACACCAGCTACTCTGGCAAGGAAAGAGAGCAAATGAGGGTAACAGGAGTCAAAAGACCTTTCTACTGCACGAAGTCTTTACCTCTTGAATTTACTATCATGTACAAGTTATTATCTATTCAAAAATCCACTCTAACATAAAAGAGTCTTCTGAAGAAAAGGGGACTTGTGCCTTTTCTGCTCATGACACCAACTACTTGACTGTTCGGGTCAAATTTAGTCCGTGAAGTGTAATAGTTGCCCCCTGCAGTAGAATTTTGTTATAATTCATAAAACACAAGGAAAAAAGTCACAGAAAGTGAAAACAGAAGTTCTGACAAAACTCCCTGCATTAGAATAAAAATGAAGTACCCTAAACACAGGGGGAAAAGATGTCATATGTATAGAAAATAATAATCTTCCCAAAGAACCAGAGTATTTACTGCATGTTGTTTTTGGTCAGGAAAAATACAGAGGTAATCAAAAGTAGCTGGCAGCAGAAATGATAGCTGCATCTTATAAATGGGATAAAAGGCTCTCAACCACCTGATTTAACATTCAGTGAATTTACAATGATGTATTAAATAAACAACAGAGAGCATTTATTTAGTTATTTTTATTTCTTTTCCACCATGCTGTTCTAATCTCCACTCTAAAGGTGGTCCCCTTCTACCTGGATATTACAGTTAATCCCCCCTCGTCTCCCTAGAGCCCTTGTTGATTATTCTTCAGCATTCATTAACCTCTCACTCAAATGAGATAACTCAAATGGATTATCCAACCATCCATCCACTCATTCATTTGAAAAAATCTTCCTCCTACTTAACCTCCTCAATCTCACATCTCCTCCTCCAATTACCATTCTCTTCTTTCACAGCCAACCTCATTAAAAGAGTTGTCTAAATTCCCTCCAATTTCTTTACTTCTCATACTCCTCCAACCCAATCCCATCTGACACCTGCTTTTATCACACCTGAAGAACAGTTCTTATTAAGGTCATTAATGATCCCCATAACTTTAAATCCAACATAGTTTGGCCCTCATCTTACTTAATGTCTAAGCAGCATTCTATATCCACTCCCTCTCCCCCTTAAACTAATGTTTTTCTGTAGCTTCCAGGCTTCCTTCTTCTGATTGCTCCTTCTCAGCCTACTTTATAGACTTAACTTCCTCTACCAAACCTCAGGCATTAGTCCAAGGGTAGATCCTTTTCACACCCATCAAAGTAATCTTTTCTACCAATCTTTCCAATACCATCCCTATACTAGTAATTCTGTCTCTCCATCTCAGCTCTTTTCCAAGCTCTATACCAGTCTACACAAATAGCCACCTGACATCTGCATTTAGATTTCATAAAGGCCAAACTACAATCTCTTCATGCCCAAAACCAAATTACCCATCTCTGAACTACCCCCTCTCTGCTTCTTCTCTAGCTTTCCCTTGTTCAGTTAAAAAAGCATCACTGCTTACTTCAGTTGCTCGTATCAAAAACCTGAGGGTTATCCTTGACAATGCCTTCTCCTTTACTTATTGCATCCCATTATTCACTAATTCCCATCGGTCCTACCTCCTTATATTTCCAGCCTACTATTTTCTATCTCCACTGTCAATCACTCTAAACACAACCTCCATTATTTATTTTTCAATGGAACCACTGACAATCATCTCCTCTTTCCATATTCAGTCTTGCTCCTGGGCCACCAACCTGAGCTCCATACAGCAGGCAGAACAATATTTTTGCAAGGCAAATATGACATGTTTATATGAGAAATTTTTCTTTTTTAGATTCCACATAAAGTATTTTTTTTTAATGTCTTACAAGGTTGGAATGGGGCAACGAACAAGAGGAGAGTATCAAGGCAACCTGAGTTTTATGGGAGTTCTCTTGCCCCTTTATAAAGGATTATATGCAATTATTTTAAAAACCTGGGTTCTGGACAATCAAAATGCAGCATGTATTAGTCCTGCGTTCATTAAGAAACTAAGATGACAAAAGAGGAGGACAGGAAAGAGCGTTAAACCATGGAAAGGAAGCAATATACTGCCCCTCTAAGACAGAGAAGAGGAAAGTATTAAGAAAAAGGAGTGGAAATAACAAAGTATAAGGCTAAATGAGGCTACTATGAACATCTGGAGGAGTTTCTTTCATACTAGACCTCATTCTTGGTCAGCAAAACTTAATACAAGGTGAAATAGCAGGTTTTGAAATTTGTGAAAATGGAAAAGGGTTCAAACTTTTGCTACAGAAAATCTGAAGAGAATAAAAATGCTAAGCACAGTAATTTACACAGTGTCAAAAAGAATAATTCGCAATACTACTGACTCAATTCCCACACTATGTAGGGACCGCTAACACAAACTTAAGGGATGGGGGAAGGAGGGCAGTGTGTGATTGCTCTTCCCTGCTCAAAACCTCTGCCCACCATCTCCAGTTTCATCTTGGGTCACTCACACCCTAGCTCCCTCTAGCTACAAAGAATGTTAGACGAACAGTTTTTTTTTTTTTTCTCTTTTCTTTTTTTTTTTTTTCTCTTTTCTTTTTTTTTTTTTTTTTTTTTTTTTTTCAGATCTCTGGCCTTTTACTTATTTTGTGCCAGCCCTCTTGCTGGCTACTCTTCACATATATCAGAGTAGGTATCACTTCCTTGGGGTTGCCTTCGGTACCTATTAATAGGATCCCTGTTATATACAGATCATAAGCCTATTTTCTTTCATAGTATTTTGCATAATGGTCGTTAATTTTATTTAATGTCCATCTACCATATAAAGGGACTTATAGAAATTTAAAGAAATAGGGGCGCCTGGGTGGCGCAGTCGGTTAAGCGTCCGACTTCAGCCAGGTCACGATCTCGCGGTCCGTGAGTTCGAGCCCCGCGTCGGGCTCTGGGCTGATGGCTCGGAGCCTGGAGCCTGTTTCCGATGCTGTGTCTCCCTCTCTCTCTCTGCCCCTCCCCCGTTCATGCTCTGTCTCTCTCTGTCCCAAAAATAAATAAAAACGTTGAAAAAAAAAATTAAAAAAAAAAATGTAAAGAAATAAAAAATTATATAAATGAAAAATTACATAACCCTCAGCTGACTTATCTCTATGATTAATACGTAAAATAGACCTTAAGGCAAAAATTATTGTCAAGACAAAAGGTGTCATTCTAATTTTCATAGCCCAGTGATAAACAGAATGGGAATCTGTGGAAGTTCCTTCTGACCACAACAAGGCAGTAGAAACCAAGGTCATTGTTAAAAGGGAAGACCAATGAGGTGGTGTTGAGGTTGATCACAGGACCAGGTGTGAAAAAGTAGTGAGGAAGTGAAGACACTAGGGAAATACAGTGTAGGATTTCCAGGCAATAACAAGGGCCCACTTTAAGGGCTGGAGTATGAATTTCAAGTGAGACTGGCACATGTGGTTATGTTTTTCTCCTCTGAAGTTCAGCTACGTAAGTCCAAGCACAGAAGAGGAAGAAATTTAACCAGAATTCTAGTTTCACCAAGCAAGCAGAACAGTACAAGAAAGAAACAAGAGTGCATGCAAGGAAATGATTGTAATTATCACATCCAGAAGGTACAGGGCAGTGAAAATGTCCAATGGAACGGACATCCCAGTGGAGTTAAGGATGGAAGGGTTACATTTGTTGGTAACTGCCAAGATCTAAAATAGTGCTATACTAAAAATGTTGTTCTTCAAGGACTATCTTATAGAAATTAAGAGTAATGGACTAGAAACTTTGAGCCATTTGATACTGTCATGACAACCAAAGAGCATTTCAATTTCCTAGTAGTTAGCTGACCATATTTTACAAAACAAAAATCTACCAATTTGGATTGGAAATAAAAATACACTGGTCCAGGGGCATCTGGGTGGCTCAGTCAATTAAGCATGTGACTCTTGATTGTGACTCAGGTCATGATCTCAGTTTCATGAGTCTGGGGCCCCGTGTAGGACTCTGCACTGACCACGTAGAGCTTGCTTGGGATTCTCCCCTTCTCTCTGCCCCTCCTCTGCATCCTCTCTGTCTCTCTCAAAATAAATAAACCAACTTAAAAAAAAAAAATACAATGGTCCTTCGCAACAGATAGTTTGAGAAACATTGGTTAAAGTATGACTGTGGAAATAAGTGGCTAAGGTAGAGAACAAAATCATTACAGGTGAGTTCACAGAACTGAGTGGGCAGTGTCAGAAGGATCATCTGTGTATACTGAAATCACCAAGAATTAACAGTAATAATGGACAAAATGACACTAAGCAAGGAACAAAAATCATCACAGCATAACGGGTCAGTGGTCAAAAGATGACAGCAATTATCTGAAAAGTGGCAATGAGGAACAAGGAAATCCAAGGCAGAGGATAAGGACTGCAGGAGGAAAAAAGCACAGCCACTCCCTTGCAAGGTAAAGCAGTGCCCTCAGTGGAAAGCCATGTTGCTATTAGTGCAAGAAGGTAAAGGGGAAGTTCAGAGAGGAAGTTAAGAATATTGGTGATTGTGCTGATGATGAACTAAAGTAGAACTGAGCTGGAGAAGGAGGGGAAGGAAAAGAACAGGGACTGCGTGGTGCTTTCTGAAGATTAGACTGCAGGAAATAAGGGGTGACTTAGGAGTTTGGAGCTTCCTGTGGTAACATTCGTGAAACAAAAACCTATGTCAAGTACATACTCAGATGTTTTCTTTTTCATTCTATACATTGAAAAAATTTAGTGTTGGTCATGACTCAGTCAACTGATTTCACAACCCAGTAGGTGGTGACCTAAAACTTGAAAAACATTGTCTAGAGAAACACATGGGTCACAGCAGCTCTGTTTCTGAGATAGACAAAACAAAAACAAAACATCTACTAACAAACAGTGGAATGGAAAAATAAATTGTGGTACATTCTACATTGTGGTACAATAAAGGAGCATATAGCAGTGGAAACAAAAGACAACTACACCAACATGGATAAAACAATAAAAACGATGGTAAGCAAAAAAAAAAAAAAAAAAAGAAAAAAGAAAAAAGAAAAAAGGCAAGCTAACTGCAAAAAAACCTGTGTCATTCAATGTATACAAAGTCCAAACTAAGACAAAATAAAACTACTTTAAAAAGCAAAGGAATGGTTACCAAAATGTCAGGATAGTGGTTACTATTAGGATAGTTCTTCAGGAACTGAAGAAGAGGGGACAGATTATGAGTATGCAGGGTTTCGTAAGTATTGGTAGGGCAGGACTTCTGGCTACAAGCAAGGGATGGGGTCAGCAAAACTCCCCAAAATGTAATTATAAGGCATGACAAAATTAATCAAAACCACCATTTCAGAGCTCTAGGAATCTGTCAAAAGTATACACAAAACATACTGATGTTTAAAAACCTGCAGGATTTTTATTAAGAATAGTGGGGGTCTGTGGTGTTCCTTGCCTGGGGCTGCTCCCATTCCTCCCCCAAGTCCATGGAGCTCAATAGGTTCAGCCTAACTCCATGCAGCAGGCCAAGAGGATGTGAGGGTCAGCTTTTGCACTTACAAAGAGGCCTCACTCAATCTGGACCGGCTAGCCACACCTACGTCCCAAGGGCATTATAGGGGCAAGTGACAATCTCAGCAAGCAAGCAGGGAGGCCAAGGGTTCCACTAGCCTGAGGATGTGATCATGAATGGGTCAAGCATATTCTTGGCTGAGGCTGCAGGATTATGCAGAGAAAATGCCAAATGGCCCAAGAGAGTAAAAAAAAAAAAAAAAAACAAAAAAAACCAGCAGACTTGAAAATGGCCTGAACTTTAAAATGCTCTCATCCATCCATGTACAGATCCATCAATACAGAACAAGAATCCTTATTGGTGGGAGGTATTCGAGCAAAATTTCTGTACAAGTACTGGCTGATTAGTAAACCGTGTTGGAAAGGACAAGAGCAACCATTAGCCAGGTTTAAAATTTAAAATAGGAAAAATAAAAAATAAAAAACTGAGCAGAGACATAAGCAACAACACACTGCAGGAGAGACAGATTTCAGATTTACCCATTACCTAAACAAAAAAAGAGCAACACGTTCAAAGGGAAAAATAGTAAGAATCCAAATATATTTGGATATATTTGCAATATATTATCTAAAATGTCCAGTTTTCAAGAAAAAATTAAGAGACCTTTAAAAAATAGGAAATGTGACTCATACACAGAAGATAAAAGCAGTCACTAGAAAAACAAGTGTCCTCAGATGGGCTTCACAAAGATTTCAAAAGAACTATTTTAAATATGTTCAAAGTACTAAAGAAAGATACGATTTAAAAATTAAAGTATAGCAACAATGAATGAACAAGTAGATAATCTCAATAAGGAAACAAATTATCAAGAGAACCAAATGGACATTCTCCACTTAAGAAATATAAAAATTGATGGGGCACCTGGTTGGCTCAGTCGGTTGAGCGTCTGACTGCAGCTCAAGTCATGATCTTGCAGTTCATTGAGCTCGAGCCCACATCGGGCTCTGTGCTGTCAGCTCAGAGCTTGGAGCCTGTTTCAGATTCTGTGTTTCCCTCTCTCTCTGCACCTCCCCTGCTTGCGCTCTGTCTCTCAAAAATAAATAAAAACTTCAAAAAGAAAAAAAAAAGAAATATAAAAATTGAAAAGAAATTTCACTACTAGGGCTCAACGACATGTTCAAGATGACAGAATAGAGAAATCAGTGAACAAAATGATAAGAGAAACTGCAATCGGAAGAATAGAAAGAAAAAGAATGAAGAAAAATGAACAGGGCCTCTGAAACACAAGGGACAACATCAAGAATATCAACATGTGTGGGGTGCCTGGGTGGCTCAGCAGTTAAGCTTCCGACTCTTGGTTTCAGCTCAGGTCATGATCTCACGGTTGGTGGGTCTGAACCCCACATCAGGCTATGCGCTGACATTGCAGATGGAGCCTGCTTGGAATTATTCTCTCTCCTTCTCTCTCTGCCCCTCTCTCCCTCTCTCAAAATAAATAAACTTTTAAAAAAAGAAGAAGAAGAAAAAGAAACACTAGAGGCCAGAAAGTAGAATGACATTCAAAGTGCTGAGGGGAGGGACCGCCTGGGAGGGAGGCTCAGTAGGCTGAGTGTCCTTTCAATTTGGCTCAGGTCCTGATCCTGGGGTTGTGGGACCAAGCCCCGTGTTGGGCTCCATGCTGATGTGGAGTCTGCTTGTCTCTCCCTCTGTGCCTCCCACTCCCTACTGCTGGAGCTCTCTCTCTAAAAGAAAAAAAACAAACAAAAAAGAGAGAAAAAGAGCGAGAGGGAGAGAGAGAGAGAGAGAGAGAGAGAGAGAGAGAGAGAGAGAGAAAGGAACAGAGAACAAAGTGCTGAGGAGAAAAACTAAGAATGCTATAACCAACAAAAATATTCTTTCAAAATGAAGACAAAAAGGGGCACCTGGTTAGGCAGTGTGTATAGAGCATGTGACTTTTTATCTTGGGGTCTTAAGTCTGAGCTCCACGTTGGGTGGAGAGACTACTTTAAAAACAAAAGAATTTTTTCAGGGGTGCCTGGGTGGCTCAGTCAGTTGAGCGTCCAACTTCGGCTCAGGTCATGATCTCGTGGTTCGTGAGTTCAAGCTCCGCATCGGGTTCTGTGCTGACAGCTCGGAGTCTGGACCCTGCTTCGGAGTCTGTGTCTCCCTCTCTATCTGCCCCTCCCCCACTCACATTCTCTCTCTCTCTCTCTCTCTCTCTCTCTCTCTCTCTCAAAAATAAACATTAAAAAGATTTTTTTAAAAAAAGAAAACAAAAGAATTTTTAAAAATGGGGGTGCCTGGCTGGCTCAGTTGGAAGAGTATGTGACTCCTGATCTCAGGGTCATAGGTTCAAGTCCCACATTGAATGTAGAGATTACTAAAAAAATAAATAAAATGAAGGGAAGAAAAAAAAAAACAGGCACCTGGGTGGCAGAGTCAGTTAAGAGCCGGACTTTGCCTCAGGTCATGCTCTTGTAGTTCATGGGTTTGAGCCCTGCATCAGGCTCTCTGTCAGCACAGAGCCCGCTTCAAATCCTCTGTCTTTCTCTCTCAAAAATAAACATTTAAAAAAATAAAAATAAAAGATTTACGAAAGAAAGAAAGAAAGAAAGAAAGAAAGAAAGAAAGAAAGAAAGAAAGAAAGAAAAGAAAATTCCCAGATAAACAGACTAAGAAATTTCATTAGTAGCAGACCTGCTTTACAAGAAATAATAAAGGAAATTCTTTAAGCTAAAAGGAAAGAATTTGTGACTCAAATCCACAAAATGAAATGCAGACAACAAAAAATGCTAAATATGTATGTTAGCATAAAAGACGCTATAAATGATTCTTATTTCTTCTCTTAAAAAATAAAAGACTACACAGAGCAGTAATTATAACACTGTATTGCAAGGTTTACAATACACACAGCTGTTATAATATACAAAAGTAATACTATAAAAAGGAAGGAGGAGATGGAGCTTTTCCCTACTAGTGCAATGTTTCTATATTTTATTGAAATTAAATAAACACTAATTTGAAGACAACTGTGACAAATGAAGATACAGATGTAATCTCCATAGCAACCACTAAAATGAATAATACACACACACATATGTATCTCCCAAGACAGTAAAGAAGGTACACAGTAACAACAATAAGACATTAGAAAATAAAATGGCAGGGGCGCCTGGGTGGCTCAGTTGGTTAAGTATCCGATTCTTGGTTTCAGCTCAGGTCATGATCTCACAGTTCATGAGTTCAAGAACTGTGGGCCTCGTTGGGCTCTGTGCTGACAGCTCAGAGCCTACAGCCTGGAGCCTGCTTCGGATTCTGTGTCTCCCTCACTCCCTCTCTGCCTTCCCCACTTGCACTCAGTCTCTCTCTCTCAAAAATAAACAAACATTAGGGGCGCCTGGGTGGCGCAGTCGGTTAGGCGTCCGACTTCAGCCAGGTCACGATCTCGCGGTCCGTGAGTTCGAGCCCCGCGTCGGGCTCTGGGCTGATGGCTCAGGGCCTGGAGCCTGTTTCCGATTCTGTGTCTCCCTCTCTCTCTGCCCCTCCCCCGTTCATGCTCTGTCTCTCTCTGTCTCAAAAATAAATAAAACGTTAAAAAAAAAAATAAAGAAAAAATAAACAAACATTAAAAAAATTTTTAAATATTTAAAAAAATAAAACAGCAAATGTAAATCCAACTAAATTAAAAATTACATTAAATGTAAATGGCCTAAATGCTCCAATCAAAAGGCAGGGATTATCAGAATGAATAAAAAAGACCCAATTGTATATAGTCTAAGAAACATACCTTAGATTCAAAGATAAAACAGGTTGAGGGAAAATAATGGAAAAAGATATAGTATGCAGAGACCAACAACAGGAGAGCTAATGTTTATATAAACATGAGATAAAAATAGACTAAGACAAGAAATGTTACTAGAGACAAAGAAGGACATTTCATAATGATACAAAAGCTAATGTATCAGGAAAATATAAAAATCAAAATACTAACAAAATGGAAAGGAGAGAATTCAACACCAAAAGTTGCAGATTTCCAGTCCTCAACGGATAAAACTAGACAGAAAGTCAGCAAAAATTTAGAAGACTTGAACATTATCAACCAGTTCAACCCACAGGACAATATGGAACACTCCACTCCTTGGATAGTTATTGGCATTTGAAACTAGGTACAGGGTAACCCCAAACTAAGATATGGACTACTGGAAAGTAAAAGGAGAAACAACCAACTTTAATTTGAACTAGATTAATGCTTAGGAATATAGGTCTCAAAGGAAAAAAATAAAGAGATACAGATTTGGACATTATCCATACAAGAAGAGGTGGTAGATGAATACAGATGAATGGTAGATGAATCAAATTAGAAAAAGCATAAAATAGAGGAGAGACTCTAAACAGACTTTTTAAAAAATGTAAATCTGTTGCTTTAGCATATAAACTGATAGGTAACAAATTATACTTGGACCAAAAAAAGATATAAAAGCATTAATAAAACACACACATATAAGAAAGTCTTCCTTCTCACAATACATTTTTAGATGTTTAAGAACTTCCTGTGAACTTAGAATTGTGAGAATAGACAATGATTAACGGGGTCTTATCTAAGACCAACCACTATAGGAAACCCTCCTGAGAGTTTTGACATAGCAGAGTATACAAAATCATTAAACACTCAACATAGGAAAGGTTTGCCTTTTACACTGCTCGATTTTACTCCTTTTGGGCTACAATCACTAACCATCCTTTAACACCATTATAAAGACATAAAATGAATGAATGAATAAACTAAAACAGTATTGTTGTTCCTAATGTGACAAATGCAAACTGAAGTCATCTGCTGTTAGAAGTTTACTGTTGCTACAGGCACTTTTCCGTTGAAACCACAAGTTGACACAATCACAGCCCATTATGTGAAACTGCTTCTAGGCAAGATTTTCTCTACAGTCAAGGTAAAATGGGGCATTCTAATTGCTAGCATTCCTACATATCACCACCTTAGACCTGTAAGAAAAATAAGCAGCTAATGCCTCAAACATGATATATACCGATTAACCCATTAATTTACACTGCTTCCCCACATGTACAAGCCATATTATTAGATAATTCTTGAATTCCAACATTGCTCTCTTATATAAAACAATACTCTGCAGTAAATATGGCTACTTAGACACAAAAGCAACTTTAAAGATGGTCAACATTTTAATGACAAAATAACAATGCTCCTGATCACTAGAGTACAAGATATAATATTTCCTGTGGTCACAAAAAGTTAAAAAAAAAAAAAATCCTTACAGGCACCTGGGTGGCTCAGTTGGTTGAGTGTCCGACTTCTGACATCATGATTGCAGAGTTCAACAGTTCGAGCCGCGCATCGGGCTCTGTGCTGACAGCTCAGAGCCTGGAGCCTGCTTCGGATTCTGTGTCTCCCTCTCTCTTTCTGCCCCTCCCCCGCTTGCACTCTCTCTCTCAAAATAAATATTTTTAAAAAAAAATTTTTAAATCCTTACAAGTGATCCTATTTCCTTGCAATAATGTGGAACTGTTCCAAACAGGACGCCTTCTACTGTTCTGTCTAATCTAGCATCAAATACCAAGTAATAGGGCTTACACCAACCACCCTTGGGAGAACACTATGTTTCAAATAGAATTCATGACCTAATTTTTTCCCAGGATTTAGTCTACTTCGGTCCATCATTTTGTTTAAAATTGATACTAAAACCGTTCTCTCCGTATCTGTGACCATAAACCATTCAACATAAAAACAATCTATAAGAAACCCCAAAACCTTTCATATAAGTCTACTCTTATTTTCAATATTTAAATTCTTTACCTACTTCCTTCCTCACAAAAAAATCTATACCCACAAAATTTCAAAGCTACTAAGTATTAAGACCACTAAAACACAAATTTGGGTTCCAAGTTTTCTTCTCTTTAATCAAAACAGTCAGACTCTCTCCTCTAAGTTTTTTTTTTTTCTTTTTTAATAAATACTGAAAATAGGGGCACATGGGTGGCTTAGTCAGTTAAGCATCTGACTTTGGCTTAGATGATGATCGTGCAGTTTGAGAGTTTGAGACCTACACAGGGCTCTCGGCTGTAAGCATAGAACTCATTTCGGATCCTCTTTCCCCCTCTCCCTACTATGTCCCCTCTCCTACTTGCAGTCTCCCTCAAAAAAAAAATTTTTTTTTTGAAAATTTTACCAAAGAAGTGTACACATTGTTAAGTATACAACTTGATGATTTTTACAAAATAAACATATCCATATAATGACCACATAGATAACAGAACACTCCCCAAATCCCAAAAGCCTCCTCCATGCCCTAATCATTACCTGCCCCTCCCCCAAAAGTAACCATCTTTTGGACCTTTATCACCACAGATCAAAGTTGTCTATTCTTAACTTTTAAGATGATATAAAGAAATAGGGGAATAGTCTGTATCCATAGTTTGGAAGACTCATTATTGTTGAGATGTCAATTTTTCCCAATCTGATCCAGATTCGATATATTCCCAATCAAAACCCCAAGCTATTTTGTAGATATCGACATACAGATTCCAAAGTTTGTATGGAAAAGCAAAAGACCCAGAATAGTCAACACGGTACAGAAGGTTGAAGGACTGACATTACTCAGTTTCAAGACTCACTATAAAAGCTACGGTAATCAAGACAATGTCGTACGAGCCAAAAGGCAGACACACAGATAAATGGAACAGAATATAGAGAGCCCAGAACACATTTAACTAACCACTGATGAAAGAGCAATAAAAGCAATTCAATGGATAAATAATTCTATTGAACAAATGGTACTGGAACAACTGGACATTCACATAAAAAAAAAAAAATCACCTAGGGGGTGGTGGTGGAATAAAAAAAAAAAAAAATCACCTAGACACAGACCTTACACATTTCACAAAACTTAACTCAAAATGGATGAGAGACATAAATGTAAAATGCAAAACTATAAAAATTCTAGTGGAAAACAGGAGAATATTTAAGTGAACTTAGGTTTGGCAATGAATTTTCATTTCTTTTAATGTTATTTTTTGAGAGAAAGACAGGGAGAGTGTGAATCCCAAGCAAGCTCTGCCCTATCAGCACAGAGCCCCCTATGCAGGGCTCAATCTTACCAACTGTGAGATCATGACCCACCAAAATCAAGAGTCGCTTAACTGACTGAGCCACCTAAGTGCCTTTGGCAATAAAGTTTTTAAAATTTTTTTAATGCTTTATTTTTGTTTTTGAGAGAGAGAAAGACAGCGCGAGCAAGGGAGAGGCAGAGAGAGGGAGATACAGATTCCAAAGCAGGATCCAGGCTCCGAGCTGTCAGCACAGAGCCCGACACAGGGCTCGAACCCGTGAACCACCAGATCATAACCGGAGCCAAAGTCAGACACTCAACCAACTGAGCCACCCAGGCGCCCCTTGGCAATGAATTTTTAAATGTAATGCCCAAAGCACAACCCATGAAAGAAAAAATAGACTATTAAAATTAAAAATTTCTGCTCTGCAAAGACACTGTGAAGGGAACGAAATGTTTGAAAAATATGTCCACGTCTCACTTTAAAAGAAACAAAAACAAAGGCACACATCTTCCTTGCTCTTTCACCTCAACTACCAAACTTTAGGATCCAACAGCATCTCTAATTCCTTTTTTTCCCAGTGTTTATTCATTTTTGAAAGAGAGAGAAAGAGCACGTGCACATGTGCGATTGGGAGAGAGGCAGGGGGGACAGAGGATCCAAAGTGAGCTCTACACTGATAGCAGAAACAGAAGAGAGCCCAATATAGGGCTCGAACTCACAAACCACGAAATCATGACCCGAGCAGAAGTCAGGTGCTTAACTGACTGAGCCACTCAGTGCCTCAGCATCTCTAACTCCTTATCTTTCGCTGCTTAACCCAATGCAATCTAATCTCTGTTTCCATTATTCTACCTAAAGTTTGCTAAGACTACCTTTATTTCATGTTATTAAATCCAAGAGACATGTTTAGTCTTCATTCCTTACCTCTGAGCAGTATCTGATGCTGTTAACCATATTTCCTCCTTCTTGAAAATCCCTTTCCACAGACTTCTATACCATCACACTATTCTGGTTTTTCCTCCTTTCTCTCCAGTTCAACCAACTTATATCTCCTTTGTTGACTCATTCTCATCTCTCTAAATGTAGTTATTTTTTTTAAGAATTGTTTTCCCATTTAATCTGCCATGTTTCATCCCAGTGAAGTCTCAGCTCGCATAAGATCATTTAAGTACCAATTCATTAGGAATGGTTAAGACCACTGAGAGAAACCAGGATACATACAACCAAATATTCCATCATCTGTCAACTGGCTTGGTAAGGACTACTTCCAAAGTGAGGTGCCAGAATGATGTTCTTCAACTTCAACAAAGAATTATCTTTGACAGGGGCTCTGGGCGCATCATGTCCAAAGTAGCCACTTTAATAACCTACGGGAAGAGTTTCCACCAGGTCATCTTGATTGAATAATTGACATATTCCAGTTTAAAGGATATGAATCAACAACCAGATGAGGAGGCACATGGGGAAAGTATGTGGAGCTTCCATGCTCTCTCCAGGCACACCACTCCCCCCAATCTCCCAGTGTTCACCAACCTGGAACTCCAAATTTAGTTCTTCATGGCCCAGAGTTGGGCCCTCTTTTCTCTTGTTGTAATTCAAGGTGGTATGATCAACACCCTTAGCTCCCAAATTCACAACTTTAGACCAAAGGGCTCTTCCAAAGATCTCCAAAAACCCAGTGATCAATTGCCTCCTTGACATTCTAGTTAAATTATCTTAAAGATACTGCAAATTTCGTGTTTAAAAAAAAAAAAAAACAAAACCCAAACCTGCCTTTCCTCTAGCAAGCACTTAATGTGTAATTAATTCTGTATCATTATCAAATCCAAAAGAGATACCCCCAAATTCCATTTTAACACCACATCCTATCAATTTGGCCACCCAAATATCCTTCAGGCATTTTCATTTCCCTACTGCCTGGACTACTATAATAATCATAGTGGTCTCCTCATACCCACTCTTGATTGCTACAAATGCAACCAGAATTATTTTGTTTAAAAACTAAAATCTGATCTTGTTATATGTCTCTTCAAACTCTTCAAAATATTAAAACCATTTTTAAAAGAAAAACTAGGGCAGAGGATATTTAATTCAACTAATATGTATCAAATACCTATTATGTCAAGCAACGTGCTAGGTCTGGGATTACAAAAATGAATAAATCACAGTACTCACACTGAGATATAATCAGAAACAAATCTGTGGCTTGAGAACCTACTATTTAAGTGTTTCAGAGCAGTTAAAGACAGTAAGCAGCTCACACAAATGAACTGGATGAATGTAACAAGTAGTGCAAAATTAAGGAAGTGCTACAGGAGAGGTATAAACAACTCCAGACATTCACCAGATCAGAACCAGGAAAACTATCTATGAAGAAGATAATAAAATATGGGTTTGGAAAGGTAAGAATGATTTTAATAAATGAAAGCAAGGATAAAATGGGCTACCACAGAATCTTAAAACTCTATACCAAGAGAGACATGAGAAAAAACATTAAAAGCAAGAAAGGTCAGAGGCACTGGCCTCAAAACCCAAGATGGGATTTCAAAGTTTCATTTGAGATAACTTAAAATTGATTAGATTAATATGAAAAGGTCTATGTTAGCAAAGACAATAATCCTGCATAAATAAAACTGCTGTCAGTCACTTTTCATCAATGTTACTCCCAGCATTCATACAATATGGTAGTAACACTAATTCAATACAGTGGTAGCCATGAGATATGGTGATCCACACCTTTCCAACAAGAGAACAAAAGTTCCTAAGAACATCATTCCTGATGCAAGAAAAGAAAGTTAATTTGAAGCACCATGTATCCACTGACAAATTATTGATGTTCTCTAAGCCACAATTTCCTTGTTTCTAAAACTTCAGTCCTTGGCAGGACAAAATGAGTAACACATGCAAAGCACCTAGTACACAACTTCAAAGTCAAATTTCAAGAAACAGTATTTTTTTAAACCTTTCTATTCTCTCTTCTTCCTCTTCACTTCAAGTTCCTCACAGAACGAACATTGTAACATGTCTACAATGTTATCTGAATCCATTCATGTATTAGGCACATATTTATTGAGTACTTGCGCCAGGCACTGGGAAATATGCAGTACTTCCCTGACAGTAAAGTCTAAGAAAGAGACAAATGAATAATCACACAACTGAATAATCACACAAACATCAAATTTACTACTGTGGTAAGTATGTCAGAGAGAAGATATATTGGCACCATAAGAAGAGAAAAAGAAAGAGGAATGTAACATAGCCAAAAGTAAATAGGAACCCACTATTACAAAGAGAGGAAGGAGACATAGATTTAAGTTGATTTGTACACTCTGGCTGCATCGTGGAGACAGGATGGAAAAGGAGACAAGTAAATGTCAGTAGAACAATTCAAAGGCAAGGTAAAAAAAAATTACAGTAGCTCTGGACTAATGGTTCTGGCAACAGAAAGATGTGGATGGATGTGAGATCATGGAGCAAACATGCGGAGTGAGAAAGGCACGTGTCAAGGGCAAGTCTTCGGTTTCTGGATTCTGCAACTAGACTGACAGTAGAACCAATCACTAAGAGAACATGAAAGGACCTGTGTAGTGAATGGAAGAGAAAAGGACATCAAGAGTTTGGTTTTAGGCTTACGGATTCTAAAGTGCCTTTGAGATATCCAAAGAAATGTTGGAGAAGCACTAGATATTTCATATTGAGGTCTAAGCTCAGCAGAGGTTGGGGAGGGATTTTCCTGCCAAGAATATTAAAGTATTCTTGGCACTCCTAAGATCAAATAAAACAATGAACTGGAAAAAATCTAATCTTTGACAATCGGCTACCATTTTCTCTATTTTTCTCTGTGTGCACCTCTCACTGTATGTGTAAGTAATGACATGAAGAAGAAAGGCAGCAGGGCGCCTGGGTGGCTCAGCTGGTTGGGCATCTGACTCTTGATTTTGGCTCATGTCATGATTCTAGGGTCGTGAGGGATTAAGCCTCACTTTGGGCTCTGCACGGAACATGGAGCCTGCTTGAGATTCTCTCTGACCCTCTCCTCAATTCATGCTTGCTCTTTCTTTTTTTTTTTTTTTTTCAACGTTTATTTATTTTTGGGACAGAGAGAGACAGAGCATGAACGGGGGAGGGGCAGAGAGAGAGGGAGACACAGAATCGGAAACAGGCTCCAGGCTCTGAGCCATCAGCGCAGAGCCCGACGCGGGGCTCGAACTCACGGACCGCGAGATCGTGACCTGGCTGAAGTCGGACGCTTAACCGAATGCGCCACCCAGGCGCCCCATTCTTTCTTAAAATAAGAGAGAAAGAAAAGAAAGGAAAAGAAAAGAAAAGAAAAAGAAATGCAGCAAAGTAGAGAAGAAAAAATAATTTAGGTAGGAGTCAGGAACTTGGGTTCTAATCTTCATTCTGCCACTAACTGTATAACCTAGGATGAGTCTCAACCTTTGTTCTTCAGTTCCTAATCTGTAAAATTTAAAAAGGAGTAGGAAGTAGAAATACACATTCTGAAGGTTAAAAGAAACACGTGCATATATGAAACAACGTAATGCTTTAAAAAGTCTAAAGCATAGGGGCACCTGGGTGGCTCAGTTGGTTGCGTGTCTGACTTCGGCTCAGGTCATGATCTCACGGTTCATGAGTTTGAGCCCTGTGTCAGGCTCTGGGCTAACAGCTCAGAGCTTGGAGCCTGCTTCAGATTCTGTGTCTCCCTCTCTCTCTGCCCCACCCCTGCTCACACTCTGTCTTTCTCGCTCTCAAAAATAAACATTAAAAAGTCTAAAGCATAAACTGCCCAAGCACACTACTTAGACACTTCTCAATACATAGCATTTATGTAGGAAAGAAGAGTAGTTTTAGTAGTATTTTAGTGCTAATCTTACATTTTTGTAAAAATAACTGCAAATTATCCAGCCTTTGGATGACTGCATGGAACTGTTTGATGCCCAAGGATACACTACATCTGTTCATATGTATAAAAACAGTAACACTATTAAAGTCAAGCACTCTTTAATCTCCAGAAAACTGCTAAGCATTTAAATGCATTAACCCACCCCCAACAACTCCATAAGGTAAATACTATTATTCTATTTTACAGATAGAAGCAAAGTTAAGGAATTTGCACAAACTCACAAAGTTAATACTGGAGTCAGGATTTTCTCAGAAGCAACTCCAGAGTCCAAGTTCTTTATCAGTCATCATCACTTCACAGTACATCCCACCTAGCACTATATCTTAAAACAACGAGCCACTCAATAAATATTTGCTATTGACAACCCTCAATCCATCACTCTTAATTTATCATAAACAATTAGGTGATAGTTTTGCTAAACCATAAAGCGTAAGGGCTTTGGAGTCAGAGAAACAAAGAGATTACACAGAGGAGTTAATACAGAGAATCTGTAGATTCTGAACCACTTAGACACAATATTTAACTGGTGCTCCCTCCCCCCAAAAATGTTAGGATTAAGTAAAAGGAGAGCAAAGTGCCATGCAAAACCCAGAAAACTTACAGTAATATGACCTTTGTTTTTATCTGAAGCCTATGTGACTTTGGACAAGTCATGTAACCTCACTAAGCACATTTTCCAGCTACAAAATGATACTACAGTTAAGTACTAAACTAAGAATGTTATTTTGAGTATTAATTTCACTTACAATTTACTGATTGTAAACCAGTCAATGCTAGATTAACAATGGAGAAACATTTAATCTGCATTTTACTGTTTTTAAAATAGAACTATTCTTATCTTAGCCTAGGAGAAAAATCTCCTCTAACACTTGCCATCTTTTGAAAAGCTAATAATAAAACCCTTACAGGGGGAAACCACGGGGGGGGGGGATAAATATTTGCTATAGATGACAGTAATAAAGTCAAGAAAAAGAATGCTTTCAATACTGTGTTTTCAGTCAAAAATGCTACAGGCTAGCTGCAAAAATTGGAAACGACCAAGACATCCTTCAGCAAGTGACCAAGTAAACTATGGTACATCCCAACAATGGAATATTATTCGGTACTAAAAAGAAATGGGCTATTAAGCCATGAAAAGACCTGAAGAAAACTTAAATGTATGTGACTAAGTAAAAGAAGGCAATCTGAAAAGGCTATATACTCTATAATTCAAACTATATGTCATTCTAGAAAAGGCAAAACTATACAGACAGTAAAAAGATCAGTGGTTGCCAGAGGCTCAGAGGAAGGAAAGATGAACAGGTGGACCACAGAGGATGTTTAGGGCAGTGAAAACTACTCTGTGTGATACTACAATGGTGGATACACATTATGTGTCCAAAACCAGAAATTATACAACACCAAGAGTTAGCTCTAATGTTAACTATGGACTCTGGGTGATGATGTGTCAATGGAGGTCCCTCAGTTGTTAGAAATGTACCACCCTGGTTAAGGATATTGATAACGGGGCAGACCAAGCATGTATGGGACCAAGGGGTACATGGAAAACTCTCTGTACTTTCCATTCAATTTTGCTGTGAACCTTAAAACTACTTAAAAAAAAAAAAAAGTCTATTAAAATAAATTGCCAAAAAAAAAAAAAAATTCATGGTTGCCAAAGAGGAATGGAGAAGGGGAAGGAATAGTAAGTGAAGCAAAGGAAATCTTTAGGGCGGTGAAACTATTCTGCTGGATACCACAATGACCAACAGGCATTAGGCATCTGTCAAAATCCACAGAACTGTTATTCTGTGTTATGGTATCTGTTTTTCCACACAAAAAGTGGGGCCTAACTAATGTAAACATGGACTTTAGTAATGTATCAATATTAGCTCATCAATTGTAACAAATGTACCAAACTACGGGCGCCTGGGTGGCTCAGTCGGTCGAGCTTGCGACTCCAGCTCAGGTCACGATCTCACGGTCCGTGAGTTCAAGCCCCGCGTCGGGCTCTGGGCTGATGGCTCAGAGCCTGGAGCCTGCTTCTGATTCTGTGTCTCCCTCTCTCTCTGTCCCTCCCCCATTCATGCTCTGTCTCTCTCTGTCTCAAAAATAAATAAAAACGTTAAAAAAAAAAAAATTCAAATGTACCAAACTAATGGAAGATGTTATTCAAAGGGAAACTGAAGAGGGGGTATGCAGGAATTCTGCACTTTCTGCTCAATTTTTTAGCAAATCTAAAACTACTCTGAAATATAAATTCTATTAATTTTTTCTAAATGCTGAGGAAACTGTTAGCTTGGAGCTGTTGGAAAACCAATTTTGCCCTCATAAAAGAAAAGTCTGGCTAAAAATGAAGCCCACAAAGAAAAGCAGTAGAAAGCCAGTATACAAAGAGAAAAATAGTGCCCAGATGATATCAAATGAGTTTCTAGCCCCAAATAGGCTAGAGGCCAGTTGTACCTTGGATTTATCAAAGTTAAATGAACCTATCAGATCTCATTTTTGCTTTCTAAAAATGCATGTGGTGCTACAGTACACATATGGTACAGTCATCTGCGTAAACATTATTGCAGGAGCTAGGGGTCACTGTATACAGAAAACAGATCTACTTGCAGACTTCATTGAAAAGTCAACACGAGGGGCGCCTGGGTGGCGCAGTCGGTTAAGCGTCCGACTTCAGCCAGGTCACGATCTCGCGGTCCGTGAGTTCGAGCCCCGCGTCAGGCTCTGGGCTGATGGCTTGGAGCCTGGAGCCTGTTTCCAATTCTGTGTCTCCCTCTCTCTCTGCCCCTCCCCCGTTCATGTTCTGTCTCTCTCTGCCCCAAAAATAAATAAACGTTGAAAAAAAAAATTTAAAAAAAAAAAAAAAAAAAGAAAAGTCAACACGAGAGCAATCTGCATTACCCTGGCCCTTGTATCTTGGCGTCCTAGTGCCTCCAAGCACTGCTACTAGTGACTATAGTCAATTTCAGACACAGCATAAAATTCGACCATGTAATTAGCCAAGACCTCAATGTTTCAAAAAGGCTCAAGGAACATTTTAAAAAGAAATAATATGTAGGCAATTTCAACTGAAAAACCTACTAAAAGAGTGCTTCAGTCACTATTACTTTTAAAAAAGAAATTGATGAGGAATGCCTGAGCCTCCAAGTCTTCATTTAGGCTCAGGTCATGATCTCATAGTTTGTGGGATCAAGCCCCGCACTGGGCTCTGTGCTGACAGCTCAGAGCCTGCTTGGGATTCTCCCTTTCCCTCTCTCCCTGCCCCTCTCCCGTTGGTACACTTGCATGCTCTCTCTCTCAAAATAAACTTAAAAAAGAAAAGAAGAAGAAACTGATCAATGTTTTATTGCTTCTCTGTAGACCCTTTATAAAGCTGTAATTTAAAAAGATACAAAGAATGAGTGGTCTGCCCACACTGACAACTTCCTAAACAATTCCATTTAGGTTTCCAGAACATTTTAATTATTTTTATTAATTATTGCTCATAGTTAACCTGAAATGTATAATCCTCATTTCTAAGAAAAGAATATGTAGGTCAATGGCCAAGATATATTTAGATAGAATCAGATAGATATATTTAGTAGAACAGTTTCTGAATTTCCAACCTGCTTCTTAACCTAAGACTAGACTGTGCTACCCAAGTAGCCTCCTTCAACCAAAATGAAAGTTCTGAACATCTGGATCTTTACAAAAGATAATTTAGGTTATATATTTTAAAAATAAAGCTTTCAGGGGCGTCTGGGTGGCACAGTCGGTTAAGCGTCCGACTTCAGCCAGGTCACGATCTTGCGGTCCGTGAGTTCGAGCCCCGCGTCGGGCTCTGGGCTGATGGCTCAGAGCCTGGAGTCTGTTTCCGATTCTGTGTCTCCCTCTCTCTCTGCCCCTCCCCCGTTCATGCTCTGTCTCTCTGTCCCAAAAATAAATAAACGTTGAAAAAAAAAAATAATTAAAAAAAAAAATAAAGCTTTCATACAGGCTCCTCAAAATAAGTTTTCCTAACATATTTGAGGTTTAATATTTAAAATTTGGGGTTTCCCCACAAATATACAAGAATATATCTCCTGAGTGAATAAAGGTATATCTACGTTGTACACTGAAGAAGGTAAACAAGACTGCTCCTTGCTTAGACTTACAGTTTCTTTTACATACATTTCCTTACAATTAAAATAAAACTTTTTAGGCCTACGAGGCATGTACTGCTTTAGTCTCACTTCAGCATCATTTTGTTTCATTAGGATCCAGATTTTTCAACATGTAAATAAGATCTTTTCTGACTCAAGGGGTTCTGCATTTGCTGTTCCCACTACCAGGAAAGCACGTTCCTTCACTCTTTTGAAGGCAGGATAGCTCCTGTATTTCAGGTCTCGATTCAAACTCACCTAAAAAAAGGCCTTCATAAATAGACTAAACACCTCTCACCCATACCCCATTATTCTCCATTTTTTAAAAGGGATCTAAAGTTACCTTGCTCATTTGTGTATTTAATTTTCTGTCTGTTTCATAGAATACAAGAGGGCACAAGACTTGTCTCACTGTAGCATCTAGAAAAACACCCAACAGAGCAGACATTTAATATCTGTTGAACAACATATACTTATATTCAGTATTTATTAAGTAAAAGATATTTTGCTAGGGCCTGTAGATATAATGTTTAAAAAACAAGTTTCATTAAAATAAAATCTTGAGGACATTTTGCTTTTTCAAAAACTGACCATTTTAAAATCCTTTATTTTTAATAATTTCCCAACCACTTAAAAATTTTAAGGACAGAGGCACCTGGGTGGCTCAGTTACTTAAATGTCTGACTCTTGATTTCAGCTCAGAGTCAAGCTGGGTTCTGCACTGACAAAGCAGAGCCTGCTTGGGATTCTCTGCTCTCTGCTCTCCCTCCCCCTGCTCACACACACTCTCTCAAAAATAAACATTTAAAAATAAATAAATAGGGGGCGCCCGGGTGGCCCAGTTGATTAAGCGTCCGACTTCAGCTCAGGACATGAACTCACGGTTGGTGAGTTGGAGCCCCGCATCAGGCTCTGTGCTGAGAGCTCGGAGCCTGGAGCCTGCTTCGGATTCTATGTCTCCCTCTCTCTCTGCCCCTCCCCTGCTCGTGCTCTGTCTCTGTCTCTCAAAAATAAATAAATGTTAAAAAAAAATTTTTTTTACATAAATAAATACAGGTGCATGGGTAGCTCAGTCGGTTAAGCCGCTCACTTCAGCTCAAGTCACAATCTCCAGCCCCTGTCGGGCTCAGTGCTGACAACTCGGGCCTGGAACCTGCTTCAGATTCTGTGTCTCCCTCTCTCTCTGCCCCTCCCCCACAAGTTCTCTGTCTCTTTGTCTCTCTCTCTCTCTCTCTCTCAAAAATAAACATTTAAAAAAATGTTTTCAATAAATGAATGAATAAATAAATATTTTAAGGACAAACTCTGCTACAAGTGTAGTTGCCCTTTAGCACTGGCTTTATCTACAAATGCATCATAGCTTAGCACACGCCTTTCAGATATGCGTAATAATGATACAAAACTTAAGAAACTAATTATTTTTTCAAAATTGCAGCCACAGGAAAAGCAAATGGCATGACATTTTTCCTTCCTTATATCTATGGCTCAACTAATACAAACTATCAATGTTTAAATAAATACTAAACCACTTCATAATTTGGTTTTGCCACAATTATACAAGAATACATCTTTTGTGGGCACCCAGTTGGCTCAGTCAGAAGAGCATGTGACTCTTAATCTTAGGGTCATGGGTTCAAGCCCCACTTTGGATGTAGAGATTGCTAGATACGTATACATGTATATGTATGTCTATGGGGTGCATGGGTGGCTCAGTCAGCTAAGCGTCCAGCTCTTGGTTTCAGCTCAGATCATGATCTCATAGTTCGTGGGTTTGAGCCCCACATCCGGCTGGGTGCTGGCAGTCGCAGAGCCTGATTGGGATTCTCTGTCTCCCTCTCTCTCTGTCCCTTCCCTGCTGGCTCTCTCTCTCTCAAAATAAATAAATAAACATTTTTTAAAGTAAGTAAATTTTAACCAAAAAAAATCTTATTTCATGTAAATCAAAGTATATCTACCTTTTACATTTAAGAGGTAAACAAGGCTACTCCTTTGATAACTTTCCCTAAAAACAAATATCCATTGTTTTTACTTTGTAGAAACCGCCAAACCACCGTTTCTTTAGTATATTTATATTTGAAAAAAAAATAGATATACTTTTCTATACCGCACTTACTTAAAATTATGCCCACGGCATACCAATTAACCAATAAAAGTAAAAACTATGACATATTAATAGGGAAGGAGTTTATTAAGCAAGGGAATTGCAGTCTAAATAGCTTCACAGCAGGGGCGCCTGGATGGCTCAGTCGGTGAAGCATGCAACTCTTGATCTCAGGGTTGTGAGTTCGAGCCCCATGTTGGGTGTAGAGATTACTTAAAAAGAATAAAATCTTTAAATTTTTTTAATGTTTATTTATTTTGACACAGAGAGAGAGACAGACAGACAGACAGAGCATGAGAGGGGGAGGGGCAAAGAGAGAGGGAGACACGGAATCCGAAGCATGCTCCAGGCTCTGAGCTGTCACACACAGCCCAACACGGGGCTCAAACTCACAGACTGCAAGATCATGACCTGAGCCGAAGTCGGATGCTCAACCGACTGAGCCACCCAGGCACCACAAGAATAAAATCTGAAAAAATGAATAAATAAATAGTCTCACAGCAGTCTAAACAAATATTTTAAAGTTTTTTTTTAATAGGCTTGCCTTCAAAATTCAAAAATTGTGGGGTTTCTTTACAGTTTAAATATTCAACTATGTTTATTACTGAAACTATGATTCAAAAATGATGCACTCTCCTAGTACTGAAAATCAAAGCAACTAGACTACTTCTACACTGTTGTAAAAATACTTCTTACATTAATGGAACTTAAAAAAAAATCATGAGACTACCACCAACGAGAGAAGTTTCTGCCTCCAAGACAGTTATGATATAAAATAGATTATAGTTTGTATCTACTGCTCTTTTTTTAAGTAAGAATAGCTTTCCTAATAATTGGGACCAAAGTTAAAAAAAAAAAAAATCCATGACAATCAGTTGTGAGTCTTTAAAACCATTTTCTAAGCTCTTTGTCAAACTCTGACTACCCTGCACCTAAAAACTTTAAAAAAACAAAAAAACAGAGCCCAAATTAAGGTGTTTTGAAGTTTTGCTTTTTTTTTTAATTAAAAAAAAATTTTTTTTTTAATGTTGGTTCCTTTCGAGAGAGCGAGCATGAGCGGGATAGGAGCAGAGAGAGAGGGAGACACAGAATCTGAATGAAACAGGCTCCAGGCTCTGAGCTTTGAGTACAGAGCCCGACATGGGGCTCGAACCCATGCAAGATCATGACTTGAGCCATAGTCAGACGCTTAACCAATTGAGCCACCCAGGTGCCCCTTTAATTTTTTTCTTCTAACGTTTATTTGTTTTTGAGAGACAGAGAGAGACAGAGCCTGAGTGGGTAAAGGACAGAGAGAGAGGGAGATACAGCATCTGAATGAAGCAGGCTCCAGGCTCTGAGCTGACAGCACAGAGTCCAACGCGGGGCTCAGAACTTGTGAACTGTGAGATCACGACCCGAGCCAAAGTGGAACACCTAACCAACTGAGCAACCCAGGTGCCCTAATACATAATATTTAATAAATATTTGTTAAATTGATGAACTGAAGAATCATTTTAAAAAATCACCATGACTAATAATGAAACACCTTAACAGTACTATCAACTTGGATATAAAAATAAATCAAAAAGAAGCCCCCTCTTCCTAGATGTTCAGTTCTAGGAAGAGATTCCATTATGTCCCTAATGGTGGTGTTGCCAAATCCTTTGAAGTAGAAAAATTAACCTTGTTTCTAATTTTTATATATAAACACTAACTTACTTTAATGACAATAGTACCCTTATCTTAAGTAAGCACTAATATCTCAAAACAAATACTGCTTTTCAAAGATTTCTTTTGATTATTTGTTGCATTTGGGATTAGTTTTCCACTGAGAAGTTGTAGCATGGATAAAATGGGCAATGCAGTAATCAAAGATCAGGATTGAAATAAAAACTCCTACAAAACTATAATATAGTTGAAATAGCCCTCTTCTCCACAGCAATCCATCCCTTCCCTTCCCTCAGCTCTCAAACGGAAGAGGTCGAAGAGGCTATAAACAAGGTACAGTATAAAAGGTTAGAACTGGGAATGATGAAGGGCATTCAGAGTGAGGAGTTATGAGTAATTAAGTAATGGAGTTCAGCAGTGATTATCAAGAGCTGCTAATACCACAGAGAACCAAACATTAAGTGCCTCCTAATGCAAGTACTCAACATCACCTATAAAATATTTTCCCCCCTCAAAGAAAAAGGAGAGACTATACATTATAGAAACTGAATCTGATCAAGCCTCTAAACCTAAAGCCAAATAACAAGAAACCAAAGGGACAGAGGAATTTTAATACCTCTGTTTAATACCACCATCGGAATATAACTGGCAAATTCAAACTGGGAAAATTTTCTTCAACAAATAATTTGCCAGGGGAAAAAAACAAAGTGGGGGACCTTTAAATTACAAAACATTACAGACCTTATTTGACTCAATCTGAGTTAAGTATAAAAATACATTTATGAGACAACAGAGAAATCTGAATACTAAATATTATATGAGAGTAAAGAATTATTGCTAATTATTCTCAGTGTGGGAATAGTTGTTTGGGTTTTTTCCTTAAGAGTGAAGTTGATGGGGCACCTGGGTGGCTCAGTCGGTTGAGCGGCTGACTTCGGCTCAGGTCATGATCTCGCGGTCCGTGAGTTCGACACACTGTCAGCTGTGCTGACAGCTCAGAGCCTGGAGCCTGTTTCAGATTCTGTGTCTCCCTCTCTCTGACCCTCCCCCGTTCATGCTCTGTCTCTCTCTGTCTCAAAAATAAATAAACGTTAAAAAAATTTTTTTTTAAATAAAAATAAAAAAAAAAGTGAAGTTGACTAAGAAACTGCAGTGCTAAAAGATTGGAGTACTGAAAAGGAATGTTAAAAATGAATGCAGTTGAATGGATTTGGCCTATCCAAACTGAAATATAAATTGAGAGATTGCAACCACGGGAAGAGAGCAACTTTGCTTGCTTGCCAGCCAACCTTTTCTCCACTGATATAAGCTCTATAAATAGGCCAAGAGTGATAATGGCTGCTCAAATCACTTCATGTTACAGATACTACCACTACTGACATGCATCTGGCCCAGCCCCAGGCTGTGAATAAACCAGCATCGAGAGCCAAGGAAGTTACCAAATGCAGAGAATGCACCATGGCTAATGAGAGACCCTCTACTCAAAAGCAACATTGGTGTAAATTAAGGATAAAGAACAGGTTCTAGATTTTCTCCAAGATTTCTGCTCTGGCCATTTCTATCTCCCTCAGAATACAGAACACATAAAGATGGGTCACCACATGGCGGGATCTGAGGTCCCCAAGATAAATGATACCAAAAACTTACCAGAGCAAATCATTTAGGGGACTGCAATGGAGTAAAATAATAGGAAACCCTTGATGATAAAGTGTTGATGTAAGAATAAACTATGCTTCTATGTTAGATTAAAACGAAGGCAGCCAGGGGTGCTGGAGTGGCTCAGTTGGTTAAGCATCTGACTCTTGGTCTTGGCTTGGGTCATGATCTCACGGTGGTGGGTTTGAGCCAGCGCCCCCCCACCCCCCACGGGGTCCAGCTCTGCCCTGACAGCACAGAGTCTGCTTGGGATTCTGTCTCCCTCTCTCTCTGCCTCTCTCTCCTACTTGCTCTCTATCTCTCTCTCAAAGATAAATAAAAATAAACTTAAAATTTTTTTTAAACTAAGGCAGACAGGATACTGCTTAAAATCTTAACCACATGAGGTTTTTGTTCTTAACACAGAAAGGAAAACAGTTCTGTTTTCCCAGAGTTTTAGTCCACACCCAACTTCCCTATCCCCAACAATACCTTTCTCTAATTATAAGGCATCTAGCAAAATGCTGACTCAGAACATCGTAAGAGTTATTTTTTTTAACGAGACAACTCAATAAAAAATAACTTCTAAACACTTTGGTCCATATCTTGTTTCCCTAATGTTTGCCATGCTAATGAAAACTTAAATTTTTTAATTTTTTTTTTAGCTTATTTATTTTGAGAGAGAGAGAGAGGGTACAGGCAGGGAAGGGCTAGAGAGAGAGGGAGAGAGAGAGAATCCCAAGCAGGCTCTGCACTGACAGCGCAGAGCCCGATGTGGGGCTCAAACTCAGGAACCATGAGATGGTGACCTGAGCCAAAACCAAGTGTCGGATGCTTAACCGACTGAGCCCCCAGGTGCCCCGAAAACTTAATATTCTAAATTACTTAAGCACAACCCTAATTTATCCACATTCTTGGATATGACTGCTATAAGTTTCAACAGATTTAATTTTGGTAATCTTTGAACAAATGACCAGAACTTACTAATACTTGGACTTGAAATCCAGGCAGAGGAAAAAGTATTTTGTAAACAAACTGGCAGTACAAAAAAGAACACTCAAGTCCACATTTTCTTCTACACTTAGAGACCCATTTAAGAAAAATGTCATTGGGGCGCCTGGGTGGCGCAGTCGGTTAAGCGTCCGACTTCAGCCAGGTCACGATCTCGCGGTCCGGGAGTTCGAGCCCCGCGTCGGGCTCTGGGCTGATGGCTCAGAGGCTGGAGCCTGTTTCCGATTCTGTGTCTCCCTCTCTCTCTGCCCCTCCCCCGTTCATGCTCTGTCTCTCTCTGTCCCAAAAATAAATAAACGTTGAAAAAAAAAAATTAAAAAAAAAAAAAAAAGAAAAATGTCATTTAAAAACAAAAACAAAAGAGAGGCACCTAGGTGGCTCAGGGGGTTGACCATCAGATTCTTGGTTTTGGCTCAGGTCATGATCTCATAGTTTGAATTGGAGCCCCGCATCGGGCTCCACGCTGGCAGTGCAGAGCCTGCTTGGGATTCACTCTACTCCCTCTGCCCCTTCCCCACCTGTGCACACACTCTCTCTCAGACAAATAAACTTTAAAAAATAAATCAGTAAAACAAATTGATTTTATAAAGGAAAAGACTAATTCCACACTATAATTATTTTGTTTTACAGTACCGTTTTCTCCTATAGCCCACTATTCTTCACGTTAAAAAAAACTTTTTTTTAATGTTTGTTTCTTTTTAAGAGAAAGACAACACAAGCAGGGGACAGACAGAGAGGGAAACACAGAATCTGAAGCAGGTTCCAGGCTCTGAGCTGTCAGCACAGAGCCCAACACGGGGCTTGAACCATGAGATCATGACCTGAGCCGAAGTAGGACGCTCAGCCAACTGAGCCACCCAGGCATCCCAAAACTTTACTGTTTTTTTTTAAATGTTTTTATTCAATTTTTGACAGAAAAAAGTGGATGAGAGGCAGAGAGGGAGACAGAGGATCCAAAGCGGGCTCTGTGCTGACAGTAGAGAGCCTAATGCAGATCCCACGAACCTCAAAATGATGACCTGAGCCGAAGTCAGATGTTTAACCAACTAAGCCACCAGGCACCCAACTTTTCTTCACATTTTAGAGCAGGAAAGAAACTCAGAAGTCATCTGGTTCACTAGATTTGAGTACCTTAGGCAGAAATGGTTTCTTTCATCTTTCCACCCATTCCCACCTGTCACCTACTCAGTAAATGGGATTTTAATTTAATCAGGTATAAACAACCCCACATACACATACACGTAAGTCAATTCTGTGGTTGGTTTCTACTTTTAATTAATCTTCAGTTAACTAGAAAATACTCATCTAGGTAGTTTTTAAATTGAATAAATTCAAACTAGTAAGTTAGGGTTTATACCATGTATCTTTTTGCTATTAAATTACAGAGGCTGAAATCCTTGTTTTGAATAGGGACATGAAAGAGAACAAAATCAAAACTGACAATGAGCGCCATAAAGCCACAAAACCTAAAAAAGACACTCATCAAATGTGAGTCACATTGGTTATTTTATGGTATTTTTAAACCACGTCTACTATTATCATCTGCTAACATTATGAAAAATATGTATAATATATATAACACACATTTCCTCCCTTAGTTCAGAAATATAGAAGGAATATGAAATACTTCTTAGTTTCACCCTGCTCCTTCCTTTCACCACAAGGACCTGTAGGCTGAGTGTGAAAACTGACTGAACATCAATCCCACTTGTGCTGAGAAGTGCCCACACAGAAGCAGAAAACTGTTTATTTCCCCTAAGTTCAATCATGAGCCCTGAAAGAGTAAGGAATATAGGTACAATTAAAGATAAATGCTGAAAGATTTAGAAAAGTTTCAAAACAACAGTCAAATTTAAATTTAAGACTAGAATTTAAAAACTAAAGAAAAATAACTATCAAATTACTTCAGTCTGACAAATAACAATCAACCCAAAATAAAGAAAACCAGCAACATTTCTACTCATTGAATGTAAGGATGAAGAAAATCTTTTAAAAGGAATGCCTACTGCATCCTTCATATTCCACCTGAACCTTTTTTCCCTAAAAGAAGAAAATAATTTATTAGCAGACTAAGGTACCTTCACAACATAGCCCTCTGTAAATTGAAGGCACTGGTCACACTTAACCAGTCAAGATTATTGATACTCATGACTTTTGCATAGGCTGTTACCTAGCCTAGAACGCCCACCTGGAAACCCATCCCAACTCCGGTTTAAATAAATTTTTTTAATGTTTGTTTTATTTTTGAGGGGCAGTGGGGGTGGGGGGGAGAAGGGAGAAAGAGAAGGTGGGGAGGGGGGAAAGGGGTAGAGAGAAGACAGAAACACAGAATCCAAAGCAGGCTCCAGACTCAGTTGTCAGCACCAGAGCCTGACGCAGGGCTCAAACCCATGAGTTGTGAGATCATGACCTGAGCCAAAGTCAGACCTACTGAGCCACCCAGGTGCCCCACAAATGCCGGTTTAAATGGTTAAGTTCCTTTAGCATCAGGACCTGGTCAATCCTATTCACCAAGCATAGCTCTAGCAACTAGAGCACTACTGGCACAAAGCAATCAATAAATAAGTGTCCTGTTTGTCCTGTTTTCTCAATAGCTCTTCCCCCTTTCTACAGTCAGCTTTTTACTCATTTATTACTGCCTATTTCATTTTTACTACAGCTATCCAAGAAAATTTATTTGACCCCAGATTCTTTCTTAAAATAATACAGAATACCAAAATCAGTAGGGTTCAAAAGAAAACACATTAATGGCACGTTTTTAGGAACGCCTGGTTGATTCAATCACTACAGCATATGACTCCTGATCTTGGGGTCATGAGTTCAAGCCCCACGTTTGGTGCAGAGTTTACTTTAAAAAAAAAAAGTAAAAATTTAAAAAGTAGCATTTTTAAAAATATTTATTTATTTTTGAGAGAAAAACAGACACAGAGCACACAAGCGGAGGAAGGGCAGAAAGAGAGGGCAAGACAAAGAACCTGAAGCAGGCTCCAGGCCGTCAGCACAGAAACTTATGTGAAGACAAACACACGGGCCGTGAGATCATACTCTTACCAAAGTCAGATGATCAACTGACTGAGCCACCCAGGCACCCCAAAAGTAGCATATTTATTTTACAGGTTCTCTCAAGTACTGTCAATTATAAGCATGTAAACATGAACATACATGTGTTTTCACATCCCTAGTTACATGCAGGAAAATCAGAAAGGTCTAAGATGGTTTGTCAAAATTACAAACGTAGGGTTTGGGTGTCTAGTACATACCAGTTCCAAACTTTAAAAAGAAACAAAACAAAACAAAAAACATTCTAATTGCCCATACATCAAATTTATTCATGCACATGTCAGAACAAAACTGTAAAACTGAATATCCCAGCAAAACAATTCTTTGAATGAGTTTACAAGTTACATAAAAGTTACTAGTCATATAGTAAGGAGCCTTAAAGTACCAATGTCACTATCAAATAAAATCTTTGAAGGACATACAGTGAACACTCAGTTCCAACAGAATCTAAAGCTGAATTTATCCTTAATATACAGATCTGGGATTAATCATGAAAAGTATAAAACAAAGAGCCTTATGGCACTCATTCATAAATGCATTTAAGAGTAATATACACTAAATTAGTGAGGAATTTAACAACTACACTGTGAACGTAATATGAAGCTAGCAATGGGGAAAGTTTCCAGCTCCAAAATCCAGGCCACTCATTTTCCACAAAAAAATGTCAGAAAAAATTGTTTCATTAAGAAACCATTTAGCTGATGCTTCAGGTATAATTACCTTGCAGCTTCTCTCTGCTTTTCATGTTGTCTACACCTGTATTGAAGTTTACATCTACATGTTAACATTATGAAAAAATGTATGGCTTGAAGTTTCAAAAGTATGGGGCGCCTGGGTGGCTCAGCCAGTTGAGCATCCGACTTCCACTCAGGTCATGATCTCACCGCTCATGAGTTCCAGCCCTGCATTGGCTCTGTGCTAACAGCTGAGAGCCTGGAGCCTGCTTCAGATTCTGTCTCCCTCTCTCTCTCTCTCTCTGTCCCTTCCCTGCTCATACTCTGTCTCTCTCTCAAAAATAAACAAACATTAAAAAAAAGTACAGTCATACTGAAAAGCGTTCTGATTTAAAAATGGCTAAAGGGGTGCCTGGGTGGCTCAGCTGGTTAAGCATTCGACTTCGGCTCAGGTCATGATCTAACAATTCATAAGTTTGAGCCCAGCATTAGGCTCTGTGCTGACAGCTCAGAGCCTGGAGCCTGCTTCAGATTCTGTGTCTCCCTCTCTCTCTGCCCCTTCCCCCCAGTTGTGCTCTTGCGCATGCTATGTCTCTGTCTCTCTCCCAAAAATAAATAAAAACATTTTAAAAATTTACCAAAAAATGGCTAAAAATATTATTTCTCAATGGAACTGCGTGAAATTTCATTGAGATCCTTTTCAAAGTAGCATAGGTCACTGCAGTAAATTCCATTTTAGTTTCCTGAACTAACTTCTATTAAAAATTTAACTCGGTTTTATATTTCCTAAGCACCTACTGTGCATAAAGCACTAAATGAGGCATCATATTTGCCAGATTAGACAACTAAAATATTACACTTCGTAGTAATTAGACGACCAAAATATCACACTTCCTACTAACAAACGGTTAGCGTTATGACTCCTCGGGACATCAGGTAATAACTATCAATTGTAGGCCTCTAAAAATGCTTGTTAAACCAAAAGGCAATGCTCTTGCTGGAGGATTCCAGATTGCCTAGATCAGCAAAACTACATTAGAAAGTTAATAGCCTCCATCCTTAAAATATCCCTGGAGAAGAAAGGGAGTGATTCAAACTGTTAGCATGTGCCCAACTACACTACACAATAATAGGCTAGGCAAAACTGCCAGATGTATTTGTAATTAAGAGGTCCAACCTTGACAAAGCATCACCAGTGGGATTTTCATCCTACTGGCTGGAAGGATTCAGAAAGCAAAGCTCAGTCAAGAAGTGAAAAGCACATCTAAGCATAAACTGCTCGGGCGGTTCAAGCTAGAACAAGTACCCACAGACGTTCATTCCTTCAACCTGAGAGACTCTATTCTGACACAGCAGAGAGGACGATTTAAATGGGAAAATAAGGAGCACCTGCGTGGCTCAGTCCCTTAAGCGTGGGCTCCTGATTTTCGCTCAGGTCATGATCTCAAGCCCTCCATGGGGCTCTGCGCTGACAGCGGGAAGCCTACTTGGGATCCTCTCTCCCCTTCTCTCTCTCTCAGAATAAGTAAAATAAAATTAAAGGAAAGTAAATTAATGAGAGAATGCATAGCCTGCTGTTCTCGTGGGGGCTGCTGCCCCAACAATAAACTGAGGTCGGTGCTATAAGAAATTAATTACAAAGTAGGAAGCGCTACTGCGGAGAAGTGAAAATTCTCTGGGAAGAGCCAGAGAAGACAATGATCTTTGACTTGGGATCCGTCAGTTTAACATTTGCGCCGATTTTCCAAAGAAAGTTGACAAACTCTCCACCAGACGTCAATTCTGGAGGCTGACACATCCCTCCATCGACTGGAGGCGTCTGCCGACCCAAGGTAGTGGAAGCGCCGAGAGGCAGGCGGCGCCAGCCAAAGGAAGCTTTTTCTCCCTCTCCTAGGCCGCGGCAGCCGCGGCGCTGGGGCGGCTGCCTGGGCTCCCGGGAGCAGGGGCAGGTGTCGGCGCCAGATCCCCGCTCGCGGAGCTGGCAGAGTTGGCAGAGCTGCCGCCGCCGCTTCCCCGGCGGGCCGGGACGCAGGAAAGTTGCGTGAAGACAACTCCAGGCCGAAAAGCGGCTCCCCCGCGCAGCCCGCCGGCTGCGGCATCTCCAGCCTCCTCTCAGCCCCCGGGGACAGGGACCCGCGGCCCGCGGAACAGGAGAGGGAGCTCCGCCCGCCAGCTGGGCTAAGCCGGGAGGACCCGAGGGTCACTGCCGGGCGGGCGAGCGGGCGAACAAGGCGTCGGGCGACTCCGCTCCTCTCGGGAGCCCCCACCCGGGCCGCGCCTCCCGCCAAGTCCGGGCGCGAACACTAGGCGCCCGCCGGCCGGGCCCGTCACGACCCCGGCGCCCTGGCGCCGCAGATCCCACACCCGCGGCCCGAACCCCTCCGACTCAACCCGACCCCTCCCCGGGACGCAGCCCGGTCCCACGGCTCGACCCGCTGCCGGGCCGCGGCCCTGCGCACCTTCCCGCCTCACCTGCGCTCCGCGGCAGCTCTGCACCTCCTCGCCCGCTCCGCGCGCCCCGTCGGGGCACGCACCGACCCCCCGGCCGGGACTCCCCCGGCCGCGGTGACTCGGGACGCGACGTCCACCGCCGCCTTCTCCTCCTCAGCACAAGCCCCGGCGGCGAGCAGAGGGTCGCAGTCAAAGCCCCGCCGGGGCTAAGGCGAATCTCGCCACCTCCACAGCCTCCACCACCAAGTCCCTTCACTCGTCCGCGCCGCCCGGAGAAAATGTCACCAGAGGCCGTTCCGCTCGGCGCCTCACTTCCGCCCGGAACCACAGAGGCCGCGCCGGTCGGCTAGAGCGGCCGCTGCGGCGGCGGCCTCCAGGGACTGGCTCGGAAAGCCGAGGGAAAGCCAGACAGCGCCATCTAGCGGACAGGAAAACGCAATCCTCCAGCTGCAGAGCGCCCAGCGTGCGGAAACCAGCTTCCCCGGCTCCTTTCCCGCGCTCCATCCATCTGATGAGGCAGCTCCCTTCCGGAAATGTCCTTCCCAGAGGGTCGGAAATCAGCCAATGCAAGTCAAGGATAATGCCCTAAAAGAAGGACAGTGCTCCCTTTTCAGTGCACTTCTCACTATTCACCCCTTCTGAAGCCTTCCCTCAGGGAGCTCCTAGTGTCTGAATCCTTGAGTGACTCTTCACCGCTCCTTTCGTGGCAGCAAAGTTCCCTGGCCCCCACAAACTGATTTTCTCTAAGTTGGCTACAGCAATTTGAGAATCAAGGCGGGGGGGGGGGGGGGGGGGGCAGGCGGACAGGAATGAAAAGGAAAGCCGGTAAGAGCAAATAAAAAGGGCCAGCCTGATGTCTGAGCCTGGACTCCCTTGCGTGCTTTTGGCTTCTGTAATCTTGCTTGCCTCTTCCTTCCTTGCCTGCTCCAGCCAGCAACCAGGAACCAGAAGCTTGACTGTACTAGTCCTGCCGAACCCAGAAGCACACATGTATAAAGGATCAATAAAACCCAAGCTGGGTGCTCAGCCTTTGGAGGTGATTCTGCTGGGCCAGCACTGGTGCAAAATAAAGTATTTTCTGATTTCTCAAGTGCATGTCGCTTGTGTCTTCCTGAACGCCTAGTATTTCCTGTAACATTTTCTCCCCACTTTTTTGCAGATAGTGACAGCTTGGCTGGTGAAAATTCGGCTGTGCTCTTCTCTTGCAGTAGCATCAACATCCCATTGGAGTTTTCTGGTCAGGAACCCTACAACCCTGGCATATAGACCGCCACCTGCTGGTGAAACCGGATCAGCCAGGGAGACCCTGCTCTCCCCTATGGGCGGCAGACGCCCCAAATTCCACCTCTTCAGAGTCACTGCTCTCATTTGCACTTCAGCGTGGGAGGGGTGATGCATCTGTGCATTCTATGAGTTTTTGAGACCTTTTCTTGACGTCTGTAATTGAAAGAAATGTGCTATACGTGGAACCTGGAGGAAAGGTGAAGTGGGTGCTGGCTACCTGGCTGGTATAGGGCTTAGAAGGAGAGAGAAGAGGTACTGAGAACAAACTTTATAACTCAAGATCTAGCCAAGGACTGCACTCCCAAAGGCAGGGTTCTGAAAAATGAATAAGTAAGAGCTTAAGGAGAACATGTAAAAGGTCTTTACTTTTTCAGGAACCAAGCTGGAAGCTGTGGTGACCACTACCCAAGAGGAGATTATGAAAATCACAGCGCTAGCCCCACATTCCCCTTAACATCAGTGTCCCCATCAGATCAGGTGCTTCAGCTGCCCCAGTTCACTCATGTATGTTGACTGCGCACAAGCATGAGAATTTTCCATCCACGGCTAAACTAATAAATTGATAATCATTTTATATTAATAGCTAACTTTTTTTTAATACCCGCTATGTGCCAGGCACTGTGCAGAGTGTGTGTGTGTGTGTGTGTGTGTGTGTGTGTGCACCGTGAGTTTAAATGGATTCAGTCATTTAATCCTCACAACAACCCTAGGAGTTTGGTACTACTACCAACCCCAGGTGACAAAAAGGGGAAGTGAGGCACAGAACAGCAAGGTCACACATCAGTACTGGACTCCAACACAAACAATCCAAGTCCAGAGCTTGCTTTCTCAACCACTACCACCAGCTATCTCTTTGAGACTGAGAACATACTGTGTGCCAGATACACATCTTGTCTATGTATGATATTTCACTTATTCATGCATTCGTTTATTCATTGATTTCCCTGCTACCTTAGTCCCCAAAGAACTTGAGAAGTTGGGGGTAGTGATAAGAGCCCAAGCTCTTTCAGAAGAAGAGGAGAAAATTTAATTACCAAGATCACAGCTGTCAGTCTTGAAGTGAAAGTGTAAATGTGGACTAATACTGTCTAGTTTTTCTTTGACAATCTTTTTTTTATGTTTATTTACTTATTTTGAGAATGGGGAAGGGGCATAGAGGGAGAGAGAAAGAATCCCAAGCAGGCTCCATGTTGTCAGCACAGAGCTGACAATCCCATAAACCATGAGATCATGACCTGAACTGGAAAATCAAGAGTCAGAGGCTTAACTGACTGAGCTACCCAGGCAGCACCATGGTTTTTCTTTGACATTCTTATCAGTGCTGTAGATACTGAAATGTCTCCCAGAATCTCATGTGCGTGCCATGCTCAGCTCTGCAAGCTCCTGAAATCCCATCTCCATAAAACCAGTCCAGTCCAGCCACCATCCATATCACTAGCAACTCTCTCCATCCCATTGTCTCTACAGAAATTTGTCAAGAAACCTCTGTTCACAGACCCTGTCCTACAAACACGTCCATCCCTTAGCCTACCTGCAATGTTATTACTGAATCATAGCAATGGTTCTCTCAACTTCTGTCGTAAGCCTTGGAGGCCAGGGCCAGGCTTGTCTGAATCACTCCTCAGCATTATTGTTGCACCTGATGCATCACCTGCACTGGGGCTGGGCCTGCAGCAGGTTCCTGTTAGAAATGGCCTCGGGGCACCTGGGTGGCTCAGTTGGTTGAGTGTCTGACCTCAGCTCAAGGTCATGATCTCATGGTTTGTCGGTTCAAGCCTGGCATTGGGCTCTGTGCTGACAGCTTGGAGCCTACTTCAGATTCCATGTCTCCCTCTCTCTCTGCCCCTCCAACGCTTGTACTCTGTCTCTCAAAAATGAATACACGTTAAAAAAAAATTTTAGGGGCGCCTGGGTGGCTCAGTCGGTTAAGCGTCTGACTTCAGCTCAGGTCATGATCTCGTGGTCAGTGAGTTCGAATCCTGCATTGGGCTCTGTGCTGCCAATTCAGAGCCTGGAGCCTGCTTCAGATTCTGTGTCTCCTTCTCTCTCTGCTCCTCCCCCGCTCATGCTCTGTCTGTCTCTGTCTCTCAAAAATGAATAAATGTTAAACAAATGGTGGCCTGAATAGTAACATCAAAGTGTGGCTGGCCTTGCTTGGACTATATTCTGTTCCCTCCCGACCAAGCACATTACTTCTGCTGTTTTCCCCTGCAAGGTGGATGTTATTATTAGAACCACTCTCTAGATGATGAAAATGGGAGATCTGAGAGACAGAACTCTCATCTCTGGTGTCTGGGCTGCCCCTACTCTTCTCAGATTGCTAAGAGCTGGGCTACCCCCCTCCCAGTGTAACCACCCACCCATCTGCCCTCCACCCCCAGCATAACCAGCATTCACTCCAATCTCCCAGCACCTGCTATACAGGGAAGTGCTGAACCTCTGCACTTGGTGGCCACATAACCTCAAACAAGCCACCACTTCCAGAGTTAACACTACCTGCTTTGCCTTGGAGCATTATTTCACAGAATTAAATTACGTCCTCCACGTGGAAGGCCATCTAGAACATTCTAAGGATTCCAAGTGGCAAAAGGTCACATGGTCATCAGCACCAGGGGCTCTGGAGTCTGGCAGGTCTGAATTTGGATACAGGTCTGCCTCCCTCTAGCTGTGACCTCTGGGCAGTTGAGCAATCCTGTCAAGCATAAACATCCTCACCTGCTCAACACGGAGGACTCCTGATACTACGTTGTAGGCTCTCCTGGGGGTTAAGTGAAGTGACTGGTGTGTGTAAAGTTATCAGCATAATTCATGGCTCAGAGAGAACACTCCGTAAAGGGGGTCCTTGTTCTGATGGCAACAGTCCAGGCCAGCACCTCACTGGTTAGTACAGGCATAGACTCGCACTGATTTACAATGATGTTGCCACCTCAACTGCCAAGTCTGCATGGAACCAGAATGGAACAGGGCAGAAGATGTCATGCAAGTGGAGCCATCTGCAGCTAAGAGTGGCTGGGAGGGGACACCTCCTTCAGCTCCCTTGTTCGCTGGGGTGGCTGAGCGAGGCTCCTCTGTCTCGGGCTCCCCGTCCTTCTTTCCAATCAGGCGACCCCCTTGATATCCCTTCTATATGGAAAATCTGTAACTTAAATTGTTGTAAACGTTTATTCATTTTTTTGAGACCGAGACAGAGAGAGAAACAGAGCACAGGTCGGGGAGGGGCAGAGAGAGGGAGACACAGAATCCGAAGCAGGCTCCAGGCTCCAAGCTGTCAGCACAGAGCCCGACGTGGGGCTCGAACCCACAGACCGTGAGATCATGACCTGAGCTGAAGTCGAATGCTTAACCGACTGAGCCACCCAAGCGCCCCAGGAAAGTCTATAACTTGTATTAAAACATGAAAATAAATGCAAAAGATAGTTTAAATTTTTTCAACAAATGTGTGTTGCCCTCTCATTTTTTTCCTGTAAGGACTAGCTCTGAATGACACAGCACCCGACCTTGCGGGGCCTCCAGGCTGAAAGCTGCAATCTTCTACTCCACTGCCCATCACAGGAGCAGCTTGTTCCCTCTGTAACATCTGCCCTCCCAGGTGCCTGTGGTGCATGCTCCTCTTCCTCACCCATCTGAGTCACCGGAGAGCACGGGGCCCTGCTCTGGGAGAGACACTCGTTCGTGGGTGTGAATGGAGGAAGTCCATCTGAGGATCTGCCTAGGGAGATACAGAAACCGGAAAGGATGTCCAGACAAGGAAGTGGTGCGAGAGGCTGGGAGGAGGCAGGCAACGAGTCGAGTCGAGGGCAACGAGAGATGCCTGAGGGAAACTGGAGCCCGCCCCACCTCTGTTACAAAGGAGGAGAGTCAGCGCTGAGAGCAAAGCCCATTGCCTCTCTTTCTCCAAGCCCCCTTGGGTGTCCAGCACAGAGCCTGGCAGACAGGACAATCCAATAAATATATGTGACGGGAGAAAAGAGTATGCAGAGAAGCTGACCTTGGGGAAAAAGGGGCAAGAGGTGAAAAAGTCCCTGGGATGTTTGGAGGACAACAACCCCAGGGCCAGACTGCCTGTGGCTGCACAGCAGAGGGGCGAGGAGAGGGAAGGCCTGAAGGGAGGTGGGGGGCTGGATGTGAGCTTAAGGAGTCTGGGCCTGCTGGGCTGAGTTCCTTAAGCGCCAGTAGGAAAGCAGGATGTGACATCTCCACCTCTACTGAGTGTTATGAGCAGGACCACAGACAGCAGATCCTCTCTGCCCACAAACAACATGGCAAGGCATTGACCCCACGCTGATCACACTGGGGGGCAGGTAGAGCTTTGGGACGGGAAAGGCTAAATCTGGTTACTGTTGAAGGAGAGGGGAGGAAAGCATTAGGAAAGAAGGGAAGGGCCTGAAGCCCTAGGGACCTTCCTTGGGCAGGCGGGGGAGGGGCGTGCAGCTAAGGGAGTTCCAAAGATACACCGTGATTTGAAAAAAAAAAAACTCAAGGACTTCAGAACAACTGAAACACCAGCCTGATGGAGAAGGTCCCCTGTCCCCCACCTTCCCCTCTCCAGCTCTGAAAACTATGGTATTTAAGTAAGAGCAACATCAGGGGATCTGTGGCCTAATTAAAACTATAAGGTCTTTGTCCTCAGTTCCTGGCACCGAGCTCCTAAAAGCCTTGGAATTTCCTAAGTGATAAGAGTGCCTTTTGTCATTTTAAGAAAGCCCTTTCAGACACTTCAGAGTTTGTGCTAATGAGGGGAGTCTTGGTGGGCCCGCAGGTAGCTTCAGATTGGGGGCTGGTTGCCAGAGTGTGACCTCTGGAGGAGAAGGTTAGAATTTTCAGCCCCACCCCCATCCCAGGAAGGGGAGAAAGGCTGGAGATTGAGTTCAGTCACGAATGGCCACTCATTTAATTAGTTGTGCCTACATCCTGAAACTACAATAAAAACCCTAAACAACGGCATTCGCAGAGCCCCCATGCTGGCGGAGCACATTGAGACGCTGAGAGAGTGGCGCTCTGGGGGAGGGTACGGAAACTCTGCCCCAGCCCCCAGCCCCCCTTCCACCATGATTCTTTTCCATTTGGCTCTTCCCGAGTTGTATCCTTTATAGAAAGCCAGTAATCATAAGTAAAGTACTCTCCTGAGTTCTGAGACTTTCTAGCGAATTACCGAACTTATGGGAGAGTCATGGGGACCCCCAAATCTGTAGTCTGCCTGGCATAAGTGTGGGTAGCCTGGGGACTTTTCTTGTGCTGGCATCCGAAGTGGGGGCCCTCTTGTGGGGTCTAGGCTAACTCTGGGTAATTAGTGTCAGAATTGAACTGAATTGTTGAACACCTAACTGGTGTCAGAGAATTGGCGTCAGGAAAAAACCACTCGGGATCCTAAAAACTTGGACTGAAAATTAATATACTTGGTTGTATTTTTTTTTTAGTTTATTTAGTTATTTATTGAGAAAAGAGAGAGAGAGAGAGAGAGGATCCCAAGCAGGCCCCGTGCTGTCAGCACTAAGCCCTACATGGGGCTAACTATGAGATCATGACCTGAGTTGAAATCAAGGGTCAGAGGCTTAGCCTACTGAGTGACCCAGGTGTCCCTTAATATATGTTTTAAATAAACAAGTTATTTTTAGCAAGACCAATCCTACCAAATCTCTCTTCGGACTCCTCACCTCCCTTCCCTGTGGTGTCTCTACTTTTTCACCGGTGGCCAATGCTGCCAGCACCCAAGACCCCAGGAGGTGGAGTAGTTGGATGCTTTGCCTTTCCCGGTGGTACTGAAACATAAAGGAGTGACTTTGAGGAGGAATTAATCTTTCATGGTGATATTTCAGGTACCAAATCCTGTGGGGAGATGGTCCCAACATTCCTCAATGGCACCTATTTTTTTTAAGTTTGTTTGTTTGTTTATTAATTAATTAATTTACTTATTGAGAGAGAGAGAGAGAGAGAGAGAGAGGGAGAGAATGAACCAGGGAGGGCAGAGAGAGGGAGAAAGAGGATCAGAAGAGGGCTCTGTATTGACAGCAGACAGCCCGATACGGGACTCGAACTCACGAACCCCGAGATCATGACCTGAGCCAAAGCCGGACCCGTAACCGACTGAGCCACCCAGGCCCCCCCCCCTCACTGGCACCCCTTAAGCGGTCATCTACTCCACGTGTGTCTTAGGAGCGCCCAAAGAAGTATGCGTGCATGCCCTTCAATTTTATTTAAAAAACATCTATTGCAAGCCCGGCCACTAAAAGCAAGGCACACAGTGTTAGGCCCTTCACATGTGGTATTTCATTTATCCTCACCACAGTCAGCAAGGGCAGGTAGGTTTTACAGAAGGAGACTGAGGCTCAGAGAAGACAATGCACCTGACCAAGGTTACATGAGCTGAAGGGGCAGAGCCTGGATTCCTGGAAAAGAACAGCCCATACCTCCTTCCAGAACACTGGTGTCTGTCTAGTAATAGGGCTCATTCTAGAAACAAATCACAGTAGTTCACGGGTGGAACACAGCAATCCCCAAAGCAGGGGAAGAGCATGTGAAGGGAGAAATTAATTCCCGAGAGCAAGAAGGACTTTGTGGAAGAGGAAGCTCTTGACCAGTGCCTTGGAGAAAGCAGGGCTTCCGAGGATAGAGATGAAGAGAGAGGTATCCCAGGCAAAGTCTGGCTTGAGGAAAGCCTGGGATCCAAAAATACAGGGCAGAGACAGTCCAGAATAGTTGTATTTCTCATACAAGTGATGTATCAACTGCTGTCATTTGGGCCCTCACCTCCCTCTCCTCCAATTTTGTGTTCATCTTTTTTTTTTTAAATATTTATTTATTTTTGAGACAGAGAGACAGAGCACGAATGGGGGAGGGGCAGAGAGAGAGGGAGACACAGAATCGGAAGCAGGCTCCAGGCTCCAAGCTGTCAGCACAGAGCCCGACATGGGGCTCGAACTCATGGACCGTGAGATTGTGACCTGAGCCGAAGTCAGATGCTTAACCAACTGAACCCCCCAGGCGCCCCTTGTGTTCACCTTTTTGCCGAAACAACATATGTATGTGCAGTTTACCTTGAACACTATGATTTCATTAGCTCTTCTTTTTTTTTTTAATTTTTTAACGTTTATTTATTTTTGAGACAGAGAGACAGAGCATGAACAAGGGAGGGTCAGAAAGAGGGAGACAGAATCTGAAACAGGCTCCAGGCTCTGAGCTGTCAGCACGGAGCCCGACATGGGGCTCGAACTCACGGTCTGCGAGATCATGACCTGAGCCGAAGTCGGCCACTTAACCGACTGAGCCACCCAGGCACCCCTCATTAGCTCTTCTAAACAGTCAGGAAAGGTATCAGGAAAGTAAGAGCAGGTATTATTAACATTTTGCAGAGATTATATGACACAAGGAGATACTGAATAATTGCTTACTGAATGAGTGAATGAATGAATGAATGAATGACTTGCCTCAGGTCACCAGCACTGGACAGGAGAGTCAGGACCAAACCCAGCTCTGCTGCCCCAGACTCTTCACCACCGCACATATCTGGGGGCCTTAGCGATGCCATTGTGTGTGTGTGTGCGCGCGTGTGTGTGTTGGGGGGGGTGGGAATTAGACTCATTATTGTGTTTTATAATGTGCTGATCACTTGAAAAAGGCTCCAGCCTGAGAACAATACGAGCATTCATTAAAGTACTTCAATAGACTGACAGCAGCAACAATAACCTAAAATTAAATGAAGCAGAGGATCTCATGTGACTCCTCTCTTGAGGAGTCAGTGCAAAGGCACCGGGCTTTGGGAAACAGGATGGGCCCCTGGGGGAAAGACAAAGCAGAGGTTTACCGAACCCATGTAGGGGAGCAGGCTGGGAGGGCCCTCGCCAGCCAGACGGGCCAGACCCAGGGATGCAGGAAACCAGGCAGCTTCCAAAGGACTCCCTCCTCTGGGGCAACTGTCATTTACTGGGAACCACGAGTAACCACCGGACCAAGAAGGGGGCCTGAGAGAGCACCCTTTTATTTTGCAGAAAACAGGCTTTGGTTTCTGTTTTACTAATTTTGCTTTTTGGAGAAATGTGTCCCTTAATGCACTTAGTAGAGCTGCTCCGGCTTTTAATTCCACTTGTGGTTTTTGCCATGAGTCCTTCAAGTCCCCAGAAGAGCAAAAGACCAACTCCCCAGGGAGGCAGCTCAAGATCCCTCCCTGGGGTGATGGGGAGGCCTCACTGAGTGAACTATGTGTGCACAGCTGGCTCCATTCTGTCACCTAAGAGAACACACACCCATGTACTGTGGGTCAGTCTGAAGGATGTACAAGATATACACCGGCCAGTCCCTGCCTTCAGAGACCTAAGACCTTGCTTAGGGGATGTACGAGGTGGCCTTACCTAAGGCAAACTGTAAAATCAGTTTCTCTTTGGTGTGTCTTTTCTCACTACATCCAGGACCCTCCTTGACCCAGTCAGTGCTGTCACCTGTCACCACTCAAGGCCCCAGGACTGTAGCCTTCTTTGCCTCTCTCTTCCCCACCTCTGACACCCAAAACATCCTGGCCTAGGACTCAATTTCTAAGGCTTCTAGTCTCCACATCGTAACAAAAATTAATTAAGCAACCCAATTCTTACTAGGGTGATAGCTGACTAACACACTGCCTCTCCCAGGTGATGGCATTTTGTCCAACTAAAATAAACACTTCTCTAGAAGTCATCAGGGAATGACATAAAAGATAGGAATTTCAGACATCTAGGCAGGTCAGCTGGGAGGAGGGAGATATTCTTGGTTAGCCAGGTTCTTCAGAATTCTCAAGTCACAACAATCTGACAGCCTGGGAGGACCAATCTAACACACATTCATCTATGTGTTCTGACCAAGCCCCAGCCCCAACTGTTTTCTCAGTCCTCGTATACCAGGAACCAAGAAGCTCTAGCATTTACAATTAAAGAAGACAATAATAACTCAAAGGGAAAGAATATTAAGAAGAGAGTTGAGAGATAAATCTGGGCTATTGATTATTCGTACTAAAACAAGTCAGAGAGGGAAAGGTCAGTATTGTATGGGGAGAGTCCCGCTCTGCGGTGGGCTGACAGTGGGCACACAGTGTAAACAGAATACAAATATGGGATGTTTCAGGCCTTTGTAAACCTCAGAAGCTTCAAGAGCCTATTTCCTCGCCCAACCCTTTGGAGTAAGGGTGGCAACCGTACCCCAAACTGGATTTCCTATTGCCACAGGGACTGCAGGAAGCTTGCCTTCATTCTGGCAGGTGACGATCCTTTTGTATAACCATATAGGCCATTAATCTGCCTCTTGGGAGACGTGTGTTTTCAGCCAGAAACCCTAAGTCTACGTTGTTGAACTAGAAGAGCCAGAAACACTAAGGAGGCAGCTTATCTTCCTGGAAGGCCCCAAAGAGGTTGCCCCTGGCTACCAGGGGGTGGGGATGTCCCGTCACTGCCAAGGCTCCCCTGTGCCTGCCAGCCAGCCTGTCAGATTCTAGTGGCAGACAAGGCAGTGACACTGAGGGTTCACGCCAGCCAATATCAGGAGCTCTGCAGAGGGTCCCCAGATGCTCAAGGGTGCCCCTGCTGGGCTTATATCTCTCCCCCAAATAGGGACCAATCACATTTGTCTTGTCTTCCCCTCCCCACCGCTGTTCCCTCTTTTCTTTCCTCCCTCCAGTCTTTGGCTGCATCTTCTTTACCCTCTGCTCCTGGGTTGTGTCCCGGCTCACATCTTCTTGGCCCACATTTCTGCTTCGGCTGCATGCCTCTTCCGCTTCCCTCCTGTCCTCAGACACAGGACTCTGGATGAACCTGGAGGAAAGAAGGAATCAACAGTCCACGGGGTGACACTCAGCCAGCAGAGGCCGAAACTGGTAGATGAGTGTCCTGTCTTCTTTCCCTCGGGTGGACAACTCTATGGCCCCTTCTGCAGTGCTCCTCAGAGGCGACCAGCAGGACCATACTCCGTTCAGCCTCCACGGAGCCCAATGTGGTAGCATTCCCCCGGAATGGCTCTCCCTCCTTCCACATGCTACTCTTCCCAGTCCCTCCCTCCTCTACCCGAGGAGCTTCCCAAGTCAACTACCTATGTGCAAGCTCTTGTCTCAGACTCTGCTTTTGGGGGAACCTCAACCCAAGCTCTCCTTCCTCTCTCTGTCCCCCACCCACCCAGTCCCCACTCAGCTTCCCCTCTTCTCTTTGCTGGTCTGCTCTCCTCCTCTCAACATATATTCTCCTCCCCAGTCTACCTCAGAGATAGATGTTGTGTCCTCAGGCTGAAGGAGCATGAGAAAGTCAGACATTCTGTCACCACACCATTCCTTGGGAGCTTTGGCTCTGCATCAAGGTGGAGGGGGACAGCAGGCACAAGAGAGAGGCTGGAGATGGGATAGAGATGCTTGTGGTTTCTAAGAGGTCTTTAGTAGAGTGGAGGTGACCAGTGGGTCTGAGAGAGAGAGAGAGAGAGAGAGAGAGAGAGAGAGAGAGAACTCTATAGATCTCCTGGCATGCTTGGGCACGTTGCTCCCAATGGCCCAGTGCTGGCTAGAGGAATCCTTCCTATCTCACAGACTCACCCCCACCCCCACCCACCTGGGTTCATTTTCCTGGAGCTTCTTCTCTGGTCTCCCTGGGTTCCTCACCCTCTCATGCCTGGGGCTTGGCCTTGAACAACACTTCTACTGTCCATCTTCCTTGAGTGAAGGATACAGTTTGCCTTACTGGGGCCTTCAGTGTCTGGAAGGGGACGTCTGGTGGCTGAAGAATTCCCCTTCTGGGGCTGTGCCAGGCTGCCATGAGGACAGGTCACCATCCAGTCTTGAGAATGATAAAACATTCTCCAAATGGCCACGCTACAGGCAAAAGATGAGGGGATGAGGGGTTAAATTCTGGACCAGTTCAAGTCTTGGCAAAATTTGGGGGGCAGAAGAGGGGGATGGGGAGCAACGTTTCAGGACTTAAAGGCTCCAGAATTCATTCCTAGTGGATGATAATTTATCCTCCAACTCAAGTATGCAAGAAATACCACCTTTTTTTATGTCCTATGAATTTTTTTCAAGATTTTTCAAGATTTATTTATTTTGAGAGAGAGAGAGCACACACGTGCATGCGTGCACATGCGTGAGCAGGGTGGAGGTGGGGAGACAGAAAGAAAGGGAGAGAGAATCCCAAGTAGTCTCTGTGCTGTCAGTCTGGGAGCCTGATGTGAGTCTTGATCCCACAAACTATGGGATCATGACCTGAGCTGAAAAGCAGAGCTGGATGCTTGACCCACTGAGTCACCCAGGCACCCCTAAGATTTTATTTTTTAGGTAATCTCTACACCCAAGGTGGGGCTCAAACCTATGACCCCAAGATCAAAAGTCACTTGCTCTACCAACTGTGCCGGCCCTGTGCCCCTCTTTATGTCCTATAAATAAATTTAATTAAAAAATTTTTATATTATTTTTTATTTTAGAGAGAGAGAAAGCACACAAGCTGGGGAGAGGGAGAGAGAGAGAGGGAGAGAGAGAGACAGAGAGACAGAGAGAGAGAGAGAATTTTAAGCAGGCTCCACACTCAGCCTGGAGCCTGACATGGGGCTCAATCCCATGATCCTGGGATCATGAGCTGAGCTGAAATCAAGAGTCAGACACAACCAACTGAGCCACCCAGGCACCCCTACATCAATTTAATTTCTACTCCAAGGCCCCAGTTGGCAAGAAAGTCCATGTTGGTCATTCCTGAAGCTTCATTTCCCTTCCCCACTTAGGACCCTCAGATCTCAAGTGCCCAGAAAGGTAGGGTGGGGTCTTGTCTTTCATCCAATGTAGATACATCATTTGCCAAACCCCAGTGATGGGCAGTAGCTGACTCTGTTTTCATGTCATTTTGGGGAGCAAAAATCTTTGCTGGCCACCTCCATCAAGGGTAAGGGCACCCACAACTCTCTCCCCCTTTCTAGACCTTCATTTCTTCTTTCTCAAAGGTCATCTCCCTCTTTACCCCTACCCTTCCCCCACAATGTACAGAAAACCCGCTGAGTTTAGATTCGTTCAAAGGACAGGAAGTCATTGAACTCAGGCTCGTCTGCTTTGCACCAAGTCCAAATTAAGGAATTACCAACTGGCCAGTATACTTAAAATGGAAGGGGTGGGGTGGAAAACTATGAGAAACACACAGATTAATATGTCAAAATGTCATCCTGCCACTCATTCATACTCCAGCCCTTTATGGACACCTGCTTTGGAGCCAAGCACCACGCGAGCCCTGGGGACACAGATGTGACCAGAGGAAGTCCTTCCAGGTACAGCACTCAGCCTAGTCTGTCCTAGTAGAGAACACGGACATGAAGTCACCTAACATTAGGACTGTGTGACAAAATAATAGAAATATGCACCCAGAGCATAAGAGCTGACATGAGAAGCTCCAAGTGTGACCTGGGCCCCGAGGAGGACTCAGCTAGGAGGAGGCCTCTGAGCCAAGACTCAGAGAATGAAGAGAATCTTGCAGCACAGAGAAGAGGAAAGATGTTCCAGGTGGGCATCCCAGTGGAATCTAACAGCCAGGCCATTCTGGGAATGAGTGGTCCTGGACGGAAAGCACCCATTTGGGTGTGGTAAGGGCATCAGTTAAGAGACGGGTTTGGGAAAAAGAACAAAGTCCCCTGGAAAGGGCGCCTGGATGACTCAGTTGGTTAAGCGTCCGACTTTGGCTCAGGTCATGATCTCACAGTTCATGACTTCAAGCCCTGAGTGAGTTTGAACTCTGAGTCAGGCTCGCTGCTGTCAGTGTGTAGAGCCTGCTTCAGATCCTCTGTCTCCCTCTCTCTCTCTCTCTCTCTCTCTCTGCCGCTCCCCTGCACACCCATGTGCATGCACTGCACTCTCTCTCTCAAAAATAAAATAAACTTAAAAAAAAATCCCTGGGGAAAACTAATATGTAACATGGGCTACAGTACTTTTTCCTTTTTTCCTTTCCTGGAGGAGGTGGGAGGGGATGTGCAATAAACAACCCTGTCCCAGCTCCTCCTCTAGTTTGGAACCGATTGAGAAGACAGACACAGGAAATAGATGAACATTTATATGTCAACTTTACAGTAGATGAAAGCCAGATTGGAGGACATGGGGCACATGTGCCGCCCCCAGGGACTTCCTAATATGTCCCAGCCACTGCAGACAGACATTCACCTAGCAGCAGACGGACCTGACAGACTCAGTCCTCCCCCAGAAAGTAGGTTTTCTGTACGATGAGCAGTCCTGAACATACACCCTCTGTAGGCAGGCAAGTCACAAAGAAAATCGTGTATTCGTCGGCCAGGGCTGCCATAGTGAAGTATCACAGACAGGGGACTTAAACAACAGAAAGTTATTTCTTCACTGTTTTGGAGGCTGGAAGTCCAAGATCAAGGTGTCAGAGGGTTAGTTTCTTCGAAGGTCTCCTTGGCTTGCAGATGGCCTCCTTCCTACAACGTCCTCACAGGACCTCTCTTCAGTCTGTATGGACTGTGTCCTAATCTCCCAAGGATGTGAGCTGTAGTGGATCCGGGCGCACCCTAACAACTCCATTTTGTTTGTTTGTTTGTTTATTTATTTATTTATTTCTTCTTAATTTGTATTTATTTTTGAGAGAACAAGAGACAGAGCATGAGCAGGGGAGGGGCAGAGAGAAAAGGAGACACAGAATGCAAAGCAGGCTCCAGGCTCCAGCTGTCAGCCCAGAGCCTGATGTGGGGCTCGAACCCACGAACTGCGAGTTCATGCCCTGAGCCGAAGTCAGCCGCTGACTGAGCCACCCAGGCGCCCCAAACAACTGAGCCACCCAGGCGCCCCAAACAACTCCATTTTAACTTAATTACCTCTTGAAAGGCCCTGTGTCCAAATACAGCCACATTCTGAGGTGGCTGGGCATGTGGATTCAGGAAGCTGGTCTTAGTGAAGCATGCTCTCAGTTCCTTCCTTCAAACTTCCCAGTCAGATGTCTTCCCCGCAGAGAGGGCAAGAGACAGAGACAGAAACCAGGGAGACTCCAGAAATGTGGCTCAGTGGAGCCACCTCCAGATTGGAACACAAGAAGCAGGGAATAAAGGTTCCATGTCACGCCCCATACCCACTCCGTGGGTGCTCACATTACTACTGTCTTCTGAAATAAAGGAGTACCCTACATTTCTATAGAAATCAAACTTGTCTCAGCACTGCACATTCATGAAACAAAGCATAGAAAGTAAGGTAGGAGAGTTTCCAGGAATCAAGAATCACCTAATCCTCCTTGTTCCTTTGCAGGTGAAGGAAGCCAGGCCCAGAAGTTCAAGAGTCCAGCCAGGGGCCACTCGACTAATTAGCGGCCACCTGTCTTCCAGCTGTACCAAATGTCACACGTTCACTTGATGTTAAGGTCCCCTCCACAAAACCTTCTTCCATCTTTATGCCCTCTTTCTGTGAAGTGCCCATCCTGAAGATCAGCAAAACTGTTTGAACAGGGAATTGAAGTAAAACATTCTGAGAGCCGTTAACTGCTTAGGAAGGTCTGGAGCACCCTGGGCCGCGCAGGGTGCTTATTTATATTCACGTCCCCTGTGTCCAGCACGGGGGCCGATCCACAGTGGGCACCCAGTTCACGTTAGCCCATCATGACTGAAGAGCTAGAAAACTGGACATGGGAAACATTTTTTCAGCAGTGGGTGAAGAAGGAAGGGTTCCTTAAACAATAGAGCTGTGAGCTCGGCATCGATCTGAGGCCTCTGCTGGGTTTGTTTGCTGGCACATCTCCCCAGTTCTCCAGAGATCTTTCAAGGTCATCTTGAGCACTTTCCTCTCCTTTGTCCTCATATCAAATTGGTCTCCAAGTCCTCTCACATCTCCTTCTTTTCCATCTCTGTTGCCACATCCTGGCCTGGGCCCTTATCACTTCGTGCTGGTCTGGACTCATGTGTCGAGCAGGGTTGAGCACAGAGGCCTGGGAGGGAGCTAGGAGGCTATCTTGGCAGGTCAGGCTGCAGTGTGCATTTGTTCTGTCTCCCCTCCCCCTCCATGGCCTGCGTCTTCCTTCTTATCGGTCCCCTTCGTATGGACCCCCTGCCTCCTCCTTGCACCAGCTCCCAGCTCCTCACTCCGCCAGTCTACACTGGCCACCCGCTCACCACCTCACCCATGCCTACCCCTCCCCCATCCCCTACTTCAGGTTTCAATTAACTAGCCGACCATAGAAAGATTCCAGCAAATTTATTCTCCCTGAAATAGAAGTGACCCATAACAAGGCTTAATGAGGTCATCCTCCAAGGAATTTAATAAGGGACAATCACTTCAGCCAGTCAAATGAGCATGTGAGCTGTGTCTGAGGGAGTATTTGGGGGAGGGAAGGCAGAGAGTTGATGTGTCACCTCTGGGGCTTGTCGGTGGTCTGGGTTCCCTGTGACAGGCGGTACGAGTGAGGAAAGCAAGGGGACGTGATGGGTTGGCCTGGTGGGAGAACACGGAAGCACACCCTCACCCACTTCAGAGAGTTGCCAAGAGCTCACAGGAAACCTGATGCCCTCCCTGACTCAGCTCCCCCTGAGTTCCCCAGGTCAGTTCCTGAGGTCACCAGCCCAAGAGCTTTAGGTGTCTGGAGATGAAGATTGTGAGAGGGGAATCTTCTGCCCCTTCCTAAGCTACAGAGATGGGGGCGGGTGCCCAGCGTGGTAAAGCGTCCCTTCCAGAGCAGGGAAAAGAGGATGCTTGTTTTTCCTGCTTCTGAAAGATGATCGCTCCTGCAGCCAGGAGCAATGCCAGCTGTGGTCAGTGTCCAGCCTGGCAGCCGAGTCACTGGGGACTCAGGGTGAGTCTTCAGCTGCCTGCATTTTTCTCTGCCTGTGCACCAGCTGCCTCAATGACACCCTTCCTGCATCTGCTTACCCACTGAGAGAACTAGTCTCCCCCCAGCTCCTAACTCCAAAGCACCCAGCAAATGCCCCGTACATAGAGTCTCCAAAAGCTGGAGCTGGAAAGACTCCTATGTGTGCCCACTTCTCCAGTTTGCAGATGAACAACTGGAGCCCAGGGAGGTTAAGGGATGTCTCTGACATGCTGGTTCTCTTTGTTGCATAACCAATGACCACAATCTAGTGGATTAAAACAACACACACTTATTAGGTCGGTTTCCACGGATCAGGATCCTGGGTTTGGCTTAGCTGGGTCCACTGCTTCTGAGTTTTGCTATGTTGGAATCCAGGTATCAGTTGGAGCTGCTGTCTCATCAGAGTCTCAAGTGGGGAAAGATCTGTTTCCAGGCCCCTTCGAGTTGCTGGCAGCATTTCCTCCTTCGTGAATTCATCTTATGGTTGCAGGACTGAGATCTCGATTTCTTGCTGGTGGTCAGGTGGATGTTTTCTGTGACTAATGCCTGCCCATAGTTCCCTGCCAAACGGGCCACTCCCGAGGCCCTCTAACAGCACCTCAGCTCCTCCAAAGCCAACAACTGACAGAGTCTCTGATCTCAGGGAGGGCCTAGTCTCTCTTTTAAAGGCTTTTGCCTGATTAAGTCAGGTTCACTCAGTATAATCTGCCCTTTGATTAAAAAAAAAATCAATTGATTTGAGATTTTAATTACATCTTCAAAATCTCTTCACCTTTGCCAGATTCTAGTTACTTAGAAGCAAGTCACAGGTCCTGCCCACTCTCAAAGGGAGGGGCTTATACAGGGCATGCATGATGCAGGAGACATGAATCTTTGGGCCATCCTAGGGTCTGTCTACCACATTTAATGTCACATAGCTAGATAATAGAAGCGATATGATATAGAACCTAGATTTCACATAGAAATAGGTCCTGGGGACCAGTTATGTTTTAGAACTGAGAATGTTCAATTTTGGAAAGACAATCAAGTGCTTACACCATAGACTCACAACACACACAGTGGAGTCTGGGACAACACCCTATGATCAAATACTGTAGGAATACATGAGTACTCCCACCAAGTGGTCCACATACACCAAAATCAGTGGTGTTGTGTTCGGGTGAGGTTTTGTTGCCAAATGAATTCACGGCAGATAAGTTTTGCCAAACGAATTATGAAAGACCTTTGGGTTTCTAAAGCTTTGGAAATTCTAGCAAGGGATTGTGGACCTATAATAACTAACACTCATCAAGTTCTTGCCCTATGCCAGACTCAGGCTAAGTCCTGTGCAGTCTCACAGACCTGTGGAAGGAGAGTATTTTCGAGATATTAACCATTTCCCTCCCTTTCCCTCTTCTCATTCAGGTGGGCTATGCATTCGTTGATGTGGGAGTGGGAGGAGGCTGAGTAGGAAAGAGCTAGAAAGTCTCTGTTGCTTATGGGTTTCCAAAGCTGCTCAAGCCCCAGATTGAGAAGGGGATGTGCAGTTCTGATAAAACACGTGGTACAAGCAAAAACCAAACCAAAACAAAAAATTGGACATAGATCCCTCACCCTAGGCTAGGAAAGAGAAGGCCTGGGTTTTCTGGAAGCACAACCTTCACTGGCAGGACCCCAAGGATAAGGGCTGCATGCTGCATCTGGAGAGGCTACTGTCTTGGGTGGCCTCCTGCGTGCTTCTCCTGGAACAGAGAGGAGGGGCATCCTTAACTGGATGCTCTTGGCCGTGGGGCTGTCCTTCCTGCTTTCTCATAGTATTGTGCAAGTGAGACCCCTCTTTGGAGACAGAACAAGTCTATTTTTCCCCTGCCCATACAGGGCTGGTTGTTGAATATATACTGCTCAATAAATACTCACTGAATGACTCTCTTCAATGAGGACTTGAAGGGTGGTGGGTGTGTGGGTGCCCTAGGCCCTTCCCCGTAGGGGTTCCTATGCAGTTAACTTCTGAAGTGTTTGATTTGGCAGACCCTCTGAGCTACTTCATTACGGTCCATGTCAGTTTCCATTACATCATCCTCCACTCAAGGGACCAGAGCCTCGGGCTAAATTGGTGTGACCCTGAGGCCTGAAGTGGGAGAGTGGTTTGGGTGCTGGGCTATGTCCCCATTGGAGTGAGTCCCACAATGTCGATTGACTCTAGTCCAGGAACCCCCCACCCCTCTCCATGGCCTTTCAAGGAATGGGTGGGTCTTTTTTCTTCCCCTTTGGAAGTGTTTTTTAAGTGTGACTGCCCTCTGGTGGCTAAAATTATATATGTAAATACCCCATGGGGAATGAGAGTTTGCCCAACCGAGCAGGTTACGGAGTTTGTTTAGGATATGGGTGGGAGGGCCAGAAGTAACACCCCTTTCTGCATCTGTTGGCACAAAGGTCGGATTTCAGGTACTTAATTGGACCTGGATCATTTTGGCTATAAGCTTCCTGAGGGCTGGAACCACTTCTGTTTCTGAGTGCCTAGCACAGGGTCTGGCACACAATAAGTGCTCAGAAATACTCACTGAATGAAGGGATCAACTTGCAGGCGTGGCTTGAAGGAAGCAAATACAACCTCATTCATTTTTACCTTATTTTGTTGCTTCTTCAATAGGTGATTCATAGATGCTGAAAAGGCATTTGAAAAAATTCACCATCTATTATTTATTTTTTAAAAACTTAAAAAATCATAATAGGGGAACTTCTTTGACATGATAAATAAACAAACCTGAACTGAGGCTTAAAGATGAAATTCCTTTACTGAAAGGATTTTTACTCAACTCAGGAACACAAGGCTGTTCCTTTTGGCAGATTGTATGTTCCAAAGGTGACCACGAGGAAATCTTTTATCCCACATGCTTTTCTTAGAATGTAATACTGACAATCCAACTACTGGGTGAAGAGTCTATGTTCCTCCCTTGCCCTTGACTCTGTGGGTGGTCTTCGCAAATCTGTCTGGGAAGTGTAAGTGATGCTTTGTGACTTAAAAAAAAAAAAAAGAAAGTTTATTTATTTAGGGGCACCTGGGTGGCTCAGTTGGTTAAGCAACTACTCTTGATTTCGGCTCAGATCATGATCTCTTGGTTTTGTGAGTTTAAGCCCTGCACTGGGCTCTGTGCTGACAGTGGCGAATCCAGCTTGGAATTCTCTCTCTTCCTCTCTCTCTGCCCCTCCCCCATGCATGCACTGTCTCTCTCAAAATAAATAAAGTTAAAAAAAAAAACATTTAAAGTGTATTTATTTTGAGAGAGAGAGTGTGTGTGCACAAGCAGGGGAAGGGCAGAGACAGAGAGAGAGAGAGACAGACAGACAGACAGAGGGAGAGAAAATTCCAAGCAGGCTCCACACTGTCAGCCCAGGGCCTGACTCAGGGCTTGAACTCACACTGTGAGATCATGACCCAGGCTGAAACCAAGAGCCAGATGCTTAATTGACTGAGCCACCCAGGAGCTCTGATGCTTTGTGACTTTTAAGGTTAGATCATAACAATGCAATACACCTCTGTCTTTCTACTTCTGTCATGCCAGCTACCATATTGGGAGAGATCACTCAGAGAGGTTATGTGTAAGTGTGTCAGCCAGAGGCTGGCAGCCTGGGACCCCAGCCAACAGCCAGCAAGAACCATCAGAAATGTTGAGTGAAGACATCAATGATTCCACCCCTCAGCTACTGAATCATTCCCAGCCTTTAAATCTTTAAACTTGAGGCAGCAGATAGACAGTAAGGAGAAAGGATAAGTCATGCCCACTGTGCCCTGTCCAGATTCCCCATGTACAGAACCTGTGATTATTTCATGCCAGTTTGGGGGTAGTTTGTTACACAGCAATGATGACTAAAACATTTACTGTTACCACTATCACCACCTTGGTATTACCACGAGAGTACCTCCTAAGAAAAAAATGAGAGGAATCAAAATTGATAAGGGGGGAGTAAATTCGTCATTTTTTGCAGTGAAATAATTACATATCTGGAAAAGCCAACAAAACCAGCTGAGAAAGAGTTAGAACAATAAGACAATTCAATAAGGGGCTGGGTTCAAAACCCAATTTATTTCCATTTTTTACTTGCATTAATGACCAGTCAACGTTGTGACTCCCATTATCAAGATTTCCATAACATTGGAATCAATTCTCATTTAGAGACACCATCCACAGAGGATACACACCAGTGGCCAGTTTAGCAAATAAAAATACAAGATGCCCAGTTAAATTTGAATTTCAGATAAACAAAAAAAGCCCCTTACTGTACCCCGCTCCATACATTTTCCTAAGAAATTAATTTTATTCCAAACAGATATTGTTGCTCAGAGAGCAAGCCTGGACACCCTCCCTCTGGAATTTCTCCCTTGGGCAATGGTTTTATTAGATGTACCAAGGCGCTTAAAGCTTTTCCCACAATGTTTGCATCTACCCAGTGTTGAACTGAATGGGTATATTGCTACTTATGGCCCATGTGAATAATAAAAGGAGAGAAGAAAGATGAATTACAATGTTTGCACTTTTAAAAAATATTTTTACACATTTTTTAAATGTTTATTTATTTCAGAGAGAAAGAGACAGAGCGCAAGTAGGGGAGAGAGACATAGAATCTGAAGCAGGCTCCAGACTCTCAGCTGTCAGCACAGAACCTGACGCGGTGCTCAAACTCTTGAACCATGAGATCAGGACCTGAGCCAAAGTCGGATGCTTAACCGACTGACCCATCCAGGTGCCCCTTAACATTTACTATTTATTTATTTATTTATTTATTTATTTATTTATTTATTTATTTCTGTTTATTTTTGAGAGACAGAGAGAGACAGAGCATGAGCAGGAGAGGGGCAGAGAGAGAGAGAGAGAGAGACAGAATCTGAAGCAGGCTCCAGGCTCTGAGCTGTCAGCACAGAGTCTGACGTGGGGTTTGAACCCACAAACTGCTAAATCATGCCCTGAGTTAAAGTCGGATGCTTAACTGACTGAGCCACCCAGGCACCCTATTTTTTATTTTTTTAAGTAAGCTCTACACCCAAGGTGGGCCTTGAACTCACAACCCCAAGATCAAGAGTCACATGCTCTACTGACTGAGCCAGCCAGGCGCCCCTATAATGTTTGCACTTTATATGTCCACAGTGTTTCAGTGGTCTGTAAGTCAGTTATAAACACGTCTGATTGATATCAGGGTTTTGAGATGATACTTGCTTCCTACAAAAGGATGTGAACTGGGGTGACTGGGTGGCTCAGTCGAGCGTCCGACTTCGGCTTCGGTCATGATCTCACAGTTGGTGAGTTTGAGCCCCGTGTCGGGCTCTGTGCTGACAGCTCAGAGCCTGGAGCCTGCTTCTGATTCTGTGTCTCCCTCTCTCTCTGCCCCTAACCCGCTCGCATTCTGTCTCTGTCTCAAAAATAAATAAACATTTAAAAAAAAAAAAGGATATGAACTGAAGTATAAATTTCAGACCAAGTGGGGTGATATGGAGAAATCTACATTAAAGCATAAACGGGGCACCTGGGTGGCTCAGTCAGTTGGGCATCCGACTGTTGGTTTCAGTTCAGGTCATGATCTCACGGTTCATGGGTTCGAGCCCTATGTCAGGGTCTGTGCTGACAGCGGAGAGCCTGCTTGGGATTCTCTCTCTCTGTCCTTCCCCGACTCATGCTCTCTCTCTCTCTCTCTCTCTCTCTCTTTCAAAATAAATAAACAAACTTTAAAAAAAAGTATAATTCTTTCTACCTTTGAGAAATGTGCTGAATCATAAATGGTGTGGGAGAGGAAAGCTGAAAGCCGGGCAATAATACAACAGAAGTGTCTGCCAAGGTTCTCTTTTTGCCGCATCTGCTGGGAGAATGAAGACTGTTCTCAGCAATGAGACTGTCAACATTCCAGAAAGTGTTGACATCACTCTGAAGGGGTGCACTGTTACCGTGAAGGACCCCAGAGGAACACTGTGGAGGACTTTCAGTCACATCAATGTAGAACTCGTAGTCCTTGAAAAGATAAAGGAGAGGCTCTGAACTGATAAATGGCAGAGAAATGGAAAGGAACTGGCTACCGCCCGCGTTATCTGCAGTCATATACAGAACATGCTTGGGGGCGTTACACCGGGCTTCCATTACAAGATGAGGTCTGTATACACTCATTTCTCCATTAGTGTTGTTATTCAAGAGAATGGTTCTCTTATTGAAATTCAAAATTTCTTGGGCAAAAAATACACCCATGGGGTTCGGATGAGGCCTGGCATTACTTTTTTAGTATCTCAATCCCAGAAAGGTGAGTTAATTCTTGAAGGAAATGACATTGAACTTGTATCAAATTCAGCTGCTTTGATTCTGCAGGCCACAAGAGTTAACAACAAGGATATCAGGAGGTTTTTGGATGGTATCTGTTTCTGAAAAGGGAACAGTTCAGCAGGCTGATGAATGAAAGCTAAGTTGCCCAGCTACAGAAACAGCAAGATGCCAGATGATTCCTCAGACTTATTTGTGGTATTTTAAAGATACAATAAAAGCTGTGTATTGATTGGTGGGGGGGGGGGGGGAGAGAGAAATGTCTAACAGCAGCAGATTAACGAGAACAAGATCGGTGATCTGGAAGATAGGTTGGTAACAATATCCAGACTTGAGGAGAGAAAAATACGGAAAAAATTGAGGGTTGCTAGGGTGGCTCGGTCAACTGAGCATCTGACTCTTGAATTTGGCTCAGCTCATGGTCCCAGGGTCATGGGATAGAGACCTGCATCGGGCTCTGCGCTGAGTATGAAGCCTACTTGAGATTCTCAATCTCTCTCTCCCTCTGCTCCTTTCCCCCACCTTACGTGCTCTCTCTCTAAAATAAAAAAATAAAAATTAAAAAAAAGATGTTAAAAATATTTTTCAAATATCTGTAGATACTGTTTTGATGAATAAGTTCCAATTAATATAAAATGATGTTAATTTCTGACCTCATATTAGCTTTTTGTTACTGTATATTTTCTCAGTCATTGGTTACTAATTTTACAATTTTTTAAAATATGTTTTACTTATTCTTTTTGAGAGAGAGAGGCAGAGTGTGAGTGGGGAGGGGCAGAGAGAGAGGGAGACACAGAATTTGAAGCAGGCTTCATTCAGGCTCTGAGCTGTCGACACAGAACCGAACACAGGGCTTGAACTCATGAACTGCGAAATCATGACTGAACCAAAGTTGGACACTCAATCGACTGAGCCGGAAACTGAGACCCGAAGAAGTAAAATGACTGACCAGGTGTCACACCCAGTCACTGACTGAGTTGGGATTAGAACCCAGGCTTATTTCCCACCCCAAGGATCTTTCCTCTGTATCACCTACTTTTGGCTAAACTGTAGTAAGTCTCAATCTCCCTTATATGGCCTTGCATTAACATTGTAGTTTCCTTGCCTATAAGACCAAAATTTGGACGGGACAGTCCCTTCCAGTCTGATATTCTGTGAATTTATAAACCGCTGGAGACTGAGGGGGAAATTCTTATCTATCTTTGAGGTCCCACAACCTAACACATAGTATTTAATAAAGCTTGTTAACAAATAAGTGAATGAATGAATGGGTGATGAGGGAGGGAGGGCAACTATTATATCCTTTGGACACCTGGGAATTTACGTGATGCCTTCATGGTTACATTGCCAGGAAGCAGGATCAGTGTCTGAACACGCCGTAGAAAATCTGGATCCTGAAAAAGCCAGAGAGAGCAATTCTCTTTCACAACGCAGTGGAGGCAGGCTGTCAGCCCACGACCGCCGCTGCAGAATTTAAAGAAAATTGTCATTGTGCGAGCTGGGCATGGTAGGATCAACCTAAAAATATATACCTGTACAACGTGAGAGGAAGCCAAGGTCAGAAGGACACGCGTGCAGCGTGGTACCAAACACAGCTGGCAGAGTGGCCTCTTCAGTTTGTCTCTCGTCAAAGACAGGACACAGAGGTACAGGGTGCTGGCCACACTGTGGTGTGCCATTGGTCACGTGCTCCCATGATAAATCACAAGAAGAAGATCCCCTGGCAACCAAACAGGCTCCAAGGACATCCACACACAATCCTCAGTCTACTCTTAAAATAGCTTCGGAAGCATCTTGATGAGGAACGGCTTTTCATTCATGCTGCACTTCTTACCCAACGTGCGGCTCCACAGGCCTCCCATGCAGCAGAAGCTGTGACAGCTAATCCTATTCTGCTGGCAACTCAAGCCCCTGCCTAGGCCATGACTTCTCTCTCTCTCTCTCTCTCTCTCTTTTTTTTTTTTTTTTGGAAAGGTTTTATTTTTAAATAATCTCCACACCCAACACGGGCTTCGAACTTACAACCCGGAGATCAAGAGTCGTATGCTCCGCTGCCTGAGCCAGCTGCGTGCCCCAGGACTTCTTAATTTAGTATAAGCAAAGGCACATCTACCGCCAGTACTGCCCTTCCCACAAGGCGGAATATGAGGCAAAGCACAGGGCCTCTTCACGGCATGGCCCTCAATAATGCAATGGTTCCTCGATTTGTGCCACCCTGGCTGGACTCGTGCAGACAGCTGAAACTGGGGGGAGAAAGTTTCACAGACCTGGAAATGGGGGTGTAATGAAGCAGCACAAGCAAAATGGTCAGAGCAAAATGGTCAAAATCAGGTATCAAAAGCCGGCTTCAGGCAGAGACAACGGCACACAATGTACGCTCCTAGATTGGAAAAACAATTGTTATGAAGTACATTATTTTTTTCATAAACATTTTATCCACCTGAGCATCCCATGGGTTTTTTTAAAAGATTTTATTTTTGAGTAATCTCTATACCCACCGTGAGACTCGAAGTTAGAACCCCAAGATCAAGAGTCGCAGTTTCCACTGACTGAGCCAGCCAGGTGCCACTGAGCATCCTGCATTTAAAATTTTTTTTTCACATTTATTTATTTATTTTTGAGAGACAGAGAGAGACAAAGCACAAGCGGGGCATGGGCAGAGAGAGAAGGAGACACAGAATCTGAAGCAGGCTCCAGGCTCCAAGCTGTCAGCACAGAGCCTGAAGCGGGGCTCGAACCCACAAACGGCGAGATCGTGACCTGAGCCAAAGTCGGATGCCCAACTGACTGAGCCACCCAGGCGCCCCAGCATCCTGCATTTAAAAAGCTGAAGGGTAGGGGCGCCTGGGTGGCTCAATGAGTTAAGTGTCTGACTCTTGATTTCGGCTCAGGTCATGATCTCATGGTTCATGAGTTTGAGCCCTGCATTGGGCTCCATGCTGATAGCAAAGAGTCTGCTTAAGATTCTCTCTCTCCTTCTCTCTCTGCACCTCCTCCACTCTCACTCACTCTCTCTCTCTCTCTCTCTCAAACAAAAGAGAAATAAAAACTGAAGCATAATTAACAGTGTTATATTAATTTCAGGTGTAAAACATAATGATTCAACAATTCTATACATTACACAGTGCTCACAGGTAAGTGCAGTCAGTCATTGTCACCAAACATTTTTACAATCTTATTGGCTATATTCCCTATGCTGCACTTTTTACCTCTGTGACTTTTTTGTAACCAAAAGTTTGTATGTCTTAATCCCCTTTATCTATTTCACCCATCCCCCCACCTGTGAGGCACATTATTTAGACAACCAGAGAAATTTGAGTCTGGACTATGTATTAGATAGCAATATTTCATCAGTTAAATTTTCCGAATTTGATCATTTTACTGTGATTATCTAAGCATGTCTCTGTACTTAAGAGATCGATTTAGGGGGATATTTAGGGATACAGCAGTGGTCTCTATAGATAGACATGAAGTCCAGGGGTCAGAATTAGAGACAAAAACCAGAAGCTCCTTCTCACACACTGCCCCCCAACCCACATCCATATGGGTGCATTTGATGTTTCCAGAAAATATGCATGCTAGAGACCTGGAAATGGAATTAGAACAAAAGGCTGAATTCTGGGCTGCTCTGGCTATCTGCTTGCCCACACCACGCATCTACGTGCAGAGATGGACACTCACTTTGCTACGTCATCTGTGATGGAAACAGCTCCACTTCTTCCTTGTTAATCTGCATACCTTTTCTTCAACAGCTTTATTGAAATATAATTCACATACTGTACAATTCACCCATTTAAAGTATATAATTCATGGGGCACCTGGGTAGCTCAGTTGGGTAAGCATCCGACTTCAGCTCAGGTCATGATCTCATGGTTTGTGAGTTCAAGCCCCATGTCAAGCTCTGTGCTGAAAGCTCAGGGCCTGGAGCCTGCTTCAGACTTCATCTCCCTCTCTCTCTGCCCCTCCTCTGCTCATGCTCTGTCTCTGTCTCTCTCTTTCAAAAATAAACATTAAAAAAAATGATAAAGTATATAATTCAGGGCGCCTGGTTGGCTCAGTTGGTTGAGTGTCTGACTTCGGCTCAGGTCACCATCTCACGGTTCATGAGTTCGAGCCCCACATCAGGCTCGCTGCTGTCAGTGCCATGCCTTCAACAGATCCTCTGTCCCCTTCTTCCTCTGTCCCTCCCCTCCCTCTCAAAAATAAACATTAAAAAAATAAAGTATACGATTCAATGGTTTTCAATATATTCACAGACATGTGCAACCATTACCTCAAAAGGAACACTGTACCCTTAGCTCTCAGCCCGTACCTCTCATCCTCCCAGCCCTAAGCACCATCAATTGACTTTCTATCTCTGGACATTTCATATGAATAGAATCCTATTACATGTGGTCTTTTGTGACTGTCTTCTTTCACTTCCCATAATGCTTTCAAGGGTCACCCAAGGTGTAGCATGTACTGGTATTTCATTCCTTTTTATTTCATGGCTGAATAATGTTCCATTGTGAGGACAGAACATATTTTGTTTGTCCACTCATCAGCTGGGGGGCATTTGGGTTGTTATGAATAATGCTAATACAAACATTCACGTATAAGTTTTTGTGTGGACATATGTTTTCATTTCTTTCGGGTATATACTTAGGAGTTGAATTGCTGGGTCATACAGTAACCTTATATTTAATCATTTGAGACCCTGCCAAACCATTTTCTGAAATGACTCTAGCATTTTCTTCCTACCATTAGTGTAGGAGGGTTCTCATTTGTCCACATCTTCACCAACACTTGTAATTTTTTGTCCTAGCCAGCTTGTGAGCAGGGGGTAGTATATCTCACTCTGGTTTTGATTTTTATTTCCCTGATAACTAATGATGTCAAACATCTTTTCATGTGGTTATTTGGGCAACTGTACATCCTCACTGGAGACATGTCTATTCAAATACCTTACCCATTTTTTTAACTGGATTTTTTTGCCTTTTATTATTATTTTTTAAGTCAATTTATTTATTGTGAGAGAGAAAGAGAGAGAGAGAGAGAGGGGAAGCATGGGGGAGTGGCGGAGAGTGAGGGAGAGAGAGAAAATCTCAACTAGGCTCTGCATTGTCAGGGCAGAGCCCAACGAGGGGCTCTATCCCACAAACTGTGAGATCATGACCTGAGCTGAAGTCAAGAGTCAGATGCCCAACCGACCAAGTCACCTAGGCATCCCGCCTTTTATTATTGAGTTGTAAGTTTTTACAGATTCTGGATACAAGTACCTTATCAGATATGGGATGTGCAAGTATTTCCCCCCATTCTGCAGATTGTCTAGTCACTTAAAAAAAATTTTTTTAAGTAATCTCTACACCCAACATGGGCTGAAACTTACAACCCTGATATCAAGAGTCGCATGCTCCACCCACTGAGCCAGCCAAACACCCATATTTACTTTCTTAATGGTATCTTTTGAAAGACAAAAATTTTTTTTGAAGATCCAATATTTTTAATTTATTATTTTATTTTAGATAGAGAGGGGGAGAGAGAGCATTAGTGGCAGAGAGAGGCAGAGGCAGAGGGAAAGAGGGAATCTATTTTTTTTTAGACCCTCATCATCTTGTTTTTTTTTTCTTCATCATCTTCTTGTAACATAAGTTCTTATATAAAATACACTGAGAGTTTATTACATTCTGTAGTCTTGATAAAAAGGTAAGCCACAGATGTTTTCACAAAATTGTAATTATATATGTAACTTTTGTTTTTTCTTTTCAGATTCACCTGTTTATTTTTTTTCTTCTAAATACAATTTATTGTCAAGTTGGCTAACATACAGTGTATACAGTGTGCTCTTGGTTTTGGGGGGTAGATTTCCATGATTCGTCACTTATATACAACACCCAGTGCTTATCCCAACAAGCACCCTCCTCAATGCCCATCACCTGTTTTCCACCCCCCACCCCCACCCCCACCAGGGAAAGAGAAAATCTTAAGCAGGCTCTAGACTCAGCCTGGAGCCTGACATGGGGCTTGATCCCTTGACCCTGGGATCATGACCTGAACCAAAATCGAAAATCGGACATTCAATCAACTGAGCCACCCAGGAGCCCCGAAACACAAAAGTTAGCCAGTTTTAGCTATTTCCATGTAGTAAGCTGGGGCAATCATAGGACTCATCTAATTTTTTTCTCTTATCAATGAATGTCCTGTGCTTCTTTGTTATTCAGTATCTGAAGACTATTGTTTCTTAATTTTTGTTTGTTTTTCTGTGTAAATCAAGGCAGTCAGTCTGATCACTCTTCTCCACCTGGGCCAAAAGCAGAAATCCACGTTTTGACCTTCAGAGTTTTAATTACTGTTTGGTTCAAAATATTTTCTAATTCATATTATTATTTGATGCATAGGTTATTTAGAATGTTTTTCTTAAATTCCAAACATAGAACTTTTTGGTTATTTTTTTTATCTAATTGCATTGTGATGAGAGAACATGCTGCATGGGGTTTCTGTGCTTTTGTAGTGGTTGAGAGTTCCTTTACTGCCCACTCTTGGGACAATTTTTTTTTTTTTTTTTTTTTTTAAGGTAAGCTCCATGCCCAATCTCCAAGCTTGAACTCATGATTCTGAGATCAGGAGTCACATGCTCTACCAACTAAGCCAGACAGGAGCCCCTGGACAACTGTTGAAATGTTCTGGATACACCTAAAAAGAACGTGTATCCCGTGGCAGGTAGGTATAGGATTCTTTATATGTCCATTGGATCAAGTTTGTAAATTGTGTTGTTTAAATACTCTGTATCCTTGCTAATTTCTTTCTGCCTGTTTTTCAGCTCAGGTCATGATCTCACAGTTCATGAGTTTGAGCCCCACAGTTGGGCTCTGTGCTAACAGCTCAGAGCCTGGAGCCTGCTTCAGATTGTGTGTCTCCCTCTCTCTCTGTCCCTCTCCTGCTCACGCTCTTTCTCTCTCAAAAATAAACTTAACAAAAAAATTAGGGGCACCTGGGTGGCTCAGTCGGTTAAGCATCCGACTTCGGCTCAGATCATGATCTCCCGGTTTGTGAGTTTAAGCCCCGCATTGGGCTCTGTGCTGACAGCTCAGAGCCTGCTTCAGATGCTGTGCCTCCCTCTCTCTCTGTCCCTCCCCCACTCGTGCTCTCTCTCTCTCTCTCTCTCAAAAGTAAACATTAACAAACTAAAATAAAAATAATAATATAATTACTGTTTTTATAAAATTATGCTGGTCCTAAGTTTCTTTGATTCTTACAGTGTATATGTTTGCTCTCCTTTTACTTTGAACATTAATTTCACAAGCTACTTTTATCAATTAGCTACCGCAGCTAACAATCAGCCCAAAACTCAAAATAAGCTTCAAATAACAATCATTTATTATTTCCCATGATACTATAGGTTGACTTTGTGGGCTTCTGGCCCAGGCCAGGTTGGTTGATCTCTGCTGCCTGCTGGTGGCTTGACGGGGGCTGGACAGTCTAAGAAGGCCTCATTCATATGGCTGGCAGTTGGCAGCCTGCTTGTCTTGGGTGAGGGCAAGGCTCGGCTGGAATCACTTGTTTCTGCTCCATGTAGCTTCTCATCTGCCAACAGTTCAAGCTGCTTTACGTAGTGGTTTCAGAATTCCAGAGCCATAAGAGAGGGCAAGCTCCAATACACAGCTTTTAATCCTCTGCTTCTGTTACATTCGCTATTGTCTCATTGTCTAAAACAAATCACAAGGCCAAGCCAAGAGGTAGAGATACAGACTTCATCTCTGGACGGGAGAAGTAGCAAAGTCACCACACAACGGGTGAGTGCCCAGGGACAGAAGAATTACTGTGGTCATTTCCACAATCAATTCAAGCTGCCTTACCAAAAACACTGGAATTAAGTCAAAAGAAAAATGACAAACTTGGGAAAAATATTTACAGTGCAAATCACAAAAGATTAATTTAGCTAATATACAAGGGGCTCTTATAAATTGTTAAGATAAAGACAAAATCACTATACCTACATGGCTAAATGATATGGACAGTTTTCAAAAAAGGAAATACAAACGTCTTTTGTATATTATATTTCCACATATTTGTGGGAAAGGAGTGGGAAATTTTTAAGGTCATTTAGGTAACCTTTAAAAAAACTGATTGCAGGTGGCTGGGTGGCTCAATTGGTTAAGCGTCTGACTTCAGGTCATGATCTCATGGCTTGTGAGTTTGAGCCCTGCATCAGGCTCTGTGCTGACAGCTCAGACCAGGGAGCTTGTTTCAGATTTTATGTCTCCCTCTCTCTCTAACCCTCCCCCACTCATGCTGTGTCTCTGTCTCTCACAAATTAATAAACATTAAAAAAAGAACTGATTGCAAAAACAAAACCCCTCATTGTTTCATTTTCCTCTTTTTTAAAAATTAAACTGGTTGCTGGGGTGCCTGGGTGGCTCAGTTGGTTGAGTGGTTGACTTCAGCTCAGGTCATGATCTCTCAGTTTGTGGGTTCAAGCCCCGCATCGGGCTCTGTGCTGACAGCTCAGAGCCTGGAGCCTGCTTTGGATTCTGTGACTCCCTCCCTCTCTGCCACTCCCCTACTTGCGCTCTCTTTTTTTCTCTCAAAAAATGAATAAATATTAAAAGAAAAAAAAAAGCCATGACAGAGGATCATACTTTAAAAATAAATAAATAAAATAATTTTAATTAAACTCGTTGCTTCTTAATCACATGGTACAAAATTTTTCAAAGTACAAAAAGGAACACAATGAAAACTTTCTCCTTTTTCCCTATACCACGTTTGTAACAGCCTTTGATTTTACTTATAAAAGATCTTGCCATGTAGGAATTTTTTAATCCAAATTTTCAAATAATTCTATCATTTCATTTATGGCTCCTGGATTTGGTCCTCTGTTATTGACTCTATGATTATTTAAAAGTCAAAACATTAAAGCTTTTCCCTGGTTTCTCTTATTGTCTTTTTTTTTTTTTTTAACATTTAAATCTTTGATCCTTGGGATTATCCTGACATAAGGCATGAAATAAGGATATAGCACCATGGGTTGAATTATCTGTCTCTCTACTACTGATTTAAAAGGTCATCTCTTTCAACTAAATTCCTGCATATATTAACATCTGGAGGTAGGCAGGTGATTGATCAGAAGGAAGGCAGCAAAACCCTAGAGGGAGGGCTGGGGAGAAACGTAAGTTGAGTTACAGAACTCTTCACTTAGTTGGCCTCACAAGTGACTGCATGACAACTGTCATAATGTTCACCAAAGAGACCCACCGAGGGACACTTAACTGTCAGCAACATAGAAAACCCACAACAGTTTGTAATATGAAAACTGTGTATTTGGGCACAGAAATGCAATACACAACCAGAAACCACTGTTCCATCAACAGTGACGTTATTATACAGGTGTTAAATTATTAAGGCACAGGAGAGGAAACAATTCTTTCAAGTCTTATTCAATTTACTTTGTTAGGGACGATGAAGCTTACTGGACTCTGGTCACAGTTCCATCATATCTACTTTCTTTGTAAGCTCAGCTTCAATGGTATCCTAAAGGAAGAAAGAACCACCATAAATTCTACAAATAAGGATATAAAACAGGTCCTCTAACTTCTAGTGTTATTTAAAATAAGGGAAGCAAAAAAGAAAAACATTAAAACAGAAATTTTTAAAAATACAATTATAAACATTAAGTATGTTTAGACATTCCTTGCTTTTACCTCGCCCCCCTCTTTCCCACACCCTAAAAGTTTTCAGACCCCTGATTCTAGTTAACATCTCAAGGGGGAAAAACCCTTTAGAGAGATGAATCAGTGTATCAGTATAAAGACACATGAACACATTTTTCTGACCTCTGCTGCTTGACCAATGCATTTCCTCAACATCTCTCACGTCACCTCTTTTCTTCTCTCGTTGACACTTTCTCATTACCTCTCACCTGGTCTAAATACACCAACCGTTTCTGCAGTTTTCTTTCTCCTTCTTCTAATCCACCCTATATACTGATTCCAGAATAATCTTCCTAAAAACTGGCCTAATCAAAAAGCATAGCTCTGATCACATTTCATTTCTCTCTAGCTTAGAAAGTTAAGAAACACACAGCAATGTTCAGTGGTCCCATACAGCCTCCAAGTTCAACTCCCTTTATATTTAAGGTCCTTTATATCATAAACCAATTGACCTTCTTTAGTCCTATTGTCCACTGCATACCCCTAAACAGCTGGGCCGCATCACTTGTCAAAGCTTGGAAAAGTCCTCCGTTTTCTAGTTCATACACCTTTGTTAATTCATTTGCTTAGAATATTCTGTCTTGGGACACCTGGGTGGCTTAACTGGTTAAACATCCGAGTCTTGATTTAAGCTTGGGTCACAAACTCACGGTTTGTGAGATCGAGCCCTGGGTCGCTGTTAGCACAGAGCCTGCTTGGGATTCTCTCTCTCCCTCTTTCTGCCCGTCCCCTGCTTGCTCTGTCTCTCTCTCTCTCAAAATAAACTAATAAATTAAAAAAAAAAAAAAAAAGAATATTCTGTCTTGCAACCCCCCTTTTCCAATTAGGAAAATCTATGCGAAAATGTAAAAGACATAAAAGGTCACTATATATTTTTTATGCAAAGAAACACATACACATATCCAAAAAAGTATTAAAAAACGCATGGTAATGACACACAACAGCTTTGAGACCGTGGTTTACCTTGGAATAGGAAGGAAAGAAGGGTGGAGGGAGCTGTAGCCATATCAGTGTTTTTTCCTTTATTTTTAAAAAATAGGAAGGAAAAAAACTGGAACTACTTACTAGTTCCCGCTTTGCTTCTTCAATTTTCACCTGAGCAAGCGACGGATTCTTTTAAAGAAAAATAAAACAAGGAAAGATTATGTTGCTTCAACTAGGACTCAAGGAGAAAAAGTGCAACAATCTTTTTCAAAAGGCAAAACACCTTACGGAGTGTATCCAGTGCACACACAACACTGAAACTCAGCGGAGACTTGAAAGCCTTAAACATGAACCCAGTATTTTCATGATCAGTTAGTACCCCCGGGGAAAGTTGGCGACGACTTTTTTTAATTCATAAAAATAATTACCGGCATTAAATCTAAATAGGACTCCAATTTTTTCTTCAAAGGTATTGTCTGTCGTTTTAGTTCTGCCAATTTCTGGGGGTGGAAAAAAATCCAAGAGTCACAGAGTGATAGAGATATTCATAACGCAACTAAATATTGCTCATTTCTGAAATAAAACATAATAAATGTTAACATTAAGATATTTTAAATAATACATCAAATTGTATCAATGTGTTAAATGAGGTTCAAAGATATAGGAATAAAAAACTCACTTCCAATGGAAACAATCCTTATTAGATGCTTAAAATAGAAAAGTTATACTCCCATTTATTAAGAATTGGGTCTAAATGGGGCACCTGCTGGCTCTGTTGGTAAAGCATGCAACTATTGATCTCAGGGTTTAAGTTTGAAACCTACAATGGGTGTAGAGATGACTTAAAATGTTTAAAGGGGCACCTGGGTGGCTTAGTTGGTTAAGCGCCTGACTCTTGATTTTGGCTCAGATTATGATCTCACGGTTCCTGAGTTCAAGGCCCATGTCAGGCTCTGTGCTGACAGCATGGAGCCTGCTTGGGATTCTTTCTCTCTTTCTTTTTCTGCCCCTTCCCTGCTCTCTTGCTCTCTCTCTCAAAATAAGTATTTTAAAAATTAAAAAGAAATGAAAAAGAAATAAAATCTTAAAAAAAAAAGACTAGGATCTAAATATGCTGTCTAGGAAGACAGAATAATGTGATCAAGAGGAATCAGAATGTAAGGGAACAATTAGAATCTCAAATACATACTTATGAACTGTCAACTTTAGATTCCCAAATCAAAGTATAAAAAAATCTTAAGAATAAATAAGTAATAATAAAATAAAACAAAGCCCCCTCTTTCTCCCTCTTCCTATCAAAATACATGAAACACTTACACAACCTAAAAACCTAGAATTGCATCCTATATGAGTTTTGGGGCCTGCATTTTTACTGTACATGGAAAGAGAAGAAGAGGACCTACATGGTTAGCACATAATCCCTCAATAAATGTATTTTATAAATAAATCAATAATATATAACGGACTCTAGCAAAGAGTTTCTGGCATATAGTAGTAAATAAAGGAAACCAAACAAATGTGAGGATAGATACAGCTAACCACGTAATAAAGGTATAAATACTAGTGAACATAAAGTACAGAGGTAAAGAAAAACAGGTCAATAGTGAATAAAGCTCTCTAAAAAGAAGCAAATGAAAAGGCAGATTGTGTGCTAAGATTCTAAAGAAAGCTAAATTGGGTTAAAATAGGCTCACCTCTGAGAGCGCTACGAGGGACTGGTGAGACAGAGAAGCATCCATGCCTCTGGTGGAAAGTTGCTCCTATAATTACAAAAAAGGGAGTTTAGTGAAAAAAAGTATTTTCAAAGTGACCATCGTGACATATTTTCATCATATAACACAGTAAAGAGAAGCTACAAATCATAGATGAAAGACCACATGCATCTAAGCAGTTCTATGCTGCATGTGGGTCATTTCAAACAGTCACAGATTTGTGACAAGGTGGGTTCAGCGCTAAGAGTTGGGGCCCCCGGGCTTTGGGGCCCGGCTGCCTGTGTTTGAATCTGGATCCACTGCTAAGCAGCTACGTGACCTTGGGTAAGTGACCTATCTTCTCTGTAGTTCCCTTATCTGTAAAAAAGTAAGCATATGTCTAGTTGTGAGGATGAAGGTCGACAAGAAGTCTGAAAAGAACTAAATATATTCAGTCCTTTGTACAAACCTCTGCAGCTTTGATTCCAAATCTGAACTCCTCCGACTTTGCTTTTAGGAAATCCATGTTCTGAAGACGATGGTCAACTTTGGCCCTTTCCGTAGACAGATGCAACTCTGCCTTCTTTAGATCCCTTTAAAAAGTAGAGTTGAACCCATGGGGGAGGGGAAGGAAAAAAAAAAAGAGGTTAGAGTGGAAGAGAGCCAAAGCATAAGAGACTCTTAAAAACTGAGAACAAACTGAGGGTTGATGGGGGGTGGGAGGGAGGGGAGGGTGGGTGATGGGTATTGAGGAGGGCACCTTTTGGGATGAGCACTGGGTGTTGTATGGAAACCAATTTGACAATAAACTTCATATATTGAAAAAAAAAAGTAGAGTTGAAAACATTTTCTTCTCCTCAGTGGAATTATTATTAAAAAAATACTCTGGGGGTGCCTGGGTGGCGCAGTCGGTTAAGCGTCCGACTTCAGCCAGGTCACGATCTCGCGGTCCGTGAGTTCGAGCCCCGCGTCGGGCTCTGGGCTGATGGCTCGGAGCCTGGAGCTGTTTCCGATTCTGTGTCTCCCTCTCTCTCTGCCCCTCCCCTGTTCATGCTCTGTCTCTCTCTATCCCAAAAATAAATAAACGTTGAAAAAAAGAAAATTTAAAAAAAGATAAATAAATAAAAAAAATAAATAAAAAAATACTCTGGATTAGCCAAAAGTAGACAACATACTTGCTACTTTCTACCATAGATTTTATATCCTGGACTAGCTACGGTGTATTCTCCCAGGTCATTCTCCACTCCATGTTGCCACCTGGGATTTTTCTCATGGAATACTAAGTAATTTTAAGATTAATCTATGCCAATTATTCTTGGAGAAAGTGAACCTGCTATTTAAAAAAGTGATTTAATATATCCTAAAGCAATTTGAATTATGGAAGTCTCAAAGCCTTCTTTCCTAAATGTGACATGATACAGTGCCTTGCATATACATACTTAATATTTGTTAAATAAATTTACACACCACCAAATTACTTGTGCATATCCACACTCCTGATCTATAGCATCTAATCTCTGGGGCAACCAAATATAATGTGACTTTAGGTTGCACCATGGTTTATAAGTCAAAAAGAAAAATTCACATACATTTTCAAAATTATAAAACCCAGGCTATTTAATTATTTTTAATTTTTTTCTTTCATGTTTATTTATTTTTGAGAGAGAGACAGACAGACAGAATGTGAGAGGGGGAGGGGCAGAGAGAGAGAGGGAAACACAGACTCTGAAGCAGGCTCCAGGCTCCAAGCTGTCAGCACAGAGCCCAATGTGAGGCTCGAACTCACAAACCGTGAGATTGTGACCTGAGCTGAAGATGGACACTTAAATGACTGAGCCACCCAGGCGCCCCAAACCCCAGGCTATTCATAAAAGAGAAAAAATGGTAAGAAAAAGTATGAAGTAAAAGGTGAAAGTCTGTACCCAATCCCTACTTCCACCCAAGTCATTTTTTACTTAGAAAACCACGTATGGACTCCAGTTTCTAATGTGTTGTTTTAAATCCCGTCTACTGTCAAAACTAAATCTGACACTGTCCTCTTACTGCCTGTATAACAAACATCATCACCACTTTCAACTCAGTTACTTACTCTCGTAGACATTTTTCCAACACTAAAGTTGCAGTTAGATTTTTTTCAAGTTTCGCCAATTCAAGCTTGATTTCTTCATTTTTGGATTTGGTACGGAAAAGATCAGACGTCAAATCATTCACTGCGGGGATAAAACTAAAAAAAGGATCTGGTCACATAAATGGACATTAAGGACAATAATGATAATTATTCCTCATTTCTAACAATGATTTTGTCTTAATGTGGATTCTTCTATAATCATGCTCTACGCATTTTTTTAATAATTAAAAAAAATTTTAACATTTATTCATTTTTGAGAGTGCGTACACGCGAGTGGGGGATGGGCGCAGAGAGACAGAGAGAGAGAGAGAGAGAGAGAGAGAGAGAGAGAGAGAATATCCAAAGCCTGCTCGACGCTGTCAGCACAAAGCCTGACATGGGGTTCAAGGTCATGAACTGTGAGATCATGACCTGAGCTGAAGTCAGACGCTCAACTGACTGAGCCATCCAGGCGCTCCTCTCTGTATTTTTTTATATGCTGTTCCCATTTCCTGGAAAGCTCTTCTTCAGGTAAATTTCAATTAGTCTTTTAAAATTCAAATAAGATTCACTCCTATTCTGGAACTCACTACCCCTTTCTCTGTACTACTTATCAACAGGTTGTACATTCTTATACTGTTAAAGGTGTCACTCTATGCTATAGTTTTACATACCCATCTCCCCTATTTGACTGTGAGCAGAGACAGTCCTTGCTGCCAATTACTATCCTATTCATCTCTGCTTCCTCTGCCTGTACGTATACATAGCTATATGCCTAGCGTATAACTGGTATGTGGTGTCTGCTGAATTGACTGAATTCAAGTTTAGGTTTCTTATGTTCTTATACCTGAAACACTACTTCCTGAGAATATATATAAATTCCAAGTTTTATATGGGCAATTAAGTAGAATAGCTATACAGTTCTCTGGTTCTAAGTTATAGTGGTAGTCCTAGCTGAGATATGGCCACCAATGGTAATCACATGGACTTGGGGGTCAGGCTGGGTTTGAATCCCAAATCTGCCATTTACCAGCTTGGAGAAGTTATTTAATACACCTCTCCTGAGCTTTAGTTTCCTCTTAGGGTTGCTAGAAAGAATAACGTCATTACATAAGTGGAATACCTGTCACAAAGAATAAAGGTCTGTAATCTACTCTACCCAGTAGGGTAGGGACATGACCAAAATTCACTATGCTTAATAAGATAATTTAGATTTTTTTTTAACATTTATTTATTTTTGAGACAGAGAGAGACAGAGCATGAACAGGGGAGGGTCAGAGAGAGGGAGACACAGAATCTGAAACAGGCTCCAGGCTCTGAGCCATCAGCACAGAGCCCGACACGGGGCTCGAACTCACGGACCACGAGATCATGACCTGAGCTGAAGTCGGCCGCTTAACTGACTGAGCCACCCAGGCGCCCCTGAATAAGATAATTTAGGCTACTGCTTTTCTTATTGTTTACGGGGAATAATGTGTTACCTAATTTCTTTCCAAACAAATGTGAGAAGCAACCTTCACAAACCTAATCCTGAAAGAAGAAAACACTAAAATTTAAACAATGCCAGGTTTATCTGAATTAAATACATACATTTACTAGCAATGATAAGAAGGAATTAAGTAAATTCAGTGTTTTGGGATTTATTGTTAATTTCCTATACAGAATTACCCAGTGAAACAAAAAGTCCTTAGTTGAGACCTTACAGTACATATGATTACAGAAATGAAAACTGTCACAAGAATTACCTAGCTAGTGAGGAATCCTTTGTTTCAAGGGCCACTGCACTGTCAACCAAAGCATTCAGGTACCTAGAACCAGCGCCAGACAGATTGGCAGGGGAAAAATTCACACTTTCCATGAGAAGGTCTTGAAGGTGCTTGGCTGAAAAGATATAAGAGTTCTATGGTGACTAAGATGTTTGTTTTACTTTAATTTTTAACAGCTTTAATGACAACTTATCATATACCATATAATCCACTCACCCAAAGTATACAACTCAATAGCTTTTAGTATATTCACAGAGTTGTATACCCATCAATACAATCAATTTTAGAACATTTTCATTGCCCCAAAAAGAAACCCCACCATTTCTTAGTCATCATATTCCAATTCCCCAACCCATGAAGCCCTAGCAACCACTAATCTACATTCTGTCTTTTCTCATTTCATATTTGGGTATATACCTAGGAGTGGAACTGGTGGTCATATGGTAACTATGTTTTAACCATTTGAGGAATTGCCAGACTGTTTTCCAAAGGGACTGTATGATTTTACATTCCCACCAGAAGTGTATGAGGATTTCAATTTCTCCGTATCTTTACCAACAAGTTTTTGTTTGTTTGTTTTACCAACAGTTGTTTATTTGTCTTTTTTTTTTTGCATAGTGGTCATTCACAGAACTTAACAAATGGTTACTCAAGACCCAAATATTTTTATTTTTGATTATAGCCCTCCTTATAGGTGTGAAAAGGAATTGTGGTTTTCATTTGCATTTCCCTGATGGCTAATAATGCTGGCTTAATGGTCATTTTTATATTTTCTTGGGAGAGATGTGTATTCACATCCCTTTCCCATTTTTAATTGGGTAATATGTCTTTTTATTACTGAGTTGTAAGAGTTCTTTATATGTTGTAAATACAGGTCCCTTATCAGATATGATTTACAAATGTTTTCTCCCATTCTGTAGGTTGTTTTCTTCACTTATTTGATGGTGTCCTTTGAGAACAAAAGTTTTAATTTTGATGATGTACAATTTATCTACTCTTTCTTTTGTTGTTTGTGTTTAGGGACTCATAGCTACGAAACCATTGCCAAATTCAAGGTCATAAAGATATACACCAATTTTGTCTTCAGAGTTTTAGGTTTAGCTCTTACATTTAGGTTTTTCATGTATTTTGAGTTAATTCTTACATATGGTATGAGGCAGGATCCAACCTCATTCTTGTACATGTGGATATCCAGTTAGCCCAGCACTGGTCATTGAAAAGGCTATTTTTTTCCTGCACTGAATTGTCTTGTTACCCTTGTCAAAAAATCAAGAGACCAGGGGTGCCTGTCTGGCTTACTTGATGGAACACGTGACTCTTGATCTTGGGGTTGTGAGTCTGAGACCCATGTTGGGTGTAGAAATTACTTAAAAATAAAATATTAAAAAAAAAAAATCAATAGACCAGGAGTTAAGGCTTCCAGCCTACCAGTGCAAAGAGCTCTGCATACCTGCTGTCCAGTGAAAGTGGTGAAAATTGTAAACAAACACACAAACAAACAAAGAAACCCAACCATGTAAAAACACAAACACAAAAACAAAACCAGAACTAAAACACAATGATTTAAAACCTCTGGAAATGGTCCTAAGAACAAACAGCAAATGAAGAAACATCTATTCAAGAAAATCTATGATAATTCAGTAAGGAAGGTGAGTTTGTGATATGTAAACCAAAACCACTCTCTCCTTCTCTCTCCCAGTTCAGGGAGGCAGAGACTCCACTCCAGACTGTTGTAGTCAAGAACACAGGGATCCCTCTGCCCCCAGCTCCCAGCCAGAGGGCTTTCTTTCCAGGAGGAATAGGACTTCAGTGTTTCTCATCCTGCCACCAGCTCTCTGTTGCTGAGACTAAGTCCTAGATGAATGTGGATGAGAGGTGTGGGCTCCCCCACCCAGCCACTGTTCTTAGTATCAAGCTCTACCATGGGTGAGCATCTACCATGCTGAGAATACCAGGGCCCTGAGGGCCCTTGCACCAGCTCATGAGGTGGTGATTTCAGACCAGGAAAGTCAAGTCAAGAGGACCTAAGTCTGCTGTACTCCCCCGTCCACCCAGCACTCAGCATCTACACTAGGGGTGTCACTTGGAGAAAACGTTGCTATTGTCTCTACCCTCACCTCCAGATCGTTGGCTCAGAGATTTTGTGCAGAGGAAGAAGCAAGCCATAGAAGAGATAATGCCCAGTATCTTCCCAAAGGAACTGATTTCATTTGCAACAGAGCCTGGAGAAGTCCAAGCCTAAGGAGACTCTCGAAAACAATGGAAGTTATAGCAAAAAGCAATTGGGAGAAGAGTCGAACTGCGGGCTAGTTAGTTTACATGGGAGAACCAGAAAATAAGCCATCTAGGAGGGGCCATCCTTGGGTCACAACAAATATCAAACACTGCCCTGTAAAACTACTCCTTTAAGGGTGCCAGAATTTGATTGAATTAGCTTGTAGAACAATTTATGTCCCACATAAATTGATAAATTTATTTATCAATAAATCATAAATTGATTATTGCTGAAAACAATAATCAGCTGTCAATTACCAGAATTTTACACCTGGATGTGGTCTATGAAAGAGAGTAAGACAGTCCCCAAAACCACTGACATCCCAGAGTGACTGTGGGAATACTTAAGTCTGTGCCTCCCTGAGGAGCAACATCAGAGGCTTAACACCATCAGGGGTAAATAGACTTCATTAAAAGCAGTCAGTCACTAAGTAAATAAGAAAACAACAATGAAAACAAGCTCTGGGGCACTGGGGGTGTTGGGAGACTAGTACTCAGAGTTGCTACATTACCTAAAATGTCCAGTTTCCAACAAAAATATACAGGCATGCAAAACGACAAAGCATGACCCATAGTAAAATGTAAGCAAAAGAAACTGCCTGTCAGAATGACCAGATATTGGATTTGTCAGAAAAAGACTTCAAAACGGCCATAATAAATATGTTCACAGTACTAAAGGATTAAAGAAGTAACAAAAGGTATAAGGACAATGTTGTATCAGATAGAGACTATCAAAAAGAGATAGAAATTATAAATGGAAATTCTAGAGTTGAAGAGTACAATAACTAAAATGAAAAGTTCACTAGAGAAAACAAACAATAGATTTGAAGTAGCAGAATAAATAATAAGTGAACTTTAAGATAAAGTGATAAGAGATTATGGAAGCTGAAGAACAGAGAGGAAAAAAGTGGGCGCACTTGGGTGGCTCGGTTGGTTGAATGTCTAACTCTTGATTTCAGCTCAGGTCATGATCCCAGGGTTGTGGGATCGAGCTCCACATCGGGCTCCTTGCTGAGCAATGGAGCTCTCTCTCTCTCTCTTTCCCCTTCTATCCTGCTTGTGTGCTCTCTCTCTCTAAAATAAAAAAAATTTTTTTAAGTGAAAAATAAAAGAGCCTCAGAAAAATGAGGAACAACATTAGGCACACCAACATATGTACAATGGTCATACAGAAGAGAAAAAGCAGAAAAAATAGTCAAAGAAATAATGCCTGAAAAGTTCCCATATTTATTGAAAAACAATAATTTACACATTCAAGGAATAACTCAACAAATCCAAGTAGGATAAATGCAGAGAGCTCCACAAACATACATATCAAAGTAAAAATGTTGAAGTAAAAGATAAGGAGACAATCTTGAGACAATCTTGTTCTCACAGCAAAAGAAAAAGGACTTGTTATTTACAAGGAAACCCCAATAAGATTAACAGTTGACTTCTTGGCAGAAACAGTGGAGGCCAGAAAGCAATGGGACAACATAGTGAAAAGTGTTCTAAAAGAAAATCTGTCAACAGAGAATCCTACATCTAGCAAAACTATCTTTCAAAAATGAATGCAAATAAAGACTCCCAGATAGACAAAAACTGAGAGAATTGGTTGCCAGCAGTCTTGACTTATAAGAAATACTAAAGGAAGTTCTGCAGGCTAAAAGCAAGTGACCCCAAACAATAATTCAAATGCACACGGAAACAACAATGAACACCAGGAAAGGTGGCCAGGGAATTATAAAGAGTATAAATGCATATTTTTTCTCCTGATTTAAAAAGCAATTGTATAACATAATATGCATACAAAGTACTGCTGGGTCATAGAAATGTAATATATATTCTAAAAGCAGTACACCAAAACAAAAAGTCAATTTTGCTGTATGTTAACTTTTAAAAGAAAGCAGGAAAAAAGCCCACACATAGAATTACAATATAAATTGCACTACACTCAAAACATGGCATGTAACACATGCCACACATGTAAGTTAGTTAAATACAGGGCAATTGCAAGTCTCAATTCTTTCCTCTTTTGTATATTCTGACCCATAGAAAGACTTTCATCAATTGTTTTTTAATGTGTGGTTAGTATTATAAAAACAACAGGTTTCCCAAATACACTCTTTCAAGCTACACAGGTGTAGCATACATACTAATAGTGTGACTTGTACAAGTCTCATAGTTCATGGCTGCCACCTAAGATGTCCCAATGGCTCACTGTAACTAAATCATGGAGATGGGGAAATAGATCAAAAAGATATGTAAGTGAAAAACCACAGGCATCTTGTATGTCAGGCTACGTTTAGCTTCATGTTTTAGGGGTTACTGTTGTGCTATCAGAGTACCAATTGAATTTATATTATAATGACATTTATTGCTTATTAAGTTGCTGTAACAAAATGGGAGGCAAATCTGGGTAAAATAAAGAAGCAAAACTAACAAGCAGTCTACCTTAAATTAAAGCTTGTATACTTTAGCGTTATATATAAAATATAGTCATCTCGAGTTATTACCTTATTCAAAACTCTTACTAATCTCACCTTCTGATTCATATTCGCTTGCTTTCTGTTTCAAGTCCTCTATTACCAGGCAGACATCCCTGTCCCGGACTCTGTTGCGTTCTGAAAGGTGATGTAAAATCTCCGTGGTCCGAGGATTCACCTCATATTGCGGAATGGGGTGATCTCCAAATATTTTTTTCAACCACGCAGCAACCTAACCATTAAAAGAAAGGCAAAGATTATAAACCTTGTTTATTGTAAAAGCATGAAGCAAATATTCGAAAGAAGTGATCAGAAGCAAAGAAAATGTGCTGTAGAAATGTTCTATTTATTTCACATTATAATTTGTCTTTACGGAGATAGATACTAGACGTCAGGAGACAAAAGTGAGCAAGCACAAGTAAAAAAATTACCATAAAACAATCTATATTTTCCTAAAGCTACAAAGCTGTATACGTTAATAATGTGCATCACTCGGATAATTTTAAAGCTCAATATGAAGGTGTTCAAGCTTTCTTATACGTGAAAAGTCTGAAAAAAAAGTTGCCCCCAACAACACACCAAAAGCCCCGCTGTTCTGGGAGGCACCTAGAGTTGGGATGCAGGCCGAGGAATCAGGTCAGGTGTGAAAATCCTACTAGGAAGCAGCGGTGAACGGGGAAGCTTGGCTGTAAGGTGGGTTTGGATTTGGAAGTCCCACTCCAGTCGGCTGAGAGGGATCTCCTACCAGGGGGCTCTTCCACCGCTGTCCAAGCCCGAGTCCCAGCAAGGAGAGGCCCGGGCAAGGAAGGGAAACGCCCTTTCTGGGGGGTGGGGGGGTCTAAGCGGAGTCGGGCTCCCAGATCGCCAAGGCGGACTAAAGACCGATCCGCGGAGCAAGGGGAGGACAAAAGTTAAAATGGTGCGCCCAGGAGATGCGCGGGCGAGGAGTGTGTCGCCAAAGACGCCGTTTCCAGGACGCCGCAAAGCCCGGCTCCCGCCCCATCACCTGCGCCTCTTTCTCTTCCTGTGCTTCCATAGCCGCCGTTCCCTCAACTTCTCGAGAAGCTCCTCACGAGAGAAGTGCCGAGCTCGCTCGGAAGGCCCCGCCCATACACCGTTGGTCCCGCCCCTTCTGGGCCAAGGGTTTTTGGGAGTTGTGGTTTTTTACTAGGACTCTGGGCCTCTGAGTCCTTGGGCCAGGCTGGTGGAAGACTCCAGCACCGGAGCCTCTCTTCACTTGCTGCTTCTACGCTCTCTCCGCTTTCCGTGGTATCATTTCCTGGGTGAGAAGTACACCTGTCTAGAACCAGCCTGTTCTTTATTTCTTATATTTTTATTTCTGAATTGAATCATTTGTCTTTTAAAAAAAAAACCAAACAAACCTGCAACTTGTTTTTTCAATAACTGATATTTGTTTCTTCCACACGGAGTGCATTAAGTTAAATGTTTTATTTTTACCTGAGCAATATGAGCCGCAGCAATCTTAATCTTATCCCTTAGTTTTCACTGCCAAAGAGCTATCTGTGCTGGAGGCTATTTTAAAACAGTTGCCAGCTGGGGCGCCTGTGTGGCTCAGTTGGTTGAGCTTCAGACTCTTGATTTCAGCTCAGGTCATAATCCCAGGGTGGTGGGAGGAGCCCCCCCACTTGGGCTCTGCACTGAGTATGGAGTCTGCTTGGGATTCTCTGTCTCCCCCAACCCCCTCTCTTCTCCTCTCTGTCTCTGTCCCTCCCCCACTCATGCAATCTCATCCTCTTTCAAAATAACATTTATTTTTTAAAAAGGAACATAATTTGCTTTAAAAAATAAAACAGTCGGGGCGCCTGGGTGACTCAGTTGGTTAAGCGTCCGACTTCGGCTCAGGTCATGATCTCACAGTCCGTGTGTTAAAGCCTTGCTCAGAGCCTGGAGCCTGCTTTGGATTTTCCTCTCTCTCTGCCCCTCCCCTGCTTATGCTCTGTCTCTCTCTGTGTCTCAAAAATAAATAAAAACATTAAAAAAATAAATAAATAAAACAGTTGACAGGAGTCAACTTCTGACATTGTTGCTGCTGCTCAGCCATTCTTCCATTCATTTCTCGCCTTTCCTAAAATTCTCCATCCAGTAGTTAACACGAAGAGAGGTTCTCTATATTTACACAGCAATATATAGTTTTCTATGTGTTTTATTTCAGTTTAATTCTTTTTTAATTTTCTTTTTTAATGTTCATTTAATTTCAAGAGAGATAGAGCGTGAGCAGGGGAGGGGCAGAGAAAAAGGTAGACACAGATTCTGAAGCAGGCTCCAGGCTCTGAGCTGTCAGCAAAGTGTCCAATGCAGGGCTCAAACCCATGAACCATGAGATCATGACCTGAGCCAAAGTTAGACACTTAGCCAACTGAGCCACTCAGGCATGCCTTTAGTTTCATTTTTACAAGTAGCTGGTAAAAATAGATGAACAAATTTTACCTATTTTCATGTTAAAACACACACACACACACACACACACACACACACACGGATTAAATGAATTGACCAAGATTAGGTAGTAGAAGCTAGAATCTGACCATAATGTTCTGGTTCCGATTGAGTGTTTATCTTTGAAGGCTAGTTAGACCACACTGTTGCCTGCAACCTCCTGTAATATACTGTTACACCAGGAAAGGTAGACCGTGTACTGGACTGCCTGATATATGTGGTTTAAGACCAAATTGTGGAGTAGTCTTACCACTAAATATCTTTCTTCTAAGTCATGTGCATATTTAAAATGACGAAACCTTTCTTTTCAAAGGAATTTTATTAACTAGTGAATACTATATTGTATGGCTTGTTTATTCTTTTTGTTTTACTCAAATATATCTCTGCTCAGTAACCAAATATCTGGTAAGATGGTACAGCCCCTGAATGGGAAAAAGTTATCTTTATGCCCTTTGTCCACTTTCATCACTACAAATTTCACAAAATAACTCTCCAACTTTGTTGTTTTTACAAACCATTTTTTTTTCTGTTAGCCTACTATTACCCATGAGGAGAAGGATGCTCACCTTGAAAATAGAGTAGAATTTTAGGGAAAGGGATTGCTGACCGTACATTTACAAGCCATCTTTTAGGAAATGACCCTTTCAACCCAGATATTCATATGCCCTACCCAAATTAAGGTTTTAGGTGTAATCCAGGATTTGGCAAATGAAGCTGAAAGACGCTTCTCAGAACACTTACAAGTGAAGGCAATATTAATAGTTTTACTATCACAAAATACCCCATATCTTACCCCCCCAATTCTGTACATCACAAAAAATCTCAATAAAAATTCTGTATGTGTATGTGTGGGGATAGTTCTGCCCCAATCTTTTTTTTTGTGTGTGTTTGTTTTGAAAAAGAGAGAAATAGAGAAAGTCCAAATAAGCTAGAGCAGAGTGAGAGGAGAGACTCCCAAGCAGGCTCCTCACTGTCAGCACAGAACTGGATTCCATTAACCATGAGATCATGACCTGAGCCAAAGTCAGACACTCAACGGACTGAGTCACTTAAGTGACAGGGCACCCCAGGAGCCCCAGTTCTGTCCCATATTTATATATATATATATATATATTATAAATTATGTATATAACATATAATATAGTAATATATTTTATATATATATCTATATGTATCTAGTGTTTTATAAATAATTATAAATAACTAGTGTTTATTTTTGAGAGAGAGACAGAGCACCAGCTGGGGAGGGGCAGAAAGGGAGACACAAATTTGAAGCAGGCTTCAGGCTCCCAGATGTCAGCATGGAGTCTGACACCGGGCTAGAACCCACGAACTATGAGATCATGACCTGAGATCATCACTTGAGCCAAAGTCAGATGCTTAACCCACTGAGCCCCTCAGGCACCCCTGCCCCAATCTTAATGTGTAGATATAGAAAAGGTTTTTTCTTCATTTCCATTGCATTCCAAATTTAAAAGCATAGTCCCTGCTGTCATGAAACTAGTTGCTGGTAGAGAAAACCTTGACTTCTGGTCCAGTCTGTGGTGGGACTTCTGATTCTGGTCCACTCTCAGTAGAATTGGCAACCACTCTTCTTGAATTGTGTTTGTTATCATTAAAAAATTGTTCTAATATACAGTATTCATTTAGAATCTAAAAGAACTGCGATTTTCCAATTTGAGCGCGTACTGGATCACCTAGAATGGTGTGGGTGCCTGTCAAAAATTAAGATTCCTCCAAATTATCGATTTTAAGAGGGTCTGGGGGTGGGGCCAGCGATCTTCGCATTCACCAGTTCGGCAAGCCCAGGGTGATAATTGTTTACCGTTGCTACAGCACCAAGGCTTTAATAGCCGTAATCTCGGACCTCCCCCCCCCCCCCCCCCATTCAACCTCCTGTCACCTTCAAACCAGCCGCGCCAGGTACAGGGTGACGCCAACACCGTCTCCCTGTCGGAACCGGGCCTGAGCGCCGCATCATAGCAGGTTCCGCTACCCACATGGTCGCCAGGGGCAACCATAAGGTCGACTCAGTAGGTCAAAATAAATGTGTGACGAATGCCTGGACCGAAGCTGGCAAAGGTCTAATCACTCATTTTTAAGTTTAAATCTAAAAATAATATTTAAAAAAAGCAACTCCACCCCCAGCCCTCCTCTAAAAGGCAGATTCGCGTCCGGAGGTGAACACGAGGGGCGGTACTTCCGGGTCAGGTGGACCGGCTGCCTTGACCTTCCTTGCCGCTCAGCCATTTTGTCCCAGTCAGTCCGGAGGCTGCGGCTGCAGAGGAACCACCCTAAATAGAGCTACAAAGATGCTGTCCGTGCGCGTCGCCGCGGCCGTGGCCCGCGCCCTGCCTAGGCGGGCCGGGCTGGTGAGTGCGGGCAACCGGCGGGAGGGAGGTGGCCCGGCAGGTGGCTGGTGGTGTGCTGACTCGAGAGCTCTTTCTGCAAGGAGGGTGAGGGGCTGGCGGGCGCCGCCATCTTGCACTGTTGGCTGCTCGGGCTGGGCAGGGAGGAGGCACAAGGGCCTGTTGCTAGCCATCCGTGCCGGACGGTGCAGAGCGGTGCAGGGGAGGTGCTGACCTCGATGCTGTCCAGAGATAGGGTCTCGGGGAGGGTTCCCGACTTCAGCTGAGTACTGCCCGAGAGGGGCCTTGGGTGAAGGTCAGTGTTGGAGCTCTAGCTCCGATGCCTGCTCTGAAACGGCGAGGCTTGTCTCCGCTGATTCTTAGGGACTGTGCCACTGAAGGTCAGAGCACTGTTGCTATGTCTCGTTGAAGCGGTTTAAGGAAGCCTGACATTGTATGAAGGTCAGCGGGCCCCGGCATTTCACCTCTGCCCGGAGGTCGGTTCAGGGGAAAGCAATAAATGAAGGTGCCTTTCTGAATACTTCAATAGGCGATCTCTTAGTGATGAATTTTGAAACAGTAGCGAAACACAGCGCAAATGTGCATTTCATGTGGCAGATACCGTGACAGCAGTGATAGCAGCGAATCCTAAATTGCCTCAGGTAGAAAGACTGCTTTGTGTTGTGGTACTTTGACATGTTTTAAGATTTCGTCCTTGAGGAATCGTTAGACAGTGATTGAGAACTCAAGTAAGATAGAACATAGGTTAGAAAATGCCTGTGAAGGTCAATGCCCTCCCTTCATTACTTATCGCCCTTGAAGTTAAGGCTTGCATTTACTTATTTTTTCCATGTTAAACATAATCTCAGTTTCAAAGGTGAAAGAAACATATTTTGTTGTCATAATGGAACTGGCATCAAAGAGCATTTTTAACGGATTTCATCTGGTCCTAGAGAAAGTAGTAGATTTAGAATTGCCAGTGACCAAAATTAGGGCATTACAACTTGAAGGAGAAGGAGGGGGTCCAGATTGCTATAGGCTTTGTCAAAGGCAGGAAAAAAAGAGTAGACAGCCATACTTAGTTTCTAATCAAACTCTAACATTTACAACTCAATTTTTGTTTGTTTGTTGTTTTTTTTTAAGTAAAATAGGATATGTTATTGATATTTGCCCCTTTTGGAAAGCAATTTATCTTACTGAGAATTTTCACAATTCAACTGAAATATATCTAAAGATGAAGTAATAGCAACTGGTGCCTTTAAAGGAAAAGATAATTTAGTAACTGTTGCTTTTAAAAATAGGCCGTTACTATTTTTTTAAAAGTAGGCTCCATGCCCAATTTGGGACTTGAATTCACGACCCTGAGATTAAGAATCACGTGCTCAACCGAGTCAGCCAGATGCCCCTAGACTGCATGACTGCATTTTTAAAATTTGCTTTTTATAGAGTACTTATAGCATTGCCAGGAGCTGCATAATAGATTTTCTCATATATTAAAAGCTACTTTGTTATATGATTAATAGTCTTCCAATTTTAAGCAAAATATTTTGATATAATTAATATTTTCACTGATAACGTGATCAGAGTAAGCCAACATTTGTTTAAGCTTGCCAGTTTTATAAAAGCTTTTTTTTTAATCATATTTTTAAAAATGTTTATGTGTTAGGTCTCCAAAAATGCTTTGGGATCATCCTTCATTGCTGCAAGGAACCTCCATGCCTCTAACACACGTCTCCAGAAGACTGGTAAGTCAGTATTTCTAAGTGTACATACCCCACAGTTACTGTCTTGTCAATAAGTGAAAAAATAAGTTACATAGGTAACATAACTGTTGGGGTTTTTTATTTTCATCTGTTAATTTTTTCTTTCAAATTTAGTTACCACAAATCCCAGATTCTTAGCCCATAATGTGCCATTTAGCCCTATCTTGGTAGGTTTTCTTGTTCTAGTGAAATATTTTATCATGTTACTAGCTCTTTCCTTTTTTTTTGTTTTCTTTTTTCATTTATTTAAAAAGATATTTTAGAGCATGTGTAGGAGCAGGGGAAAGGGGCAGAGAGAGAGAGAATCTTAAGCAGTCCCCATACTCAGTGCGGAGCCTGCTGCGGTGCTCAGTCCCACAGCCCTGGGATCATGACTTCAGCTGAAAACAAGAGTCCCAATGCTCAACTGACTGAGCCACCCAGGCACCCCTACAACTTTTTTTTTCTCTGATACAATATCCCTTGGATGGAAACAGAAAGTACACATATCAGGTGCTAGGCATCCGTTCTGAACTATGAAAGATTTCTTTTTCTTCTCCAAAAAAAAAATTAGAAAAAAGTAAGCAGTTTTTACCTTTGTTTTTTGACGGTGATAGCTGCTAATCTATATATGGCAATCTAAATTTACACATTGCAAATAGGATACAGAAGTAGGGAGGTGAGCATAGGAAGATGCTGTAGGTTAGGGAATTCCTTTGGAGATGTGATTGGAGCTTTTGAACTAAAAATTAAGTAAGTGAATCCATAGGGGCACCTGGGTGGCTCAGTAGGTTAAACATTTGACTTTGGCTCAGGTCATGATCTCACAGTTCGTGAGTTCAACCACATGTTGGGCTCTGTGCTGACAGCTCAGAGCCTGGAGCCTGCTTCAGATTCTGTGTTTCCCTCTCTCTGCCCCTCTCCAGCTTGCTCGCTCGCTCGCTCTCTCAAAAATAAATAAACATTTAAAAAAAAAAAAAAAGTGAATCTGTAAATCTCCCACATGCTAAGATGAAGAATAGTATTTGCATGTTTTTAAAAAGAAAGATAATTATACTTTGTTAACAGTTGCTTTTAAAAAATAGATTGTATTTTTAAACTTCCTATAGAGTTTAGCCAAAAAGTCTGGTTTCAACATAGATACAGATTCTTAATCACTTGGATTTGTTTTTATAGTAATGGTAGGTGCTAAGCTTTTTCGAATAGAGCCAAGTATATTATATTACATCTTAGAGTAATTTGGTTATTGTGATTACAAAACTATAGTTTTTACATTGTTGAGCAAGTGGGTTTTAAAATCTTGAGACCAGGCTATTTTTGCAATGGAATTTTCCTCTCAATAGGCACTGCCGAAGTGTCCTCTATCCTTGAAGAACGCATTCTTGGAGCTGATACCTCTGTTGACCTTGAGGAGACCGGGCGTGTCCTAAGCATTGGTGATGGTATTGCCCGTGTACATGGGCTGAGAAATGTTCAGGCAGAAGAAATGGTGGAGTTTTCTTCAGGTTTAAAGGTAAATTATAAAATGAGATTTTGGTGGTTTAGGATTGGTCTCTGAGTTATTCATTAGTAATTCAGAGATTGTGCTAGTGTTTTTTTGTTTAACTTTGAATCTCAACTTGTTCACTGTTTTAGTGATTATCATAGGTTGTGAAAAGAATAAACTTAAGTGTTTTAGTTACCAAAGTTTTTACTCTAAGGATTGATGTATATATCAGTTGTAGCCACTAGTGCTAAAATATATATTGAGTAAATGTTCATCTGGATTCTAAGAATGGTATACTCTTTGCAATCATTAACGTCATCTTATACAAAAGCATTAGATAACTTTAAATTCATTTCTGGTGGAAAGTTGAAAGTCATTGAGTTTGTATTTCTAGTAAGAGTAAATGTATTATTGTTGAGGTAGGGTAGTGTAGTTATCAGAAGCTCTCTGATAGAAATCTACTTTCCATTAGGTTGAACCTAGTTGTTTTCTGAGGAAAGCAGAGTGTGATATGGGTGGACCCGGGGGAGTAGGATTACCCACACATGGGAGAAGACAGTCTTGGTCCTCTGGGTAGTGTCCAGTGTGGAAAAAGAGCCTTGATGTGGAAGAATAATTACAAAGCCAAAAGTTTTATCCAGGGTGTTAGACTTTGGCTAAAAATATAATCTCCCATATCTTCAGTGTATGTGTATTAACATAGTTTTGAAAGTTGAGGTGAAATTAATGAACTCTGAGTTTCTGTTTAGCTTTTAAGATCTAAGAGTTTAGTAATGCCTAATAGAACTTTCTGCAATGATGGAAATACTGTGTCTTTGCTGTAAATGTAGTAACTGTTACATATGTGAGGCTGTCAAGAGTGTAAAATGTGGAGTTTCTCACAGAGAGAGTAGGTGATGTATAGGGATGTGTTAGAGAGAAAAGTAAGTTTCTCTGACTTTGTAAGATGGTGTTAATTCAAATTTTAAATAGCCACATGTGATTAGTGACTGCTGTATTGAACATCTTAAGATTTAGACTAAAGATTTTGTACATCCAGTGGTATTCCATGATATTCCTCTGTATTTGTTCCAAGTACTTCTACAAAGCTTTCATTACTGACCAGACTCTGTTCCTGGAATAACCTTTTTCCTTAGTAATGATCAGGGACCTAAAAATCTTACCATTTTGAAATAAGGTTATAATGAGGAGAGATGACCCATCATTGTTACATTATGGCATTTTGTTCTTGTTTGAGTAGCTTTTAATTTCACTGTCTACTAACCTGATGAGTTCTCAGTAGGTAATTCTTTAAATTGCGTATGGAACTTCTCACAGATAAAAAGATGTAAATTAACTGTGTCTTAAAATTTCGGGTTGATGATTTTATTTCATACTGATCACCCAGTTCAAAAGCCATAGACAAAAGAAATGCAGTGAAATAAGCTTAACCTGTTGAGGTTTTTTTTTTTTTTTTTTTGCTTCTTTTAGTTCTTTGAGGATGTGATAAAGGAGCATGTTGGGCTTATCGTAATGCAGTTTTGACCAAAGAAGGGTGTTGGAAAAATACTTGGGTAAACCAGATCTAAAGGACAAGACTTTTTTTTTTTTTTTTTTTTTTTTTAACTAGGTATTTTCATAATATGTAGTGTTAACGTATGGGGAACACGTAAAGTTTTGTCGGTGTTTGATTGTGTGTTTTGTGTAGGGTATGTCTCTGAACTTGGAACCTGACAATGTTGGTGTTGTCGTGTTTGGCAATGATAAACTGATTAAAGAAGGAGATATTGTGAAGAGAACAGGAGCCATTGTGGATGTTCCAGTTGGTGAGGAGCTGTTGGGCCGTGTCGTAGATGCCCTTGGTAATGCCATTGATGGAAAGGTACGTTTAACATTTATTAGATGTGATTGTAGCCTCTAACAGACATCAAAACTGATTGTTCTGGGGACACTTTTTATTGTTTACCAGGGTCCAATTGGTTCCAAGACCCGTAGGCGAGTTGGCCTGAAAGCCCCTGGGATCATTCCTCGAATTTCTGTGCGTGAGCCAATGCAGACTGGCATTAAGGCTGTGGATAGCTTGGTGCCAATTGGTCGTGGTCAGCGTGAGCTGATTATCGGTGACCGTCAGACTGGGTAAAGCTTGTTAAAAGTTTTAACTAAAATATGCTTGTGGAAAGATTACTTTTCAGGCTTGGAATGGTAAATGCTTTGGATATAATAGGGAGAATGGAATGCGATGAGCATTAGCAGTAGTACTTTTAAGTTGAGAAAACTTTTGAAGTATTTACTAAGATTCATGTTTACTTTCTCTTTTTAAAGCAAAACCTCAATTGCTATTGACACAATCATTAACCAGAAACGTTTCAATGATGGAACTGATGAAAAGAAGAAGCTATACTGTATCTACGTTGCTATTGGTCAGAAGAGGTCCACTGTTGCCCAGTTGGTGAAGAGACTTACAGATGCAGGTATTAAAGAACTTTAGTCCTGGGGCCAGTCCAACTGGCTGGCTCAGTTAGTTGGTAGAGCATGTGACTGTTGATCTCAGGGTTGTGAGTTTGAGCCCCACGTTGGAGGTAGAGTTTGCTTATAAGAAAAGAAGTTGTTCAATCTTATTATTGTTTGGTGGGAGTCCTATTGTTGCTAATCTTAGGATAGCTTCTACTGAATGAAGACTGGTTTTAATTACTCCCTAATGAATTGAAATTTCTCATGTAATTCAATAAGTAAAAACAAGTGAAAATAGTGTAAAACAATGATACATCTTAAGGTTTTTGTCAGTTTTTTTAAAGTAGGTGCCATTTAGAAGTTCTGGCTAATCTGACTTTGATAGATGACTTAGTGAAGCACTTAATTCTTATTATAGTAGTCTCTAAAATCAAAACGTTAATAATCTTGTAAAACTGAAAATTTATCTTCTTCCCAGATGCCATGAAGTACACCATCGTGGTTTCAGCTACTGCTTCTGATGCTGCTCCGCTTCAGTACCTGGCTCCTTATTCTGGCTGTTCCATGGGAGAGTATTTTCGGGATAATGGCAAACATGCTCTGATCATCTATGACGACTTATCCAAACAGGTCAGAGTATATATATTTTTAGAATCTGCGTGTTTGCACCACAATGGAAGGTGACAAATTTAGCTTTTAATAACTAAACTTCGTAACCCTTTTCTATACTCTAGGCTGTTGCTTATCGTCAGATGTCTCTGCTGCTCCGCCGACCCCCTGGTCGTGAGGCCTATCCTGGTGATGTGTTCTACCTACACTCTCGTCTGCTAGAAAGAGCGGCGAAAATGAACGATTCTTTTGGCGGTGGCTCCTTGACTGCTTTACCAGTCATAGAAACACAAGCTGGTGATGTGTCTGCTTACATTCCAACAAATGTCATTTCCATCACTGACGGACAGGTATTTTATGCTTAAAAGATGTAAAAGCTTTGGATGACTTCGAGGCATTGGTTGAGGCTGGTGTTTATGAACCGATCTGTTAAATGCCTTTTACTTTTTATTGTGGACAATTTCAAATATATAGAAAAGTAAGGAGAAGGGTATAATGAACCCCACATCTCTCTCACCCATTTCAATTCGTGGTATAGTGGACCTCATTTTTGCTTCTTTTATAGCCACTACTATTTTCCGTGTTAGGTAGTTTTGAAGCAAATCTCAGAGGTCCTATCACTTTATCTGCATATATTTTAATATAAATTCATAATCTGTTTTTTTTTTCGTCTCACATCTTTTAATCTTACCAACAGAATATGTACTTTGATATGGGCTGTGAAAGATTGGAGGGACTCTTTACTATGAGAAGACAGCATTCTTCTTTGGAGATGTTGGGTTTCAGTTTTTTAAAAAAAAATTTTTTTTTTTTAATGTTTTTATTTATTTTTGAGACAGAGACAGAGCATGAGCAGGGGAGGGGCAGAGAGAGAGGGAGACACAGAATCCGAAGCAAGCTCCAGGCTCTGAGCTGTCAGCATAGAGCCTGACGCGGGGCTCAAACTCATGGACTGTGAGATCATGACCTGAGCCGAAGTCGGACGCTCAACCGACTGAGCCACCCGGGTGCCCCGGGTTTCAGTTTTTTGACTTAACTTTGAAAATACTTGATTTCTTTAAGCTCATTATCATGTGTATTCTCTGTATGATGTAGATCTTCTTGGAAACAGAATTGTTCTACAAAGGTATCCGCCCTGCCATTAACGTTGGTTTGTCTGTGTCCCGTGTCGGATCTGCTGCTCAAACCAGGGCCATGAAGCAGGTAATTTGCATCAGTTTGTCAAGGAGATGGGGTGTCTTTAGTTTAAAATCACAATGTATTTGTTCTTTGTCAATGAAGTTAAGTATTTTGTATTTCATGACTTAACCTTTTCTGTATTTCAGGTGGCAGGTACCATGAAGCTGGAATTGGCTCAGTATCGTGAGGTTGCTGCTTTTGCCCAGTTCGGTTCTGACCTTGACGCTGCCACGCAACAACTCTTGAGTCGTGGCGTGCGATTGACTGAGTTGCTGAAGCAAGGACAGTATTGTAAGTTGTTCTTTCATGTCATCAAGTTCCTACTGTGTGTTAGGGCCTGGAAATATCATACAGCTCCCTACGTAAGCTACGATACATACTGTTACCTTTCATTAAAGATGGAGTGTTTTGAATTTTTTTTTTTTAATGTTTATTTATTTTTGAGAAGAGGGAGACAGCATGAGCGGGGGAGGAGAGAGAAAGAGGGAGACACAGAATCTGAAACAGGCTCCAGGCTCTGAGCTGTCAGCACAGAGCCTGACGCGGGGCCCGAACTCGTGGACCATGAGATCATGACCTGAGCTGAAGTCAGATGCTTAACTGACTGAGCCACCCAGGTGCCCCAAGATGGAGTGTTTTGAATGTGATCGATGCCTCTTGTACTTGTATTGCAGGTATTGTCATTATCTGAAGGAAAACTTACTAAAATATACTTACTACTTTCGAGAGTTAAAATCTATCAGATCCCTTCCTCTGCCCCTTTCCGTGTTGGCTTTGAGAGAATGGAATTGGGCAGATTTAAAAGAATGTTAGTATGTGTTTACCTTGCTATAAAATGTCAGCAACTTATTTATATCTCAAACAGTATAAATACTGCCAGATGATAAACCGTGCTTATGGAATATGCCCAAAGATAACACTTAAAGGCTTGCAAATATAAGGAAAAAAGTTTTTCCTGGGGACAGAAGTGGGAAAGAGTATTAATGTGGGGTTTCTCATAGAGAATGTGAGAGCAGGTGATATGGAGGAGACATGTTCATAATTGGAAGAAAAGGTAAGTTTCTCTGACTTTGTTAATATGGCATTTATTTGAGCAACTCACTTGGCATTGTTTTGTTTGTTTGCAGCTCCCATGGCTATTGAAGAACAAGTGGCTGTTATTTATGCTGGTGTGAGAGGGTATCTTGATAAATTGGAGCCTAGCAAGATCACAAAGTTTGAGCATGCTTTCTTGGCTCATGTTATCAGCCAGCACCAAGCTCTGTTGGGCAACATCAGGTATGAACACAATCGGTAGCCTCTTTTTTATAATTTTTAAGATACAAAGTCTTGATAAAATTCTTTTGAATTTTGTAGTTAGTCATTGAATTTTTGTTTAGGTCTGAACTGATGGACTGTTTTTCATTTCCGAATAGGACTGATGGAAAGATCTCAGAACAGTCAGATGCAAAGCTGAAAGAGATTGTGACAAATTTCTTGGCTGGATTTGAAGCTTAAACTCCCTGTGGATTCACATCAAATACCAGTTTGGTTTTGTCATTGTTTATTCTAGTAATCAGTTCCATTTGTAAAAGGATTACTGTCATACTCCAGATGTACAGAAATTACGTTAAAAATAAAGGTTCCGTATTGCTTGGTGGTTTTCTGTAGTTTGAACGATTCTTTTAAAAGAACTGAAATTAATTAGAGGTATTAGTAAGCATGCTTTAGCTAATTTACTTGAATGTTATTCAAATTAGCAGGCCTAGATTATTCAAGACTGATCTCTTTGCAAGATTCTAGAGTGCTTTGTGATTGATTAAAGAAGAATTCATAAACTAGGTAACTGGATATGTAGCAGAGTTCACATGTGGTAATGTTGAAGAGCCTCGCTGGCTTGTCTGCCAAGAAGACTGACCTATATAAAAATATACTGTAGGCAAGAAAAGAACAGGACAACTAAAATTCTCAAGGAAGTAAAACTGGTAAGTGAGGTCTGAAAGATTGGGACAAAGTGAGAAAGAACATATTAATGAATAGAATTAGGAACATTTGTTAATATCTTCTCATTGTTAATTTTCTTTAACATATCTTTTATAGGCAGTGGTTTATAATTATAACCAAGTTGGTCAGTTTTTATGGTATTTTTGGTCTTAAGAAATTTTTACCTTATAGTCTACAAAGATAAATTACATATTTTACTAAGAGTTTTAAAGATTTACTTTTGTTATCTAAGAGCTTAGTCCACTTACTAGAGTTCTTCAGAGAAATACAGCAATTAGGATGTGTATAGAAAGATTGTAGGGGCTGGCAAGTTTGAAAGGGCAGGTGGATAGGGCTGGAGACTCCCGGAAGAGTTGTGTTTAGAAGCAGAATTCCTTCTTAGTGGACCTCAGGTTCTCTAAAGGCCTTCCAAATGGATGACACCCATCCATGTTATGGAAAGTAAGCTTTTTTTTTTTTTTTTTTAAAGTAATCTTTATTCAGAGTATTTTCAGATGTTAATCATGTCTAAAAAATACTTCCACAGCAATTAGACTGGTTTGACCATAAACTAGATACCATAGCTTAGCCAAGTTGACACAGAAGATTGACTCATTGTTGCACCTGGCTGGCTCAAGTTGGTAAAGCATGAGATCTCAGGGTTGTGAGTTCAGTCTCCACATTAGGTATAGAGCTTACTTAAATAAATTAAAACGGGTTCCTGGGTGGCTCAGTCGGTTAAGTGTCCAAATCTTGATTTTGGCTCAGGTCATGATCTGATCTCATGGTGAGTTTGAGCCCTGCAACCAGGCTCTGTGCTGGCAGTAAGGAGACTGCTTGGGATTCTCTCTCTCCTTGCTCTCTGCCCCTCCCCTGTGCTCTTTCTAAATAAATAGTAAACATTTTAAAAAGGTAGGAATGCAAGCTGGTGCAGCCACTCTGGAAAACAGTGTGGAGGTTCCTCAAAAACCTAAAAATAGAGCTACCCTACAACCCAGCAATTGCACTACTAGGCATTTATCCAAGGGATACAGGTGTGCTGTTTCGAAGGGGCACATGCACCCCAATGTTTATAGCAGCACTATCAACAATAGGCAAAGTATGGAAAGAGCCCAAATGTCCATCGTTGGATGAGTGGATAAAGATGTGGTGTGTGTGTGTATACACACGTATATACACACACACATATATGTGTGTATACACATGTATATACATATACACATACACAATGGAGTATTACTTGGCAATCAAAAAGAATGAAATCTTGCCATTTGCAACTATGTGGATGGAACTGGAGGGAATTAGGCTAAGTGAAATTAGTGAAAGACAAAAATCCTATGACTTCACTCATATGAGGACTTTAAGAGATGAACATAAGGGAAGGGAAACAAAAATAATATAAAAACGGAGGGGGACAAAACAGAAGAGACTCCTAAATATGAAGAACAAACAGGGTCACTGGAGGGGGTGTGGGAGGGTGATAGGCTAAATGGGTAAGGGGCATTAAGGAATCTACTGAAATCATTGCACTATATGCTAACTAATTTGGATGTAAATTTAAAAAAATAAAAAGGGCGCCTAGGTGGCTCGGTTGATTTGAATGTCTGACTCTTGATTTCGGCTCGGTTGTGATACCAAGGTTGTGGGATTGATCCCCGCATCAGGCTCTGTGCTGAACATAGAGCCTGCTTGGGATTCTCTCTCAAAGTTAAAATTTTTTTTTTCCATATTCGTATCCAATTTTTAAGCTCCATTTATTAAATGAGCCCTCCATGTAACCTGCTGTGATACCGGTGTTATATTTAAGTTTCACCCATGCCTGGGTCTTTCTGGGCTCCTCATTTTTAAATTGTTAACAGGTATATAATTTAAAGAATCAAAAAGTCAAGACAGTTGTTTATGAGAAAAGGAAATCCCTTGTTTGCCTATCCCCAACCTCTACAAAGGCAACTGATTCCTTTTTTTTTTTTAATGTTTATTTTGAGAAAGAGTGCACAAGTCGGGGAGTGACGGAGAGAATCCCAAGCAGGTTCCGTGCTGTCAGCGCAGAGTCTGATGTGGGGCTCAAACTCAGGAACCGGAAGATCATGACCTGGGCCGAAACAGTCGGACACTTAACTGACAGCCATCCAGGCGCCCCCAAAGGCAACTAATTCCTATTCAGTTATTTTGTCAGCTCCGTATTGCAATGGTGCCACTTCCTGATTTGTACATTATGTGTGTAATCTGTTGATTTCACCCAACGGGTAAGAATTTTGCATGTGCACACAACTGCTATACTACACCATAAATCTATTTAACTATGATCACAATATGAACAGATGATGATTTGGGTTAAAGAGAAATGCTGCTCATAGGACTTCTTTATGATCTGCTTAAACCTGAAATGGTTTTTTGTTTGTGTTTTTTGCAGTGACATGAACAATTTATTTTTTAAGTTTTGTTTTTTTAAATTACATCCAAATTAGCATATAGTGCAACAATGATTTCAGGAGTAGATTTCTTAATGCCCCTTACCCATTTAGCCCATCCCCCCCCACACCCCCTGCAGTAACCCTCTGTTTGTTCTCCATATGTAAGAGTCTCTTATGTTTTGTCCCCCTCCCTGTTTTTATATTATTTTTGTTTCCCTTCCCTTATGTTCATCTGTTTTGTCTCTTAAAGTCCTCAAATGAATGAAGTCATATGATATTTGTCTTTCTCTGACTAATTTCACTTAGCATAATACTTTCCCGTTCCATCCACGTAGTTGCAAATAGCAAGATTTCATTCTTTTTGATTGCCAAGTAATACTCCATTGCATATATCTACCATATCTTATCCATTCATCCATTGATGGGCATTTGGGCTCTTTCCATACTTTGGCTATTGTTGATAGTGCTGCTATAAACATTGGGGTGCATATGTCCCTTCGAAACAGCACACCTGTATCCCTTGGATAAATGCCTAGTAGTGCAATTGCTGGGTTGTAGGGTAGTTCTATTTTTAGTTTTTTGAGGAACCTCCATACTGTTTTCTAGAGTGGCTGCACCAGCTTGCATTCCCAAGAATCGTTATTTTTTTTAAGTTTATTTTGAGAGCGAGTGGGGAGAGGCAGAGAGAATCCCATGCAGGCTCTGTGTCCCGACAGGACTGATCTCCCGAGCTGTGAGATCAAGACCTGAGCCAAAATCAGGAATCGGACGCTTAACTGAGACACCCAGGTGCCCCAAGTCAGAATATTTTAAAGCATGTCTGGTTTACTTGGTCTAATAAAAGGACAAACCATATCTAACAAGTACACCCTATGAGAAGAATTTTTGTGAATGGTCCTCTGGATTTTAGTTTCTACTATCCACTAGCTGTAGTGATTTGGTAAGTCATTTATTCATCTGGATTAAGAATTGTAGAAGAGTGGTGCCTGGCTGGCCCAGTCGTTGGAGCATGTGGCTCTTGATCTCAGGGTCGTGAGTTTGAGCCTAACATTGGGTGTAGAGATTACTTTACTTACTTTAGTTTACTTACTTTAGATTTACTTTAAAGAGGTAATGGTTTGGGGGAAAAAATTGTGCTGGAAGATGGCAAGAGTTTCCCTAAAGCTGTAAAGCCTCCCTGATAGTTTTGCTGACCTAGAGCCCAACACAGTCTATTGCAACAGTGAACCAGGAGAAACCAATTCTGAGATAACAAATGTTATTTTTTTATTAGTCACTCAGAGGTAAGCAGGTTGGGAGACCACAGGCATGGCGCTGTTCTCACCAGATGTGCCTAGCCTAAGTACCCAATGGCCCTGCTGTGAGGCAGCCAAAAGGCTGCCATAAAATGAGTTTTTGTACAGCTTATCATCTGAGAAAGGCACTTGACCTTTGAAATGTGAGGTTTTATAGCTTTCAGATAGGTATTTTAAAATCTATTTGAGGATTATTAAGTCTAGCTCTGCAGAAGGCCTCTAATGTCTCAGCTCTGTAATCTATGTAAGAATATTAAGATAGGCATATCCTAAATAAAATAGTGCTTAGTTTAGCTATTTATTTATTACTCAACTATGAGATGAGCACTAAAGGATACAAAATGAGTGACATAGAAGGACCCTCTAACTTTCCTAGGATAGGGAGGAAGACCAAAGACATTTGTTGTAATGACTTTATAATGCTGTGCAATTACTGTAGTGACCAGAACAAAGTACTATTTGAATTGAAAAATCCATATCTATTGACAGAAGTGAAAAAGAGTTCATGGGAGAATTGGCCTTTGGCAAGAGGTAGACTTTTTTTTTTAATTTTTAAAAATATTTATTAAATGTTAATATTAAATATTTATTATGTTATATAATATATAATATAACTATATATGTAATTATATGTTTATATATTATATATGTAAATATATAATATATAAATATGTATATATAATTATAATATGTAACGTATAATATATTAAATATTATATTAAATATTTTAATAAAATTACATATTAAATATTTTAAATATTTATTCATTTCTGACAGAGAGAGAGTGCGAGCAGGGGAGAGGCAGAGAGAGAGGGAGACACAGAATCTGAAACAGGCTTCAGGCTCTGACCTGTCAGCACAGAGCCCGATGTGGGGCTTGAACTCACGAACTGAGATTATGACCTGAGTCGAAGTCGGACGCTCAACCAGCTGAGCCACCCAGGTGCCCCAGAGGTAGACTTTTTAATTATGAAAATACTCAGTCCTAAGGAAAAGTTGGAAGAATAATACAAGCAACACTCTTTTACTATCCATCAATATATGCCACATGTTAATATTCTGATGCATTTGCTTTATTTTTCTGGGGAACTATTTGAGAGTAAGTTGTAAGCATCCTGACATTTCTGACACTTTATCTAAAAAATTTCAGCATCTGTGCCCTAAGAATAAAGACCTGCAACTCATCTGCATAACAGAAGGGGCTTGTTTTTCCAAACATCTTTCACCTTGCTAGTGAGTTTTCTCCCTTTTGTGTCCTCAGCCCCTCCTCCTTTCTTTAGGTCACATAAGCTTCATGTTGCCTCTTTGGAATTCCATGTCTGTGTGATTCCCCATACATATGCCTATTTAAATTTGATTTTTTCCTCTTTTTTAAAGAAATAGGGGTGCCTGGGTGGCTCAGTCCATTAAGTGTCCAACTTTTGATTTTGGCTTAGGTCACAATCTGACCATGAGTTCAAGGCCTGCATCAGGCTCCATGCTGGCAGTATGCAGCCTGCTTTGGAATCTCCCTTCTCTCTGCCCGTCTCCTGTGCACACTCTCTCTCAAAATAAATAAGGTTAAAAAAATAAAGACCATCTATATAGCCACAATACCACTATACCTAAGAAACAACTGATTCAATAATATGCTGTCCATATTAAAATTTTCCTAATTGTCTCCCCAGCATCTTTTATAATAGCTATTATTAAAAAAATATGTTTATTTGGGGGGGGGGGTGCAGCAGAGAGAGAGAATCCCAAGCAGGCTCAGTGCTGTCAGTGTGGAGTCCGACACAGGGCTTGATCTCATGAATAGTGAGATCATGACCTGAACTGAAATCAAGTCAGACGCTTAACCGACTGAGCTGCCCGGGTGCCCGTAAAATAGTTATTTTTTTAAGTTTATATAAAATTCCAGTTAACATACAGTGTAATATTAGTTTCAGGTGTATAATTTAGTGATACAACACTGGTGCTCATCACAAGTGCACTCTGTATAATAGTTATAATTTTTATTAAACAGTTTTTTTTAATGTTTATTTTTGAGAGAGCAAAGGGGGGAGAAGCAGAGAGACAGGGAGACACAGAATCTGAAGCAGACTCCAGGCTCTAAGCTATCAGCACAGAGCCCATTGTGGTGCTTGAACCTACAAACCACAAGATCATGACCTGAGTTGAAGTTGGACACTTAACCAACTGAGCCACCCAGGCGCCCCTGTATAATAGTTGTATTTTTTTATTTTTTTTAATTTTTTTTAATTTTTTTTTATTTTTGGGACAGAGAGAGACAGAGCATGAACGGGGGAGGGGCAGAGAGAGAGGGAGACACAGAATCGGAAACAGGCTCCAGGCTCTGAGCCATCAGCCCAGAGCCCGACGCGGGGCTCAAACCCACGGACCGTGAGATCGTGACCTGGCTGAAGTCGGACGCTTAACCGACTGCGCCACCCAGGCGCCCCAATAGTTGTATTTTTAAAATTAATGTGAATATCTTGTTCTCCAGCACCTTTTCACTGGATGTTTTGGGGATCTATTGATTCTTACCTGAAATAGAACATTGGGAGTTGTAAAATGGTGATATATATGTATATTTTTTTTACCCTTGCTGGTATTCTCCTCTGAAGGAAAGCTTTCCCTCTCAGGTCAGTACGGACCATGGATTTTTTTTTTTTAATTAAATATATTACAGTATAAGTTCTATTTTTGACAAGCAGAGGATGAAGGTCATGGGCATTAAGGGTAGAATTAACATACATGAAAGAACAAAAATGGTGAAGTAGTTTATTTTGGGAATAGTGACTTAATGTGCTTGCAGCATATGGTATATATGGCTGGGTTGTGTTTTACACATTTGAACCTGTTAATGGAGGGCTTTGGAGACCACTGAAGCGTTTGGAATTCTCAGTGATGATCAGTTGTTGATCAGAGCTATTTAGGAAAACAGCAATGATTTGTTGATAGCTTGGAGCAAGAAAATCAGAAAGCCAATTCAAAATTCTCAGTAAAGAGAGTACGGAAAGGAAGAAAGAGGAAGTAGATTTGAGGGACATTATATAAAAGTATTAAATATAGTACTGGGAATTCATGAAAGGAGAGAAGATTGACTATGAGCCTTCTGGTTTGGGCAACCAGAGTAGTGAGGGAAAATCAGATTTGGAAGTAGAAGTTAGATCATTTAATTTTGTATACGTTTGTGATCTATTTGTTGAGGTTAATATCTCAGATGCTCACTATAGATTCAATTTAGGCCAGAAGTGTCTCCTGAGAGTCCTCAAAAGGAGGACACTGAAGTACTGAACAGTGTTCTCAAGGAAATCTTAATAGGAAACAGGGACAGGTTCCCAAAACTATGTCATTTTTCAGTATGGGACAAGAGATTTTGTCAAGGTGTGATTTGGTAAAATCATTCATATTCGTGGGGGTCAATACTATCCAGAAATAGCCCCTTAATTGTTTGACCTAAATCCTTTAAAGTCATTCCCCATAAATATTCTTTAGTTTTTGATGCACACAGAGTGACACAGTCCAAGACTCATTCCTTAATGGGTAAATAGATTTCCAGTTCTTTCATTGGAGATGGTTCCTCAATTCATGTATGGAAAGTGTTGCAAGTTCCAAAAGAAGAGCAGTATATCCTTCAGTTTATCAACTTTATCAAACACTTAAATATGTATTTATTCACCACCATGTTAGGCAACGAGTGTATCATGACTCATTCCCTTAAGGGAATAGGGAGGTGAGATAAATACATATGAAAGAGAATAATCAAAAGTAACATGAGAATGAAGCACGAACATGAGCATCTTCCCAAACCACTGAGTCCAGAAAGGAAAGCTTTGCCAACAGTACCGGAAGTGTTGGAAGAGGTTCCAACATGGAACATTTCCTAGTTCTCACTTTAATTAAGTCTATTTTCCTATTCCTTTTATGGTGGTGCTTTTTGTGTCCTGTTTAAGGAATCTTTATAAATTTGAACTCAAAAGCAAAGAGTAAAATAATGGTTGCCAGGTGCTGGGGAGGGGGGTTGGAAAAATGGGGAATTGTTGGTCAAAGGACACAAAGTTCAGTTATGCAGGATTTAGAGAGCTGATGTACAGCATCAGCTGCAGCTACTAATACTGTTTTGTATACTTGGCATCTGCTAAGAAGTTCATCCTAAGTGTCCTCACTCCACACAGAAAAATTGTAACTGAGATCGTAGATATTAGCTTGATTGTGCAATCATTTCACAATTTATATGTGTATCAAAACATCACGTTGTATGCCTTAACTATTTAAAATTTTTATTTATCCGATATACCTCAATAAAGCTGGGGGGAAAATCTTAGTTTACCTTAAGGTTAAGTTTTTTTTCTTTCTTTTTTTTCTCTAGAAGTTTTATTGTTTTTACATTTGGGTCTATGTCAGGGGTCCAAGACCATGCTCAGGACCAGTAATTTTCTAGAACTCAAAGGACTCGCCATACAGTTGTACTCATGGCTGTGATCTATTATAGTAAAAGCATACAAAGCGAAATCAGCATGGGAAGGTGCTCGTGGAGTGATGTCTGGAGGAAACCAGGCCCAGAGTTTCAAGAGTTGCCTCCCAGTGGAGTCACGCGGGATGCACTTAATTCCTCCAGCAATGAATTGTGACAGTATATGTGAAGTGTCTACCAGGGAAACTCATTAGAGCCTCAGTACCCAGGGTTTGTACTGGGGCCACTCATGTAGGCACTTTGCTTAACACATACCAAAATCCCAGACTTCCAGAAGGAAGCAGGTGTTTAGCATAAACCACATTGTGCAAATAATTTAGGCACAGTGAGCCACTTTTATTATTTAGGGAAACTTTTTTTTTAATGTTTATTTTTGAGAGAGAGAGCACAAGCAGGGGAGGGGCAGAGAAAGAGGGGAACAGAGCATCTGAAGTGGGCTCCATGTTGACAGCAGACAGCCTGACGTGGGGCTTGAACTCTCAAACCATGAGATCATGGCCTGAGCCCAAGTCAGACACTTAACTGACTGAGCCCCTTAGGGAAAGTTTTATATCAATGTTGGGAAATGTTTACTCAGCAAGTCTGCAGACACCAGCCATGGGCCAACTTTGCCAAGCAGGCGTCTCTCAGGACAGCATTCCCGGCCTGCTATGTGAGTTCTTCTGCGCAGGTTCGACTCTGAAGCAGGGTGATACCAACCTCCAGTACTGACCTCAGTCGTGTTCTCCAGGAGTCCTGGATTTAGCCAGCAAATCCTGTTAGCCATGGAGGTCTGTTTTAGAATGCTGGGTACTTCAAGTTTCTGTATGAACCTTTTTTATTTGGTTAAAGGTACTAATTCAGGCCTGGTACAACTCTCGTCAGTAAACCAAAGCTGACCTGATGCCTTCCTGGGCTGAGGCAGTACATGATAGTATATTAAGATTTTTAATGTTTATTTATTTATTTATTTGAGAGAGAGAGAGAGAGGGGGCACACGCGAAGGTGGGGAGGAGGAGGGTAGAGAGAGGGAGAGAGAGAATCCCAAGCAGACTCTGAGCAGTCAGTGCAGAGCCTGACATGGGGCTCGATGCCACAAACCACGAGAGCACATTGATACACTGCTGACAGAAATCCTTAGTCTATTGAGATTTCTTTTGCTTTATTTTCACTTTCTATCTTTCCTGCCCCATTGGATTTTCTTAGTTTTTACCTAATGTCCTTTTTTTGTTCCTTAGATCCCATCTAGGACACCACATTAATCATCATGTCTCCTTAGGCTCCTCTAGGCTGTGACAATTTCTTAGATTTTCTTGGTTTGTGGTGACCTTGGCAGTTTTGAAGGGTATTACTCAGGTATTTTATAAAATGTCTTTCAGTTTGAATTTGGTATTTTCCTCATGTTTAGGCTGAAGTCATGGGCTTTTGGGTGGAAGACCACGGACATAGGGCGCCATTTTTATCATGTGATATCAAAGGTATGTACTATTAACACGAATTACGACTTTTTTTTTCTTTTGCCTTTCCTTTGTGAATTATCACTGTTGATGTTAACCTTGATCTCTTGCCTGAGGTGCTGTTTGTCAGGCTTCTTCACTGTAGGGTTACTCTCTCTCCAACCCTTTCCACACTGTATTCTTTGGAAGGAAGTCACTATTCCCAGCTTCCATTTAAAGAGTGAGGAATTGGGGCGCCTGGGTGGCTTGGTTGGTTAAGCGTCCAACTTCGGCTCAGGTCATGATCTCACGGTCCGTGGGTTCGAGCCCCGCGTCGGGCTCTGTGCCGACAGCTCAGAACCTGGAGCCTGTTTCAGATTCTGTGTCTCCCTCTCTCTCTGCCCCTCCCCTGTTCATGCTCTGTCTCTCTCTGTCTCAAAAATAAAAATAAAAAAACGTTAAAAAAAAAAAAGAGTGAGGAATTATGCTCCACCCCTTTGAAGACTGTCTACACAGAGTATTTGGAATATTTCTGTTTATTTAGGTATTCAGTCAATCTACTTACATCAGTATGGACTCATGGTTAGTTGTTTCATATTTGGGGTTCTAATCCAGTATTTCTTTTGTTGTTCAAATTGTCCCAGCTTTGGCCATTGGGAGCTTTCAGTTGGCTCCTGTATTCCTTTGATATGGCCCTAACTATTTTGCGTATTTCTTGTCTTAATGCACTTTCTGACACTACAAGATACTCTAGGCTTGTATATTTCCTGCCCCAGTCCTAGAACCAGTCCTATGCCTGTTTGTTTTTTTTTAAATCATGTTGTCTGGTTTTGTTTGTTTGTTTCTTTTGAGTTTTATAAGTTCCTTACATAGATACTGGATATAAATCCTTTTTGGACAAATGTGCTATCAATTTGTTCTGTTCTGTGGCTTGGCTTTCACTCTCTTCATGGTGGCTTTTGATGGAAACACAAGCCCCTATGTGCAGTTGGTTGTCCTCTGTGACAATAGATACCAAAATTTTCCCATCTTTATACTCCTTTATGAGGAACAGACCCTTTGAGTCCCTTACTTCACTCCCATTACCTTATGAAAATTCAAATCATGATGGTATCCAGCCAGCCCTTGCTTTGATGCAGGCCAGACAGAGCTCCTCACCCACCGTGCAACTAGCCCTTGGTCACTCCAGGCTCCTCCTGGATGTTTGTCCCTTGTATTCGATTCCCGTCCTGTCCCGACTCTCTCCTCCATTCCTCAGTCTACTCAGCTTCCAACCTAAGTGGCAGAAATCCAGCCACTTATCTTGACATTGACTTGGCCGACCTAATAACACAGCTTAATCCTGCCCTCTGGTGCCTTCAGACCCTGGCTGCTGCTTGGCCAGGTTCTGGTCCAGGGATCCCATCTGGCTTTAGCTACTTGGCCAGTACTCCCACCAGGTTTTCCCCCTGCTTCTTGGAATGGAGGGAACAGACTATGGGAACTGAAAGAAAAATTGTTAGTGCTGATGATCAGAGAGAGTTCATTGAATCCCCTGGCTGGGTCCATCATTGTCTAATGACAATGACACAGAGAGAGAGAGAGAGGGTACAAGTGAGTGAGGGGAAGAGACAGGGAGAGAGAGAGAATCCCACAAGGGGCAGAGAGACGGAGAATGTGAGAGGGAGAGAGAGAGAGGGAAAGAGAGAGGGAGAGAAACAGGGCTCACCCAAAGCAGGGCACAAGCTCACCTGAAGTGGGGCTTGAGCTCACCCGATGTAAGACTCGAACTCACGAACCATGAGATCATGACCTGAGCTGAAGTCAGATGCTTAACTGACCGAGTCACCCAGGAGCCCAAGAGAATATCAGTCTTACCTTGAGGTGCTTTGCAATCTTCTTGGGGAGGTAAGATATCCAAAAGGAACAGAAATTAGAGAACATAAGGATATAAGTAATACATGATTAAGGGCTTATGTGTGTGATATGGGTGACAAGTTCCAGAGATTCAAGAAGTGAGAAGACAAGGGCTGGAGAAGTTGGGGAAGTGTGATGTCGTGGAACTTTATTTTTATTTATTTTATTTTATTTGTTTTTGATGTCGTGGAACTTTAGCAGGAGGAACAGTAGCAGGTGGCTGGTAAAGTGTGAGCAAAGATGGCGTGGCAAGACTGGGAAGAGCTGATGGCCTTGGGTTGGTTGGGGGGAGGGCAGGAATCTGGGCAAGGAGATCAGAAAGGTCAGAGCAGAGCAGAGCCAGGAAGTTCTTGAAAGTCAGGCAGAGGTGTTTGGGACTTCATTCCGATGGGCAATAGGGAAACTTGGTAGCTTTGTGAGGAGAGGAGAGACGCGAAGAAAGCAGTGTTTTAATTTTTTTTAATGTTTATTTATTTTTGAGAGAGAGATAGAGTGGGAGCAGGGGAGGGACAGAGAGAGGAGACACAGAATCCAAAGCAGGCTCCAGGCTCTGAGTTGTCAGCACAGAGCCCGATGCGGGGCTCAAATGCAAAAACCGTGAGATCGTGACCTGAGCTGAAGTCAGATGCCTAACTAACTGAGCCACTCAGGCGCCCCTGTTTTTTGTCTTTTAAAAGCTTATTTATTTTTGAGAGAGAGCCACCCAGGTGCCCCAAGATATAAATGCATTTTAAATTTTGGTGACATGATCAAATTCTCTTCACAAGGATTTTCCAGTTTTACGTGCAAGAGTCTATTTGGCCACTACTGTGTACTATCAAACTTTTTGTTAGGAAAAATGCATTTAATGACTTTAGAAAGTACTTCTGAAATGTTAAGTTAAAAAGCAAGATTCAGGGGCGCCTGGGTGGCGCAGTCGGTTGAGCGTCCGACTTCAGCCAGGTCACGATCTCGCGGTCCGTGAGTTCGAGCCCCGCGTCGGGCTCTGGGCTGATGGCTCAGAGCCTGGAGCCTGTTTCCGGTTCTGTGTCTCCCTCTCTCTCTGCCCCTCACCCATTCATGCTCTGTCTCTCTCTGTCCCAAAAATAAATAAACGTTGAAGAAAAAAATTAAAAAAAAAAGCAAGATTCAAAATTTTATGTATAACAAATGTGTATTATTGGAAGAGATTATGCCAAAATATTAACAGCAGATATCTTTTTTTTTTTTTCAACGTTTATTTATTTTTGGGACAGAGAGAGATAGAGCATGAATGGGGGAGGGGCAGAGAGAGAGGGAGACACAGAACCAGAAACAGGCTCCAGGCTCTGAGCCATCAGCCCAGAGCCCGACGCGGGGCTCGAACTCACGGACCGCGAGATCGTGACCTGGCTGAAGTCGGACGCTTAACCGACTGCGCCACCCAGGCGCCCCAACAGCAGATATCTTAAAAGTAATAATCATTTATTTTTTAAGTGTTGATCATTTAATTTCAAAATTGCTATAGCAATATTATTTAACTTTGTCAGTAAAATCTCTCCGATTGGTTGTAGACCCTTAGATATAGTACACATTTTACTTGTCTTTTTACTCACAACACCTTGTCCAGGAGATGACTTTAATAAGTTTGAGGAATGAATGAGTAATACAGTAAATCCTTGGTTTGCAAGCATAATTCATTCCAGAAACATGCTTGTATTCCAAAGCACTTGTAAATTTCCCAGTAAGAAATTTTCCATTAAGAAATAATGGAAACACAGATGATTTTGTGATAAATACAAAATAATAAATATAAAATATAAAGAAATAAATTAACCTGCATTTACCTTTGAAAATCTTCATGGTTGGTGTGAGGGAGACGAGGGAGAGGAGGGTTACTGTGTAGGATAACTTTCACTATCACTAACAGAATTACTACTACCTATTGGCTCCATGGAATCTTCTTCTGCATGGGGGTCATTGTATACACTTGCACACATGTTGACTACAGTAAATTATTAATAAATTCTTGTCTTATATTTAATGTAATTGGCAATAAGGCAGCAGAGGAAAGGGTCTGTATCTGCAGGCAGCCTAAACCTAGAATGAAGCAAAGCATTCCTAAGCTTATTCTTGTATGGAAAACCAAAGGACCATTCATAGGTGCTTTGAAGTGATTAAAAAATACACTAGTGTCAATTGTGGGCACTTTCCAACATTCTGAAAAATCACCTATTTCTGCCACACACCGCGGGCTGAGACTGAGCATCTGAGCATGGGAGACTATCACCCACAATCCTGTAGAGAGAGAGAGAGAGAGAGAGTTATAATAATGTGGTTTGGCATCACATACTACTCATATTGAAGACATCACTCATTTATCAAGTTCAAATTTATTAGAAATGTTTGCTTCTCTTGTGCAACACTAGCAGAACAAGTTACTGGCAACCCACGGTTTTACTGTATTTTCCGTCAGTGTGAAGCATTTGCAATTTTCAATCCTGCCACCAGGTGGTAGAAGAGAGTTAAAATTCAGGGATCTTTGGACTCTAGGTGGTGAAACTCAAGCATTATGCACCATGACAGTTTGGAAGACTTTCTAAGACTTAAAAAGTACATGCATTAAAAGTTAAAACTTAGACAAGTAGAATTATGTCCAAAATATCTGCCCTGGGGCGCCTGAGTGGCTTGGTCAGTTGAGCAACCAACTTAATTTCAGGTCAGTTCATGATCTCACAGTGGTGGGATAGAGCCCTGCATGGGGCTTGGTGCTGAGTGTAGAGCCTACTTTAGATTCTCTCTCTCCCTCTGTCCCTCTCCCCTGCTTGTGCACGCTCTCTCTCTCTCAAAGTAAATAAATAAACACATAATAAAGTATCTGCTCCAAAATATTAAAAACTTCCAGGAAGCATCTTGGTGCTATCTTTCTTCAGCCTCTTTCATCTCCCCAGTGGGTGCTATTTCTTACCTCTCCTGCAGTTTAGCCTTCCTCCTGGTGTCCACTGAGGCCTCTCCTGTCTCCTGATGGTGTTGCCAGACTCCCCTTCCTTCTAACCTCACTGCTTTCCAAAGAGATGAACAGCCGGATGAATGGATGCATGGCCTTGGAGTGACCCAGAGCTGGAGGCAATCTTTTCATCTTTCTATTGTAGGTAACTCTGCTGGTGGAATTTCATTACTGTGGAACCCGGGTGATATTACCAGGCAGAACCTTTTAGCCGTCCTTCAAATCCTCCCAGAATTGCCCTTTCACTGTGTCTGGACAGAGGTAGAACCTGCTCGAGAGGCAAATGCTTGCCTTTCCAGGCCTGTGGTTATAGGTGGTCATCAGCACTTGGTCTTGGTACCCTTGACCTTCATCTTCCCCTCCTTGAGCACCTACTCTTTGCCCAGGGTGGATTTGCTCCAGGAGTGACATCCCTCTTTGCCCTTGGCCCTGTTTAGAAGTGTAGAACTCAACCCAGTTCTTCACCTGTTTAATACCCTGGGATCTTGGGCAAGACTTTCAAGCCTCTCTGTCTGCCACAATTTTGGCTCAAGGCCTGTAGCATCATGCAAAGCATCACGCTTTGTTCCAAAGCGCCGTATTACTGGAGAGATAGGTCTGTCTTGTCCTGGGGTTATGGAGTGTCCTTAGGGAGGGAGAGTGCATGGAGAGGAAGGAGGCTCTGGGCTGCTGCTGGAGTGGGCTTGCTGGAAAAGGGTCTTGGGTCTTGAGAATGAGGAGGAGGTCGGAGAGGAGCTAAGCTCTTGGAGGCGTTGAAAGGGCCCCGCTAAGGGACAAAGAATCAAGGGCTGACAGCATCAATGACCTTTCTTGACTTTTAAGCTAAAACCTGTCCAGGGGGCTGATCTGTAGCGGGTGCATCTGGAATGTACTCAGGACTCCCTGAAGCGTTTGCACCTCACGTGACCGCTAGCATTGTCAGTCCTCGAGCTCTGCGGAGCTGACACCGGTCCCCGAGACCACACTCCGATCGGGTCCCCGAGACCTCTATCCAGCATCCTGCCGGGCCAAGATTTCTCCGGGAGGAATTCTACTGGGGGAGGAGGGAGCACGTCGGCGGGAAGGGAGCCGAATTCGGCAAGGCGGCCGGACCAGTTCCTTGCAATACTTGAAGGCTTCCTGCATGAGGGGACAATTCCCGGCTCCCAGATTGCCGGCTGCGGGACGCGGCGGGGCTCTACCCGGGCGCGCGCGTGGGCGCTGAACACTAGTGACCGCGAGGCGGAGGAGGTGGTGGCGGTGGCGGTGGCGGTGGCGGCGGCGGCGGCGGAGGAGGAGGAGGAGGAGGAGAAGGAGAAGGAGGAGGAGGAGTGTGTCCTGGGCGGGTGCGGTCGGGCGTGGTTTAGGACCCGGGGCGGCCTCCCCGCGGCCCGGAGACTCTCCAGCTGGGCCGCCCCACCGCAGGCTGCCACCCTCCGGCCTCCCCGCGCCTGCCAGTCGCCCCCGCTCCACTCGGCCCCCTGCGACGCGCGCTGGCCATGACGGGCGCACTGTTCAAGGCGAACTTCTGGGTAAGTCGGCGCCGCCTGGGGACCTGTCCCGCTGCCGTGTCCCCTCTCTGCCCGGCCCCCAGCCCGCCGGCGCCCTCGAGTCGCCCGGGGGGAGTCCCCCGTGCCTCTGCCCCCCGGGCCCCAGCGGCGCGGGTCCCCCAGTCTCACAGCCGAGGATCCGGAGACTCCGGCGAGGAGCGGCGCGGCCGGGGAGAGCGTCCGGTGCCCCCGAGGCTGTGCCAGGCGCGGGTCTGGGGCGGACCTGGGTGAGCTTCGCGAGCTGACCGCTGCAGGCACCCCCCCCCCCCCTCCCGGGGATCGTCGTCGTCTCCAGGTCTGTCCGGGCCCAGTCGGCGCCCGCCCTTCCCCGCAGAGACTTTGCCCTGTTCCCGGAGCCCCCTCCCCGGAGCCCCCTCCCCAGGTCTTTGCCCAGAGCTGCTGGCGGCGTCCAAGGGCTGCCTGTCTCCCTTCCTCCGTCCGGTCCTCTTCCCTCAGTCCTGTCACTCCTCAGGGGCCCCTCAAGGGCCTGTAAGCCCTCTTTCAGAGGAACTGCCCTCATCCTTTTAGGCCAGCACACCTCCCGACTCCTTACTTCGGACCCTGCGTGCCTCCATTGCTCCCCCCCCCCCCCTTCCTGAAGTTTTTGAAGTTCCCCTGGGGCACTGCCCCCCTGCAGGTCCCATAGCAGGTATTGTCACTGTGGGGAAAAAAAAGTAGGGCAGAGAGACTGCCTTCCCCCACCTCACAGTGTGACACCAGTTGTCATATCTCAGCCCAAATGTCACCTCCTCAGGGAGGCCTTTCCTGATTGTGCCCAACAGGCCCTATCACTAGTTCACATGTCACCATTCTGTTCCTTCGTAGCATTTTTCAGCCTGTGGTTTTGAACTGGGGAGACTGCAAGCGCATGAGCCTCTTGGGACAGCTACTGTGCAGTTTTCAGGGCTGGTGCCCCTTACACAGCTGATGCGGGGTGGGTGCTCAGCAAATAGTTGATGACTGAGTAAGTGCATCTGTATCGCCCAAGGGGCCTGGGACTGGGTGAGAGCCGCAGCCTCTGTCCTCACAGGGCTCCACGCCACCACCCCACCGATAAATACTTGCCGGAGTGGTTAGGGCCAGGGGCAGAAATGAACTCTGGGTTAGGTAAAGGTCAGCGGGGAAAGAACCCTCTGTTTATACCTTCCCCCCTCCTCTGGCCTTATACTTTCGGAAGGTATCTGAGATCCTGAGAGATAGTTTGCAAAGGTATCTTTCACCTCTAATTTTCTGTATACTTTGTGTCAAATAATAGAAACAATAATAGCTGACATTACTGTGCACCGCCGAACACCTGTTCTAAATGCTTTACACACACTACTCATTTCAGCCTCACAACTACCCTGTGAGGTAGCTTGCTTACTATCTCATTTTACAGATGAGAAAACCAAGTGTCAGATTGTTAACCAACAATCCCAAGCTGCTAGAGCTGTTAAATAGTGGAGTAGGTCTCTGCACGGACCAAATGCTCTGTGAGTGCCTCAGTGAGGCTGGGGCCCAGCAAGATTGTCCCAGCACTGCTGTCTGCATGGGTCCTTTGGTACTCCCAAAAGTAGATGGTGGGTCATCATTTGACCTTCTGTGTGAATATCTTTCTCCCCCTGCTCCAATCATGAGCTCCTGGAGGGTAGGTACTGGGTGTCACCATCAGCTGAACCCTCAGCATTGAATGCTGCCTTACCTGTGAATGCTCAGGAATCAGGCAGACGCGATTGTTGGCTAGGCCTGGGGGCAAAGGAGCAGAAAGGAACCTGCTGGAGGCTTCCTGTGATGCCTCCACCCACTCAGGGCATAGAGGAGGCAAGGCTGTGGTTAGCACAGAGGGGAGTAACTTTCATATTTCAAGGACGAGAAGGTTGTGATCAGATACAGTAGAAAACTTTGGAAGCACAAGTGGGTATCAGTGACTGAATTTAATAAATATTTATGAAATACTTTTCCTGTATAAGGATTTCTAACTGAGGTGGCATTTGCAGAGTAAGGCCACCACCTTGGTTGGAAGGTATATTCCCATGAGGAATCAAGGTATGGAGAGCAGACTTTGGCTTCAAGTTTGTGGAGGAGGAAGGGGCGGAGGTAAGAAGAGTCCAGCAGGGGCCACGGAAACTGGGCCAGGGGGTCTAGGGTGGAGACCATACGGAGGAGAAAGGAGGAGATGAGGGAGGAGTAGCAGGGGGAAGAAGAGGTCAAAGCCACAGGGCAAGGCAACCATTGAAGGTGAGCAGTAGGGGAAAGGGTAGGAGGGCTCAGAGGAGGCTCCTTGTAATATGAACTGGAGAATGAGATGCGGGCCCAGAGATAAGGAAGTCAGGAGGAGGAACTGGTTTGTGGGGAGAGAGGGAGGAGGAGGGGGAAGAGGCAGAGCCAATATTAACAATATTTAACCACAGGGGTAGCAATGGTGAGGACCAAGGCCAGCAGCCAACCCAGCCCTTGCCCCCCCCCACCCCCCAGCACCATGCCAGGACTGGTGGGTATGGGGAGGTGTTGGGAAGGGGAGGGTCCTGGAAAGGGGACAGATGTGTGAGGCAGCAGGGTTTGGAGCTATTTTGTTTCAGTAACCAATGCAAACACGGCAGTGAGTGTTCTCTGATGTCTGGTGGTCAACGGGCTGACAATGGGCACCTGCAGGGTGCTGTGGTAGTAGACCGTGGTTGGCATTCTGGGTTCGAGGAGCTGGTCTGGAGGAGATGGCTCTGGCCCCTTGCAAGCTGTCCAGGTGAGAGAATACAGAGAACAGCATGAAGTACAGAAAGGCATTGGTTACCAGTGGAGGCTCTGAGGTGGACTGGCCGGGTTCGAATCCCCGTCGCGCCCCTTACCAGCCGTGTGCGACTTTAGGTGGCAGGTTACTTCAACCTCCCTCCTCCCGCCCCACCACCAAGCCTCAGTTTTCCTTCCTCAGTCCCATAAAAATGAGATACTAATAGTGGCTACCCCATCAGAGTTTAGTACCGAGATTAGCACAGTGCCTGGTGAGTACCTGTGATTGTCAGCTGTTACTACTATCAGCACAGAGGTGACAATTAAAGGCAGCACAGAGGTGACAATTAAAGACAGTTGACAGTCACTCAAGGAGAAAGAATGAAAAGACAGGAAGTTCCCAAGGAAGCACTCTTGAAGAATACCTTTGTTTAGGCAGGAGAGGAGAAAGGACAGAGAAATAAAGACAGGGATGTAGGGACACAACCAGGAAAGGGCTGTCACATGCCCAAGAGAGAAATGTTCCATAGAAGTGGAAAGGCCTGTGGTCAAATTAAGTAGGTGTTCCAGAAAAGGTATGAGTCAGTACATACTTTGTATGTAATCTTACTCAAATGACCCATGGAAATACTTTCCATGGATCTGTTTGAAAGGGAGTACTCAGTGTTCTTTACTAATTTTTCAAAACATTTTTTAAGTTAATTTATTTGGAGAAAGAGGGAATGTAAACAGGAAGGAGCAGAGAGGGAGAGACAGCAGTCAGAGCTTAACCGACTGAGCCACCCAGGCGCCCCTACTCGGTGCTCTTTAAAAATGGGACGGTCCCAAGGGGACCTGGGTGGCTCAAGTCGGTTGAGTGCCGACTTAGGCTCAGGTCATAATGTCACGGTTAGCGAGTTTGAGCCCCACATCAGGTTTGCTGCTGTCAGCACAGAGCCTGCTTCTGATCCTCTGTCCCCCTCTCTCTGCTGCCTCTCCCTCACTTGCATATGCTCTCCCTCTCAAAAATAAATAAAACACTAAAAAAAATAAATAAATAATGGTCCCCAACTGAGTTTGCCCGATGTGAAGCACCCAGGGGGGTTGTTTCTTTCCCACTCTTCCCTGTGCGTACCTGGTCTGTGGCTGCGTGGTTAAGCAGTGCTGTGTAATTTATCACGTTAATGTAAATACTACCTTGTCAGAATAAGAGTGACCATGGATGTGGATTCCAGAACTCCAGGGAAGCAGCTAGGACACAGTAGAGGAAAAATCCCAGTCTTTGACACGATCAGTGTCTTCCAGATGTGGACAGGCACATGTGATATAGAACCTGTTCCAGCAGAGGTAGAAGTCCTCCCACCCTAGGAGATTCTCATGCTCCTCACTTGGGTGTGAGGCCCAACCTACCTCTGTACATTGTCTAGATCCTTATTTTGACCAGGGCTTTCTGCTTCTCAAAGCTCTTGGTCTAGACCAGCTTCCTAGTCTCTGTCCCAGCCCTCCTCTGTGACCTTCTGCACCCGCAGTAGGTGGGGGCTCTCTGTTCTGCCTGCAGAGTGACCAGGGGAAGTCTTGGGGCTGTTTGAATTTGCTCATTGTCTTACTGTGGACCCAGGGCTGTCCCTCTGCTCCAGATCTTCGGCCAGTGTGGAATCTCGTCATTCTGGGGCCTTACTGGAACGTGGGCAGGTGCCATATTGGGCTTTGCTCAGTGACTTTTCTCTGTATGGTGACCTACATCACTATGGGAAGCTGCTTTTTTTTCTTTTTTTTTATTAAAAAATTTTTTTTTCAAGGTTCATTTAATTTTGAGAGACACAGAGAGACAGAGCATGAGCAGGGGAGGGGTAGAGAGAGAGGGAGACACAGAATCCAAAGCAGGCTCTAAGCTCTGAGCTGTCAGCACAGAGCCTGATGCGGGGCTTGAACTCACGGACTGCTAGATCATGACCTGAACTAAAGTTGGGCTCTTAACCGACTGAGTCACCCAGGCACCCCAATGTTTATTTATTTTTGAGAGATAGAGAGAGACAGAGCATGAGCAGGGGAGGGGCAGAGAGAGAGGGAGACACAGACTCCAAAGCAGGCTCTAGGCTCTGAGCTGTCAGCACAGAGCCTGATGTGGGGCTTGAACTCACAGACCATGAGATCATGACCTGAGCCAAAGTCGGATGCCCAACTGACTGAGCCACCCAGGCGCCCCCTTTTTTTTTCTTAAATAAGCAGAAAAACCAGGTTATCACATAGACCCTTCATGCGGACTCCATGTGCTAGTTTCTACAATGTTCAGGGTGCTGCTTTACGTCTTTAATACTCTCTCTTGGGAACCTGTCCCTAGAAACATACCACAGGGCTATTTTCTATTGTTTTGCCTAGTGGCAAAAGGCAAGGTAAAGTTATTGACAATTACCCTTCTTGAATTCATTCTTCTTAGAGCAGCCAGTGGGATCTATCTTTAAAATAATTATCAAAATCCTTTTTTCTTGTTTTATCTTCTTAAAAAATTTTAAAAAAGGGGCGCCTGGGTGGCGCAGTTGGTTAAGCGTCCGACTTCAGCCAGGTCACGATCTCGCGGTCTGTGAGTTCGAGCCCCGCATCAGGCTCTGGGCTGATGGCTCGGAGCCTGGAGCCTGCCTTGGATTCTGTGTCTCCCTCTCTCTCTGCCCCCCCCCCGTTCATGCTCTGTCTCTCTCTGTCCCAAAAATGAATAAACGTTGAAAAAAAAAATTAAAAAAAAAAATTAAAAAAAATTTTTTTAATGTTTATTTTTGACACAGAGAGAGCGCGCGTGCGCCCGTACGCGCATATGAGCAGGGGAGGGGCAGAGAGAGGGGGAGGCACAGAATCCGAAGCAGGCTCCAGGCTCTGAGCTGTCAGCACAGAGCCCGATGTGGGGCTCGAACTCACAGACCGCGAGATCATGACCTGAGCTGAAGTCGGATGCTCAACCAACTGAGCCACCCAGGCGCCCCTATCTTCTTAAAAATTTAATGAGAGGCACGGGACCTCTCTTTAAGGAAAATAAAAAATTACAGCTTTTCTCAACATCATTGTGCAGAAACTTGTCACCACTTTACAAAATAATGTATTTATACAGCTTTTTCTTGACAGCGCAGCTTTAAAATTATCTATTGACTTACCGCTCTAATCAAGGATTTAGCCTTCTTATGTCATCACCTCTATTTCCCTGTAAAATTATATCACTAATTTTAACTTTTTATTTAGAAACAAATTTTTAAGTGTATTTATTTTGAGAGGGGGAGAGGGGCACAGAGAGAAGGAAAGAGAGAATCCCACCCAGGCGCCCCTAGAAACAATTTTAAAGTTACAGAAATCTCGAGAGTATGAAGAATTTCCATATACTCTTCACTCAGATTCTCCAGTCTTTTTAATTTTTTTGTTTTTTAAAAATGTATTTATTTTTGACAGAGAGAACGCATGTGTGAGCAAGAGAGGGGCAGAGGAAGAGAGAGAGAGAGAGAGAGAGAGAGAGGTGGGGGTGGGGGGAGAGAATCCCAAGCAGGCTTCATGCTCAGTGCACAGCCCAAAGCAGGACTCAGTCCCACGACCCTGGGATCGTGACCTGAGCCCAAATCAAAAGTGAGATGCTCAACTGACTGAGCCACCCAGGCACTCCAGATTCTCCAGTTTAAACCCCATCTGCTTGTCTCTCTTTCTTTCTCTTAATAGATATATTTTCTCCTGAACCACTGAAAATAAATATCACTGTTTTGAAATCAATAATCACTATTTAGGTTGTCAGCATAAAAAGGTTGTTTACTTAAAAATAAATTGTATACTATGATTACATCTCCATTCATGCTTTTCCTGGACTTTTTTGTTTGTTTGTTTTTTTGTTTTTGTTTTTGTTTGCATTATTCAACTTTATCAGAGACTTTTTTTTTAATGCTCAAGCATATCAGGGGTTTTGTTTGTTTTATTTTTTATTAAAAAATTTTTTTTTCCACAAATAAGCAAGCTTTTTCACAGATCAGACTTACATAGTGAATGCAGAGTTCAGAGGTTGGTCTATCAGATACCCATTATGCAAAGGCCTAAAAATATAACACGTGTATAGATAAGAACATATAGTTAAAATGTATTCTAACGTGGGTCTCCTGGGTGGCTCAGTCGGTTAGGCATCCAACTCTTGATTTCGGATCAGGTCATGAACTCACAGTTGGTAAGTAGGTTTGAGTCCCACATTGTGCTCTACTCTGACAGTGAAGAGCCTGCTTGGGATTCTTTGTCTCCTTCTCTTTCTGCCCCTCCCCATCCAAGAATAAATAAATAAACATTAAAAAATGTATTCTAAAGGAAAAAAGATTTGGTGTATTCAAAACTTGGTATAAATGTGTATGATGCATGCTCATTTATGGATTTTTCTGGTGAAATATCTATAGATTTCATCATCTAGTCAAAGCAAAATAATGATTATATCTAAAATTTAGAATAACCACTATCTGTACGACTACTTGATAATTTTGTACTTAATTTTTGTATTTATCATTTACTACTTCCTAAATGTAATCAGAATGTCCAGTTTTTATTTTATATTTTATTATTTTATTTTTACTTTAGGGAGAGAGAGAGTGTGTGAGTGGGGGAGAGGAAGAGAGAGAGAATCTTAAGTAGGTTCCATGCTCAGTGTGGAGCCCAATGCAGGGCTCTATCATGGGATCATGACCTGAGCTGAAATCAAGAGTCGGACGCTCAGCTGACTGAGCCACCCAGGTGGCCCCAGAATGTTAAGCTTTATACATATTTTATTACAGAATAAATATCATCTACATTTCAGTATTAATGAAAACCTCATCCTGAGTAGAAGTGGCTGACATTGTTTTTTCTTTACCTGCGCTACAAATCTCCTATTTTAACAAAAAGGAGATTTCGATAAGAGGAGTTGTTGGTTAGCTTTAGAGTTGCATTTTTTTAAATGTTAATTTGTTTTGGAGAGAGAGAGAGAGCAAGGGAAGGCAGAGAGAGAGGGAGACACAAAATCGGAAGTAGGCTCTAGGCTCTGAGCTGACAGCACAGCGCCTGACATGAGACTCAAACTCACAAACTCTGAGATCATGACCTGAGCCAAAGTCAGACGCTTAACCTACTAAGCCACCCAGGCTTAGTTGTAATTTTTTAAAATTTGAAACTATTAAAGGAGCACCTGGATGGCTCAATTGGCTAAGTGTCTGACTCTTGACCTTAGCTCAGGTCTTGATCTCAGGGTCATGAATTCAAGCCTCATGTTGGGTTCCATGCTAGGCAGGGAGCCTACTTTATCAATCAATCAATCAATCAATCAATAAAACCATTAAAAATTTCTAATTAAATAAACAAGGATGCTTTAAGTTAATTACTTACTTTATTAATTAATTTTAGATGTTTATTTATTTTGGGAGGGGTGGAGGGGCAGAAAGAGGGAGAGAGAGAATCCTAAGCAGGCTCCATACTCAGCATGGAGTCCATGCCGGGCTGTATCTCACGACCGTGAGATCATGACCTGAGCAGATATTAAGAGTCGGGTGCTTAACTGACTGTACCACCCAAGCACCCCTAAAATCATATATTGTGAAAATCCATGAAGATGGCAGAACCATACAGCTCACTCTAGAAAAGTCAGGCAATAGAATACCTGGTATTTTCTTTTTTTACATTTTTTTTTAACGTTTATTTATTTTTGAGACAGAGAGAGACAGACCATGAATGGGGGAGGGTCAGAGAGAGGGAGACACAGAATCTGAAACAGGCTCCGGGCTCTGAGCTGTCAGCACAGAGCCCGACGCGGGGCTCGAACTCACGGACCGCGAGATCATGACCTGAGCCGAAGTCGGCCGCCTAACTGACTGAGCCACCCAGGCGCCCCAATACATGGTATTTTCAATACCAGTGTCCAGTAGCTGCTGTGAGTCTTACAGCCTCTCAAAACAAGGGCTTCGTCACCTGTCTCAGAGTCGTGGGGTTCCTATTTCCCAAATAACACATGTGTGAGCTAAGTAGGAAAATCAGACTTCTCAAAGATATAGTAGACTGGTGGCTTATTTGTTTAAACCTACTTTCTGGAATCGGCTGTTTGCATTTTGGGCTGAAGGTTAGCCAAGGGTCAATAGGAGATTTTGACATATCTAATAGATGTTTGTCCTTCATGAGAATAGAAAAGCTTTTCTCCAGTGGACCCTAATGCCCCTGTCTTAAATTCTTTGTACTATTTGTACGTTCAGGGAGGCTCAGAGCAGCACAGGGCAATCTTAAGCCCCAGTGCACAATCCATAACATTCATTATTCTCTGTCTTTGGAAACTATTATATAACCTTAAAACTCACTGTTCAAATATGGCTGTTTCATTAGCATTGACCAGGTCACACTGGATTGTATTTGTGGATTAGAAACCGGCTTCTTCTTTTTTTCTTTTAAGTTTATTTATTTGTTTTGAGAGAGAAAGAGAGAGAGAGAGAGAGAGAGAGAGAGAGAGAGAGAAAATCCCAAGCAGGCTCCACGCCCCTAGTGTGGAGACCTGTGTGGGGCTTGAACTCATGAACTGTGAGATCATGACCTGAGTTGAAATCAAGAGTTAGCCACTCAACTGACTGAGTCACCCAGGCACCCCAAAGACTTCTTTTTTAAACAGAAATGATCACAGGTAACTATTTTTGAAAGTTCAACAGAAGAGTATTCTTAGATATTAAATACCCACTATTCTTAAAAAAAAAAATGCTGTGATGATCTTAAATATTTTTTTCACAGATGACTATTCATTTTTTACACATATTATTGTTTATGGCCATGGATTACAGTTTCAAGTACTTTTATAAACCTCCAAGAATGACACTAAAATTCCCACCTGCCTCAATGACATAACCGTTTTCACAACTATATTTTAGCAGAGAAAGAGAAAAAAAATAAAGAACAAGAAAAGGTGTAAGGGCAGCGGAAAGCTGACCCCTGCCTCACACCCACAAAATTCACACTTTGAACCACAGCCACACAAAACTACTTGCTATACCCCAAGGTGGGTGGGGCAGTGTTCCCTTGGCCCCGTCCCCAGGCTTTTGCATTGACTTCTGCTCCTGCTTCTAGGTCTTGGTTAAGAGAGTTTCTGAAAGCCCATTGTAGTTCTTTTCTTTCTTTTAATTTTATTTATTTAAGTAATCTCTAAACCCAACGTGGGGCTTGAACTCATGACCCAAAGATCAAGAGTCAGGTGCTCTTCCAACTGAGCCAGCCAGGCGCTCCAGCCTATTGCATATTTCTAACAGTACTTATCACTCGCTATTTAGTCACCACTTTCTTTGCCTGTCTTCTTTACAAGGCTATTGTCGCCTTTTGTCTCATTTACCTCTATGTCCTTAGAGCTTGACACAGTTCTGAGAACAGAGTATATGCTCAATAAACGTTTAACATGTGAAGAAGAAGTGAACACGGAAATCTAACCTACTTGATTAAAAAAAAAAAAAGGTATCCACTGCTCTTCGCCCCTACACACACTTACATATATGTAATATTCAGGGCCATGCAACTGAATTCCGTATTTAACTAGTTCCCTTTTCATTTTTTTAGTCTGATAGTATGTATATTTTTTATTGTGGCAAAATACCTATCACTTAAAATTTACCCTCTTAATCATCTTAGTGAACATCTTAGTTCAGTGGTGTTAAATATGTTCATCGTGTTGTGCAATCATCACCGCCATCCATCTCCAGAACTCTTTTCGCTCCGTGGAACTGAAAGCCTATATCCATCAGACAATAACTCCCCATTCTCCCTTACCCCAGCTCCTGGCAACTATCACATTTCTGTCTCTATGATTTTGACTGTTCTAAGTGCCTCATATAAATGGAATCATACAGGATTCGTCTTTTTATGACTGGCTTATTTTGCTTAGCATAATGTCCTCAAAGTTTCTCCATGTTGTGACCTGTGTCAGAATTTCCCAACTTATATTATATTATATTATATTATATTATATTATATTATATTATATTATATTATATATTATATTATCTTAATTTCCTAACATAGTAATACATATTAACTTACATTCCATTGTGTGTGTATAGCACATGTTGCTTACCTGTTCACCTGTAGATGGACACTTGGGTCGCTTCCACATTTCAGCTCTTGTGAATAATGCTGCTATGAACACGGGTGTACAAATATGTCTTCAGGACCCTGCTTTCAGTTCTTTTGGGTATGTGCTCAGAGGTTTAGTTGCTAGATCATATGGTAACTCTATTTTTAATTTTTTGAAGAACTGCCATATGTTTGCAACAGCAGCTGCACCATTTTACATTCCCACCAGCAGTGTGGAAGGGTTCCGGTTTTCCCACGTCATCATCAACACCTTGTTGTTTTCTGTTTTTTTTGATAGTAGCCATCCTAAGGGTATGAGGTGATACTGTAGTTTCATTTTGCAATTTCCTAATGTTTAGTGACGTGGAGCATCTTTTCATGGGCTTGTTGGCCATTCGTATGTCTTCTTTGGAGAAATGTCTATTTAAGTCCTTTGCCCACTTTTGAATCAGGTTGTTTGGTTATCTTTTGTTGTTGTTGAGTTATCTGTATATTTTATTTTTATCAGATATGTAAGTTGCAAATATTTTCTCCCATTCTGCGGGTTGCCTTTTTACTCTGTTGTTAGTGTCTTTTGCTGCACAAAATTTTAAAATATTCATGAAGTCCAATTTGTTTTTTCTTTTGTTACCTGTGCCTTTGGTGTCCTATCTAAGAAGTCATTGCCAAATCCAGTGTCATGAAGTTTTTGCCCTATGTTTTCTTTTAAGAGTTTTAGGTCTTACATTTAGGTCCTTAATCCATATTGAGTTAATTTTTCTGTATTTGGTATTAAGTAGGTGTCCAACTTCATTTTTTTGCATGTGGGTATCCAGTTTTCCCAGTACCGTTTGTTGAAAAGACCATCCTTTTCCCATTGAATGGTCTTGGCCCCCTTGTCAAATGTCATTTGACCATGTATGAACAGCTTTATTTCTGTTCTATTCTGTGGGCCTGTCTTAATGCCAGCACCACACTGTTTTGGCTACTGTGGCTTTGTAGTAAGTTTTGAATTCAAGAAGTGTGAGTCCTTCAGTTTTGTTCTTCCTTTTCAAGGTTGTTTTAGCTATTCAGGGTCCTTTGAGATTCCATATGGATTTTAAGATGGGCTTAGAATTTCTATTTCTGCAAATTAAAATCAGAGACTCTTTTTAAAAAATTCTCCAGCATACTAGGTATTTTTTAAAAGCCCTCTATACCCCCATCCTCCTCTGGAGACCCCCTTTTTGGAGCCCTCTGTTCTCTGTCCCAACTGCTGCACAACTGTCATCCTGGGCTTTCCTTCAGTGCTCTCTTGAGTTGGAGCCACTGTTTTCCAGATCCTATGTCACTTAGAGAGCTCTCAAAACATAAATGAGTTCATATCCTTCCCCTGCTTGAATTCTTCCAGTGGCCTCTTGTGGTACTCAGAGTCTAAAAGTCTGACCATGGCCTACACAGGTCTGCCAGCCCCAGACTAGCCTGCCCCTCTGCACGTATCACTTACCTTCTCTTGCTCACCTACTCTACTGTGGCACTTCTAGGTCAGTTACCAAATGATGAATTATTGTTTCTGACTAGCCAATTTGCTTGCCCCACCTGCCTGTTCCTATGGCATCCTGTGCCCATAAGACAATCCATAATAGTGTAACTACCTCTTTAATGTCTGATTCCCATGACCATAAGCTCCATGTGATGTGTCTGACTTGTTCAGAACCACATTCCCCCCCACATCTAACATGGTGCCTGGCTTGTAGCAGACACTCAGCAAATGAGCTGACACTCATCCAAGCCGATGCTCTGTCTTCACATTCCCTTGGTGAGAAGTGTTATTCTAGGCTTCTAAAGAGCCTGTCCTACTATGACTGGAGGGGTCATCTTGTGCTTGGGAGAATGCTGTTGTCAAGGATGGGCTCTAGCTGTACTGGACGCCTTATGCCCAAGGAAGGGCACAGAGCAAGGTCCACACACTAAGTGCTGACCACATGGTGAGAGACCCTGTGACCAATAGAGAAAACACAACACTGGTTAGAGAGAGGAGCATTCCGGTTCGAGCGACCAAAGCAAGATGGGTCAAAGTCAGAGTGGTGATCATGGCCCTGGAGGTGACAAGAAAAATGACAAGGAAAAGAAAAAGAAATACAAACCTCCCGTACCGACTAGAGTGGGGAAAAAGAAGAAGAAATCAAAGGGACCAGTTGCTGTCAGCGAGCTGCCACTGGAGACATGTCACACTCAGTGCCGGTTAAAATTACTGAAGTTATGGGGCGCCTGGGTGGCTCAGTCGGTTAGGCGGCCGACTTCAGCTCAGGTCACAATCTCGCGGTCCGTGAGTTCGAGCCCCGCGTTGGGCTCTGTGCTGACTGCTCAGAGCCTGGAGCCTGTTTCAGATTCTGTGTCTCCCTCTCTCTGACCCTCCCCTGTTCATGCTCTGTCTCTCCCTGTCTCAAAAATTAAAAAATAAACGTTAAAAAAATTTTTTAAAAAAATTACTGAAGTTAGGATTAAAGACTCTCTTCTCATGGAGGATGAATTCATTAGAAATCAGGAACAAATGAAGACTTTAGAAGAAAAGCAAGAGGAGGAAAGATCAAAGGTGGATGACTGGGGGGACCCCAATGTTGGTAGGAACATTGGAAGAGATCACTGTATCTACATCTGTGGGCTCAGAACGCTATGTCAGTATTCTTTCCTTGGTGGACAAGGATCTGCTGGAACTAGGCTGCACGGTCCTGCTCAACCACAAGGTACATGCTGTCATAGGGGTGGCTCATGGGTGACACGGATCCCTTGGTCACAGTGATGAAGGTGGAAAAGGCCCCCCAGGAAACCTATGCTGTTATTGGGGGTTGGACAACCAAATCCAGGAAATTAAGGTATCTGTGGAGCTTCCTCTCACACATCCTGAATATTATGAAGAGATGGATATAAAGCCCCCAAAGGGGGTCATTCTCTATGGTCTGCCTGGCACAGGTAAAACCTTATTAGCCAAAGCAGTAGCAAACCAAACCTCAGCCACTTTCTTAATAGTGGTTGATTCTGAACTTAATCAGAAGTACCTAGGTGATGGGCCCAAACTCGTTCAGGAATTGTTTCTAGCTGTGGAAGAACATGCACCATCCATGGTGTTTATTGATGAAATTGTTGCCATTGGAACAAAAAGATATGACTCAAGTTCTGGTAGTGAGAGAGAAATTCAACGAACAATGTTGGAACTGTTGAACCAGTTGGATGGATTTGAATCAAGAGGTGATGTAAAAGTTATGGCCACATACTGAATAGAAACTTTGGATCCAGCGCTTATCAGACCAGGCTGCATTGATGGGAAAATTGAGTTCCCCTGCCTGATGAAAAGACTAGGAAGTGCATCTTTCAGATCCACACAAGCAGGATGATGCCAGACTTTGATCATGGCTAAAGATGACCTCTCTGGGGCTGACATTAAGGCAATCAGTAGAGAAGCTGGTGTGATGGCCTTGAGAGAACAGAGAATGAAAGTAACAAATGAAGACTTCAAAAAGTCTAAAGAAAATGTTCTTCATAAAAAACAAGAAGGCACCCCTGCAAGGGCTCTACCTGTAGCGACCACATTTGCCTTCAAGGAAGTGGTCGGGAGTGTCCCGACTCCTCGGAAGGATGAGGCAGGGGAAGGTACCCAGAGGAACCCATGTTCCAGTTGATCTTTCTTAACAAAACCTCCTGTGTACATTTTTGAGGGTGATGTGGATATAGGATGCCCACTGGGCTGCTTTCATCTGTTGGCCATGTGCAGTGCTCTGCCCCCAATAAAGCGAGCTCCTTCTCAGGTAAAAAAAAAAAAAAAAAAGAGAGAGAGAGAGAGAGCATGCGCATTCTTCCCTAGTCATCACACCATCTCAGGCAATTCAGCTTAACAACTATCTGTGAAGTCCTGAGCAGCAGCCTTGTGGTAGCTGCTGTGGGTCACAGAGTGACATGAGACACCTCACCTTCTAGTGACTGTTATCTACTCAGTGAGTTCAGTCTCCTGTGCTATTTAAAGACAATAGTTTTTTAATATTAACATAATAAAATTAAGGGCATTAAAAATGTATTATTGGGGCGCCTGGGTGGCTCAGTTGGTTAAGCGTCCTTCTTCGGCTCAGGTCATGAGCTCATGCTTGTGGGTTTGAGCCCTGCGTCGGGCTCTGTGCTGACAGCTCAGAGCCTGGAGCCTGCTTCAGATTCTGTGTCTCCCTCTCCCTCTACCCCTTCCCTGCTCATGCTCTGTCTCTCTATCTCTCAAAATAAATAAACATTAAAAAAAAATTTAAAAAAAGTGTATTGTTAGTGATTTGGTACTTTTCCCCATTTTGTCCTCCATGCATAGGTATAATCATACCGTATGTACTATTTTGTATTCTACTGTTTCCATATAATAAATAAAATATAAATATAAGAAAGTATCAAAAGTTTATCTATTGCTATCTACTTTTCTCAACAATCATTTAAAAAATATTATAATTGATGAAACTGTCTTCTTGCTGTTTGACATTTATATAATTTCTGAAGTTGTCTATAATAAATAATGTGTTGCACATCTTCATTTATTTAGGATATTTAAAAATTGGAATCTTTGGGGCATCTGGGTGGCTCAGTCAGTTGAGCCTCCACTTCAGCTCAGGTCATTTCAGTTTGTGAGTTTAAGCCCCGTGTCTGGCTCTATGCCGACAGCTCGGAGCCTGGAGCCTGCTTTGGATTCTGTGTCTGCCCCCTCTCTGCACCTCCCCCACTTGCGTTTTCTCTCTCTCTCTCTCACGAATAAATAAACATTAACAATTTTTTAAAGAAGTAATTAAAAAATGGGATCTTTAAATATCTGTTTCTGGAAATTCATGAAGGAACTTGTCACTGCTGAACTGTTTTACTATGTTTCTCTGATGAGATCACTCCCTCTCTTTCCATGGTGTTAATTTCATACCTTTTCCATGCTACTCAGACCTCTACTTCCTTCCCATATGCTCACTCTGTTTTGATGATCTTGCTTCCTACTCCATGGAGAAGCCAGACACCAGCTGGTGAAAGCTCATTTACCTTCTGTATAAATGGGATTAGGTTTGGCCATGAGTAACAGAAAACCCAGAACAACAGTGGCCTAGACAAGGGCAGTGTTTATTTCTATCTCACATACACAGAGTCCCTAGCCAGAGCTAGGCATGACCAGAAACGATACCCCTGCCTGCTTACTCCAGCGGAACCTGGTTCAATGCCTGATGCATAATGGATTTGACGTAGGCAGGGTGGGCCCCAGGACCCAGAGGGGGTCACACAGGACCAGCCAAGAGGGTCATTGGTTTTGTGCAGGACAGAAATCAGCACCTGGTTGGCTTAGTTGCAAGAGCATGCAACTGTTGATCTTGAGGTCATGAGTTCGAGCCCCATGTTGGGTGTAGAGATTACTATAAAAAAAGAAAAGAAAAGAAAAGAAAAAAAAATCAAACATGAACCTGAAGGAAGTGAAAGCAGAGTTTGTTGAATACTGTCAGTGATAGCACATAGCAGATTGAGTGTCTGGGAGACTTGGAAAAGAAAGGAGAGTCTCTCCATTGCTCGGGGTTAGGGCTTATATTGGAAATGGTCTCAAGGTACGTGTTCCTTCAGGAATCCAGAGTAGGGTCCCCTTAAAGGCGAGTATCAGGTGAATAATAGGTGCTATTTCTTAAATCACTGAAGGTAGGGAGGATTGATGTCAGTCAGCATCGGCAGAGGTTGGTTTGAAGCTAATGTCCTGGGACATGTTTGGGCTCCGGTTCTTCTTAGATGATAAAGTGTTTGGGAGCCTAGGACAAGAATCCAAGAATGATTAACTTTCCTGCCTCTCTCTTGGAGCGGGAACATAGATAGCAGCTTGGTTCATTCAGATGCAAGGTGAAATATAGAACATGAGTAAATGGGGCCTAGCAGAGAAACAGCAGAGACGGAGCCTTTCTAAAAATGGAGCTGCTCTCTTTCCCTGTCTCAGATTCACAGTACTATCTGTTGAATGAAAATAGCGTTCATTTACAGTAGGACACTTAAAAACTTTTGGTGTATATATGAAGTGATTTCTTAGAGAGCAGATGTATTCTCAATGTCTCCAATAATATCCCAAGGTACTAGTTCCACTACCTCAGTCATGGCCAGTGTGGTTTCTTCCCTGCCCATTTAATAAGCAAAACAGGTGCCTCATTAAACTTGCATTTGTGTTTTTACCACCAGGGAGAGTGAACCTTTGTTTACTTCCATGTTCTATTTCCTCTTTTATGAATTGTTTTGTTTCTTTCCTTGTGCTTTGCTTATGAATCTACGTAAGCTATAAAAAATGATAAAGGTATTGTTTGTTATTTACTACAAATATTTGAAAGCACATTCTCACATCTACATATGTATGTGTATACATATGTGTGTTGTGCATGTGATTCACATCTTCTGGCCTCCAGTAAATACCGTGTGCAGTAGTGAGGGCAGTCCTGAGGCACTCAAGCCTCTGTGTCGGACATTCTTGGGTTGGAATCCCAGCCCTGCTCCTTTTAAGCTGAGGGATATGCCTTGTTCAAATTACTCAACTTTCCTAAGCTTCGTATTCTCCTCTGTAAAATGATCATTATACTTAAAATGTATACATATTTTGAAAATGCTTTATACAGTCAAGTGTGTTGAGCTAATCTTTTGTGATTTCATCTATTATATACCAAAGTTTAAAAACTTCTCCCCATGCTTGATAAACATTTAATTATTTTTCTTTGAACTTTTCTATGGTTAAAGTTTTACTCAATAGTTAATTTTCTTTTTGGATGAGTCCCAGGTGTTCTGACATTTGCAGAAGCCAGAGATCTGTGTGACCTCTAAAGTCAGGAGAAGATTGACTCCTGCCCTCAGTGGGCCTACGCTCTTGTCAGGGGGCAAACACACATGTATGATCCCGATGGGAAATAGGCTGACCTACTCTCCTCACGCTAAGAGGTGTGGGTTAGCAGAGTAGGATTATGGAGTAGGCCCAGCTGGGTGGGTGCCATGGGCCACCAGTCCCTAAAAAACGCTAAGATAGCCCTGGGCATGTGATAACATGGGAAAAATCTGTGTTTCCAGAACACCTCAAGGGAGGGTAAGGCTTGGCACAGGGCTGGAAGGAATACTTAAATAGGCTGCTTAGGGTAGGGGGACCGAGCCTCTGCCCCTATCTGCAGGCCCTGCTTGAATGACAACAGTTGACTGATTGATGTCCTCTGACAGGCTGGAGCCTGGTTTCGGGCTTAGTTTTGCTGGGTGATGGATGCAAGAGGAAACACTGTATGGTCACTGTAGTCTTTCCTCTCCACTCTTGCCTTACAGGGCTGATCCAATTCTACTCCAATTTGAACACTAGTTTTTCTATTTAAAGAATAGCTGCTTGAGGTGACAGGTCCATAAAGGGCCACAAATGTCTGAAAACCCTAGAAATACAGTCCCTTTACTGCTCCAGGCCTTGGTTGCCCTGCCTCTTGGAAACTGCTCTGAGGATATACTCTTTAAAAAAAATTTTTTTTAATGTTTATTTATTTTTTGAGAGAGAGAGACAGAGAGACAGAGCATGATTGGGGGAGGGGCAGAGAGAGAGGGAGACACAGAATCCGAAGCAGGCTCCAGGCTCTGAGCTGTCAGCACAGAGCCTGATGTGGGGCTTGAACCCACAAACCATGAGATCGTGACCTGAGCTGAAGTCAGATGCTTAACCGACTGAGCCACCCAGGCACCCTGGGATATACTCTTTTTTTATCAAACACAGGCACTAAACTTTCTCCCTCCCCAGACAGCCAGGTCTTGAACAAGGGGTCCAAAAAGACCTTAGTTCTCTGGGATAAAAAGTATTTCTCTAGGCCTTTGTCAGCACTTCTACTGATGGTCAGGTCTGGAGATCTGAACAGTTGACCAGTCCTGTGGGTTGTCCCCAGCTCAGCCTTCATCCAACTGTCCTATGCTAGCACCTACCTGTTTAATCAGGATTCCCATGTAATTCCTGCCAGGAGAGTGGTTGGCTTTGATTCTGACCAGCTGTTGTTTAGGGCCATCATCTTGGCCAGCAGGCTTCTCCCTGGCTGACACCAGCTGTATTTCCCTTTCCTGGGCTGAGTAGGTGGAGAGAGTGTATATGAGAGACCATGGTGTTCTCCTAGATGTCCTTAGCTCTGAGTCAAAGGCAGCAAATATGATGCAAATCAAGGCACCTGCCATTGAGCCATGTGGCCACTTCTGCAGACACTGAACTGAAGGGCCCCAGGACCCAAGAGCTTGGGTCAGCAAGCCAGAAGCCTGTCTGCTCTCCAGGGCAAAGAAACGAGTCCTGTGGACGGGGTTTCAGATAGGGAAGCTGGAAAGACCAGGGGGCTCAAGAGAGGCTGTAGGTACAAGACTGCAACTATTCAGATGGAATTGTGGTCGATTCCATGGGAACCCAGGAAGTAGGGAGGGAGAGGCCACCAGCTAAGGGCAGCTGCAGTCCCCCCAGCCACGGCTCCGTATCGTTTGGGATCTACATCCGACACTACCTCAGACTAAGCGAGTGCCTTGCCCAAAGCCACTCAGCTAACCGCTCTGAACTTGAGCTTCCTGTTTTGCAATGAGGACAATACTGTCTGGGCAGCCTAAAACTAGGACCATTCTGTGTCTCAGATGAGAAGATAGATTATAGTTGTGTTAAAGACGTGGAACTGTTGGTAATGCATTTGTATATCGATATTGTAGCGCTTTGCTTTTTTTTTTTTGCAGTTAATTTTAAAAATTGAGATAATTCGTGAAAATGGGTGGAAATAACTTTAAAATTTTTAAGGAATTGTTAGAACAAGTGAAATATAGTCCCTAATCCCTAAAAATTGTCATTTACAGCAAGCAGCAAGAAAGGTATTTGTAATACATTAACTTAGAAAAAGTTACTACCAATTCGTAAAATAAGACCTCCTCATTTTTTTTAAGTTTATTTATTTATTTTGAGAGAGAAAGAAAGCATGAGGGGGGAAGGGCAGAGAGAGAGGGGGAAAGAGAGAGAATCCAGGATAATCTCTCCATTTCAGGGTCCTTAATGTAATGACATCTGGGAAGTCCCTTTTGCCATGTGAGGTAATGTGTTTATAAGCTCCAGGGATTCTGACTTGGATATCTTTGGGGGCGGGCCGTTGTTCTGCCTAGAACATTGGGTGATTGGATAGTCACTCCATGTGTTTGGGGGACAGAGTGATCACTGGGGGCTTCTCTGGAAAGATGACATTTGAGCTGAGATGTGAAGGGTAAGGTCCAGCCAGCCTTCCAGAGCGCTGAGGGAAGGGGAGACAAAGCAGCGAGGCTGGAAAGGGCCTGGTGTGTTTGAGGAACAGAAAGATCAGTGTGGCTTCAGCAGGAAGCAGGCCGGATTGCTGGGAATCAGTTTGACAAAAGCCAATTTGCTGAAATGATCAAGTCACTAAAGTCCTGCTTCTAGTAATTACCTAGAAAGCTAAAGCATGCTGTGTTATCGAGGGTAATTTCAAGAATCTTTAAAATTAATAGATTTTATTATTTAGTGCAGTTTTAGGTTTACAGAAAAATTGAACAAAAGTACAGAGTTCCCATATTGCTCCCTCCCACCCCAGTTTCCCCCTCTATTAATATCTTGCATTAGTGTGGTACATTTGCTACTCTTGCTGCACCAATATGGATGCATTATTATTAGCTAAAGTGCATAGTTTATGTTAAGGTTCACTGTGTTTTATAGGTTTTGACAAATGCATTATGTCATCTATCCTCCATCATAGTATCATACAGAATTGTTCCACTGACTTGAAGAACCCCCTGTTCATCCTTCCATCCCTCCTTCTGAACCCCTGACAACCACTGACCTCTTTGTTGTCTCCAGTTTTGCTTTTTCCAGAATGTCATGTAGTTGGAATCATACAGTATGTGGCCTTTTCAGATTGGCTTCTTTCACTTAGTATGTGTTGAAGATTCTCTCATGTCTTTTTGTGGCTGGATGCCTCACTTCCTCCTATTGCTGAATAATATTCCCTGGTGTGGATGTACCACAATTTGTTTATCCACCTGCCTACTGAAGGACATCTTGGTTGCTTCCAATTTGGCACAGTTAAGAATAAAGCTGGTATAGGGGCGCCTGGGTGGCTCAGTTGGTTGAGCGACCGACTTCGGCTCAGGTCATGATCTCACGGTTTGTGAGTTCGAGCCCCGCGTCTGGCTCTGTGCTGAGAGCTCGGAGCCTGGAGCCTGCTTCGGATTCTGTGTCTCCCTCTCTCTCTGCCCCTCCCCGACTCACGCTCTGTCTCTCTCTGTCTCAGAAATAAATAAACATTAAAAAAAAAAAAGAATAAAGCTGGTATAGGGGCACCTGGGTGGCTCAGTTGGTTGAGCATCCAACTTCAGCTCAGGTCATGATCTCACAGCTTGAGGGTTCCAGCCCTGTGTCGGGTTATGTGCTGAACTCAGAGCTCAGAGCCTGCTTTGGATTCCGTGTCTCCCCCTCTCTCTGTCCCTCCCCTGCTCGTGCACTGTCTCTCTCTGTCTCTCAAAAATAAATAAACATTAAAAAAATTTAAAGAATAAGGTTGGTATATACATTCATATGTAGGTTTGTATGGACACAAGTTTTCAGCTCACTTTAGTTAAAATATGGTTTCAATGAATCAGATTCATTGGTCTAGTTCAGCTGAATGTCATTTTAACATGTGTTATTTCACATCTAAGGTGCCTGAGTGTCCTCTGTGCTCAAAATTCATGCAAAATGCTCCTTGGATTAGGCTGGGTAAGAAATCAGTGATTTGGGGGGAAAAGTCAGTGGACTTAGGAGAATGTGTACTGGAAGAAATACTTGATATTTGCCTCTAGAATTCTGACATTTAAGACATGTGTTAAATCTGAAATTTGAATATGTAAGACATTCTCATTCCCAAAAGTCATGGACCCGAAGTGCAGAAAATCCAAAACATACTGAACTTGAGCTGGCCTAGTGACATTGCAGTGGCGAAGCCAAAGATAAACTAAAAGTAAAACTTAACCAAATCTAAATAAAAACTTTGAGGAAAAAGCCCTCAAAGACAACACAAATTGTCATCAATTTTACAGAGTCTCTAGGAACAAGTAGAAACAAGAGTCACATATTTGCGGGGTCAGGGAAGGCTGAATCACTGAGAGATAGAGGATGAGTAATTTCTGGGCTACAAAGAATCATTACTTGGTATTATCCCTACAAACAAAGTTAATCATCCTGATGGGCACATTTGGAGATCATTGCATTTATTGCATATTTTTGGTTGGGCAACATTTTTTTACATTTATGTACTTCTGTTCATGTTAAGAATATAATGATCAGTCAAATTGTAACCTAAGCCTCCATTCCTTCGTTTGTAAAAGGATGGAAATGAGTTATGTGATTTAGCTCTAAGATGCTCTCAAATACAGTAGCATTCTAAGGCTAGAATACTGTGGGAAAATAAGTAGACTCTTTGACTACCTAGAATGTTTAGGACATGGGATATTCTGCCTAATTCCACTTTCCAATCAATTGATAATTAACCCCGATTAGTTTTTGGTTTGAAATTTGTTAGAAATTATAAATCCACATCTTGGCGAATCCACATCCAGAGCACGTAAGGGATTTTTTTTGAGGATTCTTCTGATTTAGGTGCTGGGGTTTCAGAAATGGAGACGGAGAACATGAAAGATACTGAATAGGAATGAATGCACTTTGTTCTCATCAACATCACATAGTTTCTATTAGTTTGCAGTTTCTTGGCTTTAGATAAGTTGTCATGGAAGAAATCCAGTCAGTTGACTATCTGGGGTCTGAGATACGGCGTCCAGTGAGCGGCTGTGAAATGCATCCCAGACATTACTGCTGCAGGGATGTGGCTGCTTAAGAGGCTTCACAGTTATGTAGTGTCTTAAGACTTTGAGATTTATTCTCGTTTGCGTATTTGGTTTGCCTAGTAGGTGAACCAGAGGATAATAGATAGAGACTAAAAGCCTTCAAAATTGTATTTCAGTGGGGATGTGACATGAAGGGTGTCAGAGACTGGAGGGAATTTTTATGGACTGGACTCCAACTTCCCACGGGGAGCAAGAGGGAATACAAGTCAGCTAGAGTAGTGACTGGATATTTCCCTGGGCTTGACCTACTTTGGTTTCCTGACTTAGTTCTCTTATTTGCTTTGATGGTGGTGGTAGTTTGTTGGGTATTTGATCTGGCTGGCTTTCTTGGCTCTGCTGGCTGGACTGCTGGGGTTTAGAGAAACACTGTCCTGTTCCCTTGGTCTCTTATCTGAGGACCTACTTCAAATTTTAGGTATAACCACTTCCTGGCACTTGCTGGCTTTTCCAGGCCTGTGCAGTGTCTTGGGCATGTCTGGAGGATTCTCTAGGGAATGCTGTGGACCAGGAGGAAGACTTGAGTCTGTATTTCTGGACATTGATGCACCACTGATTGGTGCTCAGTTCAGCAGCACATGTACTAAAATTGGAACAATGCACCACTGACTTTATACCCTATGATATGTACAGTCACGCACCTCTCAGGGGTAAACTATAGAAGTTCAACTTGTATTTATTAACTGGAAAAGTGTTAGCATTAACATTAGCAGTGCCCTTAGCTGTGGTCTAATGTTCCTCATGAATTGAAACACCCACCTTCGAGTCTTAGATTTTTCTCTCCCTGTGGATTTGTAAGTCAAATTTCTCATGTCCCTGAGGGATGTGTGTGTGTGTGTGTGTGTGTGTGTGTGAAACAGAGAGAGAGAGAGGGAGAGAGAGAGGGAGGGAGGGAGGGGGAGAGGGAGATTTAGATCATATTGAAGGTTAGATGGGTAATGCTGAACATTAGCCAACTTTCTGAACATTGATATCTTCTAAATCTTATGCCTTCTATATTAAATTTAGAGGGATATTCGTCTTTCACAAAGTCATGGTCTCAACATACATAATATAAATTTTCTGTAGTAAAATGTGAAGTTGTTCCTTTTTTTATGTTCAGGTTTGTTATGAGGAGTCCAAATAGTTCAGAAATAGAGGTTGCCACTAATAAATGTGTGGTGTGTTTCCTTCCGGACTTTTGTCTCTGTATTTATATACAATGTAGTTATGCATTTTTCTTAAAAAATATGGACTCATTTATTATGGGCTTATATAGGAACCTTTCATTTGTCTCATGATAATATATTGTGGATATCTTTTCGTTACTATGTATAATTCTATTTTATTCTAGTATCTAAGGAAACTTGTGATTATGTTGGGCCCACCTGGATAATCTCAAGATCTTTAACCTAATTGCACCAGCAAAGCCCTTTTTGTCATGTAGGGAAATATATTCATAGGTTCTGGGGCTTAGACAGGGACATCATTTGGGGTCATTGTTCAGTCTGTCATACTGGTGTTTTCTAGGTGTCTCCGCGGTAAAATTACTGCTTTCCCTTTTGTAAGTAATGAATAACTAATGTAATTATATAAAATAATGTAATTAATAAGTAGCTTAAGGGGGGATACTTTGAAATTATGTAAATGTACTGCTTTCCTCAAACTTTTATCCATTAGTTTTTAACATCCATTGGTGATTCTTGCCTGAATGAATTATTAAGGGGGTGGTCATTAAAAATTTTTGACAGTTTTGTTGAGGAATAATTGACATGTAATAAACTGCCTGTGTTTCATTTTTATTTATTTATTTATTTTTTAATTAAAAAATTTTTTTTTAACATTTATTTATTTTTAAGAGACAGAGAGAGAGTATGAGCAGGGTAGGGGCAGAGAGAGAGAAGGAGACACAGAATCTGAAGCAGGCTCCAGGCTCTGAGCTGTCAGCACAGAGCGTGATGTGGGGCTCAAACCCACAAACTGTGAGATCACGACCTGAGCCGAAGTCAGATGCTCAACCGACTGAGCCACCCAGGCGCCCCTCATTTTTATTTTTTTTAAAGAATTAAAAAAAATTTTTTTTAACGTTTATTTATTATTGAGAGACAGAGAGACACAGAGCCTGAGCGGGGAGGGGGAGAGAGAGAGGAAGACACAGAATCTGAAGCAGGTTCCAGGCTCTGAGCTGTCAGCACAGAGCCCGACGCGGGGCTCGAACTCACAAACTGTGAGATCATGACCTGAGCCAAAGTCAGTTGCTTAACCAACTGAGCCACCCAGGAGCCCCTAAAAAAATTTTTTTTAATGTTTATTCATTTTTTGAGAGAGAGAGAATGCACCTGTGTGCATGTGAGTGAGTGGGGGAGGGGCAGAGAGAGAGGGAGACACAGAGTCTGAAACGGGCTCCAGACTTTGGGCTGTCAGCACAGAGCCTGGCGTGGGGCTTGAGATCTTGACCTGAGCTGAAGTTGGACCGATGGAGCCACCCAGGCTCCCCTAAACTGCCTGTGTTTTAAATATAAAGTTTAACAGGTTTTCACATAGGTCTACCACCCATGAAACCATCCCCACAGTTAAGCTTGTGAACCTATTCATCACCCCCAAGGTTTCCTCACACCCCTTTGAAATTCCTCTAACCTCACCTGCCTCTCTCAGGCAACCACCACTCTGCTCTCTGTCCCTGTATATTAGCTGCATTTTCTAGAATTTGTATAATCCAAGCACAGTAGGTGCTCTTTTTTTGGCCTGGCTTCTTTCATTTACCATATTTATTTTGAGTTTCATCCATGTTATTGTATTAATAGTTTGTTCTTTTTAGTTACTAAATAAGATTCCATTTTATGGACATGGACATGTGACAGTTTGTTTATCCACTGATCGTTGATGGACGTTTGAGTTGTTTACAGTTTTTAGCTATTACAAATAAAACTTCTATGAACATTTGGGACTCCTGGGTGGCTCGGTTAAGTGTATGACTTTGGCTCAGGTCGTGATCTCATGGTTCGTGGGTTTGAGCCTGTGTCGGGCTCTGTGCTGACAGCTCAGAGACTGGAGCCTGCTTTGGATTCTGTGTCTCCCTCTCTCTTTGCCCCTCCCCCCACACTCTGTCTCTCTCTTTCTCAAAAATAAATAAACATTAAAAAAATAAAAAAAACTGCTATGAACATTCATGTACATCTTTGTATGGTGATTTTCTGATTCCATCTATTATAATGAAGTCGGCATTCTACTGTAGGGAAGAGCTTTCTCTCCTCTCTCTCTATTAGTATGCACACAGGGATTCTTATTTCATTCGATGGATATAGTATGTTACCATCATGATTTCTCTTGATGCTCAAATTTTTCTGGATTTGGATAGCAAGGGGTCCCTCTAAATTGGATTGTGTGCCCTAGATTTTGTGTCCTTTAGATATATTCCCATCATTCTTTGAGCACTCCTCGCTTTCTGGGACAAGATGTTATAGGCTTAATAGCTAATTTCTCTGCCACAGTCCTAGAATCTGCTATTTCTTGAAAGAGCCCCATTTCCTTTTAGTAGAGAATAGTATTTAGAAAGCAGTATTTGTGCTGTGGGTGTGCTCATTGCTACCTGGAATTCATTGTTTCTAGGCTCTTTCAACAGAGTGAGGAAACATATGTATGCATAACAATACCTCCAGTTCCATTACAACACCACAAGGTTATTCTAGCCTTCTCCCACTTGCTGTATTTTCCAGAGGTATGCTGGTAAATGGTTAACAACTTCTCCAGGAGATAAACTTTTATCTATGCTTTGCAGCATTTGCCAATTTCCGTGGTGTAAAAACTCCCTCCATGGCCATTTTCAAACCACCAACATGACATCACTGAACAGGGAGTCAGGAAGAGATGTACAACATTGGTCCTCACTGGTGCGAGCCAGGTCTTGCATGCCACTGTAGGAGAAGTGGGCTCCTATTATCCACAAAATATTTACTCATTTCCTAAATGAGCCCTAAAACACATAGAAAGTAGTTTCAGGATTGCTAACCAATACCACTGGGAGCAACAAGCTAGCGTTTAATGCGTCTAACTCCTTTGGCTTAGGATGAGAACACACTGTCAGAATAGGGTGGCTAAAGTTACCTGGGTTGGTTCTACCTCCCTCTCCTTTAGTGTGGTGATTTTATTCATTCAAATGAGGTTAAGTTTGTTTATTTCTCTTTGTATTCCATTAGCTAGGTTTCTCCCTTACTTGTGTATGTTTCTAGTGTTTTCCACTGTGTAAAATATTAACATAATTTCAAAAGTTAGAACAACTTAGAAGGGTGTACCCAGAGGTGCCTGGGTGGCTCAATTAGTTAAGTGTCTGACTCTTGATTTCGGGTCAGGTCATGATCTCACAGTTCGTGGGTTGGAGCCCCTGCTAGGGATTCTCTCTCTCTCCCTCTCTCTCTGCCCCTCCTCTGCACGCACATGCATGCTCTCTCTCTCTCAAAATAAATACACTTGATCTTATCCAAAAGGCTGAGAGTGATCTCTCTCAAAATAAGTAAATAAACTTTAAAAAATAAAATAAGTGTACCCAGAGAAGCATCACTTTCGCCCCCTCCTTCTATCCCAATTCTACTCCTGTCTTGTCCTTTCTGATCCCACTTACCCTGTGTAAGTGACTAATTTCATTAATTTCTGGTTTATCTTCTCTGTTTCTTTTGTACAAATGAGTAGATATATATATGTATATTCTCATTTTCTTTTCTTTCTTATGCAAAAGGCAGTATACTACATAGAATAGCCATGAAATCGGAAATGTGTGTGTTTCTGTTTTACTTTTTATGACTGAAACTCCTCTATTACTTCTGGGGCATGCTAATGATAGGTATATTCCATGAAAATCAGAAACATGAATCCTTGAAACAATGCAAAGGCGCATGTGCAGGGGTTGATAGAAATGCTGTATTGATAAACTATGTTCATAACAGTTTTGCATAATGCATTAAACTATGCATTGCTAATCAAGGACAGTACGTTCAACATATCATATGATATCATTGAAAACTTTGTAATGTAATAGCAATTAATCATTTCTTACGTATATTAGCCTATGCTTCCAGACTTTGGGACCACGCTGAAGCTACCCTCTTGCCCTTTGCTTTTTTAGCTTTAAAAAATACAGACTGAGAGAACCTAGGTGGCTCAGTTGGTTAAGTGTCTGACTCTTGATTTTGGCTCAGGTCGTGATCTCCAGTCTTGAGATGAGCTGAGCGCAGAGCCTGCTTAAGATTCTTTCTCCCTCTCCCTCTGCCCCTCTCTCTCTGCTTGTGCTCTCTCTCTCTCTCTCTCTCTCTCTCTCTCTCTCTCAGGGACAGAGCCTGATGTGGGGCTCGAACTCATGAACCATGAGTTCATGACCTGAGCCCAGATCAAGATTCAGACACTCGATATACTGAACCACCCAGGTGCCCCTCATTCTTTTTTATAGAACTTCATTGTGAGGATATACCACTCTCCCTGTGTGTGAATATTTAGGTTGTTTGCAAAACTTTGTAATTGTAGACAGCACTTTGTTGGAGGTGTATCTTCAGGGTAAATTCCTACAAGTGGAATAGCTGGATAAAAAGGTAAACACACATGTACTTTGGTTATTATTGAATTCCCCTCTCTTAAAGTTTGAACCAATGTTCATTCTCACCAGCAATGCACAAGAGTGGCTGCTGCCCACAGTCTTGTCAACTGAATGTGTTTCCTCTTGTTAATTTTGCCATTCCAATGGGTGAGGTTAAGTTTCCATTTGCATTTCTCTTAAAAAAAATTTTTTTTTACATTTATTCATTTTTGAGAGACAGAGCACAGTGGGGGAGGGGCAGAGAGAGAGGGAGACACAGAATCTGAAGCAGGCTCCAGGCTCCGAGCTGCCAGCACAGAGCCCAACGTGGGGCTTGAACCCACAAAACCACGAGATCACGACCCGAGCTGAAGCCAGACGCCCAACCGACTGAGCCACCCAGGCGCCCTGCATTTCTCTTTTTTAATAGGTGAGGTTGTATGTATCTCTAAATATTTAAGGAACGCATACACACAGAGTAAATCATGTGTTCCATATCTTTTGCCCATTTTCTGATTCTTTTTCCATCAATTTTATTTTATTTTATTTTATTTATTTTTTATTTTTTTAATTAAAAAATTTTTAATTTTTTTTCTTTTCCATCAATTTTAAAGAATTATTTCTGTGTCAGGGATATTAGCCCTTTAGTGGTGATTTAATTGCAAGTGTTTTCTCTTTGTCAGTTTTATGTTTATTGTTTATGTTTATTATTATTTTTTGCTATGAAAATGTTTTTATGTTTAGGTGGTCAGATGCACGAACTTTTTTTGTTGTTGCATTAGGATTTTCAGTCATAGTTAGAAAACCCTTTGGCATGTTTATCTCTAGCACTTGCAGGTTTCATGGGTTTACATTGAGATCTCTGATCCATTTTGAATTATTCTTGGGTACATTGTGGGGTTTGTATCTGCTTTTACCATTTTCTAAATGGCTAACAGTTGTCCCAGCACCGCTTATGAAAAAGCTCATTTTTGCCCCAGTGATGTGAGATGCTACCTTCAGCATATATTACTTTTCTGTGTGTACTTGTGTCTATTTCTGGGCTTTATATTCTATGCCACTGGTCTGTTTGACTATTTATTATGCACCAGCCCCACAGGGTGTTAATGATGGAGGCTTTATAAAGTGTTTAAATGTCTGGTAGGGCTGGCTTCCCTTCAGAACTTTTCATTCTCGGTATTTTTCTGGCCATTTTTGCATTTTTACGATTTCCATATGAACTTTGTTTAACCACATAAGAAAAAACTTGTTGGTATTTTCATTGGAATAGCATTACAGTTATGTTAACTGACATTTTTATGACACTGAGTCATCCTATCCAAGAACAAAGATACCTTTCCATTTGTATCATATCATCTGCAAGTAGAAATGGTAGAGATGGTTTTATTTCTTTCATAGCTCCTATGCTTCTAATCAATTTACCCCCTCAAATTGCATTGGTTAATCCCTCTAGTATGAAATAGTGGAGAAAGGGGGCATTCTTGCCTTGTTCCCCATCTTAATACAAATAAATGCCTGCAGTGTTTCTCCTTTAAGTAGGATATGGGCTTTAGTCATAGGACATATAAATATATATAATCATTTTAAGAAAGTACCATCAGTTTCTTTTTTCTTGAGTTTCTTTTAAAATCAGCAATGGGTGTTGAATACTGTTGGCTTTTTTGGCCTTGCATTGCATTGCTGTAATAAATTATGATGACCTTGTGGCTTAAAACAGCAGAAATGTATTCTTTCACAGTTCTGGAGGCCAAAAGCCCAAAATCAGCATCAGTAAGATGAAATCAAGGTGTCAGCAGAGACATACTCCCTCTGGAGGTTGTAGGGAAGAATCTATTCCTTGACTTTCCCAGCTTCTGGTGGCTGCTGGTGTTTCTTGGCTTGTGACGCATCACTCCAATCTTGGCTTCGTGGTCACATGGCTTTTCCTCCTAAGTGTCAAATCTCCCACTGCCATCTGTTTTATAAGAACACTTGTGATTGTGTTTAGGGCCCACCCAAATAATCCAGGATAGTCTCTCTATTTCAATACTCTTAATGTAATCATATCAACAAAGACTTGGTTTCCATATGAGATAAGGTTCATGGAATCCTGGGATGAAGACCTGGGTATCTTTGGGGTCTATTATTCAGTCTACCACGGGTATCTATGGAGAAAATCATGATTTTTCTGTTAGATTTATTAAAGTGTTTTATTAGATTAATAAATTTCCTAATATTCACCCAACTTTGCATTCCTGGAATAAATCCCACTTAGTCATGTTACATTCTTTTCAGAATGTGTTACTGAATTATTTTTGCTAATATTTTATTTAGAACATTTTGATTAATATTTATAAGTGATATTGGTCTTCAGCTTCCTTTTTTGTACTCCACTGAGTTTAAGTATTGTGTTATACTTGCTTTGGAAAGTGAATTAGGACATTTTCTTTCATGTCCAATCAATTTTGGAACCTCAGGAATACTTTTTTCCCCTGACGGTTTGGTGGAATTCTATTTTCCGTGAAACATCCAGTTCGGTTGCTGTTTTCTCCTCCTTGATTACTTTCTGCTGCTTCTGTGGGAGCTGGCCTGCTGAAACTTTCTATCTCAAATGGGGTCAATTTTGTTAAACTGTATTTTCAGAACAGGCTAATTTTGTCTTTTTTTTTAAACGTCTTCTAAGTTGCAGTCTAGGAAAAAAATCTCTTACCTCAATATTTAAAAAAAATATATTCTAGGGGCGCCTGGGTGGCGCAGTCGGTTAAGCGTCCGACTTCAGCCAGGTCACGATCTCGTGGTCCGGGAGTTCGAGCCCCGCGTCAGGCTCTGGGCTGATGGCTCAGAGCCTGGAGCCTGTTTCCAATTCTGTGTCTCCCTCTCTCTCTGCCCCTCCCCCGTTCATGCTCTGTCTCTCTCTGTCCCAAAAATAAAATAAACGTTGAAAAAAAAATTAAAAAAAAAAAAAGAAAAAAAAATATTCTATATTTTCTTCTTACATGTTTATGATTTCCATGCTTAGAACTTTAATTAATCAGGTATTTGTTTTAGAGTATGATGTTACAAAGGGCTCTATATTTAGTCTTTGGCAAAATGGACAGTCATCGTCACAGTAACATTCATTGAATAAGCCATCCTTTGCTTTCTGGTTTCATGCTTCTTTTATCATATATGAAATCCTCCGTGTATGTAAAACTACCTCTGGACTCTTGTTTGTATTTTATTTACTTGATTGTCAATTCACAATGTCAGTACTATGCTTTTAAAATTTTTTGTTACTTAATACTGTTTTTCATACGGGTAAGTTCCTCACTCATTACTTTTCAACATTTTGTGAGCTTTTTTTATTCACCTACCCTTTCTGGTGGGCTTTGGAATGAAGTTAAATTTAAAAAGAAACCCCAGTAACATTTTGATTTTTATTGGAATTATTTTAACTTTATAGATTTACCTGGGGAGAACCGAATTTTTCTAGTATTAGATTTTTCCATCTTGGAGTAGGATATATTTCTAGATGTATTGTGATTTTGTCTGTATTTTTTGGTAATGTCTTATACCTGGTAATGTCTATACCAGATTTTGTCTGTATTTTTTGGTAATGTTTTCCTTCAAAAAAGCTTATTCCTAGGTATTTTATTTTATTTTATTTATTTATTTAATTTTATTTCTAATTTTTTAAAAAATTTACATCCAAATTAGTTAGCATATAGTGCGACAATGATTTCAGGAGTAGATTCCTTAGTGCCCTTTACCCATTTAGCCCATCTCCCCTCCCAAAACCCCTCCAGTAACCCTCAGTTTGTTCTCCATATTTATGAGTCTCTTGTGTTTTGTCCTCCTCCCTGCTTTTATATTATTTTTGTTTCCCTTCCCTTACGTTCATCTGTTTTGTCTCTTAAAGTCCTCATATGAGTGAAGTCCTATGATTTTTGTCTTTCTCTGAGTAATTTCACTTAGCATAATACCCTCCAGTTCCATCCACGTAGTTGCAAATGGCAAGATTTCCTTCTTTTTGATGGCTGAGTAATACTCCATTGTACACATATACCACATCTTCTTTATCCATTCATCCATCGATGGACATTTGAGCTCTTTCCTTACTTTGGCTATTGTTGATAGTGCTGCTATAAACATGGGGGTGCGTGTGTCCCTTCGAAACAGCACACCTGTCTCCCTTGGATAAATGCCTAGTGGTGCAATTGCTGGGTCGGAGGGTAGTTCTATTTTTAGTTTTTTGAGGAAACTCCATACTGTTTTCCAGAGTGGCTGCACCAGCTTGCATTCCCAATCCTAGGTATTTTATAAGTTTTGTTGGTATTGAGAATAGGATTTTGTGTTTTAAGTTATGTTCTTTTTAAAAAATTTTTTTTAACATCTATTTATTTTTGAGAGAGACACGAGTGTCAGCATTACATTCTTAAGTGGTCATTGCTGATGTGTACGAAAGCTTAATGCTTTAAAAAAAAAACGTATTTAATTCAACTCCTAGCTTTTCATTTGATGAAATGTCTGGTTTTCCAAGTAGTTACATGTATCCTCTAGAAATCATGACAATTTCTGATATGTTTTTGCCTGTCTGGAGTGAGAAAGTGGGAAGGGTGCCCTGGAGGCGAAGGGCATTTACAGGACTTGACAACTGTGTGTAACCTTTTTTTCCTTTCAGTTTGTACTGTGGAAGCTTTGGTGGTGCCAAGGGACGGTAGCTTGTTGCTCTTCTGCTCTTTCTGCCCTTGCTGGGAGCCTGCTGCAGGGTGGAGTCCTCACCAGCTGTGGCTTTGGCACAGAAGTCCCAATTGGCCGCTCTGCCTCCACTCAGCGGGGCGGGGCACTGGCCGGGCTCCCTCGGCCTACAAACTCTGCCCATGGTTTCCGTGGTTGCTTCAGTTTCAGCCCCTGCTGACTTGAGCTTCAGGGTTTCTAGGGCTTTGCCCAGAAAGTCTGTGGAATTTCTTGTTTGGCGTGGGCTAGAATACTGGCTTCTGTCCTCTGTGCATCTAGCCCCATTGGCTTTTTGTATAATGGAAATTCCTACAAATCTCCAGCTTCCTCCTTGGGCCCTTCCTTATTTTCTATTATTGTTATGGATCATTTGGTATTTTAGTGGGCCCCGGGAACACAGGAGAGAGAACAAAAGACCTCAATTTGGCATCTTTAAAGGATGGAGGTGGGGAGGAAGACTTCAGATTATAAAAGCAGTATAAATATTTTATAGTAAATTTAGAAAATACAGATGTGTGGTAAGAAGAGAATTGCTTTCAGCATTTTGGTGCACATCCTTCCAACCATGGTTTTGTTTTGTTTTGTTTTGTTTTGTTTTGTTTGTTTTGTTTTCCTGATGCAGGGGTTTGGTGTCACACAGTTACTTCCAAGTGTATTTTCAGCTGAGTGGAGTTGCCTTTTTAACTCACCTGCTGACTTGACAGGAGGGACATTTAGACATGTGAAAATGTCAAGTGTGGATCCAGCCCAGGCAGAGCTGGGGATGTCTGATTGAAGGCTGGAGGAGGTGAGGGAGGCACCCTGTGGGCTTGCAGAGCACAGCTGGAGTCGGAACTGGGGTGCGTTTCATTCTTGCTTTCACAGTCCCCTGCTATGGCTTACGAGAAGGCTTAAGGACAAAACCACGATATGGTTTTGACTTTATTTTTTTTTAATGTTTATTTATTTTGAGAGAGACACACAGAGAGAGACAGAGAGAGACAGAGAGAGAGAGAGAGCAGGGGAGGTGCTGAAAGAAGGAGAAAGAGAGAATCCCAAGCAGGCTCTACGCTTTCAGCCCAGAGGCTCAAACTCATGAACCGTGAGATCATGACCTGAGCCCAAACCAAGAGTCAGACGTTCAACCGACTGAGCCACCCAGGCGCCCCAATTTTGACTTTTGATTTAGGAACACATGGCCGAAACAGCAGTTTCCATATCCCTTTCTGAGGTCTCTCTGACACCTTTCCGGCTGCTTCCTGTGATGATGACATATTTAAAAAAATTTTTTTTTAATGTTTTATTTATTTTTGAGATAGCACAAGAGGGAGAGGGTCAGAGAGAGAAGGACAGAGGATCCAAAGCGGGCTCTGTGCTGATAGCAGCGAGCCCGATGTGGGACTTGAGCTCACAAACGTGAGATCATGACCTGACCTGAAGTCAGACGCTCAACTGAGCCACTCAGGTGTCCCGACATATTTACTTATTTTTGAATAGCTAACAGGCTACATTTCTTTCACTGTTGTCTGTTTTTAGTAAAAAAGTTCACACGGTCCAAATACATTTGATTGTTTGCTTATGTGGCCTGGTCTTGAGAAATTTGAATGTGTCTCTCATAATTCCTTTAGTTTATGAAGCACTTGACAAACTCAAAGCACAATATCTCATTTGATCCTTACAAGAATCCCCATTTGATAGTCTGGTAAGTTAACATGAAGAGAGTCTGAGCTCTTAGCCCAGGGTCACATAGCTGGCGCGGAGTAGAATTTGGACTCAAATTCATGTACAGTGTTAAAGCCTGGGCGTGTCCCTTGTAGAATTGCTGGGGTTAGGGGGGCGCCTGGCTGGCTCAGCAGGTGGAGCATGCCAATCTCAGTCTCGGGGTTGTGAGTTCGAGCCCCACACTGGATGTAGAGATTACTTTAAAATCTTTAGGGGCATCCGGATGGCTCGTTCAGTTAAATGTCCAACTTCAGTTCGGGTCATGACCACGCATTTTTTTTTTTTTTATGTTTATTTTTGAGAGAGAGAGAAAGAGTGCAAGCAGGAGAAAGGGAGACACAGTAGGAGCCTAAAGTAGGCTCCAGGCTTTGAGCTTTCAGCACAGAGCCAGACAGGGGGCTAGAACCCATGAACCATGAGATCATGATCTGAGCCAAAGTTGGAGGCTTAATTGACTGAGCCACCCAGGTGCCCCATGATCTCATGGTTTTTGAGTTCTAGCCCCTGCTTTGGATCCTCTGCCTCCCTCTCTCTCTCTGCCCCTCCCCAGCTCATGTGGGCATTCTCTCTCTCTCTCTCTCTCTCTCTCAAAAATAAATAAACATTGAAAAAAAAAGTCTTTAGAATTGCTGGAAGCGGACCGACAGAAAGTTAGCTATGGTCCTTGTCCTCCAGGAAGAGAAGCTGTGTGGTTGAGTGGTTTATGAATACAGACTTTGTTCCTCAGTTGCTTGTCCTATAAATGAAGAGAATAATGATCCCTGTGTTGCAGGATTGTTATAAGAATTAAACAGGATATTCCACTCACAATAGTTGGTATGCTATTTGGAATACAGTGAGCATTCAATGGATGTTAGACCTAATTATTAATGTTAATTAACAATAACTAATCCATATTTGCTGATAAGGTGAGTTTGAACCATTTGGTTTTACCTCGCTGGGTAAAAGAGATAGGAAAGCAAGCAGGAAAGAAAGGTCCGGGTGGAGAGCATAGGGAGGTAAAAGGAATGCCTTGGTCTTTACTCCCAGTCTACTGTTGCTGTATAACTTTTCATGAATAACAGAGATTTGAATAATATTGTTGGTTGAGGGTTAAGATCTTTCACTGTGGTTAGGGGTAGTGATAAGGAGACCCTCACTTCCTCTTTTCTCCAGCTGTAAAACATGGAAATAGCTCCCATCTTGCTGTGTTTGTGGAAAACAGACGGGTAATGTGGAGTGTGGCACAGCATATCCTCAGGCAGCGAACAAATGCAGCCTTTGTATGTAACACCAAGTCAGCAGACCCCAGTCCCGGGTCCCCAGAGGGCATCAATGTTAATTTGCATTTTTTACTCAAAACCAGAGTTGTGGGTTTTTTTTAAAGTTTATTTATTGATTTTGAGAGAGAGAGAGAGAGAGAGAGAGAGAGAGTGAGAATGGGAAAGCAGGGGACGGGCAGAGAGAGAGGGAGAGAGAGAGAATTCCAAGCAGGTTCCGTACTGTCCATGTAGAGCCTGATGCGGGGCTCAAACCGACGAACCATGAGATCATGACCTGAGCCAAAACCAAGAGTTGGATGCTTAACTGACTGAGCCACTCAGGTGCCCCCCAAATCCGAGGTTTCAAAATGAAGTGCAAACCATGGAGTCTTTCTCTGCCCTCTTCTCCATGCCCCTTCTTACAGTCACTCTCCTGCCACCCCCATCTCTCACGTTCTCTAGTTTTGCCTGCATGCATCCTGCTTTCCTCTGTGCTCAGCTCCTCTGCGTGGGAACCTTGATTGTTCTTTTGTCTTTTATCATTTCTGGGGCAGCAACAGTTCTCAAACAGCATTAAGTCACTTGGAAGGATCGTAAAACGTGGAGATTCCCCTGCCCCAAGCTCAGAACCCAGCAGGTCTGGGTGGAACTTGGGAGTCTGCGAGGGTGATTCTGGCACAGGTGGTCCTTGGAGCCCACAGCTAGGGAAACCGTGTAGCAGACACCGTGATAGGGTGGGCGTGAGATGTAGCACAGACCCAGATGTGGGGACGCTCTGGTGGCAGCGCCTGTAACTGCGATGGCAGCTTTGGAAGCTGCAGGATGCTTTGCTTCCCCTCTGCCCTTATACCTTCTGCCCAGAGGCCACGTGGTGGAAAAGGATCATGGAAGCAAGTTCTGAGAGGCTCCTGCAGCATGGGGCTCAGCGCTGGGCAGGAAGGAGAGTGTATATGCCTGGACTGAGTGACTGAAATCAGACCTGAGTGTTAGATCTGGGGTGGGGAGCTGGCGGGCAGTGGAGTTACCCTCCACCAGGCAGTGCACAGAGACTTCCTCCTTCTCTGAACACACACCCTGACCTGGTCTGGACTGCCAGCCTGTGTGCTCACAAGACTTTTACTACTATTCTTTGGTTCACATGTCTGCTGATGTGGCACACATGTTGCTTACTGCTGGATCTGGCAAATTTTTTGTTCTTAAAAAAATTGAAGTTTCTTTGTGGTCAAAGAACTAACACATTGACCGAAACTTGAATGCTTTTTTTTTTTTTTAATTTTTTTTTAAACATTTATTTATTTTTGAGACAGAGAGAGACAGAGCATGAACAGGGGAGGGTCAGAGAGAGAGGGAGACACAGAATCTGAAACAGGCTCCAGGCTCTGAGCAGTCAGCACAGAGCCCAACGCGGGGCTCTAACTCACATACCACAAGATCGTGACCTGAGCCGAAGTCGGACGCTTAACCGACTGAGCCACCCAGGCGCCCCAACTTGAATGCTTTTTAACTCTTTATAATTCGAGCATTATGAAACCTTACGTTCTGGGTCCTTGGGTAGTTTGCTGGATGCTTAGATCTGTTCTCCCTTCGTTGTCATCTCCCTGCCTCACACAGGACTCCAAGGCCAGATCCACTTCCAAGGCTTAGTTAGCTTCCTCTGTTCCTCCTACTGTGTTTCCTGCCTGTTCTCCCTCTGAATTCTGTTCCTTTTTTTTTTTTTTGCCTTTTAATTTTATTGAAGTGTAATTTATGTAAGTTAAATGTGCAGATCAAGGAGTTTCAAAAACTACACACACCTGTACAACCCACACCTCTATAGAAAGATCTTGATAAGAATGTGGGTCACATGGGTGTATGCATTTCCATCATTCCAGGAAGTTCCCCAAGGGGCCCTTCCCACTCCACCCTCAGTTTCTCCCCTGGCTCAGGTAATCACTGTTATTTCTTTTCCTGTAGAGGTAAGTCCTAAAACTGCCTGGCTGCCCTAGAATGTCATGTAAATGAGATCACACATTAAATGCTTTTTTTGTGTCTGGCATCTTTCACTTGCATGAGGTTTTGTTTTTGTTGTTGTTGTTGTTGTTGTTTTTGAATGTTTATTGAGAGAGAGAGAGAGAGAGACAATCCCAAGCAGCCTGACTCAGGGCGTGATCTCACAAACTGTGAGACCATAACCTGAGCCGAAACCAAGAGTCAGACGCTTAACTGATTGGGCCACTCAGGTGCCCCTCACTGGCATAATGTTTTTGAGATTCATCCATGTGGTTTCCTGTGTCAGTAGTTCTGTCATTTTATTGCTGAGTAGTATCCCACTGTATGAATATATCACAAATTGTTTGCCATTCATCAGTTGTTAGGCATTTGGGTTGTTTCCAGTTTGGGGCTATTGTGAACAACACTCCTATGAACATTCTTGTGCAAGTCTTTTTGTGGACAGATGTTTTCATTTCACTTGGGCAAATGTTTAGGGTGCAGCTCTGGGCCATAGAGTATGTGTATATTTTTCTTTTTGAGAAATTGCCATTTTTCAAAATGTACCATTTTTACACTCCCATTGGAATGCATGAGAGTTCTGGTGGTTCAACATTCCTGCCTACATTCAATGCTGACTTTTTAATTTTAGCTTTTCTAGTGAGCATGAAGTAGATATGACCGTGACTTTAACTTGAATTTCCCTGTGATGGTAAGCAACTTTACATAAACTTTTTGGCCAAGTGGAATATCTTTTATGAAGTGTCTTTTTATGAATTTATGAAGTATTTATGAAGTTTAAGTATTATGCCTGGTTTTTATTGGGTTGCTTATGTTTTTATTATGAATTTGTTGGAGTTGTTTATATATTCTGGACATAGTCCTGTGACAGACATATATGTTCAAATACTCTACCCCTGACTATGACAGACATATATAAGGTGAATAGTTTCTCCCAGACTGTGGCCTGCCATTTAATTTTCTTCATAATATCTTTTTTAAAAATATTTATTTATTTTTGAGAGACAGAGTGAGAGCAGGGGAGGGACAGAGGGAGAGGGAGACACAGAATCTGAAGCAGCTTACAGGCTCTGAGCTGTCAGCTTAGAGCCAGATGTGGGGCTCAAACCCACGAACTGTGAGATCATGACCTGAGCTGAAGTCGGACACTCAACCGACTGAGCCACTCAGGTGCCCCTGTTTGTCCATTTCTATTCAATTTTATTCCACTATTTTTCTTTCTTTCTACTTACTACAGATTTCATTTGTTCTTTTTTCCTAGCTCCATTAAGTAAAGGCTTGGATTGTTAATTTTAAAACATTTTTTTCCCTCATGTAAGCATTTAGAGCTGTAAGTTTCCCTATAAGCACTATCCTGCTGTATCCCATAGATGTTGTTTCCTTCACCATCATTTGGTTTGAAGAATCTTCTGATTTCTTGTGTGAATCCCAGTCATTTTAAAAGACTCAACTTAAATCTTATTTCTTCTCTTTTCTTTCATTAAAATTTTTTAATGTTTATTTTTGAGAGAGAGCACGAGCATGCACATGCGCATGAGTGGGGGAGGGGCAGAGAGAGAGGGAGACACAGAATCTGAAGCAGGCTCCAGGCTCCGCGTGGGGCTTGCACTCACAAACTGTGAGATCGTGACCTGAGCTGAAGTCAGACCCTTAACTAACCGAGCCACCCAGGTTCCTCTCTTCTCTTTTCTGAAGACTCAAGCCTATTCTTTCTTATGTACCTCTTTCATTATATATTTTCTCTTTATAGTCTTGTGTATCGTCTTAGTTTCTAATTTTCCTTGTGCATACACATTTGTTTTATGTATTTGTCTTTTATTGACTCTAAATGAACAATAGGCCCCTTGACTGCAAGAAGTGCAGCTAACGAGGACTTGGTAACCTTGTTAGATCTTGTCTGTAGTTGGCATATAATTAACAGATATTTCTCAAGCTCCACTAACATGGAAGCTACTGTGGGTGATAAAAGTTGGGTGTAATCCAGATACTCTTTAAGAAGTTAACTAATTTTTGGGGCGCCTGGGTGGCGCAGTCGGTTGAGCGTCCGACTTCAGCCAGGTCACGATCTCGCGGTCCGTGAGTTCGAGCCCCGCGTCGGGCTCTGGGCTGATGGCTCAGAGCCTGGAGCCTGTTTCCAATTCTGTGTCTCCCTCTCTCTCTGCCCCTCCCCCGTTCATGCTCTGTCTCTCTCTATCCCAAAAATAAATAAACGTTGAAAAAAAAAAAAAATTTAAAAAAAAAAAAAAAAAAGAAGTTAACTAATTTTTAAAAATATGTTAACTAATGATATAAAATAATGTATAATAAGAACCAAATAGAGGAATGGGCATTAAACACTGCAGGCATTTAGAAGAGGAAGTGAAGTCATTAGAGGGAATTATTTGAGGAAGACTCCAGAGAGGAAATGGGATTTGAACTGGCCCCAAACCAGAGGAGGAGATGCCATTCCTGCTGTGGGAAAAGCATGTACAAAGGTCCTGAGGTATAAATGTAAACTGTCCATGTAGAAGACAGGGAAGAGACCAGTGTGGGGAAAGCTGAGGAAGGGAAGTCAGGGATATTGTGTAGAGAACTCTAATTAACAAGCTGAGGATATTGAGGTTATGGGGTTATCACTTCTGATGGCAGATCTGAGATGCCATCTTGGTACTCATGCAGTCTTCTATCCTACTTGACCCTCCTATTCTTACTTATGCTAGTCAGAGCTTACCAGCCATGCTTTCTGAGCAGCATATGAAGAGTTCCCAGGCCAAATCTTCCACTACTTTGAACTTGGTCATGGGCACTGTTTGTTTTCTCTTGAGGATTTCATTTCTTGGTTGCCTCTGTAGCCCAGTCACTGCTCTGAAGCAGGAATTCTGGTTTCTTAAGCTGACAACCCTGAGGCCTAGTGATTTGGTTTGTTTCCATGAAACACTGGTCTAGCTCCACCCTTCTTGCTCAGCTCAAAGAGTATGTATCTGCACCCTTCATTAAGAAAAAAGAAACCACTTTTTTCAAAAGAATAGCATAAAACAGAGAACCCAAGTGTTTTTCTCTGAGAAGGGCAAAGCACTTCTGTCTACAAGCCAGCATTGGTTGTGGTGCTTTGTGCCCATTCACTCATTCACTCAGGAGTCTTTGCCTTCATCACTTCCTTCTGATGCGTCTGGCTGGAACACAAGAGGCGTTTTCATCCTCCAGAATTTTACTGTAGATCTTTGGTGTGCATAACTCGAAGCTAGATTTTTTGGTGTGTGCGTGTGTGTGTGTGTGTGTGTGTGTGTGTGTGTGTGCAGGAGCGCCCCAAGACTTGGAAGGAGCTGCAGGAACTTGCTGTAGAGTTGGGACAGCAAGATTCCTCACGTGGTGGATACCAAGCAGCAAATTCAAAAGCTGGGCGCTCTGAAAGCCCAGAGGAGGGGGCCTTGGGGTCCCTCAGAGAAGGCTTCCAGAAAACCTGGCAGTTGTGGGACTGGATCTAGATTTATCTAGGAGGGGATAATGTAAACATTGTGTTAGAGTTGCCGCTGAGTGCTGCATTGCTGGTGACAGGGAGAAGCCTCCCCTGGCCGAGACAGAAGAGTGTGTATGGAGGGGGTAGGTAGAGGAACGAAGCTTTGGTGGATGGAGGCTGTTTCTTCAGGCTTCCCAGGGCCTAAATTTATGCTGAAACAACAGCCAGAACTCCTAGAACTAAATGCATTTCTAACTTAGATTTATTTATATGCCCACATGTAAAATTGACTCTGCTCGTTAAAAATGCAGTGTGAGTTATGGCCGGTTAGGTTTCTGAAGGCCATGTTGAAATCAGCCTCAAGCCTCGTCCTGCTAGATCTCCCTGGGACCCTGTCTGCTAGTCCAGGACATGCCAGTGGCAGCAAATGGAAGAGGGAGATTCTGCTTCTCCAGTGCTCAGAGCTGGGTAGAGAGGTATCTTCAGGGGCCCCCCACTCAGCACTAATGACAGAGTAGTACCTCCCTCAGCCCACTGGGGGCTGGGAAGGGGTGGTCCGCCTGGCTGGGCTGGGGGTGGGTGAGTTCAGAGCTCCCCAGGGCACACTTGGGACAGCCTAACCAATCTCTCTAAGGGACTAGAGTCTGAATCAGGCAACCTAATGTATGCCTTTGGAGGTAGAAGCCAGGGAACCAGCCAGATTAGGGGACCTCATAGGGGGTATTCTTTAGCTCCTGACTTGTTGGTTTGAGGCGTTGTGGGACTTTGATTTTAAAGGTTTTTTTTAAAAAATCTTTATGTATTTTTGAAAATGACAGGGAGGGGGAGGGGCAGAGAGAGAGAGGGGGACAGAGGATCCAAAGCTGACCCCATGCTGACAGCAGACAGCCTGACTTGGGGCTCGAGCTCACAAACCGTGAGATCACGACCTAAGCCGAAGTTAGATGCTCAACCGACTGAGCCACCCAGGTGCCCCATTGGGGACTTTGATTTTAAAAATGTACTGCCTCTGGGGCGTCTCCTTTGGGGACTTAGGTAGCTTCCTCCAACCTCAGAACACATAATAAAATAAAATGGGCATAAATTGCTAATTTAAAATGAGAAAACATCCCTCCTCCCCACCACCCCTCCCCGATTGGGGCCAGCCGGTGACCATGTGATGGATCATGCTGACTCCCCTTCATGTTTCCCAGTGGGAAGCCGGGTCCCCCTCTCTACTCCAGGGACCTGGCTCCTGGCTCAGAGCTGCTTGCCCTTTGCAGGGATACCCTTGACCCTTGACCCTCGACCCTCAGACCAGGCTTATTGGCTGTGGGAAGACGTGTCAGTGTCAAGCTCTGTGACAAGTTTGAGAACGAAGGGAAAATTCTGTAGCCCTGGTTAAAGCAGCCCTGCGGTTGCAGTGGGTTTCCACCCCACAGGAGCTCTTGCCCTGTCCTGATGTGACTTGGCGTTGGGGGTTGGTGCAGAGAGGGACAGAGAGCCCAGCCAGCTCCCTCATCCATGTGCTCTCCATTTCCCGTCATGTCCTTCCTGTTTTGTGGCCCTTCAGTTTCATAACTTTGAAAATTCTCCCACAGCCACATACACTCTTACTTCTTCTATTTTGTTTGCTTTGGTCATATATGTCTTGGAGGTGAAGTGCTTCAGAAACTTCCCACTGCCGGCTTCCCCTGTGCTCTGCCCTGTCTACTCGCCAGGCTCGGGGCTGCTATCGTCACTCCCTGCCCTGACAAATGTCCTGTCTCATCAGAGCTCAGACATCCTCAGCACCGCCGGCTACGACAGCATCATCCAGCACCTGAACAACGGCCGCAAGAACTGCAAAGAATTTGAAGACTTTTTAAAAGAAAGGTACATGCTGTTCTTCCTTGAAGATGGAGGGGAAGACAAAACACCCCCACACAAAGGAACAATTTCCTACTTTCTATGTGTTTCTAAGCGTTCCCAAGACCTCTGCTGTAGGCTATGGAAGGATACCCAGGAAGTAAATGATATCTCTGTCCCAAAGCTCTTAGAAACCAGCTTTGACAGATGACATTCATGAATGAAACAGCAAACAAAATGTAATAAAATGCTAAGTGAGGTGATACGCACAGCACCGAAGACCTCACGGGAGAGGGAGATTGTGAAAGACTAGTAAATAAAGAGGTCCCTTCATAGCTGATGGGACCGGTGAGCGGCCCTGGGGGGGAGGGGCGGGGTGGATTTGATAGGCGGAGGTGTCTGTGGAAGAGCAGCAAGCTTGCAGGTGGAGGAGAGGAGCACGACTTAAGGAGCCTGATTCAGAGACCATGGGTGGGGAGGGACAGAGCAGTGAGAAAGATGGGGGCGGATGGGTCCCAGCACTCCAGAGGGCAGGGAGCTTGGGGGGAAGGAGGGGACTGGCATGGTGTAGAGGATTTTTCCTTTCCTTTCCTTTTTACATTTTATTTTATTTTTAAAGTTTATTTACTTATTTTGAGAGGTTGGGGTAAGGCCAGAGAGATTGGGAGAGAGAGTATCCCAAGCAGGCTCCCTACTGTCAGCACAGAACCCAATGCGGGGGTCAAACTCACAAACCATGAGACTGTGACCTGAGCTGAAACCAAGAGCCAGACGCTTAACGGAGCCACCAGGCGCCCCTCCTTTTCTTTTTGTAAATAGATAAGGTTTTTATTATTATTATTTTTTTAATTCCGTACTTAACGGGGTAAGTTAGTTTTGTGGAAAATCGTAGTCCTCCAGAATACTCAATTGCCCAGTGATTCTGGATGAAGGAGTACTCTAGGGGGATTTTTGGCCAAAGAGCTGGGTCATTACCAGGACCCAAACTAATGAACAGATTCTCTTTGTAACACAGTGAGTGAGAGGTTTATAGCTTGGAGATACAGACATTAAAGTCTTTTTCCATCAAGGCTTTGTATTTTCTTCTCAAGAGAACATTGGGTAACATCACACCTACATGGTCGTGCGCCCTGATGAGGAGGCCCCTGTCCCTGAACTGTCTGAAAGGCCCCCGGGAACCGGAGAACTGCCACACTGTGGTTCTCAGGAGCCGTAGGCGAAGTGAGGTCGGTCCACTGTCAGCCTCCAGGGAGCTAGCTGGTCATGCACCTCTTCCTTCCAGACACCAGCCTCCCTCCTCTACCCAAGCTGGTTGACAGAGGTGACACCAGGTTAACACTTTTCTTTCTCTTGATGGGTACTGGAGGTGGGCTTCCTCTGTTCTTCAACAGAGCTCTGGAGGGAGCACGCAAACAGGAATTTCATGACTGCAGGGTGTGCACATTGTAGAGCCTCCCTTGCTTTTTTGTGCCCCTCCTCCAGTTAGTGCTCTTATCGATTTTCTCCTGGGAGTGAACTAGCCTTGCCCTGCATCCATGAGAAGGCATTGCCAAACATCCATGACCGAAGCTTCCGCTGCCGAGGCGGGACCATCCAAGAGTCCCCTGACATGATGTGGATGGTGTTGTAGCTCAGTGGTGCCCACATTTTTTTTTAAATGTGACCCTCAGCAAGAAATACATTTTACACTGCCGTCCGGTACACACGTGCATAAAACAAGAGTTTAACAAACGTCACTACCCTATTCTTTTACTCAATTCTATGTATTTAAACACGGCTGGTCATGACCCATTGAATGGATTTATTGTGCGCAAGTGAGTTATGACCCACAGTTTGAAAAACACGTCCAAACAGATCCCAGAAACTAAGTTCTCACTTTTTAAATGTCTCATAAAAATATATGGAAAAGAGGAGGAAATATATGGAAATTAAAAATTAGTAAATATTTTTATTGTATTTTTTAAAAAGTTTCTTATTTATTTATTTATAGACAGAGACAGCACGAGTGGGAGAGGGGCAGAGAGAGGAAGAGAGAGTGGGTAAGGGGCAGGGAGATAGAGAATCCCAAGCAGGCTCTGCACTGTCAGCACAGAGTCTGACCCGGGGATTGAACTCACAAACCGTGAGATCATGACCTGAGCCGAAACCGAGAGTCAGACGTTTAACCGACTAAGCCACCCAGGCGCCCCTGTGCTGTATTTCTAGTATATGGTCATTTTTCTGCAGGAGTTTCAGAGCCAAAGAAACCAGTCCCATGCTCTCTGGTTTTGGGAAAGAATCAGCATCAGGTCAGAGTGTCAGATATGTATGCCCTGGGTACGGGGGTTTGAGGCTCTTGGTCATGTGGCCTGCCTGGGCCCTGGGCTTCTTTTTTGGTGGTGTGCTTGCCAGGAGGAGGCTGCTGTCAGTGAGGGAGTGTGTGTTCCTTCCCTGTGCCCTGTTCAGAGATAATTCATGTGAAGAAGTGCAACCCTCTTCAGGGTTTAGTTGCCTGGCCTTTCCTCTTGCTCTGGTAGGTGTGGGGTGCCTGTGGTTCAGAGAGGTTATGTAACTTGCCTAAGGTCACACAGCCAAAAAAGGATAGATCTGCTTTCAAACCTAGGAAAATTGGGCCCTGGAACTCTCTTCATCATACCTGGTACAGTGCCTGGGACATCTTAAGTGGTGGGGAAAGGGGATATTCGGCATTTTAGATCATGCCACACCAAGTAACAGTCAGTTGTTTTTGTGAGACCTGCCAACTGCAGAGTTTGTATTCTGAAATTCCCCTCTCTTTGCCACAGTTTAGCTGTGTATTTGAATTGGCTCAGTCGATCAAATGTCCAAATTCCGCTCAGGTCATGATCTCATGGTTTGTGAGTTCGAGACCTGCATCAGGCTCACTGCTGTCAGTGCGGAGCCTGCTTCAGATCCTCTGTCCCCCCTTCAGATCCTTCCTCAAAAAACCCAAAGAACAAAAAACATAAAACACTGAATTGACTATGAATGAGGAACTCTTTAGGATGGTAAAAGGATACTCTTCGAGAACATGGGAAGAGGGGTGGGCCTCAGGAGTGCAGCATTTAGTGGAATTATCTCTTACTCCACTTAAAAAATATATATGAATAAAAATAAATTTTTGGTAAATAAATCCTTGGGTCACAGTTTTGAATAGTCTGTAACGCGCTGGCCTGTGCCAGTCAGGGGGCCATGTTTGGTTTTGCCAAGATGTGATGTCCACCTGGCAACTGAGACATGAAGGCCACCAATCTTCTCACAATTCCCCCTGTCCTGTAGGAGAGTTTTGCATTTTAGAGAATGGTGTTATATCTGAGCTTCTCCCTTCAGAAGTGCAGTTTTGCCCTCAAGGGGGGTGCCATGTGTTTTAACTAAGAGTCAGCCTGAGAAACACTCAGAGCTCTCTCTTCTGTTCCCTTTAGGGCATCAATTGAAGAGAAATATGGCAAAGACCTGCTAAACCTCTCCAGGAAGAAGCCGTGTGGACAGTTGGAGATCAAGTAGGTACCATGCTTCTTTCCTGTTTCCAGGTTGACTAACACTGCCAGGAGCCCCATCACTTCAGCAGACAGAGCTGGCCAGTGGGGTGAAGTGTGTTGGGGGAAAACAGTTTTTAGGTTTTTTTTTTTTCTTATTTTGAGGCGTGAAAAATCTAAAAAAATAGAAAGGAGGCTAAAATGAACTGCAAAGCCACATCCATTAGTAAAATGTTCTAGATTTTCTTTGAAGTCTTTTTCTATGTATACTTTTTCATAGGTAGGATTATACTATATATGATTTTGTACTAGACGTTTAATAGAGGGGCTTCCACGCACGCACACACACACACACACCCCACAGTTTGTGATAACTCTGAGAGACTGTCTGCATGATTTTATAGTTCTCACGACTGATGTGAGGTTTCTATACGTATTCTTCTGTTACTCGCTGATTACAGGAATGGCCAGGACATGGTGCCTGCTTTAGGAACATGCTCCCTCTCATCTACAGGGCTGGCTTCATGGGCCGTCATACAGGAGCCTACGCTTTGAAGGGCTTCATAACGGGTTTGATGCTCTTTGCTGTCCCCATTTTGAAATTCTTAATAATTTTTATTTATTTATTTATTTTTTAATGTTTGTTTATTTTTGAGAGAAAGAGAGCGTGAGCAGGGGAGGGGCAGAGAGAGAAGGAGACGCAGAATCTGAAGCATGTTCCAGGCTCTGAGCTGTCAGCACAAAGCCCAATGCAGAGCTTGAACTCATGGACGGTGAGATCATGACCTGAGCCAAAGTCAGTTGCTTAACCAACTGAGCCACCCAGGTGCCCGATAAATTCTTGATAATTTATAAACAACGGGTCCCACATTTTCATTTTGCAGTGGACCTCACAAATTCTATAGCCCCTCCTACTCATATGGAAATTTCTACATTCCTTCTTCAAAATAGGCATGTTGAGGGAGGCTTGGGAGAAATAGTTTCAAGTAGACTTTGCAGGCCTCTGCAGACCTAATCACATCACATACTGTGCTATAGAGAGCCGCATAGATGCCCTGAGGTCTGTGTCCTATCAGAGACCCTAATGGGGGAAGATAAGACATAGACCTTCCTCTTCTCTTCTCTTGCTTCTAACACACACACACACACACACACACACACACACACACACACACCACCCCACCCCACCCCAGAAATGTGCTGGATTATAGAAAAGAAACATTGGAAACTACTTAAGATATTAATAGTTATATAAGCCTAAAAAAATTGTTACCCCCTGATATCAGGCATTGGTATAAGGAGAATTTGTTGATTATACTATATTTTACTTTTGATGTTTTAAATGAAAAATTAAAAAATACACTAAAAGGTAAAAAGACAAACATAAAGACTGGCTGTATACCCAAATCACCTAGATTTAATAATTATTCATGTTTGCCATACTTTCTTAATATAGGTTTTTTGTGAAAATGTTTAAATTGGAACATTTTAAATTTAAACCTAGAATTAGATATTTCTCCACATGTACTTGGTTCCTTTTAGTGATTTATTGTATTTAGAGATGAAACCCTGAGTTCTAGCATTGGTCATTGTCACAGAGATGTCACCCTTTCTAGGCACTTTCCCAGGACAGATATTATATATTATATTATATTATATTATATTATATTATATTATATTACTTATATTTTATTATTTTTAAGTTGTTTTTAATAATTTTTTTACATTTTATTTTATTTTTACACTTAATCTTAGCCAAAAGGCCGAGAAGCGATACATTTTATTTTATTTTTGAGAGACAGAGAGAGACAGAGCACAAGCAGGGGAGGGGCAGAGAGAGACAAAGACAAAATTTGAAGCAGGCTCCAGGCTCTGAGCTGTCAGCACAGAGCCTGACGCGAGGCTCGAACCCACAAACCATGAGATCATGATCTGAGCTGAAGTCGGAGGCTTAACTGACTGAGCCACTCAGGCATCCTATTTATTTATTTTTAAATGTTTATTTTTGAGAAAGAGAGAAAGCAGGCACGTGCATGCGTGAGTGGGGGAGGGGCAGAGAGACAGTGGGACAGAGGATCCCAATCAGGCTCTGTGCTGAAAGCAGAGAGCCAAATGCAGAGCTCAAACTCATGAACTGTGAAATCATGACCTGAGCCCAAGTCGGATGCTTAACCGACTCAGCCACCCAGGTACCCCTCTGGGGACAGATTTTAAAAGCAGGAGTAGTTCATATTGATATTTCCAATTCTAAAATAACTTTGTAGGGTTTTACTTAATTTCCTTAATTTTATATTCATTTCACCTTGCACTGAAAATCTTGATTCCTGACAATATTAGCACAATTACTTGCTTTATATGACCATTTGTATTAAAATATTTCAAAATAATATCAATATTACTACTCATAATAATACTTCTGAATGAAGTTTAACATTTCCTTGAAGTTCCTTTTGATCTTAGAATGTATTTCACTGAGAATACTGTGTTCTGGGGTGCCTGGGTGGCTCAGTTGGTTAAGCATCTGACTCTTGATATCGGCTCAGGTCATGGTCTCATGTGTGAAATGTAACCAATTTTGTTTCAATTTTTTAAATTTTAAGGGTTGTTTTCTTTTCCCTATTTGGTGTAGTTTTATTTTTTGAACATGTAAAATATTTACGTGTTGACAGATCAAAACTGCATAGATTTAGGTATGTTTCTTTGTCATTCAAGCAGGGTTTAGATAATTTCAAGGAAGATTAGTGGGTCACTTGACCAAAAAACTTGTTTATTTGCAGAGAAAGCATAAGCTGTTTGGGAAGATACCCAAAAACTTGAGGTGATGTCATGAGAAAGAGCCATATTCTCTCACATTAACACTTCTTAGAAAAGGTATTTAGCAGAATGAGTCTGATCCAAAATGGTATTTATTATATTCTTACACATTTGACTTATACCTTAGTAAATTCATAGAGAACACTATTCTCTCTGTTCTGTGATAAAGGCCAGTCAGTGTTCCTTCTAAGAGTATACCTCAGACAGGAAGATGCGACAAAAAATGAGGCCTGGGGACAGAGTGTCCAAAGTTGAAGGCCATTTAGGTGACTTCTGTTTCTGTCACCTCCAGAATGATCTTTAGGAAGGGACCCTCGATAAGAGTGCAAGACTCTGCTTCTCTGTGGACTAGTTAGGATTTTTCGTCTTGTGGACCACATTGAGAGACTCAGGCGCCTAATGGGCTTGCTAGGATTTAAGGCCAAAGTGTTTATCGAAAGGGTGGTAGAGGGGCACCTGGGTGGCTCAGTTGGTTCAGCGTCTGACTTCGGCTCAGGTCATGATCTCATGGTTTGTGGGTTCGAGCCCCACATTGGGCTCTGCACTGACAGCTCGGAGCCTGGAGCCTGCTTTGGATTCTGTGTCTCCCTCTCTCTCTGCCCCTCCCCGGCTAACGCTCTGTCTCTCTCAAAAATAAATAATAAACATTAAAAAGAATCTTAAAGGGTGGTAGAATATTTTCTTTTCCCACAGTGAAGGGGAACACTAGGGAGAAGAGGAGTCGGATGTTGCTAGGCCACCACCCCCAAGGTTCAGATTCTCTCCGGTTGTCATGTCCTGAACAAGGGAAACAACAATTAAGTGATGATGTGAGACAACAAAGCTAATGACAAACTAAAGAGAGATTGAGGCTGCCCTTCTTGTGGCCCTGCAGCCAGTTGCTTAGGGTGGGGGAAAACTTTAGACCCTGAACAGATTATTTATGTGTAAGGCTGGGTTTCAGCTCCACGACTCCCAATTGAGAAAGCCTTCTGGTGGTGTCTGATGCCATATCTCTGCATTTCCCAGTAATTCCAGTAGTGTGCCTGCACTTCAGTGATGTTCATTTGTCCTTCTGGACCACTGGCACATTTGTTAGACATGGACACTTTCTAGTGTCTATCCACACCATATCACGATAATTGTATCATAAGATGGGTAAAAAGAATGGAGAATGTGCAGTTATGTTTTCCTGCTTGATGTCTTTGTAATAATTGGAAGTGTTTGTGTGAGAAAAGCCATGCAAAAATAAGGATTCTTTCTTTGCGATGAACAGAGCAGGGGACAGGAAATAGCTGAAAGAAACGGCCAGCTGGAAAAGACAAGGGGTTTTTCTTTGCAAAGTAGCAAAGCTTGCCACCTACATGTATACATATAAGAAGTGATCCATGATGTTATGCTGTTGTGGTTCGGGGACCATGAATTCACAAAGTTCTATTCCTACTTGAAAGGCTGGAGTGAGCGCAGTGAGATCTGCTTCCAGTGAAGGCAGCATGAGCAAGAACATCCCCAGGGCCATGTCACCTCACAAGGATGTTTACTTTAGGAAGTGTAGGATGACAGACAACTAAAACCATGGGCCAGGGCGTCTCCAAGGGAGGAGGAGCCATGGGCTGTAAGAGGATGGGGGAGGTTGAGAGAAGGTATGAAAAATGAGTCATGGGCTTTCCCCACTGAAACTGTGAGGTAGTAAATGTGTGTTGTTTTAAACTGCTAAATTTGGGGTAGTTTGTTTTTTAGCAGTAGAACATTGAAACGATGTGTTTCGTGTCTGTCCCTTCCTTTAGAGTCCAAGGTCTGGGACCAGTCTGTCTTGTACCATGGAATCATTAACATCTGACACAACACCTGGCTCATGGTTTATGTTCAATGAACACATGATTGACAAATGAGTGAAAAAGAGGACGATCAGGAGCCAGGGTGTGACCCTTCCTTGTATCCTTATTTCTAATTATCACACTTCAAAGAAGTGGACTGGTATTCTTATGAGAAAGGGATCATAATTCCTATATAATCATTGGGAGAAATGAAACATAAGGAATTTGGGCATCTTGCTCTACCCAGGTGGACAGTGAAGAATTTATAATGCTTTGCCTGGGACTGAGAGAGCAAGAAAGAGGAAAACTGAAGAAATCTTGATCCTTCGCTGTCTTCCCAAGCTTACATGCAAAGATGAGTCTGCAGGCCATGACACGTGGGCGGAGAGAAGCATGCAGTGGTTTTATAATAAGATTGTACAGGGGCACGTGCGTGGCTCAGTTGGTCAAGTGTCTGACTCTTGTTTTCAGCTCAGGTCATGATCCCACAGTTTTGTGGGTTCGAGCCCCGCATTGGGCTCCTTGCTGGCAGCATGGAGCCTGTTTGGGATTCTCTGTCTCCCTCTCTCTCTGCACCTCCCCACTTACACTGTCTCTGTCTCTCTCAAAATAAATAAATAAACTTAAAAGAAAAAAAGATTGTACAACAATTTCCAGAACTGAAGTTATATATGTGCTTGTTTTTCAGCACCCTGAAGCAGGCCCTTGAAGTCTTCAAGAAGCGTAAGTGATTCTTTAAACTATATTTGCTGCCCTTGGCCGGTTCTGGGGGTTTTACTTTGAACAGCCATCTCGTATTGGGTAAAAAAAAAAAAAAAAAAAGTTAGAGCAGCTCCCAAGGTGAGAAGTAGCTCTGCAGAGCTGAAATGAGCTGGAGAGCCCACCTTCCATGTGGAAGTCATGACGTGCATTTGACTTACTTTGAGTAGGGGTTCTCACACTTGAAATCCAGGGCAAGGCCCTCGCAATTTGGTCTTCAAGGGGTCCTGTCTGGGTCTTTTTGAAAAAAATTTTTTTATTAAAAAATTTTTTTATTAGTTTATTTTATTTTTTGACAGAGAGAGAGAGACAGAGAGAGGGAAAGAGAGAGAGAGAGAGGGGGGGGGGAGAGAGAAGGGAAGAGGCAGAGAGAGAGGGAGAGAGAGAATCCCAAACAGGCTCCACGCTGTCAGCACAGAGCCCAGTGCGGGGCTTGAACTCATGAACTGTGAGGTCATGACCTGAGCCGAAATCAAGAATCGGACACTTAACTGATTGAGCCACCCAGGCGCCCCTTTTTAAAGTAATTCGTACACTCACCATGGAGTTCAGACTCACTGCTCTGAGATCAAGGGTTGTATGCTCTACTGACTGAGCCAGCCAGGCACCCTCCTGTTCAGTTCTAAGAGTCCCCAGTCCTGTTACTCAGAAACTGCCTTTAAGGCTTTCTGTTCTTCACAATACTTGCTGCTTTCGAGCTAAGGATTTTAACATGGCATTGTATGTATGTGCTTAAGTGTTTCTGTAGCTAGTTGACTGGTTCTAGAAGTTTGTAAATGTTAGCTAAACAGATATTCATCTTAACTTTTCCATGGAAGGTGTTCTCTTCCCTCTTTAACTCACCAATGAATACATTTCTCAAGGTAGAAATGTTTATGTTTCATGTTTTTTATATGCCCTGCAAGGCTAACCATGGGGCCCAAGGGAGCTTCAGTCTAGGCTGGGTCTCCTAAGCCTATGTACTTGCTGTTACTTGACTTATTCTACCCTCCCCGAATAGTTTTATTTCCTTCTTATTAAAAAACATATTTATCTTAAACATTCAAATGAGGCAACTATCAAGAAGATAGTAAGTACCTAGACTTTCAGTTCCTAGTGATAAGCAGTTATTGGTGAATGTGACTCCAGATATTTTTATGCAATTAAACACATGTAAATGTATCAATTCATATAAAAAATAGGATGATACCATGGCAGTGGTTCAGAATCTGTGGGGTGAGTGAGAGCAGATCATTTGTTTTTAAGTCATTTTTAAAATGAAAATATCAATGATTTCATCATGCTAACAGTTTGGGATATATCTCTCCAGACCTTTTCCTACACATTTACAATTCTCTTTCTCTCTCTTAAATTGCACACAGACACACACACGTGAGTTTTTGTATAAATGAGATCATACTATACCTATATCCTACAATTTGTTTTTCCCAACAATATTATCTAAGCATCTATTTCTTTTTTTAACTTGTTTTATTTTTTATTTTTTTTAATTTACATCCAAATTAGTTAGCATATAGTGCACCAATGATTTCAGGAGTAGATTCCTTAGTGCCCCTTACCCATTTAGCCCATCCCCTCTCCCGCCACCCCTCCAGTAACCCTCAGTTTGTTCTCCATATTTATGAGTCTCTTCTGTTTTGTCCTCCTCCCTGTTTTTGTATTATTTCTGTTTCCTTTCCCTTACGTTCATCTGTTTTGTCTCTTAAAGTCCTCATATGAGTGAAGTCCTATGATTTTTGTCTTTCTCTGACTAATTTCACTTAGCATAATACCCTCCAGTTCTATCCACGTAGTTGCAAATGGCAAGATTTCCTTCTTTTTGATTGCCAAGTAGTGCTCCATTACACACACACACACACACACACACACACACACACACACCCCACATTTTTTTTATCCATTCATCCACCGATGGACATTTGGGCTCTTTCCATACTTTGGCTATTGTTGATAGTGCTGCTATAAACATGGGGTGCATGTGTCCCTTTGAAACAGCACACCTGTATCCCATGGATAAATGCCTAGTGGTGCAATTGCTGGGTCGTAGGGTAGTTCTATTTTTGTTTTTTTGAGGAACCTCCATACTGTTTTCCAGAGTGGCTGCACCAGCTTGCATTCCCAAGCATCTTTCCATTTCAGTTCATATAGATCTGCCTCATTCTTTCACATTTGGAAGTTTTGGTCTTATAAAATGCCAGACCTCCTCCAGAAAGGTTGTACTGACTTCTCCCCCACCAAAAGTGCTATTTTTTACCCATGCTTGCCAATATGAAGAATTTTCACATTTAAAAATTTTTCCCTAACTGAAAAGTAAAAAATTATACATCTCTGGGGGTTGAGGTTTTGCATTTTTTCCAATAGCTTTACGGTTGAATACATTTTCAAGTGTTTATTAGCCATTTAGCCAATCTTTTAAAAAATGCCATGTTCTTTAACTAATTTTTTTATACTGGAATGTATATATTTTTCTTTTGGCTTGTGAAAACTCTTTTAATATAGCGGTTTATTCTGTTACATAAATTGCTAATATTTTTCTAATTTGTCATGTCTCTTGGAACCTTTCAAAGTTATTTTGACACACACAAGTTTAAATTTTTTTCTTAGGTCAGATCTGTCCGTCTTTCTAGCCTTAAAGTCATGCTTCAATTTGTTTTCTTAGAACAAGTAAAGTAAGAATTTGTTTGTTTGTTTTTTTTTTTTTTGCTGCTACAAAGGTAAACCGTACTCATTGCAAAGATCTTAGAAAATAAGAAGAAAAAAATCACCAATAACCTTTCTGTCTAGAAATAATTATTGATAGCCATAATTTTTGTGTGTGACCTTTCTTATAGATGCTCAGGTTCAGAAAATGTTAGAGATGGAAAGACTGTTAGAGTCATCTAATGAGAAATAAATACCAAATTTGAAATTGTAGTGGGTTCAGTGACATCTTTCAGCATGTAAGCTCCATGAGCTGGGGCCTCGGCTGTTCTTCTCCCCAGTTCTGGGGACACACTAGGTTAGTAACAGTTAGTGGTTGGAGGTTAAGCTAAAGATTTGCTAGCCTTGGTCTTGGTGGTCAGGGCAAGGCAGGGCACATGGAGGGGGTTGATAAATGTTGGTGACCAAGTGAGGTAGGTTAATTTTACCACTTGTTCCAGTATTTTATTTTGTAGATAAGTTTTGTGTGGTTTTGTATATTTCAATTCAGACATATGTAGATCTTGTTTATTATGTTTTTTTAATTTTTTTTTTTGCAGAGGTAGACAGTGTGGCACAATGTCACATTCAGCTTGCCCAGACTCTAAGAGAAGAGGCCAGGAAGATGGAAGAATTCAGGGAAAAGCAAAAGCTACAACGGAAAAAGGTTGGATTTGTGTATATGTTAAGACGTTGCTTTTCCCGTGGCAGAAAACTCCAGGCTTGTTTTTCATCAAACTCCTTGGCTCACACCCGCCTTCATGCAGCCATGCTCCTCTTTTAACCTATGAGATTATTTATTGGGAAACCATGTGGAGACCCAACTAGATGGTTCTGTCTCTGTACCCATTTGCACCCAGGCCAGTTCTCTTTGAATTCTCGCAGGATTTATGGGTCTGGCCTGTCTTCTTCTTTTCATATCTGCTGCCACTATTCAGACTATGACTGGCAAGGGGAAACCCTGTCTTTGGTAGAGTCTAGGGCATTTAACCTGGCGAACTCCCAGACCACACTCCTCCTTGAGAAGGCAGTAAGGGAAGGGTAAGATGTAGAGAAGACTCACATTCTCCCAGAGACCATGTAGTCTAACCACCCTATTTTACAAATTGGGAAACTGAGGCCCTGGGAAATCCAAGTCCTTTTTGTCTTCAAAGCAGATGTGCATAGGCTGTTTTTCATTGATGGAATTTACTCTGTCCAATTACATGGAAGGAGATGGGAGTAACAAGAGTTAATAAAACTGGCGAATGTTTGAAAAGTTACAAGGATCAAGAAAAGAAGTTCAGATATACAGTAGTAAAGTGTTCCTTAGAAGAGACCAGTGACTATTCTGACTCCCTTCTATCTTGTTCCTAAATGACTTACACATTCAGGTTGGCCTGACAGCCAACTAGAGCTCTTCTAGAATTTCTTCTTTTTTACATCTGGTCTATAAGGTTGGAACGTCAGCTTCACATGGGGGACCAGCTCTTCTTTATTTGGCACCCAAAGATTTCCACCCCAGTCTCCCCAGACATCTTTGCATGAACTTTTTGGAAATCCGTTCTCATCCTGGTCCTTGACCATCTGAAGGTCATTGTCTATAGTGTGTGTATCCAAAAAAGGTCCAGCTGTTAAGGCTGAGTCTACCCATATGCCATTTTCAGAAACTTTGCCTATGGTTCTAAGCCAGAGTCTAATTCCAGCCTTTGGTGACCAGCTGGCATTTGGAGTGGATGGCGGACTTAAGAGCCCGACTGCCTTACATCTATGGTCATCTCATGAGCTGCTCTTAAAGCTATGCCTCTTCTTAGGAATAAAAGGTAGAAACTAACATTTAAGGAATACCAGATCAGTGGTTTCACACACATTCACACTTCGTATATCAGGTTTGAGAGGTGCATCTGGCCTCAAATATTTTTCAGAGCAGAAATAATATGTACATATACCCACCCATTAGACAGTCAAATTGTTTTGACCTGACATTGCCAGCCTTGCCCACCTACCTAGAGAAATAACAATTTTTCAGGGGCAAAATTAACAGAGTCTATACGCATATGATTTCCAGTAAGAGGAGCAGAAAGTCATTTCCTCATGTTTCCAAGTGCCTTTGGTAGCCTTAGTCGTTTCAGGGAGAGTTTTGTTAATTTTGCAAGGCTTCTGAAACTTCCCCTCCTAACAAGTTACAGAGATCAAATTCTCATAACTGGAAGAATGTGTTCTGAATTCTGTTAAGTAATAAAGGAGCCTGTGCTCAGCTCATTGCTGTCATCCAAGTTCTCTATATTCTGTGTGCTCTCTACAGGAGGAAAATGCCTTCTGAGCTTTCTTGAAGAAGTCTGAAGTTTATTAATAAATTTCTAGTTACTTGTGTCACAGTGAACTCTGGGTTGTACCACTTCTGTTTTTAGATACCTTTTTTTTTTTTTAATCAAACTTTGGGAGAAAATGTGTCAATGCTAACTTCTCATTTTCACTGTATGTTTTGGGCTTCCACTTTCTGGAAATTGAGCCATTTCCACTTATCAAGGAAAACCATTGGTTCCTTTTAGCAAACTGGGGAAGGGGGACGGCAGGTAGAATAGCTCAGAAGTTAGTGGTGTACTACTCACTTAACTAGATTTCTGAGGGTGGTGAACAATACAGACATGGTCATCCTTCCCTCATGGAGTGTAGAGCATGGCCAGAGAATGATGTGACATAGTCATCATGATAAAGCGTGATGAGCATTAAATACTAGGGGAGATGAAGGTGCTACCTCACCTGCAGTGGGGACTCCTAACCTTATCAGTGAGGTGGGGGAGGCGTCTTGGGGGCAGACCCTGAGGCTACAAGCACCAGAGTGAGTGACAGTACAGGTGAGGATGATGAGGGACAGACTGTCATCCCTGAGGGTTGGCCAGGTTGGGGGGGCTCTTAGGAGCCACTTTCAGGAGTCTTGGCGTTTTAGGGTACTGAGGTTGCTTCCCCGGCCCAGAATGTGCCAGGCTGACAGGGACAGCACACGGTCAGTCACTCTCCTCTGGTGCCTACATTCTGTTCTGCCCTCTCCGCTGACATTGGGATGAGCATGGCAGAATGGTGCTCTGCCTGTGTAGAGAGAAATCTCCAAAGAAAGGAACGTCCTTGGTTACACGGAGTGACGCTTACAGCTTTAATGGCGTGAATGCAGACAGACAGACCACCAAAGCAGCTATTTCAGTCATGTACTGCAGGGCCATTTGAATCATTTACATATCTCTTCTTCCTTTGCCCCTCCCTTCTGCTTCTCCCCACCCTAGAGCAGAGGTGATAGTTCTTGTACTACTTTGTGTTATCAATAATAAGACAATTAGATTTCCATTGGGTTTGGCCTTTGAAGACCTGCCAAGAATAGGCCATTCTATAAGTGAATACAGACATGAGGAGACTTAAATCAAAGTGGGGTAACAGACAGATCTGGACTTGGTGTTACTGAATGGCTTTGAGCAATTATCACCTCTTGGGCCCCCAGGGCTCACAACTGTCAGGTTAGAGCCAGACTACCTCTCTCTCTCTCTCTCTCTCTCTCTCTCTCTCTCTCTAGGGTCCTGTTCTCATACAGGTGCCAGGGATCCTCCAAGGTAGAGAGGAAGATGAAGGGAAAAGGTCTAATAGAACTTTGTAGCCACCTGAGAGGAGCTGGAAGCAGGTGTTATGTGTGAGTTGGACATAAGGAGGCCTGGCTGAGTCCATAAACTATGAAATAGTGGCAGCTCCCAAACTGGGAGAAAGGCAATATATATTTTTGGACTGGCAAAGACCACAGGACAGACCAATAGTGCTGAGTGATCTGCTCCATGGAGTTTGGGGAAATCAGGCACCATTAATAAATAAACCCAGCTCCTCCTCCTGGTAGGAGGAGGTACCTAGGCGCTCATGTGAACCACACAGCTTCCTGTCTGTGATGACAAGGGCCTTCCCATGAGACTCTGCATGTGAGGCTCATGTCTGTTCTCTGTGTCTACAGGATCTTCACTGTTAGCAGATGCATGGCCCACCTCTTAGTCCTCGATTTCAGCTGGGCTGGAAAATGGCTGTTCAGTTCTCTGAAGGCCCCTTGGGGATCCCCAACAGAATTTCATGTATTCCACAAAGCTTATATTTGAAGTCAGACCATCCCAAACATTCCATCCAGATATCTTGAAAATCCATCCAGCCATGTTTGTGTTGGTAACAGACAAAAATGTAATTCTCCAGAAGAAAGAGAAACCACATTTGAACATTATTTTCAGAGTTATTATTTTGCATTGTGTCATTTTGCACAAGAGCAATGCCATAGCTCATTTTGAATTACTGCACCTCTTGGTTTTTTATATACCCGTTTGATTTTATAGAGCTATCATAAGGATAATGGTAGGTGAGGGTAATGATTAAGAACAAGGGCACAAGAGTCAGGCTGTGCCCAAATCCCAACTCTACTACTTGCTTGGGTAAATTAATCCCCCTCAGTTTACTGTCAAAAAAATGGGGATAAGAGTACTTACAGTTGTTGGGATGCATGAAAACTGATTAGCACATAATAATGCTTGATAAATGGCAACTACTATTATGTCTGAGACATACATTTTTACTATTAGCACCATTATTTTGAGTAATGAAAGGGTTAATATCAGAGCCACGACAAAGAAATTGCTCTCAAGTGAACTCAGCAGAGTAGTTTACCTTTCCTGGATTAGCTGGGATTAGCTGGGAGAATACCTTCTTTTAGTTGTCCTACAAACATTTCTTCTCTTCATACTGCCCCGGCTCCTTGCTGGTTTAGGGTGTGTTATTGGTGGATACAAGAGGAGTGAATATTTATGAGTCCCTAATTTTATTGTGCTGACACAGGCTTACAGAATAAAGACCCCTTTTAAAATATGAATGGTGCCTTAACAAAGGTTTTTAAATCTTTTTTGAAACCTAAGTTCCTTGATTCCAGGTTTACGGAAGAGACAGCTCCAAGGATGATCAGTGATTCTCAGCAGTCGCTGCCCAAGTTCAAGGGCGGGCCTTACCATTGAGCAGCCGTAAGACCTTGGGCAGGTTGTTCAGCCTCTCTGCTACAGTTTCCTTGTTTGTAAAAAGGGAGTAATAAATAGCACATCTACCTTCTGGGTGTGTGAGGACTAAGTGAGGTAATCCACGTTGAACACTTATTCCTCAAGATAAGCTGGCATTAACAGTAATTTGTTTTTTATTAATAGTGCTTGTCCTCTCTTCACAGACAGAGCTTATAATGGATGCTGCCCATAAACAAAGGAGCTTACAGTTCAAGAAAACTATGGATGTGAGTCTCAGTTTATTGCTTTTTTTTTTTTTTCCATGGTGACATTTTCTGAAATCCTGTGCTGTGTAGGAGCATATTCCTGAAAATAGTACTTCAATAATATTATGGACTAGTGCAGTGGTTTGGGAAAACAACCTTTAGAAGTTTGACTTTCCTGCTTTTTAAGGCCTTGGAAAGACGGAGGATGAAACAAGATAGAGGAAAGAAAATGATGGTGACTTTCTGGTAACCTGGGAAAGTCTACAAGTCAATTGATATATCTCAGGCCAAGACACAAAAGTGTCTATATCACATGCCATTTATCTTGTTGGATGTTAGCTTTTTCCCCTGTGACTATTTTGAATCTTGGTTTCTTACCTATTTTACTGAGTGAGCCCTTCATGTTTTAGGATCTACAAACTGTAAGAGCCTTCCGTAAGTAATCTATTTAAACACACACACACACACACACACACACACACACACACACACACACAACAAGACAGAGCTAAGACAAATTGCGAGGGCCCTCCCTCTAGCTTTCCTAAATCTGTTCACTCTGGACACAGTGAACTCTGTTACTGAAACATCCATGATTCCATATTTGTACAGAAGTATCATCATGATGTTCTATGTGACATGGTGTGTGGTAACCCAGTTAAAAAAGAAAATGTCGATGACATATGCAGTCTGCTCCACGTCATTTTTTTCTGTGATGCATGGCACCTCCAAAGCAACTGAGAAATAGGGAATTATGTCAGTGTAACTGCAGAAATAGCATTGGTCCATACATGGTTGTTCCCAGACTTTCTGTGTTTTGAGCAATCTGGGACAAGGTTTCTCACAATTCAAGATAAAACCCTAGTGAAATACAAGTTTCTTAACTATCTCTTCTACCTGCCTGCAGAGCCATGCTAGTATTATAATTTTTGCTTCGACTATCAAAAATGATTTAGAAAACTCAAGAAAAAGGAAGACTATTGTATTAACTCATTTTTCACTTGCTGTGTCCTTTTTTCCTCTTGATATTCCAGCGTTTCTTCTTTTATAGCTTCCTTTGCTTAGAGAGTTTAGCCATCTTCAGGATGGTCTACTATTGACAAATACTTTTAGTTTTTCCTCATCTGAGAATATCTTGATTTCCCCTTCAGTGTCAAAGGCTGTTTTCCCTGGTTATAGATTTTTCCTTGTAGGTAAAGTGTCATTTCTGTTTTAAGATATTTTCTTTCTTTCTTTCTTTCTTTCTTTCTTTCTTTCTTTCTTTCTTTTCTTTTCGTTTCTTTCTTTCTTTCTTTTTTTTTTTTAGTTTTCAGAAGTTCACCTATATATGTAGTGTTATGGATTTCTTTGGGTTTATTTTGTTTGGGGTATGATCAACTTCTTGAATCTGTAGTTTTATATCTTTTGCCAAATTTGGGAAGTTTTCAGCTGTTATTTCTTCAAGTAGTTTTTTAGCTCACCTTCCTTTCCTTGGATTGCAAGGACATGAATGTGTTAGATCTTTTGTTATGGTCCCAAAGGTTCATGAGGCTCTATATGTTTATTTTGAGGTTTATTTATTTTTCTTGAGAGAGGGAGTGAGAGCATGAGCAGGGCAGGGCAGAGAGAGAGGACAAGAGAGAATATCAAGCAGGCTCCATGTTGTCAGCATGGAGCCCATGCAGGGCTCAATCTCAGGAATTGTGAGACTATGACCTGAGCTGAAATCAAGAGTTGGACACTTAACCCACTGATCCATCCAGGTGCCCCATCTATGCATTTTTTTCAGCCTGTTTTTCTCTCTGTTCTTCAGATTAGGTCATTTCTATTGCTCTGTTTTCCACTTCACTGATTCTTTCTTCTATCTCTTCCATTCTGAAGTCCATCCATTGAGTTTTTAATTTTCATTAGTGTGTTTATTTAGTTCCAAAATTTCCATTTGGTTCTTTATAGCTTTTATGTGTTTGCTGAACTTTTCTAGTTCTTTGCCCAAACCATCTATTTTCTCATTTAAGTGTTTTTGTAATTGCTTGTTGAATTTTTATGATGGCTCCTTTAAAATCTTTGTCAGATAATTCTAACAATCTGTCATCTTGATGTTGGCATCTATTGAAAGCCTTCTGATTCAGTTTCAGATCTTCCTGGTTCTTGGTATGATTAGTGATAGTCATTTGGTTTTGGACATTTTAGGTATTATAAGACTCTGGATCTTATTTAAACATTCTGTTTCAGCTGGATTACTCTGACACCTCTCGCAGGGGACAGTGAGGTCCCCTGCCTCATTACTCCTTTATGGGGGTAAAAATCCAGGTTTCTCCCATTGGCCTCCACTGAAATCACAGGGTTTGTGTGGCTGTGTTACTACAGAGAGGTGGTTAAAGTTCTGATCCTCCACTAGACCTTCTCTGACACCACCCCAGCAGGTAGAGGGGGCACCTTGTGACTGCCAGGCAGGGGTCGTAGAAGTCCAGGTTGCCCACATGGTTTCCACTGACACTATGTGTAGGGCTGTTATCTTCCAGTAAGAATGAAGGTTCCAGTTCCCTATTTGTCCTTCTCTGAAACCATCTTGGCAGGGAAGTTGGGCATCCTGTTATAGCTTGGTGAGAGTGGAAGTCTAGACTCCCTGCTTGTCCTTTGCTGGATGTATGGGGGGCAGGCCACAGTTTTTTTAGGTGGTGCTTGGCTGCAGTAGAATGGTTATTTTCTCAAGGTTTCTCTCCTGGTAGACTGTCCCTTTTCTGGTCTTTTGGCTAGAGAGGGCAGGTTTTTGTTGGGACTTCTTGTTTTTGCTCATTGCCACTTCTTGGTTGCCTGCTTCTTTGGCACTCAGTCTGTGACATATGAGGCAAAGAAAAAACCAAGAGAACTTACTTGTGGGTCACCCTTCTCAGACCAGGGTTGCTAGCCAGTCTGCCTTCTCTCCACCTTTCAGAGTCTTATGTTTGTTTTATACAGAGTGTCCAGAGTTTTTAATTGTACTTATGTGGAGGAATAGGGAAAATTACATCTTTCCATCTTTTCAAAAGCTTGTATGTATACCTTTAAAAAAATTATTTAGAACCATAAATGTGATCATATCCCCTCAGTCTTATACTAAGAATCTAAGACTCTATCTTTAGGAAATCATCCCAAAAAAGAAAAGCAAAGGCATGAACTTATTCACTCTTAAAATAATGAAAATTGTAAATTATTTAGTGACTAAAAAATGGAGAAATATTAGTTATATGACCTTTATGAATATGTAGCAACAGAGAAAAAATATTTAATATGCCATATTAAAAAATAAAGTAGGGTAGAGAAAGATTGATAACTGACAGCATTAAAATTTAAGACTACTTTAGAGCAAAAGAAAAAATACCTTATACATGGCTTAAAGAGAGATAACAAACGGGGGAAAATATTTGTAACTTACATAACTGATAGCCAGTTAGTGTTCCTAATATAGACTGAGCTCTTAAAAACCAATGGAAAAAGGGGTGCCTGGGTGGCTCAGTCAGTTGAGCATCCAACTTCAGCGCAGGTCATGATCTCCTGGTTCATGGGTTTGAGCCCTGCATCCGGCTCTGTGTTGACAGCTCAGAGCCTGGAGTCTGCTTCAGATTCTGTGTCTCCCTCTCTCTCTGCCCCTCCCCCACTCACCCTCTGTCTCTCTCTCAAAAATAAAATAAACATTAAAAAAAACAATGGAAAAAAACTCAATGAAAATATGGAATGCTCCAATAGGAAAGCAGGTAAAAGACATGAAGTAGAAAGGACATACCACCTTAGTGGTCATGAAATAAATACAAATAACACAACTTTATGCTGACATTTTCTCCTCTAATATTAGAAAAGGTTAGGCATATTGTTCAAGCTTGGTGTTGGTGAAAGTGAGGAAATTTACTCCATATACTGCTGGTGGGAGTACCAGTTGGTGTGGTCATTTTGGAAGGAAGTTGCACATATACATATTCTTTTACCAAACAATTACACTTCTAGGAATTTGACCCCTATAAATAAATTCGTACTACCCAAAACAAAATCAGAATATTTTTGTTATAAAAAATGGGAAACAAGTGTCCACTGATAGAGAGATAGTTAAAATTATGGCGTGTGTGTGTGTGTGTGTGTGTGTGTGTGTGTGTGTGTTTACAACCTTTAAAATGTTCAGCTACAGGGGCGCCTAGGTGGCTCAATCGGTTAAGCATCCAACTTCGACTCAGGTCATGATCTCACAGTTCGTGGGTTCGAGCCTCACATCGGGCTCTGTGCTGACAGCTCAGAGCCTGGAGCCTGCTTCGGATTCTGTGTCTCCCTCTCTTCTCTGTCCCTCCCCTGCTCACTCTCTGTGTCTCTCTCAAAAATAAACATTAAAAAAAAAAATGTTCAGCTACAGGGATCATGCTTGACATAGAAAAATGTCTATCATATACTGTTACAAAAGGAATTTGCTGCATGAATATCTTATGTGCTTACAATTATGAAAAATTATGAAACTTCTATGTGTGTGTAGCATACATAGAGAATTGTATGGTTGTTTACTGAAAGGTTAACCTCAACTGAATTGCAGAGGATGCCGAGAATTGCACAAACCATCTCTGCAAAGGAGTCTTCATTCTTGGTGAAGCAGTTTTGGGGGGGAACAACATTCTTATTTATTAGCTGACTCACAGCTTTGCTTTGTTTGAATAAGTTAAGTCTTTGCTTCAGTAGGTGAAACAGAAAATTATTTGATTTGCTAACTATATAGTTGAGAACTGTTTTCATACTAATGGTAGTGATGACAGCACAGGATAGACCAGGGTCTACTTTTAAACTAGTTAAAACAGGGGCACCGAGGTGGCTCGGTTAAGTGTCTGACCTTTGGTTTCGGCTCAGGTCATGATCTCACAGTTCATGAGTTTGAGCCCCACATTGGCTCTGCGCTGCTGGTGTGGAGCCTGCTTCGGATTCTCTCCCTCTCTCTCTCTCTGCTCCTCTCCGACTCCCGTGCATGTTCCCTCTCTCAAAATAAACTTTAAAAATAAAAATAAAAAAATAAACTAGCTCAGATTTTTTTTTTAATTTTTTTTTCAACGTTTATTTATTTTTGGGACAGAGAGAGACAGAGCATGAACGGGGGAGGGGCAGAGAGAGAGGGAGACACAGAATCGGAAACAGGCTCCAGGCTCTGAGCCATCAGCCCAGAGCCTGACGCGGGGCTCGAACTCACGGACCGCGAGATCGTGACCTGGCTGAAGTCGGACGCTTAACCGACTGCGCCACCCAGGCGCCCCTAGCTCAGATTTTTTTAAATCAAAAAGGAACATGGCTATGCTTGAGTGACAGAATTGATGGGATCCACGCCCTTGTCACCTGCTATGGTGGATGCATTAGAATATTGAGGCATAATTACAATTACTGTGGTCAAGTGATGGCATCTAAGTTCTGAGGGTTATGTTACATAAACGTTAGATTACACATCTTTTTTTTAAATTGTTTTTTAATGTTTATTCATTTTTGAGAGACAGAGAAAACCAGAACGTGAGCGGGGGAGGGGCAGCAAGAGAGGGAGACACAGGATCTGAAGCAGGCTTGAGGCTCTGGAGTGTCAGCACGGGGCTCGAACTCATGGACCATGAGACGATGACCTGAGCTGAAGTCAGCCGCTTAACCGACAGAGCCACCCAGGTTCCCCTAGATTATACACCTTACAGTTATATACGTATTTTGATTTTGCCTATTTCAAATCCCATCTTTTGTTCCAGTTTTTAAAGCCCACATACTTTGTGTTTGCCGAATTGGAGTTATTACTTCCTTGATCAGGCTGCCACCACACACGTAGTTTGGAAAAGGGCTAAAGAGCCCTTCCACAAATAGATAAGAAGGAGCCTTTGCTGCCAGGGTGCCCACCATCTGGCGGTGATCACAGCACTGACCAGAGCGCCCTGCCCTTTGCTGGGCTCGGCGGGCTCGGGCTGCTGCTTTGCAGGCTCACGTTCCGCTCACCTGTTTTGGTCCTCTTTTGGCACATGACAACAAAGGCAAAGAAGACCTATGTGCAGAAATGCCGGGACAAAGACGAAGCAGAGCAGGCTGTCCACCGGAGCGCCAACGTGGTGAACCCGAGGCAGCAAGAAAAGGTACCTGGGAGAGCCGACAGCCTGAAAAATCTGAGCTTTATGTATTTGAAACTAAAGCCAATTACTAATCTTAATGAAAAATGGACGTGCATCCTAAGTCCCTGGCAATATCTTGCTTTTGGGCTGTCAGGATCCTCTGGCCCAGAAAGTCCCTTGTCACAGTTTTGGGGTTCGGGAGGAGCTGGAGAAGCGTGGCCGTGGGGAAGGGAACAGGGTGATAAGAAGTAGGGGAGAGGGTTTTGGTTTTTTCATCTTTCTTCAAGACTGACGTATTCTTTGGAGCCAGGCCACCTCAGGCTTGGGCGCATTATCAATTTTATGTAATCTGGTAGAAGACTGTCAGCAACCAGAGGGCAGGGGTTATGTCTTTAGGATACCATGGGGCAAGATGTTTGATGGCCGTTTCCCTGTGGTGCTAAGATTAGAGGGCAAGTTGAACGGTTTGCTGAGAGAAACACAGGTAAGATGTGGAACACGGGTCTCTTCACAGCCATTGCTTTCAAACCTGTTTTGCCTGTGGGAGCTCTACCCAGCATTCCCCATCTCTTGTTCTTTATGTGTCCTCACAGCTTTTCGTGAAACTGGCAACTTCGAAGACTGCAGTCGAAGACTCAGGTGAGGGGGCTGCTCCCAGGGATGGGGGAGGCTTGTGGGGAGGGGGCTGACATTATGCTGAATCTGTCGGGAAAGGTATTTTTATATATCATACAAGAATGTATGGATAGACAGTGGGATTAACAAGAAAGCAGGAGGGAAGAAGGGAGAAAGGGAGGACAGGGAGGGAGACAAGGTATATCAGAACCTGGGAAAGTGAGACAGCTGTTTCTGGCCACTGCCTGCTTGAGCCGTACTTGTAATTAAATGGTGGTGGGGGGGGTGCGGCGCGGGGGGGGGGGCGGAGGTCATGTGACAGCTGCTTTGTAAGCAGGTACTCATTCTGATTTATTAGGAACATCTGTCTTAAAAGCCCATTTCAGCCCTGATAACTCTTATCTGCTATGAAGGAAACAGCCAAGTTGCAAGGCCTTGTCATGGCTGAAACCTGAGATCCAAGCCAGGTGTTTGCAAAGCCTTCTGATCCCAGAGTATTCTGCAGGAGCCAAGCCTCTTGTGACCATGGTCATTTAAGAAGTCTCTAAACCCAAAACCAAAGTCACTTGGTAGTTCTCTGCACCTCTCACTGTCTAATCTTCCTGAAAATGGAAATGGGTGGAAGCTATTGAGGTTGAATTAGCTCAAGAGAACTCTGGCTGAAGTTCCTGTCAGCCTTTGTTCTCCTTCCTTGAAGCATTTCCTTTTTTTTTTTTCTTCCCCTTGAAACATTTCTTACTTGGCTTGGTTTAATGTCTAAAAAGAAAGTGCTTATTTCACAAATATATTGTGAGAGAGAGAGATGGATATGGCCTCCCACTGTTCAGAGCTCCATGGGGTCTTGTGAGCTCAGTGTGACTCTGGCGAGTGTCGTTTGTCATCCAGGGTGAGCTGGGCAGTGGGTCTGCGCACCCTGCTCCTGCCTGGTTTCTGAACCCAGGCCCTTCCCCTCCACTGCAGACAAGGCGTACATGATGCACATCAACACTCTGGACAAAGTCCGCGAAGACTGGCAGATTGAGCACATCAAGGCCTGTGAGGTACCAGAACCGGTGGCTGCTCAGGAGGGGATGGGTCTTCCTCCGAGAATTTGGGGAGTCTACTTTGCCAGAAATGCACCACCCCCTTATTACAGGGCCCCAATTCTCATAGAATTGCTTGAGGCCAAGTTAGAAATCAGAAATGTAAGTATAGGATGGATGGAACTGGAATGTTTTCCTCCAAGCCTCATCTTTCTGCCCCGTCCCAGTCCTGAGCGTTGTGTCTGACTCTGTTCAAGGACTTCCTCCAATGTTTGGTTAGTGCAGATACGAAATAGCTGAATCAGTTAATGGGTGATTAAATAATTATCTTTCAAGAGCCTTGCCTGAACTTGCTATCGAATAAGGAGAATGCAGATAGAAGGTGAGCTAGAAGTTTTCACTCAGGCACCTGGGTGGCTCAGTCGGTTGAGCGTCTGACTTCAGCTCAGGTCATGAGCTCGAGGTTTGAGAGCCAGGCATTGGGTTCTCTGTTGTCAGTACAGATCCCGTTTTGAATCCTCCGCCCCCTCTCCCTACCCCTCCCCTGCTGGCACACCCTCAAAAATAAATAAACATAAAAAAAAAAAAAAAGAAGTTCTTACTCTCCTTACACCTTTGATTTCACCATTACCTCCTGCTTCATTTTTAGCATGTGACCTCACTTACAATTTCCTGGAGAAAATAAAGACATAACTTGGAAACTTCCTCAAGTTTCTTTTAGCCTGTCTATAGTTTTTCTTACCAGTGGTTCTCAAAGTGAAATCCCAGGACCTGTAGCATCAGTATCATCTGGGAATTTGATAGAGATGCAAATTCTCAGACCAACTCTGGACCTACTGAACAGAAACTGTTGGAATAGGTGCAGTACTGTTTATAAGTCCCCTGGTGCTTCTTAGGCAAATTCAAGCCTGAGAATCACTGATCTACACCCCCGTCCCCTCCTTTTCTCCTGTTAGTTGAAAAGGGGCTGCCCCTGCCTTATCAAGATCCTATCCCGCCATCTGGGCTCAAGATCCCATCATCCAGCTGTCTTTCCCTCATGCCTGTGCAAAGCTCCCTTCAGTGTGAACTTCTTATACCATTGTTTGGACAACTCAGCTCATTCTTGGTGTTAGAACCTACTGGTACTGGCTGTTGCTTCCTGTCTGCTGCCCTCTCCTCTCTTCACAGCCAGGCTTCCTGAAGGAGTTGTCTTCACATGCTCATGGCCCCTGCCTGTCCCAGCCTGCTGCATCTGGGGTTTGTCACCCCTGCTGCTGCTCACTGAGGAACCAGACATCTCTGTGGTGTGAGGTCCAGCAGGCCTTTGCAGTTCCTGATCTTATGTGGCTTGTGTCTACTATCTAACACTGTGGGTCACTATCCCCTTCCTAAAACACTCTTTTCTGCTTTATTTCTGTGACTCCACACTCTCATGGAAAAACCTAGAATAAGTCCCCCTTTTTAAGGTATAAAAACATGCAGAGCAGTATCATATGCATTTTATAGACACACAAATATTAGAAAAGTCTGCACAGGAATGATAAAGTTTAGGAGAATGGTTATCTGTGGGGAAGGAAGAAGGGGATCGAGTTTGGAGAAAGCACACAAGGGGCTTAAACAGAATCTGAGGCAAATATGGCCAAACTTGTTGACCAAGCGAGGTGGTCAATAGGTATGTATTCATTATATTGCTCTCTATGATTCTGTCCATGCAAAGTATTCTATAATAAAAATCACATAAAATCTACTGTTTATATGCTACATAAATACAAAATATAATAAACACTACATATATACCAAGTATGCTACATACTAAATACTAAAAGATTTCCAATTAAAATAATGTATTTGCTTCAAAATATCCTAGGGAGTAGATGAGTTGGTAGGGATATAATACAACAGAATTGGTTGTGAATTGATACATGTTCAAGCTGGTGAAGGGTCCATGTGCATTCATTATACTATTTTCTCTGTTCTTATCTATGTTTGAAGTTCTACATGATAAAAAGTTTTAAAATGTAATAGTGTTATATTCAACCTTTAAAAAGTACATTAATATATAACATCCACCGTTGAATAGCATCCCCTTTATAGAATAATAGCTTGATTTAACTAAAGTTGATACTTGCTTATGTCCAAGAAGCTATTGTTCAGGAAGTGACTTCTTAAAAAACTTTTTTAGTTAAAGAAACCTTCAAACATAAACAGAGTTGGAGGACAAGTGAGGGTTCCCCCACGTTCTCGTGAACTTCAGTGACTATAATCATCTTGCCAATATTCAGTCATAGGGGAATTTGAATGTGAGGCTCTGGCAAGCTGCCCACGTGGAGATGCCCACCAGGCAGTCGGAAATGTTAGCTGGAATTCAGGTTAGACCCTTGGCATCTGGGCTCATCGTTACCTCTTACCTTCAGAACTATATCCAATCCTGTTTGTGTCAATACCATATTAGAATACTATTTGCATTCTTTGCCTGCGGTAAGAGTTTATGAGTTTCCTTGGTAGCAGGGAATATCCTAAATGGGACAATAAGCTTACAGATAATGAGGGTTGACACTGTTTCTTAAGTCATAGCCAGTCTAGACAAATGTCTCCCTTCTCTGTATATGTACGGACATGTAGTTATGTTTCCGCAGATGTTCGAAGCTCAAGAATGTGAACGAATAAACTTCTTTCGGAATGCGTTGTGGTTACACATGAATCAGCTGTCACAACAATGTGTCACAAGTGATGAGGTAAGTCAGAAGCATCCATGGAGGATTCATGAGAGTGGGAGGAACCATAGGCATTTATTAGTGCACCCTCCTCATTTGAGGCCCAGAGAGGTACGGTGACTTGCCCGAGGCCACACAGTGAGCTGATAGAAAGACCCAAATAAACACCTAACTGCCTGACTCCTAATCTGCTTTGCCACCATGACTTTCTCTTTAAGGAATTCACAGGGCAGGAGAGCGGAAAAGGGAGACCCAAATGTAGTTTAGTTTATGGAAGACAGAGATGTCATAGCAAAGGGTCACTCCAGGACACCACCAAGCACTAGGAGACTGACCCATGCCCGGGCTAATGATCATGCCAGGGCTCAAGATTTACTTCAGCGGCATCCCCACAGCCAACATCCGGGTTTAAGTTGTGCACAGCAACCCTCATGGGGTTTCCAGACTTCAAGAGGGATTAGAATCAAATTATCACAACCTTCTTTGCTAAGAAATAGCCACCCTCACTTGGATGGGGCATTCACTTTAGGAGAAAAATCAAACACCTAGAAAACCTGTAGAATTGACTACAAGAGCTTTTTTCCAAGTTAATTCATCTTTGCATTTTGTGTGTGGCTTTGGTTTTGGTATCTATTTTCTTTGTCCCATCAGTGTTAAAGACAAATCTTTCTGGGAAGGTTTTTATGCAGTCACAGAGATAACATTTCTTGTCATCTTTAAAACAATTTTAATAGCAGATATGCACCAGAGAAATCCCTTTATATGAGTCTGGGACTTGGGAATGTCTCTTTTTCTTTTCAAAACAAAATTTGGAAGAGCCAGCCATTCATCAAACCTGTTTTAATAAGCTGTGTCACAATTATTCACAGACATACCTCTACGCTTGATTTGTCTTCTTTTTGTCAGATGTATGAAGAAGTCCGTAAGAGCTTAGAGGCATGCAGCATTGAGAAGGACATTGAGTACTTTGTGAACCAACAAAAAACTGGACAGACTCCACCAGGTGAATGGAGTGGTGGGGCGGGGCGTTTATTTAAGCAATTCTGCTAGTCTTTTGTGCACATGTCATGGAGAATGGGAGACACCAGCATCTTAATATTTTGTTTCTTAATTGCCCTAGCACCCATTGTGTATGAGAATTTCTACTGCCCCCAGAAGAATACAGCTCCACAGGGAAAGGCTCCAGGGCCCAACTTACCAAGGTAATAACCACCTACCTTTCACATGAAGAAAAATACTTAAAAAATTTTTTTTAATGTTTATTTATTTTTGAGAGAGAGAGAGAGAGAGAGAGAGAGAGAGAGACAGAATGTGAGCAGGGGAAGGGCAGAGAGAGAAGGAGCCACAGAATTCAAAGCAGGCTCCAGGCTCTGAGTTGTCAGCACAGAGCCCGATGTGGGGCTCAAACTCACAAACTGTGACATCATGACCTGAGCCGAAGCTGGACAGTTAACTGACTGAGCCACCCAGGCCCCCCGAAGAAAAATACTTTTAATAAATGTTGTTATCATTAGTGTTCTAAGAGATATTGGAACACATCTACCCCTGCATTTGCTTAAGTGAGGTTGCTAGATTTGGAGAAGTAGCATTTTTTTTTTAAATTTTATTTTTTATTTTTTTAAAATTTACATCCAAATTAGTTAGCATATAGTGAAACAACGATTTCAGGAGTAGAAGTAGCATTTTTAGGACAAATGTTAAGTGGATTTTACCAGTCATAGTTTAAGGAGGACCATATTATGCTTGAGTGTGATTATTATGATTCACGCATGAATCCTATACTTTTCGTAGAGCTTGTAGAAAGCGGAACTCTGGCCCCCTGTGAGTCAACTGACCTACCTGTTTTGGTAGGGCCCAAGAGTAAAGAATGGTTTTTATAACTGGCTGAAAAAAAGAAGAAAAGGATACTATTTTGTGACACATGGAAATGATATGAAGTTCATGTGTCAGTGTTCATATAAAGTTTTATTGGGACCTGATCATGCTCATCCATTTACATTTTTTCTGCGGCTACTTTTGCATTAGAGTTGGCAGAGTTGTGACAGAGCTGCCTTAGTGGCCAGCAGAGCCTACGTCATTTACTGTCCCTTTGCAGAAAGAGTTTGCCACCCCTGCTTTACCTGAGAGAAAAGAAACTTCTGTTTCCCGCACAGTCAACTTGAAATCTAGGCTGTTGAATTTCCATTCCAGTTTTTAAAGAGAAGGGAGTATTTGAGGGAGGATTGCATGGTCATCATCAGTATTTAAGAACACCAGGTGCCATTCAGAACAGGTCATGTGAATGAGCTCATTTAATCCTCGCAGTGAGGTGGGAATTGCTTGGATTCTCCATCTTACGTGTGGAGATGTTGAGGGACCAGGAGGTCAGGAAACCACACGCTCCACAGTAGAGACTTTCCTCCTGCCTGTTTGGGGTGCTGGGATGGGGCTCTGGGCTTCCTGAGTCCTGTGCATCCTGCTGTCCTGCTCACCAGCATGATAGAATGCCGGCAGCCTAGATTCCGGTACGTCAGTGTTGCCCGGCTTTTGCTTCATCTGAACTTTTCTTGACTCTTCAGAACAGAAACCAGATCTGATTAGCGTGCAGTATGATTGGGGCGTGAAGACAAAAATTACAAACTAATGAGAACTTATCTGAAAGACTTTGGTTTTCATCTCTTACAGGAGAGGACCTCTCCCAGTTCCTAAAAGTTTACCAGGTACGATGTCAAGAAAGACCTTTCAAAATACTCATGTCAGGTTCTCTTTAAGGTTGAGTAGCTGGAATGTTGAAATAAAGGGAAAGAAGGGAATAAATAGAAATAAATTCTCAAGAGAACGAGCCTGTATCAGGATCTTGATGTAATACTGTTTGTCAAAGAGTAGACTTTGGTAATTAGGGGTCTACTTTATTGCCTGTCAAAGAGAATTCAGTTCCTGGAGTACCAAAAGAAACTTATCATAAGGCAGTCTTACCTAAGAGATTATTTCAACTTGGACCATAAGAGAAGCAAAGTATAGTTTCCTTTGGATTACACAGAAACGTAACTGATAGAAGTTACGTCTAGAAACACATAACCTAATAGTATATATCTGCATACTGGCCATAACTGGGTCTGTCACTCATGACTTGGTCTCTTTTTAAATCCTATCAGAACTCCTATGACACCTCTAGGACAACCACATATTTTAGCTTTTTTGTTGTTGTTGTTGTTAGTTTTATTCCTTGGATAATTATAAGATCCTTGAAGGTGGATAATTGGTTTTCTCCTGTATCACTCATAGCACTTAACACAGTCCTGAGCACATAGGAGGTGCTCAACAAATATCTATTCTTTTTGAGTAAAAGAAAGGTATACTTACCTATGTTCAAGGGAAGAGGGAACTTATGCTGCATATCATGGTTTACTAAAACTTCAGTGACTGAAAACAAGTTTAGGACCTGAAATTATAATAATATCTTTGAAAAATATAAGGATTTAAGTTATTTTACTTTAAATGTTTATTTATTTTTGAGAATGAGAGAGAGAGTGTGAGTGGGGGAGATGCAGAGAGAGAGAGGGAGACAGAGGATCTGAAGCAGGCTCTGCGCTTAGAGCAGAGAGCCCGATGTAGGTTTCAAACTCATGAACTGGGAGATCATGACCTGAGCCAAAGTTGTATGCTTGACTGAGCCACCTAGGTGTTCCTGTTATTTTATTTTTATAAAACAATTACCACCTGATAATGTGGGACTGATTTTTGTCTGTGTCTTAGCTTGAAATCTAAGCTAAGCCTTGAAGATGGCTTTACTCTAGGTGCCGCTATCTGCACATGGATGAAAAAGGGCAATGAAATCGTGGTAGTGATTTCCCGAACGTATGCGTGAATCTTCTGTGTGTAGTCTTGACTTTCATGGGTAGGTTTCATCGCCGGATATGTTTTCTTTTTACAGAAGGGCAGTCAGTAGAATCTTTAAGTGGAATGTCTTGATTTGAAAAGGGCTAAGAATCTTACCATGAAGCAGTATTAGCTTAATGTTGCTCTGTTCTGCCCTTTGCAGATAACCCTGATTATTCTTTGGTTGATAACTACAGTCTGATCTATCAGTAACATCAGTGGTAAGAACCTTTAATTTTCACGTAATTTTCAAGTTGCATTTAGACTACTGATTGTGTTTTTGAAGTCTCTGAAGCTTCTTTAAGACACCACTGCAGGCAGCAAGGCCTTGCCTCAGGCTGACCCATGCCGTGGATGCACGTGATCCTGCGGGATGGCCTCTCTGGGTCCCACAATTGCAAGGGGACTGGAGCCCACGCCATACCTACTTGAATGAGGAGATTTTTCCTTCGTTAATTATTCTGCAACTCATTTTCTGCTCTAGTTAAGCTCTTTGTGGCTACAACGCACCCGCACTTATAACACAGCGCACACACAACGCTCACACAATGCCCATGATCCTCACTGTCTAATTTAGCCTTTCGTGTACTCCCCCATCCCCCAAAGGGGAAAAGTCAAGTAAAAAGAAGTCAGTGACAATGAGGCAAACAATGTCACACTCCCCTATCACACAAAGGGCGTTGGAGGGGTCATCTGGTATCAGATCATTACTACTCCAAGCTAGCAAACCCCAGGGATTCCTAGAGCAAAACTATGAGATGGTGCTTGTCTCTGACTCTCAGGCGCTTGCAACGTGCCCCAGGTCCATCTTCGCCTTCACAAATGTGAGTGAATGCCTCCGAGTCCAAAACAGCAATACTAAACGGAACTCTATAAAGTATAAATGTTTTGACCCAAACGGGTGTGTCTTGGGGCATGACAATATCCGTATAGATGAGCAAAGAAAAAGCTTGAAAGGATACATTCCCAAGCAAGTAGTAGTTTTTCTTTTTGTTTACTTATGTTTTCCAGTTTGCCTACAGTGAAACTTTATTACTTCTTTAATAAAAGACAGTTTTGAAGAGTTGATCCTTTTGCACATTCCTGATGTTCCCAGGGGTGACAGGAGTGGGGGCGGATTCAGGAACTGTGCCAGCCTCTCTCCCACCCTTCCTGGTTTGCTGTTACTGCCACTTAGGAAACAAAACAAGTTTTATTTCTTAATGTTTATTTATTTTTGAGAGAGAGAATGATGGGGGAGAGGCAGAGAGCGAGAGGGAGAGTTAGAATCCCAAGCAGGCTCTGTGCTGACAGCGCAGAGCCCAATGTGAGGCTCAAACTCACCAACCATGAGATCATGACCTGAGCCAAAGTCGATGCTTGACCGATTGAGCCATCTAGGTGCCCCCCCAAACGGGTTTTAATGGTGCTCCATGGTGGCTTTCCTTCAGTGCTCTATAACACTGAAAAGTTCTTCAAGTGAGCACATCAAACACTGCTTGTCTTCAGTCCTCCAGAAACACCCACTTTGTGACTTGTAGCCCATTAGCTAGAGGGGTTGGAAGCCATGTTGTTTTGATTGGGTAGAAATGATCAGCCAGTGTGTGTTTATATTTAAACATAAGTCCTTAAATTGCTTAATAAATGTGTTTAATATCTAAGCAACTTTGCTGTGAAAGATAATGGAAATGGAAGACCTAAAATACCTCAGCCGCTAACTGTACATAACTTTCTGACCTGCAAACAAATTGGAGTCTCTACAACTGGTCATCATTTCTTCATTTCATAAGGCTCCCTTTTTCTCATGAAAAGAGGCACGGCCCATATTAGAGGTAGAAAGGGACATGGGGAATCAGTGACTTGGGACTCCAAGGCGAAATCCGCCCTCTGGAACAACACCATGGAGGTGATGGCTGCAGGTAGGCCGCTGGCAGCTCCGAGAGTTTGAGTTTCATTTTAACCTCCTCCTTTCCCACCCTCCCTTATTTGCATAAAGCACACATTGTAGTTGCTTAATAGTAACCTTTGACCCAGCAACTCTAGTTCCTCTGAGTTCAAGAACCTGTTGCTTCAGTGCAAGATGCTAATGCCAACACACGTGAGCTCTGTCATTTCACGGGGTTCATTAGTATGTGGAAGCTCAGGGAACAGGACTCAACATACACGTGTATCATTGACAGAGTTGAAGAGAATTTTACAGAAGGAAGTCTATCTCAGTTAATAACTTAGCTAAGCAATGTATCATGACATTTAAAGTAGTTTGAGCCTTTGGAAATGAAATAGGAATGTGTAGGAATTTAAATAGGAAGGCGTAGGAATTTGTGGTTTGTTTGGCATTGTTGATGTAGCTGCTATGCTTGTTTTTAATTCTGACATGTTTAGGGACAGATTATAACTTCTGAGCATCAAAAATATAAATATGTGTATTATTTGCATAAAGCAATGCTGTTGTCATCACAGCCCATTTTTTCATCACTTTAAAACACTTATTCCTCACTGTGTGTTCTCTTTGGCCAAGCATACTTATTCTTTTTTTTTTTCTAAGCATACTTATTCTCATTGAATAATATGGCAAGGGGAGGAGTGAGGAGCTGATGTGAATGGTTCATTCAGATGAAATTTCTTTGTTATTTTCTTTCAGAAAACAAACCTTTTTCGGGCCGGTGCTTCTACAGCATGGGAGGAGGCACTCAGAACAGCAGAATCCTTAGCCAAACTGTGTCAGTCGTGAAACTTCCAAGTGAAACCTTGCTGTAATTTTTTTTTGTATTTTAAACTCATTGTAGACATTTAGATCAACTTAGGCTAGTTAAGTTCTGAAATTCTTAGGAGAAGTTTACAAATTGCCCCAGACTGAAGAATCATTCTTTCCTAGGCGGTTACTAACGTTGTGAGTGAATTGTGTTATCTCCTTGGTCTCTGGATTTGGAGCCCTGACTCTTGCTGTGGGGGGGCACAGGTGGCTGCCGAGGGGTGTGAGCCATGAACCTGGAGGGGCTTCTTTGGCTCCGGGGGCAGCTTGGCTGTAGAATGTTCACAGCAGCACGTGCCCTCGGTGGTGCACCATTTCAAATCACCTTCCTTTTTGGCTGGAAGACTTGGAGGCCATCTAATTATACTTTCTCATTTTACAGATGAGGAAATGGGGCCCAGAAGTGTGAAATCAATTTCCTTACGGATTAGGGACAGAATCCAAACTGGAGTGTAAGCTCACCTCACGTTACCATTCTGACTGATCCTTCCTCAGGCCATTGGTGCTTGTGTTGAAATTTCAGACGCCGAATGTTTTTTGCCGGCATCTTTCCAGTTGGGAAAATAACCAGGGTTTAAATGTCAGATTTATTTTTATGGGAGTCCCTGTGTGTCCTGAACTTCTAGAGCACCATATTTAATTAAATCTAAGAAGCCACTGATTATAAAGCATGGCCATTATTTTACACACCACTGAGCAAGTTAGGTGAGGGAGTTGACATTCTCAGTGGGGGCAGAATTACTCATAAAGGGGTGAAAATTGGGACAGTTAATGGTTAAGCCCATTTAAATTTGATTTGCTAAACTGAGGTGGGGGGAAGTACATCCTAGAGTCAGTGCAATAGGGTATTTGGACCTCAATTCCTAAAGAGAATTCGAGAGCTCGAAAGCCAGTCCTCAGTCCTGGGTCTTCACAGAGAATCTTTGCCTTGCTAGCTCCTAGAACTTTTTAAAGCATCAGTCTTACCCTTTTGCAGGTATTTGAGTCTTTCTTTTTGTTACCCACAAACAGCAGGGAGACAATGTCCCTTTTGTGTAATATCCACACGCCATGAGAAAATGGTACATTTTAGTTAATGACAAATTAAACTAGCACTGGTACTTATTCAGTATGTTGTTGGCCTTGTAACACATATTTTCTTCTCCTGCTCTATGCAGTAGCTTTCTCAGAACTGTGCACAAATTGACTGAAACAAGATTGATTATTTCCCACCCTTTAAGGTGTTACTGGAAGTGTCAGCTTCTCCTCATGACAGGAAGCTTGCATCAATTGGATATCCTTTTGAGAAACTGAAGTTTGCAAAGGGCCATTGACTTCCCCAAACTGAGCAGGCTCAGGACATTTCCTTCAAGCTCAGAACATTCTAATTTTTAGGTATTTTATTTATTGTTCACAATTCCTCAGGGATTTCACTTTTCTCTCTTTTGGTCAGTGCAATCGCTGTAAACGTGTTTTATGAATTGAAAATACTTTTATTTTATTGCTCTTTCAGTTCGATATGAAGTAAAATAAAGGTTCCTTGGAGATTTAGGATTTATTTTGCCTTTTTGTGTCGACCACGTCCTCTCTTCCAAGCTGTTGGACCCTCGTCACATTTGCTATTGTCCGATGGCAGTGGAGCAAACTGTTAGGAGGGGAACTGCTACATCACTTCCTACTGGTCCTTCATGACAAAGTCACTTGCCTGGGGAAGCATCACTCCCGCCTCCAGACTAGCTTGGATTCCCTGCTGGGTCCTTCTCCTCTCCCTTTTTTTCCTTGATAGTACGTGGTTCACTCTTGAAATTAATTGTTCAGAGTCTGTCTTCTCTCCTAGACGGTGACCTCAATGACTGCTATATCCCCAGCACCTGACACGTTGTAGTGAGTATGAAAGAATGAGTGGCTAGAAAGAGAGCATACCTCGAGAAACGACCAGTTGGGAGTGTAGAGGGAGCGAAGCCAGTCAAATAAGTATACATGTTAAATTTAGTAAATATGATCTACCCCTAAGACTGGAGGCTTCTTCATTTGAATTCCACCAGAAGCAGCCCCTGAGATAAGGCTTTGAGTGCAGGTACTTTTTCTGGGGGGGGATCCCAGAAAGCACCAGTATGGGAGTGGGGAGGTAAAGGGAGTGGAAGGAGGGAAGGGAGGAAGGGAGGAAGGCAAAAAAAACATGTATTATCAAGACAGCACTGCAGGCACCGGAGCTGTAGTCTGGCGGGGACTTGTACGAAACTGTGGCACATGCACCTCACAGATGGCTCACCAGTTAGGATGTTGCTGTGATATTCATTCCCCGGCTCCCTTCAGTCACTGGTTGAGGGCCACCCCCAGGAGACATTAAACCCCTGGCATTTCTGGCCTGCTGGAAATGCGGAAATGCCAGCAGAGTGGGATCCCGAATGCTGAGAGAGTCCTTGGGAGAGGCAGTTCCTGGCAGTTGCTAGTGGGCTGACGTTTAAGGAAATGGTAAGTACTGAAGGGAGGTGGATGGTGCCCTGATGGGGTCTGACCCCTGCATGGCTCAGATCCAGCTGTGCCCCACATGGATTTTACTCCAGCTCGCCATCACTTCCTCAAGTTCCAGTTTCCAACACACACACACACACACACACACACACACACACACGCACGCACACCCTAGGCCATTCAGTAGGACAAGCTACGGTCCCTTGCTACAGATGGTCCTGAGTCTCTAACTGATATTCATCATCTCCTTCCTCTAGCAGCGTGTTAGGGAGTGAATTGTATTCTGCCCACAGCCCCCTCCGAATTTATATGTTGAAGTCTCAATCCTTAGTACCTCAGAATGTGACTGTGTTTGGAGATAGGGCCTTTAACGAGGGGATTAAGTTGAAATGAGATCCCTGGGGTGGGGCACTAATCCAGTCTGGTGCCTTTCTAAGAAGAGAAAGAGGCACCAGGGGTGAGTGGGCCCGAAGGATGACCTTGTGAAAAACAAGAGGACAGCCACCTGCAAGCTGAGGAGAGAGACCTCAGAGGAAACCAACCCTGCCAGCACCTTCCTCTCGGACTGCCAGCTTCCAGAACTGCCAGAAAATTAATTTCTATGTTTAAGCCACCCAGTCTGTGGTATTTTGATATGGCAGCCCTAGCAAATTAATACCACACATTCTAGATCCCCTTCGCACTTGGCAAGTCTACTGCTTGTCTAGGTTGCTCAACTGGGTTGGGTAATCCAGATCGTCATCCCTAAGGGTCTTAGCCCCTGGTTGTCAGGCTCTTATCAGACCCTGTTTGCTGAAATTGCTGTGTTTATCACAGGCCGGGCAATACCCAGAGGCACCCCAGTGAAACTCCTGAGTTCCAGATACATTCCCCCCCACCCTACTTTCCTCATGATGATCACCAATTCCTGCTGGGACAGTTACTCCCTTCTTGTCTTGCTGGTTTACTGGCATGACTAGGCATCAGCCACCATTTAGTGGAACCCTTTCTATGTCCCCCGGTTAATGCATCTCCTGGCAACCACATAGAGCTAGGTGCTCTAGTCCAGCAGAGCCTAAAGTTAAACACATGGGAAGCACCAATTTCCCAAGTGGGTCAGTGTGACCTACCCCCTCTTACCTCTTCACTCCTAGGCCTGTTTTCCACACAGTGGAGTCAACATATATTACCATATTGCAGCCGTATAAGCACCATATATGACCTCATCTTTAAGACCAGCACCCCAACCCTGCAAGGTATTCTCAAGCTGCCACACTTTATAAGGCCATTCCAACATTCTATCAGGACAGTAGTTTCGAGGTGATGTGGTATATAGTAGACAAAGTGGAGCCCATGGCCATTTGCCCATTGTTGTACCAACTATACTGTAAAGTGAAGCTCTTGTTATAAGATACGCATTCTCAGTGGGGGCAGAATTTCTCATAAAGGGGCAAAAATCGGTTCTTGTTGGGCAAAACGACTCTTACTCTTCTTATGTTTAAAGCACAGACACACATATGGCACATATACAGAGATGTAGTATATCTATGGTATTAGAATTTCATGAGCATGGCAATTAAGGAAAAAGTGTCTTAAAAGGCTCCATAGGGTAATGAAAAACACCAGTCTAAGGTAATGTTACGTGGAATTTCATAATGATACATGAGACACTCTTTCAGCCTTTCGATAGTGGTGTTGGCCAAGGCACTCCCAGTAGAAAAGAATAATGTATTCTTGGAATCAATCCCAGTAGAGGTGAATCTCTGCTTCTTCTATAGTAGAAGAAGCTTAATGAATCACTTCTCGCCAAGTGGCTGGTTGGTCTCCTTGGGGGATGATAACATATTAAGGGCTCACCTTCAGCTTCAGGGGCTAATTGATCAGACATTTAGCAATAGCCACTAGGGCAGGCCTGGTGAGTGGGGGGGGGGGGGCTGTAGAGTCTTCATTCCTGCTACCATGGCTACTCTGTTGAGGAGTCCACCGAGGAAGCACTGGGGTGGTCAAGGACAGAGACCGCTGGATGCCACTGGATGAGTCATCCTTGCCACTTGGTTGCTCTGTACCTCCTTTGATGAGTTGTTTCTTGTGGGCACTGGTGTAAGACACAAAGATTTCACACTTCGTTGCCCATTCTTTTGTTTTCGGTCTTCTGATCCTATTCCTTGGTCAATCGGTCAAGTCATGTGCCATTGCCCAGCCGTTACCTTGGCCTTCTCTTCTTCACATCAGGCTGATGACCAGCTGTGTTACTTGATGCACTACCCACTGGCAGCACTTCTCTTCATCCTAGGTGGGGCTGTAGCATAGCAGCCCACATATAGATGAACAACAATTAACATAGAGAGATGATTTATTCTTGAACCGGGCATGAGTTTTTTTGCTCTTCTTCACCCACTGGGTTGAAGGAAGCCTCCTCTGAGGCCACAGGTATAAGCTGCAAGGAGAGGCATAGGTGAAGCAGAGGAAGTTGGCGGAGGTGTCTGCATTGCCTGTTTGAGTAGTGGCCTTCTGGATTTGCCCCCACCTATTCCAGAATGTACCACATGTTCCACAATGTACCCCACATGTTCCAGAATGCCCCCTGTACCTGACTCAGGGGGTCTAACTCAGGATAAAATGGTAATAACATTAGTTAATGTTTATGTTTCCTTTATAACTTTGACAAAATGCATCTCTGTCAATGTTACCATGGAGGCTTTCTGGCTTTCTTAGCCCCTAGTGATCTGACCTTGTAATCTTCTTTGGTACAACAGCAGTTGACGACCAACCCACTCTATGGTCCTTATAACTAAATTTGGCCCATATCTCTCAAATGTCAGGAATGTTCTATAAGACTGTCCTACTGAATCCTGCCCTAAGTCACCACAGATGAGGCCTCCAATCATTGTGATGCTTCAGCTTGGAGGTTACCGATTGTTCTATTTCTGTAAGCAGTGAGATCCTTGTTACCATATGGCTGGGAAGCAGTCTAATTCCAGAGTCCCATCCTGACATCTGAGTACCATTTCTGATACTGTCTTAGTCTAGGTTCCTCAAGGGGGCTTGGAGACCAGGACTTGAGATCAAGCAGTTCATTTAAGAGGTGTTTCCAGAGAACACTAGTAGTGAAATGGGAACTGAAAAAGAAAGAAATGAATAAATACAAGGTTATCAAGGAAGTTGATAAGAAAGTTACTTATCACTGTAGGCAACTGGAGCTGAATCTTATGGGGAACTCTGGGCAGAGGCGCAGAACACAGATCAGATGGCAGTATTAATCCACCCTGGATGTGAGGGAGCTGAGCATTCGTATTTGCTAAAGCTGCTGTAATAGGGCACCACACACTGGCTGGCTAAACAACAGAACTGTGTTGTCTCACAGTTGTGGAGGTGAGAAGTCCAAAATCAAGGTGTTGGCAGAGTTGACTCCTTCTAAAGGCTGTGTGGGAAGGAGCTGTTCTAGGCCCTCTCCTTGCCCAGTAGATGGTCGTCTTACCTCTATGCATGTTTGTGTGTCCATTTTCCACCTTTGTATAAGGACACTTGTCTTATTGGATTAGGACCCACCCTCATGACCTCATTTTAACTTGATTACTGAAAGATCCTATCTCCAAATAAGGGCACGTTCCAAATAAGGTCACATTCAAGTACGGGGAAGGGGGGGGGTGGTGGAGGGGAGGGGGGCTTAAGGCTCCAAAATATAAATTTTGAGGGATACAATTCACCCCATAATTGTATTTATATGCCAACTCCCACCTGTCACTGGTGGACGGCTGCTTTCAGTTTAGGGGGATGCAGTATTTCCATGGCACCTTCAGCCTGTCATACATGTGGCCAAAGGGAGCTCTGAGACAAAGATGTGATAATTAGAGCTTGGGTTTTTGTGTACTCAGAAATGAGAAATGCCCGGGAGATATGAGGGGGACACCAGCAATATCCGGTACTTTGTGGGTGCAAATAACTAATCATTTCCATGATTCATTTAACATTTTTTTAAGTGGGGAAGATTATGAGAGGGGAAATAGTAGAAAAAAGATAAGTTTTATATGTTTTGCTTCCTGTGGGAGAAAAAGTCTGTCAATAGAGGAGACTCCACCTATATAAGCCTTCAAAAAAAAAAAAATGTAGGCTGGCTATTTTTGGTACTCGCACTGCCAGCTAATTGTCTCAAGAAGCTGAAAAAATTTAGAAGTAACGTGAGTTCTGTGTGATTTTTAAAAAATATGTTTAGTAATCATGAATGATGAAATCATTAATGCTTCCTACAGAGTGAGGAAGTAATTAACTATAGAAGACGGCCTTCTCGGAAATCATGTCACGGGAGGTTTTGTCAGTGGGGTATTGCCGGCAGATGGCAACAGAGACTCTGGAATCTAATTTTGTAGGGGAGTTTAAGAAAGGCTTACCCAGGGCTCATTCCTGAGTTCAGCAGCATTCATCGAATCCCTGTTACGGCAAATACTGTTCCAGACGCTGGCTGAATTAGGAATCATGCTCCTATTAAGTTTTGGAATACTATGTGAGTTATACTCCTTTTATGAATGCCTGGTAACTGTTTCAAATTGGGATTTTTCTCACGAGATAGAAGACTATTTTAAATTCTTAAAGCTGCAATGAAAATTAATATAACCCATTGGAAGGAAATTTGGTAAATACTTATTAAAATTAAAAATGAGAATGTCTCAGGACACCTGGGTGGCTCAGTCAGTTAAGCATCTGACTATTGGTTTCAGCTCAGCTCATGATCTCACGGTTTGTGAGTTCAAGCCCCACATCAGGCTCTATGCTATCAGTGTGGAGCCTGCTTGGATTCTCTCTCTCTTTCTCTCTCTCTCTCTCTCTCCCTCTTGATCTGCCCCTTCCCTAGTCATGTGTTCTTTCTCTCTCTCAAAATAAATAAAATTTAAAAAATTAAAAAAAATGAGAATGTGTTTTTCATCAGCAATTTTGCAGCTAGGCATCTATCTTATAGAAGTATTCATGCACAAAAATATACAAGTATGGTCATTTGTAATTATTTTTTTAAAGATTTTATTTCTTTTTAAGTATTTGCTACACTCAGTGGGGAACTTGAACTTACAACCCCCAGGATCAAGAGTCCAACTGAGCCAGATGGGCACCCCTAAGCATTGTTTTTAATAGTGAAAAATTGGAAACAATTAAATGGCTCCCAGAAGTCTGTTTAAATAAAGTTATTTATTTAATATAAAGGGAATGTTAAATTAAGAGAAAAATGAAATAGAGCTATTAGGGTGTCTAGGTGGCTCAGTCAGTTGAGCGTCTGACTCTTGATTTCGGCTCAGGTCATGATCCCAGTGTTGTGGGATCAAGCCCCATGTTGGGTTCCATGCTGAGCGTGGAGTCTGCGTAAGATACTCTCTCTCTCTCTCTCTCTCTCTCTCTCTCTCTTTCTCTCTCTCTATCTCCCTCTGCCCCTCTCCCCCACTCATGTGATCTCTCTCACTCGAAAAAATAAAAAAGAGAAATAGAGCTATCTTCTTTATAAACACATATCTCCAAGATTTATGAATTAAAAGGTCACAGGCAATATACACATAGACACTGAGTATTTAAGAATGGGGTATTTGTGCATAGGTAGAAAGTCTGAAAGAATGCATAGTGAACTGTTAGTAATTATTGACTCTAGGGAGACAGGTTAACTTTCTATTACACGTTCTTCTATGTTGTACTTCTATGTTTGTGAAAAATTTTAAGAATAGTATAATTTAAAACTATTATATAGAAACTTTGAAGGAAGAAAAAAATATAAAATCAATGCCCATGTCAATGCTGTGACTATTCTGAATAACTCAGTATCTTTAAATAAAATATTTCTGATATTCATCTTGGCCCCAGTGTGTAAGTATAGAGTATTGCAAATACAGAGAGAGTAAGCCTGACTCCCTATCTTAAAAGTCTGTTTATGCTGCACAATTGCATGGGTTCAAATCCCAGCTCTCCCGTATCCTAGCTGTGTGACTCTAGACAAATCATTTAACTTCTCTGGGCCTTAGTCTCTGTCTATAAAATGAGAACAATAAAATTTTGTAGGGTTGCACGAGAATCAAATGGGTTACATGAAGAGTCCTCAGAACAGTTCCTGGCTTATAGTAAGTGCTCAGGAAATGGAGATTATTACTGCTGAAGGATCGGTAATAGCAAACTCTTCACTGCTCAGTTAGGCCAGTGATTGTGCTTGCTGTAAATATTTTAGAGTTGCTGCAGATAGAATTTATATATAGAAAATACATTTGTCATTGTTTTGTAGGTTTGTTTTTGTTTTTAAAGTTTGTTTGTTTTTGAGAGAGAGAGAGAGAGAGAGAGAGAGAACATGAGTGCACAGGTAGAGAGGGAGAGAGAGAGAATCCCAGGTAGGCTCTGTGCGAGCCTGATGCCAGGTTCCATCTCATGAACCAGAGATCATGACCTGAGCCCAAATCAAGAGTTGACACTTAACTTATTGAGCCACCCAGGTGCCCCCATTATTTTCTTGTTTGAAATGAATCTTCTAAACTAATTATTTTAAAGTTAATGTTCAATTTATTTGTCATATACATTTTAAAATTTAATTTTTTAAAAAGTTTTTTTATTTATTTTTGAGAGAGAGAGAGAGTGACAGAGCATGAGTTGGGGGGAGGGCAGAGAGAGAGGGAGACACAGAATCCGAAGCAGACTCCAGGCTCTGAGCTGTCTGCACAGAGCCCGATGCAGGGCTCCAACTCACAGACTTGGAGATCGTGACCTAAGCCGAAGTCGGACACTTACCTGATCCACCCAGTCGCCCCTCTTTCTCTCTCTCTTTTTTTAATTTAGTTTTCTTAAGCCTTTATGAATCTCAACATTCTATTTATAAATCTAATAAATTTTAATAATCACTTTCAAGGGGGAACTTTACCATTTGGTCAACTCAAATTCAATAGACCAAATTTTGTCAAAGAATCAGTCTCATTTGTGATTTAAATTCCTTCAGACATTGTAAACTACAGTATTAAATTTAATATAGATTAATTTCTTCTATTGCCTGAACTGACCAACAAAACCAACTACTTATGGTACTAAGGTATAACAAATTCAGTTTATAAATGTAACATATGCCCCCTTTTCCCCATAGGCTGTGATACATTTATTGCAGTTTATCTATACATCATGTGTGCTTCCCAAATAAGTTGTAAATCACTGGAAGTGAAGGTAGGGTCAGTTCCATTAAGTTGTAAATCACTGGAAGTGAAGGTAGGGTCAGTTCCATTTTGCTAAGTAGTGACTAACAGAGAACTTTGAAGTCCAAAAAGGATTTGAATTGGTGGAAACCAGAAAGGGTATTCCAGACCTGGAGAAATACCAGCAAAAGTAATTGGTAGTAATGGTGGCATAAAGATTTTGCTCATATTTTCCAAGTTAAATACACACACACACACACACACACACACACACACACACACACACATACACACACACCAGGGTATACCAAGTGCAGGGGCATTCCGAGTAGCTTGGTAACTTTTTTTGTTATTGTTGAGGATTTGAGATCAAAAGATATGAAACTGTACTTTATATGATCAAATAGCTCACAAACAAGTCACTGTGCAGTGTCCATCTTTGGAGTGCTTTTCATTTCTCACATCATATTTCAGGATTTTTCATTCTAGGATATGCTACCAATGGGTGAATAGACTTATTTTCCTCCCGTACAAGCCATCTCAACTGTCTTACCCCACCACCAGACAAAACAACTCACATTCATTTGTTCCATTCATCAGATATTTATTGAGCGTCTACTATATGCTGACCAGTGTGGTAGAGGCCCTTGGGATACAACAGGGAACAAAACAAAGAACCCTGCCCTTTAGGATCTTACATTCTAGAGGAGCTGACAGGCATAAACCTGAAAGCAAATTTTATAGTAGTTTAAGAGGCACTAAATGCTTTGGAAAAAAGAAATGGAACAGCTGGGGAAGGGAGATGGGGCCAAGCTTTTAACATCTGGAATTTAAAATTGAAGCAAGGTACACACAAGGTACACACATTCTATACTAAGAATACTTTTATGGGTCTTATTTCTTCTTTGCCCTTTTTGGATCAGGTGTCCATTTACTGCCTGGCAATTTGTTTAGTAATACCATTTACTAACATGTCTGTCGCTCTACCAGGTACCTTTCACGATTAGCCCATTTAACCTTCATCAAACATCATCATTCTCCTTTACAAAAGAGGAAACTCAGGTGCGTTTAAGGAACATCAAGAGCGCCAAGCAAAGACAGAGGCTAACTGACTTAAATACAGGTCAAAACAAGATTGACAAACATCCCTCCCCGGACTCCTTAAAGCCATTGTGCCTGAGGTGTGCGCGGCCAAAATGAGTGTGGGCCAGGGAGACAGACGCGACTCGTCAACCGGCCAGGGCCCGGGAGCTACACAACCCTCTGGAAGCCGCGGGCGGGTTGGACCTGGAGGCCCCGCACGCCGGGCCAGGGGTGGAGCCTGGACGGAAGGGGGCGGATCTACCATCTTTCAGTGAAAATGCCTCCTGGAGTGGTTTGTCCTACGTTGTGGCCCGTAGCGTCCCTGAGGTGCCGCCCCTTCTCCGGGAGTGGTGGATGTCTGATCACGTGATAAGTCCAGAGGCCGGAACTGGGCAGGTTGTGGGACGAGCAGGGTTTTGATAAAAACAAACGGCGACGGCGCCGCCGCAGGGTCTATGGCCGAGGCGGTAAGGCCCCAGCGCCGGGCCAAGGCCAAGGCCAGCCGGACAAAAATCAAGGTGAGGATCGCCCCCGCTAGCCTTCCAACACCCTGGCGGATGTTCCCTGCCTGTCTGCTTTTTCCTCTCTTGGGCCTCTCTAGCCAGGGCTACCCATCCCCTGAGCCCTCCGCAGTCACTGCCCGCACCTCCCAGTATTTGATCCCTTACCCACTGACACTGGCCCTGTTCTGTTATTCCATTTCCACGTTCCGCTGCCGGGTTTTGTCAGGAGCCCGTATTTTCCTTTTCCTCCTCTGACCTCTGTGGGCTCTTTTCTGCTTCCTTGACTTTTTCTCACCTAGGTCTGGATTCCTGCCATGTAGTAGCTTTTCAGTTTCCAGCCTCATCTTTTGACTCTGTCTCTTTTCTCCTTAAACCTAGGAACATTTTCAATCCTCTCATGCACAAAGAGGGAAGGGACCGCTCCTCCACGCGTAGCATGTACTCTCTGGTAGAACTTTATGGATAGCGACAGATAGAAAGTAGATTATAGTGATGGACCTCTTCACTTTTGAAATTCAAGGTGATGGTGCTGCTGCTGCTGTTTATTTCTCATTATCCTGGTCATTTATGATGGGGAATGAATGTCCAGAAATGAAACCAGGGCAGGGCTCACACAGTAGAGATAGATTTGAATTTTCTGGGTTTCTTCTGTTGGTGTGTTTTGTATTCGATGCAGCTTGGGTTTTAATTTTACTCCTGTATATTTTCTGAAATGACATTTATTTTACAGTGAACAAATTAAATGCTGGCCCTGGATGGCTGGACCTAGATTATTCTGGCTTACCTAGAACTGAATTTACATTAAGGAAATAATGATGATGGCATTACAATTACTGGGAATTTCCTTTTCTACAAGGGGGTGATGTGCAGAGCAGGCATAACTTAAAAAAGGTATCAAAATCTGATTTTCTCATGGGAACAAAATTTTGACAAGAGACAGGTGTTCACTGGTACGGTATCTAATAATCCATAAATGCTTTATGTGACTGTCTTTCATTATGATACATTAAAAAAAGGCTGTAATGGAGTTGTGCACAACAGTATACCCAGGCCTGTGAGGAGTTACTCTTTGGGGCGAAAGCCATCTTGCTATCTAATTTAAGAAGCATATTTAAGAGAAATAATTTTGCTTTGTATTGGGCTGGTAAAGAACTAGCTAGACAGAGGAGGAAGAAAAAAGCCCTTGGTCAACCATGCATAAGGTCCCTGAACCTAGAATGTGGTTGTGCATAACATGTAAACATCAGTCACGTAGAGAACAGAATCTTAAATCTTAATCTGTGGGGTTTTTTTTTTTTTTCAAATGAATGATGAAGTGACAAGTGATAAGTTCAAAGTCATGCAGTTTGACAACTCAAGTTAAAGCCAAATATCGCAATCCAGTAGCTTAATAAATTCATATATCTATATGTCTCTGTCTATAGATAGAATGTTATAAGTACTTAAAAACTTAAGAGGATGCTCTGTGAAGTTATTTTGTTTGCAAGAGAGTTTCTAAAATAAACTAAAAACCTTAAGCTTTTAATCCATCGTGAAAAACCAATTGCTTATTTTATTGACATATATTAGACAATTTTCCTATACAAACCCATGTTAATTTATTTGAAGAGACCTTCATTCTAGAGGTATTTGGTCAAACTAGAAATCTGGGCCACATACCTTTTCTCACTCTCCAAGTCTCATCAGTCACTAAGTCTTGCCAGTTGTTGTTCCTAAATATTCTCTTAATTCTCATTTCTCTCCATCCCACCACTACTATCCTCCAAGGAAGAATTCTTGGATTTCTGCTAAAGGGGCCTTTCCAAGTTCATTCTTGCTGCCCACTGTCTAAACTAAAGCCAATTGATAGTTTTAAAAACAAAACCAAAACTGATACCTCTCCTCCTTAAAATCTTTCAAATGTTCCCCATTGCCCAGAGGCTAGAGTCTGGAGTCCTTCCATGGTCTCAGGGCCCTAAATGATCTGGCTTCTATCTTTCTCTGCAGCCTCAGGTTTACCACTGTTATCTCTTTTGGTTCTCAACTCTATCTGTCTATCTTCTTCTGCTTCAGGACCTTTGCACATGCTGTTTCCTCTGCCCTGACACCTCTTCCTGCCCCCCTTACCCTAGCTAGCTACTGCTCAGTCATGAGGTCTCTAGTGAAACAGTGCTTCCTTAGAGCTTTCCCTCATCACCCTCACATTACTCCTTCCTGCAGTGGCACACTGCATCCCTTTTGTCACTCGCCTCACTCGTAGTTATTTTGTCAACAACTCTTCTCCCTTCTCAATGAGGGAAGGCCTTGTCTTGTTCCTAGTATCCTTCACAGCTCTCTGTGCACTTGGTCATGTTTGTTGAATAAAGGAATAGATGCTGGTATTGAAGAATATTTCCAAGCTTTGTCACTTAGAAGAATTTAGTAAATTTCCTGAGTAGCATGAAAAAAACAAATGGAAAAAGTCCATAACACCAGTAAGGCCCTCATATTTGTCATTGAAAAAGATTATTCTCTTAGAGTAAATAGATTCATTTTTAGTGCTGGCTGTACTTGGGCCATAATTATAAAGTTCTACATTAATGAAATCTTTATTATCTGTAATACAATTTGTAAATATAACTATTTACAGAGCCATAAAGCAGTTCCAAGGCTCAGTTCAGGAAGTGAGTAGTGTCATGTGTTGTTGCCTTTAGACAGTTTGGGTGGCTTGTGGATTTTTTACTCGGCAGCTGACCTGCATTCCTCAATGTTAATCATCTGGTAGATGACCTCATGTTGTTAGGTTGTGGTTATCACCTCATTCCCAAGAGAGCATCTTAATAACTTTTTCATCTTTTAGTACCATTTTCTACTAGAATATCCCCACCTCACAGGACCCTGACTTTGGTGATCTTGGTAGATTAGAGGTTAAGTACAGTAGGTTTTTAGATTTGGACTTATTCTACAGATGCAGTGTATTATAGTCCTGGAATGTATATGAGCATTAGTTAAATTCTGAATGCCAGCAACTCATTAACAGTAACAATGTATGGTGATTGCTAAAGATAGACTGAGATGTGGCCCAGAAAGCTGATCACAGAAACAGAAAGACCTTTATTTTTTTTAAATTTTTTTTTAATGTTTTTATTTATTTTTGCGACAGAGAGAGACAGAACATGAGCAGGGGAGGGCCAGAGAGAGGGGGAGACACAGAATCGGAAGCAGGCTCCAGGCTCTGAGCTGTCAGCACAGAGCCCGATGCGGGGCACGAACCCACAGACTGTGAGATCATGACCTGAGCCGAAGTCGGACGCTCAACTGATGAGCCTCCCAGGTACCCCCAGAAAGACCTTTAAACTGCCATCCCCTATTGCTCTTGCCTGGATGATTTCTACCTCTTAGTCCCTCCTTCCCATGAGTAGTTACAGGAGTGAAGGTAGGGGATGCACTATGTATTATTCAGTTCCTTTTGTGCCTCCTAAGATCTATTCATTTGTTGAGCAAACACTCACTGGTCACCTAGAAACTGTTCAGGGTACTTGGGAAATAACAGGAAAATCAAAGAACCTGGCCTTAAGGCAGTTTACATTCTCAAGGGAGAAGACAAACAAACCAATAATCCCCCTAAAAAATAATTAAAATATGTGATATGTTAGGAGGTGATAAGTGTTAGGAAAACAGAAAAAGAACAGGGTACAGAGTTGAGGAGTACTGGTGAGGGATAAAGATGGGTTGCAATTTTCCAAGGTGACATTTAAGTAGAGACAGAAAGAGACGAGGGAGTTAGCCACATGGATTTTGGGGGAGAAGTGTTCCAGGCTAATGCCCTAAAGGAGACCTGTCTGGTTTGCCCCAAGAACTGCAGGGAGGCAGTCTGGATAGGATAGAGTGAGGGAGGGGAGGGTAGTGGAATGAAGTCAGAAAGGTAACACAGGGCCAGGTCATGCAGGGCTGTGTCAGCCATTGTAGCAACTTCTACTCCGAGTGAAATGTGTAAGCGCCAGAGGGTTTTGAGCAGAGGAGTGATACCATCTGAGTTATGCTTTAAAGGAGCACTGTGCTTGCAGTGTTGATAATGGATTGTAAAGGAGCAACAGTAGAAGCAGAGAGACCCTCTAAGCGACTGTTGCAGTAATCTAGGCGACAGGTGACAGTGGCTTGGACCAGACTTGTATAGCAAAGGTGGTAAGAAGTGTTTGAAGTCTGGGAGCTTCTGCAAATAGAGCCAAGAGGATTTGGTGATGGTTTAGTTGTGGTATGTGGGAGAAAACAGTCAAGGATGACTCTGAGATGGAGGAGGTGGTGGGTGGAATAGGTTTGGGGGCTGATCAAGGGTTCAGTTTTGAATATGCTAATTTAGAAGCGAGTGTCTGCTAGACATCCAAATGGAGATGGAGAGTAGGGTTGGGTATGGGAATCTAGAGCTTGGGAAAGAGCTCCAGGCTCGAGATTAAGACCTGGGAGTCTTTAGCCTAGAGATATTTAAAGCCAGAGACTGAATTAGGTCACTTTGGGAATGAGTGTAGTGTGAAAAGGTGATAAGAAAAGAACCCAGGGCACCCCAACTTTAAGAGTTTGGGGAGAAGAGGAGGACACACAAAGGAGTGTGGGAAGCTACCAGTGAGGTATTATGTGTCCCCAGTGCTCTTAACCGAGAATGTAGGGCCCAGAAGCTGGGTGAAGGAAGTGTATAAAGGAGCAGGAAGAGGTCAAGCCTACAAAATTCTGACACGTGAAGTAAGATTGTTAAGAGCAACAGGAAAAGAGGTGGCAGCCAAGAGGAGATGTACTCAAAGCAAAATATAGAGAGACCCCATCATTCCCCCCAAGTCTTTGTACTTGTGCAGCATCCCTGTATACGCGCCCCCCCCCCCCAAGGAGAGCTGGTAAAATTGCCCCAAGAGCTCTTGATCTGATACAAACCCACGTGTCCAAGCCCTTTTTATCTGTTCTGTGCCAGACATTGTGCTAAGTGCTGTGGATACAGACATTATTGATAAACAGACCCTGCCTTTAGAATAATCTCATGGAAGTATTCTGTGAAATGTGTAAAATTGAACCTTCATTATTCATGAAGAAGCAGCTCATTGTTATTTTTATGGGAGGAAAGGAGTCGTAATTATTTTCACTTACTCCAGTTCAGAGAGAAAGAATTGCAAATGAGGAAACTTCCATTTGTTTCCCAGAACTTGAACTCTCATTTTTCTTCTGATTTTACAAAAGTGCTCATTGCTTAAAGAAGTATGTGTGCCTGAGAGTACACACATACACACACACACGCACACACACACAGAAATGTGCAGCAGAAATGAAATACCCTGAATTCCATCTCCTGGAGATAACTGGTAGTGGCAGTTTGTGTGCATTCTTTAGTTTTTTCCCACATGTACACAGCATTCCAGAGCATATTTTATTTACTGTGATGTATGGTTAAGTGTGGTTTTCCATATTAACGACTCTTCCATTTCTGTATAAGTGCTTGATTATTTTTCCTTCTGTGGAATCATTTTAAAATTTGTTCTCTATCCATATGTAATTTATGTGGAGATCAAAAATAAGGAAATACGGATTCCTAATCTCCCGGCCAATTTTAGTTGTAAGAAACTTGTCTTTTGTTTAAAATAAAATGGTATGAATTTTTGCACACATAACTTGATACACATGGAGCCCTACTTAGATTTTATTTTGTGATCTGTAATGATTATTATATGTACAGTATGTTCTCCTTTATCTTTATCTCTAGTTAACTCAAGTAGGCAAAGTCATTGGAAGCTGCCTTTTTTATTTTTAAGTGAGATTTTGTATTTTTAGTGTAAGAATAGATTCATATGTTGGTCTAAAAGTTGCGTTTCCTCTGAATTCATTGGATAATCCCTCTGCTTTCTGAGAGGCATATAAAAATAAACTGAGTGTGCCAGAATACATGGAAAATATTTTCTAGATAATTGAATAATGTTTTTATCTAAAGTTCTTTATTCTAGTACCTAAGACAGAGCTCAGCACACAGTTGGTACTCAGTAAACCCTTACAGTCCTCCAATCCATCACTAGTGTCTCAAGAAACATTTATTGAACACTGCTGAAAATCAGGGGCAGATCAGATCCAAAAACATAAGATATAGTCCCTGGCCTTGAGATACTTGTGGTTTATGTGGAGGGAGACAGAACATAAAGATAAATAAAGATAAGTAACCGTATGTCTAAACCTGTAACCAGGGCCGGATGACAAGTATATATATAGCAGGAGTTCAGAGTAAAGCACGCGCGGAAGGGTCATTGTAAGATTTTGTCTCGAGGCACGATCATAACTGAGTCATCAGAAGCGCTGAGTGCCAGAGTTAAGAGTCAGTCTTTCATTAAGTGGAGAGCTGTGGCTGTGTCTGTGGTGTTTAGAGTGGTGTCTCAGGAAGGCCAGTGGTAATGGCATCTGGTATGAATTGGTGGTAGGGCAAAGGCTGGAGGCTTGGAGACCATTCAGGACCTGTTCCCCTTTTCCGTGCTTTGGAAAAGTGACATAAGCCACAGGGAGCCACCACTGCTCCTGAGGCCTTGGCTTTGGTGATGATCTCAGCAAATTCCCTCTCCCTCCACATTCACACCCTAGAGGTCCTGCCCCGGTCTTGGGATTTGTGAGGGAACGGTATCAGGCCTTTGCCATCAGCCCAAACAGTTGTCCGTCCTTCCCTCCAGGTAGCTTCCTTGGTCTGGATGGTCCATTTGAATCAAAGCACCAGCTTCTCTGTCCTGCCTCCGCTCCCTCCTTAGGCCAACTCCAGGCTAATTCCTCTTTGGACCTAACTTCCCTAACCTGTACAGGTGGAATTTTTTGATTCCACTTTTGAACGCCAGAGAAGCACTGACTTCCACCCCAGGGGAAATAAAAGCCTAAACAAAGTCTTGTGTGTTCTTCCCAGAGAGGCTAGGAAGTTTTTAAAAAATTCAGTTGATTCTCTAGCCATATTATCTGTTGCTAGAGCTGCTGGGAGTGGGCAGGCGAATTTGGAAGTAGCAGTTGGAGACTTCATTTTGTTAGTGAAGGGGAAGAATTTGAAATTACAAGGGCAATTCTGGAGTGAGGAGAGAGAGCAGTGAGGTGAGGTTGGGGTGGAGTGAGATGGGACATGGGGAGGTTCAAAATTGCCTGAGGGACAGGCTGGGGAGGAAGCCTCTCGATGCCCGTGTGTTGGAGGAGGTGTGGTTGCTTGCCTTGCCCTTGATCATATGGCTCATCTTGTGGCTGCTTCCAACTCCCTGTCTTCCAGTTGGCATTTAACACCCCTCGAGGTCTCTTCCGGCTTAAGGAAAGAAGAAATAAAAATCTTCTCTGTTTTACATTCCAGTCTCTACTTCCTTACTTCTCATTCATTTGTCAGCTCACTAAATTTTAAAAATTGCTCATCTTTGTTTTTAATAGCTTTATTGAGATGTAATTCACATACTATACAGTTCATCTATTTATAGTGTACGTCAGTGGTTTTCAGTATGATTATAAGGTTGTGCAGCCATCACCACTGTTAGGAACTGTTCTCCATAGTGGCTGCATCACGGTACAGTCCCGCCAGCAGTGTATGAGGGTTCTAATTTCTCTACATCCTTGCTGTCACTTATTATCTTACTTTAAATAGTTAGCCCAGGGGATGTGACGTGGTGTGGAGGGATTTTGATTTGCTTTTCTCTAATGGCTCATGATGTTAGCATCTTTCTGTGTGCCATTTGTATATCTTCTTTGGAGAAGTGTCTGTTCACATCCTTTGCCCATTTTTAAATTGGATTATTCATCTTACCATTAAGTTACAAGGGTTTTTTTTTTTAATTCTGGATATAAGTCCCTTATAAGATAATTGATTTGCAACTATTATCTCCCATTCTGTGGGTTATATTTTCACTTTCTTCATAGTGTCATTTTCAGCACAAATATTTTTGATTTTTATGAAGTCCAATTTATCTATTTTTCTGTTATTTGTACTTTTGGTGTCATGTGTACCCCAAGGTCATTGAGATTTACTCCTGTGTTTTCTTTTAAGGGTTTTAAAGTTTTAGCTCTTACATTAGGTCTATGATAGTTTTTGAATTAATTTTTATATATGATGGAAGTTAAGGGCCCAATTTCAGTCTTTGGATATCTTGTTGTTAAGCACCATTCATTGAAGACTACTCATTCCCTGTTATATTGTCTTGGCACCCTTGTTGAAAATCATTTGAGCGTAAATATAAGGCTTTATTTCTGAATTCTCAGTTCTCTTCCATTGATCTATGCTAGAACCACACTGTCTTTATTACTCTAGTTTTGTAGTAGGTGTTGAAGTGGCAAACTGTGAGATCTCCTTTGTTCTTCTTTTTCAGAATTGTTTTGTCTATTCTGGGTCTCTTGCATTTCCTTATGAGCTTAAGATCCAGTTTGTCATTTTATGCAAAAAAGGCAGCTGAAATTTTTATCAAGATTATGTTGAATTTGTGTATCAATTTGAGGAGTATTGCTGTCCTCCATGAACATGGAATGTATTTTCACATATTAAGTTTTTAATTTATTTCAGTAATGTTTTGCAATTTTCAGAGTACAACTTTTACAATTCTTTGGTTAAATTTGTCTCCCTGTATTTTATTTGTTCATTATAAATGAAATTATTTTCTTAATTTTACGTTTTGATTGTTCAGCTCACAAAAATTTGGCCTTTCCCCTGACCAGTATACCAGCGTTTCACTCACTGTAGTAACCAAAGGCCTCCCTCTCTTGATTTTCTCTTTCTGAACTCCCAGTCTGACAAACCTATTTATTATAGAATCATACTGAACATCACTGCAGTGTAATTGGACCCACTTTTTCATTTTCTTATAAATACTCGTGCAGCGCTTGCTTGTTATTCGTGATTTTAGGCAGTTGGACAGACTGGTTTGTATGCATTGTGTGACTCATATCTGAATCTGATATCCACGGTTCATAGTGTAGGTGAATGTAGTTTTGGAGGGGGCACATTGCTTCTTTAATCACCACTTGTAAATGTTTGGTAGCCATATTCATTACCAGCAAGATGACCTCAAATTCCATTTCAAAAACATTTATCTTTTCTTCCTAATATTAGGTACATATAAACATCTTACATTTTTGGTTATTTACTCACCAACTTTTTTTTTTTTTTTTTTTTTTCCTGAACATTTGCTGGACGGCACAATCCAGAATCACTGATAACTTGTGTAACTGTCAGGTTTGTCTTCCTTACAGTTTCACGGTGAAAGGGGAGTATTTGATTCAGTCGTTTTTCCAGTTTGTTTGAGTGTAACAATTTTATTTAAGTAATTTTTCTGTAATTTTTTCTTCTTTATCATCGTGTTTTCCAATGTGTCTAGTTTGTTAGTGCCTGAAAATTTTTTAAAACCATAATTCATTTTATTGCATTTTTTAGTGGTTAATTTTCTGTTTTTTTTTGTTGTTGTTTGTTTTGTTTTGTTTTTTGGAGTTAATTTTGGACTTCACAAAAAGTTGTAAATATAATACAGAGAGTTCCATATACCCTTCATGCAGCTTTATGTTATCATCTCACATAATCATAAATTCTGTGGTCCAGAATGTTTATCACAACCAAGGAATTAATTTTGGTACAATACTATTAACTAAAATATAGAATTTATTTGGATTTCAGCAGTTTTCCTACTAATGTTCTTTTTCTGTTCCAGGGTCCAATCCAGGATCCTACATGGCATTTAGTTGTCCTGTCTCTGTTGTTTCCTCCCATCTCTCGATAGTTCCTCAGTCTTTTCTTTGATGACCGTAACAGTTCTGTTGTTTTGTAGACTGTTCCTTAATTTGAGTTTTTATCTGGTGTTTTTTATGATCATATTGAGGTTACATGTTATTGGAAAGGCTACTGAAGAAGTGATAGGCCTTCTCAGCACATCACATGGGGATGTGCTACTGGTGATGTTATCCTTGATCATGGGTTAAGGTATTAACCTGCCAGAATTCTCCGCTGAACCTTACTATTTCCCCCTATGTAATTACTAAATATTTAGGACATACTGTGATGCTCTGCAGCTGTCTTGTTTCTGCTTACATTTTCACTCACTCACTCTAGCATCCATTAGTAGATCTTGCCTGTGACAGTTATTACCATAGTGTTGTAATGTGAATTTTCTGTTTTTCTCATTTCACCTACATTTATTGATTGAAATTCTTTAAGATGGAAGTCATTTTTTGTCCATTTACGTTTATTTTATCCCATGGGTTATAATCTAATCCTGTAGTTACTTATTTTATTGCTCAAGGTATTTGACTTTTTCCATGCTCAAGGTATGGGTTTTCTGTGACTATGTGAAGATGAAGGTAAATCTATTGAGGCCTCAGCTACTTGGAAACTGTTCTGTTTCACTTGACCTCTAGCAGAATGGAGAACAACCTAATTAAAACTTTCCTCCTCTGTCCTCGAATCATAATTTGCTGCTTATTTTGATGTCTTTCTCTTTTGGGATTATACTAGTGAGTCTCCCAAGTTTACTGTAGTCAAAATTGATTAATAGGAAACATGAAATACATCGCTCATGAAGTTTATTTATGTTCCATTTTCTAAATTATAAAATTAAATTTTATATACAGTTTAAGAATTTCTTGTGTTTAAATCATCAATTATTGCTATATTACAAATTAATTCACATTATAAATCTTGTTTTTAGGAAAAGAAAAAATCTGAACCCCTGCAGAGGGAAGAATCTGATGAAGTCTCCCTTCCGAAAACCTCCGGAGAGCTGGAAATTTCTGCTCCAGCTTGTGAATTCAAAGGAGACTGTCTGAAGGTATTAACTGATTCTCAGCTCCAGAATGCTGCCAGTGGACACAACGAGAGTGAAATGTTTGATGTACCACTCACCTCCTTAACTATAAGCAACGAAGGGTCCCTGACATGGAACACAGAGACCTCAAAGGAAGGGGAGGAGGTCAGAGCCTGTGTTGGGGATGATGCCGTGAAGCCGAAGGTCGACCCTGGGGACAGTGCCAGAATCAAAGTAGAAACCCCCAAGAACTTTACAGAAGCAGAGGGAAATAAATTGATACAATGTGGACCTTCTGAAAGCCCCTTGCAACCTGATTTTTTTCACACTCAGCAAGAAATGGAAAATTTACAGGTCAGAGAAACTCCGAAAAAGAAAGAAGACAAACAAGCCTTGGGTCTTTCTCCAGAGGTGCTACAAAATGTTGGCTTGCAGAGTTCTTGTGAAGCCAAAGACATTTTTCAGCCACCTAGAGTGAAAAGACTGTATCCCCAGCTGCCAGCTGAAATTGCTGGAGAAGTACCAGCTTTGGTGGCAGTGAAACCCTTGTTCCGCAGCGAGCGACTGTACCCCGAGCTCCCATCTCAACCAGAACTGGTACCATTTACTAAAGAACAGCTAAAAATCTTTGAGCCTGGTTCGTGGCTGGAAAATGTTGAGTCGTATTTAGAAGAGTTTGACAGCATGGCTCATCAGGACAGGCACGAATTTTATGAGTTGCTATTGAACTACTCCCGATGTAGGAAGCAGCTGCTGCTGGCTGAAGCTGAGCTCCTTGCTCTGACGTCTGATTGCCAAAATGCGAAAAGTCGACTATGGCACTTTAAGGAGGAACAGTTGTCTGTGCAGGTATTTTGACTATTTCAGGAGCCTGGGGGATTTGCAGTGGAGGTGCTCTTCTCGTGAGGCCATCCAGGTCTGGAGTATGCTTATACTAACGCTTGACCCTGACCTAGCCCAGAGTAGTACAGTGGAGGAGTCACAAAGTCAGATGCCTGCAGGGGCCAAGCAGGTGACCTAGAGAAGTGAAGTGGGCTGAGCGGGATGGTGGTCACTGGGCTCATGCCCAGTGGTCTGGGCTCATGTCTGGCCCAGCAGGGGCAGCTGCTCTTAAGTCCTCGCTGATTGTTGCTTTGAGGCTGTGTGGTCCCACATTGCCACGTCTTTTCAATTCCTAAGAAGAGCTGGAAATCCGGATTTTTATGGGAGGGATCCTGAAATGTAAAGGTTGGCAACAAAATACAGAGTAGAGGACAAGCAAGTCATGTCTCCAGGTCAGATCCAGCTTGTGGACCATTTACTTTGTAATCTTGGGCATAATGCCAGGAACATCCAGTAGGTGGAGAGTGTCAAGGAGAGCATGATCCATGGAGTAAGCTTGAGACGTGATGAGGAAACAGGGAAGGCAATCAGATGTGGCTGTATGGAGGCCAAGGTGGCCATTAGGAAAGCCATTCCATAGTGGCCTGGGAAGGATGGCAAGGAAGAGAAAGCCGCTCTTGGCAAGTTTGGCAGTGAAGGGAAGCCGGAGATACCAAGGAGAAATAATGTGCTTTTCCCCCGTCCTTAATCCTTATTTATTGGGAGACTCGTGTATCTCTCTTTGTAGATAGAAAGGAGTCTGTGGAGAGGGGAACATTTGAAAATACTAAAAAGGAGGATAGAATCAAGAACACAGCTGAAGGTGTTAGTATTGGAAAGGAGAGGAATTTCTTTTGAGCAGAGGGTAGATACAGAGATATTTTGAAGTCCCTTAAAGTTGTGGAGATCTCACATTATCTTCAGTGTTTGCAAAGTAGAAGGTAAGATTATCAATCATGAGAGTCTTAGGAGCAAGTTTTATTATTTTTTTCTGAGGGTTTGTTTTTCCTTCTTTGACCTTGTGATGCTTTACAATTGGCATTATACTTCTCGGCACCTGATTATATATTTGATTTATTCTTCTCTATGTGGCGGTACTGTCCCCTCACCATGATTTATAAGCTCTTTGAAGGTGGTACTGAGCCAATGCATCATATGCCTGCAGCCTGATTATTTCAAGTGCAAAGAGTTAACTGGTTTCCTATTTTCCCCTTTTGTCCACCGCTAGGGTATCTGTGCAGATCAAGTGAAAGTTTCTGGCTATCATCGCTACCAAAGAGTAGAGATGAATGAAAATGCACTGGGGGAGCTAAAGAAGCTATTTGATGCCAAATCTGAGCACCTCCACCAGACCCTCGCTCTGCATTCGTATACCTCTGTGCTCTCAAAGTTGCAAGTGGAGTCTTACATTTATGCCTTACTCAATAGTTCAGCTGTTCTGAGATCTTTAGCAGTTCAAGGCCGAGGTAGGTGAATAATCAAAGTCTTACTCTTTCTTGTGATCTGCAAGGAAAAAAAGAATTGAGAGGTTGGTTGAATTGTGCCCTAATTGGTATTAGAAGGGAACATTTGTGCTGTTTTACCTTGTCTTTCCCAAAGCAGGATGGAGATCTGCCTTAGTAACATTTCTTGGGAGCTATGCCAGGTCTCCCTTCCCTGGGGCTGTCAGTCTGTGCTTCTCTGGGAAGCCAGAGAGCTTGCTTTTTATCATTAATGCCCCTTACTGTCCTATTTATGTGCTTCTTAACCAAGTCAAATTCAAATGCAGTTTTTGATTGTAAAACTGATACTCAGCATACTTTTTCATCCTCTGTCTATTGTACTTTATTTTTGCTTGTCTGGTTTGTTGGGCTGTTTTATACAACTTTCTTTGGAGGATCTATAATGTTCTGCATTTTTCATCATATTTGGGTTTTACAAGACTAGCTTTGATTGTGTCGTGTATTAAGTATGAATTAGCTAATTGAATTATGCAATTTTTATTTCTAGGGAAGATATTAGGAATAATTAAAGTAAAAATAATCCTTCCCCCTCATTGATTTCATAACTAATCTAAGAGCTGGGGTTAGACCAGAGGTCTGCTGCTTTTTAAATAAAAAATAGATTTTGATGAAGTTGGTTTTCCCTTTGTAATACTTCACAACATTAAATACAGTTTTGGATTACATATTTAGTAGAGAGAGTTAAAAAAAATTTTTTTTAACATTTATTTATTTTTGAGAGACAGAGAGAGACAGAGCATGAGCAGGGGAGGGGCAGAGAGAAAAGGAGACACAGAATCCGAAGCAGTCTCCAGGCTCTGAGCAAGCTGTCAGCACAGAGCCTGATGCGGGGCTCGAACCCATGAACCATGAAATTATGACCTGAGCTGAAGTTAGATACTCAACCAACTGAGCCACACAGGCACCCCGAAATTCAGATTTTTAAAGAAGTTTCATTTATTTAAGTGATCTTTGCACCTAGCGTGGGGCTCAAACTCACAAACCCAAAATCATGAGTCGCATATTCTTCTGACTGAGCCAGCCAAGTGCCCCAAAATTCAGATATATATATGTATATATATATTTTTTAATTTTTTTAAAGTTTTTTTATTATTTTGAAAGAGACAGAGCACAGGCAGGGGAGGGGCGGAGAAACAGGGGGACAGATATCTGAAACGGGTTCTGTGCTGACAGCAGGGCCCGACGTGGGGCTTGAAGTCACAAACGTGAAATCGTGACCTGAGCCGAAGTCAGACACTTAACCACCTGAGCCACCCACGTGCCCCAAATTGAGATATTTCTGATGTAGTTTTTTCTCCTTTGGATTTTTATCTGAACTAAATATTTTGAGAAGTTATTTATTTATTTATTTATTTATTTATTGAGACACTAAAAATTCTCCCCAAAACACCACTTATATGGGGCTCATTTAATCCTCTTTTTAATTTATAGCTGGTAAACAGACTGAAAGCTTTCCCTCTGATCTGTGTCAACTAAAGGAGTGCATTAGTGTCTTATTCATGTTCACCAGGAGGGTTAATGAAGATACTCAGTTCCATGACGATATTCTTCTCTGGCTGCAGAGATTGGTAAGGAAACAGATAATTGAAGAATTATCTCTTATTATAGTTCTTTTTTTCAACAGCTTCTTCAGCTATTTCATTTAATATGTTAATTAGTGACATTTTCTTTGTTCATGACACATGGAAATAAGTTATACTTACCTAGTGTGTTATTAAGCACGAAGTGTTTTTCTTTCTAATAAAGTTTAAGCTAAATAATCTTGGGGCTTCATCCTTGGGAAGAAATGGAAATGTGGGAAGCATGGTAAAGCAAAGATTAGATACGTATTTAATATAGGCTGCTGCTCTGAAAACTTCCATGTCATTTAGTTTTATCATCTTATGTTTGATGTTGCGTTAAAAGATTAAGAGAAAAAAGACAGGTGTCAGGATTTGGGAAACTTAAGAAAGATGTTAAGTGTAGTAGCGAAGGAAGCTTCTTTGTTTAGTGGTTTTCAGTGGGGCCGCCTTGGGTGTTTTTTAAATTTTCATGCTAGAGTTCTTACATATGTGGTAAGATCCCAAGCATACTTACTTGGATTTGAGAATCTGTTACAAACTGAGACTACATTAAACTACTTGGCTTGTATCTATTCACATGTGGCCAGGAACATTGGGAATTTGTCTTTTGCCAGGTAATAAAAATTGGGTTGCAGGAAAATACTTATGATATTTTGATCGTAGTACTCATGGGTTCATAGGCCTCTGTGTGTCTCTGTGGTAGAAAGTCACCTGTTCATAGTGTATCTTTGGGTGTGTACTACATGTATGCTATATGGGTATATATGTGTGTAGTAGATCTCTGGTTATTCTTCTGAAAGATTCATGTATTTCAACATTGGCTAAATGACTTACTAGACCCTTAGGTGCATTTTTCTTCTTAAATAGTGAAACTCTATGTTCTTTCCTGTTCAGGTATCAGTGTTACAAAGAGTTGGCTGTCCTGGAGATCACTTCTTCCTTTTAAACCATATTCTTCGATGCCCGGCAGGTGTTAGTAAATGGGCTGTTCCTTTCATCCAGGTATGATGAATGGTTGTCTAATTTTGAGTGGGATGAGAGAGATTTTGTTAAACATTTTTTCCTGAAGAAATTGCTTTTTTTTCCCTTAAGAAAGCTATTTAAAAATATTAATATTTAAAATAAAAATTTTAAAATACATCTATATATATATTCGTATATTCATAGGAGTTTTTATGCTGAAACTTCTTGAGCCACCCTAATTGATGAAATTAAGATAGAATTATAAGAGTTCCCTTGTAGTCTGGCTTGGTAGGTTCAGTAGTATTTAATTTTGTAAAATTTCTGTGCAGGAAGGCTCACTAGGACTTTTTTGGTAATACTCAACACAGCTTTGTAAATTAATCCATCTCAGTTGGTACAGACGAGGCAGACACCTTGAGCATCTCAGTTCTTTAATACTAGCAGAGGTCCGCATCTGTGTGATGATCAACTCTCAAATAATCACCTTCAGTGTTGATTATGTGGTTCATGGGTTCCCCTCTCTGTTGCTTGCCTTTGGGTTGTTCTGTTACTCACAGCAACCACTCAGATGGGTAGAAGCCAAGTGCATGCCAAGTTCAACTTCTCCACATTACCTTTTCTTCAGTATTTCTGGTGGTGAGAAGTTTGAATCGTTTTGGGTAGAAGGAAGATTTTTTGTTTTGTTCTCTCTTTGGATTAAAACAGCAGCATTGTCCTGCATCCTGTCTGGTTACAGTGGCCGAAGGACAGTGCTTAGCGAGCGCTGCTCTTGGAGGACAGCTGATTTCAGTACTGCCAGGTAGCCCGCCAGCTGCGCTCTGCTCTTGTGGATTCGGCGCGTCCATCTTTGTTTTCATAACCGCTCCCTTTGTCAGGATGCTGGTGAACTAAGAATTTGGATACTCGGGTTGTTGGTTTTCTACAGTATGCTTTTTCCTTTTCTGATTTCAGATCAAAGTGTTGAATAACCCGTCAGGGGTCTTTCATTTTATGCAGTCCCTTGCTCTGCTAATGTCGCCTGTCAAGTAAGTGTGGAAGAGCTTTATGAAGTAGAAATTGAAATGCTTCTTTCTACCAAAGGATTGGCTTCCTAAACTGCTCAGATCCAAAGAACTGCTAAGGGAAGAGTCAGCATTCCAGAATTTAATATTGTGGATTTTCTTTGGGTTGGATACCCTTTGTCCCCAGGTGACCTTATTAACTGCTTATGTATAAACAATTAAGCTTTTCTGGGTGCCCCTTTTTAGTAGGTTTGCCTCTCCTATCATATATGTCATTGTGAAAGGTGCCGTGGGGAGATCGGAAAAATCATCTTTTCCTTAGAAGAAGACATTTGGAATCAGAGAGGGAAAAGCACAAATTGCCAAGCTGCGATTGGCACACTAGCACTGAAGAGGCTGAAGAGAGGAGGGTGGAGCCATGGAAGAAGGCTCTAGGTGCATGAGCTGGATTGCAAGAATGGGGCGGATCTCAGCAGGAGTGAAGGAGCAGGCAGTGCTCTGGCAGTGGGGAGAACAGGCAGTGGCCCCAAGCACAGGTACAGATGGCTGTGCAGAGGACAGGCAGGAGATCAGTGTGGCTGGAGTGAAGGACTATGTGGGGGATGGTCAGACAGATGAATAACCATGGTGACTTGGATTATAGAAAGGTTTGACATTAAGACAGAGGAATCTAGAATTGATATGGTCTGGGCCTGGCAGCAGTTGAGGACTTTTGAACAAAGGTAAAAGTCGTATCAAGGAAAGTTAGGATTGACTGAAGGCAGAAGAAGATGTGCTTCTGCTTAACTGAATTACAGGTGCAGACTTTTGGCTCTCTTGGCTCTGGATCCTAACTCACCATCCGGAGGACACTTAACTGGGGAAAAAGGCACAGTCTGTCTAGGTGACCTTGAACAATGTTACTACCACTTGCTCTCGGTCCTAGAAAGCCCCTCTGCCTCAGAGCCTGAGGTGGGATCATGGTGGTGGGAAAAAGAAGGAGGGGTACCTAAGGTCATCTTCCCAGAAAGGGATTAAGTAGCTGGCTAAATAAGGAAATGGTGGGAAAGGGGTGGTTCTGACATAACCCTGTAGATGTCTGAGCCTGACTGACTGTGAGGGCACTGGTGCTGATAGACCCAAAAGACAAAGGAGAGCCATTTTATAAGGAGAAATGTCTGAGGTCATTGGGGGCCTACAAGTGACAGATACCAGTGGACATTTGGGGCTTCAGGACTGGAGCTCCTCAGGTTGCAAGGGCAGCAGTGGACCTATAGAGCTGGAAGTCATGGGAGAAAGTTTCTGTAACAGGAGGGAATGGATGAATTTTTCAGGGTCAGGCCAGAGGGGAAGGAACAGGGGGCTGAGAACCGTGTTGTGGTCCAAGAGGAGAAACTTCTCTAGTTATACCTGCTCCTCAGATCTAGCCAACACCTTGTGAAGTCTGGCTGGCAGGAATTCTCTCCAGTTCTCTCTGCCTGGGTACAGGGGGGCTTCTGCAACCTGTGGTAGATACGATTTTGACTTAATGTTTTTGCATTAGATGTACTCTTTTGCCCTATACAAGCTTCTGAGTTACCTGCAGATTGTCCTTTTTTTATTCAGTAAAGCATGGTTCCTAAAATCGTGTACCTGGCAACACTTGGCAGGCCTGGCTCGAGTTAAGGTACCGCCATGGTCCGTACGTGTCAAGGTCCCAGGGAGTGTGGGGGCTGTGCCGGCATAACCGCACTCCTGCAGTGACTCGTCATGACTAATTCAGAGTGGTGGAGGTCTCCACCCCCAATTTGTAAGCTTTTGGCTTCCCTGAGTTTTAGCCAGTTCTTATTTCTTGTTACTACTTTAAGCCATTTGAAGACTGGATGGATGGCTGACTCTTCTCTAGGGTGAGTAGATGATCCAGAGTGTGTGCATGTGGGCTTTCTGCGTTTATGTGATGGGTTGATTTCCCTTGTCCTTTAGAAATCGAGCAGAGTTCCTGTGCCACATGAAGCCCAGTGAGCCAAAGCCATCCTCCTCGGGGCCTGCATCTGGGACCTGGACACTAGTAGATGAGGGAGGAGAAGAGGTAATTTGTCATGTCTGCATTATTTTGGTTAATCATTTTTAAGCTTCTCTTATGTGCCATGCATTGTTTCAAGCACTTTTCACATAGCATCGCATTGACTTCTCCCAGTAGCCACAGGAGGCAGGTACTGATGGGATCCCCACTTTACAGATGAGAAAACTGAGGCGCAGGGGGTGAAGGATTTTTCCCAGATCATAAGGTCATTAAATGGTGGCACCTCTAGAGCCTGTGTTCTGAACCAGTGTGCTATGTTGACGCCTGTGTGTAGAATATCTTCCTCTTCAGCTGGGAGAATTTGGAACCTGGGAATATTTTCATACTCTATAAAATTTGCATTAGGATTTTCTTTTATGTAGTGACAAGTTTCTGGACTGGGAGCCGGGGCTTACCTAGGTTCTTCCTTTAACTGTTACAAATACTTCTCATCCAGATCTTCTCATTTGAAAAGTAGAAGATAGTTCTTTATTCGTGATGAGGATTGAATGATCAAACTCTAGTTTCTCAAGATAATACTTGTTGATTTTTCTTTCTGCTGTATACAGCGTTAGTGTATTTGTAAGGGGTTCTCCCTCCAGCTAGTTATCAGCCCTGGCGCTTTTTTATGGTCCACATCCTGATTTGATGTGCTGTCCAGGATGGCCAGGGACCAGATGTACTGAGACTCCTTCTTTTTAAAAGGAGTTGACAGATCACAACAGACAGTTCTCAGAATGACAGCCATGGCAGGTGTGGGGATCATGTCTGTATTTACCCAAGTGCTCATTCAGGAATGGGAAGCCCCTTCACTCTCTTCTTACTCTTTAGACATCTTTGCTAGAGACTGAACAGTCACCTTGAAGAGAGTCTCTCAGGAGCTGGCGCAAATCGGTCTTTTAAAGATTGTGGTGGAACCGTTTTATTTCCCCCAAGAGTGTTCTCCCCTGAGAAAGAAGTCTTTTCTGTGGTAGGTTTCCTGCATTTACTCCCAGAAACAGATAATGATTGAGGACCCTGCAGTGGTGCCTGGCTGCTGGTTAGCACTCACTGATTGTTGAGTGAATTCCAGAACTGGGGGAGTAGATGAGAGGGTTGAGAGTGCTGTTGGCTCTATAAAGGCTGTGGGGAGGAAGGCGCGCCAGATCCGCCACATCAGTGGTTGGTTGACGCTGGCTGCCTATTGCAGCTGCCTTGGCAACTTAAAACTCTTGCCCAGGCCCCTGGCCAGACATCCAAGTGCTTAAAGGCCTCCTTGGTGATTCTAAAATACAGCCAGAGCTGAGAGCTACTGTTAGTAGAGCTGAGGCTTGCTTGTTAGCCATTTAGGACCTAAAACGGAGGGGGAAATGAGTGGCTTGGGAAATTACGAATGAATCACATTAGTCCCTTGCTGAAGTTGAGTGAGAATCCTCAGGATCTCTGCATTTTTCATAGCCTTCCCTTTTGAGTGTAGCATATCTTAGGACACAGATCAGCTTGATTTCTAAGTGACTTTCGTGCCGTGTGTCAAACTAGAACCTCAGAGGCTTCGTCTGTGGAATCGCTACATATGACCTGTTACTCTCTCCTGCTCTGGCGGCACCGCCTGACAACGGAGCCTCAGTTATCTATGGCAGATACAGAAATTGCCTCGCTGTAAGGCAGTTAAGTACTACAGTAGGCCTTGATTTGGGGGCAGGAGACCTGTAGCTAAAATAACTGGGACTCAGTATGTGGCTCTTTAATTGATGTTGTCAAAGATTCTCTACTCTAGAAGAACTTTTTTTGTTTAAATCTTCTTTGGGATGGAGATTTCGTGAGAGCAGTTTCGGCCGCTGAAGGACGGACGTGACCCAGATGCACATAAAATTGTGCTTGCAATTTCGGGGGGTTTACAGCCCATCTGTGGAACTGATCCTGGGAGGGGAAGTCCATGAAGACACATGGTCCATGATGTACCCCTCATGCCTGTGATAATTTAGCTCCTGTTGACTCTAGAGCACGGTGCATTCTCATCAAATCAGCTGACGTGATTGTGCATCTTTTCCCTTAGGATGAAGACCCTGAGACCAGTTGGCTGCTTCTTAATGAAGATGACTTGGTTATCCTTTTATCACAGTTTCCATTTCATGAGCTCTTTCAACATCTTCTTGGGTTTAAAGCAAAAGGTAGACTGATTTCTTTTGTCCTGGTTCCCCTGTGCCTGGCCATACTGAACAGAGATGGTTGCATCAGACCTCAGTGAGATTTCCTTCCTTTCTCTGGTGCTTGTGATTTCCCACTTAGTGCTGAAATGCAGAGAGGTCACCTAGCTTGCACATTGCCCAGCTTTCATAAATTGTTTTCATTTTGCACTTTGTCCCAGGTTTCCCATCTCCTGTTCACAGAGGAGCCAGAGCAACGGAGATTGTTATTTTTTCTGCCTTGGCTTAGTTTCCTCATTGAGGTATTTACAGTCGTATCCTTCAGTGTTTTTCATAGCATTTATAATTTTTTCCTTTTCTCTGATTAACTTCTAGGTGATTATTTACCTGAAACAACAAGACCTCAAGAGATGATGAAAATGTTTGCGTTTGTTAACTCACTAGTGGAGCTTCTGGCTGTGGGGTTAGAAACGTTCAATAGAGCGCGCTATAGGCAGTTTGTGAAGCGGATTGGTTACATGATCAGGTAATACTGCCGTCGGTACATCTGTTTCTATTTGCTTTCGCCTTGGTCAGATGTAGATACTGCGAAATTGGGATGATGGACATTTTCGTGTATGCTTCACATCTGACTGATCGTAAAAGTAAGAATTTTTTTTTCACCACCTAGCAGGTGGGAATTCTGTAAATGCTTCCAGTCAGGATATTTGGTTAATTAACTCAGATTTAACTGGTTTGCTAGGTAATTGTCCTTAGAGTCAAGATCCTCAAAGCAGTTGCTGGGTTGAACGTGGCCAGAGAAACTGAACTTGGTCAAGGAAGATGAAGCCTCTTTCCTTTTCCTTCGCTCCTTCTTTTCCTTCTGCCTCCCAGCCTTTGCCTGGGAATTGCCACCTAGCGGTGGAAGATTGGCAGCAGCTCTTTTGTGTATTGTTTCCCTGTTTTCTCTTGTATTTATTCTTATTCTGATTTTGTGTTAAATACCATTTAAAGAAAGTTGCAAAGACTTCATCAGCGGCCACTATATTTGAACTAGGGAAAGCATTATTTATTTGATTGAAAAATGAGTTTATGCTTTTATTATGAAGTACCAATAAATTTTGACAATATGTACTGCTTTTCATTGAATTAATTTTGTATCCTCTTTTCTGCATCATTAGTTTTTCTGTATTTACTGGGTCATTCCCGATAGCATATAAATATGCTGTTATTTCTTCCAACCACCCTTCTCTCCAAAAAAACCCTCTAAAACTTCTCCCCCTCTTCGGTTTTGTTTCCAAAACAAAATAGATTGTAATTAATTTATTTTAGATGTGTATCCATCTGCCTTGTAAAGCCAGGTGAATGATTCTAGGATGCCCTGAAAGGCTGGAGGGTGCCTTTAAGGGCTTGAGAAAGATGATGGACATGAGATGGTGGGAAGAGGGATGGCTGGTGACTTAGAGAGTAATTTCTTAAAAGCTAAAAGCCTATCTACTTATTATCAGAAGTCCAGACATTTATTTGCTTATTCTGGTTGGTGTAAATAAGGTAAAATCTGTCCTTGGACTCATATACATGATGTAGGATTGAGTGCTCGTTATGTGCTGGGAATATACTTCCTCATTTTATTTTCTCAATAACTCTATAGGAGAGGCATTGTTATTATTGCTTTAAAGTCAGTATTCCCTCTTTATATTGTTTCTATGTAAATACTTACAGCTGATTATTGTAGCATATTATGACTATTCTTTCTTTGTTTTCCATCTGCTTACTTTTCTTTGTATCTATCACAGATTCTTCTCACATCTTCCAGCTGTAGCATACTTTCTACAAGGTCCCTTTCTTCAGGTCATCTGTTGGTTCCAGGTTTTTCCCTCCATGCTTGCCTGAATGCTCCACAATCAGGCTTCCCCCCAGTACTACCCAAACAGCTCTTAGGAGTGACGGTTGCTATTGAACTTTGTTGTACTGATCCAGTGACCGATTCTGAGTCTTCCTCCTCCTTTACATCTTTCCCATAGTTTACATGGCTTTCTCAGAGTTGCTCACTTTCTCCTTAAGACACTTTCTTTGCTTGGTTTCCAGGATCCCACATTCTCCTGGTTTCTCCTCCATTTTACCTGGCTGCCCATTTTCTGAGTCTGGTCGTTTTCATCCTCACGTCCCAAACTTCTTGATGTTGGCGTGCCTCAGGGCTCATTTCTGGACCTCTTCTCTCCCATCTAAACTTGCTCCTGGGACCTCATCTGTTCTCATGTCTTTAAATACCACCTAAATACTGTTAGGATTGTCAGAGTTCTATTTCCAGCCCATGCCTCTCTCTTAACTCTTAAGCTTGTAAGTCCAGCTGCCAAGTCAGCACCTCTACTTGGGTGACTCATGAACATTGTAGTTTAATACACCCAATGGGCCTCCCTCTTCCCGCGTCCCATGCTGCTTCTCCGTGGCCTTCCCAGTTTCAGTAAGTGGCAGCTTCATTCTTCTGGTCGCTCTGGCCAGAACATTTGGTGTTATCCCTGACCTTTCACACCCCACATCCAGTCTAATGGCCAGTTCTGTCTACCTTCAAAACACCATCTGCCATCAAATCTAAGATGCCACCAATTCTGAAGATGCATTTATGTGTCTCTAAGAAAGAAAAAATGTTACCAAAATATGGCATGTTAGCAATTTAATACACATTCCAATCGCAGGGATTGTGTGAAAGTGTGAAATGTTCATCCTCTTGAACCAATGAAACATGCTATTTCCAGAATCCAGCCGGAATTCTCACCTTCACTGCTACGACTCTAGTTCATTCTTAGGTGTTTCTCCCTAATTGTAATTGTAATAGCCTCCTGACTTACCTTCCTGCTTTGCCTCGCTCTCTCCCCCCCCCCCCCCCCAGCTTATTCTCACAACAACCAGTGTTCCTGGTAAATGGTGAGTCAGTTCATGTCACTCCTTTGCTCCCAGTCCTGTTCAGAGTAAAAGCCAGAGTCCTCACAGTGACCTCCAGCAGCCTTCATGGTCTGGTTTCCTGTCACTTTTCTCATTTCCTCTCCAGCCAGTCTCCCTCTCACTTACCTTGCTTTTGCACACTGGCTGCCTTACTGTTCCTCCAACATGCTGACCACATCTTGGAAGCTTCATTGCTGTATCTTCTTCTTTTTTATTTAAAAAAAAATTTTTTTTAATGTTTATTTTTGAGCGAGAGATTGAGAATGAGCGGGGCGGGGGTGGGGATCAGGGGGCAGGCAGAGACAGAGGGAGACACGGAATCCGAAGCAGTCTCCAGGCTCCGATCTGTCAGCACAGAGCCCGATGCAGGGCTTGAACTCACGAGCTGTGAGATCATGACCTGAGCCAAAGTTGGATGCTTAACCGAATGAGCCACCCAGGCGCCCCTGGTGTTTTTTCTTCTACCTGGGGATGCTCTTCCCTTAGATATCCCTGTGACTTCTTCCAATGTTTACTCACGTGTTCCTCTTCAGTAAGGCCTTTCCTGCTCCCAACCAACCCCCTTAATCTGGCCAACTCCAGAGAAACATTATTCCTCTCTCCTACGTATTTTTCTCAATGTCAGTGATAACTATGTGACAGACTGTATTTCTCACTTTATTTTGTTTGTTGTCTGTTTGTCCTCCCATTAAATGTAACCCTCATGATGGTAGTGTTTGTTCCCCCATTGAATTCTTTTCAGAACTTAGAAGATGGTAGGTGTTCAGTAAATATATATGAATAAATTTGTGTTTCAAATGTAATATAAAGGTGTCAGGATTGAGTGCATTAACGAGAAGTGCCATATTGCCTGTCTTCACACTTAGGATGACCCTTGGTTATGTGAGTGACCATTGGGCACAGTTTGTGAGTCACAACCAAGGCTTGGGTTTGGCCCAGCAGCCCTACTCTGTGGAGAAACTACAGGTTGAATTTGATGAGCTGTTTTTGAGAGCTGTCCTCCATGTGCTGAAAGCCAAAAGGTAAGGAGTATGATGGTAACTGTGGAGAAATGGCTCTCTGACTAGTGAGAAAGATTGGCGTGAAAGTCATCGACTATAGTAGATGTCTTATTTTTTAATGTTTTTTTTTTTTTTTTTTTTTTTTTACATTTATTTATTTTTGAGAAACAGAGTGAGAGAAAGCGTGAGCAGGAGAGGGGCAGAGAGAGAAGGAGATGCAGAATCCGAAGCAGGCTCCAGGCTCTGAGCAAGCAGTCAGCACAGAGCCTGATGTGGGGCTCGAACCCATGAACTGTGAGATCATGACCTGAGCTGAAGTTGGGCGCTCAACCAACTGAGCCACCCAGGCGCCCCTGTAGTAGATATCTTATATAATGTCAGGGTGTATTTCATCTGCTTCTTATCTTGGGCAAATTCATGGGCTTTAGTGTCCTTATTTATAGTGGTGACTGAAATGCCTTTTCTTTAATGTTTCTTTCAATCTTAAAATAACCCAATTGTGATATCTCAGTTTTGCCACCCCTGAACTTTTGGGGTGAATTCTGTTTCACACCCACTCAGTGCCTGAGTGAGGCAGAGTAGTGCACAGTGCAAATGATTTGCCAGTTTTATTGTTTCAGTTGTCCTACTTACTCTGAGGGTTTCAAGGTCTAGGATTCTTATGGGTCCTGGTCCCCTGTCCTGTCTGTGTAAATGCCGGCTTCTGATCATGTTGTCTTCTATTGCTGCTTATAGCCCGGGTTACACTTGAGGGTACCTCCTGCACTGTCTTCCCTGAGCTTCTGGCCAAGGGTAGGAGCAAGTTCTGCTAACAGCCCTGTGCCCTCTGCTGGGAGAGGTTTGCTGGCCTCCAGCTTCACTCAGTTAACTACCAGCTCTTCCCCACCTTTGCCTTCTTCTGAGCTATGCTCCCTCTTGCCATGGGTCTCTTAGCTTCAGCCCCGTATTTATTGCATGTTGTGGAGGGGGTTTGAGTCTTGGCTATTTACTGTCACCTTGGGCAAGTCACCTAGTGTTCGTGTCCTCACTTTCTTCATTTGTAAAATGGAGAGGATGATGCTACCTGTTGTGTTGACCTCATGGACATGTTACCAGGATGAAATGCAGTAATGTATGGAAATACTTTGTAAACCCTGAAGGACTTTTTAGGTGGTAAGTGGTGGTGGTTCTTTTGTGGTTTTAGATGAAGAATAGGATAAGTGCTCGCTTAGAGAAATATCAGAATTCCTTGACTAAGTCTTAAGCACTTGTAGGCACTCAGAAGGCATGGATCTAAGATAAATAGAATTTGGGCTTAGAAATTTATCTTTAGGTTATTCGTCATACATTCTGTGTTATCCATAAATTCGCTTGTCTCATGAGGTACACCAGATCCTGTGCAGAACCCGGCCGGGGGATCAGGAATAGCCTCCCATCTCTGCTCTCATCACTTATCCTTGCACCTGCTTAGCTGAGATGGAAAGTTCTCGCCATAGCTACTAGCTCTTAGATTTTGAGCTGTGAACTGTCCTCTAGTATTATATCTGTAATTCACAAAGATGATCATCATTTTAAACTTTAAAATATCAAGAACTGTTACTCTTGAGTATAATTTATTTTAGGAAAGAAATTATGTGAGAATCAGATATTTAAAGCCATGATACTTAAATTTATTTGGCATTCCAATAGAAATTTCTGATGTGGTTATCCCCGAAAACAAACCCAAAAGATAGCCAAAGCCTAAGCCACTTACTGCATATCTGCCATGTGGGGAATTTTGTAGCCTGAAATACAGAGTTCTGTGATGACTTTTTTTTTTTAAATTTTTTTTTAATGTTTATTTAATTTTGAGAGAGAGAGGGAGACAGAGCGTGAGCAGGAGAGGGGCAGAAAGAGAGAGGAAGACACAGAATCCGAAGCAGGCTCTGGGCCCCAAGCTGTCAGCACAGAGCCCGACATGGGGCTCGAACCCACGAACCATGAGATCATGACCTGAGCTGAAGTCGGATGCTTTGCCAACTGAGCCACCCAGGCGCCCCCTGTGATGACTTTTAAGGCCTCTGCAGTTTTCTCTCATTGTTTTGGGATAAGTTATACAAGAGTGTCAGGTCCTGTGTGAGGTGTTGGGATATTATTTAATTTTTTTTTTAATGTTTATTATTTTTTAGAGAGAGAGAGAGACAGAGACAGAGACAGAGACAAAGAACAAGCAGGGGAGGGGCAGAGAGAGAGGGAGACACAGAATCGGAAGCAGACTCCAGGCTCTGAGCTGCCAGCACAGAGCCTGATGTGGGGCTTGAACTCAGAGACTGAGAGATCATGACCTGAGCTGAAGTCGGCCGCTTAACCGACTGAGCCACCCAGGCGCCCCTCAGATAATTATATAATAAGACAGAAGCTTGGCTCACCTGAAGTTACGGCTTCTTCAACCTTTGCTCAAGGGTCTAGCTGTTGCTTTTCAAATCTAGGTCAGTAGTGGTTTGGGTATAGATGTGGGTCAGGCATGCACTATTTAATACCTTTTTCTTGTTCTCTTAATAAGCCTTGTTTGTAATTGGACAATTTGTAGTTTTGCCCAAAATAAAGCAACCGTTTTGAGTGCCTCCCTGTTTTTTCCAAGATTTTTTTGATATAAAATTCACACCACAAAGTTTTAATAGCATTTAAAGGTGCTATTGAGTGCTGATTGTTTTCAAGATACTGGCTTAGGTAGTGGATAATTAAAATACAAGACTCTAGGTTACATGGTGGTTTATTCAAAGATGAACAAAACCTGGTTTCTGCTTTCAAATTGTCATGGTTTGTATGTGTACGTAAATAACAGTAACTTGAGGCATTTCTCACTGTGTGGTTTGAGGAGCACTTGAGTCTGAGTCACCTGCGGTGACTATAGAATGTGCAAATTCTTGGGCCCCAACTGTGATCTACAAAATCAGGATCCTATAGGCAGGCCTTGAAATCTGCATTTTCTACTTTGTGGCTTTTTCTGCCCACTCCAGTGTGAGAACCACTGATAAAGGGTATGATGTTGCCAAAGTCAGGTGTGGACCAAATTCTGTGATAGTGCTGAGGAGGAAATCAGAGGAGGGCTTCACAAATGGATTGGTGGCTGCTTGCAGGTAATAGGTTCTTGCCAGGCTTGTCCAGGAATGGTCTGAACACAGCGAGGGCTCTGGTTAGAAACATGGGTCTGAGCTGTAAGCGCAGGCCTTTGAATGTGAGGCTTGAAGGGTTTGAATTTCATTCAGTGATGAGTGGGGAGTCACCGGAGGGCTTTTGGTTCTCCTCCCACCCATGGCACACGTGTCTGTGTGTACACACATACCTGTACTTAAGCTCACACACGTACATCCACATCTAAGCAACCTGTCACCTAGGTCTTAATAAGATCTTTGGTTTAAAACACTGCTCTGCCTCTTACCACCCCTTCTGTGCCTTGGTAGCCTTATGTGTAAATTGGGGATAGTGTCAGTGATAGTTCTTGCCCGGGTCTTGTGAGGATGGAATGAGATGATGTAGGGTGATTAGAACAGTACCTGGCACAGAGTAAGTGCTTTGTGAGCATTGCTGTCATTGCTATCCATCCTTGAGGTGTGGGTGACCGAAGCATGATAGCGAAATTGCTGTGCTGTGATTTAAGAATTTGTTTTTTCTACCAGAGCAGGTCTGCCTGCTTTCTCAGTGTGGTGAGGTTGACTGATGGACGAAATTATTCCTACTCTTTAAAATGCAGACTTGGCATTTGGCTGTTTATGTCAGAGATGCCCTTTGGGACGCTGTCCGTCCAGATGCTCTGGAAGCTCTTCTACCTCATGCACCAGGTGGAGAGTGGGAATCTGGAGAAGCTCTGCATCAGTCTCCCGCCTGCGGAGTGCAAGAGGCAGCTCCAAGGTACGGCCGGGCCACAGCAGGCAGCGGAGGTCTTTCCTACCTGTGTGCCTTTCTCGTCGTGGCTTTATTCTTTTTATCTTGTAAAAGGACTAAGAGTATTTTACCCTGTGTACTCATAAGTAAAAATTTTGAAATTTGAAAGATGGCTGTATTGTTTTGACATAGTAGAATGGTAATTCCAATTTTCATTATTCTTGAAATGCTCTGGGTGGTAACTTGATATGATCCCAGTTTGGGGAGGGGAAATGAAAATTGGGTTGTGAATGCCCCCAGGGAGTTATTTTGAAAATACAGGGCATTTGGTAGACTGCTTTTGATTTCTCAAAGGTGTAAACACGTGGAAAGAATTGTAGGCTTATTGCCTTCTTACTGTGAAAATTCCATCAGGGGAATACATTTTTTAAACAGTCTCTCTCTCTCTCTCTCTCTCTCTCTCTCTCTCTTTTTAAAATCTTTCCTCTATACCGTTTCTTTGTGGCATTCAGTCTTCTGTCATGGATCACAGAGCTGTTTGTCAATAGTGCTCCCTAGTGACAAAATGTAATATTGCTTCCACTGCATCCTCTGAGGAGTTGGTAAAACGGACCGTATACTGTTTATCACATTTACCAGTATTGCAGTCATGGTTATGACTCACTTCTTGCCCAAGATTTTCATTTATAAGGAAATCTCTTTTGTTTGGGATGTGTGCTGTGTTTGTGCAGGGCGCTTTGCTAGTCTTAGCCGTTTTCATTAGTCACATGGTTCATTGGCTGACAGTTACTGAGTAGTTTCCCGTGTGCCTTTGAAAATGTCACACCTAGTGACGGTAGTAGCGCTTTGCAGTTGACAGACCCCTTCACTAGTGACTGGTCACTAGTGTCATTTAATCTTTAACAGCTGTTTAAAGCAGATGAAGAAACTGAGAATTGGAGATGTTAATGTCACCTCTGAGGCTACATTATACATAGAGTTGGAATTTCATCTGGTCTCCGGCTTTTTCCCGATGCCTGTAGATATCTATGCTGGAACAGAGACTTTTAAATATTTCTATATATCTTTTAATTTTATATCTTCTTTCTCTCTGGAAGAGTAATTAAACATGGTCTATGTTCATTCTTCACCCATTTTAATTTTCTTGCCATGAACTTGCAGACCCAGAACATTTTGTGAACTTTGAGAAGTGTCTTTCTTCCATGAATAGCTCAGAAGAGATTTGCCTTCTAACGACATTTGCTCAGATGGCTCAGGCCAGAAGAACCAATGTGGATGAAGACTTCATAAAAATTATTGTTCTGGAGATATATGAGGTTAGAATATTAAGTTTTAGAAATCAGCTAAAAAATGCTTTCTTTTGGATTGTCCATGCGTTGATTCTTTGGGGATTGCTTTAAAAAAAATTTTTTTTTAACATCTATTTATTATTGAGAGACAGAGACACGGCATGAACATGGGAGGGGCAGAGAGAGAGAGGGAGACACAGAATCTGAAGCAGGCTCCAGGCTCCGAGCTGTCTGCACAGAGCCTGATGTGGGGCTCGAACTCACCAACCAGGAGATCATGACCTGAGCCTAAGTTGGATGCCTAACCGACTGAGCCACCCAGGCACCCCCTCTTTGGGGATTGCTTTGAAAAAAGGGACTAACTTGTATTGTCTGTACTTATGGAAAGAGATAGAGAATTAAAGGATTATCGTTTTGCTCTAAGGAATGTTGAAAATATGAATCATACTCATTCTATTTCCCCCTACTGTCTCTTGACATTTGATGCATGAGTTTCGGTGAGGAATAGGCATTCTGGCACAGCCTGGCACTTGTGGTTTTAACAGTCTGTTGTCCCTCTGCCCTGTGTCAGTGCCAATTACGCAGAAGCCTGGCTTCCAAGCCAATTTAAATGAGATGGTGGAAAGGATACTGATGCTACAGCCAGAAGACCTGGGTTTGTTTGAACTCTGTTAATAATTGCTCATCTCACAGCAGGAAAGACACCTCATCACTCTGGGTTCAGCTGCTTCATCTATAAGATGACAGGCTGGGATGAGATCCTTCACTGAGTCATCCCTAATGGAGGAAGAGAGTAGACTTTGGACCCCTGAGTATCTAGAGACAGAACCCAAAGTGGTTATCAAGATTTTTTTTAGAGTTTTGTGTATTTTAAAAGATGTATATTTTCAATTTAGGTTGTCATGTGTCTGTTTATCTTCATTAAAAAATATCTCTTCCAAACTATTCGAGTACACTTAAGTAAAATTATGTTTGAAGGAGATTCTCTGAGTTTAACACCTTCTCCGAAGTATCCTGGTTTAAGAATGAATGAACTGGATGATCCAAAGTTCTTTTCCAGGGTCCAGCACTAGGCTATTCCTATACTTACTTGTGAGGTTAAGGTCTAAATGGGTCTGGAATTCCAGACTATTTTCATGGTATGAGAATATCGTGGGTGTGGAGGGAAGGTCTGTTCTCACATATAGTAAGTGGCATTCTTAGGGTCTGTTGTGCTAACCCTAACACTTATGCTCTTGAATGTTTCAAGGGTTTGGCCAGTACTCACAGTAAAAATTACACTGTGTATTACATTCTGCTTTTGTGTGCCTGTGTGTGTGTGTGTGTGTGTGTGAAACTGAAGCAATACTTAATGCTACTGAGATGCACCCTCACAATTTTCTATTCTGTTCTGTTCTTTTTCTGTTCTATTCCACTGTATTTTTTAAAAAAAGAAATGTGCTTGCCATTGCATCAGTGGATTGTAACCTGTACTTTGGAATATGTTAAGAGGAGTTGATAAACATTGATATTTTAGAAGCTCTTGTAGTTGGGGATTTTATTTTATAGCAGACAATAGGTATTTCTATGAAATGCATTCTGGTTTTCATCATTTTGGCAATTTTCTCAAATTTAGAAAGTTTTTACACCAAAGGGATATAGCTACAGACAGGCTTTGGGATATATTTCCTGAACCCGGTGCTTGAAGTCATTACATAGGTGCCTTTCCCTCTCCTCCTGACTCAGCCTCAGGTAGACAGGTAGCTCTCTGTAGTTCTGACATCTTTTTGAACATGGCGTGACCCAAGGCTCAGTGTGAGGCTCTTTCTCTTTTACTTGAAAACATCCTGCATTAAGGAACTGTGTTTTGACTGATGATTGATGGGTATTGAAAGTGCCATCTCCACCTCCTCCCACTTTTAGGTATCTTATGTCACCCTGTCCACCAGAGAGACTTTTTCAAAGGTTGGTCGAGAGCTCTTAGGGGCCATCACAGCTGTTCACCCTGAGATAATTTCTGTCCTTTTGGATAGAGTTCAAGACACCATTGACCAGGTTGGAATGGTAAGAGCACTTAATTTGTTTGTATGTTTCGCTTTTTTTGTTCTGTTATCCTGGAGTAATGGAGCAATGAGAAAAATAATCAGGTTGTTGGGGAATGACTGAGTGACGGGCGCAACAGGATGAAGACAACGTGGACCGTGTCCTGGGCCCTGCCATTCACCGTGCCTGCTTGGGGTTAGCGGCTTCTTACAAAAAGCTGTGATTCTCTTTAATCTCCTCAAAGTGACTTTGTACCTCCCTCAATAACAGGTTTTTGTTATCTTTTCTTTTTTCTTTTTTCTTGTTTTGAGAGAGGGTTCGCATGCACACATGCATGCACGGGAGAGGGGCAGAGGGAGAGGGAGAGTGAAAATCTTAAAGCAGGCTGCACACTTCGTGGAGCCCAATGCAGGGCTCGATCTCATGACCCTGAGATCATGACCTGAACTGAAATCAAGAGTTGGGATGTTTAACCGGTCGACTGAGCCACCCAGACATCCCTCAATAACAGGCTTTTCTTTTAAGTACAGTCTATATAGTTAATAACAGTTTGTATTTCAAAGTTTGTTTGGCTTTCGTAATTTTTATAGTTTATACTTGGAAGAAACAACTATGATTAAGAAAGAAGGCCCTGTTTACATAGGCCAAAAGTGAAAATAAAAGTGGTAATTTAAGTCAAACAAGACACATACAGTTTATTTCTGTCATTTGTCACAATCCCTTTTGTAGTCTGTTGATGTTAAAAACAGCTGGATTGTGACATAACTCACATACCATACAGTTCCTCTGTTTAAAGCACGAAAGTCGGTGTTTCGTTTTTTCACAGAGTTGTGTAGCCATCACCACTCTTAATTTTAGAACAGTTTGATCACCTCAAAAAAAAACCACATACCCTTTAGCTATCACACTCTGTCCCTCCATCCCCTCCAGCCATAAGCCACCACTAATCTACTTTCTGTCTCTATAAATTTGACTGTTCTGGACGTTTTGTATTAATGGAATCATACAATATGTGGTCTGTGAGCGGCTTCTTTTACTTAGCATAGTTTTCGGGTTCATCCACATTGTAGCATGAGTCAGCACTTCGTGACTTTTAATGGCCAAATATTCCATTGTGTGGATGTACCATTTAAAAAATTTTAAAAAAATATTTATTTATTTTTGAAGGAGAGAGAGACAGAGCATGAGTGGGGGAGGGGCAGAGAGAGAGGGAGACACAGAATCCGAAGCAGGCTCCAGGCTCCAAGCTGTCAGCACAGAGCCCGACATGGGGCTCCAGCTCACAAACTGTGAGATCATGACCTGAGCCGAAGTCGGATGCTCAACTGATTGAGCCACCCAGGCGCTCCTGGATGTACCATTTAAAAAAAACCCACACTTACTGAAGATTTTCTTCATCATCTGTAATACTGCTATAATGTGTAAGTTTTGCTAATGGCAGATAGTCCCACATTGTAACTTGAAGAGGAGCATTTAAAGTGATAGTATTTGCAGAGGCCCTTCATCTTGTAGTCACTGCATTGTCCCTGTAGGATGTATCACTGATAACTGTCATTGCTTCATTACATTCATAAGTGGGCAGATTCCGGGGAAAGATTGGTTTATGAGACACATTTTTTCTAAATGAAGAATAAATGATACGCTCTCCTTGGAAAAGTACATCGTACTTTTTTTTACATTAAAAAATTTAATCGTGGTAAATTATACACGACATAAAATATACCATCTTAAACCTTTTTAAATGTACGGTTCAGTGACATAAGTACATCCCCATTGTTTTGCTTGTTACCATTGCTGTCATCCAGCTACAGAACTCTTTCCATCTTGCAGAACTGGAGCTCTATACCTATTAATCAGTAAGTCTGCATTCCCTCCACCCTCCACCCTCCACTCTCCAGTCCCTGGTAACGACATTCTACCTTCTCTCTGTCTAGAGTTTGGCTACTCTACGTACCTCGTGTAAATGAATCCACACAGTATTTGTCCTTTTGTGATTAGCCTATTTCATTTGACATATTGTCATCGGTGTTCATGCATGTCATAGCATGTGTCAGAATTTCCTTTTTTAAGCTGGCATAATATTCTAGTGCATGTATAGACCACATTTTGTTTATCTGTTCATCTGTTGCTGGACACTCAGATTGCTTCTCCCTTCTGGCTGTTGTGAATAATGCTGCTGTGAATGTGAGCGTACAGCTGTCTCTTTGAGGCCCTGCTCTCCATTCTTTTGGGTATATACCCAGAAGTAGAGTTGTTGGAACATAGGGTAATTCCATTTTTCATTTTTGAGGCAGCACCATAGTGTTTTCATAGTGGCAGTAGTACTTTTTCTTTTTAATAAAAGCATTGTATCCCACCACGATATGATATGATTTTATTGAGACGAAAGGGCTTTTATATTCAATATACGGGAGCATGTTTTTGGTTACTCCTTTTTGGGTGATTATCTAATGGAATGAGTTCTAAAGAAATAACACAGTGGGTTGCAAGATTCTTTCGCTTTGGTTGAGCTCATCACCATTTTCTCTTAAGTGGCTGTCTGGTTTTGGCCACACTTACATTTTACATTTAATTTAATTTAATTTTCCATATGGATGAATTTTATTTCATTTCATTTATTTATTTTTAATATAATTTATTGTCAAGTTGGCTAACATACACCCACTTACATTTTAAATTTGCTCATAATACTTCTAGTAAACTGGCCCAGAGGTATGCTTGACTTTAAGTATAAAAATTGGAAGCATAATGTTTTTTAGAGCATATCTTCTAAAAGGTGCCTCCATTCTGTTTATACCTGTAGTTCCTTAATGCTTTGTGAGCTTGCTGACGTTTTTGGAGGAACTTGTTCAAACCTTCTGTGCCTTCAGATGAATATGATGGCTTTGAATATTTTTGCTGTTACCTTGGTATAATCAGGAATTAGAACTAGCCCCAGAGCCTAGGAATGATCTGTGGGCTCTAAACTGTCCCAGTTTTCAAACGTTGAACTGTTACTGCTTTCTGGAATAAAAGCCACTTGATCATTGTGTGTTATTCTTTTTATGTATCGATAGATTTATTTTGGTAATTTTTTTTTTAATTAAAAAAAATTTTTTTTGGTGTTTATTTACTCTTAAAGGAGAGAGATAGAACATGAGTGGGGGAGGGGCAGAGAGAGAGGAAGACACAGAATCAGAAGCAGGCTCCAAGGCTCTGAGCTGTCAGCACAGAGCCTGATGCGGGGCTTGAACTCACAGACTGCGAGATCATGACCTGAGCCAAAGTCAGACACTTAGCCGACTGAGCCACCCCAGCACCCCAGGAAAGGCACCCCGGCACCCCAGGAAAGGCTTCTTTAAAACTCATTCTTTCTACTGTTCTTTCCCATTTTGTTTTGCCTCTCATTGGGAGCAGTGCAGGAACCTGAAAAGTACTAGTATGCATGTTCTAGATCTGTGTTGTCCAATATAGTAGCCACTAGGTACATGCAACTGTAGAGTCCTTGAAAGGTGGCTAGTCCAAATTGAGATGTATTGTAAGTGTAAAGTACTCACTGGGTTTCAAAGATTTAGTGTGAACAAAAAGTATGTAGCATATCTCAATAGTTTTGTATAACGATCACATGTTGATAATGTATTGGACATATTAGGTTAAATGAAATATATTGATTTCACTTGTTACTTTTAAAATATGTGGCTAGTAGAAAAACTAAAATTATGTATGTGGCTTACATTGTGTTTCCATTGGATAACACTGTTCTAGATAATATAAAATGAATTGCTCTTCTGATCAGTCTCCCTTAAAGCAAACTATTGAGTGACCCCAGATTTATCTTAATTTGCACACATCGATAGGTTATTCAAAAAGTGATGCTATAGACTTCTTGTAAACAGGATTTTAAAAACTTTTTATTATAGAATCTGTCAAATATATATAAAAGGGAGAATAGGAAATGAATCCCTGTGTACCCATCATCTACTTTCAACAGTTACCAACTCTTGGTTAATCTTACTTCATTTTTACCTCTGTTCACTCCTTGTCCCTCGTCCCCAGATTGCTTGGGAGCTAACAGAAATATCTTTTTAGATGCCAGAAAAGAAATATTAATTTTTTTACTGAAGTGTAGTTGACGTGCAATATCATATTCATTTCAAGTGTATAACATAGTGATTTGGCGATGATATACTTTACGAAATGCTTACCACAATAAGTGTAGTTACCATCTGTCACTGTACAAAGTTACTACAGTGTCATTGACTGTAATTACTATACTGTACTTCTCATCGCTGTGATTTATTTATTTTATAACTGGAAGTTTGTACCAGTTTTACACTTTTAATCTCCTTTACCTTTTTCACCCATCCCCCTACTATCCTCCCCTCTTCTGCTCTGACAACTACCAGTTTTTTTGTTTATTTAAATAATTATTTAAAGCGCTAAATCTTTTTGTAAAATGAATGACTGTTCCTCGTTTATTATGGCTTTAAATTTGGGTCTTGGTATGGTGGTTTTATTAAATGGAAGTATACCAAATTATACGTAATAAAAGATTGACCTTTACACAGGGTAGCAAAATGTGCTTTTGGTGTATCATTGGTTTTAATATTTGTTTCATTTGGTTGTCCATGATGTCCATTTCATTTGTCTAAAAATCAAACAAAACCCCACTTCCTTTTGGAAAAAAAAATTTGCAAGCAGTTTAATAATATATTGTAGTAATTCAGGATTGTTCCTTAAGTTTTGATCTTAATTACCATCATTTTCTTTTAAATAAGGTTTCTTTATACTTGTTTAAAGAACTGCCTCTGTATCTCTGGCGACCTTCTGCCTCTGAGATAGCCGTGATTCGGGACTGGTTATTGAATTATAACCTGACAATGGTGAAGAATAAGTTGGCCTGTGTTATTCTAGAAGGACTAAATTGGGGATTTGGTGAACAGGTATGTGTATCAAAACCACTCTCTAGATACTGGAGGTTCTACACATCAATTTTAGAGAAACATTTCCTCAAAACATAAACATTTCTCAGTACTCAGTGATGGTAGTTTTTATTGATCATAGTTTATTAATGTTATTAATAGTTTTTATTATTAAGAGTTTGCTATGTATCATGTCTCTAAAGATGCCATGTCCATGATTTTGACCATTGAAACTTTCCTTCCTCTTTACTCTAGGCCTTACGTGTTAGTTCCTAGGTCAAAATGTTTCAACATTTTAAAGGGAAAATGGGAGAGAACTCAGCCCTCTCTAACAGTCTGCCAGCTTTTTTTCTGAACAAATCATTTGGTTGTCACAGGCATCTTGTGTGTTTTGCATGAACTTGACCCTGTTGTACAGATGAGAAAACTGGAGCCAGGGAGCTTTTCTTCCAGAGTGTCCCTGACCACCTGGGTCTGCCCATGGGTTCATCCGGGGCTTCCCCCACTCCAAGTGAGAGCTGTAGACCCCTCTTTTCCATCCTCGTGTTCTCTGACTTGTGAATAGAAGCCCCTAGTCCTCCCTCTCCTAGCAGGCTGCATGAACTTCCCTACGAGAGTCTCCATGATCCTTCATTAGAGGATTCGTGAGAGGATTAGGGATATGTTTCTTTCTTTCTTTTTTTTTTATTAAGTTTATTTATTATTTATTTTTGAGAGAGAGTGCACAAGCCAGGGAGGGGCAAAGAGTGGGAGAGAGAGAATCCCAAGCAGGCTCCTTGCTGTCACTGTGGATCCCGACACGGGGCTCCATCCTCTGTGAGGTCATGACCCGAGCCAAAATCAAGAGTTGGATGCTTAAACCAGCTGAGCCACTCAGGTGCCCCAGGAACGTGTTTCTTCAGGTTGCAAAGGAAGATTGGATGGGAAATTCTATAGGCAACTTCAGGCTCCTAAAGGAATATTTTATTTGTGTTGTTGAGTATCTTCTGTATTTTTACTGATGAGAAAATGAGGAAAGGGGATATAGACTTAATTTATTAAGTATCCTTTTGTTTAATAATAAACATCTTCCCGGTTTGTGGCAGTGCCCTTAAACTTGTGACCTAAAGTCTTCATGGAGCTTCTAGGGTAGGAGTGGGGGAGTTACATTCAAAGATACCTTTTATATGAGGGTCCAGGATGACTCAGACTATTTAAGTACAACGTAGTGGTTCTTTAAGATTTCCGTGTTTTTTCCTGTTGCCATTTTATAACTTCATTGTTAGGTGATGTAATTTTTGGAAAGTTGAGGATCCAAGATCCTTTTTTTTTACTATCCTTCCTAGTCCTTTTGTTCAAAGGTATGTTAAAAAAATCAAGATGGCATGTTTATGATGATTTTTCTCTTTAAAAGGGTACCCTTCATCTGGATCAAGCAGTCCATGCTGAAGTGGCTTTAATGATTCTTGAAGCGTACCAGAAATACCTTGCACAGAAGCCGTATGCTGGGCTTCTTTCTGAAAGTATGAAGCAGGTATTTCCTTCTCTTATATATTGAGAATATCTTTATTATAAATGATTTGGGTGGATACAGCTACAGTATTTACCCTTAGGTTGCCTAAGAACAGTTCTGGCAACTTAAGATACTGAAATTGAATTCTGTGGTTGGATGAAGATTTTTTTCTTTGAGAAGTGGCCTACATGTGACCATTTTAATACTGTGGCTTGACTTGACTTGACCTGGAGCTGGCGTGTCCTGGCTCCGGAGAGCTGAATGTTAAATTTTCGGGAACTTTGCAAACTAGATTGTTGACCTGTTGGTAGCTTGAAACTGACCATGGTGGGAGTTTTCACACTGACAAAATTGACAAACCCTGTAAAGGATCTCCCACACTCCAACTGGTTGTTAAAACTTATTTATCATCACCCCATGAGTTGTGCACCAACTTTTGTATTATTACTCCTTTGCTTGTGCTGACTCAGATCAGACGCACAAAGAGACTAGTGAGTAAGCAGAAGTGGTCAGTTGTGAGAAATTGCTGTAATTGAGTGCTGCAAACTGAGCACTGGTAAGTAGTGTGTCCTCTCTTTTGCGGACGTTGCTGATCACAAAAGCAAATGGGCGGGTGAGCTTACTGATTTAATTTGTATGTGACTAATGTGGTTTAAAATAAATAATTGTTTTAGGTTTCATATTTGGCCAGTATTGTTCGATACGGAGAGACACCTGAGACCTCATTTAACCAGTGGGCCTGGAACTTGATCTTGAGGTTAAAACTGCACAAAAATGATTATGGAATACAGCAGAATTGTCCAACTGTTCCCTTCTCCAGCACTGTGCCTGACATGACAGAGTCACCCACGTTTCATCCTCTCTTGAAGGCTGTTAAGGCGGGCATGCCCATCGGCTGTTATCTGGCCTTAGCTATGACGGCTGTGGGCCACAGGTACAGTGTTTGGGCTGAACCCCTAGGGTTGCTGAACCTTGTAGTCAGTGATTCTGGATTTCATTTTTCACATCCCAAGGTCTGAGGCCTCCATCAAACCTATCTAAGGGCAATCAGGACCAAATTATAAGCCTTATTAATTGCTTATGTAGGGGAAATGCTGCCCAAATTCATATAAGACAGATTTGTACCAGAAAATCATCTCATACATTACGGAGAGAGTATACCCGTCACCCAGAGGAGAACGTTCACGTTAGCGCTAGATGTTTTGTCTTCCTTGGAATAGTGACAATATAAAAATAATTAGTCATCTCTACTGAATTTTGTTTAAAGTGATGGCAGCCCAACTTCGGCTTCTCAGTTAGAGGGCTAAACCTGCCCAGGGGAATGAAATGCCTGCTCAGGTCACGTGCTTCTCTGGTATGAGCCTAGAGCGATCTCTGTCTCTTCTACACTGAGTGGTAGTTTTCTGTTCAGTCTTCTCAGGGATCATGTGTGAGGTCCTAACCTCAGGAGCCATGGTTGTCTTGTGTTACTTTTATCCCAGTGCTGAAGGCTATAGCTGGTGCAATAAGTAACCGGTGCAGTAAGTAAATGAATGAGTTCTTAGTCGGTTAAAAATCCTTTTTTTCCCCCCAGAGACCATTTTCCTACAGTGTGTTAATTTTTTTTAGCTTCTTTTTTTCTAAAATTTCTTTCACCTACATGCTTTCTGGTTCTTTCATTTTAGACTCACTGTAGTACCTTTTTACCATTCCAATTTCAACATCTTGTTCCACATTACATATATTTTCAGTAGGATGCCAGTTGTGCTATTAGCTGTTTATGTTCAGCCTTGTGCTAAGAAGTGGGAGAGAGACAGGATTGTTAGTGGCCTTCAGGCTGTTGACAGTTCAGTGGAGATGGTAGATGGAATCAATTGGCAGCACTAAAGACGTGACCGTGGGCTGGATGAGAGGTGTAGAGCGGTGCTTCTCCGTTCTGGCTGCTCTTCAGAGTCACGTTTGGAGTGATTCTAAAGCTCCCTGTGCAGAGAAGAGTGTGAGAGTCCTGATCTAATTAGTCTGGGGCCGTTCTCCAGATTATTCTGATGTACAGCCTGGATTGGGAACCACTCAAGAGTATGAGCAGAAGGAATTTAAAGGAAGGAGAGATCATTAGGGCAGGATGCCTGCGTGGAGGAGCTAAGCTTTGGAGAGGAGTCTTAAGTAGAGAAGGCGTCCGAGGCTAGGGGGCAGAGTGGTGACGCTCACCCTTGCCAAGTGACTAGTGCCCACTTGTTGAAGATTCAGCCTCGGACCATCCACTCCCCCGCCCATAGCACCTGTGTGCTCTGAGCAGAGCCCTTACTGTATTGTAGTGTAATCGTCTCTCTCGCTCTTCTCATGCACTGTGTGCTCCTTGAAGGCAGGGGCATCGTCCTTTCATCAGTGTATCTCCAGAACTTGAACTAGTATATATTTGATTCAAGCATGAACATGGGAAGGAGCACCAGGTGTCTGAGTAGGGTGGGGGAAGAGTGAGGAGTGATGAGGAAACACTCCTGACCGAAGCCCACGCTTCATGGTAGTGAACGGAGGTGATCAAGTAGGTCAGTAGGACTAGTGATGGACAGATTTGAAAGTCAGGTAAAAGAGGGTAGAAGTGATCCACTGGGACGAGGAGAGATCTTAATTAAGCACTTTGGGAGGCACTCTACATCTTTTCCAATAGCCCTCGTATCATTCTCAGGGTCCTGTACCTCAGGCACCTCATCTATAAAATGGGAATAGTAATAGTACTGGACTTACTCTATGAGCCTTAAGTGAGTTCTAATTCACTGAACACGTTTAGCATATGTCTGGCGTGTGGATTCAGAGTGTAGTGTTCTGAACGCAATCGTTTCATGGTTCTTCTTGTTTCTTCTATTCATTCTGGGACTGTAGTTCCTTTACTCACTGATAAGACTGTGTGTCTTCTCCAAACATAAGTATTTGTTTGGTGCTGATTACCAAATCCTGAATGGAGTGAAGGTGGGAATAAAGAGTTTCTCTTTGGGGCTGAATTCCATCCACCACGGTCGTCTGGGATGTATGCATACTAGAATTAACGATCTTTTGAATGTGCTTAGGGTTGGGTGCAGAGTATGCAGCAGTATAAGTTGTATACGAATATGACATCACAGAATACAGAGAACAGTAGTCAAAGAAATCACCCAGAATCTTTCTCACCCTAATGAAACATTGTTTTGTTTTGTTTTTTGATATTTATTTTTGAGAGAGAGAATGCATGCGCACAAATGGAGGGGGGGCGGGGGGGGGGGAAGGCAGAGGATCCAAAGCGGTCTCTGTGCCTACAGCAGCGAGCCTGATGTGGGGCTCAGCTCATGAACCATGAGATTATGAGCTAAGTAAGCTGACGTCAGATGCTCAACTGACTGAGCCACCCAGGCACCCCTGGTATACATTATTTTTAAATAATGTAATAATATTCGCATTGAATGCATTTTTCCAAAATTTACATAAATCATGTGTGCTTCTGAGTTTGTGATTTTAAACAATTTTGAAAAGTCCATCTTTTACATGGATCATCTGTCATATGTTCCTCCGCATTTGAGATTATTTCTTAAAGATAGATTTTCTGAAGTGCGTGAAAGAGTAAATTTTTATGCAAATTGGTTTCAGAAGAACTTTGCCATTTTATACTAACAGAATGAATGCACTTTTGAATCTTCTCTTTGCTCTGCTACCTTGTGGGAATATGCAGACAGTGAGAGCCCCACGGCTCTTAGAAGAAGCACCATTTGGGAAGCAAAGTAGGGTAGTGGCAAAGTGCTGTGGACTGGAAATTTGCAAACCTGGGTTCTCATTTTGGCCCTCCATTAGGAAATTATGTGAATTTGGGCATGATCCTTCACCTTTCTCATGTGTAAAATGAGCATATGGATGAAACTTAAGTTCCTTTGTGCTCCAGAACTCTGATGCTAGTATTCCTGGGCTAAGTTTGGTGGTGCAGAAATGTGGAGACCTGAGATCAACTGGGTAGCAAGTAGGCTGATGGCTCACTGGAAGAACGTCATTTTCTGAGCCGGCTGCCTTGCATGCTCATTGCCTTTGTCTCTTTCCATAGCATTGAGAAGTTCTGTGCAGAAGGCATCCCACTGTTGGGAATTCTGGTCCAGTCGAGGCATTTGCGAACAGTGGTTCATGTCCTGGATAAGACCCTGCCTTTGTTCTACCCTTGCCAGTATTACCTTCTGAAGAATGAGCAGTAAGTAGAAAACAGCCTGGGGAGTACAGATGACTGCTTGCAAGTAAAAGAGGGAATGATATAATTCACTGGTGTATTTTTTTATGAGGCAGAAAACTTCCTGCCTAGTTTAGAATGCAGTTTGATAAACAGTGACTCTTATAATGATTCTTGTTTTATTATCATGAAAGATATTTCCATTTCTCATTTAATTTTAGATTGCTTATAGCTTATTAGCAGTTGAAGGGAAGTTTCCATGAAACCTGGGAATAGTGCTTCTGACACTGAGCAGCAAATGGCTTTGCCATTGTAACAGTAGCAGAACACATTGCTGTTAATTGTCTGTAGTATTACAAACAGATAAGATGCATAGGAAGGTGCTTATCACATGAGACATACATAATCTTGTTGAGAAAACAAGACTTTTGAGGTAATTACAAAACTTATGAAGCAAAGTATTATTGGCAAGGCCATGCATGCTGTGGTGTATAGGTTGCATTCGCGTTGTGTGGTAAAAGTATATGGAATTTAGGGTAAAAGAAATAGCTGCTTGGAAGGGAGGGAATTAAGAATTAAGGATGGGGTGTTAATCAAGACTTAATTGCACATGATAAAAACCCGGTGCATGCTGGTTTCTTCAAGAAGGGAATGTTTTGGCTCATGTGATTGGGAAAAGGGCTCATGATAACATCAGGTCATTCTAAAGTGGTAGTTCTCAGTCAGGGGTGATTTTGACCCTTGGGACATTTGGTCTCCAAATGATTTTGGTGGTCACATCCTGGTGGGGAGCGGGAGGCAGTGGATGGTTGGGCAAGGGGGTGGTTGAAGGGGCGACTGGGGGAGTCTGCTACTAGTATCCGCTGGGTAGAGGCCAGGGGTAGTGCTGAACGTCCTGCAGTACATAAGAGAGCTCCTCACAGTAAAGAATTAGCCAGCCTAAAATGTCAGTAGTGCCAAAGTTGAGAGACCCTGGATTAGTGTTTCTCTGTTTTTCTCTTATCCTCCTTCCCAGGTCCCTTGGCCCCGCCTCTCTTTTCAGTTTTTCCACTGCAGGTGTGCTTTTCTGCAGGGGAATGAAAGTGTGTGGCTGTAAAGGGAACTAAGTACTACCCTGTGGGAAGGGCCAATGTTTTCTGTATCATTGTTCTTTGTAATGATCCCTGATTGGTCTGACCTAGTCATGTGTTCTCTCTCAGCCTGTTACTGTTCTGGGTGGTATTGACTAGTCCTGAGAGGAGGGTATAGGGATTCTGTTTTGAGGGCCCCTCCCTCCCAGAATTGGCAGTTTGGGGGGGGGAGGGTGGACAGCTCCCTTAATGAAAGGATGTGCAGTTAGCAGAAGGGAGAGAGAGAGAGAGAGAAGATGCTCAGTGAACAAAAGCAACAGATGGCCGAAACATATGACTTTATGGAAGAGGTGAGTTTCTAGTTGAGTTTTGAAGTGCATGTAGGCGTTGGGCCAGTGGGGAGGACAGGGTGGGCAGGGTGGGGCTTTTTCACTATGGGTAGGGGGTAAAAAGAGGGTCTGGAGGGGCCAGGCTGGGAAATAGTGAAGGCATAGAGAAGGAAAGTTCTCCCTGCCAGTTGGGGAGCAGGGTAGAGAGCACCTGGCTGGGGCCTCGAGAAGTGTGAGCACAGGTGAATTCCTTGACTTTGCAGGGCCTCTGTTTCTTCATTTGCATAATGGGCTGTTACACCTCGCATACAGGCTGGGTGTAAGGGTTAAGTGATATAAAGTACAATGGCTGGCACATTTTAGTAACTTGTTTTTAGATTTTTAAAAGATATTTTAGGGGCGCCTGGGTGGCGCAGTCGGTTAAGCGTCCGACTTCAGCCAGGTCACGATCTCGCGGTCCGTGAGTTCGAGCCCCGCGTCGGGCTCTGGGCTGATGGCTCAGAGCCTGGAGCCTGTTTCCGATTCTGTGTCTCCCTCTCTCTCTGCCCCTCGCCCGTTCATACTCTGTCTCTCTCTGTCCCAAAAATAATAAATAAACGTTGAAAAAAAAATTTAAAAAAAAAATAAAAAAAATAAAAGATATTTTAAAATTAGATTGAATGGCTTCTATATTTTTTTCTCTAATCATTAAATTTTGAATAACAATGACTCTTTCTAGGCTGTGTTTCAAATACTTCCTCTCTGTATCTCTCCCAGGCCCCTCTAATGCCTGCACTGGCTCTGTCCTCTGAACTTGTACAACACTTCATTGGTACCTTTCCCGCCCTCACTTTTCCTCTTGACTAGGGTTTGGGCCTCACTTGGGCCTGCACTGTGTCTCCTGTGAAATGGGAAGGGTGTTCATTCACCAATAACAATTGCTTATCAATTTGCGCTGTGTGCTGCTGCTGCCTGTACAGTGGGGAGGGAAGCAGGCCGGCCGTTGCCCTCAGACACGTAGGAAGTGATCACGTCCTCAGGATGCAGTTGCCAATTTTAAGGCCCATGGAGGAAAAGAACAGGGTGCCACGAGAGAGGTTAATGGGTTAGCTGTGTTTTAGATGGCAGGAAGGCTCGGAAAGTATCCTCTGAGGAAAGAACATTGTAGATGAGGTGTGGGGAGTGAGTAGGAGTTTGGTAGGTTAGGTGTGGGGGAATGTTTCAGTCAGAAAATCCAGCAGAAGCAGAGAGAGGAGGGAGCTGGAAACCCAGGAACTGAGGGCACTTCTTGACTGATTGTGGTGGGATCCCCCTTGTGCCCCTTTGTGCCCCTTCTACCACCGTGTAGGAAGTTGACTTCCAGTACAAGATTGTGGGATGATTTTACAAACATCTTGGCATTTGTTAGTGAGTGGGGAGGGGGTAAAGGGGCACTTGGGGTGGTGTTCCTCTAATGCTCTTGAACTTGTACGTGTTTGTGTGTCTTGGGATCTCTGTTCTCTATACTTCTGCAGGTAGATAGAATTCCTTTTAACCCACCTTAAATTTGAAAACTTCATTTTTCTGAAGTTCTTAAAGATTTATTGAAAATCCTAAATAGAGCTTTGGCCTAAAAATGGGATCAATTTCATGTTTTTCTGTTTCCTCCTAAGTAATTAGCCACTGGACATTTTGTTGACTTCTGATTGGAAGGTCAAATGCATTGTCTTGTGTTCTTGGCAGGTTTTTGTCACACCTCCTTCTGTTCCTACACTTGGACAGTGGCGTCCCTCAGGGTGTCACACAGCAGGTCACCCACAAGGTGGCACAGCACCTGACAGGAGCCAGCCATGGGGACAACGTGAAGCTTCTCAACAGCATGATCCAGGTCAGGCCCCCAGGAGGCCCCTAAATACACCCTTGCCCACCTTCCCAATCAGGCACCCTAGGGTTAGCACATCTGAGTGTTGGTCATTTCAAAGCACTTGGCACAGTGCTTTTGGCCAAGAACATCGCAGATTTGGGCTTTGTAGTGGAGGTAGTCATTTTGCTGGTGTTTTAAAAGTGGGAGCCTGACTCTTACTTCCACATCACTTGAGCGCTTTCTCCGTAGGCCCATGTATCTGTAAGCACCCAGCCCAATGAAGTGGGCCCCGTTGCCGTGTTGGAGTTCTGGGTTCAGGCTCTAATAAGCCAGCATCTTTGGTACCGAGAACAACCCATCCTTTTCCTCATGGACCACTTGTGTAAAACAGCTTTTCAGCTGATGCAGGAAGACTGTGTGCAGAAGTTGCTCTACCAGCAACATAAGGTAAATCTCCTAGAGAATTTGTCTTTCGGTCATTGTCTAGATAGTAGCCTTCGCAGGATGCTCCCCCAAATGCACAGTTCTCAGTACTACTCTGGGGCCACTGCCTTTTTAAGCTTGATCTTCTTGGTACCCGATCTCAGTAACCACAGTCTGCTAATGCAGATTCCAGGGAAGCTAAAGGAAAGGACCCCCCAGGAGGAGCCTTGCTCATGACATTTGGCTGTAATACGCTGCCTGTGGCTCTCACTGCTGGTGGACTAATTATGAAATCTGTGTCTTACCAGAATCTACCATCACAGTAAGATAATTGCTGATATGCTTGAAAAGGTCATTGATAAGGTTTTTTTAAAGCCTTCTCTCTCTGTTCCACATCCTGTCCCCTGTATAGAATGCTTTGGGTTACCACTGTGACCGGAGTCTGCTCTCTTCTTTGGTGAGCTGGATCGTGGCTGGCAACATCACTCCTTCCTTCGTGGAGGGCTTGGCCACGCCTACTCAGGTAGGAAAGCCCTTGTGGACCATTGGTAATCTTTGCGAACTTTTAATGTTCTCATCTTTACTAATGTATTGCTAGCAGCTTTAAATAACGCTCATTTAGCTCTTGGCACGTGTAAGAACCCTCGTTCGTTTAATCCTCGGAGCGGCCCTCTCCTGAGGTTGTGCTGTTGCTGTTCCGTTTCACTGAGGACTTAACTGAGGTTGAATGGAGCCGAGCAACTGGCTCAGGATCAGACCGCTGGTGGTCAGTCCTGGTCTGCCCGGCTGTAGAGCCTGCCCGGCAGCACGGTTGAGGGTGGATGCTGGAGCCAGGCCGCCCGGGGTGCACACTCGGTTCTGATGCTTGTTAGCCCAGTGCCTTGGGTAGGGCTTACCTCACTGTCCTCAGCTTCCTCAGCTGGGTGCTGGGAGTACTGAGTGCACCTGCACGGGATGTACTTAGAGCCGGGCTTAGTATGTCACACGGTGCACACGAGGCGTTGGCCGCTCTTGTCAGCGATAGCGGCCGCAGCAGCACTTTTTTCATGATTACCACCTCTCCGACTGTGAGTGTCGAATTATGGCCCTGATCCATCACTTAAACCAGTAGCGACATCCTTCAGCCTCCCATCACAGTCTTCCCTCCCGCTCTTCCTCTTAACTCTCGTGATCCAGCCGAAACACACTCCTTGCTGTTACCTACCGTGTCCCATGTGTTTCCACCTCTTTGCCTTTTCCTCACTGGTCCTCTTGCCAGGCATCCTTCGCCTCCATTCTCCACACAGAGCCGTCTCTGATATGTCCACCTCTGTGATCCCGCTCTCCCTCTGCTGGCTTCCCGGAGCACTGGACTCCTGATTCAGTACTCACCACCTCTCACTTCACATTGTGATTACTTATATATTAGTTTTGTCTCCTGTATACGAGATGGAAAATTAAAAAAAAAAATTTTTGAACATTTATTTTTATATTTTTGAGAGAGAGAGAGAGAGAGAGAGAGAGAGCACGAGTGTGGGAAGAGCAGAGAGAGGGGGAGACATAGAATCCAAAGCAGGCTCCAGGCTCTGAGCTGTGAACACAGAGCCCGATGCAGGGCTTGAAGCCACGAACTATGAGATCATGACCTCAGTTGAAGTCAGACGCTCAAGAGACTGAGCCACCCAGGTGCCCTGAGATGAAAAACTTCTTAAGGGCAGAGCTCATGTCTGGCCGTCTTTCCTGTCCTTGTGCATACAGAACCTGCATGTTGCATGAACAAACATTTTCTTTTACTGAAGTAGCTTTTCCAAAGGAATTCAGCATTTTTCAATGATCTTTTTTATCTAAGTTTATATCTGTGACAAGAACAGAGGTAGGTATAAAACTCTGTTAATTTTGGAAATTATAAATACTTGTTGATTGAGATATCTGGTAGAAAAGATGTTAATTTGTAGACTATTGGGATGTATTTGGTCTGAGTGAGCTGCTCATTCCCCTCGCTCTTAACCTGCTGTCATTGTAGGTCTGGTTTGCCTGGACAGTACTGAACATGGAATCCATCTTTGAAGAAGACTCCCAGCTCCGAAGGGTCGTTGAAGGGGAATTGGTTATAAACACTGCTTTTACCCCTGACCAAGCTCTGAAGGTGCAAATAGCAGTTCTGCATTTGAGTGGGAGAAGGTGGTTCTCTGATAGATTTATCTATAGCTTTTAAACTTCTCCGTTTTCTTTCGTTGTAAATGTTTAGAAAGCACAGTGTCCAAACCAGTGCTTAAAACTGTATAACTGAAGTGCATCCTTCTTTCCAAGGTTTATTTAGCATGAAGAGCCACATCGTTATGATTGAAGGCTGTGTTTTTGCGTGTGTGGAGGGGATTGCCATTGTTTTATAGCAATTTCCAGTGTGTCTCATGTGCCTTAGTCCCCCGGAGAGCTTGTTAAAAATCAGATTCCTGGATCCCAACTTTCGAGATTCTGAGTTTCTAAGTGTGGAGTGGGACCAGGAATTTGTTTTAAAAACTCCCTAGCTGATCTGTAGGCTCACTGAAGCGAAAGAACACTGGGATAAAGCTTTAAAATGTAAGACCTATTTCAGGGTCTTATAATACAGATTTTGCTTTTGGGTTTCAGAGTCTGTCATGGAGTTTATCATTCTGGAAAGTCCTTTTCAGATCTAAGTTTTTAAGAGATTGATAATGTTTGGCAGTAAAACTGGCTTTTGGTTTTCCTATCATTCTGCTCCCTTCCACTGTGGCGTTTTATGTGCAAAGGCCTGGAGAGGCACAGAAATGAGATAAGACTAGGTGATGTGTAAGACACATTTCAATCTGGGGGCCTGGGAAATGTTTTGATGGAAAAAAAAACCCCTGCCCCATATGTTTTGCTACCAAGGAGGTTAAAGTATTAGTTAGTGGGTCGGAAAGGTCAAGGTTCTATGACTTGTTTTACTTACTGAATTGAAACAAAACGTTCAGTGTTTTCATTTGGATCACTTAGAAAGAGCAGACTGTTTGGAACTGTGATCATGTCATGGTTGCTCAAGGGCCCTCCTCTTTTGTAGAAAGCCCAGGCCCAGCTGAAGCTCCCCATCGTCCCGTCCCTCCAGAGGCTGCTGATTTATCGCTGGGCCCACCAGGCCCTTGTTACGCCTTCTGATCACCCTCTTCTGCCTCTCATCTGGCAGAAGTTCTTCCTCCTGTATCTTCACCGCCCAGGACCGCAATATGGGTATGGTACCCCGTGTTGTTGTAAGTGTCTGTGAACCTGTTCTTGATTTGGCGCTGCTCTGATGCTCTGTGTCCTCCGCCGTGGCCTGTAAGTTAGAACCGTTCTTCGACCTACGACTAGCAGTGTCCCTCTCTCCCCTGTTTCACACTTATTAGACTAGACCATTTTTGAGTTTAAGGTATCTTATGGCAGCTCCTTCTTTGCCATCCCCTGTTCCCAATGGGGTGAAGACAGTTCCAGATACCTGGAACCAGGCAAGGTGTAGTGTAGAGCCTCTAGAGCTGCAAAGGGAGGGAAACTGCTCCACACAGGCTGCTTGTGTGACTCTTGGGAGCCCGTCCAGGCGGACTGCTGATGGGCATGACAGGTGTGAACAAAGGCCTGGCTGTGCCCGGCAGCCCTTGGGCTGGGAGGTGTCTGCCATTTCCACTGGGTCTGAAGGGACTCTGGTCGGCTGGAACTGTCCACTGTTCCCGACCATATTCTCGGACTCCAGCCCAATTCCTAGCTCACCCTCACTCCCTTAACTCCGTCCATCGGAACATACGGATGTTGGTTATTGGGCACTTCTGTTTTCTACCAGATTGTAAGTTCTTCTAGAGCAGAGACTGTCTTTATTCAGTAACCGCTAAGTGGTGGTAATACCTTGTGTAGTATTTCATTCTTTTTAAAACTGCTTTCATATATACCGTGTTGTTGGAGCTGCATACTAACCATTGAGGTAGAATAATAGGTATTAATTCAGTGTGGGATATTTATAACCATTGACTTGTTAATTGATTGTGATTTTGTGCCACATAGATCATGTTGTGTTGATCTTGTAATCTATGCTTATATTTTTTAAGGTTACCCATAGATGGTTGTATTGGAAAAAGGTTTTTTCAAAGCCCTGCTCATACCAGTTTGTTGAGAGAAATGAAGAGGCGCCTGACTGAGGTGGCCGACTTCCACCATGCTGCGAGCAAGGCCCTCCGCGTTCCAGCAGAGGGCAGTGAAGGGCCACCTGCTGGCCAGGCTGGCACCCCTGGTTACCTGACTTCCCCAGAGCTGCACACGGAGCTCGTGAGGTGGGACATGGTTATTTAGCCATTTATGCTGTGGTTTGCAGCACAGGTACTGTGCCGGAACAGTTATCTGTGTTACAGACTGCCGGGTGCTGTTCTCTCGGCCCCGATAGGATGTGGAGGGTGGCAGTGACCAGGCTTGCATCTTGTCATGCTTCCTTTTTAAGTTCTTCATGAGAAGAAAGTCAGCAGTGTGGATCTAGCTCTATCAAGTACCCGGAGTCCGAATGGAAGGCCTTAAACCAGAGGGCTGATATCCTCTCTGTTTCTCTATGTAATACTAGAAACAAACCAAAACAATTGATCATAGCAGGTAAACACCTAGTAAAGCCTGCTAGGACACTTCTTTAAAGGAAATTCATGAGCAAGGCAGGGTTCTTTAAGTGAAGTCCAAACACCTCTAGGAATCTGCCTGGGGTAAGGTAGGATCTAGTAATCACCCAAAATTGCTTCTAAAATCGGGTACAGTATGTGTGTCCCCCCCCAGACGTTAAGAACTCTGGAGTAAGGTTGGTCCCTTTCACGCTGTTCCTTTACCTTTCATTTATAAGCTTTCTGTAAACCAGGTATTAGTCTTCTAAATAAGACTTAATAAAAATGGCTTCTAATAATTAGCCCTGAATGCAAAATGTCTTGGTGAGGAAGCCCAGGGTTTTGATCCAGCACTGAGGCTTCAGGCTTGCTTGACCTAAAAGCCCTTCGGGCTATCTTTCAGCCTTTGGAATGATTTCTGCCCTCATCTTGCTTGCTTCTTGAAGGAAAACTTACTTTTAGCCAGGCTTACGCCATGGGGAGGCTTAATCTTTGAACGTTTAAATCAGCCAAGAAAGTTTGATGTGCCCTTCCGCCTCTCTTAAATCCCCCTTCCTTTGGCGTGTTGGTAAAGTAGCCATCTAGCTGCATCAGAAGCTGGGAGAGAGCTCTGTACCAGCCTCTTGCGTGTGAGAGCCTCAAAGTCCTGTCCCTGCCTCTGTTCCTACGCAGACTGCCTCAGAGGTGAAGGAGGTAGTTTTCCATGTTACCGAGCAAAGCCAAGCCATGCCCCCTCCCAGACCCCACCCAGCAATTTGGGTGCCACAGATTCCTCTAGTACCTGTTGCTGTAAACAACTGCTTAAAATACCGGTGATCTTAGCTCAATGGACTGTGTTCCTTGTAAAAACAAAGGAAACATCATTAAATTTTTTTTAAAGTTTCTACTGGAAAATGGAGATTTTTTTTTTTTCCCTTTCTTTTTTTAGCTGGGCGTTGTTCTGTTCCTTCTTAATAGGAGCAAGGTGTACACATGCTTTGAGTCCTCTTTGTGCTTCCTTGAAGCGGGAGAGCGTCATTGAGCCTGAAGCTGGCAGGTTTTTCCATTGTAGTAGTTTAAGATGGCTTTTAATGTCTTCTCTAAAAGATAGAAAATGTGTTTATTTGAATGTTAGTTAACCTTTTCCAACCACTGAGGCTCACCGACTGGATTGCCCAGGAAAGAAAAACTCCAAATTCAGATCCTAGGTCTGTGTTAAAATCACCTTCTCTGGTTATTTTTTCTGTACGTTGTATTTACCCCTGATTTAATAATAGAATTCACAGAGCCCTTTCTTTACGGCCTTGTTGTAGCAATTATCGCATGAGATCGTAAGGATTTGTGACCTCCTCCCCTGCTGGCCCGTGAGCTTCTTGGGGGCTGTGGTGGTGGTTGGAAGCATTTTCTGTATTCTGTGCTTTTTACTTTTATGTAGTAGTGACAGTGTTCCTAGACATGTAAGAAACGTCATTTGCCTGCATGTCTTTTTGTATTTTATATAATTACGTTTTTTTTTTTCTTTTAGGCTCTTCAATGTATATATATTATGGCTAGAAGATGAGAATTTTCAAAAAGGAGATACCTATATCCCTTCTCTACCAAAGTATTATGATGTTCACAGGCTAGCAAAAGTGATGCAGAACCAGCAGGTGATACTGCAGTACTGTCGCTCTTAGCATATCTGTGATAGAACATGTCACAGTCATAATCTAATGTTAAATCCACTTACTGATATGGAAATGGGTCACTGGCATGTTCAGGAGGTGCAGTTGGGGTACAGCCACTGTGGAGGGCAGAGGATGCCAGATAGGTGAAGAGGGGTTACATTGTTAAAGGCCATGTATGCCTTCCTAAAGAATTTGGATTTGTGCCAAAGTATTTGTTTGGAGAGCCGTTAAAATAGTGTGAGTCATTAGATAAATGGGTGAATTTAAAATATGTTGAAGAAGAATCAGTAGGAACAGGAGGAATTTTAGATTAGATACACAGGTGGGATTGATACTGTCATAGGATTGTTTCGATATAAAGGACAGCCAGACTTCTAGAGTGGGCAACTAGAGATACTGTTTACAAAGATAGAGGATACTGGAAGAGGAGGTGCCACAGGGGCTTCAAGGAGAATGGTGTACCGGGCCTTTGGTAGGGAGGGAATGCATAGGTCTAGAACTTAGGAGTGGGGCAGTGTAGGAAATACGTTTTTTTTGTTTGTTTTTTTTACTTAAGTCCACGTTAGGTAGCATATGGTGCAATACTGATTTCAGGAGTAGAATTTAGTGATTCATCACTTACATATAACACCCAGTGCTCATCCCAATATGGGCCCTCCTTAATGCCCATCCCCCGTTTAGCCCATCCCCCACTCACCTTCCCTCCAGCAACCTTAGTTTGTTCTTTGTATTTAAGAGTCTCTTACGGTTTGTCCATCTCTGTTTTTCTCTTATTTTTGTTTCCTTTCCCCTATGCCAATCTGTTTTGTTTCTTAAATTCTACATGAGTGAAATCATACGATATTTGTCTTTCTCTGACTGACTTATTTCGCTTAGCCTAATACACTCCAGTTCCATCCATGTTGTTGTAAATGGCAAGATTTCATTCTTTTTGATCGCTGAGTAATAGTCCATTGTATGTATGTGTATGTGTGTGTATATGTATACACACACACCCCACATCTTCTTTATCCATTCATCAGTCGATGAACATTTGGGCTCTTTCCATACTTTGGCTATTGTTGATAGTGTTGCTATAAACATGTACCCCTTCGAATCAGCACTCCTGTATCCTTTGGATAAATACCAATAGTGCAATTGCTGGGTTGTAGGGTAGTTCTATTTTTAATTTTTTGAGGAACTTCTATACTGTTTTCCAGAATGGCTGCACCAGTCTGCATTCCCACCAGCAGTGTAAAAGGGTTCCTCTTTGTCGCATCCCCGCCAACATCTGTCGTTACCTGAGCTGTTAATGTTAGCCATTCTGATAGGTGTGAGGTGGTACCTCATTGTGGTTTTGATTTGTATTTCTCTGATGATGACTAATGTTGAGCATCTTTTCATGTGTCTGTTTGCCATCTGGATGTCTTCTTTGGAAAAGTGTCTTTTGCCCATTTCTTCACTGATTGTTTGCTTTCTGGGTGTTGAGTTTGATAAGTTCTTTATAGATTTTGGATACTAACCCTTTATCTGATATATCATTTGCAAATATCTTCTCCCAAGGAAATACAAGTTTAATGGTAGTAGAGCATCTAGATTGAGAGGAGGACTGAATGGAGCTAGGGCCCCAAGGCATAGAGAAATAAGGCTAAGAACACAGAGCCAGAGCAGCAGGAAAAATAAATAGGCAGTCATGGACTGAGATCCTTTGAGCGCAGTTCTGTGTTCATCCCTCTTTGTCCTCTACACGCCACGGCCTTATCTAAGAATCTGCATGTAGCGGATGACTGGTCAGTGTTTTTAAAAATATTAGTCATAGTGTCTTGGTTCTCTGATAATTATCTTGGCTCCCCATCATCTACAGAATTAATACCGTTCTCTTTTTTTTAAGTCTTTGCCATTTGATTTTATAGCTCCAATTTTTATCTGTAGTTCATGTTTAGTGTTGTTCTGTCTTTTTGTGGTTTTCTGAGACATCTCTGCTTACCTATCGTTAATTCTCAGTATTCTTAATCATTAGCCTCTGTCAACAGTTACTTAGCACAGAGGCAGACAAGGTGATAGTGACCCCACTGAAAGGAGATGGGTGTGCACAGTAGGAGGGACTGGTACAGCACCTCCAGCAGTTGTCTGGTGCTTCTAGGTTTCAGACTTGTGGTCAAGATGACTTTGGAGTTCCTCTCCTGAGTCTGGAATGCCTCATGCCATGGTTGGTTTGGAAGTAATGATTTAGGACTTCATGGCAGTGTGCCCATTACAAGCCAGAGATTTGTAGGTTTAGCGGAATCCTTTAAACACTTAAGATCAGAAAGAAAAAAAATAATCATCCACAAAACCATAGTCCATAGCTGATCACCTTCCTACTATTTGGTACAGTTTTTAGTGATCATGGAGAGCTGACATTTCTTTTCATTAAAGACAGTCTCCCATTCTAATAATATGTATTGATCATCAAAGTGAAGCATGTAGTTCAAAATATGCAAGATAGTTTATTGGAGTGTAGGAAGAGAATACTAAAACTTCTTTGTTTTCTCATTTTATTTATTTTACCTTTTATAATAAATTCAATCATACAGAAAAATAGAATAGCGTAGCACACATGCCCTTCTCCCCCTGCCCACTGTGTACCGGGTGTCTAATTTTATCTATAGCCCGTTCACTCCCTTCACCATATTATTTTGGAACTAATTCTAGAAAGCATTTGATACATGAAGATTTCAAAAGATGAGGATTAAAAAACTATTATAACCCAATAGCATTTATATCTGAAAAATATTAAGAGCAGTTTCTTAGTATCAAATACTGAAGTTGTGTTCAAATTTCCAGTTACCTCATAAATGTCATAAAATTTTTATTTTTATTTTTATAGTTGAATCAGGATCCTCATTTTGTAATTGGTTGACAGCTCTTATAAGTCTGTTTGATCTATCACTCCTCCCTTATTCCTTTTTCCCCCTGTAGTTTGTTGAAGAAACTGGATAGTTTGTCCATAGAGTTTCCCCAGAGTCTGGATTTTGCAGATTGTCGTAGTATGGTTTAATATGTTTCTCTGTCCCCTGTATTCCTGTAAATTGGTATTGGGACCAAGGGCCCAGATTCTTTCTAATCCAGATAGTTATTTTCAATATATTTGTTACCTATCTCTTTAAAATTTCTGGGTTTTAACTTACTAGGTCAGTAGTATTTGTATACAGTGTATAAATATACAGTTGGTGGGGCCATTAAAATTATTTTTTCTGTTCTTGGTGCATAATCAAACTCCTGCAAAGATTGCTAGTATCATTTAGAACATGATCCTTCTTAACACTGGAGAACTTGGTATGGACCACCTCGTGCTGAAACTTTCTGGTCTACCTTTTAGTTAAATATATAATTTTATATGTGATTTATGATTCATCTGTGAAAGTTCAAGTCCTATGTGAATATATGATTCATCTGTGAAAGTTAAAGTCCTATGCTTTAATTCTAGGATCTGTGGATGGAGTATTTGAACATGGAGCGCATACGTTATGAGTTCCAGGAGACTGTTGGTCTGTGGACACAGGCCACACTTGAGTCCCATTCGCCGCCCTGCAGTTTGTCAGTGCAGCTGGACTTCACTGATCCTTTGTTGGGTGAGCTGTACCACCATCATCCCCCTTCAGTGAATGAATGAATGAATGAATGAATGAATTGAGGGTTAAGGTTTACACAGTGTATCCCTCCAGTGAGAATTGTTTTTTTAGAAGTTCATTGTTACCTTGTCTGCACCTTAGGGTTAGGTTCAGCAATGAGTGAGAGAAAACTTCAAAACAGTAATGGTTTACGTAAGGTGCTTTTTCTCCCATAAAAGAAGTCTGGAGGCAGGCAGTTCAGGCAGTAGCTTTAGAGTCGTGGCCTAAAATGTTCTTGAGAGAAACTTGAACAAAGTCAGGAGTCTTTTCCAGTGATTAACATCCGACTTTGTTACTTTCTGTGCAGGGAGTAGTTGTTCTAGTGGAAAAACCCCAGCCATATGGGACGATCCCGTACTTGACCTGTTTGGAATGTTAAATTCCATCTGTTTGGGGTGCAAACAATACAGGTTTTTTTATGCCAACTAAAATCATGGCTATTAAATTTTCTTTTATTTTTCTTAAGCACAGAAAATGGAATGCTACATCTGGAATGAAGTCGGAAATTCATAGTAGTTCCTTAAGTATTTGTTGACTTGATTTATTGACTTGACATTTCCTTGACCTCTCCTGTTCCCTATTACCTTACTGTTGAAAAGAGGCAGGTATGTGGCAGCATTTTTCTTCCTGTGCTCAGTCCCCACCTGCTGTATGGTATGTGTATAGTGCAGTGAAGAGAGAGGGTGGGAAGATAGGAATTTATTGATTTATTGGATACCTGTGTGGTCAGCTCTGTACTAGGTGTAGAAATACAAACATTTAGATTGGATTCACCACTATGACCCCATGTGCAATCCAGTGCAAAGTTGGATGGACAGATTTGCCATCACTTTTCTCATATGGCACCTGGTTTCTTATTTGGATTCCATTTATTGAGTGAATGAATAAGTGGATGAGTGAAAGAACGACAATATGACTGTATAATGTAAGTTCTGTAGGAGTTTGTGTCCATGCCTTTGTTCATTTTTTTTTTTTTTTTCAACGTTTATTTATTTTTGGGACAGAGAGAGACAGAGCATGAACGGGGGAGGGGCAGAGAGAGAGGGAAACACAGAATCGGAAACAGGCTCCAGGCTCCGAGCCATCAGCCCAGAGCCTGACGCGGGGCTCGAACTCACGGACCGTGAGATCGTGACCTGGCTGAAGTCGGACGCTCAACCGACTGCGCCACCCAGGCGCCCCGTCTTTGTTCATTTTAACTCGACTGGTCTCAGCCCTCCTGGTCAAACCTTGGCCTAATTTAAGATTTTTCCACTCAGCCATATTCTGTAACGCCCATTGCTTTTTCTCCTCTTCTCTGAAGTTTATCTGGATGATTGCATTAAACTCTTAACAGGACCGCCCTCCCCGTCCCCCCGTCGTTGACTGGTGATGGCTGCCATCTTCGTCAGACTTGCTTAGAGAGTTCGCTAGATCCCCTTTACGCTAGTTTCAAGTCCACACACTTGAGCATGTCGTGCGAGACTGTCTAGGGTAATAATTTAAGATCGTGAGCTTTGACTCTTTAACTCTCAGTAAGGAAGGCTGTTTGAGGCTAGGAGTTGTGTTTAATCATACCACATGCTCGTGAGCTCCTGACTCTTGGTAGAATATTAGTACCCCGGTGGGGGCTCCCTCAAAACTAGCAGGTAACGAAAGATAATGATTTTATTCATTTAGGCCACTGATGGTTTATGTAACTACTCTGTACATCTTCAGCATTCTTCTCGAAGGTAACCAGCCAAAGCTTTGCACTCAATTAGTATGTTACTACCTAGTAGTAGCCTTTACTCAGTAAACGCGACTTAATTTTCTTTCAGCTAAAGAAAGGGTTTTAAGCAACTTGCGGAAGCACGAGGCTCCCCAGCCTCCCCTTGATCTGCACCCAGTGAGGCCTCCTGTGCCAGTCATTTCCTCGGCTGTGCTCCTGAGTCAGAAGGACACCACCCAGCTGGTGCGCACAGACCTGAATCTGTTGCAGCAGCAGGCCAGGTGAGACCGTGTGACCTCCAGGGTCATGCCCCTGTGCTTGCTGCTGGGACAACTTGGATGCTTTAGTACCTTGAAGGGTTTCCTCATCAGCGTTCTTTCCATGAGGATGATTTGACCAGGCTGGCCCAGTCAGGTACCTCAGTTAGCCAAGTTGTGACAAGTCCTTCGGTTTCATGTTGAAAATGCGTGGTGCTTTCATGGACTAGGAATTTTACATTTCCTGTGGTGGCATTTCTGTGGGCCAGCAGTGCCAGCCAAGTGTTTCTTAAGCTTCTCCTGAGGAAACTTTCTGACACTGAAAAGATGGTATTAAAAGGGTAGGCAATGAGATTTACTTTCTTTTGTCACTGCTTTGCTCCCTAACTCTCCATATTCTTTAAGAAATTGCCTCAGGCACTTGATTAAAATGCGGGAAAATCATTTAGTGCTCTGAGTTAAAGTAGATACAGAACGATTAACTCTTTGTTTTTTTTAAGTGTTTATTTTTGAGAGGGAGAGAGAGCGTGGGAGGGGCTGAGGGAGAGGGGGACAGAGGATCCCAAACAGGCTCCGCGCTGACTGCCCCATGCGGGGCTCAAACTCATGAACCGCGAGATCATGGCCTGAGTTGAAGTCTGACACTCACCCCACTGAGCCATCCAGGCGCCCCCAGAGCAATCAACTCTTTAAGGTTTTGGTTCCAGCTTGCGGTCTGGCGAGAAGGAGCGGGTGTGGAGTGAATCTGTTTTATGAAGTAGAAGAGTCTAGTCTTTGCGAAGACACTGGGAATCGATCTCTTACTGGCTTTTTTTTTCCTTGGCCGCTCTTGGTCCAGGCACTGATTGTGTGCACGTGCATACAAATGTGCACCCCCGCCAGTGTGCGCACACACATGCCTACACGGTAACATAACCGTATCAACACCCTTGTAAACAGCTTTGTCCATCTTTGACAGTTCAGTTTGAGTTGCTAATACCGAAGAAATCACTGGTGCTTATAAGCAAGGTACCCTTTAGAATGCTTTAATTAGGATGGATTCCCATTTGCTCTTGTATATTTAAGGGTCCATGTAAAAAACATCGTTAGTGTAATACAGATTCTAAATGAAGCTTCGTTCCTGGCTAAAAAGTTGTCCCACTTTTCCTTCCTTTTTAAAATTTCTTTAAAAAAAAAATTTTTTTTTTCAATGTTTATTTTTGAGAGAGAGACAGACAGACAGAGGGTGAGTAGGGAAGGGGCAGAGAGAGAGGGAACCACAGAATCCGAAGCAGGCTTCAGGCTCTGAGCTGTCAGCACAGAGCCCGACTCAGGGCTCTAACCCATGAACCGTGAGATCGTAACCTGGGCCGAAGCGGGACGCCCAACCGATTTAGCCATCCAGGCGCCCCTAAAACTTTTTGTTAAGAAAAAGAGAGGATTTGGGTAAGGCTGGGCACACACCTTTGGTCTTTTGTTACTATAGGATACTTGGTCTTGATGCTCTCTGATGCAGGCTGGGGGGAACTGGAAGCCTTTATCACCTACCGTGAAACCTTTCCGAAGCCTTTCTTCTACTTCCTGATGTTGTTTTTCAGAACTGCAGCTCTTCGAGAATCTCAGCAGGTTGCCCTGGATAGTGAGCTGTTGGACACAATGCCCAAGCAGTATGTTAATAGAGAAGAACAGACCACACTACATTTGGAGTGTAGAGGCAGTAGTGGTAAGAAATGCCAAGGAGCAGCAGTTGTAACAGTTCAGGTAAGATTGTTTAAGCTTCTTCTTAATTCAGAGAATTTTTAATTGAGTCCGTAATAGTGGCATATTGTTGAGAGAGACTGAAAGAAGTTTGTAGCACACGATTCACATCCTGAAACACTTAATACATTTGGGGGGGTGAAGACCCACACAGAGCTGATCATGTATTTCCGTAAGTGCTCGTGTGTCCGACAAGGACAGAAATTCAAGAAAAGCATAATCACTGAGAAGATCCTTAGAGGGTTTTAAATTGATCTTCAAAAGACTTTGATGATGATGGTTTGGATTCTGTTAGAAGGAATGTGGGAATGGAGTCCTCTGGACAACCATTTAGGGGTCAGTGGCTAGGTCAGCCTACTTCAGATTGTTTTTGGGTGTGGTGGTGGGAATTCACATTGGAAAGGATGATCACTTGGGAGCTCCAACTGTGTGCTGTGGTCGGTGGGGAGCCACTGAAGACAAACGTGGGGGGGACGTGTGGAAAGCAGGTCAGTTGGATGGAGCCTGCCAACAGGCAAAGGAGAGACGTGCAACTCCGAGATTAGGAATTCAGCTGCCTCTTAGTGTCACCTTCTTGCACTGGAAAAACAGGCTTAATTAAGTTGGGTCTGTGACATTGAAAGGACTTCAGAATGGAGCTTAACTTTAGCCAGCACATCGTAGCACTTGCTTTATGCCTGACTCTGTGTAAACACTCTACAGAACTTATCCTCACGGCATCTCTGTGAGGTGGGAATTCTGGTTATCTTGTTTCCAGACGGGGAAGTAAAGGCATAGAAAGGTTAAGTTTCGTACCCAGAGTGACACAGCCACCGGGTGACAGAACCAGGGAGACCCGGGCAGGCTGGCTGCAGAACACAAGCTCCTTACTCGCTGCACCCTAGTCCTTCTGCGAGGGACTTCGGGTCCCCAGAGCTGGGGAGGAAATGCTCAGAGGTTGGCTACCGCATTTGCACAAACATAGCTCCTCTTTTTTTGTTAGCTTTTAGAAATCAGGGAAAACTTATTTTACTGACTCTTGGTTGTCTTTCATAAATTTCTTTTTGTGCTTCCTCATTTGAGCAGTTCTGATGTATTCTTCATCAGTCTCCTCGGGAGCCTGTTTTCTCTAAAATGTCTTCTCTGAAATAACTTACACACTTGTCTTTTTCGTTACCTTCGTAATTTGTTTTTGATAAAATAACATATTTGTATGCATCTAAAGTTAAGAAATTTGACATGGGATGTGAGACTCCCAAACACTGAGAGAACATCTTTGGCCAGGTGTTTTATAAAGTTAATTTTCTTTCAGTGTACTTTTCCCCCAGTTACTAATGTTTTAGTAACACTAGGTGGGAGCATTTAAGAAGGATCACTTGCTAAAATAATGGAGCTTGGAGATAAGTCTGCTGATTTAGGACCGAATTTGATTTGGTGCAAAAAAAAAAAAAAAAAAAAAAAAGAAATGTATCAAGTTCTAATTAAAAAGGGTCTCTTACTACCAATCTGTGCCTTCAGAAATACGGTATTTTTCCATATTTTGGAATTACACATCTTTGCCAGGCTGTTAATACTGTACAGAAAAGGGAATTCTCCTAAGATGCATTTTATTAAGTGACTTGGTAAGATAAGTACAAAAATGTTTTTTCAGTTCTGGCTAATAGCTTGCTCTGTGAAGAGTCATGAATACTTACTGCCCAGCCAAAAACCAGTTCTCTTTGCCTGACCGCCTGTTAACTCTCAGGGTCTTGTTGTGGTGGGCAATACCACCGGGCTGACTTGGGAGCTTCAGCTCCCAGCCTGTCAGTGACCTGGCTTTTTCCTTTTCAAAAAAGTCATCATAATCTTGATTTGTCTGAACTCTTGAATTGAAATTTCTTTTATAAGCTTTTGCTTTGTTAATTCTGAAATAGAAAGGTATACTTTTCCTGAAATACCTTCTAAGTAATTCTGATAAGACAGAGATTGGAAAGCAGATGATTTAGGATAAGGACTCAAATGAATGTGGCTTAGATTTTATTTTTACAGACAACACAAAAAATATTTATGCTTTATTTTCTCAAAAGAAAAATTGGTAAATGCAAAGATTGCTTGAAGAAAAAAGAAAAAAAAAGGACAGAGAAGAAAAGGAGATTTTATAGAGACCTAAAGAATTTGAAAAAATAGCTGTGTTTTATGGCCATAATCTCTTTAGAAATATCTAAGTTTTCTTAAAAAGCACATTCTAATTTTCTGCTGGCCTTGCTAGTTTGCCCAGCACCCTGACTTTCAGTTCTGTTTGGGAAGAGCTAGAAACTGGGAAACTCCCACTGATGGCTCCTGTCAATATTGACAACAGTATTTACTTCAGCCGTTAATTTTGCCTGATGATGCAGATGTGACAGAGGAATTGAAAATGTGAAGATGGCAGCTTTTGTAGTCTGATTTATTTTTTATTATTTTATTTTTCTTATTTATTTTTAAAAAAAGTTTATGTATTTATTTTGAGATAGAGAGCAGGTAAGGGGCAGAGAGAAGGAGAAACAGAATCCCAGGCAGGCTCCATGCGATCAGTGCAGAGCCAGATGTGGGGCTCAAACCCACTAACTGCAAGATCATGACCTGCACTGACATCAAGAGTCGGATGCTTAACTGACTGAGCCACCCAGGCACCCCATATTTTTCTTATTTTAGGGAGAGAGAGAGAGAGCGCGCGCGCACACAAGTGGGCAAGAGGGGCAGAGGGGGGAGAAGAGAGAGAATCTTAGGCAGGCTTCCTGCTCAGCACAGAGCCAGACTAGGGGTTTAATCCCACAACTCGGATCTTGACCTGAGCTGAAGTCAAGAGTCAGACGCTCAACCAGCTGAGCCACCCAGGTGCCTTGTAGTCTGATTTAAATAGGATTTCTTTGGAACGTTACATAGTAGTTGCTAACTAAGGTTGTCCAGGCGGTACTTGCTGGTTGATACTTCTAGGAATTGAAGATAAAAACTTTTTTTGGCTACTCATCAATAGCTAAGAGCAAGGTAGAGGAAAGTTGAAACTCTAGCTGCCATGAAGTTAGGACATTATGTAATCTATGCAAGTCAGTCAGGTTTGCTCTGAGTTTTGGCCAGAGATTGTACTTGAGTTTATTTATTTATTTTTTTTTTTAATTTTTTTTTTTTTCAACGTTTATTTATTTTTTTGGGGACAGAGAGAGACAGAGCATGAACGGGGGAGGGGCAGAGAGAGAGGGAGACACAGAATCGGAAACAGGCTCCAGGCTCCAGGCTCCGAGCCATCAGCCCAGAGCCTGACGCGGGGCTCGAACTCACGGACCGCGAGATCGTGACCTGGCTGAAGTCGGATGCTTAACCGACTGCGCCACCCAGGCGCCCCTGTACTTGATTTTAAAGCTGTCTCATTACACAAATGGATGACTTTGGTTATGGATGTCGGGGAGGGAAGGTGAGTTCTGATTGTTTATTACTCATCAAGAAATTGTCTCTGGGAGAGCATATGTCATGCAGAGGGTAGGTTGTGTTGCTTTTATACATAGAATTATATCCTCTCTGTATGCGTGTGTCTAGGGACCACTTCATGGCTATATACAGTAGTTTTGATCCTGTTTAACGTCATTTTATTATCTGGAGATGTTGAACGTCATGAGGTCTCTTCTAGTCCCTCCAAATCACTAGCCACTTTGTAGTTTCCCTCCAGAATTCCTTTTCATCAATGCAACCCTTAGATTGCTGGTTGTGCTTGCGTCTACCCCTGATCCCCATAGTCATTTGTGACATTGGCTGCTTTTGCCTACTGTTCGTGTTGGAGTTCATAATCTAGAGTGGGTGTGTGAATGGTCTTTAGTGAGTCAGTGAAGTCCCTGAAAGTATATGAAATTTTTTTGTTCTGGATAGTTCATAACTTCAGTAGATCCTTGGTAGTCTATGACCACTGAAAGGATTAACCCATATGTTGCTGACTCCTACTCTGCTTTTCTAGTCTAGAATTCTCTGAGTTCCAGATCTAGATTTCCACCTGCCTATGTGATTTTCTGTGAATGTCCCATAAATACTTCAAACTCCACAGGTCCCAGCCTAATCCAATTTTTACCCTCCAAACCTGTTTTTCCTGTAACAGGAAGTGGGGACCTGGGCATCAGTGTCATCTCCCCACCCTCATACTCCCCATCTAGTTATTTTCCAAGTCATACTGGTTCTGCTTCTGAAATGACTTTACATTTGTTTCTTTCTCTTTGTTCCCATTGCCATTGTCCCCTGGTAGGCCCACATTACTTTTCCCCTGAACCACTCACTACATAAGGCTTCCTGTCTATAGACTCTCTCCCTGTCCAGTCCGTTTTCCATTCTGCCACATTCATCTTTTTTTTTCTTAATTTTTTTTAACTTTATTTATTTTTGAGAGAAAGAGACAGAGCGTGAGTAGGGGAGGGGCAGAGAGAGGGAGACACAGAACTGGAAGCAGGCTCCAGGCTCTGAGCTGTGAGCACCGAGCTCGACGTGGGGCTCGAACTCACGAGCAGTGAGATCATGACCTGAGGTGAGGTCAGAAGCTTAACCGACTGAGCCACCCAGGCGCCCCTGCCACATTCATCTTTTTAAACACAAATCTAATCACATTTCCAGGCGAAAACCTAACGTTGACTATCCGGTATCTAAAAGGAATAGGACCCTTCGGATCCCCCCATAATCTATTCTTGATGAGTTTCTAGTGGCATCATTTACCCTTTCCTAATCCCTGAACATTTTTTTTCTAGCCACATAGGCTTTTTCCATTCTCCAAACATGACACACATATTCCTACCTTCTCTCTCGGGCATGTGCTGTTACTTGTTCTCCCACACCCATTTGTGAGCTCCTTCCTCTCATCCTTCCATGCTCGGTTCAGGCAGCATCTCTTGAGGTCTTTCTCAGCCCCTCTAGTCAGACTGAGATAGTCCCTCCTTTCATAGCAGCTTTTGCATAAATGCTGTTGTATTCACCTGCTATTTTTCCTACCCGTCTGTGAACTGCTGAGGAATAGAGTTCCTGCCCATAGTCATCTGTATTTCTGTACCATCTAGCATGGCTCCTGGCACATAATAGGTGCCCTTTCTCGCCCCTGAATGAGTCAGTGAAAACCACCAGTGCGTCAGCCACCAGCTCGTCAATCATGAGGTTATGTTACAACTTGTTTTGTATTATCATTACCTTGTCACACTGTTACTAGATTTTGAGTTGCATGAGGGTCAGGACCTTGTCTTATTCGTGTTTCTGTTGTTAATGCCTGACACAGTCAGTGCCATAGAACCAGTGTGTTTGAAGGAACGAACCGTAGATTTATATTCTTCACAAGTAAACCCCCTGATTTTAACTAGCTTTAGGGATTTTGTAGATATTATTTGGCTGGAAGGTGGAACCTTTTCCTACTGGAAATTAGCCGTCATTCTGTGTGTTTACCATAGGCCAACTTAATGCTTTCCATATAGAATCTCCGGCCTCACACACTGCTGCACTTTTCGCTCTACTACAAATGTCTCCTAGGTGGTCAGTCTTGGAAGCGATAAGGATTGTCTTCCTTCCGTACACGAGATTATTTCCCAGTTCTGTTCGGAGCGCTTCTTATCACATGCTTGGGCACTCTCATATCCCAGGTAACATGCCGGTGACTGTTAATCTTCACAAAGTGGGGATGAGAAAATAGGTTCAGAGAGTCTCAGAGACTTGCCAAAACCACACAGCTAGTAAGTGGCTCAGCTGAAATTCAAGCCCACGTCTATTTGAACTCAAGACCCAGGCTTTCCCAGGAAGTATTGGGAAATGAAGCCATTTGCTTTTAGCTGTTTCTGCTCCAGCTTCTGAAGACTAGGTTAGCTGTACAATTCTGAGTAAGCTGGTCATGGCCATCATCTCTCTAAATTAACACGTGTACCATTTTCTCTCTCTGAGTTGGTGTGACAGGATCATCTTCTTTTTCAGTGATTAGAGAATTCATGGATTGGATCAATTTTTTAAAATCAACTTCATGGGGAATGACTGTATATTTTAAATATAAATTTTGAGATTAAAATGCAAGAGTATATTTTAAATATAATTTTAAATGGCTCATTTGTAAAGATTTCAAATTGTATCATGAACATATTTCATTGCTTAATAGAATTTTTCGTGAGGGAAAAGCCCTGGAAATTTCCAGCCATCTGCAAATGTTTGAACTATGTATAGCTTGTTTGGGGTATACAAAAGCCAAATATGTTTTATGGGAAGTGAGACGTGCTTCTTCTGTGGTCGTCTCTCCCAATAGAAGGCTCTAATAATTCAGTGATATTCCCTGAGGAAATGGGGTGATTTATAATAGGGTTCCTTTTGTTGGGCTTCGGTATTGTGGGGCATGTGTGCCAGACCCAGGATTGATTTATTATCATGTGAAAATTTTGCTCCATCCTAGAAATGAAAGATGGAAAAGACCCACTGAGGGCCTCACAGTACTGTGAGATCCGACTCGCTTCGTCCAGCTTGCACATGGCTTTGTCTGCTTACAGTGACTCCGGCCCCCCCCCCCCCCCGCCCCCCATCCTCGCCGCTTTGTGCCGTCGTCTCCAACTTCTGGCGATTGTGAGCTGCCAGGCACTCAGCCCCTCTTCTGCCCTAGTGAGCAGAGAAAATTCTCTGTAGAGCTGGGAACAATGAGCAAAAATAAGTAGACTGGGAAATAATGAGAACTTTGAGGTGCTTTTGTGTGTGAGGATGTCTGAACTTTCCCACCTCGGTGCTTTGCCTTATTCCTGGGCATCTGTGGTTTGTCCGGCGCTGGGTGGCAGTTCTGCAGCGCCAGTCCCTTGGTCTTGATGGCATTTCCCGGGCGAGGGCACCTCTGTCCTTTCTCTCTTGTGCTTCCCTCCATCCTCACTGTCTTCCTCCCTCCCCTCATGTTCTTTCTTTTCCTCCCTGTTTGCCTGCTTTCTCTCCAGGCCAGCCAAGGGCCGTGGCCCTCAGAGACCCCACCTCATTGCACTCGGTGACACGTTAGGCATCGAAACTGTGCAGACTCCTGACCACGTTTTAGGCTGTTCAGCATTGGTCTTTGATTTGAGAGGTTGGAAATTTAATATTTGTGTTGATGCATTATGTGGTCTAATGGAAGTCATTTAATCATCTTATCTTTCATTTCTCCAATAGTAGAAATTAAAATAATTGTTAACATCATATGTTCTTGGATCTTCACCTTCATGGCTTTTGATTTAGACTAACAGCTTATTTTCGTCTTTAAGTAAGAAGCTTTGTAAAGCTGTTTAATATGACATTGGTGAGTTTGATGGAAGAAAGTTATCATGATCATGAAAGCAGGCGCTCCGTGTACCGTCAGAGTTGTGCTATACTGGGGTGCTGGGTAGAACAAAACAAATAGCACCATTGCCCTCCAGTAGCCTTTCATCTGGAATTTACGATAATAACTCTGGCAGGGACATCAGGACCTCAGTTAAATACGTTTGTGAATTAAGTATTTACATTATTTACTAACAAAGGATATCTGTAATCACTGCAGAGGTGGCTAAAGACTGGGTTTGGGCATGTGTGTATAAAGGAAAATGTAGACCCTTTGCTGACTCAGTGATTGGAGGAGACCGTTGGAGGAGAGTGTAGGATTTAACATTCCCGCCTTCTGAATGTTCTCATCTCTTCAGCATTCTCTACTATGCCTGCAAGATAAGTCCACATTCCCTAGCCTGCTCCGAAGGAGTTCACAGGACAGGAACCCCGCTCCCTAGCCTGACTGCTCTGTGCTCTCCAGAGCACAGAGCTCTTCAGCTGGGCTTCTCTTTGCTGTCCCTCTGTCCTCTTGTCCCCCACAACTGCCACGTGGGTTGTGTCTTTGTGTTGCAGCCTGGGCCTAGGATATGTTTTGTATCATTCATATCCAAAAGGGGACATCGAAATGTACAAACAAAGCAGCTATCACATAGGTCACTATCAACTAGTTAGAGAAAAGGGATATTAATAATCCCCTCAAATAGGAAAGACATAATCTTAAAGAAAGGCTAATTGTTTAAATTGAAATAGATTTAGTTTTTTTTTTTTTTTAAACTCAATACTTTCTCCATTGTCACATCTTTACTGAGAACGAGTAAATATTTCATCAGTGACGAGCTTTCGGGAACCACTGAATCAGTCACTTGCTCTTTCAGAGGCATGCAACTGATTGGCGCACTTCTTGTATTTTTTCATATTTTGTTGTTTTATAATTGGATATGTTTTCTTCCTTTCAAAAGGGCAAGTGTTTTATTAACAGCATCTATGTCGTGCTCTTTGTATGCTTGGCACACATGAGATGTGCACCCTAGTGGTTCAGGTTGACGTGTATGTGCTTTTTGGGTGGGGAGAATGGAGAGTGGTCAGGGCTCAGGGGAGGGGCTCAGTGGAGGAGACGCTTGGTGTGCTTCCAGGAAAACCTCAGTGGTAGAAGACATTGAGTCTGGTTGTTTTTTTTTTTTTTAATTTTTTTTTTAAATCTTTATTTATTTTTGAGAGAGAGAGAGAGAGAGAGACAGAATATGAGCAGGGGAGGGGCAGAGAGAGAGGGAGACACAGAATCCGAAGCAGGCTCCAGGCTCCACCCTGTCAGCACAGAGCCTGACGCAGGGCTCGAACTCACAAACCGTGAGATCATGACCTGAGCCATAGTCAGACGCTCAACCGACTGAGCCAGTCAGGTGCCCCGAGTCTGTTTTTGATGAGAATCGGGGAATCAAAACATAAGTGACAGAGAGCATATCCTACAAAAGACTGAACCAGTGATAAACTCGCTCCAGTTTGATCCTTCATGAAAAAGCTGAGATTCTTGAATAGTTTTTTGACATTTTTTTCCCCACCCCTCTCCTATTCAACTGAGAATTTTGAGTTATAATATTAATTATAGTAATAGTTCTTCATCAGATGCTCAGTATATTTATAATATTTGCTTTAGGAACATAGCAAGGACAAAAAAGGTCTTGACCACTTTCATCTTTCTTAGTTTGAAGGTATGCATAAAAATGAAGCAGTAAGCCAACAGCTTCATGTTTTGCGAAAAGAAGTGAAGCAGTTGCAAGCAGAAGCTGCTAAACCACCATCACTTAATGTTGTGGAAGCTGCTGTTCACGCGGAAAACTTGATTACGTAAGTTTTGAGGGCATTATAATTTAAAATGCAATGTTGTTATTTTTGATAGTAATCATACATGCTACTATACCCCCAGACACCCACTAATTAAATTAGTACAGGATCAGCAAACAATGGCCTTTGGACCAAGTCTGGCCTGCCACCTATTTTTATAAATAAAGTTTTATTGGAACATAGCCATGTCCATTTATTTACTTAATGTGCATGGCTTTATACCACAATGGTAGAATTGAATAGTTGTGACAATTTATGGCCCATAAAACATAAAATACTTACTGGTTGGTCCTTTATAGAGTAAGTTTGCTGACCCCTGAATTATGAGATGATACAGCACATTGAAGTTCAATCATGGAGAGATTGAGTGCTTAAGTTTTATATCAAAGTTGCATTTACCCAGGAAGTCAGCATTGTCAGCTCAGATTATAGAGCAGAGTTTGAAGGGGAATTGCTCAGGGGAATTAGGTTCTCAAGTATAGTTGCCAGCTTGCATTTGGCCATCATGGCTTTTCCCTTGGAGCTCCTGGCTTACCCTCAATGTCTTCTTTCTTCCTAAAGCCACCAGGGCATGACTTGGGAGAGTGGTTGACCCTGCCTTTTACTTTAAGGTGGTTCCACATTCTAGTACCAGCAACTAATCCCCCAGCAGATCGGGGTAGTGGTGTGTGGGGTGGGGCATTGAGTTCTTTTGTGGATTGGACTGGGGGTCCAGGGAAGAAGGAGATGAGGTGAATAAGAAGTTGATGTGTCTTTTACTAGCAAAGGAACTCAAAACAGCCTGAGACTTAGAAGAGATATCTTTATTCTGGGATCTTATTCTATATAGAAATCTCTTTCTGTGACATGGGTTTTAAAATTTAGAGAGGGGCACCTGAGTACTCAATTAAGCATCCAGCTTTTACTCAGATCATGATCTCACGGTTCACAGGTTTGAACCCCGCGTCAGGCTCTTTGCTGAAAGCTCAGAGCCTGGAGCCTGCTTCAGATTCTGTGTCTCCCCGTCTCTCTGCCCCTCCCGGGCTCATGCTCTGTATCTCGCTCTCTCTCAACAAGAAATAAAAACATGTAAAAAGAAATATTAAAAAATTTAGAGAAATAAGTAATTAAATTAATTAAAAATGTATATTATATAAGGAATACACAAAGTTAAAGAATTATGAATTACATATAAAATATGAAACATTTAAGAATATTTTAAAAAATTTTTTGTAACGTTTATTCTTTGAGAGAGAGAGAGAAAGAGAGAGAGACAGCATGAGCTGGGGAGGGGCAGAGAGAGAGGGAGACACAGAATCTGAAGCAGGCTCCAGACTCTCTGAGCTGTCAGCACAGAGCCTGACGCAGGGCTCGAACTCAAGGACTAGGAGATCATGACCTGAGCCGAAGTCAGCCGCTTAACTGACTGAGCCACCCAGGGGCTCCTAATAAGGGTAAGAATATTAATAATATATATGATTCCATCCCTCCCCCCCCGGAGGACATAAAATCATTTCCGTGTATTAAAAATAAGTTGTTGGGTCAAGGTAGAAGATACTTATCTACCCCATGAATTTTTTTTTCCCCATGAAATATTTTTAAAGTGACATTTATTTGGGGGCTCTGAAGGACTCTTAAGAATATTGCCTGTGTGAGAAGTGTAGAGTACCACGGAAGTACTTGTGAGTCTGTATTCTCTTATTGTAGACCAGTAGCCTCACCTGTATTTTCCCACAGGGCCCTAGTGAATGCCTACAAGTTGCAGCCTACCCCTGGGGTTCAGAAGGTTGGCATTAGCCTCTTCTTTACTGTTGTGGATTATGTCAGTGATGAGACTCAGCGCCATCCTCCTACAAGGCAATTCTTTACTTCATGCATTGAGATCTTGGGACAGGTAAGGTAATTCTGTGTTTTTAGCCTCACTCACATATATGGAATCTCTGTAGCATCCTCATTAGTTATAGTGAGGGTTGACTTCAGACTTCTGTTACACGTTCAGAGTCTTACATAAGTCAGAAGCCCCTTTGAATTGTTGACTTCTCAAGATGCGATTAAAATTGTTGGTATAGAATTTTGCTTCCCATACAAGAGATATTAAGTTACTCATATTTGAAAGTCTGGGAGACATCAAACTTTTTCATATGCTTTTTGTGTTATTAACAATAACAAGCTCTTTATTATTTATAAAATGCTCTCCACTTCATCCTCACAGTGACTCTGAATGATTGATATCCTTCTCATTTTAAAGATGAAAACACAGGGGCGCCTGGGTGACTCAGTCGGTTAGGTGTCCGACTTCGGCCCAGATCACGATCTCACAGTTCATGGGTTCGAGCCCCGCGTTGGGCTCTGTGTTGACAGCTCAGAGCCTGGAGCCTGCTTCAGATTCTGTGTCTCCCTCTCTCTCTCTGCCCCTCTCCCACTCACGCTGTCTCTCTCTCTCAAAAATAAACATTAAAAACAGTTTAAAGATGAGAAAACAGGTCTCTAAAAAATGAAATAACTTGCCTAAAGAATATAGCTGGTCAGTGCTGGAGCTGAGCCTGTATCCCACGTCGTCTGTCTCAGTCCATGTTCGCTCCACCTCTCCACTGCTGTCTCCCAGTTGCTATTCTCCGTCCCCATTTCTTGATTTGACTTACTATTAAAAATACGGATATTTAACAAGGCAAGAGCAATGTATCCATGCACATTTGTGAAATATGTCATAAAGGAAAGGAAAGCCACTTGATGGAAAATATGTAAACACTAACCATATACTCTTACCCAAATTCAATGGAATGAGTCCTTAGTTATTAGATACTTATAAGGGGACAATATAGAGCAGAAAATAAAATAGATTTTTAAGTAGTTTTTTCCCCTTGATTTTAAAATTGATGTATGCTTATGATAAGCAATGCAGACAATATAAAAAGTGTAAAGAAGAAACATTTCTCAATTCTAACCTCCTGGAGATAGACACTGGTTACAGAGCTAAACATTTTATTATAGTTTATCTTGTGTATGTATGTTTATTAGTGTGTTATGTGTGTGTGTGTGTGTATGTAGAAATGATGTATCATTCCTATATACAGCTAAATACATAAACTTCCTCAGAAATGGGCAAGTGCTATTTTGTAACCTCGTGTTTTTCATTCAAACACGACTTCTAGACATTATTCTGTGTTTATAAATATAGACTGATATCATGGTCTTTAATACATACTGTTCCATGGTACAGATATATTGTAATGTATGGAGCCCAGGGCCCTGGATGGATATTTAGGTAGTTTGTTTGTTTTGCTACAATAAGCCTGAGATAAATGTTCTTCCACATCTCTGTGAACTTGGACTATTTTTTCCAGGATAATTTCCTAGAAGTATGGTTGCTATGTCAAAGGGACTAACATTTGATGTATATTGTCACAGTGCCCTGTTCCCACTACCATAGCAGGGTTTGAATTTATTGCTCTCCATACCATAACCAGTGTTAAGAATGATGATTCTTTTAAAGTCTTGCTAATCTAAAAGGGGAAGTGTACTTTGTTATTATTTTAAGTTGGATTTCTTCAAGTATTTGTTAACTTGCATGACTTTTTCATATGTTTATTGGCCATTTAATTATTTTTTGTGATTTGCTAGTTATTGACCTTTGCACATTTTCTGTTGCAGAATTTCTTATTTTTTGATGGCTTTGAAAGAGCTCCTCAGACTATTAACCTGGTATCTGGAATATGTTCTAAATTGATTTTTCTACTTTGTCATTTTCCTTTTATTTTATCATACTTCTTGCCTTATAGAAGGTACAATTTTTGTATATTCAAATCTGTCAGTCCTCTTAGTATTTCTTTCTGCCTGTGGTCCAGCTTATCGGAGCTTTCCTGGCCCTGAGATTATTTAAATACTCACTTACATCCAGTACTTGAAACATCAGTGATCTTGATTATATATCAGTTGTTAAAGTTAGCTTTTTAAAAGTATTGAAAGCACATCTCAATAATATCTGTAACCTAGAGGTTTTGTTTTCTTGACAAAATGTTGATACTTAGTGGGGGCGCCTGGGTGGCTCAGTAGGTTGATCATCTGACTTTGGCTCAGGTCATGATCTCATGGTTCATGAGTTCAAGCCCCATGTCAGGCTTTGTGTGGACAGCTCAGAGCCTGGAGCCTGCTTCGGATTCTGTGTCTTCGTCTTTCTCTGCCCTCCCCTGCTCGTGCTTTGTATCTCTCTGTCAGAAATAAACATTAAAAAAAAAAAATGCTGATACTCAGTAATCATGGTAGGCACCTTGCAAATTTCTGGATTCAGATTATCCCAATATTTTAATCTTTTAAAAATTCTCTATGACTTGTCCAAATCAAATTAATGGATTATCCAGAATTTTTAATATCACTTCCATTAAAAGTGTTAGGTTTATCTGTGATGATTTTAGATTTTTTTTTTTTTATTGTTCCACATTTTCATTTAGAAAACGTTCTGTTTGCCTTACACACTAGCCCTTAAAACTTGGTTGTATAAATAAAAGTTGGGGAGGGGAGAATTTGGTGACATTTTCCCTTTCTGATTCTCTCAAGGTGTTTATCAGTGGCACTAAGTCAGAATGCAGAAAAGTACTTGAGACCGTTCTGAAGAATAGAAGGCTGTGCTCTCTCCTGTCCCCTTTCTTCACTCCCAATGCTGCACCTGCGGAGTTCATTCAGCTCTATGGGAAAGTGGTGAAGTTTCTAAGTGAGGACAACAGTGATATGATTTTCATGCTGCTGACCAAGGTGAGATGTGATTCCGTGCTGATGCCATCACTGAAACGTAGGATCTAGTGTCGTTTCAGCTCTGTAGAAATGAAAGGCCCCCTGGAGTTCTGTTTCCAGGTAGACCCTTTCCGCATTTTGTATCGTCTTCAAGCAGCCTTTCCGTGTGGGGGCAGTGGTTGTGTCGTGTAGGGCAGTCTTATTCCTCATAGTAGAGAAAGGACTTTGCTCCCGAGCCCTTTAGAAACAGTACAGCTTTGAAATATTCATAATAGTAATTTAGTGCATCCTTCTTTTGACTATATCCTGAATTTATGCCGAAAATGTGTTTGATAAATGAGTTGTAATATATCAAAGTCTCTCATATTTGGAATAAGCCAGATATAAACAAATTGCCTTTGTCCTCATTCTGAGTAGAATATTAACTGAGACCTAGGCAATGAATTTACTTTGCCACTTGAGAATTACAGAGCCTTAGTGATTTTGCCTTCAATTGTATTTCTCTGACATCCATAAATCATAAAACCTAGGCATTTTTCTTTAGGGCCTAGAGACTGCTTTCAGTCTGTAATGGGGGAGAACAGGCTTTATAGTTGGGAATTCTGGAAGGTGATAGATAACCACACCCTGAATTTTTATTAACTGAGATAGGTAACTGCCATAGACACAGAAACATGGCTCTTTTAGATGGAGACGGTCGCCTAAGTGGCTGCTCTTTTTTTTGGCAGAGTGTGGATTCTTGCCTAGGAGGGAAAACTTAACCAAAAGTTTACTATACAAAAAAGCACACGGAACCGAGAAAGCTTTGTCCCTGTGGCCCAGAGCGCAGAGATGGAGGCTCCCGGGTGCCTGTTAATTATTGACCTCCGCTCAGTACTTGATTATAAATTCTAGTTTCAGTTTTTGTAAAAAGCCAAATGCTCAGTGGTCTTTGACTTTAAGTTTGCACATCATCTTCTCCACTTCAGCTAACTTCCCCGTGTCAGTAAAACTGCTTCTTGTTTCTTTTTTCTTTTTAGTTCGATCTTAAGCAATGGTTAAACGCCACTAAACCTCCTCTGTCTGATCGTACCAGGCTTCTGGAGTCCATTCACTTGGCACTTACTGCCTGGGGCCTTGAACCAGATGAAGATATTTTGATGCCTTTTAATCTTTTCTGTAAGCACTGGACTTACCTTCTTCTCTACCAGTTCCCTGACCAGTACAGTGACATTCTCAGGCTGCTGATGCAAAGTAAGTGGCTTTTAATTGTGACTGATTAGATTGCAGCGAATATTTGATGTGACATTTACCATTCTATGGATGTCATCTAAAAATGTAGAAATAAGACAAGTACGCAGGAGTTTAGAATTGCTAATTTTTACCTAAAGTGCTTGACAAACCGAAAGCTGTTTGTAGAAGAGGGCAGTGATTGTCTTAGTGATTGTCCTAAACGTTTGGATGGGTCCTGATTCAATAAGGCAGCACTTAGTACGTGGTGTTGGGGTCCACAGTCGTGCACCCACCTCTTTCCCTTGACTTTGCAACCGTCCTGAACTGGGCCGGGGTAGACATGCGCCTGCTTCCTCTGTTGACTGCAGATTTGGTGAGAGAAGGAAGTTGCTTCTTTGCAATATGTTTAAGGTGCCAGTCGGTTTCTCTGTAGGTCCAAATAGTGGATACATTTTGGTTTCCCTCCCCCTTAATTCTTTGACTCATGCTTGTTTGCGAGTAAATTTTACCTATATGTAATGGCAGACTGTGTTTATATTCGCCAAGGGACTGAGATGTGTTCAGTTTTCCACAGCCCCACTCTCCCATCTCCCCACCGCCCTGCATTTTTCACTGGAGTATTGGAGATTACAAGAGGAGTAAAAGTTGTTAGCGTTTTTATTTTGGGAATTTCATTAGGCAGGGATTTTACTGAAGTTTATTAAATGAGATAGTATTTACTTTTTTTGTGCAAACTTCAGATAGTTTATAGGTGTAATGGAAAACTAAGATTTGCTTCATGCCAAATCTTTGTGTTACTTCATAGAAACCATTTAATGAATAGATTAATGATTTTATATATTGGACTATCTGAAGAAATACTGAAACGTGTGGTCTCATTTTCAAGCTTTCATTGTTTCCTGTGGAGGCCAGTTGCAGGAGAGGTGTTTGTATGATTTTGATCCATACTTGCATAACTAATTTTTGTTCTAAATTTTCAAAATTTGATCAAGTATACATTGTGGGTTTTTTCCCCGAAACCTTTTTAAGGAATTGTAAACGGTGTGTGCAGGCAACCATTGACTTGCATTTAACAGGAAATTTATACTTCCCAGGAAGAGTAATTCAGTTAAAAGCCTAGGAATGACAGTACCACCCCTGTCAGATTCTATGACTTCTAGCCTCCTGGTTTCCCTTTCCTCCCTGGGGAGGGTGTTGCTGTTCTCGGGGCTCTATCCTTTGCTTTTCTATGATTTTCCTTCTTTGTGGGCATGCCCGTTGTTTTCCCTGGCTTCACTACCCTCTTCTAGGTGTGCCTGACTCCCACACCTGTAACTTGATTCCGGGGCTCTGCCCCAGGAGCCGGACCACAGTAGCCATTCCCCACAGACCCTTCACTGTTCCCTAGACATCTCTCGCTCACCATATTGCAGCTGCCTTATCATCTCTCCCCTCAGATATACCAGCCTCGGTTGTCCCTCGTGATCCTCATGCCATCTCTGGGTGGGAAGGGCCTGAGGAGGTCTGAGTCCTGGCCTCTGGGTGTGAGACTTACCTGGAGCACAGTGCTGTCTGTAGTGTCTGTTTTGCATGCTGTGTCGGTGTTGCTTTAGGTTTTGCCTGTTGAGGGAGTGGAGTTTCAGGAGTAAGTACGAGGACAGAGCCTAGACTCTGAGGTTCCATTCTGCAACCCAGTCTCCCTTGTCCTGTTACTGCTGTTTCTCTCACAGCTTCATCCAGGAGAGTGGCACTTTTACCATTCCCCAGGTAGGGGCTGGTAGGCAGGATTCCCCACTCCCAACACTGGATTCCAGCCCCGATGACTCCGGCTATGCTCACTCCTAGCAGAGTCACTAGGAACCAGGAAAGTCAAGAGGGAAAGTCAAGTGTCCGGGTGGACAGTTCTTTGAATAGGTTCTCATTACTGCGGCCTCTTCACCATAGATCTGTATGAATTTGTTTTGGATTTTTATTTAATTTTCATTCCTTTGGGTTTGTTTTTAATTTTAATTTTTTTAATGTTTTTATTTTATTTTATATTATTTATTAAAAAAATTTTTTTTCTTAATGTTTATTTATTATTGAGAGACAGAGAGAGATAGAGCACGAGCATGGGAGGGGCAGAGAGAGGAGGAGACACAGAATCTGAAGCAGGCTCCAGGCTCCGGGCTGTCAGTGCAGAGCCCGACGCGGGGCTCGAATTCACAAACCATGAGATCATGACCTAGCTGAAGTCGCACGCTCAACTGACTGAGCCACCCAGGCGCCCCATTAATGTTTTTATTTTATTTTTGAGAGAGACAGAGTGTGAGCAGGGGAGGGCAGAGAGAGAGGGACACACAGAACCCGAAGCAGGCTCTAGGCTCTGAGCTGTCAGCATAGAGCCTGACGTGGGGCTCGAACTCACCAGCCGTGAGATGCTTAACCAACTGAGCCACCCCAGGCGCCCCAAAATTTCGTTCCTTTGTAAAGTACACGTGTTCTTTGATTCAAGTTGAAAAAGTTAGTTTGTGAAAGATGCTAACTTGCTGTCCTCTTCCCGCCCCACAAGGCTCCGCGGAGCAGCTGCTGAGCCCGGAGTGTTGGAAAGCCACTCTGAGAGCCCTGGGCTGCTGTGCCCCAAACTGCCAGCAGGGGGCAGCTTCTGCCGAGAGCTCCGTGCTTCAAAGCTCTCCAGATGTTCTCTTGTCCGATAAGCAGGTGTGTAGCTTTTGGTGTCTGAAGTTTATGTCTCTGCATTTCTTTTCTGTTTCCTCCCCTAGTTTTTAAACAGTTGGGACACATTCAAAATTTATATCTAACAAGCTGCACTCTTATGGATTATCTTTAAGAGCCCTGTGTTTTCCTTTGTCTCTTGCTTCCTCCCATGCCCCCTTTGCCTTTCTCTCACACCTCAGAGTCTGATTCTTGCCCATCCATTTAGGAGCAGCCCAGGCCGCCCCGTTAAACCTCCCCTCACCACCTTAACCCATCCGATTCTTAAGCTTACACCCCTGGCACCTTTGGTCAGATTTTCATGCGGTGTCCCATGGGGCTGGGCTCCTCATTTCGTCAATTTTATGTGCTATGGGTCCATGTGAGAATGTACTGGACAGAATGGTTCCTCTGCTTTAGAAAAAGAGTTTGAAATCTGCCGATTTACTTTTCATATGCAAACACCTTTGCAACTGTGTTACAAAGTCTGAGCCCTCTGTCACAGTCCTCTGTAGTAGCTGCTGAAAGTAGACATTGGGTGAGGATTCTTTGACCAGTCATTCTCTTCCAGGTAATGGAGACGATACAGTGGCTCTCAAATTTTTTTTACAAGCTTCGCTTATCCACATTGGACTTTAAAAGCTTTGGTTTATTCTCAAAATGGAGTCCTTACATGGCTGATATGAAGACACTCTTGGGCTATCTTGTTAAAAGGCTGCTTGACTCAGAAATGGCCTGCTTGGCTCAAGACCCATCTGCCAGCAGCAAAGCAGGTAACATGCCTTTAGTGCAACAAGGAGTGGGGTGTTCTGATCTTCCATTAGAGGAGACTTGAATAGACACATGGAGAGATTTAAATCTTAGCAATAAAATTAAAATATCTGAGTGTCAAGAAGAAGAAACAGGAAATATGCAGTGTAGGTGTGAACCCATCTATGTGTCATACCTCTGTTCCCCCTCACAGGGGTGCCTGCTTCAGCTTGTCTCTGCCCCTCCTTCATAGAGCAGGGTGCAAGGAGATGAGTTTCAGTCTCTAACTCTTTCTTCCTGTTCTTTATCTTGCTCAGGAAAGGGTTCTGAATATTTAAGCTTTTATCGTTAAAAAATACGCAATAAAAAATTATCCATGACCCTGTGTTGTGATAAAAATTCTTCAAGAAATTCCATTGCAGCAAATGAAAACACAAACAGACATACTTAGTTATTAAGAAACATGTTGTTTGCATATCAACATAGGTTTGTGAGTATATAGATGAGAAGAAGTAGATTTTTTTTAGTGTTACCAATGATAATTGACAAAGGATGAGCTTGTTTCTTGTCTCTAAAAATTTTGCTTTGTTTTAGTGCTGAGATCCCTACATTCAGTAATCATCCAGCTCTTTAAGCCATGGATCTTGGTTTTAGAGGACAATGAAAGGTAAATTGTTTTTCAGGTATTCAAATTCCTTTGAAATTTATAGACTTAAAGTTCTGAGGGGATTTTGGTATAAGGGATGCATTCATGGATTTGATTTTTTATGTAGGGCCGTATTTAAATTTAGAAAATGCTTCCTTATTGTTTTTTTAATTTTTATTTAATTTATTTTTTTAAATTTACATCCAAGTTAGTTAGCATATAGTGCAACAGTGATTTCAGGAGTAGATTCCTTAATGCCCCTTACCCATTTAGCCCATCCCCCCTCCCACACCCCCTCCAGTAACCCTCTGTTTGTTCTCCATGTTTATGAGTTTCTTATGCTTTGTCCCCCTCCCTGTTTTTTTTTAAATTATTTTTGCTTCCCTTTCCTTATGTTCATCTGTCCTGTGTCTTAACGTCCTCATATGAGTGAAGTCATATGATTTTTGTCTTTAATTTCACTTAGCATAATACCCTCCAGGTCCACCCATGTACTTGCAAATGGCAAGACCTCGTTCTTTTTGATTGCCGAGGAATACTCCATTGTATTTATATACTACCTCTTCTTTATCCATTCATCCATCGATGGACATTTGGGCTCTTTCCATACTTTAGCTATTGTTGATAGTACTGCTATAAACATTGGGGTGAATGTGCCCCTTCGAAACAGCACACCTGTATCCCTTGGATAAATACAGAGTAGTGCAATTGCTGGGTCGTAGGGTAGTTCTATTTTTAATTTTTTTGAGGAACCTCCATACTGTTTTCCAGAGTGGCTGCACCAGTTTGCATTCTCCCCATAAAAAATGCTTCCTTATGAAGGGAACTTAAGACATTTTCTGTTAGTGGAATTGCTAGTCTGGTCGATCAGAGTTACTATCTTAATACTAATTTCGAAGCAAAACTGGACACTCATTTCCTTTTTCTCCACAATGAAGACATTGAATAAATTTTGGTCCTTAATTTTGGAAAAATTGTTCTCTTGAATTTGAATTTGATAATACGATACTATAAAATATGAGAGTAACTTGATTTTATCCAGTACCTCAGTTATTTTTTGGAAGTAAGTTGGCTTTCGAATTACTGGGTGGGAATTAACGTGAGCTCTGCAATTAAGTGAAAACATGGTGTTGTGAGCATTCAAACGAGAGGTGTAGAACTGCTCACATGCAGGTAGCTGCCTTATGAGTCTTTTCCCCGAAAGGCATACAGACAAAGCTACATGAACTTGTCGGGAGCTTGTTAACATTACGCCAGTGCTAGATATCTCAGTATTTAAGGTACCTTCACAAATATTGATCTATTCCCAAGACTCAGAGAACAGGAATGGCTTACTCCAGTTCCACAGCCAGTGGGGGCAGAACTGAGAGCAGAGCTCAAGGCTCTGACTTCCATGTCAGATCTTTGTATTAACCTGTGCTGCTCCAGGGGCTCATTGAGGAAAATAGAAAAGGTTCTGGATCTTTTCTTTTGCTAGAGAACTATCCTTAATCTACAAGCTTCAGGATTTTGCACAGATTCTAAGACTGCTGGCAGTAATGCAGACTGCTGTTTATTTCTAGGAAGAATTAATGGGATTTATTTTGATATTGAACTTTCTGGACCCAGTTCAGAAACTAAAATGATCATGTAAAGAGTTTTTTCCTTTGGTTATTTCCTGTCCCTTTTTGGTCATCTTTTTTGTTATGTGGATTTTTTTTTTCTTTTTTTCATGTTTTGGGTAGAGAAAACTGTTGAAGCCACTTAGCGGCATATACCTAAGACATTTGAAATGTAACCAAGATACACAGGGTGTAAATTAGGTATAAAAAGGTGTTAATTTATGTAGGTAACACATCTCTGACTTAATTGCATTGGAATAAACGTTGAGAAGGAAACTAAATTGTATGGCTGATATTATGAGCCTCCCGGAATTTCCAGCTGTTAGACTGGTCTAAATGTGTCTTTGGGCTACGGAATACAGTGTTCTCTAGGACATAGGCGGTCCCTAGACTGGAGCCTAGAATAATTTAGTCATGGTGCTTTCATTTCTAAGTGTGTGTTTCTTTTATTTGAAGCAGCCAACGACATTACCCCTGGCTGGAGAGTGATGCTGTGGTGGCCTCGAGCATCGTGCAGCTGTTCACTGACTGTGTTGATTCATTGCATGAGAGTTTTAAAGGTAGGAGGAGGTTACGTTATGTCTCTGGTTGGCTGTCACTTTTTCCCTTAGTCATTCGGTTAATCTTTGGCCTCTGCTTTCCCTACTTTATTTAATTTTATTTTAGTCGGGGGGCAGTCATCTTTGACCAAAGACGGTCACTGATACAACTGGTTAGCATGAAGTTTGTAACATCATACGTTGTTTGTAAGGCAGCTCCGAGCTTCGCCAGCCATGGCAAATAGGCAGCCGTTCTCTTCAGATACTCTCTGGCCCTCGTGTTGAACCTCGTTCTCTCTTCTCTGCCTCTAACTCCTTTTTCATCTTTTCTTTCTGTGCTTCATTTTGGGCAAAGGCTTGAGGTCTCTCTTCCAGTGTACTCAGTCTCCCCAGTCCTGTCTAACCTGCTTAACAACAACAACAACAACAACAAAAAGCTTTGAGTTTCTTATTTCAGTATCTAGAAGTTGTATTTGTTTTTCAAATCTACCCTGTTTCTTTTTGATAGCATCTGATTTCTTTTTTTGTTTAAAACTCTAATTGTTATTTCTTTGAAATGTTTAAACATACTTTGCTTTATGACCTGTGTGCGGTAGTAATTATCTGAAGTCCCTGCTGGGGACACCTGGCTTATGCTACAGTTGGATGTTCCTTTAGATTCTCATACTTAGAGGCTTGTTTCCTTGTGTATTTTAAAAAAATGTTCACTTATTTTGAGAGAGAGGAAGTGTGCGTGTGCACACACAAGTGGGGGAAGGGCAGAGAAGCAAAGAGAGAGAAAGGAGGCGAGAGAGAATCCCAAAGAGGCTCCATGCTTAGCTCAAAGCCTCACTTGGGGCTCGATCTCAGAACTGTGAGATCATGACCTGAGCCAGTAGATGTCAAGGGTTGGATGCTTAACCGACTGAGCCACCCAGGTGCCCCTCCTTTTGTATCTTTTTGTTTGTTTATTTGTTTATTTTGAGAGAGTGCGCAGGAAGGGCAGAGAGAGAGAGAGAATCCCAAGCAGGCTCTGTGCTGTCAGTGTGGAGGGTGACACGGGGCTTGAACTCACAAACTGTGAGATCACAACCTGAGCCGAAATCAAGAGTCAGATGCTTAACCAACTGAGCCACCCAGGCACCTCTCTGTGTATATTTTTAAATTTCGTATTGTGAGCCCATATTTAGAGAGATTTTCTCTGTAGAAATTCCATGAAGACCAGGATGAGGGTGTGTCTTCCAGAAAAGATCCTCATTTGTTCCATCTGGAACTATGATTCCTCAGCCTGCGGTTTCTCTCACTACACAGGTATAAGCAGTCAGACCCCAGACTCGCTTGTAGGTGTGCCCAGTTACCACGAACAGCTTCCCCCCCCCCCCCCCCCCCCGTTTCCTCCGCTCCAAGTCCAGGTGAAGGCAGAGAAAAGGTTCCTTTCTTCCCTTGATCTGCCCTCTCGGTGAGGGCACAGGCCTTGGGAGACTCCTCATGCTATTAGAGCCCTGCAGAAGCAGACCCCTCGGCATGCAGCTGAGGTCTTGGTGTCTGTTCAGGACTTACGTTTCCTGGGCTCTCTTTGCTTCTGGCCACCCGCATTTGGCCTTGTTGTCTTCCGCTGTGTGTACCTAGCTATGCATTTTCAAAGATGTTTTATTTTACCTACTGTATCCAAATGTTTTATATTGGGAGGTTTATAAGGACATTTGTTCCACTCCACCCAGATTCTTGCGGTTGCCTCCTGTTTTTCTCATTCTAGTTTCTGTTCCTGCCTATTGAATAGATTAATTATTTCCTGAAAACAGTATTTATGTCCTATCATATTCATATTTCCAAACTTTTAAGTGTCGTCTTTTTGCCCAACATTCAGATGTATCTGGCCCAGTGCGCTTCAGCATTGTGCAATGGCTTCCTTATGGAAACCTTCCACTCCAGCCATACTGCTTGACACGCCGTTCCGCCGATGTCCTTGGCCCTCCCCTCGCTGTACTTGCTCATGCTGACTCCACTACTGGACGAAGCCTCGGGTCCTTTATATTCTTCTGCACGTGTTTTTGTACACACGTGTTTCTCTTCTGCCTCTGAATCTTCATAGTGCATCTTCATGGTTTGAGTCCTTCAGGAGCAGACACCGTGGTGGGGTAGAAGGCTACTTGGGATCTTTTTGGGGTGGTACCTGGGAAGATAGGAGGGAGAGGAGCGGCAGTGGGCGAAGAACGCCTTCAGGGCCCGTGCAGGTGTAACACCTGTGAAAGGCGATGGGAAGGAAGAGCAGTGCCTCTGCCCAGGCGCAGCTCCGAGAAAGGGCTGGCCAGCCCAGCAGCGAGCGCTGGGCCAGGATTCCTCACGGAGTGTTCCCCCGGTGGGCAGAAGTGGCCAGCTCTGTGCTCAGCTGTTGGCTCCACTCAGGCACTGCAGTGAGTCCTGAAGGTGCCACGGCCCGACTGGCACGTGCCGTTTCTGACTAGTGTAGCTCTGTGGCTGCCGTGGCCTCTGTGGCCGCCATGTGTCTGTGTGGCACTTAGTCACAGACTTAATATGTCATCCAGTCCTTAAAAAAACGTGCACGTGTATAGAAAGATTTAGGTTCACAGCAAAATTGAGCAGAAAGTACAGCAAGTTCCCATATCCCCCCCCCCCACCCCCCGGATAGCCTCCCCCACTATCAACACCCCCCACCAGAGTGGTACATTTGTTACAGTTGATGAGCCTACGCTGACACATCATTATCACCCAAAGTCATGGTGTATGTTAGGGTTCGCTCTTGATGTTGTACGTTGTTGATTTTGAGAAATGTATGATGACACATACCCACCATTACAGTTCTGCCTATGCTCCCCCCCACCCACTAATTCTTGGGGAGAATTTTTTTTTTCTTTCTCCGTAGTTTTAGTTTTTCTATAATGCCAAATAATTGGAATCATACATTATGTAGCATTTCATATTGGCTTCTTTCACTTACTATTATGCATTTAAGATTTCTCCAAGTCTTTTCATGGTCTGATAGCTCATTTCCTTTCAATGCTGAACAACATTCCGTTGCCTAGATGTATCCATCCAGTATTTTTTATTGATCTTTTATGTATATGCCTGATCTCTTAAAATTTTTTTTTTCTGACTCCACTGTAAGATGTAAGCTCTAGGCACAGAAACATTCTTTTTATCCCCACAAGACTTGGGCAGTGCCGTAGGTTCAGTGTCTATTTGGTAAGTATGGGTTCAATGAGTAACGCATGAAATCCTAATAGTACTCACTTTTTTGTTTTTGTTTTTTTTGGAAAGATAGACTTCTGGCTTCTTCTTACCATCATCAAAAAGATTTGAGCATTAAATTATAATCACAAAGGCTGTATATATTTGGTTTCTTAGTATAAGGGACAAGTACTCTCTTAGGCTCTTGCCTGTGTATATAAAGTAAGAAAGTAGCTTGGGTACAGGAGGGTACATGGCTAACATCAGGAATTGGTAGCTGAGTTCAAGGAGAGGAAACAGCACTGTGCAAAGCAGGAAGAAGTATTTTGTTGTAGCCTTTTAGTGAGGTCTTCTGAACCAGCTCTCTCCTTTTATTTGTGAGAAAATGAAGACCCAAAAAGCAAAATGAATTTATCTGAGCTCACAGAACTTAGGTGTGTCTGGGCTGGAACTAGAAACTCAGTCTTGTCCTAAGAGATTACCTTTTAGACGTCTTGTACCTACATATCCGTACTTATTTAAACAAAACTATTTTTATTCACATTTGAACAAATGCTACTCTTACCTTGTCTTAAGAGGTTAAAAACATGTTAGTGTTTCATGATTCAGAATAAAGTAAGGATGCGAACCAAGGGCACAGGCATGTTAGAAATGATAAATTGATTGGTACCGTGGGCTGATGCTTATTTGTCATTTTTCAAAAGCCGCTATTAAGAAACATCATCAGGTTTCTGTTCTTGTTGTGCGTGGCTCTCTCTTCTTTGACTCCATTCATTCCTTTTCATAAAACCAGAAAGTCTGAAAAGTTTTGTTTTAGACGAAACGCCGGTTACATTGCCATGAACTCTTGAGGGCACTGTAGTAATTGATACTGGTGATGATAATACTGAGTGATGATAATACTGAGTGATAACACAGGAGTGTCATTTTAGACTAACTTGGCTGAGTGACAGCAATAATCTAGTTTTACCGCACCAAGGGTTAAGTTTTAGTCATGTGGCACATTTCTTCTTGAGGGGTATTAGATTCCTCCGGGGTGCCAAATGAGTAAGTGCTAAGGCCAGTGACTGCGTATATGCCGAGGGCAGCAGACTAAAGGGGTACCTGGAAGTGGTTGGGGTTATGCGAGTGTATTTGTGTTAAAAAGCCAAATAGTTAGAAGTTTTAAAGAAACACTGATCGCCCTACTTTCTCCCACATCCCAGCTGCTTATTCCAGTTACCCAAGTGAGTAATTACATACCAGTCTTTGTTAGTAATTTGCCATCAGTTTTTTTTTTTCCTGGCACATGAAAATCTTTGAAAGTGAGTAAATATAGAGAACCTTAGGTCTTAGACTTTCAGTTCAAATTTCTGTTTTGTATTAATTTGTTTATTTTTAAAGATAACCCCGAATGTCTTCAGCTGTGTTTTCCGTTTCAATTTCAGATAAGCTGTCGCCAGGTGATGATGGAGCCCTCAGGTTGCACCTGCTGCATTACTGTGAAGCATGCACAGCACCCAGAATGCCCGAGTTCATTCTGTACGCTTTCCATAGTGCCTACCAGAAGCTCCCGTGGAGGGACCTGCACCCTGACCAGATGCTCATGGAGGCCTTCTTCAAAGTAAGCCTCACTCCCCGTGGCACAGCCCGGCTTCTGGGCAGCAGCCTGTTCAATGGTTTTTAGCCACAGTTGCGGTGTGGGCTTTCTGTGTGCCTGTGTGGTGCTTGTGTGGAGCATGTGACTTCCCATGGAAATCGTTTCACTGTGTGAGCAGGTGATTGGAAAACACTTCTAGGACCATTTTTAAACCCAGAGAAAGATTTTGTCTGTCATATGGCTGTCACCCCCTAGATTTTAGTAATATTGTTCGATGAGTACATAGTTTAATGACTTCGTCATGCTCAATCTTGGTGTTTCTGGGTTTGCATATTTTTCTAGGATAGCATCACCAGACTTTCATACTGTTAAATGTTCTATTAGAGCAAAATGTAATTGGTACTCAAGCCATTAGTTTCTTTAAGCAGTTACATAAGGGAATAATGTTGTAGGAGATAGAAGTGCGTTGTAACGGCCAATGATGCATCATAATCGTATAAAGACTTGAAATGACCTGGAAAAAATGCTAATCTGTGTGTGTGAGTTTTAGCAGTAGAAGCAATAGTTGTGAAAAACAGCCACAGTGGTGTTACTTACCAGCCAGGCAGTGTTGTTGTTCTTAAGTTTATAGTTTTCTTTTTTTTGTTTGAGAGAGAGAGAGAGAACGCACAGGGAAGGGGAGAGGGAGAGAGAATCTTCAGTGGACTCCACGCCCAGTGAGGAGCCTGATGTGGGGCTCAATCTCATTCATGACCATGAGATCACGACTTGGGCCGAAATTGAGAGTCGGACGCTTAACTGACTGAGCCACCCAGGCACCCCTCTTATGTTGCTATTTTTAAAAACCTGTTATAATCTGGTCTTCTTAGCTTTTTACAGTCATTTCCATTTATTCATAGTCACTAGCTCATTTGTGTTCACTCTTTTTTTTTTTTTAAATTTTTTTTTTCAACGTTTATTTATTTATTTTTGAGACAGAGAGAGACAGAGCATGAACGGGGGAGGGGCAGAGAGAGAGGGAGACACAGAATCGGAAACAGGCTCCAGGCTCTGAGCCATCAGCCCAGAGCCTGACGCGGGGCTCGAACTCACGGACCGCGAGATCGTGACCTGGCTGAAGTCGGACGCTTAACCGACTGCGCCACCCAGGCGCCCCTCATTTGTGTTCACTCTTAACTTAATGTCAATTGATTACTGGGACACCCTAAGTGCTTTAATTACTGCAGGTCCACAGTGGTTCGCGGCAGTAGTGAAATGTACTGCAGTCCTTCTGTGCTGCACACGGAGACTCACCCGGGATGTTCTTGTCAGCCACTTGTCTGTGGCTGAGCTCCAGGGAAAGCTGAGGACAGTTGTCTCAGAGATAAAAGGTTAGGAATGATTTTGTAACTAGGTTTAGTATCTGAGACAGGTCCTAAGTATGTATTTGTCACTGTTACGAACATGGAAGAAAATGTTTGTTTAAAGAGCTGTAATACAGCTTTAAGTAAGAGGGCAGCCTCAGCTGTGTGACAGATTAAACTAGAACAGTCTCTGAAGGGATGCTCTAGACTCTGTGCCTCTAGGAATTTTAGTCTAATGATAGATGACCCCGACCTGCCCAGAAGCTGGAAGCTTTTCAGTTCTATGTGTCTTGCTGGCCTTAGAAGGGATGTTTTTTGAAGGGTTTAGAGTGAGGTTAGAGGTTATTAGGAGGATGAAGAATCATTTTCTAAAAGGGAAAAGAATAAGTGGTTAGTATGATACAATGATGGTAGTCATGGGAGGGCATGAATCATTACCAAGTTCCATTGATTGTGATTTTATAAATGGAGTAGAGCTTTTTAACCTTCATTTTAAACAGAAAAATTTATAGCCAGCCACATTTTATTTTAAACAGACTGTTGAGGGGCACCTGGTTGCTCAGTCGATTGAGCGTCTGACTTTGACTCAGGTCATGACCTCGCGGTTCATGAGTTCCAGCCCCGCGTCGGGCTCTGTGCTAATAGCTCAGAGCGTGAAGCCTACTTCAGATTCTGTGTCTCCCTCTCTCTCTGCCTCTCCCCTGCTCGTGCTCTGTCTCTCTCTCTTTCAAAAATAAATAAACATTAAAAAAAATGTAAACAGACTGTTGAAATGGGCTAATAAGATAGAACTCTGACATTGATTATATACTTTAAAATATATCTACCACCCCTCCTACCAATCCCTAATGTATTTTAAATAGGATTTAACATTATGAAGTCATCAAAAATCACAAAGACTAATGTTGTGGAGTTATTTTTATAACATAACATTACACTAAAAAGGCAGTATAAAAATTATGTACACTGTTATAGTAGGTCTAAAAGTAGAGTCCTAGGACCAGTAGTGTCTGTACCACCGGGAAACTTACTAAAAATCCAAATTCCTGCTCCCACCCTGGATTTAGGAAATATAAAATTTGGCAGCAGGGTCCCACAGTCTGTGTTTTAGTGGGTCTTTAGTGGGGGGGGGGGGGTTCTGATGTATGATCAGCTTTAGGAACCACTGGCTAGTAGATCTCAGTCTTTGACCTGTCCTAGCACATCTGAGGGCTGTAATAGACTCCCCTGAACTTTGGTGACTGACCGTGGCAGTCTGGTTAGAGCTAGGGAAGGTCACTCCTCTCCTATTAAGAATTAGTGGAATAGAGGCACCTGGGTGGCTCAGTAGGTTGAGCATCTGACTCTTGATTTTGGCTCAGGTCATGATCCCAGGGTCGTGGGATTGAGCCCTGTGTCAGGCTCTGTGCTGAGTGTGTAACCTGCTTAAGATTCTCTCTCTCTCTCTCTCTCTCTCTCTCTCTCCTTTTGTCCCCTGCTCATGCACTCTCTCCCTCTCCCTCCCTCCCTCTCTCAAAAAAAAATAACAAAGAAAAAAAGAATTCGTGTAATAAATAATGAACTCTAAATAAGGTGAAAAATGTACACATTCACTGAGCATGGAAGAAAAAATATGACAAATGTTAAGTCTAAATCTCTGGGGGAAGGATTTATAGATGATTTTTATAATCTGGGAAAAAAGTTATTTTCTAAAATACAATTTAGTAAACAGTGATTTATACACATCTTCAATCAAACATTGATTTGAATTCATTTCCCTTTAGGTGGAACGAGGAAGCCCTAAGAGCTGCTTCTTATTTTTGGGGTCTGTCCTGTGCGAAGTCAACTGGGTCAGTGTGCTCTCTGACGCCTGGAGCCCCAGTCCTCACCCAGAGACGCGGAGCATGATTGTCTGCCTCCTTTTCATGATGATTTTATTGGCAAAGGAAGATCAGCTGGTAGACCAAGCAGTAAGTTTGGAGAGCCTGAGATGAAGACTTGGCAAGGCTTCCGAGATCCTCCCTTTCTACGAAGTTGTAGTTTTTCACTGGTTTCCCTAACACCTCTGTCGGTGTGATATCTGCTTGGCATTTGGGATGTGCCTTCAACTAGTGCCTGATTTTCTGGGATCGTTCCTAATCGAATTCTGGATCATGAAGGGAGGCACATGGAGTTAGAATATAAAAATCAATTTTATCTTCCATCTCATTAATTGCTAGTTCTATGACTAGATCCAAGAGTTCCTTTGAAAAATTGGGTTCTGGGGCGCCTGGGTGGCGCAGTCGGTTAAGCGTCCGACTTCAGCCAGGTCACGATCTCGCGGTCCGGGAGTTCGAGCCCCGCGTCGGGCTCTGGGCTGATGGCTCAGAGCCTGGAGCCTGTTTCCAATTCTGTGTCTCCCTCTCTCTCTGCCCCTCCCCCGTTCATGCTCTGTCTCTCTCTGTCCCAAAAATAAATAAACGTTGAAAAAAAAAAATTTTTAAAAAAAAAGAAAAAAAAAAGAAAAATTGGGTTCTGAATACTAACAAATCTTAAAGTATTTTTGCCAAGACTTTGGTTATTACTTTCACTAGCACTTCTACTTGAGTAGATACTTCTTTGACATCTTACCTGTTCCATGCTGGTCATGGGCCCTCTTAGTGGTCACTCCATAGACTGGAGACATATTTCTGGGAAATGGGGAACTCCAAAACTAAAGGAGTGTGTGTTTTATTTTCAGGATTCACCTCTGCTGAATCTCCTTGGACAAACAAGCTCACTTTCATGGCATCTTGTAGACATTGTGTCATACCAGAGTGTGCTAGGTTATTTCAGCAGCCATTACCAGCCATCCGTCATCCTGGCAAAGGAACCTTCTGCTGAATTAATCATGAAGCTGCTGAGAGTGTCTGCAGGCCTTTCTGTTCCTACTGACGGCCAGAAACATCTCGTAAGTCGAGTGGGTGCTTTAAAAGGCAGAGTGTTCTTCAGGGTTGTAGTAGTGTAAGTGCTACTGAGGACAGGCTCAAGCCTCGTGATGGCTCAGTTAAAAAAGGTAGAGGAGGGGCGCCACTGAGGTGGCTCAGTTGGTTAAGCGGCGGACTTCGGCTCAGGTCGTGATCTCGCTGTCCGTGAGTTCGAGCCCCGCGTCGGGCTCTGTGCTGCCCGCACAGAGCCTGGAGCTTGTTTCAGATTCTGTGTCTCCCTCTCTCTGAGCCTCCCCCGTTCATGCTCTCTCTCTCTCTGTCTCAAAAATAAATAAACGTTAAAAAAAAAAAAATTAAAAAAGGTAGAGGATGTATGTCATGGTGCACTTATTTTGTACTCCTAGAGTTTTTAGTTTTAATTATCTCTCTTGGTCAACCTTCACTTACGGCAGGATCATGGGCTAACGAGAGGTGAAAAAGGTTGGGGGTGGCAGCTGTTGGTTTAGGGATCTGGATGTCCTTGGCAGCAGAATGGCAGGGAAGTTATGAGCACGAGTTTGAGGTCTGACCAACTCCGGTCCCCCGCCCCCTGCCATTGTGACGTTGGTGTTCTCATCTGAATTGGAAATAGTAATACTTGCCTGTAAAGTGTTGTTGTGAGAATTAAATTAGGTAATGAATTGGAAAAGTTTCTGGCAAGTAATTAGTATAGCGTTAATGTTTTTATTAACGGAGTGAAAAAGGAAGAGTGTTCTGGAATTCGGGAGAATGTGTGTTCTAGTGACAGATGTGCGCGTATCCCTAGACACAGGGTCGGTCCTTCGACACATGCCTGTCTTTGTGTGGTCTCCTGCTCTGTTCTCTCTACCTGCTACCAAAGCAGTCAGAGCCGCGGCATGCTCCCCAGCACTTAACACTGCTTGCATGGATTCATATGAATGCTCCTTTTTCTGTCAGGATGCAGTTCCAAAATGCCGAGCCTTCACTCATCAGATGGTTCAGTTCCTCAGCTCCCTGGAACAAAATGGAAAAATCACTTTAGCAGCCCTAGAAAAGGAGATGTCTAAGCTCTTAGATGATATCATCGCCTTTAACCCACCTGGTAAGTGGCCACGGGCAGTCATGTATTTATTCAGTCGGTGAATCCCTGCGGTGTGTGAGGCCTCGTGAGGTCCGGGAGGCGGGCAGGACGCTTTCAGTCGTGTTCCCGGAGAAGTGATGCGCAGAGAGAGGACTGGCTCCCAGGGACACTGTCATTTCAGCACTGGGGAGGCACGAGTGCTAAGAACTTGAGGAGGGGTTCACACTGTCGGATGCTGGTGTGAGGTTAACTGGACTGAGGGCTAAGCTAGACGACTGGATTTAATGAGTGGGGGGAGCCAGAGACGGCCCGTGAGCAGCATTCCAAGATGCTTTGGCTCTTCCCTGGTGGGCACTCCAGAATCATCTATAGACACGTGAAGAAACTGTGTGCAGAGACTTGTGCTCCCAGCAGTTTGGTGGACTGGGTATCCTGACTGCTTCTGCTGAAAACAACTAAGAATGCTGGAGAAAATGTTTTTATGAAACCAAAAATGAAACTTATCATGGAAAATCTTAGAAGTCAGGACCTAAGTGGAGGAGGAACCTGCAAAGGTAATTGGAGTGCCGAGGCTGGCTTCTCCCATGAAGGCTTTTGTGGAACCTTCTTAGACTGGGTGGAGGCACTAAAGGCCGGGGCTTGCTAGTAATGGGATCCTAAAAGGAGCTCCTGTGCATCACCCACAGGATGGCATCTTCAGGACAAGGGTAGCTAGAGCTTAACCTGCCCCTGGGAGAGGAGGGCAAAGACAGTGGTATGTTTGACCTGGGTGTTGGGGCACATGTCTGTGTGGTGGGCAAAGAGCTACGTCTTTTTGAAAATTAGTAAGTATAAGTTGAAGCACATCTTTGAATTTGAAGCACAAATTCCCGCTACCTAGACTGTCAAGAGAAAAATTCCTGTATGTGGAAATTGAGTTCAAGTTGTTCTGGGTTGGCAGTGCCGTTAGATGCCTGGTACAAAGCAACCACAGAGCCGCTTTGCAGAAACCTGTCTTCAACTCTGGCCTCAGAGTTCCAAGGAATATGAAATCCTAGTGGAAAAAAAAGTCATAAAACACATAAGGAAACAAGGCCCCACAAGCAAGTCAGCAGAAAATGACAGTAGACTCACACATATAAAGACTTAAGACACTGGAATAATTAATTAGCACAGTAAACTAGTATTTTTAATCTATTTGATGAAATAAAAGATTTGAAAATGTCAGTAAGGAGCAAGAAATTATAGAAATATACAGCTTTGAGAGAGAATCAGATATTCTAGAAATGAAAATATAAAAATTGTGATAAAAACTTGGTAGGCTCAACTCCTCTGAAGAGAAAATTAGTAAGCCGGAAAACGAACATGAAGACAATGTCCAGAATGCAGAACAGACAGAGAAAGAATGTGGAAGTGAGGTTAGAGGGCATGGAGGATAGGCCGAGAAGATTTACCACATATCCAGTTACCCAGTCAGAATTCCAAGAGAAGAGGACAGAACTGGGGGGAGGCAGTAAGGAGCTGGAGAGATAGCAGGACTGAGAATTTTCCAGGGCTGATGAACGGAAAACTCCTCGGATTCAGTAAACCCAGCAAATCTCAAGAAGGTTGGAGAGAAATTGACATCTGTACACACTGGTGACACTGCAGAGGTACCAGGGACAAAGGAAACAACTTTCACATGAAGGAAGGAAGGACAGATGGGCGGACACGTTCAAAGGAACAACATTTGCACTGACCGCCGATTTCTCAGTAGCAACAAAGGAAGCTAAGACAGTGGAGCAACTCGAGTGTGCTCCGAGAAAATGACCGTGACCTGGAACTATCACCTTAGAGATACGGTCTTCAAGGGTAAGGATAAAATAAAGATATTTTCACTGACAATGGAGAGTGTCCCAAAGACATCACTAAAGGCAGTCTTGAAGCATGTTCTTTAGGTAGAAGAGTCATCACGAATAAAAAGAATTGGATTACAAGAAGGAAAAGTAAGCAGAGAAAGTGGTAAAATGTGGTTAATATGAACATAAAATGCCTGTGGAAAGCTACAGTCAGCATGCATTTAGGGGCTTAAAAAGCAAAAGCTGAAATTAAACTATATTACCACGAGTATATAGAAGTGAGGAAGGAGGTTGAGTTAAAAGCATTCTAAAGTTTTAGTATTGTTTGAAAGGGTCAACAAATTGATTAAATTTATACCTTGATGAAATGTGAATGTTGACATTTCTCAGATGTTCGCTAAAAGAACAGAAATAAAATGTATAATTGCCAAGTTAGTGGAAAGAGATAAAAAGGAATGGCCAAAATGCATTTAGTCCAAAGAAGGCAAGAAAAGAAGCTTGGAGAAGGTGAGAAAAATAACCAAAACGAGGTGGTAGAGTTTACGTCCGTAAATGTTAATGGACTGTTTAAAAGACAGAATTTGTCAGACTGGATTAATAATGCACAACACCAGCTCTAAGCTGTTTATAAAAAGTACATACAAAGCATAGGCTATACAAAGCTTTCTAGAAGGCAGTCATAGCGGGCAGTTACTAAAATAGAAAGCTGGCATAGCTTTCATATTAGACAGTTAGATAGGACTATATGGCAGAAAGCATTACAGAGCCAGATGATCTCTAGGGTGTTTTCCTGCCTTGAAGTTGCATGACAGAAAAATAAATAAATAAAAAGTGTTAATAGAGATAGAGTCATTGGAAATTGATAAAAGTTTTCATATACCAGGAAGATACAATAATGATAAATGTATTTGTACCTAATAACACAGTAGCGACTACGAATACCTGAAGTGAAAATTGACAGAATTAGGAAGAGAAATGTGAAAGTCATTCACAGTAAGAGATGTGGCCACACTTCTGACAGTAATTAATTAAGGAAGGAAAATCAGTAAGGCTCTAGGAAGTCTGATGGCCCAGCTGGCTGTAGTGCCCATGCGGAGGAGATGTGCCCTGTAAACGCAGAACTCACGTGGTGTCAATCTTGCCCGGCACGGGTAAGGAACCTCACCACTTGTTCAGTAGAAAGTCAGTTTCCACCAATCCCAAAGGACTGGTGTGGAACAGACCACGCACATTTTAACCACAGTGCAGTGAACTTAGGAATCAGTAGCAAAATATAATCGCATGCTGGAATTAAGAAGCAAACTTTAAATAACTGATGACCAAAGAAGCAATCATAATAGAAATTAAAAATATTTAGAACTGGATACAAAACCAGAATGCATCAAAACTTGTAGGATGCAGCTGCAGTGGCACTTAATTGCTTGGCCTTAAATGCTTATATTAAAATTTTAAAAAGATGAAGGTTAGTAAGGTAAGGATCCAGCTTAAGAGGTTATAAAAAGAACAGCAAAATACAACTAAAGACTGCGGAAGGGAAGAAGTAATAATCCAGAGAAGATAAGTAGGAAGAGACTGAGGATGAAGAACAATGAAAGTGGCCAATACAGGCGTTGGTGAATCTAAATGAAATGTGAGTGTCTAAAACAAGAATAACAGTAATGCCTCCCTGGGTTATGGCACCAGTAGGTTAAAGCCCTTGCATGGTCTGAGAGTCAGTTAACATCAGACTTTGAAAACTCAAGAATGCATGTGTCATTTGTAAGATAACCACCATAAGAATGTTGAGTGTTTAACTTCCAGACGAAAAGAGAAAAAGTACAATAAGATATAATGAAAGGAAGTAAAAGAGAGAAAAAGGAATGTGGAATAGGAGGAATAAAGAGAAGATATATCAAAAGATAATAGACTTAGACCCCGTTACGTCAGTAATTACATTAAATATGAATGACTAAAATTGTCACACTGAATAAAGGAAGGAAGAAAAAGATGACCCACTAGAAAAAAATGAACAAAGACCCTTGAATTGACCCTCCACAAAAGAGAATATCTAAATGACCAGTGTATCTACAAAAAGGTGCTAAACCTTGTTAATAATCAGGGAAAATATCGGGGTGCCTGGGTGGCTCAGTCGGGTAAGCATCCGACTCTTGGTTTCAGCTCAGGTCATGATCTCACAGCACGGAGCCTGCTTGGGATTCTCTCACTCTCCTACTCTCTCTGCCCCTCTCCCGTTTATTCACACATGCATGAGCATACTCTCTCTCTCTCTCTTTCTCTCAAAATAAATAAGTAAACTTTAAAAAAATAATCAGGGAAATACAAATTAAAACCTTAGAGACATATGATGACATATCCATTAGAATGGCTAAAATTAAAAAGGTTTCAATACTAACTGTTGGCAACTATGTAGATCAGAGTAACTCTCGTGTACTGCTGATCACAGAGTATATTGGTACAACCTTTTTTAGAAGTTTGCTATGATCTACTGGTTTGCATATCTTACAACTCAGAATTCTGCTCCTAGAATATTCTAAAAGAAATGCACCTGTGCCCTGGGAAATATGAACAGTGTCTGTAGCTATGCATCTAAGGGGGTCCAAAACCGAAAAGAGCCCATTTGTTCAGTAGAAAGGACAAATTGTTGTATATTTGTATAATAGAATACAACAGTGAAAATCTGCCTCATCATGGGTGAATCTCACAAACTTTTAAATATTTACTTAAATACTGTTTGAGAATAGGTGATTGTAGTGTACTATGCTGGGAAGCATAGTCATTTAAAGCTGGTGTCACTGAGGAGATTGGAATTGGTGAACAAGAAATCAGTTGAAATTTCTCGAACATATCTGCAATATAGATTTACCATACAGGGCATGTAATATGGCAGTCAAAAATAGAGATTCTGGAACCAAACTGCCTGCTTTATCCACTTGCTAACTATGTGATCTTGTAGAAGTTGTGTAACTTCATCTGCAGACTGGGCATAATAATCGTACCTGTCTCATGTGGATAGTGTAAGCACGGAATGAGTGTATGCCTGGAGCTGTAGCATCGGTCTGGCAAGTCAGTAACTCAGTGAATGTTAAAAAAGGAAAGAAAAGAAAATTACCAGACAGTACTGGAGAGGCTGTTTTAGAATTGATCAAATGGATTTAGGCCCTGAAGATTAGCTAATAGCTGGCCAAGCACAGGAGAGGAGGGCTTTCTAGAAAGATCTTAATCAGAAGAGTGATGGGATCAGATCTGGTTTTTCAGAAAACATTTGTTGGCTGTGTTGATGATGCGTAGGGAGAGGCAAGGGTGGGATCTATTAGGAAGTTTATTGTAGTAGTTTTTTGTTCCTGTGAGTCATAATTAAAAGGCAGATTCAAATTAAAATAGCTATTGGACTGAAATTCATAGATAATGCCTTAATAAAGAATACCTGTGGGGTGCCTGGGTGGCTCAGTTAAGCGTCCAACTCTTGATTTCAGCTCAGGTCATGATCTCATGGTTCACGAGAGCCCTGCGTCAGGCTCAACGCTGTCAGATTCTGACAGCTAGGGATTCTCTGTTTCCTTCTCTCTCTGCCCCTCCCCTGCTCATGCTTGCTCACTCACTCTCAAAATAAATAAATAACCTTTAAAAAAAAGAGTATCTCTACCCATAGAAATACATGAAAAAATAGGTATTCATATATAGGTTGTTTCTAAAACCTTTGTTTTTGAAGTCCTTGCTTGATAATAAGTAGGAGTGTTGTTGTTTTTTTAATGTTTATTTATTTTTGAGAGAGAGGGAGTGAGCAGGGAGGAGGAGAGAGAGAGGGAGAAAGAATCCAAGCAGGCTCCACGCTATCAGCACAGAGCCCGATGCGGGGCTTGAACTCATGAACTATGAGATTGTGACCTGAGCCGAAATCAAGTCAGACGCCCAACCTGACTTGCCACCCAGGTGCCCCGATAAGAAGTAGGTCTTATAGTAACATTAAGTTAGGGTTTATTCAACACTTGTGAGTGGGTGAGTTTGGTTTGATAGGTGTGATGAGCAAGACCAAGACTCCCCTACTTTCATTGATGTGAGTACCGAAGCCTTGTGATAAGAAAGCCCCAGTTCTATTTCAGTAAGAATTTTTACCTAACTCAAGGAGAGCTAGAAGGAGCTGGCAACAACCGTGGCCTGTTGGATTGTCTTTTCCATGAACTCCCGGTGAACTGTTTTCTATTTGGGGATGTGAAGAAGGAATCCACCTCAATAACGTTTTGCAGTTCTCTTGTAGAATGAATTTGCTTTTTCTCGTCCTCTGTTCTCTTTTCATCTCAATTTTTTGGAAAGACCCATTATATTGCCCGTCTGTCCACTTTTCTTACTGAAAAAACAAAGAAAGAAATAAAAACTGCTTAAGTGAGGAGTTCTTTTGAAAAGGTTTAAAAAAGTTTTTCTTTTCCTTACTTTTATATTTAGTTTTAAGGAATAACCTCTATTCCTTGTAAATCACTCCAGAATATCTACAGCTTTGGCACTGGTGAGTGGAGGTACTGTTTCTAGACAGTTTACCAGGTGGCTTTTGAGATCTGTGAGCAAAGTCTGGACGATAAAGTCTAAGTAAGCATGTTCTGATAAATAATTTAGTCTTTTACCAGCTTGATGTCTGTTTATTGAAATATAGCTCAGCCGCCTCCCGTAACCAGGGATCGCTCAGTGGTTCCTCCTTTGCCCTTACGAAGTACTGATGTGCTGCATCCTGTCCTTAAAAGCTACACCCCATGCAGAGTGTTCCTTCTGGTCCTTCAGGATCAGTGACCAGAACTGTAAAGTGTGCCCCAGAGTGTGGCCAAGATCGGGCACACTGACATCGCCATTCCTGCAGCCACTCACGATGTGTCTGTGCTCCCCTGCAGACATGGACAGCCAGACCCGCCACATGGCGCTCAGCAGCCTCTTTATGGAAGTCCTGATGATGATGAACAACGCAACTATTCCAACGGCAGAGTTCCTCCGGGGCAGTGTCCGCACCTGGATTGGGCAGAAGGTGCACGGGCTGGTGGTTCTGCCTCTCTTAACAGCAGCCTGTCAGAGCCTGGCTTCTGTCCGCCACATGGCTGAGACGACAGAAGCCTGCATCACTGCCTACTTCAACGAAGGTACGAGGCTCTCGTTAGGATGGTCTTTTCCAGGGGAGAGTAAAGCTTTCTCAGAAAGATGTACCTTTCTGGACCCTTCCAGTGAGCGATTTGTTTGTTAATGTAGCTGATGTTTCACAATGTATTTTGTATTGTCCACAAAGATCTGCAGTTAGTGTGAGAACCTATGGCCCGTGTCTGTTAGTACAGTCCTGTTTCAGTGGAGGGAACCTCCAATTCATTTTACAGTGGTTTTGGAGGTCAGACCGGCTCTTTTATGGGAGGCAGGTCATGTAAAGTCACAGGCCTAGCCATGATCTTCTAAAGAAATGCTATAAACCAGAATCTTTATAAGACCCACTATGTTAATATTCTTTATTTTTGTCACTTTTTAAAATGAGTTTTCATGTGTGTCTTTTATTGCTTCTTGTCACATCTTTTACACTATTACAAAGAGATCAAAGCCCATCCCCCCACCCCCACCTTTTAAAAATCATTCTTATTCCCTAACCTCCCTCTAACTCGATTCTGGAAACATTGTGGTCTGGTTAAGAAGAATTGCTCGGATGAACATTCTCAGCTGTGATAGCCAGATACACATCATTGTGCACACAGTAGGAGAGAAGGAAGGGTATTAGAGCAAGAAGGCCGGGAAGTGCCCGTCACCTGCTGCTGCCCTTCCTTGACAACCCGTGAACAGTGCATGTCCCTGTGTCCCCCCATGGAAGGTGCTGCACATGTCACCATCTCCCCACTGTCATTCCCCCAAAGAATTGAGAACCACTAGGATAACACTCCTGCTTCAAATTCATTCGGGTTGCTAAAATCAAAAATTTTTTTTTTCAGTTTGTGAAACAGTTTTAAGGATTTCTGTTGAGGTATGAGTCAAACCAAGCCCTGAAAAGTAGAAATACTTCTGTCAAATAGAGTAATAATAATTTCCTTGAGAAAAGCATATTCACAACCCACTTAAAAGGTATTAGATGAAGTTAAAACCCTTAGGTGACTTGGACAGGCAGTACCTACCTGTGATTTTAAGGTATTAAAAGGGAGAGAAGGGTGATTCTGACCTCTTGCCCTCTAGCCGTGGATGGGCACTTAGCGTGAGGACTTCCCAGTCTATGCCATGAGGCACGTTTCACTTGTGTGGCCTCCAGGGCCCACGTGGGCTTGACATGAAGCCTAAAGTGAAGAGGCCCATTCCAGCAGGTAAATAATTTCATTCTTGTTTTCATCTTGCTATCTTTCCTTGTTTTTTTTTTTTTTTTTTTTTTTTTCTCAGGCTCCCTCAGTCAGAATTTAGGATGGGGCCCCATTCTGGTGTCCCTCCAAGTTCCGGAGCTCACCATAGAAGAATTTCTGCAGGAGTGCCTGTCCCTCGGCAGCTACCTGACTCTCTATGTCTACTTGCTACAGTGTTTAAACAGCGAACAGACTTTAAGGAACGAAATGAAAGTGCTTCTCACCCTGAGCAGGTGGTTGGAGCAGGTGTACCCCGGGTATGTTGGCCCTGTGGCTGCTCTGTCCCTGTCACTGTGTTAACACGCTGGGCTGTCAGCCAAAGCTTTGAAAGTACCAAGTGTCCCCCATACTTAAAATTCAAATGTGGAATTTCAATTAAACAGGAGCGGAAAGAAGCCACCTCTAATTGTGTTTTCCTCCTGGGCACCCCCCCCCCCCCCAGCTCCGTGCAGGAAGAGGCCAAGCTGTTTTTGTGGTGGCACCAAGTCCTGCAGCTGTCCCTGATTCAGACGGAACAGAGTGACTCGGTCCTGATAGAGTCTGTCGTTCGAATTCTGCTCATGCTTCAGAGCAGACAGAGCCAGCTGGCCGAGGAGAGGCTCAGCTCCGGGATTCTGGGGGCAATCGGGCTGGGCCGGAAGTCGCCCCTGTCCAACAGGTAAGCAGGCGCCTGCCACTGCTCTTCCCACTGGGCCTCAGCATCTGCCCCTGCTTGGGGACTGGGATACTTGAGTAGGCTTTTTGACTTCAGGGCTAGGTCCCCTCATAGATTAAGGGGGGAAAAATCAGCTTGATTACATCTTTATATATTACAAAACATGTTTATTTTTTGTAAACAACTTTGTTTTCACATTTAAAGAATGTTTTCTTAGTAATATCTCTCGTTGTATTTTGACTGTGTAACCTGACCACACTGCTGATTTCTTTCTGGCTTTGAGCCAGCGATGGTGTGTAAAGTTAGGTTATAATACCCCAGTTAGTTGCTTCACTGCCTGTACTTTGTCAGGGCAGCGCAGGCCCATGAGGGACTCAGTCTCCTAGAACTGTGAATCGCGATGAGTTCAAGTCCACTGATGAGAGGGATAAGTAATGAGAAACAAGTCTAAGTTTTTGTTGCTGAAAATTGCAAGGCATGGAAGAATTTGCCACTGGCCTCCAATTTTTATCTCCCTTATTTGCATAGTGGTTTTCTTCCCTAGCCTTTATCAGGGTTGAAAAGAGTTCTGCCATTGTGATGTCAGCATTCTTGTAGAATAGCCCATTGCAACTTCGGGAATCAGTCCAGACCAGGTCACATCATGTGTCTTTGTTTGTGGTAGAATTTAGCAGGAGTATGTGACTTTGATTTACCTAAATTGTGGCAGACTACACATAACGTAAAATTTATTACGGTAACTCTTTTAAACTATACAATTCAGCGGCGTTTAATACATTGACAGTGTTGTACTCATTGCCACTGTCTAGTTCAGACATGTTTCTGTCTTCCCAACAGGAAATCCCGTACTTGTTAAACAGTTAACTCCCTATGTCCCTCTCCCCTGAGTCTCTGGCAGCCACTAAGTGACCTTCTGACTTTATTATATCCTTTCTGGACATCTCATAGAAATGGAATCATATACTGTGTGGCCTCTTGTGTCTGGCTTCTGTGACTTCACCTGAAGTTGCAAGACTCACCCATGTTTAATCATGAATCAGTACCTCACTCCTTTTTATGGCTGAGTAATATTCAGCCATGTGGATGTGGTATGGATGTACCACATTTTGTTTATCCATTCATCAGTGGATAGACATTTGGGTTTTTACACTTTTTGGCTGCTATAAAGTTTGTTAACAAACTTTTGCTGCACATGTTTTCAGTTCTTTTGAGTTATGTGCCCAGGAGTAGAATTGCTGGGTCATATGGTTTCTCTGTGCTTAAGTTACTGAGTAACTGCCCAAATCCATTTTCCTGCACCAGTTTTTACATTCACACCAGCAGTGCCTGAGGTTCCAGTTATTCTACATGTTTGCAACAGTCTGAATGTTAGTTACGTTTTTTGGGCAGTGATGATGGAAAGAAAGGTTAAGGCTCCTTCTTGGTCATACTTAAGGTTTTCCTGCAGAGGCTAGCAACAACGTTAGGTCTGAAATGTGTTTATCTTGTTTTTAAAGAGAAAATGTGGTATTTATTTTAAAATATTTACTTGACTCGTCATTTACTTCTGACCTCTCCCTGACGCCGAAGGTTCCGAGTGGTTGCTCGAGGCATGGCCGCCTTCCTTTCGGTTCAGGTTCCTTCCGAGGATCAGATCCGTTTGAAGCCTGGCTCTGAATTACATCTGACCCCAAAAGCTCAGCAGGTCAGTAAAAACAGCTTTACATTTAAGGGTCGGAGTCTTTTCGGCGGGCCTTCCCGGGAGGCGAGGGGTGGCAGCCGTTGTCCTCATACATGGCGGCGTGGTTCGCTGTCGTAGCTCTGTGCTGTGCTCTGCATACTGCACGTGCCTGCCTCAGATTTTAAACCAGTTTTTGTAGGTGCGTGCCTAGAGCACTGGAAGTGCCGTTGTAGAAAAAGCAAGGCCATGGGCAAGCCAGCCGGTCCAGGGTCGAATTGGTTCTGATGAATAGGATTGTGACCACGTGCTGGGGGCCAGGGACTGGCACAGAAGATGGGGCCACAGGAGACTGACTAGGTTAGTTGAGCTTTAACTTGGAACCAAGGAAGTCGTTCTGATTTTGTGAGCCTGGGGGTTGACCCCTGTTGGCTGATGTGGGAATAACCAAAAAACATGGACACGGTGGCAGCTGTGAGAAATTATAGTTTGTTCTAAAAACGCGGGAGGCCATGTGGCAGTGGTCCTGTCCTCATAGGTATTTTCACCTGTAAACAGGCTGGCCGTGTACAGAGGGGTCTCCTGTAAAACAGTGGCCAGCATTCCTGAGTGCTCACCGGAGGCACTGTTGTGAGTTTTAACTCACTTGATATTAATGAGTTAACGTTTTAGCTCATTTAATCCTCATGAGAACCCTGTGCTGTAGGAGCTGCTGTTATCCTGGTTGTGTGCTGAGGAAGTGGGGCTGAGAGGGGCGGGGCTCAGTGACTTGTAAGTGCCGGCTGGGGCCTCACCCCGTCTGCGCTCTGCAGTTCTCTCTGTGTCTGGTGGGTGCTCGCACCCCTCGCTCTTCGTCCTTTGTGGCCTTGTGATGTCCAAGCCGGCCACGTGCAGGGCGATCTCTGGGTTATTAAGAGCAAGCATCCAGCGATCCAGGCAGCAGGTTCTTCACAGGCTTTTTGGTTTATACAGTACCCGATACTTGTCGCCAATTGACCTGACAACTGCTGTTTGAGTCCTTAATGTCATATATGAGCCGTGTAGGAACTGCCACACGTGGGCAGGAAATTCTCCCGAGGGCCGATTGTGAAGTGGGCGCGACACCCACGTATATTCGAGAAGTCTGATGCTCTCCTGTGGCTACCAGGTCTCCCGGGCCTTGCCTCTCCACCTTCATTCCCTTATGTGATGACTCCTGCCTGCCCCCCATTGATGCCTGTTCTCAGATTGAACTCCCTCCACCCAGCAGTCAGGTTGGGAGCTACATCCCTTCAGTTGTTCATTTTTGGCTCTGACACTTCTGTCTTCAATCCCCTGGCAGTTTATTTCTAAGCTGCCAAATTATTTACCATCCTCAACGACTTCTCCATCCTTGTTTACTGACCTGAGCCTTGATCTGCATTTGATCTGCATTCTCTTGTGCGGGGGCCCCATATCTGAGAGGGGAAGGTGTGGGGTAGTCTGTGGTCACGTTCAGAATCCTGGGGGTGGATGACCGGTGTCAAAGCTCTCCCACACCAAGAACCACTGTTCTGATTTTGTTTTCTCCACATACAGTCTTCTTCTCCTTTCCTACTATGAAGGAAAGAAATGTTGAAATTGTGGAATTGAAGAATGTTTTTCTTTATTCCCGAAGAGAGGCATGGGAACACCTTCATTGTTTCTGGCGGGCAAAGCCGAGGAGCTTGATCTGTACTTTATATGCTTGTTGACCGATAGAATGATCTCACCCTCAGCAGCACTTAGGCACTGGTTTCTTTTGAATTGCATATAATTAGACAGTTTAATATGACGTGATTTGGTAATCTAAGAACAAACCCAATAGCAAATCAAAATCTCACAGTAGCTGGTGCCTGGGATTTCGGTTTGGGTTCTGGGAGGAGAGGCAGCAGGAGATCGGTGGGGAGGGCTCTGTGCCGGCACTGGCGGGAAGGAGGATGAGGCAGTGGGCCGGCCTGGCCTGGCTGCCACAGTGGCTTTCTGCGGGGAAGGTTGGAGAAACAGCACAGCCAGGAGGAGGGAAGGCTGGGTGTGGAGGCTGCTGAAGCCAGAGAAGCTTGGGTGCTGGCTTCCTTCTGCTGTGGTTCATCAGTGCCTGCCTTTGGGACTTCTGCTTCCGGTTCCCTAGGCTTCCCTGAGGCTCGCAGTTGCACCAGATGATGGCAGGTGTGCTGCACCTGCAGGGATCACGAACTATACATCTGTGTGGTTAACCCTCCTGTCTTCCGTGTCTTTCAGGCTCTGAATGCTCTTGAATCCTTGACATCAAGTAAGCAGTATGTTGAATACCAGGATCAGGTATCACAAGCTGCACAATTTATAAAGCATCCTGGCCATTGCCTCCAAGATGGGAAAAGCTTCCTGGCTCTTCTTGTTAACTGTCTCTATCCAGAAGTGCATTATTTGGACAACATACGATAGTAACACCGAGTCTCTCAAAAAAACCTGTTGCTGTTTATGTTTACATTTAACTTTGCTGTTGCACAAGTAACTTTGCTCAGTCTCACTGCAGAGCTCAGTTGGGCCAGTGAGTTCGTTGACTGAGAGGCAAGTCGGGAGGCACTAGATAATTCTGTTGTGCATGCGCATGTGTGTATGTCTTTGTGTGTGTGTGTGTGTGTGTGTGTGTGTGTGTGTTTTCTTAGTTCTTGAAACTTCCCAGGGCCTTTGTAGTTTTTATGTGCACCCCACTGGAGAAAATGAGTCCCACTTGGGCACAGAGCCATTCAGCTGCTGGATCCCCAGTCACCTCACAGGACCCCCCCCACGGGGCTCTGTTGTATGTCTCCATTTCTGTCTTCCCTGTTTTATTTAAATCTCAAGACTGCTGTGTCAGATCTAACTGCTTTGGGAATCATGTAGAACCCTCAGTTTTGAACCTCATTTGTGTTCTTTCAAAGTAAAACAAGCTTTGAAAACTTCTGCATTTCTCAAATGTGGGGAAATACACCAGCTTCAAAGTATTATTTCCCTCAAAATGGAGATAAGAATGCTGAATTAAAGTGAGGCATTGTCTGAAATGTGGCCACTTGATCCTTGATTGTAGCGGATGGCAGAGATGGTGACAAGTCCATTTCCATCCAGCTGTGGTCCTCATGAAGAAGGAGATGTCCATGTAAACTGAGGGGGCACACAGGTAGCATGTGATGAGCAGACTGTGTACAGACATGTTTCGTTTGATCCCCGTGGTGGAGAGTGTGGTCACTGTGGACATATGTGGACATAGTGTCAGGCCTACCCCAGCCCATTCCTGCATTCACACCGCTTCCTCAGCCCCCGTGGACATCAAAGTTTGTACCTCTTGATAGACAGCAGGTTTGAAATCTGAAGGCCTTGCTCTCTAGAGAGGGAGTCTGAGAACTTAATGCTCTGTATTCTGCTTGTTTCTTCATTCCACATTTAAGCTCAAATGAAGTTAGACACTTGTCCGTGGAAACTTGACTTTTCCAGTAGCCATGTGCCTTCTGTTGTTGTTCACCATTCACTCGCTACCAGAGCCTGTCTGCTGCCTTGCTCTGTGGCCAGCTTCTTGCTCTTGTCATTTCCACCCCCGGCATGAGCAGTTTGACTTCTGCCTTCCTAATTCTCTTGGCTCGAAATTGATTTTGTTCACTCAGCTGGCAGAATATGTCTTCTGTTCATGGATTAATTATAACCCGAGGATATTTATCTAACAGTGTCTGAACTGAGAGCCCTCAGCAGGGGGAAGCGGGATAAAGGTTAACGGAGTGATAACCTCTCTTCAGATCTCCTCTTGGAGTGCTCCCCCCCCAACATTTGGAAGTGTGCGGGAGCCTGTTCTCCCAGTTTGAACTTGTTTAGTTGCACAGAACACATCTGCTCCACAGATCAAGATTATCCCTGTGAGCCTCCAAGGTTGTAGGCCACAAAGCATCCCTCTCAGAGGGCACATCACAGGGCTCTCCTTGGTTTTGCTTTTCTCCATTTTCAAAATCAGTCAGCCTCCCTGTGCTGTGTTAAGAAAATGTCATAAGCTGTGGGCAGTTCAGTGGCCGATTTGGCCACAAAGATTTCATGACAGAAGTGTTTTGTGTGCTGTTTTCTGTGAGGAGGCTGTAATTATTGATATCCTAGAATGTGAAAATTTTGAGTGACAGTCTACATTTTAAAGAAAATTATGATTCATCTATTAATTTTCAAAGGTTTGTAATATTTATAACGTATTTGGTCTGTAAAAATTATAAAAAATAAAATCAGTCTTTGGTTGTAGCTGGCAAGAATATGAATTTTAGGGGTATTTCAGTTAAAGTTAACGCAGAATGTTATGCCCAATGTCCTCTGTTCTGATATGGGAACTTGATTTTCAGAGATGCTTGGTGAAATACTTCCTCTCTGACTACTTTGTGCTTAACAGTGGAGGCCTCACTCACCACATAGCCTCCTTGGAGCGTCTCAAGGCTGAGGAAGTGCTTTAAAGATGCTGAGATAGTTCAGAAGGTGGCAACACTGCTATAGCCTTCTGGGGGCAGAATAGAATAGCCAGCCCTTGGCTTTCAGGAACGATGAGCCTTTGCTGCAAAAACAGTCGGCCTCCAGAGAGCGCAGGGCCAGGTTCAGACACCCTTACCTGCGGTGCCACATGTGATGCCTGGATCAAACCAGACCAAGGCCGCCCCGCGCCGAGCGGTGTTGGAGGCGAGCTAGCACCGACCTTCCCTGCCTGTGCCCGTTGGTGGCACCTGGCTCCGACAGGGACGTCATGACAGGTGCTTCCCCTGCATCTGCACTCATCTCCCCACAGCTCACAGAGCTCGGGTCTGAGAGGCACGCTTGACCTCCCCCGTGTCCTGGCTCCTGCGCCCGACTGGAACAAGGGGACAGGGCAGAAAGCTGGAAGGCACAGGCCGATGGGGAGGTTGTGCTGATTTGTCCGCTCAGCCTGATGGAGGAGCCAGGACCCACCCGGTGTGATCCCAGAGCTCCTGGGCGCGCAGAGAACGTCATGATCAGTTTGGGGCTCAGTCACATCTGCCCCCTGGGGTGGCCTGAGCCCCTCATTCTGAGGCCGGGCGAGCCTCTCCAGAAAATGAAAATCCCCCGAGTGGGCTCACTTCACCCTAACCAGCCCCATTCCTCCCGCTCAGTTACTAAAATCGGCGCATCCAGGGGGCACAAGGTAGGGTGTTCAGTTCATGCCCTTTCTTTTGAATGAAGGTGATACACAGTTTTCTATTGGGTTTTTAATACTAAGGTTAATGATTTCCTCTGGAGCAGGAAGCAAATGCTGTAGGATCATGACTTTTAAAGTTCATCTGGTCCCACTTCTCACTCAGCAGGGACCCCCAGCCCTGCTCTTCCAGCCAACCCCCTGCCTCTCCTCCGCCCTGTCCTGTGGCCAGGAGTCCTGCCCCTTGTGGACAAGCCCAGGTGGGCATTGGCTTTATGTTGTGCCAGAACTGGCCTGATGACATTGGTCATGGTTCGGCTGCAGCTGGCCAGGCCGGGGCTCCTCTGCTACTCTAACCGATCTTCTAACATTTTCAGACCTCATCACCCACCTGACCCCACCGGTCCACCTCTTAGTCTTCATGCTAAATGCTCAGTGCCTTTAGTTGGTCCTCTTCCCCCACGATGTCTGACAGGGCTGCTCTTTGGGGAAAGTGCCCAAGTTAGCCCATGTTACTCCAAAAGGGCCGTGTCCATGAATACCAGGGCCGGGGCTCAGGGGCACAAACTTGAGGTGGCAGTCACCCGCAGGCAGCAAGAGAGTATGCTTCCTTCTGTTTTGTGCCCTTGGCCTGATCTCTGTCCCGGGCTTTGTCACACCAGTGTGGGCCAAGCAGTGACGTTGACCCCCTGGGACATGTGGATGGCATCGGCTCTCGGCGGCTGTGCCCTGTGGTTCGCACATTCAGTTAGTGGCGAATTCGAACTCCACACCTTGGTTTAACATTAGTTGCTGCCCAAGATCAGTCTCATCGCCTGCCTGCATGATAAGCTAACAAATAAGGCGCTTTGCACGTATCCTTTAACACTGTCTGCTCTTCAGCCTGGACCAACTTCACGGCTTATTTCGAAGTAGTAGCTGAATTCTTTTCTGCTCAGTTAACTTTGTCTTCTTAAACAAAACGAGGAGTCTAATGTTGGAAGCAAACATGTTGCTTTTTTTTTTTTTTTTCAAGAGTATCCTCATACTGATCTTCCGTTTGAATCTGGGTTGAGCTGGATAAAGTTCTTGGCTTACAGCCAGGCGCTCTTACAGACCTTGTCCTGGTCCTTGGTGATCCCCACACATTATAGAGCCATCAAGTGTCCTGCAGAAGCTACAGCTGACACTTCTTCCCGTCTGGATAGGTTCCTGATTTTTGGTGACAATAACTTGAAAAAAATAAAACTGAACTACTGACCCTGTTTGGGGATAATGAAATCACTAAGGAATGAATGTTGTTTATTAAAACTTTTATTTTTTAATGTACAGATGTAATATCTCTCACTGAGCGCTGAAGGTTAGAATTTAGTTTTCCTTCAGTGGCTTAAAATCACTTATGTGGCAACAAGTACTTCCTGAGTGTGTTTAACTCTTTCCTTCCCACATGTATAGTGTGGCCTTTAACAACCACATCTTATCCGGTCATTAAATGTGCAATATTCACTTCTTGTTCATTGTTGAGCATTTTACACGCTTGTACAAAGATTGAGTTTTTATATAATGATGAGAAACAGAGAAATGCGAATGGGTTTAAGTAAAATCCTGCAAATAAACCAGAATTAAAATTGAATTTACATGTGGTGGACACGTCTCGTTTTTGGCAGATTGGTTGGCAGGTCTTTTCATCCAGAAGTCACACTAAGAAGAATTTGGAATCAGAGAGCTTGTAAGGGGTAGAAACTGTATTTTGTGACATGCCACCACATGCCACAAAGTTAAATTCAAAGAGAATTTAAGTCTTGGGAGTTTAAGAACAGGAGGCCACCTGGTGACCCCAGAGAATTCAGGAGAGCCCTGAGGGTCTACAGTGTGGCTGTGACCTTAGGAGGAGGAGGGACACGAAGCTGCAGGAAGGCTCCACCACCAGACTTCCTGGGCGGGGCTGGGGCACCTTGGAGGTCGAGCTGCCAGGGGAGGGCAGTATAACCTGAGCATTGAAGCTCAGGGAGCTCTTTCTCTCGCTTTCCTTAGCATTCGTGAGACACATCTTGAACGGGCCAAAGTATGGTGGGAGGGCCTGCACATTTGATTTGGGATTGACGTCAGTTTGGAATTTCTGTGGGACAGGGCCCCTTCCTCCCTTGTCTGGGTTTGGCTTCCTTTTTCCAGACGGAGCCACAGGATTTAGGGATTGGGAAGTGGATTAGAGGCAAGCTGTGCCACCTCCTAGTGTAGGAATCGGTTTCCTGTCTCTGGACCAGTGGGCTTTCTTGCTGGGACACACCCACAGAAATGCAGCGGGAAATGGTTCCTGTCACCCTGGGGCAGCTGAGAAATAGAGATGGTCTTCATCTAAGGGTGAAGGAGCCAGGATCTTCCTCTGGAAACTGCTCTTCTGAAGACAGCCCTCTTCCTTCTTGGTCTTCCTTTCTAGCCAAACCCTTTTAGGAAACAGCCACACTTTCCTGGTCTGTCAGAGTGACCAACACGGCCCCTCTCCTGGACACTGTATTGTAATATAGCCTAAATTTGTGGCTGACACCAGATTTACTGTGGACCTTCAGTCTTCCTGAGCTGCCCTGCTCCCTGCCTTGTCTTTTTTTTTTTGTTTTTTTTTGTTTTTAATATTTTGAGGTAGAGAGAAAGGGTGTGAGCATTGGAGGGGCACAGAGAGAGAGGGAGAGAGAGTCCCAAGCAGGTTCCATGCTGTCAGTACAGAGCCCGAAGGGGGCTTGATCTCACGGTCCATGAGATCATGACCTGAGCCAAAATCAAGAGTTGGACACTTAACAGCTGAGCCACCCAAGCGCCCCCTGCCTTGTCCTTAGTCAACCTTCCTTAAGGCCCTCTGTCCACCTTCCCTTTCCAGTCCCACTCTTCTCCTCCTTCATCTCATCCTCCTCCTCCTCCTCTTCTGGTGGCAGTATGGAGGTGAGTGCCTGGGCTGTCTTCAGCTCTGGGGACGCTTTGAGGTCACTTGGGGGTGACTGTGGAAGACAAAGGTCTGGGGGCCCAAACCCCGGGAAACCCAGAGTTCCAAGTATTTTTGTATCCTTATGTTGGCAGATCATGTTTTTCTCCCTTTAGTGCATAAAACGTGACACAGAGGAAGGGGCACAGGAGAGGAGGAGAGACATGGGAGAGAAAGCCTGGGAAAGAGGAGGCAGCATGTTGGTGTGGAAAGAGCTGGGACCACAGCTGTTTTGTCACAAAACATGTGGGAAGCTGGCCAGGCCGCTTTCCTCCTGAGACTTTCCCTATTTTAAATGGGGATAATTGCAGCTTTTCCTGTTCCCTGGGTTTACAGCAAGAAGTCCCTGAGGCCACAGAGGTGGAGGCACTGAGGAAATGTTGAGGGGATGTTACTGGGGGAGACAGGGCTGGTAGCATTGACTTAAGCAGCCAGGGCTGGAGGCCGGACAAAGCCCAGGACCCCCGGCTCTTGGTCTCTAAGGTCCCACTGGCCTGAAGGCCCTGTGACCAGTGGGCCTGGCGCTCCCGTCCAGGCTGGCTAAGGGGCTGTATGTGAACACTCAGCCCACTGTGTGTCATTTCGTCCCCAGGCAGGGCCTACCTTCAGTGTAGATGATCTCATGGACACTGTCTTCTCCTGTAGATGCATCTCGATGTAAAAGCTCACTAGCTCCTCAAGGCAGGGGAAGTGTGTTGGGCTCTTGGCACATCTGGGTGCACCTCTTCCTCCCACTGCCCATCTCCAGGGGCAACAGGTGGAGGGCTGGCAGTGGAGGGCAGTCTCTGGGCTGTCAGCAGCCCTTCTGGGGACAAACGGGCTCACATTCCCAGAGCACTGAAGGGACGGCTCTAGCTGCGCATCCTGGGCCACACTGCGGAGTCCTGTCTTGAAAACGCCAAGTCTCCTGGGTCCCTTCTCTCCCTGACAATGTGCCGACTGAGCCCGTCGCCTGTGGCTCTGGTCCTTGCCTCTGACAAAGCCTGAGTGCTCCGAGACGGTCGGGTTGGGGAGGACGGCAGCTCTGCTCCACGCAGACCTCCCAGTGAGAGCTCCAAGCTCCTGGGTTCTGGTGATGGCCAAATACAGCCGCTTCACCACTCTCCCCTTTTGCCCCCGGAGCAGCCGCTTTATATGGAGACTAAGCAGAAGGCTGCCTGTGCGCAGTAAGCAAATCAGTAGAGGGAGTGCCGGAGGGACCCTCTGCTGTCCCTTCTCTGTGTGTGCTCCCCACGGCCCAGCATGGAGTGTGAAAGCACTCCACCAGCTGCGTGTTCCTTTTAGGAATGCCACTTCGGCGGTTTCCGGGACGCCCTCCTTCAAACTGCACATACCATAAGAAGGAGCATTGGGTGGTGAGGTCGCACCCTTGGAAGTCAGCCCACCTGGAGGCAGCCTCAAACTTTAGCTTAAGAATCGCCTGGAGTCACCTGGGCCCTGGCTAGAGACGACAAGCTAAGAAAGACATTTTGAGAACTGGGGCAATACGAATGTGGGCTATACGATGATATTATTCAATTATTGTTAACATTTTCTCAAATGTGAAAATGGCATTGGAGTTATGGAGAATGCTCTTGTTCTCTGGAGATGCAGCTGAGGTATTTAGAGGCGAAGCACTGTGGTGTCTGCAGTTGACCCTGAATGGTTCAAACACACACACACACACACACACACACGTGTGCACATTAGCCAATATGGCAAATGGTAGTAACTGTTGGATGTAGGTGGTGGGTACCTGGGTGGTCATCTTCCTTTTTCAGCTGTGTGTGTGTGTGTGTGCATGATTGAAAATGATCATAATACAAAGTTAGGGGCAAAAATCACATGAGCATCTGTTTAAAATTCCAGCACCCAGCCTCAGAGCTCACTTTTAGGAGGCCCAGGTAGCACTCAGGATGGGGATTTGAGCAAGCTCCCCAGGTCCTTCTGATGCAAACCACGTGACCTTCAGAAACCACTGCAGAAACACGGCTCTGAGAGCCTGGGGTCTCGAGGTGGAAACCCCAGCCCCAGAGCATGGTGGCTACGGAGCAGGTGCAGCAGTTGGATGGGTGAAAACAGCATGCTGAGCAGTAGAGGGAGTCAGCGTCCTGCTTGGCCCCTTGGTTCCACCCCCCCCCCCCCCCCGCCCTGCTTCTCAGCCCTGTCGGGGGCAGCACTTGCTACCATGTGGGAGCCCCCTCTAGCTGCAGCCCCAGCTCCAGCCCTCATGCTCCAGCAACTTTGGGTGGCTTCAATATCATGCCATGTCTGACCACCTGGCCTTTTCCCAGACTGCCCTATCTGCTTAGAATCACCTTTGTTCTCATCTTCCGACTTCCGTTCTCCCCCATTTACGTGGCTGGCACGTGCTTCTCCATGTCCCCTCCTCTAGGAAGCCTTCCCAAGACTGGGTCACTCTTCCTTCCTGTGTGCTCCCATAGCACCTTCAGCATTCTGTTGCCCTTAAAGGATTTCCCACTAACTGGTCTGTCGCTCCCTAACCTGAGAAATTTTACTGTGGAGCCCTCAGGGCTGTTGCCCATGCTTCTGGCTTCCCTCCTTCCAGGCATCGTGTCGGGCGCACTGCCCGGCCCCCTGAGGGTGAGTGTGGCATGTTGGTAGTTCTGGCCAATGAGTTATGATCTCAAGTAGGAGACCCTCGAGAGCTCTCTTTTTATCTCCAACCCAACGACCCACAACAAGAGATGGAGGGTCCTTGGGAGCCTGTGTTCCTGAGTAAGTACAGCAAGCAAAGCTCTAATGCCAATCTGTGGTGGGCATGTAACTCTGGTGCGAATAAACCCTAGTTGTTTTCAGCCACTGTGATTTTGGCTTTGTTAACACAGCACAACCTAACCCAGACTGACCGAGACGCATACCTCATTCATTTCTGTATGCCCAAACACCTGGCCCAATTCCTAGCACAAAACAGATACACAGAAAATAATTGCTATCATGGCTTTTTCTTGGCTGTGAAACGGGCCTCAAAGACCAGGCAGACGTTTCAAACCACACCACCCCCGTGTCCCTCGCTTCTTCCTTGGTGATACGGGACTCTCCATGGAGGTGCCCAAAGTATCCTCATACGAGGAGGTACAAATTCCAACTCCTCTGACCTTCTGACAGTTCAGACAGGCTCCTGGATGGATCCCAAGTTAACCATGAGCTGCTGTCACCCACTTTCCCTGGCAAAGGCTCTGCTGAGCAAGGGAAACTTGTCACCCACTGCCCTGCTTATTAACTTGTGAAGATCCCTCACACCTCAGGCCACCTCCCCAGCAAAGCATCAGCGAGGACCCTTCCTTATTCTAGGTTACCACCCTAGCTTTTGGAAAAGTTCTGAGAGAAAGACTGTCCCCATTGCTTCTTCAGTGCCTGGCCCGGTGGCCCTTTGCTCTTGCCAGCTTGCCCTGGGCTCAGGCACACCTCCTCCCTGTCCCCTGAGCCCAAGAACTGCAGGAGCTAAAATGCACAGGCTCACACAGAGGTGTGAACACGGAAGGCAGCACCCTGCAGTCAGTCTGCGAGGCCTCGGACAAATGCCGTGAAATCGCTGGTGCTTTTGGACCTCTCACGCGCCGGGTGGATGCAGGTCATAGGTGGAGGTCACAGCCACAGCTGCTTTATCCACACGAACCTGCAGCCCAGACTTCCCCTCTGACCTCTCAGCTTTTGGTCCTTAAGGACAGTGAATCCCAGATGCTGTCAGATGATGGGTGTTTCTTTTCCCAGGGGACCCAGCTCAAGGCAGTGCAGAGCAGCCAATGGGGTAAGAGGTAGGCACAGTGTGTGAGGCAGTCACAGACGAGACCCCAGGGGGCAGGGGTACCGTGCTTCTCACCGCTGAGTTGATGTTCCTGGGACCACAGATTTGCACAGCCCCAGACTCAAAGGTTTGCTCTCTGGAATCCTTGTTCTTGGCCAGGCTGGTGTGGGGCCCCCACTTGTCCAAGAAGTCTCTGCACGTCCCACGTCCCTCTGCCTGCAAGGAGGAGCCCGTGGCCTCCCCCCCCCGCCCCCCGCCGCCACATCTGTACATGGTTCTGTACTTTGCGAAGTCCCTTCACATCCATAATTTCTTCAGATCTTGGTAGTCCTAGCAGCCAGGAGGGAAGATTATTGTCCATGTTCCAGAATGGACAAACTGAGACTCAGAGAGGTAAAAACATGCCCTAGTCGACACAGCAAGTCAGAGCCTGGGAGCCCCTCTGACCAGTGTCTTGCCCGTTTTATGATGGCATTCTATGTAAGAAAGGGCCAGAACTTGTCTGTGAGCTTCACGCTGAGCTCACGCACACACGCACAGACACGTACACACACATACACATTCTTTCAAAATGCTGGTCCCAGTGATGGGGGCTCTGGGACAGACATCCACGTAAGAAACCACTGAGCCTCTGTGAATGGGGTCTGGACTCCCTTTGTGGGGGGTTGCCTGGCAAGGGGCTGCCAAGGTGGCTGGCAGCCAGGAAGGGCTGTCCCAGCCAAGCCTGGCATTGGCCTTCGCTCCTCATGCTGTACAAGAGGATGCCAGTGGCCAAGGGGCTCCTCACGGTAAACATGTGGCTGCTGGTGGGTCCCGAGGGCTCATCTGGCTCAAATTCTCATAGTTGGACTCCTGAGCCTGGGGCCTGTGGACAGGAGAGAGTCGGTTGACCACCCGATACAGAAGTGGGGTCATCACCAATTGCCCAAACCATGCCCCAGCGACGGGCAGGAAGGAGACACGAAAGGGGACTGGGGCCTATATCCAGCAGGGCTTGCGGACCAACTAAAGGGTGGAGGAAGGGTAGGGGCAGCAGCTGTGGAGCGGGGAGGAGGCTAACACAGGGGAAGGCAGCCCAGACCACAGAGGTGCTATCTTCTCGAAGGGATCTCATTGGTGGCTTCAGCTGTCTTGTGTCACATGCCCTCCAGACTGATCTCCCGGGCTTGGCCTCCTGAGCTCCAGCTGCTCTCCTGACTTTGACTTCTCCCCAGGGACATCTTAACAGGCATCTCACACCTACATGTGAGTGCTCCCATGATCCTCACCACCACCCCCTTCTCTCTCTCTCGTCTTCATCTTAGTGGCACCCAGGGTGACAGCTCCAAACGGGGCACCCTGGCTGCCTCCCTCACTTGTGCTGCCCACCTGGCCCTATGGTCAGCCCCGCCTTCCACCAGTCCCACCTCCCCACCTCCACCACTCGACCTCCTTCCTAGTGTCAAGCCGGCCTCAGCTTTGGTCAGCAGCCACCCCAAAGGTCTCCTGGCCCCCACTCTTGTTCGGATGGGGCCACCTGTCTGCTTCAGTGATTTCTCATCGGCCCCTTTCCAGGTCGCCCCTGAGCCTTTGACTTGCCCAGTGACTGCCTCCCTCCCCTGGGGCTCTGCTGCATGGCCCTGTCCATTTCCTTTGCAGCTCTTATTTTAGAATCTAAGATGATCTTGTTTAGGTGTTTATTAAATTCTCCACATCATGTGAGTTTTCTGAGGTCAGGGGGTTTTGCTGTAGCGTTAGCATCCAAAACAGCGTCTGGTACATGGCGGGTACTCAATAAATATTTGAACACTCAGCTTTCTGATTTAGGTGCCTTTAGCAAAGAAAAGGGGTATTGCACAGGTTTCCAAGAATGTGGGGGATAGCTGGCCAGGCAGCTGGAGAGAGGGGACTGGGCTGGCATTATGGTTTTTCCAGCCCCCAGGGCACAGGCAGGGATGGAGTTATAGGAATGCCAGGGCTTGTCCAATGGGCCCTGAAAGACTGTGTTCCGCCTCCCCACTCCCCAGCATCCCAGGCACACTGCCCAGGGTCAGTGAATTGGATTCTTTCTTCTTCAACACAGACTTCCACATGAGCAGACACTGGGAGAGAAGGGGAGCCTGGACACGAGGGTCAGCACTTCCTAGCTTAAACCCTCTGAACCTCTAATGGCATTTTGTTTGTGAAACCTTCAGCTTTGGGGGAGAATCAGTGCCCCCAGGTGGCTTTTGTGTGAGTCTGCCTGTTCTACAATGCTTAGGAGAACAAGAGGAGACACAGCCTTGAGGAATCACATCTAGGTGTGGACATAAAACAGAAAAATGGCCCTGCAGCACCAGGAAACCAGGCGGGTCTGGGAGAGATGCCAGGGCGAGGCTCAGACTGTAAATGCTGGGGGTGGGGTGGGGAGAGCAGGTCACCGTGGCCTGGTCAGGCCAAGAAGGACTTGGGAGACCGAAGAGGAAGGCTTTGGAAGGCCACAGGGAGGGTCTAAACCCTGGTCAAGTTCCAGCCCCCAGTCCTGCCCTTTGCCATTCTTTATCCTTACGGCACGAGCCTTGAGAAGCCTGCATGCCTTGCTTGGCCAGTGGGGACTAGAGCCGGGTGGGTGAGGGCAGGGTACTCACCGTGGTGGGGTGTCCTGGGCAACTGGGTGCTCTGTGTAGGGACAGAGAGACAGAGAAAGAGAGAGGAGAGGCATGAATCTCCATGGTCGTCGCAGGCTACAGGCCCTGGCTGCCCACCCTACCCCACTGTGGAAAGTGGTCTCAAGGGACGTGTAACAAACACTAGCTGGCAGGGGGTGAAGTGGCCTGGCAGATGACCAGGAGTTAACGAGGAGGAGCGTGGAGTGAGGAGCGGCCCAGCAGAAAGACCCGCCTTTCTGAGGACCGTGCAGCACAGAATGCTTGGTGGGTGTGAAGAGCCAGCAAGACGGACGGCACAGCCACAGGAAAGGAGGCAGCAGCCAGGGCAACTGTGACAAATTTTGGATTTCATCCCAGGAGAGGCTGAGGCCGGTGCTGCTGACCTGGGCCTGAGAGGCCCTGGGAAGCCCCTCTCTGGGGCACGAGCAAATTTCCCAGCCAGCTCAGCAAGAGAAGCGTGGGGTGAGCAGCAGCTCCTGAGGACACCCTGTTAGCTCACACTTCCTCACCTCTGTGTTTGCTGTTCCCTCTGCTGGGAACACCACCAGCTCCTTGTTTGCTTTTCTGAGTTAGCTCTCACCTTCCCTCCTGGCCCCTATCCAGATGTCCCACCAGAGTGAGGCCTGCCAGTCTGTGCTTGGGTGGTACCTGGGCTCCAGGACAGCCCTTCCCCCTGCAGACTGGGCACCTCTTACTCAGCTCTGTATTCCTAGCACCTACACAGCACACAGTAGGTCCTCAAGATGCTTACTGTAACATAACGGAATGGTGCTATCTGGGAAAGCCTCACGTGTGGTGGTGTCATTTATGGGGTGCCGCCAAAAGGGCGGCGCTATACTTTCTGGGTCTCTATCTCTGTGCCTCTGGGTAGAGGCAAGTTCCGTAACCTCTCTGGGCTCCGCTTCCTTGGTGTAAAACAAGGTCCTGCTAGTTCCCACCTCCTGAGCTTTACGCAGGGAGAGGAGAGTGAGTTGGAGCACGGGTGCAGAAAGTCTGTTTGGGCTGGGTTACGCCAGGTGGTCAGCCGGGCGGCCTTACCTAGAAGGAGAGCCCCCGCCCCTCGCACCCACCCTGGCCCGGGGGTGCACCCACCTGGGCGGCGGCGGGCGACAGCGCGGGCGGCCAGAACGCCGAGCAGCAGCAGCGCCTTGAGGCCGAGTGCCCCGAGCGGCAGGGCGAGCGACGAGGCCCCGGAGGCGCCGTGGAATCGGAACAAGTAGACGCTGGCCTCCGCGCGGCCCAGGCTGTTGGACGCCGTGCACGTGTAGCGGCCGTCGTGGACCAGCGCGGGCAGCTCGGCGGTCACCTGGTGGCCGTGACCCTGTCCCTGACCCGGGCCCGGCACGGAGGCCGAGCCGTTGCCCAGGGCCGGGCCGGACCAGTCGAGGACGGGCGGCGGCTCCCCCTCGGCCGTGCAGAGCGCGCGGAAGGAGTGCGCCGTACCCGGCAGCACCGAGAGGTTGACGATCCGCGGGGCGGCTGCGGGCAGCGGCCAAGGGGTCGAGGGAGAAAGCGAATCCTGGTCAGAGCAGAGGGGGCAAAGGAAAAGGCAAGGGGGACCCCTCCCAGTCCCGTTTAGTCACCAAGAGATTTGGGGGTGGTTGGCTCAGAGAAGAGGGAGTAGGCGCTCTAGCGCCACGGTGCCTGGGTCCCAATAGAGATGTGGCCTTGGGCAAGTTATTCCGAAGCTCCGTGCCTCAGTTTCTTCATGCGTAAAATGGGGATCGCTTTCTTTATGGGGTCGTTGGGATTTGACAAGTTAATACATGTGGGGTGCTTGGATTAGGGCGTGGCCCATTAGCAAATGCGCACTCAACGGTCGTTATTGTTGCGGTAGCTCAGGGCTGGGGACTGTCTGCTGGTAGGGGTTCAAGGGCACTTCTCACTCCCAGACAACCTGTCTGTGGCAGGGTGTCGAGGGCCCTGGGGAGAAACTGAAATGCACTCGGAGAGGCAGCCCGGCCAGCCCAAGGGCACATGGGAAGTTCGTGGCAGAGGCAGACGAGCCCAGAACCGGATCCCCACGGCAGCGGGGTGGGGCTAGGATATTTAAAAGCTCCCCAGCTAATTCCAGTGCACAGCCAGGGTTGAGAACCACTGTTCTAGGGACCGGGGATCCTGGTGCCCACTTCTTTATGCCAGAGTCTAGCAAAATACTGGGCACTGTGGGCTCCCTGGGCATTCCCCCCCCCCCCCCACGGGGCTGCGGGTGCCCTTCAGTGCACAGAGCACATATCCCATTGCAGCCTTTGCCGTATTCAGGATTACTCGTGCTTCTCGCCCCCTAGACTGCGAGCTCCTGGGAACATTCACTCTCTGCGCGCTTCATTACAGTGCCCATTCCCGGGCCCCATTCAGCCCTTCTCGGAGCAAGCGGTCTGCATTTTTAACTAGTTCCCACGTGGCTCGTAGCCATCGCCAGTGAGACCCCCCCCCTCCTTCCCTAGAGAGATGGGCTGTGTATGGCTCCCTGGCGGGCGCAGTGCCGGCACCCGGAAAGCCCTCTGGACGGGGCGGGGAAGGGGGCCGGGACAAGGGCACGGCGCTCACCGGTCACGCGGAGCCGGATGCCGTGGCGGCTCTCGTAGCGGTCGTGGACGTCGCCGGCGAACTCGACGCGGCAGAAGTAGCGGCCGTCGTCGGCCAGGGCGAGGCGCTCGACGCGCAGCGACAGGTCGTTGCGGCGCGGGTTGCCCAGCAGCCGGAAGCGGCCGTGCAGGCTCAGCGCCGTCTGGCAGAGCTCGCTGCCCCGCGCCGCCGCGCACCGGAACACCTGCGGGCCCGCGTACGCCTCGCCCGCGCGCCAGATGGCCGTGAGCGGCCCGTCGTAGTGGCGGTGCGGGTGCGTGAAGGTGCAGGGCAGCACGGCCGCCTCGCCCGCCGCCGCGCTCACCTCGGCCGGCACATGCATGGACCAGCGCTGCGCCGGCGCACCTGCGGGCAGGCGGCCGGAGCGTCAGCCCTGCCCTGAGGCCGCGCCGGCCGCAATCCCTCGGACTCTGGGAGGCGGGGGGAGGGGAGTCCCCACCGGGAGGTTTGGAAACCTTAGGACTCTGGGAGCGTCTCCCACCTGGGGGCCCAGAAGCCCACCCCGTGACCGTGACCCGAGAGGCATCTCCCGGGATCTTGTCTCCCGGGACTCTTGAGGTGCCTGGGACTATTTGCCTCATTCAGGCGGTCCCACTTCACCGACAGGCCCCTTGACCCCATACTCTTCCCTAACCCCTGCCCTGCTGCAGAAAAGCCCTGGATTCCATGGTTACATTAGTCCCAAGACCCCCGCGGTAGTGATAATAAAAGCACTTACTGTGCACCTCCGTGTTGAGCAAGTTCCCGGTAGTATCTCTTTTAGTTCTCACAAATGATCCTAGATGTAAGCACAGTTATTCCTGGGTTGTATGTAATAAACTGAGGCACAGAGAAGTTGAGTGATTACATAAGGTCACACAGCTAGGAAGCAAAGCCGGAATTCAGACTCAGGACTGCCTGATTCCACAAACGCATGAAACCTTGGGGCTCATCCAAGGAGACCAACACTCCCATTTACAGAGGGGAAACGGGCCTTGGCAAGGGATGGTATGTTTTGAGCTTAACGTGTTGAATGGGATGAGATTCTTTGAGAATCCGGGTCAACCGAAATGGACTTCCCAAAAGGCCAGATGAGCTGAGAGACCAAGAGTGGTAGACCATTGCGCTGCCTTCTTGCTCTTCTCAAGCGCCTTTGGGCTGTTTCCTCACCTCCTGTGTTGTGAGCCTCTGAAGTACGGTTGAGCTAGGGTCTGGAAGCTGTGCTCCGCCTTCAGCTTGAAGATGACGGGAGAGCCTCTGCCCCTGTTGTTGCATATGTGTGCTGCTTTGGGGAAGGGGTGAGCAGGTGGGTGGGTGGGTGTTGGACCTGGGCCTTGGAGGATCAGGATAGGGGTGGTGTCTCCCTGAGGAGGGAGGACAGGCTGCTAGTTCTACCCAGCTACAACGCTGAATGCAGTTCACAAAAGGGATCCTTAGAGGGAATAATATACCCACTCTGGTATTTCCCAAGAGCTTTGTAATTTACACAATTCTTTGGTATACATCATGTCACATGACCCCCAAAACACCCTAGGGGAGAATGACTCGGGGAACTATTGTTATAGATGCGAAAATGGAGTCCCAGAGTCACACAGACAGATGCTGGGAGAAACCCAGCTTTGCTGACTCCATGTCCAGTGCTCTTTACTCTTTGGGGGTAGCTCATGTCCTGGTTTGGAATCCCCCCGGCCCACAGCCAGTTACCATCCGTCCTCCAAGAAGCCCATCCCATCTATGAATTATCTACAGGTCAGGACATTTCTTCTGCATAGAACCAACATCTGCCACTACCCACATGACCCTCTTTGGAGCGTGCACATCCTCTCACGGTGATGGCCCTTCTGGGACCCCAGCATGGCTATCCTGGACCCATTAAGTCTTCCCTTCTCTGGTGGAAGTCCCGGGGCCTCCCCTGCTCCTCCCCTTCCTCACTGCCCGCTTGGTGCTCTCCGTGCAATGTAGTGTCCTGAGCCGGGGACTCCAGATATGTGCTGCAGGGGCGTGTGTTGCACGTGTCCTGCAGGGGTGTGCCACAGATGTGTGCCGTGGGGGTGCTGGACCAGGAGAGTGGGGTACGAATTGGGTTGTGTGAGCTTTGCCTCGTATAAAATGACACTGTGGGCTTGTGCCGAGCTTGCAATCCAGTAAAACCACAAGCTCTTTTTTCACGCGATCTGCTTATAAGCCAAATTTCGTTTCCTCTAAACAAGTGGAATTATGCTTTTGAACCCAAGTGGAGGACTTGACATTTACCTCTACTAAGAGCTTGTTTGCTCAGTTGTTAATAATCAAAGGGCCTAGTTTCAAATCTGAGAAACCCTTCCTGAAGGTTTTGCTGGTTTACTCAGTACCTCCAGCTACAGAAACGGTTTCCCCACTCTTGAGGCTCAGTCCCTGCCTCAGTTTCCCTACACTTCTCACCCTCTGTAACCTCAGCCTCTTTTGAGCTTCTGCATCTCGCAGGCATCCTGGAACCAGGTACTGATTCCCCAGAGGTATTTTTTTGCTATTGTGCATTCATCAATTAGGAGGTGTTTATCAGACATGTCCCACTCTAAGCCAGGCACTTGGATACAAGCCAGGGTTACAAAGATCAATAGGTTACCTTATCAGCCTGCTGGAGCTCACCACTCAGAAAGGGAGACAGATCTGTGAACACATAATTACACTACAGCCTGCCAGGTGCTCTAATGAGGGACACGAACAATGTTTCCTCTGTCTGAACAAGTTTCCTGGCCTATATCATTCACCAACTTCCTCCCAGTCATCCCCAGGTCTCTGCTGAGTCTTCCTACAGAGGGGAGGCTTCCTTGAACCCCAAGGCTGGGTCTGGCACCCTTGCCTTCGGCCCCTGGCCTGGCAGAGGTACATCCTCCAGGCATCCAGAAGCTCTGGGAGGACAGGGACCACGTATGTGTGGTCGTATTTGTGTCATCACTGCCTAGCACGGCACTTGCCACAAACCAACTGATGTTGAATTGGATTGCTGTAAAAGGGCGGAAGGGAGGGTAATCAGGCTGGCAGAGGAGGGTGGTGTGGCTGGGGGAAGAGGAAGAGGTGTGCAAATATTAGTCAGCGAATGCTTGGAGGACCAGCAGATTCTTGAGAAAGAAGTGGGATTTTCTAAGATTTGGTGTAGACGGAAGGAGCTCTAGGCAAAGAGAGGTAAGGACATGAGCATAGAGGTTGCAGGCATGACGAGATAAGGGAGCCAGAGTACACAGTGCTTTGGGTGCTCACTGGGAGATATTTCTCATTTCATTTCATATGTACGACGACCCAATGAGAGACTCGCGATAGCCTCTTTTGGGGAAGAGAGAACTGAGGCTCAGGCCACATGACTGCCCAAGGTCACTTGACTCACCAGAATCAGAGCCAAGGCTTCCCCCTTGGTGGCTCACGTTTCTACTCTGTCCTGTGTACTGTGTCGCTTGGGGATGACAGTCTAGTTTGGAACATCCTGAAGTGGGATACAGATGGTCTGCCACGGCCTCTCCCTCCCTGGGGGCTTTGCTCTAGGAGCAGAGAGGGCCCACAGAGGCCCTTTTGGCCAGTGTGAGGATCTTGGCTCCAGTTAAGGGGAGATTTGTGTTTCCTGTTTACCTGCTGGATGGTGTTTCAAGAGGAAAGCACCTGGACTCCCTGTTACATGGAGACTTCGGACACATCCACTCAGGGACTCAAGGGGAGGGTGGGAGGTCCCGGCAGGAACTGCCCAGGGAGCACATGTGTTTGCTTTGGCAGGAATCTAAGCTCCCCAGCGTCCTGTGACATTTGTCATTCCCTCTGGCAGCTCATGCCCGTCTTTAGGACAAGGGAGGGATGACTCCTGAACTAAAACCATGCCCCCTTATTGTGGAGTTTCTAATCTCCTTGCCTCAGGACTATTAGCCTCTGGGGACAGCAAGAGACCCACATTCTTCTCACTGTCCACCTTCACCACTCAGTGGTGGGCCACAGGGCATGCTGGCAAGCTTTCCTGCTTTGGCACAGCTGGACCTGGGTGACAGTCTCACTTGTGGTCATTCTTTCCTGGGCTCTTATGAGCACCCAGTCTGAGCCTGGCACTGTTCTAGGCTCACTCACTTATGGGTGATCTTTGGGCAGGTTACTTACTGTCCCAGGTCTCAGACTCTTCTGCTGCAAAGTGGGGCGCCTAATACCTTCCTCATGGGCTTGAAGGTTGAATGAAGTCACACGTGTAGCTCGCCCAGCAAATGCTCAATGCACGTTAGCCCCCTTCTCTCCCCAGCCCTGCCAAGGGAGGGTGCATATGAGGGAGCAGGGTGGGGGTGCTGAGCAGTGGCGGGAAGTGCTCTGGGCACACACCTCAAGCCGATGCAGCAGGGGTGAAGATAGGGGACGCTGACATCGCACCTTTGGCGGCTCAATTTAGCATCTTAGGGACCGTGTGGGCAGTCAGGGTGGACCGTGCCTCCCAGGGGATGGCCACGTGTTGCTCAGAGCTGGAGTCCCTCAGACCTCCCCGGTGCTGCCGCCCCCTCGGCCCCATGATGGCTGACATCACCAGCAGACGGCAGCCACTCTCATGAGGCCAGCGATCTGTAAGGGGGCCACCCTCCTTGGGGACATTTGGCATGCTAGCAGGGGTGTTCTCAGGGAGTGACTCCGGCGGTAGCCTCTTGGGCATGGTGGCACCTGGAGTGTCAGGAGAGGGCATTTGAGGGCAAGGGGAGATGTTCCTCTTGGCCAGCAAACCTCACCAGGGAGGTGTGTGGGTTGAGCTGGGGCACACTGCCTTCCGTCCACTTCTCTCCTGCCTGCGTTTGCTCCCAGCAATTCTTTTTGGGGCCTGTGTGTTGTGCAGATAGGTTGTCAGTGGAGAAAAGGGGAGAAAGGGCTGCAGACCGGGGAGGGGGGTGGGGTGACAGAGAAAACAGGAAACCCATCTTTCAGTGTGAGCTGGACCCAGAAGTTTCTAGGGAAGGGATGAGGAGCAGGGATGCATGAGGGAAAGGCCTGGCTGTTCTCCTGACCTCGGGGTTATCCAGGCTTCTCCCGTAGCCTTGCCTCTCGGCCACACGGCTGTGGACGTGGCCCCGCTTGCCTGAGCTACAGATGGAGAGCCTCAGCTGACCGTGCCCCGCGGCCAGTGTCTGCCCCAGGGCGCTGCTCTCCCGAGTTCCCACTCAGCCTGTCTCTGCCCGTGCTTCCCTGGCCTTCTCAGAGGGCCCTGCTCCCTGTCAGTCCTTCTCCACCCCAGGTAGGACTTCTCAGCCCAAGCTACTGGCCACAGTAGCCGCCAGGAGCAGAAGCATCATCCTGGCTCGGGGAACTCTCCCGTTTCCCCCCTGGACCCATGACAGCAGCCCATCTCCTCCTTGGCCTCTCCCCGCACCCCATGTCCTTGCTCACTACTGAGATTTGTCTTGCCTTTTGGTTTGTTTTGCGGCAGTGGTTCAGAGCTAATAAATTCCTTTGAGCACAAGCTTTGCTCTGGGCTCCCCACCGCTGCATGTGGATGGTGTAAAGGTTGGGGCTTGCACTCAGAACCCTCTGGTTCAGCCCAGGCTGTGACAGCCCAGAAAAGTTACCCGACTTCCATTGGCCTCCCTAAACAGGCACAGGGGTCCTTGCACTGCAGAGCTGGGGTGAAGAGTAGATGAGCTGCTTGTCAGGGCCTGAGATGGGAGCCCTTGAGGGTGACAGTGACTATGATCGCTCTACCTATTATCAGAGGCTTGTGGACCAACTGCAGGGTTGTCCAAAGTCACCCAAGTGGTCAGAGCTCCCAGACCATTGTTCTTTCCACCTGCATGTTCCCTGGCATCTCCAGCTTTCTGAAAGCAGATCCGTGGGGAGCCAGACGGGAAAGACAAGAAGACACGGGAGAGTGTGTGTGTGTGAGCCCCTGGGAGATTAGGGGCTGCCCCAGGGCGCTGGGTGCTGAGGGTGGGTGGCATCGGTAAGAAGAAGGGCACAGAAAGGGGAAGGGGGGTTTCCTGGACAAATTCCTCCCACTTTGTTTTTGCCGACGGCTTGCCCTGGCCCTATGCTCAGAGATGCAGCTGGGGGGCAGAATGTGACGCGCGGGGACCCTGCTCACGCAGCCCCTCAGGCTCCCACATTGCAGCCTAACCCAGCCCGGTCGTCCGGCCTCTTGCCCAGGCCTGGTGCCACACGGAGAGGCTCATAGGTGAACGGTGCCAGAGGGGTCTCAGAAAGTGCGACCCTGCTCACCCTAGTTCCGTGAAGCAGCTGCCAGTGTGAGAAAAAGGGATCCCCTCCCCAAGACGCCTCAGCCTCCCTGGGTAAATCTCAGTACATGGCAGGAACACTTGCGTGGTTTAAGTTTTGTTCTTGGACACGTGACTGCTCATACTTCCTCTACGTCTTTTTGTCTTTGACTGATTCATAGCCCCTGACCCTCAACAGCAGAAAAGAAATAAACCAAAACAAGCACCCCCACCCCCACCCCGCCAAAGCTAGCCTCTCTCAAGGGTATGTGACTTCAACAAGATTTCCTTGCCATTTCCTTGTACAATCACTGAGCACCAGGACTGTGCTGGGGGCTTTTATATACATGATCTAATTATCCTTCACAGCACCCCACGAGGCACCAGGGACCCCACTTTGCTGATGCTCAGAGAAGTTAGGCAACCTTTTCAGGGCCACACAAGGTAGTAAACAGCAGAGCCAGGATTTAAAGCTGTGTATGACGTCAACACTTATGCTTGAACCGCTCTCTTATCAGCCCAAGATCCGGGCAGGGTCACCTTCTCCAGCCCCCACCCTCTAAGTGGCACCCTAAATCATCCCAGGGAGTCAGCCGAGTTAGGGCACTCTGGGAAAAGAAAGCCTCTCCCCTATCAGCCCCCACTGGAGGGCTCTGTCAGGGGACAACGGGCAGCGCAGGGTGGGGACTGGGGTCGGTTCAGTCTAGAGCCACACATCCTAGCCCCACCCTACACCACACTTACCAATTAAAGTGGCCAGCACTTCTAAGAGCTCTGTAGGCAGCTGCTCTTATCCAAACCCGACCTGAACTGGACTCTGCCTCAGTTGAATGCTCAAGAAGAAGGAAAAGGAGCCTAAGGTGTGGGAGTGTATAATCCAGTCATGGAGACAGGACCCCAAACAAGGAATGTTGCCTAACAGCTTAGAACACCATGATATCAGAGATCACTAATGTGGCACATGACGGCCAGTGGCCATGCACATGGAGGCACCGACGCTGAGTCCAGGGACATATCCACAAGAGGGATGTCTCAGGCGGGGGTCCGGGAAAGGACTGGGGTCTGGGCCAAGGGGCTCGGAGGATGGCTTTTGTCATTTATCCCAATTACCCTCAACTATGTCGAGCATCAGAATGACCTGAGAAGATGGTTGAAGATGCAGACTTCTGGGCCCTGTTGCCTGATATTCTCATTCTGCAGGACTGGGGTGGAGCCCAAGGATCTGCATTTGAACAAATACTCTCTTCCCACTGAAATGCTGCTACCGATGGTCGATGTTCGGTCGGTAACAGAAACACCGTTCCCAGGGACACGAACTCACTGAGCTCAGTGCCAATGACGTCGTTACCTAAGCCTGCGGCAAAGGGTTCCCATTCACGCCTTGGGGTTCCCCCTGAGCGGTCAGGATGCCCTCTATCGGTTGCCCTGTTCCCCATGTGAAATCACCCCCACTCTTCCCCCAAACCCGTTTTCCCTCTGGGCTGTGCCCATCGTGACACAAAGCACTTGGATGACCGCAACACCCGAGGTCCCTTCAGAGCCTGGACTGTCCGCCCCAAAGCTTGCCCACTATCTCCTTGGATCCTCACAGCGGTGGCTGAGCCGGTGGCCTTTCTACAGGTGGGGCTCAGAGAAGTCAGAGGATTGCCTAAAGTCACCGGAACCCAAGATGACACCCGGGCTTGAACTTGTGGCTTCTGTCAACGCAGCTTCCCTAAGTGCAACCCGGTTGTCCCAAGTTCAAGGAGAGAAGACTGTACCTAAGATTCTGTGAGCATCTATTCTGTTCTGAGCAGGGGCCACAGAGAAAAGTGGGAAACTTACCTATAGGGAGGATGCCCACCAGGCAGGCCAGGAGCCGGAGGGACCATTCCATGCTGTGAGTGTCTGGAGACCCCAGACCAGCCCCACACTCGCCTGGGCCACCAGCGAGAAGCCTCCCTGATGAGGAGAAGGCAGGTGAGGGGGTGGGTTGTGTGCCCAGGCCTGTGCCCCTACTGGGCTCCAGGCTCCAGGGGAACTGGGGAGAGGCAGTTGGGCAGCCTGGATATGATCAGATGAAGCCCGTGGGGTTTAGTCATGTGGAAAACCAACAGGGGAACCACTCAGATGATTTTCCAGGACAGGAAACAGAGAAGCACTTGAGGAAGAGGAAGGACCCTTTCCTGGGGCCACTGGTCCCTTTGAAAAAAGTGCTGCTCTTTTGCTGCCTGCCCTCTCTTCCTCCCTTCTTCCCTTCGTCCTCTCTCTCCCTCTACCCGCCTCCCTTCCCCCTTCCCCTTCTCCCTTCCTTCCCTCTTCCTCCCTCTTTCTACCCTCCCCTCCCTTCCATCTTACCTCCCTTCCTTCCCTCCCCCCTCCTCCCTCTCTCATTCTACCTTCCTTTCTCCCTCCCCCACCCCTCCTCCCTCCCTCCTACCACCCTCTTCCCTCCCTCCTCCTTTCTTTCCCTCCTTTTCTTCTCTACATTTTTAGTGTGCCAGCACGGGTTTTCATTTTGATGAAGCTATCTTCCTGTGGCCATGCTGATTCTGAAGTGGTGATTATTCACAGAAGAAAAGTCCTCTCCAAAATGTAGTCATCATTGACAATGGTTACATTACCAAGCAGCATAAAAGGGAAATAGTAAACTTACTAAGCAAATCAATCCAGACAAACATGTCAAAATGCTCAGAACATCAAAATGTCAGATAGAAATATCCTACCACAGGGGCAGAATCTCGGTATCTGTGCCAAGGAGGTAATCAGAAAGCTGAACAGAAAAAACGGCTAGGTAGGAGGCTGGCCAAGGTGAGCCAATGCTTGCGGAGAGGGAAATGTTTTAGTTAGGATAAATGCTAATCTGTTGAGAGAGAGAGAGAGAGAGAGAGAAGTTCTCAAATACAATAGATTTTTTTAAAAATGGAAGTTGATTTCTGTCCCATATATCCGTCCCAAGGTGAGCGATTTACGTAGGCAGGTGGCCTTGCTTCTCCAGGTCATTCAGGGATCCAGGCTCAGACCTACTGTTACTTCCTCACCCCCTTCTCCATTGTTAATGGCCTTAAGGCTGAAGGTGGCAATCAGGCTTGTTCAAGGGGAAAGATAGAAACTCTAATTGGCTTGTCTTTTTGGTTACCCATGATCCAAAAAGCTGTAGACATCACATCCACTCACCTCCATGGGCCACGCCCACGGCAAGGGAGCCCTGGAAGTGTGGTCTCTAATGAGGTGGTGCTATGGTCAAGCTAAAATTTATTACCCTGGAAGAAGGAAACAGATGTTGATGGGTGGTTACTTGTCTCTGCCCCAAGTGTTTGCTATAACTCTAGAAAACTAAACTTTGGAAAACAATCAATTCCATAAACTCTAAAATGTCCTTGAAGGATGCACCCTTATTTTATATACAACTGAGAGAGAAAAAAACTTTGTACCTTTTTATAATCGTAAGATGCCATTGGCTGTAACATGTATCGGAATTCAGAAATGTTAAAAATGTGAAAAAAATGAGCATCTTAGAATTGATGAAGTATAGTTCCTTTTTGGCTTTTTGGTAACATATTCTCAACAACAAGAGCCTTTTCAGGGGCACCTGGGTGGCTCAGTTGGTTAAGCATCCGACCCTTGATTTTGGCTTAGGTCATGATCTCACCATTCATGGGTTCAAGCCCTGCATGGTGCTCTGTGTGGACAGCAGAGAGCCTGACTGGGATTCTGTCTCCCTTTATCTCTCTGTCCCTCCCTCGATGCGCCCCCCCCCCCCAGCGCACTCACCACTCACGTCTTTCTCCCTCAACAGTAAATAAATAAGCATTACAAAAACAGAAAAGGAAGAAAGGACTTTTCAGAGGGGTCAGCCTGTCCTCCCTATGCTAGGAGGAGCCACAGAGAAGAGATGTATGTCTGTGTCTAGACCAGGGTTTACAGATACTCTTTCTCAGATCAAGGAGGTTTTTTGTTCTGTTCCTGGTTTGCTGAGAGTTGTTAGCGTGAATCTAGTGTTGAATTTTCTCAAAAAGTTTTTCTGAGATAATTCTAAGATTTTGTCTCTTTAGTGAATTACATTGATTTTTCCAAGTTGAACCAGCTTTGTGTTCCTGAGATAAACCACACTTGATCATGAAGTATTATCCCTTCTACATATTTCTCAGTTCAGTTTGCTAACATTTTATTGAGGATTGTTTAATTGTGTCCATGAGGGATATCGATCTGTAGTTTCTGTTTCTTGTAGTGTCTTTGTCTGGTTTTGGCTTTAGAGTAATGCTGACCTCATAAAATGATTCAGGAAATGTATCCTCCTCTTCTGTTTTCTGAAAGAGATTATGAATTGACATTATATCTTCATTAAACATTTGGTGGATTCCCCAATCATCTGTGCCTAGAGGTTTTTTGTTGCTATTGTCAGAAAGTTGAAACCTATGAGTTTAGGGGCACCTGGGTGACTCAGTCAGTTGAGTATCTGACTTTGGCTCAAGTCATAATCTTGTGGTTCATGAATTTGAGTCCCACATCGGGCTGTCTGCTGTCAGCACAGAGCCTGCTTCAGATCCTCTTACCCCTGTCTCTGCCCCTCCCCTGCTTATGCTCTGTCTCCCTCTCTCGCTCTCTCTCAAAAATAAACATTTAAAAAAGAGGAAAAAAAACCAGTTTAATCTGTTTGATAGAATGCTATTCAGATTATTTCTTCTAGACGTAAGTTTTGGTAGATCATGTATTTCAAAGAATTGGTCCATTTCATCCAAGTTGTTAAATTTAGGGACACAGAATTGTCCATAATATTCTCTCATTGTCTTTTAATGTCTGTGAGGTCTGTAGTAATACCACCTCTTTCATTCCTGAATTAACAGTACTTTATTTTTATAATTATTATTTTTATTTGAGAGAGAGAGAGAGCAGTGAGCAGGGGAGGGGTGTGGAGGGGGAGATAGAATCTTAAGCAGGCTCCATGCTCAGCATGGAGCCTGACATGGGGCTCGATCCCTCGACCCTGGGATCATGACTTGAGCCGAAACCAAGAGTAAGATACTCAACCAACTGAGCCACGCAGGCGCCTCAACGGTACTTTAAAATCTCAGATTCAAATACTTTTGAACCTGTATCATGCCCCACGTCTATGCTGGACACCGCCCAGATATATGGAAGATCAGGTTCCAGTAGAGGTTTACAGTCTAATCAAGTGTGCTACACCTTGACAACTCAGCTCTCAGCCCCAAACCTACGTTTCTGTACTCTGTTGTCAGTGCTGAGGCTGGCACTCTGCAAACCACATTTCTCAGACCACACTTGGCCAGTGGAAAGCACTAGAGGGAGGCTGGGAGGTGGAAGCAGCGCTTCCAGTTCCTGTTAGCGGTGCTCCAGCACCTTACAAGCCATCTAGGTCCAGCCTCCGGCTCTGTTGACAATCCAAGCCTGCCGCCTCCCCTCAGAGGTGCGGCCCCAGCCCGGCATGTCTGTCCCCCTCCCATCCTATCCTCTGAGCATTAGCCACACAGTGTCCCCCTTCGCAGAGCTGACCACCAGCTGTGCTTCCTCTAAACCCCTAGGCCTCCATAACCCTACCTCCACCCCTCCCTCCCTGCCAGCCCCTGGTAGCTTCTTCCTGTAGTTACACTTGGGCTATCTCCGAACCCCCAATTTTCTCTCTTATCCTTCAGTTAGTTATCTGTGTAACCAGTGGCTTATACTGTGTTTGATACAGGAACTCAGCATGTCTCGGTTTAAGAGGTCAACTCTCCCCAAGTTCATCTCTAAATTCAACACAGTCTCAATCAAAATATCAATAGGCTTTTTTTTTTTTTCCTAAAAGCAGATTCTAAAATGTATTTGGAAGGACAAAGGAACTGGAAGAGCCAGAATTGTTTATTCGAAAAAGAAGAATGCACTGGGGGGACTGTCATTACTGATCTCAAGAACCACTATAAAGATGCAAAGCAAGAAAATGTGATATTGGTGGAATGATAGCCACAAAGATCAATGAAACAGAATTGAGAGTCCAGGAATACCCGTGTAGCCAACTGATTTTTGACAAAAGTCCAAAGGCAATTCAATGGAGAGAGGATAGTCTTTCCAACAAATGGTTTTGGAACAGTTGGATGTCATATATATATACACATATACAGGACCTTGACCCATAACTCACAACTTATACAAAAATTAACTAAAAATGCATCATAGGCCAAAATGTAAAACGTTAAACTATAAAATTTCCAGGGGAAAACAGGAAAAAAAAATCTGTGTAAGCTTAGGTTAGGCAAAGAGTACTAATCAAAAAATTTGAGAAATTGGATTTTGTCAAAATTGAAAACATTTTCTCTCCAAAAGACACTGTTAAGAGAACGAAAAGACAAGGGGTGCCCTTCTGGCTCAGTCAGTTGAGTATCCGACTTCGGCTCAGTCATGATCTCAAGGTTCGGTTCGTGAGTTCGAGCCCCGCATGGGGCTCTCTACTGTCAGCACGGAGCCCTCTGAGCATCCTGTTTCCCTCTCTCTCTGCCCCTCCTCAGCTGGCGCTGTCTCTCTTTCAAAAATAAATAAACATTTTAAAAAAGAGAGAGAGTGAAAAGACAAAGACTGGAAGAAAATATTTGCAGATCATATCTCTGACAGAGGATCTGTATCCAGAATATATAAAGAACTCTCAAAGACCAACAATAAGAAAATAATGACTTAAACAAATCAGTAAATTTGAAAAGACGCTTCACCAAAGAAGATGTACAGATGGCCAATAAGCTCATGAAAACATGCCCAACATCATTAGTCATTAGGAAAATGCAAATTAGATTTATAATGAGATACTGCTATACACCCATTAGAATGTTAGAATGGCTAAAGTAAATAATACTGACAATGCCAGATGCTGAAGAGCCTCAGAACAACTGAAACCGTCATGTATATATTGCTGGTGGGAATGCAAAATGGTGCTGTGCCCTTTGGCAAACAGGCTGTCAGTTTCTTAAAAAGTTACAAAAGTTAAGACGTTCTTAGCATATAGCCCTGCAATCCCACTCCTGGGTATTCACCCAGTGAAATAAAAATTTATGTTTACAAAAAGTCCGTGTGAGAATGTTTACAGCACGTGTCTTCATACTCACCCTAAAGAAGAAACAGCTAGCTGTCCCTCACCAGTAAATGACAACCTATCACACAGCGTGCAACAGAGCACTACTCAGTGTCAACAAGGAAGAAACCACTGATTTACACAATAGCACGGATGAGTTCAATGCATTTTGCTTAGTGAAAGAAGATAGGCTCAAACGGGTACACCTTACATTCCATTCAGGGACTAGGCAGAAACTACCATGGAAGGGGCTCGCAGGGTGGTTGACTGCAATGGAGCAGCATGGAGGATTTGGGGGTGATGGAACTGTCTCGTGTCATGACTGAGGCGGTGAACACGTGATTCTATGCGTTGGTCAAATTGCAAACGCGTATGCGTAGAATTAGCACCGCAAAGAATGACTTTGACATATGTAATTTAAAAAACTTAACCAGGTTGTGGGGAAAAACCAAAGTGGAATACAAAAGGTTGCAAAACATCTACATGTATTACAGAAGAATAACTTAGCCCACGAGAAAGAATATAGCACTAGCTGAAGTTACTTTGGAAAACAGTGTTTTGACTGAATGCTCTGGCTAAAGACAAAACACTGGGTGTAGACACCGATCTGTAGTTAGCAAACTGGTTTCTCATAAGGATAGAGCCAGAGACTCTGAAACTATGTATGTGTACATGAGGGTTGAACAGATAAGTAGGTATGATGTAGATCATGAGAGGCAGATTTCTTTCTGCTGTAGAAAAAAGCTACAGTTGAGAAAAGGGGAAGAGCTAGGATGACCCTTGTAATAATTGGATTGGAACTGGAGGTGTCAGAATAGTCTTGGTTTTACAATGTATACACAGATAGATGCAGAGCTGTTAAAGCTCTTAGTGCAGAGGCTGGAAGGTTGAGGAGTGTCTAACACTTAATAAATGGTAGCTACATATGTATATGAATGGTACATACACATATGTAGCTACCATTGTTACATATATTATACATGTTATATATATGTTATATATGGATTCATATAAAAACATACATACGTGCATGCACATAACACAGACATATATACATATACGTATATATATTTGTGACTCAGTTAAATGATCCTTAGTGTGTGTTTGTGTTGTTGATCAATAAGCTGGTGCTGCCTTTTCCCAGTCTCCCGGGGCTGGCCCACTTGTGGCTTTTCAGTAGGGTGACTATAATGAACTATCCAACCAGGACACTTTTGTCTGGAACAAGTGCTAAACTGTTGGGATCACCATTACAATAGTCATAACCTGTGACTGTCCTGGGAAAATCAGACATGTGGTCACTCTTCTGGAAACATCCTGTGCTATGAATTTCTTGGCAGAGTGTCTCAAAGGCTTTATGGATCCACATATGAATATTGGGGTGGGGGAAGAGTGGGGGGCAGGAGAAGGCGCTGGTATTCCCAGCTATCAAAGGCAGAATATTGCCCTTGCCTTTTGAGTTCCTCTGCTTCGGTTTTCCTGGGAGTCACCAGCTGAGAGGATTGGGATGATGTATGTGTACAGACCTCTGAGGGTGAGCTGTAAGTTGACACCAGGTCCTCATAGTTGAGGAAACACTGAGAGTATGTGAATCAAGGGTCATTGCAAGTTATATCTTCAGTAATGTTGTATAGTATACAACCTGCACAACTGTATGTGGTCACCCCATGTGAATACTTGGGAGAAGGAAGGGTTGGAACATGAAACCAATATTGTTTCTGGGGTGCTTTAGGGCCCCTCTCTGCTACCTGACACTCTTAATCAGATTTCATCTAGTGAAAGTGAACCCCCAGCTGGCCTAGGTCATTGGAACCAGAGTGTAAACCCCAGGAGTGGCAGTGGGTGGAAATGTAGCAGCAAGGAGGAATGGCAGATGGAACCTACAGGGATTTCCAGTTGGAGGCCACAGGGTTACAGGCTGATATGATTTTCTCATTCCTTTGCACCTGCTGATTCCAGGTATCCAGGTAAGATAATGCCCCGATTCAGGGGCAGGGCCATTTGCTAGGCTCAGGTGGCCAGGAAGCCACGGAGGTCAAATCAGGTCTCTGCTGAGAGGCTTCCAGAGAGAAGGGTATCCCCTGTGACATGACAGGAGTCTGAGCATGGATGCAGGCCAGTGGGACAGCAGCTCAAACCACTTAGGCTGGGAAAGGAAAGGAGGCTTCTGGTTTCCTAAGTCATTCTTGATTGGCGTAAATGAGGCCACGTCTTCTTGCTAGTTCTGGATGAAGATGGGTCGGGTTGTTCCTTTCCTAGTCTTCTTTCCATTTCCTCTTCTCTGGGAAACTCAGCTTTAAAAATCTTTGTCATTTCCCCTGATCTACACTATAGATGACACGGGAAAGGCCGTGTTGCATCCTGGCGAGGCCATTGCTCCCACAACAGACAGTGCTGTGCTGAGTTCCAGCTTTGTTGGTGACTCTACTGTCACTTTGGGCGAGCACTTATTTTCTCTGTAAAGCACAGATAACGATGGCCTCTCGTGCTGCTACAAGGACCACAGGGCGAGGTTTACGAGGGACCACTCAGGGTGCCTGGCGCAGAGTAAGAACACCCCTAATCTTCAATCAGGGACAGGATCATCTTTTTATTTCGGAATCCCACTTGTTTGGAATACACACAGATTCAGATTCTGATAAAAACCAGCATGATTTCAAGAGTCGGAAGGAAGATGATGGAAGAAACTAGACGCCTATCAGAGGTCAAAATGATTTCAAGAACTTTAGAAATGTTTGGTTAGCTAATTAGCAAATTCATCTTTTGCTCACAAAAGCGGGTCCTCTGAGACCCAGGACAAGTGCTCATTATTAGTTTTAGTTGTTTTGGGAAACAGCACAGTTGCTTTTAAAAAATACCATTATGGGACGCCTGGGTGGCTCAGTCAGCTAAGCATCTGACTCTTGATATCGGCTTAGGTCATGATCTCATGGTTCGTGAGTTTGAACCCTGCATTGGGCTCTACACTGACAGCATAGAGCCAGCTTGGGATTCTCTCTGTCTCTGTCTCTCTTTCTCTCTCTCTCTCTGCCATTCCCATGCTCTCTCTCTCTCTCTGTCAAAATAAATAAACTAAAAAAATTTTTAAAATTAGCCATCAGTCTCTTTTCTGTATGCCTCGTGCTCCCCAAATCCTCACTCTCCTCCCGCTCTCCCTCCCAAGCTGCTCAGACAGAAACCCCTGGTCCCCACAGCTGTGTTTCTTCCCTGGCCTTGAACTCCAAAGATCCAGACCTTTCTCCTTTTTGTGGCTTCAAATCTGCCCTTCTTCAGAGAGGAGTTGTCGTTCAATGAGACAAAGCAGAGTTCATAAACAGTCTGCAAAACAGAGGGAACATAGCACATCTCATAAAATGGCATTTCGAATCACTGGAGAGAAGTGGATTCTTTAATGATTGATGCTGGGAAAGCCAGTTTGTCATTCGGATAAAAAAAATAAAGATAGATAACATCCTTACTTTTTAATCTATATTCCAGATGCCACAGTTACTTGAAGGTAAATGTTAAAACCATAAAAATGCTAGTAGAAGGCATGAATGAACCATGAAGTGGAGATCTTTCTAACTTTGGGGAGAAAAACCAGAAATCATAAAATAAAAAACTTTTTTCTTTTATTAAAAAAACTTTTTTAATGTTTTATTTATTTTTAAGACAGAGAGAGACAGCATGAGTGGGGATAGGACAGAGAGAGAGGGAGACACAGAATCTGAAGCAGGCTCCAGGCTCTGAGCTGTCAGCACAGAGCCCGACGCGGGGCTCAAACTCACGAACTGTGAGATCATGACCTGAGCCGAAGTCAGACACTTAACCGAGCCCCTAAAATGAAAAACTTTTAATGTTTTATTATTTATTTTTGAGAGAGAGAGAGAGAGAGAGAGAACGTCAGGGAGGGGCAGAGAGAGAGGGAGAGAGAATCCCAAGCAGGCTCCATGCGGTCAGCACAGAGCCCAATGTGGGGCTTGAACTCATGAACTGTGAGGTCATGACCTGAGCTGAAATCGAGAGTCGACTGAGCCACCCAGGCGCCCCATAAAATGAAATTTTGATACATTTGACATCCTCGTAAGAAATTCACTTTAAACTTGACTAGTTCAAAACCTAAACATTTTGTATGGGGGTAAAGAAAGGCACAAGGCAAGTGACAAAGCGAGGGAAAACGTTTGCAGCATATGTGATAGATAAAGACACATTGCCTTTGTTTCACGCATTAATAAGGTATAGGATAGCTCATAGAAAAGAGATAAAAGAGGCTAATAACCTTAATGCTAATTTTAAAACAACAAATCAACTCAGCAATGAAATACTATATGGGCCTCTCAGGTGGGCAGCATTTAAAAGCTACATTAAAACCTTGCATTACCAAGGATAGGGAAATGGGCTGTCAGTAACACAGGTGGATGTATCACCCAGTCATCTTTTTGGAAGACAAATTGACATAATCAGGATTGCAAATGTGTACAAACTCTCATCCAGCAATTCTACTCCAAGAACTTTATTTCCTAGATATTCTTACATAAACTGGCAACAATATACACACTAGAATCTTCCTGGAAGCATTATTTTGTTGTAGCAAACAACCTAGATGACCATCAACAGGGGCTGATTAAGTACTGTAGACATCCTGCGATCGGATGCTTTGAATCTATTTCACAGAGCAAGATAGATCTCTGTCCTGACTTAGGAAGATTCTCAAGATATATTATCAAATGGAAAGAGCAAGGTATAGAATAATATATAGAGACTGAGGTCTTAGCTATGTTGAGGAGAAAGGACTATCAGCTTTTGAATGTGTAGATAATTTCTGGAAAGACTCAGAAGAAACTTAAAGGCAATTGCATCTGGGGAATTGAGATGATTTGAATATATGTCCACAAATATACTCCTCCCCTCAAAGGGCAAAGCCTTAATTCCTCTGGGGCCGGACTTACTGACTTGTATCTAATGAGTAGAATGTGACAACCGTATCTTAAAAGTCATTGTGGATTCTTTCCTGCTCTCTCTTTTGGGCCACACACTCCGGGGGAAACAGACTCCCTCTTAAAAATTATACTTTGAACATTTTTTAGAATTCCATTTTCATTACCATGCTGGTAGTTTTGCCATATCCCAGTGCATTCCCCCTCCCCCGGGGGCTCTGTAACACTCATGACATACAGTCTTAATTTTCACAGTAGAGTTAGAGTACATATTGTCCTACTTCACATAAATCTAGCAACCTTGCAACTATAGAGGTCCACTTGTCACCCCCAGTGGAATATCGGTCTGATATAAAACATTTCCTTTATGGCACCTGACATCTACATATATTATAAATACAAGACAGTGTTACAATTTTTGTTTTGAATAGTCATATATGTTTGAAACAAATTAAGAAGGAAAAGTCAGTCTTATATTTACCAGATATTTATCATTTTGGATGCCCTTAATTCCTTCCTAAAGATTCATATTTTCATTTGGTCTCATTTCTCTTTAGCCTGAAGAATTTCCTTTAGCATTTCTTTAGTGCAGATCTGCGAGTGACAAATTCTTTTAGTTTTCTTTTATCTGAAAAATCTTTATGTTGCCTTCATACTTGATAAGTGTTTTTTTTGCTGGAGATAGAATTCTGGGCTAGGTTTTTTTCTTTCTTTCTTTCAGCCCTCCAAGACGTTAATCCACTATCTTCTGGGCTCCATTGTTTCTGACATGAGAGACCAGTCATTTGAATCACTGTTGCCTGCTTTGTAACATTTTCAAGATACTCTCTCTGTCATTGATTTTCAGAGGTTTGACTCTAATGTGCCTGGGCATTTTTCTTTTATTTAACCTGTTTGAGGATTGCTGAACTTCTTAGGTATGTAAATTTGTGTCTTTTTCTGTGGCACCTGGGTGGCTCATTTAAGCATCCGACTCTTGATTTTGGCTCAGGTCGTGATCTCGTGGCTCATGAGTTCAAGCCCTGCATCAGGCTCCTTCTGTCAGCACAGAGCCTGCTTCAGATTCTCTGTCCCCTTCTCTCTGCCCCTCCCCCCTGTCCCTCCCTCTGCTTGCTCTCTCTCTCTCAAACTAAATAAATCAACTTACAAAAACTTATGTCTTTCCCCAAGTTTGGAGATTTTTTTGGTCATTATTTTTTCAAATAGTATTTCTATCCCATTCATCTTTCTTTTCCTTCTAGGGCTCCAATTGAATGTATGTTAGACCTTTTGATATTATCCTACGGTCTCTATTATTATTCTCTCTATTCTTCAGTTGGACGTTTTGTGTTGTTCTCTCTTTGGAGTCACTGACTCTTTCCTCTGTTTTCTCCATTCCATTGTTAAGCCCATCCAATTGATCTTTACAACTTTAGATATTGTGTTTTTCAGATATTGATATTTCCATTTGATTCTTTTTTATGGTTGTTTTTATTTATCTGCAGACACTTTATTTTCATCATTATTTTAACACGTTCCCTTACATCATTTAGCATAGTCAAAATTGGGGCTTTAAAATCATTTTCTGTTCATATCAACATCTGCATTGTCTTGAGCTTGGCTTTTTGTTGATTGTCTTTCATCCTCAGCAGGGGTCACATTTTCTTTGTATGTCAAGAGGTTTTAGATTGTATTCCAGACAGTGTGATTGTGATGTTGTGGAGACTGGATCTGTTGTGTTCCTTCAGAAAGGTTTGAAATTTTGCTTTAGCAAATAATTAACTTGGTTGAGCTCAAGCTGCAAACTTTGTTTTTAGGGTGACATCTCAAATCTCAGCTCAGCTGTCTTATCCTAATCGGGACTGCCTAAAGTCTGTCCCGCATAAGGGGGTTTGGGGGTCAGGCAGAAATTTGAGCAGCATTTACACATGAACGTTGAGGCTTTTTCTCTCTGTCCCTCTCCTTTTCCAGATTCCACTCATTTCCCAGAAGTTGTGGTTGCTCCAAATTCTATCCCTTGGTTTTTCAGGCCAGAAAGGCTGTGGGTTCTCTCTCAGTGTTAGTTACCTCTGAGGATACTGACTGATGCCACCCTCAGGCGAAAAGTCCTAAAACCAGGGCACTCACCTCATGCTGTTCCCTTCTTCCAAGAATCAACTTTCCTCTGGAATCTGTAGCTTTTGTACACTCTTCAGGGCCTCCAGCCTTCAGGTAGGTTTTTATTTTGATTTTTTGTTTTGTTTGTTTTGTTTTTGAGTCTGGAGCTAATAGTTGTTATCTGCAGGAAGGTTGGTACAGTACAGACTTACTCATCCATATCAGAAATGGAACTCAGTCCAGAAACTGGATTTCTTTTAAGTTTTTTAAATAAAATGTTTAATTATTTTCGAGAGAGATAGAGATAGGAGGCATGCGCGAGTGCTCTCCAGCATGAGTGGGGGGAGGGGTCACAAAGGGGGGGAGGACAGAGGATCTGCAGAAGGCTCTGGGATGGAAGCAGTGAGCCTGATGTGGGGCTTGAACTCATGAACTGTTCGCGGTCCACGTGATCATATCCTGAGCGGAAGTCAGAAGTTTAACCGACTGAGCCACCCAGGCTCCCCTAGAAACTGGATTCTTAACCACTGAGATATACTGACTATCACTTAGTAAAATGCTGATCTGGCCTCATCAAATATTCTCGAAAGAAGTCATTTCTCTGAGAAGTGTCTGAAACAGTGGGTTTTTAACACTATGTGAACCTGATGGTGGTTTTTGAATTTTTTCATTTTTGTTAATTTTTGTTAATTTAATTTTTGTTAATGCTTGTCCATCTACAGACAAGGACCCTTTTTTTTTTCTTTTTTTTCTGTAAAGAAAGTAATGACCATATGCAAACAGGAGATACTGACTCATCTAGGGTGAAGCCAGCCCTTCAGGGTGACTCACTAGACCTTAAGAGACTGGGGGAAATGGCCAAGTGGGTGGGCCTTCTGCTAATGCTTGCTTCTGACTTGGCTAGACTTAGAACAAATTGATTCTGATTTGGGAAAGGTATGAACTTGATTTTCCAGGTCATTAGGAGGCATCTTCTGTTCCTTTTTATTTACCATCAAGAGGGCATGAGATCCTAGGATGTGATTAGAAACAAGCAAATAAATGCAGTTTGTATTAAGTCATTCAGTCACGCAGAGCACTGTTGGGAAGGGGGAGGGGAAGGTGAGGGAGGTGCTAGGCCTCTGGGGAGATGCCAAGGTCAGAGACCTTTGACACAACTGGGCCCCGCTTAGTCCTCCTTTCTGTGAGCACCCAAGTGGGGGTTGGATGTTTGGGGGTAGTTAGGATGGACCTGGGTCTCACAGATTGGTGCCAGCCTTTGTCACCACTTTAGTCCTCTGTAGCTTAGGAGCTTTGGGGCTGTTGGAAGGGCTCTGTAATTTCCCTTTTCTCCTCTGTAAAACTGGCCATGGATTAGATGTGCTTGAGTCTCCAGGGAGGGGCCTCTCCACCTTATCAGCACTCACCAGAGGGGGGATTATGGGAATAGGAGCCAAGACTGGAGTGGTTAGGGGCAGGAGAGTGTGGACACTGGTGGGCGATATGCCAGAGACAGAAGGCATCATCACTCCCCCTGTTAACCTTTCCTCCAAGTCCACTGTAGACCCAGAGAACCCCATGGTGTGGGTCAGAAAGTGCAGCTTTCTCTGCAGAGGGCACTGCCTTCACCTCCCAGGAGAGCTTAGAGGTCAGTGAGCGCCAAGTCCTCCCAAGGAGTCAGACCTGAAAAACCACCCACTGGGCTTCCTCTCCCTGGGCTGAGCTGCTTCCACAGAGCGACTACTATTTCGGGAAGGCAACATGCATTCTTCTCCCTGTCTCATCCTTCCAGGGGTGTGGGACCTCAGGTGGTTTAAGACAGTGGGAAAGGGGAGGAGGAGGGGCTGAAGGAAGGGAGAAAACAGAAAGGGATGGTGGAGGGCGTGGAGGCAAATGTCATTTGCTCAGTGTTGCAGATTCTACTCTGCTCACAGTCCTTTTCCCTGTCCCCTTTGCCCCCCACATTTGGGACACCAGTTTATTAGCTATCAAGTTTGTGCTCACCAGCACCCTCTATCAAACTTAAAAAAGTAGGAGGATGATGCTTTAGAATCTATTCACTTCCTCTTTACAAATTTTTCACCAATCCGATTTCCCCATAAGCAATTTCCCCTCCTTCCAAATAGCTATCAGCCCTGCCCCTCGTGGAGGCTTTCCCTAATCTGAGCAGGGGCTCCAGCGGCTCTGAAGGTGTTTGGTCTCAGCTTGCATGCCTGTCTGTACACACCCAGGGGGTCTCCCTGCTCTGGGGTGTCAGAGGTCCTGGTTCCTGGGCAGCCCGGCCTGAAGAGTACATCTTTCTTCCAGGCCAAAAATGCAGTGGAAGAGGGTGAAGCTCCAAGATCAGAGGGTGACGATTGTCAAGAGACAGGACCTCCAATGGCAAATGTGTCATTTGTCACATCTGTCATTGAACTACTGCTCAGTGACACATCTTACCAGTTTTTGTTTTTATTTGTACTTTTTAAGCTATTCCTCCCCAGGCATCATGGGACTGCGTGCCCACTGTAGAAATTTTGAATAATAGAGAAAATGATAAAGAGATTAGAAGAAATTGTCCATAGATTTACTACCCACTGGTAACATTGGCACATTCCTTTCTGGTCCTTTCCTTTTACATCTATTCTTTCTGTATATATGAGATCAAATAGTATATACTCTTTTCCATACTGTTTTTATTTTTTATTTTAAGTATTTTTTTTTAATGTTTATATAGTTTTTTTTTTGAGAGACAGAGATAGAGTGTGAGTGGGGAGGGGCAAAGAGAGAGGGAGACAGAATCGGAAACAGGCTCCAGTCTCTGAGCGGTCAGTACAGAGCCGGACATGGGGCTTGAACTCATGAACCGCGAGACCATGACCTGAACTGAAGTCGGACACCCAACCGACTGAGCCACCTAGGTGCCCCTGAAGTATTTCCTTTTTTTAAGTTTATATTTTTAATTTTGAGAGGGAGAGACAGTGTGAGCAGGGGAGGGGCAGAGAGAGGGGGAGAGAGAGAATCCCAAGCAGGCTCCGCACTGCCAGCTTCGGAGCCCAGTGTGGGGCTCGCGCTCACGAACCACGAGATCATGACCTGAGCTGAAACCAAGAATCAGTGGCTTAACCGACTGAGCCACCCAGGCGCCCCTTCCATGCTACTTTTAAAACTTAGGCCCTTTATTAATAGGATTTTCCTATGACATTAAAATTCTGTAAGCATCATTTTTTTTCTTTCTTTCTTTTTTTATTATGAAATTTATTGTCAAATTGGTTTCCTGTAAGCATCACTTTCAATGGCTGCATAATGTCCTGTCAAAAGTATATGCCTATTTTACTTAACAAGGGGCCAGTTTTTTTGGATATGCAAGGTGTTTCCACTTTTAAGTTATTATAAATGAATCTGAAATGAACATGCTGGAGCACAAGCCTTTAGGACAGATTCCAGGAGTGGGACGACCAGAAGGACCGGTTTCCCTTAATCCTTCCCAGCCCCCAGTCCTCCCGCCCCATTACGAGCTTCAGCCCTATTCTTGAGTCAGTTACTCTATTCCACCTCATGACTTTCTCAAAGTCTGTTCACATTCCCACCAGCACTGGATGGACATCCGGGTTATTTGGAAAGGTCATTTGCAAGCTAGAAAAAAACCTTTCTGTTGCTTTGATCACAGGGAAAGTTATGCACCCGGATCTCCATCATGGTGCACAAGTGAGAGGCAGAGACAGGTGTAGACGCGGGTTGTCTGCCCCCTGATACCAGGCTCCTGCCACATACTACAGAGTGTCAAGGGAAGTGGGGAGAGCACCGTGGCCAAGTGTAAGCTGGGCTTTCTGAGGGCTTGGGAGTCGCGGGTGGGTATGGTATAGGGTTGCTCCGATTTTGGTTTTGGTTGTGGTTTTGGCCTCACCACCTGACTCATTTGTCACTGAGATCAAGGCCAATCAGTGTCTCGGGAGTGTCTGCTCAAGGCCGTGTCCCTGGAAGGACAGACCTTATCATTCTTTTTTATTCTCCAGCTTTGAGATATAATTGACACATTGACATAGTGTGTAAGTTTAAGGTATACAAGGAAGTGATTTGATATATGTATATATTGCAAAATGATGATCCCAATGAGCTTAGTGAACACATCCAACATCTTACTTCATTACAATTGTTTTGTTTTGTTTGGTGCTGAGAATTTTTCAGATCTACTCTCTTAGCAACTTTTAGTTGTACAGTACAGTATGTTGTTAACTAAAGTCACCATGCCGTACATTACATCCTTGGAACTGACTCATCTTGGAACCGCAGCTTTGTTACCCTTTGACCACTTTCACCCATCAGCACCCCCAGCCCCAGCGGCCACCCATCTTCTCTCTGTTTCTGAGTTTGTTTGTTTGTTTTTTTAGCTTCCCCGTATAAATGAGATTGCATGGTATTTGTCTTCCTGTGTCTGACTCATTTCACGTAGCATAATGCCCTCAATATTCATCCAAGTTGTGGCAAATGGCAGGATTTTCCCTTCTTTTTTAAGGCCGTATAAATATATCATAGATATGTTCTATTATATCTATATCTATACCACATTTTCCATTATTTATAAATCACATTTTCTTCATCCCTTCATCTGTTGATGGACAGTTGGGTTGTTCCCATGTGTTGGGTCATTGGGAATAATGCCATGGTGAATATGGGGGAAGGTATCTCTTTGAGATAGAGATTTTATTTCCTTTGGACATATACCCAGAAGTGGAATTGCTGGATCGTATGCTAGTTTTATTTGTAATTTTTTGAGAAAACTCCATATTGTTTTTTATAGTGGCCTCACCAGTCTACATTCCCACCAACAGTGCACAGGGATTCCCCTTCCTCCGCACCCTCACCAACACTGGATATCTCTTGCATTTTGGACAGTAGCCACTCTAACAGGTGTGAAATGATATCTCATGGTGGTTTTGATTCGCCAGATCTTGTCATAGTTTTAATGCAGGTGGATGGAGACTTTCCAAAACTGCTGTTTCTGTGCCAATTCCAAGATCCAGGCTGCAGGGGACCAGGGACTGGATTTGCCTAAATGGAGGCAGTGCCTCTGCTCTACTGCCTTGGGAAAAAAACAAAACAAAACAATAAAACAAAACAAAAAAACCACTCTTAATTTAATATTCTTGGACATGCAACCTCCTGCAAACACAAATTTATAGCTGCAAAAATACAATTATTTATATGCCCATCTGTGCGTAGTTCCCTGTGCCCACTCCCCTTTTTCTTTTTTGGTTTACTCTTCATTCTCCCTTTCCTCTTTTTCTCTTCCACATCAGTGTCCTGCCCCTGCAGCCAGGTAACCCGAGTTCACAACTAGTGTTCCCCCTGCCATAGTTCTTAATATTATTGAATGCCAGACATAGGTGTGCATGTATGCAATATATGTGCATGTACACATATCCATGTATATATACATGTGAACACAAATATTTACATGGTGATTAATTTATTACAATGAATCAAGTTATGACCACCTGACTGTACCTGCTTTTTTATCCAACCATGCTTCCTTGAGGCCCCTTTAAGCCACCTATTATATGTCTAATTTATTCTTTTAAATAGTGGCGTAATATTTATGGTGTGGTTGTACCCAGATTGATTTAGCTATTCCCCTATTGATGATAATTCCACCTGTTTCCATTTTTCTCTCAGGATAAGCTCTGCTACAACGAATGCTCTCACGCATATGTGCTAGTGATTTTCTTTCTATAGGATGGATCCCCAGCAGGGGAATTTCTAGGTCAAAGGTCATATTCATTTGTAATTTTAGTGATAGCATCAGATGGCTGCTGAAATGATTGTGATACTTTACATTTCCACCAACAATGTAGGACAGTTTCTCTACATCCACACCGGGAACAGGAGTTACAGCTTTTCATTTTTTTTTTTTTTTGCAATGTCAGAAGGGCATAAAGTGATATTTTGTTGCTATGTAACACTTCCATGCCTGCTAGTGAATTTAAGCACCTTATGTTTGCGGGATAAATGAACTTGCAACTCCGGATTTTTTTCTAGTTTGATTTGTCTGTGTTTCTTTGCAATGATCGTCTTACTATGATTATAAATGCTGTTTGCATGTTTTAAATGTTAACTTTATATGATCTGCATTATAAATATTTTTCCTGAGCTATTGCTTTACCATTATTTGTTTAGGGGATATTTTACTGTTCAAAGGACTTTTGTTTTCTTTGTAACTTTTCACGGCCAAATATGCCTATCTTTTCTTTTATAGCTTTCAGGTTCTCAATCTTGATTAAGAAGGTGTTTTCTGCCCTTATCTCATATATATTGCCTTTTAGTTTGCTGGGGCTGCCATAACAGAGTGGGGGCCTTAAACAACAGAAAGTTATTTCTCACAGTTATAGAAGCCAGGAAGTCCAAGATCAAGGAGCCAGAAAATTTAGTTTCTGGGTAGGGCTCTCTTCCTGGTTTGTAAACTTTATTATCCAATTAATTTTTTATTACCCGATTGAAAAATAACGATTCAAAATGGAATTGCATGAATTATATAGATTGACTTTCGGAGAATTGGTATTTTTATGAAATCAACAATTTATTTTATAGTTTCCTTCATATGTCTTGTGCCTTTCTTGTTAAATTTACTTTTAAAGTCCTGGTGATCACGAGATCCTCTGTTAGACTCCTGTGACCTCTTGTCTTCAAAGATGGCTTCCAGCACCGTCCCCCATCCCTGCACCATATGCCCACTCCTCCACTCCTAGTGGAGTGGAGGAGTGGTATTGATTCTTACTAGAAGGAGTGGAGGAGTGGTATTGATTCCTCCTTCCCTTGACTCTGGGCTGGTCTTATGACTTGCTTTTACCCACAGAAAGTGGTGGAAGTGACACATTGTGGCTTTTAGCCCTAGACCTTAAGACACCTTTCAACTTCTGCTTTTGCTCTCTTGGAAGCCAGCTGCCATTTAAAGGATCCTGGGCTAGACCACAGAATGGACAGAAGCCATGTAGACAGAGGGAGGCCTCATCAGCCCCCAGCCTTTGCAGCTATTTCCAGTTGAGGTACCAGACATGTGAGTGAAACCATTTTAGGTGTTCCAGCCCCCTACGTTTCTTGCTGAGCGCAGCCCCCTGAACAACTCCAGCCAACACCACAAAGAGTTGGAGAAACTCCCAACTGAGCCCAGCTGGAAACACAATCCTAAAAAACAGTAAGTCTTTGTTTTAAGCCACTAATTTTGGGGTGGCTTGTTATGAAGCAGTAAATAACCAAAACACATACAAAAGACTATAAAAATATATGACAGTTAAACACACACACACACCAGCATAAACACTGGGATACCACCACCTAGTTTAGGAATAAAAATTACTAGTTACTTAGAAGCTCCTTGCTCACATCTTCCTTCTCCCTGACAGAGATAACTACTATCCAGAATTTCCCGTTAATTATCTTTGCACTTTTAATTTTACCGTCTATGTACATATTCTAAATTTTTTTTTTTTCAACGTTTATTTATTTTTGGGACAGAGAGAGACAGAGCGTGAACGGGGGAGGGGCAGAGAGAGAGGGAGACACAGAATCGGAAACAGGCTCCGGGCTCTGAGCCATCAGCCCAGAGCCCGACGCGGGGCTCGAACTCACGGACCGCGAGATCGTGACCTGGCTGAAGTCGGACGCTTAACCGACTGCGCCACCCAGGCGCCCCGCGTCTATGTACATATTCTAAAACAATACTTTGACAATTGCATAAATGGAATCATACAGTATATAAAGCTTTGTCACTGTTTTTGCTTAATATTTTCTTTTTAAGATTTATCTGCATTGAATTAGTGGTAGTTCATTCATTTTCCATGCTGTACTGCACTCCATTATTGATAATATTTGGGTCGTTCCAGTATTTTGTTCCTATGTTATGAATATGTATTTTAAATTATTTTTCAAAAATGTTTTTTACTTGGCTGAAATTTTTATCATGGTAAAAAAATTGACAAATTCTATCAATTTTTATTTTTATTTTTTTATTTGAGAGAGAGCATGAATGCAAGTGGGAACGGGGCAGAGGGGGAGAGAGAGAATCTTAAGTGGGCTCCATTCAGAGGCCGACATGGGGCTCAATCCAGGGACACTGGGATCATTACCTGAGCTGAAATCAAGAGTTAGATCCTTCACTGACAGAGCCACCTAGGTGCCCCAAATTTTATTTTATCAATTTTTAAATGTGTACATCTAGTTTTCAGGGGTATCTAGATATACAAGGCTTTAAAAAAAAATACAGCAGTCCCTTGGAGCACCTGGGTGGCTCAGTCAATTAAGCATCTAGCTCTTGACTTCAGCTCATTGTTGTGAGATCAAGCCCTACATTGGGGGTGGATCCTGCTTGATATTCTCTCTCTCTCTCTCTCTCTCTCTCTCTCTCTCTCTCTCTCCCTCTCTCTCTCCCTCTCCCTCTCCCTCTCTGCCCCCCCCGCTCTTTCTCACTCCAAATAAATAATTAAACATTAAAAAAATACAGTCCCCTCCTGTCTAGTCCATCGCATCTATTTTTCTACTCTGCAGAGCCAGCCACTTCTGACTTTTAACTGATCATTTTGTCCTTCTGTCCATATCTCTATATAACATGCTTATAATGCTACTTGATTTTTTGAGGACTTAGTTCTTTTTCTTTGAACCTTCTTGCCTCAATACATATGCCATCTTCCCATTCTCTCATCCTGACGTTATGAGTATGTTGTCATCATTTCTGGATGAATATTATGATGACAGAAGTGCTTTCACAGTTGTTTACTTTGTCTTTCTTGTATTTTTTTGTGCTATGTGTACTTAAGACTTTTTAAGAATATGCTTCATTTTTTTATGGACTTGTCCCTGATAGGAACCAATCCCCTCCCTGCCTCCTCTGTGGGTGTCTGATCTTATGCGTTCAGCCACATCGTCATGTCTTTCCGGTGTCCTCTGTCCCACCCCACTTGGGACTGGCTGCCTGCTCCACTTTCTGTGGCCGCCATGCTGTCAGCGCCCCTCACAGTTACCAGTGGATTCCCTTTGGCTGTTTGCGGGATCTCACGTCTCTGTCTTGCGTCCGTGCTTTGTACAGTTGTGGTGGAGGTGCCGGTGAAGACGGCACCAAGACTTCAGTGGTATCAGCAGTGCCAAGAGTGTGTCCCAACACGACTGTCCTTGGGGCTATCTCGGCCGCATTATGCTGCCTTGTCTCCTTGTCTCAGTGTGTTTCCCACGCCTGATTCTCCAGCCTTCCTGTCCTTGCTGTTGTCTACTGACAGGTTCCACTCCTGTGTAGCTCGGCCAGAGAGGATTTCTATCACTGACAAGAACCATGGTGGGTACAAAAGCTGTCTTACCCCCCACATCCTCCTTACCACCCACAAGTCTTCTCTCTTCTAAACCCAGCAGTCAATTTCTAGATCTTTCACTGTTTAGGTGGTGTCCCTGCAAGCATGGTGTTTAGACTGAGCACCGGGGGCTCTCAGTGACCTTGATATGGGTACCACGGTGACATGGTCGACTCTACATCCTGAAATGTCACCGATAGGATAGCTATTCCTTGTTCTGGGGGGAAGCCTGAGGAGGCAGCTGGGCAGAGGGGCACACAGGTGCCCTTCCTTCTACGTAATCGTATGATTTGAAGTTTTGCAACTGGAATGCAAGACTTTACATTCAGTTGTCTCTTGTTCGTTTTGGTCCATCATTCCATCTGTGAAATAACTTTGAATATTGGGCTGTCCCTCATCCTTGGACTCCCCAAGCCAAGTACAGTGCCTGCCATGCTGTGGTGCGAACGAATGGCTTGTTGGATGCTAGGTATCAAGCAGCATCCAGATTGCCTAACGCCCACTCTGCCAATCTGTCCTCCTTCCACAAGGTTCCCGAGAGACGTGTGCTCACAAGGGATGCTTGCAAATGCGAATCGATACATCTCATCATTACCTCGACCTGTGTCCTATACCAACTATGCCTTCTCCCCAAACGTGGTGTTCTGGTAAAGATGTGTTAGATCATGTATCTCCGGCCACACACCATTCTATAGTTTCATAGGCAATCACGTGAAACTAGAAGGTATTTTGTTTCTAGAATTTTTCTGTCAGCCAGAATCAGGGCTGCCCTCCCAGGCAAGTCCTTTTTTAATTCTTTTGTTGCAGTGAATGGGAATTTTGAGAACCCAAGAGTCTGAGGCTGGTCAAGGAGTTTCACTTAGCTTCTCCCTGTAAGTTATAATGCCTCATATTGCCTCCCTGTCCCTTTTCACCTCTGGGGAGGTTGCCAGCAATCGGAACGTTCTCAGGTATAAAAAAAGCTTACGCTCCACAGTGAGGTGGTGGGCAGTGGCTTGTCCAGGGTCTGACCTGAGGCCAGCATTGTCCCTTGACTAACCATAACTGAGAATGTTTTGGATTCTTTTATTATGTCCCTCAGGGCAGAAATTAAGGGCCCAAGATGACATCCAAATACAACCTTCTTTTACTTTTATTTGGAACACTGATAGACAAGTTTTCCATCAACTTACTTGCAGATATAAAGCCAGCAGGACTTCTAAACAAAAGGGACATTGAGTCTGGATCTGCAGGTGCTTCGTGCTCTCCTCCTTCACTGCGCATGTGCAGCCAATTTCTTGGAAGGGGCACCATGGCCTTGGTGGACTTCACTTGAGAACAATAGACAATGGCAACCATTAATCCAAATTTGCTTCTCTGGAGAAGGAGAAGAGCTTTGCATGGAAGTGTCATGGGGACTCAGGCTCTTTGTTGGGAATTTTCCAGTGGGTCTTTCAAAATACTACTTGTCCCCTTTAAGAAAACATATTGCCCCTTTTGAGATGTGTTCTATTTTCTATAATTTATCACTATGATTGTTGGTGAATCTAATGATACCTTGGACATTTATTTTAAAATAATAGAGTGCAACACATGTGAGCCAAGAAAGAAACTCAGGTAGGGTAGGTCTGACCTTTCTGGTTCTCTTCTCCTAGGAGCATGGATGTAGGCTGCGTGTGCCCTGGGGCTGGCAGTCCCCATACCTGGCCACAGGCGTGGTGCAGACAGTCTCTGCAGAGGGAAGCTAAAGAGACAAAAAGAGATCAAAAAGATGAAGACAGGAAAAAGTGAGGGAAAGGACGGAGTGGTGAGAGTTGAGGTAGTAAGACTGGCAAATCCTGGCTGCACCAAGGCCTCCTTTGGGCTCTGGGAGTGGCACCAGCCGCCCTTCTCTCCGAAATCCCCTCCCTCTTTCATCAGCTGATACGAATTCGGTTTAGGTCTCTTGCCTTCTTGAACCCTCATTAACAGACCATGTTAGGTCTTGAATAGTTTTTATATGTCTATGTTTATATGTCTATGAATAGTTTTTATGTGTCCTTTCCAACTTGAGGAGACTCTTCTCTGGTGGAGAAGAGGTGTTGCAGGAAGGGGCGTTGATGAGTTCTGCTTTCTTTCTGTTAGTCCTTAACATTACAGCCCCCTCTCTGGGCACAGGCTTTCTGCCTTCTCTGAGCATAACTTTACTCAACCGTTTGGAATCCTTAGATGTTTTCCTAAGTCCTGTTCATTCTGGACTTTAGACATGTTTATGCTACTCATAGAATTTCAGTCTAAACTCTTAAAGCTCCTCCTTCCATTTTTGGATATTATCATTAACTTTGAAACATACATATGTGCATGTCTTATATATTTTCATATGTGGAATTATAAAAGTAATATATGTTTATTACAGAGAACATGAAAATCCAGAAGTGGCCCAAAAGAGAAAAATGATAAAATAGTTTTAAAATAATAAAACGATGGGGAACCTGGGTGGCTCAGTTGGTTAAGTGCCCGGCTTTGGTTCAAGTCATCATCTCACAGTTCACGAGCTCAGGACCTGTGTCAGGCTCTCTGCTGACAGCTCAGAGCCTGGGGGCCTGCTTCAGATTCCGTGTCTCCCTCTCTGTCTCTGTACCTCCCCTGCTTGCACTCTGTCTCTCTCTCAAAAATAAATAAAGATTAAATAATAATAATAATAATATAAAAAGATAAAATGATATAATCCCTGCATCCAAAGAAAAATGTTGTTAATATTTTTTGTATGTGGTCTTGTTTTTTCTATGCATAGCTATTATATTCGTTTTACTTTACAAAAAAACTTTTTTTTAATGTTTATTTATTTATTTTGAGAGAGAAAGAGCATGTGCGAGCAGGGGAGGGGCAGAGAGAGAATCCCAAGCAGGCCCCGCACTGTCAGTGCACAGCCCTATCCCATGAGCCATGAGATCATGACCTGAGCCGAAATCAAGAGTCAGACGCTTATCCGACTGAACCACCCAGGCGCCCCATCCATGCCATTTTAAAATCCAGCTTCAACAGGAGGAGAGGAATCACTGTCTCCCAAGGTTTTTGTTATTCGCATGGCTCAGACCAGTTCTCTCTTTTTGCTCAGATGTAAGTCCTGAGAAGCTGGCCCACTTCCTCGTGTTACTGCTTTTCTTTTCTAGCTTAAAACCGCCAGAGAGGCAAGGCAACGTCTTATCAGCTATTCTGACTTCGGCAGAACGTGGTTTCTTGCGCAGGCCCGGGCCTCCGCCCCATCGCTCAGGGTGCTTGCACCGGGGTTTATGATACCTGTTGGGGAGAACATTCCAGGCCTCCAGCTGGCTGTGTGTGTTTCTAGCGCGAGTGTGTTTCTGTCCACTTCCCTTCGCTGAGAAGCCCGGCTTCTGCCAGGGCGCAGATCTCCACTTGCGTGCACACTTCTCCACGCGTTGATGCCACTTCCCATCCCTCCTGCTTAGGGGTGTTATGGCCACTGCCTTTGGGGTGGAACACATCTGGATTTAAATACTGCCTTGGCACTGACTCAGTTATGTGACCCCAGACAAGCTACTTAGCCTTTTGGCTCTGCTATAGCTCATCTGAGGAATGGGGATAAGCTGATCTGAAAGGGGCAGAGCTGGTCTTCTCAGAAGGAGGTGATAGTGCTCAGTTATCTCAGGAATCCCAGGGAGGAGCCCCCCACACCCCAGCATAAACACCGTGCAAGAGTCCGCCCTCCCCTGTGCCCCAGAGCCTGAAATGAATTTTATAGAGGTTAAGCCTTTTCTCTTTTTCTTCTAGAACCAGAGATAAGAAGAGACTATATATAGCCCCTTGGAGCTATAGTAGATGGAAGGGTCAGTGACTGATAGCAAATATGCTGAAAGTGTTTTGATACAGACTGAAAGGGAGAGAGAGAGATCTTGAGGCCAGTGGGGACTGAAAAAAGGAGGAGACTGAGGCTGGGGTGGGGGCAGGAAAGAGGGCTGCAGGGTGGAGGCAGGCCACAGACAGTGTCCTGGCTTCGGATGTTCTGACGGTTGTTTAATCCTTTGCTGTCTCTTAGACACATTGTTTGTCGAGCCAGATGCCTTGCGGCATGGGCTCGCCCTTGCCTACATTGTTGTCCTGAGCAGTCTCACCAGCTGCTCTTTGCATAAATAAAATGGATGGTATTGAGGTCTGGGAAGCAATTAAATTTCAACGAGATGTCTCCCATTAGGATATGCATAAAAAGATGTGTAATGGACCTGGGCTCACAGGCGCCTATCAGTTACTTGAGAGAGTCTTCCAGAAGAGGGTGGGACTCTCCGGGGCCAGGGGTTCCATCCTGGGGACATGCTGGTCCCCGGAGAACTTACAGGTGGGACAGCTGGGAGGTTGGGCTGGGCTGCGGGGAGTCACAAAGGACTGATGGTTGTTGAATACAAACGAACACATCGGACACACCGTTTCCCAGCTCCTGCAGCTGCCTGCTCGGTGAGGGTGAGGACTGGCACCTTCTCCAGCTCCCGAGACCCTGCAGGATGACACCAGGCAGCTGGTTTGGTGAGTGCTGAGAGCAGGCTTGGTGTAAGAATGTTAGAAAGTTGAGCAGGATGAATAAGCAAGTAAGAGAGGCAACCAATTCCGAACATGTAGGATGAGGGAAAAGGTGGGGCAGGAGGAAAAAAAGGATCAACCAAGCTGACTTCTTTCTTTACCCTGAGCAGAGCACTTGCCTGCCAAAGATCCAGGGTAGAATTCAAGGGTGGCCAGTGTTCATTCATTTATCCAACAACTAATTACTCACGGGGCAGCTACTGATGTGTGCTGGGGATACAGAAAAGAGGGCAGTCTCTGCTTTCAAGCAATTTATTGATCATTCTGCCTCTGTGTATCAGCTCGCACTACCCCCTGCCTGCCCTCCTCTCCCCTTCTCTCCATTTAGGCCAGGTTTCTCATCCTCAGCACTGTTGATATTTGGGGACGGATATTTCTTTGTTGTGGCAACTGTCCTGTGCATCATAGAACATTTGGCAGAATCCCTGGCCTATACCCACTAGATGCCACTGCCCCTCCTGAGCTGTGACATCCACAATGTCTCTAGACCCTGCCAAATGCCCACTGGGGGGGGGGCAATGGAACCACTGATCTGTTTTGTCTTTATCCATATTTCACAACCTTATTCAAGTGTCACCTCCTCCATGAAGCCTGCTTGAGCTACTTCTGCTCACTTGGGTTCCCCCTTTCTTGGGTCTCGCAGACCAGGTATTGCTGCTGCAAAGCCAGTTAGCGGGTAACCTTCTCCTCTCCTCTTTTGATCTCTGTGAGAAGACAGGCCTCCAAATGCTCCTGAAGTTGTAGATTTCACTCAAGCACCCAGCAAGCCTGTTGCCTCTCCGAGAACGAGCTGCTTCCACTCGGCCAGGGAGACCCCAGTCTCCTCAACTGTCAAATCAAATGCAATGCTAGGTCAGAAATTTTCAACCATCCATCATAAAAGATATGGAGGGGCCAATTGGTTAGGTTTCTAGGTACCAATTCTCCTTTTTTTTTTTTTTTTAAGTTTATTAATTGATTTCGAGAGAGAGAGTGTGAGCCTGAGCAGGGAAAGGGCAGAGAGGGAGGGAGAGAGAGAGAATCATAATCTGCACTGTCAATGCAGAGCCTGATATGGGGCTCAAACTCACAAACTGCGGTATCACAACCTGAGCTGAAATCAAGAGTCAGATGCTCAACCAACTGAGCCACCCAGGCACCCCGGTACCAATTCTCCTGAAAAGAAGCAGATTTGGGGGCTCCTGGGCAGTTCAGTCAGGTAAGCATCTGACTCTTGATTTCAGTTCAAGTCATGATCTCACAGTTGTGGGATCGAGCCCTGCATCGAGCTCTGTGATGACAGTGTGGAGCCTGCTTGGGATTCTCTGTCTCTCTCTCTCTCTCTCTCAATCTCCCTGTCTCAGTGAAGAGTGCTTCATTTGCAAACCATAGAACACCCAACTGCACCAGCTTGGACAAACAGTGGTTTCTCTTTCTCATATAAGAAAACAGCATCAGGGCCGGCATCTCGGAGGATTTCGGGGCCTCTCCGTCCGTGAGGTCTCCATCACTTCCCGCTATGGACGGCTAGCAGCCCAGCTCACGCACCTGGGTGGCAGGGGGGGGGGGCACGGGCACTCGAGTTGGAGCAGGGACAATGGTTCAGTGCTCCCAGGCAGGGGGGAGGATTAATCTCTCTGTGGCTTAGGTCTCCCTTTCCTCTCGGGACAGTTGGCAGTTGGAATCGAAGGCTCCCCAACAAGGAAGTAATTAAGTAAGTCGGACAATGCTGCCTGTTTTTGAAATCCCACAGGTTTAAGTAGGATTAGAAGTACCAATATGAGAATTAACCCAATAAATTCTTTCATTCTTTAAGTTGGTTGGAGCAAGGGAAGGAAATCAAGAAAAAGAATTCTTTTTCTTCTGTTCCCACCCCTCTAGTGACCCCTGCAGCTACTCCCTCAAACAACCCCATACTTGATTAATATCTCTACTCATGTCCCTCTTTTGCTGGAGACTTCCAATCTTCATCTCTATCCACACCTCATATCAGACTTCTGCTCCTAGTAGAGGCAGACCAGCTAATCTGGACCAACCCTCCCTCAGAAAATAATTAAAACGATCTGAAGAAAATATTTTAAAAAATGTTCCCTAAAACATCAAAATAAGATAGTGAGTGATTAGCAAGCCAAAATCTAGAAGACAGAAATCCAAAGAGGTGAGCTTGGCACTCAGGGCTAGGTCTGCCCAGGGGGCCTCCGCTAACCAGTCTTTGTGCAATTTCTGCATCTGCCACAGTGATGTCACCCCTAGTGACTCTGTCACCCATGACTCCTTTGTCTCCCAAGTCTCCTACTGCCTTAATAGACTGACACACTCCAGATTGGATTTATTATACACTCTTTTTTTTTTTTTTAAATTTTTTTTAAGTTTATTTATTTTTGGGACAGAGAGAGACAGAGCATGAACGGGGGAGGGGCAGAGAGAGAGGGAGACACGGAATCGGAAACAGGCTCCAGGCTCCGAGCCATCAGCCCAGAGCCTGACGCGGGGCTCGAACTCCCGGACCGCGAGATCGTGACCTGGCTGAAGTCGGACGCTTAACCGACTGCGCCACCCAGGCGCCCCTTATACACTCTTTTTAAAAAATTTTTTTTCTAAGAATTATTTTGAGAGAGAGGGCACGCACGTGTGCTCACGCTCTCATGAGTGGGGAAGGGACAGAGAGAGAGGGAGAGAGACAGTAACTCAAGGTAACCATGAAAGCCATTTAATATCTATGACTCATGATCTCAGCTGTTAAAAGGATGAAAACAATATCTTATCTAACCTAATTTACAAGATTGCTGAGAGATTCAAATGGGCTAACAGACATGGAAAAACCTGGATTACGCAATATGCTATAGAGAATTATTAATAGTAAGAAGCATTGATGGCCAAGCAATCGCTGGGTATTTATGACACGAGGACTCAGCTATCACTGATGAGGGGTTAAGAAGAATCCAAAGTCCTTATCTGAGCCCTCAGGTGGTTGACACCAGGATTCAAATCATCCATTCTCTCACTTCAGCAGCGATGTTTACTGAGGACATGTTTTATGACTGGCGCTGTGTCAGGCACTGAATGTACAAAAATAAAAGTTTCTGCCCACATCTAGCTCAGTCTGATGGGAGACCAGATAAAGGTGGCCCATGATATAACAGAGATATTTATAAAATGCTAAAACAGTGTGGAGTGGAGTCACCTGACTTGAGAAGAGAGGTATTAATTAGGAGGCCTTCCTGGAAGAGGTGACCACTAAAACCAGTTCTGAAGGACAAATAGGAGACAGGTAGTGGAAGAAAAAAGCTATTTCAAGAGGAAGGAATAGCAGGTGTAAAGGCACAGAGTCCTTAAAGAAAGTTTTAGCAGTTTTATGCAGATGAGGAGGCCTGTTGCCTTAGGAACCTGGACCTCTTGAAGACCTCACTTAGTGAGGCCCTGGGGCGGCCTCATGCACCGCTCTAAGTACGCGCTCTCTTCTCTCCAGGAGACTTTCTAGATCATGTCGTCCAGCAGCCCTCAAACTCCAGCATGAATCAGAATCTCTGGGAGATCTTATTCAAAGACATACAGCTGGGCTCTGCCCTGAGCTTCCTCTTTGGTAAGTCAGGGGAGGGGGCAGAAATGCACGTTCCCAGGGGAACTTGCTGTTATTGCTGGTCTGAGGACCACTTTGAGAACCACTACTCTGGCCCTAACTTTTTTTTCTTGCAGACCAACAAGCTGAGACCTGGAGGGGAAGGAAGTGCGTTAGTCTGTTAGCCGAGGTCACACAGCTAGGTCGGGCCAACTAGAGTAACAACTGGAGCTGTTTCCCCTCCCAGCGGAGCCCCTCCCTTCTAGGATCTTCCACAGCCTTTCCTCCCTTCCTCCCTCCTTCCCCGCAGGAACCTCCGCTCGCAGCGCCCCCCTTTCAGCCACCTGTGAGGCAGAGAAATTTGCATGTTCTAATATACACCGCGACCCACTTTTCAGGAAGGCACCGTTTTAACCTAACGGAGGGCGAGTTTAATCGAGGATTTTCAGGCGGGTTCCGCAGCGCCTCCCGACACCGCCGCGGGAGCGGCGCATCTCTGTCCAGGGAGCCTCGCTCTGCGCACGGTGGCCCGGGGCGCGGGGGAGAAGCCCGGCCGCGCCGACAGTCGTGTCCCCCAGGCCGCCGGTGCGCGCAGCGAGGTGCCGTCGGAGCACTGTGTCCTCCGGTCCCGCCGCGGAAACGACTCTCCCCGAGGGGCCTGGAGTGGAGATGGGGGCAGCCGCTGCCGGCAGCCCCTCCCCCTCGAGGGTTCTCAAGCTGGGGGGTCTTCCTCCCCCCCCCCCCAAGTACAGTCTCCTTCCCAACAGGGGTCCCTCCGGCTTGTTGAGTTCTTGGGAGTCCTGGAGCCTGGCACGTGTCTCCGTGTCTGTCTGCAGGGCCCCACGGGCTTACTAAAGGCAACTATTAGTGTCCGTTACATCATTAGTGACAGAGCCATTGGGGCCCCTTCCCTTCCATGTATTTAGAAGGTATTTATCGTGGTCTGCCATTCCCATTGCCCTTTGCTAGACATTGTGGGGCATTCAAACGTGGCACGCACACACCTTCTGCCCTCCAGAACTTAAAGGTAATGCTGGGTACACAAGGACGACAGGCAGGGTCCACAAACGATTTCACTCCCCCAGGGTGGAGGCGCCTCCAGGATTGATACAAGTTGAACACATGTTGCCATCTGCAGTGTGAGAATGGAGAAAGGTCACTGGGTGGCTAGGTCAGTTAAGCATTGGATTCTTGATTTTGGCTATGGTCACGATCCCCTGGTCAGTGAGATTGAGCCTCAGGGCAGAACGTGGAGCCTGCTTGGGATTCTCTCTCTCTCCCTCTCTCTCTCTGCCCCTCCTTGTGCTCTCTCTCAAAATAAATAAATACACTTAAAAAAAAGTCACTTATATGGTCAGAAGAGGCTTCAGAGAGGAGGTGGGCTTGAAGTGGACTTGGGAGGGTTGGACAGGAGAGAGGCCTTTCTCGGTTGGGGGAAGGGAGTGACCTGAGGAATGGCATGGTGGAGGGGGCGGAGGGAGGGCTCCCATAGATGGCGGTGTGAGTTGGCATGTGAAACTTCCTCTCCTCCAGTAGATACGGTCTTTACAAAGACCTTTATAATTCGGTGACCAGCCGCCTTGGTAAGGACACAGGATGTGCTGCCTCACACTTGGACAAAGACTGAGTCATGCAATTCTGTGAACTCTGGCTTTTCGGCTTTCCTCAGAGGCTTTGGGAAAATGGCGCAAAGCCTTGGGCAGGTACAGGAGATCCAAAGGTGGAAAAAGGTGGAAACAAAGCTGTCTGGAGTTTTATGGGCAGCCTCATAATAGGACAGTGACATTGATCTTCCAGGGTGATCTTTTTTTTTTTTTTTTTTTTTTTTTTTTTTTTTTTTCATTAAGAAGGCCTGGTTAGATGTGGTTAATGGCTTATTTAAACCCCAGCTGGGGGTGCCTGGGTGGCTCAGTCGGTAAAGCATCCGACTTCAGCTCAGGTCATGATCTCATAGCTCGTGAGTTCGAGCCCTGCGTCGGGCTCTCTGCTGACAGCTCAGAGCCTGGAGCCTGTTTTGGATTCTGTGTCTCCCTCTCTCTCTGCCCCTCCCCTGCTCATGCTGTGTCTCTGTCTCAAAAATAAATAAAAACATTAAAACGATTAAAAAAAAAACCCAGTTGGGCAGGGCTGAGGGAAATCCCAGTTTCAATGGGTTCTTGGTTAATAATCAGAACAGCGCTGGAAGGGAAGGATGGGTTGTGTTGAGCAGAAGGGAAGAAAGGATTCACGGTAGAGGTCTGATGTTTATGACAGGCTCTGAAAGAAACGTACCTATACTAATATTTTTTCTTAAAAATTTTTTAATGTTTATTTTTGAGAGAGACAGAGTGTGAGCGGGGGAGGCGTAGAGAGGGAGGGAGACACAAAATCTGAAGCAGGCTCCAGGCTCTGAGCTGTCAGCACAGAACCTGACGCAGGGCTCGAACTCATGAGCTGTGAGATCATGACCTGAGCCGAGGTCGGATGCTTAACCGACTGAGCCACCCAGGTGCCCTTAATGTTTTATTGATCCTAATGATGAAGAAAACGATGAAGAAAACAAAGACAAGACAAATATGGCTTAAATTAAATCTCTGCTGATATGACCTGAGACATGCAGAGTGTGACTTTCCTCAGAGAATTCATAGCTGCCTTAATGTTGATGTGTTTTTTGCTAGAGACTGAAAGTGACCTTACCTTAGCAGCAGCTAGCCCCTCAAGGTCCTGAAAGGATTACTTCAAAATTCCTTAGAAACTTCCTTTATCTCCACTGCCTCCACCAACATAAAAGTATATAATCCATCAGTCCTCACAACCCCAGTGCAGCTCTCTCTGTCTATGGGTCCTGTCCTTGTGCTATAAAATCACCTTTTGCATCAAAAATGTCTCAAGAATTCTTTTTTAGCCGTTCACTCTCAAACCCAACCTTCAAATTTACATCACTGACAGAAGTTTTCTCCCTGAAAAGATAATGAGGTCTGTAATGCCATAGCTCCAAAGGAAATGAAATGTCAAGTCATTTTTAGATTTAAAAGGTAGCGACTATTCATGAGAAGCTGGTGGAGGGGGGTGGGCATCTTCCCACACCTGCTGTAAAGTGGGTGGTCTTCATCTGGTTCATGTAGGAGGCTCTGGGTGTAAGACGGAGAAAAATATCAGGAGGGTGGCTAAACCCTCAGGCTCTCTCCTCCCAAGCCTCCCCCAGAGATACTGTTTTAGTTGATCTCTTTCTAGTCTTCACCTTGGAGTTTCTTTGGGGTTTCCAGATGCTTCCTTTAAAACACTAACACGTCTGAACACGTTAGAGGGAAGGATGGAGGGAGGGCTGGGAAGGGAGTGAAGGATTGGGAGCAGGTTTGGGGCATCTTGGGGGTGGGAGGACTTTGGGGGGATCTTCAGGAATGCCTGGGTGTGGCAGAGGACCTTAAAGAGCCCTGGATGTTAGGACAGGACACTGCGGGTAGCTGGGAGGGCATTCAATACAAACTTGCCCAATGTGCCTTGATAATAAGGGTGAAATGCCATCTCTGAGCAGGAGGCCGTTGGAGACCCGTGAGGGTGTCCCAGCTTCCCGTTGAGGCCTAGCAAACTTCTCCAAAACTTGGTGGCTTAAGTCAACATCCATTTTATTTCATCAAATGATTTTGTGGATCAGAAATGAGAGAAGGGCTTTGCCAGGTGATTCTTTTGTTCTGGATAGAGTCTATGAAGATCACTCCATGGTCCTCTGCTAACATTTTAAGAGGAAGAAGAGGAAAAAGAAAACACCAATAAATATTTTTGTGCACCTAGGTCTCATGGTGGTTGAGAGCCCAGACTCTGGCCTGACAATGGTGCCATCACTTCCTCCTTACATGACCTTACAATTAGCCTGTCAGTGTCAGTCTTCACATCTGTCAAATGGGAAAACTTCCTCGTGGGGCTATTATGGGGTTCAGATGGGACCACATATGCGAGTCTTCATTAAATCTACGTTGGTGTGGCTCTTATTGTTTTCTCTGGGAACGATATCTTGCTCCGTGTGTGGGCCACAGAGGTGTGGAACTTGCAGTCCGTACTCTCAAGATGCTTAATGAGGCAAACCCTCCATACGCCACAGCTGGATAATACGACCATGCACGTAGCTGTGAACCCACTGGCTTAATCCAGGGGCTTAGCCGAGGGAGATACCGCCGTCCTGGAGGGCTTCGTGAGCCATCCCAGACCGCAGGGGAAACCAAGCAGATGGGGGAAAGCCAAAGGGATATAGAGGGGGAATCCAGCGAGGCTCTTGTGCGGCAGTGGGGTTAGCTGAGCCTGGAAGGTGAGTGGGACAGACCAGAAATCTGACATTCCGTACTAAGCCCTTCATCCTGTTTGCCAGTTGTTTTTCATAGTTTTCTTTGGAAATATTCTAAACAGGAGCTGGTTGGAGTCCAAACTGGCAACTGCCAGCAAGACATTTCATAGAAGTCTCATGTTTCATCTTGGAAATTCATGTGATTCTTGTGTCCTGCTTAACAATGTCTCTGTGTTTATTTTTAATATAAAAATCATCTTTTATATTAAAATTATTAAAGGCATTTTTATATGACTTCTATATTACTTCATATTATTATTTTTATAATAAAATAATTACAAGTATTTTAAGTTACTTATCACTGAGTGAAAGGGAAGGACCTGGTATGTTCTTCTCCAGGCTCCCTTCCCCCAGGCACATCGCCTTGCACTCCTGTGGGACTACAGGCTCTGGTGTGTGATGGGGCCACGCAGGGCTCGAGAGGGCACAGGAGAGGCCCTGGGAACCTGTGATGAGGGCTCCCTGGAAGTGGTGAGCACAGACACCTCAGCAGACACAAGTTCAAATCCAGGCTTTGTCACTTATTGGCTGTGTGCCCTGGCCAAGGCATAACCTTTCTCAGCCTCAGGGGCCTTAGTATGATGGGGCGACAGTGAGTGTAAAGGGAGGGAAGGAATGGCTGTGTCTTCTCTTCCAAACTTCCCACCATTCCCCGGGACATTCATGTGGTCTAAGTTCCAGTTGCCATGTCTGTAGAACGGGAAAACTTCCTCACAGGGTTATTATATGGTGCAAATGAGATCACACAGGAGTATGCAACAAAATTGAAGTCACTTAAACGACCCCAAGTGGCTCCCATATTTAAAATAATATCCCTCCCATCTCCCTTCCGGGTAGCTCTTCTCTTTTTTCTTAACTCTTTAAAGATTAGCAAAGTTTTCCTAACTCGCTGTCTGCACTTCTACCTCCTATTCTCTCCCGAATGCAAGACGCCCCAGCTTTTGCTCCCACCACCCCAAGGTCTGCCTCCCAAGGTCATCAGAGACCTCCTGACTGTGGGATCTCACCATCAGTCTCTTGGGAGAGCAGCCACCACTAACACTCCCTTCTTTTTGAAATCTGTCCTTATGGGGCACCTGGGTGGCTCAGTTGGTTGAGCTTCTGACTCTTGATTTTGGCTCAGGTCATGATCCCAGGGTCATGGGATCAATCCCTGCACTGGGCTCCACGCTGAGTGTGGAACCTGCTTGAAATTCTCTCTCTCTCTCTCTCTCTCTCTCTCTCTCTCCTTCTGCCCCTCACCCACCCCCCAGCTTCCCCACCCTCGCTCTCTCTAAAGGAGAAAAAAAAAAAAAAGAAAAAATAAATAAATCTGTCCTTCCTCTGGGTTCTGTGGTCCCCACCCTCCTGGTTTTCTTCCTGCCCCTCTGGCTACTACTTCTCAGCCTTTCTCATGCCCTTCTTGTTCTGTTGCAGCTTGACAGTGGATTTTCTCTGGGTCCTGTGTTCATCTTCTCACTCCCTATGCTCTCCTGGGTCATTTCATTAACTCATGGGGTGAATTATCATCTGCAGCCTGAGGCACTTTCCAAGCCCCAGACCACTGTGGTCACCTGCCTCTCTGGAGCCTCTACTTGGATTCCCCTGCTCCAAACTCTTCAACTTGCTTCTCTTCTGTGTTTCACTTCACAGAAGTGACTGTCACCACCACTCGGCTGCCCAAGACGGTCGTCCTTGACTTGGTCTTATTCCCCACGTGAAGTAAACCACTAAGTCCTAATTCCATCTCCCAAAGTGCTTTAGAGTCTCTTACTTCTCTCCCATCCAATGCCATTCTGTCCATCGTGTCTTATGTGGATTCGTCCAGAAAGTATTGTAAAAGGCCATGATTTGAGAGAGTTCAACTCAAATGTTCAGAAATGGTTGGTTTGCTGGGACTTTTAGATGAATTACACTTTCCTTTTTAAAAAAATGCTTATTTATTTTTGAGGGAGAGCAAGAGAGAGCACGTGGGAGCAGGGGAGGGGCAGAGGGAGAGGGGGACAGAGGCTCTGAAGCGGGTTCCGCGCTGACAGCAGAGAGCCCAATGCAGGGCTTGAGCTTAACAACTGTGAGATCATGACCCGAGCTGAAGTCAGATGCTTAACCAACTGAGCCATCCAAGTGCCCCGATAACTACACTTTCTATACTAGCTTAACCAGAAAAGGTAAGTTCAGAGAATCAATAGATAAAGAAGACACACAGGAATCAGGGAATTTATGGCACCTCAGGGACCAGACCCAGACACTTGGGCCTTCCAGAACACACACACACTCTCTCTCTTCTCTTTGCCTCATTCTCTCCTACTTCATCTGGTCTTTCTCCACACAGAGGGGAACATGGACACTGACAGCCTTGTACTCACATTCTAGCCCTTGGACTCACATTTTCTTGTGTCACCAAGAAAGGACTTCTACAGTCTCCAGCCACAAGAATTGAAATTGGCAGCTATTGTCATTGTCATATGACCTTCCTGAATCAATCACTGCGGTAAAGTGCAGTGATTGTTCTAACCTGGCTCATGGGCCTCCCTCGGCAGTCAGAGGTTCAAGGTCTGTGACCGGAAGTGTCAGGGGTGGGAGGTGGGTGCAGACTGAACAAAGACAACAGTTACTTTGTTGCCCAGCGCACACACCCTCTTCTCCCCACATACACAACTTCAAAAATGTTCCTACTTAAGATAATACCACATTGCTCACACCTCCCCCTGGGAGACAACCAGAAGTCTATTGAATACCCTTCGCCCTCAGGGCTGGATGTGCACTGTGTGACCTCGTGAAAAGAGAAATGTGCCCCTCAACACACCCTATATATAATCTTTTTGGGGGAGGGACAGAATAACAATAGAAGCTTCCATTTAAAAAAGGGGAAAGGGAACAGGAGATGACAGCCACTGGCCCAGAGGATGCATGTCCTGCCGGTCAGGAACAGTGAGTAAGCAGGCAGACATGTTTGCCAACTCGCTACCCCAGGTGAGCCAACGGGTGAGTCCTCGGTTGGCCACTGTGGCTTCCCTGTGCTCTGCTTGCTGGAGCCTCCATCTGGGGTTCGCCTTTGCCACACCTGAGGCGTGCTGGTCAAGATTTTGCTGCTGGGGCTGGGCCTTGAGGCCCGCTCCCTCCTGGAATGGGCTTGGGGCCTGGGTTTGCCTTGGGGTTGATATAGTTGTGAGCTCCTGAGTGTCAAGCCTAGAGTATCTCTGCAAATAAAGTTTAATGAAACTCTCCCTGATTACATGTAGGGGAGATTTATTGACTGTTGAGTCATGAGGTTTGAATCTGGACCCAGTCTTGCCTCTTAGCCCCCCCCCCCCCCCCCCAGACACACATAATGGCTGAGATCCAGGGAGCAGAATTGATTTGCTTCCTGTCAGGCCCTCCCCCAACATTTATGGGGCTGGGGCAAGAGCACGAAAAGAGGGCTTTGGTAGACCCCATCTCATTTCTGTCCTGCACAACAGGGCCTCCTGCTTGTACACAGGCAACTCAGGGGACATATCCAAGCTATGGTCACCCCCACCTCTATCAGCTGTCTCTTAGTAGCACCGTGGGCCCGAAGGTCTGTGACCTGCAAGCACAGGGTCCTCTCAGAAGAATGACTCAGGGAAGGCGTCCTTATGGGAGCCCAGGAAGCAGGCTCTGGCCATTTGGGCAGGACATTCTGTGATCGTGGGTGTTCAAAGCAAGGTCTAGAAGGGGGTCCCAGGCTCCCGGTGGACACATCCTCTGGGTCCCCTGGGCTTTTCATCCTGTAGGGAAGGGCATGGCCAGAGGGAAGTCAGATTAGGACATTTTAAAGCACAGAGGGTCAGGACAGGGCCCTCACTGCCCAGCTCGAAAACGTGTTCTTCTTGTGTCTCCAGGCTGCTCCCCAGAAAGTGACATTTGATCGTGGCCAGGAATTGCCAGTCTCTTTTGGTAAGGAGTGAATTTATACTAGAATGTGTTTGGAAAGGGCCTGGGGATAAGACTTCCCCCATTTCTCATCATCCTCCCAGGTTGTTGCTTCCTAGTCAGGACATTAATTTTAGTGCAGGGACAGAACTCAGCTGAGAAAGGGACCTCCGGGCTGGTCCTACACCTGGGACTTCTGAGGGGGGTGTGGTAAGTCAGTGACTCACATGGGACAGTGACAAGAAATTGGCAGAATCCCTCTCCCTGCATCCTGCCTCCTGCCTCTGAGTCTCCCTCTGGTCCAACCTATTAGCAGAAGCTAACAGGCTGAGGAGAAACTGCTGAAGGCAGAAAGAGATTCTCAACATGCCCATGCATCCCATGTTAACATGAGCCAGGAGCACAGCTGGAGCCCTCCCACAGCCTGGCATTTTCTGCCATGTGTGTCCCAAAGCATTAGCCATGGGGACGCAGAGTTTGGGTCATAACATCAGTTAGTAGTTTAACCCCATGTAGCAAGTAATATCAGATTCCCAGCCTGGGATGGGGCGGGAGGGGGGGGGGCAGGGGTGTCCTCCCTTGGTTCCCCACCCCCTCTTGACTCAGCCTGTTCCATCCGCTAAGTGTGTCACTTGAATATTCCATTATCAGTTTTTTTTAAATGTTTTTATTTTTGAGAGAGAGAAAGAGACAGAGTGCAAGCAGGGGAGGGGCAGAGAGAGAGGGAGACACAGAATCTGAAACAGGCTCCAGGCTCTGAGCTGTTAGCACAAGAGCCCGACGCAGGGCTCAAACTCACCAACCACGAGATCATGACCTGAGCTGAAGTTGGAGGCTCAACCCGCTGAGCCACCCAGGCGCCCCTTCTATATCAGTTTTGGTTGTTGGTCACAACAACAGAAACTGATTCTAACTCATTTAAGTACCCGTTTATTGGAAAGTCATGGGGCTAGTTCACTGCATGAAAGTTAATAGTAATCTGGCCTTGGGAGGGGGTGGGGGGTAGGCCCTGCGGGAAGAAGCCAAGATCGCATGAAGGTTGCATGGCCTTTCTCCACACCACTGTGGTCAGACCCAGCTCCAACTCCCTTCTACCCTGGATGTCTGCTCAAATTTCAAATGCCTGCAGGGTGGAATCTGATTGGCCCAGTTTGGGTCAGGTGGCTCTCCTTTGGGCCAATCCCTCTGACCAGGGGATTAGAGTCCAATGATTGGCCAGGTCGGAGCCCCTTGACTCTCAGGTGCCTGCGTGTAGGGTATTGAGGTTGGCGGCCCCAAGAGAACCCAATGAATGGGAAGGAGCAGATCTCTTAAGGGAAGGGAGGTGCTGTTACCAGAAGAAGGTAGGAAGTATGTTGGGAAGATAAAAACAAAAATGGCCATTAGGGCAGGCAAGCTGGGATTTCAAGATTCTGGGAAGAGGAAGTAACCGTATTCTAAATAGCATGGAGGAGGGAAGCCTACAGCCTGCCCGGCGGCACAGGCACGCACCTGACTTGGCTCCTTGGTCCTCGCTGGCTGGCTTCTCGCTTCACTTCCATGTGCTCAGCATGGAATGTGTTTTAATCATGCGTCGTCCTTGGCTTCCTCTTGTACATCCCTCCTCCTCCAGCCCCCTCCTCTTTCCTTTCCTTTGCGTGACAGCTCCCCTAGTGCCAGATGACCGCCTTTCTTGGATTTCTCCACCAAAACTGGTCTTTCTAGAACCCCTTTCCTATACGATTTGTTCTTGCTGACTATTAGGTGGGAAGAATCCAGGTAAACGAATTCCACCAGGTTTTTATTGTCTGAGATCTTAACGAGTTGCAGCTGTCACAACATAATGCTCTTTTACTGAGAATTCGAGGGAGAAATTTTTGATTGCGTGGGCGGCTGCTGGTGAAGCCATCATAGGGCCTTGGTACCTCTCAGATCATGCAGGTGGTGGCCTGATCTGGCCCAGGTGTGGCTGTGCTGATTCTGACACCAAGGGCATGCGCTTCCTTCATGGACCTGACACTGAGTCCTGGGACGTAGATCCCACCTTGCAGCCTGGAAAGAAATACTGCTTTATGTTAAATTACAAGCAGTATTAAGCATACAAAGTCTGTCTGCACGGATCAGTTGGCCAAATATACACGGGGGTGACATTCAGAAACTTTAACTGCTCTGGCAAGGATACTGACCAATCAGATCCAGGATGCTGAGGAAGGGGGCTCCCCATGCCTGGGGCTGTGACAGGCTGTGAGGGGCAGGGCTGCAGGTGACAGGATACTTTCCACGAGGAATGTGAAGGTCAGAGGCAGGACAAGCGGTGCACGTGTGGACATTGGAGGAGGCCCCCAGAAGACAGAAAGAGAAGCAAAGCTGTCCTCACACAGTGAGTGGAGGGGTACAGGGCAGGGCCTGGGGGCTAACAATGTTATCCTTCTTCTTTTGGGTTTTTTGTGTCTATGAAAAATCTAATTAGACATTTCTAAGTCTTTCCTACAGGTGAAAAGAAATAATCACATGGCAGCCCATGAGGATGGCTAAGGTGAACTCTGTACCATGGCCTTGGCAGTGAGACAGGTGGGAGTGAGGTGGGAGATGGTGGCTGTGAAGGACTGACTCAACATAGCAAAGCTTCAGGCATTTAAAGACTAGATTCTCTGCCACAGGCCCTTCCTTCTGCCCCTGACCACCTTCTTTGTACTCTGGTATCACTGTGGATTTCAGGGCCCGCCAAGACATGGCTCATTTCTTTGGACCTTAGCAGTGGTTCTAGAAAGGGTGGTAGTCAGGGGACCCAGGAGGAACCCAAATGAGCCTCCAAAGCTGAGTCCCGATGACCCAGGGAGAAAATGTGTCAGAACAACGGCAGAGTCTCACCTCCTCCAGGAAGCCATCCAGCTTCTGTTAGTCTCTGGGATTTCTGAACTTGCAGTTGCTTTTATGTAGGAGAGCACATTAGAATCGTCTGGAGAGCCTTTAAAGATTCAGGATGGGATAGGACAATTGTATTTTTTCAAAGATCCTTGTGCATAATTCTGATAAATGCACTTGGTTGACAAACATTATGGAACACTTGTAAGAGTGCCTGGGAGTTGAACTTGCAATATGGAGCCCTTGCAAGAAATCTAACTCTCAAACTGGCTTTGTTTGGCTAGTACAGTGTTTAAAAATATCTGAGGGGCTCCTGGGTGGCTCAGTCAGTTAAACATCTGACTCTTGATCTCAGCTCAGGTCTTGATCTCAGGGTCCTAAGTTCAATCCCCGGGCTGGGCTCTGCCCTGGGTGTGAATCCTACTTAAAAAAAAAAAAAAATCTGAAACGTGAATGCTTTGGTAGGCTTGGGGTGGGGTGTGCAATTTTCAATTATCCACAGTCCCACTGTTCCCTTTTACTTCATAACCAGGTGCTTTGCTTTTTTTCATCGCTTGTGACTCATGAGCACTTGTACATCTGGGACACTGTTCTTCACATGGACACATTGGGCGGCAGCCCGCTTATCCCAGTGGGGTTGCCCCAGCTCCGAGTGTTTCTGAGGCTGCTTTTTAGGTATTGCCTTCACCATAACTTTATTCCACACACAAGAAAATCAGTCTTCTCCCTCTGTAGCCATGTTATGATTATTCTTTAAAAATGACATCCTCCGAGTGCCTGGTGGCTTAGTAAGTTGAGCATCTGGCTCTTGGTTCCGGCTCAGGTCACGATCTCATGGTTTATGAATTCGAGCCTCATGTCGGGCTCTGCACTGGCAGCACAGAGCCTGCTTAGAATTCTCTCTCCCTTTCTCTCAGCCCCTCCCCTGCTCTCTGAGAAGGTCTTCCTGAAGGGGCGCCTGGGTGGCGCAGTCGGTTAAGCGTCCGACTTCAGCCAGGTCACGATCTTGCGGTGCGTGAGTTCGAGCCCCGCATCAGGCTCTGGGCTGATGGCTCAGAGCCTGGAGCCTGTTTCCGATTCTGTGTCTCCCTCTCTCTCTGCCCCTCCCCCGTTCATGCTCTGTCTCTCTCTGTCCCAAAAATAAATAAAAACGTTGAAAAAAAAAATTAAAAAAAAAAAAAAAAGAAGGTCTTCCTGGAAAGGTGTAAAATTTTACCTGAAATTGACACTCCAGAGTTAGCTAACTCTGTCTCCACAATGTGATACAGGAAAGGCTTCTTACCCATTCATTCAGGACATAATGATTCTCTAGAAGTTTGAGTTCCAACAGCTCGGTGCCATCTGAGTTGCCATGGAGACCTTGTAGCCCGTTAAGAGCCCAGGGTTGGGACTCGTCTAACCAAGCCCCGTCCCATAGACATATGATATGAGCCGCAAATGCAAGTCATATATGCGATTAAAATTTTCTCGTGACCAAATTACAAACTTTTTAAACGGCGAAATTAATAATATCTTTTATTTAACCCAATGTATACAAGGCATTGTCATCTTGATATTTAATAAATATACAAAATTATTGAGATATTTTGCTTTTTTTTTTTGGTCGTGTATGTTTGAAATCCAATGTGTACTTTTGAACACACCTCAGTTTGGGCTGGCTTTATTTCAGGTGCTGCGTGTGGCTACTCGCTCCCACAAATCTGGCTGAGAGGCCAACATGGGGTCTCAGAGTGTGGAATTGCCGCTCCTACGACCTGCCCGTATGTGCTCTTGTTCCCCCAAGATGTGCTTGCTCTTGGGTCACTGACTCATGCTCGAGCTGCCGTTTGTTTCCTGTGGTCCGAGGGACCTAACCCTAGCTAGATTTCCTGATACTGTGCCAACTTTCCTCTCTGCTTCATTTCTTCCCCTGCGAGTCCTTGCATGTCACTGTGATATAATTCAAAGCTTCTAAGGGCTAGGATCCAATGGACCCAACCCAAACAGGAAACTGGCTTTCTCATTGTTTATTTGGAGCCATAAAGCAGAAAATGTCAGACACTTGTTTTCAATGCTTCATTGAGCTGGAACTGAATTGAAACTAACTATTTCCAGTGGGGCCTTCTGACATGGAATGATTTAGAAGCTTCAACTGTTAGATCGAGAGGGCTAATTAAAACATGAATTGACCCTAAACTTTCCTTGCTCTGGTCAGTATCACTGGCTGCCTCACCTTTTGCTTAGCATCTTGTTAGTCAGAGGCTACAAGATTCTTGTTAGTCAGAAGCTGGGGTATCCTAAAGTACTCTGGGAATATTCCAGCAACTATTCCACATAGCATCTCTGCGTAAAAGGTCTTGGTTTAGGTCTCTGTCCCAAACCCCTTTGTAAATCCCACAATAGATAATCTTGTCTGTCACCACATAGCTCTCTTCAGTGTGGTCTGGGCACGACGGTACTGTATACTGTGTGGTATTGTATACTCTGTACCACTGTGGCAGACATGTTTGTCTGCTTGTCCAATAGCCATTCTTCCTGCATTCCCTGCAATATGGCAGAGCTCACCTGCTACAGTAGGGGCTGACAATGCCACATGCATGCTTTTACAGACTCCTTTGCAGCCAGGAATGGCCTTATGACCCTTTTATGCCAAAAAGACACAAGCGAAAGCATTTTGGGAAAGATTTTCCTCCCTGATAAAGAGAGAGAGAGACATGAAAGAATGACTGTCTTGCAACTCTGGTTGCCTCCTTCTTCCTGATGTGGTTGTGAGGTTTGTAACAAGGCAGCTGTTTTGGGACCGTGAAGTAACAAGCCCGGGGATGAAAATGAAGTCTTCTGAGGATGCTGCGAAAGAGGAGGAGGATAGAAAGAGACTGCATCCTTGATGACATCACTGAGCAGCTGCACCAAACTTGGAGCAGAACGTTCTACTTTTAGGAATGAAACTACTGTTGTTTAAAGTACTTTTGGGCAGGTATTCTCTTACTTGCTGCCAAAAGCATGCTAACTGGTGTGGATGCCTGGCATTTAGTGATATATTCTTGTCTTCTGTTTCTTAGAAGGAGGAAGTCACTGAAACACTGTTCCTTCAACCTCGTTGGCCAGCTACCTCTTACATCCTCATCATCATGCTACTCCCTTTCCTCATTTACTGGTCAGTTCACCTCATAAAGTTCTGTGAGAGCAGAGGCCGTGACTGACTGGTTCACTATGGAAGCCCAGTTCCATCATGTGATAGTCATTCAACAAATATTTGCCAATTCGTGAGCCAATGGGGGCTATCAAGGAGGTAAGATCCTTAGAATTTGGCTACTGCCTAGAGGTGAGGGAATGAAGCTAAGGATGATGAACTATTTCTGGATTGTATGGTTGGCGAGAGGGTGCTACCTTGTAAGTTAGCACAGGGTGGAGAGCAGAGTCATTGAAGAAGATGAGTTTTGCCCTGGATGAGTTGAGATGGATACTTTTGGAACAGTCCCCATAGACGGTTGAACACCAGGTCTGGATTGAAGCTCTGGAAAGATGGGATTGGACGGGAAGATGTATAGCATGAGAGAAGTGATTCTTGGGTGCTGCCATCTCATTGTGTGGCACTGCCATCTACCTTGTTACCCAAGTGAGAATTCGGGAAGTCATCCTTGACACCTCCCTCTCCCTCCCTTCCCACATGAATCCATTACCATGATTCCACTTCTTGTCTCTCACCCCCATAAACTTCTCTCCATCCCCCTGCTACCACTAGAGTTCAAGCCAAACCACATCTCCCCTGCACTACTGCAGTTGTCTGCTTGGTTTCCTGAATCCACTCCAAGCCCTCTCACTCACTGTAGTCCAGCCACATCAGTCTTCTCTCACTCCTATTTTTCTTTTTCTTTTTTTTTTTTTGAGAGAGACAGAGACAGCATGAGCAAGGGAGAGGCAGAGAGAGAGAGACAGGGAGAGAATCCCAAGCAGGCTTCATGCTGCCAACGCAGAGCCAGATGTGGGGATCGAACTCACGAAACCGTGAGATCGTGACCTGAGCTGAAACCACGAGTCAGACGCTAAACCGACTGAGCCCCCCAGGTGCCCCTTCTCTCACTCCTTGAAAGCACCAATCCTTGTCTCAAGGCCTTTCTGCATGAGTTTCCGTCTGCCACGAACACTGCTCTCTCCATGCTCCAACTTCCTCCACCTGCCCATCTCTGGTCGACTCTAGGTCTTGGCCTAAACCTCACAACCTCACATACCCCTGACCTCATGCACCTTTGTAGCCTCAGAAATTTAAGTTTGTTGGAACACCATGAGGTGATTTGGCTTTTGGTGACATGTATGGGCAAAAAAGCCAACCAACCAACCAACCAACCAACCAAATAAACAAAGAAACAAACAACTTAAAAAACCCCTATTATCAAACTTGAATTATTAATTAAAATGAGAACTGTAACTGTCCAGGGTCAGGAATTCACGAGTATGGACAAGTGCATTGTTTCCCCTAGAAGGCAAATCTACATAGGAAACCAAATAGCTTGTGAGTACGGGCTCAGACAAGGAACATTAGCTGCTTGATCTAAATGATTATATTTGCTAAGCCATGATTCCTCCAGTGTGCCCATTTCTACCACAAGGGTCTCCCTAGACACCTGTTCCTAGACCACTACTCCCCGTGCTGGAGACCCCCCCCCCCCCACTGTGTCTGCCTTCAACTCCTAAGCTTCAGTGGCTGACCTGGTCCCCCTCAGATGTAAGGTTGCTTTAGCTATGTTAACACCTATCTGGTTAATATTTAGTAAGGTTAAGGTCAGACCTTGGAGCAGTTGTTTAGACGATTTCACATGTCAGCTTTGATCTACTACATGTGTTTTATAGTTCAATTTTAAGAGCTATGAAAGCAGACTATAGAGGACTTAAATCCACTTCTTTAAAAGTCTGTTATTTACTATATTTGTTTAAATTCCTTCAGGATCTATATTGCTAATTGTTTTAGCAAATGGCACTCTGTAGCCTTGAAATTATAAGCCTTCTAATGTTCTGGGGGGATTGTCAAAGCAGGTTCAAGAAGGAGATTTTAGGGGCACCTGGGTGGCTCAGTTGGTTAAGCATCTGACTCTTGATTTTGGCTCAGGTCATGATCTCACAGTTCCTGGGTTCGAGCCCAGCCTCAGGCTCTGTGCTTACAGCATGGAGCCTACTTGGGATTCCCTCTCTGCCCCGTGTGCATTCTCTGTCTCTCAAAATAAATAAATTAAAAAAAAAAAAGGAGATTTTACTCTAAAGATGAAAGCCTTTTGGAAGGAGGTTGTTAGATAAAAGGAAGGCTGAAAACATTCATATGCATAAAACATTTTGCTATACTTAACAACCTCAAAGATATTTCTGCAAGATTGTCTGTAAGAGGCCCCCCTTGGAAAATCCTGATCTTGAACTTAACCTCCTATCTCAACATATTTCATGCTAATCAGATGTCATAGGTAACTATTTAGCGTTTGGAGTCTTTAGCTGAAGAGCCTTAAAACCTTTTCTCTGTTTTCTACCGAAGACCAAAGGGGGCATTTAATGACCAGATCACTCTTGTATATTTATTATCTTGAAACAATAGGTAGAAGAGGTTTTGTTTTGACAGAAGGCATTCCAATGTGGCTAATCTACCGTGGCCTTCTTCTATTTCTTGTTTGGACTGCCTTTGAAGGTTGGAGTGAATTTCCATTCTTACCATGTTTTCTTTCAAACACGCTAACCGTGGATGAAGGGAGGTGGGAGAGCAGTCTCTGAAGGCAGGTTTCAGAGACAAGCACTGCTTCACCTTCAGGGGCAACGTTCTGAGAAGTAGTTCCTCCCAGAATGCTGCCCCCTGAGGCCCAGTCCTGGTGGGGTACCAAGGGCCCGGACGGGATGCCTGGAGCTGCCTGGCGGGATATTCATCTTAAAGTCTTAGGAGCATGTCCTGAACGTCCATGGCTATCCTCAGTAATCCAGTCTCAACCCTGAGTGGGGAGAACGATGTGTAGTTGAGAGGAGGCCCACAGGGATGGGCCCATATATCTGACTTGAACAGGGTTTGCTCAGCGACACGTCTGGTGCTGTTACCAAGTAGAAGAAAGGAATCAGGATACCAGCACATCAAAACATAAGCAGATATAAGCAAGACACAATTATACATGTGATTAATATACACACACGATAGCTATAAAAGGCATAGGTGACTTTTAAACAAAATCTGTACAAAACTGAGCTGTGAGTATAATTTTATTCATATTCTTACCTAGAAATTTGTTATACAAACAATAGGAAAAGAATCCAAGTGATCCCTGAGGAAACTAACAAAATACCTCATTTCAGGGTAACACTTAGTAACAAAAACAGCTTGAAAAAATTAATACCATTTAAATTCGGCAATGTACAAGGCTTTAGAATGTTCCTATTTACACGCCTGTGTGAGCCCACCAGCAGAAGGTATACAGAGAACACTCCAGCTCCTGTGAAGATGGGCCTGGAGGCATGTCAGAGGCTCTGGTTCACTCAACCACAGCCTGGACTCTTCTCTCCTGGTTTATCTTTGGTTCTGCTTTCGTTTTTGAGTCCTCCTCCCCTGCCCTCCCACCAAGTCTTATTTCACAAATTCCCTAACAAGGGAGATTTCCGTTCGCACGGTGAAGATTTAGTTTTTCCACATGACTCTATGACGGTTGCAAATTCAGGGTTTCAAAAGGCTTTGGTCACAGGGTTGTTAAATCAGAACAATGTTTGTTTTCCTGAGAAAAGGAAGAAGTGGACTTCTCCCTGAAATATTTTAGGTTGGCTTCCCTTCTTCTGTTTATTCCTGCAGCAACCTAAATATTTTGCACTGAGCACTGCAAACCCAAAGGGGGGAAAAACCCTTTAGGATTCCACGGTTTCTCTTTCCGAATCCTCCAAAATACTGAATCCATACAGATTCAGCGGAAGGTGGCGAGTGGCACTTTCTATGGCATCCTCAGTGTGTTTGGTTATAGGATGTTTATAGGACTGATGACTTAAAAATTAAAACAAAGAAAAACAGGGGCGCCTGGGTGGCGCAGTCGGTTAAGCGTCCGACTTCAGCCAGGTCACGATCTCGCGGTCCGTGAGTTCGAGCCCCGCGTCAGGCTCTGGGCTGATGGCTCAGAGCCTGGAGCCTGTTTCCGATTCTGTGTCTCCCTCTCTCTCTGCCCCTCCCCCGTTCATGCTCTGTCTCTCTCTGTCCCAAAAATAAATAAACGTTGAAAAAAAAAATTTAAAACAAAGAAAAACAGGAGAACCCTTTACCTTTGGGTTCTGAGAATATTGTGAGTGTGCAGATAATAATGACTTTTTTTTCATGAATTTTTTTTTTTTAAAGAAATTCAACAACTTCCAAGCATCCAGAAACAATCTGAACTTAACTTTCAGGCTTTATAACATGTAAAACATCCCAAATGGATTGCAAATTGTGGCGTTAAAGGACCCTTGGATGCTGATAACTTGGTTCTACACGTTCCTGGCATTTACAAAATCAACATGTGGATTAAAGTGAAAACAGCTATGCCGAATATTTCATAAAAATGTAACTTTTCTTTAATATCTAGGAACTGGTTAAGCCAGGAACTTCTCTTATTTTACCTCATTGAAAACACAAATGCATTCTCATAAGAAAAAGATAATAAACCTTATCTAAAAAAATCCTTTGCCACGTCTAAGAAAAATAACATTCCAGAATAATTTTGACTGATAAAATCCCTTTCTCTCTCCTACAGCTGTGTCCGCCTGGAAAGAATCAGCCCATCTCCCGTAAGAGAATCCCACCCACACAAGGCAGGATCCAGGCCATTCTGCTGAGGGGCCGGGGCATGAGCTGTGGGCACTACCACTGTCATGTGTAACTTGTATCGATTTCAAACAAGTCACACTGCTTATCTGAGAATTCAGGTTGACTTTGACTTTGTGACCATGAATTCCATTCATTTGAGGCTTAGTTGGAGAGCTTAATTTTTAATACTGTTAACATCACGTAGCCTAACCAAACACCAAGAATTTCAATAAATGTCAATCATTAGCTCTGGTCTCATGTCTTCGTTCTGTTGGAGCACTTGACCTTATGAATATATTAGTCTTAGCACCAACGCCCCACCAGGGCACACCATCTGGTCTCTCACATGTTTGGGGATGCTCCTGGAGTCTAAGAGAAAGCTACAAAATGAGCCTAAGAGCAGATCGCCAATGGGTTAGTAGTACGAAAGTCGTTACGGGCAAAAAACAGCAGTTTGCCAAGACCCTGGGGGTCACCTGGGGCAGTCGGTCAGCCACCCCTTGTGACCATGGCTGTGGGTGCGGTTGCTCTCACAAAGGGCTTTCAACCATCCTTTTTTTCTTGGCTTGTATGTAGAAGATGCGGTTTTCTTCAGGATAAGTGACTTTACCGAGGGGCATCCTGTACATGTTGGCATTCTTCGTGGTCAGCAAGAGGAACAGTAGTGTGGCCAAACAGAAGGGCCAGGTACAAGCTGGCAATCCCGCCTGAAGAGGAAGAGACAAGGCACATGCTCCTCTGAGATCCTGTCACAAAGTACCACCCTTCATCCTATTCTCATTCAGCCCAGGGGGATGCATCCCTGGAGCACTGACCCAGGCTCCACTAATGCCCAAGATGGAGTCCAAGATCCCAGGGCATTTAGCAGGTGAGATGCCCTCATCTGCTGCTCAGGGTGGTCATTTGCCTGTCCACCTTGTACATCTTTCCCTTCCTTTCATACAGTGGGCCTCCTATGCCACGGGGCACCTAGAGATGTCACTTAGCAAGCCGCCAATGTCTCCTGACCCTCATCACACCCACAGGGCCCTCTTTGCTGAGTTCAGCCTGTGGTGCCGTCTCTCCTCCCGATTTCCACCCAGACTAGTCTTGGACTCTACTGGCTTTCCTTCCTCTTGTTCCAGTTCCCAAATAGATTCTAAGCTCCTTGAGGGGAGGTCCTTCCTTTGGGCTGTTCTTGGCAACTCATGCAGTTCTGAAAGAGAAGGTCAAGGGCAGGACAGTGCTGAAAAGGAAGGAGAAAGAGGGGCAGGAGCCACTAAATGGGAGATGGTTTTGCCTATTAAATAGTTCAGCAGGGGTGGCACCTGGGTGGCTCAGTTGGTTAAGTGTCCGACTTCTGCTCAGGTCATGATCTCACGGTTCACGAGTTTGGGCCCTGCGTCAGGCTTTTTGCTGACAGCTCAGAGCCTGGAGTCTGCTTTGGATTCTGTGACTCCCTCTTTCTCTGCCCCTCACTTGCCCACGGGCTTGGTCTCTCTCTCTCTCTCAAAAATAAATAAAACATCAAAAAAATTTTTTAAATACTTAAGCCAGGATGTGAGTCTGAATAAGTCTTACGACTGATGGAGATTTAAAAAAGGACAAGGTGTGGGGCACCTGGGTGGCTCAGTCGGTTAAGCATCCAAGTCTTGATTTCGGCTCAGGTCATGGGATTGAGCCCTGAGTTGGGATTCTCTCTCCCTCTCTCTATGCCCTTCCCCTGCTCTCTCTCTCGCTCTCTCTCATTCTAACATAAAATTAAAAAAAAAAAAAAAAGACAAGGGGTATGAAAAACTAATGGCTTGACCCAAAACAAAAACCAGCACCATCTGGGTCATTAGCCAATTATATTTTTCTCTCTTTCCTGATTTCTCAACCACCACATGGTCTTGGCTTTCTGTTCAAGTAGAAGATATTCTAAGGTCAATTCCCTGACACTCAGAGTTAGAATACGAACTTGATAAATATGTTATACAGCCTAAGTTTCACTTCTTTAAATTATCAATCTGATATTTTTAGCAAGCCTGGTGATTGTAGTTTGGATTATAATTCACGAAGAAGCTACAAGGTGAGGGGGGACAGGCAGGTCCAGGAGATGAGAAAGTAGTGGCTATCACAGCCATGGATCCTGCATGGGACACCACCCAGGGGGACCTTGGGAGGGTTTCCATATCATCAGAAACTGATCAATCATGTTACGACAATGCAAGATTAAAGCAAACTCACCACAGCCATCACGTGTGACAGGCTGACTCCAAGGTAGGCAGTGAACAGGGCTACAAACAAAGGGGAACAACAGCACTTAGTAGGTGCACTTCTCATTACAGGGAAGACTGCCTTCTGGTATAAATCCCCTGGAAAGGAAACTTCCGTGTTTTTCCAGCCAGCCCAGCACCCTGGTTATAATTATGAGCTTAGAGTCGGCAGCTCTGGGTTCAAACCCAGACTCCACCACTTAGGAGCTTGGTGGCCTCCATTCTAAGCCTTCACTTTCTCACCTGCACAATAGAGGGGATAGGAATTCCTTTCTCACGGGGTTGGTGTGACACGAAAGCAGGTAATACTTGGGTTTAGCATGCAGTACGAAGCACTCAGTAGGGGTGCCTGCGTGGCTCTGTCGGTTAAGCGCCTGACTTTGGCTCAGGTCATGATCTCGAGGTCCATGGATTTGAGCCCCACATCAGGCTCTTGTGACAGCTCAGATTCTGGAGGCTGCTTCACATTCTGTCTCCCTCTCTCTCTGCCCCTCCCCCGCTCATGCTCTGTCTCTCAAAAATAAATAAACATTAAAAAAAATTTAAAAAGAAGTACTCAGTAAAGGTAGCTTTTCTGTGATTACTATTTGGTTCATGTTACTGCTGATCCTTAAGGAAAAGGCTTTCCACGGCCAATAAACTTCCCTGTTATTTTATCTGAGCATGGTTGGACTAAAATGAAAAGTATGAATGTTTCTTCGGATAGCACGGTTTCTGTACGATCACAAGGATTCTCGTATTGGTTAGAATTCACAGTTAGAAACACTTGTGGTATAAAAAAACAGATGCTAACTCAGAGATCAGTAGAAACGGAACACAAACTTGGGATTTCTCCCCATAACATTTTTCCAAATACCATTAAGATCGGCATACGGGCTAATGAACTAACATGCTACGTTTTTATTTACTCTGAGCAAGCGCAAATCTTAAAGTAGCAGTTTGAGTATATCTGTGACCTTCAATGTGAAACAACAAAAACAAAGCTCTCAAGTAGCTAATCATCAGTTGAAGGGGGGGGGGCTCAAGAAGGCTCAGGGAAGCCCTCGGGTTTCACCAAGGCAGGCTGCAGAATGACCTTCATAAGCTGGCCACACAGCCACCTGCCCAGCAGCACTCACCGGTAGGCACACCCACCATCTACTGCCCCAAAGCAGGAGAAATCACACAGCCACCATGGGGCGGGGCAGGAAGTGGGGGCGGAGGGACTCCCTCCCTCATTTACTTTACCACAGACTTCCAACCTTTTATCAATCTTTGGTCTTTTTGTCCTGGTATTTTTGTTCAACAGTATGTCTTTCAACATCTGAATTGTCTCCAGCTAGCGGGAAAGGCGTGTCTTGGAAAGACAAGCTTCAAACCCCAGCTCTGCCATTTATTTGTACAACAAATCCCTGAACTTCGGAATCTGGTTTTATCATTTGTCAAAGGGCAACTTGAAGATGCTCTTTACAGGGAGGAGACGGATCTCACATGCAATCCTGTATTTCCACAAAGAGCAGCTCTCAAACCCATCCCTGTCCCTGGGGGGTGAGATACTGATCTGAGCAGAAGCCAGCAACAGCTTGGGTTGGAAGAGCTTTTTTGTTGGGTTTTGAGAATTTCATTCTTTTTTTTTCTATTTCATTCATTCATTCACTCACTCACTCATTCAACAAATATTCACCGGCCCTTGAGCAAGTACCGGAACATTCTGTCCTTGCTCCCTTGGGTGCCGGCTCTTCTAGGAGATGTCCCCTGAGCACCTGAGACTCATTGCCACTTCTCTCCATTTGATACTTATTACATTTGGAAGGCATTGCTCTGGTTTCTTACTGTTACGCGGTTTCCAGGTGCTCTCCAATTACAAGTCACTTTTCTCCCCATAGTAAGAGAGTCAGACTGCATAACAGTAACTGCCCATCAATTAAGATTTGCTGAATCAGACTGGGAAAGCCTTACGGTAGAGGTGACATTCTGCACACCACAGTTTGTAGGTGATGACTCTGACAGAGCTCTGGGCAGCAGAGGGAGAGGAGAGGCCCCGAGAGCTGAAGGGCCGGCAATGTCCGTCCCCACAGGCCACCGTGTACAAGTCCTACTGTGACAAGCCAAGCATTAAAAGGAGACGAAATGTGTTTACAGTTTGCACTGATAAAATAACAAGACCGAGGAATTCCTTGGTGGGCAGCTTCCGGTGTCGAGGCAGGGAAGGCAGCAGTGCCGGGCCCTGTCAGAGCTTCCCGGGTCCTCTTGCTGATAAGGCCATGTGATCTAATGAAAGAGCAACTCTGCAATGAATGTTCGTTCTTTATTTACTTTGGCTGGCCGAGTCGGTCTTTGGTTTGGCAGGGTCAGGGTGACGTGGGCAAGCTGGAACTTGCTGTTACGTTTTCCATGTGAGATTTACCTTACAGGAGGGGGCTGGAGGTCTGCCTCAAAACTTTATGTCCAAAGAGGGAAAGGATGGCCAGTACCTAGTGTGGATGAAACGTGCCCTCTCACACACCACTGGTGGCAGGGGAAAGCGGGATGGCCCCTGGGGGAGGGCATCTATTGAACGTGGCATCTACTGAAGTTAAACTTGGCAGAGCTAGGATGTGGCAGAGGGTCTGGGTTCTCAACTAATTCAGTACGTTGCCTCATCCATTATGCTACGCCATTAAAGAAAATCTGACCTATCCGAAGGAAGGTAGGCGTGATAGGCACAGTCACGGCCCCCAAATACGTTCACACTCTAATCCCCAGAACCCGTGAATATGTTACCTTATCTGTCAAAAGGAGCTTTGCAGCTGTGATTAGGTTAATGATCTTGAGACCGGGAGATGAGTGTGGGTTATCCAAGTGGACCCAACATAACCCGAGGTCCTTATAAGAGGGAGGCAAAAAAGTTACACTGAGGGAGCAGGAGGGAGTCTTTTTACACTCTGCTTTATACTCTTCTGTATTTATCAATTTTTTTTTTTTTTGGTACCATAAGCCCATACTACTTTACTTCTCTAGTCAAGAAAATAATGAAGATATTCCTGCTTTGAGGAAACCCATCTGCTAACATCTTGGCCTCATCCCTTTCCACAGTCTGTCAAGATCTCAGCAACAACTCGTGTGACCAAAACAGTTTCTGCTTGATCTTGAAGGATGTACTCAGGCTGTCCCCATGCTGGCCCCGACCATCCAGTCAGATTGCCTCTACCAACAGGACTTCCTTCTCTCAATTTTAGGACATACAGAAAAGCCACTGTGTCTAGGAGGTGCTTCTTTTTTTTTTTTTAATTTTTTTAAAATTTATTTTTAATGTTTATTTTTGAGAGAGAGAGACACAGTGAGAACAGAGAAGGGGCAGAGAGAGAGGGAGAGACAGAATCCAAAGCAGGCTCCAGGCTCTGAGCTGTCAGCACAGAGCCCGACGCAGGGCTCAAACCCATGAACCGTGAGATCATGACCTGAGACAAAGTGGGGCACTTAACAAATTGAGCCACTCAGGTGCGCCTAGGAGGTGCTTCTTGATGATTCTGCACTGTCATGTGCCCCCAGGGAATCTGGTACTGCAGATGTGTCCTTGTTCTGTCACAGATATCATATGGTCTCCAGTGGGCTTGCTCTCACCCACCTGGCTTCTGCCCTTGACCATAACACTCTGCGCACAGGAATTTCTGGATCTAAAGTTGCTAACCCCCTTGGTCTTCCCAGTACTATCTGGGAGGAAGTTCAGATACATCATATCCGGCCATGGCCACGTGGGTTTCATGAGTGTTTAATATGTATTTTCTATCACCGCCCACACAGAAACATAAATGTAAGCCCCTTGAATAAAGACTTGAAATCTCAGGGCGCCTGGCTCAGTCGGTGAAGTGTCGGACTCTTGGTTTCGGCTCAGGTCACGATCTCATCGTTTGTGGGATCGAGGCCCATGATGGGCTCAGTGCTGACAGCGTGGAACTTGCTTGGGATTCTCTCTCTCTCTCTCTCTCTCTCTCTCTCAAAAATAAACTTAAAAAAAAAGATTTGAAATCTCAAAGAATCTCATAGTAAAGCTTCTAACCTGGCCTACCTCAGGTGACACGTAACCAGTTTTCTCCTTTGCCCTAAGCTTATGAACAAATATGGGAAAATGAGCAAAAAGTTTGACAGGACTAGTTGGTGAAACAGCTGTGTACTATAAGGAAATTGGCAAAATAACATGTAAAGTGGCAACACCACAACAATCTGAGATTTTTTAACTTCACTACAGCATCAGAAAATTAAAATTGAGTGAGGCCTTAGAAATCCTTGGTCCTGCTTCCTGCCCAGTACAGGAATCCATTCTAAATTCTCTGCCTGACATGTGGTCTACCCTTTTATTTTATTATCTTATTTTTTTTAATTGGGGTATCATTGACATACAATATTATATTAGTTTCAGGTGTATAACATAGTGTTTCCATCTTTGCATACATCATGAGATGCTCACCTCAGTAAAGTCACCGTCCATCACCGCACAAAGTTAATACAATATTATTGACTAGATTCCTCATGTTGTATATTACACCCCCCATGACTTATTTATTTTATAACTAGAAGTTTGTACTTCCCTTTATCCATTTATGCTCCTAATCCACCTCCTCTCTGGCAACCACCAATCTGTTCTCTGTACTTATGGGTCTGGGTTTTGCTTTGTTTTGTGTTTTTAGATTCCACCTGTAAGTGACATCATATGATATTTGTCTTTCTCTGACTTGTTTCATTTAGCATAATGCCCTCAAGGTCTACCCATGTTGTTGCAAGTGGCAAGATTTCATCCTTTTTATGGCTGAGTAGTATTCCATCGTGTGTGTGTATGTGGTCCACCATTTTAATAGCGGTGTAGGTAACTTGGATTGATTAATCTGGTGATAAACTGACTCTACACAAGTATTTCCATTAGATTACAGATAATTTATGCACATTCCACCCTTCCCCAGTATCACCCAGGGATACCCCAGTATCCCTGCACTCTAATACATTATCTTACTTTTTACTTCGTATTGAATTAGGGATGCCAGAGGCTCTGGGTGAATATGTCTCCGCTTTACAAGGGCCTGAGAAATCCGTTAGCTTTTCAAATCTCTATCACTTGAGGTGTGTTCTCTTAAAGGCCTGAATGCTGCCACTGGGAACAGAGTAGGGTAGGGGAATTACAGAAGTTGTTACCGAATGTAGATTCCGGGCTTGAATTTACCCTAATTGACTGGATGCCCTTCAGCACATCACTTCACCTCTCTGGCCTCAGAACCCTAGTAGTAAAATGAGAAGGAAGGTGTGGGGATCTCCAGAACCATCTGGCTCTGACAGGAGGAGTCTGGCTGGAATATGGGGGTCCGAACGGATGAATACAGAGGGTCTGAAAATGTGGTCCCCGGAGGAATAGCATCAGTGCCACCTGGCCCTTGTTAGAGACACCAACTCTTTCCCCACCTCTAACGACAAATCAGGGACTGGGGAAGGGGGGCAGCCATCTGTGTTTTAACAAGCCTTCCAGGTGATCCTGACACTCCCCGAAGTGTGAGAACAGCTGGTTCCTGTGATTCTCAAAGGGCCACATGTAGTCCTGCCTGACTCACCAGGAGAGATGGCTCTGTGTTTAGCTTGACTCATTTTATTACTGTTTCTTGGGTCAACGACTAGTGTGAAGAACATAGGACGAGTCAAGTTTCTATCCCCCAACATATACATAAGGCAAATGTTTAATATGGCTCAACAGGCTCTCCTGTCCTCACGATAACCCATGAGGCAGGCCCAGCAGGGCTTAATCCTCCCAGAGAGAGGAAGCCACCTGCCCTGCTCACACATGCAGAGAGCCGGGGCCCAAACTGGAACCCTTGCCCCAGTTCCTCACACAGTCATATCTTACTGTTTGGGCTGATACCATGGTTATGAGCGAGCCTCCCCCCGAGGTACAGTATACTCACCGCAGGCAAGAGCCAGCAGGTGGGTTTGCCAGGTCAGTGCCATGAACATCCCTCCCATTGCAATGCAGGCCAGAGAGCTGTTGAAACCCCAGAGTCCAAAGTAGATGTTCTCAAATGGCGCTGAAAGACTGAGTCCTGTTAGGTAAGACAGAAGGAGTCACAGCTGTGGACAAAAGGCAGCATGCTCTGGAAGGAGGTTAGGGGTGGGGGAGGCACCAAGGGAGTTCTTGAAAGCAGAGCTCTCAAGAAAGGTCTGGAGCATGGAAGACGCCGGGGGGGGGGTGGTGCATGCAGCGGAGGAGGTACTCGATATCCCATTGCCCGTCTCAGGCTTACCTGCCGCTATCCCCAGCAGCGACCCGATGGCAGCGTGCAGGCACATGAGCGGGGAGGAGAGCAGAATGGCGCCCAGGAAAATGCCCCCCGACCACGGGTTATCGCAGCCGTAGATCTGACCGACACCCACGGGCAGGGATTTCAACAGCTGCAAAGCCATTTAGAGAAGGAGGTCATTAAAACAGCTGAACAGACACCTACAAACACATACAAGGCAATGGTAGAGTGGGCTTATCTTGTCTTTTGAGATCAGTGTGGCTAATTTTTTTATTTTTTTAATTAAAAAATTTTTTTTTAATTTTAGAGAGAGAGAGTGTGTGCAAGTGGGGAGAGGGGCAGAGGGAGGAAGAGAGAATCTTAAGCAGGCTCCACGCTCAGCACGGAGCCTCACGTGGGGCTCCAGCCAAACCCATGACCCCGGGATCAGGACCTGAGCTGAAATCAAGAGCCGGGTGCTCAACCAACTTGCCCACCCAGGTACCATCACCCTACCCCCACCCCCCGCCTTTTTAAAAATTCTCTCTCTTTACAGAAAAACCTCACACTTTTGCTTTATCCCAAAAGATGCACCAGCCCATACCTGCTGCATACTGAGCACACCTTCCTAGAACCCCCTTCACTCTGGGGCTCTGTTGCGGCACTGACACGGTGGCTTTGGCTGCTAAGCTCCCAGGTGGAGTCACTGCCTCACAGCTTACACTTGTGTTGCTTTTAACTGTCCATTGGTTCTCAGGCCTAATACATCAGTGCACACTGTGGTCAATAGAAGTACTATTGCTCCCTTGCAATTGGGTTGTTAAGGCCAGAGACCCAGAGTCGGGTTCTCTTATCCATAATTCAGAAGCAATTATCAGCAAGTTCATGAATCAGGACCCTATTGACACTTCTGCTGTTAATGAGAACATGTATTTATTTAAACCAGAATATCCTTAGCTTATTCCAGTTATCAACAACTGCCAGTCAGTGCAAAAAAACCCCACAAAAATACATGTAAATGTCATGTAAATTTACATGTAACACATGCAAATTTCTACTTTCTGGCCGAGGCCTGAATTCAGCTCATGTGTTCACAGAATGGCAGTTTTCGGAAAGGGACAGGGTTTGATTTAAGCTAACAAATGTGAATAGCATTTTATAGCAACACATTCGGTAGGTCCAGGATAGGCATAATTAGCCACACTAGGTTCCTTTGTGACCAAGACCATTTACTGAAAGATGCCTTCCCATCTTGCTCCCTCCGTCTTCTCTAGGTCACATGTATACCTTCTGAGGGGCCTTGGGGAAGCAGTGACTCTGACACAGGGGGCTCTGCCTCGGCACGGGGAACTGCCCTCCCCCTTCATGCGTTAGGCTGGAACTAATGCTGGCTTCCAAATGCTGCATCAGTCCTTGCTCAGAGCACGGGACCATACTGTGAGTTTGAGTCTATCCTAAGATGGACCTTAACATTTCCAGCCCACACTGGATCTTCATGTCTACGCGAAATCATTTCCTGTTTCTCTAGAGCAGGGAACTTGATGTGGGCAAAGACTACTTAGGCTTTCATCTCAGAACCGGACAGCAGAACCATCCCCTGGGTAGCCCGGGAGGCGGAAGCTGGGTGAGATGGGAAAGAAGGGTGCTGATGTTGGGGCGGTAGTTCATAGTGAGAAGAGCAAGACCCTTACCTCCACGGATCAGCACCGTCCAGCAGGACTTCCACGGAGGTGGAATATTCCATATGTGTGCTGCCCAATACGTGTGCCTACTGAGCACCTGAAACGTGGCTAGTGAGGCTAAGAAACCGAATTTTTAATTTCATTTAATTGTAATGAATTTCAAATTTAAATTAAAATAGCCACATGGGGATAATGGCTACTATGTTGGACAGGGACATTTTAGATAGATTACTGAACGTTATTTATAATATTTTTCACAGGGGATTCAAATAAACATTTGATTTTCTTCTGGGGTTATTTCCAAACGCTCCTATTTATTTTCTGGGCAAGAATGTACAGAAAAGCCTGCCTGAGCTCTTCACGTGTTTTGCTAGCTCAGCAAGGAGGACGGCAAATGGGGTTTCATAATCTGATAGTGGGAAAGCCAGTCTTTTTCACATCATAAAAGGTGGTAGTTTTCTTCTGATTAAAAAAAAAGTGTTTTTTAATGTTTATTTATTTCTGAGAGAGAGAGACACACACACAGAGTGTGAGCAGGGGAGGAGCAGAGAGAGAGACACACACAGAATCCAAAGCAGGCTCCAGGCTCTGAGCTGTCAGCACAGAGCCCGATGCGGGGCTCAAACTCACAAGCTGTGAGATCATGACCTGAGCTGAAGTCGGATGCCCAACTGACTGAGCCACCCAGGCGCCCCTCTTCTGATTTTAAGTGTTCTCTTGTTTTTAATAGTCAAGAAACCTTAAACAGAGTTATTAAATAAACACCAACAGGAAGAGCTGGAATGTGATTTGGGTTAACCAGGTTTTTAATTTATTTTTATTATTATTTTTTAATGTTTATTTTTGAGAGAGAGAGAGAGAAAGAGAGAGAGAGAGAGAGAGCATAAGCACAAATGGGGGAGGAGCAGAGCAAGAGGGAGACAGAGAATCCCAAGCAGGCTCCACGCTGTCAACACAGAGCTTGATATGGGGGTTGAACTCACAAACTGTGAGCCAAAATCAAGTATCGGATACTTAACCAACTGAGCCACCCAGGCACCCCTGGGTCAACCAGATTTTTTAAAAAGGTGCTCTCTTTGTGCACATCTGTAAAGAGATACATAGAATACATCTTATGATAGCAGTTCTCAAACTCTGGCCTACATCACCGTTATTTGGGAAGCTTGTTAATACAGGCTCCCAGACTCTATTCCCAGAGATTAGGATTTAGAGAGTCTGAGATGGGGCTTGTACTGGTATTTAAAAAAGAAACAAACAATGATTCTGATGCCTACCAAAGCTTGAGAACCATGAATTATTGTACCTATTCTATGAGATCTGCCAAATGAAAAAGCAGAATAGAGAGGTTCTGTAATGAGATCTAATGGAAGGAACAAATTCTTTTGATCAGAGGAGCCAGATCATGGAAGCCTTAACTCCAGGCTGGAGGCCTTGCCTCAAAGGATGGCCCCCAACACACCCACCCAAAGTTTGAAACAGTCTTTGACTCCGACTTTGAAACAGAGCTATACTCTGGAGTGGATTTTGGGAAAAGAGGAGGAAAAGTTAGCTTTGAGCAGTCATTTAAAAGACCCCTTAGCGGGGTGCCTGGGTGGCTCAGTTGGTTAAGTGTCTGACTCTTGACTTTGGCTCAGATCATGGTCTCACAGTTTGTGGGTTTGAGCCCCATGTTGGGTTCTGCACTGACAGTGGGGAGCCTGCTTAGGGTTCTCTCTCTCTCTCCCTCTCTCTGCCCCTCCCCCACTCTCTTTCTTTCAAAATAAATAAATAAACATTAAAAAAAAACCCTTAGAACAGGGGTGCCTGGGTGGCTCAGTTGGTTGAGTGTCCAACTTCAGCTCAGGTCATGATCTCGTGGTCTCTGAGTTTGAGGCCCACATCAGGCTCTGTGCTGACAGCTCAGAGCCTTGAGCTTACTTCAGATTCTGTGTCTCCCCCCTCTCTCTCTGCCCCTTCCCTGCTCATGCTCTGTCTCTCTCTCAAATATAAACATTAAAAAAAAAAAAATTAAAAAAAATCCCCAAACCCCAGAACAAAGAAAAAAGAGACAAAAAACAAAAAACCCAAAAAACAAAAAACCCGATGCTTAAATACAGAGAGCAAAATGGTGGTTACCAGAGGGAAGTGAGTGGGGAGACGGGTGAAATAGGTGGAAGGAATTAAGAGTACTCTTATCTTGATCAGCACTGAGTAATGTATAGAATTGCTGAATCATTATATTGTACACCTGAAACTAATATAACACTGTATGTTAACTATACTACAATAACAATAATACACAAATCCTTAGAGCCCAAAGCTTTGGAGCAGGACAAATGGTTCAGAGGGCAAGATGAAGGCAGCAAGGCCACACTAGAGCTGAGTCTCCATAAGGCTCTGATGCCCAAGAACAATTAGCCAGGAGGACACAGAGTCTTCCAGAGCCAGGCAGGAATGTGAGAAGACGGTATACCTTACCTGCAGGGCACTGAGGTCAGTCCAGGTGACATTGGGAACCTCGGTTATAGGTTTGAACAGTTTGCCTGGGAAGAACGGATTGTAATGTCCCGTGGCCGAAAGGTACATTGACAACGCCATGTTGAAGGGCAGGGTGAAGACGGGGAGGTCCCATTTGCAGAACAAGGAGTTCAGTGCGCTTGAGAAAACTGGACTAATGACAACAGCAACGACCACAGAACAGAATGGAAGAACGTGCATGTGACAAGTCAGTTGACGCTGAATCTCTACACCATGGAGGGGCTTTGTCTCCTGGGCAAATATGTCCCTAAAGTACTATTTCAACAAACTTTTCATGGGGGGGGGTGGGGGGAAGATAACCGAAAAACCAAAACGAAACAAAAAAATAAACACACGTGGAATAAACCCTGTCAGAGAGTAATTCTTACACAAGGTCAAAAATGAATGCTTTGCTTACTTGGTTTTGAAAAATTATATTCTGGGGTTTCTCACAGTGACTTATGAAATCCAGGTTTTAGAAATATTTTTGAAGTATTTTAGACATGAAGTAAAATACTATCTACACGGTTAAAGCCCCCCTGTGTAACCCACTTGATCATATGCCCCTCCCTCCCCACCAGAGGCGACCACCATCTTGAATTTCTAGATCATCTTCGTGTTTACTATATCTGTTTTTGAAGAAGAGAAACAATTGTCCAAGGGAGGATATAAGGTGGTGTGGGCTTGGAGGAAGAAGATTGGGATGGAGGATGGGGGCAGCAGCTTTAGCAGTTGGTGACCTTTGGCAAGGAACTACTCCTCCATTTCCTTGTCTGTAGCCTGGGGGACTGGATTAGATTAGATGGTCTCTGGGCCTCTTTTGTGCTCTCCCGTGTTGGCCCATCACTAAGGTCAAGAGCTCCAGGTTATGGGAAAGGGTGTGGGGAGCACTGCAGGGGACAACTTCCGTCCTCCGGCCAGTTCTTCAGAACTGGTCAGAAATTACTTCCTGGACAGGTTGGCTCTACCAGCAACACATAGAGTGGTTCTCAAAGTGTAGTTCCTGGATCAGCCACATCACCAGGCAACTAGTTAGAGATGCAAATCTTTAGGCTCCATCCCACACATACATATTTATATATATATAATATATAATATTTATATATATAATATAATATATAATAACATTTACCATTTTAACCATTTTAAAGGGTGCGGTTCACTTGCATTAAGCACATTCACATTGTTGTGTAACCATCCCTCATTGTCCATTCATACAACATTTTCCATCTTGCAAAACTGAAACTCTGTACCCATTGAACACTAACTCCCCATTCTCTCTCGGCCCTATACATGTTTTTTTTAAGGCATTTTGAAAACCAGGTGTAACTTACCAAGTCATGGACATAGCAGACACAGGGAATAACAGCCACCAGAAATAGTTGCCCTTGTCTGAAAAGACAGCCATGAGTATTCCCACCAGGGTGCCGTTGTAGCCCTGCAGCCCGGCTGCAATTGCTGACCTGCGGGCAAGAGGCACAGCATGGACATTGGAAAGTTGTTATTTCTTCTGTATCATTAAGGGCCTCTGACCTGCATCATTAAGGGCCTCAGAGCTCTTATGTGAAACTTTCCTAATTCTGACATTCTTGGTAAGAGGTGTAAGATTGTCGACTTGTAAATTCACTTCTGTAGTGTCTGTGACCTTATAAACATTAATCTTCCAGCTCAGCATACATTTTCATCTTCCTGCACCTCTACTTGGTCGTCTCCAAATATCCATTTTCAAGTTATTGCAATGAAAAACAATTACCTTTCCTGGGCAGGGTACTCCATTTATGTGCACATTTAGCACCAAATTCTTTATGCTTCTCAGCATGTCACCTCACTTCTGAAGGTTGTCCTATTGGCAATTTTCTACTCCTGACCCAAATGGTTCCCGTTTCATAATTGAGGGCACTAGAAGCCCTAAGTGAGAAATAGAACAGCTTCTACAGAATAAGCCCCAAGGCTGACAAGCCAGGCCCCCTAGGGCTCTAAGAGCTGACATCTCACACCACGAAGGGCTGAGTTAAAGGATGAAGTCATTGGGCCACCGGGTGCAAAGATGGTGGAGTGAGTATGTGAGGTTAGGTGCAGGGTATGAAGGAAGGTGACACAGCCAGAGGCCACACTACAGGGGTTGTTTGGGTGGTGTGAGAGCTTCAGCGGGGGCAGTAGGTACCATTACAACAGCAAGGTGGTATCACTTACACTCACCTGGGTGAGAGCATGAGAGGAGGGACTCTCTGTCCAATGTCCTTGGTCTCCCCTAACTAATCTATCAGGACAGGTAGAAAGTGATGGGCTTTGTACTGGTTTAACCCCAGAAGTGATACTGTCTTCTAGAATTTGGGACTATACATGAGGACGGTGGACAGCTATGCAAAAACTCATCTTCTAATAAGGGACTTGGAGACTTGATGCTTGACTGCCATTGCTTTAATGGCAACGTCTGCAAGTTGCAGAACGCCATACTTAAGGCAGCAGGAAGATGTGGATTTGCTTAACACAGGATTGCCATTTTAATGCGGTCCTTTGGGACTGAAGAGAGTAAAAGAGATTTGAAAATCAACACGTGTAAATATGGCTTGATTTTTAAATAACACCTGATAAGGAAAATGTGTCATTTTCCACTTGAACAAAACAATGAAGGAATAGTAGATATGGCGCAGTCTTGGACCACACCTCCATACTGAATAGACTGTTTCCTGATGTGCGTTGGAATAGGACTGAACGTAAGCTATGGAGAACAAATCAGGCTCTTTGGACCTGATAGGAGAGTGGAACTTTTTCTGATTCTCTTTCTGGTTAGCTCCTTAGGTAATTTATGGTAAGTGTTATGAGAGCTGAGTCATTACAATGACCATCCACTGGTGCTTATGCATTGATCCTGGACATCTAGAAGACCAGTGGCCTCCCTGATAAAACTAGGAAGTCAGGAGCTGTCTTCTCCCATTGTAGAAGTCAGCTTATCACTTCTTCAATGACAGATCAATTTATAAAGTACATGCTATTTTTGAGTCGAGTGTGAGATCGAGCCCTGAGCTGGGCTCTGTGCTGCCAGCATGCAGCCTGCTTGGGATTCTCTCTCTCTCCTTCTCTCTCTGCTCCTCCCCCACTTGCCTGCTCTTTCTTTCTCTCTCTCTCTCTCAAAATAAATAAGTAAACTTAAAAATGTATGTGCTATTTTTAACCTAACACGTAGTTGAGAAAACACACAGACACTTCGTAAGTCAGAACTTACTAACTTGGAATTTGTGATTATTCATCTTTCTAGAAACTGAGCTAACCTTTACACTGTCTATAAAGAATGAATTTGCTAAACTAAGCATGGAAACAAGATATAATGGAATTAGTGGAATTTTTTAAGCCATCAAGACTTTTTTTTTAATTTTTTTTTTTTTTAGTTTGTTTATTTTTGGCAGAAACAGCATGTGAGCATGAGCTGGGGAGGGGCAGAGAGAGAGAGAGGGAGACACAGAATCCGAAGCCGTCAGCACAGAGCCCGACACAGGGCTCGAACTCACGAACTGTGAGATCATGACCTGGGCTGAAGTTGAACACTTAACCGACTGAGCCACCCAGGCGCCCCCCCCCCCTTTTTTTTAAATTTTAAGCCATCAAGACTTTTTAAGAACTCATGCCCAAACAAAATGCTCATGATAAATAATTGATTAATCACTAAAGAAGAATGATTTAGTGAATGATGAAAGAGAAATAATAAGGGATATAGATGATCCCTTGATGTCTGACTCAAGACAAATGTAGAGTTGTGTGGAATAAAGGTAGGTTTTCTGGGAAGAGTGGGACTTTATCACTGGTTCCCAAAGTCACTGGTTGGCTCCTGTGTTCTCAGAAGCAAGACGAGCAGGCTTGAATGGACGCACCTACCTGTCCTGAGCAAGTAACAGGGCCGTCAGGGTAGAGACCACTGTTCCCACACAGCCATTGAGAGCCCACCAGGGATTCTGGACGAGGAGCCCCACCAGAATCAGGATTCCGCTGATGGGGTTGCTGACGAACACCACTTGGGATATGCCCCGAAGAACCCAATCTACGAACTGGAGCACCTGTGGTTTGTCTGGAAGAGATGAGATATGCAGAGCTAAGGAATTGACAAGGCAAGATTCTCCTTTCCATGCCTAGTGCCCACCCTGAGTAAAATCAACACCCCTTCTGAGAAAGGTGAACTAAGTTTTGATATTCCTGGAAGTTATTTCCCTCTGAGTCATTTCCCTTTTAGTGGCACTCAGATCCCTGAAACCCTTCTGTTTCTTCATGCTCCGCCCACACTGCCCCTATTAGAATCTCCACTGCAGAAAGCACAGAATGCACTTATTTACCATGCTCAGTGGTACAGACTCTTAAGTCAAAGAAATGCATTACCAATAATAAAACTTCAGTCTTTAAGTGCTGAAATTATGGGATGGAACTAGGTGCCTTCCTCTATTATGAACAGGGCCCTGATCCTGACCACTATCTCCATAAAAAAACAAAACATTGGAAGGGGCTTGCAGGTTAGAAGATAAAAAGTTAGGGGTGTCTGGCTTGCTCAGTCGGTAGAGCATGTGACTCTTGATCTTGGGGTTGTAAGTTTGAGCCCATGCTGGGTATAGAGATTAGTTAAAAATAAAATCTTAAAAAAAAAATGAACAGTTAAAAACTGGAGAGGAGAGGAATAGTTAAAAGTCAAGGGAATATAACTAAAGATATGACTACAAGAACCCCACGCTACCTATCCCATCAACCCAAGGGATGGAAGCATAAATACCTTTAAGCCAGCTGGCAAATTCTTTCATATCACCGGTGACGTAGCCAAGTGCCTTGGGGAGGCGTCTTCTTCTTGGACTTGGTAAAACCTGATTTTCACCCTGGTCCATTTTAGCCATAGTGGGGCTATTCTCCATGGATAGCTCTTCCTCTGGGTCCTTCAGGAAAGGACAGAACTCATAAACATCCTAAGCCAGAGCACTTGAGACTGGCCAGCATCGGCCTGCTTACAGTAGCCACAGAGGATGAGTTTAAAAGCACTTCATTTAGACCATGACATCCCAGGGGACTAAGAAAGCATCGATTTCCTCCTGAAACACTGTCGTGGTGAGTATTGTCCACATCCAAATCCCATAGTACTTTTTTCATCACTGCCTTTAATGCTACCATGAGAAGGTTCTGGCCTTGAATTTCGTAAGTCCATTTCTAGTTCGACAAATATTCATTGAGCACCTACCTCCTGTTCTCAAGGAGCTCAGTCTAATGGGAAAGACTGAAAAATAGTTAATTTCAACATACTGAGTCAACTAATAATATAGAAAGAGCTAAGACCAAGTACTGAAGCTTCATGCTGTCAGTTAAAGAGCCAAACATCAGGTTACAAAATGGTGCTCACTAATGCAGACCAAACAGCTATTTCCCGAGATAAGAAGGCTTTTTTAAAAAAATAAGTTTAAAATTTTAATTCCAGTATGGTTAACATACAGTGTTATATTAGTTCCAGGCGTACAATACTGATTCAACAATTTTATACATTACTCAGTACTCATCATGGTAAGTGTACTCTTAATCTCCTTCACCTATTTCCTCCATCCCCCCACCCACCTCCCCTCTGGTAACCATCACTTTGTTCTCTATCGTTATGACTCTACTTTTGGTTTGTCTCTTTTTCTTTCTGTTGTTCGTTTATTCTGTTTCTTATAATCCACATTTGAGGGAAATCATATGGTATTTGTCTTTCTCTGACTGTCTCATTTCACTTAGCATTAACTCCATCCATGTTGTTACAAATGGCAAGATTTCATTCTTTTTTATGGCTGAATAATATTCCATTGTATATCACATCACATCTTTTTTATGGTCAAATAATATTTCATTTTATATTATATAAAATATATACAATAATGGAATATTATTCAGCCACAAAAAAGATCATCATATATATAAAAAGTATATATGAATATTACTATCATTGATGGACCATATATTCCATTATATTGACACCGGGCTGTTTCCATAATTTGGCTATTGTAAGTAATACTACAATAAATATAGGGGTACATGTATCCTTTCAAGTTCGTGTTTTTTTATTCTTTGGGTAAATCCCAAGTAGTGCAATTACTGGATCATAGAGTAGTTCTGTTTTTAATTTTTTGAGGAACATCCCTACTATCTTCCACAGTCACTGCACCAGTTTGCATTTTCAGCAACAGTGCGTGAGGGTTCCTCTTCGTCCACGTCTTCACCAATAATTACTGCTGCTTCTGTTTTTGATCGTAGTTATTCTAATGGGTGTGAGGTGGTATCTTATGTGGTTTTGATTTGCATTTCCCTGATGATTAGTGGTGTTGAACATCTTTTCACGTGTCTGCTGGCCATCAGTATGTGTTCTTTGGAGAAATGTCTGTTCATGTCTTCTGCCCATTTTTAATTGGATTATTTGTTTTTTGGGGTTTGAGTTCTATTAGTTCTTTATATATTTTAGATACTACCCTTTTATCAGCTATGTCATGTGCAAATATCGTCTCCCATTCATCAGGCTGCCTTTTAGTTTTGTTGGTTGTTCCCTTTGCTGTGCAGAAGCTTTTTATTTTGATGCAGTCCCAATAGTTTATTTAGGCTTTTATTTCCCTTGCTTCAGGAGACATTAGAAATGTCCATGTCAGAGAAATTACTGCCTGTGCTCTATTCTAGGATTTTTATGGTTTCAGGTCTCATGTTTAGGTCTTTAATCCATTTTGACTTTATTTTTCTGTATTGTGTAAGCAAGCGGTCCAGTTTCATTCTTTGGCATGTAGTTGTCCAGGTTTCCCAGCAACATTTATTGAAGAGACTTTTTCCCATGGCAAATTCTTGGCTCTTTTGTTGATGATTAATTGACCATATAACTGCGGGTTTGTTTCTAGGCTTTCTATTGTGTTCTATTGGTTTATGTGTCTGTTTTTGTGCCAGTACCATACCGTTTTGATTACTACAGCTTTGTAGTCATCTGGAACTGTGGTACCTCCAGCTTTGTTTTTCTTTTTCAAGATTCTTTTGGCTCTTTGGGGTCTCGTGTGGTTCCATACAAATTTTAGTATTATTTGTCATAGTTCTGTGAAGAATGCTGTTGGTATTTTGATACTGATTGCATTAAATCTATAGACTGCTTGGGTAGTATGGGCATTTTAACAATATTTGTTCTTCCAAACTATGAATTTGGAATATCTTGCCATTTGTTTGTGTCATCTTCAATTTCTTTCATCAGTGTTTTATAGTTTTCAGGGTACAAGTCTTTCACCTCCTTGGTTAGGCTTATTTCTAGGTATTTTATTATTTTTGGTGCAGTTGTAAATGGGATTGCTTTCTTAATTTTTCTTTCTCTTGTTTCATTATTGGTGTATAGAAATGCAGCAGATTTCTATACATTGATTTTGTATTCTGGGATCTTACTGAATTCAATTATCAGTTCTAGTAGTTTGGTAGAGTCTTTAAGGTTTTCTATTTATAGCATCATGTCATCTGCAAATAGTGACAGTTTTACTTCTTCCTTACCAGTTTGGATGCCTTTTATTTCTTTCTTTTTTTTTTTAATTTTTTTTTTTTCAACGTTTATTTATTTTTGGGACAGAGAGAGACAGAGCATGAACGGGGGAGGGGCAGAGAGAGAGGGAGACACAGAATCGGAAACAGGCTCCAGGCTCTGAGCCATCAGCCCAGAGCCTGACGCGGGGCTCGAACTCACGGACCGCGAGATCGTGACCTGGCTGAAGTCGGACGCTTAACCGACTGCGCCACCCAGGCGCCCCAGATGCCTTTTATTTCTTTTTGTAGTCTGATTCCTGTGGCTAGGACTTCCAGTACTATGTTGAATGAAAGTGGTGAGAGTGGGGGTGCCTAGGTGGCCCAGTCGGTTAAGCATCTGACTCGATTTTAGCTCAGGTCATGATCTCATGCTTGTTTGAGACCCTCATTGGGCTCCATACTGACAGTGCAGAGCCTGCTTGGCATTCTCTCTCTCTCTGTCCCTTCTTTACTCCTCCCCTGCTTACACTCTGTCTTTAAATAAATAAACTTTAAAAAAAAAGTGGTGAGGGGCTCCTGGGTGGCTCAGTCGGTTGGGTGTCCGACTTCGGCTCAGGTCATGATCTTACGGTTTGTGAGTTCGAGCCCCACGTTGGGCTCTGAGCTGTCAAGAGCCTGGAGCCTGCTTCAGATTCTGTGTCCCCCTCTCTCTCTCTGTTCCTCCCCCACTCTCGCTCTATCTCTTAAAAATAAATAAACATTAAAAAAAAAGCTGTGAGAATGGACATCCTTGTCTTATTTCTGATCTTAGGGGGAAATTCTCAAGTTTTCACCATTAAGTATGATGCTAACTGTGTGGTTTTTATATGCGGCCTTTATTCTGTTGAGGTATGTTCTCTCTAAATCTACTTTATTAAGACTTTTCTTTATCATAATTGGATGCTGTCCTTTGTTAAATGCTTTTCCTGCACTTATTGAAAGGATTATATGGTTTTTATCCTTTCTCTTATTGATGTGATATATCATGTTGATTGATTTGCAAATATTGCACTTGCATCCCAGGAATAAATCCCATTTGATCATGGTGAATTATTTTTTTAATGTATTGGTGGATTTGGCTTGCTAATATTTTGTTGAGGGATTTTGCATCCATGTTCATCAGAGATATTGGCCTGTAGTTTGTTTTTTGTAGTTTCTTTATCTGGTTTTGGTATCAGGGTAATACTGGCCTCGTAGAATGAATATGAAAGTTTTCCTTCTTCTATTTTTTGGAATAGCTTGAGAATAATAGGTATTAAACTCTTCTTTAAATGTTTGGTAGAATTAGCCTGTGAAGCCATCTGGTACTGGACTTTTGTTCGTTGGGAGTTTTTGATTACTGATTCAGTTTTATTGTTGATAATCAGTTTATTCAAATTTTCTATCTCTTCCTGAATCAGTTTTTGGAGGTTATATGTTTCTAGGAGTTTATCTATTTCTTCTAGGTTGTCCAGTTTGTTGGCATATAATTTTTCATAATATTCTCTTACCATCCTTTGTATTTCCACAATGTCACTTGTTATTTCTCCTCTTTCGTGATATTGTTTATTTTAATTATCTCTTTCCCTCTCTCTCTCTCTCTGTCTCTTTCTCTCTCTCTCTTTCTTGACGAGTCTGACTAAAGGTTTATCAATTTTGTTGATCCTTTCAAAGAAGCAGCTCCTGGTTTCATCAGTCTGTTCTATTGTTTTTAAAATTTCTATATAATTTATTTTTGCACTAATCTTTATTATTTCCTTCCTTCTTCTGATTTGGGTTTCTTGTTATTTTTCTAGCTTCTTTAGGTGTAATGTTAGGCTCCTTATTTGAGATATTTCTTGCTTCTTGATTTAGGCCTGTGTTGCTATACGACGTCCCTCTTAGAACCACGTTTGCATCCCAAAGGTTTTGGATCATTGTGTTTCCATCTTGTTCCTTTCTTTTGTGTGTGTGTTTTCATTTTCATTTGTCTCCATGAATTTTTTGATTTATTCTTTGACTTCTTGGTTGACCCATTTGTTGTTGGATAACACGTTATCCAACCTCCATGTATTTTGTTCCTTCCAGATTTTTTTCTTGTGGTTGATCTGTAGTTTCATAGTGTTGCGGTCAGAAAAAAGGCATGGTATGACTTCAGTCTTCTTGAATTTATTGAGACTTGTGGCCTAACATGTGATCTATTCTGGAGAATGTTCCATGTGCACTTGAAGAGAATGTGTATTCTGCTGTTTTAGGATGGAATGTTCTCACTGTATCTCTTCAATCCATACGGTCTAATGTGTCATTCAAAGACACTGTTTCCTTATTGATTTATTATTTGGATGATCTGTCCATTGATGTTAAGTGGGATGTTAAAGTCCCTTACTATTATTGTATTACTACTGATTATTTTCCTTATGTTTGCTATTAACTTTTTCAAGTATTTGGGTGCTTTCATGTTGGATGCATAAATATTTACACTTGTTTTATCTTGCTGGATTGTTCCCCTTATTATTATGTAGTTTATGTCTTTGTTTCTTGTTACCATCTTTGTTTTAAAGTCTACTTTGTCTGATTTGAGTATTGCTATCCTGGCTTTCTTTTTGCATTCATTTGCATGATAAATCCTTCTCCATCCCTTTATTTTCAGCCTGTATGTGTCTTTAGGTCTGAAATGAATCTCTTGCAGGCAGCATCTAGATGGGTCTTTTTTTTTTTTTAATCCATTCTGCCACCCTATGTCTTTTGATTGGAGCAGTCAGTCCATTTACATTCAAGATAATTATTAATGGGTATGTATTTATTGCCATTTTGTTACTTTTTTATGGTTGTTTTTGTGGTTTTTCTCTTTCCCTTTTTTCTCTTGCTCTCTTCTCTCATGATTAGTTGGTTTTCTTTAGTTTTATACTTGAATTCCTTTCTCTTTAATTTTTGCATATCTATTACTGGTTTTTGATTTGTGATTATCATTCAGTTTGTATATAACATTTTCTGCATTTGGCAATCTATATTAAGTTGATGGTCGCTTAAGTTTGAACCTCTTCTTTATTCCACTTGCCCTTATATTTAGGTATATGGTGTCATACTTTACATCCTTTTATTTTGTGAGTACTTTGACTGATTTTTGCAGATACACTTTTTTTTCACTGCTTTTGTGTTTCCTACTTTCCTTACTCTTACTTGTGGTCTTTGCTTTTTACTCAAAAAGTCTCCTATCTTAACATTTCTTCTAGGGCTGGTTTAGTGCTCGTGAATTTCTTTAGCTTCTGTTTGTCTGGGAAGCTCTTTATCTCTCCTATTCTGAATGATAGCCTTGCTGGATAGAGTATTCTTGGCTGCAGATTTTTTTCCTTTCAGCATTTTGAATATATCATGCCATTCCCTTCAGGCCAGCAAAGTTTCTGCTGAAAAAATCAGCTGATGGCCTTATGGGACTTCCCTTGTATGCGTTTTCTTTTCTCTTGGTGCTTTTAAAATTCTATCACTACTTTTTGCCATTTTAATTACTATGTGTCTTGGTGGGAACCTCCTTGGGTTGATTTTGTTGGAGGCTCTCTGTGCCTCCTGAATCTGGATTTCTGTTTCCTTCTCCAGATCTGGGAATTTTTCAGCTATTATTTCTTCAAATAAATTTTCTGCCCCCCCTTACTTTCTCTTCTTCTGAATCCCTATAATGCAAATGTTATTACCCTTGATGGTGTCGCTGAGTTCCTTAAGTCTATTCTCATTTTGTATAATTTTTTCCCCTCTTACTTGCTTAGCTTGATTGCTCTCCTTTCCTCTGTCCTCTAGGTCACTGATTTGTTCCGCTTCCTCTAGTCTGCTATTTATTCCATCTGGTGTATTTTTAATTTCATTTATTGTGTTCTTCATCCCTGTTTGGTTCTTTTTTTATCATCACTAAGTGTCTCACTGTTGTCCCTCACTCTTTCCTCCAGTCCAGTGAGTATCTTTATGATCATTTCTTTAAATTCTTTATCGGACATATTACTTATCTCCATGTAGCTTAGATCTCTTGCTGTGATTTTGTCCTGTTCTTTCATTTGGGACATATTCCTCTGTCTCCTCATTTTGTCTGTCTTGGCATCTGTTTCTCTGTGTTAGGAAAGTCAGATATGTCTCCTGCACTGGAGAGTAATGGCCTTATGAAGAGGTCCTGTAGTGCCCTGCAGTGCAGCGTCCCCTGTTCACCAGGACCTGGTGCTCCAGGGGTGTCTTCTAAGTGTGCTGTGTGCATCCAGCTTTTGTGACTGAGCTGATTTCTCCTTCAGTCCGGTCATCTGCAGCGACTTTCTTTGCCTGTTGTGGGCAGGGTTTGGTCCGTGTGGTGTTAGTGGGCCAGTCTGAGGACGCCTGGGGTTTGAGTTGAGTCAGACCAGGCATTTGCCAGAGATGCGGTAGCACCCATCTGCAGGGTGCTCTCCCCGTGCTGTCCACTGAGAGGCTTTTGTTGGTGGGCAGGGCCTGCAGTCAGACAGATGTCTTCCCCCAGCCCACTGCTGGGGCTGTAGTCTCACTGGTGTGTGTGGTTATCTTTCCCTTTCCCCGGGGCAGGAGTCACTTTGGAGTGGTGGTCAGGAGGGAGTCCACCACCTGTCCTATTGGGCCTGCTTGTACTCTGCCAGGCCTGTGGCACTGCCCTGAATGGGCTCCAGCCAAAAGGGGCCCTGCATCGTTGGGGCTGAGGCAGGTGTGTCTGCAGGGGGTGGATCAGCGGGGGAGTTGCTTTAGCAAGTTAGGTAGCTACTGCAAGTGCCTCTCTGGTTCCTGCAGGTGGTGGTGTCTTTATGCTGGGGGGCATGGGCGGGAAGTGGCACCTGCCAGCTCCTTCGTGCCTGGAGGGTCTCCCAGTGATCTCTGTCCCTCCAGGACGTGCTCTGAGACGAGTAGATAACTCTTTCTCCTGCATGTTACAGGCGTTTTTCAAACTGCTGAGTCTCTGCTGCGCCTCTACAGGGCTGTTGTGCAGTCTCTTTAAGCACAGGGCCTCAGTTTCCTCTCTCCTGCTCTGCTCTCCTAGTGCCAAGTCTGCTGATTTTAAAAGTTTCAGATTTTAAGTCCTGCTCATTGTGAGAACTCATGAAATTCAGTCCCTCTGGTTTTCAAAGCCAAATGTTATGGGGATTTGTCTTCCCTGTGTGGGCTCCCTGGTCCAGGGGTCTGTTTCTGTCCTCTCTCTGTGCCCTGGACTCCCTCATGACCATGGACCAACCTGCAGGTCCGTTTAGCTCCTGACCGTGTCTTTGCCCTTTCTACCCTCTTCCATGTGGCTTCTTCTTTACATTTAGCTGTGGTGTTTTTTCTGCCAGTCTTCGGGTGGTTTCTGGGTTATTTACATTGAAGTGAGTGTTAGCTAGATGTATCCATGGGACAGGGTGGGCTTAGGGTCTTCCTACTCCACCACCTTTCCTAGAAGTCCCAAGCAGCCTTGTAAAATTAAGTTTTTATTTTACACACACAAAAAAATGGAAAATTGCTGGAGATTTTAAGGTTTGAAAGGGCAGAATTGTTTACAAAACAGTCTGTCTGCGTTGACACAGCCTAAGTAAAGCCCCTCATAGACACTCTCCAACTCAAAGATTGCTTGAATATGTCCCCACATCGGGCAACTGCCTCAGACATTCTTTGTTTTGGGGATTTGTTATTTAAATGTTGAAAAACAGACAAGGATAATATTCCACAAAGTATAGACACTGGAAAAGGTAAAAGTGAACCAAGCTATTGAAAACCAAAGAGTTGTAATCTAGGAATTGTAAAACATAAGAACGTACGAGGCATGATTATAGTCAGCGTGCCTCGGGAAAATGCTAATATGACCGTGGCTTGTGTTCACTACGAGGCTCTTCCCTTCTCATGATAACTATATGATAGGAAAGCACCAGCATCACCAGAATGGTACCCACCAGACAACAATGATGTTTTCATCGTGCCAATGGTAGAAACAAATGAAGAACACCAATGAGGTAATCCCAGAGATAGGCAAAGAGAGAAAGACAATGGCAAGACCACCGTGAGCATGCAAGAAATGCCAAGAGCACAGCCAGGCGAGCAGGGAGTAGGAAAACATCAAAACTCTCAGATCCCAGAAGGCACGAGTGGAATGTTGAAGCCACAGGCATATAAGACATGTAATACCCCAAATCTATGCAGATAAACCAGCTCATCTTCTCCCTGTGGCCAGGCTGTGCATAAGGGGTTCTCATGGGTATTTTTGACCCCATCACTGTTGCATTTACCATAGCCAACAAACACCTATTAAAAGATAATAAAGTTACGCCTTTTCAAAATTTTTATTTTTTGCAATCCTGTCTCGTTTCGGCTTCTGTTAATTCCAGTACAGAAATCAATGTGGGTCACTGATTTTTTTATTGAGTAACCATTACACTTCAATTCCATTCTTTCACTGCCCAACTAACTGCTCCACTTTTAAACAATGGCCAGCCATTAATCATTACGCAAAACAGAAGCTATTTATGCAACAAATTCTAGAGCAAGCTCATTTCGTCTTGGCAAAATAGTGTTAGACACCAGCATTTGTGAGATTTCCAATGAACCTTGGCATTAAGAAATTCTTAAATTGAAAATTGCTGTAGGAGGTCAGGAATCAAAACTTTGCCTATATGGAGCTCAGCTGGCCCCAGAGTTAAACATGGAAAACTATTCAAATTCTAAGCAATTGTGAAAAATTATCTTTTATTTTATAATCTAAGTGATAGCTATCATTTATTTTCATATGTCTTCCTCTTTAAATCTTATAACTGACAGTATTCTCAGTAAGTAAATTCCTCAGCTCTAGCGACCCACGTGCAAAACTAGACCGATCTGTGAGAGACATCAGGATTCGTTCCAGGCAACGTCAAGGACCTCAGACACAATTGCTTCAAGTTTCTGTAATTGAGGAAGTCAGTTTCTACAGAGGCAGCACTGAATGAAAACATTACAAGTTTTCCATCAACTACAGGAACAATTAAACGTATAGGTTATTCCAGAGTGAACAAATTCATGTTCTTGAAATTTCTGGCATCTATTTATTTATTTAAAAAACACCACCACCTCAGAGATTTTGGAGATAACAGATGCCAGACTCGATATTCTAACTGGCCAGACGTGATTGAGAACCTGCATGGCCTGAGCTCCCTGCGGAGCCACCCAACGTTAAAGCCTGGGTTATTTTTTGTCTAAATCCACAGCCATAGAAGGCTTATTGTGATTTATGTCTCCAGTACCCACACGTTGGGATGAGTTGTTGGGGTACCATGCCCTGGAGACAGGGCTCCTCTCCCGAGTTAAGCAGACAGGTGCTGCTGTGGCACCCCCACCCCACCCCAGGAACCATGCGTTCTAAACTACTAAACACTTCCAGAACCCCTTGAATCCTGACAACTTGCCCCAGAACTCAGGCACGAGCGCTGGTCACGAGAAACCAGTAACTTCAAGGTTGTAGTTCACCTTAGAATTCTATCACGCTTGACTATTTGCAGGTCTTGGGGGGAACTTTTTTTTTTTTTAATTTTTTTTTTCAACGTTTATTTATTTTTGGAACAGAGAGAGACAGAGCATGAACGGGGGAGGGGCAGAGAGAGAGGGAGACATAGAATCGGAAACAGGCTCCAGGCTCCGAGCCATCAGCCCAGAGCCTGACGCAGGGCTCGAACTCACGCACCGAGAGATCGTGACCTGGCTGAAGTCGGACGCTTAACCGACTGCGCCACTCAGGCGCCCCAGGGGGGAACTTTAATAATTCCAATCGGGAAGAGAATGCAGCAGGGAACCTCTACTGATACTCAGATTTCTTAAATCTAAGTAGGTCATGAAATTTAACTAAAAAGACAAGAAAATGAAGAAGCTCTAATTAAGTAGAAGCAGGGTAAGATTAAACCCCAGACTACTTTGTTTCCTCACTTTTCCACTGTTACCAAAACTCATTAGTCAGCATCTAACCCAAGATGAGCACCCTGTGACTTCTCGGCCATGACTCTTGTGTATGCCACTGAGCTCAAGCCACACCACTCAGCAGAGCATGAGGACCCCACTGCCCAGGCTGTGTTCAGAAAAGACACACCAGAGCGTGGAGGGCAGGCCCCCACGTTCCTGGAGACGGAGGCTGCAAAGAGGGATCATACCTGTTCCGGCGGCCCACGCGCCTGGGCCAAGCTGTGCCAGGAGGAGCCTCCGCGCGCAGCCTCACCAACCTTAACTCCAAAAGAGTCTTTCCAAAGAGGACCACAAGGGGCATCACCAGAGCCGCCAACCAAAGATTGTCCATTCATCCTTCCTTTCTCTCCATACTTGACAGAGGGCAAAAAAGACGTGAATCAGAAGGCTGAGCATGTGAAATGCAGGGTGGTGGGAGGCAGGAGGTGCCCGGTGGGTTTCTGGGGAGCAGAGCTGTGGCCCCAGATGGAGACTGCCAGCAGAGAAGGCACATTTCTCCATCAACAAGAAGAGACAATGAGCTGACTACAGACATGGAATGTTCATTTTACTTTGTTTAAAATAAAAGGAAAAAATGATGTCAAACCACCCTGCACAGAGACCACTGCACAGACTTTGTCCTGCTGTGTTTCTCTGCTAGCGGGAGGTTGGTAGATCTGAAGCCTGTCTAGAGGGAGGGGTGGGCTTCGGGCTGGGACATGCTTCAGGCAAACTGTTAGGGCTCCCTCTTGGGGACCAATGCCAATGTAACAATTTCCCTCAGCCTTGTTCTTTACAAACAGAAGAAGGCATGGGGGTGGGCTCTATTTTCTGTAGTAAGATATGAGCCACACTTTTAATGCACAGCAAGAGCCCCGTCTCAGAGACTGCTAAGTGGCATTTTTTTTTCTTGTGTCAAAATAAGAATTGTTAAATACTGGATATCATCTTGTTTTTTTTTTTTTAATTTTTTTTCCAACGTTTATTTATTTTTGGGACAGAGAGAGACAGAGCATGAACGGGGGAGGGTCAGAGAGAGAGGGAGACACAGAATCGGAAACAGGCTCCAGGCTCCGAGCCATCAGCCCAGAGCCCGACTCGGGGCTCGAACTCACAGACCGCGAGATCGTGACCTGGCTGAAGTCGGACGCTCAACCGACTGCGCCACCCAGGCGCCCCTGGATATCATCTTGTTAATAACAAACAATCCTTAGTTGAATTCAACAAGCGTGGCAACTCTTCCTAAGTTTTATTTATGTATTTATTTTTAAAAGTTTATTTTATTTATTTTGAGAGAGAGAGCAGGGGAGGGTCAGAGAAAGGGACAGAGAGAGAATCCTAAGCAGGCTCTGCACTGTTAGTGCAGAGCCTGATGCGGGGCTCAAACTCACGAACTATGAGATCATGACCTGGTCTGAAGTTGGACACTTAACCGACTGAGCCACCCAGGTGCCCCTCTAAGTTTTATTTTAAAAAAGAAAAACTTCCATTCCATTCAGGGATATCATTCTTCCTTCAGAAGTTCCAGAAAAGTTGCCTGTGTGTGGTAGTTTTTTTCACCTTTATTTTAATTTTTACTTTCCTCTACCAGCTTGCTTTGAAAAAGCCACAATTGTGAAAAATGTTACTGACATGTCTTAGAAAAAATTGTGTGTGTAGAGGTTTATCCGTGGTTAAACTATCCGGTTAGTTAAGTACCAAACAGAAGTGTCTGTGGGTTGCATTATGCATTTTTTTGTTTGATAAAGAACGACATTATGAAAAACCAATGGTAGGGCTCTCATCTTACCTGTGGTTTAAAAAAAAGGAGAGAAGAAAATAGAAGAGACAAGCAGGGACTGTCACATTCCCTCAGTGTCGGTGTTTACCCCTCTGGCCCCTGTATGGCTCCTGCCTGTCCCCTGCCACCCAAATCACACACATCTAAGAGGACAATATCCTTGAGCTCAACATCAGTATTTTCTTAGAGCCACGAGAGAAAAATGTGAGAGCTGGGTGAGGTCGTAAGGAGCACGTAGTTCGAGCCTTCATTTTATAGAAGAGAAAACTGAGGTTCAGAGTGGGGACCATCAGAGTTTACTCGGCAGAGTCAGCCTCGCGCAATATGGAAGCTGCGGTGGTTTTTTGTCTTCCTGGAGCCAGGCACAGTAATGCCACCCGAGAGTCTATTCAAGTCAACAAATAGTGAGGGAGCCCCTCTTCAAAGAGGAGGTCTGCAGAGTGCTCAGGGATGCAGCACACACAGGCTGCGTTCATGGCCACCTTGAAATAACCCTGGGGTGGGGGTGGGGGCCAACAACAACCAAGGGCCCAGTCACCCCCATTCTCACCCCACGCCCTTGCTGGAAACAGTGACTCTCCTGACAAACAGGCATGACCCTGTACCTCAAAGAGAGCCTCGTTCTTTTCTATCACTGACACATCCTCACAACATCTGAGGAATATTCTGGAAGCTGCACCTGTTGAGCTTTCCAGCGGGAGTCAGAAAGCGCTTGTCATAACCCAAATCACCAGTTAAATGAAGCAGTACTTATTCCAATACAAGACAATATCAGGATTTCAATTCAACCAACACTCCTTATTTTAGTCTATGAAATAAAACTCATTCTGTTGCCAGGGTATATTAGAAATCTGTGCAATTGGAGAGACCCGAAAGTCTTTAATTTTCTATGGCTCAAGTATCACTTTAAAAAAAACAATGCAAAGTTTTGGGTACAGACATAGAAGAAAACATTTAAACATTCATGCTCTATCACAAAGAGAACGAAAGCATTGACATTTATTTGGTACTTACAATAATCCTGATTTTAGGTAGCTTTTGGTCTGAAGTGGTAGGAGGTGCTCGGTGTTCTTTAAAGCTGTTATCAGAAACAAAGAAAATGCTGTCAGGTGTTCTTGTCTCCTGAGGAAAACACTTCTGTCCTCAGAAGGCACCACTCCTAGAAGCCTTGAGGTCTGAATTCCACACCAGAAAATGCAGCAGCGAAGAAGCTGTGAGATCTATGGTTGCAGTGTGGCCGCTGGGCTCTCCGATGGGCCAGCACACTCCCGTCAGCATGACGGCACAGGCAGAGAGGTGCACAGAGCCAGAGTTGGGAAGGGCCGTTCCTAGCACCCCACTTTTTTTTTGAGTCAAAATGATAGGTTTCCAACTTTACTCAGTTATTTCAAGAACACGCTCGAAACTCCTATACAGCATTGGTGAACCCAGAGTCATTCGGCAGGTGCAGTGGACTGCTTGCCCAAACCCCGCTTGCACATGGAACTCAGGTGCTCCTTCTACCCTGCTTTGGAAATCATGAGCAAAGACATTGCTTCCAGGCTCCCAGGAAGAAGCCTGCGGCCTTGGTGAATTGCTTTCTAGACTGCCAGGACTCGGACTTGGCCGCTTCTACTCAGTTGCAACCATCTGAGATGTATTTCTTCATTAAAGAGAAGAAAAGGGCGAAAAGCAACAATTAGGAGTAAGAAGACGAACCGGCAGCAAGGAGCAGTTGGAAATGAATAGAAACGAGGAGGAGGAGGGTACTCACACTCCACGGGCTTCCTGGTGGCAGAAGGCACTGGCTGATAGAGCCCTGCTGGGCTCGACTGAGAGGGAGGTGCTCAGGAGGAGATAGCACTGGGAGGAGGCACCTAACAGTTTTATACTCAAACTGGCTCTGCACCCCCCCACCCCCCGCCCCTGCACTTGGCTTTCTCCTCCCACTTCGAGCCCCAGGGCCAAAGCATTGCGGAGGACCAGTCCCCTGTCCTGTACCTGATGTCTCTCTCTCTCTCCCTCCCTCCCCCCCACCTCTCTGCTGTTTCTCTCCCTCCTCCTCCCTCCCTCTCTTCCTCTCTCTCACTGTCTCTCTGCTGATGTTTCTCTCTCTTCCCTTCCCTCCCTCGCTCCTTCCCTCCCTTCCTCCCTGTCCCTCTCTGTCTCTCTCTGCTGATGTTTCTCTCTGTGTGTGTCTCTCCTCTGTCTCTTGTTTCTCTCTCTGTGTGTGTCTCTCTCTTCCTCTCTCTGCTGATGTTTCTCTCTCTCTCTCTCTCTCTCTCTGTCTCCCCCTCTGGCCTTGATTTGGTGCCATCTCTGTGTGGTGCTCCAAGATCCATGCCCAGGGATAATCCTGCAACTTTGTCTTTTCCCTCTTGCTTTAGCTCCTGCCCTCACCCTGAAATATTTCGGGGAATGTTTGTAACTAAAAAAGATCAACATAGCGTCCCTGAAAACTAGAAACTGAGGGTCAGGTTGCTATACTGTAGGCTCTTGTGCTACGTGACTGCTCCCGGTGGAATTTTCTCTTAGACACCACGCAGCTTCTGCACAGGTGTAGGAATCCAGCAAAGTCCCGAGGGGTGTGGTGTGAGGGTGGGGAGGGCAAGGGGCATGCAATTCATTTTCTGGAAACCGACCTGCCCTTTTCCCCAGTTAGGAGGAACCAAAAATAAAAGTTCCCTGGAATGTTCTTTTTTCCAGGTGTGGATCCCAGGACAAACTCTGCTGCCTTTTAATAGTCAGGATGCAAACATTCCATAGCAGAGGAATCTAAAATTCAAGTGAAAAATCCATTTCTTCCCCCTATCCTTCTTAAACTTCAGTTTTTGGGGCTTTCTCTGTTATGGCAGGAATCTAACTAACTCAGGTGTACTTCATGGAGCACGGAATTAAAAAAAAAACAAAACAAAAACAAAAAACCAGACAACCCCCAGAAAGCCCTGCAGATGTCATGATGTTTCTGTCTTCTGGGCCTCTGGCCTCCTGTTGGAGCTGAAGGGCTTGTCAGAGGTCCTCGAGGCAGCTGCGACTCTCTGGCTCCTCCCACTGGACACCGACGAAACCACAGGTCTCCCTTTGTGGGCAGCCCCCACTCCTACCTGCTGCAGCTCAGGGTGTGTGTGTGTGTGTGTGTGTGTGCCTGTGTGTGTGTGTGCTCATGCCTGTGTGTGTGTGTGTGTGTGAGGTCTAGGAGGAGACCAGAGGTCCAGGTTCATGATTACAGTTCTGAGCTTCAGGGAAATCTGCCTCCAACATTTTGTCGTAGGAAAATAAGGAGAAAATAAGCTCCTGGGTTACCCTGAAAGGGAAAAATGAATGCCAAGAGGACAGTCAGAGGGCCTGGAATGGGAATGAAAGGAATCACACTAGTTTCTAGAAGTTCCTCGTGCAAATGGAACATAAATCCTTCCCTCACAGTAATGATAACGATCGCGGTAAGAGGTAAGAGTGGTGGGAGTGGTTGAGAATCACTCTGTGTGCTGGGCACTGTGCTAATCACTTCATTCTAATTCCCATCAGCCATTTAAACATTGCAAGAGTCTGGGGCGTCTGGGTGGCTCAGCTGGTTGGTTAAGCATCTGACGCGTCCAACTTCAGCTCGGGCCATGATCTCGCAGTATGTGAGTTTGAGCCCCACATTGGGCTCTGCGGACAGCTCAGAGCCTGGAGCCTGCTTCGGATTCTGTTTCCCTCTTTCTCTGCCCCTTCCCTACTTGTACACTCTCTCTCTCTCTCTCAAAAATAAACATTTTAAAAAATTGCAAAAAACCCCATGAGTTAAATGCTATTATCCCCATTTTGCAGATGAGAAAACAGAGGCTCACAGGGTTTAAATAACTCATCCAAAGTCTAACACCAAAGTTTGTACTTTGATGTACTTCAGCACCATCCAATATTTCCAACTGCTGCCCATGCTTTGCTTTTCACTAATTCACTGATTAACTTCGTGAACGTGGCCTTCAACACATCGATCCTAATCCTGAAGCCGCCTCCACACGGCACCCACGCAGCCTTCTGCCTCAGTGGCCTTGGTCAGAATTGAGTCCCAAATCTTCTTGGCAGGACCACCTTCCTCATCCCTCCCCATCCTCTTCCCCACTTCCTGTAAAGTCACACCTAAAGTACCGCTTGCAAAATGCAGCCTTGCTATGTGGTGTGTACAAGAGGCAGTGTGCCCATGTGGGCTTCTGGGTCAGGCGGACCTCAGTTCGAATCCTCGCTTTGTCAGTTCCTAGATGTTTTACCTTAGATACGTGCGCACCCCTTTATGAAACTGAGATTCCTCACTAAAAAGGTCGTGACGAGTTTTGGCAAAGATAATTGGTAAAGCTCTGCGCCTGACCCGTGGAGGTGCTGCCATTCCGACGCCTCCCTGTCTCCATAGAGGTTGGGCTGTCCTTGAGCTTTCCCGAAAAGTCCCTCCTCCCAGCTTGGACACGGGGAAAATCTTCCTGGCTGTCACACCAGAAGGGGCAGAGTTATGAGCGTGGAGACCACTGTGCAGCAACAACTCGGGGATAGGTGGCTGGCTGACGAGGCTCCCCGAGTTTTTGTCCTGCAAGATCCCAAGGCGCAAGTGTCTACTGTCACCCAGGAGCTTTGCAGAGAACCCCCTGAGCAGGAGAGCAGAGGGACGATTGGGCACCCAATGGGTGCAAACCTGGGTTCTTAGGTGCTTTTCAACCCTCGTTGCAGAATTTGATGCCTTTTTCTCAGTTCTTTCTCCAGCATCTCCTGCTATCATTTACAGCATATCTTTGGCTGAGTGTTTAAGCCCAGACATTCCTTTTCTTTTCTCACCTGCCCTGAGTCCCCCTGCCAGTTCCCCCTTGTGTGCGCCCCTCTCCTCCATCGGCTCTCTGAACCCATCTGCCAGCCCTCGGTCTGGCTCTATCACAACCGAATGTATGCAGAGTTTTCCCTCCTCTGAATGTCTCCATAGAATTTCTGCCCCTAGAAAGTTCTCTCTCCCCTCTCCCCACCTGCTCTGCCCAAACCCTCACACCCCACTTTCTTTCTTCCTCTATTTGGATTTCGTAGCAGACTCCTGTCCATGCCACACTCCTGGGAACCAAAAGCAATTTATGTCCCTATTCCTCACTAGACAGGCGACCATACCCCCTGGCCCTGCAACAGCTCTTGCATTGTCCTTTATTTTGTAAAAAATGTATCTTATGCTGCACCATCCCACCTGGACTGGAAGATACAAGGTTGGGACCTAAGAGTCATCTTTGTTCCCAACAGATCTCTCTCCAGAAAGGTTTTGAGAAAGTTCATAAAATATATGTGAGAAGAGGAAGGAACTAGATGAAAAAAATGGTGAAGAAGGAGAACAAAGTTACGGATAATGACATGATTTCAGTGTTTCCTACGTCTTGCATTTGTAGGTGTTTCTAAATACGTGTTGTTTGACCCAGAAATTATCCCAACACCACCTGGTCTGGACTGCTGTTTGCTCTGGGTTTACCTATAGACACTTAAACTTTACAAATGACTTCAGCACAGCACAGCTGGAGTGCCTGCGCTCGGGAAGTGTGGCCGGCCGTGAGTGTCTTTTGCATCCTGAGCAGCAGGTTCTAAATGGCAGAGGGAGCATGGGAGAAACTTATTCTCAAGTCATTTCTTATCCCCCCTGCCCCCCCCCCCCCAGAGAAGCAGGACCAGCAAATCCAGGACACAATGTTCCTCTGCAGTGTGTTCCGAGCCCACAACGTTGTCATTTGGTAAACAGTCAGACAAAAAGCACCAGATGAGAGCCCAAACTCACACTGACCCTGAGCGTCATTTGGGGGGCACCCTTTGTGACAGGCGTTCCCTAGATGTAGAGCCAAGAGGCAAGCTGGCGCATAGTGTCGCGTCTCTCTCACTGCCTGTCCTTGCCAGGGGAGCGTGGGGTTGGATAGAAGCAGGAGGCAGTGAGGCGCCTACATTTTTAGCTCTCAGATGCGGTCATGCAATTATTCTGCTCCATTTAAAAGCTCATTGTTTCTCCTGCACACATTAGAATGGTGAGAGAATCTCCATCCCCGCCATGACTTTTATCAGGTGCCTTCTTTCCATGCAGCACCTTCTTTCCAGATTTTAGCTTAAACTCAGGTCACATTAAGGTCCGTCATGTAGATCTCTTATCTCCACAGACAGTGTCTAAGGATGAGCAGGTTGTGCACTGCACAAATGCACCACGTCTAAAGTGGTACCACTAACATCCTAGACATTTATGTATTCATTGCAACAAAACTGTTGCAGAGGGTACTAAAGTGTCTTGAGGACAGGGTGTCAGGATGCCTTTGCACGAAGGGGCCATGTCAGCTAGCAACGGTCCTGCTGGTGTCTTGTTTCTCCAGGATTGAAAAAAAATCCCAATGAAAGACAATAGGAAAGGGGGTACGATTAGAATCTTTTCAATCTCTTGAGTAGACTGAGGAAGGGATTGAAGTGTTGGGGAAAATGAGGGCTGGGGAGTGGCATGGCCCTGTTTCCCTGACTCTCTCTTGAGACTAATTTAAAGCTCATTCAATTGTTTCCTCACCATTAAAGATATTGTGATATTGGCTCCAAGCTTGGGGAGTCGAGCTTTATTTTATAATTGGGCCCGGAAGAGAAAGTGAGATGACCTGGCACCACCATTGCCCACGGGGCTCTCTGGGTCAAGGGCTACAGGCTCTTGCCAAAGACATCAGCCACCAGAGTCTGAGTGGGACGGGCTGAGGTCACTTCCAGAATCGGGATTACTCACTGGAGAGCATCACAGAGAGACCTGGCAGGAATGTCGCCAAGAATGGTGGATGGTGTGGACGTGTTAGGTGAGGCTGCCCTCTGGAGCTCAGGAGGTGGCAGCTGGCTCGGGCTCCTCACGCTTGTCCCAACTGGAGGAGGCTTGCTGAGTGCTGGCTGCACAGTTCTGTGGTTTTCAGAAATGCACACTATTACCATCCCTTGCCTCCTACCAACTGGCAGCCGAGAGCTAGAGAGGGATGCAGAATCTTCTGGCCCTCACCCGTCTTTCTGTTCTCCTCGCCTCTTCTTTCCCCACTGTTGGCATCTGCCAAGTTGGGGTGGGGGCCAAAGGCAGAGAGTCTGGACCTTGAGAGCAAACTAACCAGCTCCGCTACCTGTCTGCCAACCAGCTCAAAGGCGGACCATACTGCAGTTTCAGTTGAGCTGATTAGTTGAGCTATTATGCTTTAACTGGCCACAGATTCACATCAGAGCCTTAGCAATCCTCAACTCGAAGCCTTAACTCGAACCGTAGCAATTCTTGGCTTAAGAAACGCAGTTGTGCAGGCATACCACGACAGACACGGGGGAGAATTCCCGTGCAAGTCTGACACTGCACCTTGTTCTTAGAGAATGAAATTAATTCCATGTTTCATTCAAAACCAAAATTAAACCCAGTGGAGAAGGCATTATATGTTTTTGGTGCAATATCTCTTGTTAAAACTTAAAAAATATCACCTAAGCATTATAATGCCATTGTTCTCTGTACATAGCTATTTGAAAATAAAAAATTTCAATTTCTTATTTAAAACAAGATGTAAAAATGGCAATAGACTAGAAGAAGAGTTCACAATTAATCACAAACTCTTGTTTTTAAAGAACGCATGGCAATTCTCAACACTATTGTAATCCTTAGTTGGAAAAACACCCCAACGATGTTGTTTCCAAATGGAAGAAGCCAGGTTAGGACTCAGCTTCTTGGAACCTTGGCCAATGTGACAAAGTGGGCCAGGGAAGCCTGGATGGTTGTGGAAAAGTTCATCCTCTTTGCAGAAAAACACCTGAGATAGAGCTCAGGCAATGTCATCTTTGAAGATGAAGGTCTGTGGGTTCATAATTAAAGCCACACAAGATATTAATGATGGATGAATTAAACACTGTTGAATTAGGGGAAAAAATCCAGTAAGAAATTTAAACAAACATACTGATAAGTGATGAGCAAAACAACATCCCCAGGTGGACTCTTAATATTCTACGTCACTCGGAGTTTTGACTCCTCTTGACTCATACTTTTGCGGAATCTGGGGTTTACAGACTCTCAGAGAGGGAGCCAACTGCCATGTAATGCTGACCACCAATTTCTCAATAGCTTCTCATCCCCAAAATTTTAAAGGGCAAAACTAGTTTTAAATTAATATCTATTACAGACTTGTAATAAGTCTGTAAAGGTATAAATCTGGAAGTTGTAAAAAGTTACCCAAAGGCAGCTTTGGGGGCAGGTGGAGGACCCAGAGTTTTGCTTGGTTTAGAATCTGAGATTTCCATGTGAAGGGTTGGTGGGCAGCCTCAGTCCTTCATCTTGATTATGGCAAGAGATGATGTGCCAAGTGTCTTAGAAAAGCTTTAAACTTTTTTTTTTTTTGCTTCAGATTGCTCCATTTTTTCCTCCACTTGGTGCATTTCATCCTATTATTAAAAAAACAATTCCAATCCTAAAAATAAAATCCCAACACAAGGTTTCCTAATGGACTAGTCCCTTTTGTGATGGTAGCTTTATACTAGGTGAAAGCTTTTCTCCCATCATTATCCCTTCCCTTAATCCCAGTATGAGTCCCCACTTGTCTGCTCAACTTGGGTTTCAGATTTCCTTGTCCATGGGACCCACCCCATCTTCCTTATTCCATCCATTCACTCATCTATCCATTGTCTAGCATATGCTAGGATGACTTAGAGATAAGTCAAGGACTTCAGTTTGGTGAGTTTTTCTTTCTGAATTTTCGCCTCAGGTACTAAAATTATAGTACTTTAGCATCGGCTGACATTTTCTGCTCTTTTCTACGTAGTTTTCCCTGGCAAGCGCTTCCATCCTACATCCTCTCTGGTCTTGCTTCACCCTGATATATCATTTTGTGTCTAGCTGGATTCTTGGAAGGAGTCCTGGAGTAGGAATTGAGAGGTACTAGTTCTGATGAGAATGGACTTCAACCATAAGCTTCTCAAATTGTCTCACTTATTAGAAGGGGAGCGGGACTAGCTCAGTGACTCTCCCCCTTATCTGCACATTGGAATTGCTGGGGAGCTTGACAAAACACTGATAGTAGAGTCTGATGTCATTGGTTTGGGATGTGGGAGCTTTAAAAGTCTTCTTGATGATTTTAACATGCCAGCAAGTTTGAGAACCACTGGACTGAATTCAATCCTACTTCCTTACCCTCTAAAACAAGGACATGTGTCATAGTGAGATGGCTTGGAGTTTGGAGTTCGACAGATCAGATTCAAATTCCAGCCAGCTATCCCACCCTGGGGAAGATTATTTCACCTTTCCAAGCCTTAATTCCATTATGAAATTTATGGAGATCAACAATACCTACGTTGCCAAATCCGAAGATTAAGCAGGATCATGGCACACGAAAGACATTTAGGGAAAGGTAATCTTTATCTTCACTTGCATCTAAAACAGTTCTTACCTCTGACTTCCTTATTTCCGCCAGTGGTGCCATCACGGCCTCAGTTCTTGGGCTCAACAAATGCTTGCTGAGTGAGTAATGGATGGTGGATCTGACCCTCCTCACTTACGAGTAAGTGGGGAAGGTTTAATTTCATTCACTCTTACCGATGTTCTCAAGTCTTTAAAGTGTCCACAGACCAGCAGCCTCGACATCCCTGGGAACTTTTTTTAGAAATGAAGAATCTCAGCCCCACTCAGCCTGCTGGAATCAGAATCTGCATTTTAACCAGGTCCCCAGGGGACTTGCATGCACATTAAAGTTTTGGAAGCACCCTCTCAAACATCCCTGTCCTTGAGACTTGGTGAAAAGGGATGGATTCAACCCCCACCCCCACCCCCACCCCCACCCCCGAGCGGCGACCGTTTACGAATTCCAACGTCTTGGTTGGAGATGCCATGGAGAGCCCGAGTGAGTCATTGTGCCGGTCCAGCTGGCAGCATGGAGCATGCTGTCACAGGCTGGGCCACGCCGCTGGAAGGCAGCATTCCAGGAGAAGCCTCATCATCCCATTAGACTCCATCAGGCCACTCCATCAGGCCTCACCCTCTGCCTGGTGTCGATTGCTTCACATGGGCTTGGTGAGTGCCTCGAGGCCCGCAGTTGCCACAGAGAGATTATCACAGGTCACGAGAGGGGGAAGCTTGCACGCACAGGGGCATGTTCCTCCTGACTGGGGAGCCCAGTAGCGGCACCTGTGGTCCGGCCAGAGGCCACTGCATCCTGCCCACCCACAGGACAAACACCCCCACACTGCCAGAACAGCGCCCACCCCCCAGGGCTCAGGATCTTCCCCGAACCGTTTCCTTGGGGGCCCCCACCACTTGGTTCTCCATCTGGGATTCCTTGGCTTTTTTACCCTGGGGGTCCTGCAATAATTCCCTCACCCCACCCTGGTATACAACTGCTTTGGCTGAAAGGCAAAAACACCCATGTGGAACTGAACTTTTTACAGCCTACCCTAGCCAGTAGACATGTTGAATACACTTTACAAACTACACTTGCCTTCCCATTTGCTATCCCTCCTACGCGGGGGCAGGGGTGGCTAAATTGTCCTTCACTGGGACTCATTGTCTGAGAGAAGGTGACTCTCAGGCCAGGACTACAGTCACAGCACACATCTCCCAGAGTGTTTCTCTTTCTCTCACAGCATTGACCATTGTCTGTAATTACATAATCATGTGAGCTTTTGCTCCATTGAGTTTGCCCACTAGACTGCAAGCTTCCTGAGGGTAGAGTCTGGGCTATGTTGTTCGCTGCTGTAGCCCCAGTTTTGAGCTCAGTGTCTGGGTCATAGAGATCCTCAACAGCTCTTCATTGAGTATATGGATGAATAAATGGGTGAATGAGCCCGTGACTGTGGGGACTTGACGGGCTGGGGTGAGTTCTTGTATGGTACTGAGATAGTTTTGTGTCAAATACAGCCCTCAGAGTGGCATCCTGCATTATGACTGGGACATGTAGTCCAGGGGGCAGGGCCCCTGCCCTCTGGAACACACATGGATGGCCCTTATTCATTTGCTTCTGCCACAGGTCAACCAGCCATAGGCACCAAGCACCCAGCACTCTAGCTTACAGGTCAGCCTTTCTGGTCAGAGGCTCTGGCTTGACTCTAGGACTGTCTTAAAACCCGGGAGGATTGAGCCCCATCTCCAGGCATGCAGGCTGACCAGTTCTTGGGTCACTGAGTCATCCTGAGGAGGGGTGAGCCGAAAGGAAGCCTGCACCTTCGGGGTCTCCATGGTGGAGATTGTGATATAAGACAGCCCCAATCCCAGCTATCAACCTGGGCTCACCCTAAACCCAGGAGGCCTGGGCTCTCCAAAGATTGGGGGGAGGGGCATGGCTGACTCCTCCTTTCTCTACATCCCAGGTCTGAGGCTGTATACTCATGACGCCTTGCCCATTCGCTGCTCTCCTGCTGACCTCAGACTTAGCATTCTCTCAGGCTGTAGGCCATGCTCTGAGGCACCCCCCTCCCTCTAGTTATCTGCCATTTATTCATCCCCAATTTCCCATCCTACCGTACGAAGGTAAGTCCTCATGACTGTAGTGGATGGCACAAAGTATAAGATAGTTCTCACATCTGGTGCAGCAGTAAGACACAGGAGAGCATTAGTGTCAGGTTCAAGGCTGTATGTGATCACTGGTCATGCTATGAGCAGAAAGGAACTTTTCCTTCAGCACAGAAGGAATGTGTAATATCATTAACCCAAAAGAAAGCCCATCATGCAGTCTTCCAGGGAGGGACAAGACGCCTGTCAAGTTTAATCAAGAACTGGCAGCTTTTAGGGCTCTCTCAAATGATACAAGATGATGTGCAATGAAGTGTTAAATCGTGAGCAGACGCAGCTTAGAGCTAGAAGACTTTGGATACTATCAGTGGTGTCTGGAGTAGGCAGACGGGGCTTTACTGAAGGTATGGGCCTCATAGGGCCCTTGACATCTGAGCAGCGTTTGGTGAAGGCAGGAAAAGACGGAACAGCCTTTCAGGAAGAAACCTGAGAGTCAGCCGAGAGAAACATGGCGTGTTGGTGGGCTGCGAACAGCCTCACGATTGCACGGGAGGGTGCGTGCTGTGGGTCACAGGTCCAGCCCCCACTCAGGTCCCCAGGGAAGGCAGTGCTCCATCTGTGCAAGGCATCCAGACTGACGGTGTCCTCTGACATGGGCTTCCCCCGATAGGATACACTAGCCAGGCATTGAATCCCTTCCAAAGGACTCCGCATCAGAAGAAGGACAGATGAGAAAAATGCTACATTATAGAAGAAAAGATGGGCCTATGAACCTCTCTGGCCATTTCAAATAGCAAAATTATGCTCCAAGCTCTAAAGATGGGCAATACGAACTAGAGTATATTGGGGTCCCTTGTGTAAAGAATTTAAGTGATAACTATAAGTAACTGTAAGCAAACAAAACACATAGTTTTATTTGCCTTTTTAAAATTTGGGAGAAGTAAGAAAAATCTGATTTCTGTTTCCTCTGCGTTTATTTCTGTGATTCTCTGTAATGACGGGAGGTTTCGAAAACTTTCTACAGATCAGAAAGCTCCTTAAATGTGGTGGCTGCTTGAGAGCTTCCGCTGGTGAGGATGTTTCTCTCACCAAGAAGCAGTTTTAAAAGCAGAGCTGACTTGGAATTTCTATCTGTTGCCCCTCTTCTCCCCATCCGGCTAATATCCCCAATTCTGCCTGCTTTCAGGTCAAAGCTACCAGCAAATAAGAAATGATAGCTGTCACCTTAAGAAAGTCACAAAAATACCTGCCAAGTCATCAGGATTAAAAAAAAATTCTTTGTAACTTGGGGCTTCTTTGGAAACAGGGGTGTTGGACCAGGCTCTCTAAGCCTCTGCCAGCCCTAACCCTCTCCAGCTGGGGCGTTTCTTACAGAACTGCTAACAAGGAGGACATTTTTCCTGCCGGAGAAGCTGACATCCCAGACTTACAGGGAGAGGGACTGAGGCATTGGAATTCACCATACGAGAGTTGTAGAGGTGGCGTTGAGGCCTGAGGGAAAGAGGGGGACTACTTGTTCATTGACTAGGTTTGCAGACAGTGTCCAAAGCCAGACAAGTGAAGAGATGTAGCTCTAATGTAATAGGAGACGAGGAGCCATTGAAGGTGTGTGGAAAGAACAGCATGATGATTAAAGCCACATTTAGGGAGGATTGGCCGGGAGTGCTTCATGGAGCCTGAAGGCCCAAGCTAGGGAGGCTGGCGGGAGTTCACAGGGCCTGAACCTGAAGCAGGGCAGGGTCAACGGGAAAGGGCTGCACGTATGAGGTAGTCTGGAAGGCAGAAGGGACACAGATAGGCACGGGGTGAAGGTTGAGTCAATCAAAAATGGCGTCCAGTGTTGGCAAGGATGTGGAACAGCCAGAACTCACATCCGCTGCTGGAAGAAATGTACCTATAACTGCTTTAGGGAACTGCCTGGCGGTCTCTGTTAGAGCGGGCATCTGCACAGCCACTGCCCAGCAATTCCTTCCCAGCAACATGCACAGACGAAAGACGTGCATCCATCACACCAAAAGACACGCACCACAAAGTTCGGTACAGTACGGCTCGTAACAGCCCCAGATAGGAACTAGCCCGATGGTTCATCAGTGGTAGAGAGGATAAATAATGATCTATTTGTGCCTCAAGAGAACGAGTGCCTGACAACTCCTGGCCATGGTAGGGATTCATCTCACAGCATTGAGCAAAAGAAGCAAAACACAAAAGAATAATAATAGATTGTGTAATTCCATTTACGCAAGGTTTGAAACAGGCTAACCTGAGAGAAATCTGTATGTCAGCCACCACTGGAAGGGGGACAGGAAGGTCTTCTGGGGGCAGATGACGTTCTGTGTCTCGATCAGCATGCTGGTTACCGGGGTGTGTTAGTTTGTGAAAATCCACCAAGCTGTATACTAACGATATGCGCACTTCAAGGGAAGTCTATTACTCTTGTTTTTTTAATGTTTATTATTTATTTTGAGAGATTGAAAGAGAGAGAATTCCAAGCAGGTCTTATGTTGTTAGCACAGAGCCTGATGCAGGGCTCAATCCCACAAACTGTGAGATCATTACCTGAGCCAAAGTCGAGAGTCAGACGCTTAACTGACTGAGCCACCCAGATGCCCCAATAAGTCTATTGCTCTTTAATAACAATTTTGAAATGACAATCTGAGGTAGAGTAAAGGCAGGTAAGGTCCATTTTGTGGCAGGGAGCTTGAGATGTCTAGACAGGTCGGTGGAAATGCCCAGGATGCAGTTGGAGATGGAAGACTGGTCTGGGCAAGAGTGCAGGTCTGGAGACACTGAACTTGGGGCTTGTTTACCCAGAGGTGATGGGGAAGATGAGAGCCTAGTGGCTATTGGGGGCTGTTGGAACCAGCATCAGGCCCCGTGAGAAGGTGCAGGGAGAGTGAGGAGTGAGCAGAGCCGTTCATCAGAAGTCACTCAGCACAGGGGCGCCTGGGTGGCTCAGTCGGTTAAGTGTCCAACTTCAGCTCAGGTCACGATCTCGCGGTCCGTGAGTTTGAGCCCCGTGTCGGGCTCTGGGCTGATGGCTCAAAGCCTGGAGCCTGCTTCCGATTCTGTGTCTCCCTCTCTCTCTGCCCCTCCCCCATTCATGCTCTCTCTCTCTCTCTCTCTGTCTCAAAAATAAATAAACGTTAAAAAAAATTAAAAAAAAAAAAAGCCACTCAGCACTTCACTGCGCTGGGACCCGCTGCTTGGCTCTGTCCTTTGGGACTTCTACTTTTCTTGGGTGGAGGGCAGATGCTTCTTCATCCCTGCAGGTGGCATCACCTTTTAAAAGGTGAAGAAACAGAGGGGTGGTGAGGCGAACTGTTTGGGGCTGGTGGGCGGTAGAGCCAGGAGCCAGCCACGCCATCCACCTCCAAGGCACGTGGTACCTCTGACACTGTGGCTGCCGTTAGCACAGGGCATCAAGCCACCTGGGCAGGTGGACAAGCCCCACAGAAGACCTTGAAGGTCAGCCTGAGGGGGTACTAAGCGACGTGCTGCCCGGCACTCCTCCCTGGAACACAGGGGCCTCCGGAGAGAAGAGGAATGTGCTGGAATACGGGCACGCACAGAACAGCCACCCAGGCTCGTTGTCCCACTTGTGGGCTGCTGCGCCTGTGCTTTCCCTGTAAGCACGTTAGGTCAGAAGGTCAGGGTACCATTCTAACCCCTGTGTGATGCTGGGGGCCAAGGCAATATGTTGATAACAGAGCCAGTACACTTCCTCTAATGGAAAATAGCAGGGCAGTGGGACTACCAAACACGCCAATGGGAAACATCAAGACAGCTGCAGAAATGCAGAAGAAAAATGTATATTAAGACATTTTACACACACACACACACACACACACACCAAGGTCCCCACCACAGACTCTTAACCATACACGGAAGGGCAGGAGGGGCAAAGTAGCTGGTTGGGGCAAGCTGAAGTCCCTTCACTAAGGCTCCTCTACCTATTTTCAGGACGCCCCTCTGAAATGGGGTGCTCCTCCACCCCTCTGCCCACCAGCTCTGTGATGTGGGGTGCTCCTCCGCCCCCCCTCTGTCCTTAACTCTCATTGCTCCTCAGTGGGATGTCACATGGGTGTGTCCATTCCCCCAGAGTGGAAGTGCCCAGGACAAGTGGTCCTCATTCCCACCTCAGTGCCTTTCCCTATGCTGTTACTTCTAGAAAGATGTTCTCAGGAGTCAGATGGATCGAAATCCTGGTTCTGGGGCTTCTGAGCATGATAGATTGAAGATTTGGGACAAGTCCTGTTAGCTCTCCTCAGCTCCCTCTTCTTTCAGATAGGACGACACTCTTAATGGTCTCCCTGGGGGGTGGTATATGGGAAGTCCCTGGCAGAGATGGGCACAGAGTTGGTAGGCGACCGACAGCAGCTGCTCACGACCTCACTTCCATTAACCTATCCTGGAATGTCCTTATAGTCAATGTGAGCTTGTTCTTCAAACGTCATTAGTGGTTTCACTCAATTAGATGATGTACCTGCTGCCCCTGATCCTGGGTCAGCTCTAAAGCTCAGGAGTGCCCACTGTGGGGTGCAGGTTAGCTGAGGGCCTGGGTGTTGCTCTGGAAAGGGACACGGTGTCTCCAGATCCTCAGAGTGGCTTCCTCAGGGGCGTCTGGCTTCTGTACCTTCTAAAATATCTTGGAAAAGCAAGTATCTGCTTGCATATTTGAAATTTGATGGGTCATTTTTGAAATTATGAGTTTAAATAGAAATGCACTTTTAAATACAATTGTTGAGGGGCTTCTGGAGGCTGCTAACATTCTGTTTCTTGATCACATGAGTATGTTCACTTATCAGAAATTCGTTTACAAAGTATTCACTTATGATTGTCTCACTTTTCTGGATATATGTTAAAAATAGATTTGTTGTAGGGGCACCTGGGTGGCTCAGTCGGTTGAGCCTCTGACTTTGACTCAGGTCAAGATCTCACAGTTCATGGGTTTGAGCCCCACATTGGGCTCTGTGCTGACACCACTTAGCCTGCTTGGGATTCTCTGTCTCCCTCTCTCTCTGCCCCTCCCCCTCTCATGCTCTCTCTCAAAAATAAATAAAACATAAAAAAAAATATTTGTTGTAGGCTTTCTGAGCTCTGCCACTTGACCTCATAGCAGGCATCCCAGACTGAAATGGAGTGACTGCTGGCTTGGCATGAGGGCATTGAGTCAGAGCCTAAGATCCGTGGAGGGGTCAATTTTAAGGCCACCTCTGGTGGGCAAAGAGATCCCATTAGCCCGTTTGTTACAAAGCAGATAAAAAATGTCGGAGTTGAGGTACCATGGAAATGTTGAGGAAGGAAACTTAACTTTGCCTTAAGAATCAAAGAACTCCACTCAAAAGATGCCAGCGACATTTGGACTGGGTATTGAAGACTGAATAGGAATATTTCTGGTTGGAAAAGGGAAGAAAACGATGATGAGAGTAATATGAACAAAGACAGAGTAAAATAAGGTGCATTGTGTCTGAGGCTCAGGAAGTATCCTAATGCGGAAGAGCTTAGTGAGTATGTGTGCAAGCGTGTATGCGTGTGTATGTGCATATGTGTGTGTGTGTGTGTGTGTATGTGTGTGTGGCTGGTGAGAAATGAGGCTAAAGATGTAAGGACACCCTCTAAGGCCTGTGAAGCACTTTCTCAGAACTGTCTGGAGAGCTGGGGGGCAGAGGCTGACAGGTACCCGGGACCAAGATGGCTCTTCTCTTTTCCTCCTTTCTTTTCCCCAGCGTCACTGCCCACTGGTTTAGTCAAAGCGAAACTTAGATTTGTTCATTATGAAGTTAATTATAAATAATAATAAAATAAATACTTTTATAACCATTTTGTAAAATTCATTTTTCTGTCACTTACACACCTACAAAAACGTAATGGGTTTTAGTAAATACCAATTTCTCTAAAACACAATCACAGTGTACCTAAGTCTAAGGTCAAGTTCCTGAACCCATCCTTTCGAGAAGTCCTAGCTCATGAGGGTCTCTGAAGTGGGGTGTATCCACTGAACATCAAGTTCTAGCATTCACGCGGGCTGGGGAGAGGGCAGGCCACGCACACCTACCTCATTGCAGAGATGATCCAAAATTTCAGAACTGAATATTCCTTATTTGGCTCTATTAAGTTAATGCTCCTAAAGCATAATAAAGTTTAAAAATACACGTTTTGGCCACTCAAGCTTCTGGTTTCCTAGCAGTGCAAATCACTGCCTGTGGTAGAACAGTAGTAGCCAGGAGTTGATGGAGGAGCGTTACCGCAGTTACCTCCTTTCACTGTTGAAAGCACAGCAATAGCCAAGTTCGTATTTTTCCTTGTTAGGAGGAGAAACTTGGGCTCAGAGGCATTAGACAAACTCTCCAGGGCTCTCAAGTAATAAGTGCTTTTTGCTTTTTAGCAGTCGTGCACCCTCCTGTGGCCTGACATCCTTTGGAGAACCGGTAAGGTGAGGGACGGCCTGAGATTGGGAGAACCTCCTGAGTGGAGAGCCTGCCTTGGAAGGGGAGGGCGGCTTGGCTTTGGATATGCTCTGGTGCCCTCTGGTGAGAATCTGGAGGTATCACAGGGCAAGGAGTACTTTGTTGAAGTTCAGTGATCATACCCACACATGGGATGAGTCAGCGTGAGAAAGGGCACAGAGGTGGGCAGTGAAGCTGGGGAAGAGAAAGGAAGACGAGACAGGAAAAGCCATCTTAGTGCTAGGTGCCTGTCAACCTCTGCCCCCCATCTCTCCCCAGACAGCTTGTCTCTCTCCTTTAATCCAAGGATGAGCAGTGGTTCTCAAGCCTTGGTGTGAACAAGAATCACGAGAGCTGGGAAGGCAGCATCTGGGCTCCAGCTGCAGAGTTCTGATTACTAGGTCTGAAGGGGCCACAGTGATCTGCATTTTTAAACTCCATTCAGGTGATTCTATGCAGGTGGTTCTTGGACCACCTCGATTTTCAAAAAACCTTACTGTTTAGTATTAATATTAATCTTAAAAGTAGATTAAAGTTTATCTAGGGCTGGAGGGCTTGGGGAGAAATGGAGAGTGATTGCTAATTGGTACAGGGTTTCTTTGGGGGCAATGACAATGTTCTAAAGTTGATGGTGGTGATGTTTGCACAATTCCATGGAACTGTATACTTAAGTGGATGAATTGTCTGATAAAATGTGAATTTCATCTCAACAAAAGTGTTATAGAAAAATTCTTATAAATTCCTTCCACCATAGAAGCCATGGGAAAATCACAAGAATTGGGTATAAAAGAAATCTTTATTTTTAAATTGCACTTTCCCACTAAAAGAAGAACTATTAGCTGCCCGAGCTGAAATGGTGGTAAGGACTTACAGTTTTTGAAAATATATTCTTGGAGAAAAGACAGGCAAAAAGTTCTCCTTGGGCTAAGTCTATTAACATGCCCAGTACCATTTAAGGCAGCTTAGCTGACACTATTAACAGTATTTCACCTTACAGTTTCCAAAACGTGTAAACATGTGTTTACAGTAACCTCTGAGGCAGGCAAGCCAGGGATTATAATTTCCATTTTACTGGTGAGAAAACAGGTTCAAGACAGGAAATATCTTGCTCAGGGCCACGATTAGGAAGAAAAGGGACATGGGCTTGAGGTTTTTGGATTTCATGTCTGTTTACACTACTGCGGCTTCTTTCCATTGTCAATAACTGTCCTCTACCCCGAGAGGTCTCCGTGCACTTTATGATGGTCAAAAGCTCTGAGTCTCCTTTGTTTACTTTCCTTGGCCAGAAGACCATAGCCAGGCTGATTGCTGTCATTGGTCCCTTGTCTGTCTTGCCCACCCTTAACAAACTAACATCTCCAAATGATCTCTGTCTTCAAGTCCCGCTCCTGCTCTAGAGCCTTCAAAGGCAGTCATGGGGGCTTGGGTGTGAATTGCAGCTGTGAGATTTACCAACTGGGTATCTGTGAAGATGCCACTTAATGTATTAGATCTCTGGGCATTTGACCTGTAAAATGGGAATGAGATGTTCAACCGGATAGGGCTTATAAGATGTAGCTGAGTTGTTACGTAAAGTACGGGGCTTAAGGCTGCGTCCGTCCCACCCAGTTCTACTGGCTGACATTGCATCCCATCCAAGGGATTCTGCTTGGCTCGCCAGGTTGTAGCAACCTCTTCCCCTTCCAAAAGACGTTTCAAGCACACAAGGGTCTGCATCACACAGCTTGGCAGCTGGTTAACTTTCAATGAGTTTTCTGGTGTTACCTTCTAAATCACTGTTTGTCAGTGGATTACAGAATAAGGGTCAGAAAATGCTGGGGTTCTATTTTAAAAATCTAGACTTACTGAATCAAAATCTCCTGGGGGTGAAAAAAAATCTCTTATGGTAGACAAACCTTAAATCTGCATTTCCCATAAGCATACCCCCCAACCTACCTCCTCCCCCCCATTCTTATATACACAACAGCTGGTGCCCAGCGAGCTAAATTCTAAGCAGGTAGAGACCAGGAGGGTTCCAGGGTCTTTGCTCCTACCACATCACTGAGCACACTTTTACGTACCTAACAGGTACTTATGTCGGTACTCGTGTGATTGAAAAGTAGGTACCGTGCTGAGCTGAAGAGTTCTCAAACCCACCTGCAGCAGAAGCATCTGGAAGGCTTGTTCATATGGTTCGGCCATGCCCACCCTCAGAGTCTCTGAGTGAGTAGGTCCGGTGGCACCTGAGAATCTGCATTTCTACCAAGTTTCCCCAGTGATGCAGTGCTGCTTAACTGGGGACCACACAATGTCACCATAAAATTTGGCTGGGAGATCAGAAGCATCAGCATCACTCGGGCACTTGCAAATTTCAGCAGCTCAGACCCACCTGCGACTTACTGACACACAGCTGGCATTTACATAAGACCCTCAGGAGATCTGGGTGCACATTCAAGTGCAGGAGGGGTCACGGTGTATGTAGTTCCTTTGGACCTCGTGACAAACCTAGAAGGCGGCTTCCACTATTACTCCCATTTCGTAGGTGAGGAGATGGAGGCCGGCAGAGAGATGGCTCGATGCAGAGTCACGCAGCAGCAGGGCTGGGACTGGAATCGGCTCTGCAGACACCCAGCCCTCACCCTTAACACTCAGACACTGTTTCCCTCTCCCCACGGAAGCCCTCCCAGCGCCTTCCTTCCTTCAGATAACAGTCCTATGAGCCCAAACAAGCGAATCAAACTGCAAGGAAACCCTGCGCCCAGCCATGTACTTGAACCCAAGACTGTTGTGTCCACATAATTATGAGATGAGGTCCCTGGCCTCAGAATTTGCCGCCTCGTTGAGGAAGTATGAGTATGAACTCATTCCGATGAAACTAGCAATAGCAGACTCCATAAAATTAGGTGTTAAGTCCCATGGTCAATCTCACATTTGATATTAAAATTATAGCTTGCTTAAAGAGTATGGAGGCTACTAAGAAATTTATGCCAGATCACGTCACTGGGTGTCTTCCTGGCTTGTTCCAGACCCTGCACCGTGGAGCCCGGGTATGCTGGGGTTTCAGAATGGCAGATGCCACCTCTCTCTGGGTTTCCCTCTTCCCTTGGGTACGTGCCTTCTCTTTGTGAGGTCCCTTTGTGTATATGGAGCTCATGTTGCTGTCTTCTGCTGTCACAGGGGAGGGAGGAATTAGAAAAGCAGAGGAGGAGCTTTGATGCTGTTGCCATGGGAGAGAGAGCGCCAGTCTCCAGCAAGAGCCCAGTGCAGAGCCAGCTACATAATCCACAGGGTCCAGTGCAAAAAGTATTAAGATTTTTGAGATAGCGATAGAAGAGCATTAAACCAGACATGAGGCCCATGTAACTGCATGGCTCCCAGAAGGCTAGCCCTGGTCCAGGGGCCCGGAAACAGGACAGACAGTATATCCCTTTAACTTGCAAATAACCTGCCTGTCAGGGGACCCGGTGGTCTGTGGAGGCGAGGGAAGAAGGCAGGACCAGGGGATAGGAGATAGTGCGGGGGGAGGGGAGAGTGCTGTGTATAGTTAGGTTTGCTCCAGGGCAACTGTATCTGCCACTCTCTGCCTGCACCCAGGGGAGAGGCTGAGGCCCAAGGATGGACGCGTCCCCACCCCTCTCCACAAGGGGCTCAGTCTGTTCCTGTTGAGGTCCTGGAGCCAAGGCCAAAGAGCCAAGGTGGGGACCCAGGAGAATGGGAAGCCGGCAGCCCAGGAATCGCACTGGGTCCTCCCTCCCCGGCCCTGGGCTCCCCTTCCTTCCCCCCCAGGTCCTCACCTCAATCTTGGGTCCTGTGTTCTCTGTGGAGCTCTGCACCTGGGCTGCCGGAAACTAGCTGCGGGTCAGTGTCTCTCTCCGTTCAGCAATCAGACGGGCCGAATGTAATCCTTTGTGGGGCCAGGAGCACAGCTGAAATGTGTCCAGCTCCAGAGGTTAAGAATTGCCAACTCTGACCCTGGGGATGGGGACACCTTCCTTTGACAAAACAATGCTGCCTGGGGTTCCTCCCATCTAATAAGTCTTCAGAGAATCTTCCCGCTGCAGCTTCCCTGTACTTACTATCCTCAAGGGCGCTGGCTTGCCGCCCAGCACTGGTGGCCCCGAGCGTCCCTCTCTACCTCCACTGCAGGGGCATCTGTCCTTGGCTGCACCCTTTGGGGAGCTTTGAAAACTACTCCTGCCTGTCCCCCCACCCCAACATCCTGTTGGAGCCGGTCTGGCCACCAGGATTTTTAAATTCTCTGCTGCCCGGTTTGTTCAGCTCCACCCGCATGACCCTCGTCGCCGCAGCTGCTCAGGCCACACTACAGGTGACACTTGCTCTCCAGTGGTGGATCCTCCTGACTCAGACTGACTCCTTGAGAAGCAAGTGCTGGGGAAAGGAGTGGGAACTACCTCTGCCTCTGTCCCATCCTGGCCCCACCTCCCGAGGGGAGGAGCCTCAGACCTCCACCCAAACCTGCCTGTTGTTTGCCGGCTTCCTGTTGTGGGACCACCTGGCCGACCAGCACCTGCTCTCCCGTATTTCTTTGTGTTCTGCTTTTTCTCCATCTTCTTTATCTCTTGCTTCAAATGTCTCCCTGGCTTCGGCTTTCTGCATGCAGGTCTCCAGGGAGCACCTTTTCTATCCTGCCACCTCCTCACCTGTTTGTCCACCTGCGGCAGCAGCTGCTGCCGGCCCTACCTTCCAACCCCTCCCACTTTCTATCCCCGCCCTGGGTGGGGGGGGGCAGCCTTGGACCCCATGCCCATACCTGCTCACACAGCACACCTGCACGCTCACACAGCACACTTAGCACACCTCTCCGCCCCGACCAGCCGCTGCCCATGTGGCAGCACCAGGGAGACCCCCCTGCCTAGAGCAGCATTGTGAGCAGAGGTGCTGCTGACCCCGCTGCTTCCTTTCTAGGGCCTAGGCTGCGTGCTTTGCAGGTTTCCGGGGCCAATGCAAAACCTTGCTTGTCTGCTCAGCCTCCTGGGCCAGATGTTTCCTGTTTAGTGGTTTCATTTTTTTTAAAAAATCTAGTCTCTTTTGGGGTGCAGGGCTGGGCCCCAACAACACTGAGGAAGAGGCACACATCACTTCTGAGGATTCTCTGTGCCTCTCGCACATACCCCTCCTACCTCCAGGCACCCAGGGCTTCTCGCTGCACCCTTGCTGGACCTACTGCTTCTTACCAAAACCCTCTGGGAACTGAGGATGGTGAGGGCTTAACAGCCTCTAGAAATGATTCTGATTGGAGACAGTTTGGACACAGACACTGTAGTTGTTTTCAACCCTGGATGCACAGTGGAATTGCACCAGGAGCTTTAAAAAATACCTGTTCCCAGGCCCCTGCTGACTTAAGTGGTCTGGGGTGGGACCTGGGCCTCAGAATCAGGTGATTCTCATCCAGTCGGGGCTAAGCACCATTACACAAGGATCTCAAAATCTGGACCTTGACCCAGCAGTATCTGTATGATCTGAGAGTTGCTAGAAGTTCAGATTTTTGCTACCACCCAAATCCACTAAATCAAAATCTTCAGGGTTGGGAGCCAGGGATCTGTGTTTTAATGACTACTGTAGATGATTCTTCTATGCACAAGAGTTTGCAAACCAGGGCATTATAACCTGCAAAGCAAGGGAAAGGGATGACCAGAGGCAGCATCCTATTTCTGAGTCTACACCAGTGGTTTTCAAAGTGTGGTCCCTGGATCAACAACAGCATCACATGGGAGCTTGTTAGAAATGCACATTCTCAGGTCTGGCCCCAGACCTGTTGTATCAGACACTCTGGGGGTTGGACCCAGCACTGTTTAACAAGTACTGTAGGTGAACCTGATGTGTGTTCAAGTTTGAGAGCTACTGGTCTACCATCTACCTGCCTCACCCAAGACCATTACATGATTTGGGTCTAAACCATGGAGACTCTATAAGGAAAGGATGGTAGAAAAAACATTTGTAGAGGCTTGAAGTTATTACCCATCAAATGATGATATACTTCGGGTCCGATGGTGTGTACTATTCTGCAGAGTTCCTTCTCTGAGGACTATGCAGGGAGTAGATGTTGGGAAGGAGTTTCGGAGGCAAGATTCAGGTAGCTGGCCTGCCTGAGATTCTGTGTGTCCATTATGTGTATGTGGTTCTATGTGTGAAACAGATCACAAGATCCAGCCGGAATGAGCGAGTGGGCTCTGTAGAGGGAGACAGAGCGGGGAGAGGAGGTGTTTCTATTAATCAATCATTTCCCAGGGCCAATATGTGCCTATCAGTGGCTAGTTCTCTGAAGGAAAGACACGAAACCCAAAACCAATTGCATGTGTGTATATATAGATGTACTTACATTTGTGAGTATATTAGTATGTGGGATATATGTCTGAATGCATAAATGCATGTGTATACGTAGGCAGTTGTGTCTCTTTGCTCATGCACATGTGTATGTACGTACTCCTGTGGTAGTGTGTGGTATTATGTATCTATGTGTGAACACGTGTGCATGTATGTGTGCATATGAATAAGTGTGTGTGTGTGTGTTATATGTGTGGGTGTTTATATTAGAACCACTATCCTCATAGGACTTACAGTCTATTTGGAGAAAAGACCCACATAACTGAAACAAAGAACAACTGTGCAGTACCCTCCACGGTAGTGACCTTGAGGGATTAAGGAAACAGGGCGTCTCGGGGAGTTCATTTTGGGAAAGTTTTCCTAAAACAAGTAAGGTAGGAGAGGAAGGAAGGAGGACAGTCCAAATGGTGAAATGAGGGAACAGCCTTAAGGTACCCCACTTGGGTCACACCTGAGCTACGTCCAGTGTCCAGCCAGTCCTTTCCTTAGCACCTTGAAGCTAAGAAAAGGTTCTGATCTGGCCCCTCTGGCCTGAACACCGCATTTAAAAAATTTTTTTTAACGTTTTATTTATTTTTGAGACAGAGAGAGACAGAGCATGAACGGGGGAGGGGCAGAGAGAGGGGGAGACACAGAATGGAAGCAGGCTCCAGGCTCTGAGGCATCAGCCCAGAGCCCGACGCGGGGCTCAAACTCACAGACCGTGAGATTGTGACCTGAGCTGAAGTCGGACGCTCAACCGACTGAGCCATCCAGGCGCCCCCTGAACACCGCATTTTAAAGAAAACCAACGAGAAGATGTCCAGACTTTCCTGGGCATTTCTGGTCACTGGGACTCGAGGAATCGGGATAAGAATGGAAGGTAAGAGTGTGAGCTCCTCTATCTGCATCCCACACTGATGGATTCTGGCATGGACTAGTTACATTCCAGGAGTTCTTATTTAGCCTCTACACCAACACTGCTCTTAGACAGGAACCATTCTCATTGTGTAGATTAGCCCCAGCCAGTAAGGAACAGAGAAGGGCTGGATTCAAAACCAGGTCCATTTGACTTCAGAGCTGGGAACTTTCCACACCTAACCTCCTGGTTGACTCACCAATTAGGTCTGATGACTGTGGGAGGTTTTGTGAGTTTATCATCTCGGGGATCCCCACTCTTTGTGAGCCCAGCTGATAGCCTCCACGCCACCGCTTTCATTCTCAGGAATGTCTTTTCTGTCCCACCTTTTTGCAATCTCTGTAACAACAAAATTTCCCTTTCTTTCCACATTTTATCTGAGATTCTAAAACATTCCAAAGCAGAAATGCATAACGTGTTCATTACTGTTGTTACGCTCGGGATTACAATGTTCCTGTAATTTGGAGGCAAAGCACAGAATTATTTTAATATGTAAAAATTATATTTAATATATTAAAAATACATATTTTAAGTTATAAAATATGTATAAATGCTTTCAAGTGTTGGTGCAGACAGAATGGAGCACCTTGGGGCTTTGCAGACCGACCCTGCCCCAATTCTGGGGTCACTGGGAAACTGTCAGAGGTTCTGACAGGCTGAGCAGAGCACATGCTAAGCCCCAGTTCAGATTTTTTCTAGCAGAGCTGAGTTACCCATGTGGCTTAGTTCCTGCATGTTATCTTCACTGGCCCAGGAGAGGTGCCTACCTTCATTCTTCTTGAGTGTATGAAAGTGTATATGTTTTTTTCATTTGTATACTCCACTATCATTTCTCTTTTTTGCTTGTGTGAGTGCTTACAAACGGTCTATTGTTGTTTGGTGCACATGCATTTTTATTTATGCAAATGATATTGATAATAAATGCCATATTTGGTTTTTTTGTTTATTTTATTTTAGAGAGAGAGAGAGAGTATGTGAGTGATGGGGGAGAGAGGGGGAGAGGCAGAGCGGGGGAGAGAGAGAATCTCAAGGGAGCTCCATGCCCAGTGTGGAGCCTGATGTAGGGCTCATTCCCACAACACCCAGCTCATGATCTGAGCCAAAATCAAGAGTCTGCACTCAACCGACTGAGCCACCCAGGTGCCCTGAAATGTCACATATTTAGTTTTAGCCCAGCACCGGGTTTTTAAGATCTGTCGACATTGCTCTGTCTGTGGTCCTGGGCATCTACCTGCTGTGGGGACTGAACACACGCCCCACTCTGCTTAGCCTCTGCCTTCTCCAGCTCTCCCACCCCAGTCAATGCCGTGAAGAGCCTGCCTCGTGGCCCATGTGGGAGCGGGGGTACTTTCCCTGAGAACTTTTCCCTGAGAACACACTCTGGAGGGGAGTTTCTAGGTCACAGAGGGTGGATAGACTTTTTTTAATTGAGTATAATGTATTGTCAAGTTGGCTAAAACACAGTGCAAACAGTGTGCTTTTGGCTTAGGGAGTAGATTCCAGTGATTCATCGCTTAAACACAACATCCAGTGCTCATCCCAACAAGTGCCCTCCTCAGTGCCCATCACCCATTTTCCTTCCTCTCCCCTCAACAACTCTCAATTTGTTCTCTGTATTTAAGTGTCTCTTATGGTTTGTCTCCCTCTCTGTAATGCTTTTTGCCCCTTCCCTTCCCCCATGGTCTTCTGTGAAGTTTCTCAAATTCCACATACAAGTGAAATCATATGATATCTGTCTTTCTTTACTGACTTATTTTACTTAGTGTAATACCCTCCAGTTGCATCTACGGTGTTGCAAATGGCAAGATTTCATTCTTTTTCATTGCCGAGTAGTATTCCATTGTGTGTGTGTGTGTATATATATATATATATATATCACTTCTTCTTTATCCATTCATCTAATGCCACTAAATACTGAGGACCTGCTCTCCAAGTGCTGCACCAGCCACTTCCTACCAGTGTTTTATGAGGATCCCATGCTTGTTTTATGGTGCAGTAAATACATGGTCTGTGTTGCAGATGTTCTATGGGTGCTTAAGGAAAATGTGTGTCCTTTGTTTGGATTTTTGGAGGGGGGATGTTGACTGGGAGGGTTGATAATCCTACATGTAAATAATAGCTCACACTTATCAATCCTCTTGTTATATGTCTGTAAACTCTGTTCACCTTTTGTTCTTTTGATATATCAGTTTCTGAGGTTTTGGTAAAAGCTACAATTATTGATTTATTTATTTCTCCCTGAAGTGCAGTCAATTGCTGCTTGATGTATTTAAGGTTGATTGTTTATGCACATTTGTGTTTATGATAATTTGTTTACGATAATTATGTACTCTTCACTCTTCTCCTATTCCTTTTTACATCATTCTTTGTTGTTTTTTTTTAATTTATTTAAACTAAACAAAAACAAAAACAATTTACTCATTTCTCCCACTTCTCACCTTTCACCTCTGGCCATCACCAATTTGTTCTGTCTCTATGAGCTTGCTTTTTTTTAAATGTTTATTTTTGAGAAAGAGAGACAGAGCACGAGCAGGAGAGGGGCAGAGAGAGAGGAAGACACAGAATCTGAAACAGGCTCCAGGATCTGAGCTGTCAGCACAGACAGTGGGGCTCGAACTCATGGACCATGAGATCATGACCTGAGCCAAAGTTGGACGCTTAACTGACTGAGCCACCCAGGTGCCCCTGAACTTACTTTAAAAAAAAATTATTTAGTTTTGGATTCCACATATGAGATCATATGGTATTTGTCTTTCTCTATCTGACTTATTTCACTTAGCATAACACCCTCAGCATCCATCCATGTTGTCACAAATGACAAGACATCATTCTTTTTTTTTTCAATGTTTATTTATTTTGAGAGAGAGAGAGAAAGCAAGCTCACATATGCGCACAAGCAGGGGAGGGGCAGAGAGGGAGAGGGAGAGGGAGAGAGAGAATCCCAAGCAGGCTCTGCACTGTCAGAGCAGAGCTCAGCATGGGGCTTGATCTTGCCGTGAGATCATAACGTGAGCCGACATCAAGAATCAGATGCTTAACTGACTGAGCCACCCAGGCACCCCGATCTCATTGTTTTTTATAGCTGAATAATATTTCACTGTATATCCATTCCACATTTTCTTTATTCATTCATTTATCGATAGACACTTAGGTTGTTGCTATGTCTCAGCTTTGTAAATAATGGTGAAATGAACATAGGGGTGCAGATATCTTTTCGAGTTAGTTTTTTTTGTATTCTTTGGGTAGATACTCAGAAGTGGGATTGCTGGATCATAGGATAGTTTTATTTTTCATTTTTTTGAGGAGCCTCCATACTGTCTCCCACAGAGGCTGCACCAGTTTGCATTCCCACCAACAGGGCATGAGGGTTCCCTTTTCCCCACCTCCTTACCAGCACTTATTGTTTCCTGTCTTTTTGATACTAGACATTCTGGCAGGTGAACTGACATCTCATTGTGGTTTTGATTTGCATTTTCCTGATGATTCATGATGCAGATCATTCTCTGTTTTTTAACTTTTTTGCCTTCAATTTCACTTTTTCAAGGTATTATGGTTGATGCCCTAAACTTTTCTTTTGGTCCACGTTTGTTTATTTATTTATTTATTTATTTATTTGAGTTTTTTTGTATTTAAACATTCATGTCTTTTGTTTTAATTTTTTAAGTTTATTTATTTATTTTGAGAGAGAGAGAGTGCTCGCGCACATGAGCAGGGGATGGGCAGAGAGAGAGAAGGAGAGAGAGAATACCGACTGAGACACCCAGGCACCCTTATGTCTTTCTGTTTTAAATGTTTTTCTTGAGAAAAGCAAAATGGTGAAGTCTTTTCTCAAAAGTGCAACTGAAGGGTCTCTGTCTTTCAGTGGTAAATTTAATAGTTAACATTTTTTTATTTTGCTCAATTGCTGTCATATTATGACTGATTTCTACTTTCTGGGTTTGTTGTTGTTGTTGTTCTTATTGTCTTTTTGGGGGGAGGAATTTTTTCTTTCTTTGCTGCTTTCCATTGGAAAGAATTTTCTTTTAGTTCAAAAATTCTAGTGCTCGCTTCGGCAGCACATATACTAAAAATTCTAATTTTGTTCTCATGGTGGTTGCTCTTATCATTCATTTTATTCTTTGTGGAATTTTTAAACATACCAATTTCTGTACAAGCCAAGTACTCGAACAGGCTCTCCTATCTCTTTTGTCTACCTCTCCCCTTGCCAATCATTTAATATTCCACTTTTGGTTGTTACAGTTACATTTGTTCTATTTTCCCCCCTTCAGTCCCAATGAACAACAAACACTACCAAGGTATTTGATCACCTTGCACTTCCTGTGTCCCTTGCAACATTTCCTGGATTTGTTCCTAGTTGGATACTTCCACCTGGTGTGTTTTCAGTGTCGGACTCTGTGGGTAAATCTTCTGAGCTTTTGTTAATGCCTGGGAACATGATTGTTATCCTTGCAGATGCCTCCTGTATGTGGAATGGCATCTATGTGGCATCACAGAATCGAATACATTGGCTTAGTCTCTGAGCCTCGTGTCTGGAGCCCTACCACTGTCCTCTTTCTTCCCACCAAACTGGCCTGGTGGTGGTGTGCTGGTAAGCTGTCTGTCTGGGGAAAAAAGGTCCAGATTTATAGTTTGCTGCGGGAAATACTCCCCTCCCCTTGAAGCTGACTTCAAGCCATTGGTGTGATGGGATTGATGCACTCATTTGCACAACTGGCTGGTTGTGTTGGAACTGGTGGGACCTGACTCCCTCTCTTTGTTGATGCCTAATTGAGATGCTGAAATCCTGTGGCCATCATATATTTTCATACATTGAATTCTTTTATCCCATCCATTTCCACCTTGCTTGGTATCCTGGGCCAACTCAATTTACTTTATAGATGAGGATATTGAAATACTTAGAACAGCTGAGGGGATTTGTTAGTGGTCACTAAGCAGAATGGTATGCACATGGAGGGCTTCCTGTTCTAATAAACCCAGATTATAACACTTTGGTGGAAAATGCACGAAAAGTGCTATTTTAATGGTTCGATGTCATCACGTAGAGGTTTTGGGGTAGCTGAGTGAGCTGTGAGCAGAAACAACCGTCTGGGGAAATTCCTGGATGCCTGATCTTCAGAGAGCCACAACTCCATGGTCATTAAAATATAGCTTGAGACCTTCTTGGCCGCAAGGTGTGATTCCCAAACTCAGAGGTAGCCTCTGGAATGTGACTCATTCCCCTTTCCCATGTGTGGGATTTGCTTCCAGTGGGAAGTGTTCCATTTTCCTGGAGAAGTCATAATGGCTAGATATGATCTGGTAGAGAAATAGGCAGACCAGTGCTCTTGGGGTGGCAGAAAATGGCTGGGATCTCAGGGCAGACAGAGAAAAGAAAAGATAAATACAGACACCGGCTTTTTCCAAATAATGGATTTTGGCCAAATGTAAGTCTTTCTTAAAGCTGCATTTATAGAGGATCTGTCCCCTCCCCCTTGCCTTCTTCCCCCCATCTTGTATCCTCACCCCATCATGCTAAACTAGAATGTGTAAGATGGGGGAAGGGTGTCCTACCAAGTGCTCTGATGGTTTATCCCTGTCCTGCAGGGGAGGGGTGGGGGGTGCTGAGCCACGTGCCTTCTCACAAAGGGCTCCTGAGGGTTAGGGGCTCAATGCCGTAAAAAGATTAAATAACAAGAGTTACTGACCATGCAAGAGGGGCTGGGTTTGTAATTTAAGGGTGCAAGACTAAAACACCATTCACTTGAAAGTGAGATGTGTTGCTAACAGCCTGTATTTCTACTCAAACAGAAATAGAAGACCACAGTCATTTCTGTATAATTCCCTTTGTATGCAAATCAAACCCTCTTTTGATGATTTGTAACCCATCCCATCCCTTGTCAGACACATGCCTGACCATGGAAAACCCCTCAGATGGGCAATGTGTGAACAGTGTAAGTGAGCCCCATTTTAAGAAAATCCCGATACCATCTTGTGAACTTAACCGTTTAATGATAGCATGTTTATGAATACTACTAAAGAAAAAACATTTGTTTAAAACATGATTTGAATGTTGAAAAAGATCAGTTTTCATCTTATGACATTTCCAGAAATATTTCTGTTATGTAAAGGAAGGCACATTGGCATTTCCAGTGAATTTAAGTTCCTAACCCCAAATCTGGAGAACATCTTCTCGTGACTCAAGAACAAATCTCAGAACATTAAAAATTTCCTGCCTCTTCTCCAGGTAAGCCCTCCATCTATTACTTGACTCAAAGTAATTACTTGATGGTCACACTGATTTCATCAGTTTACGGGAGAGAGAGAAGAATCAACACCTCCGAGGTGGGAGGGACTGAATCCCTCCCTGTCATGAAACCAGTAAGAATTCAAGGCTGAGAGCAGGGATGCGTTCACTCCAGATGGCAGGGGCTCCCTAGGGGCAGAGCTAGGGCCAAACCATCCTATCGCCTTCCAGGCTGATGCATGTTTCCTGGAATTGTGCATGGCTCCATAAAATGACTGAGTTGGAGGCTCATGCCACCAATCCCTGTCCCCTTCTTGATGAGTTCTCTTTAGGGATGTGGCTTATTTTGCAGAAGAGGGCAAATTCCCTTCAAAGGGAGCTCTTATGGTATGATTTGTGAGTATGAAGTCTAAACTAACGGTATCTTTGATAAATGTTGTACATCTTAGAACAGAGAGGTTCCTAAATGGTGACTAGACACGTATTTCCCTATGTGGGGAAAAACTAAGGTGTAGGCTTGCTTGGGGAAAGAATCACAGAACAGACAGAAAGGGAGTTTGCGTGGCTTTCAGCCTGGGGACCTGGATGACCTGATGAAGGCTGAGTACACAGTGACATGTTTTGGAAAAGGCAGCCTAGGAGACATCATAGGCCTGGTACTTTGTTATGGTTGATGCTCTTCGGTTTTTCTCCTGGGATAGGTAGTAGATGCGATTGGCCTCTGGGTAGGTAACTTTGCTGAGTGGAAGCTTGTAGATGGCAGGGTTGTTGGTCGTCAGGAGCAGGAAGGTGAGTGCTGAGAGGCAAAAGGGCCAGGTGCATGGTGGCAGTCCAAACTGGGCAGGGGCAGAAAGGAGACACACAAGAGAAGCCTTGATTATATCAGATGCTTTGGCCTGTTTCATCAGCCCTTAACACTCCCCTACAGCCCTGGGTAGAGGACGGGATGCTTTGTGGGTATTGAGAGGAATAATACTTCTTGACCAATATTAATAAAAGTATGTCAGTGCTGTCTGCCTGAATTGTAACAGGTGGATGCACATTCTCCAAAATGCAACCATTGGAACCCTATTACAATATGGCTTTATGTAGAAGTCATGTTTTGCCTTGGGCTGTCTGGCTAGGTTATAGCTTCAACTCTAGGAACTGACCATTGCCTGCCTCTCCCATAGCCCCTGTTGAAGGAGTGGCATTGGCAGCCATTTTGTAGCTCACGATCTTTATCTCTTTGGTCACAGCTGATTGGACTCCAGCAATGCGACTTCCACAGGCAGATGGCCTGGGAGTTGAATCCCTCTTTTGAGAATTTGAACTAAGAGAGACTGGGCTCTTGGTCTGAAAGGACTGGAGAGCCAACCAGTGCTGGGTGGCCGCGAGGGGGGTGTGTGCAGCAGAAGAAACCCACCACAGACACAGGGAGATAGAACAGACATCTGGAGAGAGGCAGAGATGTAATGTCCTAGTCCTAGGGGTTGGAGGTGGAGGGTAGCTGCCTCTATTCTCAAGGGCTCCCCCATTCCCAGCTCTCCTTCTCATGGTGTTGACCTATTTTTTCTTCCTTAAGATGTCCTGAGGCTTTTCAAAACAAAATGTTTATTTATTTTTGAGAGAGAGAGAACAGTGAGGGGCAGAGAGAGAGTGGCAAGGGGCAGAGACAGACCAGTGAGGGGCAGAGAGAGAGAGAGTGGGAGACGGAGGATGATCCAAGGTGGGCTCTGTGCTACAGCAGAGAGCCCAATGTGGGGCTTGAACTCGTGAACCAAACTGTGAGATCATGACCTGAGCCAAAGTTGGACACTTACCCGACTGAGCCACCCAGGCGGCCCATGCCCTGCGGCTTTTTAATACACCTCTCACTCTTCCTTGAGATCACTTGAGTGGAGAGCTTGGCGATAAGGAGTCTTGCAGACTCAACTATAAGGCTGACCAAATCATGTTCCCCCACACCCAACCTCATTTCCTTATAAGCAGTAAAGACCTCAGAAAACACCACGGGGATAACAATGCCAGTAATGTGCTGCTCAAAGATGGCACTGCTGGGTGAAACTTGGAGAAGGACTACAGCAGCCAGAACCATGGCCGTAAAAATACCCACGAGTAATGAATTCCACCCAACACGTCTCTCCAAAGCCCTGCTCACACTACACAGTGTGTTTTGGGAAGAACCCTCTGGAACCCCACAGTGGGAAAGGAAGTAGGTCTGGAGTTCACATCTCAGACCCACATCTCAGCTCCAACCACCTTGTTAAAGTTATTTCATCCGTCTGAAACCTATTTCCTCAATAGTAAAGTAGGGCTAACAGTGTCCACTCAGACAGTTAATGCCTAGTGCATATTAAGGACTCAGTAAACAGCCCTCAGCACTCAGTAAACAGCGGTCATGATTGTCAAGTGGGGGGGGGGCGGGCACGGGGAAGACAGGGCTGCGTGTATGAGTGCCAGTGAGGAAGCAGAGGAGTGCAGTTCCCAAGTGCTCTGTCTGTGGAGGGTGTGAAGGGGCTCGTAAATGTCACTTGACATTTTTATATTGTTCTTCAAGCAGATTGGACATTCCTTCCACGGGAGTAAATAGCCTGCCCTTTTTTGTCTCCCTGAGAGTGTTCAGCATAGTGTCCTAAACATAGTAGGCACACAGAAAGTAAACTCGAGTTCAAAAAAAGTTTAAATGGAATGGTATTGCCTCTAACTTCTCTGCCCGCAGAGGAAAAGGGCCAGTCATCCTCTAAATGCCTGTGATCAGAAACAAAATCTTCCTGTTTGCATCCCTTCCAGTACCTTGCCCAGGGAAGGCACGTGACACATATTCACTGGCTGGACAGTCAGGTGGAAGGATGGGTACAAGAATGATGGGAAAGCCTGGAGTGCAAAGGAGCCGCAGAGACCATACTCCATGCTCTAGTTACCCGCCCATTCTTCTGATGGCTGACCAATCAGCCCCAGCTCTTAGATTCCCCATGGTGCAGGCTTGCTATCTTAGGGTTTTATTCATTCATCATTTCTTGAGCACCTATTATGGGCTGGGTATTGTAATAGGTACTATGGATGAAGACTAGAATACAGCCGGGCCCCTGTTCTGAAGGAGCACATGGGCTGAAGTTGGAAAAGGAAGAATATGTATAAGGCTCGTCACCATACTGTACGTCAAGTGTCATAGCAGAGGCATGTACAAGATTCACCAGAGCCCAGAGGAGGATTTAGCCCACTGGGAGACATAGGATGGTGTCAGGGAGGGCGGGTTCTATTGCTTAGAAAATTCCTTCCTATGCTAAGTTCAACCTGCCCAGTTTCCCTAAGGGTGAGGAAGGGATTTGTGCAGGTGTGAGTAAAATGCCCACCTTCATCCCTACCTTCAGGACCACTGGGACTTTTCCTGGTTGCTTTTATCAATCAAATGTGCCCTTGAACCCATATCTAAAAGGGGGAGGCATCAACTGCGGGCTGAGCCCTGAACACTCTGTGCCGGACTGGGGGCCCTACCCAGTGTACGTGGGGTCTGGGGCTGGCCATGCGGCTTCTCCTGTCTCAGACACCACCTCACACTAGGGCTCAGACAAGGAAGGGATTCTTGGACTGGTGCATGTGCACATAGCCACCAGCGCTGGCTTCTCTCAGGTATTGCTGGGGCTTGGTTCCCTGTCTTCCCTGGAGACTTCCCTCATGACCCCCTCAACTCCTAGTTGCCAACGGATGAACGGAGATGTACCCTGGCCCGTAAGTTAGTTGGGCAGTTGATCTATAAACATACAAAAAAATTAAATAATAAAGATTTAAAACTAGTTCTAGGGGATGATACAGCCGAAAGAACTCGAGTTACAAGATAGTGTTCTTCAAATTGTCCTTCTATAACAAGCTCCACTGGCCCCCTGACAATGGGGTCTGTTTGACCGGTGGTTGACATTGAACCTTTAGAGACCTAGCTCCTTCTGTCTAGCAGGTGCTGAGGCAAGCGGTGTGATTTGAGATGAGAAGGATGAGTTGGGGAAGGGTCCCCGGAGGACAGGCTTGCATTGACTGTGGGGAGCTGAAAGAACGGGGGAAGGGCGTTGTGGCACGTTCTTAGCCGACGCTGACTCACCACGGACAGCACGTTAGCCAGCGCAGCACCCAGGTAGGCCGCAAACAGTGCTGGGAAAAGAACCAAGAAACAGTCCAGTGACTGACGGTGCCTCAAGCTTAGTCTACATATTATCTCCCCAGACATTTTATGCCACAAATGCTATCTCTCAGATTAAAATAAAACTTGAATTATGTTTCTATTAGTTGACAGCCCTGAAAGGTGTTAAATTCCAGGCAAATGCCGGTACAGCTAAGACAGCAGATGAACTTTGTTAAAAAAGGGCCAGAATGGAGTGATTATGGTTCTCTTGGGTCCCACCACCTTGCATTCTAGCAAAGGAACATTTAGCAGCATAAACCGTACATGAAAATTTTACTATACAGCCAAGGCAAGTGGATCCCAGAGCTCCCCACTGGAATATTTCACCGCGAGTTATTAATGTAATACGGGTTTCCAGGGAGGAACAGCATTCTCTAAGCTTGAGGAAGACCAAATATGCCCACTGCCTTGCCTTCCCAGCTCTGCCTGCAGAGGGTGCGGCCAGGCTGGCCACTGGGAAGAGCCACGTGCCGGTAAGAGGTGACGCTCTGTGAAAACGAGCAAGTGTAATTGGGCTTTGCTTCCGAACTCTCAATTTCTCAACCGAAAGCATCTCAATTGTCCTCAGGATATTAACAACAGCAAATCTTTATTAGAGAGTCACTGAGCACCTGGCTGGTAGCCATGTGACCACATCCTTCAGCATTCCTCTGGCGTAAGCATTATTGGAAGGTCCTAATGATGAGTATTTGGGTGCTTAAAGTTAATCTCCGTATCTGAGGTAAATCACCCAATTCTATACATAAAGATTAATTTGAGTAAGGGTTGCTCTGTCGGTTGGCTCCAATCACCAGCCAATACAGGAGAGTAGCAATCACAGAGACAACCCATGAACAACAACCCAACAGCCACCGTCTAAAAGTTCTGTCTTCGTGTGGCTGAATACTCTGTGTTCCGTGAAAACAGTTTTTACTGTGTGAATCGTTGAACAACCACTCAAAACCGTTTTAGGTACAAACGCTTTTGTGAAGCAAACGATCCTCCCATTTATCTTTGGGGGATCCACAGAATCTTCAGGGTGGTTTTCCCCGCAGGGACAGTCACAGGTGGCGCCGAAGGTGCAAAGGGAGCTAGTGGTGGTCCCTACCACAGGCGATGGCCAGGAAGTGGGTCTGCCAGGTGATGACGTAGAACATGCCTCCGATGGCAATGCAGGCCAGCGTGCTGTTGAAGCCACACAGGCCGAAGTAGATGGAGTCCAAGGGTGTTGCAATAGTGAGGGCTGCGAGAGAAGGCAGGCATCAGTGTTGAGTTCAGGGCGGGGGGGGGGGTGGGTCTCGTGGGGCTCGCCTGCCACTCCTGAAAACCACCATAGTTCCCAAAGCCCAGACCAATCATCCTCTTAGGCATTTATAAAAAAAGAACTTCTGATTTTATTCAGTGAAAAGATAACTAAAGGAAACAAATGGCCATAGAGTCACATGAGTATTAGTGGTGATGCCGTTATAGGTAGAAGAGAGCCTTTTGAGTATAGACTCTGCAGCCTTTTAAAGCAGAGAAGTTCCTTTCCCTGCCAAGAAAGAGGACTTTTCCTTCTTCACTGATATTTTTTTAAGAGAGAGAGAGAGAGAGAAAGCACACGAGTGGTGCGGGAGGTGGGGAGAGAGAGAGAGAGAGAGAGAGAATCTTAATCCATGCTGAGCATGGAGCCAAACGTGGGGCTCCATCCCATGACCCTGGGATCATGACCTTAGCCAAATCAAGAGTTGGACGCTAACCGATTGAGCCACCCAGGCGCTCCTTCACTGATATCTCCGTGTTCTCTAGTGGAATATCATCCCTTGAGACAAGACTTAAAATACAAACATGACGGGAATTAACCTCTCCAAACTTTAAATTTATACTAAGGTGTAACCGAATCCTTTCGGGAAGGCAGCTTTTGCTCAGAAACGCATGAGGGCACTGGCACCCAAAGTAGGAAACCAGGGTACAATGGAAGGGGGGAAAGTATGTAGGAATAAGTGGGGGTGGGGAGGTGGGTATCGAAAACACCTGTCACCATTTTCTTCGGAGCTGGCTCGAGACACTAACATCCGTATGGCCCATTAACACGTCAGAAGTGATGACACTAACCTGCCAACATCCCCATGGTGGAGCCGATCGCAGCGTGTAGGCAAATGAGAGGTGAAGATATGAACAGAGCTATGAGGAAAATGCCTCCAGTCCAGGGGTTGTCACAGCCATACACCTGGCCGACTCCAACAGGGATGGCTCTCAAGAGCTGCAGGTGCAAAGGGTCACATGCAGTTAAGGAGGCAGAAGAGACAACTTGAACCTTGGCTGGAAAAGATTCGTGCCAAGCCTTGTACACCAACAGTTCGCAACAGGTTTCTGAGACATTTTTATCCAAATAGGTTAACTCTAAAAGGAACACAAGCCTTATTGTTTTAATCTTGCGTTCTTAGAACAATAGGAGTTTAGGGTGTTCAGTTTCCTTTCTTTAGAAACATGAGTGTAAGGCACTCAACCCCCAGTGAAGAGACACTAAAAACTTTTCAAATGAGGGTATTATTATTCATCAGTAAAGCAGGAGATGTCTGATCAAAGTTGGGGTTTAAAAGCTCTCCTGTAACACTAAAAAAACCCCTAAAATTATGACCAAAAGGCTGAATATTATGTGAAAGAGTAGTCCTTTGTGTTTCCAAGAATAAGGTGTCTGGGCTGTGGTCACGTTAGCTCGGTCTGGGTGAACACCTGGACTCATAACCAGAGAAGAATCCCTGAGAAGGCAGTATCATGGTATGCCCGTTTTTGATTGAGAAGCCAAGTAAACGGTGACTGATAGACGAGTCCCTGCTTGCATCAGGCCTCCGTGTATCTCAGGGGGTGTGGGGCCTGTCTGCAAACGTGAAGGGTTTGATGAGGCCAGGGTCCACTGCCTTGTGGGCACTTGCACATGTGTTATGCAGTTCCAGAAAAGGATCCTGGGCATGCAGCCTTCCCCAGCAACTGGGATTGGGGTCCTATGGTTTGGAAGGTTGGCCAAAGGCCCTTGAGCTAGGAAAGTGCATAAGGGAGGGGGCTCTGGGCCACGCAGGGGACACCAGGGTATGTCTTACCCCTCAGACAGTGAGCTGAGGAGAAACAGAGTCCTGGGGTGAGGGTGTGCGTATATTAGGAGGGGGCAGCTCTTCTCTCAGCCCATGCCCTCTGGGGGTGTGGGGACACAGGAGGACACTGAAGGGGCTGTGGGTTGGCCTAGTGGGCTAACCCTCCAGACTCCGTCTTCTGTTACCCCAGGAACAGAGAACAGGGTGGGGGCTCTGGCATTACCACGTGGGTCAGGGTGGGCAGGTGGGAGAGCTTCATACAGAGGCAGTGGTGCTGGGCAGTTTAGTCCTGAGCTGGTGACACCCTCCAGGGGGCCCTGCAGTGGCCAAGGAGCTGAGGAACTCATGGGGTTTCAACATTGTTGGGAGTTTTAGACTCTCTGACATTTACTTGTTTCCCCAACACTCAAGGCTCTCATGAATGGTTAAAAAGACGAAACATATTAGTCCTTATTATAATCCATTTAATTGGCTATAAAGTTACTTTTACAAAAAGTTAAAAAAATTTTTAATGTTTATTTTTTAGAGAGACAGAGACAGAGCTGGAGTGGGGAGGGGCAGAGAGAGAGGGAGACACAGAATCCAAAGCAGGCTCCAGGCTCTGAGCTGTCAGCACATTGCCTGACACGAGGCTCGAACTCACAAACTGTGAGATCATGAGCTGAGCTGAAGTCAGATGCTTAACCGACTGAGCCACCCAGGCGCCCCTAGAAAGTTACTTCTTAAAATGGCAACCGCCAAAAATTGAATTTTTCTTTCTTGGAACTTGGGGGTTCTAAAATATTTGTACAGGATTCCCTAGCTGTTTTTCAATTCTACGAAATGCCTAGATATCTTTCCATTGAACATGTGGCACAGAGAATGCAAAATGTCTTAAACTTACCTTTCCTAACATCAGCTCCTCAGAGCCAACGGTTTAGAGCGATTATGCCTTCAAGAGATGTTGCTGGGGTAAATACCATGGAAAGGAAGCCTACGGAGTGAATTGCCAACCTTTTCTCACCTCTGGCTCATGAGGGTCCTCTTACACACACACACACGAATCAACAAGGATGAAGCTAACACTAACACAAATATTTCTTTTACTAAATAATGTGCCTTAGTGTAAATGCACAGTCCTTTCTACCATGCTGTGCTGTTGTGTACTATGAAATGCTAAATGAAACTAGGCATCATTATTTCTGAAAGGTCCTCAACAAGCCCAAGTGGCTTTGTGGTTAGATGATGAATTGCCAATAACAAAATTGTAGAGTGGGCCCAGACCATGGGGTAGTTTAGTGTAATGCAATGCAGGAGAACCTCAGACAAAATGTCTTCTTAATTATCTTGGAAGACTTCCAGAGGCCAGCATTATATACAAAATACTTATAAAAAACATTAAAAGTTCTGATATATAGACATTTCTTAATGGAGGAACACCTGCACTTTATGGTGTGACCTTGGAAAGCCAATGGAATCAACTCTGGAGGTTGGAACAGAGACTTTAGCCCACAGGTGGCTGTGTGACATGTATGCCTTTAATGGTTCAGTGAGATTGATGGAAGGAAATAGACAATGAAAGTTGAATGTAAGTTGAATGAAAACTGGAAGAAAGCATCAAAAAGACTTTTTCCAAAAGGAAAAAGGAAAGAAACCAGTTCCAACAGTCAGGAGGCCAGAGTGCTAATCTTTAAAAAAAATTTTTTTTAATGTTTATTTATTTTTGAGAGAGAGAGAGAGAGAGAACAAGTGGGGGAGGAGCAGAGAGAGAGGGAGACACAGAATCCGAAGCAGGCTCCAGGCTCTGAGCTGTCAGCATAGAGACTGACGTGGGACTCGAACTCACAAACCGTGAGATCATGACCTGAGCCAAAGCCGGACACACAACCGACTGAACCACCCAGGCGCCCCTAGAGTGCTAATCTTGACTTTGCTCTTCACTAGTTAGCTGTGTGACCTCAGGCCTCAGTTTTTTCCTCTGTGCTATGACAGTGTGGCACCAGAAATAGTCTTGTTAGCTTCTAGAAAGAGAAAGGAAAAGGATGGTGGCTAATGAGATACTGCACGTCCACTGCCTTGTATGGTATGATTGTTAATAGTCATCACTTGTGGATGCTTCTGATGTGCAGAGTCAGTAAATGCCACTTTAACATTGCATTTGGACAGACGCTGCCTTCTTGGCTTCTGTGTTACCTACCAAGGGCACTTGGACCTCTGACCAGGTGATGTTGGGCACGGAGGATGGAGGCTGCAGCAGCATCGTGGGGAAGAAGAGGTTGTAGTGGCCGGTGGCTGCCAGGTACAGGGTCACAGCGATGTTGAAGGGCAGCGTGAAGACGGGGAGGTCCCATTTGCTGAAGATGGTGCCCAGGGCACTGGAGAGGATGGGGCTGCAACAGAAACACAAGAGACTGTTCAAGAAGCTCCGGCCCTGACACTAGACTGAGCAGGAGTAGAGGGGTCCCTGGACTTTCCTGAGGAAAAGCAGCCCGCTGGGTATGTTCTCTGAGCCCGACTGGCCCTGAGCAGATCTCCCTCTGGCCCCTTCCGTGGGCCTGGCACGGTGATGGGGCAGATGCCCAGGCTCCATTTCAGAAAGCGGGAAGACCTAAGGCAAGGGGTCACAGAACTTCCTTGATAAGTCATATAGCTCCACGCTCAGGCATGAGGAGAGAGGACAAGCTGGGGGAGTGACCAGGGAGAGGGGTCTCATTCATTCGTCCATTCATCCATTCATTCAACAAATGTTTGTTGAGCAGCTAAGAGTACCAAGCCTCCATCCAGTGTCCTATGATTTCTGGAGGAGAAGGGGAGCTGAGCCCTGATCCTGTGAGGGCTCTGTCTGATGGCTGGTCCTTTAGCCCACCCTAGGAGGTTGTCTCAGTCTGGTCAGGGGGTTCTAAGGACAGGAAAAAGCTGGTTGTGGCGGGGGGGGGGGGGAGGCAGGAGGAATGAGAAGGTTTCCAGAAACTGACAGGAAGCTGTAGGGTGGCTCTTCACCTTTCTCTGTCCTCTGGTTGAGTAGGACCAGAAACCCTGTTAAGTCTTAAAAAAAAGAGTAAAGAAGGGCTCCTGGGCGGCTAAATCAGTTAAGCATCTGACTCTTGGTTTTGGCTCAGGTCATGATCTCACAGTTTGTGAGTTCAAGCCCCACATCAGGCTCTGTGCTGACATCACGGGGCCTGCTTGGGATTCTCTTTCTCTCCCTCTGTCTCTGCTCCTCCCCAGCTCATTCTCTCTCTCTCAAAAATAAATTAAAAGAAAAAAAAAGAGTCAAGAATGGTAGGTAATGAGAGTGCCTGCAGATCACCTGGCACAGTGCTGTCGCTGTATGACATTAGCAGTTATTTCCAGTGGATGTTTCTGTGAAAGCTAAGTCAATGCCACCTTAAAATTGAGTTTAGACAGACAGCTGGGGAGGTGGGATGAAAAGGTTGGCAGCCCTTGACTGCACCCACAGCCTTAGGAGCAAACTTACCAAGACATGGACATAATGATGACAGGGAACAGAAGCCACCAGTAGTAATTGCCCTTGTCTGAGAACACAGCCATCAGCAGCCCCACCAGCACCCCGTTGTAGCCGTGAAGTCCTGCTGTGATGGCGGACCTGGGGGGATGGAGGAGGGCTGGTGAAGGGGGGACTCCCCAGGGCTAAGGAGGGCCACTGCTTTCTTGGTTTTCCTTCTGACTCACATTTTCCTCAGCTGGGGCCTGACTGCATATACACCTTCAAGCAGATGGCTCCTCTGGGAATGGGAAGGGAAGACATCAACCCTTTGCATTTCCCTGGACAGTGTGTAGATGTTACCAAATAATCAGGGAATGGTTGTGTTTAGTTATTAGTGTCCTTAATCTGAGGAGTTTCTGAGCTTGGAGGCCAGCAGTGAGGAGATGGGAAATGGTCCCCACGGGAAGCGACCTCTGGCTTCATGCTTGGACCCTGGGTCTCCTGGAACTTACCTGTCCTGGCTCAGGATGAGAGCTGTCAAAGTGGACACAACAGTTCCCAAGCAGCCGGAGATGGCCCACCAGGGGTTCTGGATGAAGAGGCCAAGGACGATGAGGATGCCACTGAGGGGGTTGTTCACAAACATCACCTGTGACGTGCCCCGGAGGACCCAGTCAAGGAACTGGAACACTGGGGATTTGTCTAAAATGAACCAGGGCAGGGAGTCGGTCAATGCTCAGGTGTGCTGGCCCTGGGGGAGACTTCAGTGGGCGGGTGGAGGGTCAGGGAAGCTCCATGTCCAATGTGGGTTCACAGGGCACCAGCCCCTGCTGTCACCTGCCCCAGAAGAGGGTAAACCAAGAACCCAAGAGGGTGTTTGACTGCCCAGAAAACTCTTCAGACCCATCACCAGCTGGTTGTGGTCTTTAGGTTGTTTTTCAAGCAGTGGGGATAAGGTACCCTGAGCTATCTATGTCTCCGTGATAGGGGCATGAATTTTCAAGAAGACATATCCAAAAAGATAATTCTTTTGCTGCCTAGAGGGTGTCAAACCCATGGCCTGAGCCCTGGGAAGATTCCTAGAAAGAACTTATCTGAATAGTAGATATAATTCTTCCAAGAGTCATCTGTAGGGTGGGCACTTTTTTAGAACGCTGACTCTAGAATCCCATGCCTAAATGCCCATCCCCTGATGGGATATTTGTTGAGCACAGCTGCTAACATTCAGAAATGAGAGCTCATACACTGACATGTATTGTATTTCTACCCCAAGAGACTGCATTTGTGTCCTACCAGCAAAATCCCTGTCCCTTCTAAAAGACCGAAATGGCACTCAGTCTAGTCTATCAAGAAGGCACTGTGCCTTCTGGGGATGGCTGGAAGTGACACTTTAGGGGTAGGGTCAAGGGCTTTGCTCCCAGGACCTTTACCTTTAAGACCCTCACCACACTCCTTCATCTCCCCTGTGATGTAGCTGAGGGCTCTGCTGACCCTCTTCCCACTGGTGGCCATGTGACTCTGAATCCAGGAAGTCTTGGAAACGTTCGCTTCCACCTTTATCTCAGTGTTCTCCTCCATGGTGTCTAGATCCTGCCCGGGGACAAGAGACAGAAAGACACTCCCACATCCTGTGTTTCTCACCCTGAGAAGCGACACTTGTGCTGGCTCTGGGGCCAAGCTAATATTTTCATTTGCTATTTAGAGAAATTGCTATTTAATCATCTCCGTGTTTCTGTAGACTAGAACACCTTTTTTCTTGTTTGACATGTTACCTCACTTAATATGGCCAACAACCTTGCAGTACAACAGGATACTGTATTTATCCTCATTCTATGGGTGAGGCCTAGGGCATGGATGGAAGGTTCTCATTGGCAAAGGTCAAGGTCAAACAGCAGAATTGATATTTAATCACAGATCTTTAGACTCTTTATTTAAACCATTACTTCTACTATACCACACTCTTTCCAGGTGAACTTATTCCTTATTCCACACCCCCCAACATGTCTAGTCTTTAAAATTTAACTGTCCATAAAATTAAACATATAAAGATTCTGTTTTTGAAAATTGGTACCAGCTTGTTTCCCAAATGCTTGAATGCCAGATTTAGAGAAGACAGATAACTAATTCAAATAAAAGGGATATGAAATTTTATAAAGTAGACTATGAAAAATAGACATTTTTATCCCAGGTAATTATGTTTCTGGAAATATGAATTCAAGAGACATCTTTTCTGGCCCTCTCTCCCTAATCTGCTGCAGGTTCTGTGTCTGTAGGACCCTGCCCGATTCAGGCCACTCTTTACTCACCAGCAATTCAACCGTGGGCTTCCGGTACTGATAGGGAAAAGGGTCTTTGGTTTGCCTCTCCTGGTGTTCGCCTTTTCCAAACACTGGAGTTGAAAGAAAGCACATCATCAATTAGGACACCTCTAGCCTGGCGTATTAGCAGCAAATTCTTACAGTTTTCCTACTCCACTTGAGGAAGCCCAGAACTGTTGTTATCTTGCAGCTGGAAGACCCCTTTTCGTTTTACTGGTCAAGAACGCATTTGGGTTCTCACTTTGGGTAAAAAATGTACATTCCCATGTAAGCAGGACACTTTATACAGGAATTTAGGGAGTTCCGAGACTTGAGTGTTTCGGTCTTGGTGCTTTGGTTCCCTCTTGTGGTCAAGTGTGAGAATGGCAGGCTGGGCTCAACACCCTGTATTTTCAGACTGAAGGGACCATTCCCACTGAATTCATGAGCTTTCAGGGAACCTAAGCACTAGAAGGATGCATCAATGGCACCATGTGCCCACTTTTGAAAGGGCAGGGGCTGCAAATAACAGTGTTTTTGGGAAGTTACACTATGCAGAAGAAACAAACTAATTTTGGAATCTTTGAAAGAAAGGGTGGGAGCAAAGAAAACTCCTCTAGACGTTGAGGCCAGGTGCACGGCACCCTGATGGACCTGCTGCTTGTGTGTGAAGCCCCTCTCTGTCTTCTGTTGAGCAATTCCCACGAAACCCATATCTCAGTTTCCTTTGCACACTCTGCTAGTGCTCCCCGCCCCCTCGGCCCCCAACCACAGTGATAGAGGATGTTTGGAGGGGGATTGTTAGAAGAAAGCCACACAGTCTTCCTTGACATGCTAGTGGCACCTGTCAAATACAAACCCCCAGGCTACAGGGTCCTCGAGCTAGCTCAATGCCCTCTCCATCTTGTGTGATGTTTTCCCACACCACCCCAGGCCTGTGTCTCTGGGATGGCCACTTTTGGTGAGAAACAACGAGGCCTAGATGCGCAAGTGCAAATGCAAGAATATCACTAATGCAGCTTCTGGGAAGCACGCGGTTTGTAAAAAGGACACTAACAGGTCCTCCCCCACTTTGTCCCTTGCCAGCTGTGTGACTCTGGGCAAGTTGGGTCCCCTCCCTGAGATTTAAGGGGCAAAATTAGATTGGCCCTCTGCCCTGGCTCTTCACGTGGCTGCCTTTGAATCTGATTGGGGAAGACTCCTTGTACCCCCGCTTCCCCTGACTCCTCCCTGGCTTCCCCACCTGCTCATTTTTGGCTGCCCTCTGGACCTTCCCCTCTTGGCCTTTGGGAGCCCCCTTCCCTCTGTGGCTCTCCGTTTCCTTGGCCTTGATATCTTGACCGCTGCTGTAGATAAAAACTTTTCACCTCTAGTCCTGTAGGTCATCAGTAGTTTGTGGCTTGGCAGAAATTAGAATCTCATGGGGAGCTTTGAGAGATCCTTATGCCCACCCTGGCTAATCCCCAGACAAATTAGATTGGTGTCGCCAGGGATGGGATGCAGGTGATTCCAATACGTAGTCAAGGCCTATAGAGTCGGCTGCCTGTCCCAGTTCCAGCATCCCCCTGTTCCTGGGAGGGTATAGACACTGGGGTCATGGCTGTGGTCAGAGGTTGGGTGTGGTAAGAATGAGCCTGGTCCTCATGTCTCTCCCTACTACCCTATGAAGTAGGTACTGCCATGGTCCCCATTCTAGAGATGAGTAAATTGAGGACCCGAAAGCAAGGAGGAGGCAGTGCACACCTTTGCTCCTTCTCCGAATGGATGACCACTCGATGTGGAACACGCTCCTGGGCTTGGGGGGCACGGCTTCTGAGCCCTCATCGGCCCTTGGGCTGGTTGTGGCTGTCTGCTCCCCACCAACACCTGGCCAGGGGCAAAATAAGACAGGTCGGTGTCTGCCCTGGCCCGTACCCTGTAAGAGCCAGGCAGGCAGCGCAGGGAAAATCACGTGCAGAAGCTGGAAAGGCAGGCGCGGTGTGCTCTGAAGCTGCAGTAGTAATCACACTGGTGCATTGGATGCAAGCAGCATCTTCCCCCCTTCCTCCCGCTAAAACATCCACTTCCTTTCCCCGCAGAAACCATATCACAGACCATAGACATGTCAAGAGCCAGTCTGCCTTATTACTCCAGCAAGAAACTACCCTAAGACCTACTTAACCGGGCCTTGGCCAGCGTGGATGGTGGACCTGAGCTGGCTGCCGTTTCTGCCCTTCAGCCAGTGCCTGGTCCGCCATCTGTGGCAGGGGGTGTGTGTGGCAGCTCCTCAATCTTGGCGGCCCTTTGGAACCACCAGCTGCTTTAAAAGATGCAGGAACCCTATCCCGGACCAATTTAAAAAATTAAAGTTTTTAAATGCCCATTTTATTTAAAAGATAGCTCCAGTGAGTAGCTTGGGTTGAGAATCACTAATGTGGGTTCTTCTTACTCAAAATGTGGTCCTGGGATCAGCATCATCAAACTCATCTGGGAGCATGTTATAAATGCAGAATCTCAGGTTCCACTGGACTGTCAGAATCAGAGTCTACTTCAACAAGATTCCCCAGCTGTTTCTGTGTACATTAAAGTTTGACAAGCATGAGTCTATGGGGAGGTAAGGGTCTGGGGCTATGACCAGCTACAATAAACCCTCTGCTGAACTTTACTATTTCAGATTTCCACACATGGGGGAGCACAGCACGCTCACTTGGGACAGGGTTTCTCAAAGCTGGGTCTGAGAATCGACACCATCAAGTCGCCCTGGCGGCTTGCTGGGATGCTCGTTCCTGTGCCCACCCCACACTGATCAGCTGGAGTATTTGGTGGTCCCCAAGTATGCAGCTTTAACACATTCTTTAACATTTTTTTTAATGTTTACTTATTTTTGAGAGAGAGAGAGAGACAGAGTGCTAACAGGGGAGGGGCAGAGATAGAGGGAGACACAGAATCTGAAATGGCTCTAGGCTCTGAGATGTCAGCACAGAGCCCAACATGGGGCTCAAACCCACGAACCACAAGATCTGGACCCAGGCCAAAGTCGCGCTTAGCCAACTAAGCCACCTAGGCACCCCTTAACACTTTCTGCTTGCAGCTCCAGTGGACTCTAGAGTTAGATGACTTAGTGGTTTGGAATAGCACCTGGGCATTGTTATCTGCACAAACTGGAAAACTGAGGCTCAGCATGGTTTCTGAAGCTTACCTACAAACAGTGAGCTATGTGACTCTCAGCCCCCAACCCTTTCCTCTGCATTTTGTTGCTCAGAGTCTGGTTTGTGGGCCAGCTCCACGGACATCAAATGCAGACTCTTGGGTCCCATCTCAGACTGACCGACTTGGAATCTTTTTTAAACCAGATCCCCAGCTAACTTGCGTGCACACTGAAGTTGAAAAACTGGTCTAGATCACACTTCTCAGATAAAAATGGCTTTAGCAAAGCTTAGAATATAGCAAGACCAACAATCAGAGAGTATGTGGGACACATATGAGCAAGGAGAGGGGTTTTGTCTATCTTCTCAGATTCAAAGGTAAAACATGCAACCATGTCCATTTCCTCTAGGCTCAGGGTGGGGAAGAAACTATTTCAGCATCCTGTCTGTGGGTCAGCATCGGGCCATAACTTCCCATGCTGGAGAAGCCCCCCCGCCCCAACCCCGATCCCATGCTTGAGATACACCTGGAACATAAGCCTGCTATAGGACACCTGTGCAGACAGGTTTTGCACCAAGGGACAAGGGGGTATCATACATCACCTGATAAAGTGGGGCATTCTCCCAGAGCACCCATCCCAAGTGTGCATCTGCCAGGCTAGAAGGGCCCTTCTGCTGGCCCATTGCTTCTCGTTTCTTATATGTGGAGTGTCAGCTGCCCCAGCCACTCCTGGGCGGAGGAATATTTTACCTTAGCCTCCTAGACCGAGAATTGCATGGAGTTTCAAGATCACACTCTACCTCCTGTGTCCAGAAATATCAACTTACCAAAGTCACACCGTTCATTAATCATAGCACAGCCAGGAGTTGCTCCCAGCTCTCCTGACACCCGATTTGAGGCTCTAAAAATGGCTGCAGAAGGTCTGGCTCACCTTTCATGCCCTGGCCCTTCATTTTTAGCCTCCCAGATTCTGCTACCTGCTTAGGTCCCAGGAAAGTGGGGCAGGGCCCATATTACTATGTGTTCCTAGCGTTGATGTCCCAGCCACAAAAAGCAAAAACAAGAAGTATCTTTCCTTCCCTTGGCAACTTATTTTGGTCTTTATTTGGGGTGAGCTGGGGAGGAGGCATCACATATGGCCCGACACAGGGTTGGCTCTGGGTCTCACACGGGTATTACTGGGGTGCTGGGCTCCACCTCCAGCACCTCTGGAGGTGCTGTGGAGGGCAGTGGCCCCTCTGGCTGTGCTGGATAACAGTTGAGAAAGAAAAGCGGGAACATTGCCACCAAGAAGACTGGAGATAAAGTAACACATTTCCCGCGGCTGTGAAAATACTTAAAGATAAGGGGATAGCAGTTTACTGCTGCTTTTGGGTCAGATTCCCAGGACTTTCATAATGGATAAAGGCGATTTCAAGAATATCATGAACACATCTATCAACTGTTCCAAAAATAAATGTTCCATTGATGTGGTGGGGGATACAAAGAAAACAACAGTAACACTGGCCAGGAACCAGGCTCACTCATCTCTGCATGGCGTTTTTCATTGACAGTTTCTCCAATGCAGGCATGGCTCTCAGAAAGAAATGTGTAGATGCCATAGGCAGCCCTTGCAAACTCAATCTATAGAACTATGGCAGATATTTTGGAGGGGTACCCTCCATTTCGATCTCATATTGTTATGAAGATAAGACAAAAGGCTCTGGGAAACATTTTTGCAGGGCTCACATATCAGATACCTTTTCAGTGAGGCCACGTCCCTCGGATGGCACATGACCCTCTGCCTCCTTCAGTCAGAAGGGCTCCTGGTCCCAGTGCACACCTGGCATTTTATACCTGCCTGCACTGACTCTTACCTTGTCAAGCGTCAATTATGTGCTCTTGTCTGTCACCTTCACAGGATGGTGAGGTCCTTGGAAGCCTGGGTTATACCTGATTGTCTCGGCTCCCCCAGCACCTACCATAAGCCTGGTATTCTGTAGGCACTCAGAAGCATTTGCTGAATAAATTGATGAGGGGTAATTATACTACACATTTTAGTCTCTGAATGGTATAACAAACAATCATTGGATATTTCAGGGTGTGAACTATTTTTAAGAATAATACGTCTCGTCATAATTGTTAAATGCTTGATAAATATTGAAATAAAGGTGAGAGTCTTTTTCATTGGTTGACAGAGGTAATAGCTGAGTTGTGTAGGGCTTTGCAGGTCACAGGGTAAGAGCTGATTATTTTCCGTGGTACTTGGATACAAGAAGGGAAGTTTATAAATGGTGATACAATGCTTGGCCATCTATGACCAACCAACCAGAAACCCAGGAATACTGTGAGAGTGGCTGGAAGAACCCGGTTAATTACAGAGAAAGAAACAGGTCACTGAAGACAGAGATCATGCTTGATAGGATTTGTTTTCAATAACCGGCATGTTCCACAGGTTCCTTCTGGGTGGCCACAAAGCCCTAAGTGGTTCAGAGGTGGGGCTGGGTGTTCTATAGCCCAAGAGCAATTTTGTTCATAACTCACTTTTTCTGCCCCTAACATCATGGCACACATAGAAAATAGTGTGTGGCACGGTGCAGTAAATAGATAATGTTGTTTATGGCCAGAGGGCGTAGGCCCTCGGACTCCGGCCCCACCAGGCCCACCTGGCCCCTCGGGGGGCCAGTGGTTGCTCTGCCAGCCCAGCTCTGTGTGCTCTGCTGTACACGGTTGGAAAGCTCTGTCCCTCATAGCCCGTGGGTAAACCTTAGCGGCTCACTAACTCCTCGGCCTGCCTGCCTTGTGTAGGAGCCACGGCTCTCCTGCTCTGACAAGCTTTATTAAGCATCCCAATGCATGTAGCTTCGCACTGCCATTTCAGGGGCACTGTGTCCGCCCTCGAGGATTGCCACCATCCTGTGTTTTTATGGGCAAGAGTCCAGCAATGCTTTCCTCCCATTGACTCACACAAGGAAAGAACAGTTATGAGCCACAGTATTTGTTCAGAAACACTTTCTGGAGAGCAGTGTCCCATAGTACTTATGCCTCTACTGACGTCGAACGTACAGAAAATGTCAACCATTCAAATACCAGGGTTAAAAAAGAATTTGTAGAGGAGGCTGTCAAATACAATTTTGAAGCCTATTGGAATTTCTTTGAGAGGAACCGAGCAAACCCAAACCATGTATGACATCGTTCAGAGGATGAAAACTGATCTAGTCCATCTTACTGAAAGTCAATCTTTAATCAAGCAGGCCCACGCCGAAATTATTTCTACAAGTTGTCTTCCTCAGATTTTGAACAGGTGTTACTGTCTCCTGCAGGTGGATCGATGCCATCCACACATCACTTACAATGTCCAACATATGGAACATCTGGAACCTACCATCAAGATCCATTTGTTACTCCTCCCAAAATAAGAGTTACCCCCCAACCCCCCACTCCAAACCCACCTGTGTATCATTCCATCTGTGACACCAAATAAAAGGCCAGGGAAAGTTCTGGGCCATTGTACACCAGCTTCTTCTCTGGTAGCGGTGTTTCCATACCCCTTGCCCCACATCCTCTTTCCTCTGCCTCCCTTCTCTCCATTATCTATGGCAGACATAGCTAATTAGTCATAGCAGTCTCTCTCAATATGTTCCCCAAACAGCCTCAGACTCCTTTTTAACACAATTCTCAGACAACCAATACTAATTATTTAGAGTTGGCACTTGAGAGTAAACTAATTTTCTCCCTCTAGCCTTCAAGGAAGGTGTCGATGCTGTACAAGTTTGAGAGAAGGGGTATATCAAGGCTATGGTGTTGACAGCTAGCAGAGAGGCCTGGCCACAGGCATCTTCAAGCCTCACAGGATAGCCTTCCCTCAGCAAGGTCACAAAAGCTCACATCCTTTGGTGCCAGTTTTGGAGGAGATTGCATGCTTTACAAGGTTGTCCATTCTCTGATAAGACAACTTCAATATCCTGGAATCTTCCTTATGGGGTGGCTATCTGTCTTGCAGAAACACTCACTCTCTGTACTACACATAATATGTCTACAGTAATCTAAGATGGCTGTGTAAGAGAGGAGCACCAGAGGTACAGGTTAAGTTGGGATGTTACGATGTTTGTATATACTGAGATTGTCTAGTTCTATTGGCATGTCTGAGGAAGGGGTACTGAGGAGAGGGGCCAAGATGCCTGGACCAGGTACCTCCACCCTGGAAACAGCAGGTAGTGATGCCTGGGAAGGAAGTTTTCAAATTTACTGCATTAGCTTCCCACAGTTCAAGTCCACATGGTGCTGCCCCAGGAACCACACTGATGTCAGAGCCATGGGTCACAAAATTGTGGAAAGGATAACAAATAGTGTGAAGGCTTACCCAGTGGGCAGCTAGTTCAGTAAGGGGATTGAAGGTGGATGGATTAACCAGGTTCCATCACCACATGACGTGTGAGTTGGGACCCCTGGACTTTTTTCCAGGCTCTTTTATCATCTGGACAGGTCTTTGGACTAACCATGGTTTCCTTATCTATAAAGTAAGGGCTTTGAACTATACCTATTTAATAGCTCTTTCAGCTAGAAGCTTCCAGAATCTAAACTCTCTTTAGAATACTTAGTAACATTCCCATCTCAGGACTAGCTTCCCCAGACACCACAGCCCAACAGAAGAAAGGGATAAAGAGATCAGCCTTTCTTTTTTTGTCTCTTCCTTTGAAAAGTCAGATGGTCTTGTTGGCTGGGGTGGGGGTGAGGGGACCTACGGTTCAGTTCTCTCCCACAAGACCTCTTACCTGGGCTCCTTTTGACGTTCTGCACAGGGTTGGAGGAATCTAGACCATTGGGATGTGGCAAGAAGCTTCTTTCAGACTGAGTGGCGTTTCTGGTCCTCAACTCCGGATGCTGGACTTTCCCCTAAACCCAAAGCCCTTTGCTTCCTGGATCCCTTCTGCCCATCCTCTTGCTGGTCCTCTGTAAGTTCACTTTACATTCCCTGATCCTATGCCTGGCACACGTCTTCCAGTTGAGAAAGGGTATCATGGAGGAGGAGGGAGAGGAAAGACAAATCTTCTTTTTGCAGCTTGCTCTCACACTGGCCTTCCTGACAAAAGATTACCTTCTACACACCCTGAGGAGGACTGGCTCTGGCTACCATGGTTCTCCCACCTGCTTTGATCAGGCAGGTTTCCTTTAAAGGGGCAGAGCGGGGGATTGTGTAGTAGGAGCTTCCCTGTCCTTCCTAAATTACTCCTTTCATTAGAAATTTGCTCTAGCACTTGCCTTTAAAGTAATCATCTAAGTGTTGTCTTCTCAGGGGGCCAATTGCCTTCCAACCTCAATAAACTCCCTTAACTCCCCATATAGGCAGGGCACACGCTGGGGAACAGTATTGCCATCAGCATCTTGATGGAAATTTCTGCATAGTCCAATAATAGATGCTGTCCTTCTGGTTCTGTGGAAAATTTCAGACCTGTTCTCCTTCTGACTTTTCCTGATGGGGGTCCCAGGGACTCACCATGAGACCCTCTCAGAGCAAGAAGGGCATGACCTAACTCCTGCCTCCAGAAAGGACTTGAGGTCTATATATTAGGAAAGATGGCCCTCCCACATCCCATAGGGCTGTGGGGTCTGGTGGGCTGGAGTTTGAGGAGGGGGGCCCAATCTAAACATGTTTTGTTTGGCTTTGTGGTATGATGGGTCAAGCATCACTCCCCCCCACCCCCTCCCCAGCCAGCCCCAGGTTTGTGTATCTCCCCCTGCTGCACCCCTACCATGCACACACACACATACTCTGTCAGTGATGGGGTGTGAGGCGGCCTACCCAGGTTTAGAAATAAAACCTCACACTGAGGAAATTAGCTACACCTGAGTAGACAATCTCCCCACTGACGTCAAAGGCCCCCTTCCCACCATGCCAGGTGTTTTAGAACTGCCAAAGAGGGGTCCTGATCACGGAGATCCTTCTGAAGAAGGAAAGCAAACAAAGGGGGGAGGAGCTGGAGGGCCCAACATTCCAGGGACAGGTGTGGAGCTGACTAGAGATCAGTCCCCTGCATAGGGTCCCTACTTTGGTATTGCTAGCTCAGGGCCCATGGATGTCTGCCAATGACACTTTTCCTTGTTCCCCAGCTGGCAGTCCTTGGCTCAGCCCTGCATGTCGTATCTGTTATCCTCTTGCTCTGGTCTTTCCTGAGGGTTCCTGAACTTCTTATGGTGTAGTCCCTCCAGACCCCTAAGCATCCATCCGCCCTAGAAGTGACAGGAAATATGCCATCTGAGCACAACATGTAACTGGTGTGAAAAGACAGGAAATAATTCTGAGGAGCCATTCACAAGCTCACATGCAGCCCACGGGCAACTTAGACATGTAGAGTATATGTCATACACACTAAGGGTGGGGCAATCAAGTGCTGTCCTGTGAGACAGAAGATCAAGATGGAATCTTGTCCCAGAGAGATCTTACTGAAGGCTGCAGCTCAGATACCACGGCTCCCCAAGACATCTGTCTATCTCTACAGATTATTTCCTTAAAGCCTCAATCAGAATTCACATCAGAACAAAGTTTTCTTCACAGATCTCATGGGTCCCTTCAACTCCACATTTCCAATCTTGTAAAGGGAGGAGGGATGCACTGACTACTAGGGGCTAAACTTGGGGAGGTCAGATTTTTCCAGAATAGGCCAGAGTTTAGGTGGAATAAATGCATGCTGAGTTAGATGGTCTCCAAAGAGCAACTTCCTTTACTTAATTCTGTTCCAGCAGCCCATTCAGCTGTAGGAAGGGGCTGGGGGCTCCTACTTATCTATTTACAGAGAGTAAGAAAGACTTTTTTTTTTTTTTTTTTTTTTTTTTTTTTTTTTTTTTTTTTAGCAATTCCTCATCTCTCTCCTTGGAGTCTTGCAATTCTGGTTTCACTAGGGACAGAAGTGTTCCCTATGGATTCTTCTATCTTCTTTGAATGGCAAGAGGCGGGAAAAGCCAGGCAAGTAAAACAGTTTCACATAAAAAGTGAATGCCTTTCAAGTTGCCAAATGAAACTGTGGTTTATTGAGTAGAAAGCATACCCACACTGAAATTGCCAACTCCTAACTAGTTTGGATTATAGCTACCCCCAGACTCTCACAACCTTTATGACCCAAGGAAACAAAGCTCAGACTCATATAGGAAGCATAAACAAACTGGGGCACATGGGTTTGATGTAACTACAAATGCAGGCCATGAAGATTTGAGTTTCCAAATGGGCAGATCTTAGAAGATTGACCCAAAGAAGAACTCCCCGAGAGGGGAGAGTGATAGGGGACAGTAATTCAAGGACAAGGCATAGTTGGCTGATGTTGGCCCCTTAACTTGCATCTGCACAAGCAACCATGTTGAGTATTTTGGTAAACTAACCAAGTGGCTAAAGGCCAAGCTATAGGAAAATCTGTAAAGGCAACAATGGTGTGCTTTTGGTACATTTGATCTCCATATTCTTAACTTTTTGTCATCTCAGTGATGCTTCTTTCTCATTCCTCTATAGGAATCCAGGGCCAGAATATCACAGAAACTATTGTTGGAAGAGAGAGGCTACATTGTCATCTGGTCTACCCCCACCCAAAGCAAGCATCCCCAACAGGCGTCTAGTACTGCCTTTGTTCTTGTATTGCCAAAGCAGGGAACTCAGGGTCTCACAGGACTATTTCTCAGACAACTTGCATTGAGAAAAAGCACCCTTATCCATTGATTCAAAGTCTGCCTGCTTGTCATTCCCACTTAGTTGTCCTTGTTCTACCCTCTAAAGTAATGCTGAGTAAGCTGACTTCTTCCATGTGCATTACCTCATACTGCAGATAGCCATGGCCCTAGCCATTTCTTTTCTTCTCCAAGCCAAATATAACAGTGTCATCCTCATTTCTGATGAAATAAGGGGGCTTCAGACCTCATTCACCCAGCTTGGCCTCACCTAGCATGTCCTCCATTGCCAAAGACTCTCTCAGAGTATGCTACCCACTTTTTTCCTACTTTCCCCTCCTTTTCCATCCAACCTATTCTCAGAAGTGACTCCTTCAACTTAAGATGCAAATGATTGATCATGCTTATTATGTTACCTTCCCGGGATTGTTTATATTTTAACAGGTTCAAAGTCCTGACCTGAGGGGATGGCTAGGAATGTTTGGGCATCAGCTAATGGCAAGATAGAGGACAAGAGACAAGGCATAGAAATCTTCTTGGGACCCTTACCTTCTTTCTTGATACTTTTCCTGGACAGAAGACCAATCTAACCAGATAATTCACTCAAAATAATGAAACTGGTGCTGTGAACTTACGTGACTTAGGCAATCTGTGGTGTTATCCTCATCATCACCTCAGGTGAGACTATTCACCTGGCCAGGCAAATTCCCATAAAATGAATTCCTTGAAGGCAGGAGCTGGGTTGATTCTTTCCTGGTTTGTTGTCAAGTAGAGACCTGAGTAACATATTAATAGTTCCTCATACATGTCTTCTGGATGAATGAGTGAATGAGGTCAGACCATAAGGCAGAATTTCTAGGGCCTTGGCTCATGAAAATTGGCAAGTAGCCTTGGGCACAACAACAAAACAATATAAACATACATGGATATTGAAGTTTGGTCCCCATCCCTAAGATTTTCTGAAATGAAACATACAATTTTTCAGCTAAAAAATTCAACTTATCTCTTGAATTGAAGGAAAGAAAGGCTACTGTTGGGATTTGAATCAGTGACCTGCAAGATCAAATGGAAGAAATATCTCAAAGCAAAGCAAAAATACAAATGGTAAAAACTGCGAAGGAGGTAAAGCAACTTGGAACAGAGGTCAAGGAGACTGAACACGTGGATAATAGGCATTCTGGATATAGAAGAAGGAAAGGATGGAGAAAGAGCAATAATCAGACAAATGTTGGAAGAAAAGCTGCTGAGCTGAAGAAAGATTTAAGTGTTGCAGATTTAAAGGCAGGACTGATGAGACAAGACACACACTTATGCTTTACTTAATAAAATTCCTGAAATCCACTGATACGGAGAAGATCTTACAATCTTCTAGAAAGAAAGAACAGGTTATTTACAAAGGAAAAAAAATAATGAAATTGACATCAGAGTTTTTATTTGTAACACTTGAAAGCCAGAAAATAAAGAGCAATGGTTACAGGCAGCTGAAGGAAAGGCTGGGGCCCAGGGACCCCCAGCCAAAATGCCATTCACATGCAGGGCGAAGAAACTTTGTGGATGTGCAGAGTCTGAGAACACGTCACCCATATTCTCTCACATTATTTGAACAAAACACTCAATATTCAAGCAAGGGTTCTAAACAAGTAACAAATGAATCACAACAAAACGGGAAGGTGCAGAATAGAGGAGACAGTGATAGAAAGTAACATGTCCACTATACGTAGTAAACTCCAAATGGACAATGATAGAATTACTGGGAATGTGGGGCATAGAGGCCAAGGAAGGATTCTTGCAAAAATGAGAGGTAAGGGAAAAAAACTGAAAATGATAAATAATCTCAGCATAGATCCAGGGGTGGGTGATGCTGGAGAAGTAAAAGTATTGTAAGAATGGGGGCTTAGGGGAGGAGAATAGTGAAAGTGGCATATGGGCTTTAGTTCTTCAGAGTGGGGAAGGAGCATTGGAGAAATGGGAAATCTTGTCAGGGTAAACTATTTGGCATCTTGTTTTTATATAATAATAGAGAAATATACTTTTGATCATGAGTGTTGGAAAAGAAGTAGGAATGACTAGTGAAATGGAAAAGAATGGTAGATCTTCCAAATGAACAAAGGAAAGAAAGAAAAAGATGATAATGTGATCAAACTTGCCAAATGAGGAAACCGAAAAAGCAAAAGCAGTAATCACAAATAAATGGTACAAAATAAAGTAAGGTGGAAGAAGTAAAACCAGCATATTGATGGTTACACTAAATAGGAAGAGATTAAATTATCCTATTAAATTATAGAAACACTAAGATTAGGTTAAATACAAAAACTTTGTTAAATGCTATTTTTAACAAATACAGTTAAAAGAAAATGATGAAGGTTGAAACAAAGGGATAAGAAAACACTAGGAAGAAAAATAGGTATGGCAACATTAATGTCAGGTTGGAATAAAGTTAAAAGCATGAATGAGGATAGAAATAGGTAGCATGTAATAGTAAAAGATAACATTTATGAAAAATCAATGACAGTTATAGTCAATGGGCACCAAACAAGGTAGTTGCTAAATATTTGAGACAAATGTCATAAAAATGCAGAGTTTCATGAAACTATACAATTATAGTTGAATTTTAATAAACTCTTTTCAGAATTAAGATCCTATAGACAAAAAATAAACAAGCACATAGAAGAACTGAATGATGCAATTAATAAATAAATTTAATATGTATTTCCTTCAAATCAAAAATTTGCATTTTTTATCTCCAAAATCAATCAAGTACTTGGCTGCAAAGAGAGATTCATATAATTTTAAAACAGAGATTTTACAGGCCATCCTCTCTGCTCATAATCTAATAAAACTAGATATACAAAATTAAAATATATCAAAAGATCCCAAGTGCTAGAAATTAAGCAATACATTAAATAATTTTTGGACCAAAGAGAAATCAAAACTAAAATTACAAACTATTTAAAAACTGATTAAAGTAGAATACTTTATTCCAAAACCTATATCACACAGCTATAGTTGTACTCAGGGGGAAATTAATAGCCTTAAAATGCCTTTGTTGTTAAGGAGAAAGATGTAAAATGAAGAAACTTCACATCAATTTTAAAACATTAGGAGAAAATGAACATTTAAATAAATCATGGGAAAACAGGAAAAAGAAATCAATAAAATAGAAAACAAACCAAACTGTAGAAAGGACAAATGAATCTCAAACTGCTTCTTTGAAGAAGACAATAAAATGGATGAACCCCTCACATACTTGATTAGGGAAAAGAGAGCAAAATTCCATAAGACTGGAAAGAGAAAGGAGAGCCATAGATACAGGACAGATTGAAATTACTGTATGAGAACATTATGAGTAACACTATGGCAACATTGGTTTAAATCTAAAGAAGATGCATTATTTCTTAGCAAACAAACTGAAGTTTTGACCAAGAAGACGTAGAGAACTTGACTATGGAACTTGGCTATGTCAGTTATCATAGACAAGACTGAAAGATGAGCTGAGATTGATCATTTAAAAATACAGCAGAACGACACTGTTTCATGGCAGACAGTGGAGCTCTTCCATGAGGAGTAGAGGAGACTGGAAAGGGGGTGGGGATGATGAGGTCAGAGGGAGGAAATGAGAAGGTCTGAGGAGGGAATAGTGGAGACAGGGAGGGGGGTGTGATTGGGACAGGTTAGGACAGCACCTCCTCTACTGTCCCCTGATGCCCAACATACATTCCTTCTCTTTTTAATGCCTATTTATGCTCAGCCATATTTACGTCCAACTACCATTTGTGCACCCAAGAGCTGCTGCCTGGAGTTTAGGATGATAGCAGCAAAGCAGCTGGGTTGTGTACCCCAAATCTCTTCTCCTTCTCTCCTGGTGGCTCGCTCCTGTGCAACCTCATGTTGGTGATAGTGTCTCTGCTGTTAAAGCTCCTGCCCCTACTCATCCAGTGGGCAGTGGGATGGGAAGGAGCTGGTGAAGTCAGGACAAGGTCACTGCAGGGAGTTCTCCAACCCCCCTATCACTATTTGGGCTACTTCAGAGGACATCTGGGCATCTGTTTATGGCCCACGTGCAGGACCTGCATAGGGCTGACTTTTCTTAGAGGGATGGGGAATTCTCATTTCTGCCCCACCCTTCTCCATGCTCATGAGAGACACAAAGCATCTGCCCACCAGGCTGGCTTAATAAGATTTGTTCTGCTCCAGGAGGAGCCTGTTTGACCACATTGGGGAAATACCATCGATTTTCTGCCTCTTAATCCCAAAAGATGTCTTTTGAAAGCATTTCATCACTCCTGGACAACATCTCTTGGCAAGAATTCAGTGATTCACAATACTTCATCCAGACAGTTCTTTATTATTTTAAATTAGTAGGTGTTTTCCTATTTCTACCTACATATCTGGCCATCTTTATTATAGTGTATTATAGAATTTCTGAGGCCCTATGGTTTTTGCTGAACATACTTTTTCCTTTTTCTGAACCACTTAGCTTTTATCCATGTTTCTTCATTGAGTTTGACAGCTGGCAATGCAGTTAACATTTAATTTCTACAGGGGTGAAAGTGGGAACTTGGGAGGAAAAAAAACCCCAGTACCTGTAACTGAAGTGGACCTTGTTAATGACAGAGACGTGGGGTGAGAAAGAAACGGACAAGAGACACTCTTGTCCAAGTACACACACACATACATACATACACCCCCAAATAGTTTTCCTGTCCTGGAAATCCAATACAAAGCACAGTTTAAACACAGCTCCCATCAGATCCAGTTCTTGGGGTGGAGAGTCTCCTGGGCTTAAGTAGGTTTCCAGGTGCAATTGTCCATAATGAATGAACACGTCAACTGGTTCTGTTATCTCTTGTTAGAATGTTTTGGGGGTGGCTCTCCCCTCCCTTTTGGGTAATTTAGTCCTGCCTGGAAGCCTGGCAGGGAACTGAAGCCCCATACTTTGTATAGAGGGGTTCATGCATCTCAGAATGGCAGGACCCTCTGGCCCTCACCACTACTCCCCTCCAAGCTTGGGATTCTAGGAGCCTCCCTGCTCTTCCTGCTGGAAACTCCTGTGCTAAAGGTCAGGTTTCTCCCCCGCTCTCATGGTGGTATGCCTGTTGGCAGAGGTGGAAACAGAGTGAGGGAATGGAGGAGGGGGAAGCTTAGGGGTGGTTCCCAGACATTTCCATGGGAGGAGAGCCTGTTTAAAACTGTAGCCCCTAGTGTCTGGGGTCTATCAAAGAGCCTCAGATCTTCCAGATTCTGGTCATAGTAATCTCACTTTCCTAAAAAGCTTCCAGTATCACCCAGCATATAAATGGTTATGTGGCTGTCTGTTGTAAAGAATTTGGTGATGTCCTATGGGCCTGCTGCCCACAAGCTCCTAACCATTATTATGGTGAACATCCATGTCAGGCACTGGCTAAGTTCAGCTTTTGGGTCCAAACTAGTTTGTTTGTTTAATAGAGTCTTCTTGGAATACAACCATGTTCATTCATTTATATGTTGTCCAAGACTTTCATGCTATAATGACACAAGTGAGTCTTTCTATAGACAGAATAAAAAATATTTACTATTTGACCCTTTCCAGAAAAAGTTTGCTGAGCCCTGATCTACATATAAAGACTGAATGTAAACTAATGGCTGTAATTGGGAAGTTAAAGTATGAAATTCATGGATAATTGTTGGTCCTACTCAGGCTAACCATTTGTTTTAAGTATCACAGACTTGATAAAGCTTCCAACACCCATAAGCAAATAGGAAAATAAAATAAATTTCCCCAGATTTTCACACATTGAAATCAGATACTTTTCTCAATTGAGATCTCTACTCAAAGTTGCTGGTTTGACTTATACTAAGAAATGCTTATCCTTCATAATTTTATCCTCCATAATAAAACTCATATATGGGATTCTAATCTTTATTAATTGCTTCCTGCTATTAGATATCATCTTGCCCTTTCCTCTGACCAATGAATGTTTGAAATATCCTATTTAGACACTCCCAATTCCCTAATTATCTCTTTTGACTTTAACAGTCTATCAGTGTGAAATTCCTCTTTTTTGTAAAGCTGGGTGTGCCCATCAACCACTAGCTAAGCGCACTAAGGCACCTTCAACTCTTTGTGCATATCCCCTGAATTTCCACACACTCTGTTTCTGTATCTGCCTAGGAACCACTCAGCAAGTTCAATTTTACAGCATCTATTATTTAGTTAAACATGCCAAGAAGATCATCTTGTAATCATCTTCCCAAAAGACTAAATAGAAACGTTTTTGCTTTAAGACAATGACATTTAAAGCACATGTCTTACTTCTAACTCCAGCAAGCTCATACCAACATTCTCTAATGTCACACATGGATAGTTATGGTGATCTGTGCAGAGAGAGAAAAATAAGCCATCAGGATAAGGGAGGCACAGGTGTGTTTGGTTACACAGGTGCAAGGAGAGGCACAGAAGGTGAGTGCTGTTGCTGATTGACCCAGAGTTGAGACCACAGGGAGCAGACACCAGGTCCAGGCAAAGAGCATTTCAGCCTAGAAATGGGCTAGTCACCGCTGGGGGACTTCTCTTCTTCAATGTTCTTCACTGTCAGGTAGTAGATGCGGTTGGCCTCTGGGTAGGTGACTTTGCTGAGTGGGAGCTTATAGATGGCAGGGTTGTTGGTTGTCAGGAGCAGGAAGATGAGGGTGGAGAGGCAGAAGGCCCAGGTGCCTGACGGCACACCAATCTGGAAGCAAAAGTATTGGGGTCTGAAAATGGTCCTAGGCTCCAGGGACCCTGGGGGAGAAGGCTGTGGTAGCAGCTGAGGATGGGGATCCTTCCCTATTGATGACATCGGTTTTTAGGTTCATAAGATAAGGTTAGTTTGGTCTAGGAATCTGAGATATTGGTACCTTTGGGCACAATCAGAATCTTTTAATGATGGAGTTGAAAATCAGCCTAGGTACGACTTCCCACATCCAGCCACACACAAGTACCTCCATCTGTCCATCTAGGTTCTCCACTGCTGGTTATACCACTCTTTTGTGCGCACACACAGCCACCTCCAACACACCTCAGAGGCACATATATGCAATTTCCAGTCCTTCTCTGGACATTTGTCCTGGATAAACCTTGACAAAGGCATTGTGTGGATACAAGCTACCAGAATGCATTCAGGATTCTTTCACAAACTGTAAATGTCCTAAAGCCCTGGCTGGGACAGGCATGTTCAGGGGAATCCAAACTTACCACCGACATTATGTTGGACAGGGCTGCTCCCATGTATGCACAGAACAGGGCTGTGGAAAAACAAGGACCATGGAGTCAGCTTCCCAGGGTTTGCCCCCACCTCTTCCCCAGGGCAGGGGTCCTATACTGTCTTCAGCAGCCTTGGTGTCTCACCACATCCTGACATCTGGCATATTTGCCTGACATTATTATGGTAGCTTTTTTTTTTTTTTTGCAGGTAGGTGTGGCCAATCTCCCACCAGACCGTGTTCTGAGGGCAGAGATTAAAGCCTTCTATCTCCTCCGCACTTCCATGGTGGCCTTGCATACAGCCAGGGGTCAGTAAGCATTTTTTGCTTGTCCACGCTGACCTTGGGGATGTGTGGCTGGATTATTATCTATCTTAGGAATGAGTGGTCAGACTATATGAACCCCCCCAACAAGGCTCCTCCCATCCAAGATTCTGAGCGGCCCTGATAGAACTTGTTGGACCCGCACCAAGCCTCACCAGAGGCCTTATGCCCCTGCATTTTTGCTCTTTCTGTTCCTCTGTCCAGAACACCTTCTTCCCCTGTCTCTACCTACCCAATTCCCATCCTGGAAGCGTTGAGATAAACCCCGTCCTCCCTGCAAAGCCTTCCCAGATGGTTCTAGCCACAGGAATGTGCCACTTCTCCAAAGACCAAAGGCAGTTACAGTCTTAGCTTCAAAATATCTGGCACTTCTGACTTGACAGATATTTACTGAGCCTACTGTCTCCTTGCTGGCTGCTGAGGGGAATACAAGAGACATACATGGAAGTCATTTACAGTCTCCACATATGAATGGGGAAAAAGTTCTTCTGAATGTTCTTCTGCCCTTTACTTGTCTCCAGTTTTGCTTATTAAAGTCCTGCTGTTTCCAGAGAACGTAAGTAACTCCAGGGCAGCAAAACTGGGGGAAAGATGAGGCTGGGGTTTGAATCTTGCTTCTGCCCTCAATAGCTGTGTTTTAGATTAAGTTCATTAAACCTTCTGGGTACCAGGGTGTACAATGGGCTGACAATCTATGCCTGGTAGTGATCTGGGAGGACTGAGTTTGTATGTGGCGCTGGGGTGCAGCTTTGAGAGCGCCTGCACCCATTTCCCTTGGGACAGCGCACTACTTACTCCATGGAAATCAAGCTCCCATGTTGTGATCTTCTGACACCTCAGTGCTCCCAGGTATGTCATCTCACTGGGTCTTTGTAATAATCTTTTCAGACATCACAGCCTTAATGATTGTGTGATAACTGCTCTTCCTCTAGATGTGGCTTCATGACAATGTGGTCACCACTGTATCTTCCATGCATAGCCTAGGGCGTGGCACTACGTGGTGTTCTCTAAAAGGTTGTGGGATGAAGTTATTGTACCGGAATACTGCCACTAGCACCTGAGGAAATGCATGTGTGATCTCCTTGGAAACTTACAACACTGTGTCAATAAAAAACAGTAAGCATGGTTGTGACTCCATTTCACAGAAGAGGAACCTCAAGTCCCCCATTGGGACCCAAGCCACAGGTCCTTCTAGAACTGCTACCAAGTTCCGATTAATGTTCCTCATGGGTTTTGCATAATCAAGTAGGGAGGGAAGGAAGGAATTGCAGAGTGACCTGGTGGTCAGCTTCCCCAAATACCCACCACAGACGAGGGCCAGCAGGTGCGTCTGCCAGGTGAGGGCGTAGAACATGCCCCCTATGGCGATGCAGGAGAGGACACAGTTGTAGCTCCAGAGGCCCATGTAGATGGTCTCGAAGGGCGTGGCCACCGTCAGGGCTGTGGAACAAGGTGTGACGTTTCTGGCCAGTTCTGGGTCCCCACACAAAGGCCACCTGGTGCCAGCTCTCAGGATGGCCTCACTCCTGCTATCCCCTCCCCACACTCCTCCCCCATCCCATCAAAAGAGCCTCTAGAAATGGCATCTGGTCTTCAGGAACCAGCAACAAGAGGACAGCAGTGGTTCCCAAACTGTGGCTTGAAGATTTCACACAGAGGTGTGACTACTTTCAGGGTGAGAGGAGGTCAAGGCGTTGGGATTCTAGGTATTCTCCACACCTTTGGCCCGAGTAGCTGCATTTTTAGCAAGAAACTTTTCAAGTGAAAAAGGTCTGCTTCCAATGGTTGAGGAAAAGTATGTATATACACATACAGATATATAGAGATAGACAAATAGAAGTACGGGATGTGAACAATAGGTGAATCAGGCAAAGAATTTATGGGTGCTTCATATACCATTTTTACTTTTATAATTTTTTGATAAATTCAAAATTATTTTCAAATGATTTTTTTAAAGTTCTGCTTCCAAGATGTTTTTGAAAAACATTGGAATGAGTCAACAGGATCCTAGTCCTATGTGCCCGACTCCAATTTCTGGCTCTACTGTGCATATTTACATATATAAATGCATGTACATACATATGCCTACACGCAGAAATATTAAATCACATTTGTCAAATAGGAATACAGTTTTTGAGAAATTGTTTTCTTTTAGTTTACTCCAAATTTCAAAGCACTGGGTCATTTATACTCCTCGGTCTGTTACTGCTCTCCAGGCCTCTGAGTGACCCACCCTTTCCTTCCACCCCTCAGCTCCCAGGGGCTCAGGTAGCCAATGAGGTCTTCAGCCCCTTGCGTCTCCCCACATATCCTGCTGCGGCAGTCTGCTCACTTTGGAAAATCAAGAAAGGGAAAAATAAGTCTCTCCCCTGACAATGTTCAAAAACACCAGTGAAGATAAAAAGTCTAGATTATTTGCCCTGTGCAGGGATGGAACGACCTCAGGAAAATTATCCCAAGGTCCTCCCTGCAGAGAGGGGACCCTGTCCTACCTGCTAGCATCCCCACAATTGAGCCAATGGCTGCATGCAGGCAGATGAGTGGCGAGGAGATGAACAGAGCCACCAGGAACACGCCGCCTGTCCAGGGATTGTCACAGCCATACACCTGGCCAACCCCGATGGGGATGGCTTGTAGCAGCTGCAAAGTCAACAGAATCTGGGGTCACTGGAGTGTGGGCACATAATGAAAAGAGCAGGCCTTAGGGTCAGGACAAAGCCATTCCTGGTGGGGGTAATGGGTTGGAACGGGAGGATGGCGGTGCCCTCTAGCGTGGAAGAGAACTTGGGAGGAAGGACATGAGCTGGAACAAATAGCTCCTCACTCCACCACCTAGCAGGCATCTGGCATCCGCCGTGCAAAACCCTCCCAACACAGGTGCTTCTGAAAGACACATGGCTTCTGCTTTGAGAGGAGGAGCTTTGAGAGGACCAGAGGGCACCCTCTCCCAAGAATGCCATTGGAAATTTCAGGGCACTAGGGGATTTCCACCAGACCTTCTGATATCCTATAGTATTCCAGGAATATTGGAAATATTCTAGGCCATTTTGATGATTGATTTCATCAAAGGTCACCCAGATCATTGGTGGCTAAGGCCAGGCTAGAGCCTCTGAGCTTGGCCCCTAGTCTAGAGGTGGTTGCTGCACATTCAGAGCTACCTAGGGTATTATGGGGCTCTGGAAAGGAGGTGGCATTTCTCCTGCTCGAGGATCACTTAGCATTTGTAGAACGATAATATGTATACCATTGGAAAACAGAATAAAGCCAAACATCCCCGAGTTTGAGAGTCATTTGAGGGTGTTGTAATTGTAGATGCTAATTTGGGAGTCAGATGGCCCTTTTTCTGCCCAAGCTGAACCATCTACATCTGACAGAGGAGGGCCTGAAGGAGAGGAGGGAGATTGGCAGGCTAGGGAAGAGTATTGGCCTGGGAGCTGAGGGCTCCAGCTTTCAGGGGAGTTTTGCACAAGCTCATGGAATGATGGTGGGTATGTCACTTCCTCATGCTGGGCTCTGGTGCCCTTCTCTGTAACATGAGAAGGCTGCCATAGCAGATAATCTCCCACCTTTAAAATTCTGCTGTCTTTGCTCTATTACTATGTCATGTGACCTCTTTGAGGGCCAGGCTCCTTGATGGCTGGGTACATAATAGGTGCTTAATAAATATGTATTGATTAGCTCAGCAGTTTCCAAACTTTGCTGTACATTGGAAATCCTAGAAAAAAAATTTGATGACTGGCTCCTCCTTAGACATTGTGATTTAACTGGTATGGGGCATGACCAGGGCCTCAGGAGATTCCCAAGCGCAACTGAGTTTGGGGACCACTGAGTTAGTTATACATGACCTGCTGTAGATGTTGGAAATTAATTGCACATCTCCCTTTGGGTGAAATTTTGTACTTTTTAACAACCTGATTTAATTCTGGAGTCAGTCTGATTTCTTTAGAGAACAGTGTTTGAGGAGTCCCACAGAGCTTTTTAAGCTTTGCCCATCCTGGTCTCTGGATGGGTGGCCTTTCAATTACCAAGCACTGTCTGGGCCAGAGCCTAGAGCCTCATGCCAGGAATGATGGGGGTGTGCATCTTATTTAAAGGAACCCTGAGAATGCTTTCTGCCAGTTCAGGGAACTCAGCTTAAGTGTGGGGTACTGGCTGAAAATGTACTCAATAAATATTCCATGACTTCCCAAAGTCTGAGGCATGCAGGATGTAAAGGGGGTTCCAACTTCCCCCTTGCTGTCTGGGAACACAGATTTGAAGCCCAAGCAGTCAAGAATGAGAAGAATGAGGGACAAGTAGCCTCAGAACAGAGTCTGGGCTCAGAAAGCACCTTCCTCTGCCGGGATCCATATTTTAGCTTGGTGAACTGTGGCCCTGGGGTGGCACCCCTCCCTTCCACCTGCTCTCCAACACCCTGGGGTGAAGGTGTGAAGGGCAGTCGGGTGTGCATGGAAATTTACTGAGCCCCTGCATCCTTCCTACTGCCTACTCTCGACAATCCTCTAGTAACAAGAAAGGCCAGTTAAACAAAAAGGAAGTCATTCTCATCATTGTTTAAAAGACAAGGAGGGAAGGGGAGTTGGGACCTGGATGGTGTGGAAGAGAAGGAGCCCACTGTGAAAGTAGTGGTGTGGTGGGTGAGCTGGTGCCTCAGGGTATATGGATTTGCATGCTGCCACTTTCTGTTCACTTTGAAGATGAATGAGAGGCATCTCTCGCAGGTGGCCATCTCCATCCTGTGCCCCTCAGTGGGGAGGGTGGGAGGCTCCATGGGCAACGCCCATGCCCCCGAGGCTGTTACTGGGACTCTGCCTCATGGGTAGGGCTCAGGGACTGCAGGTCTGCGCCCTTATGGCAATGTGCCTAACTGCCAGCTGATGATCACTGACAGTCCCCTCAGAGTTAGAGCTTTGTCCCTTCTCCTGCCCCTGCCATTTTCTACTTGAGACAGTGGGCTTTCCCTCCAATGCAGGGTTCTGTCTTTTCCATTCTCTTGGATTTAGATCCTAACCCTGACTCTGATGCCCCTCCAGCCCCTGCCCCAGACAAAACTTTGAAAAGACAAAATATTCAAAAAGGTTTTGCATAGTTAGCATTTGCACTAGGGGCAGAGAAGACTTTCCTTTTCTGATAGCTTCAGGTCCGAGTGTGGCTGACCCTGAAACCCCTGAACTGTCCTCCCCACCCACGAGTGGTGGCCCTGGAGCTGAGCCCCCAGCAGCCCATCTTGATGATGGGCTCAGCTGGGTGGTGAGGGCTGGGAAAGCAGACTACATAAACAATACTGAGGATGTAGTTCTATGTGCAAGTATTCAAAAGGCAATCATAGAAATAATATTCTGAATTACTCTAAACAGCCGAGTTAGAACCAATGGGTGAAAGATGGAGGGGGACAGATTTCTGAGGAAGGTAAAGAGCTCTCTAATACTTCACGGTACCTAATGAGGGGTGGACTGCATTGAGAAGCAGGTTTCAACTCACTGTGGTTGTTCCAGATGAGGGTGTCTGTCTCACCTGGGACTAAGAAGGTGATGGGTCAAAGCCTGGGCTCTACATCAGGCTGCCTGGGTTTTATATTCAGGCACTAGCAGCAGTTTGAGCTTGGGCAGCTAACCTTCTCTGTGCCTTAGTTTTCTCATCTGTGAATGGGAATGATGATAGTACTTACAGCATTGGGCTATTAGGAGGGTTAAATTAAGTCCAGAAGTCAAGGGCTTGGAACAGTGTCTGATACGTAATAAGCTTGCCGTAGCCTTAGCTGTTAGCTCTCTCTATTGTTCATGAACAAGGCCAAATTTTACAATTCTGTCTATTTAATCTTGTGTTAGGTTTTTATTATATCCCTTTATCCCAAGTGTCTAGAGATTGGTAGAATAAATGAATATGTACATTTGTGATAGTTGGATGTGAAGCAGGGTTTCTCAACTTCGATATTTATTGACATTTGGGGCTAGATAATTCTTGGTAATGGGGAGGGCTGTCTTGTGAATAGTAGCATGTTTGGTGGCATCCCTGACTTTTTGATACCAGTAGCACCCCTCCCCCCAGTCTAAATTTTGCCTCCTCCCTCCAGGAGGGCAAAGTCACCCCTGCTTGAAAGTCACTGATATGGAAAGTACATGAAAATTCATCCCTATCTTCTCTTGATAAGACCTTTAAGACCCTAATTTTAAACATTTGTTTTAGTATCTGGCCCCTTCACCCAACCATCCACCTTATTGAGTATTTTTCCCTGAACCTACCATTCTGTATAATTAACTTGGTACTGACCTATGCACTTATTTACTGTCTGTTTCCCTGTACAGAGAGTACACTTCAAAAGGGCAGAGAAGTTGTTGTCCTTTTATTCCCCGTGTATTCCTAGTGTCTGATAAAGTGCCTGGTACATATCAGAACTTCAATGAGGGTTTGTTGAAAGCACAGCAGCCTTTTTCTCTGTCCTGTTCTCTACTATGACCATCATCTGGTGGAGATGCATCTGGAGAAGCTGAGAGCCTGGATAATCCACAAACCAGTTATCAAGAAGGTGTGTGGTATAAGCAGGGGTCCCCACTCATCTGCCATTGGGTAACTTACCAAGGGCATCTCCATCTCTGTCCAGGTGATGTTGGGCACTGAAGACACAGGCTCCACCAGTGTTGTGGGGAAGAAGAGGTTGTAGTGGCCGGTGGCTGCCAGGTACAGGGTCATAGCAATGTTGAAGGGCAGCGTGAAGACAGGAAGGTCCCACTTGCTGAAGATGGAATTCAAGGCACTGGAAAGAACTGGGCTGAAGATGAGCAAGACAAAGGGTTAATCTGTGCTCATCCATAGGTCTACACCATCTTGTCTCGTCAGCTCTGTCCATGGTGCCCCCCTGTCCTTGGCCCAGCCATTCCTGGCTCCTTTGAGACTCTAGTGGTCCATTTATCTGGGACTGGGGATAAGGTGTTCCATTTAAGGTGAATCTTTGAGAGATGCATTTTTAAAGTATAAATATACTTGAATATGTTATAAATTATACTTGAATAGCAAATATAATACTTGAATATAAAACTTTATAATTTAAATATTTGCTTGTTTCTTAAACCAAGAAAATTAAACAAAACGTAATCCTTAGAAAATAATGTGTATTGCCCTTGAATCATCAGGATGTACAACAGCTACTCTCCTGCACTGTGATAACATTTTAGAAGCCTGGTCTTAGAGGAGGCAGCTGCTATGGCACAAAGGTAATGTGTGGGCTTGATTCAGCTGAAGTGCTTTGAGCTACTCTGGAAGCCACCACATGAAGATGAAACCTTCAGTTGTTTGTGTCCTCTCTTTTCTCGGCCTCTTCCTTGGGAGAAGCAGGCATGTTGGAAGCAGATGGAGCTGGGTGCAAATCCTAACTCCTACATTTATAGGCTGAGTGAGCAGCATTAGGTAATGATCTCCCTGAACTTTAGTTTCCTCGAAAGGACAAGCCACCGTAGACACTTAACACCCTACGTCTTCACACTCAAAGAGCTGTTGGGACAAAACATGAAATCACATGATCTGGCTGACTGGTCTACCTTTAATTCATGACCTTGAGTCTCCAATGGGCATTTATGACTGCCTGAAAACCCTACTACACAGTCCATGCAAATTAACTCTCCAACTTGTTGAGAATAAAAGAATAGAAATGACAAGATGAGAAATGCTTCATTTTCCCAACCGTAAGCTCTACACTCCAATTGCCCAGCTCCTACATAGTTTTCCTCTCTGCCTTTGTCACATAATGAAAGTATTCCTCTTTCTTTATTGGGCCAATTCTTACTCTTGTGCTTCAAGATCCAATCTGTCTCAAAGACTTCACTCTTGCAATTCTCTCCTCTCTCTCCTGCAGGTGCAGTCTCTCCTTTATCTCTGGAACACTCTCATAAGTTTACAAAATGCTTTAGTATCTTCTTCCTATTAACACCCTCCTCCTCTAATCCGATGTCCCCTCTGGCTATTTTGCCCCACTTCCCTGCCCTTGTTTATAACAAATATTCCTCAACAGATTGCTATGGTCAATCTTTCCACTCCCTTTCTTTCCTAAATCCACTCCAATCAGGTGTGTGTTCTTTCCATGCCATGCAAGTGGCTCTTGTCCAGTTCACTAATGACATCTATCCTACCAAATCTATGGCCATTCCCTGCTCCCTTCATTTGATAATCAGATGCTCCAACTGGATTGAAATATTTTCTGTCAGGGCTACCATGATACTGCCCTTTCTTAGCTTTCTTCCTACTTCTCCAGCTGCTCCTTGTCACTTCTTTGTGGTTCTTTCTCTTTTCTCCCAGTCATCTAGATACTGGAATATCCTATGGCTCGGCCTTGGGTCTTCTCTTCATCTTCTTTTTCTGGGTGATATCTTTTAGTCCCATGGACAAAATGTCTTCTGTATACTTCTGCCCTCCAAATCTTGACCATATCAAAGTTCTGGATTTGTACGTCCAGTTACCTTGTCAACATGTCTACTTGGAAGTCTATAGCCTAATATGTCTGTCAGAACTCTTGATTTACACCTTGTCTCCTACCACCAACCTGTTTTTCTCTTAGTCTTTCCATCAATCCAGGTGCTCAGCCAAACTATAGGAGTGTACTGAATCCTCTTTTCTTCCCCACCCCCCAAACTCCACAGCCTCCCAGAGAGTCTTGTTGCCTTTACCTTCCTTAAAATACATCCTAAACCCAACCACCTTCCTGTGTATCACCCTTGTCCAGACCACTCTCATCTCTCTGTGGGTTCCTGACTCTGCTTCCAGCATCCGCTCTTGCTCCAGTTAAAATCCATTCTCCACAAGGCAAGCAGAGCGATTTGTTTAAATTTAAACCATATCCTATCACATCTCTGCTTAAAACCCTTTAACTGCTTCCCATCACAGTTGTAATAAAAATACAAAAGCCTACTGGATCCTCAAAGCAAACGGGGTCTAGCCCTCATTAACTTCTGCCTTCACCTCCTCCATTCCTCCTTCATTCACTGGGCATAAGCCCCCGCTGGTCTTGTTTCCTGAACATGGGGCACTCCTCCAGCTGGGGTCTGCACATGCCACCACCACCGTCTGCAATGTCCTTCACTAGATCTTCAGATGGCAAGTGCCTTTTATCATTTAGGGGAAAGCATGAATGCTCCTTCCTGAAAGTGGCCTTCCCTGACCACTCACGTCTGGAATCCCTCTCTGTCCCACTTGCTCTGTTTTGCTTTCTTCAAAGCAGTTATCAAATCTTGACATGAGAGGCTTACTCTTTTGTTATAAAGCAAATGTATGCAAATGAAGACAGAGTCTCCTATGCCTTACATGGGGGCAGGTGCGGGGCATTGAGGAAATCCCCATAGAAATGACTGCTATAGTTTTTGTCCCAATGGATTCAGAAACACAGAAACCCTGAGAAGAAACATAAATTTCCCCAAATGCTTAATGTAGTAATTTATTTACAAGCACTGCTAAAAAGTAATAAACTGAAACTTAATAAATTAGTACTTAAACTAACTGTTTTAGTGACTCCAGAAATCTAAGAAAGATATGTACTTCTTAGAGGTGTTGAAAATGAGTTAGCATGTCTCACAGCTGTGGGGCACAGACTGGAGGACATGGGTCACCTTGGGCTCCTGCTCTTTGGTGACGGCATGCATAAGAATGATAGCATCAGGTAGCAAAGACCTGCCCAAGATCCAGGTGAGCTGAGCCACAGCACACCCCTCATCTCAACAAATATTTGTTCCCAAGACCCTTTCTCTTGACTTTTTTATTCCTTTGCAGAATGAAGTGATTGTACAGCAAGATCTCAACTGATGTTTCTTGTTCAAAGATCCTATGCTTTCACTATAGACATTCTTCTCCAAGAGAGTTCTGATTCTATCACAAGTGAGTTTTTAGCTTTTCCATCTTGGTCAGGCCACAGTTTAGATAATTCCCATGTAGCCTGGAGTTTAACAGTTGCAGACTCTGGGTTCAACATCAAAAATTTTGTAAAAGTATGGCCTGGGGCAAGTTACTTAACCTCTTCATGACTTGTTCTTTTCTTCTGTAAACTGGGGACAAAAATAACCCTACCTGGCTGAGCACAGGGCTTGTCTTGCAGGAAATATTCAATAAATGTTACCTTTTGTTATTAAACCTAACATTCAAGGAAGATTATTAGCACAATAAAACACCTGTGGTCACTGCTGCTCTAAAGGGTCCCTGTTATTCTAAAATAAAAAAATGATCTGCTGTGTTGCAATCAAACTGATGGATTTTCACCGTGTCTTGTGGCCACGCCACCATGTCTTGTGGCCACGTGTCAGAGCCAGCCTGACTCTGAAGACACTAGGCTCCAGGAGGGCACATGTCCCCATCCAGTGTAAGATGCAAGCACCACGGGGCCCTGCGGGTCTGTGAGCAAAAAGAAGGAGGCATCTCACCAGGTCATGGCTGTGAAGGTCACAGGAAACAGAAGCCACCAGTAATAGTCTAACTTCTCAGAGAACACAGCGATCAGTAGTCCGACCAGCATTCCGTTGTACCCGTGGAGGCCTGAGGCGATGGCAGACCTGGGTGGGGGCAGTTACATTGCATTTGAATTTGGTGGGGCTTGTAGGGCCCTCCCTGGTACTCCCAGAAGAAAGTCAGCTTACTCCTGAGTGTTGGGCAGTCACACAGCTGCTAGTGCCTTCCTAGATCTGACACACACACACACGCACACACACACGGCCCTGATTACCTTGCCGTTCTAGAATTAAAGTACGCACTTTGTCTTCTCACTGTGTCTAAGCTCCCTCTTGGCTTCTCAGGGGGTCTCAGACTGCTAAGTTTAGTGAGAGATCTAATAGAAACCTGAGGTATGACACCAGGGAAAGTGTGTGTGTGTGTGTGTGTGTGTGTGTGTGTGTAGGAGACAGGGAGGAGGGGTGGGAGAGAAGGGGGAGGAGAGAGTGCATCTGACTGCACCGTGTGAAGCTGTAATTGTTGCAGTTGGCCTGTGTCCCAGAGTGGACAAGCTGAACCCGCTGGGGATGCACAAAAGCCTCTCCCCACAGCAGGATAGGGAGGGGCCCAGAGGTGGGGAGAATCCAAGCTTCAGTCTATCCTTTCTTTTTGTTTCATCAGGGAAGGCTATGTGCTCCTAAACTTCTCTCCCTGATGCTAATAAATCCTGCCCTTGACCCTTCTCATGGCTCAGCTGGCTGGGGGATGGGGAACAGGGTGAAGGAGGGACTGGGCAAATCACTGCAAGACCCCTGCCAGAGCATGAGGTTTGTGTACTGTGCTCTGTCCTGCCCTTGACTGTAAGTTGTCCAGGCTGGAACTTGTCTGTCTGACATCAGTGTAACAGAAAACAGCGTCTGGTGCACAGAGGGCTCTAGGCCTTGCTTGGTTGTTGAATAGGTGTGTGTACATGCTAAAGCTTTTCACAGACTGATTGTCTTTGCCCAGCAAGGGCATCCAGAAGCATAAGGAGGGAAGAAGGGCGTTCTGGCTAGAGGATGGCTCCTGCCTGGCAGAGGCCATGGCTTGGGTCTGGAATGAGGGGAGCTTTCAGCTCTGGAGTGGCCAGGAGATTAGCTCAGCTAGACTGAGGAGAGTGGGAGCAGCTGGAGGGTGGGAGGAGGTATCTCTAGACAGTTTCCAACAAGAAAAGCTGAACACATGGCACTGTGTGGGGACACTTGTATGGGACACTGGTTAGAGGGCTGGCTGCTCCTGAGGCCATAAACATATGGGGCAGTTGGAGACGGGGGTTGGGGTAGGGGGTGGGGAGGATGAGGTGGGTGGAAGAGTGGCTGGGAGGGAAGACCGCTGGGGTTTGGAATCTATCTCTTTGGGACTAGAAAATCTACCTAAAAAGCAGAAACCCAAGTTTTGGGAAAATAATTAGTTTTAAGTCTGTGTGTGTGTGTGTGTGCATTTTATCTGTATTTTCCCATTTCTGTTCAGTGTTAGGATTTAGTACTTTTTTGGTTTTAATACTAGTTGCTTCAGGCAAGCTGAGAAAAAAATGGCTGACCCATACTGGGGGCTGTCCTGTAGTCCCAGTGGCAGGGTGCAGTGGGCATAGCAGGAATCAAACAAGGGAGCCCAGGGGAGACAAAATTAGAACCCCTCTCTGTGGAAGTCCCCTCCCAGAATACTTCTCTACCAAAACTTTGGTGGCTTCTGGGTTTGGTTGTCAGAATGAAACCCATTACCTTATATCTGCTCTGACTATCAAATATGTAAAACTTGGTTTAACCCCAATGCCAAAAAGATCTTCATTAGGACCACATTCCTTCAGGACTGCAGCATTAGTGCTGTTGACCTTGAGTTACTCTCTGTGAGCTACAGTCTCTGGGGTAGTGGGGTTAGGGTAACAGGGATAAGGGGGGACATGGGCTGATGGAGGAGGAGGAGGGGAGTAAGACTGGTGGACAGGAAGTAGCGGTGGTCACGGGAACAGGGGTGGGGGAGTAGGGGTGGTAGAGAGGGATGGTGGGGGTTATGTTTAGATCATGTAGCTGTGTCAGTGATTTTCTGGGGACAGTGGTGAAGTCAGGGCTCCTTAGAAGGATTTATGTGTGGATATTGTGTAGGGTGTCTAGAGTTTTGAACCTATGGTATAGAACATGGTACTGACCTACCAGCAATGAATCTTTTCTTGACATAGTAGTAGAATATGAAACATTCAAAATGGACTTCCTGTCCTGAACATGCTTAGAACACATCCAGGGAGAGAAGACTCAGAAAATAATTAGAGAGCCAACCCATATAGTACCAGGGTATGTTCTGTGGTTGTCCAGTGAGAAGGGAGGGTTCAGAGAGCACTGGGATAATTAGGGGTGGCTCCCTGTAGGAGGAAGATTTGAAGGAATGGTAGGATTACACAGGCAGAAGCAAAAATGCTCAGGTGGGAACAGTGTGATGCTGAGTGGTAGATGTGGTGGGCCCCAGCAGAGAAATCTCTGGAAGCCAAACTGGCACACACTAGTCTTACTAAAATGTTTGGGAGGATTAGGCAGGCATGGTGTGTGTCTCCTCCATAGTACTGAAGTCCATGAAGCAACTCTCTGAATGGCTTGGCAAATTTACCAGTAGATTATGGTCAAGAGGGAAGTCAGAGCATGAAGGGGCTTTGGCTCCTTGAAGGTGAGCCAGTAAGCAGCAGATCTCACAGATGAGGACAATGGAGCCAGGAGGGGAAGTACTTGCCCAAGGTCACATAGCTAAGGAGCTGGTGGGCTGGACAGAGTTCACCCCTGGTGTTTTACCCATCAGTGATGAAGCAGTGAGACAAGAGTTAATCTTGTCAAGGGCCAGTTCTGTGCCAGCCGCCCATGAGATGACAAGTAACTGGAAACAAGGAATAGGGAACCTACTGGGTTAAAGAGAGACACAAAATCCTGGCTGGAGCCTATTTTTTATGTCACTCACCAGACCTGCACACAAAATAATTCAGCCTCTCCTTCACCCAATTTGTCATGGCCTCCTGGCTTGCTAGAATCAGAGTGCTCCCCTAATGCCACCTCAGAGGTGCATGAATGGCTTCTCAGGGGAGACAAACTGACTCACAAATTTGCCTTGGTGGCATCTGGAATGTGAGGTAGGCCTGGGTGAAGTGTGATGTTGGTCACAACACAACCAACTCTGATGACTCCCCATCCCCTGGGTTCACCAGGGGCCCTTTGGCCTTGCTGTCCACACTCTGTCTGTATGACAAGGACAGTACTGACCTTCAGCCTAGAAGATGCAGGCTTTGTGTTGCAGCCTGAGCCCTGCTACCCACTGACTGTGGCACCTTAGGTGAATACCTGCTCCTCCCAGTCTTTCTCCTACCTTCACTGTCTGCCTGGTGATGTGATGGCAAGACTCACATGTAACAAGGCATGACAGTGCTTTTCAATCTTTTTGACAGTAACCCGCAGTAAGGAGGGAATACCGCGGTAAGGAGCATGACTCAGTTCTCTCTCTCAGTCTCCCTAACCTCACCCACCCCCCACATATACAACACATCCCAACATTAATGAAACAAAAATGTCACAAAATATTTCCTACACATGAATTACTCTAATCTATTTTATTTTATTATTTTAATTTTTAAAAATGCTGTTGCCAATTGATTCATGATCCACAAATGGATTGGTGACCACAAATTGAAAAATACTAAAAATATGAGCATTCCCAAACTTCTCTGATGATCAGAAGCATCCAGGAGGATCTCATTAAAAACATCCCCTCCCAGACCCACTGAATGGGACTATCTGAGGGAACAGAAGTGGTTGGGGTGGAGAAGTCACATTTCTTAACAGCGAGCCCTGGTGACTCTAGCCATCAGGAAAATTTGGGAACTGTTGGAACAGCATGGGGCAAAGTCTGAGAAAATGGTCCAGTTCCAGAAAATGCTACTTGTTATTGTTCCTGGACTTTGCGGCTACCAGTGCAGGGTTGGGGGGGCCCTCCTCTAGCTGTCTCCCAGCTCTGCACTGGGTTGGAGGGGCCCTCCTCTAGCTGTCTCCCACCTCCACACTGCCCTCCCCACTCTACCTTCCTCCTCTCTCCCAGATCCCATGTTTCCAGCTCAAAGGCCACCCTCTCTCATACCCCCACCCCCAAAACACTCTGAAACATCTGTCTTCTCTGAGCTCTCCGGTATATACCGTCTCATATTATTCTGGGACATTTCTTGCCTGTTAGTCAACCAGACTGTAGGTTCCATAAAGGAAGAACAGTTTAAGAGTTCCTCTGCACCTGCCTCATAGGGAATGTTTCCAGAAGGATCTACAGTCAAAAGGAGCCTAGTGCTGTCACTTGCTTTGAGCACAGGAATGGTTTAATTCTGTAGAGACCTCCAGTGACCTGTTCAAGGTTAATCTTTAGGAGACTTGGGCTGGTTGGTAGGATAACGTTGGCTGATCACTCAGGGACACACTTCTCTATCTGTCTAACCCAAGACCCCACGACCACTGCAGACAGGCACCCACCTGTCCTGGTTCAAGGCGAGGGCAGTTAAGGTTGAGACCACTGCCCCCAACACCCCAGCAATCGTCCACCAGGGATTCTGGATCAGAAGCCCTATGAAGATGATGAGTCCGCTGAGAGGGTTGTTGACAAACATTACCTGAGCAGTGCCCCTCAGGACCCAGTCTGTAACCTGGAGGGCCAGTGGCTTATCTGAAAGAGACAGGCAGAGCCATCAGCAGAGTCCTGGTTGTGCTTCCCTGCTGGACCACTGGTTGGCGTGGCAACCAAGGCAAACAAGGATGCGTGAGCCAGGACATTTCCTCTCGTTTGGCCTGGCACCTAGCCCAAGTCTCTGAGTGGCTAGGCAATCAGTCCACAGTGGGTGTTAGTTTTTGCCGTACAGACTGAGGCATCGTGCTGAGACCAATTTAACGCTGTTCCAGCCCTCGACTTGGTTGGCAAGGAAGCCTCAGGAGCATTCCAAGGGAAATTTATTGGTCCAAGGGAAGGGGTGAGGAGGCAGGGAAACCCTCTTTTTGTGTTGTGCCGTATGACTCAGTTGAGAACTGGTATCTGAGCAGCAAAGAAAGTCATCTGGAGAAAAGGAGCTGGAAAGGAAATGGCTTTAGCTCAGCTATGGAATCAGTATTGAGTTAGGACCCGGGGGAAGCCAGGTCAAGAAGAGGGAACATACATTCTGGTTTGGTTTCCAGGACAGCCTATGCAGGTGTGATTGGGGAGGGAAGGGCTGTTTGTTGCAGTATTTAGTTGAGGTAAACTAGGAGAAGAAGGACGTTGAAAGGAAAGAAAGAGCCTTGGAACATGGTGGAGGGTGATGTCAATATTTTCTTGGCACATAATAAATGGCCATGGAACAAGGGAAGGAATGACAGCTTGTTTGGGAAATGACTTATATACCACTAAGTGGTTGTCCTGTATCTATTCCACATAGGGGCAAAGAATTTGCAAAGCACTAAAATTAGCGAAGTGTATTTAATTCTGAAACTCCATGGGAATTCCAAGTTAGTAGGGTACATTGGACCCATCCAGAGCCAACTCAGGGTGGGAGTACTCCAACTGTGGGAGTCCTCTCAATGGGTGAGTGAGGGAGCAGCTTCCTCCACTCACGCCTGAGGGAGGGCTGTCTCCCTGGCCCAGCCCGGCTGCTTCTTTCCTGGGACTTTGCCTACCTTTCAGCCAGCTCCTGCACTCCTTCATGTCCCCTGTGAGGTAGCCCACTGCTTGGAAGAGGCTGATGCCCCCCAAGCCTGCAGAGCCCCGATGAGCTGCCCCGCTTTCTCTCCTTTTACTCCTTTCATTGAGTTTTTCCATTTTCACAATATGGCTGTCTTCATTGGATGACCGGAGATCCTTTTAAGAGAAGCCATGACAAATTATCAAATAATACAGCCTTTTGAGAGCAAGGGCATTTGGGGATAGGGAAGGTTGGCAGGTGTCCTGATAAAGACAAATGATCATAAGACATGTGTCCATTCTCTATTGTGGTCCACAGTGCTGCACACAGGCCAGCTCTTCCTAGGACCACTACACATTCTTCACAGTTGGGTTTCATAGACTTTTGTGCCATGGATCCCTGGTGGCAGCTGGGCAAGGCTGTGGACTTCTTTCCAGAATAATGTTTCGAAATGGATAAAATAAATAGGATAGCAAAGAAAACCAGTTATACTGAAGCAGTTATTACAATATTAAAAAAATCCTATGATCTACATATAAGTACAGCCAGTCCAATATCTATTATAATTTCAAAGTAGCAGTGAGTGAATAAGTGGGGCCTCTTCACCCCAACTCAGGACAACTTTAAAGGGCTGCTTGAGATCTAGAGCTGACCATAGGGTCACCTGGGGCCCTTATTGCCCAACTTCTTCCCCTAATCCTGTTGCCCTTCCTCTTCTACAACTATTGACTGCAAAGGCACATCCCAGTTAACTTCTTACATGAAAATCACCATCTCAAAGTCAGCTTTCTAGGGGAGCCCAATCTGTGACAATGACAACAATCTCAGGTGCTACTGATATGGTTATAGTTCATTATTTATATTTATAATTGAAATAAGTACTAAAGTTCATTGGAGGTTAGTGAAATAAAGGTAAATTATCTTCCCCATCCAAGTTTATCTGCCCTTGGTTCTATCTGTGGCCTCCTAGGTCAGGACTGCTTGCTCTTAAACTGCATTGTCCAATATCACAGCCAATAAATAGCTGTGGCTATTGAACACTTAAAATGTGGCTAATCTGAATTGAGATGTGCTCTAAGTATATTCTGAAGACTTACTATGAAAAAATAATGTGTAAAATATCTCAACAATACATTATACTGACTATATAATGAAATAACTGCTTCTTTTTACTTCTAAAAAATGTGGCTAATAGACATTTGAACAAACATGTGTGGCTCATATTATACTTCTATTGTATGCTGATGGTCTATAGATTTCCCCAACTTCCTCCCTACATCAAAACTTAAATGTCTTGAGGATATCAATGAAAATGGTGGAGTAAGGATCTCCAAAAATTCTCTCTTCTATAAAGGCAATACACATTCTTTTACAGCACACATGGAACCTTCTCCAGTATAGACCATATGTTAGGCCATAAGATAAGTAAAACCTATTTCCCTTGCCTCCAGAGACATGTTGAGTAAGAAGCTGCTGCGGCCAAGGTCAAAGAGGTTTTTGTCTGCTTTCTCCTCAAGGATTTTGATGGCTTCCTGTCTTACATTTAGGTCTTTTATCCATTTTGAGTTTATTTTTGTGTGTGGTGTAAGAAAGTGGTCCAGGTTCATTTTTCTGCATGTTGCTCTCCAGTTTTCCCAGCACCACTTGCTGAAGAGACTGTCTTTATTCCATTGGATATTCTTTCCTGCTTTGTCAAAGATTAGTTGGCCATACATTTGTGGGTCCATTTCTGGGTTCTCTATTCTGTTCCATTGATCTGAGTGTCTGTTCTTGTACCAGTACCATACTGTCTTGATGATTACAGCTTTGTAATACAGCTTGAAGTTGGATAAGTAAAACATTTTTACCGATAAAAAGGTATCACTAAATTTAAAGGGATTGAAATCATGTTCTCTGACCATAATGGAGTGAATTTAGAAATCAAAAGCAGAAGGAAATTTGGGAAATGATGTGGCAATTAAACAACACGCTCCTAAATAATCAATGGATCAAAGAGGAAATCAGAAGAGAAATTAGGAGCTACTCTGAGAGGAATGAAAACAAAACTTATAGGATGCAGCTAAATCAGTGTCAGAGGGAAATTGTAGGTATAAAGACCTGTGCTAAAAAGAGAAATATTCAGGGGCGCCTGGGTGGTGCAGTCGGTTAAGCGTCCGACTTCAGCCAGGTCATGATCTCGCGGTCCGTGAGTTCGAGCCCCGCGTCAGGCTCTGGGCTGATGGCTCAGAGCCTGGAGCCTGTTTCCGATTCTGTGTCTCCCTCTCTCTCTGCCCCTCCCCCGTTCATGCTCTGTCTCTCTCTGTCCCAAAAATAAATAAACGTTGAAAAAAAAAAAAAGAGAAATATTCTGTATCAACAACTTAATCTTCCACTTTAAGAAACTAGAATGACAGTGAACTAAACCAAAAGCAAGTAGAGTGAAGGATATAACAAAGATTATCAAGAAAATAAATGAAATAGAGAATGAAAAATACAGAAAAATCATTGAAACTAAAAGATGGTTCTTTGTAAAGGTCAAAATTGACAAACTTTTAGCTAGATTGACCAAGACGAGAAAAGAAGATTGAAATTACCAGAATCAGAAATGAGAGATGAGACATGACTACCAACCTTCAAAAAATAAAATGGGTTGGGGCGCATGGGTGGCTCAGGCAGTTGTTTGACTCTTGATTTCAGCTCAGGTCATGATCTCATGATTCATGGGATTGAGCCTCGAATCAGGCTCTGCGCTGACAGTGAGGAGCCTACTTGAGATTCTCTGTGTCTCCCGCTCTCTCTGCCCCTCCCCCTCTCACACACTCTCTCCCTCTTTCAAAATAAATAAACATTAAAAAAATTAAAAATGTTATAAAGAAATGGATTCTAAAGAAATGAATAATTGTGTGCTAACAAATCAGATAACCTAGATGAACTGGATACATTCCTAGAAAGGCAAAAACTACCAAACTAACTCAAGAAGAAACAGAAAAATCTGAGCTGACTTATAACAAAGTAAATTATATTAGTAAAGCGAAACCAAAAACAACAAACAAAACACTTCCCACAAAGAAAAGCCCAAGTTCAGATGGCTGTACGTTCTACCAAATCTTTAAAGAATTAATAACAGTATTTTTCAAAAAACAGAAGAGAAGGCAATACTTCTTATCACATTCTGTGAAGCTAGTATTAGTATTACCCTAACACCAAAGCCAGACAAAGACATCACAAAAAAGAAAATTACAGATCAATCTGCTTTATAAATATAGATGCAAAAATCCTTAACAAAACACTATCAAGCCAGATTCAGTAACATATAAAAAGAATGATGGCCAAGTGGGATTTATTCTCAGAATTCAAGACTGTTTCAATGTATAAAAAATCAAACAATAATTATTACTATTGAAAGAATAAAAGAAAAAAACCCACATGATTGTTTCAATAGACACAGAAAAACCACTTGAAAAATTCAACAACCTTTCCTGATAAAAACATTCAAAAAACCAGGAATAGAAAGGAAATTTCTCAACTTAATAAAGGATATCTACTAAAAACCCACAGTTAATATTATATATAATGGTGAAAGATGGGATGCTTTCCCTTTAAGATCAGGAATGAGACAATGATGTTGGTTCTCTTGTCACTTCGATTTAATAATGTACTGCAAGTTTTGGCCAGATCAATTAGATAAGAAAAAAACAGACCAAAAGGGACCCAGATTAGAAAGAAAGGATTTAAAATCTCTCCATTTGCAGATGGGACATTCTGCTGTATAGAAACTCCTTAAAAAATCTTCAACCACCTCCCCGCCCCCCACCAAACCTATTAAAGTTAATGGACAAGTTCAGCAAATTTGCTGGATAGAAGATCAATATACAAAAATCAACTTTATTTTTACATATGAACAAGGAACAATCCAAGAATATTGTGAAGAAAATTCTATTTATGATAGTATGAAAAAGAATAAAATATTTTGGGATAAGTTTAACAAGAAAGGCTTTATATCCTAAAACTAAAGGTTTTATACAATTTTTTTAATACTAAAAACTACAAAAAATCAAAAGGAATTAAAGACTTAAGTAAATGGAAATATATCCTGTGTCCATGGATTGGAAGACTTACTCTTGTTAAAATGGCAATACTCCTTAAATTGATCTATAGATTTAATACAATCTCTACCAAAATCCGAGTTTCATTTTTTTTTCAGAAATTCAAAGTCAGATCCTAAAATTAATATAGAAATTCAGGGGTCTGAGAACAGATAAAACAATCTTGCTTGATTTCAAAACTTACTACAAAGCTACCGTAATCAAGATAGCATGGTACTCGCATAAGTATAGGTATATAAATCAGTTAAATAAAATTGAGAGTCTAGAGATAAACACATACACCTACGGTCCGTTGATTTTTGATGAGTGTCAAAACAGTTCAATGGAGAAAGAATAGCCTTTTCAATAAATGGTGTTGGGACAACTGGATAATTGGACCCCTACTTAATGCCTTATACAAAAATTAACTCAAAATGGAGAAAAGACTTACCTGTAAGTGCTAAAATTATAAAACTGTTAGATAAAAACATAGGAGTAAATCTTTGTGACCTGGATAAGAAAATGGTTTCTTAGATATGACACCAAATACATAAGCAATCAAAGACAAGAGAGATAAATTGGACTTAAAATCACAAATTTTGTGCTTCTAAGGACACTATCAAGATAGTGAAAAGACCTATAAAGTGGGAGAAATTATTTGTGAATCATACAATTGGCAAGGGCCTAATATCCAGAATATATAAAGAACTATTACAACTCCACAATAAAAAGACAAATAACCCAACTGAAAGATGGGCAAAGGATTTGAAAAGACATTTTTCTGAAGACGGTATATAAGTGGTCATTAAGCACATGAAAAGATGTTCAACATCAATTTGACATTAGGGAAATACTAATCAAAATCACAGTGAGATGTCAGTTCACATCCACCCAGGCTGTAATAAAAAAGACAGACCGTAACGAGTTTTGACAAGGAGGTAGACTGGAACAATGTATACCTGGCTGGAGAGAATGTACACCTGATGCAGCTACTTTGGAAAACAGTTTGGCAGCTCCTTAAAATGTTAAACATAGATTTACCATATGACCCAGAAATTCCACTTCTGGATATATACCCAAGAAGAAGAAAAACATATGTCTGCACAAAAACTTCGACACAAATGTTCACAGTAGCATTGTTTTTTTTTTTTTTTTTTTTTTTATAACAGGCAAAAAGAAGCAACCCAGTGTCAATCAATGGATGAATGGGTAAGTAGGCTATGGTACACTCATACCATGAAATATTGTTGGGTCATAAAAAGAAATGATGTACCGAGTCATGCTACAATAAGGATGCACCTGAAAGCATTATGCTAAATGACACAAGCATTTCACAAAAGGCCATATGTTATATGATTCCATTTACATCACACATACGAAACGGGCAAATCCACAGGGACACAAGGTAGCTTGGTGGTGGCCCGGTGGAATGCGGAGTGACTGCTAATGAGTATTGGGTTTCTTTTCAAGGTGATGAAAATATTCTGGAGTTCAGTGGTGGTGATGTTGGCAAACTTTGTAATTATGCTAAAAATCAGTGAAATGTATACTTTAAAGGGGTGAATTTTGTGGCATGTAAATTATATCTCATTAAAAAAAACCCCAAACGTTAGTGGTCCTGGATCCCTCTCCGCTCTATCAGTTCAAGGAGTGTTAAAAGCTAGCATTTGAACACAGGCTTTACTTTGGGAGACAATAAGGTAATTCAAGGGAGCAGGTCTAAGGGGAAAGATTTTGGGGACTGGTTGGAAGACCGGTGTGTGACTGTGCATTCCCCGCCTGCCTCTAAAATCATGTTGCACACGGAAACACGTTTTCTATCTTAGACCCACTGGGACCAACCAGGGGGTGGAACCCTGTGTTGACTGGGGCAGAGCCTCCCCGGCCAGTGACCCTTCCAAGGCATTATGCAACCCGTGCACTGGGCAGCTGGGAGAGCAGCATCTTTCATCACCCTTCCTCCCCTTCCCTCCACCTGTGAAATATCCTGGAAGGGACACTCCTCACCTTTTCTTCAGGCATTTCCAGGAGGGGCAGGGCTGGGTGTGTATCCTGGGGGCTTGAGGGCCAGCTAGGGCTGGTAAACTCTGACTCATACAGTTTGTATCTGCTGGAAAGAGGCTCTGTCAGGAGAGGGCTGCTGTGATGAGTGTCAGACATTTCCTTCAGGGGGCGGTCGCTCCTAGGTCCTGCAAGTGGAAAGGAAAGGGGGAGAACAGTGAGTCAGGATGGGGCCCAGGGGGACTTGGCTGAGGCTGCAGGGAGGCCGCAGGAGGCATGCAGTCGGTCCTGATACATGACTCTTGCAGTAGAGTGCTGCCAGAGAACCCTGGGGCCACTCCTCCACCATTGTGGTCTTATCTTTCAAAATCCCCCCATTCTTCCAAGTCCAGAGGAAAGTCCATTTCTGCCGTGAAGATTTCCCTGACCACCTAGTTAGAATAGATGCCTCTCTTTTTTTTCCTGATCACTGAAATATTTTTTCTCTACCTTTTATATTATCCATAGTACTATCTCACTGCTGTAGTTGTAAAAATAATTTCTCTTTGATATGCACACATAGATCTGGGGCTTCTAACTGAGTGGGGATCTAAGGGCGACTCCTTTTTTTACTTGCTATGGAGCTTATGTTGATTATGGTTGACCTCTAGTCCCTCCTCTCTTCCCTCTGCTGTCAGTGCCCTTTCCAGCTTCTTCCTCCTTTTCCTTCCCCAGGAACAGTTCAAGGAAGCAGCAGCAGTTCTGGTAACATCTACTAGAAGCTGTGTGCAACAGGCTGGAGGTCCTTCCCCCTCCACGTGGGACTCCTTTTCCCTTCACTACCGGGGCCAGGGTTTATGCCAGGACTAGCTGGTGGAGTAACTTCTGCCTGCGGTCCTCAGTTTCCTGGCTTACTGTGGCTGCCCGCTGGTAGTGCGTGCTTCTCTCCTTCCTCTTCAAGCCACCTTAGCCGTTCTGTTCTTTGTCTTCCCCTGGCTCAGCTATGTCTTCACTTACTTTACTGTTCCTATAACAGGTGGCTTTGGACCTGCACAGTCCCCTCTCAGTATGATCTAGACTTCTCCCCATGGCTCCACCCTGCCTCCCCTGAGTTGCAAGACAGTGTATCTTAGGACGGGGTCTGCAGATCCCTAGCATGGGTGCTGGTGTTCCTCACACTTAGCACTGCAGACCCAGATAAATGATGCAGAGTTCTCTTCCAAAGGGGAGCCAGACCCCTTCCTCTACTTGCATTAGTGCCATTTCCCTGGGCTATTTCCCACTCCCAATGAAAGGATTTCTTGTTCTTCCCTGTTGCTTCCAGACCACTGCTCACTTCGCTGGTGCAGAAAGCCCTCTTTTTTGAGGCTTACACTATCCCTCTCACTGCTCACTGCTGTGTTAGTGACTTCCTGGTCATTCACTCCTTCAGTGAAGACTTGAGGGGCTCCTTTCTAGTTATCTTCATCTCTACTCCAATAATTTTCAGTAACTTCAATGTCTGTACATTGATCAAGAGATTGATCAAGTGATGACATTAAGTCATCACTGCAGTCTCTGACTTCACAGACCCTGTGTTCCTCATTTCTAGTGACCCTCTCTACCTCTTCTTTTCAGCCACTAATTTCCACAGTCACCACGTGGACTTGGTCTTACACAAACTATGAAATCTCCAGAGTCTGATGCTCTCCTTTGGACTTCAGGCTCACCAGCTCAAGTGCGTCCACTGACAGCACTTTCACTTCTGGGAGACCTCCAGTCCCTTAGCTCCACCAGCTCCCTATCTCCCCTGCCCTCCTTAACCAACTTAGACTTTGGAGCAGTCACTTTACTTCTTTCAACACCCTTGCTCTGCCCTCCCCAATCCCTCTCTCATGCTTGCGTGGTGAAATCCCGGCCAGGCTAAACCCAACACTCCATCTCTTCTAGGCTTTCATCAAGCAACCGAACATTGCCTGAGAAAAGCTGCATAACTGGGTAGGCTGCCGTCACTTTAGATTTATGCTTGCCATCCTCTTGGGCGGACTCCTGGCACTCCCCTTTCCGTCTTTGGCCAGCCCAGGCTGGTTTCTGCTGCTACTGCCCCTGCTGTAAGACCTCCATGTTGGCAAATCTGAAACATGCTTTGGTCTTCATCTCATCAGACAGCTCAGGGCATCCACACAGCTGACCATCCCTCCTTGACACACTCTCCTCTTTTTGGCATTTACATTGATCCTCTCTCTAGCTGCTCTTTCACACTGTCCTTGGCTGGCTCCTCCTGTAAATATAAGCATTCTGTTGAGCTCTGTTCTGGACCATTTTCTCTTTACTGATGCTCCTACCCAGCTGACGTCAGCTCTCACTGTGGCTTTATCCTCCATCTGTGTACCTATGACTCCCAAATCTAATATTTCCAGCCCAGTTTTGAGCATTGGATTCACAGATTTAATTGTCTACTTTACACTTGCATATGGATGTTCCAGAAATAGCATAAAGTTAATGCACTGAAACAGCTCATAATGTTTCCTTCTCAGATCCTGTCCTCTCTGAAAGGTGCCTATCCCAGGAAAAGTCCTCTCTCCATTCCAAGCTACTCCTTATAATACCCCTTCTAACCTCCCCCAATCCAGTAATACTACCTCTAAAATACACCTGGATGCCCACTGTCACCATTTGGCTGCCATCACCTCTTGCCACTGCTCCAGTAACTCCCAGTCGGACACCTCACTTCTCAGATTTCTCCTTCATGCCATGCTCCACAGGGCCACCAGTGCTGTCATATCAATACCCAACTTTGCTCATGTCTGTTCCCTGCTTCAATCCCATCAATGGCTACTGATGGAAAAATGCATCTTAAACATACACACAGAACTCTGTACCACCATGTTCCTGTTATGTTTTAGCCCACCCTGGGTTTCTCCTGCCCCTTGTCTCTAAGTTCCACACTTGCCTCCTTTCAGTGCCTAAGTGTTGAACACTTTCCACCTCAGGGCCTCTGCAAATGCTGGTCTGTGTGCCCAGATGGGCTCTCCCTTGCTAGTTACCTAGAAACTCCTCTTCTTCCCTCAAGCATTGTCTCCATTACCACTCATCAGAGAAGCCTGCCCAGATCAGCTCCTGACCATGTTCTCCTATCATACTCTCATGGGACCTAATGTCTTTCCTTATAGCATTTTTTTTTTTTTGTACCAAGTGATGATAGATTTATTTTTATAGTGTATGTCTCCCCACCAGAACTTAAGATACATGAGGACGGTGACCTTTTTTGTTCTGTTTACTGCTGTATTCTATTCTTAGCTCCTAGCTAAGTGCCTGGCACATAGCAGATGTTCAATAAATAGTTAAATGAGGGAAGGAAGAAGGGGAGGAAGAAAAGGAGGAAGAATAGAAGGCTACAGGTGATTGCTGGAGTGGGAAAACTTCCTTGCACAACTTTACAAGTATCCTGAGTCTTAAATGGTTTAAGAAGGGCATGGGGCCACTCATCAGCTCTGCATTTTTTGTGGCAAGAACTCTGCCATGTCTAACACGTGTCCTCATTCCCCAGAGTTGCTCATTTAAACCATAGCTGATTTTTATTGTAGGTTTGCAAACATCATTCAGAACTAATTCCTCTTTCTGACTGCCATTGCTCTGGAAAGAGGGCCCTTTCCTCTATTCTGACCTTGCAGGTGGAGTTTGAGTGTGTTTCAGATTGCCCTGGAGGGAGCATGCTGGAATGGTTTAAGAGAGAGGGAAAACCAGCAAGCCTGAGAACCAAGGTGCTCTCTCCCTCTGGTGGCCAAGAGGTGATACAGCATCCTGGCCCATTGGTATGAGATTGCTTCCAAGCCATCCAGAAGAAAAAATGAGGGGCAATCAGGTTATCTAGACACATGATGTGTGTGACACCATACATCTGGACGAACTAGAAATGTGCTGGAAAAACCTTATGTTAAATTCAGTGGCTGTTAATTCCTTTAAAAGCCCAATTGAAAAGTGAAATGAAATATATTTCATTAAATCTAAGATGTGATCATCTGTAAGATGATCATTATTTGGTGTATCGCCAAGAAGAAAATGCTGCCAATCAAAATTGCAAGATGTGTGCTGATATTTAATAAATTTTGAAATATGAGAACAATGTATATTATATAGTCAAGGAAATATTTTTTAGTGATAGGGCTTAAGTATACAGGAGTAGAGAATGGGTATATTCAGGATTATTTTCTAACCATGACAATTCAAACACTTATATGTATATATATACATATTTTTTTTTTGATGAAAAAATGGCTTACACATTAGGAGTCCTTTAAGAACAGGGGCTTTATCTTGTTGATTTCTGTATTTGTTCTGCCTGGCAGAGAGCTTGACACATAGTAAGACCTCAATATGTGTCTAATGATTTTGGAAAGAATGAGTGATTGTACGAGGGAAGTACTCTCTCCAGAGTCATCTCCAAAAAGGTACTTTCTTCTCTACCTCTGAGTCTCTCCTGTATGTGGACATTTGCAACTACAGATAGAGAAATCAATGCCCAGGAAAGCAAAATAAGAATTATTTCTCACATGGATTTAACTCTGCACTTTTCGAAGCAAGCTACTGCCTTGTGATGGCAAGAGGAAGCAGAGACCCAGGAAAACCAGCAGCTTGCTGCAAAGTCAAGATTAGACCCAGCTCTCCACCCTGGGCTCCCTACCCTTCTGTTACTCTAACTGCCTTGCAGGGCACAGCTGGGGGATTCAGGGGAGGGGTGGCTGCCCTCAGCCCGTGTCCAGGCCCTCAGCCCAGTTCTATTTCATAAGCACACATAGCCTAAGCAGGAACAACGTGATTGCATCTCCTCTGGGGAACACAGCGTTCCTTTGCCATGGGAATGTTTATCCTGTTCAACTGGGGGAATTTTGGCTTTGGGGTAGGATTGAGACGTGCAGCAAGAATGGCCTTGTAAAGAGAAGGTCGCTGTGTCTGGAAAGAGCACAGGCTGCAGAAGCTGAGATGCCCAGCTTCACTCTTTTCTCTGCCGCGAGGGGCTACATGGGCCTCTGTTTCTCCCTCTTCAAAGGGCAATGTGGGACTCTTAGGACAGTGAAATTGCTGACTTGGTTCTTGGCACGTAGTAGGCACTCAGTGATTTTTAGTTTCCTTTCTTCTTGTGCTCTCAAATTGAAGGAAAGATGGGTAAAGTAACCAGATGAAGTACAAGCTGGCTGGCCTGAAACAGAACGCCTTTCAAAAGTTTCCATAAGGCGTTGGCCACTTGTTAAAACTGGACGGTGAAATCCTTGCCTGAGCCACGTCCCGTCTGAAGGCGGCAGGCCTCAGAGCCCATTCCCAACTCAGCTCTGAGCCAGTCCATTAAACCAGCTTCCAAGAACACATAATTATCTGCTTGGCGTGCAAATGCTCCCCTTGGCTGCCCGCACCTCTTCTCCCTCAGAAATATGGACGGAAAGGGCTGTTGGATCAGCCTCATGTCTCTCCAAAACCCAGGCCTTGAATGTTCCCACAAGGGGGCTCCCGAAACACTAGCTCCTCCATCCTCCTTGTAAGAATACTCTCTGTTGCGCACCTACTGTGTGTCCTTGGACTCCCCCAGAAGCATCAGAGCTGCCTGCACAGTGCTCATGTTTGGGCTTGGGCTTCGGAAGGCAGGGAGAGAGAAGTGAGCAGACTTTCAGAACAGAGGAAAGGCAATAGCAGAGGGGATGCGGGGCCAGCTGTAGGAGCACAGGGCAGCTCCTGGGCACGAAAAGACTGGGGCCCAGGCTTTCACGTGGGGACTTGGCTGAGCAAGACAGAGGGAGGAGAACACTCAAGGCCAAGGAAATGCCTAAGAAAATACATCCATGGTTTGTGCCAGGAAATCCCAGTTGTACACCTTGCTGGAATATGGGGAAGGGTGTCAGCAGGCAATAGAAAGAGGAAGGTAGGGAGTCAGAAGCCAGACTGGGAAGAGTTCTCAGTCCCTATATTTGGACCCCAATTCTTGCAATATTTAGAAAACGTGTCTGACTCTATTGTACTAACTTTGAAATTCTTTATTTTTTAATTAAAAAAATTTTAAACATTTATTTATATTTGAGAGACAGAGAGAGGCAGAGTGTGAGCAGGGGAGGGGGAGAGAGAGAGAGATACAGAATCTGAAGCAGGCTCCAGGCTCTGAGCTGTCAGCACAGAGCCTGATGCGGGGCTTGAACTCACAAACGTGAGATCATGACCTGAGCTGAAGTCAGACACTGGACCGACTGGGCCACCCAGGTGCCCCTAACTTTAATTCTTGATCTGACTTTTTTCTCTAAAGGACTATCTGTCCCTGGTAGCAATGCCAAAGCATGCCCATGCTCAATGGGGAGGGGCTGTGTCCTCTCTAGCACATTCTGGGTGTCAAGGGAGAATGGGGGCTTATGACTGGAGGGGTTTCTTGAGTTGTTGGTGTGAATTAGTGCAGAGCCAAGGCTCTCTCCCTTTCCCGTGGCCTATTGGGATTAAGTATGCCAGTGAAGTTGTCATCCCGGGGTGAATCTAAAATGGCCTCGTTTATTCATCATCTACCCAAGCTGAGTTATGGAGGTCACAGCAGCTCTAGAGAAGAAAAAGTGATTAGCAGGTTTTCCAAAATATTTGTTGAATTAATTTTTCCCAAGAGTTTGTAGTTGATGCAATTATGGAAAACAGTTTCTGTGTATATCTACAACCTCAGGATCAAAAAGGATATTCTTCACCTCTCTCAATCAATGAAGGAATCTACTTTTTAGTGCTTCTGACAGTTGGCTGGTGTCCCACGATCCCATGAAGCAGGCTGCTCTCCTTGTGAACATGTCTTCATACTAGAAGCCATTAGGTCTATGGAGCTGATGTCAAGTCCCTGCGGTTTCACCCAGTGCTGGTTCTAGTGCTGCCTTCATATCTGCACAGGATATATGTCCTCCCTTCCCTACATGAAAGCACTTCAAAGATTGATCTTCATCTTCCTTTCTCTGGGGCGGACCTCTGGATTTCCTTTAATTTGGTTCACCCAACAAAGCCCCCAGACTCTCTGCCATCTTGCTTGTGTATCTCAGTGACAGCAGGATCAAAGGCAGAGACATGACTCCAAAAGGACCTTGCTGAGTCAGGCTGGGTCCCTGGGCCAGGGCTCTGCTGATTTCTGAGCCCTGTGGACAGCTGTTGAAAGGGAGAAATCATCTGTCTGGGGCCAAGTTGATGCTGGAATGGGGACAGGACAGATCCATGGATCATACCTCAGTGAGGCCAAGGAGGGGATCAAGCCAGGAGAGGCCTCGTCCCTTGACAGATAGGGCAGGGAACAGAAGGGGCTGGCCGGCAGCTGGGCTAAGGTGAGAGGTGCCTTTCTCAGGGCTGGCTTGTGTAAGATGTTGGCTGAACGCTCATTTTTATTAGGGGGCTCAGATTTTTTCTTGGCCGCTCCAGCCCAGCGAGTCTGATGTGGGCTGAGAGGAGCCTGACTCACGGGGCCAGGGGTCAGGCTGGGAGGGATGGGAGTCAAGAGGGAGCACAGCCTTCCCTGGCCCATCTGCAGACTGTCGGGGTTAGAGATGGCTGGTGGTCAGCACATTGGGGGCTCTATTTTCTGGGTTCTCTCGCAGGGGCCAGGGCTGGTGCCTGCAGCTGGGGACCTAACCAGGGCCCGGAGTGGGATTGGGAGAGGAGGCTAGACCTGCATAGATCTCCTCTTTAGATACTGGATCTCCTTGCATTTGGAAGGACATTCTGAGGGGGTCACTGTACCCTTCTCAGCTGACATTCTTTAAGTGGGATGACCCTCTGATGTGCTGTGTATTGAGCCCCTGCTTCACCACATCCCTAAACCAGCAATTACTAAGCCATCAAATTTCACTTCAAGGGCCTTGGCTGTGTAAGTCTGTTTTCTCCCTCTGGGCTGGTCCTCTTCTGTCCAGGTCAGCTCTCAGCCAGTCTCCCTGACTGCAGCTCTCCAGCTTCTCTCCACCTTGCCCCTGGTGATGGATGAAATACCTTAAGACATGGCTTGGTCTTGCCACTACTCAGAAAGCTTCTGAGGTGCTCCAAGTCTAAGGGCCTTGCTCCTGGGACTGGGTGCTTACCGCTTTTACCTTTTTTATTTTAAAACAGAATTGCTAGGAAGACATTCTGAGTCTGCAGATGGCTACTTCAGGTGTGTCCCCAGACTGCCCGGGGGGCAACGTGTCCAGTCTCCACACAGGTGGGGGTTACTTGGGGGGAAGAGGTGAGTGTCACCGAAGGTGAAGGTAGGCGTGTTCTCACTCTCCCATGGTTCTGCTTTGGTGCAGGGGGTGGGGGGCAGGGCTTCATCTGTGCTTGAACCAATCTCCAGCTTCTCTGTAGCACGTACTCCTGTTCTGGGCAGGAGGTCTCCTCTGGGCCCACGGCTGCCTCAGGCTCCATTCTGTTTCTTCGTGTGTTGTTCTCCATTACTTCCCTGAATCCTGCCCACATGTCCCAGCCCAATTATTGCTATAGTGCTTTCCTGACCCAGGGACACTCTGACCTCTCCTTTGGCCTGTGCAGTGGTTAGGATCTGTTTCCCAGTGCAACAGTCACACACACACACACACATACACACACACACACACACACTTGTACTCATACATATGCACAATCCTCATGTATGTGCACACATACTCATACATGTGCACTCACATGCACATATGCACTCCGAACTCTGCAAATTCCACACTGCTCTAACTCTCTGTGCACATAATATTTCATACTCTACAAAGTACTCTCCTATCCAGAACTGCATTTGTTTCTCTGAATGATCCCATGATGGGGAGAGGGGCAGAGTGGTGTTATTCTTATTTCACTGGCCCAGAGAAGTGAGGGTTCTCACCTGAGTCACACAGGGCATTGACACAGTGGCTGGGGCTGACCCTGCCTCCTAATGCTCAGGCCTGGGCTCTTTCCACAACACCATCACTGACCCCACGGGCTCTGCCCCCAGGATGTCTCTCTCCCCTCATGCAGAGCTCAGAGGCTAGTGCGTCCTCCATTCTCCCTGGGGCCTGGCTTTATGTAGTTTAGGTTTCATGTGTACAAATACATGCCTCCTTCTGGGAACTGAACCACGGCCTCAAACTGGAACTTCCTATGTGTAACCTGGGGCAGTATGCAACCCCGTTCTTCCATTTGGCAGGGATACAGTTCTTCCGAAATTAACCTCTCCAAGGACTTAGTTTGGCATGTTCTTTAGGCCCCTGGGCTACTCCTCTTCTTTTCAGTAAAACCTTGATAATGTTTTCCCTGCACAGATGTTTATTTTCTAGAAGTGACAGGGATGAGAGTGGGGAGGCAGGGCTGTCCCTGGGAGGGTGCAGAAATTGGGACAGATCCCATCAGGCGCTGTCCCTGGAGCCTCTAATCTGGGCACAACTCAGAGTCAGGTGACACTGAAGGCCTTCTGGAGACAGAGTGGAGGTGTTCTGAAGGGGGAGGGGGTGGTGTTGGGTACAGGTAAAGAAGGGCAGTTAAGGGGATGGTGTTAAGTCTCAGGTCTTAAGCAGCAGCCAAAGGGGCCCCAGGGCGGGGTTCTCCTAGTGCAGCACCCCACTGCCCCATCCTCCATGCTTTTGGATAGACTTCTCAGCATTCTGTAATGTGCTTGGGAGCCATTACAGGCACTGGCTTCCCCAAGTCACCCTCCGTCTTCAAACATGACCTCACTTTCTGCACATGATGGAAAAACAACTGGGCAAGTAGGGGGCAATGCTGTTTTCAGGGCACCTTCCCTTTTCCTTCAGCCAGATGTGAATGCTCCTTCCTTTCAACCCTGAGAGCAGATTCTCATCCCTGACAGCACACAACCATCTTTCTCTTGGGAGCTTTAAAAAATGCTGATGCCTGGGTTCCTCCTCCAGAGATTGTGGCTTCAGTGAATGGTCTGGGGCGCAGCATGGGCACTGAGAATGTTAAGAGCTCTCCAGGTGATGCTGATGCTGATGTGCAGCCCAGACTGAGAAGCAATGACCTGGACCTTTGGGTGTCTGACCTTGCAGAACACATTTTATTGCCCTGTTACTCATGGTGCAGGCTGAGGATCAGCTACATTTCTTTTTTCTTTTCTTGTTTTTTTTTTTTTTTTTTTTTTTGAGAAGGGAGGGCAGAGGATGCGAATGGATGCACATGTGAGCAGGGGAGGGGCAGAGGGAGAGGGAGAGAGAGAGAATCCATACTCAACGTGGAGCCCAATGCTGGGCTTGATCCCACAACCATGAGAGCATGATCTGAGCTGAAATTAAGAGTTGGACACTCAACTGACTGAGCCACCCAGACAGACCCTCACTGCATTTCTAAATGCAGGTTCTAGGCCCTTTCTCAGAAGCGGACTTTGCATTTGAATAAGACCTTCAGGTGGTTCCTTTACTCATAAGCTCTGGGAAGCACAGGGGCAGGGGTCTAGCTGGGCAGTGCTCTTGTGGGGAGAAGGCACTGGGTGTGGGGAGCTACAAGAAGGGAGCAGGAGGAGAGGGCCTGGGCACAATCTCCATTCTTTTCAGAACTTTGGCTGAGTGGTGAAAGCATTCGGTAAACAAGTGAAACCAGATTAGATTTGCCAACAGCAAAACCAATACGAAACCAAAGCTAGATTTATTATTTTAATTAAATACCACTTACATCCTCTACCTCCAGATGAAAGGAGATGGCAAACACCCCAGTCCTTTCCATCATGTGTCTTGGCCTGTGGCAGTTAAATCCCAGCTTCCCACGCAACCTGTGCAGGGCCCTAACCATGGCATGCTCCCGAGAAAGCCAGTTTGTAAGGGGTGCACAGTTTCAGAAATAAAAATGTAGCACCTATGGAAATGGAGGCTCCTCCCATTGTTGCAAATACCTAAATCGAAAACTCACCTTTGCTTTGTAAGCTCGGACAACACCATAAAGAGGAGGTGAGGTTGGGTCCTTGTTGTGAATGGCCCCAAAGAGGGCATAAACATGGATTCATGTTGGGGTGGGTCAAGGTTAGGAGGCTTTAGTCATGACAGCCTCATGCTATGAACGTCAGTGGGATGCTAGGGTGGGGGTGGGGGTATGCAGGAATGAAGGGCACTAGTAAGAACATCAGTAATCAAACAATAAGTTCGTGCCATATTGGAGAAGACAGAATAGAGGAAGCCCCGCCCAGAGTGGAAGGGGACATTTCGTGGGGGTAGTGAGAAGAGGAATACAGTTGGAATTGGCAGGCAGGAAGGAAAAAGTGGGAGGACTGGGGCATTACAGGGAGACGTAAGGGAAGTGGCAGGGGAGGGAGGAGAATAGGAGGAAGGAGAAAGAGAAGAGAGGAGAGAAACCTCAGAGTCACAGCACAGTAGGAGGACTGAAGTGCTGGTGGGAGAGGATGTGCTGAGAAGGAGATGGAGCAGGCGAGGAGATGGGCTGGGGAGACAGATGGGCACTCCTGAGCCCTCTGTCTCTGCTCTGAAGGGGCCACAGCCTCCAGGCTGCCAGACTCCCTGGCAAGGCTTCTCCCTCCTCCTCCTCTCTTGCATGAGTCCTGTGAAGGATGGAGCAACAGTCTTCCTGGGGAGAGGAAGTGAGCTGTTGTGTCACACTGCCCTGTATGTGGCCCTGGAACATCATGTGGTTCCAGAGACAGCCAGCTCCGGACCAGCTACCGAAGAAGGAAAAGCAGAGGGATCCTGGTGTGGAGATGGGGACTTAATCTAACTTTATCCCACTCTTTCTTCTCCTTCAGCCCTAACCAGATTTACCAAATGAGCTTTCCTCAGATCTCCAAAGAAGCCACTTGGGGTTACAACAGTTGAGTGTTAAAGAAAGTATGCATTTAGCAAGTGGCCGAAGACATTTGCCGAGATGCTTGTCCTCTGACCCCCTGCAGCTTGACTGATGTAATGGGAGAGATATGTTGGCTATATTTATGCAGTCAAGACTCCGAAGAGATGGAATTTATCTGGACATCACTGGAAAACAAATTTTGTTGTGAAACCTCTGAAGATGTGTTTTCTCGAGAGCATCTGAAAGGAGGGTGAGTGTTGATGAGCAAACTCCACCGGGATGGTCACAGTGGGTGGAACCAAAAGAACATGGCCTTGGGAGTCCAGCCAAATTCTAGCTCTGCCATCTACCATGTACCACGTGGGGATTCCTCCTCATCTGGGAAGCAGAATAGTGATTGCTGCCTCATAAGGCAACATGTAGAGGGCTGAGCAGCACACTACTCCACGAACCGTAGGTGTCACCAAATGTCAGTTTCTGCCTACATCCTCCCGGCTTTTCTGGGGTTGTTCATAAGCTCTAAAGGCTCCAACTACCAGGAATTTAATGAGAGTAGATTTGCTGATGTAAATATTTAGAAATGTTCATCTTCCTAAAACACTAATTTCTCCATAGCAGATCCTACATTGGATATTGCTTATTAATTCAAATGTTTGTTGAGTACCTACTATGTGTCAGTCACTAGAGATTCATCAGTGAGCAAGACAAAGTTCTTCTTGTCCTCATGGAAACCAGAAGGTACACTGTGAGTGTCCAGGGATGGGACTGCCCTGCTTCCCACTGTGGGGGTGGGTAGAGAATGAAGGTGGAAATGAGGGGAGCATCTTTTGGTTGACTCAATGAAGGAGGGGTACCACTACTATTTAGTGGTGAAGGCCAGGGAGGCCACATATCCTGCAATATGCAGGACAAGCCTATATGACAAGGGACGGTCCCCCACAAAATGCTCAGTGAGAAAACCTGGTAAGCCAGGGAAAGTCAAAAACGTCCCTGTTGGTAGAAAGGTTTTTAATACCATCATTTCTCCAAGATCAACTTTGAAGAGATATTTTAATTGGATGTGAAGGAGTCCTGTGTCCTGTTTCTTTCTGTTTTTCAGAGTTTACAGAGCCATCCTTCTAAGGGTCTGTGATTCCATTGCTTTTGGTGGTGCTCCTAATTCCTTCATGACCTGGCTGATACAACTGTGAACTAGGAAGTAGGATTCAACCAAGACTCCAACTTGCAGGCCCCTTGATCAGTGCTTTGCCTCTGTAAGTGGTCCAGTTCTGGTTAGGGGTACAGATGGGGATCACAGATCAGGGAGAAGACAAATGGCTCATTTGGAGAACCAAACCCATTGTCTTGGTTGCATTAATTCTACACACCAACCCACTAGGGCAAAAGGCAGGTAAAGTACACCTCTCAAAACTGATGGCCCATCTATAACATCTTCAAGGGCTTCTGAGGTTCTAAGACATAAACATTTTGGGGAATATGCCTTCAAATGAGATGACAGTATCACCCACCCAATAATCATATTCTTTTTAGTTTAAGCCTCTCCTTTTTTTTTTTTCATTTTTATTATTTATTTATTTATTTATTTATTTTATATATATATGAAATTTATTGACAAATTGGTTTCCATACAACACCCAGTGCTCATCCCAAAAGGTGCCCTCCTCAATACCCATCACCCACCCTCCCCTCCCTCCCACCTCCCATCAACCCTCAGTTTGTTCTCAGTTTTTAACAGTCTCTTATGCTTTGGCTCTCTCCCACTCTAACCTCTTTTTTTTTTTTTTCCTTCCCCTCCCCCATGGGTTCCTGTTAAGTTTCTCAGGATCCACATAAGAGTGAAACCATATGGTATCTGTCTTTCTCTGTATGGAGTTTAAGCCTCTCCTTGTCATGTTTAAAAAAGTCATATGTAGTCACTATGAAAATTTCAAATACTGAAGAGCACAGGAAGAATGCAGAAACTTAACTGCCACTTCCCAAATGCAGAAATGGCCATCATAAACATTGGGGAGCTGTCCTTCCAGATACCTTTGTGCTCATATTCCTGAGCAGCAAAAGAAAAAATGGAAAGACAAAATTATTTCCTAGAAATAGGGTAATGTCTTATGAGCTATTATTTTTGTTTTGTTTTTGTTTTTTTGAGCTATTGTTTTTTAACGGAAAGTATCATATTTAATTTTGTGTGACTTGAACAAAAGGAAAATGAATTAAAGTGAAACTAGAGAAACTGCTAAACTTCAGATAAATGTTTATTCACCATGGGAAATATTTTTAGTTTTTGTAACCTTTTAAGGTTAAGAAAACAGAAAAAGCATTTAAAAAATTAAGAACTCAGTATCTTTAAAAAAAAATCCAGGTTTCATATTTAGGTAGTACTGATTGCCTCCTAACTAAGAAAAATAGGAAAACTGTTTTCATATGCTTTTATCAATTTTTACTAATTTTATTATTATTATTATTGCATTGTCAAGATTTATACCATTTCACTCCATTCCTTAATTGTAATTCATAATTTCATACATTTCTGTCCCTATCTATTGAAGAAAGAATATATATATATATATATATATATATATATATATATAGGTATACATAAAAAGGAATTCAGCAATTATTACTAATTTTTTATAGTTTATATGTTCCCAAGTACTTTATTTTATTTCACTATGTGGGTGACATTTTATCACACACACACAATGCATAATTTATATACATATATATTCACAAGAAAGCCCCATAGATGCTTTATCTCTTGAGTTGCTCCATTTTGGAGAATGTTTATATGTTGCTTAAGGGACAAATTTATTCTTTCTTCACATATTTTCTGAGTGTCTAATGAGTGTGCTCTAGAGCTAAAATCTTGACAAAGATTAAAGTATCTCTAAGAATATCTTACAAACTTGCATTGAGACATTCAAAATCCCTTCCAAATCACAATGACAGTAAATGGAAGAGTTCATCTACCCTATTAGGCCATTATGAGGTGTGGCAGCCAACCTCCACAGTGGCCCTTGGTGACCCTTGCTTCCCGGTACTCACAGAGCTGACCTGTGTAACCAACAGGACATCATAGAAAGGAGGTTCTGTCCCTTCTGGGGCTAGGTTTAAAAGACACTGCCACTTCAGCCTTGCATTTTTGGGTCACTTGCTCTGGGGGAACTGCAGCCTTAGGAGTCTGTCGTGGAGAGGAACTGAGACCTCTTGGCAACAACCAGCATCAGCTGGCTAGATGCACAAGAGAGTCATCTTAAGAGCGGATCCTCCAGCTCCAGTAAAGCCTTTAGTAAAGCCATCATCGTGACAGCCATCTCATTAGAGACTCTAAGCCAGAACCACCCAGCTATGTTGCTCCCAGATTCCTGGCCAAAGACATTTTTCTTGTTTTAAGTTGCTAAGTTTTGGGCAATTTGTTACACATCAGTAGATAACTAATACATTAGCCATTAATACCTCTTCAAAGATCTAATTAGCCAGTCTCTTAGCAGAAGCCCGGAAAGGTATACTTTTTTATGAAGGAAAAAGGAAGGAATTGATACTTACTGACATCTACTATGTGGTAGGTAATGCTCTCTGTGTTATCTAATCCTCATAGCAACCTTGTAGAGTGGTGTAGAGGGCACCTTTTTTAGAATTTGGAGGTAGTCTGCTGCCAAAATGAGACAATAGTGCATATAAGAAAGATCTGTTGGCCTCACACTTTTGCAGGAAATTAGTTTCCTGTTGGTTGAACTTCACAGGGCAAAAATGTCTTTTGGGGGAAAAAACCACTTCTGGGTGAGAATCAGTTGTGAAACACAATCAACACACTAATTTAGGAGGAATGTATATGGCCAGCCCTGTGGCTCACTCTGTGGGGACACACCTGAGAAGTACCAACCAGCATTATCTTCAAGGGGGTTTACTTCAGAGATAACATTTAAAGGCAGGAACAGAATCAGAAAGCAAAGTAAGAAAGTACTGAAACAGTGAGTGTGTTTCATCATTTGATTATTTGGCTGTCCTTAGCAAGGACCTCTCATCTGCAAGTCTTGCAGCCTTGAAGGATGTGACAGACATGACCTCCAGGAGCTCTGTCCTTCAGGAGCTGAGGGGTGGTTAGACACATTAAAAAAACAGAATGTAATTTAGGATATCCCATGCTGGAGCCTGTAGGGTGGCTTGCTCAATCCTTCTAGGGTACCTTACTATATCCAAGAGGCTAGAAAGTTAAAAGTCAAATTTCTCAGGGGCGCCTGGGTGGCTCAGTCGGTTAAGCATCTGATTTTGGTCCAGGTCATGATCTCATGGTTTGTAAGTTCGAGTCTGCATCTGGCTCTGTGCTGACAGTTCGGAGCCTGGAGCCTGCTTCAGATTCTGTCTCTGTCTCTCTCTGCCCCTCCCCTGCTCCCGCTTTGTCTCCCTCTCTCTCAAAAATAAATAAACATTAAAAAATAAAAAAATCAAATTTCTCAGCTTCTCTTGCAGCTGAGGTTTTAGAATAAAATCAGGCTTTGTCAATTTGAGGCATTAGGCAAAATTTAGAAGGTAGAAGTGAAGCAGAAGTCTTGCCTTTTCAGCTGTTTTCTCCTGAAAGAAAGGTCAGGGACAGATGATGTTTTTTGCTGCTCACTGCTCAGCCACTAGCTTTGTGGGTTTGAGGGGCAGGAGCTATAGTGACTTCATGATTCTGGCTTCCTGATTCCTGGAATATAATGGTGGGTTTTTGAACTCAGTAGTTTCAGTGGTGGCCTCAGAGGTAGTAGCTCCTATGGTAGGTAAGTTCTGTAGTGTTTCAGGAGTAATTTCTGGCCCAAAGCTCACTCCTACAACTGTGTCCCCAATTTTGTGAGCCCCTAAATTCCTGTATTAAATCCCTTTCTGCTTAAAATACCTGTAGTGGTTTCTGTTTTACGTACTAAACCCTGACCAATAGATGCCATAAGAAAGGAGACTGGGGCAGGAGGCAGGGGACAGGAGGGAAGGGGTAATTAGGAAGGAATTTTTGGAGGAGCTAACTTTTTTAGCTTAAAGGAAGAAGGACTGTAAACAGCCCAACAGAAGAGATGAAAGCCCCTTAGTGGGAGGGATTACAAGAGTCTATTTCTCTTTCCCCCAAGTTGGTACCTCCCTATCACCTTCCACCCTTCAGAACGATGGGTTATGGCTTTTGTTAAGGCCTGGACTTGAATGAATAGTCACTTGGAGTTTCAATTTGTTGTCACTGGAAAGTGTGTTATTTCAGTACGGGATTCAATACCCAGAAAACAGATTCTCATGGAGCCCCCTCATGGATCCTGCAAAGATAAATACATCTGGAGAAGGCAGTGCTTTTCCTTTCCTGTTGCCTTCCTTCATCACCCTGCTGGAAACTGCACGCTGCTATCTGGGCTTAGCTCCTGATCACCTATCTCCCTGGGGGAGGATAAAACAGAGGGACCAGGTGTTCTCTGACATGGCAAATCAGAAGAAAAATCACTGCATTGGGAGTGAGGAGACCTGGGGTCTAAATTTAGCTTTGCTGCCTACCAGCTGTTTAACCTTGGGCAAGTTTAATGGATAACCAAATTTTTACTATCGTGTGAATCTTCCCACTTTTCTCCAGGCTGCAGCCTTAAGTCAGACCATTATCATACCTCCTGTTATAACTCCTGGTATCTGTGTATGCTCCACAATCCGTTCTCCTTGGTGCATTCAGAATAATTTGCAAGAATGCAAATCATGTCATATCACCCCTTCTTTAAGACTCTTTAATGCTTCCCAGTGAACCCAGGATGCCCAAACTCCCAGGCAGGACATTAAGTCCAACTTGGTCTCAGTGTACCTCTCCAATTTCCTCTCCTCTCTCCTCTCCAGAAGAGGCTTCATTTTAAGGTGAACTAGAACCAGGGGTCCCCAAAGTGGGACATTCATCCTGAGGGGTATTGTAAGACACTCAGTCAATTGGGGTGTGGATACATATTAGAACTTCTATGTATATTTTTATCTAAAAATTGAGATAAACTTAAGGTATCCTGGTTCAGATCCTTTTTCAAGTTGTCACATGTCATTTATGGATCTTATATACCATACCTTTAGTGTTGCAAGATTAGGAGGTTAGTGGCTATCTATTTAGGCTCTGGAGGAAAACTTTCTGAATAAGTGCTTCTTATTGGTTATTAATATTATTATTATCATTCTGAAATAGAGTGGAATTTCCATGGTACAAAAGGATTGACACAAAATGGACAAATGGATTAGAAAGAGTCCTACAAAGAAATTTCAGAACATAAAAAATGACTAATATAAGTCCAAATAAATCACAGGAAAGTGGTGCTATTGCTTCTTCAGTTCTGATTATGTTCTGATGAGTCCAGCCACATTAGAAAGTAAAGGCAATGACAACCTAATTAGCCACAATAAGAATTAGGCCCCCAAAATGTCAGAATTATGAAGTCTACTTTAAAAAGGGCTTACATTCTACTACAAAGCTGTAATCATCAATACAGTATGGTATTGGCACAAGAACAGACACATAGACCAATGGAATAGAACAAAGAACCCGGAATTGGACCCACAAATGTATGGCCAGCTAATCTTTGACAAAGCAGGAAAGAGTATCCAATGGAAACAAAGACAGTCTCTTTACCAAATGGTGCTGGGAGAATTGGACAGCAACAAGCCAAAGAATGAAAACTAGAACACTTTCTTATACCGTACACCAAAATAAACTCAAATTGGATGAAAGACCTGAATGTGAGACAGGAAACCATCAAAACCCTAGAGAAGAAAGCAGGCAACAACCTCTTTGACCTCAGCTGCAGCAATTTCTTACTTGACACATCTCCAAAGGCAAGGGAATTAAAAGCAAAAATGAACTATTGGGACCTCATCAAGATAAAAATGCTTCTGCACTGCAAAGCAAATAATCAACGAAACTAAAAGGCAACGACAGAATGGGAAAAGATATTTGCAAATGACATATTGGACAAAGGGCTAGTATCCAAAATCTATAAAGAACTCACCAAACTCCACACCTGAAAAACAAATAATCCAGTGAAGAAATGGGCTGAAAACATGAATAGACACTTCTCTAAACAAGACATCTGGATGGCCAACAGGCACATGAAAAGATGCTCAACGTTGCTTCCTCATCAGGGAAATACAAATCAAAACCACCCTCAGATACCACCTCACACCAGTCAGAGTGGCTAAAATGAACAAATCAGGAGACTATCGATGCTGGAGAGGATGTGGAGAAACCGGAACCCTCTTGCACTGTTGGTGGGAATGCAAACTGGTGCAGCCGCTCTGGAAAACAGTGTGAAGGTTCCTCAAAAAATTAAAAATAGATCTACCCTATGACCCAGCAATAGCACTGCTAGGAATTTACCCAAGGGATACAGGAGTGCTGATGCATAGGGGCACATGTACCCCAATGTTTATAACAGCACTTTCAACAATAGTCAAATTATGTTAAGAGCCTAAATGTCCATCAACTGATGAATGGATAAAGAAGATGTGGTTTATATATACAATCGAATACTACTTGGCAATGAGAAAGAATAAAATCAGGCCATTTGCAGCAATGTGGATAGAACTGGAGGGTATTATGCTAAGTGAAATAAGTCAGTCAGAGAAAGACAGATATCATATGTTTTCACTCATATATGGATCTTGAGAAACTTAACAGAAGACCATGGGGGAAGGGAAGGGAAAAAAAGTTACAAACAGAGAGGGAGGGAGGCAAACCATAAGAGACTCTTAAATACAGAGAACAAACTGAAGGTTGATGGGTGTGGGGGAGAGGGGAAAGTGGGTGATGGGCATTGAGGAGGGCACTTGTTGGGATGAGCACTGGGTGTTGTATGGAAGCCAATTTGACAATAAATTATATTAAAAAAAATAAAAAGGGTTTACATTGACTATCATTATAGATGACCCTGACCTAACTGTGTATTGTGCCTTGACATATTGGCTGATGTAGATACATAAATATAATTTGTAATTAAAGAAACGTATTGGGGTGCCTGCTCAAAAATATTTTTCTGGTAGAACTGCACAGTAAAGAAATTTGGAAACCACTGAGCTAAGGACAGATTTGGGTCTAAACGGTACAAGACACCCCAGATCCAATAAACATCCTCTGGCCCTAATGTAAGAGTGTGAACTTCTTGGTTATTGATGCTTTTAATGCATTCATAAAGCAGAGTTGTTACTGTGCAGTATATTTTCAATGGATTTTAAAAGAGTAGACTTCAAAATTTGGGAGTATTTTATCTGCAAAATCATTTGATCTGATATTATCTGATATTTACTCAGAATAAAACAAGGTCAATGTTATGTACCATACAAAATTTTGTCACTGATAGGATGGGTTATGTGACTTGCACCCTCATGACGGTGAATTGCCTGCTGACATTAGGACCAATTGGGTCACACACCAGCTCCATCATTAGAAGCCAGAAAGCAATGCCCTTTTTGCTCCAGTTATTCTTGAAGTAATTTGTTTACCCCAGCCATCAGAACACAGTCAATAAACTGCAGGGATTGACAAAGTGGCACTGTACAGGCAACACGGAAAATTGGAAAAGTGAATTGTAGGTGGTGAGTGGTTAGCAATAAATAATCAGCTTATTCCAGTTGCAGAAATGTCTATGACCAGGAGAAAATCTGACCAGTGAAAATTTTGAATTGGACAAAAGTGGGCCACTTAATTCTCCATGAATACATTCAAGAGTGAATATGTTTGGATTCTCTAAGCAAGACTGCTCTTCACAATACTTGGCTTTGTAAAAATCCTGTCTGCTGACATTTGGATTCTCTCCAGTTACCTGGCATCTGAAATTATATCATTAGTGATTTACTCCTTTGAACTAAACATAGACCTCTTCAGGTATCCTCTTTTGAAAAACAAGCACCCTTGGAAAGATTTAGCACAGTAAGTAAAAGATCCCTTGGTATAACTTGGTCTACTAAATGGCTGCCCCTGCAGGGAGAGCTCTGGAACAGTAAGTATCAAGGCTCCAGGCATCCTGGGGAGGGTGTGTGAGGATGTGGGGAGCTGGGAAAGGGTGAGGTGAGGCTTGAGAAAAGAGTAGAGGTAGAGAAGGAGGGTGCCAAAGGCCAGGTTGAAGGGTTTCAGTTTAAACAAAGAAACTGATTTTAATTCTTTAGTTCAGGTCTAAAATAGACTGTGTCAAACACTGAATTCATCATAATCCTCTGGACTTGGGAAGGCGTCATATCTTTCAGAATTAATTCAGTATAATATAACACTCAAGGGACCCCAAATAAATACAATCAACTTTCAGTTTTCAGTGAACCTGCCATGAGCTTGTTGATGGTTGACAGGCAATTGGGGACACAAATCAGCACTCCCTGGGCAATCACACCCATTTTCTTATCAATTATGGACAAACGAGACAGGAAGGTGAATTTCTAGAAAGAATAGAAAAATGCTCTTCAGTGCAGCAAATTGTCCTGATTAGGGACTACCTGTCATACATCTTGCAGGATCCCATTCCTCATTGTTATTGTGGATGATTGAGCAGTGGCCGTTCTGATGGAATCTCTTTGATGATTTCATTTCTGATGTTCACCTCCCTGCTTGTTCAGCAAGCTGCACATCTGGTCAATATCCTCCCCACCCCACACACAACTGATTGATTTAGTAGATTCAGTGGGAAAAAAAAATCAAAGTAGTTCGACAAAAATGTACTTTTTGATAGAAGTTATTAGTCAGTCGCTAACTAAATTGATAGGTTACTTTTATCTTGATTTTTTTTTTATTTTTGTTTTCAGAAATAACAAGTTTAGCTGACTAAAAAGACCAGGTGTCTAATCGACTTGGCTGGTTGTGCTGACAGATATTTGATGTGACATCCATTGACTACACTGACGGGAATTTGAATGAGTTCAAGTCAAAATGTTTGAATTCATCAGTGGGGAGTGTCAACCAATTTTTGCTCTGGAGAAAGCACTCAAATGTCTGCATTTTACAATGAGGAAGTACAAGCTGTTTGGCCTCAAGAAATAAGTGATCCAAGAGGAGATTTCTTTGAAAGGACCTGAGTGTTATTTTGTGTCTTTTGATCTCTTGTAAGAACCTGAGTTTGTTCAGGAAAGACCAACTCATGTGCCCATTACAATTACATGGTCTCTGGGGGAAAGTAAAAGCAGTGGAAGTGATTCTGAGTAGAGATGTTTTTCACATTACACCAGAGACCTCATACTAACTCTCTTCCTGAGGTTTCTAGAGCCAGCCCATGGGAAAGCAGAGCAGGAGGTAAAAGGGGTTTTCAGTTTTCCATAATCCCTGCTCCCGCCATGCCTCAAACTCCTTTGTCCACCTCTGTCCTCCCTTTATCAGGGTGTCCAGCTCTCATACTGTCCCTTTCTAGGGCAAATAGCCTCCAATCCCCCCATGGAAGGAGTGACAAATCATGCTGCTCCCTAAGCCTCCCCAAGAGAGATTACATTTGTCAGGGACTGACATTTTAGTCAAACACTTACTATGAACCAGGCGCTGTACGGAGCAATGTACACATGTTCCTAACAACCACTGACCATCGTATGTCTCATCTATGGCCTTAAAAAATTTTTTTAATGTTTATTTATTTTTGAGAGAGAGAGCATGAGCAGGAAAAGGGCAGAGAGAGAGAGAGAGAGAGAGAGAGAGAGAGAGACAGAGTCAGAAACAGACTCCAGGCTTTGAGCTGTCAGCACAGAGCCTGATGTGGGGCTCGACCTCATGAGCTGTGAGATCATGACCTGAGCTGAAGTCAGACGCTTAACCACCAAGCCACCCAAGCGCCCCTCGTCTATGGCCATTAGTTAATGAAATAACTCTCTTGGCTGAAGTTGAGAGCTGAAATTCTGTCAAATATGTTTGGCTTGGTCTGGGCAGTGAACTAGCACTCCTCGAGCAGGCCCTGGATCCCGGGGAGATGGGGGGCCCTTGGGCATCACGCACGGCCATGCACGCCCTCAGCTGGCATAAATTACTACAGTGGCCAGCGCAAAGGCTCTGTTTAGATCTTTCAGCCAGTCTTGCCAAAGCAGAAGCTTCTATGATGAGGCCAAAGGAAAGCTCCCAAGCTTGTCCGAGGAAGCACGTGTCACTCTAGTTCAGCAGAAAAGACATAAAGGTTGAGGGTCCCTAAGGCTTTTTCTCGCCTTACTACAGTTTTGGGTCCCTTAAGTCAATGCTTACTAATAGTTCAGTCTTACTTTCAATGCTTACTACTGGGTCAATCTGATGAGTTCATTTGAGGAAAAACGTCATGTAGACTTTTGGTGACTTCATTCAGCAAACATCTACGCAGTGGCGCAAATGTTGGCTGGGCAGGGGAAGTCCTGGATCATCAATGGAGAGAGCTAGCCCGGTGGACTGTATGCATATAAGAAAAAAAAATCTCCATTGCAATTAAGATGATGAACTCAAAGCAGGTGTACATAGACCCATAAAATATTACATCCTTTAGAAACCTGAATGGTGGAACTGGCCCAGCCTGTCCCTTTCTTACTGTGTGGCTACAGAGTAGTTATATTACAAAGTATGTGCATTGTCCTCTCTGGACATTCAGGGTCAGAGTCCGTTGCCTACAGAGGGGTGGGGAAAAGCCTGGGAAAGAAGGAGATGGTTGAGAGGTCCAGTTCTGGTCAGGCTTTCCTACTTGTCTTATATGTATTAGGTAAGACAGGTGCTTCCCCATAAGTGTACCTTTATTACTTCAGATTTTTTTCTTCACAGTGCCCCTCAGGTGGCAGATTGGGCTAAAGTTCAGAGAGGCTTGCCCAAAGACACACAGCCAGTGGCTGGTTGAGTCAGCATATGGTGCAGGTTGGGGTGCGTACTCTCTTTTGCCTTTTCCACCAGACCATGTGGTATTGTGCTGATCACCCTGAGGGGAGACAGCCAGGTTTACTGGAATGAGGCACAGCATGGGGAAATGGCAAAGAATGAGGTTCTGGAGCCAGATTATGCAGTTTGAGTCTTAGTGTCCCCCACTTCCCAGCATCATGGCCTTGGGCTAATTGTAGGGCCTGAGACCCCCCCCCCCATGTGCAAAATTAGGACTGTGGTAATATCTACCCAGAGTTGGCTTCAAGGGCATGTGACCAGTGCAATTGTATATAGTCTTGTGCTTAAAAGGGCCCCAGGCTTGGGGTTTGATGCTCCACAAGCACCATCTTGAAATTCTTAATAATTCAAACTTATTCAATTGTTCAAAATCCTAACATTGTGTTTTATATGTGAAGTTTGATAGGTCAGTGGACCATGAATGGGGGTGACTTGGATCCTTGGCTTATACTCAGTCCTGCCTCCTGCTGCCTCTCCTGTTCTCAACTGCCTTTAGGTGCCCAGGGCCTCTCCCTCCTGGCCCCTCACCCTGGGACTGCTGCTACCCTCTGTGCTCAGGTGCACACAGGTATGGGGAGCGTTGGAGTTAGGTGATGCACCCTGCAGCACTTTGGCCCATTCCTGGTACTGAGCAGAACCTGGCACATAGATTGCAGTCCCTTGGGGGTCATGCATTCACAGTGGGCTGGGCTGGAGGGCTTGTGGGAAGGGGAGACCCCCGGCTCAACTCTCCAACTTTGGTTGGGGCTCACTGTGGCAATCTGATGGCTGGTGGGAGGGAAACCTGCAGAGAGTGGATCTTTTGTATGTACACTTAGTCACTGGGTGGGGCCCTGTGCAGTGAGAGTCTGTGCTCACCTAGCAAGAATCCCTGCGCTTCTGGGACCACATCATTAAATAGCAGATAAAAACATCATGATAGGTTATGACAGGTCAAGAAGAGAGAGGGAGGGAGTGGTGGTGGGGGAGCAGAGGAAACCACCCAAGGAAGAATGAAAAAAGTTTTATATTTTAGTACCCTTAACTGCATGTTTCCCCAGTTTTTTTTTTTTTTTTTTTTTTTTAAAGTAGGCTTCACACTCCAGGGCAGAGCTCAATGTAGGACTTGAACTCACAACCCTCAGATCAAGACCTGAGCTGAGGTCAAGAGCTGGATGCTTAATGGACTGAGCCGCCCAGACACCCCTCCCCTGCTTTTTAAACAAAGGCTCCATTAAATCTGTATCTGGCCCTGAACTACCCCAGGGCTTGTTGAGGACTGGTCGAATGAGGACCTGGAAGCAGTGGAAACGGCCAGTGTATGCGTGGTGCTGCTCAGTTCACTCTTGGCCATTCCCTGGCAGGACACGTGAGCCATGGTTAGGTTCCTTTCCTTTGGAGAGGGAGGGCCACAGCCATGCTCTAAGCAAGGTGGGCGGCGTCCCTCCACCCATCAAGCCCATAATAAGGCAGAGTCATGTGCCCTCTTCCTAACTCCTGACAAGCTTCTTTAAATCAGGCCAGGCACAGAGAGGCAGCTCCCTTTGCAATAGGGCTGGCAGGGGCCAGGGCTGCAGCAGGCATCTCGCTGAACCCAACTGGAAGGAAGCAGGGGGATTGTCATGTGGTCACATCCGCTGTGATTCAACTCATTTCCAGCATGATAATGAATTCAAGAACGAGCTTCTGAAATGAACTCTCCATCAGGAGGGAGGCGGTAATTGTGCTGGTTATTAGCGATTACTCCTGGATGGGGGTTAGGGGTGTGAGCAATAGAATTAAATGAATTTCCTTTGAAAGTTCTGCTGCGCAAAGTAAGAGATATAAATGCTACATTATGCGTTTAAAATACCTCCCGGGTTTGGTTTATAGACTTGTTTATATTTATATATTTATTTGAATGTTTATGGCCTTCTCTCTGTCATTTCACGTTGGTATCTCCATACTCATTATGGTTTTATGGCCGCTTTTTGGAAATCAGTGGCTGCACACACCAGCAAATGATTTGATGAGAGAAGGAGATCCAGAAAGGAAAACAAGTTTAATATTGTAGTTAGTGGGGCGGGGCGGGAGGGGGGAGGAAGAGCCTTCCCTTGGGGTCAGAAAGCTAAAAAATGAAGCTCGAGGTCTGCATGCTTTAGTTAGAACCTTGGGAGTTGTTGCTTAGAAGGCGGCCAGGAGATGGTCAAGTTCCACCCCTCCTTGGAGAGATTAGGAGGCCTTGTGAGGTGGAGACACTGATCAGAGATCTCATAGCTTATTGTTTGGGAGTTAGGACAGGGGCCCAGGTCTCCTGATGGCCGCTGTTGCTCCAGACCCACCCTCTTCCGTTCCTATACCCAGGGACACTTCTCTATTGGGCACAACAGGCACTGTGCCCGGAGCCCATGATAGTCTTCAGGACCACAACATTGCTTTAATTTCTTTAAAATCAGAAAGAAAAAACACATATAATCCAGCCTGCATTATATTCATCTCAATACCAATGTGGTCATAAAATATAATTTTTAATATTTTTTTATGGAGAAAGAGACCTATGAAAGCTGAGTGCCTAGGGTCCCCACAAGTCATAATGTGGCCCTGCCAATACCGACCACCCAAGAGGACTGTGGGAGAAATGAGGGAGGTGAGGAGCAGTCCATTGAATCCTCCCCACCCCACCCCCACAGCAATGAGGTTCTGCTTCCTCCCCATCCCCACCTCTTTTAAGCCACCATATCTCAGATGTTTTTCTGTCTATCTCTCCGCAGGGAGATCATTTCAAACAGGAAAGAGGAGGCTCTGAGTATAATACCTTATGATGGGTAAAGAGTGACAGAGATAACCCATGTGGGTAAATGCACACTGAATTGCAAACCCCTGCTGAGTTCAGAAGGCACTTGAGGATGCTCTGAGTCTCAGGGTCTCCATGGTATATGTGAGCCACAAATGCTGTGTGAATGTGGAGGTGGCCTATTTAGTAAAAAAGTAAAGATGTGAGATGTGTCAGGTACCTCTGCTTGGGTACATACTGATTAGCCTGCACCTCCTCAAACCTGATCAGCCTGAGGTCCCCAGTCTCAGTAAGAGAGACTGTCACTCACTGCTATGGACTGAATGTGTCCCCCAAATTCATATGTTGAAACCTACACCCCAATGTGATGGTATTAAGAGGTGGAGTCTTTGGGAGGTGATTAGGTCAAGAGAGTGCAGCCCTCACGAATGGGATTAGTGCACTTATAAAAGAGACATGTGAGGACACAGCAAAGATAGCTGTCTATGAACAAAGAACGAACACCAAATCTGGGGCGCCTTGATTTTGGACTTCCCAGGCTCCAGAACTGTGAGAAATAAATGTTCGTTGTTTATGAGCCCCCTACCCCAGTCAATGGTTTGTGTTGCAGCAGTTGGAATGGACTAAGACACCCCCACCCAAGTGCTCTAGACTCTCTCTCACACCCCACACTGCAATGTAGCAGCAATTCCTATTAGTTCCACCTCTAAATTACATCTGGAATTGGCTTTTCTCATTGCCTTCATTGCTAGTGGTGGAGCCTAAGGCACCATCATCCTTCTCCTTGTTTATGTGTCTCAGCTTCCTCCTGTGCCTGCCTCAGTCCAGCCGGAGCAATCTGTGTGGTCCTTTGAATACGTAGCGCGAGTCCCTTCCCTGCTGAAGACCTCTCCAGAGACTGCCCAGCTTGTGTAGACACAAGCTGAAGTCCTTCTGCCTCCTGCTTGGCCTCCACACCTGACTTCTGGCTACATCTCTGACATCATCTTCTCCTCTGCCTAGAGCATGTTAAATCCACCCCTGCTCCAGGATCTTTGCATGTGCCACTTCCTCTGCGTAGACCACCCTCTCCTGGTTAGTCATGGTTCCTCAGAAAGGTATTCTCCAGACACCCCTCTACTGTAGCACCCCATCCCCCACTGACTTTCCATCTCTCTTACCTGTCACTTTCCACAGCACGCTACCACCATCTGACACTCTGGCACACCCCCATTTGTTTCCTGTCCTTCCCTCCCACTGGGATGAAGCTCCTTGAAAGCAGGAACCTTGTTTTACTGTCAAATCTCTAGGCTTCTAACAAATTACATGTTCAAATAATATTTACTGAATGAACGAATTAAAGTCTGGGGCTGTAAAGTAATTTGTCCTTTAAAAATGTTTGAACATCTGTCTGTATGAGCAGGTTTCTTATTTTCACCGTAGATTTGGATCCTGAAATCTTGGTGATTCCTCTTCTGGCCTCTGCCTAGTTCTATCCCTCATCTCCTCTGAAGGGCATTCTAGAAACAGCCAGGTGGCTGGTCTCCTAGCCCCTCCTCCTGTTGCTAGTGGAGGGTACTCCTAAGATGGACTTTAGCCTGTCCCTGCCCTGTTGAGGACCCTTGGAAGGCTCCCTGCAGTCTTCAGGGTCAATGACCACTCCTTAGACCAGTGTCCAGGCCCGCTTTTTGCCCTGCCTGCCTTACTCTCTTGGCTGCACTATCCTATGGTTTTTTTTTTTTTTCAGTTCCTGAAATGGGCCTCAATACCTCAAGCCATAACTTCTGTATACCATAAATTATCATGACAGTATCATTGCTCAAAACAGTTCTCAAATTGGAAGACAGAGAAGGGAGAGGGATAAGAAAAAACCACTCCCTACCCCCAATAAATTTCCAATGGAACTACAGGCAGAGGGATAACATGAGGAGCCAAGCTAACACAATTTGCTGGGGAAACCCTGCTGGTGTATTTTGTCCGTGAACTGAGCCAGCATTTGCAGGACACACATAGTCGGCCCTATGGACGTCGGGATGGGCGCTAGTGGGGCAGAGGTGCGATGGTCAGTTTGCAGTGGGGGCAGATGATAGGTAGTTCTGGCCCAGAGAGGGAGCTTCTCTCACCAGGGGAGCTAGTCCTCAGTGAGGAGGCAGAGGTGGGGAGGCAAAGACATGGGTGAAGGTCAGAGGAGAACATGGGCCTTGGCATGGAGGTGAGCAGTGTGGTCAGTTCCAGGAAACACAGAAGCACAGAGGGGAGTGTGGGCAGGTGAGAAGGTGGGCTAGACGCCACTCTGAGGAAAGCATGATTCAATAGGAACCCTGTGGGTGGTTGCTGAAGGAGTCTTAGTCCCCAAAGAGATGGACCAGGTGTAGAGATTAGAAATACACTCTCCTGACAATGAGGATTTGGAGGCAGGGATAGCAGGTGGGAGGCTATTTCAGACAGCTGCTGGAAAAGTGATGACAGGGAGAAGCCATGCAAACACTCTATCTTGGAGACCTGGTTTTGATAGGGTTGGCTGGCAGACAGCTCACAGGGCCATTCCTGGAGGACTGGGACACTGGAGAACCATGTGAGATGGGGAGGCTTCAGTAGGAGGTGGGTGGGTCTGACAGTAGAGGAGGTGGGGGCTGAGTGGCGGGAGGACAGAGCAGTTGTGATGGGCAGTTTAGCGTGTCAGTGTGGCTGGGCTATGTCCCTAGTTACTCAAGTACCGATGTAGGTGTTGGTACACAGGTATTTTGTAGATGTGATAATAGTCCATGATTGGCTGATTTTAAGTAAGAAGATGATCCTGGATGATCTGGGTGGGCCTGATTCAATCAGTTGAAATTCCTTATGAGCAGAACTGAAGCTTTCCTGAGAAAAGAAGTAATTCTGCCTGTGGACAACAGCTTCACCCCATGCCTGAGAATTCCAGCTCACCCTGTGGATTTCGGACCTGCCAAGTTAGCCTCCACAATCATATAAGCCAGTTTCTTGCAATAAATCTCTTTATGTACTATGTATTATCTTCTACTGGTTCTGCTTTTCTGGTTGACCTCTGATGATACAACCCCTAGGAGAGAACCAAGCCCAGCCCCTTGCCTGAGGCAGGTCTCTTGGTTCCCTCCAGTAAGTCCTGCCCCAGGCTAGGGTACTTCTTCCCCTTCCTCCTTTTTCAGGAGCTGATGGAGTCGCAGAAGCAAAGAGGAGTCTGTTTAGGGAAGGGCATTATGTACCTGCCCATCCTCTGAGTGCTCACAAATACAAGCACCCATAATTTTAGGACTGGATTTTTGCCTCTCAGAGAGACCCAAACCCACCCAGCCCCATGTGCCTCACTTTAGTAGGTATCCCCTTTCTCTTGTCCTAACCTTGGGCAATTCCCTTTAGGTCTGATGCATCACAGGAGAATCCCTATGCTGGTGTCTTTCTTTCCCTTTTAATTCTGTCTCCTTGCTCCCCAGTAAGGGCTTGAAATATATCCATAGTGTTTTTTAATGACTATCCTGCTCTATCTGCATATGCCTCCATTAACCAAAGTCAATCTCAGGAGTCCTGGGGGTGAGATCAATTTTGCTCCAGATAGCCGTGCCAATTTCCACTGCTTCCAATAGTATTTCAAACCTATCAAGAGCACTTGGCAAGCCAAACATTTCCACATGGTTTACACACATTAATTAATTTAGCCTCATGCCACCATAGCAAGACAGGAGAGGGCAACTGGAGTGCACAGGTAGAATTTATGGAAGGGCTGATGGGGAGAGGTTCCCTATGAACAGGGGAAGGGGGACCTTCCGGAGCAGATGCTTTCCTCCCATCCACAATGGGTGGTTGTCTTTTTCTTGGATGGAATCTGTACTACTCAGCGGGAGAGCCTCCATGAAGCATGAGCAACACAAGTTCTGTGATCCCATTTCTGCAGTGTCTTCATGATTGTCAGGGGACAAAACCTTCTTAATGAGTACGCTTAGGGCAGCCTGCTTGGTCTGATACTGGCTCTCAAGGACGAGGTCAGGCAGACGGAACAAGGACACTGCCCACAGGCTGCAGTGTGTGGGAAGGGGGGCGGGTGGAGACCGGAGGAGAGAAGAGGCTGAAAGCTAGCTCTAGTTCTGTGCCAGGAAATGCGTGGTCTTCTTTGGTCCTAACCCCCACAGCAACCTGGCTAGGTAATTCTTGCTATTTTCTTTTTACAAAAGGTGAAACTGAGGCTCTGCCTGGCTTTAAAGTGCTTGCTGTTTCATGTATACACTTCTCTCACATGGAAGGAAGAGTTCAATTGCCAAGCTGGAAAGAGGTGGTGATGCTCAGTGGAGAGTGCCTGGTTTCTAGCCCCAACCACGTGACTTCAGGTAATTCACTTAATGTCTGTGTGTCTCAGTGTAGTTAATGGTTAAATGGAAAGACAGTTGTTTTGTGCAGTGGCAAAAGTGTGGCATTTGAAGTTAGACTGCCTTATATTCTAGAATCTTCTATGCCACAGCTTTTTTTTTTTTTTTTTTTTTTTAATAAAAAATCTAGGCATGCCTGGGTGGCTTAGTCAGTTAAGCATCCGGCTTTGGCTCAGGTCATGATCTCACAGTTCATGAGTTCGAACCTCACATGGGGCTCTGTGCTAGCAGTGTGGAGCCTATTTGGGATTCTCTCTCCCTCTCTCTCTGTGCCCCTTCCCTGCTTGTGCTCTCTCTCTCTATCTTAAAATAAATAAATACACTTAAAAAATAAAAATAAAAAAAATCTGTAATGCCTATCTTATAGGGTTATTGATGAAATGGGATATTGTATATAAAGTGCTTAGCACAGTGCTGGTGGCCATGTTGTTAAATGCAAAATAAATGTTAACTATTATTAATTCCTCATAGAGACACTGTGGAGATAATTTTTTTCAGCTCATTTTTAATAAGCTTCTGCTTTTAGCATAACATTATGTTTGGTACTATAATAGGTATGCAAACACACTGAAAGGTTGTGAGCATACTATTATTTTCATGTGAAAGGAAATAGTTTAAAAAGCTGGTTGCACAAGTAGATAAAATTGTTGAGTAGACAGTTGAATAAATAAGGTGGTCAGATTTTAAGGATTAATGCAGAAAGGTTTCACAGAAGACTGAAAGTCTGGGCAGGGTTTGGAAAGAGGAAAGGGCTATGTTTTGGAGAAAGAAGTGTTCATTTCTGGAGAGGGGATAAAATCTCACAGAACGGGGAGGAGAGTGTGGGTTTGTGTGCATGCATGTGTGTGTTTGTCTGCACCTGGGTGTGTGTTTGTGCGTATGTGCGTGTGTGCACATGTAGGTAAATGTGTCTCTGTGTGTGTGCATGTGTGTGTCTGTGTGCACATCTGGATATGTGTGTCTATTTGTGTGTGTGTCTGTCTGTGCCTGTGTGTGCATGTGTGTGCTTGTGCCTCTGTATGTGTGTGTACATGTGCATGTGTGTGTGTGTGTGTATGTGCGTGGCTGTGTATTTGCGTGTACATCTAGGTGTGTGTGTGTGTGTGTGTGTGTGTGTGTGTGTGTGTTGGGCAGTTACCTGGAAGGAGCCTGTTCTGGTGGGGTGTGACCGCTGCCCAAGGTGGAGTCAGAGTAGTGGTATGCCATGAGGTCCATGTGTGGGAGTCTCATTTTGGTAGCAAGATTTAGGCTGTAGAGTTCTTGGCTTGTTTCCTAGAGTTCTAGAATTGAACACTAGAAGACATCTGGTTCAGCTTCCAGTCTATCAGGCTAGTAATATTATCCCAATTTTTACAAGGAATGGAGGAGGCGGTGCCGAGTTGTATGGGTCTGTATCACCGACCCCGCTCCCCTTGGTCCTCCCCTCTGTCCCACCACCTTCTGTTGGCAGAGGTAACAATTGATCCAGGAGAGAGAGGAGAGGAGGGTGTCAGGGAGGAAAGAAGGAAGAGACAAGCGAAACCTTGTCCTCACGACAAAATAAAGACCAAAAAAAGCTTGGTGAGCAAGCCATGGAGTTAGTAGAAAAAACCTCAGTGCCATTTTCTGACTGGAGGAGGGCTGTTCACTCTGCTCCACCTGCTGCCATGCCCTGGTTCCCTTGAACCTTGTATCTAATGTCCAATATTCTCTGATGTGTCTTATTTTTAAAACTCACACTGTCCCAGCCAGATCCTAATACTCGGCGTCCTTGTGTTCTCCAGCCTGGTACCCTGTACTTGACTCGTCTGTACCACGGTACTTCTCAAACCTCTCCTCTACCGGCAAATAATCCATCCAAATGCATTCACCCTTCCCTCCACCCCCTAATGCCCTGACTCTGTTCTAACCCTGCACCCATGCATGCTGAGCTCTGCTGTTCAAGGTCCTCACTTAAATCACATTTTCAAAAAGAAACAATACTGAATACTTCATTTGTTGAGAAATTTCCCCCACAGGTGCTTTTTTGCACCGACCAATGCCTTCTCCACTGGTCAGTCAGAGTTCCAAAAGTATTTACTGAAGGAGTATAGGCGCAAGTTGGTGGGAATGGGGTGGTGTTAATGTTGCTGTGTTGACAACACAGAGCCCGATGTGGGGCTCAAACCCATGAACCGTGAGATCATGACCTGAGCTGAAATGAAGAGTCAGACATTAAATGGGCTGAGCCACCCAGGCACCCCTACTAAAAATTTAGAATTACATAGATACACATTGATGGCTTGTAAGCATTTCTAAACCTGGATCTTTAGTTGTTCCACAATACAGGTTCCAAGTGTCTCTTGGACTCTGTCAGATTGGAGAACAGATCTGGAGAGTATCTGATTTATTATCAACAGTCACTCAAAGGAATGGTCTCACTTTATGGCCCAGTTACTCTGTGCCTAGCCCTTATAAGGGAAGACATTTGTAACATTAAAGGCTAGAGAGTCTGCAGCTCAGATCCAGGGACCTGGGGGTTTGAGCCCAGCTCTGTGGGGCTGGCTATACTGGGCCACCATGCCCCTCACTAGGCCACAGTGCTTTGCGTCCTCTTGTCAGAGGGAGCCAGACCAAAGAGGCCAGGGGTCAAGTGCTGCCCCTTTCTGCTCTTAAATGCCTGTTTCTCTTGGCTGTGTGAGGTCTTCAGAGCTGGTAGGAACACAACACGGTGTGTTTTGGCTGTGAAACAGAGCCCTGGGGACTAGGCTCTGCCTTCCAGTCTCCGGGCTCAGGCAGCATGCTTGGCTACTCGGGGGAATCAGCCTCCTCCATCTGCTTCCCAAGGGGGGACCAGGAATGGGGCGGCCAGGTTCCTGTGAGAGCTGTGTTTGTGGTGTTCAGCCTCCACTGGAAAGTTAATGGGTTCTGTCTGATATCCTGCTATGTGGTGTTGGCAACAAGGACATCAGAATATTTAGATGTGCAGAACAGTGGCTCAATTTTTATTTATTGTATAGGCATTTGTAGACTCATAGATTGGGATAGGAAGGAGGGGAAAGATTCAAAGATTATCTAGTGCAATCCTCTCATTTTATATGTCAAACAAATGGAACTGGAAGGTGAAATGTCTGTCCAAACTCCCCAGCAAGAAGGTGGAAACTGCCACACTGGGCCAGTTCCTCTTGGTCAGCAGGATGTAAGAGAGATGTTGGTGTTGACTGTTCCTGACCCCGGGGTCACCATACACTTATTTCTGCCCCCGCCAGGGATGTATAGATACTGGACTCTCTGGTCCAAAGAGCTTTGCTCTTTGCTGCTGCAAAGATATCAATCCCACGGTTTCTTGTGACCCCAAAGACCTTCCCCAGGTCTCCCAATGCCTGAGACTTGAAGCCTGGAAATCTAGTGGCTCTACTGATGGTGGGGGGAGGAGGGCTAGCCCCATCACAGCCGTGAAATTGATGAGCCATCTTTGACCCTCTGGCTGCCTTCTTATGGGTGCCTCTTTTGGTGGAGGAAAGCACTCAGGTAAATAGCCTAGAGCCTTGTCACTCAGAGTGTGCTCCTTGGACCACTGCAGTACCTGCAAGCTTGTTAGAAATGTGGAATCTCAGGCTCCTTCACAGACCTACTAAATGAGAATCTGCATTTTGACGAGATGGCTAGGCAATTTGTATGTCCATTTTAGTTTGAGAAGCCTTGGCTTAGAGTATTAGTGACTTAATGCCACCCACACTCAGGGGCTATTTATATTTCAAAAGGGTAAAGAGAAAGCCTGAGCTGTTTATTTCAAAAAGTATATTTCCAATGGGAGTGAGAAGAAGGAGAGTTAAGACCTTCTCCTCTGACATTGATATTTAGGTCTGTGTGTTTGGGTGTGGGGTTGGGGAGGGTGGCAGGCAGTTTGAGAGCTCAGGCTCTAGAACCTGATTGTTGAGATTCAGTTACTGGCTCAGTCGCTTATGTCCATTATGTGATTTTAGTTGGCTACAAGACTTTGGGAAATTTGTCTCAATTTTCTCATCTGCAAAATGGGGATAATGGTGCCACTATATCATAAGGTTGTTGTTATGATGGAATTATTTAACTCATGCCAAGCTTTCGGGACAGCACCTTAGCATACTGTAAGCCCTCAATCAAAGTCAGCTTTTATTCTGATTTCTTTCTACACATGACACTGGGCAAGAGATGCAGCTGCTTGTACCATGTGACGTTCCTATTTCAGGGACCACTACATGGATGACAGGTGAGTCACGATGTTCTGTGTGCCCTTCCATTCCAAGAGTCCGGACTTTGGATCCCTAGGGTGCCAAGATGTTTGGGGAAGAAGGGCCCCACTTGGCTTCCTGCAAGGTGAACTCTGCATGTACATGTGAGCTCCTGAAATTGCCATGTCCTGTGGAGGTTTCCAGAAAACAAAACCAATTCACCTCCAGGGAGCCCTCACCCTGATCTGTTTGAAAATAAACATGCAACAGTTTTATGATGTGAATTATAGTCCAATAGGAAATGAACTTAGAGTGTCCAACTTCTTTAGGATAGACTGTTTCATAGCTGGGGTTGGGGGGTAGTCTAGGCCTATGAGTTCATGCAAAAAAAACCATGTCGTCAGCAGCTCTGATCTGGGGCAGGCAGTGAAGGTGTCTGAGGTGTGCTTCGGTAGAAAGAACTACACTGGGATTGAGGAGCTGTGGGTTTTCTTTCAATTTGCTGGACCTTGCGAGGAGTCACTCTCTTCCCTCCTGCTGCCCTTGGCCCCTCAGCTATGAAGAAAGGGGTGGAGTCTAAATATCCACCAGGGATTGCTGGAGTCTCCTCTGCTCTGAAACAATCATCCCAGCAGAGAAACTGTCACAACAGCCGGCACTTGAGACAGCTCAGCAACTTGAGAGGGAGAGGGATCATGGTGACCACCCCCTTTCCTGGGAAAAGTCAAACCTTGAGAAAGCCTTGTGCTGCTGGGGTCTGAGGGAGCGCTCATACCCAGACACAGAAATCTGCAACCTCTTCAGAATTCCTGGCGCTTCTCTGTTTCCCTCAATAGGGCCTCCTGTCTCCCAACCCTGCCCCAGCCTTGCCACTTCCCCCTTCTTCGGCAAGTTAACCAAATTCTCTCTTCATGGACAGTTCAATGGAAAGTTAGTCTGAAACGACAGTATATCATATTTCACGAATTTAATAGGGTTTTCATGATTTTACAAAGTGCCTCCACCAGACACTCACAGCTGGAGGCGGCTCAGCAGGAGGCTGAAGCCCTGCATCTGGGTTTTTCAACTCTTGCCAAAATCCATTGAATTTGATCCGGAATGACTATGAATCTTTGGAATGTACAGTCCCTTTTCTCTTGCCTTATCCAAATAAAAGAAGGGGAGGGGGGAGGGTGGTGTGGGGAAATGTCCTACGAGAATTCCATATGGAAACACTAAACGTGCATTATGAAGGATTTCCTATAAACAAAATCACAGTCAGAGATGTTGGACCCTCACCATGTCGAAAACAAAGGGCTCTTGTGTGTGTGTTTGTGTGTGCTTTAAAACATATACATGTATTCATTCGGGGTATCCTGGCAGCCCCCTTCCTCTCTCTAGCTGACTCTCTCCCTTTCTGTCTTCCCCACCCCCCAAACTAGCCCCAAACTCCTAACAAGAACAAACTTTAATCGTTCTGCGCAGTAAATCCCCTACAAATAAATATCCAGGGCAACTTCAAACGCGCTAAATTGGAAGCACATGGGAAGAGCTGCACAGTCCTGGCCGAGGCCGCTGAGTTGTAATTTAATGTTATGATCTGCCATAAATGTGTGCCATAATGAGCCGAGTTTGGGTTTCCCTTCTGTGTATCAGAAAACTGCAGGTTTAAGTTTTTTCACATTCCTTTTTCTCTTTTGCTTTGCTTTTGTTCGCATCAAACTTCACATTTAACACCCCCACAACTCCCACCTGAACGAAAAGGACAACCACAATCTAAACAAACCTTCTTCTTCCTTTAACCTCTCCCCGCAGCTCCTATGCTTCAAACCATGCATGACTGTCCTGTCTTCCCCTCTGCTGTAAAAGAATTATGGTTTAGGGTTTATAGGGTTTAAAAAAAATGTGTTCTATCACCAGAATGGGAGAAATGAGGCTAAACCACCTCTGGGCCCTCTAATGGTTTTATCATAGAATTATAGCTGGAATGGGCTGGCAGGAACTTGGAGAGGTCATGAATTCCATCTCCCTGCCTCCACACTGCTTTATCTGTAGCACTGAGGTCGATGGGTACCCACCTTCTCCTTAGACATCACCCAGAGAGGTGTTCCTCTAACATTCTCTGGCACGTGAACCCCACCTCCAACCTTACAAGATGGAAAGGCTTTCACAAGTCCTATGGAAGTCACATGATTTAAGGCCATTTCTCCTTATTCCATCCTGGGGGATGGCAGACTTTTAGATGTCAGACTTTAGGATGACTTTATTGGAGAGAACACCTCCAGTCAAGTAGGTGGGAGAAAGTCTGGTTTCAAAAGGAAGGAATCCAATGCCAAGTTCCCTGTGTACAGAATTGCTGAATGCCAGGTTTAAAGGGACTTCAGAGGCCATCCAGTTCAACTGCCCCTGTGAGTTGGGGACCCCTGAACAGTGCCTCTGACTGGCTGACTTCCAGCTTGGACCCAGGTCCTTCCAGGAGCCCACCATCTCCCCAGTCCATTCTCTCTTTTTTCAGAGAGCCCCAGTGATCAGAAAGCTGTCTCTCCTCCTGAGCCCAGATCTACATTCCATTTCTCACTTTTGGGGGTCCTCATTCTGTTCTCAGGAGCTACATGGAAGAACTGGAATTCTTCTGAATGACAGTCATGATTTATTATCATATATCATTGTAATATTTATGTGCTATCATTATTATGTTCCTATCATATCATTATATCCATATATCATTGTCATATTCATCCCAAATTTCCCCCTTCCATGGATTAAAAAAAAACAGCTTTTCATTCACCCCCCCTCATTTTAATATATGGTCTAGACCACTCAGCGGAATCTTAGTTTTGCTTGTTCTACCTACGAAATGAGGATAATTTTGCCATTAATTCCTACTGTCTAGAATGGCTGCAAAGATTGGAGTGAAGTGCAGTTTTATCCCCTCAGTGTTTTTTCTTCAGCACTGACACCAGCATTGGTTGGTGAGGGTGGGGAGCCTCTGGTGGCCTCTCATCTTCACTATCTGCACCTGCCTTTTCAAGCTGTGTGGGCCCTGGGCCACCCACTTCACTTGTCTGGGGGTTGGTTTCTTCCTCTGGGAAATCAGAGCTGGATTAAACAACTTCCAAGATCCCTTCTAGTTCAATAGACTCACAAAGATGAGTGCTCATGCCAACTGGAGCCAAAGACCTGGAAGCTTCTGTATCTCAGATCCTACTGTCCTCTGCTCATCTATCAACTGGTGCCAGCAGTGCACTAGACCAAGGAAAAGAAGGTGTGGCTCTTGCCTGCTGGGAACCTACCTCCTGACTCATGAGACAAGACATACACAGAGGACAGAATCAGAGGATGCATAGCCATGTGCCCCAAAGGGTATCCTGGAAGAAGGTTCTCATTCCTAGCGTTGACACACTGGGTGTGTGGCAGTATGTGGCAAGCCAAGCATTATCAGTAACAGTTATGGTACTGAGTTTGTGAGTGCAGAACTAAAAAGATAAAACAGAATGGAGCTGTTTTCCTATAAGGTCATTCCCACCCATGCACGTTCTATTATAGGTTCTTAAAAATGGTAGATAAAGGGGCAAAGTGATAGCTGGCATTTTATCTCCCTCCAAATCCCTGCATGCCCATCCTTCCTTGGGAGCCCCATTCAGCTTGCAGGTGGAAGTAGCCAAAGGCTGCAAACCACTGACACACATGACTAGATTGAAGGATGGAAGACAGAATCTGTGAGCTCTAACGGAAGACCAGGGCCTCAAATGGTGCAGTCCACTGGGGCATGGGGGAGGGCACACCAGTCAGGGCCTGGTTGGAGCCCCCAATGAGCATCACCTGGACTGTTGCAAAGGCTGCCATTCTGCCTCCACTCTTATTCGTTTACAGAGTATTCTCCACCCAGCAGCCAGAAGGATAGTTTAAAAACAAGTTAGATCAAGTTGCTTCTCTGCTCTGGATCTTTCAATCCTTTCCCAGCAGACTGGGAATACAATCCCCATCTGCCAAGGCCTCCACAGTTAATGAGACTTAGCTTCTAGCTATCTCCACTACCTGACTTTCCACCCCTTCTCCTTTCACGCTCTGCTTCTTAGCCACACTACCATTCTCTATGTTTCTTGGACAAGCCAGGGACACTCTTGCCTCAGGGTTTTTGTTCTGGTTGGTCCCAGATATGTGACTCATTCCCTTATACTGAGGCTGTCTCAGTGCCTAGAGCAGCACTCCCTGCCAATCTCTCCTCTAGCCTACTTCACTTTTTCATAGTATTTATTACCACCTGATAGTGTATTATATATATTTATTAGCATATTTGTTTATTACTTGTCTCTGTCGTAGGTGAACAGGGAACTATGTCTTATCTACCTCCATATTTCCAACATGCTCAATAAATACATGTTGAATGAATAACTGAGTGAATGAATAAAGCCTTCCCTTTCCCAGTGAGAGATGTTGTCAGAGGGAGAGCCTTGAACCTGCTTCAAGTGTGAGATAGGGTGTCACTGGTTCCTGCTCAGGATGAGGCAGTCCAGCGACTCACATTCACAAGGAGCCACCCATATATTGGATGGGTCATCAGAGCATCTCCTGAAAATGGCTCGAGAGGAGGGAGAAAGGACAGGAAGGGCCTGGGGGCATCTCCAGTGGGGTGGGAGTGGTGTCAGGACTGGAGCAGGCACCAGGAATGGGAGGCTGGGGCTCACCAGATGGAGCAGAGCACCTTGGCTATTTCACTTTTACTCCCTGAGCTCAGTGCTACAGGTGAACTAAGCTGGCTGTACCTTTAAAGGGGAAAAAGGTAATTTGAGTATTCCTGTGAACAGAAGTTTTCTAGAATCTTGGCTATTCATCTTTTTGTTTCAAATATTATAGGAAGTTGTAATTTTACTTTTTAAAATTTTTTTTATTAAAAAAAATTTTTTTTAACATTTATTTATTTTTGAGACAGAGAGAGACAGAGCATGAACGGGGGAGGGTCAGAGAGAGAGGGAGACACAGAATCTGAAACAGGCTCCAGGCTCTGAGCAGTCAGCACAGAGCCCGACGCGAGGCTCGAACCCACGGACAGTGCGATCGTGACCTGAGCCGAAGTCAGATGCCCAACCGACTGAGCCACCCAGGCGCCCCAGGAAGTTGTAATTTTAGAATGTCAGAGCTGTAATGGTGTCCATTCATTCATTCATTTAACCAATATTTGTTGATTACCTGCTATGTACTGTTTTAGGCATGGGAAATATATCTGGTTATGAAAACAGACACAAATCCCTTCTCTTTATGGAGCTTATATTCTAGAGAAGGGAGATAAAGATCAAATACATAAATACAATTATGCTAGGAGGTGATAATTACTATGAAGGAAATAAAATAGGGGAGGGGGTTTCAACTTAAACAGGGACATCACCGAAAGGTGTCAGGTTGGGGACATGGGGACCGTAAGAAGGTCAGAGTGGCTGAAGGCTAGAGAAAGGGGAAGAGGGGGAGGAGATGGTGCCAGAGAGGTGGGGTGGGGGCAGTCTGACCCTGGGGGGAGGTAGGAAGCCATGGAGTTTGCTAATACAGGATGGCATGATCTAACTTACGCTGGTCGCTTAGATGGGCCCTTTCATTCTAGTGATAAGGAAAAGGCTTTATGCTTTGCACAGCTTATTTCTGACAGATCCAAGAAAAGAATCCAGGTTTTCCAGTTTCCAGTCTTTGCATCTCTCACTAAGGTCTGCTGCTTTTAACCTCGATATCCCAGCATTTAACATTTTTCCAGAGCATTTTCATAAACATTGTTTTGTTCGATCAGAAACCTGCTGCCTCTCAATGTCAGATTACAGAAGGATAAAGCAAACTACAGAGATTATGGGATTTTCTGAAAGTCCCACAGAGCTGAGCTGGAACCCATGACTTCTGATGCCCAGGCCACTGCTTTGGGAGTTGCAGACTCTCCTTTCCAAAATGAAGGCCTTGTATTCTCCTCCCTGAGGCTCCTATGTGGCAGCTTACCTCCTCCACTAGTCAACAGGTGCATTTTTAAAAAAAATTTTTAATTGTTTATTTTTGAGAGAGAGAGAGAGAGGGAGAGAGAGACAGAGCACGAGTGGGGGAGGGGCAGAAAGAGAGGGTGACATAGAATCTGAAGCAGGTTCCAGGCTCTGAGTACAGAGCCCAACATGGAGCTCGAACCTACAAGCCCTGAAATCATGATCTGAGCCGAAGTCGGATGCTCAACCAACTGAGCCACTCAGGTGCCTCTCAACAGGTGCATTTCTGTCCACTTCCCATTCACATTTAACTTCTGAAAAGTTCAGCCTCATTATCTGTGTACCCACAGTCTCTAGCAATCATGTGATGGGAGGAAAAGTCCTAGGGGTTGTGGGGGGGGGCAGGCAATTTCTGATGCTAACTTGGCATGTGGAGCAGAGGGAAAAGTACATTTGGGTGTTCACTGGCTGCCTTCAATCTTACACTTTGAAAGCTGGAAAGAAGGTGTAGTAATTAATAAGTGCTCAGGATCCTAATGGAGCAGCCATATGGGTCAGAGGGACATGATGTCCTGCTGAAGTGCAACAGATTCTTCTCTTAATCTAGCCCATGGGACAAGCACTGTTTCTGCTTAAAGTTTTAAAAAGCAACAGCATTTAAAAAATCACTGACAGTATCCTAAAAATGACAGCTGTCCATGTCACTCTGTCTCTGTGTGGCTCTGACTCCGATTCTAGACTTGTGCTGTCTGTCCCATACTGGCAGCCACTAGCCACATGCAGCTAGTCCCAGAGGAGATGCCCTACAGTGTAAAATACACACTGGCATTTCAAAGATTAAATATGAAACCAACACTATAAAACAGCTCATTAGTAATCTTTTGTAAGGATTCGATGTTAAAGGAAAATTCTGGGTATACTGAGTTAAAGCATTAAGATTAATTTTGGCTGTTTCCTCTTACAATTTTAGTTGGACTACTAGAAAACTTAAAATTACATATGTGGCTTGCTTTCAGTGGTGGGCTAGAACCATATGGCTCATGAGAGCCAATTGTGCACTGACTCTGTGTCTAGTGAGTTCATGTTAGTAGCTTACAATCAGTCATGGAGGGGGTTTTTACACCATGGAAACTGGAAAGTATTGCAAATTATGGCTTTTTTTTTTTTTTTTGAGAGCTGGTTTATCAACATGCCACTCCTCATATTATATTTCTCAGTTCTATTCTAGATGTTTTGTTTTCCTAAGATTTATTTTCTGGGTGTGCAGGTTGAATATGGGAGTTTGTGTGCTTTCTTATCTCTTTTCCCTAGTGCCTGTATTATTTCATTCATCCACAAACACTGAATAAGTACTATGTATAAAGTGCTGGCTTAGACCACAGAGATTTACAATGAATAAATCACATTCCGGCTCTTGGAGCACTCAGGATCTGGTGGGAGGGGCAGCAGTGATAGAAGTTGGAGCAAACCACCATGGCAGTGGTGCAGGTAGGACCCAGTGAATAGGACAGTCTGCAGTGCCTGCACAGGGGTGAGAAGCAAGAAAGGCTTGAGAGAGGAAGGACTATTCGAGTTGGGTCTCTAAGGATAAATAGGAGTTTGTCAGGAGAGATTCTGGGAAAGATCATTCCAGGTGGGATGGAGTTGGCACCTCATGGGGGACAGGAAAGAGGAGCAATGTTAGATGGGACCGGAATATGATTTTGGAACACAAGGGAGGCTTTGTATTACATGCTAACAAGCCTCACACATATTTTCTCTTTTCCTCCGATTCCCCAATATCTCTTTCCAGCAATGGAGAATTGGAATGGAAAGCATTTCATTTTTCAAGCCTCATCTCCCAGGGGCCAGAGATTCCATGAAAGAGACAAGGCACAGGTGGGTGGTGAGGAGATCAGACTGGCACTCCCACCCCCAAGGGCCAGGAGTGAGGTAGATTCAGAGACTCCATGTGTGGAGACTAGAAGTCTCTGTTTAGTCATCTGAAATGTACCTAAGGATGTGGGTGGCTTCAGAATTTCCAGGGATGTATGTATTGGAGATGCAGAGTGAAGACGCAATAAAATCTCTGCTTGTTGGTGCCAGTGGCAGGGTGGGGGTGGCATAGGGAATAGCAAAGGGTGTAGAAAGAGCACATGGCCAGCAGCTTGCTATGTATGTGACATGGGAAAATCATCTCCTCTCTGGACCTCAGTTCCTCATGTCTAAGATGAGAAAGTCATACTAAACCTTGTGAATTTTAATGTTTATTATATTTGTTGATTACTTTATCTTTTCTCTTAAATTTTAAGCACGTGACTAGAGTATTTTCTATTTCTTATAAAATCAAGGCTAAATGAATTTATTTTGTACTCATGTGGCTTTGGTCAGTATCACAAATGGTTAGTAGTACATAATGGAAAATAAAAACCTTCGGGAGCTAAGCCTGGGTGGCTTAGTTGGTTGAGTGTCCAACTTCGACTCTGTCATGATCTCGTGGTTTGTGGGTTTGAACCCCACATTGGGCTCTGTGCTGACAGCTCAGATCCTGGAACCTGCTTCAGATTCTGTGTCTCCCCCTCTCTCTGCTCCTCCCTCTCTTGTGCTCTGTCTCTCTCTGTATCTCAAAAAATAAATGTTCAAATAAATGTTCAAAAAAAAACCCCCAAATCGTTTTCATCTCTACTTTATACCTCTGTTCTGCTATGACTGGCAATACTAAGACCTAAAGTGTGGAATTTCTAACCCTGGAGCAAAGGGATTTGCACATTTTCCTGGCATCTCTGGCCCTATATCATTTCTTTCTAATTAGTCTTAGTCCATTCTGAGATCAGCAATTGTCTTATTGGGTGCCAGAGGTAGAGACTAGGTTGCCTGGCCCATGGTTGCCCATGGTAAGCCCTTCCTTTCATCATCTCCCCATGGCCAGGGGTTCTTCCTGCTTCCCAAATCGGTGGGTCAAGAGCACAAGTTTTCTGAACTGGATGGTATCTTGCATATTGTACTGGACTGTTTACCTTTTCATCTAGAGCTCCCTCTTTGGTTCACTCTGCCCACCTATCAGAAAGTGCTTTTAAATGACATCTTTTGTCTTGCTTTTTTTCCCTCTTATGCCCTAGAGCCATCAGTGGCTTCTTGGGGCAGACAGAGCACATACTTCCCCTGGGTGAGTGAGGCTTCAGCTTTGCTTCTGCAGCTTCACTACTCCCTTGATATCATCCTATGAGCTGTCCCCCAACATCCTTCCTTTTCCTCACCCTGATGAATTTGGTCACCACAGATCCAGAGACACCTCCAGTTTCCTTTCTAACACCTCAATTTTTCAAGACTCTGAAAGTTCTCACTTCTTTGTTTCCCTTAGTCTCCAGCCTGCACACCCCTAAGCATCTACAAATGCTTGCTGTGGGTCCTCTTTTGGTTCCTTCTGTCTGTACATTGTCTTCCAAAACAGGCAGTAAGTCTGGGAGTGCAGGGATCCCATAGGTGGAGGAGCAGAGTGAGACTGCTGCCCGCCCAAGAAAGGACTGTGAGACAATGGGCACAATATTTCACCCTTTTGGCAATCTCAAGTGCTTTGTCTATAAGATGGGAATAATATCGCCTGTCCTCCTTCATTCTTGGAGTTGGACATCTACTGGGAGAATCTGACATGTGTACATTCACTAAATGATGAACTGCATGGTGGCAGGTTCCTGTTACTCACAGCACTGGGATCACACTTCCTCCTCTCAATCCCTGCCATTTAAGGGAGTTCTGAAGGTTATTCTGACTCCAACACTGAATCTAGAATTTCAGCTGGGAAATGTGGTATTAACAGAGGGGCAACTGGATTTGTTAACTTTCAAGTCTAAGGCTTCTGAGTTGTAAGGGATGAGGAAGGGGCCCACTAGTCTTTATGATAAGTTGCATAGCCTCTATTATGGAAGCTGTGCTGGTTTTAAAACATGCTCACAAATTCTTTGCTACCCTTCCATCAAAAGGTGGAGTCAAATTCTCCTCCTCTTAATTATGGGATGCCTTAATGACTTGCTTCTTACAAATAGAAAGTGACAAATGATACTGCAAGACTTTTCAGTTAGCTCATAAAAGGCAATGATAATGTCTACCTTGGACATGTGCTTTTGGAGCCCTGAGCTACCATGTGTACTAACCATACTTTTCATTTTCTATATTTTGATGCTTTGACATCTGAAACTTTGCTGACTCTGGAGGGACTGCCCTCCTTAGGATTAGTGAATTCCTAGAGATGGCTAACAACTCACCTGGGAGTGCATCTTTCATTTGTAAACTAACCAATAAAGGGCCCATACCCCTAATTGCCTCCTTTATCAGGCTCTCACATTGTGGGCCACTATCCACCCGCTCTCATCACCCTAGGGCCAGGTACCAGACAACTAGGGGACAGATTCTATGCTCCAGAGCCTACTGAAATTAGTCAAATTAGTCGATCCTAAGGCTGCATGCTTTGCCTCATCTGTTCTTTCCCACAGAGATACAATATAGGCTTGTACCTACATTCCACCCCTCTCCCACCCCTAGTGCTTCTCCACGTGGTTCCCCATAGCAAGGCATGCCCCTTCTTCTTAAGATCTGTCAGTATAACAAACTACCTTTTAAATGGCAAGTGTCTCTTGATCCACTGGCCTCACCATACTAAATAATAATACAACCTATGTTTTGAGACACCATGTAAGAAGTCTGGGTACCTTGAAGCCACCACGCTGGAGGGACAATGTGGAGGGATGACATAGAGAGGAAGGAATGCCTGAGGAGCCCCAGCTGTTGTAGCCTTCCCAGTCCAGATGCCGAATATAGAAGGGAGCCTTCAAGAAGACCCCTGCTCCAGCCAACTTCTGACTGCAACCTCATGGAAGATCCCAATCAAGAACTATCAGCCACTCCAGAACTATGAGAGATAATCATATTAAATGACTATTGTTTCATAACACAGTTTGGATGGTTTGTTAGAGAAACACAGGTATCTGAAATAGAAGGGGTGATCAAAAAGAGTGGTTCTGCTGATTACATTCATATTCCCTTTGACAGCCAAATTCCTGCTCATGCCTTTTTAGTACCATTTAATTCCTGAAATTTGAAATTCCTCCAGTTCTAGCAAGATGCCACAGACTTCCCCCGCCCCTCCCCCCATCACCCCACAGTACCAGTAATAGCCCGCTTGTATCGCTTTATGCAGTGCCTCAAAGAAAACATCTAAAACAATTTAGAAATAATTCTAGGGGCAATAGGATGAAATTTGGAGCTCAGCATGGTCAATCAGAAAAAAGAAAAAAAAAAGAGAAGGTGGTGGGGCGGGGGGAGAAAACAAGACAAAGTAGGCTTTCAAAGAAAATTGAGGATCTGGAGAGCCTTCAACTATTTTGATTTATATTTAAACATTTCTTGAGATTGAAGTCTTGATTAGCCCAGTCCTCTCAAGTTCTGCCTTAGCCCTGATTTATGGGAAAGCCAGGCCTGAGCAAAATGAAAGCAAAATGAGGTATTCTTTAAAATTACCTTGGAGCACTTGAAGGAGGGCACAAGTGCTAACGTGGAGATTAAAAGGGAAGTGATGAGATGAGTTTCTGAAACCCAAGATCTGTAGATGCCTGGCAGTGTAGGGAGGGGAGCCTATGAAAGATGGGCTACAATCTCAGCATGTGAGACCCCTGCAGGATGCTTTGTTTGGTTTGGCTCGCCATAGACTGAGCTCTCCATCAAAGGGTGGATCTGAGAGCCCAGGCTGGCATTTTGATTCAGTGACTCTTCCATCACCAGCTGGAAGTGAGAAGCTTCTAATATGGAGAGAATGGTAGGGGTATGGAGGGAGGGGACTGGCTCACAGTGGGTTGTGACAGTAGAATCCTAGCTTACCATGGCTCAGGGGCTGAATCACTGTTAGACCAGGAGACGTGAGCCCCTGATCCATCTCTCTACTCTTGACTGTCTTCCAGCCATGCTTTCCACATGGGCAGGAAAGCCATGCGAGTAAGAAGATGTGCTCCCCTGGAGTGTGTCCTCTTCTAGATTTTACCATTAGTTCCTGGGATCTGTAATTCCCTGACATAATGGCTCCAAGCTCACTTCTAGGGGCTGCATGAACCTCCTCCTTGGTCCATTCTTCTGAGGACAGACTATATCCCAAGACTTGAGGGGTGGCTAGGTGGTAGCTATTTACGGGAGCCTGTGGAGGCACTTGGACACATTGTCTGGGATGTTCACATGCATGAGCATAAGGCCTTTACTATGTGGGTGGAGCCAAGGGTGAAAAAAGAGAAGAGAGGTATATGGCAGAGGCTGGAACCTACACATCCCCAGGCCTGCAGGTTTGGTACAGAAAACTGAGAATTCTGAGAATTTTAAATTGAAACTTGGCTTTCTAGGTTGATATAAAAGTACATCTATCAATAGAGGAGGAGGGAACATATTGTATTTGACAGTTGTTATCTTTATTTATAACTCTTACATATGTAGCCATATGGCACATGTGGGCCTCCATATGTACTCTTGCCCTGGTCCTACAAATATTAGGAGAGGTCTGTGCAAAGGACAGAGGCAGAGTGTGCTGTTGGTCTGCTGTGTCAGCTGCAGGGAACTCAGACTTTCTCCAGCTTTATCCCTAACGGTTGGATGGTATTGTTTTCAACTTTGACTTCTCTCACAAACCCCTCCCCTGCACCCCAGCTCAAGAGTCAACAATGATTGTTCTCATCTACAGGAAGAGTCCTGAAGGCTTACGGAACATTCTGGGCCCAATCTACTGTCCTAACCCTACTTCCCATCACTCTTCTTCCCCTCCATGAACCTTCTATGTGGTAGTATAAACCTCTTCCTTACTCCCTACTCCCCTCTGCCTGCCTCTCTCTCTCTCTCACTCTCTCTCTCTCTCTCTCTCTCTCTCTCTCTCTCTCTCACACACACACACACACACACACACACACAGTTTCCCTCCTCTCAATTTACTCATGACATTTATTCTGCCTCAAATGGCTTTCCTCGTCTTCTCCACCTATCCAAATTCTACCTATTTTTAAAGATCTAGTTCAATTTGAATTTCTTACACTGTGTTTATTTATTAATTAATGTATTAAATGGACTAATTAGTGAAACTCAGTCACGTACCATTGCCTGGATTATAGTCATCTGGAAATTTTTTTCCTACTCTAACTCATCTTGATCTTGATCTTGATTTTTCCTAATTTCTACTTCATATGACATCATTACTACTAAATTTTAACAAAATTTCAACACTGCTTTCTTAAATTTTCTTATAGATTTTATATCTAAATTGGATGACAGATTTCTTGTGAGCAGGAGTGCTCCGTTGAACTATTTTCATATCCCACTCATTGGCAGGCATAGTTTAATAGTATAAAGTTGATATGCAGCAAAGACCCATTGACTGAGTGATAGGCAGATTGATGGAGGGACCACCTGATTTGTTGCCAAACTTCCTTCCTTGCAAAGGAATTTGCAAAGAGCTCGGGTGGTCTGGCTTATATTCTCTCCTTGCCATTTTTTATCATTCTGCTGGATTATTTCTAATGCATTTTGTATCTATCATGCCTGAATTTATTTCAACCCCTTTGAACATATTGATATTTTGGCTTGAAGTCTTAATAAGAGTGATTTCTTTACTACAAATTTGAGTTTTTATTTGTAATTTACACCAAATTACTCTTATAGACAAGCATGTGTTGAAATAAATAGGTTAAGTCATTTATTATTTCTTATTATTTCCATATGATTTTGGTTTACTTTTCTAACATCTCTTCTCTTAGGCCTGAAGTCTCTGTTTCTATCTGTTTTCTTTTAGGAAATAGTTTGTATTAGAACAGTGGTCCTCAAAGATGTGGTACCTGGGCCAGTACCATCAGCACCACCTGGAAACTTGCTAGAAATGCAATTATCAGGACCTGGCCCAGATCTATTATTTGAACAAGACTTCTAGGTGATTCTGATGCATTAGCTAAAGTTTAAGAATCACTCTATTAGTTGAAAGAACACTGAGCTGGCAGGGTAGACCCTGAATATTGGCTCTGGCTCTATTATTAAAAGGCTGTATGACCCATTCTGAATGTTAGTTTCCTCATGCCAATTCTTCTGTCTGTCTTGGTGTCTTTGGGGACAAAGATGAACTATTCTCCTTTTAGGTTTTTTTTTTGCTTTTTTTTTCATTTTTTTTTACTGGTGACATGGTGAAAATAGTAACAATACTTACTTCACAAAGTTGTTCTAAAGATGAAATAGTTTTTTATTTTATGAAAAAATAATAAAATAAAATAATTCACTGCATACACATCCTTACAGGATTTTCTTTCAACTCTCAGAATTCCCAAGGGAGCCCAAGTTCTCATTATTTTACACTGGATCACATAGTAAGAAATCTTGGTTTCTACCATATGTAAGGGTTACAGCCTCTTGGGGAATGAGCACATACATGGTTGTGTGTGTATTTAAAATGTCTGAATAAATGGTACTTATAATGAACAATAAACTCAGAAGAGGAAGCAGCTTCTGAGAGCTATGGTGGTCACACAGAGAAGGCTGCATATCAAAGATACTTGTTGAGTTGAGACATAAAAATAGGCTACAGAGAGATGGGTGGGTGGGGGAAGGACACTTATAATCAGCCCTAGTAGGTAAATGCCAGGATTAAATATGTAGACTAAAATGGGGGTGCAGAGGAGGACAGTGAGTTTACCAACTACCAGCAGTTGGGTGTGTACAGAGAGATGTAGTGGAGGAAAATTTGAAGGGGATGTTGAAGCCAGTTGTGGAGGGTCTTGATGGTAAGCAAAGTGATCTGGAAACTCGTAGTGAGAAAAATCATCACTAGTCATGATTTAGATTCCTCTAGGGTCAGTGGGCTATTCACCTGGTGATGTGTTGGGGGCATCTGATCACACACTTTCAGGAAAGAGGACAGAAGTCTAAGGCCTGAACACTTGAAACCTATCTTGGGAACTCCATGGCTGGCTCAATGGAGCCAGTCTAAATGTGTATGTGTTAATTAACTCCTAATATCTTTAAAGACTAGCCCAACCACAGAGTTTAAGACACCCCAGGGGAGAAGCAGCAAGTTCATCATATCAGTGGTTCTCAACCTTGGCTACACAGGATCACTGGAGAGCTTAAAAAGTCCATATCAGGAACTCTGCCCCAGAGATTTTGATTTAATTGGTCTGGGGTGGGGTCTGTGTACTGTTATATTTTAAAAGCTCCCCAGGTGATTCTGAGGTTCAGCTAGTGCTCTGAACCATGGTCCCTGCAGAGTTCAGAAGATATAATTGTAGGACTCAGATAAAATTTGATCAACCCCAATGACTTGTAACATATTCTCAGTAAGGAAGTGTTTCTGTTGTCTCAGACATCGGTTGTCTCTGATTTTTGGTGGCTCTTCAAATAATGTGGCAGATTGCCATGGTCTTGGCAGGCTGGGGAGTCTGGCAGACACAAGTGATCTTGGCTGGAGTGTTAAAAAATATGAACCCAGAAAAGAAAACATAAGGTGAGGTGGAGCAGTGGAAAGGACTCTGGGTAGGACATCTGAAGACTTCTATACAACACCAGTAAGAAGTCAGGAACTGCAGATCAAAAGCGCAATTATAAAAACATTGTCCGATTTCCTAGACTTTATAACCATCACATGTTTATTTTTTATACTTCCTTCTGTAGCTCCACAGAAACTACCAGTAAATCTCTGGAATTGAAAAAGGATGGAAGGCTTGTTGTCAGGGCCTGAAAGGAAAACTGGAGGGCTTTGTGGCACAGTGTCTTGGAGGGAAGGAACTCTCAGGCCAGGCCTGGGTAGGGACAGTTTTCAAGAGAAAAGAGAACATGGCTTCCGGGAGGACAGCCAGAAGTCTCTTGTAACTTCACTGTGTTTAAAAGTACAACTAACCCATTACCCAGCACACAGCATTAATTAAATACATATTTGTCTAATTGACATGTGTTCTAGTCCTGGCCTCTACTCCTTCTGGGTTGTGTATCCTAGAATATCTTCTTTATTCATCTAGTGTACTTCTTCCAAGTGGGGTAAATCATAATCTAATTTCCAGTTTTTAGGAAGTGCCCCAAAGGCATGGGCAAATGGACTGATAAATTTGAAGGAGTCTAGGTTTAGAGGTTAAAGTGACATGCTTTTGATGATATCATTTTCCCAAGCCTGAAGTTTTAGCTTAGAAATTTACATATGATGTGCGTTCATTCATTCATTGTAATTTTAAATGTTTATTTATTTATTTTGAGAATGAGAGAGAGAGGCAGAGAGTGAGGGAGAGAGAGAATCCCAAGCAGGTCCCACACTCAACACAGGGCCTGATGTGGGGCTTGACCCACTACCATGAGATCATGACCTGAGCCAAAATCTAGAGTTGGAAACTTAACCAACTGAGCCACCTGGGCACCTCCATTCATCAAAATTTTACTGAGAGTCTATGATAAGCATGGCATTACCCTAAGAACTTCAGACTCAGCAAGGAATCACTAAAATAAAAAAGACCCTAGTCTCATGTTGTTTCTCTTCTAGTGGAAGGAAACACAATAAATTATAATTTATCTGTTTGTTTAATATAAAAACAAGGAAACATTATTTACATGTTCAAATTCCTTAAAACCCCCTCTACCCTTGTTTCATCTTGGTGTCATATGAGGCTCCAAGAGGAGGTATAAGGTCTGGGCCCCTGGCCATGGTGGTATACTGCCTAAAGCACATGGTCCCACGTGGGAAAGCTGAGAAAGAATATTGTGAGGATCAAGTAAGAGATGGAAGTCACTCAGTCGGGAGACTTCAATATACTGTGTAAACTTAAAGGATGAATACGATTTTTATGATTCCAAGTTACGAATGCACTCTGTGCCAGAATATGGTGGACTCACTCAAGCCTGTGAGCTGTGAATACTCTAAACTGCTGTCTTACTCTCATGTGCCCCTCAGGCCACAGTAGTTGGGTACATGAGGGCATGGGGTGATATCAGAGTTGATGTTGGCCACTCAGTCTGCTTTGGGAGATGTGAGGAAGAACCTGTGCCATGGTGCTTTGATATCTACCATTTTGGTTAAGTGCCAACCACTATAATCCATGAAGAACTTCATTTCAGGGTAAGGGTTGGGTGAGGGATTGGGGAGACTGCAGAGTAGGCGTTCAAGAACATGTACAATATCATGGAGTTTTAGAGCCAAAGCGTAGTCCAGAGTGGTTAAGTGGCAAGTTCAGGATCACACAGCTAATAACGGGTATAGCTGGAACGAGAAAAGACAGCTGTTTGTCTGTACTTCTTTTCTGTTAAGAAGTGTTGACTGCACCACCAGTCCATATCACTCTGTCACCAGCTGGTCCCCCTCAAAGGCACACACTTGCTATAGGTTGAAAGATAGATGTTTCCTGTTTATCTGGAACAGATTGATACAACTCCAGCTCTTCATTCCTGACAACACTATACTTTAGCACAGGAAAGAATGATGAGAAGAAATCAATAATGTTGTAGTTTGAAACACCATTGCAGGGCTTTTAGTCAAACTCTCTTGATTAGGGGTGGAGGTGGGTGGGCTACAAACTGCAGCCTGAAGAAGGAATGGTACTGGCTCAAGGTCACATGTCTGGTTAGTTGATAGCTGGGAAAGGAACTCAGGACTCCTGACTTCCATGCCAGGGCTCTGTCTCCCACTGTCATTGAGAACGGATATTGGTGTGGACCAGCATTCTTGGCAGACGGATTATTTAATGAGCCAAATTATTTTACCATAATGGCATGAACATTTCATAGTAAATCAGGTCCATTGTCACTACAGCATCACTAATTACCCACATGTAGTCAGCAAGGGTGAACTTTCCTCTTGAAATCGCTATTTCATAGAATATTGATTTCCCAGATACATTGTGAGATGGCTAACATTGGCTAGGATGAGATATGAAGTCTGAATAAATATACCTTGATGTGCTTTTTATAGCCTCTGATCCCTAAATCTTGAATTTTATTTTGTAAGGAAGAAGCTCATAGTAGATTCTATAGGAATAAGGAAGTATAGAATTGGTATATTAATGAATCATTTAGACTAAAGGGGTTCGTTCAAGGTTAAGAGATGATTTTTATTTCAAGTAGGGAGGCATCTGGGAACATTTATAGGCTGTTGATAAGGAACCAGTGGAGAGGGAGGTACAAACTCAAGAAAGGGCAAGGGTAGATCACTGAGGGAGTAAAGTTCCTGAACTGGTAGGGTGACTGGATTTGGACAAGAGCAAGGCACTATATTTTCTCAGACTGGAGGTTAAGGATAAGCGAAGATGGAAATCACCAGAAGATTGAAGGTGTGTGATGGGAGGCAGTTGGGATGAAGGGAGGGGGTCATGAGGGGTGCAACTGAAGCCTATTGCCCTCTTAGTTAAAGAAATGTTGGAAGAACAACTTAGGCTGGAATAGGTACCCAATGTTCAGGGAGAAATGAGAGAGTGGGGATTTCATCTCACCCTCATCAACCTAACTTCAATCCTACTCAGACTTCTGCAGGTGCAAGTGATCTCAGGCTATGCCAGCTTACAGTAAATTCCTCTTCTTTTACTGCATCCAGGGTTTACCCCCAAATCCATAACATCCAGAATATGACTATCCATAGTCCTGTATTATGATCATTTTGTCCAAGACCTACACACCTTGTGTCCCTGTATCAGTCTGGGTTAGGTTAGGTTGTGCTACAGTAATAGCCTCCCACATCTCTGAGGATTAAAACAATCTAGGTTTATTTCTTGCGCGTACTAAATGTCTCACTTGGGGTATGAGGGTGGGGGTTGGGCTCTGCACAACACTGTCCTGCAGGGACTCAGGCTGACAATGGAGCTGCCTTCTTGAAGTAGCTGGTCCTCATGCCAAATATAAAATAATGTTTTGTGAGGTCTTGCCTCAGCAATTAGATGTTCTGGCTTGGAAGTAACGTGACGCTTTTGCTCACAGCCGATTGGCCAGAACCGTTCTTCTACTACCCCGCACAAGGAGCAGTAAACATAATCCTATTATGTGCCTTGGATGGGGAAGGGTGGTAGATCTTTAGCCAACAGAACTAACACTACTATACTCCTCCAGTCAGACCACATGCTCTCTGAAAGGAAGGCCAGCCATTCTGGGCCTCCTGCTTCTCTAGCGGAGGTGCCGAATGTGGCAGCCCCAGCACCAGTCACAAGGCAGGGATGTTCTAGCTGCACCCACCCAGCTCACCAATTAGCCCAGTCCTGAGGCCACAGGCTACAAATCTCATGAAGCAGGCCAGGGAGGGAGGGGGGAGGCAAGACCTGCTGGGGGTAGCAGTGGAAGTCAAGGTCACAAGGAGATAAGGAGCAAGTAGTAAGAAACATAAAGGAGTCTGCTCACAATGACAGGGACACTGATGTTGCCATCTTGGGTGGTTCAGCCCCCACAGTGCTGGGCACGTACAGGAGTGTCTGAAAGAGGGTAGGAGAATAGCCCAACAGCTATGCTGGTTTGATTGCAGTGAGTTGAGTGTAAGAACATTTTAAGAGTAGGCTGGATCAAGCCCTATGATATTGAGGGGCAGGCTGGAAGAGACCATGGCCACCCTTCTCCACGTCTTCACAGCCTTCTCCTGAACATCCTCAGGTGGATCTGTTATTCATGAAATGATCTGAATTTGCCTGGTGTTTTTTTAAAAAAATCTTTTTTTATTGGTCTCCTCTTGAGGTAACTGACCAATTTGCCTTTGAACCCAACAACTCCCCAGTGAAGTGGTCAGCCAAGGTGGAGGCCCAGAGAGGCAGAAGGCTTACTGCAAGCAGGGAGGCTAACGATTGGGAGTCCCACCTCTCTCACTTTCCTCCTTGTGCCACATGGTCACTAGGCTAAACCCAGACAAAGGTTAGTTTCTTCAGAAATAGAGTGAAAAGAACCTCAGGCTTCTGAATTAATGGATACTCTGACTCCTTCCCAAATTTTAAGGTGTTCTAGACATTGAATAAGATAAAGAAGCTTCCCTCTGTTCAAGGACAACAGCTCAAAAGAAGCAGACAGATCTGGACTGTCCAGCCAGCTTGCTGTCTCTCAGCTGGGGTCCCTTTAAGACTCGAGAACTCGGAGGTAGGGAGGTCAGACACAGGCCAGTGGAAGTTTCCACACTCTATGTGTCTGGGCCAGAGTCTCTGTCTATCTCTGCTGGGGAAGGGTGGGCCCTGTTCCCACAGGCCTGAGATTTATGACTTCAGTCTGGGAGGGGGCGTTGGCCTTTACTTCTCGGCACGAACAATGGTAAACACTTATGAAGAACATTTGGAACTGGTAGCCCTCAGCCTGTGTCAGGCTAACTCTCTAGTCCTCTGTCTTCTTGTGAGTTGTGCGCACCAGCACCTCTCACAAACCTGACCTCTGAGCAAAGCTGGAAGTTTTCTCAGCCTGCACTGCCTTGCAGTTATCTGTTAGTGGAGATAGCATCTCCTGCCCCCAAGATTCTTCCTTTAATACACGGAAGTATTAAGGGGCCAAAGTTGTATGTGGAGCTTAAATGGGAGTCAAAGATCAGTAGCTAACCGGCTGAAGCCTTAATTATCAGTGGAGGGACAGTGACAGGGAAGGAAGTCTAGCCAGATGAGGGAGGCAGTGATGTGTGCGTGTGTGTGCGCACATGTGTTGGGGGTGACAGCATGGAGAGGGCTGACATCAGCTTCCTATTTAGAGGATTTTTAAGTGGTTGCATGTAGAGGGGTTCTGGTCGGGGTTCTGTGCTTATGCAAGAATTATCCCATTTTCTTCTGTTGAAGGCAGTAGACCATAGAGGTTAAGACACAGTCTCTGAAATCAGACTATCTAAGTTGAAATATCCTGGTCCTGCTACTTCTACCTGTGTGACTTGGGCAAACTCCTGTACTTCTTCTAAGCCTCAGTCTTCTTGTCTATAAAATGGGCATGGCTAAGAAACTGACATTGTAGAGTTGAGATTGCTGAGTGCCTAGCACAGGGCCAGAAATCCTCAGTTACTATTACTATTTTTTGATATTCTCCCTGATTTCCTCACCTGCAGCAATGCCGAGACCACTGAGAACTCCTTCTATGGCAGAAATGGCCTGTCCCTACTTGCTTCCTCAAGAAAGCAATGCACAAACCTACGTCTACTCTGCCACTGAAGCAAAAGGCACACCTCCCCCGAGCCCACCTTCCCACCTGACACCCAGTGCCTGTGGCTTTAAATAGGGATGAAGCTGGAGTGGAGGAGGCAGGGTAAAAGGACAAGGCAGCTTTCTTCTCTTCTGAGTCAGGGCTGGGTGGGGGATGGATAGTAACAGAGTGACCCAAGGAGGAGGCAGGTGGCCTTCAGACAGAGCGTCCCCCCTGCCGCCCCTCGTGCCTGGAAAGCGCTCTGCCCATGGATAGGCCTGTCAGGGTACACTGATACAGTGCCCCAGAGGAGGCCGGGGCTGTGTGTGGTGCATGTGGTGACGAGTGGCCTGGGATGGCTCAGTAGTCTGCTACCGACTGACTGCAGAACCTGGGACAAGCTGCTTCACCTTTCTGGGCCTCAGTGTCCTCCTCACATGTCAGACTGATGTCTGCTGTTATGCCAGGCCATCTCTCCTGCATCCTTCACACAGATCCCTTAATTCCCTCTCTTTGCACACTCACACAGGCACATGTGCACACACACAATCATGCACACCCATACAGAGGCACACATACGTGCACAGAGTGCACCATAGGTGCGGGTGCACATGTGTACACACACATGTGAACACAAGTGTGCTCCTCCTCAGCCGTCTGACTCACACCCAGTTCAAGTTCCACCTTCTGCCTCCCTGGTCTTCCCATTCCACCCTGATCTCCTGCTCTTCTGAACTTTCATGGTGGCCCGCACGAAGTCTCCCTTCAATTTCCTTGTCAACTTTGGGGTGTGTGTAGTTCTGCACTATTTTTTCCTCCACATGCACAGTAAGCCCCAGGTTCTAGGTCCTCCCCCCCCAACAACTTCCATGGTGCACAGAAGTGAATTTTCTGTGCCACTAATGATGTGTAAGCTTCACGGTCTTCCTCAACACTGTGCTTACATGGTCACATGTTTGCACACAGTTGGTGAATGCAAGATATTTTAGCTATGATCTGTTAACACCTGCATTTCTCTCACCTCTGATTTACCCCCTGTCACGCTTCTCTGTTTGGTGGCATCAGAATGCCAGTTTGGAAACTAGCTAAGAAGCAGCTGAGTTGGGGGTGTTGGGTTTGCGTTAAGCGGGATGTATTTAATGTGGTACTTAGTTCCTTCTATAGAAGCAATTCACTGTTGCTAGCTGTCACCGTGGAGCAAAGGCTTCCAGGGACAGACTGCTGCCCACTGTGCAGAGGTATTCTGTGTCATGCCACAAAGAGCCACCCGAAGTTGTGTGGAGACCTGAGTGAATGTGTCCTACAGTGTCCAGCCCTGGAGGTACATGGGGAATGGAAGAAAAACAAGGACTAACATGTACAGACCCCAGAATCTAGCTGGTGGGGGATTCCTCCAATCATCAGGCAGGTGAACTTGTAAGCAGAAGATTCTATTCTCATCACTGCCTAGTCAAAATGAAAGTTCTCTCTTGTCAGGAATATACTCTATCATGCAAAGTAATACAATTACAAATGCACTATTCATTTTGTTTCTTTTTTGATGGGAATTACCGACACAGAATTTATCAGAACCCCCATGTTTAAATGTCTTGCTGATTTGACAGGAAATACTGACACTGACAGAGATAACAGAAAACTCATTATACGCCACCACAATGAGGACATCGATGACAATCTGGTTATAAGTTTCATAAATTCAAAGAGTATTTTAGATTTGTCACTGTAAATGAGAAGTTGAAATGCCCTGAAATCTCATAGCTCATATATGAAAGATACTTGACAGAGGTTTTCCCAAAGTTGATAACAATCCTGAAAATTCACATGGCATTACCAGTGACAAATTGAGAGACTCAAAGAAACCTTTCCAAACCGTGAATAATAAAATACAAAAATTGGATCAACTTGTTAGAGGAGAGACTGAATTATCTTTGTATTCTCTCTACAAAAATGATATTGAAAAATGATAGTCATTTAAAGAGATGATCAAAGAGTTTGCAGCCAAAAAAAAAAAAAAAAGTAGGAAGAAGAGTATTACGGATGCGTATCAGACACTTATTCTAGATTATGCGGTGCCTGTGGAATTTGTCAGTGTTTTACGGTTTGTAATTTGTTGTGATTTCTTTTGTTTTTGTAAATACAACTTCACTTTCAAACATAGTTTTGTACTTGGAATTTTGAATTTTTTTCCCTTCAGCAGGGTCCCCTAAATTGTGAAAGTTTCTGCCCACCCCCGCACCAAGGTGGGTCTGCTCTGTGTAGTCCTAGGTCCCTACCAAGAGCTGCCTTGGCCTGTGGCTGCCAGCAGAGGTTCTGGATGTGGGGACAGGTGTGGGTGGCACTGACAACAGTGGCCACATTAGCCGCTGGGTGACATCACACATCCTTAGAGACCACCTGACTCTTACTCTAAAAGGGGCAAAAGTTCTGTCACACCGCCTATGAGGGGCAACAAACCTTTCTACCAACAGTCTCGTTGGGGCCTGGCTGGGCCCCGCCAGCTCTTCCCCCTCCTTGCGTTTCCTTTTAATAAAATTTAATGTTTTCATTTTCAAAGACCTAGAAAATCCAAACACTTTTTAAAAGCCCCGAGGAACTATAAAAATTAATAGCACAGGGATAATTTCTTTTTCAGTGGCGACTCAATTAAACCTGCCAAAGTCAGACAGTGTGATTTAAACGCACCGCTTGCAGAGAGACCCGAGCAAAGCAGGCAAACATGGAATGAACAATAATATTTACCAATTACCCTCTTGGATGTTTCCCACCCGGCCCCTTCCCCCCCGGAGAGAATTTTTTCCTTCCCTCCCTCCTCTCTAGGGGCCAGAGGTCAGCATCCCTAATTGTTTTCTCCTTGAATGGTCACATTGCTATCAACAAGTGACTGAACTTCTTCTCTGTTCAGGGTAATGGAAAAATACCACCCGGGCTGGCTGCCCAGGGCAACAGGCCACGTGGACATTATCCGGACTGTGGGGCTGAGCTCAGCTTTGAAAATGGAAGAATGGCTCCCCTCTGGCTCATCTCAGCCAGGCGCTCCAGCCAGACTAGACACCTCACATTCCACACTTAGTCCTGCCTCAGGGCACTTGCTCCTGCTGTTCACCCTGCCAGGAATGCCCTCTCTCCTGTTCACTGACTCTTACCACAGAACACTTAAATATTATATTTTGTTTGAGGCCCCTATCAAGATCAAGTTCTTTTAAGAAAGCTTTCCCGGGGCGCCTGGGTGGCGCAGTCGGTTAAGCGTCCGACTTCAGCCAGGTCACGATCTCGCGGTCCGTGAGTTCGAGCCCCGCGTCGGGCTCTGGGCTGATGGCTCAGAGCCTGGAGCCTGTTTCCGATTCTGTGTCTCCCTCTCTCTCTGCCCCTCCCCCGTTCATGCTCTCTCTCTGTCCCAAAAATAAATAAAAACGTTGAAAAAAAAAATAAAAAAAATTAAAAAAAAAGAAAGCTTTCCTGATAAAATCCATATCCATGTAGATTTCCTGTGTAATCTCATTACCTTCAACTTCTCTTCACTGAGTTGATTGCACATTATCTCTTAACTCATAAGGGCTGTCTGGGCACTGTCCTAGCCTAGAACTTTTAACCTGCAGGCTGGTAACTGGCTTCTCCCTACTTCCAGACTGTAAGCTTCTCCAAGGCAGGAACTCCTCTGGATGTATCATTTGCATTATCCATTGCCTTTAGTCGGGTGCTCTGCCTGTGATGGAGGCTTAAAACTTGCATGTAGACTGGAATGGAGAGTCTCAATATTTTCTCTATAACAGGAGAATGAGTTTGGTGCCTCAGGAAATGGTACAAGGATTTCAATGCAGCATTGTTTGCATAAAAAAATTAAAAAATAAATAAATTACAAGAGATAAAAAAGACCTGAGCTAAGTGTCCGACAGTGGGGAACGGATAAAGAGAATATGGGATATAGTAACATGCTCTGGAGCAGTTAAAATAAAGGAAATGGAGCTGAATTATCAATATGTGTAGATTCCCAAAACAGAAACATTGACTGAAAAAGGCAAACTGCAGAATAATATGTTTGTTAAGATATAATTTATGATGATTCAATGCCACATAAACCAATACCATGTAGCATTTTATGGGTCCATATGAACATATCCATGTGTGAACACATGGATGAGAAAGAAATACACACAATTCTTGCCAGGGGTTGCCTCTGGAGAGGGAGGGAAAGGAATGGGGAATGGGACCCAAGATTCTTCATCTTGGATATCTTTTTCTTCTCATTATAAAACTCTGAAGCAAACAAGAGAATGTTAACATTTGCTAATTCTGCTGGATGAGTACATGGGTGTCTGTGGGGGAGAGAGTGGCAGAACGCCCACCTCATGGGCTCCCCCTCCTCTAGTTCACCCTGGACCCCCTTTCCTGGCCTCCTCTGTGGCAGCCATGTGACTTCAGTCTGGCTGGGGAAGCGGGCAGGTGGGTGGGAATGATAAGACAGTGGCTCCAGGTCTGGCTGCTGAATACCTGGCCTGGGTCAGCAGCCCTAGAAGCAAGCAAACCAGCCATTCATTCTGCTGTCACCCTCCCCAGGGAGCTTCCCCCGGATTAAGCCGGACTGCAGGGAACAGGAAGAGCCAAGTCCCGGGGACTTTTGCTGCCTGCAGGATGCAGGTGAAGCCTCCAGTTGCCAGCCTGTGCCCCGCAACAGGCACTTTGCCCTTTGATTCATGTTAGCCAGCCTCCTCACTGTCCCCAGACCACACTTTGCTCATTTCTGATCTGCTCGCCACTAGGGATTATACCCCTACATTGCTTTTTCAGCACATACTCAACCATCAAACCCTTCTGCCTGGCTCAGGCTACTGTCCTGGTGACGCCACATCCCCTCATCCCAACCTATTCCCAGAACTCTATCTGTACTGCTTGTTTTGGCTTTAACCACACACTGTCCTTGCTGTTGCTTCTATCTTCGTGACAGGGACAATGCCTTATCTTTGCATTGTCTGTCAGGGAAGGACCTAAGTGGACTTTTTCTGTGCTACGCAGGGTGGGGTGGTGGTGGGGGTTGGGGGAGAATAACAAAGTCTAGTCTGGTGCCCTCTGCGAGTCTGATGGGTTTAGAACACATTGTTTGGAGTTTCCAGAATTGAGGTAAAAGAGATCCTTACTGGAGAGGGGTGAGGGGGGCATGTGCCCCAGTGAGAGCACAGCAGGGAAGCCCCCTTATGAGGAGCTGTTGGGGAAGAGGGTTCTGAACCCCCAGCTTAGATTCATTCTCATTGCAGAGAATATCAAGTTTAACTCCAGCCGGGTTTCTTAGCATTGCTTGTTTCACTTCTGGTTCCTCTGTAGGGACTCCAGATAAGATCCCATAGAAGGCAATGGTGTCTATTTCAGAGGCAGCAGGGAAGGTGGGGAAGACATCAGGAAGCAGCATCCTATTCCTGAGGTTTATCTGTAGAAAGGAGGTGGCCGTGCGGGAGCCTAGGATGGAGAGAAGATCCTGGGGCCAGGGATGGGGTCCTCATCTGGGGCGTAGCAATGGCCAGTTACAGAGCCTCCCTGAGACTCAAGTTCCTTATTTTTAGAAAAGAGATAATACAACTTTGCTGGGCTGCTGAGGTCAAAGTGAATAAAATCCACGAAAGGGTTTATCAACCTGTGAGCGCTATGCAAATAGTCGGGATCTATGTGTCTTTAACAGATGTGGATAACAAAATAGATGCCAGATAGAGATAGGCCTGTCAGAATGAAAAGGCTACTGAATGAGTGAATGAAGGCATGAGGGAATGAGCTAGGGAGGGGGCATATGCTCACAAGGTGGTCCAGAGGACCAGGGCATGGTCACGTGGGCAGAGGCAGTATCTAGACAGACACTGAGTAGGGACTTGGGACTACACCCAGGAAGCATGTGGTTGATCCCTTGTCTCCTACTAAAGACTGGAGGGCTTGGTCAAGCATCCTTTTCCCCAGGGGAGAGCAAATACCTGGTGCCTGCAGCTAATGGAGGGTTCCCAGGGCTCTAGCACCAACCAGAGCCCCAAACTGCGTCCACTCCAAAGAGGACATGGGAAACAAAGCAGTTCCTCAGATGTTAGTAATCTGGACAAATGGCATACAGAGCACCATTACTGCATGTTTAGAAAAGGAACAGACAATCACAAATGTAATTAGGGGAGACCCTGATGCAAACTCAGGATGGAAATACTTTGGAGGAGGGTGTAAGGACCACACATGTTTTATACTACAGAGTTTTGTCTCTCTGAGACGCTTATCTTCCTACTTCCCTGAGAAACATAATCTGAGCATTGTCTTTGGACACTGGAGCTTTCCACAAACGGGCCAGCTGGTCCTTCTGGTGTGTTCTCCCACTTTGGCTGCCTTGCACAAACTCCTTCCAGTCCATGGGTCCCATCACCAGGGCATTTCTCAAAGCTCACCTTCTTCCCAGTGGATTCAGACCTTCCCCTCAAACTATGTCTTTTTGTTTTCACACTCTCCCATCTGTATCCTCCACATGCTCGGCTGCCCCTACCCTCCACTGGACTCACCATTCTCTGCCTAGCATTGCACCTGTTTGTACCTCACCTTTTCTTTCACACTGTGAGCTCTCTGAAGTTTAGTTTACAATTTCTGTGCCCTTTAATCCCCCTAGCACAGTGCTGGGCATATAGGGAACCCCCAAATATGTGATGACTTGTTGGGAAGATAGCATTCTTCATGACCCAGTAACACCTTGTCCCTTGTATCTGTGGCTAAATGGACAGTTACGGGCAGTCACAACTTTTCATGCTTGCCAAGGCGCAAGCATCAGCAGGCGACACCTGGCTTCAGCTCCCACCTCCAAATACTCCCCTTCCCACCCCGTGTGTGAGGCTGGACTCATTACTAGACCCTACATAACATGCAGCACCTGTGTAATCCTGCTTTGGTGATGCTGCATTTGCTGTTTTTCTCTCAACACTACACTTCAATGCCTAACCACTCCCCTTGTGCTCCTGAGAAACAAACTCACAGCCCAGGGTGATCTCCCAGAGGATGGGACATCCTCCGCAGTGTCCCTCCCTTTTCATTCCCACCTTCTTTGCATTGTGCGGTCCCCTCGGGGTGGGGTGGGAGAAACCAGATTCGCAGATTACTGCCACCTGTGCAGGGTCAGATGCGTGACGAGGCTGTTCAGAGAGGGTGAGCTCAGTTCCAGACTGGGGGTGGGTGGGTGGGTCCTCAAGGATATAGGCGGTGGCGCTGGAACTGAGCAGTGAGGATGGGCAGGATCTGGACTGGCCAAGGAGAAAGCTGCAGGAGCAACAGGGCAAAGAGTGCCTGGGAAAAGTGAATTCAGACAGTGGCTGGGAAAGAGGAATTATAGGACATGGGGCAGAAGTTAGATGATGGCCCAGGACGGGGAATTATCCAAAACGATACAGTATTCATACCTGAAGTCTTTCTGAGCGTCTATGAGTGCCCACCTTGTGCTGGACTAGAGACAACCAGATTGGCTCGTGCCTGTGCCACTCTTGGAAATACCCAAATCCTCAGGCATGGGGTGAATTCACTCTTTTCTAGCCAAATGGGAGTTGGGGGGAGGGCATCCTTCTTGGTCCACACTCATGTGGGATTTAAGGATGGTCTCTCTTAAGTGCCTTATCTGCTTTGGGAGTGTGACAGTCACTAGGCAAGATCAATCAAGTGGGCAAGGCCGCGTGTGCTTCAGAGAGAGAAGGCTCACCGAGAGAACAGGCAAAATAAGAGAGGAAGCCACATGAGGGGGATGCTTACACACAGACCCCAGGCCTAAACGTGGGGACTCTGACATGTCTTATGAAGGCAAGAACTTCTCCTGGCCATAATTCAAGTGCAGAAAAGTGGGACCCTGAGAGAGGCACTGTTGAGGACATTTTTGAGGCAACAGAGGAGTGTGTCAAATCCAGCTGCTCCAGGCTATTTCCAAATGCCTTTTCCTTAGGAAGCTCAGGAATGCAGAGCCTCGGCACTCAAGCCCACTGGGTGAGGGGGCTGAAAATGAAATGCAAACTCAGACACGTCACGGGGGCTCAGTAGCCTGGCCTGAGCATGTAACCCCTTTAAGAAAGACACTGGCATGGAGAACACCCAGACCAGCATGGCAGGGACTAGAGGAAACCTCCTCTAGGAACTCTGAGAGGAGGATGAGGTGCATGGGGAACCATGACAGAGGGCACAGAACAGCAGTTGTCACTGGGTTGAGGCCTTCAGCTCTGTGGACAGTGCTCCCATGAGGGCAAGACTAAGACTTAGAGGATACTGGCGTCCTAACACCCTAGGGCTATTGTGCAAGCACGGGAACTGCCTGCATCGGGGTCGCCTGGTCTTTCTGAGCACCTCTCATGTGCGGGGCCTGATGCTGTGTCCCAGCACAGTAGAAAGCTGGCCATACTCAGGCTCACAGAGACCACATTTTGGCCTTTTTGGAACATGTAGGGGAATGCTTTGCTTGGTAAGAGTATTCTGAAGATATGCATAAACGTTTCATAATGAATACAGCAGTGTGCTCTCAGGAGTGGGAAAGTGACATACACGTCCCCCTCTGTGGGTGATCCATGTGAGGAAACGACTCTTTACAGAAACGACGGCCGGCCGGCATCATTTTTGGCATGCACACTCAACTCATCCTGAATCGGGCTACACACAGATTGCAAAGAAGGTCGTATGTAAATATAAATACATTGTATCACATAAATAGAAATTTAGAATTCCAAGCAGCAGCATAGAAATCACAGCAACATATCTCATTTAACACTCATGATCATCCCATGTGGTGGGTGCTATTATCTTCATTTTACAAAAGAGGAAACCAAGACATGGAAACATGAAGCAAATTGGCCAACGTCACCTAGTTGATAGGTGGCTGAGGCAGGACTTGAACCCAGAGCTAAGGTCTTAGTTTCTATGTTCTATGGGAGGGATGTAAACACAGGAAGAAGGGTGCCTTGCCACAGACACCGATGGGGAGTTGCTGCCTCAGGGCTGGGGTGGATAAGGTTCCTTCCACCTCTACAGGTCTATGGTCTGGCCTCTACGGTTTTCAGGCAAACACAAACATATGCCAAGTTGGGCACAGCCTCCACAACCCTAAGTAATTCAAAGAATGTGATACTGGGGAGGCAGAGAAACAGCCACAAAGGCAAGGCTAGGTGAAGTCTGTTTGTACATTCCTGAGTCCCTGTTCTCTTTGCAATTGTTCTTGCTGCCCCTTTAAGGGTACCTGGCCCCTGGGGACTGAGCAGCTGATCTGTCTCAACGAAGGAATATTAAACAGCCCAATGGAGAAGATGGGGTGGGAGGCCTCAAGTCCATCTACTCCAATCCATGGACCCATGATAAAATAAATCCTCTTCATCTCAGGGAGATCCAGAGATGCTCTCATTTTTGGTGGGCTGGAAAGTGCCTATCTTGAATACTAAAGTTAGTTTATGAATCCTCACCAGCCGGGAAGGTTCTGTGGAGCATTTCTTTCTATAGACTGTATTAGGAAAGTCTCTTGTCTTAGAAGCAGACTCTTTGGTTTTCCAAATACAACACTGTATTATACTACTGAATATTCTTTCTTTTTTTTTTTTTAATTTTTTTAATGTTTATTTATTTTGGGGACAGAGAGAGACAGAGCATGAATGGGGGAGGGGCAGAGAGAGAGGCAGACACAGAATCGGAAGCAGGCTCCAGGCTCCTAGCCATCAGCCCAGAGCCTGACGCGGGGCTCGAACCCACGGACCGCGAGATCGTGACCTGAGCTGAAGTCGGACGCTTAACCGACTGAGCCACCCAGGCGCCCCCTGAATATTCTTTCTTAAACTATGAATGCCTTCTCCCTCCCCACGGAGTGTGATATACGCCTTTGGAAAGACATGCCACCCTCTCTGCTGTCCTCACAATTGAGAATCACCGGTCTTGTGTAACGGTTGTAGCTGAGAAGCCAGAGATATGAGTTAATTTGGCCATAGTCACAAAATGGCTTATTCGGCTCATTCATTTCAGTTCTACTGAACAAAGATTTATTGAGCAACTACTATGTGCCTTGGATCTTAAAGATAACAGGTGCACGTGCATTTTCAAATCCATCTTGGAGGGGGCCCTTTGACCAAAGGACTGGATATTTTCACTGGTAGAATTTAGGTACCAGTAGGGTACATTCTCTTGGTTGGGAATCTTTGGATACCACTAAAATCTCACACTGTGGACAAATCTGCTCAATCAGTGCAAAAAGGGCCAGTCCTGCATGGGTACCCAGCTTTGAAGATGGCAAAAATGAGAAAGATTAGACCTCTCCCTAAAGTAATAGCATCTCCCTGCTGCCCCTCTCTTGTCAACACCCTCTTCTCCTTGGATTTGGCCTTATACCCTGCCTGCTGTGTTCTTACTAAATTGGGCAGAAGGGCGCCTCCCCCTTTATTTCTTCCCATCCCCCCCAACCCGGTTTCTTCCCAGCACAAGGTTCCATTCTTCATTAATGCTGTTTTAAAGCCAGCATGGAGCTGTTTTCCAGATGTGGCCATGCGCAGACAGTAATTATGCTCTGTGATCCCTTCCAGCTGCTCCCATCGCTTGCCAACAACCCCCTCCCCACCCCCACCTTGCAGCCCCAGGAGTCCATGTTTGGGGGCTGCAAATTAGGGCAAACGTTGTAAAATGATCGTGTGCTACACACGGCCTTCTCCGCAAGAATTATGGACTTTATAACTGAGCTAATTGGCATTAGGTCTTGCCTGAAAGGTCAACAGAGTGGCAAAGAAACAGGATCTTTGTAAATTGATCGGCTGGTTCCCCCTGCGTCCCCCCAACTCTCTCTCCCATTTTGAAATACGGCCTACCTGCCTTGCAGAATTGCTGACTCTTGTAAATTACTGCTTTGACTGTGTGGGACTGTGACACATTGTTTCACGTCACCTCACGTGGAAGGTGGTGGGGATGTTGAAGGGGAGCATAATTAAACGCTGTGAATTCTTCTACCATGCCACAAGATTCAGCCTTCACATACCTCGGTGAAGCAAGCAGTGCATTGTAATGCTCCTGACCTTCAAATCAAGCGTGATTTATCCAAAGGTAGCATACAGGCTCACGATTATTTATTTATTTATTTATTTATTTATTTATTGCTCCAAATACATGAGTTCCTTTGGGATGATCTTGTCTTTCTTAAACGGGAACATTTGTATAATTTTTTTTTTTTTTCACTCCACACATTCTTATTGAGCATAGTAGTGGCAGGGTTCAAGACTGACCTTAGGAGGGAACAAAAGCTGTGTTTCTGGGAATCTGAGATGTTACGTTTTTATCTATACTTTGTGCTGATCTTTCTGCGCAGGGTGAATTGAAGCCTTATGGTTTCAAAATGTCTGTCCTCCCCATCTGGTGCTCACTGTTGGGGTTAAGCATTGGAAGTCCTTGTTCAAACATGTATGGTATCTGGGAGAAATAATGCATCAAATTTGTGGTTCTTACTCCCTTCCTTCTTCTTTTCCTTCATCAGGGACCCTTGAGAATCTAATGAAAGCTGACCTCATATTGCACACACACATGTTTTGCCTACAACGTAGGGCTGTTCTTGGATCTTCCAAATCCCTGCTATGGATCAACTCCAGGTTATGAATCCCTGCTTAGTTATCATCCTTGCCCACTGACAGTCTAGCTCACATGGACTTATTAGACCCCTTCTAGCAGGGAGACCTCAGGGAACAGGTCTTAGGCTGGCCAAGGTAATGGGAAAAATGAGAGAAGCAAAATTTCAGTGGCCTGCTTTTGGGCCACAATGCAAGGGGAGGTCTGAAAATCATCTACTCATTAAACTTGCAGTCTGCAGACCTAATAAACAATGCAACATGCACATATCCACATGCAACTCTTTTCCAAATGTCTGTAAATGCTGTCGAGATGTGAACATTAAGTGTTGGCCTAATCAACAGATACAAAAATGGTAACTGTTGTGCTGGGAGGTTATTTAATGCAAAAAAAGGGATCTGAGCTGGGAAGTTTAGGAGGCCTTGGTCTACTCTATCAGTGATCCAGGTCACCGTCCCCTCTTACCTTGATTGCTAATACAGCCCGAGTATGTTTCTCCCTCACATCCTACCCCTAACACTGTGGCCAGGGTGGTTTTCCCAGATGCCAGGTCTCCTAAGCCTAAACCCTCCCATGGCTGCCATCCCACTCTGGGTCCTAGCCAAACCCTTGTCATGGCCTCCTGTTCTGCCCTCATCTGCTATTACTCTCCCCTTTGCTCATATCACCACAGCCCCTGATGCTCCTCAAACAAGCTGGTCAAGCTACCACCTCACATCTTTTGCCCTTGCTGTTTCTCTCTGCCCACAATACACCTGTCTCAGGTGTTCTGATGGTTGGTCTCCTCCCCTTTCCAGGTCACTGCTCATGTTTCACACTTGCTCCTCACCTCATCTAACACAGCCACCACCTGCCCCACTACTCCCAATCCTTCTTCCTTGCTTTATTTTCTCCCACAGCTTCCAACACCACCTGACTTCATATTTACTTTTGTCTGTGTCTTCTCACCAGAATATCAGCTCCTTGAGAACAGAACCTTTGTTTGGGGTGTCTCCTGCTGAATCCAACGGCAATAGATATTTTCCTGTCGGTGAGCTCCAGGCCGCCGGACCCCATCTGCTGCAGCTCTGTGCTTTGAGCATTGCAGTGCAGCTTCTCCTTAAGAGGTTTTCACAAGTTCAGAGCAGTCCTGGGTATTGGGGAGTTGAAATTATTTTTACCCATGTGCAGCTGAAATAGCCATCTGCCATCACACCGCCCAATTCCCCACTGTGTTTAAAATCCATCTGGAGTTCTTTTTTTTTTTTTTTTTTTTTTAATTATCCATATTAAAAAAAAATCAGTGTCTTGGTGCAAAAGAAGGTGCCTTGTTTTCATATCTTTTCTGCCTGTGGCAGAACCTGTCCTAGAACAGAGGGATAGATTTAGGGCTACTCATTGCTTGTTTCAAGCTGTATGGATTAATTATTGTTTCTAGGTGCATGGTTGTTCCTTGTTCTAGGGATGTTTATCTTCCTGTACCTAAATATAATTCAAAGCCCAGCTATGTTACCTCCTCCACAAAGCCTTCATGATTACTCTAGCCTTCCCTTCTCTGACATCATCATGGTAGAAATGGGTAGCTCCTTAGAACAGTGTCCTTACTTTTCTTCTGTTTTCCTCAGCTGTGTTGGCCTTGTACTTGTCAGCTCTGTGACAACTGAGACTATACTTCACGTTGATCTTGCAACTGCCACAGAGCCCAGTCCAGAAGGGCCCTTATAAAGTCTTGGAATGCCTTCTAAATCCTTCTTTTCCTTCAAGGCTCCTTAGATCCTTTTTGAACAGCTCAGGTTTTCACCATGTTTGGACTCGTAGAGTGTCATCTAAATAATCTGAATTCAATATAGTACCTACGTTCCTCCTGCTTTGCCAAAGCACTCTGTGAGCTCTGGATTGTGGGGAAGGTATCTCACATCCCACTGCCTACATAATGACCAGACCAAAGCGATGCTCAGTGAATAATTTTGATTTAAATTACGATGGCGATGATGATGGAAACACTCAATCATTGTTCCTACCTTCAAAGGGCTCACAGTCTATTAGAGGAGAGAGATAGATGGCAGGGCCGGGGAGGGATATGTGGGCACCTCCATGTGATTTTAAAAGGAGAAAGCAATGAACTCATCATGAAATTTAAAAATGTCTAACATTTGAACTTGAAGTTTCAGGAAGAGGATGCACAAAGGCACAGAAGTAGGAGGAGTCTGGTGGATTCTGGGAGCAGCTGTGGTTCTGAGTGGCTGGGGTATAGGAGGCATAGGTGGTGCTGAGAGGTCAGCCTTGGAAGGTAGGAGGGTCGGACAGGGGGCCCCATCCTGCTCTGTTAGACACGCCCATCCCCGCTCTCCCTGGTCATTTATTCCAATCTCAATGCGTGCATTTATCTAAACTCTTTGGTAATGAGATTTATGGGTTTGTCCTCCTCTAGGTGAAGTGGGACCTCCTTTGATTCACCTTAAATTGTGGGTTGGGGCTATGGGGGGTTGGTGTCCCTCAAGTTCCTCCTATTCCTTTCAGTCCAGTGACGTGTCCTTTATAAAAAACAAGACACATACAGACAAGTATTTGGAAACTAGGTGTCTGGAGATAGACCCATCTATTATTACCTTCACGACTTTGGACAATTTCTTTAACTCCTCTGAGCCTCAGTCTTTTCACTTGAAAAACAGAAAATAACATCAGGCCCACCTACTTCATTGCTCAACTATAATATAACAATCGGTGTAAAAGAGCCTCAAAACACGTACCACTCTGCACAAATGCAAGGGCTTATTACCCTGACGGAAGGAGACAGCCGCTCCTTCCTCCCAAGAAGACTCCCTTGCCAGGCGGTACAAACGTCAGTGGGGGTCCCTTGGTCTCCCATGGCAACTCGCCTCATCAACCCACTGGCGTTTTTGCCTCCACAGAAGGCAGCACTTGCTCATTAGGCAGAACAAATTACCCACGTTCCATTGGGGTATAGATGGAAAGCTGCGAGGTAGAATAGATTTCTTCCCCTCTGCTTCCCTCCCTCTCCCTTTTCATGTTCACAAGTGTCTCCGGAACAAGCTGTCTCCTGTCTGGGGAAGGCAGAGCCCAGGCCGCACAGAGGTGGTGTGAGAGATTTGAGAATGCAGCTGCTCCAGCCCTCTTCCCCAGTGCGTCCCACAGCTTGGCTGGCTCTGGCCCTGCCATGCTTGCAGCACATCTGAACATCAGCCGTTCGCATAAAATGTTAGCCCCAAACACTGCAGACCTTCGTCTGGGGCACCGAAGGTTATTGGCTCCACATACCCACTGGGGGCAGGGCATCAAGGGACAGGAAGGAAGCCAAGTTCCTATTTCTTTACCTGCTCCCATCTAGTGAATGGTGAAGGAGCCCCTTGTGGCCACATTTCCAGCCCCTGGTCCATTTTACTTCCATTCAAGCAGCAACACATATCCCAAATCCTGAATGGGAAGCAGGGGAAATAAGCAGTACAGGAAGACAGATGGGAGAGAGGCAGGATGGTGGGACTGATGAAGAGTACCCACTTCACTCTCTGGGGTTCCTTCTTTTAGGCCCTTGGGACCTTTACAATGCCCACTTCACATGTCCCAGCACCCTCTGCCCCAGGCTCCAACAGAGGTGGAGGTGACTTCAGGCCAAGAAAAGTAAAAGCATTGTCCAATGCTTTCAGAGATTCAATTTGATTTGGTTTGCTTCAATGTGATTCGATTCAATTCAACTCCGTTCCCACATATTCAGCACTATTTGTGTGTCAGGAAGTTTTCTCAGTCTTGGGGATTCTCAAATGAAGCCGAGTCAATCCAGAAATAATTTCAAAAGTCTTAAAAGTTAGGCTAATCTGACTCAGCAATTCTTTTTCTAGGAGCTTAAACTAAGAAGATAATCTTGAATGTATGGGAATATTAGCTATGAAGACGTTCCTCTTTGTTTAAAAAGCAATACAAATTTCTCAGGGATAGGAGACAAGCATTAGATGTATTTAATACAGGCCTTACAAGCTCTAATGACATAGTCAGGCAGGTTGAAACCAGTCAGGCAGGAGGAAAACCAGTTAGTGCAGTATCTTTAGATGCACAAGGAATGTGCCAAAGGTTCCCAAACTTTGTCTCAGTATTTTTATAGCACCCATAAACCAAAATAGGTGACACATGGTTAAGTTTATTAAGGATGTAGGGCCAAATAAGCTGATAAGTACTTATTTCCTAACAGCTTAGTAGCTGTTTGAAAAAATATTTCACATAAGTTGAAAGAAAAAAATATTTATAATTCAGTCTTAAATAATCATAATCATTTACCAATGGAATATGTGCACCTATTGGCCATTGTACAATTAGTCAAACCTTGGAATCAGATTGGACAGATCCACCCTAATTTCCTGTTCTACAATGATTTTTGTATGGTACTTTCTTTTTAATACATCAACCAATGAAAACCCAGAGTTGCAAAGATATGATGATATCATATATATGTAGCATGATATAATCTCTGAACTCCCTCAGGCTGGTAATTTGTGTAGTATCTGACAGTATTAAGTACAATGGTGCGTCCTTTGATAATTAAAGATATCTTGTACTACCCTTATGGGTTCCCTGTGGCACCCTGGAGTTCCTTGGAACAAAGTTTGGGAACTGCAGAAATATGTTCAATTCCATTTTGTTGAAACAAACTGCCTTCTTTATTTTCCCTTTTGGTTTAGCTTTTGATAGACATAAGAATACAAGAAATATTTTACTTTTCTATTGACTGTAGAAAAGAAAATCAGTCCAAGACTCTTATAAATAGCAACTGACCCTTAACTTTAGTTTAGTTTCAAGGAGGCCATTGGTCATGGTGGGGACTGAGGCAAAGAGTGAACACAAGTTCCATCTAAAGACATAAGCTTCTACTCAGCTTCCCCCATGTAGTTTGATGAGAATGTGATTATTATCATTTTTTTAGAGAGAAGCAGAAATTACGGACTTTTATGTAAAGTCTCCCAATATCCAGATACTGGCAACTAATTCTAACATATTCTTTTTATAACTATTGGGTAGCTCAATACTATCCTACACAGAAAAGACATGCCTTTAGGTGGTGGTATTTCACTTGTGAGTCATTGGGTTTGTGACACATAATAAGTTATTATGTCACCATTAAAAATGACATTATTGATAAACATATAATCACACTAACACATGTTCATGGCAAGTAGAAAAAGGTAACAAAGATCATACCATTCTTATAAGGGCTATTTATGGATAGTAAGATGACTAAAAGGATATATAACCAATTGGATAAACTTGTTTTTGCTGGGAAGGGAATCATTGCTGTTCTGTATTTTCTAAGTTATTTTTACAATAATCATATATTGCATCCACAATTTGTTTTGTTTGTGCTCGTTTTAAAAAAGAAGCTTAGAGCAATTACCATGAATAAGACACTATTAGGCACAAACACAAATACAAATCAAAGTTGCATGAGTCATACAGAAGCTTATTAATGAATGGGAGAGACACATTTACTAGTGATATATTAATTGATGAAACAAGTGGGAGAGTTACATGATTATATCTAAGTTGTTGAAGGGGTTCAAGATAGGGAAGCAACTGGAGGGTGGCATGCAACTGGAGGGGGCATGGCCATGGAAGGCAGCTATATGTGGGGTCCCGGAAACCATCCCCAGGTCAGTGGTTCGGGACTCAGCTTAGGGTTGCATTCACAGCTAAGATTTACAGAAGTGGAAGGACACGAAGCGTAAGCAGCAAAGGGAAAAGGCACATGGGGTGAAGTCCAGAGGGAACCAGGCATAGTCTTCCAAGAGTTTTCTCTCAGTGGAATCACATAGGACAAGCTTAACTCTTGCGCTGAATTGTGACAACACATGGGAAGTACTGTCTATCAGGGAAGCTTATCAGACATGAAGTGCTCAGGGTTTTACTGGGGCTGGTCACACAGACACCGCCTACCTAGCATGTACCAAAATTTTAGACTCCCAGAGGAAAGCGGGTTTCAGCATAAAGCACATAGTTTGTATAGTGTAGGCACAGTGAGCCATGCTTGCCTATTAGGGAATAGTCGGAACTTTCCTAAAATCCAAGTTCCCAATACCAGCCAAAGACAACCTTGCCTGCAGCACACTTTTCTAAGGATAGCAATCTCAGGCCTTCTGTTTTATCTCTCCTCTGCACAGAAGCCTTCACAGGGGAGATGAGATTTGAGCAGGGCCATGATTTAGGGAGATGGAGAGAAGAAGGGAAAGTGTTCCAGGTGTGGCCAATTCTCAAAACTAAACCTCTTTTCAGAGATCAGAGAATCCTAAAATTGGAAGGGGTCATAAAAGTCATCTAGTCTAGTACTTCCAGAGGGCAAGCATATGCCATCAGCAGTATGCAAGTCCATTTTAGACTATCCATGGATGAATGTTGAATTGTTTTAATTTGTATATATTAATGTTCATATATTTATCTTGATGCACAGTTACAGGCATACCTCATTTTATTGTGCTTTGCTTTGTTGTGCTTCTCATATATTCTCAGTGTTTTTTACGAATTGGAGGCTTGTGGCAGCCCTGTGTTAAGCATGTCTATTGGTGCCAACTTTCCAACTGCATTTTCTCGCTTTGTGTCTCTATGTCACATTTTGGTAATTCTCACAGTATTTCACATTATTATTATATTATTCATTTTTATACTTGTTATGCTGTAATCACATGGACACATGTTCATGATCTATTAAGTAAAAACAGGTAACAAAGATCATGATACCATTTTTATAAAAGCTATGTATAGATATTTATGACATTTGTTAGGGGGATCTATGATCAGTGATTGCAACTCTCTGAAAGTTGAGATGATGGTTAGCATTTTTTGGCAATAAAGTATTTTTCAATTAAAGTATGTACATTTTTATACATAATGCTAAGTATAGTGTAAACATAGCTTTCATATCCACTGGGAAACCAAAACATTTATTTGAATTACTGTATTGTGATGTTTGCTTTATTGCAGTGGTCAGTAATGAAACCCACAATATCTCTGAGGTATGCCTATACATATATAATGTAAAGTTAATAATAATATTTTATAATATATCACAGACATTATGTATATATGTGTATATTTCTACATATCTATCCGTTATCTGTATAAAAACCTGATACTGTAGGTACTATCTAGGATTAGGCTAATTTTTTTAAATGAATATAACTTATTGTCAAATTGGCTTACATACAACACCCAGTGCTCATCCCAACAAGTGCCCTCCTCAATGCCCATCACCCATTTTCCCTCTCCCCCACCCCCTACCCATCCTTAGTTTGTTCTCTGTATTAAATAGTCTCTTGTGGGGCGCCTGGGTGGCGCAGTCGGTTAAGCGTCCGACTTCAGCCAGGTCACGATCTCGCGGTCCGTGAGTTCGAGCCCCGCGTCGGGCTCTGGGCTGATGGCTCAGAGCCTGGAGCCTGTTTCCGATTCTGTGTCTCCCTCTCTCTCTGCCCCTCCCCCGTTCATGCTCTGTCTCTCTCTGTCCCAAAAATAAATAAACGTTGAAAAAAAAAATTTTATAAAATAAATAGTCTCTTGTGGTTTGCCTCCCACCCTCTCTGTTTGTGTCTATTTTTTCCCCCTTCCCTTTCCCCATGGTCTTCTATTCAGGTTCTCAAGATCCACATGTGAGTAAAAAGGTTAATTTTTTTAAAAAAATGTGTTAATTGAAAGACAAATATTAAATAATATTAAGTAATTAATAAATATAGAATAATTAAATCTTAAATAAATCTCAAATAATATCAAATATTAAATAAACAACAGCCTCAGGGGGCTGAGGCCACATCCAACCCCTGAGGACAGTACAGTGAGCAAATGGCTGATGCTGATCAGCCCAGCCTCCCTCCCACCACGGAAACCTCACTACCACGTTTTTACTTTGGTTATGTAGTGTCATATGCTACCTGTGTAAAGGAAGAGCTTTTTGCTAAACTTCTAAGGTACCTTCCAGATCTACTAGACAACACTTCCCTGATTCTATGAGACCTCGTAATGTAAGTCAGTGGGAAAATGGAATTCAATTTTTACTTATTATTTTAAGAATTCTTTTTTTTTTCTTGTATAACTCAAGATACTTCTTTATGGATACTATCATTGTTTATCCACTGCAGGAAGTTCATTGAAAAAAGAAAACACACAAATCACCCAGAAGCTTCCTGTTGTACATTACTTTCTGCATCTTAAATCCAACTTCCTCATCTCTCTGTTCTTTCACCAAATTCCACTCTAATACCTTTTACGCACGAGACACTGGCATTGCCGACTTGGCCTGATTCTGTTTCCCTTGCCCATCCTTCAGGAAAGGCAGTCCTTGGTGACAATATTTTGGCTCTGACCATCCACTCTGGGTTCCAGCGGGACTTCTAAAACCACTCACTGCAGTTCTCAGCCATGCCCTCTGAGATTTCTGAGCCCACAGAGACTAGGAAGTTATTATTAAGCAGAGAAATATACCTTTGTGATAGTCCTGGAGGCTATTTCAGGCAAGTGAGCTGAAAACCTAAGTGAGGCTTTTTGATTGTTGATGCCTGGGGGACCCAGAAGCAAGAGCCCCTCTTCTCTTTCATCTAACAAGCCCCTAGGATAGATGCACCTTATAATGTCTGTCAAAGAACTTAGCTTGCTGTCAGGAAGAGGTCTCTGCCTTTCAACATTATTAATTCACTTAACAAAAAAAGTACCTATTTTGTGTAAGACCCTGTTCTGAGCATTGGGGACACGCAGTGAGTGTGGTGCCCTTGATTTCTGTCCATATGGAGATTACATTTCAAGAAGCCTTAGCCACAGGCAAAGCAGACAGCCTGATGACTTTACACAGTCCCATCCGCCTCTGTGCTCACTCCCAATTGTCTCCCTTTCTTTCAGATGTGAAAATCTAGATCTTATTTTATAGGTAAGGTTTGGATGTCTAATGGCCACTAGACAGTGTTCGATCAAGTGCTTAAGTCAGGCACTCTCTTAGGTCTGGAATTACACCTCTATCCACTTACATATGAACCAACATTTAAGGCTCAAATAAAGTTAAACCTCTTCTGTGAACTATTCTGTATTAGAAACTCTGAGAAAACCTGTCTTTACTCAGTTCTCCCATGGGCACAGGTCTGCTCCATTCCTTTACCTGAGCAGTCAAGCTGGTGCCTGTGAGCCTGTCTCTTACAGATAGGTGACTGGACTACGGTGGGCAGCTGATCCTGGGAGAGCCTATCTATCTCTAGGCTGGCCAGGTGCCTCTGAGCAGGTCTTCGTTTGAGAGAATTGCTTAAAGGAGCAGTGTGACTTCAGTGGGCCAGTCTGGCCTCTGAATTGGGCTTACAGGGCTGTTGACAGAGGAAGCAGATAAGAGGAAGGGACACACACACACACATACAGCTGCATCATGGGAGAGGCGGAACTCTGGCAAGAAGACGGTAGACTCCTGCTGTCAAGGGGCACTGCCAGAATGGCCTTAGATCTCAATGGTCTTTGATTCCCATTTATATTATTGTCCTGTGAAGAGGCCCCACTGTGCTTGAGGTATTCTGAGCTCCTGTTCCTTCTAAATCAAAGGGCTGAGGTGAGATGTTTCTTCTCCTCCAGCCCCATCCCTTCCCTCTTGTCATCTTCCCTCACATGCTTTCTCTCTTGCCTCTCTGGACCAGAGCCTTACAGAATTCCTGATACTTAGCTTCTTAATCCCAATAACTTGTGAAGTTTTTGCAAAGTGCTCAGTCCTATGCCAGGTGCCAAAAGGGATAAGAAAGGAAGTAAGATGTTCAGCTCCAGCCCTCAGGGAGCCTCTATTCCGGCAAGACAGGGAAGGCCTGTGAGCACCACCAAGCTTGGTAACTCGCCAAGCCAAGGTCTGACTATCCCTGAATGCAGTGTATTTGGGTGCCTGTGAAGTCAGAGGAGGCCTCTGGGCACTGGGGGAGGTGAGAAAATGTGGCTGGAAGGAAAGGATTGGGGAGATCATCCTAGTTACAGAGACCAACATGAGCAAATGTCTGAGGAAGGGAATGAAACTGGTCGAGGGGGCCAGGAGGAAGGTCCAAATGGGGAGAGGAGAAGGGGGCTGGAGATGGCTTCACTCTGCAGTCCTTACCCTGCCATTAAATCTGGGGGGGGGTAAAATGGTGAGCTGGCCAACCTGCCCTCTCAATCACCTCATCAGGCATGAATTACCCGGGATTAAAAAAAAAGAAGAAGAAGAAGGAAAGGCCTCATTATGTGGTTGGAAATCCTCATACCAGAGATAAAATTTTATGAGTTGCCTATTGCTCAGCACCCCATATTTTTGACATTCCCTGTTTCACATACAGTATTTTAAATACATGAGACACAGACATTACTGTTTTTTTTATTTTTTTTTTACCCTTTCATTTTTTTTTCTTTCTGTCATGGCTTAGTGGGTAGCTCTGAAGTTTTTAATACTGAAGGGCCCATTTCATGTTATTTATTACCCTGCTTGCGTGAAAGCTGAGGCCTATAAATCGTCAACACAGGCCGTCTAATTCCAGCAACGGCAGGGCTTCGTCACATGTAATTAAAAGATCCCAAAGCCATTGGAATGTAATGGATTTGGAAATGACACCATAGGGGCGCGGGGAGCAGGCCCAGGAAGAGGCAGCCGTATTTCAAAGGCTCTCCTGCGTGGTCTGGGATCGATGGGGCCGCCTGGCTGGCCTCCAGCAAGGCTGGCTGCAGTAGGGATAGAGGAACGGTCTGGATTTGATCTCACCCTCAACTCGGAGATCTTTCCAGCTCCCACCTGCATGGAGGCGCACCTGGCTCTTGGCTTCACAAACTCCTTCAGCCTGGCCTGCCAAGGTGCCACCTCTGGTGGCAGAGAGCATCCTAGCAGGAGTGTTTCTAGAAGTCAGGAGGTAACCCCGCTTCACAGACAGAGAGCCAGCCTAGGATGGGTGGCAAGGGCTTGGTTCCACCTTCCCCACAAGTACAACTGTCCTCTCATTCTTGGTCCCCATCTGTCTCCCTGAAGCTGTTTCCAGCTGTTCTAGACAAGGTCACCCATGTACAGCTCCAAGGTTGGCAGTGAAGTTTCCTTGACTGTCCACATCCACCTAGAGTCCCCTACCTCTTCCTGTGAGCCCCTGGGGCACCTTGTCAGCCCAGCTGTGAGATACTATGGGGCTGGAAGCGGGTGTTCATTTGCCTGGCTGCCTCATCATCCCTGACAGCTCCTCAGCAACAAGGGCTGCGTTTAAGTTGTCTTAAAGTTGTTAGCCCAGTGGCTTTTACACAAACCTGCTGTGTGGTAGGTGGTCACAGGGATGGGCAGGAAGGAAGACAGGGAGGAGAAGAAAGGACAAAAAGAAAGAAAGGAAAAAGGGAGAAAGCAGAGAGGGATCTTTGGTGATCTCTCCATCTCCTGGTTTTAAATAATAAGCTAACCAGACTCCAAGATGCCCCCAATGACCTCCACCTCCTGCTAGCACATCCTTGTGTCCCTCCCCACCCAATGCACTGGGTTAGTGTTTGTGACTAATGGCATGTGGCAGAAGTGTGGTACGTCACTTAGGAGATCAGGTTATACAAAAGACTGCAGCTTCTTCTTTTCCCCTCTCCTTCTCTCTTGAATTTCTTATTCTGGGGAAGCAAGCTGCCATGTTGTATGAGCAGCTGTATGGGTAGGCCCGTGTGTCTGGAAACTGAAGCTTCTGGCCGGCAACCTGACTGCAATCCCACTAAGCTGCTCCCAGGTTCCTGACCTCAGAAGTCATGTGACTAAATGAAGATTCTTTAGGCTTCTCAGTTCTGGAATAATGTATTGCACAGTGATAGATAACTACATACAAACACCATCTGTATGTTGATGACACCAAATTTTTGTTTCCTACTCAGACCTCTCTGCTCAACTGCAGAATTGTATACCCAACTGCCTCCTTTACCTCTCTGCCCTACATTCCAAACTGAACTCCTGATCATTCTCTTAACCTGCTTCCTCCTCAGTTTTCCCATGAGAGTTGGTGTCAACTCCCACCCGGAGGCTAGCTACAGCCTCCTCTCTGCTACCTGCCTCCTCCCTTGGCCACTGCAGTCTGTTTTCTACCCCACAGTTGGAGATCCCAATCAAATGTAAGTCAGACTATGATACTCTGAACCAAAATTTGCCACTCAACTGCCTGAATTCCCAGGCCTCATTACTCTGCTCTTCTCACCATCACCTTTTTATACAACACTTAGAACCTTCAAGAATATTATACAATTAGTTTATGATGCTTACTGCTTATTGCTTATCTCTGCTGGTTTGTAAGCTCCACGAGAAGAGGGATTTTTGTTGATGTTTTCTATTTTGTTTATTGTGGCATCTCCTAGAACAGAAGACCCAGAACTATGAGCCTGGGACATAGTGGTAGGCAATAAATATTTGCTGAAGGATGGAAGGCAGGGAGGAATAGATGGTAGGGGGTCAGGATGGTGAAGGAGGAAGGACAACTCTATGAGAACGCTTCATTTTAATCTGAATTGTTCCTCTCCTTGTAAGATGTTTGAAGGTGGGAGAGGCTATCCTACCCCAACATCTGGTGGCAGGCTTGCTGAGACCAGGAGTCAGGGAATGTGTATGAACGATCTGCTTGGGCCACCCAGGAATCCCTCAGTTTTGCTGTTCTCCCCATCCAGAAAACCTGGATATTTTCACTTCTCCGGTGTTTTGCTGCTTTTCACATCCAGCTCTATGCTTTTCTGGCTTTGTCATGGGTTGACTTGTGTCCCCCTAAGAGATATGTTGAAGTCTCAGCCTCTCAGTACCTTAGAACGTGACCTTATTCGGAAATAAGATTGTGGCAAATATAATTAACTAAGTTAAGATATGGTTACATTGGAAAAGTATGACCTTAATCCAATATGATTAATTGTCTTCTTAAGAAGAAGAGACACATAGGGAAAATCACATGTGAAGACAGAGGCAGAGATTGAAGTGATGTATCTACATGTCTAGGAGTGCCAAGGATTGCTGGCCATCACCAGAATCTAGGAGAGAGGCATGGAATGGATTCTCTCTCAGAGTCCCGGAAGGAACCCACTGTGCCAACACCTTGATTTCAGATGCTCAGTTTCCAAAACTGTTAGAGAATAACTTTCTGTTCTTTTAAGCTACCTAGTTTGTAGTCCTTTGTTATAGCAGTGCTACGACACTTACACATATCTCCATGCCTTCTCCAAGACTATCCCAGTCCTGCCTTCTCTCAGCATTAACAGACTATTAGAACACACCAGTTTTGGCGGCCCCTGGGTGGCTCAGTTGGTTAAGCGTCCGACTTCAGTTTGAGCGGAGTTTGAGCACCGTGTTGGGCTCTGTGCTGACAGGTCAGAGCTTGGATACTGGAGCCTGCTTCGGATTCTGGGTCTTCCTCTCTCTCTGCCCCTCCCCTGCTCATGCTCTGTCTCTCTTTCTCAAGAATAAATAAACACAAGGAAAAAAAAAGAACACAGCATCTTTGATTTGCCACAGAGTGTTTTTTCTCTCACGTACAATAGAATGAATCTCATATCCTCCAAGAAAAGAAGCCCTCTTGGACAGCTTGAGAAGAAGGAGGCCAAAACTCTTAGCATTCTAGTATTTAAAGGTTAAACTCTAGAATATATGGTTTCTTTCACATTTAATGTGCATTCTACTGGCTTGAGAAAATGTAGATAGTCCATCTTATCTATTTTCTTGACTTGCTCATTCATTACCATTTTGTCACTCTGATTAAATGTCATCAAATGATAAGAAACAGATGTGTCTCCTTCATTGCCCATAGTTATAAGTCCAACTGTGGTAAAGAAAAGGCACTCATGCTGACTGATAAGGACTGTTTGGTGAGTAAGGGTCTGGTTGTCTGGTTTACCTATTCCCTTTCTATTTTACAAATGAGGAAACTGAGGCCCAGGCAGGAAAAGTGACCCCGAGAGATGAAGAACCACCAAATGTTTCCATTTTATCTCCATATAGGATCTCTAACACTGGGGCTTTTGCTCAAAGTCAAACAGTTACAAATATAAGCCCTTGTATAGTCATTGCTAACCATAGACCAAGAGCTATATTCAAATCCCAGCCCCATCATTCTTTGCTTGTACAATCTGGGGCAAGTTATTTAACCTCCCCAAGCCTCAGGGTCCTCATCTGAAAAATGAGGGTGGAAATACCAACCTTGCAGGGTGGGAGGGGGATGCAATGAGAATGTCATCGAGGAACTGAGCCTGTGTACTGTGGGAATGCAACAAACGTTCACTTCTTAACTTTTATTCCCATCACATAAACTCCAAACTAGAAAAAGGTAGAAACAAATTACATTTTCAACAAAATCTTGGTCTATTTGTCACATTCAGCTTAAGTTGGAAAAGTTGTCAGAAATAATGGAAGTGTGTAAAATAATCTATCCCAGCCTTGTCACTAATAGCAAGTGTTATATAGTGCTAGCAAGATCCTTCATCAGCAAACAAAGGCCCAGTGATGTTCACTAAACTTGACTGAGTATAAAAAGGAAATGGGAACCCGACATTTTGGAAAGATTTCCAAACACCAGAGCAGAAACAGGAGGAACTTTCTGGTTGCCCCATGGTGAAGGATCAGATATCATTGCACATGGGAAAGTGGGCAAGAATTACAGACATGGAACAGACCTTGGGTCTCATTAACTAGCTAATTCACTTAACCAGAATGCCTCATTTTCTGAGAATTTCAGTGAACTGAGATTTTACAATATAGTAATATTTGGAGGATATATTTTTTCTTCCCATCAATGGCTGCAAAGATGTCCTGTGTGGTGCACTGAACAGCCTATAGGGCTGATAATAGTAGTGCCAGGATTTAAGAACCAGCTCTACCATTAATCGACTATAGACCAGCCAGTGCACTCGTCTAATCTCAGGGTCACCCTTCAGCTAATGCAAGGTAGGACTAACGCTCTCTGAGGTTCCTAAATTTATAATTTTATATACTGCCGCTGCATGTTCAACCCTTTGTCCAGGTTACACATCCTCCATGAAGGCCCAATTTGTCCCCTGCTTGACCTTGAATAGATAACTGTAAAATGTAAAAGTTGGACCAGATAATCTCCAAAGTTCCTTTGACACTTCACATGTTATTGTTTACGGCAGTATGATATCCAAGGAACTTTAGAGTTTATGTGATCCAATCTCACATTTTACAGACACTTGTAAGTATCTGGAAGAAAGTGAACTTCTTTACTATTATTAATTAATTAGTTAATTAATTAAAGGATTAAGTTTACAAGGCCTTCATCTCAAGTGTTTATGGTGAAAGAAAATGAAAAACCTCATAAAGCTGCCTCACAAGGTGTTATAGACTGAATGTCTGTGTCTCTCCCAAAATTCCTATGTTGAAATTCTAACCCCCAGTATGATGGTGTTAGGAGGTGTGGTCTTTGGGAGGTAAATAGATCATAAGGGTGGAGCCTTCATGAATGGGATGAGTACTACAAGAAGAGACAGAAGAGAGATGGTCTTTCTGCCACAAACTTTCTATAAACCAGGAAGAGGCCTTTCATCAAGAACCCAAACATGCTGGCACCCTAATGTTGGACTTCTGGCCTCCAGAATTTTAAGAAATAAATGTTTGTTGGTTAACCACCCTCCAGCCCCCCAGTCGACAGTATTCTGTTACAGCAGCCTGAACTGGCTAAGGCACATGTATGATGGGGAAAACGCTGGGCCCGAGTTTGAGTTCTGACCAGCTGCTAACCAGCTTTGCTATCCTGAGTAAGTCAACACACCTTTCTGTACTTTTTTTTTTTTCTATCTATAAATTTGGATGCTTGAACTAGTTAGTCTTTGGGCCTCTTCCAGCTCTCTCTTTCTGAGACTTGCCATAGCACTGTAGAATTATCTCTCCAACTTCAGCAACATCTCATACGGGAATAATTTACAGTGAGGAGTAGAGTGGAATTTGTAGAAGGAATACATGCAAAGTGAACTCATAAGGTCTCTTCCAGCTCAAAAGTTGCAGCTTTAGTTCCTCAGACTAAAAGTACCTCCCTGACAGAGTCGCAATTTCACCACACCTGGATGTGAAGCCCCAAAGCCCAAGACAGCTTGAGATCCTAAACAAAGGTGTTTATTCTTTTTCCACCTTCTTCCTGATTTGAGTTCTTGAGCCTGGCATGTTTGGCTTTATAAAACTGCTGAGACAGATTCAGTCATTAGAAAAAGTGGGGCTCAAATGCAAACCCCTGGGTGAGATTAGTTAACCACTTCAGCTTGCCAGTTGGCATCATTTGATCTCTCCTGAAAGCAGTCTTTGACCTTGGCCTCTGGACTCTAAACAAAAGGAAGGTGATTTCTAATAAGACTTCCCCCACCAGAAGTGATGCTATAGTAAACACATTAATTAACATAGACTTTGAAATTGATCACATAAAATGAGTGGAGCCACCACTTTTCAAAGGACACATACAAATCTGAAATGGCTCCAGGTTCATAGAAACTTCTATGTAGCAGAATACCTGAAGCTCCTTTGGCTGCAGTTGCCCTGAATGCTTTATCTTACCAAGAATAATACCCCAATGCTATTTCAGTACCACATTTATTCAGAGGCCAGGCTAGTAGCAGCTTGGACCTTGGACCCTATGGGCAAGGACAAGACCCTTCTGGACAACTGAAATAGCTTCCCACAGAATATTTTGCAGTATGTGAAGTCCATGTACCTTCTCTCTCCTTAGGCTATCATGCAGCACTTTATTGACGCTTATTCAATACACGGCTTCAACACAGTCATAGATAGTTGTCAAAGCTTACAGAAGACTAGATATGGAGAATCAGAACTGAAAGTGGGTTATGAGAGGCACTGGCATTAGGAAGAAATAAGATTGACAGTATAGGATCAAAAGAAAAAACTTTTTAGACTTAACATGAAAACATAGCAATACAAGGACATTTTTATATTAGGGCAGGTAGCCTCATATAATTCAGTAACCCATGAGACTTTTGCACTGTTTAATGTTTATTTATTTCTGAGACAGAGAGAGACAGAGCATGAGTGGGAGAGGGGCAGAGAGAGAGGGAGACACAGAATCTGAAGCAGGCTCCAGGCTCTGAGCTGTCAGCACAGAGCCCAACGCGGGGCTTGAACTCACGGACCATGAGATCATGACCTGAGCCGAAGTCAGTCGCTCAACAGACTGAGCCACCCAGGCGCCCCTGCACTGTTTAATAATGGGTTATGGAGAAGAAGCTACATTCAATTTCAGCGTTTCCTTTATATAATAGTAGGGAGGAAATAATCTTGTCAGGGAAATTGCCAACAAAAATTGTCCTCCCCACCCCCATCACGGTTATTATTGATGAGATTCATCTGAGCTCAGGAACTCTGATTTGTACCTCTGTGTCCCCAGTACCTAGCACACTGCCTAGTACACAGCAGGTGCTCAACACTTGATGAATGAAAAGAAGGCATGTTTTGAAGGGTTGTATTTTTTAATTTCTGGAAAATTCACTTATGTACGATATCATGCTTTCCAATGATTCACTGAATAAAAATCTTTGTGGAAAACCTACAAACTAGGGAGGCAGGGCCTTCCTTCTTAGGGAATGGTGCTGGATCAATGACAGCCCCTTGCAACAGTAAGTGTGAACCATCCTGATGCCTGGTTCTGACGATTGGGCATACTTTGGGACCCTGGCAGTTTTGTGCCTATTTGGAGAAATTAGAGGCCATAGGGGAGTCCATTCCAGACACTCGTTTATTTTAAACCCTTAGACACAAGATAGTCCTCCACCAAAGAGCTTCAGGGAGGGAATCCCACATATGATTGGCATGCTGAAGAACACACATGAGGTGTTATTTCACTCCACCTTCCTGTACCTTGGGCTCTTTTGTTAAATCAAAGCCACTTTTCTCTTGCTGGCTGATTAACTACAACTCAACCTTAAGTCTTGGGCCTCAATATGACAAGGCTAAAGATTTCAGAGAGAGAGGGTAATAAGCTAGGGATTGACATATGGGTCAAACTATTGAAATCAATCTATTACTGGTGACTTATATGCCCAGCAAACTATGTCAAGATCTTTACTAGAAAGGGACAAAGAAATAGGAGACCTAGACCTTTTCTTATAGAAAACCATCTAAGGGCTAAGATACAACCAGCTTGGGTTGTAGGAGGTACAACTTCTGCCTCTTGGATTTACCCCAACCCCCAGGGTTCCTCACATAGGATTATATACTTAACACCTATGTGGGTATATGGCCAAATAACCAATGGTTAGTGGATCATAGTGAGATAGTTTTTTTTTTAATTTTTTAATTTTTTAACATTTACATCCAAATTAGTTAGCATATAGTGCAACAATGATTTCAGGAGTAGATTCCTTAGTGCCCCTTACCCATTTAGCCCATACCCCCTCCCACAACCCCTCCAGCAACCCTCAGTTTGTTCTCCATATTTTTGAGTCTCTTCTGTTTTGTCCCCTTCCCTGTTTTTATATTATTTTTGTTTCCCTTCCCTTATGTTCATCTGTTTTGTCTCTTAAAGTCCTCATATGAGTGAAGTCATATGATTTCTGTCTTTCTCTAATTTCACTTAGCATAATACCCTCTAGTTCTATCCATGTAGTTGCAAATGGCAAGATTTCATTCCTTTTGATTGCCGAGTAATACTCCATTATGTGTGTGTGTGTGTGTGTGTATACACACACACACACACACACACACACACACCACATCTTCTTTGTCCATTCATCGATCGATGGACATTTGGGCTCTTTCCATACTTTGGCTATTGTTGATAGTGCTGCTATAAACATGGGGGTGCATGTGTCCCTTTGAAACAGCACACCTGTATCCCATGGATAAATGCCTAGTAGTGCAATTGCTGGGTCATAGGGTAGTTCTATTTTTAGTTTTTTGAGGAACCTCCATACTGTTTTCCAGAGTGGCTGCACCAGCTTGCATTTCCAGAGATAGTTGTTTTTTAAAGAAATCTTTTACTGCACCAGGCTAAACAGCTGTTTTGATTATGTTCATCTTCCCACTGCTGATTTTGTTTGTTATAAATTGCTGCCTAACAGCACAAAAATTTATTATTTCTCATGATTCTGTGGGCCAAAAATTTCGCCTCTTTTGTGCCCTCATGTGAGCTGGAGTCACTCATTTAGCTGTTTGCCAGAGAGGAAGGTGCAAGAAGGCTTCACTCTCATGTCTGGTGCCTTGGTTTTCCCTCATGTAGTCTCTTTCTCTCTAGGAGAGAAAGAGTAACAAGTGGTTAGTGGTATCTAATCATTCAGAAGTCTAGCCTAAGGTTCTATACAGCTGGCTTCCCCAGAAAGCAGAAAAGTGGAAGCTTCTAGTCTAGGTCTGGCATTGACACAAAGTCATGCTCACCTCAGTTTAGTGGTCAAAGAAACTCACTAGGCCAGCCCCCAGAGGAGGTGAAATAGCCTCCCCTTCTTGATGGAAAAAGCATACAGGGAAAGGCAGAATAGATGGCAGCCATCCTTGGATGCTTTCTAGCATAGGCTTTTTGTTTGAATCTTTGTTTTCCAATTAATTGAATAGATTTTAGGGTCTAGTAACTTGAGTGCCAGGACCAGGGATTGCTCTTTTGTGTGTGTATCTTGAATATTTCCATGGTTCTGATTTAGAATGAGTCAGTCAGGCTTTGATGGAATCAAATGTGGACTGTGTGTGTTTTAACTGGGAGTAGAGGAATGGAGTTCCTATTGGCTGTATGATTAACTCATTACTGAAGCGATCTGAAACAGAACACAACTGTATGTGATTTATGACCAGGGTGGTAAACACTCCTGATGCTACAGGTTCTCAGCCCAGGTGAGGAAACTGGTGTAATCCTAAGATGTCAGAATGTCAGTGGGCCTTCTTCAACAACACTGATTTTGAAGTCTAATTTAAAACTACAGGAATGATACTGAAAGCTTACTGGCAGCTTCCAATGTCTGCCTCTTTGCTTAAATCTAGAACAATCCCGTTCCTTTCAGATACTTTTTTGGAGGAATTCCTGAGATGGTTTTGAAATCAGAATGTCTTCATATGTAGACATAGAGAGACTGAGGAAGTGCGTGTATGTGTGTGTGTGTGTGCGTGCACACACAACTGTTGTGAATAGTTGTGCACCTGGTGAAGGGAGCAAGTATGATCTGAAGTTGAACCTGTGTGCCATAGTCAGTGTGGGGCTGTACCTGCCTGGAGGTAGGGGAAAATAATTTCCACAAGAATGTCCTAAGGTCCCTTTAAGCTGGTGACGGTTCTATGGGCAATACACACACACACACACACACACACACACACACACACAGCCAGTTTCCTGCCTTAATTATAAGACAGTGTTCCTTGGAGGTAAGTAAACTTCTTTTCTTGGAAAGAGTTGTTGATTTGGCCCCAAGAATAGCTTTCTGGGAGAGAAGTTGTGGGTGGTAGAGAAGAGTCACGAACTGTAATCACATTTGTACACCAATTTGCATGTTTTCAAAGCACTTTCAAATATATTATTGCACTCAATCCTCACAATCCTGTAATACAGATATTGCTATTTCCATTTTACAGTTGAAAACACAGAGAGTAAGTGATTGTTCAAGAGGCCACAGCTGCTAGATGTGACAGTTAGAACTGAACCTGGGGCTTTGCCATGGTCTTTCCATATTACTGGTAGAAAAGGCATAGATTTATGTTTTTTCTCTAAATGTTTTTTTTTCTTGTAAAAAGTTTAAAATAGCTTAAAGTATGAATTGGGCAATTTCTGTAATTCTATTGTTATTGCTAATTTTAGGGGCAACCCTATCTTGCTTTTCTCGTAAGCTGTTTTCTATAACATCACCAAACATCTTTATCAAATACCTCAAATCTACATTTGATTTCATCTACATCATCTACAGTAAATAAGACAAGTAAGGGGGTGTGCCGTTAAGATTTTCGAGATGAAAAATGGGATCATGAAGGTGACTTTACTCCTAATCATTTCATGTTTTGGATCCACTAGCATTGCCTCATTAGCTGAAAGGTGCCATCTAAAGACTTAGGATCCTACTGCTCAACAGAACCTTGAGAAATCTGTCACCACAGGACACAGCAAGTCAAGCTTTGTTTTCTTGGAGGAATCTTGGGAAAAGACACTGGAAGATCTCAGCTCTGTCATTCACCAGCTGTGTGACCTTGGGCAAGACATGCCCCTCTCTGGGTCTTAGCTTCCTGACCTATAAAGTGAAGGCTTTGTTAGATGATCTCTGAGATCCTTGTAACTCTGATATTTTATGTTTATAACTTTCCATGTTGTCTACCCATCATCTAGTATTCTGATTTTGAAGAATCTTCTTCCTGTTCAATTCCTTCTTCTTTAATTACATTTCCTCTATTTGTGCTCTGTGTGAGGTCATGGTAAATTTCATAGCTGCTCCCTCCTGGCCTATAAAGTCCCTGCTCCAGGTTATCATAAAAGATTGAGAAAATTAAAATCCATCCCCCTTAGCCTGGCCAATAAGGCTTTTGCAGTCTTGCTCCACTCAGCTTGTCTGCAGTGTATTTCTACTTCCTCTTCTGCAGGAACTTCCTGTTGCAGCTAAGTCAGATATTCTACCCACAACCCCTTCCTAATGGCTCGGTTTTTTACTACCTATCAAATTCGCTCCATCACTTCTTCTCTGAAGCACTACTTTGGACCTACTGCTTTCCATTTATTGGATTTTTAAAAAATCTTTCCAAGTAAATTACAAGCTATTTAACTCAGATATTGTGTGATGCTTCCTTCTGCATCCCCACAGTGCCAAACACAGTTAGTGTGGGTCTATTGATAGGTGAGAGTGTCTATTGGTTAGAAGAGCTTGTCTCCCAATTAGGCACTGGAATTAGGAATTAACATCTCACTGCAGTGTCAAAGCATCCTGACAATGACTACTGGTCATGTCACCCACGGTTCTCTTAGATTACACCAGCAAAGAAGCTTTTTTATTCCCTTCAGCTGGACAAGGAATCCCAGTGACTATAGTCCATGAGGGGTCACTGTTGGGAAGAGAATGGTTGTGCAGGGTAGGCTATGCTACCACAAGGACCCTCCCTGCATAACCCAAATATTTACAGCCACAACATTAGTTCATTTTCTCTGAAGCTATCTTTCATACAAAAAAGAATATTTCTATGCCTTATGCCTTTTTTCTTCATTTAACCAAATGAAGTGATGCTTTTATTGACCACTTAGCTTTTTTAATTCCTTTTTGCTTACAAATCTCCTTTGAACTAGTGAATTGATTTTGATGGGACTTGTTGGGATATTAAAGGGCCCCAAGGTGTGCCCTGAATTCCATGGTGTCTCAGAGGACAGTGAGAAACAAAATGATCACCATCAGCTGCATTAAAAATGGTACACCTGCCATCAATTTAAATTTGTACAGTTGGAAATTTGAAGTTGCTGTTGCATCAGGTGCGTTCATGGGCCAGACTTCATCTAGAACACCATCAGAGAATATATTCCTGGTCTTAGGAGTCTCATCTAAAGTGTGAAAATAATTCTTGAGCAGATTTACAAAATGCTAATTGGAATGCACAGCAAATAGGTCAGTTAAGTTCGTGAGCGTTTTGAAATTATCATGGGTGATATAAGCATATTTTTATTCCTAGTGTTTAATAAAAGCCATTTCTGCATTTGAGCCAAGGGCTTTGGCACATGCTCAGTGCAAGTCAAAGGATTAATAACCAGTAATAAAGGGAAATTGAGCCAAGGAATATCTAAGCTGCATATCTCTAGGGATCTTGGAAGCGGCAGAAGGGACAGTCCTCGAGACGTGCAGGGTGGACTGCACTCATGTCACCATAATCAATCATTCACTGCAAGCCCAATCTACCAGACCATTCCCAGGAGAAAAGGCCAGGGCTGATCTCATGAAGTCCTTGCTTCATTTGCTTATTTCTATGATTAACTGCAAGTAATTCTGTTTGCTTCATTACCAATAGAAACCACATTAAAGAATTGCCAGGTAGGTGGGAGCAAGAATTTTAAAGGATGGGCAGAGGCAGGAGAGAGGATACTTTATGGCATTTCACTTGGTAATAAAGGAGCTCCTTTCTCTGTCTCTATCTCTTCCTCTGTCTCTGCCACACACACACACACACACACACACACACACACACACAATCATCTGCCTTGGGATTTCCAAATTACTTCATCTTTGGTGACCACATGTGGTGAGAAGATGGGTTGGGAGGTCTCCTGAATTCATTCTAAAAGAAATCTCACTGAATTTTGAAGAAAACATTCCTTTACCTTCACGTGCCAGAGCCAAGACAGGAGGGCAGAGGTCTCCCATGTCAAGGTTAGGCTAGGGGGTAGAGCAAGGCAAAATGTGGGGAAAAGCCTTTCAGCTTTAGGATGAGGGAAAATAACTTTAACCACACTGCCCAGACCCCTAGTATTTCATACAATTTAAAGCATTTTACAGAGGGGGATGGGCACAGTAGGGAAGAGGACTAAAAAGTACAAACTTCCAGTTGGGGATGCAACAGTACAGCATGGAGAAAATGATTAATAATATGTAACAACTTAGTATGGCGACAGATGGTAGCTAGATTTATTATGGTGATCACTTTGTAAAGTACATAAATGTTGAATCACTATGTTGTACACCTGAAACTAATATAATATTACATGTCAACTACACTTCAATTTAAAAGATTTTTACATATATCTTCTACTTGGATCATTGAAAATATCCTGTACACTACGGTGGGGTTCATAGCTCTTAGTTTGAAAACAGAAAATTCTGAAATTCAGATGAATAAATCAGGTTGTTTGTCCAAATACACCTCATGGGAGGCAGCCCTTGTACCAGAAACTGCTTCTTTGATGCCATGCTTTGCTCTAAGCCAGACAGCATGACCCTGTGGCAGGTGCTGCAGCTCTGAGAGTTTCTGGGAAACCAGATGGGGTAAACAGACAGAATCTAAGACCAGGTTCTCTTCCTGGTTCTGTCACATATTTAGACAAGACGCTCATTGGCTTTCTCAGCTCAGGATTCACCATCTGTTCACTGGTAATGGTGATGGGGTGGGAGCAATCATGCCTACTCTGTGACTCTCAGGGAAGGTGTAGGGGTCTGTGGACACCCATTTCTGGGATAGGCGCTTCTCCCGTTTGATCCTGACAATAGCACTTTGAAGTCAATATTATCTCTATTTTATATGTCATATGACAGCCTGGAACTCAGAGAGGTTAAGTAACTTGTTGAAGGTATGTGATTTGGTAAGTGGCAGATGTTAGGATTCCAATGCAAGTCTTGTGCTATTTTTACTGTGCTTAGCACCCTAGATGGGATAATGGCTGTGATAGTTCTTTAGATATATACAAAGTTATCCTAATGTAAGAGGAACTGGGTGGTGTTTCAACAAGTATCTGAAGTCTGGAGCAAGCTGGAAGGAGACCAGGGTGAGATAGAGGGGGCCCAGAGCTCCTTGATAATTATGGCAAAGCTGGACACAGTCCCCCACCTCTTCAGTCATCTGTTCTACCTATGTTGAATGTTCTAGATTAATTCACTCATTTGTTTTTTAAACAAGTATCTGCTAAGCCTCACCAATGGCCAGGCACTATGCTTAAAACTGGGGTAGCAGCAGGGACACAGGGGAGTAGCAGGCCATCACAGTATATGTGACAGGGGCACTCAGAGAAGAAAAACAGAAGAAATGGAGGGACTTGGTATCTAGAAGAAGCATGGAATGCAAGGTGGGGGAGGAGGGGGGAGCTTCCAGGACAGAGAGTCAGGAAGTGAGTGAAAAGATGTCCAAGAGCAGGCAAAATGGCCAGAGAAAGGCATTTCCCACTCAATTTCAGGAACTAGCATTGCCAGGAACGGTTCAATAGGTGAGACTGAACACAGACAGAATCCATGGATGTGGAAGCCGTGGGTCACCCAGCTTGAAATGGTCATCAAAGAAAACGGGCCTTCTTGATGACTCTGAGAAGAGAGTACCTTTGTGTCCTGAAGAACCAGCTAGAAAGCCAGTTGGAGGGGCTCCTTCCAATTTACAAATGACTGGGAACAGGGCAAATGCCTTCAGAGAGAGCATGTGGCATTGGTTGCCTCCCTTGGCAATGAGCCACGCTGCCCTCATCTGCCATAACCTGGGTCAAGCTCTGGAAGCCTCTCTGTGAGACCCTGGCTGGGGCCCCAGCCTGCATGTCTCTGTCCAGCCTCACACACTGTACAGGGCTCAGAGGGAGGTGTTGCTGGGGAGTCCAGCTGCAGTCAGCGAATGCTAAACCTGGAGCCGGCAAATGAGCATTTAGTGCCCTCCCTGCCTTGCTCTTCCCCAGTGGCTTCAGGATCATTTTTCTGCTTTTCATACTAGAATTAGACTCTTTGAGGACATAGGCTTTGTATTTTTCATGGTGACTGACCCCGATCTGGGCATGGAGTAGGTGTTATTTGTTAGTTGAAGGAATGCTAATTGGTGCTGTTGTAGGACAAACTGCTGTGGAAATTTGTAAGGGAAGCCACTCTGAGTTTGAAGCTTCACTTAGAGCCCCAGAATCATGGAATGCAGGAGCTGGCAGGGCGATGGTGCCTATACCTCATTTTACAGACAAAGAGAATGAGGCCAGAGAAGGCAGATGAGTCATTTAGGTGCTTAGAAGAATTACATCTACACTTGTTGTGTTTTCATTTCTGGGCCATATTCTTGCCACCAAGACATCACTCGTCTCCTCTCTAAGTGAGCCCTGAACTAGGAAGAAGAATGAAATGCTGAAGTTTCACACACACCTGCTATCTGCTCGCTGTCCCATTGGCTGGATGAAGAACTGAGGTCAGTGTGCCTTGCCTGCTGTGGGTGATCAGGCTGCTCTACACTTCCTCAAGGTCTTGTCCAACCTTCCATCTCTCTTTGGGTCCAGTTGGGCTGGTCCCACACTGGATCAAGTGCACATCCCTCTTAATGTCTTTGTCTTCTCTTTTTCCCACCCTATTCAAACCCTGCCAGGTCTTCAAGGGCCAGCTGTGTTCAGTGCAATGTAATTCAATTCAACAGACATTTATTGAGGGCCTCATGTATACAAGGCATTGTGTAGCCAGACATTTACTGGAGGTGTTGAGGACACTAAGTGAATAAAACACATTTTCTGTTCAAGGCTCAAGGGGAAGACATATCTGTAAACAATCAAGACCCACAGCTCAAGGCTGAGACTACTAGTAATAAAGATCATTTATTGAGCACCCACAAATTACCGGACTCTGTCCCAGGCACTTAATATTTGTTACTGCCAATCCTTCCAAGGCCAGAAAAGATAAGTATTAGATGCAGCCCAGTGCCTTCAAAAGAGCTCCAGTTTTGTAACTGGTCCTAAGACTAACTTCCATCTCCACTCTACAAATTATGTGTCTTTGGGCAAGTTACTTAACTTCTCTGCATCTTTCATTTGCAAAATGAAGTCAACAAAACCTTCATAGGAAGGGTGTGAGGATTAAATGCTAAAATGCACACAAAAGACCTAGTGTTGGCAAAGTGCTTGACAAATGTGACCAGAGGCCCAGATGCTCCAGGAAATGTAAGACATCTGTGAGGGAAGACCTCAGTGAAGCTAGCCATGGATTGGGGCAGGTCATAGGTGGGAGGCATCATTCGAGCTGAGTCTTTAAAGACAGGGAGGAACTGGGCGGGGTTAGAGAATGGTGGCCACCAAAGGGCTCTGGTTGCTGCTGCCCTGAGGGTCCTGTCTTCGTGACGCTTCCCTACACTGTAGGGTGTCTGGGCTGGATTACCCAGACCTCATATAGTATTAGAGGCTTGGGGGAATTTCTGGGCATTTCCCCCCATTATTTATTTAATCCCTTCCTCAACTGAGTATCAGCTACAATCCTCACCAGCTTGAAAGTGAAGACCTCTGAGTTCCCATTATCTTAGTGATCTGTGTAGACTACAGACTGCTGCAGATCATCTACGGGGTTCTGTTTAGACCCTTGGGCTGCTCCTGACTTGAACCCTAAATGGACCAGTTTTTTGGCTGCATGTGTACAAAGACGTGTGTGTTCTGTATTAGAATTTAGCAGTGCTGGGAACCTCAAGCAATCCAGATTGTCTAAACTAGGCCTCCTTTAAAATGTCTTCTGACTTCCATTGCCCAAGGCAATGGGGTGTAGCTGTTGGGTAATATGATTTTCCAATGACCCACATGTCAGTGAGAATCAGATGAGAGCCTGAGGAAAGCAGGCAAGCAAGCAAATGAAAATCCTCATGCAGCGAACAACAACAGCAGCGACAACATGAACCCTGAGAAGAATCGATAAATAGTTGTGGTGCGGAATGAATGAATGAATACATGAATGGAATTTCCTGAAAAAAGTCCTCTTACCAAAACCATCAGCTTCTTTTAGAGCACGAGGGAGAACTAGGCCCGCTTCCCGGGAGCTGTCAGTGCAGAATTAAGTGTGCTTGGTGGCATTTCCATTCCGGGTAGTGAGTTATGTAGGACTGTCCCCTCCCCGAGCAGAATGAGAGACGGGCGCTGACGGGTGCTGCCAGGAAGCGGCTGCACCTAAGATATGGCAGGGTTAAAACTTGCCTTGGTCTGAAATGTTAAGGGCAAGCCTGCGAGGGCTCCCTTCCCGAGTTTATCACTGCAAACTAGACATTTTCTCATGGGCTCACAGTGTTTATGCTTCTAGGGCTTAGCTGCTTGGATAACAAGGCTAATGAAAGAAATCCTTCCTTTTCACAGAGCATCATACCCATAACACGACACCAGTGTGCCCACGGCACTTTATTTCTGAAGGTGCTTTTGTGTTCACACTCCCATTTGAAACCCACAGTAACCCAGTGAGGGAGACATTATCTCCAGTCATGAGACTCGCAGGCTGAGGGTCAGAAGAGGAACCTGACTGCTTTAACATGACTCAGGAGGCAAAGAATCAAGGCAGGATTAGAACCCACATCTCCTGACTCCCAGCCCAGTGTGCTTTCCTTCTTGACAAGCTGCCCCCAAATGAAGCATCTTTTCAATGAGTGCACACAATGTTTGAGCCAGTTTTCCCATATAGCTTGGAGTAAATGCTTTCTGGTGATGTTCCCTCCCACTTATTATAAGCACAAGCCTGTTCCTGCTTGAGTCCCCAGAATCAGCTGGCAGTTTGGTACAAATACAGATGTGGGGCCCAACCCCAGATATTCTGATTCTTTAACAAGATGCATTTTTGACACACACATTAAGTGATTCTGATGCATGTTAAACTTTGCAACTTGCTGGTTTAGGGAATACAGTACATTCTCAAGATCACTTGAGCCAGACATGATCTCACATATAAATCTGTTCCCTTGAAAGGTAAGTGAAAAGGGGCCGCTGGGTGGCTCAGTCGGTTAAGCGTCTGACTTCGGCTCAGGTCATGATCTCACAGCTCGTGAGTTCGAGCCCCGCGTCGGGCTCTGTGCTGAGCCTGGAGCCTGCTTCACATTCTGTGTCTCCCTCTCTCTCTGCCCCTACCCTGCTCATGCTGTGTCTCTCTCTCTGTCTCAAAAATAAATAAACATTAAAAAAAATTAAAAAAAAAAGGTAAGTGATAAAGAAGAAAAAGAAAAGATAAAAAAGAAACATCCTTTTTGGCAGCCTTTTCCAAGACTACTACTTTTGCCTTGACACCCCCGCCCCCCTTTCCTTTTACTCCCAACCTGCCAAACTTTTCTGACCCTCTCTCTGCGCTAGTGTCTGCTCCCTGAGCTGCATCATACTTACATGACTATGTAGTCACTGTGGGTCGGCCTTGTGGTTTTTGGTCCCTATCCTGCACAGTCTCTGAGGGTGAGTCTTCTGTAAGAGTCCTTGGCACAATACTGGAAACTGCAAAGACACTTTCGGCACATTCTTGGGATGAACCTCTTAACTCTATTGGATGCTGCCTAGCACCACTCCCTGTATCGATTTGGACAATCAAGTGTGCTTGCTACAGATGCCAAGTCCATTATCAAATAGGCACTGAGTTCCTACAAGGTGAAAACCTAAAATCTCAAAACCCCCCTTCAAAAGTGTGGGGACTCATAAATATGGATGTACAAAACATGACTGTTGATGGATTGGCTGATACAGAATTGTGTTGGAAGGTGCAGAGGGTGGTCCAGCCCACAGGTGGGCCTGTTGGTTGGTCGTCGACATCACTTTTGCCTGGGCTGTTCAGATCCTGGAGGATCTCCCAGGAGGCAGGGGAGAAGGTGTGCACGCTGTCCTACACAAACACGTAGGTCTTACTCAAGCAGTGCACAGAAAATCATCTTTGTCATTCAAAGGAATGGAATGCAGGCCTCTGCAATTGTAACAACTATGATAATAACTGTTTATATTTGCTCCCAACTTTGCCATTTACTAAGTCCTTTCAATGATCTTTTCATAATCACCTACATATTAGGTAAACTGCTACTTCCAAGTTTAGGGAGGAGGAAATGGATGTTCCCAGAGGTGAAATGAATTGTCCCAGGTTATACAGCTAGATGTGTTAGAACCCCACTTTCCTGATGCTGAAATGTCATGCCCTCCCAGGACACCATGTAGCTTGTCACCTGTAGACCACACCTCTTCAGGATGTAAACTCCCAAACACTTTTCCATATAGATCTAACTCATTTTACATGCAGAGTTTATTCCATAAATCGTAATAAAAAAGAATAGAAGGAACTGCAATTAAAAATTTTTTTAATGTCTATTTATTTATGAGAGAGAGAGAGAGAGAGAGACAGAGTGCGAGTGGGAGAGGGACAGAGAGAGGGAGCCAGAGAATCCAAAGCAGGCTGCAGACTCTGAACTGTCAGCACAGCGCCTGATGCCGGGCTCAAACTCATGGGTGGTGAGATCATGACCTGAGCCAAAGCTGACACTCAACCAACTGAGCCACCCAGGCACCCCAGAAAGAAGAGTGATTTTAAACGAAAACATTGTGCCTGGCACTATGGGGGACACAACTGATGTGTATAAGGCATGCCCACGGGCGCAAAGCGCTCTAAGCACTGCACAGGGGTGGTTTCCAGTGAGTGAAGGTGACAGCAGCTGCCAGTTCCTATGCATGTGTGCAGAGCCCTGCTGAAGACCAGAGGAGCTGGGCGAGTAGCTTGATGCTACTGCCAGGTACCTGGTGCCTGTCTAGCTTGTTAGTTCCTGGTTCAGGACTCACTCCACCTGACTCTGGCTTAGCTCAGAGACCTCACTGTAGGGTAGAGCCCAGAGCGTTCTTACAGCCACAGGGCTTCCAGACCAAAGGCCCTCAGTAATAAAAGACAGAGTAACAGGAGAAAAAAAAACAAAAGTTTAATAACAAATACATCTCCTGTATATATGGGAGAGACCCAGGACAATCAAGGCACTCTTTGGAATGGTTCAAGCCATCACCCTAAATATCATCTTCAGCTGAAGATAAGAAGGTGTGGGGGCCTGGGGAGGTAAAGGTGCATATGGGGAGCTGACCAGGAAGGGCACAGTAAACAAGGGTAAGGATTGTTATGCAGATTTAAGTCACCTTCTCCACTTCTAAAGAGTTTTAGATATTTAGAATGATCTCTTCCTGATACAAAGAGAGACATTCTTACAAATAGAGATTTCCCTTACAAATGTAAATGTCTCTTGCAAAAGGTAACTGGGTTTACTGGGTTTTCAGAGCTTCTCCTCTGTTTGCTTCTTAAAAGTAATCAGCTGAAGGGGTGCCTCTGTGTGTGGCTAAGTGGGTTAAGCTCCACTTCAGTTTAGGTTGTGATCTTGAGGTTCCTGGGTTCAAGTCTTGCGTCGGTATCTGTGCTAACAGCTTGGAGCCTGGAGCTTGCTTCTGATGCTGTGTCTCCCCCTCTGTCTCTGCTCCTCCCCCACTCACTACCTGTCTGTCTGTCTCTCTCAAAAATGAACATTAAAAATGAATTTTAAAAAATCAGCTGAAGACACTCCTTATGTCCAAAAGGCATATTATGGGGTGTCCTATTCTGTTCCCCTTCACCAGTTAGCAACTAACAGTGAATTATGAGTCTGGGAATCCCCCCTGGGGGGGTGAGCAAGTGAGGTGTGTGTGTGCTTGCATGTGAGCTTCTGTGTGGGCACGGGGCTGTGGGAGTAGAAGATGATCCAAGTTCAGAACTAACACCGGGGACTGTGAATGGGCAAATGATTTCCCTGGAGGGTCAGCATTCCATCTCCTACAAGAAGCCATCAAATGGAACTATGCCTGGTTCGGGGTAGCTAATCTGCAAGGGAGATTTTTTTTTTCTTTTCAGTCCGAGCCCCACCTTGCCTTTCCTGCCTTCGTGGATTTCAGTTCATTTATACATGGATTCAGTTGCTTGTTAGTGCGCTCTGCGGTGCCTCCCTAAGGATATAACTCTGCAGATGGACGACATTTTTTATTTTCTTAATATTATTCTTGGCTTTTCAGAGAAGAGTTTTTAATGATTATTCCTCCCGGTATTATTTTAGTTTCCAATTACAATGTGGGTATACTCCAGCACACTGCTATTTTGTAAATGGATGTATATGCTTATTGTTAATTGATTCCCCAAACAGGCCCCAAATGCTTGCATTTAGATTGTGTATTATATTACTTGTATGCCACTGGGCTGGCCCCCTGCCAGCTGGGGCTCTCAGTTCACCAAAATCACCGGTGGACACATCTTGTTTTCCCTAACACCTGTGCAAACTAGTTTGCCTGTCCTTGGCTTTGCTCTCCAGGGAAAGGGAGTTAAGGTGGCACACTATTGAAGAGATGTTCAAAAACCTGAGATCCATCTGTTCTTTTTTCATGAGGAAAGGAAGAGAAAGAGATTTCAACTCCAGTCCCTAGATTATCCATCATTTTGTGAAAACACAAAGGAAAGTGAGCTCTGGTCACCATGTCTTAATGTCTGACCATCAGTGGCTGAATTCTGACAGCAACAACTTGAACCACTCCTCCATGAAGCTCTTCCTGGGGACCTAGCATGTTAGAATTCCTTGCTCTGGGTTGTCTGTCACTACTCCATCCCAGTGCATACAGGGCTGCTTTACTCACTAACGTGTCTATATCACCTCCAGACTGCACGTGTGGGCTGAGTTCTCTTCTTTCCCTGAGTAATCCTGGTGTCGAGAACTGTACTTGATAGCTGCTAAACTGAATGAATGACAAACAGCTGAATACAGATGCTGTCACAAAAGAGTTTTACTGAAGTTTAACACCGGCTACATGCAAAAAATGGACATGTGATTTTTAAACAAGATGATTATCTATTTTTTAAAATCACAGTATTCAATACAGTATGAAAGCTAAAGTGCATACCACATGGTGAACAGGGATCTGATCTGTATCAACTGTGAGATGAAACGGACCATCTCAAAGATGTCTTGGAAATGCTGTGGTGATCCAGAGCTATGATCTATGCTTTAGCAGGTAACAGCTCTTATAAAGCATGGAGTTGCAATTGGGAAAACATATTATACATCTTATTCCTTCTTCTATATGATGCAGTAGAGACCAGATTGAATCTAGATCTGTGTTCTTTATCATTATCATTATTATTATTATTGTTATTATTTTGCATTTAGGATATCTAATCGAAGATGTCAAAGCTAAGGTATGGTATTAGTTTGAACATTCCAGTTCCACGATCTTCTAAAACAGATGCAACAAAACACATTACTCTATAGAAGTCACCCATTGAGGAAGTTGCTTCTTTCCTAACTCTTCTCTGTTACCAGTGTACTTTTATTTTTTTGCGCCCCTATGAACCTACTATTCCCTCCCAGAAAAAAGAGGGATTAAAGTCTTCAGGAGAATGCCCCAAATCCCAAAGGTAGAATTCCAGGCATCAGTCAAAAGGCGAGAAAGCTCTGGGAGGGAAGGTCACTGTATGGGGTTCCTCAAGGTACAGGATTTACAACTCCCAGCCAAAAACTGGTGGCCACCTTCACCTCCGGGTGAGACTGGCCTTGGCCATGATAAAGCCTGTCAAAAGAAGCTAATTCGGCAGTTGGATAGCAGCATGAATGTTTATGTAATGCTAGCCTGAGGTTTAATGCCACAATTAAAAGAATAACAAACCCTCCTTCTGAGGAGCCTTTTGGCTACTCCAGACCCTTTAATTCCCTTCAGAAAACAGCATGTCACTTCCAAGGGTTACCCACAACAGGGCTTGCTTTGGAGACCTAAAGGGGTAATTATCTATTGGGAGAGGCAAGGCTGAGGTCAGTCTGGCTGGGGTGAGGGCCTGCCCTTTGTGCAGATATTGGAATGTCTCGGAATCCCAGCCAAACCGAATCAGCCCGGGCCGTGTCTCATGAGAAGTTACTTCGGGAGGTCATTTTGTCTGCCCTGCTGCTGACTCAGGCGGCCTTTTCCAAGCTAACTAGAGTCAGATGAATTCGTGGGAAAAGCTCTGTCGTCACCATCGAGGACCCAAACGGAGCTGGGCCCTGAGCCCACTGGGTTCTTTGGTGGGCTGTCCACGTCTCACCAAACGGTGATGTCTGGTTCACCTCTGTGTCCCCATGCCCACGCACAGACGGCACAAGGCCAGGACTGTGGAGGGAAGGGGTGGCCCTCCCTGTTTCCCGTGTGCTCTCCCTTCTTTCCTTTCAGATGTCACCCATCTTTGAAGGCTTAATTCAAGTTCCATCCCTCTGTGCATCTTCCTCTGCTGCTGACATTGCTCCCTGATCTGTCAGTGACCCCTGCACTCAAGTACCCCATGGTGAGTGCCAGAGTCCAGGGAGCCCCTCGAGCCACGGGGTCTCTGCCTTACAGTCCTCCTGGTTTCATTTTACAGGGCCAGCACCATGTCTTTTACATGACAGAAACTCAATAAACACTGGAAACCCACTCCCCTGGTGTGTGAAAGGACCTTGGAGATCAAGTGGCCCAGTGGGTCTCTAACATTTTGTTTTTAAAAAGCAAAGAGAACACTTTAATCTTTTCAAACAAACTATTATGAAGTCTCCTCCCCTGTGGAAAGCAGATAAGAAACCAGCTTCCTGATTGAGGAGAGGGCAGAGGGCTGCAAGCCCCATGTCTGATCTTTCTCTCCCCCACTCAGCTCCCTGAGGCAGCATCTGAAAAACCACTGGTCTGTTCAGACCCTTCACTTTATACATGAGGATGCTGAGGGCCAGAGAAATAAAGTGACCCCACTAGGTTCACACTTATTTCAGTGGCAAATTTGGGAGGAGAATTAAGGTCTCCAAAGTATTGCCTGAGTGACCTTTCCAATTTATGATACTGCTTTACTTTAGGCTAAGAGAAAGGAAGGAAGGAGGCTGGGAAGGAAGGAAGGAGGACAGGAAGGAAAGAAGGAAGGGAGGGAGGAAGGAAAGAAGGAAGGAAGGAAGGAAGGAAGGAAGGATGGAAGGAAAGAAAGAAAGAAGGAAAACAGTGGGGAGAGGGAAGGGAAATAAAGAAAAACATGAAAATTCATATGTTCTGGATAAGTTTAATTTAATGTTCTCTTTGATTCCAGCATCAACACAGCCTTATACTTGGTATAGCATACCCCTTGCACTCCCAAAAGTCCAACTGTAATGTTTTTTTAATGAGAATCTTCAGAAAAGGAGTTTAGGAAACCATATCAATGATTAACTCAATTACTTATTAATACTAAGATTTCACACTGCCTATCAAGACTTTGAATTTTCACAGTGAGGAATTTCCACTTAACAGGGCAGTTTGGGTATGCAAGGTGCCTCACACTTAGGGAACACAAAGGAAAGCAATGCAGATCAGACCCTGATTAATTCCCAAGAACTAAGGGTCTGTGTTAAATTCTTCTTGCTCCAGGTCCTGTTTCCTGTGAGGCACAGTTTCTCTGCCCCAGGAATGTCACCCCCTTGTGACTTTGCCCACCCTGCTTTCACAGGCCCCATGTGTCTACATTCCATAGGGGGTGAGCTGTGGAGGGTGCCCCCATTGGATGGGAGGTGCTCTTTTTGTCTCCTCTGTGCCTCCTTTTGACTGTGCCTCCTGCTTATACTGCATTTCCCAGACTATTTTGTTAGGAAACAGAGGCTCAGAAAGATGAAAGGACCTTCCCAAGGCCAACCTGGCTACTTGATATTAGTCAAGCTCAGTACCCAGGTGTTTGGATACAAATTTACACTCTGTCCACAGTCTCCATGATTGCTCCTTAAAATGGATTTTAGCTCAGTGATGCTACAAGTTAGTATGACAAGGCAGTTACTTTAAAATCATAAGTTTCAGAATCTGTAGTTGTATTAAGAGCACTTGAGAACTCTTCCATTTTCAATCGATCATTCATTCATTGAACAAATATTTATTGACAAATCACTTAGTGCCAGGCACCGTTATGGTGCCGGGCATACACCACCAGGTATTTTAACAGTTCTGTGAATGAAGCGCTCATCCTGTTTAGCTAACACATCCCCCTCAACCTGCCCCGGGAGAATGCCATTATGATTAATGCGGTTCTTATTGTTTTCTTATTAGGTTTCAAGAGAATCACTGAATCTGGTGCTTGCATTTCAATTTTTGATAAATTGGGGAACAGAGGAAAGAAGATAGCCTTAAGGGTAGGAATAAAAGCATTTATTAATATATAAATTAACATTTTAATGAGTATTAATGGCTATATTAGTAGCTATCTCAGTGCCATGTAAGCAACAGGAAGTTTGCCATGGGTGGATTTCCACCTAAATCTTGAGGGCATGGGTCGATCTTTATTCATCTTTGTATCCCTCACAGAATTGAGCCTTGCCCATCATAGATGTGCAATAAAATTTGCTGATTGACTGGTATGCTTCCCAATATCACCATTTACACAACAAGTAATATAGGCCAGGTCCCCCTTAGAACTCTCACCTAAGGCATCTATGGGAAATTTCTAACCAGGCAAGTTCGTCTACAGGGCCAGATTTGCATTTTATCAGAGTCGATGTTTACCTCCACGGTATCATCCTTGGGGGAAGCTTTTTTTCCCCATCTGTGGCTGATGCTATTGGTCTGATTAGGACTGACTTGTGGTTCTAGAGATTAAACCAGGAGCTGCAGCATAGAAAGGGCAGGATGCCTCCCCAGGGAGGCACAGGAAAGGTTACAGTTTTTCACCACTCCAGGGCAGAACACTTTGTGGAGGTGGAGATGTTCTCTTAGTCTGGGATCTCCATGGAGGTTGGGTCCATTCTCAGCTGGTCAAAGGAGAAACTTCTTCCCATGAGTCTGAGTAGGTATAGTGAGAATAGCACAGACCAGGTAAGTATCTTATTCTTTTCACCATCAGACATCTGGGGCCAGGCACTAAAGGCCCAAGTCAACTATCAATTCTTTGCATATGTGTAGGTAAGATCTAAACACCTTTACCCTTCCTTCTTTACTTTGGGGCTAAGGTCAAACTGTCATTATTATAATTACACGTATCACAATCAATTTTGTATTTGAGTCCTACAGGCCCTAATTTGGAGCTACTGTTGTGACTCAAAGAAAGGCAGTATCATTACACAATGGTATTACAAAATGTGTTTTGTCTGTGGTGTGTATCCCTCCTATGTATTCCACACCCCCCATCTCATAAATGTAATGATGCTGGAAATTTCTTTGCCAGAGAGTTAGTGATAAGGCTGAAAGTGGAGGTTACTATGGGAAAGAGAACATAATGACTTATGTTTACACTGGGGGGTAAATGACCAGTTTGAGAGTTTTTCTTAAAGTAGGTTTTGGCTCCGAGACACACAGAGAGGGAAGTAAAGGCTGGGGTATATAAGATCAGGATATGCCTCAGATGGTATTTGTAATAGAGACCTGTGTTTGCTACTAGCTGGCTCCACTGACCTCTACAGTGGCTCCATGATATGAACTTTCGGGGCATCCCTTCACCGAGGCTGAGGTGCAGCCATGGAATAGTGAGCCATCATTGGGCACCTCCCTGACTGGGCACCACACTGGTTAGTGGTAAGTTTCTGGAGACCATCTATACTGAAACTTGGTCAACAGGGATCCTCAAAGAAGCCCTTTCTCTGATCACAGCCCAGAGTAGACAGACCCTTGGTAATGGATTTACCAAGTACTTGAAAGTATTCTGAACTAGACACGACCCTCATTGTTGAGAAATGATGTCTGGGAATTCCCCTCTGCCTTCCCCATCCTTCCAGCCCACCACCCACTCCAGTAATGGCCTTGTGATCTCATCCTCTCAGACAAACTCTGAAGGCATAGTGAACCTGATGTATGTAAATCCTGTGCCCGAGCCAGACTCTCCCAGCGAGGCTGCCCTGAAGAAAATCTATTGCTCTAATCAATTACCAAACTTCCAAATGAAATAGATCGTTCTTTCTTGCTGGAAGACTATCAAGCCGTCATTTTTCTTGGTAATGAGCAATAGCGCAGAGGGGGAATTGCACTTTCTCTGTGGCACTGGACGGAGGGTTCCAGTAAGCAGGGCCTGACCAGGAAAGCTGGGAGTTACCTGCCAAAATGATGGAAAGGTATCTGGAAACTTCTTTCACTCCTAAATGCACTCCAACAAATCTCTCTTGACTGCTTCATAGGGATCAGGCAGTTTTCTGGGTGTGGGAGGTGTAAAATTGAAAAAGGACCCTTCCTCCTGGCCTGGGAATCTCCTAATCTGGCTTGTGCTTCCCTGCTCCCCACTCCTTCCTTGCTGGGCCTGTTTACCCCAATTCACGAGCTATACCTGGTGAGGCCAAGAACTCATTTGGGAGCCTCACCTCCACCATCTGATGGACAGTGTATAGTCTGTTGCCCAGGGATGCTCCATGGGCACTGGTATATAGTCTCCAAGCATTTATCTTTCCCCCAAAATGTGCTCCTGTACGTGCATCTGGGTTCCTGCTTCAGTTTCCCTTCCCAGCCTCCTAATTCCCCTGTGGGCTTGAAACCACATCTCAAACTTTAGTCTGTTAGGCTGGGTTCTTGCTAGGCTTATTCCCTGAGAACCGAGAGCCCATTTTTCTAGCCCCACTCTTCCTAGGAGGGCCCTGCCATGAGCAGACTGATGAGTCAGTGCCTTGAGGCCACAGCCTACCTGTTTTCAAATAGTACTAGTCCCTGGGCATTTTCTGCAGTAATGCTTTGCCTACTGTAGCAAACCTTCTGATATACAGATGGAGGCCTGATCCCTGTGTGATATCATCCCACCCCTTGGATTCTGGACTCTTCTTCCAAGGCAATGCTTTTTCCAAGATCTGTTTTGGGGACAGGACTTAACACAAATGGGAGAATTCTTGTGGGAGAATTTGGGACACTTGGATTAGGTCCTCCTTCTTTCCCATCTAGTTCCAACTGTGTTCTCTCTCAAGCTTACATCCCTGAGATCTCGCTTGTCTCCTGCTAGCTGTTCCTGGGTATGGCAGTTACCCACCTAGTGCTCACCTTCTGGATGGAAAGACATCTAGATATTTAGCAGATAAAAATGAACCATTGTGATCAGGCAAAGATAAAGGTATGTCTAAAGGGCCATGGAGCAAGCACAGGGAAGGGGTTACTAATGTCATTGGAGTATGGAATGGAGCCAAGGATGTCACAAGGAAAACAGTGGAAATGGACCTTAAAAGAGGGGTGAGGGTTGATTTGGAGGACAAGGGTCTTCCAAGGAAAAGTTACCCTGAAAGGGTCCACTGTTATGAGTAATATGTGAGAGTCTGAAAAAGAAGCTCTAAGTTACTATATACACCCTAGAATTTCAGAGCTTGTTGCCTCAAATATAGTTTCTGCCCCACTGAAGCTATATCCTGGTTGAAAAAAGTTCCTCACGTGGTAAACAGTTGACTAAGGATGCAAGGCTATACATAATAAAGTGCTGCTTTGAATACAGACAAGTACCATGGATGTGTTAAGAGCCAAACTGTCTGGCCCAGGTAATGCTCCCTGTAAAGGCTGGGAAGAGAACAAGGCTATTGGCTTGGGGTGACTCTGTACACAATTAAAAGGGAGTTACTACATGAGCTAGGAACAGGGACCTTTTTGCTATCTGTAAAATCATATCATGTGGGTGGCTGTCTTCTTTGGCCTGTGCCCTGCAGAGGACTCTATGGGATCTTCAGGAGAGAAGGAGGAAAAAAAAAAAGACAATAAAAATAACAGGACTTGATGTGCATGTGTATGAATGAGTGTGTGTCCAAAGAAATGTCTAATGGTGCAACTAGCTCTGAGCACTGACTGGTGGGGAGGTGTCCTGAATCCAGAGTGGGGAAAATGGCCTTTGCAAATGCCAGCTGGAAATGCTGCTGTGCTGTGCAAGCAGGATGAGAACAAGCTAGTGAGCTGTCACCTTTCCAAGTAAGTTTCCTCTCTGAGTTCAGGGGATCATCTAGCTGTTTGGTGTGGGGCTTTGGGCATCTCGAAGCCTCTTTCAGTGAGGCAGACACCTGTGTATGGGGAGCAGGGCTGAATGCCTTTTTATTCCACAGCTGGTTGGGCCACTTTCTGGAGACAGGATCCTGACAGGCAGGCCAAGGGGAATGTGACATTGTGATACTCCATGAAAGAGTGGGCCAGGCTGCTTCCCTGTGAGCTTGGCGACCTACTTCTTCACTCCCACTGGTGGCGGGGTTGGGGGACAGAGCAGCGTGGAGAGTCTGGGGAGTGTGGGAGGGCATGGTCATTGGTCCAAATACATCTCATTTTCTCTAAGCCTGTGCTAAGTACAGCTGTGGGGGGGGGGTGGGGGTGGGGGCAGGGGATGGGTCCTGGATAAACTGCTGGGATCAGGATTCAGATTCTGACTCTACAAGTTTCATGATCTTAAGGAGTTCGCTTAATCTCACAAAGACTAATTTTTCTCCCCTAAGTACAGGAATTTTTATGACTACTGAAAAACGCAGAAATGTCAGGTTTAAACATGAAAATAGTTGTAAGCACTTGTTACTCTACAAGAAGCCCTCAGAAATGCTCTCTTCCCATGCTCCCTAATTCTGTAGTAAGAACTCTGAGGCTCAGAGAGGTCAAGCATCTCACCCAACATTGCCCATTAGAGATGGTGATGAGGCAGGAACCTGGGAAGCACAGTGAGAAGGTGGTGGAGAAATGCTCTGGGCTGGCTCTGCCCCAAACTAGCTGTGGAATTTTGGACAACCTCATCTCTCTGGCTTCAAGTTCCCTCTCTGTTAAGCACAGGATGGATCAGACACTCTCCAAAGCCTCTTCCAGTCCTGACACTGAAGGAGACTTATTTACTCCTCTGTGCAGCAGAGGCCTGGCCTATGACCCATAATCCTATGTATTCCAGAAGAAGCAACCATGTGGGCTCCAAGTGAGATACCTCTACAAAGAGAATTTATCTTAGCAGAACTTCTCAAAGGCTTTGGCCTCAACACCTATTGTGAAAACAATCAAAGGGAGGCAGGGGGTGAGGGCCCACAGAATGCAGAATCACGGCCATTATAGCAGCAGATTGCTGACATAATATAACTCAGCCTTTCTGGGTCTTAACTTTTCAATTCTGTCCAATTTATTTTTCCTTCCTTGTCCCCTCAGTGACCTGAAATGCAGTCACAACCTTATCATGGCTTTCCTGTAAGTGTCTTTTCTTCTTCTTTTAAACCTTGATCTCCTTCACGCTAATAAATTAGAACTGAGGCTCACTGTGACAAGGATAGGGGGTTTCTCCCCAAAATATAACTGTGTGCATGTAATAGAAAGAGACAGAGACTGTGAGGCAGAAAGAGATAGAAAAACACAGAAAGGAAACTTTTGGAGAATTTGTGAGAGAGACAGGTTTTTTTTTTTTTTTAATTTTTAACGTTTATTTTTGAGAGACAGAGAGAGAGGAGAGAGGGAGACACAGAATCCAAAGCAGGCTCCAGGCTCTGAGCTATCATCACAGAGCCCAACATGGGGCTTGAACCCACAAACTAGGAGATCATGACCTGAGCCAAAGTCAGACACTTAACCAACTGAGCCACCCAGGTGCCCCTAAGACAGACAGGTTTTGACAGAAAGACAAAGAGAGGAAGATAGGGAGGCGATGACACAGATGGATAGGCAGAGATAGGGACATTGGTCCATCTCCTCTTTGTGTCCCTGGCTACAAAGAGGGATGGGACAGAAACTGCCAGGTCCACAGATGAGTTGGGTAAGGTGTGGAATGTATTCCATGAGGGGGCATATGGAGTCTTTATTTTCATCCTTGTTCTTTTCAAAGAGATTTCAAGGCCTTTGGCTATACTGGAAGCTCCAGGATAGACCAGCACCATCTGCAGTCCCCAGGCTAGGGCCAAGGATCCTTCATCCCTGAATTTTCCCTTGGATCAACCTGAAAGCAATGATTTGGAGGATGCTGGCATTGCTACCCATGATATCAGCTCAGAGGTCATCCTTGATTTCCAAATATCTCTACATTTTGTGATTCCGTTTACATTTTTACATGTGTATGTTTGGTCTCCACAACCAGATTGTAAACTCCTTGAGGACAGGTGCTTTTGTGTGTGCATGATGCCTTGAACTAAGAGCCTTTAACAAAGTCTTGTTGAGTTACTGGGCTCACATCTTCAGACCACTTTCAATGATCCACATGAATGGATGCTGGAAGGTTTGAGGGGACTCACTAAATCAACACTGGTTATTTGTATAGGAGAACTTTGTAGATGGCTAGGCACCCATGAATGGGTTGGCAAGCAAAGAAACAATAAAGGACCTGGTTTTGAGGAACTTAGGACTCTCTTCCAAGGGCTGAGAGAGAGAAGAGAATCACACCAAGAACATACATGAAGACCAGTCTGTAACAGTCAACATAAGAAGATTCAGGAGGCCGGCCACTACTGGGAACAGATCTACCCCAATCAGTCTTCCAGAGAGCTAAGGTGCCTTGTTGATGATGTTGAATGATGGCATTTCTGAAAATTATTCTAGTCTTTCTTACCTTTGAGAAAAGCAAAGGACAGTGAATCTATTTTGAGCTTGTATTTTAGGTTCAGAGTTGTACTTGGAAGGCCCTAGTTTGTGCAGGGATATTTGTCCCTGTGCCAGATGGCCCCAGATGGCCATGTTTTTCTAACTGATTATTCTTCTTGCCTTTTCTTACTGTTCCTATTTATTCCTGTTGTATGTTTCTGCTTTTTTTATTTTACACATACTCAAATGAGGGAGAACTAAAGGAAGCCCTCACCATTCCTGTCAACTAGCCAACTTTTATTCATTTTTCAGGTAGCTTAAAGTCATTTCTTTTGGGAAAATTTCCAAGCCCCTCAAACTAGGTGGGACTCAGCTTGAGGTATCCCTCTGTTTATGTTCTTGACTAAAATACCCACCACCTTGAACATAGTTACATGCTCAATGATCGGCCTCCATTATCCAATTGCAAACCCACTGAGGGCAGAGGTTGTGCTCACCACTGACTCTTCAGTGCATGGGCCACTGCTGGCTATATGGTGAGTGTTCGATATGTATTTGCTTAATGCATGGATGTGTGCAAGCTGAGGAAGAGTCTTATTTCTCCCACGGAGCAAAGTACATCCCTTGGTGCAGGGATGCTGGCAGTAGAGCAGACACTACCAAAAGATGACTTTTGGGTGAGTGGGAATGTGGTGTTCTCATGGTCTTTCTTGCTCTGCCCTGGCCCATTTCCTCACTGTGACCCACTCATCCAACCTCTGCATGTTACCTCCCCTTGGCCCTTGTGTCTAATGCTCTCTCTGCTCCTCTCCTTTACCAATCTGTGCTTGAGATCAGTCTGCCTCCTCTGCCGGGCCTTCACTGACATTGCCGCATGTGAAGTTCTCCTCTGATCCATGATGGCTTTTTTAGTCTGCTTTTCACAGTGGGCACTTGGGCTGATAATGTCATCATCCTATGTAGTTACACCCTCTCTTTTTTGTATAGCACATATAATACTAGACCTGCAAGAGGTCGTAGACATCATTTTCTCCACCTCCTTCAATGTGCAGGCCAGGATATTGAGGCCCAGGGGGCTTATGTGACCTCTCTGAGGGGACACAGCAGACTAGATCCCCTAGTGGCAAATCTAGGGCTGATTCCAATTCCCATTTTTAGAATTTTGTGCATCACGTCACCCTTGCCTAGGGCTGCTTTACCATAGTACTACAAATTTAGTGCCTTAAAGCAACAAATTTATTCTTTCACAGTTCTAGAAGCTTGAAGTCCAAAATCAAGGTGTTGGCAGGGTCATGCTTGCTCTGAAGGCTCCAGGAAAGGAGCTTTTCTTGCCTCTTTCAGCATCTGGTGGCTCCCAGCATTCCTTGGCTTGTGGCTGCATCACTCCAATCTTGGCCTCTATCCTCCTCTCTCATTTCCTTTTCTGTTTCCTCCATCAGTGGATTTAGGACCCACCCTCATGCAGATGATCTCATCTCAGGATCCTTACCTTAAAGATGTCTGCAAAGACCTTCATCTCCTAAAGTTTGCATCCTGAGGTTCTGGAGGGGACAACTTTGGAGGGGACCACTAATCAACCCACCATGGCTCTAAATGCAGCAACAGCACAGTATGTCCTGATTACTGACTGGAAGCAGTGCTGCTGAATGTGTGGCCCGGCCCACTGGCCAGCTGTAGGGAGGTTCTGTGGAGATGATTAGCTTTGACAGAGGAAAGAAGGGAGGTTTTTCCGTGTGAAGGGCAGGGTCTCAGAGGCCGGTGGGAACGGGGCTTGAAGGTGACTTGAGGATGATAGCCCTGGCTAGTGTGTGAGTCAGAGCAGGGGAGGGACATCTGCTGGGCGGGTGGTGGGAGAGGCCCCACCACAATCTGGGGCCAGGGGTGGGAAGAGGGAGGCAGGCGTCTCTCTCCCAAATCTCTCCTTTCCCAGGAAGGTGACTTTTTGCTCTCCATTTGGCCCTCCCCACCCTCGGTTCGTCTGAGAGAACCCCAGCACAGAGCAGACTGGGGTGAATGCAGGTGGCCCTGTCACATGTCCCAGTCAGCCACTTGAGAAGAAAATGAGAGAGGCGGTGATGCTAGGCTTTGTGTCCCGCCTCCTGTGAAACGCGTAGGCGGGTCTGTACACAAACATCGGCTCATACAAATAAACCAAACCTGGCCAAAAATAACAGAAAAGGCAACAGATGCTTCCAATTAAAATGTCAGCGTCTCCCGAGAAGCCGCATTCTCACGTGGTGTGGGTGCTCTGGGGCCGAGGACTGCGGGGAGGGACTGCATATGGAAATCTGTGTGCATTATACCATGTCCCAGATGCCACGGAAGACACGGGCCTGACCCTTGCAATTAACACAGTGACTGTTTCTGGGGTGCAGACACGGACTCAGGGAAAAATCAGGAAGTTGTGAAACAGAGAGACTGTTCCCACTGTGTCCCGTAGACGAGGAGGAGTCCAGGAGCGTTCTCACAAAACACTACCCTGGGGGCTTCCTCACACCTTCATCCTCTTTCCTCTTTGCCTTCATTTCCTCATATTCTTTAACATTATCATAAAAGGAAGATCAATGCACAGGAGTAATAGGCAGTCAGTGGGGAAAGGCTGTCAGAAAGATGTGTGTTGGGGATAAAGGGTCAGTACCTCTTGTTCCCTAGTGGTGAGGGTCGGGGAATGATGGACACATGCTGATGTAGGAAAGCAGCACACCAACTCATAGCCTCCCTGACGCTGCTGGTCTCCTAAATCCTTCATAAGATAGTTTCTTTCCAATTGGCTTTGCTCTGTCCTGGTAGTAGGTCCTCATTACCCTTTCCTTTCAGGGTAGCCTTGCTCTGTTTTCTTTCGGTTTTCCCCAAACTCTTTCTGGCCCGGTTAGGTAATAACTAAGGAAAGCAAGTAAGGGGCAAGGAAACAAAATGGCAGAAGAGCAAAAGGAAACCAACATTGTTCTTTCCAAAATTTCACCATCTCCTCAGACTAATAGGAAATATGTATTTGAAATGGTGCCTTATTCTAATAAATGAATCTCTTTCTTCTCCTGATTATTTTTATTATCGTCACTACTATCATAAAATCCACATTTTACAGCTGAAGAACCAACTACAGTAATGTCCATGGACAGGAAGAGCAATGGGGAAAATTAATGAACTGAAACCTCATTTGAGTTTCTATTGGGAAAGATGATAATTTGTTGATTTTAATAAGCTCCTAGATTGAGTTGCTACCATAGGCCAGGGCTGGTAGGCCTCAGTATCCACTAGGCAATACAAGATGTAAAATTTAAATATTTTTATGTGAACTCAAACACATTTTAATTTCCTAATGGTCACTATTACTAACCAGATAAGAGAAAGACCTGTCTGCATAAAACAAACAAATAATTAGTTTTGACAACAGAAGCTTAAACAGGACGTTAATTAGCAGCCATAGAGATAGGGAGGTCCTGCATGGGAACAATTACACAGACAAATCCACAGTATGGCTACAATGTGCCAGGGTCCCATCCCTCACCATATGGCTGCAGTCTGGCGAATGGCTCGTTGGCAATTCATTACCATATCGCTTGGAACTCAGGAGCGAATGGTTTATGATTAGCCAATTCATTATGCTATCCTTGGTACCTCAAGGGGGCCCTGAGGGCTTGCCTCCCCCATTGTGTTATTTTAAGGACATATGACAGGGAAGGAACAGCCTTCCCTTCCCCAGCTGCCTCAAAGTACTGTTTGCTGGAAAGTTTTCTGGAATTGAGATAGAATCTTTCAAAAGAAAATAAACAAGCAAAAAATCCCTGCAGTCATGAACTGTAGCCACAGCTGGAACCATTGGAACATTCCAGGAGATGAAAACAAAGATTTCCTCCTCCTTCCCTTCCATCCTACCGAGGACACATCAGCCAACCTTGTGAGTACACTTTAGCTATGCAAGAGCGTGATCAGAGGGGGAAAAAAAGGACTAAAGACAATTAGACCAGCATACAGGAAGTCATGGTTCTTGAAGGGGCCCTATTACTAACTAACTTTAGGTAAGTCAGCTTGATCATTGATCCTTAGCTTCAAAACCTGCAAAATGGACACAATCCTTTACAATCCTTTCTGTCTCACCCATTTCCCAGTGGTGTGGGAAGCCTTGTGAGAGAAGAGTCTTTGATGGGGAAAATTACTCTGAATCCGCGAGGCTGATTACAATGCAGCAGATAGCACTTGAGCCGTCAGAGGGATTTATTTTCAAATCATTAGCACAGGTGGGCAAGGAAGAAGGGGGCACAGCCTCTCTCATTGGATCTACTACAGATGGGGTCCGCCTACCTCTGTAAGTAAGTATTTTAACTAGAGTTGCCAAGAAAAAGTGTACAATATTTTGCATAAGGAAAAAAAGTGAAGATGCGCCCAAGGACTGAAGAAAAGGAACCCATCTCGCAGGGAGCCTGACATAGTAGCAAGAATACCTGAAGAGTCAGAAAACATTAATATAGGTGGGTTACAGTGACAACCCAAATTGAAGGAACAGAGAATGGAGGGAGGACACATAAAACCAGACATTGAGTTAGTTGCATTAATGTGATTCACTAAACATTTGGATGGGCAGGGACATAGTACTGAAGAAGAGAAGCCCCATTGACAAGTGCAGAGCACAGGATGGTTCCATTTTGGTTAATGTGCATAACATGGAGATGCCCTTTGTAGAGGTTGTTCTGTGAAATCCACTGCAGTCCGTTCCTCAATCCTATAAAAACCTGCCTCTAGTAATAATCCCAAGGCCAAGACAAGGTCCCCATTTCCTGAAAACATACTCAATGCTATCACATGTCACAAACACTATAGGCCACTGCATCATAAATCTGACCTAAAAGAAGCATGCTTGCTACAATCAACAGTAATTACACACTTAATTAGCTCTAATTTTGTTTCCTTCTTAGAATTCCAAAGGGCTCTGGGGAAGACTTTCCATGGCCCAGGTTCTTGGTAAGAGCTGTCCAGGGAACTTTAAAATGATGCCTTCTTCGTGTGACAAATATCCCTGTAGCAAGCAGTAGAGGCATTAAAAAAAGAAAAGATTTTATTGACCCTTCTTTGAAAAAAGAAAACACAAAAACCAATACAGGTTCTTCTCAGAATCTTACGGCTTTAAGGAAGCTCTGCCCAGAAAATCCAGAGAACTGGGTCTAAGTTTTGGGCATGACACTGATTCAGGGTGCAATCTTTAATTTGTCAGTTAGCCTCATTAGGCTTCCATCCCCTTGTCTACAAAGTGACTGTAATTACGTTGGCTAGATGATCTCTGAGAAAATGCTTCTCAGAGCATAATCCTACAGACTCAAATAATTGCAGACAGCCAGAGTTGTGCCTTTGCTTTAGGGATGCTAAAGAAGGGATTTGGGTACTTTTCAGTTCTATCGCTCTAGCATCCCACCATTCAGTACTGTTGCCATATTTACGGTATATGGGGATTACCAGTGATGCTTGTCAACAACACAAGCCCTAGATCTGAAACCGTTCCCATGGGAATGGGTGTATTTTTTTGGCTCATTCTTGAGCACAACCAAACACCTATCATGTGCCAGGTGCTCTGCCAGGCTCTGGGGTACAAGGATGAGGAGACACAGGCCCTGTCCTGGAGTCTGGTGGGGGGAGTCAGACCCATAAATAGATCATTTCAATACAAGATAGTATGTGGAACAATAGACTATCACAGAGTTTCTCAAAGCTTTTGCCCCAGGGCTTACCTGCATTGGAAACAACTAGGGAGTTTGTGAAAGGCACATTTCTTTCCATCCCTGCCTCATGAATCTGAATCCCTAGGAGCAGAACTTGGGAATCTCCCTGTTTAATAAGCCCTCTAGGATCTTCTGCCTAACAAAAAGTTCATTATGGGAAAAGTTAGCTGTGGGAACTCACAAGGCAATGGCACAGCATCTTGTCTTTATGGACCACTTATTTGAGCTCTGTGCTCTTCTAGGTTCTATGGGAAATCCAATAACATCTGTGATAGAGTCCATTCCCTCTGGGATCTTACAGCCTATACTTTTGTCTAGAGCCATAAAACCAGGAAACCATATCCAGGGATAAGGGGGGAAAAGCAAAGTTGGAGCTCATCTCTCTTGGTATTTTTGCTCTAGCCAGCTGCAATGACCTGTCAGCTTCTTCCCCCACGACTCTCCTTTTCCCATGCTGGAAGCCACTAGACTTAACACAGGAAGACTTAGCTCTGCCCAAGGCTCTGGGACCCCATCGATCCTAGGAAGGTTTTAAGCAGCATGTGTGGGGTCCCTTGTCACTGCTAGTGCTGCTCTGACCTAGTAATTCATTATCAGACCTCAGCTGCATTCTAGGCTCCTGCTTCATTCTTATCCAGTGCTCCAGGACCTCTGTAGCATTTGCTCTTTTGTGTCTATGCCAGGGACGTGGCCTTCAGCTGCAGCTCTGCGAATGGAGGCAATGCCACCTTCTCTATCTGACTATGACGAAGTATTTTCACAAATATCACAGCATTTGAATTACACAACTTACACATTTCCTAGAGAGATAATGTTCTGTTTATTTTATAGGTAAGCATGAAGGACGTAGTTAAGTTTACAAGACTTGCGTCTTCCATTTCAGACTGGAGTCTTCTTATTCATCTATAGTCTGTGTCTATCACATAATAATCAAAGGTCCTTTATCAAGGGGGATGTCTGTGGACAGGACATAACTGGAGAGTTACTCTTTATCTGGGTGTGCTCAATACTTGGAAAGATCTCTGACACCTATGGTGAGCCAGTCTGCAGAGTGGAAATGGTCTGGAATTTGGAGTCCCTCTGTTCCTTACTCTCTATGTGATCTAGGGCAAGTTTTAGCCTTTTTGGCCCTCGGGTTCTTTGCTGGTAATATGGGACAATAATCCCATGCCAGAGGGTATTGTTGAACGAAATAATGTAGGTAATGTCCTTGGCTCAGTAGATATTAGCTTCCCTTCCATTTCCTTATTCTTCTTCCTCTCTACATGGAACCCAAGACACTTTGTTGCTCCTCACTTCTGGAATGAAGGGCCAGTTTTGCACCTCTCAGGTCCTAGAGACTGTTGAGAAATGCTTCTTGCTCTGTTATTTGACTCTGACAGCATCCCTGATTTGTCTTCACCAGATAATAGCTAGTCCTCCCTTCTCATAGCACCATGGAAATCCCACCTCTTTCTGAAACCAAAGAGAACCTGGTGAAAAGGCAGAGATGGATCAATCTTAAGCTTGATAATTTGTCTGCACCTGTCCCTGACCTACTGCTCTGAACTTCAGCTGGGCACAGCGGGACACAGAAGAAAGGACTGGGAACAGAGAAAGCACAACAGTTCCAGCTGCTGTGCTCTTTCTTGGAGAGCTGGAAACCTGTGCACACCTACTAGAGGCTAGGAATGCTCATGCATCAAGGTAAAGCCAGGATTTCAGGTCAGGAAGTATTTTATAGCAACCCAGTATACCAAAGAGACATGCGTGCTCCTTGGGGTGGATTCAAATATAGGCCAAGTGGCTAGAAGGAGTGATTATTTCTACAATGGATAATCTTTCTCACACACTATATTCTTTCTCTCCATGTCCCCTTTATAAAAATAATAAGTAGCCAATTATTATCAATTTATTTGCTGCTTCTTATAATTACATTATCCATGATTAACTCACTGGAGTCTAATTTGACTCTAGAGTTATTTTGTAGGAATGTTCCATCACTGGGCACGGTGGGACTCTTGTGAGCACAGCCTCACTCTGCTGGGCTTATGGAGCTCAATTAATGCACATGGAGAGAGACAAAGAAGAGGATGAGAAATGGCAGGCACCTCGGTCTTGCTGAGTTGCAAAGCCCCTCCACATTCATTATTTCATTTGATACACATAGTGGTTCTATGAGGTAGCTACAATAGCTGTTATCTACAGTTTACAAACTGGGAAGCAGACCCAGGTCAGATCATAAGATGATGCCCAACAGAGGAGTAAAACCCATGTTTACACCCTGCTAGTGCACCCCTAAGGATATCGATCAGTGATTTTAATGGTAATCATTTCTGTAGTGCTTTGAAGTTTGCAAAAATGTTTTTAAATTCCTGATCTCATTTGACCTTTACAACAATCCTGTGCCACAGAGAAGAAATTATAATGCCCAATTTTACAGAGGCGGTAACTCTGGTTTAGAGAGGTTACTTGATTGAGCTTTTAAGGTATGAAAACTGGGATGGGAATCATGGGCTCCTTCTGATAAAGTGTGTGACTCCATTATTCTCTGGGGAGAGGTCCTTAATTTAGGGAGTCCATGAGCTTCTCCTGAAATAACGCATATCTATCTATTCTATCTATCTATCTATCTATCTATCTATCTATCTATCTCTATATGTCCATATGCATGTATATGTAAATATAAACCGTATTTTAGGGAGATTCTTTAAAACGTCCATCAGATTTTCGAAAGAGTACGTTAACCCCAAACATCCAGGGTGTTGAATTATTCTGGTCTCTTTTCCACCAATGGACTAAGATGGTGGTCTGGGGAGAGTGGACCAGGAAGGAGATGAGAAGGCTTCAGAGGAGCACAGGGGAACGGCATCACATAGGCCAGAGGAGGCAACTATTTTAAGATGTTGGGTCCAGGCAATGGTTACACAGTGACAAATACTGTAGAGACCAAACTGAGGCTTGGACAAGTTGGCATATCTGGCAGAGGAATTTCTGTGGAATTGTGGGACCAGAAAGCAGACTGTGAGGTGTTAAAGAAGGTGGAGATGAGGAAGGGAAGACAGTGAACACAGAAGTACTTCTTTAAAATCTGGCAATTAAGGAAAGTGGAGAGATGGGGTGCTAGCCTGGGGGGAAAGCAGGACCAAGGAAAATTCTCTCCCTCTTTTTTTTTTTTTTTAATCTCCTTAAAAATGGGAGATGATGTGTTTGTGGAGGAAGAATCTAACTGAAAGGGAGAGACCAGGTGAGAACGCAGGAGCCTAATTAGGAGACAGGAGGGGATGAATCCTGAGCTGAGATGGAGCGTTCACTTTAGAATAGATTTGAGACTCTCCTGAAGCAGGCGTGGTGGTGGGAGGGAGAGGTGAAGATGCAGAGAAAGTGTGAGCTTCACGCACTTTTCCTGCCAATTTCGTCTACAGCACTACTTATGGCGCTTACAGCAAGCAGCGCGCTCCCATCCAGCTGGGCTGTTCCTGTCACCTCCAGGCACAAGGCCTCCTGGCTCAGGGTGTCTGGCAGCCTCTTGCTGACCTTCCTGTTCTGAGTCTCTCCATCTCCGGGCATCTGACACTGACCCTGTCCAGGGGCTTCTCCACGTGCTCCCTTATGGCTGCTCCTTGAGCCCTCAGCAAACAAAATTCTCCTGGGCTGATTTCAGTAATAAAATACAGGAATGTATTTGGGCAATGGTTTTCCTTGTTGTTGATTTATTTGATTGCTAAACCTTTTAGAAAACTTGTGCTACACAGGGTACAGATACATTATCACTTTATAGCTATACAATAGATGATGTATTTGGCAATTTCTGTATAAAGGTTTTTTCTGGGTCTTGGACAGAAACAGACTTTCATATTGTTTCTAAGGTGCAATCAGAGACTTGTTATTATTTTACTTTTAGTGCCTTTAATTAATCTATGAAAAGCACTCAGACTGGTGCTTGACACAGAGGGTGAGTGTTAGCTAATGCTGTCATTATCATCACTGTTGTTAGGAGCTGTATGACCAGGGACAATTCAATTCTGACTTAGGGCAGCAATGTCCTCATTCATAAAATAAGGGCAAGATGTTCTCTTTTCAGAGCGTGTTCTGAAGACTTTGGGCTCCACCCCATTGCACACCACCATTTTAATTCATTTTATCCATTTCCTTGGGGTTTCACAGAATGTTCAGTTGAAGAGGGGTTCTGGAAAAAAAAGTTATGAGTACTGCACCAGACAGTTGAAGGCCCATCCTCAATAAAAGTACTTGACTGTCTATGTGAAAGAAACTATTGACAATGGACAGAGAGATGAAGTGGTCTCAGTGCGGGTACCACAAGCCAGGGAAGGCTCTTTGGAAGAGGTGAGTTGGAAGGTTAGAATCCGGGTGTTTTTAGCAGTTGATGAGCCTAGAAGAGAAACTGCAATTCCTAGAGTGGGGGGTATAAAGCATAAGTGCAGAAGGACAACTATGGGGGGAGAAAAAGGTTAGCGGCCCAACTCAGACCTATCCCTGAGTGGTAGAAGCCAAATGGGCAGATAAGGGCTTCAGGTATAATTACCCAAGTGGAAATTTGACCAAAGTGTGATGGGATTAACAGCAAAGATGATTGGCTCCACTGAGGAAGCCACCTAGTCAATGCTCTTTCTTGCATGGACAGGAAAGCAGTGTCCAGAGGAGGCAAGCTCTTGTCTAGGGGCACAAAATGCATTACTGCTGACTGGGAGCCACCACTAGCTGTTAACCAACTAGCCTCTCCCCCTCTTCCTTAGCATTAGAGCTCCCAGCTTTTTAGCTGGGCACACTGCTGACTGCATTTAACAAAACATTTCCTAGCCTCCTTTGGGGTTAGGAATGGCCAATAAAATGTCCAGGCAAGTTACGGACTTCCAGGAAAGAACTGTTGGAGGGTATAGGATGGCCCATAGGAAACATTTTGTCCTTCCCTGCTTCTTCCTGCTTCTGACCTTGATGACTTTTAGTTGTGGGGCTGTCTCAGATCATGAAGTGACCCTGGAGATGGAACTCATGTAACTAGGGATGGCAGAGCAGAAAGATGGAAAGAACCTGAGTCCTGGAGAGATCGCACAGACATTGTTATCAGCCCCGGACTGCCAACCTCTGAATTCTTTTATGTTGAGAGAGAGAATGTCCTATTGTATTTAAGCCATTGTCATTCCTGGGCCCTGTTCCTAGCCACAGAATGTTCTTGATGCCCTGGCAGAGCTGGGGCTGGCGGAGCCCCCTGTGTGCCTTGACTATTTTGCTTGGCAGAGCTTTGTGCATGACCCCGCTGCTCCCGTGTGTGGAACTGTCTCGGTGTGTGTGCATGAGCAGAAATCCAAAGCCAAAATAATCTTCAAAGCTGTCAGCTCTGTTTCCTGCAGACTCATGCTCCCCACTGCCTTCTCATTTCCACCGGAGGAAAGAGAGGCTGCTGGTGAATAACTTTTTCTTTCTTGAATTGTTTACTATGTCACACACTCAATATCCACAGCACAGAATGGTACAATGTTCACATCTTGCTGAATTTGTTTTAGCTTTTTTTTTTAATTAATGAAATAAAACATTGGTTCAGTTGAATCTTCTGTGTACTATCCTTGAGCCTATTAGCCTCCTCCTTCTGAAAATGATTCTCCTGAACTGCATGGATCTTTCTCTGTGTTTTTATGTTTTTACCACACCTATGCGTGAATCTGTAAGTAATAGTATTGTTGTGTATGCTTTAAACATGGATGTAAGCGGTACACTGATATGATATGATTCTTTTTGTTTAACTTGGAATTTCCAAAATAATCCTTCTCCTTTTTTTCTCTAAAATAATCCTTGATACATGAGTCTAGCTCAGGGAGGCTCACTGCTATGAAATGTACAATGCTTTTCCATTGCCCTATTGATGAACATTTAGATTGTTTCCAAATTTTCAATATTGCACACCATACAATAATAAACATCCTTTTACAAGTCATATTACACATAGGAGTGAGTTTTGCTAGGGTATATATCTAGACATAAAACTAGTTGTCATAGAGACACATATCTTCATTTTTACAAGATTTCTCCAAATTGTTCTCTAAAGGGGTTAAATAATGCACTCCCTCTAGAATGACAGTGCCTATTTCCCTCAAAAATTCAGCACCGTTGAACTATTAATGTTTGACAACTGGGTAGGTGTGAAATGGTATCTGTTTGCTATAATTGGCATTTCCTTGATTATTAATGAGGTAGGGCATCTTTTCATGTTTTTATAGGCCATTTTGATTTACATTTCTATTTTTATATTTTGCCTGTTTTTCTGTTGGGCTGTTTGTCTTTTCCTTGTTGCAGTGTTTTACCAACATATTTTAGATATTAATCCTTTGTTGGTCAAATGCATTGCAACTGCCTCTTACAAATATCTCACTTGTATTTTGGCTTTGCTCATGGTGTCTTTTGTCTTATAGAAATCTTAAATTTTAATGTGATCCACTTGATCTTTTTCTTTTGTGCTTTTTTTGAATCTTAAGAAATATTTCCCTGGTTTGATATAAAAACATCTTTCTGAACTTTCTTCTAATAGTTTAAATTAAAAAAAATTTTTTTTTAACGTTTATCCATTTTTGAGAGATGGAGAGAGACAGAGCATGAGTGGGGGAGGGCAGAGAGAGGGAGACATAGAAACAGAAGCAGACTCCAGGCTCTGAGCTGTCAACACAGAGCCCAATGTGGGGCTTGAACTCATGAACCATGAGATCATGACCTGAGCCGAAGTCGGACAGCTAACCAACTGAGCCACCCAGGCACCCCATTCTCCTAATAGTTTAAAAGTTGTTGTTGTTATTTGAACTTTTAGCTTCAAATCCACCTGGAGTTTATCTGCAATATTCTGTTATTTAGTATATGAAATAGAACCCTAATGTTAATTTTTGAGTATGGGGAGACAATTGTTGTGACACTAATATCAAAAGTCCATACTTTACCTATTTATTTGTAATCAACTGCTGTCTTGTACCCAACTTCTCAAAATGCGTGGGTCTCTTTCTGAACTTTCTAGTTTATTTCATTAATCTCTGTATCCCTACACCTTCATCATAAGGTTTTATCATCAGTTTTGATGTCTGTTAGGTAAGCCCCTCTTCTTTATGTTCTTTCTCAAAACTCTTGGCTATTCTTGGCCCCTTTTACTTTTGTATGAATTTTTAAATTTATTTCTTCCAGTTTCATTGAGATATCATCAATGGACAGGCAATGGACATGTAAGTTTAAGGTGTTCAGCATAATGGCTTGACTTCCGTATATTGTGAAATGTATATGAGTATTGATGAGTTTTTTAAGGCAATGCCTCCTTCCTACCTCTCTCAGCAGGTGCTCCCCCCCATCCCATCCCCACGCAAAGATCTGGGTTCCAGCTCCAACACTGCCACCAGATGGCCAACTGTTCTTAGGCCAGTGGTCTAACCTCTCTGGGCTTCAGCTTCATCATCCCTTGTTAGATGTGCTCTGCCTACCTCACAGGACTGGACTGCTGAGTGGAACAAATGAGGTAAGGATGTAAGAATTTTTTGGAGAATTAAAAACACAGAGCTAAAGTCAAAAAGAGTCAAAAGCAATAAACTCAGGACTAGCCTAAGATAAAAGGTGAAAGTTGGACATTTTTTTCCTCAGCTTTCTGCCTTCTCTACCATTCCTACTCCTTTCTCCCAAACTTCCAGGGTTATGAGAAACAGCTCTTTCACTGGGGTGGACATACCATGAGAAGGTGGTGGAGGTGAATCTCAATTTATTCATCTTTACAAGGGGCATAAAATGTTCCTTCCCCAAGTAGTATTGTCAAATTAAAATGAAATAATGGACATGAAAGTTCTTGGTAAAAATGTGAAGCCTTTATAAAAAACAGAAGTTTTTGTTAGTGTTTTTGCTGACAGTTACATGTGACAAAGGACTTACAGGAAGGTAATGGTGTTTACTGTGTTGAAGTGCTTTGCTGTCACCAGTTGAATCAATGCATGTAGGAGAAAGAAATCTACTTTGTAAGTATGGTAGACCCAGTGCAGTATCTACACAGACTTCTAGAAGATGCAAGAAGTCCCTATCATTTAAAAATATTTTTTTAATGTTTATTTTACTTTTGAGAGAGAAAGACAGAATGTGAGTGGGGGAGGGGCAGAGACAGAGGGAGACACAGAATCCAAAGCACGCTCCCGGCTCTGAGCTGTCAGCACAGAGCCCAACACAGGGCTCAAACTCATGAACCATGAGATCATGACCTGAGCTGAAGTCGGATTTCAACCAACTGAGCTACCCAAGAAGTCCCTTTCTTAAATACCATTTCCTTTAGACATTTTCAGTCTGGATGTGCAAAGAAGTGGAGGTGGTTGAGATTCCATGAGGTTTGTGTGGAAAAAAAGACTAAAGCTAACCCTGGTGCAGGTATTGGGCTCAGCATTGACTAGAGATAGTGAGAGTCACAGGGATTCAAGGGTGGGAACATATCAGTCTTTGTACCCTCCTCACATATACCATTTTGTTAAAATTAACATTAAGGTTAGCCCTGATGTTCTGTGAAAAGACTTCCTGTGGAGTGAGCACACAGCAATGCCTCCACATCTGTCTACCCCTCGGTACTGAGATGACTGGAGCATCCTGTGCTCTTGTGCCAAAATCAGACTTGGCCTTGCACCAAATGACATCCATGACATGGATGACATGAGACCACAGCTCACCTGCTTAATCTCATACAGAACACCCTTTTCCTTGGTAATTTGGTTCCTGTTCTTTCCTCAGTTCTACTGAAACAGGACTTCTTACCTGTTCCCTAGTCACCTCCATGGCTGATGATGGACTGCAATGTCCTGACCAGTCTCTGATGGAAGTTGCTGGAATCCTTCTAAACCAATTAGCAGCATTACCACCCCTGCCTGTAGCCTCTGCCAATGTCCACTTCTCTGCTGTGGCTTGGGAAGAGTCCTGGACTTTTGACCTGGGTTTGGATCTTAGTCACCAGAACTTGCAATCTGTCTGTCCACACCATTTCTGGGGTGTGGGGTCCTTTGGGGTCCACACCATTTCTGACCCAGTCTTGTTCTCCTCTTCCCATGTGACTCCTTCCTGCTCTTGCTTCCATGGTCATGCAAGTCTCCTTCTAGACCCTGTCTTGTCTTGCTATAGATGAATCACTTTGCAAAATCTGTCAATTAGGTATCATTCAAAACAGATCACAGCTGACTTTATTATTATTAATATTTTCAAACGTGGGCATGAAACATAGGCACAAGTTCTCTGGTAGAAGCTGTGATTGTCTGCTTATAAACTTCTTTCATCAACGAAGGACAAATTCCACTAGCTACTTGGAGTTGTCCTCTCTGAAGAAAGCAGACTTGTTCAAGATCACAAACTTTCGTTGGGACAGCCCATACCCTGTGACTGCTTGATGTGGTCACAGCAATCAGAGGGAAAGAGTTTAAAGGCTGAAAAACTTGATGACAACTCTGAAGGGCCATCCCCTTCTTGGATTCTCATGGGGTGAGCTGAGGCTTTGGGAAAGCCTGCTGCCCAGTGCCTCTCTCTGCCCATTCCTCCCTCCTTCCCTTCCCCTGCAGGGCTTGATCCTAAGCACTCTTCTTACTTCCAACAAGTCTCCAAGTAGAGTCAGAATCTTAGAGACTCTAGCCTACCACAAGGGTCCACAGTTATTTTCTTGCTTAAGCAATCAATGCTCTATCTCACCATTTTCTTTCTCCATAAATTCATTCTCCCTGTGGTGGGCAGACTAATGCCCATCCCCACCCAAAGATGTCCACACCCTAATCCCCCACAACCTGTGAATGTGTTATCTTCTATGCTAAAAATGGACTCTGCAGATGTGAATAAGGTTACTGACCTAAAGATAGGGAGATTATCCTGGATTATTCAAGTGGACTCAGTCTCATCACATGAGTCCTTAAAAGTAGAGAACCCTTCCTGGCTGTGGTCAGGGATGTGATTACAGAAAAAAGATCAGAGAGACCCAATATTTCTGGCTGTGAAGATGGAGGAAGGGGCCACAAGCCATGGAATGCAGGCAGCTTCTATAAGCTGGACAGGGCTAAGAAATGGATTCTCCCCAGAGTCTCCAGAAAAGAATGTAGCACTGCCAACACTTTGATTTTGGCCCAGTGAGCCCTGTGTAAGACCTCTGGCCTATGGAGCTGTGAGGTAATAAATTTGTGTTGCTTTAAGCCACTAAGTATGTGGTAATTTGTTACAACAACAATAGGAAAGTAATATATGGCTCAACTTAATATTTGTGCATTTATATGATCTTGGATATACACTTCACCTATGTAAGTCTTACTTCTCTCATCTATAAAATGGTTATTTGGGCCATATGCTTACAAAACCCCTTATAACTTGATATTTTATGGCCCTAACGGGCTAGATTCCCTACTTTGCAACATTTATTTTTTCCTCCCAATGAGGCAGTTGTTTTCTTGTTTTTGATGATGATACGAGGGCCAGCCTATCTGAAATGCTGCAGGAAGCAACAGAATGGCCATGCACCAGGGTCGGGAGTGGGTATTCTTTCTTTTTGTCTGTCTGGCCCTTCTAGTCTGTCTTTATGTTGATTTCTAAATTTCCTATTCCCATAACTCCTCATGACCATAGGAAAAATGCATCTCAGCTGGTGAAAAAATTATAAACCAAAGCCTGATAACAAATAGATTCTGTCATTTTTCTCTCTACTGGTAGACCTTCAAGTACAATTTAAAAAATTTGGTTATGCTGAAAATAATTCATTAAAAGTTGTAGGTACCAAGCTTAGAGGTAAGGTAGCAGTGTTCTGGTTGCTGGTGAAAGTTAGGATTTCTTTAGGGAAATCTACCATTTTTAAGATTAAAAAAATGTCCTTGGCCTGATTTTTGTTAGGAATAAGTATAATAAAGTGGCACTGTAATTAAAATACTGATAAACCCACTAGATATAGCTGTTGTGGAAAAAAAAAACTGGACACTAAAATGGGATAAAAATAGAGCCTCATTTGGCCCCGTCACCCTCCTAGTGGGAAACCAATACAGTTGCCACTTCATTAACTGCTCTGCGTTAAGAAAAGCTGAGCTGACCACAAAATAATAATGGCAATAGCACAGTGATAATGATGACGCCTGCTACATTTATTTAGCACATTATGCTTCTCAAAGCACTTTCTGTCTATTTACTTGTTTGAGCCCCTAGGTCTCAGTATTTCCATAAGAAAGTGGGGGAGGTGGTGAGGACAGCATCATCCACCTGATTTGACAGATGAGGGAATCCTGACCTACAGTGTCTAAATGACCCTCATGTCGTCACAGCTGTGAGCAGCAGGTCTGGGCCTGGGGGCTGCGCTGTACATGGAGATCCACGTTTGTTATAACTGCCCCTGGCAGTTGGAGTCACCCAACTCAGGGTCAAACACTATCTCCAGAGACATTATTTATACTGCAAACCTAAGGCTAGTAGAAATATTTTTTTTCTCTCAACAGAAAGAACAAAGTCACTAAAGAATTAAAATTTTTTTTAATGTTTATTTATTTTTTAGAGAGAGAGAGAGAGAGAGAGCAGGGGAGGGGCAGAGAGAGAGAGGGAGACACAGAATCCAAAGCATGCTCCAGGCTCTGAGCTGTCAGCACAGAGCCCAACACGGGGCTCTTAACTCATGAACCGCAAAATCATGACCTGACTGAAGTCGGACGCTTAACTGACTGAGCCACCCAGGTGCCCCTAAAGTCACTAAAGAATTAGTCATTAACATCAGCTGGGAAAAGTCCAAAGAATTGAATGGAAGAGAAAGAAAATGCTAAGAAACCTAGAAGTGGTTTTTAGTCACCCATATCACTAGGATTGTGGTGCTGGCCAGTGTGTCTGTGTATGAGCCAGAGTGGAGGAAAAGTACCCCCTTTTCCACCTTCCTGGGATCCTGCTCATGTTCCCTGGTACAGTTTCCAAGAGCCCCATGTGTTATAGCCTCTGTAAAATGACATCAACACTTACTACTTGCCTCTATCCCCATCCCACAACCCAGGTCCAATTAGCCTGACTAATCTGGAAGGAGATAAGACAACCTGAGGCCAGTGGCACAAAACGGAGTAGCCCTCAAAGGCATCCCCATTTCATCTGAACAATGAGGGGGTGAGACTAGGTCTCCTCAATGATTCCACTTGTTCCAACAATTTCCTATTTTACTTCTGGTGCAGTAGTATCATTTGGACTTGGGTTTGAGAGCCAAGTGGTAACTCTCTGAGTGGGCTACAATGTGACCTTGGTCATTATCACTTAGCCTCCATGAGGCTCAGTTCTCTCACCTATGGGTGATGAAATGGGTGTGATAATAGTGAGTCTCCTTCCCACTTTATACCATTGTCATGAGAGTCAAAAATCCAAATGTAAAGCACTGTTGATCAAGGCTCATCTATGTACATCTTGCATAGAAGAGATGTTATGGGTTTATTATTGGCGGTAGTGCTAATTATTATAATTGTACTTTAATAGTAACAAGGATCTTATTAGAATCAACAACTGTGGTAGTGCTGGTAAGGCATTTCAGAGATTATTCATCATATGTGGATATTGGCTGGAAAAGTCACTGGTGTTGAGAAAATGTGTACCATACCCTTTCTCGAATTATTTCCTTGGGGCTTTACAACAATTCTAAGAGTTAGAACTTGTTACTGTCATTTGACACAACAGGAAGCTAAGGCTGAGAGAGAGAGAGAGAGAGAGAGAGAGAGAGAGGCAAACAGACAGAAGTGATTTTAAAGCTGGTATCATGAGAACTTAGTGGCTTCTGCAGACTTCCAGCATTGGCAGGCATATCTAGCACTTCTTATATAGAACAATCTTTAGAGCCTTGTTACCAGGGGTTTGTTGCCTTAATCACAAGAAGGGGGTATGGTTGGTATTAGAAGTTCCTTCATAGGAACAGAATGATTCACTATTCAAAGTCATTGATGAGTCAACTGACTCTGAGTCAACTGTTCTGTGATTGATGTACGAATGCCCATTAAGAATTTTCTCAGCAGGAACTCTCTACACTATGATTTTTCCTCACAGAGCCCATGAGGTGTGTTCTCCTACCACATAGTGGATTTGTTAGGAAGTGACTGCCAGTCATGGACTAACCCAAGGCCTTTTTTATCAAGGTAAGGCCCATGTGACTAGTGCTCATCGATGGGATATAATGTGTATCAATCACAGGCCAAGGTGGGTAGGAAGCGGGTGTACCATCTTCACTTTCTTCTTCCCTGTCAACCAGGTAGATGAAGAATATAAAGCATAAAACTCAAAGGCCCTAAAAGATGGTGAAGCCACAAGACAGGAGACACCTGGGTTTCTGAATCACCACTTTGATAAACACCCAATGGGGCCTTATAGAAGGGAAAAATGATCTATGGTGTTAAACCACCAAGATTTGAGTGTTATACGTTACACCAGCTATTGTACTATAGATCCACTGAAAGATCCACCAGTGTTTCAGACCTGGTCCTAATTCCCTGCCATTTAAAAACTACTGCGTTCCTTCTCCATGGATACCAGCTCACCCATCCTAAGCAGATTCCTTTGTGTTCTGTATAGGTGTAGAGAAGCTGGTCTGCTTGTCAAACAACCAATAAATCTATGTTAAGCAAAACAGTAGTTTTCATCAGTAAGTGACCTTATGATAACATTTACATTGCTAGAGAAATCATTCCAACCCTGAACCAGAGGCATCCCAACTCAGGCCCTCCTGGTGGCACATGGCAAGGAAACTAATGAAGTGTGGGGATTATTAATGATTTTATCTTCTCACTTACCCATCCCCTTTCCTTTTACAAACTCACAAATATGTCCAGTAGTGTCAGATCTGTTCATCTATTTTTGACATACAAATAGAACCTATCCTATTGGAATTTTGCAGAGAAAACAGACACTATGTGATTATGCTAGCTTATGTCTGAAAGCAGCCATGCATGACTGAGCTGGGAAGACAATGACTCAAGGGGAAGAAGGTCTTCATATGACCTAGCTGTCTCAGGTACTTCTCATGTGCTCCTAGTGACCTCAGAGGGGAAATTTTTTTTTAGTTTTCCATGGCAGCATTACTGGTGGTAACAGTTATTTCAGAAGACACAAATATAGAAAGTTCTAGAACATACTCACAATTTCTTGACAGTGGGGTCAATGGGTTCTACAAAGAGTCCTGTGAACTCCTATTTAGGTGCCTTCAAGTAGTAAGCAATAAAAAGTCCTGTAAAGATAGACAGTGGAGGTCAACTTTAAATTGCTTTGGGTTTTGATTAAATAACATGTGCTCTTTTTTGTTTTAACTGTAAGCAAAAATGTTCATTTTAGAAAAAAATAGAAAATAAGTATTAGGAAACAAGACATAAAACTCATCTGTCATCCCACCATCCAGATATAACCACTAGTTAACCCATGGAACACTTACAGATTGTTTCATGAGTATTTATGTATATATGGATATATATTTTTTTCTACTGTTTTTCATTCATAGAATTGAGATCATACTGCATATGCTGTTTGGTGACATGCTTTTCTTTCATTGAATAAGATGTTATGAATATTTTTTGCCACCAACTGTGTGGTACACAGCCTGTAAGATGGTTCCCAGGGATCCCCACTATGTTGCATCCTCACCATTGTGAAATCCATTCCCCTGGAGCGTGGGCGGGACCTCTGGCTTACTTCTAACCAATAGAATATGGCAAGAGTGATGGGATGTCAGTTTGAGATTAGGTTACAAAATCGCTCTGGCTGCTGTCTTGCTCACCCTCTCCTGCTCTCAGGCTCCTTTGCTGTGATGAAACAGCTGCTGTGTTGTGAACTGCCCCAAGGAAAGGAGGGCAATGGAACTGAGGGAGACCTCCACCAGCAGGCTTAAAGGACCTGAATCCTGCCAACACCCACTGCAGTGACCTTGAAAGTGGATTCTCTCCAAGTTAAGCCTTGAGATGGTTCAAACACCTTGACTGCAGCCTTATGAGAAGTCCTGAGTCAGAGGATCCAGTTCAGCCACTGCCCACAGACTCCTGACTCACACTGTGAGATACTATGTTTGTTGCTCTAAGCTGCTAAGCTGTGGGGTAAAGCAGCCATAGATAGCTAATATAAACCACACAGTTTGTAATAGTTGTTTAGTATTCCAGTGTAAGGTTTACTCAATCTTCTACTGTTGTGTGTTGCTTATTTTAGTTTATTTATTTTGCTATTATAAACAGGGCAGTAATGGATATCATTGTAGCTAAATCTCAGTACACATCCTTCATTCTTTCCTAAGGATAAATTCCTTGAAGTGGAATAGCTGGATTTCAAAGGGTTTTAACCTTTAATGCTTTTGAGATGCTATTTCCCAGTTGCTTTCTGGTAGAACTGTACCCTTTTACACCTCTGCTGGCGGCATTGTGGAGCGGCTGCTGCCCACACCCCAGGGCTTACGTTTCTGAGCCATACTTTTGGTTAAGTTCAACCACTCTCTCTTGAGCTGTGTCTCTCTGCAAACCAGTTAGAAACAAAACCAAAACCAAATCCAAAAACCCAAGAATGAAGCCTAAGGTTGACTCTTCAAAATTACTAGATAATCTGATGCTAAACAGTTTCTTCAAAGTATATTGTTTTGAAGTCAGGCAGATGAATTCAACCACCCTCAAATTGTTATTCTTATCTCTCAGTGAACACTGAACTTCTGAAAAGATGATGATGCTCAAGTCCCCAAGAACTTTGAGAGGGAAAACCACAGTGCTAGTTGAAGTCAAAATAATAATGAGCTATTCTGAAAATCTTAGTTTATTTCAGTCACACAAAGGACTGTCAGTAAATTCAACTTTCTAAATTAGCTGGATGAATTCTATATTTTCTATATTTTACATATAGATATAGATATAGATATAGATAGATATAATTTATTTTTTTAGTTTTGCATACATGGATATCACCACCATTTCCAAATTGCAACTTCACTGTTGGGGAAAGAATAAATATTTTAATGACTATACATTTTAACAGGCTTTGAACCCTGTGGTTGGTTTAAGCTAAGGGTGCAATTTCAGGCATCTAAATAAGTAAATAAATGAGGAAGAAAATCCATGTTAATTGCAGTAATTTGCGGTACTTTCCAATTCTTAATTAAGAAATAAAATAGGATTCATTATCCATGCCCACTGTAGATGGCACACATAGATCACCATTATGACCAGACACAAGACCTGAAGTTATTGCCATAAATGAAATAACAGAGAGAAATCACTGTTATTGGTGCATTATTGGTCAAAATGTGCAGGCGCAAGGAGGGAGGAAAGAGGACACACAAAATGCCTGTTCTCCATAAATGCCCTTCGTTCTGACCTGGAGATTATGTTATCCCCAAATATCTCCCCTGAGCCTCAGGTCCTGCCCCTCCCTCCTACTCTCTGGGATAGATTCTTCCTTCAAACCTCACGTAAAAATTTCTGAGCCTGTCTGGACACCCTACAGCGTCAAATTTTCCCCAGTCACCTGTTCCAGGTCACTTGTGTGCTGGGACTTCAGGTATCTGTGTCATTCTTCTTGGTGTTATTCTTTTGGTGAGTCCTAATATTCTTCTACAAAGGTGGGAAAAAGAGAAGGACTTTTCTTATAACCAGAGGCATTCTGACTCATGCTGCCTTTTGAAAATCACGTATTAAATTAAACTAGGGACAGCATATAATTTGTCATACAAAAATCACTTTTGATTGGGACACATGCTTAATTTGAGAGGACACCAGACATAACCTGGGACTGTTCTAGACGAAGCAGGATGCTTGTGTCCCTAATGAAAATCCATCAAAGTCCCCAGGATAGGGGTAGGGTTGGTGTGGACACAGGTTTTCAGGCAGGTAAGCAGGGAGGTATTCTGCTTTGGTGATGTGGGCGGGAAGGGTAATATCATGTACATCTGGAAGGAAGAGCACTTATGTGCTGGTTGTAGGCTGGTCATTGTGCTTTTGTTTGGAGTATTTATAATAAGGACTTTGGGTATCCATTTCCCAGGCTCTCCCTTTCCTGTTGTCCTACCCATCTTGGTCTTGCAGGCTGGCACAGATAGTCCATGGTCAGTCAACATGACTCTGGGTTTCATGTCTGTCAACAAGGGCAGTTATGGGCAACCAACTGCAGTCAGCTCAGCAATGAGAAGGGTGCAGAGTATAAGCAATTTGGAGGAGTTTGAGTGACCCAAGACAAAGGAAGAAGGGAAATCATCCATTGAAGATCTCTTAAAGGAATGAGGAATCTTGTCAGAGATTAGGCACTGAAGTTTTTTGAGCAAGTAGGACAGCTTTTGGTTTTACCTATAAACCCAAGGACAATCAGAAATTAACATGTATATTTCTCAGATGCCTATTATATCCTATATGGAAGGCATAAGAATAGTCTGAGACATACATCTTATTCTCAAGGGACTTAAGGAGTAGATTCTTTGAGTTAAAGGCTCCTGTCTTTTGGAAGGGAAACCAGAGAGAAACCTGGACTTGGTATCTCTTCTGACAGCCGGGCTGATCTTTTCTTGGATCACATACATGCTAAAGACCGCCATGGAATTCACAAGGGCTGAAAAGAGTGTCTGTATCTTACAGTGTTCCATTTCTCAAAGGATCCTTCCTCTATGGCTGCAACTGGATGGAGTCCAGACCACTGTGGGGCCCTGGGGGGACCTGGGGAAATGTGAACAATTCCTTATTTTTTATATGTGATCCTTATATAAGGATCCTTTCTTACCAAATCATGGCACAGAATGACATTCTGCTTTTATTTTATGATGATTTATGGTAAAGAAGATACAGGGCTTTTCCAATTTCAGAAGTAAGCCAAGGAGAAACAATCATAAAATGCATCCATAAAAACGGGCTAGATACCAAGCTAGAAAGAAAACCCCACTGTATAAAGTGTTTCTGTAGAATTTACTGTTTCATGGGTACTGGTACTCCAAGCTTCAATAGTAAGTGACATCAGGATGCTAAGAAAAGGTGTGAAAGATGGGAGGAATGTGGGCAGAAGATCTTTAAACCATGAGAAATGCCTTGGGAAATATGCCTTCTTATGCTGTAGCGAGGAGGAACCAGATTAGTTGCAGAAGGTCTTTTGAAGAAAGGTCTTAAATGCAGTTATGTCTCAACTATTACATTTGAGAACTGTTTGTTCATTCTTTCATTTATTCATTTAATCTAACAAGTATTTATTGAGGATTTTCTCTTTCCCAGATATAATATTACGTGCTGGGGATTCAGAAGGAGCAAGACAGGGATTTACAGCCTTTTAAAGGGGACTTCTACTTTTAAGATGATAGTGTTAAGAAAGCCTTGCCCACTTCTTTCTAAATTCATTCCCAAACAATAAGGAAAATGAAAAAGCAGAAATACAAATTTCACCTTTGTTGAGGAAAATCTGTCAAATGCAATAAAACTCCAAAAGGAGCAGGTAGATGTTGAAGGATGTCTTGGGCCAAAGACCTCAAGCAAGGTTGGCAGAGCACAGAGTTCATCAAAGAGAACAAAACCAACACAATCTTTTGGGAAACAACTTGTCTACAGTGAATCAGCTGTCTGTGAGAGAATCCCTGGACCCTTTCTGGCTCCATCAAGAAACAGGGAATATGGTATAAACAAGAAAACAGCTAGGGGTGCTATCTCTGGTTGGGCAAATAAGCACAGACAACCAAAACAATAAACTTTAATGGAAAAGATCACTTATATAAAATAAGAACTCAAGGAAGAAATGTCAAGACCACTGAAAGAGATAAAAAATGAGCTAGCAGAGCTCAGGAAAGAAGTAGAAGAGACATAATGTCCTCACAAAAATTAGGAAGCCATCAGAGGCAACAAGAAGGTAAACAGATAATGCTCAAAAAAGTGGGCTTAAGAACTGGAATGCTAAGGTGAGCAAAACAAAATGGAAATGATTAGTCAACAAGGATTAGAAAGAGAACATGGTAGCTGTGGAAGATGAAACAGATCAAATAGACCTATGTGTATGCATAAATAGACCAAGCAGTGCTTGATAAAGAATATTGAAAAAAAAGAATAGAAATTTATTTGGAGAATTATAATCACAGAGATAAGATATTTAAGTCTACGTACAAAGCAAAGCCCAAACCAAGCAAAACTATCTGAGAAAGTCAGTACAGAACCAGCAACCCAAAAGGTAAAGAAAGACTCTTTACCATAAAAACAAATGAAAAAAACAAAACAAAACAAAACAAAACGAACAATACAAAACAAAACTAAAATGTCTTTTCTAAGGGGAAAAATTTTGGGTTGTTTTCAGACTTTTCCATGGTAACATCTCATGCTAGGAGACAGTGGAACTGTGCTTACAAAAATCTCAGTGAGAATTAAATTTAAGGGAGATGTGCTTGGGTGGCTCAGTCAGTTAAGCATCCAAGTCTTGATTTCAGCTCAGGTCATGATCTCATGTTTCATGAGATCCAGCCCTGTGTTGGGCTCTTTGCTTGATAGGATGGAGTCTGCTTGGGATTCTCTCTCCCTCTCTCTCTCTACTCTTTCCTCTGCTTATGCTCTCTCTCTGTTTCTCTCAAAAAAAATTAAATTTAAAAAAATTAAAAAATGTTACATTCAAATTTTTGTTCAAGTACAAATGCTGCTACTAAACATCTGACAACCCAGAAAATGTGGTCACTAGGATCCTGTCTGGAATAAATTGCACTTTAACCAACCAGTAGAGAATAGAGAAAGTGTGGCAGAAAGACTAGTACTGGGTTTTTAACAATTTAGTTTAGGATTAAGACGAAAAAAAAAAAAACCTTAACAAACACTGACCTGTGGCAATTATGGTTCTAGAAAATGATGTACTTTCTAACAAACTAGAACAACATGAAAAACAGTAAAACTAACACAATTCAGGGGTTCCTGGGTCGCTCAGTTGGTTGAGTATCTGACTCTGGATTTAGACTCATGGGATCAAGTGGTTCATGGGATCGAGCCCTGCCTCCAGCTCTGTGCTAACAGTGCCAAGCCTGCTTGGGATTCTCCCTCTCCCTCTCTCTGCCCTTCTCCTGCTTGCATGTACACACTCTCTCTCTCTCAAAATAAATAAATAAACATTAAAAAATAAACTAACACAATTCAGAAGGTGAGGAAAGAGAGAAGCTGGGGGGAGCCAAGAGTCAAAATTACCATGTAGGGCTAATGAATCAAGGAATAGAAAGAAATATATATTAAAAATTATAAAATTAAGATTAACAGAAATATTACCATCATTGTCATTATCATCATCATCATCAACTAAAATTGGGTATGATAGGAAAATGAGAGGCAGGAGAAGAGTAAGTATGAAAATTTCATCATCTTGTAGAGCTATATCTAAGGATATAGAGGATCAAGTATATTATATTTAGTTTACTTAAAAATTAAAAAAAAATATTAAAACTTTCTAAAGTATCACTATGAGCCCATGCATCTATTAAATTAAAAGAGAACAAAACAAAGACCATATAGTAAAATAAAAGCAGAAAGCATATGATATTAAGACTGGTTCTAAGTATATCTAGCAAATTAAAATTAATAAAAGTCAAATGTATCAAGCAAAAGAAATAGATCCTCGGTTTAAATTACAAATAAAAAAAAAACAATCATATTCTGTGTATAAGAGAAACAAGTAAGACAAAGTGACTGGAAAGTTGAAAATAAAAGGTGGGCAAAGGCAAACCAGCAAACCAAACCAAAACCAAAACAAGGAGAGATCCCAGTTTTAATATTAGACATGTTTCAGACAAGGTTGAGTTCAGGGCACAAAACAGTAGATGATGCAAAAATGGGAACTTTATTGCAATCTCACTGATGCTATAATTATTAGGAGGATTTATGTACCCCCATTTTTTTATAGCAGTAACATTTATTTAGATTTTTTTTAATGTTTATTTATTTTTGAAAGAGAGAGACACAGAGTGTGAGCAGGGGTGGGACAGAGAGAGAGAGAGAGAGAGAGAGAGAGAGAGAGAGAGAGAATCTGAAGCAGACTCCAGGCTCTGAGCTGTCAGCACAGAGCTCGACAGGGGGTTGAACCCACAAACCGCAAGATCATGACCTGAGCCAAAGTCAGATGCTTAACCGACTGAGCCACCCAGGTGCCCCTATAGCAGTAACATTTACTACGCTGAAAGGTGGAACATATAAAAATAAAGGCAGAGACACATGAGTAGTAAAAGACTAATACAATTCCCTCCATTCAAGTAATTGAGGATGCTTTCAGAGTCACATAACAATTCATTTTGAGATTATCTGTATTTTTCAACTCCCTGTATTTGTACAAACAGCTACAAGAGATTCTTACAGTGTCTCTCCCTTGTGCTAAAGCCTTCCAAGCTCCCAGTGCCTGCTGCCTGAAGTCCTAAAGCTCCTCTGTGATCTAGACCCTGCCTAGTTCTCCAGTCTTCTCCCACTCTTCATGTGTTCAGAGACATCCCCACAATGGGGGGTTCTCTTTTCCACACTTCTCTTCCTTTGTCTTGGTCCATGCTGTTTCCTCTCTTTGGATGCTCTTCACTCTCTGAGAGCAAGCAGATGTAACCTTTAAGGCTTCACGAACATGTCACTTTTCTGGGAAGCCTTCTTTGTCCCCAGTCCTGCCAGCTACAGGACTGTTAGGGCATGCTTGCAACTCCCTATAACTAACCCAGTTCTTTAGGATCAAGGCAATCATGATGTCTTTACTCCAGAACATCCTTCATGCTCCACATGCACACAGGTACTAAGTCCTACCTTTTCTTCCTTTATTAGTCTTCATTCCCTCTGTACCCATCTGACCATTGCCCCCTGCACTCCTGAGCTCCTCTTCTGTAAGTATTTTGCCACCAGCCTCACCCTGCGCCCTGTTTATTCAGCATTCTACTCCTGTACCCATGTGCCTAAAGCACCACTTGGTCAAGCCAGCTCCTTTGCTCCAAAGTCTCTGATGGGTTCCTTTTCCTTTATGATCAACTCCTTCATATGATGTCAAGGCTTTCTGCAACTGGTCATGATGCCCTTCATGATGATTGTTCATCACTCCCAACTATTTCATTCATACTGACAACCCCCCTAACCATGCCATCACCATGGGCTTCCTGACCTGCTCCTTATGTTCCTCATGTTCTCTCTCCTTTTCTCTGCTTACTGATCCAAATTTTGCTTCAAGAGCAACTCCATGGGTACCTCTCCCTGGTCTACCAGCCCAGTGATTTCTTTTTTTTTTTTTAATGTTTATTATTGAGAAACAGAGAGACACAGAGCATGAGCATTGGAGGGGCAGAGAGAAGGGGAGACACAGAATCCAAGGCAGGCTCCAGGATCTGAGCTGTCAGCACAGAGCCCAACGCGGGGCTCGAACCCACAGACTGTGAGATCATGACCTGAGCCGAAGTTGGACACTTAATTGACTGAGCCACCCAGGTTCCCAGCCCGTAGATTCCTACTCTGAGCCCTTTGGACATTTATTATCAACACCCTAGCTTGACTTTTATCATAACTCATGCTAGGAGTTGTGCTTATTTGTACATGTTTATCTCATTTGATAGACAGTAAGCCTCAGCAGTAAGATCTTATGCTTCTTCTACACTATTCTCGACATCTTACAAGGGATTGAGAATATGGTAGGTGCTCAGCAATCATAGATGCTTTTTTAAAAACAGAGAATCTGTTGCTTCCATCTGTGTCATTTAGCAGGATGGCAGGTCACCTGAGTCCCGAGCCTTAAACAGCCTCCTTCACTGCCCTCCTCCCTTCCAGGGTTGTAAGTGACCCAATTTCCAACTGTCATTTTCTAATCATTTACCTAGCCTAATTAATTACGACAGAGTTGCTTAATATTTTAAAAACTGCTTCCCTACCCATCATCTCAGTGGACCTGCACACAATAGTGTGTTGTAGGCAAGGTGGAGATTTATGGAGAAATAAAGTCAGTGCATCTGGTGCCAGTGAGACCAGACCCCTGGCTTCTATTTCTAGTCTAATAGCCTTTATGGCAGGGCAGGCTGTGTCTCTTCCTTAAGTTTCTAGAACTTCTCTCTGGAAGTGTGAATGTGTGTTTTTAAAACATTGATTTTTGCTCAAATGGCTCTTTATTTTGCTTTTGATTTCTCCTTCCTAGTGAAGATACTGCCCTCCCCCCCCTGACGGCAAGCATTCTTTTTCCTTCCTGAATGATGGCCCCACTTGGTCCCCCTTTGGTTTTCTTTGCCTGAGTTTCCACTTAGCCCTGCCACCCCCTGGAGAACCATTCTGGCTTAATGCCTCCTGCATCCTTTCAAATTGTTCTTGTTCCTCAGCTCAGGATTTCCTGCAGGGCTGGCCTTCTTGGCTAATGAGGAGCCTCTAGCTGAAGGCACTGTTCCTGACCAAGTTTCCCAATCCTGCTGGGAGGTGGGGGTTGCGGCTGGCGGGAGAGCGGGTTGCAGTCCTGCACTGATACTCTGCGATCACAGGCAGGAGTCTCTGCTAATGCAGGTCTGGTGAGCCTTGGAACTTGCTGGTACCTGGTTTTGTTTTGAATGACCCACTCTCTTCACACCCCCCACAACCCCAACACTGTATCTTTAAAGTGATTCACTTTACTTTCCTCCAGGAAGCCTCGTTCATATTGTGTTTTCTCTTTCTCTAAATTGTCCAGTGCTATTACTATAATTTGTGGAGGTGGAGTGGGGAGAGTACTATTTATGTTTCAGACTAATTGAGTAGGAGTGACCTTGTATTATGCATTTTGGAGAGATGCTGGGGGCACCCCTCAGCATAACTGTCCATTAAGTAAAATGGGTTTCAAGTTATCACAGTACTAGTAGCAGAGATCTATGATTTTTGTTTCCCCTTCTGTCTTTATTAGCCATAAAGGTGAACAGGCTTTGGCTATCAGACTGGTCCAAGGGGTGCATATGGGACCCAAGCCAGGCCAGCCAGAGTTCTTCCCTAGGAGTCGCAAAGTGGAGCTGGGCAGAGGAAGCCAATCTTGCCGTCCGGCTATTGAGCTGTCAGGATATGAAACTGCAGGAGCTGATGCCAAATTCTAAACAACAGCCAATTTGAGGAAATGACATAACACCCACCGAGAAACGTAAATGGAGATTGAGGGATGGGTGGCATTAACATCTCCAATTCTAGTTATTCATGAAGCTAGCTCCCAACCCTGCTTTTTCAGGAGTCTGGCTACATGAGCCTATAAATCACTTTTTACTGCTGAAGCCAGTTTAATTTGTTAATTGCAACCAAGAAAGTCCTGGCTATACAATCCTTCCTGTCCGACTTTTCTCATCAGAGGCTCCAGATGCCCTTGTATTGTCCTTAGCTGCCCCAAACGAGGTGTTCTTACACAGCATCCTTGGGGCCTCCTAGGGGGGTTGATTCCTGCCTGCATATGAACCCTAAAAGTCCTGCCCTCATGGGCCCAGTCCCATCATTGGTAGAAAAGGCATAAAATGCATGTGTCCCTATAAGAATCAGAGCTCCATGAGGTAGGGACACAAGGAAACTTGCCTGCTTTCTTCTCTGATGTGCCCATCTATCCAGACAGGGCTAGGCACACAGTGGGTACATGATGAATATTTCTTTTTAAAAAAATTTTAAAATATTTATTTATTGAGAGAGGGAGACAGAGAGACAGAGAGAGAGAGAGACGGGAACAGCACAAGTGGAGGATGGGCAGAGAGACAGGGAGACACTGAATCTGAAGCAGGCTCCAGGCTCTGAGCTGTCAGCACAGAGCCCAAAGCAGGGCTCAAACTCATGAACTGTGGAGATCATGACCTAAGCCGAAGTCAGACACTTAACCAATTGAGCCACCCAGGCACCTCAAATACTTCTTTTTAAGTAGTCTCCATGTCCAGCTTGGAGCCCAGTGCAGGGCTTGAACTCACAATCCTGAGATCAAGACCTGAGCTGAGATCAAGAGTTGGATGCTTAACCGACTGAGCTACCCAGGCGTCCCCATGATTGATATTTGTTAAGTGAAAGAAGCACTGAATGCGGCCATTCATTCATTCATATGACTTTCTTCTTCTGATTAGACGTCTTCAGTCACTGCCTACTGCACTCTGAATTTAACCCTCCCTCAGCTCAATTTCAACCCACCTGTCTAGCTTCATCTCTCACTGCTCCTCCACGTGTTCAAAGAGCCTCCTAGTATGAAGTAGGAGTTAAGCTCACCAGATTGCAGCCTGTCTCTGCAGCCTCCGTGCCTTTGCTTGGGCAATTCCAATCATCTGGAAGTCACTTTTTCTCTGCACTTCAAAATCTCATGTTTTGAACTCATGCCTCAAGGCCTGGCTCAGAAGCAGCTCATGCCACGTGCTGGCCCTGTTCCTCCCATTCAGAAAGAATCTCATGCTTTTTTGAATCTTCATAGCACCTTCTTTCAGCCTTTGTCTTCTGAATTTGCAATAATAAGAGATACTGAGGCACATGCATTCTCTTGCCCAGTGGACTCCAGGCTCCTTGGGCACAGTGCTCCTGTTTCTCCCTCTTTGTCCATCAGCTTCTCCTTCTGGCCCTCCTCTTCACCACACATCACCACATTTTCTTACCAACTAGATCCTAGCACAGCCTCACACAAGGTGATGTCCAGTGAATATTATTATGCATGAGGAAATCTGTGCACATCAATGCAAAACAGTAAACTCTGGCCTGACTGGGACAAGCCCGTGGAATCACTGTGCATGGCTTATCCATACAGTGGAGTTAATAAAACTACAGACTTTACTGGGGTTGGCTAATAAAATACATAGCTTATGCAAAGTGCTTAGTCCATGCCGGCACATTATTAGGTGCTCAATAAGTGTTGATTGTTGTTATTGATAGGTCTTAGGTACCCAGAAAGCCAAAAGGACATTTTCTTTCCATTTTCCATCCAGGCCAGTTCTCTGACATTTACAACCTGATAGTTCTCTCCATTTCATACCTAGCCATGTGCATCTACCCCATTCAAGAGCCTTCCCTGTGTGGCTGCCTTCCAGCTAGCCAAGCAGCCAGCTTCTCCCCTCACCACAAACTGTCTCACCTGCTAGACCAAAGGAAAAGGAAAGGAAAGGGAAGATCAGGCCAGTCAGGGACTCCCCGGCCTGGGCCTGGGAGAGACAGGACAAAACTGACATGTGAAGCAAGGCTGGCTGCTTCCATTAAACTAACTCCCTCTGTCACCTGAGCTGCTGACAATGAGGCCCCACGAGGACATGGATCTGGTCTGGGTGCTTTTCTGTCTTTGCCTCTCTGCACACTCCTCTTCTCTTGCTGGAGGCTCAGATAGCTCCAGAGGCTTTCAGGGGGGTGAAGTGCTGTGACAGAGCTCTCTTCTTCTCTCCCTCTCTTTCTGTTTCTGCATTACTCTCTCTGGCTCTGGCTCTCCTCCATCTGTCTTGTTCTACAGATCTGCTTTTTATTCTCTTTAGCTGACCTCGCTGCAATTCCCATCTCTTGCTTTTCTGTCATTTCTCCAGCTATCCCTTTATTGTTTCTGTCTCGCTTAGGCTGACTCTTCCTCCCTCCCTCCTGCCCTCCCCCTGCTCCCCACTCCTCCACCTGCAGTTTGGCTCCCTTGCTCTCCTTTTCATGGCCATAATGCTGCAGTGGTGAGAAGGGGACCATCTATCTGTCAGAGACAGGCTCCGCCAACCTCGACCACCTCTCTCCTGCTGCTGGCAATTATCTGGAGGTTGGCACAGGGCCCGGAAACTGCCGCTTGCACCACCCCGCGGCTCAGGGTCTGCTCCCCCAACCCAGCCCCCTTGGAGGACCGCTTGGTGCCATGCCCAGGATGTGACAACCTGCAAAGGTCACACACACTCCAGAGAAGATGGACTGCTCTACGGGTGGAATTGACATTGGGCAGATTTGCAAATGTCCCTCCAGACTTGCTAGTGTTTCACAGACGCAAGGAATGAGGTGCAAAAAATAGAAACTATAAATTGCACACAGTGCCCCTACCTCCCCTTAACACACACACTTTAACACTGCCATACATCCAGATTTTTACTTTCTTTATTTTTTTAAAGGGTGGCTTTCGAATCTACCTTATTTGAAATATTCATACAAATTCATCCATATGACATCACTGGAAGTTAGTGTACCTGGTACCACCAGGCTGGGAGCTGACCTGTTATTTATAGGAACCTGTGTGGCTCTGTAAGCTGAGTCACAGCTGTGACCTGGCACTCTCTTTTTCAGAAGTCGATGAGATTTCAGAGCTGACAGAGACTTTTGAGGCTGTTTATGCCAAGACTCTCATTTCGGGGCTGGGAAATCTGTAGACCAGAGTGGCTGAGAAAGGTACCCAGAGTCAACTGGCAAGTTGGTAGCAAAGGCCAGGGACTCCAGTTTTCAGGCTCCTGGTAAAGTGCCCATCTCACTCTGTACTCCACTGCCTTTAATGAGGGAGGAAACAGATCCTCCAGGAAGACAAATAGTTCTACCCAGGTTACTCAGTTATTAGGTGTTAGAGTCCCAGTATCTTCTGATACCTCATTTATTTGTCCTTGAAACCAGCCAACCAACTCATGAAGCATAATGGCAATCAGAGATATTGAGAAAAGGCTGGGCTAATTACCCTGGGCTGATTTGGGCCTTTGCAGATGGTTCCAAGCATGGAGACTCTTTTCATCAACACTGAAGCAAAGGTATCAATACCGTCAGAAAGTGCTTACGTATGTCCAACGAGTCTTTCCCCCAAGGTCACCATGTGTTATAGGTTCATTTCACGGTAGGGCACCCTGTACCCACTGTGTGCATGCAGCCACATTCCACGTGCTCACTCAGAGACCTTTGTGTCCAGGGTTAGTGGCTCACTGCCACCAGCCTCATGGTAGGCTATATGATATGTGCTGTGCACTGTGGTGCTGCCTCACTTGACATGTGGAAAACCCCAAGTGGAAATGGAGGCATGCAGAAAGGGTGACTGAAGGGTTAGAATATGCTATGAACCTGGCTGTGACCAGATCACGGCTCACTGTTGGGTCGAGTGTAAAGTTGCAGACTGAATGGCCTTGGTTGCTCCCCCGTGGCCATCAGTTAACAAGAGCTGCCATTTATTGGGCATCTGCAGCGCACCAGACACTGTGTCAGAGGCTCCTCCAGCATCGTCTCCCTTAATCCTCACTGCCACCCAGGATGGTGGGGCCACCATCACTGTCTGGTTCCCTAACTGAGGCTCAGGGAGGCCAAGCCCACAGGGCTGTGGGGAGAGGGAGTGGAGTGCTGAATTGAGGATTTCTAGCCACAAGGGCCGTCCCTGTTCTTTATCCTCTGTCCAACTGCCTCCTGGTTTGTCTATTTACACGGACTCCAGCCCCAAGGCTCCTGGAAAAGAAGGGACAGCAGAGTAGTGCAGGTAGTGCAGATGGGCCTGCTTATTTGGGAGGTGAACCTTCCTGTTTACTTTCTAGGCTCCCAAGGGCATCGCAGGATATTACAGAGCGAATACTTATCAAGTATCATCCACCCTAAGGGAAACAAAAAGTTAATGCATGCTCAGAATGTTTGTTTTATTTTTTAAAAAAGAATTTTTTAAAACATTTTTATTTAATTTTAAGAGACAGAGAGACAAAGTGCAAGTGGGGGAGGGGAAGAAAAAGAGAGGGAGACACAGAACCCAAAGCAGGCTCCAGGCTGTGAGCTGTCAGCACAGAGCCCAACACGGGGCTTGAACTCATGAACCAGATCATGACCTGAGCTGGTCAGATGCTTAACCGACTGAGCCATCCAGGTGCCCCTAGCATGTTTTGTTTTAAAAGGGAAGGAATAATCCTAATGATGTGAATGATAATATAGAGAAACATTGAGAATATTGAGTACTTAGTAGGTGATAAGCAGTTTGCTATGTGCCTCACTTATATATCATAGACATCTGTGAATTAGGCATTATCCCATTTTGCAGGTGAAAAAAACTCAAGTCCAAAGATATTAAAAGCAAATAATCCCCCCACCCAAACCTCTTCAGATTTATTCACATTTTAAGTGTGGGACTAGGATTCAAATGTCAAACTGCTTGCTTCCAATGCTTTTCCACCATCCTGCTCTCAAGGAAGTACACATTACCAGTTAAAAAGCTTTCTATTAAATAATTAAAACTTCAGAATGGTCCCAGTCCTAAAAGGGATACATTTCAATTACCTGGAACAGTCACCGAGGCAGAACAGCCTCTCTGTCTATATACTCTTCCTCGACTCTCTTTCAAATCATATATCTCGAAACCCTCAGGCTCAAGTGGACAATATACACATCCTGCCTGGCAGCTTCATGAGGGGGCCCTAAAAACTGGGGAATTTACAGGCCCTGCTAGACGGCCTACAAGGCCCTCGCCTGCTCGGCATGCAGGACGCCGGCTGGCCAAAGACTCTGTGGAAACAAGGGCCCAGTTCCAGCAGTCAGCTGGGCTCTAAAAGTCTATGCCTTTGGTACTGAGCTTTTATTTTCCCTTTCGATGCTGTTATGGGGGACAGTTGAAGAGGAAATTCCCTACAGTTCAACAGACTCCAGATTTATGGAGTAGTAGGAAAATATTTGCCCTGTGTTTGAAACTGCTGAAGAGGGGAAAAGAAATGTTGTTTTCTACAGATTTATGAAAACAGAAACATTGATTTGTTTTGCTTGGGGTTTGTCACTTTTCTGAATGATGGCTTGATGTTTTCGGGTGCTTTGAGAGGGCCACATTTCTTTCAGGTAAGCCTGGCACCTGGGAAAATTGTGAGGTTTGTCTCCTGCACCTTCCTCCCCATCCTCTGTGTCCCTCCCATCCTGTGTTCCCTGTAATCTAGACTTTCCCAGGGAGGAAAATAATCTAGCATTAATTCATAGAAATTATGAAGAATGGATGGCTCACAATTCCTTTTGTATTTGTGTCTTTTAAAAAATGCTGAAGGTGAGTAATGATAGCTAACTGAAATCTATTCTCACTCTCAAATGATATGATTTTAGGCACTTGGGAGAGAAATAAGTTTGAGTGGAATCTGAAGATCTTTTCACTGCCCTTCATGCTGTATCATATAAGCAAAGGTGGGTTCTGACTAAACAGGAGACTGGCTCTGGCTATAAACATAGATTTTGCTTTAGAAGTAGCTTTTTAGAGAGCCAAAATTATTCTAGACACTTTGATCTCAAATATCAGCATGAGGATTCCAAGCACAGTTGAGTGATAGATCCCAGGGCCAAAACTAAATTAGAGTAGGTCCTAAAAAAGGAGATTAGTCTGGGTCTACCAAAGGATGGCTCAGAATGCTGCCCCGAGCAGAGGAGGAAGAAAGAGAAACACAATTCTCATTAACAGATCGCTCAATTACACCCAAGCTAGGCAGCTCCTGGAGATGACCGTGTCACTCAGATTCATCCTCACATTCTCCAATGTCCCTAATGCAAAGGAGCATCTCTGAGAAGTGACCACAGTAATTCTCTCCCCCGTGCAAGTTCCCCTAATGCAATAAAAATTAGCGAACTCTGATTTACTTCTGCATGTCTGCTCAGCAACCACGGCTGCCGGGACCAGCAGGTTGTCAGTGTCGGGAATAATAAGAAACAGAAGGACTTGGAAAGAGTACAGTAGGAAATAGAAAGTAGGGATAAGGTTTTGGGGGGACAGTGAAGATGAGTTGGGGAAAACAATGTTGAATGGCCTTTGAGAGGGAGGTAAGAGGTGAAATCTGGTAGGAAGGATTGGGGCAGGTGCCCAGGGCCTATGACATTATGTATTGAGACAGGATTTGAGAAATCTCCACTTGGCATCCAAATAAGTTAAATAAAGGCAAGCCAAAGCTTTTCTCTCTCCAGCTTCCAAGTCACACAGTGAGACCCAGGAGGCAGGAGCCAATAAAATCTTAAAAACACCCAAGGACCAGGCCCACACATTCCAAATGCTTCTTAGGGTGAGTATTTTTTGCAACAAAGCAAAATGAATTTACAAGTATCTCATTAAAGCTGCAGGGGAGGAAGAACGTGAGAAGTTTCCAGGGAGGGAGGGATGGTAAATGGAATTAATAGCACAGAACTCATTAGGACCCATTATTACTAATTTAAGATATGTGAAATGTTACTGATATTTTCTTTATTTGGTGCATAGTCTCTGTTGTTGGTTGGAGTAGATTTCGTTAGAGCTTCTTTAGGGTTTTTAAACCTAGACTCTAATCCTATTTTACCTAAGTTGGAATTCACAAAGGAAGATTCTCTTATTGTGGACTAGTTTTGGGAATAGTCAGGAAGTTCCCCTGAATCACAAATTCTGGGCGGGCCCTACTGCAAGGTGGATTGGGCAACCCCAGAGTGTACCTGTGGGAACAGCACCCCAATAGAAGACTTCACATAGAAGCGGTGGTGGGAAAACAGGTGAGGGGTCAGTGTGTGATTTGTGGAATGCTGTCAGTGAGGAGTCTCAGCCTCTACCTCCTCTCCTTTTTACCTCCTTTCCTTTACCTGCCTTTGGTGGCTGTCTGAGATGTATATGTTGGAGCCGTCACTGGTTTAAGGCAGCACTGTTTCCTGTCAGATGAGAATATGCTTGAGAAGGTAATAGATCACAGCTTCATGAAAATGGCCTCTCAATCCCTCAGAAGCCAATGGCTCTGTCTTCAAGAGAAGTTTTGAGTATTAAAGGAAGTTGGAAGAGCCCAGAATATAGAGTGAACTAGTGACCAGAGTGGGTAGACAGGGGTGGGGCACATGAGGGCACTGGGTGCTGGGTGGGAAATGGCTGAGGGTAGGAGGAAGGAGACTCAGTGAAGGGGTAGGGGAGCGAAGATGCTGGGGCTGAACACTCAGTTTTCTTGTCTTCTGGTTTGGTCAGGCCAGGCCTGCAGCACACAGTTATAGGTTCTTCTAAAGAGGGGTTCCTCCCTCAAAGCCATGAGGAAAACTACCCACTGAAGTGAGACAGGTCATAGCTTGAACGCTTCTAGCTTCCAAATCTGGTCCCCAAATGTCAGACCTGGATAGGGCTACATACTCCCTTGATTCCTGACTATTTTCTTTTTTATTTTTAAATTTTTTTTTCAACGTTTATTTATTTTTGGGAGAGAGAGAGACAGAGCATGAATGGGGGAGGGGCAGAGAGAGAGGGAGACACAGAATCGGAAACAGGCTCCAGGCTCTGAGCCATCAGTCCAGAGCCCGACGCGGGGCTCGAACTCACGGACCGCGAGATCGTGACCTGGCTGAAGTCGGACGCTTAACCGACTGCGCCACCCAGGCGCCCCGATTCCTGACTATTTTCTTAGCAGCTCTATGTACCGGGCACTGGGTGGGGTCTTGGGAATAGAAGGTTGCAACTTGCAGGGCACTTTTGGGAGATGGATGGCAGGTTAGAGTCTTCTACTTGAGCTGGCACTCTTTTCATTGCTGGAGGGAGTTTGGATCTGACAATCAACTTCATGGAATCACTAATTCAGCAGAGGGATCCCTACAAATCCACTCTAGCCCAGAACTGATGGCCATGCACGGTCCTCCCCTGTCTAATCTTCCTCCGGTATACAGACAGCATCTCATTATAATTGTCTTATTTTAACTGTCATTTGTACCCCGAGGTACAGTTTCCGTTATCAGTATACTCACTTGCACCAAACATTCTGTGAGTTTTCTGACTTTGCCAGAACTGTGAAAGGTCATGAGGCAGGATAACTCAACTCACCATCTAGATTTCAAGTGACATGATTCTACCTCTACCTTGCTGTCACAGCTTCACAAACCTACGAGGACATGGGGGCTCAGACATCATATCATGGCTAGTAAATGTGCTTTTGGGCAAATTAAAAATCCTTCTGGGTGCCAGCTTGCTCTTCTATGAAAAGAAATATTCAAAGCTTTCTTCTAGCTCTAACCTGATCACTGAGGTAGGGATGGCTGACGAGCCAGTAGAGGTGGTGCTGAAATCAGTGCATGGCTAGCTGATCATTTCAAGACACTGTCAGGAAGAAAAGACTCTTTAGCAAAGGGGTAGTGGGTGAACAGATTTGGGGGCTGTGGGTAGCCCATGGCCCAAAGGGAAAGGCTCCTCTTCCTGAGTGTCACCCCGAATGGGGGTTTCCTGCCCAGAAGCTGCAGGGCCACTCTGGGTTTTGCAATGATGCCAATTCTCCTTTCCTAATGTTCCGGGAAGAACGTTTTCATGGAACACAAATCACTGGTCCTTCATCCTGTGACAGCAAATGGAGACTAATGATAGGAACTGGGACTTAAGAGATGCCTTTACATTAGTGTCTGTTTCTGCAAACTTGTTCCAGAATGCTCCTTTGTGCTGCCTGGATTCTGGCCTGAGGGCCTCCCCCTGGAGGCTGCAGGATGGCAGATGTTAGGCAGCAGTGCCTCCCCTGGGGCAGGCATCTCTTCTACATCTATCTCTCTTCATGCTGTAGCCTGAAACCCCCAGTTCCCTCATACCCACAGCAAAGCCCCAGCATGGCATCTGCCCTTTGGCACATCTCTCAACATCATTTTCCTGGGACAGCCTGCATGTGCTTTTCCTCAGCTTCCTGCCACCCTTCTCAGCCACTTTTGATCCTTGATATTCAGTGCCCTGTTGGAGTGCATCTGGATCGAGGATACCCTTCTCCTCCCACTTCTAAGAGGTAGCTACTCCTATTTTCTCCATTTTACAGATGGGAAAATGGAGGCATAGTGAGGTAAAGTGATTTAGTCAAGGTCATGAAGATGGCAAGTTTCAAAGCCAGAATTGGAACCCAGGCAGTCCAGCTCCTGAGATTGCTGTTGACCTTGTGGTTCTTTATTATTATTATTATTATTTATTATTATTATTATTATTATTGTTATTATTATTTTACCAGCACAGTCTTCTGACTCCCAGTCACAACTTCCTGGTCCCCATGAAAAAAGCCACCACCCAGAGACTCTTTCTAAACTGTTGCTTTCAAACAATGCTTCTAAGATTCTAGAAGTCTCCCAACTGCCTGTGGACCTCAGAGAGAGGGGGTAAAACTGACCTGAAGCAAACCTGGCCACCTTCATGAATCTCCCTTTGCCACCAGAGCTGGTGCTGGTGAGAACCCCAATGAAGAGGTGGGCCTGGGCTGGGTGCTTCTTTTCATTTTCCCTTCTGCATGTACATGTAGTTGGTTTTGGAGGCCTTGCATCAGGGAGAGAGAGAGGAGCATGTGCTGCCCTCTCTAAACTCTACCAGGGATGCTGAACATCTGGGATGGGGTAGGGGAGCTTTTGGGCACCACTGTTAAGGAATAGGTTGCAAATGTGCTATACCATTTATTCTGTCCTACTGATCCAATCTTAAATAAAATCCAATCTTACTTGATAATTGAATCTGAGACTCAAAGAGATGAAATAGGTAAGAAACAAAAAGAAAAACAAAAACAAAACACCTCTTCATAGACTGCAAAATACTGTGCAAGATGTGCTTTGTTATAACTTATTAACATTCAACTTTCACCCAAAGTGGAATTGATTTTTTAAAATTCATATTCATGCATGCTCCCTAATTGGGGGGAGTGTCTGGCAGCCCTGAGGTCTCTAGGTCCCTGCATCTCATGGGTCCTGTAGGCTCTATCCCTCCAGGCACATCTCGCCTGGAATAATAAGGCATTTCTTCACATTCCCTCCACCCCACTGCCCATCTTGCATTCATTCCAAAGGCTGTCTTTACCTCAGCTTTGAGAATCTACAACAGCCCTGCAGCTGGGAAGAGAGTGTATCATTTGGCTTTTTGCCCAGAAAATAAGATGCTTCAAAAAGGTCATCAAAAAAAAAAAAAAAAGTCTCTTGGGGGAGAAAGGGGGGGAAAAAAACCACCTTCTCTCTCAAGGTTAATTGAGTGGAAGGTGAACTTTCATCACATGTTGTCCTTTTGTGAAAGCACAGCCTTAAAGATGTGGAGAGGGCAACTGACAGGATGGCATGGGCTGGGCTGCCGTGCAGGGACATGGTGCCTCCAAAGTTGGCTCTGAGCTTCCCAGTCCTTGGACAGTGTCCCCACCGAGCAGGAGCAGAAGGGAGTATACAGGCATGCAGCCAGAGCCCAGCCTTCATAGGATATAAAGGAATGTAGGCTGGACGCCTACCCTCATGGAGCCTTTGCTCTGGAGGATGAAAGGAGGCCCACAGCCAGCCTGTGTGAAATGAATCAGAGACCAGTAGTGTGTTGTTGGTGCTGGCTCTGCAGGTGGTGGGTGCTCAGGGCTGACGGGGTTGCCTGTGACCGAGAGTGCTGCTCTGAGCTATGGAAAAAGCCTGACCTGTTTGGGGCCTTTGCACTTGCCTCTTACCATGTGCGTTGACTCTGGTTCTAGCTGAGGATAATTTTGCTCCTTAAAGGGCACGTGGCAATATCTGGGGACATTTTGCCTGTCATGATTGGGAGGGAAGTGCTACTGGTACCAAGTATGTAGAGGCCAAGGATGCTCCTAAACATCCTACAATGTGTAGGTCACCCCCCACCCTGATCCAATAAAGAATTATCCAGCCCCAAATATCAATAGTGTCAAAGTGGAGGCACCTTGCCCTAGAACTAGCTCCCACCCCTCCACCCTGGCCACATAACTTCCTCTTTCCTTTACTTTATCTAGGTGTTTGCTCAAACCACCTACCAAAAATCCCTTCATGACCATCTTATATAAAAGAGAAACCCCGATCTCATTCCACCACTCCTTTCCCTCTCCCCATGATTCAATTTTTTCATGGCTCCTCTCCTTGTCTGATATGTGCATGTGTGTGGCTGTGTTTTTTTAGTAACTGCCTCTCCACACTAGAATGTAAGCTCTGTGAGAGCAGGGATGCTGCCCCTTTCGCTCCTTACTCTGTTCCCAGTGTCTACAACAGAGGATATAGTAGATATTCAGTCACCATTTGTTGAGTTAATGAATAAATGGACACTAATCCCAAGCAGCTGTGTGACCCTGGGCCAGTCACTTAGCTCCTGTAATATGCACCGAAATTCTCATGTGAAAAAAAGAAAGCAAAGGATTAGAATGTTTCAATGGGTCTTTCCAGCTTAAAGTTTTTTCTATTCTCCAAGAAAGAGTAATCTGGGAGTATTGGATGACCCAAGAGGGCAGGTTTCAGTAAGGCAGCACTGTAAAGGCACAGCACGTGGGGTGGAGTCCTACCTGGAGGGGATAGTGTCTGGATAAAATAAGCAGAGCACTTAGCCCAAAGCCAGCTTCCCACCAAATGCGTGATGAATGGCAGCTGTTGTTATTTATGAAGAATTCAGGGCCAGGATTCGGGTGAGGCAAGAGAGGCACTAACCTCAGGCACAAAATTGAAGGTGTGACCAAAAAGCTCTGCCATCTAGACAGATAATATTTTAATCCAATATTTTTTAAAAATAAAAATTAATGCAAAAATCCACAAAGAAGGAAACACCAAGACCTTAGCTAAAGACAAGATCAGTATGACTGTTTCCTTTTGCTTTAGGCTCCCATAGGCCTTGGCACAGTGCTGCTACTGATGCTGTCTTTATTTGAAATTTTGAGATATTTCTCATCAAGGATTTTTTGGCATGAATTTTGATTTTTAAAAAACATGGCACTGAAATATGATTTGTCTTGATTACTGAGATCTCCATCACTTCCTTCAGTTTTGTGCCTGAGGGTGAGCCCCTCACCTTCTTCGCCTGGCTGGAGAGCAATGGACTGTCTAGAAGCAGAGAGAAGCTCCAGACATCCCTCTCTGAGGAAGAGAAACAGGGTGAGGGACGGGTTACACAGATGATGGGGATTAAGGAGAGGGGAGCTTTTGGACAGCGGGTGGGATCTTAGAATTTGAGGGCTGGGTTTCCCAGGCAGACTGGGGCTGAGGAGATGGTCTGATTCCAAGTGAAAAGGAAAAAGATTCCAGGGCTGGGATGGCAGGTCCTGGTTTGCTTGGGACAGTCTTGGGTGCACCAGCTGTCTCAGCAGTGATGGATAATTCCTCCTCTTGCTCTCTAAAGTGTCCAGGGCTGGGCCATCCGTGTATGGTCATCCTGGGTCCAGCTGCTGTCCATGCCAGCGCTGTAGTGGGCCTCTCTGAACCCCTACAAAGGAGAAAGACACTGCCCTCCACCTGAGACCCGGTCTCTGATGATGTGTGGTGCTGCTGGAAGAATTCCTCAGACCCATCTCAGACCTTAGCTATGCTTCATAGCTTACCCTTTGCCCCGTAGCCATTTTTCATGTGTCTGACCTTGCCCTTATCTTGCCAGACTCTTTGCCCCTCATGGCCTTGCCGTGTGACCTGCTGCCAACACCACAGAGTAGCTGTCCTGGGAGCAACACTCACAAAGAAGCATGGCATTGTTTTAGTCCATGGTGTTGGAGAGAAGAAAAAAAGTGAAATTGACAAGAAAAATAATCAATACATAAAATTAATGTCAAATTTTTTAAATGCCCTTATTTCTATGGTATTAACCTACACTTTGATTCCCTTTCACTTGCATTGTTTGTCCTGAGCTTAAAATGCATGTATGGACTAATGTGCAAGGTACCTCGCCAGAAATAGCAGATTCCCATCTCACTTATGCATGGTATGAACTAATACAATGATTTAGTGTGTGGTATGTAAAATTAAGCAGTAAGAAGCTCTGAAACCAGAAGGGCATGCACTGTTTTGATGACTGCAAATAATGCCCTTTGATTTCTTTCTTTTTTTTAAATGTACTTGTTTTCATTATCATTGCATATTGGATTGTTAAGTTTTCAGACCCTGGACTACATATTTTACGGGCACTGTCCCTTTTAACTTTAATACATACAGCAATTCTGACAGCGGGTGCTATTGCTTCCATTTTAGAGATCAGAAAATTAAGGCTTATAGGAGTCAAGTTGCCAAAGTCACAAAGTTGGCACATGGCGGACCTGGGATTCAAACCCAGTCTTTTCTGAGTTCAAGCTCTCAGCTAAACCCAAGCACTGTTTTGCCTACCATGGAGGGTTAAACCAGCAGCCAAGGACATCTCTTACACATGTATCCAGTCTTCTATCAAAGGGGCATGTGATCAGACCTGTCCCTACCCTTTGTATGAGCACTCCCCACCTCCAGTCCTAAAATGTTCTGCTTAACTGAGGTTTGAGTTACTGAATGGGCAAACAGATAAACCAGGAGGTAATTATTTATATAACCAGCAAAATAATCTTTCAAAATAGAATATCATTAGTCCTTTGAGTAGTTTATTGAGGACTCATGATTCTTAAAATCTCTGATAGGAAAGGAATTTAGAAGTTCATCTGATGCAAACTTCCTTGACTACTGAATTGAGATGCCATGAAACTTAAACTAAAAGAGTCTATTGGAGTGAAATTGTGGATAATCATGGATATCATCTCTAAGATGATAATGTGAATGTGAATAGGAAGGAAGAGTTCACTGGACTCAATCTGATTATTTGTTTTTCAAGTATTTTTATATCCAATTTTGGGAATAAATAATTTTATCCAAATCTTCCTCTCCCTCCTTTCCATAATCCAAATTCTGTCCATTCTTCAAGTCCTAATTTAATTGTAAGTTTTTTCATGGAAATTCCTCAATGGTGGGACAGCTATTTTTCCTTCTGGACTTCAATTTTTCTCAGTCTTGTTTATGTCACTTAGTGTTTGATTTTCAGACTTCATTCTAATAGTTTCATCATTCTAACTGATTGCGTGAAGGACATAGAAAGTGTATATTCAGTTTCTTACTTCCCCAGAAGCCCCTCACTTAGGGATTGACTTTGTAGCAGGTGCTTTCAGGGCCCCACCCTACTCTTTGGACCCTTCAGTGGGCTCCAGCTAACTTAAAAATGTCAGTATCTGCCTTTGTGTGCCTGAAGGCTCCCCTTCCTTCACCCTCAGTAGGGGAAAGCTTGCTCTTTGTATATATGGCAGGCCAGAGTTTCAAAGAGTTACCACCCTCTAGCAATAGCCCTCAAACTAATGAAGCTCTTAAGTTGGTATATAAACACCCCAGCTCCCTCACTCCTTGAAGTGGTTCTGAATCATGTGCTTTGCACCATTTCCCAGAGTTTTCTTGAGAGTTAGGCTCCAGTGGTCCATAGCAGTAGCTGGCTAAAAAAGTCATGTACCCTTTATTTATTGCATTTTCTCCTTGTGTTACCTGCAGTGCCCAAGTAGATAGTTTACACTCACATCAGGATCTGCTTCTGGGGAACTCAAACCAAGACAGGTATAGAGGATATTGTCAATATTGACTTATTGGTTGGATGATTAGCTGACTGTCAGTGTTTTTCCTTGTAGGTACAGGGATTGTGCGTTTTTTTTCGGAAGCCATGGTGCTTTTCTGCCCAGTGGTACTCATTCATTCCTAGTTGAATGGAACAATGATGAGGGCAAGGATTCCCACCCCAGGTTCATCTAGCTCTGTTCACTACTCTGTATTTGTGATCTATTACTGACTTCGGTAACTAGCAAAGAGCCCAGGGGAATTATGTCAAACCTCTATTCCCTCTCTCCCATCCCTGCTGCTACCAGCTGCATGCAATTCTCATGTTTTATTGTCTTTACATTGATTACCTTCTGACAAGGCCAGGAAGAAATGCTGACCCTTGGTTACAACTAAGCAAAGGCCCCTTCCCTTTGGAAACACAAAAAAGAATGAGAAAATGAACAACAGAAAGATGTTTCCTAACAGGGCCATGTCAAATTTATAGATAAATAAAATATCAAAGATCAAATGAGGCTAGATCAGCAGTTTGGATCTCTCCCCAACCAAGCAGAGAATATGCTGTCGACTCTGTCTTGGACTGATTTCCAACTTTGTGATTCACAGCTGTAGCCAGGCAGAGTACGTCCAATAATGCTATTTGTTTTCCACTTAAAAAAAAAAAAAAGGCTGGGGAAATATATAAATGGCTCATAGGAGAAGAGGGCATTAGCAGACAGTCAGTCTGACCAAAGCGAGACAGGCAGATGGTTTGTGGGCCTGACGCCAGCTGGGTGTTTCCATAAGTGATCGCATATCTCCTCTCTGTGCCCCAGCACTCGGCTTGATTAAGAGGTCAGGAGCAGGCTGCCACAGCACGAGGCCAGAGCACACATGATATACGGCCAACCTGTCGGTCGCCTAGAAACAGCTCTGTAAAGGGGCCCAAAGACAAATCAATTTATAAGCCCACAAGTTTGGGCCCAGTAGTCTTGGCTGTTATTAAAACATGAAGTTTGATTCTTTGGGCTTGCTTTCTCAAATGTCACTCAGCCCCTTTAACTTTGACCGGACATCACTTCTTTTCCTTTTTAAAACAGTAGTATCTTTGGATAAGTGATAATACCTCCCAGGTGGGATTCCGGGAAGTGAGTGAGGCTGGAGGCAGGCAGGCAGGAGAGGGATGCATTCAGGGAAAACTGAGGTGAGGTCTGGTTCTCCTTTCTTCATTTGCTGAGCACTGGGTGCCCAGTACTGTGGAGAAGTACAGGGAGAGGAGGACACATCATCCTTTTCTGGATGGTGAAGGTTTATGTGTATAAAGCAGGGCAACCCAAAGATGCAAAGGGCTGAAATGAGTGGTGTGGATAATGCAAATTTTTAAATGGTCGGCGAGGTGGTCAGAAAAAGCCTTAGAGAGCAAGTGGAACATGAGGTAGGTGGGATTCACACAAATGAAGAAGTCAGATTTGCAGACATGCAGCAATCATCTGGGTAACCTTCGGAAAGCCTCTTAACCTGTATATGCTTCGATAGATTTTATCCTTGCTTTTCAGAGAGCATAGGATTGAGAACTTTCCAGAGAGAGGACTCAGAGAACAAAGGCTAAGCATGATATTCTAGGGCCAATGAGGCACTAGTCTGCCTGGAGTGGGCCTTAAGACTTTGTTCACCGATCTGTGAGTAATCTTATTCTCAAGTGATTTCCACGGCAGACCTGAATGGCTCTTGGAATGCTGCCTGCTGGCCACACCTTCCCCTGCTATGTCCACTCCGCAAACTTATCTGTCCAGTTACAGATTCTGGTTAGTGATCTGGATTGAAATTCTGTCTTCATTCCTGATTAGAAAGATGGATTGTGCTTCCCAACTATAAAATCTGTTTAGTAAATGTTTACTATATACCTACTTTTAGCGAGGCACCAATGTAAGCATGGATGGAAGAGTTAAAAGTCTGCAAGTATAGTCTGTCCCTTACTGTAAGGAGTTTGCAATCTCTTTACAGTGTGGTTAAAATAAATAAATCAAAGTGCAGCAAGCCTCTGAGATAGGCCCCAACAGAGGTGTAAGCAATGTGATGGGGGTTAGAAGTAGTGGTCATTTCTGGTTGGAGGGACCAGGAAAGGTTTCCTGGGGAAGACTATGGGCAGCCCAAAGTTGCCTGAAGTTGAGGGAAGGCAGCAGTCCAGCTTTCAATCTAAAACCCTATGTGGTAAGCAGCAGTCAGAGGTAAAAGGTGATTCTTAAATTCACAACACGGTAAAGGCAACCCAGCTTGAAGGGTAGGTAAAGGCCATGCTAATTTTTGAAGGTTCAGTCTTGGTTTGCCTAGAACGCTCTCAATTTACACATTATTATTAGTAACATCCTCTTTCATTCTCAAAATTGTCCTGGTTTGGACAAGAATTATACAGTCATCTTCATTATAGGTAATTTTTCAGCAGCCCTTCAGGAACAGCCAATCTGAGCTATACCAACATAGTAGACTGGGGATGTTCCCTTGAACCAAGAAATCCTCTTTATGTTGCCTCCAAACGAACACACACAGATCAACAATGAGAAAAAGCCAAGGTATTCCTTTCCTGTAGAATGAACCAAGCAATGGAAGCAGGTGGGCACGCCAGACACACACCCATTGTCGAGGTACACTGATAGAGCATGGAATGATCACGAAAAATCTATTAACACACTCGAGCCACACTCAGTCTTGTTTTGCAGATAAACATGGTCTGTGATTATTTTACAACACTGTGAAGGTGCTGGGGGTTGTCCCTCATTTATTACTTGACTAATAAATACTTTAATTACACTTAATAAATAATGTAAGCAGGGCTCACTGAAGTGGTAATTCTTTAAATTAATTATTAACTGCATGCAAAAGGCTGCACTGCCAGTACCACTAAAAGAAAATTCAGCCTTTAATCTAAAGTGATTATTCATTATCTGGTATAAAGGCTCCATTTGCATATTATTAGGGAAATAAACTTTGGCCTCCTTGGCAATACAGATAGATCTCAAAGTCCGTGCATTATGAATCTCCAAATACTAAAGTAATGATAAACAATATGTAATAAAGTCTCCAGTTTATAGCTTTATAACAGCTGGTTTTTGATTTTCCAAATATATTACAATGATAAAGTGACCAGTTAATGTATAAGCTCTTTGTGAAAGGTGGTGCCTACAGATGGTCGACTGATAGGAAACGGTAAATGTGCAAACTGCTCATTTCCCTTGAGATTGGAGCCATAAAATGATCTCAATAAGATATGAGAAGAAAATCTCTCTTTAACCCTTTTCTTAGCTGCAATCCAAATATGGGGCTGTGTTTAGCTGTCTGGTGTGTCTCTTTCTCTGCTCCTCCCAGACTCCCACGTTTCCCCTGATAACAAGTGAAGGGGGAATATCTGGATATGCAGACCTTGTGGTATCCCTGACTCTACCTTGGGGCAAAGAGGCAAGGTAAGGTTCCAGTCAAAAGAGAAAGATGATCTATAAAACAAGCAAAAGACCAAAATTCATGTGCCCCTTGCATTCTCTAACTTGGTACTTTCTCCTTGAGCCTGGGCTTCTTCCAGAGGAAGTGACTGACCCCAGATGTGATGGCTGGGGAGCAAGATGAATGGAGCAGCCTCCTAGCATTTAAACTATAAAATTCTGTGGAGAAATGATTAAAAAAGAGGTTTCTGAAGGAGAAGGAGAAATCTCTCTCCTTGACTCCCTTTGGCACAAGTAGGGTTGGGGGATGGGGGAGGGGATAGGGGGAGGAGATGGGGGAGGGGAGAGGAGGAGGAGACAGGACGCCAGGAACTCATGAAAACGGTGACAATCACAAGGAGGCAGGGATGACCTCTTTCCCCATTTCATACCCCATCCTATTCATCTCTCTGAACCCCATTCAGAGACTATCTCTTTCAAGAGATCTTCCTTAACTCTCTGTGCATTCCAGCAGCATTCACCTACAGTGTGGGCCAGTCAATAGTCACTGATTTCTGGGAGGTGGGAACGGGGCTACATGAGGATGAGGGGTGTCCTTTATTTTTTAAAAAGTTTTTATTTATCATTTTTTTTCAGAGAGAGAGAAAGAGAAAGAGAGAGGGGGGAGAAAGCGTGGAGAGAGGAGGGGCAGAAAGGGAGGGAGAGAGGGAGAATTCCAAGCAGGCTCTGTGCTGTCAGAGCAGAGCCTGATTGATGTGGGGCTCAATCTCATGAGATCATGACTCGAACAGAAATCAAGAATTGGACATTTAACCAACTGAGCCATCCAAGCATCCTGAGGGGTGTCCTTTAAAGTGGTCATTCCAAGAACTGAAATTCGTTGCAACACTGTTGCTGTGCTCCAAATATGGTTGAAAATCTTTGAGAACTGCCTTTCATGTTTGTTTTAGTCAGCTTGCACTGCTATAACAAAATACCATACACCTTAGGTGGCTTGGATAACAGACAATTATTTACCATAGTTCCACAGGATTAAAGTCTGAGATCAGGGTACCAGCATGGCTGGGTTCTTGGTGAGGATTCTTTTCTTGGCTTGTAGATGGCCACTTTATTGCTATGTCCTCATAGGGCAGAGAGAGAACTCTGAGTCTCTTCCTCTTCTTATAATGACACTAATCCCATCGGGGGCCTCTACCACCTAATGGCTCTTCCTCCTAATACCATCATACTGGGGATTAGGGCTTCAGCACATAAATATGGGGGTGGGGGCACAAACATTCCATCCATAATAATGTTTTTATGAACATCTTCAATGGGAGAAAAGTCATGTTAATAATAATCACTCTCCTCTGAGTATGAGTGACGTATGCAAATAGTTTCATGTTCATTATCTCATGTTATCCCCATAGTACAGTAAGAAGTAAATATCATTAGCCAATTACAACTGAGAACACAAAGGTTCAGAGTTCAGTAGCTTGCCTAAGGCCACATAGCTGGTAAGTAGCATACCCTAGATTCGAACTGAGTGACTCCAACGCCAAGACATTGATGAGTATGCATACTGCTCTGTCTTTTGAAGGTAGACTAAAGTCTGGGAAATAACTAGTGGTTAATGTCTGAATGTGTTTACCTTCTCATATAATTTATATCACCAATGGAACTTCTCTGGGCATTTTTTTTTTAGCTCAAAGGGAATTCTTTTTTTTTTTTTTTTTTTTTTTCCCAAAGGGAATTCTAAGAGTAGGAGTTTTAAGCATACTACTTCTCAGTGGCATGATGCCTGGGGAGAGAAGGGCATCGACCTTCTGAAATCATGCCTTAAAGGCAACTGCCTAAGTGCCTTCTGTGGTACACACATAGGGCCAACTTCATTCTCATCTAGCCTAATCCGTTCACACTTATTATCTCCTTCTGTCTTCCCACTATCCCCAGGCACTAGATTGGTATTATTAATATTTTCATTTTAGAGATGAGAAAACTGAAGCACAGACAGGTTGAGCAACTTCCCTAAGTTTACACAGCAAATGAGGGAAAGACCTAGGGCTCAAATGTAGGAATCTCTGTTTTTATCAATGAAAACTCAATGAACAGATGGATGGTACATCACAAATGTTTCTCATGTCCTATCAAAAACGATGTCAATTTGACAGAGTGAAAATTCATCTGTACATTTTTTCCCTTACCTACAAGGTTCCCATCCATTATTCATGCATTCCTTCATTGTTCCTGTCACTCACTGATTAATTAATTTAATAAATACTTTCGAAGCACATTACTTGGTGCCAGCTACTGTCCTAGGTACTGGCTATCTAATCTAAATTTACAAAAGGAAATTGAACCAATGGGCTGTTAACTGAATTGACAAAGTGATCCAATTACTTTGGTGTTGGTGGAGACTTCGTTAGAGACCCCTCCATATTCTCAATCTCCCAGAGGCTCCAGGAGAGATGTGGGGTCTTCAAAAGAACTGCAGACGCACAACTACCTGTGAGCTTCGCCACTGGCTCCCACTTTTGAAAAGATGACTGCGTGATTTCTGATTACAGCCATTAGGCAAAATAAAACACAGAGAACGCTGGCTCACCAGTTTCATCCTGCTTAATCAAATAGCCTCATTCATCATATTCACTCACACTATTCAGGGAAAGTGCTTTTCCGTACTTCAAAGATGGGCATGAGCAAGCCTGATCTGTACTTCCCATTTTGCTCTCCTTCCTTTTTAAATACAAGCAGATGATCTTTCCTTCTTTTTTTCTCCCTTCCAATTCCTGATTGAGAGGCACAGCCTCAGCACAGCAGCAGTCCAGCCAGGAAGAAATCTAAGCTGAGGACAGTATTATCCCTCATGACACTCATAATTCAGCAGGATTTCTTTCTAACTGACTTTGGGGCTGGGCCTGAGCAGGGACCAGAATATCATAGAATGTCGGGCTAGTAGCAACCACAGAGAGAACGCATTCTGGCCACTCATGTTACAGATGAGGCCAGAGAGGGGAAGAAGCTTGTCCAAGGTCACACAGCAAGGTTGTTGCAGAGCAGGGGGCACCAGTTCCCAAATTGGCAATTCCCAAGCTAGTGCCCTCAACTGTCTTATCACCATGACTATTGCTAATACCACAGGAAACCCCAAACAGGGGCTTGGGTTCTTCAGCACCTTCCCTAATCCTACATTCAGGTAAATTGCTGATGGTTTCACACAGGAACCAAACCTTCTTTGTTTATGATAGAGGCCAATTTGCAAAATTGGTGATATTCACTCTATTGTGCTTCTACATCCTTCCTCTGGGTTCCTTTGCCATTTCTGGGTGACTCATTCTCTAGGCACATTCCCCCAGAATTTCATACTGCTAACCAGGTTTTCTCCACAGAACCCAGGCTCTGGAAAGACCCCTTCCTCCTCCTTCCTTAGTCCTAGGTTTTAAGTAAAGAGGAATGCTTTACACTCTCATTTGAATTGAGATCTTACTGGCTAGCAACTAATCTGGGATGAATCTCAAGGTTAAATTTCAAGGGGTTTAGATTTTAGAAAAAAGATTTTTTTTATATATTTTGCAAAAGGTGTGCATATATAACTGTCCATTTGCCAGTATGGCTGGCCTATATATTGTTTTTAATTTTTTTTTTTTACCATTTATTTATTTTTGAGAGAGAGAGAGAGAGAGAAGGGGAGGGGCAGAGAGAGAAAGACACAGAATCTGAAGCAGGCTCCAGGCTCTGTCAGCTGAGAGCTGTCAGCACAGAGCTCGATGTGGGGCTTGAACTCACAAGCTGTGAGATCATGACCTGAGACAAAGTTGGATGCTTAACCAACTGAGCCACCCAGGTGCCCCGACTGGCTCATATACTGACATTGTATGGACGTAGCCTAAAACTTCCTATAGCCTAGCACCTCCCCACCTCCCAGGCACACACACATCCTGGGTAACTTAGATGATGTGATTGATGTATATGGGAGGTGATTTTTTCCCTGTCATCTGGCCTAGCTAAAAATAAATCTTTTGTAAATCAATGTTTAGCAAAAAAATAAATAAGTATCAATGAAATAGCTTCCTTTATCGAATGCTTATTTTGTAATGGAGATTCTGTTAAGAACCTTATACATATATGTCATACTTTTTAATTCTTACAACAATTGTGTTAGGAGTTGAACTGTATCTCCTCCACCTCCACCCAATTCAATATGCTAAAGTCTAACCTGTAATACCTCACAATGTGACTTATTTGGAAGTAAAGTTACTGCAGATGCAATTTGTTAAGATGAATTCAAACTGAAATGGAGTGGACTTCTAGTCCAATATGACTGTTATCCTTATAAAAAAAGGGGAAATTTGGCCACAGAGACAGACACACGGATGGAATGTGATGTGAAGATGAAGAGAGAGATTTGGGTGATGCTTCTACATCAAAAGACTGCCACAGATCACCAGCACATGACCAGGAGCAAGGAGAGAGGCATGGAACAGAGTGCTCTTCACAGCCTCAGAAGGAACCAATCCTGCTGACCCTTTGATCTCAGACTTCTGGACTCCTGAACTGTGAGATAATAAGGATCTCTTGAAGCCACCCGGTCTGTGGAACTTTGTTATGGTGGCCCTAACAAATGAATATAAAGCCTCTGTGCACTATTTTCTTTATTTTGCAGACAAGGAAGCAGAGGCTCAGAGAGGTTAAATAACTTGCCTTAGATCACACAGCTGGTAAGGAGCAGAGCCAGAATTTAAACTTAGTACTGCATGCTTTGTTGCTTTTATGTGGGAATCTGTTCTGGTAAGGAATAGAAAAGGTCAATTTTCTCTGTATTTCAAGCAGGATGTGATATATCTTCTTTCTCAGCCTGGCACAGGGCAGCTGGGTCTCCCAGTCCACACCCCATCACCAACTCTGAGGTACATCCTCTATTTCCTCTCACATTTTTCCCCTTCCAGCAACAGCAGAACCCCAAATCAATTGCCTTGGGCTAGCATTAGAAAAATAAATTTTCTGGGGTGCCTGGGTGGCTCAGTCGGTTGAGTGTCTGACTTCGGTTCAGGTCATAATCTCGCCATTTGTGTTTGAGCTCCACATCGGGTTCACTGCTGTCAGCACAGAGCTGGCTTGGGATCCTCTGTCCCCCTTTCTCTCTGCCCCTTCCCCACTGGTGCGCGCACTCTCTTTCTCTCTCAAAAATAAACATTAAAGGAATAAAAAGAAAAATAAATTTTCTCACCCCAGTCTTCTCATTTTATTTGATCTTATTTTAATTTTTGTTTAGCCCTGGGAATACATCTGAGGCCCTCAAATATAGTGTACACTTTCATACTGTTTCTGAGGTGGTAAATACCAAAATTCACCAGGAGTGGAGAGAAGGGTCAAGTTTAAAATTAAATGCTCCCTTATTCCTGATCTCTGTGGTCAAACGGCCCTCTTGCTGCCTGGTATTCATCCATTCAGCCTTCAAACACACACACACACACACACACACACACACACACACACACACACCTGAAAGTTGAACTGGGCTCTTTTACCAAAGCCAAACAGACCAGCTTCCTCCAGGGCCTCCTCATCTTACCGTCCATCCAGCACTAAGCTCTAGTGGGCCCACCCTCAGATGGCTTCTCCCACCATCTTTCCTGAAGCCAAGATCCATGGTGGTCTTGCCTTAGCAGCTATGTCATTCCTGTCTCAGGGTTTTGACTGGGTGGAGAAAAGGGGAGCCCCAGGATAGAGAAATGGCCACCAGCTTGGATTGGATTCCATTTCCAAATCATTTGAATCTAGTGCCCCTCAGCAGGAGGGTACTGGGAGACTTATCCTTGGAATTTCTGCAAGGAAGGACTTCTCAGCATTTCCCAAGCTGAGAAATTATGTAAAACTATATTTTTTAAAGGGGACACTGTTAGTTTTCCAATCCATTGGCCTAGGACGTTGGTGTGACAAGGATGCAGACAGTCTGCCAAAGTGGAGGGAGAGGGGGCATGGTTGTCCATCAGAAGGGACAGTCTGGGAGCAGGCAGAAGCAGGTCAGGCAGTTACAAACCAAGAGTACAGCCTTGAGGCCAGGCAAAACAGGAGACCAGAAACAAGAAAGTAGGTCAATACTAGATCAAAACTGTGCAGCCCCAACAAGGCAGCCTTGCTACTCCTCAGACAGGAAGCTCTTTATTTCCCTTGACAGAGTAGGAATCAACACCTAAGTCCCAGGGCAACACCAGATTGAGACCTAAGAACTCAAAGTGTCCATCATTCTGAGCTTATGGAAGATTCTTATCTATGACTCAAAGTAACAATAGCAATGGTTTTCCTTTATTGCACAATGTCTCTGTGTCCTGGGTCAACTCAAGGACTTTATCTTTGAGGTAGCTTCTATTACTCTCCTCATTTACAGATGACAAAGTACAGAGGATAACTTGCCAAACGTCACACAGCTAGTAAGAAGTAGTGCCAGCCACTCAGATAATTTACTCTTAGAATTCTGTCCATCAGATAGGAAAGTACTTTTAAGGTTGTAGTCTTCAGACCCTGTCCTCTTGTAGGTTAACCTCCCATTTACTAGGCTTACTAGGTTCACCTTCCCCTTAGTTGCTGATATGAGTATTCTGGTGCCCAGAGAACTCTTTTAACTTCTAATAAGCTGGAGAAGTTCTTCTCATGAGGAGGGAAAAGAAAACCAGGTCCAGAGTTTATGCTGAAATCCCAGGCTACCCAATTGCTGTTATGGTCCTGGAGTGAGTGCCCATAGGTGGACCTGGCCAGGGCTGGGGGTGGATGGAGCATTAGGAGGCAATCACGTAGGATTCAGAGTATGTATGTGAGAGCAAAAGCTGTAGAGCAATACTTCTGGATTTAGTCCAGGCTGTCACGAATTAATGGCTGACAGAAAGAAAAGAAAGACTTGGAAAAAAAATTCTTGAAAGCTGTGTTTGCATGGAGAGGAGCTCAGTCTGAGCTGCCTGGAGAAGGCCTATATTCATGCCCCTTTGGAAGCCCTGGCCATCCATTTTCATTAGTTTTATGATTTGATCAACTTACAAAGGTCACTTTTTAGCTTCCTGTGAACCACAATATTATGACTGGGCTTAAATAATGCCAAAGCGATTCATTGAGAAGGGAAACATTCAGTTACACCAGTCACTGGGCACTGAAACCAGCTTTCCAAAGCTGAATTGCTCCCTTGTAAGGCAAGGGTCTTGCTTATGAAAACAGAGCACAGAGTCTCCAAGGACTGCTCCATATAGGGCAGAGCCTGGGGGAGACTGTCCAGGTAGGAAGTGTGAGCTGGCACCACTTCTCTCCCTGGAGAGTGGTGTGGTCTCTTTTCTTTGAGTTCCCCCACACTGTGACTCCTGTGCCTCTCCCACCCCTAACACTTGCTAGTGTAGACATGGTGCCATCTTCTTGAAAATTCTGCACCAAGTGTAGACACAACTCTTCTGTGTTTTTCCTTAGCACAGCAGAGACCAGTCTACAATGATGTGGCTAATTACATGTAATGATTTCTTTGGCATCTCTTCCTCGCTAGCCTCTAAGCATCATAGGAGCAAGAACTAGATTGGCTGTTTTCATCTCCACATCCCGGCACCTACCACAGTGTGCGAAGCCCATTGTAGATGCTCCAGGAATAGCTGCTCATTGACATTTTTTTTTAAAAGGGAAAACCAAAAGAGAATATCCCAGAAAATACAGACAGCATGAGAATCGGTAGTTTCTTTACTGAATACTGCTAAACATCAAATCCTTTATTCTAACCCAAGTTAACCACACATGGGAATCTGAAAAGCAAATCATATACCTTTGCTATTTCAACACCAACTCTGCAATGTCTTTCCCTGATCTTGAGATGCTAGAGGTCTCAGATAACATTGGGGTTACATGGGGTCATTGGGAAAATTAAAGGAGATACTGCACAGAAAATGCCCAGTGCCTAGTATGGCCAATAATGAACTCCGTGTGTGTCCCTCATAGCTCTGTGCTGGGTTCTTAGCCAGGTAACTTTGTTGGCACTGGATTACCTCTAGGCACTACAAGCTGGTCTTCTTGTCTATTTTCGTAGCATAGGACAGACATGAACCTTTAATTTAACTTTCTTCTTAGATCATTACTACATTTTTACTCTTGGTTTCTAATCTGAGGGATGCTATTCATTGCTTGCTTGAGTGGAAATGGTATTGTTTAGCCTTCAGCAGAATGGGTTTCCTTTAAACAGTTGCTTTGGCCATTATATATATATCATCTTAATCAGAGTCTTACATAAAAATATCTCTTTCTTTTGTAAACACACATGCATGAACATACATGTGTGCACACACATGGAGCCTTTCTTTAAAGTTTTACCTGACCTCTGTCAAACTAGTTTGTGTACATACAGATAACAGGAGGTGAATCCTCTCGACTGTAGGGTCAAAAATATTTCTTTGTGTTTTTCAGGCAGGGTTGTGGTTTCAATAGTAATAGAAGGGACCCCTTCCCCCATTAGCATATGTTCTCCTTGACCTGCTTGAGCCAGTCATGCAGAGAAATGCTGATTTGCTGCCTACTATCACAGGAATGATTTTGAAGGTTTAATTCAAGTGATTTTATTTAAGCAACCTGCACTGAGCACCTACCATAAACAAAGAACTTACCACATTTTGTACTTAATAGGAGTCTTTATTTTTGTCTTTCCATATCCTTGAGGGCACCATGTTGCTGCTCATTTCTACAGCTTCAGTGCCTGGCACAGTATATAGTAAGTGCCCAATAAATGTTTTGTTGAATGTATGACTAAAGACAGAAGGGCAACAGGAAGTCAGGAGTGTAAGAGTATTTGTAACTCAAGCTTACCAGGCCCTCAGAAGGCAGCAGGGAATCACATACAATAAGAGAATGGGTTTTGTTCTCAGTATGAGTGTGGATTTTCCTTCTGGCAGGAACTATCTACTAAGAAGTTAATTATCCTTTTCAAGTCTCAATCTCCTCATCAATAAAATGGTGGAAACAACAGGTGATTTTGAGGGTTAACCCACTGTTGATGTGCCATAGTGAGTGTCAACACACAAGTACAACTCCCATACTGCTGCTGGGGTGATGGTGAACATTTCTGCATAGTGAACACTTAATAATCTCCAATGTAAGTTGTGCGTGGGGAAAAGAGAGACAGGGGCCATGTGAGATGGAGGTGGCTGGGGGGCTGGAGCAGATGGGTCAGCTCTCTGATGGGGGGCCTTAAATGAGGTGGGGACCCTTGCAGTGTACCGTGATGGTGGGCATGGCTGGCTCTTTGGTGGGAGCACATCTGGTATCAGCAGAAGACAACTACTTTGTCTGACAGTAGGGTTCTGGATGAATGACTATATCTCCTCAATGTGTGTTCCACCATCTAGAAACAAGGAAGTGCCAGCCCCATAGCCCTGATCTCTTTTATGTCCCCTTAGGGTCTGCCAGTATTAGCTGTGTCTCAGTAAGGTGCACTCTCTGGTCGCTTTTTACCAGATTTTAGAGTCTAACCACAGCTCTCAAGGACCTTGCTTAGAGGGCAAGAAAAATGGGAGGGAAATGGAAAGAAGATGAAAAGACAGAGCAAAGCAGACTGTGTGTGTGGGGGGGGGGGGGAGAGGGGGGAGGGCAGGTCTGGAATGGAAAGCACTAATTCAGAATAGCACTCCACCCTCTGTTGTCTATTCCTTGGTCCAATCTGGCTGAAATCCTGAGCAGAGGACAGTATGCTTTAGAAGAAAATATGCAAAGAAGTTCAAGTGTGCCTTTCCTTTTTATTTGCATCTCAGTTCATTTTAATCAAGCACCCTCCCCCTTTCCTTGCAACCTGTTTTTTGGGTTTGTTTCTTTGTTTGTTGGGAATGCGTGCCTTTTGGTTTTATCTGCTCTACTGCAATAGTTTTGGGTTTTGACTTTTCCAAAATGAAATCTCTAGCCATTCTGATTTTCTCAGCTTCTGGCCCCACTGGCATCTCCATTTTGCTTTAATTATCCAATTACTGAAGCTATCCAACCTATTTATTCAGGCAATCAAGGCTTTAAATGCATGGATTTATCATCACCTCAAATCACTTGTCACTGTGGTTGAACAAAAATAGAAAGGTAACCAGAATGCTGCAGGAGGTTTGAATCAACATACTTCTCCTGGTCATTACTTTTAAGGTTCCCATATGCAAACACAAAAATTGTAGAAGGGGATGCTCTGACAGGGGTGGGGGGGAGAGGACAAAAGAGTGTGCACAGAAAGGGGATGAAGACTGGAAGGGTTTTGTTTCTGTTCCTCTGAGGATTGGCCTGTACTCCTTACCTGATTTTCCCCACATCCCTCCTTCCCTGCTCTTCTCTCTGTAAGAGGGGCACAGATTGCTGCTTCTCCCTTTTCCTCTATTAACAATGTTGTTGAGTACCCATGTGAAAAGATACAGAGGACTTGGGGGTTAATTTTTATCTGTCAGTTGTACCTTAATAAAGCTGAAGAATGAAAACAAAAACACAGAGCTTGGGAGTTATCAGAGGAAAGAGGAGTGGTCTATAGATCTGGGCTGTTACAGGAAATTCATCTGCTTTCTGGAGTTACCCAGAGTAAGTCCATTTCTTCATTTATCAGACTGCTCTGAACATACTTAAAAACAGACTACTTTTTAAAACATAAACAGCCTTATTTCTTTCAAGCATTTCTCATTCATCATTCTAGGCATTTTACCCCAATGTATCAACTTCTTTATTAAAGGGTGGTAACCCTCAAATTTAACATAAAACTCCAAGGGTGTTATGTGCAGTGAAGGCAATCACCTCCCTCTCTCCGGGCATGGTATTACTATTAATAGAGCCTCAAAACTTTTTAAGCTTTTTTTGGCATGTCATATGCTGCTGTTTAGCCACGTTCCCCATGATGTGCTTCCTTGGTTGTGAGCTTTTGAGAAACCTACATACAGAAACTTATACTTAGCCTTCTACATTTTAATAGGTTAAATGTGGCCCACTGTATGAGCCATAAAGACCAGTTTAGATTGCAGCATACCTTTCAATGTATTTACCACTTTTACTAAAACTGTAGTTTTCTGTATCCTCATCCTTGTTATTAAGGCTGTCAATCTGAACAATGTTGATACAGAACACTGGGACAGGCCACTAGATACTACCCTATTGCTCCATTAATCAGTATTCTCAGGGTTAGCTTTCCCAATCAAAGGCAAAGTCTTACACTGTGAGGTCCCTGGTGTTCCACCAGCACTAATATTTTTAGTATGAAAGTAAGAATAATGGACTAGCTTTGTGAAAACTGTCTTAGTATGACACCAACTTAAAAGAGGACTCTACCAGGTCCAGACCCATCCACAACTTCACAATTTGTGTTTTCTCATGTGGGTGATATCATAACACTAGCTGATGCTGTACTCACTTTTTATGTATAAATTTCTCAATAATATACTGTGTGGTAACAAATGTAATTGACCCATTCTATTTGTTTTCTCCAAATTAATTTAAAATACGCTCTCACTTCCTTTGTCTTTGAGTTTGGCTAATATCCTCACACTTGCAGGTTTCCATCTGTGAGTTTGGTCAAAGCAAGTTTATCTGCAAAATTTCGAAGAATCAGCTTCATCTCCACTTGGCAGCATGTGGTAAATGAACGTATTTCTGGTGAGATTTATTGTATCACCTTCGAGGAAATGCTAACTCCAGAGAGGAGCAGATTGCAGAGAACTGTATATTAAAGTTCCTCTTCCTATCTCTGGGCCCAGGTGGAGGGGACAAATGGATTCTTACCTGACTGCAAAATATGATATATTATTATAAACAGAGTCTTGAATTATAGAAAATACTAGTTAGCATAATTACATTACCATATTTTTATATGGAGATTATTATTCAAATACCAAACAGGCAATCTTCCATTGGAAAAAACCAATAAACACTCTCAATCCAGACTTCCACTGTTATGTATGTCACAGTACAAAACAATTTTAAAGTTTAAAACCCATTACATTACAAGAGCTATTCACTTCAAGTAGGTGGCAATTTGCTTCTTTTTTTTCACCCCACGTTTTGATAGCTATTCACCTCTATCAATTCTTATCTTGCCCATTCTTTAGAAACCAATTGCAGTTTAAAAAGTGCCCATCTATTTCTGATTGAAATCTTCACATGCTGGTTTTTTAAACTATTTTTCAATCTCTTAATAAAATAGATTGCCTCCAGGCTGTCAGTTAGTAAACCCACTAACAATGTAGTGATTCCAAGGACTGACCTAGCTCATGGGTTTTCCTTGCTCTTGGTTCTGTCCAAGAAACCCCAGATTTCCATTATTGCTGCTACATGTACAAAACAGTTTAATGGATTAAACTTACGGAAACTTGTACAAGCAACAAAAACAATATCCTGATTAAATTGAGTTAACCTCTCAGACTTTTAGTCCATGAAATAGAAAATAGGTCTTACACCTTTTTCTTTTATTTGTTAACAGTTGACATCTCAGAGTCTCGTCGGATTGAAGTCTTTCCCTATCATTGAGCACAACCTCCATTTGTAAGAGGGGCTCTCAGTCCATCAGTCTTAGAGCAAATACTTCTTAAGGAACCACCCTTGTGTGGAAAGTAAAGGAAGTATAGATATTATGTTGGTCCCTGAGGGCTCCTGCTTTAGAGAGAGAATAATATGAAGCAATCTACAAAGTTAAGGGGGGAGGTTCAGACTACGGGATCACCTGTGATTCAGAGATGGAAGAAATAAGGGGGTGAAGGAGTGGTCCCCAATACCCAGGAAGGTCCCTCAGAGATGGTGATGAGGTTATGTGAGGTGGAGACGACCATCTGGTGCTGAAGAATAAGTATTATGAGCATGGGGTGAACCAAAGGCAGGGAGAAGTTGGCCATAATGACACTTTCCCCTCCATCCACCTCATCTCAGAGGAGGAAAAGCCACATTTTCTTTTCTGTTGTACCACAGTCATACTCAGTGTCCACTCTGGACTTTCATGCCCATTCCACAGCCTGGGTCTCATCATTCCCCAGGGTTTGAATGTTCTGTGACTTTAAATGATTCTCACATCATCATGATTTGAATCAGATCAAGGTAAATTCCTTCCCAAACCCAAATACAGGAATCAGGAAACTTTAGAATAATGCAACTCCACAAGCATTTATTGATCTTATGTCAATTGATGACATTGCACATTGTCAGACTTCCACATCCTTCTACCTCACAGAAGTGTGACAGATAAGGTAAGGGCCATGAGAATAGCAGGGAGAACTCTGAGAGGGCATTTCCTGTTTGGAGAAATCAGAGCAAGTTATATGCATTTGAGATGACTTTTAGAAATGACTGAGGCTTTTATGTTCATCATAAGAAGAAGGCCTAGAACTATGAAAGCATAGGAGAGGCAAAGCATGGACATAGGCAAGCTGAGATTACATTCAAGGAAAAGCAAATAGTTCTGTTTGGCTAACTGCATTGACAATACAATTTTATTAATTATAAAACAATATCTAGTGCATGCTTTCTGTTAAAGGCATCACATTCTGCTCTTTACAAGCATTATTTCAATTAACTCTCGCATATATATCAGCATGTGAGGGGGTACTGAACACATGGGGAAACTGAAGCTTGAGTAGGTTAAGGATCCTGTCTGCAGTCTCTTAGCTAATAAATGTTGAGGCCAGGACCTAAGTCTCATCCATATTGAGAAGGATATAGTTTGGGGAAGATAAAGATTTATTTTGAGGAGGTAACACAGAAGAGTTGATGGAGCACATCTCCAGAGAAAAGGAAGAGAGATCACTTAGAAAATTTGCTGTCATGACAAATGAGAGCCTTTGTAAAATATACAAAAGGAATTTATTTGCTAATATAAGGGAATCAAAATTTCAGACAAACTCTTACCCCTGATGTTGGATTTGATGGCTCAAGGTCAACCCAGCAGACACTTAATAACTGAGGCTGTGTCTATGTGCCATCAAATCCCATCTTGAGATCCCATCTTCCACCAGGCTGTCCTGAGCATCCACATGACCCTATACTAGGGAGACAAAAATGCTGGGTAGTTGTAGTCCAGGCCTTTGTAGAGAACCATGTGAGAACCATGAACACACCACAGGTGCCTCACAAGGCCAAATCAAGATTGAAGGTCAGGGGCTTGCACATTAGGGAACAGCAGAGCAATTGGAGTTGGTGACTTCTCTTGGGCTCTGCCTAAAGTTGATCATGCTGGCTGTTTTCCAGCACAGAAACTAGCTCTCCTGGGTTAGGATGTATGTGCTTGGCTGACTCCCTGGGGTATGATGAGCAAAAGTCTGATCAGGGACTGAGTATTCTAGGCCACTTGTTAATTAATTACCCCTTTAGTGTTCTAGCTACTTTCTTTGGAAGAAGGCTTCATAATGGTGATTTCCCCAAAGCTACACCGGAAACTCCTTTCAGTCACCTGGGTCTGGTCTGCCCCTGTAATAGGGGAGTGTCTTGTCATTTTTTTTCCTTCCTTGCCATGAAGAACACTGAACAAGGAGGGTGCCATGCTGAGGAATGCTGTTATCCTTTCTAACACTGCTATTTTTATTATAAAAGATGGAGACATAGTAGGAGGTTAATGGCTGCTCAGAATAAAAACAAATAGTGACTAAGAACAATATGCAAATGAGGCATTATCTTGCTGGGGGAATGATATTCAACAGTGAAGCTCTGTGCTCCAAGCCTCTTTGATTGCACAAACCAGGGGATGTGTGGACTCCTTTACCAGCACTGTACTGCCTTCCATTGTCAAGTAACCTAACAAGGAGACTCGGTTGGAAAAGTATGAGCCCTCCAAGGGCCAAGGGCTCTACCCAGGGCAGTCTGCTTCTTCCTCTCCCCAGCATCACTCTTCCCATTTCTTTCATCTGATTGAATGAATCATCATTTCACAATGACTTTCCTGTATGCCTTGCAAAGCCCAGGCCTGGGCACCGAGGGGCGAGTGATCCTGATAGGCCATCAGCCCTACACCAGATTCACTGGGCTTGGGTAATGCTTGTTTCCTCTGTACAGTACACACTCTGTAGAGTCCACAGCACACACATCACTGCTCCCCGGCACTGCTTGCTGACAACTTCCAATTTCTAACATTTTCTAACTGTGCTGATACAGTGTCCTAACCTCCAGCCTTCTGTTGTCCCCATGCCCAATTTCCCCACAGTGTTCCTTCTTTGCAGTTATGAAAGAGGAAAGAGAATCAACCTTATTTGGGTGCATAATGTGCTAGGCGCTTCATAAGTGTTTTTGTCTTATTTACTTCTTTTGATAATCCTACAAGGTATCTTTATTTTACTGTAAAGAAACTAAGGCACACAGAAGTTTAGTAAATTACCCAAGGTCACTGAACTAGTTAGTAATAGGCCAAGATTCTTCATTAACCAGGCATTGCATGCACACACATATACCACACACTAATTCACTTGCTAGGCATGTGTGTGTGTGTATTTTTTGATTGATAATAGGCATGATATATATAACTTCTTAATTCTTACAAAATACTGTCTCCAGAAATCCCTTGAGAAGAGAGTCTAATGGTCACTGTCAGACTTTAGCATGAATAATGCCATATAAAGAGCTATTCCCTCTACCTATTCAGCATTTAGCTTTATCTAATTATCAACCTAAATGAAATGTTTTATTATTGTTTCCAAATACAGTGTAAGAGATCTAAAATCAATTATGTAAGATCTTCTACATCCTTCTTCACTCATCTCCAGATCCTTTGTATCCCATGCTTGGGTCCCAATCTCCTTGTTTCCTCCCTCTTCTAAAATTAAGCCATTCACACCCAGCCAGAGAAGTCTCCTTAAGCATGGGGCTCACACTGGCCAAGGGCTAATGGAGCTCTCTGGCTTGCCCACTCTACCTGTTAGCTCCACTGATCTATAAATCTCTGTGTTTTGGAGGGTAGTGTGCAGAACTTCTTTCTTACCACCATGTGAAGTCCATCCACCTCTGCGGTCCCTCTGTATCTGGGTTATGTTTGCTTTCCAACCTGCCTTCTCAAGATACTCCCTTCAGCGTCTTCCTGAGGTCACAGTTCCCTTCCATAGGCAGAAACTGACAAGAGACTCCTACCCATACCACTCTCTCCCTTTTTCCTGAAATCCGTTAGTCAGTGTTAAATGGGTTACCACAATAGCCCTCTCATTTCTCTTGTGTATGTTTTGTCTATTCAATTTGATTTATAGCTTTGAGGGTAGGAGCCAGGCCTATGCTTTTCTCTAACCTCTGGTAGCAAATGTTCAACAAATCTAACTGCTAAAATGAAGCCATAGAAAGACACCGAGTTAGTGATTTGGAAACCCGTCTTTCATTCCAACCCTGTTACAAACCAGCTATTGTGATTTGGGGAAAGTTACTTAACTCTCAAAGACCATTTTCCCCATCTGCAAAAATGGTGATGTGTGAGCAAATGGCTTCTAACACCTTTTTCAAAGTTTAGTGAACTGGTTAAACATTTGAAGAGAGAGGAAATTACAAAGAAAGGCCTGGCCCAAACCCTAATTAACACAACTGTTCTGAAAATGGAGGCTGAGCTGTGAGCTATATGAATGAAGGAGCAAGAGACAGCACAGTTAATTAAGGCAGATTATTAAGTTTCCTTTAAAAAAATCACTAGGTCCAAGCAATCTGGTCCTCCTTAAGTGAGCCTTTAGGGAATGATGAAAAGAACTTTCGGAGGAAGATGGTGGCGTAGGAGGACACTGGGCTCACCTTGTCCTGCTGATCACTTAGATTCCACCTACACCTGCCTAAATAACCCAGAAAACCGCCAGAAGACTAGCAGAATGGAGTCTCCGGAGCCAAATGTAGACAAGAGGCCCATGGAAGAGGGTAGGAAGGGCAGAGAGGCGGTGCGCGCTACGCGGACTGGTGGGAGGGAGCCGGGCAGTGGAGGAGTAGCCCACCTGGCAAGGCAGAGCCCCCGAGTCTGGCTTGCAAAAGCAGAGGGGCCGGACTGCATGAGTTCTGACAGCCAGCGGGACTTAACATCTGGAATGTTATAAGTCAACAGCTCTGCTCAGAGAGTGGGAGGGCGAGAGGACACCAGGAGGGATGGGGTCAAGCCCCGGAAGACAGAGCTCAGCTTGAGGGGAGCAAAGGCACCGGACAGTGCCATCTTCCTCTCCCATCCCCCAGCCAAAATCCCAAAGGGAACCAGTTCCCATTACTGAACTTGCTTGCACTGCGCAAACACCCACCACTGTGATTCTGTGGATCCATCCCTCTGATGGGCCGGCCTCCCTCCCAGTGCTGCAGGGCCTCTCCCACAGGGGACCACCACCAGCAAAGCAAGCTAAGCCTACCCCTCCTGCCACTGTGCACCTTGCGGATCCACCCCAGCTAATATGCCAGATCCCATCAAAGAAGCACCACAAGCCTGGCAGTGTGCAAGGGGCCCAGACAGGGGCCACACCACTCCACAGTGAGTTCTGCCCCTGGGAGAGGGGAAGATAAGGTACACACCATTCTTACTGTGGCCCCAGCAGTGGGCTGGAGACAGACATCAGGTCTGACTGCGGCCCCGCCCACCAACACAAGTTACTCCAGACAGCACAGGGGAAGTGTCCTGCAGTTTGGCAGCCACCCCAGGGACTATCCAAAATGACAAAACGGAAGAATTCTCCTCAAAAGAAACTCCAGGAAGTAGTGACAACTAATAAACTGATCAAAAACGATTTAGGCAATATAACGGAACAAGAATTTAGAATAATAGTCATAAAATTAATTGCTGGGCTTGAAGAAAGTATAGAGGACAGCAGAGAATCTATTGCTACAGAGATCAAGGGACTAAGAAATAGTCATGAGGAGCTAAAAAAATGCTATAAATGAGGTGCAAAGTAAAATGGAGGCGACCACAGCTCAGATTGAAGAGGCAGAGGAGAGAATAGGTGAATTAGAAGATAAAATTATTTAAAAAGAGGAAGCTGAGAAAAAGAGAGATAAAAAAATCCAGGAGTATGAGGGGAGAATTAGAGAACTAAGTGATGCAATCAAACCGAACAATATCCGTATAATAGGAATTCCAGAAGAGGAAAAGGGAGAGAAAGGGGCTGAAGGTGTACTTGAACAAATCATAGCTGAGAACTTCCCTGATCTGGGGAAGGAAAAAGGGATTGAAATCCAAGAGGCACAGAGAACTCCCTTCAGACGTAACTTGAATCGATCTTCTGCACGACATATCATAGTGAAACTGGCAAAATACAAGGATAAAGAGAAAATTCTGAAAGTAGCTAGGGATAAACACACTCTAACAGATAAAGGGAGACCCATAAGACTAGTGGCAGACCTACCTACTGAAACTTGGCAGGCCAGAAAGGAATGGCAGGAAATGTTCAATGTGATGAACAGAAAAAATATGCAGCCGAGAATTCTTTATCCATCAAGTCTGTCATTCAGAATAGAAGGAGAGATAAAGGTCTTCCCAAACAAACAAAAACTGAAGGAATTCATCACCACTAAACTAGCCCTACAAGAGATCCTAAGGGGGATTCTGTGAGTGAAATGTTGCAAGGACCACAAAGTGCCAGAGACATCACTACAAGCATGAAACCTACAGACATCACAATGACTCTAAACTCATATATTTCCATAATAACGCTGAATGTAAATGGACTAAATGCTCCAACCAAAAGACACAGGGTATCAGAATGGATAAAAAAACCAGACCCATCTATTTGCTGTCTACAAGAGACTCATTTTAGACCTGAGGACACCTTCAGATTGAACGTGAGGGGATGGAGAACTATCTATCATGCTACTGGAAGTCAAAAGAAAGCTGGAGTAGCCATACTTATATCAGACAAACTAGACTTTAAATTAAAGGCTGTAATAAGAGATGAAGAAGGGCATTATATAATAATTACAGGGTCTATCCATGAGGAAGAGCTAATAATTATAAATGTCTATGCGCCGAATATGGGAGCCCCCAAATATATAAAACAATTAATCACGAACATAAGCAACCTTAGTGATAAGAATGTGGTAACTGCAGGGGACTTTAATACTCCACTTACAACAATGGATAGATCATCTAGACACAAGATCAATAAAGAAACAAGGGTCCTGAATGATAATTGGATCAGATGGACTTGACAGACATATTTAGAACGCTGCATCCCAAAGCAACAGAATATACTTTCTTCTTGAGTGCACATGAAACATTCTCCAAGACAGATCACATACTGGGTCACAAAACAGCCCTTCATAAGTATACAAGAATTGCACCATGCACACTTTCAGACTACAATGCTATGAAAGTTGAAATCAACCACAGGAAAAAGTCTGGAAAACCTCCAAAAGCATGGAGGTTAAAGAACACCCTACTAAAGACTGAATGGGTCAACCAGGCAATTAGAGAAGAAATTAAAAAATATATGGAAACAAATGAAAATGAAAATACAACAATCCAAATGCTTTGGGATGCAGCAAAAGCAGTCCTGAGAGGAAAATACATTGCAATCCAGGCCTATCTCAAGAAACAAGAAAAATCCCAAATACAAAATCTAACAGCACACCTAAAGGAAATAGAAGCAGAACAGCAAAGACACCCCAAACCCAGCAGAAGAAGATAAATAATAAAGATCAGAGCAGAAATAAATAATATAGAATCTAAAAAAACTGTAGAGAAAATCAATGAAACCAAGAGTTGGTTTTTTGAAAAAATAAACAAAATTGATAACCCCCTAGCCAGGCTTCTCAAAAAGAAAAGGGAGATGACCCAAATAGATAAAATCATGAATGAAAATGGAATTATTACAACAAATCCCTCAGAAATACAAGCAGTTATCAGGGAATACTATGAAAAATTATATGCCAACACACTGGACAATCTGGAAGAAATGGAAAAATTCCTAAGCACCCACACACTTCCAAAACTCAAACAGGAAGAAATAGAAAACTTGAACAGACCCATAACCAGCAAAGAAATTGAATCAGTTATCAAGAATCTCCCAACAAGTAAGAGTCCAGGACCAGATGGCTTCCCAGGGGAATTCTACCAGACATTTGAAGCAGAGATAATACCTATCCTTCTCAAGATGTTCCAAAAAAATAGAAAGGGAAGGAAAACTTCCAGACTCATTCTATGAAGCCAGCAGTACTTTGATTCCTAAACCAGAGACCCAGCAAAAAAGGAGAACTACAGGCCAATATCCCTGATGAATATGGATGCAAAAATTCTCAGTAAGATACTAGCAAATCGAATTCAGCAGCATACAAAAAGAATTATTCACCATGATCAAGTGGGATTCATTCCTGGGCCGCAGGGCTCGTTCAACATTCGCAAATCAATCAATGTGATACATCACATTAATAAAAGAAAAGATAAGAACGATATGATCCTGTCAATCGATGCAGAAAAAGCATTTGACAAAATTGAGCATCTTTTCTTAATAAAAGCCCTTGAGAAAGTCGAGATAGAAGAAACATACTTAAACATCATAAAGGCCATTTATGAAAAGCCCACAGCTAATATCATCCTCAATGGGGAAAAACTGAGAGCTTTCCCCCTGAGATCAGGAACACGACCGGGATGTCCACTCTCACCACTGTTGTTTAACATAGTGTTAGAAGTGCTAGCATCAGCAATCAGACAACAAAAGGAAATCAAAGGCATCAAAATTGGCAAAGATGAAGTCAAGCTTTCACTTTTTGCAGATGACATGATATTATACATGGAAAACCCGACAGACTCCACCAAAAGTCTGCTAGAACTGATACATGAATTCAGCAAAGTGGCAGAATACAAAATCAATGTACAGAAATCAGTTGCATTCTTATACACTAACAATGAAGCAACAGAAAGACGAATAAAGAAACTGATCCCATTCACAATTGCACCAAGAAGCATAAAATACCTAGGAATAAACCTATCCAAAGATGTAAAAGATCTGTAGGCTGAAAACTATAGAAAGCTTATGAAGGAAATTGAAGAAGATATAGAGAAATGGAAAAACATTCCGTGCTCATGGATTGGAAGAATAAGTATTGTTCAAATGTCAATACTACCCAAGGTGTCTACACATTCAATGCAATCCCAATCAAAATTGCACCAGCATTCTTCTCAAAGCTAGAACAAGCAATCCTAAAATTTGTATGGAATCACAAAAGACCCCAAATAGCCAAAGTAATATTGAAGAAGAAAACCAAAGCAGGAGGCATCACAATCCCAGACTTTAGCCTCTACTACAAAGCTGTAATTGTCAAGACAGCATGGTATTGGCACAAAAACAGACACACAGACCAATGGAATAGAATAGAAACCCCAGAATTAGACCCACAAAAGTATGGCCAACTAATCTTTGACAAAGCAGGAAAGAAAATCCAATGGAAAAAAGACAGTCTCTTTAACAAATGGTGCTGGGAGAGCTGGACAGAAACATGCAGAAGAATGAAACTAGACCACTTTCTTACACCATTCACAAAAATAAACTCAAAATAGATAAAGGACCTGAATGTGAGACAGGAAACCATCAAAACCCTAGAGGAGAAAGCAGGAAAAAACCTCTCTGACCTCAGCCACAGCAATTTCTTACTTGACACATCCCAAAAGGCAAGGGAATTAAAAGCAACAATGAACTATTGGGACCTCATGAAGATAAAAAGCTTCTGCACTGCAAAGGAAACAATCAACAAAACTAAAAGGCAACGACAGAATGGGAAAAGATATTTGCAAATGACATACTGGACAAAGGGCTAGTATCCAAAATCTATAAAGAACTCACCAAACTCCACACCTGAAAAACAAATAATCCAGTGAAGAAATGGGCTGAAAACATGAATAGACACTTCTCTAAACAAGACATCTGGATGGCCAACAGGCACATGAAAAGATGCTCAATGTTGCTCCTCATCAGGGAAATACAAATCAAAACCACACTCAGATACCACATCAAGCCAGTAAGAGTGGCTAAAATGAACAAATCAGGAGACTATAGATGCTGGCAAGGATGTGGAGAAATGGGAACCCTCTTGCACTGTTGGTGGGAATGCAAACTGGTGCAGCCACTCTGGAAAACAGTGTGGAGGTTCCTCAAAAAATTAAAAATAGATCTACCCTATGACCCAGCAATAGCACTGCTAGGAATTTACCCAAGGGATACAGGAGTGCTGATGCATAGGGACACTTGTACCCCAATGTTTATAGCAGCACTTTCAACAATAGCCAAATTATGTTAAGAGCCTAAATGTCCATCAGCTGATGAATGGATAAAGAAATTGTGGTTTATATACACAATGGAATACTACATGGCAATGAGAAAGAATGAAATATGGCCTTTTGTAGCAACGTGGATGGAACTGTAGAGTGTTATGCTAAGTGAAATAAGTCGGTCAGAGAAAGACAGATACCATATATTTCCACTCTTATGTAGATCCTGAGAAACTTAACAGAAGACCATGGGGGAGGGGAAGGAGGAAAAAAAAAGGTTAGAGAGGGAGTGAGCCAAAACATAAGAGACTTAAAAACTGAGAACAAACTGAGGTTTGATGGGGGGTTGGAGGGAGGGGAAGGTGGGTGATGGGTATTGAGGAGGGCACCTGTTGGGATGAACACTGGGTGTTGTATGGAAAACAATTTGAGAATAAATTTCATATAAAAATAATAATAAAAAAGAACTTTTGGAGTGCAGTGGATCAGGTTCCTCAATCACAGACCCTCACTGGACCTGGCTGCAATGGCAGGTTCCCCCACTGCAGAGATCAGAACTCGGCGACCCCAGGGGAGCCACAGAAGAATTCCAGGTGCTCCAGAAGGTAGCTTGACTTGGAAGATCACACTCAAGCACTCTGTCTTCCTTTTACTCTAGACTCTTATCACAGACTAGAATTTCTTTGTGGGGCTGAAATGTATGCAAAATGTTAAGTTAATTCTATTCTAAGACCGGCTAGGCTGGACAGGGCTGTCTGACTATGAGTGGGGGTCCTAGGAGCTAATGGTTGTCCATATCACAGAGTTTGACAAGAGGGAATGGAATGATGGGATAGGGCTTTTCCAGTGCTACTATAGAAAAGCCTGAGGGCTCTGCAGGTGAGATGGTCCTCCTTGAGCCTTGCCAGCATGCTTCTGTTCAGATAGGTCCTTGCCTCTCAAAACATCTGCACAAAGAGTGGCTTCTTATGCTTAGCCGTAAGTCTACTGTCACAGGCAGGTTCTTGCTAGAAATGTGAGCTCCCCAGACTCCTGGATTGATGAATTTAGCTTTTAAAAATGTAACTGTGTTAATTTATCCAGTGAGTATTTTTACTTTTGCAAAAAATGAAAACACACAGTATATATTATTTTATAAGGTAAATTTTAATTTAATGATACATTATAAACATCTCTTCATGCCAATAAATTCAGCATCTAACATCTTTGTTCTTTTCTTCCTTGTCCTTATTGCATAACTCCATTTGTGGTCCCGATCAATGTTCCTCCATATATATAAGACAGTGAATTTTGCCTTTGCTCCCTGGACTCTCTCTCATCCCTGTTCATTAATACACCCGTTACTCAGTCCTTTTATGCATCAGGCACTTGTGAGGGGATGTTGTCAATGCTTACAGGAAAAGTACGTGGATTTCTCCCAAGAGAGCAACAGATTCCCATCTCCTCCCAGAAATCTAGAACCAATAGTAGAGAACAAGTTTTGGGAGCTCATTAAGAATCAGTTTATCACCAGTTCATCATGATGAGCCACTATTCAACAAGAACTACTAGTCATCCTGAATGACTTCAGGGAAGCTGAATTTATGTCTTATATTTATTAAATAGAACCCAAATGGAAGTTTCAGTTAGTTTTTCTTCTTTTGGCTTGGGGTAATAAGTGGGGCAGGATTTTTTTAAGTGCAATCCCAGGGATTGGTCCTTTCTATCATTAAATCTGCTATTCCTTCTGCTCACTTCCCTACCCTGACCCATGTCACCTTGAAGTAGTCCTCCCCATTTTTGATTTTCCAACTATAATCCACATTTCAGGGCAAACTTATATGGTATATGCTCTGGGGGTTATGTGCCCATAACCTCCAGCTCACAGGGGTAGTTCTCTCTCCAGCCCTCAGGGATTTCCCACAATTTTGTGGTGCCCATTGTCAGTATTGTTCTCTGCTTATATTCATGTTAGCACTATTTCCCTCTGTACTTCCAATATTGTGTACAATTTCTTCAGTTACAATTCTGCAAAGCAGGTTTTTTTATTTTAAAGTTATGGTCTGTGGTCGCCATTTTATAGCTTCTTAAACATGGATCATTTCTATTCAACAATCCAAAGAAGTGACACTGCGCCCTTGAAAGGTGTTGTTTTATTTGAGTTGGATATAATACTGCTAAGACATATGCTATCCCCAGGGACTGGCTGTGTTGTGAGTTTTCCTTGTAAATGTCTAGCTTCCATCTTTAATTCCCAGGCTGGTGCTCCTTGTGTTGAATGACACATCATCCAGAAGTAATGCAGGTATAGTAGCAGGGTAATTTGCATATAAGCTTTCCCTCTGGGACTCCCTTTTAGGAAGGTAGGTTTCTTACATGGAACGAATGGACTTCAATCCAGATAGACTTGCTAAAAACAGTGAACTCTTTCTACTTGAAAACAGTGTTGTACACCTGTCAATGCTCTTTCATACATCTTATTTCAGATCTTCACTGCACCCTTGTGTGAAAGGTAGGGCATTTATTTTAATCCCCATTTGACAGATAAAGTAAGTGAGGCCTGGAGAGATCTTATGACTTGCCTAAGGTCACATATCAGCCAAGTTAGAACCACATGCCAGATACCCCTACCTGGGCTATCTCCTTGGCAACACAAATGATTATGTTCTGACAACCGTATCTGTTTCTCTACATCATTTTGCTTCTAAAATATGATCATATTTCTAATCCCATTTAATTCTCAAGAACCTTGGAAGAAATTTATCTGCATCATTGTTTCCAACTTACAGTCAGAGAAACAAACACAGAGACAAAAGGGGCTTTGCTGATCACATGGGGATCAATGGATGAGGTAGGAGAGAACTTGGTTCCCAGACCCTCCAGGTGGAACTTTGACACCCTTTTACACACACACTGTATACCTCAGAGGTTGGTCTCCCTGCTGCCAATAATTTTAAGTAGCATGAGTGTCAGCAAGAACTTCTGGGTGGTCTTCAAAGGAAACATGCCACCCAAATGAACCCATCACTTGGTACTAAGTGACAGGCAGGTGTGCAAGTGGTGTGGTCCCATGGAAAGAACCAAGGGGAGGAGGTCTTGGGCACAGAGCCAGGGTAAGAAGCCAGCTCTTCTGACTTCCAGGCCAGTGCTGTTTTTTTCTAATCCCACTAATAGGAGAAGTCAACAGCTTTTACCATAAGAAAAATTAAGTGAATGTCCGATCAGGGATTTGGTTTCACCCATGACAAATATAAAGAATCACTCTTACAATCTTCCAGTGAGAAGGGGTTGGGTGTCCATTTCCAAGCTACTTATGTCCCTCAGTAGGCATTTTGGAATGACTCAGTCACTATTAACTAAGTAAAATGACCCAGAGTCTCAACTCAGCCAATACTAATATTTCCCCAATTCTGTGTTGAAGAAGGAATGAATATATTTGGCATCTTAAGAGGTGAAAAGAGATGGTTACAATGCAGTCATTCCCTGAGGGAGGACAGCAGATGGATAGATTTCCTGCTGTTGTGATGGGTGGTCCAGAATCAGCAAAAGAAGGGACTTCCTCACACAACCATGTGTGACCAATGCAAGTTCCCTGGGGCAGAGACAGAACTGTGGGACAGCACTGTGCTTCCCCCAGAAAATGTCCAGTCTTATTTAAGAGCCATTATTCCACTGAGTACACATATGTTTTGCTCACTCAGTTCTGCTTTGTGTTGTGAGGCCTAAGTCAGGATATACTCTGCTTAGAAGTCATTTTTAAAAGAAACTAACATATTCTATGCGATTAGCAAAAGTAAACCATAGCAAGGAACAGAGATGAAGAAAGTATGTCTTCCGCTTTCAGGGAGGCTATATTTCAACTGGAAAGTCATGATTACACACCTGACAAGTCAGTGAGCAACTGAAGAATAATAATGATGAATGGCACCCAGTGAAGAACAGAAAGACTGGCTGTCATAGCCCTGGAAAGGGAAAGGTCCAAGGTAGGTGGGACAGTCTGGACAGAATCAGAAGTGTGGGCTTGTGTTGGGTCTTGACTGCTGGATGGCTGCTGGATAGGAGCAGTCACCAGGCAGGTGGTGCCAAAGGCAAGGAAGGAAGTGCAGATGGGAGAAAGCAGGCACACTGACTTGGTCATTTTCCCCAAAACAGACTACCCTTTTGTGTCCAGGGACTTGCTCTCTCATAGTCACAAAGGACTACACAAGGCAATGTGGATGACTCAGGAGAAACTTGCCTCCACTTCCAGAGGCTCAAAGAGCATCCTGGGTGAGAAACACCATTTCTGAGATGGAGGGATAGAACACAATTTTTCAGACAAATAAAATCTACCTCCCCCGCCTTCCGCCCCAATTTGAAAAAAAAAAATACATCTGGGCTGTGTTACCTACCTATAGAGAAAACTTGAAGGGAAATGTGGAAACAGGGATTGCTTTGAAGATCTGCAGAACGTTAATGTCATGTTTGTCAACTAGAAAGTAATGGACAACTTACTAATATATACAAAGGCTTGACTGAAGGAACAAATTCTGGGACACACCGGAGGTAGTGTAGTACTTCCTGTGAGTATATTTTTTAAAGGTGGCAAGAATCCCAGTGCCCTCTCCCAAGGCAAGAGATCTCTTTCTGAGCCATCTCTAAGTACTGGCCATCTAGCCTCTTGTTCTTGCAACTGCTTATTCCACTGATGTACTAGCACATCAGTGGGGCTTAGTAGGGACTGAACCGAGGATACATTTCTAGGGTGGAGGAGACTGTGGAATCATGGTGTTAAGAAGGGAGAGATTAAGACAGCACTGAGAGGTTGGAAAATATTGCTATATGCTTTACTTATGTCAAATCAAAATTGAAGCCTGGGCCTGCTGCCCTCATCAACTGTTACTATTGTCCTGCCATTCCTATAAGAATTATTCAGTATCTCCTAAGTCATTAACTAGGGCTAGAAGGCCATCTAAAAATAAGAGTGGGTGGTGGAGGACCACTATTTGGATGTTTGGGTGGTATATTACCATTGTAGAGCTATTTTGTCTATGCCATATTTAGAAACTTCTTTCAAGAGTTTTTGTTTTCACATTAAAAATCACAGCTCTGGGGCACCTGGGTGGCTCAGTTGGTCAGGTGTCTGACTCTTGATTTTGGCTCAGGTCATGATCCCAGAGTCATGGGATCAAGCCCTACATCAGGCTCTATGCGATAAGCTTGGGATTCTCTCTCTCTCTCTCTCTCTCTCTCTCTCTCTCTCTCTCCCCCTCCCCTGATTATGCTTTCTTTCTCTCTTTCTCTCTCTCAAAATACATAAATAAACATTAAAAAAAATCACAGCTCCTAAATGCACTGGATATGCACTTGAGATCTATGAGATCAAAACTGGCCTTGCCAGTAGGCAGTCCTGTCTGGGTTGTACCTGGTGGATCATAAATGCTCTGTGAGAGGTTGTTGGATGAATAGAAAACTTAGGAAAAATCACTTAATTTCCCTGGGACTCAGTTTCCTCATCTCTAAAATAGGAGAAATGGTTCCTAGTATCCTAACTAATAGGGTCATGGCGGGTGAAATATGAGGTAATGTTGTTGTTTTTTTTTAATACACTTTAAAAGTAAAAAGTTCTGTAGAAATGCAAGTGGTTATTATTGCAAACTGAGTGGGAGAAGGCTTGTGAGTAGGACCTAGGAAACTTTGGAACTTGTCCAACTCAGCTCATATACTACACCTTGGGAAGTCTATTACCTTCCTGGAGCCTCAGTTATCTCCTATGTAAATGCAAGATTATAGAATCTGTTTACTTCACAGGGGCATTCTGAAAGTTCACAGAGATGATTATGAATTGCTCTTCTTTGATACGCAATAAAAAAGTTAAGTTATGAGTGCCTAAGTCTTGCCTGTGCTCAGTTGTGATTTTGGAAACAGTTTGCCCCTAGAGAAGTGAAGCTTTTACAGGGAGCTCCCGGGCCTCCCTTTCTTCCTGCTTCTAGTCCTCCATACCATGTGTTTTCCATTAGCATCTCCTTAGCATTTCCCTTCCGGCCCATGCTCCTTGCAATCATTGTTCACCATAGCCCGGATGCAGAGTCTCCACAGAATCCCAGAATGTTAGAGTTGAGCAGGGTCTTTGAGTCTACAGAACAAACCCCCTTATCTTAGACATGAAAGCATGGAGGCTCAGAATGGTTATACAGCTATCTGGTTGCAAAGTCAGAACCAGAACCTGGGTCCAAGTCCAGTGTTCTTTTTACTGCATGTCACCTTAGGCCTTTTAAACATTGTACTTCCCAACCCCAACTTCTTACAGGAAATCCCATGCGCCCAGGGTTCAGCTGAGATTCTTAATAGATACTGTTATGTGAAGTCTGTGAGTCTGTGCCGTCCTCCCTCTGCCATTTCAGGCATCTCCCTGAAAGCCAGCCCCTAGAGTGGCATTGGTTAGCATGTCCCAAATTCAGTGGGGAGGGGCTACTCCACTCAACTCCAGTTTTTTCTCTCTTTTTCAGGAAGGCAAAAAAAGAGATGAATAAGGGATAGAAAAAACTCCACCTCAGTGAATCTTGGGTGGAATGATGCAGTTTGACAAGGTAAATCAAAAGTGGAGCACTTGAGCACCAACTCTTGAGACAAAGGCATGCAAATTACCAGGGCTTCTGTTTATTTTGTTTTCTCAACATAAAACATCAAATTAGAATTACTCTATGTCATAATCTGTGGGTTTTTGTTTCTACTTAGGACAGTTGAGCAGACATGCTGGATGTCACATCTGTGATGTATTTAGCAAAACAATTCTTTTAAGAAGATATTTTTTGACTGTCAGAAAGCTTAGTTTCCTATCCTGAGGTTGTCATTATATGTGTGCCCTGGCTGATCACATCCCATGTGTGAGCTCTAGTCTCTTCATCCGTGAAATGGGTGGGATAGCCTAGATGCTCACTAATGAATCTTTCCATGTCAGCGATTCACTGTAGCCCCTCAGCTTATGCACACTGTTGTTGAATATGAGAGCCTTTTAAAAATTAGTGGTCACCTGGCTTTACTGTGGCAGTTCCTCCACACAGGAGCTTCAGAGCAAAGGGCTGTCACCAGGGCAAATTCTGAACTGTCAAGCAGTGGCCGATTATCCTGTCTTTCAGTTCCTGTTTCCTGACAATTCACATAACCATCCTTCAGAAGGACATGATAATGCAGTGTCTGGATTGTAAAACTGCTCATAAAACATTATGGGATTGTGGGAAATCTGGGTCCCTGTAAGGACAGTGCTGGAATCCAACTTGAGCCTGAGTGGAAAATAAATAAGGAGCTATTTGAAACCGTCATCTTTTCCCCAAATGCAACAGAGAAAGTGAAGATAAATGGAGATACTATCAATTACTGTTTTTCCCAGTGGGAAAGTGATAAAGATATTTAAATAATATGTGGCACAATGGAGTGTGGGTCCTAATGGAGGGCTTCCCATCCTTAACAGTGGGAAATTGTAGGTAATGGAATGAGTAGAAAAGCTAGGAGGGGAGAACAAAGAAAGGGCACAAATAAATGAGAGGATGGGGGAGCCAGGCTGAGTGTACACATAAAAATAAAAAGCTGATTGAAACAGAGCACAGGCTTACACAAAGTTTGATTGCTATTGTTTAAATGGAGATCCAGAAAGGAAACATAGAGGATGGGACTCCCAAAAAGGGGTTGAGTGGAGAAATGAAAAAGCTTGGGCTGTAAGATCTTAGACAGCAGCACCTTTAGCTACCGTTTCTGGGCCATGAAAACATCTGGCTAAGGGGATGGAGCAGGGTTTTGGCTAAGGCTCAGACTTGACACTGGCTTTCTTTCTCCCTGCAAGATCCTCCTCAGAGGTTTGACCCACCCACTTTTAGGGTCTCTCACAGGCTGCTCTATAGATGACTCCTTAATCTACCCCTTGGTTCTATCCCCTTTCCTTGGGTCCAGTCCTCCACCTCATACCACTCCTCTTCAAACTGCCCCTCTACCCTCCCACTCAGCCTAAATCGGCATTCACTTCCTTATCCTTCCTGTATGTTCGCGCTATGACAGTGGCACCAACTATTTCTCATATCTCTCTAGACTCACTCTTGCATTTCTTCTACTCATCTTCCCTGTTTTATAGCTTCCAAATTCAGTTATTTTTTTCTAGTGAAAACTCTGTACACACAACCTACATTTGTCAGGACCCTCTCACACATTGTTTCTAAACTACTCTAATAGCTCCTTGCATACTGACCTTGGCTCCAGCTTCTTCTTCCCATTTGAATCTACTCAGTGCCCTCTTGACAGTCTGATAGTCCTCAAATACTCTCAAATATCTCCAAGAGATCACATTTTCAGCTTTTCTTTTCCATGTTCTCTTTGCTATTCTACAAATATTCTTATCATTTCCATTCACACTCACTTCTGTAGTAGAACCTCCTGTCCCATTGGAGGTCTAATATCCTATTCAAGGCCAAAACCAAGACCCTTTCCTCCAGAAAGCCTACTCTGACTACTGATACTGATGCTGACACACTTATTGCCACGTATTGCCATTCAGCATTGGATTAGAAGCTGATCTACATTATCACCCTAAGGTTTGGGGCCAAACATAATTAACTCTTAAGCATTCATTTTTCCATTCCTAAGATCTTCTCCAGGCCTCTCCTACATGCTTGGAAAGAAGAGCACTGGGGGTTCATTGATAATCAATGATTATCTGATCAGCTATATGGCCAGTTCAATGATTTGCAAATTTGACTTTTTTTGAGGAAGGAGCACAAAGCTCAGTCATTTAAATGCATATTTTAAAAATACTGACCATAAACATTGCCTTAACACATGACCATATAACCAATGCTGTCCATCCCGTCAAGACATTCTGATGAATTCTGGGGCTAGCACAGTCCTCTCCAGGAGCCCAGTGCATTCTATTTCTACCTGTCATTCTGTATGCTTTCTTAGAATCAATTATGTTTGTTCTCAAGCCCTTTTATGCTGGTTGTAGTTGTAAGTATGCAATTTATGTGGAAATTATGCAAAAATGTGAAATATGAATGCAAAGAGAGTTGTTTCATTGATAAAAACCAAGTCCAAGTTGATTGCTTTGGAAAAAGTCAATAAATAGGAAGTTGATTTTAAAAAAATGATGTTGAATTGAGTGTGGGTGAAGCAGCTTTAAGAAATTAGCCAAAAATTATAAAGGTCTTGACAAATTCTGTTTTCACATAGCTTGGAAAATACATTTTAGATTCTAGCTTTACTTTAAAGAAACCAAAACTAGATTATGTAAATTACGTATTCTGGGAATGGTTTTGGGGAAAAGATGATGCAGAACTTTAATTAGAAGGTCCTTACTCAAAGGAAAATTATTATTTTCTCATGAAAAAGAAAAATGAAAACATTGATAAATGAATGCATATTTATAAGCATAAGCTACAATAAAAGGCTTACTTTCTAAATGTATGTTTAAAGTACTATGACCCACTGAGGCACCTGGGTGGCTCAGTTAGTTAAGTGTCTGACTTTGGCTAAGGTCATGATCTCATGGCTCATGGGTTTGAGCCCCACATTGGACTCTACAGTGAGAGTGCAGAGCCTGCTTGGGATTCTCTCTCTTTACCTTTCTTTCTGCCCCTCTCCAACTTGTGCTTTCTCTCTCTCAAAAATAAATAAACTTTAAATATAAAATAAAATAAAATAAAATAAAATAAAATAAAATAAAATACTTTGACCCATTATCAACCATTATTCCAGACTATGTCAGATTAAAGCAATTCTTCTCCAATGAGCATTGCTTAACCTTAGTACAGGTAAAAATTTTCCCAGAGTTTTTGATCAGAAACAGGGAAGTTTCTCTTCTTAATACCAGAAGCTCATACATTTACTTGTGAGGTACAAGATATAGCACTTCTGTGATAGGCAGCCTCTAAAGACACCTCCCAGTGATCTATAGTCCCTGGAGTTCACACCTGTGTAATTCCCTACCTCATCCAATCAGGCTGTCCTGTTGCATGACAACAGAATATATTATAATAGAATAAACACAATATATTGTACAGCCAGTAGAATGAATCATTAGTGGTAGTGTGATTTCTAAGACTGGGTCATAAGGGCTTTGAGCTTGGTATCTTATATTACTTATCCTGGGGGAAGCCAACCACCATGTTATGAGGATGCTTGAGCAGTCTAGTGGAGACCCTGGTAGTGAAGAAGTGAGAACTCTCCACAACAGCTAATACCAACTTACTTGCCAGCTTGTGAGTGAGCCACCTCAGAAGTATATTTTCTAGCCCTAGCCAAATCTTCAGATGACAATAGCCCTCCCTGACATTTGACTGAAACCTCATGAGAGACCCCTACCCACCATTGCCTAACCAAGCTATTCCTAAATTTATGATCCTCAGAAATAATGAGAGATATTAAATTGTTATTATTGTTTTAAGCCATCATGTTTTGGAGAGACTTGTTATGTAGTTATAGATAACACACAATCTTCCAAATAGAGCTGCTATTTCTAGCCAGGGAGAACCTGATATTGAGAACTAATAGCAAGAAGAATGCCTACTCTACTGAGAATACAAAGGACACATTGCTTTTTGTCCTCATGGATCTTATAAAATGAAAAAGGAGAAAGAAGAAGAACTCCATTTTCAACAGCTTCTGGGACAGAACCATAATACAAAAGAAATTTGCTCAATAGTTTGATGGTCAAGAGCAAGGCAGAGTAAAGACACCAGAGACAGAATTGTTTACCCTTCTATTCACACTTTAAAGCTCATCTACAGATGTCACCCCCACTAACAGAGTCAGAGGGAGCCATGAGGAGCCCCAGGGATCATCCAGGTCAGGGTGGGCTTCATGAACCCCACATTCCAGACACAATTCTGTGAAGATTCTCCACCATGTAGTGTGAACATGTTTCTCTCTTTTTTAAAAATTTTTTTTAACGTTTATTTATTTTTGAGACAGAGAGAAACACAGCATGAACGGGGGAGGGGCAGAAAGAGAGGGAGACACAGAATCCGAAGCAGGCTCCAGGTTCCAAGCCATCAGCCCAGAGCCCGATGTGGGGCTCGAACTCAGGGACTGCGAGATCGTGACCTGAGTCAAAGTCGGACGCTTAACTGACTGAGCCACCCAGGCGCCCCCATGTTTCTCTTTTTTATATCTAAGTAAAGCACTCTTTGGTCTAACAACAGCAATTCTCACTGGCAGATTGATCATAGCTTACTGAGTGTTGGTCAGTACTGATCACTTCTTTCCTCTTCACAAGTCTTGTTAAAACTTGAGAAATCAAATGATGATGATGAGTCTGGCTGTATCTTTGGTGCTTCAGCCTGATCAGCCCAACTGCGACCAGTTGCGTATTCCTAACTATTCTCCTACCTAATTGTTAAGCCACGGATCTGAGGCTTGCACGCCGAGGGATCCTCTGATCACTTCTAATATAGTACTTCAAAGCCATCATTAAAAAGGAAATGCATTTTTCCCCCCAGAATTAAAACAAGAAGGAAAGCTAGCTGAACAGGGACTTGGGGTAAATCCACCATTCCAAGTGATAAAACAACTTCTGAAATGTCTTTCTCTTTCTCACCCCAGTCTCATTTAAATTTTCCTACAGCTTTGATCAGATCAATATTCTACTTAAAACCTGAAATGACTTTCCAATCACCCAAATAAATGTCCAAGAATCTTAGCATGACACTTAAAGTGTCATGGTAATGACACTTCAAATCTAGCCTGAAAATACTTGCCAGTCGTATGTCTACCCACAACTCATGGATGTGAACCTGGAGCCCCAACAAATACTGACCAGCCTCAGAGCACACCAAACACTTCTGTGCCTCTTGCTTTCACTCCTGCCATCTTTTCTCCCTGAAATGCTCTCTTTCCAATCACCAGCCCTCCATACCTCTTTAGAATCTAGAAGTTTGAACACCACAAAGTACAGGAACCCTCTCATGACAATACCAAGACTATTGTCATCTCTGGGCTTTTATGCTACAAGAAGTTGGTTTCTCACTCAACAGTGCAGCTGCTACCTAGGGTCTGTACGTATTTTATCTGCTCTTTAAGCTGGTAAGGCCCTAGAGGATGGGAATCAGATTTCATTCCTTGCCATTTCCCCCACAGCACCTAGCAGTATCTTTGGCATTTACAAGAACTTAATTCATTGATGCATGAATGAATTACTGTGTTCCCACTATTGCTCTGTGTCTTTTCCAACTCAACTTACTGCCTGCCCCAAGCACACATTTATTTCCAAGGGGGAACTGCAAAAAAGACAAGAGCAGGGATCTGATATGGGATGGGCAGTGCCATTTCCCTGAATAACTTGACTCAAAATCTGCCCACTTAGCTACTTTTCACCCCCAAATCCAATCAGTTAACTTCATTTAATTGGGCTGACTGCAGGTTTTAGAAGGTGGTAAAGTACATGGCTACACTAAAGGTAAAATTGGATGGGGATTTTTAAAATGTTCTTTCCTCCTTCAATCCCTTCTTTAAAAACACTATTCTTTACTGATTTTTAAAAATTCTTCCATTTGAGATTTAATACTTAGTTTTTTTTTTTTTTATGTAACTATTCTTGGGAGAGGCCACACTTAAGGTGTGAAAATTATTATTAATGGGATAACCGTGACAGATGACCTGTAAGAAATATGAATCTAGGACTAGGAAAGTGCAAGAAGAAGGCATAAGAGAAAGGGTCACTGAAAATGGTACGTGTTAAAGTCCCCAAGAAAACAACAATTTGGTGAATTTGCTGGAGTTTGTTCTCATCCCTAGTAGAAATTTACGTGGCAACTTTTCATGGATCAGAAAACCTCTCTGCTGATGAATAACAACAATCCTGACACTTTTTTTTAACCCCCCCATCCCCCAACCCCCCCATGCTCTAACATAATTGCCTGTGACAGAGCACCAGCTGTATCCCTGTGATGTAATTATTTTCTTTCTGGGGTCCATCCTGTGGGCTCGTGTACCTACACATGAACGCCGGTGTGGGTGTGCATACACGTGCATGCTGTGTAGGCACAGAGACAGCTCACTGGTCCTTTACACCCCATTCATTTTCCCTCCTAATATGCTACATCAGAAGCACATTGAAATTTCTGGATGTGTAGTAAAACATGAATTTATGGAAAATAAATTAACCTAGTAAAATCCATTCAAATGATCAAATGTCCTGTAAAGGTAATTTGAGAAGAAAAAAAAAAAACTACTGGTTTTGATGGCAGTTTAAAATATCTTTTATTTCTCATAAATAATAGGCTAGTTAAAATGCCCATTTTACTTATATCATGGTAATGAGTTCTATGTGCCGTTCTCAAATCCTCATTCTTCTCTCGTTAAGCCTTCTCAGTAATAATAATGACAATAACAATAATAACAATGGTCATATACAACAAAGAGTAAAGATCATTCGAAAGTTTTCTTCCTCCAAAGAGGAATTTTTGAATGGCTGCACTCTGTGTCTTGAATGCATTATGGTTAATTTCAGATTCCGAGGATGATTAACTCTGACTGGTGGAATAAAAGGCCACGACCAATTATTATTCAGAAAAATCCTGCTGTTTAGCCAAAGAGCGTACAGTGCAATCCAGTCCTTGATGTTCCTGTGATAAATGCTCACATGACAAGGTTATTTGGTGTAGAGCAGCCAGAGTGGTTGCTATGGCAACCTGTTCACAATGCTCATAAATCTGAGGTGTAGTTATCCTTGCTGTGTATGCAAAAAAAAAAAAAAAATAAGGAAAGAAAAAGGAAACCTACAAAGCCAACTCAAGCGGTTTAATTTACAATGCTGCCTCAAAAAAAGAAAAAAATGGGCAAATGAATTCTAAGATAATAGACCTCTCCATATTATATTCTTTCACAATACGGGCACTTAGGACTCAAACGCTCTCTTCAAAGCCAAAAAGACTTTTAAGATAATCATTATGGTAGAGAATATAGGTCATCATTAGCACCAGGAGTGACAAAAATAAAAGAGGTGGTTAGAAATTCGAGTTTGCGGGCATCAATTGTTTTCCCTTGGCACAGTTAGCAATGCAAACAGCTGTTGACAGCGCATCAGGACAGGTACATTCAATGGGGAACAAATGGCTTTTTTAGTCGCTGCTTCCCAGAAATGATGGGCTGTAAGTCTAAGAGGCCAAAGGTCAAGCAGACAATGATGAAATATCCCCCACAGACCCAGTGTCAGGTGGTTCGATGTTAAGATCACTCTGATATGGTCTCTCGGCCTCGATTTCAGCTCTACTCAAGCCCCATTAGAAATAAGGGCAGACTATTAAACCAGCAGGTTGCAAGGGTTTCTCATCTTGGGTATAAGCTCCCTGGCCACCTGGCTCTTTGACCCCCTGTGGCTTATTTCAACCATTATCAGTTTTCTAAATAAAAATTGGGGAAGAGTTGAACCCTTTGAAGTGGCAATTTTTTTAACACTCAGGAATGTGAGAGCCATTGGCTCTGAAGTTACCTAGAATGACAGAGAAGTCTAGTATGTTAATGGTCTAATTTAAATTAAGACTAATATTTGACTTATGCCATCTAACAGTGGAGATGGCTCAATTAGAGAGCTTTGACTGGCACGTTCAGTATGTGATCAAGACTCAGCATACTCACATATTGCAGCGTTCCGAGGAGTCCAACAAACCACACATTTGCTTGGACAACAATGTAAGTACTCAGTTGTAGAAAATTGGAGAGAATGATGACAGAAACACACCTGCTGCCCTTGGGCCTTAATTCTGAGCCACAGCTTAAGTCTTTCCACTAGTCTGTGATAAAGGATACCTACAGGATATGGGACTTCTAAACCTACCCAGGAGGCCAAGGAGGATCCTGACCAACATATTTGGTAGCCAAATAGCTGGTTTACTCACTTGGTCAGCAAATACATACCCAATTTATCAAAATTTGCTCCACCTATTCTTTTAAGAATGCCTAAAAATATGTCATTTGAGATCATCTTTTTGGTTTAAGATGTATCTTCTCCTTTTAAAAAGCAGACACCCTTGTGATCTGAGAAGAGGTTAGAAATGTAGGCTTGTGTGCAAGGTAGCCAGGCAGACTTTAATACAAAGAAGCTGAGCAGACTGTTTGCAGAGAACAAGTGAACACACCGGGCATTCAGGATGGGAAGAACCATAGACGGAGAAGAAGGATGACTGAAGATTTACAAAGATAATCTTGTTTCCAATGCCATGAGACCCTTGAGGATAGGCACTATATTTTCCAATTATTGTATCTTCAATGCCCAGCACTGTGCAAGGCACGTGGAAAGGTCCACTGGATCTTTGAAGAACTGATGCAATTATGTAAGTATGTGGAGGATAAACTTTCCTCTGGAAAAGTAAATTGCTCGTGTGTCCAAATGTTCTAATGCACTCCTCATTATAGACATGGATGGATCAGTAGGAAGAGAGAAAAGAGTGATGAAAGAAAGACAGAAGAAGGAATTTCCTTCCTCTTAAATTGTTGGGTTCTCTTCGAAGATTCCTCTGTCCACAGACATTTATTCTAGGATTCCAAAAAACTTGGAAAGCTCTGTGCCATTGTTTATTATTTAACCAGGGCCACTTTCCAACTAGTGGCATAGAGGGTTGGACTACATGCACTGTGCCTCAATTCAGGCCTACAATGCTGCACGCTGAGTGCTGGGCCTGGAGGGGCACATTCCTCCATTGGCCAGGCCAGAACTCATCCACCACCAACATGACACTAAATGTGGCTTTGCCTAGGCTGACTTGCTGCATTTGCAATGAATTAGAAATTATGCAGATATACCCTTATTCTCACAATACTCCATACCAAAAAGTATTTGTGCTCCTGTTTGATAATACAGACTCTCTTTAACTGAGAAGCTTTTAAAAATGTGTATTTATTTTTGAGAGAGAGAGTGTGAGTGGGGATGGGGCAGAGAGGGGGTGGGTACAGAGAACCCAAAGCAGGCTCTGCATTGACAGCAGTGAACCTGATATGGGGCTCAAACTCATGAACTGAACCATGAGATAATGGCCTAAGCCGAAGCTAGACGTTCAACCAACTGGGCCACACAGGGGCCATGAACTGTGCATGTTTTTAAATGTCAGGTGCAGATCTTTGTGTTTCACATATAGACCTATGCATGATCTTCTCTCTTATCAAACTCTGTGGGATACCTATAGAGTTTTTTATGCATGTAAAATTACATGTATGATCTCATTTGTTCCTCATAAAACAATCAGGAAATAGGTACTATTATTACCTTATAAAGAGATGAGAAAACTATGGCTTAGGCATTAGGTTAAATACCTTGGCCAAAGTCACACTGCTAGTATGAGAAGAAAGAGACTGGAATCAAGAACGGTTGCTCCAGAACCCTACATTTTAACTACTATCGCTCAGCACTGGCAGAAACAGGGAAAGTCTGATTACTTGCTGAATGACAAAGTTGACGAAAAAGCAACCATGTTTTAGAAAGCACTGGAATTCTGAATCTCAAATGTTCCCATTACCTTAAAGTTCTGGTTGCTCCTTTTTCATAAGCAAAGACAGGAAAGAATGCCTTACTGGAAGTCAGGGACTTAGATCTGAGTCCAGATGAGGAAAGAGGAAAAGGAAAGGAAGCTGAAGAATCTGGCACAGTATGGTTGTTTGACTATATTTTAACTCAGGCATGTACGTGATGCAACCACCTTCAGTAGCCTTCTTACCACATTGCAACACAATTCTGTAAGCAATTCTACAATTCAACAAGCTAAGCAAAGAGACCCTTTTGGCAGAAAAACCTTCTTTTTCTGGGAGCAGAAACAGTAAACTTTTTTGTTACTAAAGAGAGGAGATTCTCAACAAAATTGCCTAATAAAACTTTGCAACACTCTTTCTCCAGATAACATTAGATAACATAAGCTACTGTGTATAATGATCTTTGAATACATGGGCTTTAGCTCTCCCCCTGGACCACTGGCTCCTTTAAATGGGCACATGGTTCCGTTTATCTTTATCCTCTTCCTAATGATCGATAAAAGGCACTTCAGAAAAACAATAACAACAACAAAACTGACAAGCTGAAGATAGAATGCCAGAGTTCTGCCTTTTCTTTAAAAAAATCAGAAAATGTGGCAATACTAGTCCCAAATTTTTGCATGGAGTTGAGTAGCAGTTACCCTCGCTAGACAGGCCTTATCACAGTTCTACCTGACCACTCTGCTTATCTAGCAGCCATGTGAACAGCTGAATTTAAGAACACCACAAAAAATAAGTGAGAAACAGAAGGGCAAGGCCTCCTGGTTCAGACACCTCATAGTATTCTACCATCTTGGGGTTGGCCATTCTGGTTATCCTGGCCATGATCAGCACCTGTGCACCCTTTGACTTTTGTCCCACTTGGATGTGCTTTATCTTACTTTGTACACCCAGAGATTTGGTGTCTTCATGGTAAGGGAATTTAAGGGGACTGAGGACAAGAAAATAATTCTTTGGGGATGGGATTCTGGGCTTATCCTCACGCTCAAATCTGGTGATTATATCAAATCAAGTTATTATAAAAGTAGGTATGTGAACTCCTGCCCATGAGGGTAGTCTCCACTCTGAGCTGAGAATACAGGTCAAGGTGCTAAGATCAAAGATTGCATTTAAAAGTATGCATTAGAGGGCCTGAAACCTTTCTGTTTTCTCTTTTCAGCTCTAGTTACTGCTAATTTACCCATTATCAGGTCAAAGAGTTATGCAAAAAAAAAGCTTAGAACATGATGACAAAAATACCTGTGGGATGTACATTTATTTCCCAGGATAAAACATTGTTCCATGTGGGAAAAATCCCCCCAATATTTTGATTTGCCAAACCTCCTAGCAAAGCTGTCACTCTAGGGATAAGACTGTGGCCTTACTCTGCAATCTTCATTCAGCTGTTCAGCAGTTTGTGCCAGGTGGTGCTTAAGGCAGGAGATGCAATGGCGAACAATAACAAAAATACCTGGCCCTCGCTTTCAGGGGCACACACTCTATTTGGAAAGACAGATACTAATCAAATAAGTGCCAGGATGAAAAAGAAAGGAGTCCTATGGGAGGCTACAGATCTAGTCCTGGTTGCGACTGTATGTGTGCAGAGAGGGGAGCATGTCTCCAGGGAAAGCTTTCTTGAAAAACTGGCCTGGGGTGCCTAGGTGGCTCAGTCAGTTGAGCGTCGACTTCAGCTCAGGTCATGATCTCACAGCTCCTGAGTTCAAGCCCTGTGTCGGGGTCTGTGCTGACAGCTTGGGGCCTAGAGCCTGTTTCAGATACTGTGTCTCCCTCTCTCTGCCCTTAAGCCACTCGCATTCTGTCTCTGTCTCTCTCAAGAATAAATAAACATTAAAAAAAATTAAAAAAAAAAAAAACAAACCTGGCCTTTGCGGGGGGTGAGAGAGGGCAGCCCATGATATCTGTTCTTGTGCCTTACATAGAGTAAATGCTGTGGACCCTTGCACCAGGGGATCCCAGCCAGGTCACCATGCTCATTGGTCTTTGTCTCTCAGTTCAAGCATCTTATCCTCAGGGCAATCTTTATTAACATGTACCCTCCCCCTTACACTGAGTCCCCCTCAGCAGTCTTCCCATATCTCCCAATCAGCCCATAACATTGTGGCAAATGTAAGATGAAGACCTGTCATCTCTGCTAACCAGGACCTAGTGCAGCTTGGGTGAATGCTTGCTGCAGAGTGGACAGATGATCTCCGAGAGAACAGAGATGACATGATTTGCATTGTGGGTGTGGGGAACTGAATCTGTGTTATGGGAAGACTCAAACTTGACTTACACCAAGATAAAGCATCTTTGGCTGGATCAGAGCTCTTAACACAGTGACATTTGGTTTTGAAGCCTATTTTGTTTCTTAAGATTCAGCTGACTGTTTTTCATTTATCCTAATAAAGCATGAATGCTCATTTAAATTAACAACTTTGGGTGAGATTAACAGGTTAAATAGAAAAGTACTGCATAAATTTGCTAATTATATTCCTCTATAGTCAGTGTCTGTTACTTAAGTAAATGACACAGGTGTGTGTGTGTGTGTGTGTGTGTGTATAATCAATTCTCAGTATTTGAGGGAGTTATGTTCTAGAAAGTTGCTTCTAATACTGACTTAGTGAATACTGAGTCATTTCTCCTATGGGAAATACAGGGTTAGGTTCCTGAGAGCCTTTGGTCACATTTTTTGCCAACCAACCAATATATAACTTTGTTTTATGTGTGTTTCTGTTTAAAGATACCTTATATAATATATATTGTTAATTCACTAACATTTAAGTCATGGCCAGCAGCATGATATCTCTCATGAAAATATATCAAAAATACCATAACTATATATATAATTCATACCTGAATGAAGCTTATCTAACACATATATTTTCTCTGTAAGGCACACCACAGCCTTTTTGAACTTTAGGAATACTAGACAGGACCTCAGCACTGTGCTGCAGGCCATTTTAAACAAGAAAATCACAAATTAAAAGCACAAAAATGCAAGAAAATGTGTGACATTAAATAAACCACAAAAAGACACTTGTTTGTTGTATGACAGCTGAAACAAAAAGGAAGAATGGCTTCCTGTTCAACTTAGCTGAGAATGTGTGAGTCAGACAACTCAAAGTTTTCACCATTCTGCACAGGTCCTTGAATGACTTTGAAAACACTATGAGTATTGATTTGGGGATTACAAATAAATTTTAGCATGCAGATGAATTTTCAATATGAAATCTGCAAAGAGGGATCCAATATCTATAAAAAGATATATATATATATATATATAAAATTATATTCTTCTGCACATTATCTGGCATACAGTAAATGTCCAATAAACATTTTTTGAATGAATTAATTAATCAGATTTGCTATTTAATACAGTAAAAATAAAACATTTTGGTTAAGAGAAGGCATTCTTGGTTGACAGTTTGCTTTTTCATTTTGACTGCTTTAAAAATATCGCCCTACTCTCTCCTGCCTTGTTTGGGAAGAAGATCTTGTTGAGATGATCCTTTCTGGTGTCTGTTACTGCATGCTGACCTCAGAGCCCTCAGAGCAGCATTGGTTAAGAGAGAATTCATATGCTTTATATGAGGTATGTAATAAAGTATATTTAGTAACAAAGTGCTATTGAACATAATTTAATCCTAGGATAATGTGCCTCATAGATTCCTATAAAGATCACCCCAAACAACCTCACCATGAAAGTTTATAAAATTCACTTAAAGTTAAGTAACTTCTCTAGAATATACTGCTCGTGTGGATTTGGGGAGTAGGGATTTGAAGTACAAACAATTATTTACTTAATACTTTTGCTTCTTCATTTCCATCTAGGAAAAGTCCTGAAAATGTTCTTTGGAAAAAAGGGGTGGGTGGAAAGAAAGTTTGTCTTGAAGCTCAGTGGGTCAGGTTTACTTTGAAAGAGGCAATACCACCATATAAAACTTTAGAATTTTCTTTCTGTTTCATTTCACTACTTTAGTCATAAAAGGGTTTAATAATTGTTTGTTGAGGGAAGCCTAGGTGGCTCAGTTGGTTGGGTGTCCAACTCTTGATCTTGGAACAGGTCGTGGTCTCATGGTTCATGGAATTGAGCCCCATGTCAGGCTTCTGTGCTGACAGCGTGAAGCCTGCTTGGGATTTTTGCTCTCCCTCTCTCTCTCTGCCCCTCCCCACCATCACAAATAAATAAATAAACTTAAAAAATAATAGTTTGTTGAGTAAAGAATCATAGGTACCAAAAGGCTTGATGATAAATAGTCTATTCTATATTCAGAAAAATAAAAAGTCAAGAATGAGCATTAAGGTAGGAGGAGAAGAAGGAGAGAAAAGCTGAAAGATGAGGGAGTAGCCACAGGCCCTGACATCACTCCCACAACCAGTTGTCAGTGGCCCTGGTAATGATGATAAAAACAAAAACAGTAGCTCACATACATATTACAGTTTTCAGTCCTCATATAAAATATCTCATTTAGTCCTTATAACAACTTCTTGCAGTTGATCATTTTAAGAGTGAGGGGCAGAGACCCAGATGCATTTGTTGACTTCTGGAATCTCACCTCTGGTAGCAGAGTGGAAGTGGGACTTGTGATTCCAAGTCAGTGCTCTTCCACCTGCCCGTGGCGGGCTGTAACTGGAGGGGTTGGAGCTTTGAGCCACATGTTTGGGGAGCAGAAGTCAACAGATACTTCAATGGTTGAGTAACTGAACCACTTCCAGAATCCATTTGGTTAAATTCATAGACTCTCAGAGCATTGGTTAAATAAAATAAATCTTAGGGATAATGTTGTACATCTCTATTTTTCAGATTAGGAAACCAGTCCTAGAGGGGTAAAGTGAATTACACAGTCATAGAACTAGTTGGTAGTAAAGCCTCATGCCTCCAAATTCTGGGTCTTCTTCTGCCAGCCTTATGCTATTTCTACTTTCACTGCACTTTTTCTTCCCCACTGCCAACAGCTGCACAATTTTGAATTTTCCTGATGGAGTTTCAAATACATGGTGTGGGGAAATCCTCTCTGTGGTTCACAGATAAGAATTGTAGACTTCCCCACTGTATTAATTAATGGCCTCATTAATCCACATTTAACTGTTCAATTAAATGTTTAATGTAACGCTTAGAGGTGCCATCAATTACCATGTACGAAGCAACTCTTGGAGATCCTAGCCTGGAAGCTGCTATGTACATGTGCAAAATTACTGTCATTCGGACACACCATGTTATCTCATAGAGCTCTATTCAAGGAAGGTGCGTTACAGCTCTGGTTTAACTCAGGGTGGATTAAATCAGTGCGTTAGAGGAGAATGGAATTAAATGCTTTGCTGTAATGACTCACATCCTCACAAGTACCACTCATTAATTGTAGGTGCTACATGACATGAATGTGCTAGGGGATGGCAAATATAATATTTTGAATGCTTTCCTTTCCCAGAATTACCCCCAGAGAGGGAGAGAGAAATGATCTCAGTGGTGGTTACTGAAAACATATGCCAGCTTGATTTCCCCAGCAATGATATGAACAGTGAAGACTAAAGCATTTGCGCCTTCGTTCGAAGAAAGGCAGATCAATTTTCACCAGATGTACTTCAGCCTGACCTAGGTAATAATTAAGCAAGCGACGTGGGGAGGTTCATAACTGCAATTGCTTATTATGTGAGCGAAAATGGTAAGATTTGTTTCTGTGGCAGAGTTCCTCTACGTAGGCTCACAGATTAGAGCTTGCAGTTGCCCCTTTGCAAAGCCGCCAGATGTATGTGACGTGTTGTTTGAATGGACAGTGGTGCTGTCTACCAGCGCCAGGTCTATGTCTTGCACTAGCTGAAAGAATACAGGATTTTAAAAGTTTGGATCAGGCAATTGACTCTTGTTGTGGGTGAGTGCAAACATTTTGCTTAGTAACTAGTGGTTTAGGTATTGAGGAGACTCAGCTTTTATGAGAAGAGTCTTTGGAGTGAAAGGTGAGAATAACTGGTACCTGGCTCCTCACAGTCTGCTTCTTTGAAGCCTCATGTATCATGAATTTCCTTCCAAGGTTCTGGGTGGGTCTGCTCAGTGTCAGGACAGGAGGAGATGGGGGGTGGTGTGCGGTGGGAGGAAGAGGCAGGTCCAAACCAGGCAGAGTCCAACAGCAAGGCTCAGCATCCAGAAAAGATTCTTGCTAGAGATAGCATTCAAAGCACCTCTTCTGAATGGACAACTGGGTTAAAATTATGAGGTGGATTCAAATGAAAGGAAAGACATTCAGGAATGAGTCTGAGTTAGGCATGAATGGGGGACCATGAGGTAGAGCCATACATGGTCAAACCTGGTCAAAATCTTCGCAGGCAAGGAGGTTTCCATCTGGGTGTTGGGTGGAATCAGGGGAGTACAGTGGAAGATGAGGAACTTCTAGAATGAAAAGACCCTAACAGTGGGGATGGAAAAGAAGTGGAGAGGCAAGAAAAGTGGATTTTAGAGAACTATTGCTATGTGTTATAATTTGGACCTCAAAGATACCAGCACAGATTAGATATTTTTAATTGGCTTTGGTCATTATATTTTATTTCTTTGAATAGGACACTGTCCTGAAACAGAACCATACAGTACTAAGGGTTTATTAGGTTATATTTTCCTCCATGTGGAAGAATTAGATGGGATAAATCCTGATACTGACTGCTATTTCAGCAATAAGCACTCTCTGATTTCTTTTTATCTATCTATCTATCTATCTATCTATCTATAAATGTTTATTCATTTGAGAGAGAGAGAGAGAGAGAGCACGAACATGAGCAGGGGAGGGGCAGAGAGAGTGGGAGAGAGGATCCAAAGTGGGCTCTGTGCTGATAGCAGCAAGCCCAATGTAGAGCTCGAACTCACCAACACTGGTTTCATGACCTGAGCCGAAGTCGGTGTTTAACCGACTGAGCCACTCAGGTGCCCCTCTCTGATTTCTTATTGAGGTATACAGGAATTTCTGGATGCCCTGGATTCATCTGGACTCTTCTACTTCAACTCTTTGCTACTTGTATCTCTCCCAGCTTTAGCTTGCTGATGTGTTCTGCTCACTGATGTCCTTCTCCCTACACCTTTTGCATCTCAGAGCTCCAGAGCTGTTTCAACTGTTTTTCTGCCTTTTTTTTCTTGGAACTGTTCCTGCACATCCTCAGATTGCTCTTCTGCCCTGGGGGATATTCTGCAACTTTCCAGACACTTCCATAAAGTGACCTGAGGGCTTATCAGGTAAGTAAGCACATTGTTACCATGGAGTGACAAAATGCCAGCTGGAAGAGACATAGATTTTCTGGTCTAAGGTTTTGCAAATTATATGCTATAGAGCTCTGGAAGTCCCACACGGAAGTGTCTTGAAGGCTTCTCAGGACAGTGCTGGTGGAAATGAGAATGAGGCTGAGTGGGAAGTCCTCTTCAGCCTCAACCATTACAGCCATGTTTTGTTTTGTTTTTTGTTTGTTTGGTTTTTTTTGGTTTATGTATTGGGTTTCTGTGCAAGATTTTGTTCCACTGCTATGAAAATAAGACTGACAAACCCTAATCCATTTGTACTCTTTCTACATGCATAGAAACCAAGGTAAAAATCTAAAGAAATGAATGACCTTACCAAGGAGGCTCAGTTCATCAGTGGCCAGACCAGATAGAAACTTCAGCTTTGGTCTTCTTTCCACTGTACCAGTGGTTGCCACCTGGCTGATCACAGAGACACCTGGAGTCTCTCCTGGGGAGATTCATTCACTAGAAATAGGGGGTATAGTCTGATAACATGTAATCATAAGTTTCCCAGGAGATTCAGACAGATTTGGGAATTACTACATCATTCCCACTGTCCACCAAGCTTCCCATTCCAGTAAGTATGAAGCACTATAAGAGAGACATCTCCCATTTATGGGAAGAAGGAGGAAAGGGAGGGAACTCAGGAGTTGGCCAAATTCTCTGAGCTCCCAAGACCATAAACTTTCTTACACATCTATGTACTGCACCAGCTTCTGATTCATAGATTAGAATCTAGCCTTATTATTACATAATGCAAAATTAATAATATCATAATACACTTGGCTAATTAATCATGTGTGTATCAGGCATTGTGCTAGATAGTAAGATATACAGATAACAGTGTCATATCTAATGGAGGGAGACAGACAAGTTAATGGACACATATAATTCCAGATTTGGATAGAAAGCAATAAGAGCCCAGATAATGTGAGAACCTCCCAAATTTGGAGGAAGTGAGGGTGTCTTGATGCCTGAACTCAGCCAACCAGATAAAGGAAGGGTCTTTCTAGGCAGCATGAACAGTATGAGCAAAGACACATATGTATGGTAGGGCTACGGGTAGGCAGAAAACTGCAAAAAACTTAGCATGTACAGAGAGGGGAAAAGGGGCTGGTGTCAAAGTGAGAAGTTCTGAGCTTGGAGGAGTGGATTTAGCTGGATCATGGAAATCCGTGCCAGCCTTCACCCTCTGGATATAGGGAAGCTACTAAAGCATTGTAAGCAGAGGAATTTGGCAATCAAATTTGATTCATATAAAGTATCCATCCATCCATCCATCCATCCATCCATCCATCCATCCATCTCTGACTGTTTCAAAGGAGGATACAAAGGAGGACAGATAAACCATAGTCCTTACCCAGCATGCAGGGTGAATAATGCTGAGGCCATGAACTAGGTTATGGAGTGTCCAGTAAGTTCCTGCCTGCTCCTGTGTCCAGGGTGCACCCCTGGCACAGACTCTCTGGTCAGCTCACATGAGAAGGAGTGAGCAGCAATGCAGGGAGCTCAGGAATAACCCATTTTAAGGGTTTGAGAGACAACACTATATCCATGGTCCAAAGTTATGGAACACTAATGTCACTTCCAAGCAATTATTACCATTACTAGCTTAAAAGTTAAAAAAAAAGAGATTATGTGATAAACTTAATTTATTATCCTTAGAATTCTATGATAGAATTAATTATTATTATCTAGTTATAGACTGAATTCTGTCTCCCACCCCATTTTTATGTTGAAGCCCTAACCCCTAATGACTATATTTGGAGATAGGGCCTTTAAAGAGGTAATTAAAGTTAAATAAGGTCATAAGGTTGGGGAACTAATCTGATAGGAAGAGGAGAAAACAACAGAGCAAGAGCTTTCTGTGCAACATAAGGGAAAGGCCACGTGAAGACATAGTGAGAAGGTGGCTGTCTGTAAGCCAAGGAGAGAGGCCTCACAGAAACCGAATCAGCTAGCACCCTGAACTTGGACTTCCAGACATTAGAACTGTGAGAAAAAAAGTGTCTGTTGTTTACACCATCTAGTCTGTGATATTTTTTATGGCAGCCCTAGGATATTAATACAACCTGTTAAGGAATACTGAAGTGTCTTATTCATAACAAGAATTTTTTAGAAGCTAGGAGCTGAAGGAAGATCCATCCTAAAAGTGTATGCAGGGGTGGTGAAGCCCCAGATGCCATCCTATCAATGGTTCACACCTATGACAGGAAATTAAATTCTACTTGAGATTAGTTAAATCCTGTTACATCTCCACTGTTCTAGATTTATGCAAGAGGTCTGGGTTCTGGTCTCAGGACAGCCACCAAATAGTCTGCAAGCTCCTCTCAAGGATTCAGATTCCTTGTTTGTAAAATGAGGATGTTGGGCAGGGGCAGGTTGGGGGGAGTGGCTGAATTCTAATGATACCCTTAGACAACCAAGGGACAATGATTTTATTATTCTTTTCCTCCTGGCCTCCTAGATAGATATTTCAATATTGACAAGATCTACTGGGACATTCACCAGCTAAACACACCAATGGTATAACAATCTAGAAGTGGCCCACTTGCAATAAACCTGATTGGGGAAAGAAATGGACAATTAATTTCAGGCAAACAATAAAAATGTGTGAAAATTAAAGATGTAGAGAAACTAATAATGACAGCGATGAGGGCTGGCTCTGCGTTTATTAGTGTCTTTTGTGTTCTTTTATGAAACGTCTATTATCGGAGAACTGGCTGATTATTCTCTCATAATTACTTCATACAGAATAATTAAATAAAATGCAGACAATAATCTTTTATAGACATTTACAAAGAGAAACATTTTTATGGGAAGAAAGGAAAGGAGGGGGTATTAGGTAAGAAAGCTAGAATGTGATTCCTCATTCTTGGGTTTTCATGGGGGTTCCTTTGCCGGCTCCTGGCTCTCTGCTAAGACCTCCAAAGGGACTGTAGGCCTCTGTCATAGGTGTTGAGGGCCTAGATCATCACTTCTTTGACTAGAGGGGGGTTTGGCTCCCTGGTAGGTAAGGATGTATGGACAGATTTTTTAAAGCAATTCTTGATCCAAATATTCACCTGCTAAACCTTATTCTCTTATATACATCTAGGGATGTCAAGGCAGTTATGATGACAGGCTTTGAAGCTAGAGAGGCCCAGATTCAATTCCCTCTTCTTGAAACTATACCTTGGGGATCATTACTGATACTTCCTTCTTCCTCACCCATCACATCTAATCTATCACCAGTGGCCTTAGGGAGTCTGTCTCCAAAATATCCCCTAAGTCTTCTACTATTATGTCTACTGCCACCACCCTAGGCAAACATCTCTCTCTTGGACCACTGAAACAACCTGCATATACCTATCTCTCCTAAAAGTCTTGCCCCTATATAATCATTTCTCCATTAAACAACCAGTGTGATCTTTGAAAAATATAAGGCAGATTAGGTCACTCCTGTAATTTAAAACCCTGTAGGGACTTCCTGTGGCACTTATATGGAAATGTACCAAATCCTTTTGCTGAACTACACAGGCTGGCCTGGTGTGGGCTCATCTGGTTTCTCTGCCCTTGACTTTTTTTCCCCTAGGTAACTCCTACACATTGTTCACATTCTTTAATGAGGACAAGGATTTTCATTTGTTTTGGTCACCTAGCATTGTGCTTACCTTCATTAAGCCAGTATTTTTGAAGGGGTGGGTGGGTTAATAAAGTAAGTACATTAAAATACTTATGATATTATATAATAATAAGTGATTGGGAAAAACTAAAGCAAGAATGATGGGTAAACTACGGCTAGGTCTGGCGTCAGAGGTCGCCATTTTATATAGGGTAGAAGGGAAGGCCCACGAAGATGAAATTTGAGTAAAGATGTGTAGAAGGCAGGGAGTGAGTCTTGCCATTGAGAAGTCTTCAAAGCAGCAACACCCTAGTCGGTTTGAGCACATCCAGCACCCAGATCTCAGTTTCCAGCTGCCATCATCCACTAAAAAGAACCAGGCATCCTTGGAGGAATGGCTGACTCCAGGGCTGTGGCAGGGAAAGTATAATTCAATGAAGGGCTCAACGAATGACATAACTAGATGAAAAGGACTCAGGAGCCAGATTGAAAGAACTCCTGTTGGCCAAATCTAGGACAAAGCTGAATGTCAAAACAAACAATGACAGGAATGGATTATGACCCATTGAATGAAGTAGAAATCCATGAGTCAATGTTGATATACATAAATGAATACAAGCATGGGGTGAAATTAAAGCTCTTTGTTACAGGAGAATGCCAACTAATAAATGTAGAAGAAATGAAGGAATTAGGAAATCACCTTTTGTCAATCACAGTAACAGGCCAGAAAGAAACAACAGAGGAGGCTAAAAATAGCGGATGAAATGGGACCATGAAAGAGATCGTTACATTACCTCAAAATATCTACACAAAAAATATGTATTAAGTACAAAAGGGAAAAATAATTTCATAGTGGGGAAACCTGGAACATGCCATCTTAATTAGGTTACTACAGTATCAACACGACTGGGACAAACTGACACTGCATGCCACCTGAGGGGTGCCAACATGCAGAACAGCATTGATCCTGTGGTTTCCTGCCCAGAATGCATAACATGGGTCAAATCATGAGGAAGGATGCAACCAACCCCAGTTAAGGGACATTCCACAAAACGACTGCCTTGTAATGTTCAAAAAGGTAAAGAGCATGACACTTGAGAACAAACTAAAAGACTGTTCCAGATGGAAGAAAGCTAGAGAGATGTGACTACTGGGTGCAACTCAGCATTCTTTTGCCATAAAGGACATCATCGGAGCTTGACTGGCATGATTGGCTTGATGTGTAGCCTGATTGGCATCTCTGGATGAAGAGTATATAAAACCTCCTTGTACTATTCTCGCAACATTTTTGGTGAGTTTGTTTCAAATAATATGACATTAAAAAAATTTACCCTAAACTTCCATACTTCAAATACTGCTAGGTGACAAGCTTCTTGCAGCATAAATTGCAATTGACTGTGATGTGGCCATGAATGGAGACAAGACAGTCGACTGCCTCAGGTCTGTAGGACCTTTGGGGCCACAGCTGATTGGTGAGTATGAGGAGGAAGAAAAGAATGGAGAGGATGTTGACGGGGTGGCTTTGCCCCTTGGCTCTTACTCTTTGCATTTGCAAATTCCTCTGCAGGAGTAGTAGCATAATCAGACCCCTTTTAACTCTAAATGTAAGCTCACCAGTTGTCTTCCTGTGTGGTTGGGAGTGTGTGGGTGGCAGCAAATAGAAGAAAAATCTGAAAAAGTAGAAAAAAATAGATGCAAATGGAAAAAGAAGTTCCATCATAATATATATTCTTCTCCTCCCCTACAGCCCTATCAAACAGAATAATGAAAGGAAAATAAAAAACAAAAATCAGCCACCAGCAGGGAACCTCCCAAGTTCTTTAGTGCCAAAAAAACAACAGAAGCCAAGGAAGTGGCATTTCACCCACATGCACTTCTTGACGATGGACCTCAGCTGGGTCTCCCACGTCTGGGATATTTATGAGGCTCTGGGAAGGTGTTCAGAACTGGAGATAAACTCTAAACTCCACCACTCAGAGAAGTGTGATGGCTTCAAAGCCTGTGGGTCGGCCAGCTCCTCCTCTGCTGGTTCAGGTGCTCACAACTTGGGCAGCAGATCCCCCACAGGGGACCTCACCCCGGCTCTGGCATTGCCTCTACTGCTTAAAGCCGAAGGTTCTCCTTAGACGCTGGAGCTCTAGTTTGCTTTGCCAATTTTAGCACAGGGGGCAAGAGCATAAACTCAGAAGCCAGGCTGGGTTCAAATCCTGACTCCAGCCCTTACTGGCTGTGTGAACAGAGGTAGGTTTCTGGACCTCTTTCGGCCTTAGGGTTCTCATGTCAAAATTTAGAGCATTAATAAGACCTACTTCTTGAAATTATTATGAGGATCGAATGAGATGGAACTTAGTCTAATAAGTGAGCATCTACGCTATTTTTTGGCTCTTTAAATATACTTTTTATTGTGGTAAAATATACATAACACAGAATTTAACCATTTTAGAATGCGTAGCTCTGTGGCATTAAGTATGCACACATTGTTGTACCATCTGTCCCTCTCCAGAACTTCATTAACCTCAACTGAAACTCCGTCCCCACTCAACAACAGCTCCCCACTCCCTGCTCCGCTCAGCCCCTGTCAACCGCCATTCTGCTTTCTGTTTCAGTAAGTTCGACTACTCCTATAAATTCCTGTAAGTGGAGCTGTACAGTCTTTGTCCTTTTGTGTCTGGCTTAGTTCACATAGTATAATGTCTTCAGGTTTGTCCATGTTATAACACGTGTCAGAATTTCATTCCTTTTTAAGGCTGAATAATATTCCACAATATATATAGAAAACATTTTGTTTATCTGATCATCTATCAACAAACATGTGGGTTGCCTCCAGCTTTTGGTAAATAATACTGCTACGAACACTGGTACAGAAATATTTGTTCAAGTTCCTGCTTTCACTTCTTTTGAGCACACTATTGTTTTATAGTAATGTCTGCCCACCCAATCCCTGCTGCTTCATGATAAGAATCTGGCCTGATGCTCAAGACAGCTTGGAAGTGGCATGGTCATTTGCTTTCCCTCAAGAACCTTGGCCTTCATTATCTGATGTTGGTCAAAAGTAAACATCCAGCCTTGATGTCAGCCATATACTCAATGCCAAGAAATCGGAAGAAGAAAGGTTGATGGGGAGGGCTTTGGACTCTGAAGAATTCCTTTAGAATCCTGGTGTGTTATCTTAAAACTCTATGGGCCTTGCCTTATTCACTTAATCTTATGAGCCTCAGTTTTCCTATATGTAAAATGAATTCTGTACATAGAATATCTACTTATTTTTGTGTGTGAAAATTAACAGAAATTATATATGTAAGCTCCTGGCACAGAGTAGGTCCTCAGTGAATGCTACTTCCTAAATCCCCCACGAGGATTCATGTCACAAGTAATATCAACTGGCAGGTGATTTATTTGTATCATTATCATCATAATCATCATTACTGCTAATTCTTGAGGGTCTACATGGAACAGGCACTGGAGTAAGTATTTTTTCTTTACATAGATTAATTTATTCAATTCTGTAAATATTTCTTTAAAGAGGTAAGTCCTATGGTTATCTCTAATTTACAATTGTGATAACTATGGCTCAGAGGGATTCATTAATTTGTGCAAGGTAGTAAGTGATGGGGCCTGGATTCAAACTAGGCAGGTCAACTCCTGAGCTGTATTCTTTACCTTCCTACTCCACTGCCCCACTAACTAACTTCAATAATAAAAATGATACCAAAATAAAATGAATAATAGAAAGTAAAATAAAACAGGAGGAATTCTCACAGTTTGTTGAAGGAACATGTATCTGAGTAAATAACTGACCTTAAGGGTATAGGTTAATGAACCACTATAAAGATGGAGAAAAGTCTCTAGTAGAGTTCCACAGGACTCTTCCCTTGACATGATCAGCAGTTTTATTTTATATGAAGTCATAGAAGGAACAATTATACAATCATGTGGATCTGGGAGGGCCAGCTACTAAGATGTCAAAAAGTTCTCTATAGAGATAGATGCAGAACAAACAATATAAATTTTAATAAAAAATATGCAAGGCTAACCTCAGGTAAAAAACAAAACAAAACAAAACTGCACAACTGGAATGTAGATGAAATGACTTGCCAGAAGTTAAATGAGAAAAGATTAAGAATGACTTATTTGGCCAGAAATGCTTCATGCTCTAGTTATGGGATATAGTTGCCAAACATCTAATGTTCCCTGAGGCCTTTCAATTAGTGGTACAGTATCCGGATGAGGAAAATGGGCAAAGGACTTAAATAGCCATTTCTCCATAAAAGATCTAGAATGACCATCAGGTGTATGAAAAGATGCTTAACATCAGTAAACATTAGGGAAATGCAAATGAAAACCAAAATGAGATAGGACTTCACAACTGCTAACATGACCAATATAAAAAAAATAATATTTTAAAAGTAATTTCTACTTTGACAGTTTGTGATTCTAAATTTAAAATAACTAAAACACTGTGAGTTGAAAAGGATACTACAAACCTCACATATATTTACGGCGAAGCATGAGGACTTGATTCAGTGTCTCTTAACTTTCAATTTATACACCATTCTAAGAGCATGATTCTTTTACTTCCAATATCTTAAGAAATTATACGAAATCAAGTAAAGTAAAGTAGCAACTTACATCAGTGGAAAGTGACTCCTGACAGCCTGGTATGCAACAGAACAATGAGAAGAAGTAGGCACAGAAATTTTCAATTCAATGCCATTTGTCCTCGTATAATACTTTGAGCAATGGAAGTATCATTGCAGCACAGCAAAGCATTTAATGTGCGTAATATTTCTGGTTTCATTAACAAGGCAAATGATAAAAGGCTGACTTGCCTTAAGTAGGCAGACTTGAATGAATTAAGATCATCTGAGAGGGGCCCCTGGGTGGCTCAGTCAGTTAAGTGCCAGACTCTTGATTTCAGCTCAGGTCATGATCTCATGGTTTGAGGGTTGGAGCCCTGCATCTGGCTCCATGCTGAAGGTGCAGAGTCTGCTTGGGATTCTGTCTCCCTCTCTCTCTGCCCCTCCCCTGCTTGCTCTCTCTCTCTCTCTCAAAATAAACAAATAAACAAACAATAAGAACAAATTTAAGTAAGACCATCTGAGGTACAGGGTTAAGGATGGGCTAAGAGCCTGGAGCCTTTTAGACCTGAGAGTGGATCCCACCTCTGTCACTTACTAATGGTGAGAACTTGGGTCCCATTTTCTCTTCTGTAAAATAGGGATTATGATACCACAGAGAGCTTTGGGGTCAGAATTCAGCAGGATTATAATGCTTATAAGGTACGCTGTCTAGAGCAAGAACTCAGTGAGTACTGGCTGCTGCTCTGGTATGGAGAACTGGCAGAAAAATGGTAGTGTTGTCCATCCAGCCTGCAAATCAGGCCAGAGTTATGCCAGAAAGGGTGGGGAAAAGAGTCAGCCTTATGTTCCCTCAGTCAACCTGGAGAAGGTGAAGTCAGAGTGGATGAACCAGGTCTACTCCTAGTGACTCTCGAGGGCTTCAAGATCCCTCCCACCCTCGTGGGCTATCCAACCTTCAAAAGCTTCTGAGTATTGTCTTGTTTCAGACCTTGGCTTTCCATGATGCACAGGGACAAACTATTGTCACAACCTTTTCTGTAGAAAAAGATGAACTGATGCGTGCTTCCTTGTTAAAGCAGCAAGCGATGTGCCACGTCTCCCAGGAGTGCATACATTTTATAAATTTTTGCAGCAGAGGACAAGGTTTCAATTAAGGGAGTGATTCAAATACCAGCAAAATTTTAGGCATGGGTTGGCAGAAGGGAGCAAGGCATTTTCAGGAGTTTGGGTCTTCCTGGACCCTTTTGAGTTATTTCAAAACTAGGTTAAGATCATATGCATACAAAATTGATCTAAAATGTATCAGCTTATAAAACTGATACTGATACTATCACATAGGTACAAGGGGAAACATTGAGAGAGGAGAGGCTTTCCAGTCAAAGTGGGTTTTTTTTGTAGAAAGAATGCTAGTGGAGACAATGAAGAAAAATCTTTCATGCTCTATCTTCACCAAGAATTTACTGCTTTCTTGCAAAGAAAATAAGTTGATTCACATTATTAGAAAGCAAATGTGCTCTTAAAAGGAAAAGAAGTTTAATCCCAACATTTTAAATATTGAACCTTCTAATTGTCTACACATTTTTATTACAAAGTGAGATAGAAAAATTATACACATACATATTTGCATATACATATGTTCAAAGGTTCAGATACAAAGTCTACTGTCACACAAAATGATACCTTATTTCAGTATTTTAGATAAGGGAATTTTTTATGTAAGCATGTTATGTGCCAGTTAAAGCAAATAGTGTATACAATAGCCATTTTAGTAGAAGATCTTTTAAAAATTTGTTATTCTACTCTGGCCCATTTTAAGCAGAGCGATTAAATGTATTCTGACATTTTATGGTGAACTCCAGGTCAACACTATGCACACTGATTACCATGCTGTGCTGTGAAGAAACGGTGCTTTCATTGGCCCCAGTAATACCTGGGGCCAGTCATCTGTGTTTTTTCAATCTCCTCCCTAAACATTTAGCAATGAGAATGCATACACATCAAACAAAATTAAAGTCTTAGATAGAAAGTGAAAAACCAGCATATTATAGATGAAAAGCATGTGTGTGTGGAGAGGGAGAGGTTGCTGGTGACAGTGTGTCCTGAAGGGGCCAAATGGCCTTGGGTGGCTGTGCTCATTGTGGTTAAGCACAGTGAAGATTTGGGGATTTGGAACCTGCTTTCACTTCTTTCTGTGTGTCCAGGACAATGTATTTACACTCTGAATGCTGCCTACCTCATCTGTAAAATGGGCACAGCAATACTGACTGCCTCCCCCTGGTTATCGTGAGCATTCAGTGAACAGTATGGAAGGTCCTCAGCTCAGTGCCTGGCCCCATTGGCCATTCGTGACAGGTGGCAATTATTATCATTTTCACCCCTGACCAGCCCAGCTAAAATCACATCCCTATTCACACTCACCTCCTAACTCCCTTCCCATTCTCTATATACCCTATTTTATTTGTGCATCTTTTAAAATTACCTGTTTTGGATAATAACATGTAGGCTCCTTTAGAGTAGGGTTTTCTTTGTTCACTAAGTGCCTGGTGTTTAGCAGGTATAAAGGGAACATTTGTTTAAAAAAATTTTTTTAACGTTGATTTACTATTGAGAGACAGAGAGAGAGCATGAGCATGGGAGGGGCAGAGAGACAGGGAGACACAGAATCTGAAGCAGACTTCAGGCTCTGAGCTGTCAGCACAGAGCCCAACACGGGGCTGGAACCCACGGACTGTGAGATCATGACACCTAACCGACTGAGCCACCCAGGCACCCCAGGAATGTTTGTTTAATAATGAATGAATACAATGGGGCACCTGGGTGGCTCAGTCGGTTAAGCGTTCTTCTTCAGCTCAGGTCATGATATTGCGGATCGTTCAAGCCCCGCGTCGGGCTCTGTGGTGACAGCTCAGAGCCTGGAGCCTGTTTCAGATTGTGTCTCCCTCTCTCTCTGCCCCTCCCTCACTCATGCTCTGTCTGTCTCTCTCTCAAAAATAAACATTAAAAAAATTTTTTCATAATGAATGAATTCGCTGATGAGGGTGTGGGGCAGATAGCACAATGGACACAAGGTGGACAGCCATTCCCACTGTGAAGCTTAGTGGACTGCAAAACCACTTACTCCATCCTGACTCTCCCATTCTCAGAGCCCCACAAACTAACGAGGCAGAGATGAGGTACTGCCTGAGGTTGTTCAGGGCTTGCCTCACAAAGCCCAGTGACAGGATGGCACATAGAACACAGGAAGCAGGGCAGATATATGTCTCTTTTTAGCACTATCTGGACATGCCAGGGTCTGCGCCAGAACTCAGCTCTCTCCCGGTGCTCACATCACCCTTATCCTGCAGCCTGGGATATAGGGAGAATAAGGGGCCACCCATGCTCTGCAGCTCCAGGACCTATGGAAAGGCCCTTTTCCTCCTCTCAAATTCTCTCCAAATGCCCTTGGGGCTTTTGCATGCTACAAAGATGTTTTAACTTAAAGTGTGGATATCTGTGAAAATGCAAAGATCTTTAAGCAGGGTCAACATTTTTCCTCCTTAGAGTATGAAATCTAATCTATAGATCTTTTGGAATGGGGATGAGCATGGGACACTCAGCTCAGGAAACAGGAGAGAAAGAAGGAGAGAACCATTAGGTGAGGTATCCAAACTTTATCAGTTTTCTTATTTTGCTTAAGACCTGCCTAACCCTCTGGCACCTATAAGAAAAATATCCTCAAATATAAAGCAACTTCAGTTCTATAGCTGAGTAACTGTTTGAGAAACATTTTGTAGCAGAACTCTAGAATGTCACAGTTTTGCAATGCTGACCTGTTAGCTTAATCCAAGGAAGACAGAATGCTGGTTGAAGTTGATTTGGGACTCTGAGAGTAACTATAAGAACAGTGCATTTTATCCCGGAAAATTGGTCAGATCTTCAATATGAGGAATGGTATGAATGAAGAATAAGACAGTTTTTTGGAAAAGCTTAGTTTGGCCACTGGGTTGACCATTACTTTTGGAGAAAATTCATGGTTCAAAAATCATGAACATGGAAACTGTACCCCATATTTATGAAAAAGAAAATTTATAAAGCATCAAACCAATATCAAAATTTAGTCAGAAAAACAAGTTGCAAGCCTGTCCTGAAGTTAGCACACATTCTGTACCATTACTCAAGCTATACGCTTCAATAGCTGCCTATTAACTGGTTGGAAAGATGATCTTTATCACCAGCAAATGGCTTCAGGTTGGCCAGCTTCCTCTCTATACAAAGCTTCACACTTGTGTCATATATTTTAAGAAGATTTCTATCAAAACAATTTGAAATCAAAAGATTTTCTCTCTCAAATGGTTAACTCTTGTGCTTATCCATGCCAGATTACTGTGTGTCTATTTATATGCACATATTTTTATATATGAATATTTATTTGTGTCTTAATTATTTATTCAATATTTAAAAAAAACTCCATGAGATGCTTCTAGCACATCAGCATGCCTTCTTTGAAGGAACCAACCCACATTTGGAGGTAGAAGAATCCCTTGGCTTTACAGTCCTATCACGCACAAACATATACCTATGTGCACCTGTGGCCTTTATGCTCCCTCTATATTTATGGATTGCAGTGGAGGATTTGTGATCTGTACCTCTTCTCCATGCAAGTGCTGAGATACTCTTCTTTTCTAGCTAGCATGTGGAATCAGAAACATGTGTGGAATTCCTATCTTTTTCATGATCTCTTGGGGAGTAAAGGAGGATGGTGGAGATGAAGGGTTAGCGGTTATGTATCTGAATATATACAAATGATCAACTCTAGGTACTGCTGGCCTTGGGGCATTGAAGGGAAATGCCAGAGTGGCCCCAGCTGCTGGGAAGGAAAGGAAGGAGCTCTCAAATAATTCAACAACTCTTGTTGTTAAGAGCTAAGAAGTGAAACTCTTCTCCATCTGTGATAAAGTAAGGCCTTATTTCAGGTTCATGATTTCTTTAAGATATGAACAAGGTGACTGGGGACTCTTCCTTCTCTGAGCATTCCCAGACTGTACACTGCCTTTAAAAATCAGGTCAAGAATGACCTCCTTCCCATATAGCCTGACCTTTCAAGGGATCAATCTATTTTTCAGTCTCTCCTATGGACACAGTATATACCAGCTCTTATGCCTTTTCTACAAGTAGCTGTGGACTGTCTTTCAGCTATGTTATGTGTAAGTTCTATTTCATGTGTGAATCAGTTTTCTGAGGCCAAATAATCCCTTTAAGTTACTAACTGCCATAATAATCCATACAACTTTTTACATGTAAAAACACACAGTGTGAATAAGAGGGGAACAGAACTGTGACCAGTACCACCCCTTTGGACTTGCCCTGAGGATATCTGAAATTTCTACAAGCAGTCATTGAGAGACTTTTGATCTAAGGCATTGATCTTTACTGGGAAAGATAACATAAACGTGAACAACTATATTCATTCAGTTATTCACTCAAAGATTTCCGCTGTGCATTTACTGTGTATAAGGCACGCTGCTGGGTAAATAAGAGGGGCAGTGCAAAATGGAATGGGATACTGCCTTTGCTTTCCAGAAATGTAGTACCCACTACTCATTCTCACCAATAGCCAGTTCTCCTGGTAGGAGACATGGTAGGCACATGGTAGGATTGTATTTACTGCCTCCCTGCGTTGGGGACAGGGTATATGATCAGTTTGCCTATGAGCTGTGGCAAGAAGTCATGGGTTCTACTTTCATGCTGGAGCATGTAAGTGCTGGTGTGAGACCCTCCCAGTACTCTTCTTCATGCATGGTGACCAGGAAAGTGTGAGATGGTGGTTGAGTCTGGCCCCTGAGTGACTGCCACGAGCAGAGCCCCCCAGACGATGGACAAGGAACGTGAGAGAGTGAGTGTTTAAAACCTTTGAGACTGGGAGTCATTTGATGCTGCAGCATAGCCTGGCCTATTTTGACTAAAATAGATAGCTCATCCTTATAAGACAGAAACAGGACGTGGGCACACACAACTATAATATAAGGAAGAAAGCTGTAAAGGAGATACAGCAAAATTCTTATGGAGAGCGATTCCTTAATGTGTAGAGTGTACGGGAAAATCCAATGGAAGAAGTGGCAACTGGGCTCAGCCCAGTTTAGAGAAAAACTGTAATTTAGATACGAGCATTCTACAAACAGTTTGAGCCCAGGTCTGGAGGGAGAGAGAGTTAACATTCATAGAATGTTCATAGAGAATAATTCAGATTGAATCACAATTCTATTACTACTAACAAGCTGCTATTTATTGCATGTGCTCATCCTGTGCCTGGTTATATGCCAAGTGGTTTGCATACATTACCATCAACCTTCACAGTGTCCCTGAAAGGTAAGTACTGTCATCATTCCATTTCTACAGTTGAGGAAACTGAGGTTTCAGGGAGGGTCAAGTAACATGCTGGAGGTCCCACAGCCAGTTGATATCGCTGCATAAACTCAAATCCCAGCCAGAGTCCATGCTGACAACCACAGTGATGTTCTGCTTCAGAAAGCAGGCCCCTTGAATGGAGGGGGACTCTAGGATTACATGTTAGCAAGACTCTGTTTAACTGTTAATGTAGCTGTGCACACTGCCACTCAGCAAGAAGTGAGTCTTTTTGGGATGGGACCCCAGGAGGTGAGCTATGATGGAAGAAGGGGAGAAGCCAGGTATGGAGGCGATGCTTGGGTCCATTAGGGGGTGCTGTGGGCCTTCAGACCACAAGGTTGCGGTTGGCCCTGGTTTTCTAAGACCCTCCTGGGCTCTTTGATTTGTAGAGGACACTGCAGGAAACAGTTCCAACTCCAGGTCTCATGAAAACTGAGTTCCTTGTCACCAATCCTCACTCTACCTTGTCTTCTCTTCAGTTTTAATATGATCTCCCCTCCCATCTATGAAATTTCCACAAGACCTTTGACCCTTCAGTTTGGGTTTTAAAAGCCAGCCAGAAGTAGCTTCCAGCTGCAATTTTTGAACCCACTCCAGCGAGGCAGATGTAATTTCTCATCTGGTCCTCCTCATTTACCCCAGAATAACTCACCACCATCACTTGCACCTCCACCATTTGGCATATGTTCTTTTCTCTGCTGATTTGAGTCATCTTTTGTCAGTGCAGCTCTCAACACTGAACCCCAAGCACCTCTCCTTTCTGGGCCAAACAATCTCCTCTCCTTCAAATAGACCCTGAGCTCCTTGAGGGCAAGCACTGTACTTTTCACTTCGCTCATGGCACTCAATGCAGTCCTGGGGACATGGAAGGGGCTCAGGGAAGACCTCGGCTGCTTCCAGTTTATTTATTTTCATCTTATCTGAAGCCATTGATTGGCTTCTAGTCTTCCTCTTACTTTTCCGTGTAACCTCTAGAACATCCTAACATCTGCAGTACCTCATTTGAACTCCTGTGTCCATCAGAGCCATTTACTTTGAAGGCTTTTAAAGTCAGTTCTGCATTCAAATTATGACTCCATAATTTCCTAGCTGAGTTATCTTGGGTGAGTCAGTTAAATTATCTACACCTCAGTTCTCATCTGCAAAATGGGAAAACAGTGATGTAACCATGTACTATTATGTGAGGATGCTAAATATATAAAATACTCAGCACCTGGGACATAGCAAACACTATATGGGTTTTTAATCCCCCCACTCTCCCTCTAGTTCATTTTCAAGCTTTACTGGAAACAGTCTGGTTCTTCATCTACTAAATCTACTTCCCTGTGCCTCTGCTAAGTTCTTTCTTTCTTTCTTTCTTTTTTTCTTTTTTTTTAATTTTTTTTTCAACGTTTTTATTTATTTTTGGGACAGACAGAGACAGAGCATGAACGGGGGAGGGGCAGAGAGAGAGGGAGACACAGAATCGGAAACAGGCTCCAGGCTCTGAGCCATCAGCCCAGAGCCCGACGCGGGGCTCGAACTCACAGACCGTGAGATCGTGACCTGGCTGAAGTCGGACGCTTAACCGACTGCGCCACCCAGGCGCCCCATCTTTCTTTCTTTTTTTTTTCTGTTTAAACCCAGTACCTCAGCACCCTGGGAAGAGGGCTGAGCTGTGCTTCTTGGGGGAGGTTGTGACCTAAGGGTAAATAGCCTGCTGCCAAGCCAGCAGCAGCCCCCACCATTGGAGAGCCGCCCTGTGACTCCTGCGTGCTCAGAAGCGTTATCAAGTTGCAGGGAATTTGGTAGCACTAATCAAACATTTGCTGTGCACCACCTGGAACTGGTGTGTACTTTAAGATAATGTCTGGCTTCAGATTGGATGCTGGTGATTAGAGCAGTAAATTAGCCCCACTTCGTGGCTGCAGGTTTTCTTGGCCCACTTAGCACATCGGAGCAGATTTCAGCGTGCAGATGTTTTTCAGCTTCCCTTTTCATCTCCAAGGAGAACAATTACAATATCCTGATGGTCCCCTGCCATCCAATTATTCCCATTTTGCTTCTGTGCTTTAGCTCATCAGTAGCAGAAGGCAGGTAAAGCTTGAAAGCCCCCTGGTCATCTCTGCTTGAAGGTGTTATCATGCCGGTAACCAGCGAGGGGCTGTCAGCTGAATGATACCTCGGTTAAGGTCTCGCTCGAGTCACAGAGAGCTTTCACCTAATTGAGGACAACTGGCCATTTGGGTTTTATACTTACGTGCCATCTGCCCTCAACACATACAGGTACATACACCCTCCTGGGTCCTCAGTTTCTTTGTGGTTTTCCACTTGAACATGAGGTGCAAGATAGATTACGAGAGGGGACCACAGAGACAGTGGCTGGGCAGCTGGGGGTGGACAGAACACCTTGTGGGGTCAGTTGGCTACATACCACCCAGCAGAGGGCAGCAGTGCCTAACAGTCCATCCTAAATCCATCCCTATCTTCAGAGACAGGTCAAGGCAGATTGGGGATGACTTTGGAGCATCCTCTGCATCCACAAGAAAGTGGGGAATGTTTCCTTTACGAAGTCTGTCGGCTGATTTCCATTGAAGAACACAGAAAATCCTAGCTCTATGGAGAGAGAACCCGCAGAGAGCAACAGTCTGATCCATTCACTTTATAGCAGCAAAACTTGTTCATGGATTGCCAGGAAGGGTTCCATGCTGCTCTTTACTCTGAAGGTGAAATCAACTGTTGGAGGTGAAGCCAGGATGTCACAGCCAGGGGAAGAGAGGATCTATACGGTGCCCTCAAGCTCTTACTCCTCCTTTTGGTGCATGGGTTAGGTCCCAGTGGTTTAAGAAAAAGTGCAAAGGCTTCTAGTCTCAGCTCTTTCATTTTCAAAGAACTGTAATTTACATCCAGTCTCTATTTCCTTCTGCAGTGCCTATGCTAGCATGCTGTATATAAGAGCAATTCTCTCCCCGCTCTCAGCCAACCCAGAGACTCTTCTTGGCTTCCTATACTTGTTCATGTTTCTGGGGATTTACCCTTGATATTGGTCCTTCTCAAATCCATTCCACAAATGAATCTCAGATTAACCTCACTCATTCTTCTCACCTCATCTCACTGTCAGAGGCCCCTTGGGGACTGCAGTGAGAAAGAAGAGGGAATTGATAGGTCCAGAAGTGAAGGAAGTAAAGAAGCCTGGAAAGCAGAACCCAGGGCAGCCACCCAAAGATATTTTTCAGATTGCTTTTATATAACATTTGGCAGGGATAGTGACGCAGATATTTTGAGTTATGGAACAACTTGGGGCAAGACTAAGCCTGGTTGAAGGTCTACACTGAGAGCATCATAAGGGTATGAACACCTGGAGGCCCATGAAAGGAGCCCCAGGAGGTTGGGGAGAAGTAGAGAAGGCAAGGATGTAATGGGATGATGGGAGTGTAACAAATATAAATCTTGCCTACATCCAAATTTTGTTTAGGACCATCAGGGAAGCTGCCGACTGGCTGGATAGTTTTACTAGACGACTGTTAAGCCCATTTTAACTCCCAGCCTCTGGGATTCTAAGAGCTGGATGGAGTTCGGAAGTGCCTTTGGCTGAAGGTGCTTCCATATGGTCACTATGTTTTCCACATGGAGCTGAGCTGTTTTAGCATACAATAGGCCAATGTCCTCTATTTTCTGCAGACAGCCAGCATAGAACCTGCTTCTGGGGGCTGCCTAGGATTATAGGAAAAGCAATATACTTGGAATCAAGAGACATGGGTCTTGTTCCTACTTGGTCCTAACTCATTGTGTGATCTTGGGCAAGTCACTTTCCTCTCTGGTTTTTAATTTGCTTTTTTTTTTTTTTTTTTGACAAATCCAGGTACTGGAATACATCAGGGAAGGCAAATGTGTAGCACAAAAGCCAAAAAAAAAAAAAAAAAAAAAAAGCCAGGCAGTCAAGGCCCACAGCACATAGTGCTAATAGATTATGGCACTCTTTCCTACTGAACTAGACTCAGAATCCCTTTCAACGCTGCATTTGAAACAGCCATTATCAACCAAACAGAGCTTTTTCTTGAGAGTAAAACTGTTTGCCATCACTGGATGAGACAATTTTAAAGGTTTTCACAGTTCTAAACCAAACTCTTCCTCTGCCATATATTACACAAGACTGCCATGGTCACAGAACAAATGCATATCTAGCAGCTCTTTTCAAAACAGTGACATGAAGTATAAAAAAAGACATTTGAAAATATTGGTGTTATTTGATATATTAGGAGTATTTATGAAGTGCCCACCAAGTGACCAGAACTTTCATAAGTTCTTTATGTAGAAATTAGGCCTAAAATACAAATATTTCCAGGGACTAATGGCACCTAACTTAAACTCACTGTAACCCATAAGGGCATATGGTTCTTTCTAATAATGCAGTGTGGGTAATCATTTAGTTTCTAGGTAGCAAAAGTAGGGTGGAAAGAGTTTACTGGGGAGAACCTGGGAGACGTAATATGGGTAGCTGGATACTGCAGAGCAAGTCATATAGACTTACTCTAGCATAAATAACTTTTTTGCATGGTCTTCTCCTATACCTTTAGGTAGAATGAAATACCATTGTCCTTGACACTCATTATATTCCTCAATACACTCTGACATGTACTATCTTTCTTATAATAGCATAAACTCTTTGAAGGTAGAATTTGTGTTATTTTCTATATCTCCAACATCTAGCACAAGTATTATTCCAAAATGTTACTTGAATTAAGCTGGAGTCACATTTTTGTCTCCTACCAGTCTGCCCCTTAAAGCATTTATAGTCCATATTACTGGATCCCTCAGAGCTATTCTCAAGACACAGTGAAGAAGAAAATAATAAAATATTAACTCAAATGCTGAAGCTCTCAATTGGTTCAGGTCAGGATCTGGAAGCAAAGGGAATATATAAAATCCCATTCTGTGTCTTTGTGGCTCATGTAGTTTGGGATGATTATAGTCAAAAGACCACAGAAAACTAAATGCAGGAGGTCTTTTCTTTTATGATCCTTAATTTCTTAAACTATAAAATAAGAGGCTTGGTCAAGAATATGTCTAGTGTCTTCCAAATCTAATATCCAATTATGTTTTGATTTGAAGAGTGCAATGATTAATTAATCAAATATATGCTCAGTGTCACTATCAACTGCCTGGATTAAGCCTGCTAGATTCTGTCCTACAAGACAGCTCAGCTTCCACTGGTGGAGAAGATAACTTACTGTCTAACAAGTGAGGAAGACTGGCTAGCTTCATCTATGGAGAGAGGTTTATCAGAAGAATTCAAGAGCAGCTTTCTCAGAAGACTCAAGCTATGAAGTTCTAGGTAAGATGTGTTAGCTCCTGAGGGGTAATATGAAGGTAATATGGCTCAGGAAAACTTGAGAAATTCTACAGGTCATGGATCTGGAGAACAGAACTGGCCAAGGCAGTTCCATATTTGTCAAACAACTGTAGAGTTAACAAAGCATTTTCACAAATGTTACCGCTTTCGATCCCCAACACAGTGCTTAGAATTGTGATTTCTGTTTTCCAGATGAGGAAACTAAAATTTAAGGAGGTTCAGTAAATAGTTAAGTTAATTTTGGAAAAGAAAATAAAGAACAGCTCCTGACATCGGAAAGCTGGCCTGGCACTCACATCTAGGTCATGTTATTCTCTTATTGGACAAAAACAATCTCAAAGAATATTAAATTCAGACAAGGTTATTCTGAGACCATAATAAAATAAGACAAAGCAAGGTCACTTCATAATTTTGTCTAAACATAGACAAAAACAAGGCCACCATGCCACCCACAAATATCAAACTGTGGGTAAAATGAGTGACTTTTACTTCTTTACCAGTCATAGATTTATCCTTATTCTCACTGTAGATGAGATGAAGATAAGACTCTTCCCCACTTGTTATAGCATCCAATCTAGAGAAAATCTTTATTTCCTTAGACCCTGTCTCACATCATGCAACCAAGGCCCAAAGACTGTAATAGGCTCTTTCTAACACCCTATTACTGCAATGTCCTGTCGTTCCTCATGGTGTGCATTCTCCCTTGCTGCAAAGAGTAATAAGCCCAACATGTTTAACTGTAGTATGCTCCTGATGGTCTTTGGCTGGCGGATATTGAGAATTTCCATAAGGTTAAATGGATTGCCATGGAAAGACACACAGCAAGGGCTAGGCTTGTGGTACCCAGCCCCCCATTCTTTCCAGGGCACGATACTACTGAACAGGGCTGACCTTTACCACCACCATAGGGGAGAGGCCCAGAGAGTATAGTGGATGCCACCAGGAGATAGTTTCAAGGCACAGGGATTTGAGGAGAATGAATCATCTTAATAATTTCTACTTGAGTCTCTGCTTCAATTTCTCAAATCTCTTTCAAATCTAACTTTAAAAAACATTTTTTTTACATATACTTATTTTTGATAGGGAGAGACAGAGCACAAGTGGGGGAGGGGCAGAAAGAGAAGGAGACACAGAATCTGAAGCAGGCTCCAGGCTCCGAGCTGTCAGCACAGAGCCCGACATGGGGCTCGAACCCACAAACTGCGAGGTCATGACCTGAGCTGAAGTTGGATGCTTAACCGACTGGGCCACCCAGGTGCCCCAAATCTAACTTTTTTATTTGAGCCTTACATTACTCTCGTGAGGAAGGTAGGATTAGTATTACTGTGCTATTTGGTAGGTGAGATAGGAAATGATCATCCTTGGCTGGTTTGGGGAGAGTCCCTTTCCTTATCTATCATATTACTCCTACAAGTCCATGCATGGAGGACATGCACAACATTCTTTTTGGCCATAGTCAAATACTGTGATAACCACAAAATTAGAGGATGGGGAGGATTTTATCTAAAATGGGCATGAAGTTTTAATATAATAATAATGTAAGCAAATAGTGAGGAAGCTCTGATAAAATTTGGTGTGCTCCTGGGCCTCATTAAGCAGTGGATGGGGCTCAGTTGTGGAAGGTAAGTAGTTTCGACAGAGCATAAAGACAGTATTTTTCTGAGGTCTGGGAACCACATTTTAGAGGATCAGTGGGTACTTGTAGCACATTCAGAAGAGGCTAGTGATTATGAAGAGTGGCTCTGAAACCAGGTCATAGAACAGTTGAGAGAATGAGGGCAGGAGCAGTTAGCCTGGAGAATAGGTCACATGGTGGAGACATGATAGCTTCCTTTAGACATGGGAAAGGCCATCACATGGAAGAGAAAATAGATTCACCATGCTACTTTGGAGGCAGAATTAGGACTAGTGGGTGGAATTTATAAGAAGCCAGCTTTGGCTAAATATAGGAATTGTCTTTTTAACATGAAGAGATGTCCAACAATGTAGATGTCAGAAAGCTTATTATTCTTAAGGGAATTTAAGTACAGCCTGGAGGACATTTTGTCAAGGACACTTGAGAACAGAACCTGTACTAGGTGGAAGTTTGTATTCCATGCCACAGGTGTCATGGAATACAAACTTCCACCTAGTACAGGTGGGTTGTTCCAGGCAGCTGGGTTGTTCCAGGCAGTGTGTTAAATTCTAGGTGGGAGTGAGGGTCAGGTAGGGGATTCAAGGATTAATAAGATGCAGTCACTTTCTATCTTTTTTTATTTGATCATTTGCTAATTTAATTAGCTCTTTGGTCAGGTATCATCTCCCTATCAGATCCATTTGATAAAAATGTGTTGCACACTTATGTTTTCCAGGCTCTGTGGATACCTTGCTGTATAAAATAGACATGAATCCTCTTCTTATAGATTTCCATAAAGATCCTAAACTTGAGGGCAGGAGCTATATCATAGTCTAATTTTTACCTCCCTAATAGCATCAGTGAAATGGCATATTAATGTGGCTGCATATGCAAGAATAAATTAGAATTCAGGACAATTGTCTAAGCCCAGATACCTTCTGCTGAATCACTTGCCTCTATTATGTTATCCCAAGAGTTTTAAAGGAAAAACTACTTCCGGAACCCTTTGAAGTCAGTTTCCACTAGAGATGGGAGATGGTAATCCAATTTCAATTCTAAATGTGAGCTGTGCTGTAGCTCAGAGATTCTTTTCAAGAAGTAGTTCTCCAAAGATTTTACTCTAGAGATGAGGAATAAAGGGAATGGTCTTCAGACCTCTTTACCAATATTTCAATTCAGTTCAGTTCAATTCAATTCACTTCTTAATGGGAGCCTTTAAGGCACTGTGTTAAGTACTCCAGAGAATTCAGAAACAAGTAAGACCTAGCCCCCAGTCTTAAGAGCTTACTGTCTAGTTTGGAGCCCACAGATAAATGTAAATTCAAAGTAAAATATCTAAGTGCCTTAGGGTAGAAATAAAGAGATACATTATAGTAGTTTTTGCGTCAAAGAAGGAAATGATAATTTCACAGGAATTTTGATGTATATGTAAATTTTTATGGTAATTGTTGGGGGTAGGATCTTCCAAGAAGAGAGGTGAGCTTGAGAAAGCAAAAGAGATAGGAATTTGTGGGACAACTCTGGAAAGGTCAAGATATCTGTAACTGGGTGGTTGAGTAGATAGTGGTAGGAGGCAAAGCTAGAAGATAGGGCCACAGAAGACAGAGGCTCAGATGCCTAGACCAAGGGTTTATTTTAAGTTCAGTAGGTAATAGAGAATCATGGAAGGCTTTCAACCAGAGAAGAGGAATAATAAGAACCATACCATAGAAAAGGTACATTTGGCAGTTTTAAATGGATTGGAAATAAGAGTGATAGGGCAGGTGTCTGTGAGGTAGAGATTACCCAAACAAAAGGGTGAACCAAAAATAAAAAGAAGAGGATGAATCTGAGATGCTAGAGTGGGAGAATCTATAAGGCATTAGCTTTGGAATAAATGTAGCTGGGAAAGGAAAGGGGGAGTAGGGAGGAAGTTAAAAAAAAAACCTAGGTTAAGGAAAAATAGAAATGCCTGGGGCTTAGACACCAGTTTTGACTTCAGGCTGAGAGTTTGATTGGTAGTCGGAAACCAGTGTCCAAAGCTTGGGATAGGAGGTGCAGTTTGTATCAGGGGTTTACAAGTCATATGGGTAGAAGCCAATGTTATATGAAAAGATGTAACCATCAAGGGACTGAGGGTAAGGATCCTCAACTGTGTTTAAGGAAGAAGAGGAGGGAGTGAAAAAAAACCCCACAGAGAATGAAGTTTGTGATGAAGTCACCACTGACGAGACCACATAATTCAGAGGTTACATTTCAAGAAAGCTGGGTTGGTGGTCAATAGATCAAATAGTGTCAGAGGTCAAGGAGGACTAGTAATAAGCAATAGCTTTGAGGTTTGGCAATTACAGATGTTTTGGAGACCTTTAGAAAGTAGCATCAGCACATGGTAGAAGAAAGAGTCATATTTCAGGAGGTTGTTTGAGCAGTGGAAGCAGTGATGGAAGCCACATTTAAAAGAGGTTAAGGAGGTAATGGAACATTCTGAGAGAATAGCATGGGCAACAACATGTTTTACTGAGACAGAGATATAAGAACCTATCTTTAGAAAGAAGTAGGTAGAAAGTGAGAGGCTAGAGGTATTAGCAAGAAAAAAGAACCAAATACTAGTTGTAAATGTCTCTTATTGAACTGACAGTCAGAAATCATGGACCATAGCTCTAGAGGTTGCCATTCCCATTCTGCTTATACTCCTGCCTCAAAGCCATGCTGTGGCTCCCATAGTCATCTCCTCTTTGCTCCCACCCTGTGCCCACCCACCTACTACCATCAAGAACCATCTTTAAATGCCCCACTTGGCAGAGATCTCTCTCTTCTCTGAATCTCTGTTACATCAACTATAACCAACCAGCTTAGCCTGAAATGACTTTCTTTACTGAATGGGTTTGTCTTTCTAACTAGACTTGTGAGGGGCAAGAACAGGTTTCATACTTCCCTTGATTCTTAGTAACTCCTACCAGAATTTGAGTACACAGTGGGTGCAATAATATCTTAGAGTCACAGAATTAAGTTGAGAAAGTCCAACTACATTATTTTCCTGATGCAAAAATTGAAGTCTGGAGAGGCTTTTATGACATAGTTTACTCATTCCATCATTTGTCAAACACTTGCTAAGCATTTATATGTGGCAGACACTGTGCAAGATGCTCAGGACTTTAGGAGACAAAGAGATGCACAATTTAACCTGGAAAAGAGACATGTAAACAGCTCAGAAAAGTATAAATTATACAAAGTAAAACAGTGGTTTGCACAAGTTGGAACAGGAGGAGGGGCTGTTAATTAAATCTGAGAAATGAGGTCAAGTCCAGAAAAAAAGTGTCGGGGAGGAGGAGCTATTTGCCCTGTGCCTTAAAGAAATATTGAGAACTTACAGCTTGTTAATGTCCATGCCAGCGTGTAGCCCAAATCTCCCAAATCCACACTGTTACTCTTCCAACTTGGGCATTGGTTAATTGCCTGATTGAGTAATTGAATGCTTGCTCTCTTGCCACAGCTTCCCACCCTGCCCTGGCCAGCAGGGATGTAGACTTGACTGGTGCTTGTTAGATATTTGGGTGACAGAAGGTGCCATGCCTCAAGGCAAGCCTCTAGGGAAAGGAAGGAGCATAACAGAAGTGGTGAGGCTGCCTAAGACTGGCAGGAGGACAGGGAGAGAAGGGAAGAGGTTAAGAAAATGTGGTTACAGATTACTCACAGAGCCTGCACGGCATCTAAGCCTCTCAATCTTCTGTCCTACAGCCCTAGAGGTTGGTTCTCTAGGTTAGAAGTCCAGATTATCAAAGAGAGTTCAACCAAGAGAGAGAAGGCAGGGGAGGGAAAGCTAGAGACAATTCCATGTAGACGGGTGCATTTTATAGCAGCAACAGCCCAATCAGCAGGAGAGACATGTATTGACATCTCATGGAGAGCTGAGACTGGGAGTCTGTTGCTGTCTTGTGACCTCGATTCTACTACTAACAGCACAGGAAACCTGGGAGCCTCCATACATTTTTGGACTTTTGACTCCTAATCCTTAATGTGAGACTGAACAGTTCCTGAGATCCCTTCCAACCCTAGTGGTCTCCAGATTTCTAATTGGAACCCCAAGAAGACGGCAGCTTGTCAATTTCTCTTCTCACCTCAAGAGGAGTCAGAAAATATTTGGCTCTGGCTTTTTAGCATGGGAAGTGGTGGCCCACAGACATCACAGTCGAGATATTAATAGATTATTCCAAATGTTATATTTGCATAGATGCACCACTCATTATGCAGATTGCCAATTATGAACTATTTGTTCTTTCTTCCAGGGGAGAAGTTGTTTATTTGCAAAGTGCAGGAGGGTGACTTTGGGCAGCATGGTGACAGAACCTTAGCCAGGAGATCTTTGTGAGACTCCCTGAGATGATCTGCACTTTGACACCAGCTGAAGGTCACCAGTGAGTGCTGGGCAGTGAGGTGATGAGAAATGATGAGAAAGAAACCAGTGGAAGATTTTTAAGAGAAGGACTGAAATCAAAAGGTCTTGATACAATAGTGATCAGATGTTTAATGGGAAAGAGAAATTATTTTGCTGTAAATTAGGCACAAATTAAAATGTGCTCAGTCCTTTAGAGCCACAGCATTTCTTCTGGCTGAACTATGCAATGATCAGGTCCTTTCCTTGTAATGCAAAAAAACCCCACCAACTGGGGTGCTTGGGTGGCTCAGGCAGTTAAGCTTTCGACTCTTGATTTCCGTTCAGGTCATGATCTTTTGGTCATGAGATCAGGCCTGTGTTGGGCTCTGAGTTAGGTGTGGAGTCTGCTTAAGGTTCTTACCTCTCCCTCTCCTTCTGCCCCTCCCCTGTTTGCATGTGCGTGCATTCTCTTTCTCTCTCAAAATAAATAAACTTAAAAAAAAAAAAAACAGCTTCAATAGACACCTGCCACTTACTGAGCATGAATACGTAGGGGCACTGTTTTAAGTCCTTTACTTGGGTTATCTCATTTAACCTCATAGCTCTTAGGAGGCACTGAACTTTGGAGAATTTACATATGCCTCATGCTGAACTTAATATTTGATCTTAGGCTGTCTGATCCCAGAGCCAGTGCACTTACTGGCTACAGTACATACTACTCTTCCTCAGACTCTTATTGCTTTGACCATAGGCCATTTTTCTTGGGGCCATATATAAACACAAGACTGGCTTCTGAGGGCAGGCAGAAACAGGAGCATCTGATATAATGCCCCCCAACTATCCTCTATTAGACTCCAGTTTTCCGCATAAGGCTTTAAATCTGAGAGTTGCCGAAGTTGGCTCCAGAGGGAGTGTGAGGGTGATTAATGAGTTTTAAGAGGGGAAATGAGTGAGGGATATAGGAGAGGCTAAGAGGGTGTCTGAGACAATGGCTGCCATTAATGCTGGAAGGGATAAAAGCAGAGACTCTTGCAAGAAGAAAGAAGCTTGGAAGTCACCTTGTCTAATGTCATACACAATGCAGGAACCAGAGAGCCCTGAGCTGAACAATATAAATGTATGAAGATGCTGGGAAATACTGCTGTCTCTTCATAAGAGATCAGGGTGAGCAGAAATCAGTAAGTTTCCATGTATGGCATGTGTATGTGCCCAGACCTGGGCAAGATGTCACAGGACATACACAGAAATGAGCTCTGTTGTGGGATGAGCTAGCCTAGTTGGGTTTCAAGACTTTTACAAAATGACATAAACTCCACAAGATAGTCTACAAGTGACACCAGTGTGGTATAGAGCTGTGCTGTCTAATTTGGTAGCCACTGGCCACAGGTGTCTATTGAGCATTTAAAACGTGAATAGTCTAAATTGTGCTGTGAATTTAAACTACATACTGGGTCTTGAAGACTTAGTATGAAAAAAATGTAAAGCATATATTTTCTCTTGCTTACATGTTGAAATAATAATATTGTGTATATATTAGATTCAATAAATATTATTAAAATTAATTTTACCTTTTTCTTTTCTTTTTAAAATGTGGTAGCTGGAAAATTTGAAATGATACAGGTGGCTTCCATTATATTTCTATTGGATAGTGCTGGTCTAGATTAGCTCCTGGCTACCTGAGGTATAGTTAACTCATGGACCATTTGCATGGGCATCATCTGTGAGCTTGCTAGAAACACAGGCCCTGAAGTTTGAGAAGCACTAGATAACACCAGTGTTCAATGTCTCCTTTGCGGGCTGTTCTCCTAGTCTGCACACTTAAACAATGCCAGGACTAATAGTAACTACCTGAATGACCAAGAACAAGGTCTGTTCTTAGTCCACATCTTAGATTTTTTCATCTAAGACAAAAAGGAGCTGCCCTTAGGGTCATTTTCAGCCCTATCTAGTGTGCTCTGACTCTATGATTATACTGTAGAAATTTTGTTATCTGGTAGAAAAAGTTAATTGTTCATAACAATTAATTTTTGAATCTCCAGTTCACAGTCAAGGTCTTATCTAAGAAAGTAATACCTTTCCACTTCTTTTCAAGAATGTTTAACTCTAGACCAGATAACCTAGTCCCATGTTCTTCTGAAAACTTTATTCCAGCATTCATACTCATGAATAAATTTACTTGGAAAGTAAGCAGTGGAGGGTTTAGTATTTGGAATATATGCACTGAATAATGAAAATGCCATTACTTACAACTGCTTTTTGAACATCTTCTCTGGCTAGATCTGCAAAATGGGCATTCATCAGTTCTTCCTCAATAGACAAACAAAAAAATTCCTCCTCAATAAGCAAACATTAAGTAGAAAAGCACAGGGGTGAACAGCAGAGTATTTCAAATCAGAAGGACTGAATTTTATATCCAGGCTCTGCCCATATGTGTAATTACAGATAAGTATTTTTACCTAGCTAAGCCTCAGTTCATTTCTCTGCAAAAAGGATAAAATAATGTCACTGTTTATTCACTAAATAGATTATATAGGGACTAAACTAGTTTAGCATGGTGTTGGGATCAATAAATATTATTAATGTTACTAGATGAGACTAACACAGAGTGGGGCTAGGTATTATGTGGGTGAAAAAGTCTTAGGAGAGGGTCTTAATTGTAGTTGAACACCACACTGGGGTGGAATTTGAAATGGTCTTTGAAGTATAATAAAGTTTGGAGAGATGGAAGAGAGAAGGATGGGATCCTAGATAGAAGAAACTCCTGACCTATGGAGCATGAAAGAACTAAGCATGTTTGAGTCATCTAATTTGGTGAACATAAGGGTATAAGGGGAATTATGGTGGAAAAGGGAGGCTGGGTCCTTGGTTGTGGAAACTGAGGTAGAAGAGATTTCAGGGCTACAGGATTAAAATTTTTTGATTAACATTGAGAAAATGTGTGTCTACACTACCAAACCATGATGCAGAGCCTCTTTACCTTTGGGGTGTTGTTTGCTTTTGCTACAACAGATTATTCCATCAGCCCCATCTCTCTGGCCTGTCTTCCCCCAACCAAGCCATTGGCAATCGGATCTCGCTCCCATGCTGACATTTCCCTGAGACTCATTTCATGCTATTTCTTCACGGGGGCATCTGGGCTGACAATGCAAAGAGACTTTTCCCACATAATTGAAAGGAATTTCTGATTATGCGCGGGGATGTCAGCCATGATGAAGTCTTGGACTGTTTCCAATTCCAGCTGCTTCTGATGACAGTGTTCCAGTCCCCCTTTCTCTCCCCCTCCCTGGCATTCTCCTTGTGAACTTTTTGCTCCCTTCTGGGAGTGATTTCTCAAGATAATATGCTATTTCCAAGCTTTCCTTTCTCCAGCCAGATTGATGGGTCCTGCATGAAGTGTACTCTTTTGGGGGGTCCAGCTCAGAAGCACTGCCATTGCACAGACCTGCACAAATTTCATCAGTAGTTACCCTGTCATTTCCATATCTGGAACCCTGTGCCTGACAGGAAAAGGTTGAGTGAACACACATATATTTTGGGTCTTTCTTTAGAGAAGTTCTTTTGAATATGCAGAACAAAGTGAGGGCTGCATTTATCTCTGACCTTTTCCGGCTCTTTTCTTGCATCTGTTAAGGGAAAAGCAGGCCTCTGAGCTCACCAGTCTCCTCTCCCACGGAGCAGATGATAGAGTTGCCTGGATTCACTTCCTCACCAGCCTTCATTGCTCAGGCCTGCCTGAATCTTTCTCTGTGGCTGATTTTCCTGCAGGTTTCTGGGGGATCCCAGAAACAAAGGAAACAGTGTCCTTGGGGAGTAGTTGAGGTAGCGGCTAAACATCCAGGACCTTGCGTTCTCACTGTGTGTTCAACCTTTAAATCTCTTTTCCGTGAAACAGTTAACCCCATTGTTATCTTCTATGTGTCTCCTAGCACAGGATGTGAGGAAAGAATGTGTATCAAGAAGAGGGAAGGGAAAGTTGGAGAAAGCATCAGGTCCTTCCCCCAGTGCCAATCAGAGATGATGCCTTGGCCTGGAGTGAACAGTTCTTGGTCCATGGTGTCATTGCTGATCTGGTGCAATCCAGGGGTGACTCTGGGGGCAGAAATCTACCAATATAAGCTTTTGCCATTTCTTACAACTTCTCTGGGAAACAGTTAATAACATAGTAGAAAGAACTGGACTTGTTATCAGGAGTCTTGCATTCAGTTCTGGCTAGGACTTTTAGAAGGTATATGCACTAGACTGTGGGCTTCACAAAAAGTCACTGCGTCTGCTTCCAAACGTGTCTCAGAGTTTGGCACTGTGCCTGGTGTATAACAGGTGTTTAATAATGAAAATATGATATGGAGCAAGTTCATATATTAAATATGTTATATATGTGTGTACCACACACACATACATACTCACAGAGTACTTTTATGTTAAAAGAGATTAAATAAAAGCACTATGAACAATGCCCCAAAACAATGTTCCTAGCATAAAACATATATACATATAAATCTTAGCTTATCCTCCACTGGAACACTGTCCTTCAGCCAACCCAACTATATTTAAAATACCCATCTTGGATCCCTGGATCCTGAGATTTCACCATTAAGTGTATGATATTTCTTTTTATTAGCCTTACATTTTCCCATGACCACCTTTAAAATGCAAATATACTTGTGTTGGGCATCACATTAAATTCTATATGTGAACTAGTTTGAAAAATTACTTCCTAAGATAGACAGAAAAGACCAACTATCCTTTGGGGGTTTTGTTTTTGTTGTTACTGTTTTAATTTTTTTAATGTTTATTCATTTTTTTTTAAATTTTTTTTTCAACGTTTATTTATTTTTTTGGGACAGAGAGAGACAGAGCATGAACGGGGGAGGGGCAGAGAGAGAGGGAGACACAGAATCGGAAACAGGCTCCAGGCTCTGAGCCGTCAGCCCAGAGCCCGACGCGGGGCTCGAACTCACGGACCGCGAGATCGTGACCTGGCTGAAGTCGGACGCTTAACCGACTGCGCCACCCAGGCGCCCCTGTTTATTCATTTTTTGAGAGATACAGAGCATGAGTGGGGGAGGGGGAGAGAGAGTGAGAGGGAGAGAGGGAGACACAGAATCTAAAGCAGGCTCCCAGCTATGAGCTGTCAGCACAGAGCCCGACACGGGGCTCAAACCCACGAAGTGTAAGATTAAGACCTGAGCTGAAGTCAGGCACTTAACTGACTGAGCCACCAAGGCATCCCAGCCAGTTCTCCTTTTGTTTAGCTTCAAAGAGGAGTGGGTAGGTAGAAGGATACTAGATGAGAAAGCTGGAAACCGAGTCTTCAGCTCGGAGATCGAATTACCCCCATCAGAGATTGAATTACCCCCATCTTTCTGGTCCAGGTGATCAGGCCCAATTTATTTTTATATGGTAGGGGAAACAAAGAGAGGATGTATAGAGGGGATACCCTCTGAAAAGATGAGCAGTGACAGTATTTATTTGTTTTTTCCCATGTTGACTAAGACTAATACAAAATAATTACTTTTACCTAACAGAGAATCTTAGCCTCTCCAGACGAGCTGGTTGCAGTCACTCATTCAGGAACCCCCATTACAACATCCCAAGTTGTTGCTTGGATTTTTCTTGGCTGAAGATGGTTCCTGAGTCTTAAGGCTTGCCATTCTACTGTTGAATGACCAAAAATTTTAGGAAAGATTTAATTTAGTTGGATGGTTAAGATCTTTGGTATTTACTGGCTATTAACATCATTTGAAACCCTTCAATGTCCAGTAGGACAAATTTCTCTTTGGTGTGAGAGAAGTAAGGGGTTAAGCCAAATCAAAGCAGAGTTACGAGGAATCTGAGATTTGTCTTAAGCCCCTTCCACTTGCTCATTATATCTCTCTTGTCCACATGGCCTTTCCTTTATGCTGTCAACACTGGAGGCCGAAAACCTTTCTGGGTTTGACATTTGCACAGTTTCACTAATTGTTAAATGGAAATAAACCTGACTTCCCAAATGCTTAACAAGGGAAACATTATAAAGTCATATGCCTAATGTGATGGGTCTTTCCTTAAACCTTGCCATTGAAGCAGTCATCAACTCTACCCACATCTCAGTCTCTGACTCCTAGGAATTTATACCCAGGGAAAAACTAACAATGAATCCCAGAGACCGAGGTTTCTTAGCTCTTGGTAAGCAAAGATATGGCTGTTATTTTAAGTCTTTTTTTCCCTCCCACACTGCCACCCTCAACTTATGCCTCTTCTATATATTCTAATGTCATGAAATTCAACTGCAACAAACCAAAGTATACATTCAAAGGAAATGAATAACCATATGCATAAGGATGTCACTCTTTTGGGAGAACTTGCTCTTTAGCACTGTTCGTAAGACCTTTATTCAGGTAAAGGGACAGCATCAGAATATGTCTCTCCATGTGTCCCTGGTTAAATCTGCTTGAAGGATGTATCTGTTGTTCCTGACCTCCTGTGTCCCCATAGTAGGATTGAGGAATGAGTGTGTACAGAGCACCAGAGGACATGAAGGGTCACAGGAACCCAGATGTTTCTGATCCAAGGTGTCAACCAGTGAGCCTAACATTTGCCTTTCATTAATCAAAAAGAGGATTAAATCTTCAGTGTCTCTTTTTCCAGATAAAGAGCTGCCACTTTGTTCTGATTACAATTCCTCCACTTGGGAGCCAGAAGTAGGCTGAGCCAAGATTGCCTCTGAGAGCAGGGTAAGTAGGGGCCCTGGGAAAGGAGAAAGCTGATAAACCAGTGCAACATCAATAAAAAGCTCTGATCTGTAGCATTTGCTGATTTCCATGGTGTAAATACTTCTATCATGACCAATTTCAAGCTACCAACATGAAGTTACTGAAATTGGAATTGGAGAAAGATGAGCACAGTTGGCTTGGTGTGAGCCAGATCCAGCATACCAATGGGAGAGTGACCTTTGTGAGGTCACAAGGTCACTAAAATGTCAAACCACAGGATGGCATGATGTTCCAGCATACTTGCTCACTGTTAAAGCAATTTGCTATTTAAAATTGAAAGGTGTTCTCCAAAGGCAAGGGAATTAAAAGCAAAAATGAACTGTTGGGACCTCATCAAGATAAGAAGCTTCTGCACTGCAAAGGAAATAATCAACAAAACTAAAAGGCAACCAAAGGAATGGGAAAAGATATTTGCAAATGACATATCATATAAAGGGCTAGTATCCAAAATCTATAAAGAACTTACCAAACTCCACACCTGAAAAACAAATAATCCAGTGAAGAAATGGGCAGAAGACATGAATAGACACTTTTCCAAAGAAGACATCCAGATGGCCAACAGACACATGAAACGATGCTCAACGTCGCTCATCACCAGGAAAATACAAATCAAAGCCACACTGAGATACCACCTCACACCGGTCAGAGTGGCTAAAATGAACAAATCAGGAAACTATAGATGCTGGCAAGGATGCGGAGAAACGGGAACCCTCTTGCACTGTTGGTGGTATTGCAAACTGGTGCAGCTGCTCTGGAAAACAGTGTGGAGGTTCCTCAAAAAGTTAAAAATAGAACTACCCTATGACCCAGCAATGGCACTGCTAGGAATTTACCCACAGGATACAGGAGTGCTGATGCATAGGGGCACATGTACCCCTATGTTTACAGCAATGCTTTCAACAATAGTCAAATTATGGAAAGAGCCTAACTGTCCATCAACTGATGAATGGATAAAGAAGATGTGGTTTATATATACAATGGAATACTACTTGTCAGTGAAAGAATAAAATCATGCCATTTGCAGCAACGTGGATGGAACTGGATTATGCTAAGTGAAGTCAGTCAGAGAAAGATATCATATGTTTTCACTCATATGTGGATCTTGAGAAACTTAACAGAAGACCATGGGGGAAGGGAAGGGGAAAAATAGTTACAGAGAGGGAGGCAGGCAAACTATAAGAGACTTGTAAATACAGAGAAAAAACTGAGGGTTGATGGGGGTGGGGGAGAGGGGAAAGTGGGTGATGGGCATTGAGGAGGGTACTTGTTGGGATGAGCACTGGGTGTTGTATGTAAGCCAATTTGACAACAAATTATATTTAAAAAAATAAAATGAGAAGATGTTAATTCCTATGTATGTATGTATGTATGCATTCATTCATTGTTAAGAAAGACTGCCACACGCAGCGCCTCATTTGGATGTGTCTGGAGTCTTGGAAGCTTGACTGCCCTATGTTTTCCTATAAATGGACCTTGAGAGCTTGTTTGGAGATTCTAGCAGGAGAGCACAGCTACTCATGTGTTCTTGACCAAAGACCGATTCTTCTCCACCAGGGAAGACTGTACTCCACTGAGCATGCAGCTTTGGGAGGGGTACACTTGGAGTGGAAAGAGAAGAAGGGGACACCTGTCTAGCCAGTCACATCAGCCAAATGAACCCTGGTGATCAATGGCGTGACAGATTCCACAGCCAGATAATCCCTCACATCCAAAGATGGTAATTCTTCAAGTGCAGTTTCTTTTTGCTCTTGTGTATACCAGATTCAGCTGGTTTCTGAGAACCCAAAAACCAAGGAGAAGGATATATTGAGGCAAGTGGCCCCATTCTTTCCATAATGTAGAAGAAACCTTACTTCATTTTACATTTGTGAAATCTTGGTAATTTCCCTCAAACACATAGGGCACCATCTCACTGTGAGACCTTGGTCAAGTCATGTCTCTTTTCTGGGTTCTTGTTTTTGCATCTGCAAAATGAGGCATCTGGGTTACAAAATCTCCCAAGTCCCTCATAGTTTTAACATTCAGTTTTAACAATACTGAAAATCTCAGAGCTACACATCCACAATATAAAACACAAGTGAAAATTTCCAGTCAAAGAAACACCTTTTTCTGTTTACATGCTGCTGGATAACTGGTTCCCTGCCCCTTACCCAAATGGAGCTGTGATTCTGACAGATTTCTTTCCACACTCCTCTTGCAGGGCCTCAGCATGCCCTGGTATTTGAAAGGATACCAGCAAGTACCAGCCTTTGTCCTTAAGCTGCTTTCCCACTGGCCCAGTATTTGGCCTGACATCCTACCTTTATATATAAACTCTGTTCCATTCTGAAGTACATAGACCACTCTGATGAAGCAAATGGAATCCATCAGTCACCATAAATGCTTTTGTATCCATAAATATTCTACCAGATACCAGCTGAGCCAATTCTCCCAATGATGAGAGACAGGCACCAGGTATGTGTGGAGAGGGGTAAACAGGATACAGAGTCAGTCTCAGGTCTTGGGGAGGTGGAGATATGTCCCAGGCAGAAAGCTGCAGCTAGTTCCCCTGGGCAGCCAGAGGACAGCCAGTGGGTGGTAGGAGAGGGGAAGGCACTAAAGGAATAAGAAGGACTCCAAAAACGAAGGTAGAAAGTGAGAGACAATCCTCTGGCTCACACTTTGCTGAGAACCACTTTGCATATTTCTATTTTTGCTATAGATGGTAGTGGTGACAGAGGGGTCCTCGGCATGAACTATGCTAGTGCCTTTGTCTCTGTGATTGTCAAGAGTGACTTCCAGACCTGGTAGCACCTGGGTGGACAGATCTGAGTCTGACTTCATCACAACCTTTCCTGCAGCTGATCTAGCTGCACACACTTAGGAGACCGAAGGGGAGGAGAACAAATGTGGAGAGAAGCCAAGAAAGAGGCTGCTGGGTCAAGTGGGGGGCTAAGTCCAGAAAGGGCAATGTGATTGAGGTGACTGCTACGGCTAGTGAGCACAGGGGGCAGACCAGTGGGGCTGGCGAAGCCTGGCTGAGGTGCTGGGTTCAGACTACTGACTGGGGAGGCAGCTGTGCTCTGTTTTCCCCTCTGGGGCACTCTGCTCCATGGTAAGTCCTTTGGAAAGGAAACACTAAAACATATAGTTATACTCACTCTACCCTTGCTGGTGAAATTTTCTAATTACAAAACGTAATTTATTGAAGTTTATTGAAGTTATTTTTTTGGTTCCTTTGCTTGGGTGTATGTGCTTAGTCTGTTTATGGGATAATCCAGCCCAGTTGCAACTCTACATTGGCTAAGCGTACAGCTTATGTGTTCTGAGCACACAAGAGAGAGTCCATTCATAGTCCTAGAAAAACAATTAAAAGCTACAATAGTAATAATAGTAATAGTAATAGTAGTAGTAGCTAACAGATACAGTGGTTATTATAAGCCAGGTGGGAGAGCTGTGACTTGAACCCAGTCCTTCTGGCTCTAGAGTGTGTGATGACCTCCACCAAAAGACAGATGTCTCCTTCTCATCGAGAATGTAATCCAAGTGAGACCAGGGGAAGAATACCGATGTAGGGAGCTGTAGGTGACCTGGGATCTGTGACACTGGGCACAATACTGTTTCTAATCCTCAATGCCTTCTGTAAATAATCAGAGTAGCAAAGAAGACTATTAAGACCAAGACATCTCACTGTTATGCATCCTGCTTTGCATTTGGTGATCCTCACGCTCCACAAGGGAATGTACACTGTTTTTTACACAAAGAAAGAAGTACCTGGGGCGCCTGGGTGGCTCAGTTGGTTAAGTGTCCGACTTCGGCTCAGGTCGTGATCTCATGGTTGGTGAGACTGAGCCTTAAGTTGGGCTCTGTGCTGCCAGCAGGGAACCTGCTTGGGATTCTCTCTCTTCCTCTTTCTGATTCTCTCTCTCTCTTTATCTCTCTCTCAAAATAAACAACCATTAAAAAAAGGAGTACGTGTAATGACCACTTTCTAGGCAAGATTACTAAGATTACACTAGAAGAATGGATCTCACAAGGCCATAAAGCTAGAAAAAGGCAGAATTGGGACCTGCCTCAGAATTTCTAACTGTAAATCTGGGTCACTGGAAGAAAGGAGAGGTTTTGTATAGTGTTGCTCTGAGCCAGGGGGCCTTGGAAGTCTCTGTACCCTGCTAGGGCTGCTGGGGCTCGAGTGGAAGGTCAGAAGACAACGGGAAAGAGGGTCCTCTTGACTTATTTACCTGTCTGCAATTTCATTTGAAGATTTTATGGCTTGAAAAAGCTTGTAATTCACCCTGTTCCAGGTCTTTCACCCTTCACATCTGGGGCTACAACAGGACTTCTGACCACTGTCCCCAAGAGCAAAGATGTGAGGAGAGAATGGCACTTTAGTTCTCCATAAAAGCTAGTGAGTCCCTGTGAGTGAATTCCTATTCAGGAGACAACACATTCCCACTCCTGGAAAAACGACTTGAGACAACATTGATAATAAAAATGAACAAAACATGTCATGCTTGCTAGGTGCCAAGCGCTATTCTAAAATTGTGTGTTGCCTAATCTATGTTGCTTATAAAAACCTGCAGTAGTTCTTGTTTACAATGAGAGACCATCGACCCCTTTCCAGAAGAAAACTGTTTCCTCTCTTATTGTAATTACTGTGTTGAAACACGTGTGCTCCCATTCCATATATGTACGGATATATATACCTTTCCAGACATTCACACACCCATATATAACATAGGTACGCATTCATTTATATTTACATTCTTGTAAAAATTAATTCTTCTTTTAATTTGTCCATCTGTAGTATTTCCATTATTACAGAAGGGCTACCTTATTGCTTTTATCTGACTTTGAACTTGGCAATGACTGAAATAAGTAAGTCGACCAACCATGGGTAAGAGCCTTTAAGCATAGTGTAGGGAAATTTTGATTTTAGGAATTTGGAGACCTGAATTTCAGACTCAACTTTGGTTAGTTATGTATCTGGTTCAAGTGATGTTTATTAATTATCTCCTAAGCATATGGGATTGTGGGGAATACCGTAAGTACATGATACAGTCATGGGGGCACATGGAAGATAACGGGACATAGCAGGGTACAGGGAAGATGAAGGGACATGGGGGGTACAGAGAAGCCCAGGGATACAGGTGACCCAGGGAAGATAAAGGGACATGGGGGTACAGGAAAGATAAAGGGACACGGGGGGCACAGGGAAGATAAAGGGACATGAGAGGGGCACAGGGAAGATAAAGGGACATGGGGGTACAGGAAAGATAAAGGGACATGGGGGGCAAAGGGAAGATAAAGGGACACGAGGGGGCACAGGGAAGATAAAGGGACATGAGAGGGGCACAGGGAAGATAAAGGGGGTAGAGGGTTTGGAGGAATGTGAAGGGGGTAGGGAGAGTATAAGGTGAAGACTGGGGAAGGCACTGGAATTTGCAATGAGTCTGGAAGGATAGAAACAGATACTTATTTGTACAAGCCTCTTTTGGCAAGTGAGGGGACTGAATTTTAATGGGGAGGAAGGTGGCCTGGTGAGGCAACAAGAGCCTGGGGTGAGGGGAGCATGCTGAAGCCCCTTCTCTGCTCCCACTCTTTCTTCTCATCTGTTAAAGGAGCAGTGAGGACTGAGTAGGTGACTCCCCAGGGCCCCAGCCCAGACGTGACACCCCAGGAGGTGGTTCATGCCCATTCCTAGCTCCCCAAATAGCCCGGTCCCTCCCGTCAGTGCCACATGGCAAGGACCCAACTGGTGCTTTTGTCTTAATCCATGGCATTCCAGAATCAACCTCTGCGTTTCTCCATCTCCCACTTCTAAGCACAGCCTCATTGATATTCTGCAAACTTTCCTGGCCCCCTTCTTGTCTAATTCTGTGAGAAGACATTTCAATGAGTCTGAGCTGGGACAATTTAGAGCTGAGACTCGGATCTCTATTCACAGCCAGGGTGCGTTCTCACCAGATTTGAGTCAGGAGGCTAAGCTTTTTAGATCCCCCAACGGCATTGTCTCCAAGTTTTCTCGGGGCCAGGCTGCCAAGTTCATGCGAGGTGCTGATCTCCCTGCTTTCACAGACCTACTTATTAGCAGCTCTCTTTCTTTCTTTTTCTTTTCTTTTTTTTCCCCCTTCCAGGCCCATAGATACAATTATTAGAAATTCCTGGTTTTGTGCCCATATTGAAAGAAGGCCTGAATGGGTATGCTAAGGACCCGAAAGTGAGCCACTCTCCCTAACTCCAGCTTATGCGGTTAATTAGATTTGGATGGTTTCAGAGGAGCAGCTGGAGTTTTCAGAAAATGGGAACCATAAAAAGGGACTATTCAAGGTATTTTGGAGGGGCCTTATAAAACAATACAGCTGTGAAATGGGGTTTGGGAAATACAACGCTCTTGATTTGGGGGGAGGTTTCAGAGGAGAGGGGCGGGCAAGGGGTGACAGGAATGGGTGTGAGCAGGCAGAGAAATGCCAGGCCAGGGCAGATTCCGTTCACATGGACGCTGTTAAGCTGGTGCCACACAGTTCTGGTCCCCATAGCAGCCCTGTCCCTAGTTCGGGGGAACAGCTCCAGCACATGCCAGAGTCAGGTCGACTGGAGAAGATGGGAGTTAAATATTGGCCTTGGAGTACGAGGCTACTCTCATTTGGCTGAAACTATGAAGTTTTTCAGAAAACACAGTTTCTGCAATGCTGGCTTTGTACTCTGCAGGCAGCATGGGTGACAATCCCCCGGCTGTGTCTGACCGTAGGAGAACTGTGCTCTCCCTACTTTGGATTGAATACAGCCTAACCTGGAAGTGCCTAATGCCTGAACCTCTGTGAGAGCCCTGGGTGCTTGCAGTGTGATATTTTGAACTTGTTGAGTATGCAAACACCCTAAGGCAGGAGTCTCCAAAGCCACAGTCTGACAGTGTGACTGGGCCTTCATCTTGCCTGTCCAGAATTCACAGTGGGTTTCTTCATCTCTAAGACCAAGAAGAGTCTGGACGCTCTCGCATTCAGTTACTCACTTGTGATAATGCAGAGCCTTTATGAGAAGGTGTGGAAGGGGGCAGGGTGCAAGAGGGCCTGGGGAGCCTGCAGATGAACAGGAGGAAAGGCAACTTTCCAGAGTTCCACCTGTAGGAGGAGGGAAGTTCATAGCCAAGTTCCTCATGCAAATTCTACTGCTCGGTGGTCAGCGATCTAAGCATTTCTGGGGTCTGTAGTCAGGAGTGCCCCCGGGGCAAAGGTGGGCATGAACAATGGCATTTTGTTCCATGGAGCAGTAATTAGGAAACTTTATGGAACCTAGTTTTTTCTCTTCTTTTCTTTTCTTTTTTTCTAACTACTGGAAGACTTTCTCCAGACCAAATTCTACCTACAACCCCAGACTATGAAACTGGGAGAAGCAGAACAGCCCTGGTTAAGGGGGAGGGAGCTTGCTTGTTCTCACTCTTCAGATGACCTCTTGGGCGCAGGCACAGAGCACTTGGGCCCCCTTGTTGCTTGGAGCCTCTGCATTCTGCAAAGCAGCCTTCTGCCAAACCCAGACATTTTAACCTGTCCCATATGTTTTTTATATTAGGGTCTGTCTGTGGGTCTGCCCCTTTCCTCCATTCCCGATTCAGATGGAGTCAATGTGTGACAGACTGTCTGGTTGTGTAGGTGGGAGCTCTGTGGGACCAAAACATGGTTATTAATATCAGTGTGTCCATGGGCTGTCAAGCCCTGGAGAGAATCATGGTTTCAAAGAATAGCTCACTCATTCCTTTAGCAAAAGACCACCTTCTTATACCAAAAACACTGCACTGTGTCCTGCTGCTACTGGGGTGAATGAGACACAGTTCCTTCTGTTAAGGGGTTTGTACTCTAATAAGGGTGAAAACCACACACACAATGACTACAGTCCAGGACCACTTCATCAGTACTGCATCAGAAGGGCACCAAATGTTCTCAGAGGAAGGAGGAAGACTTTCATCTCAGTGATCTGACAGGAGCTACACAATGTGCTACCCAGTTTCTGGGGAGAGAACAAGCAGGGATGGATGTGGGCGCTTGCTGCCCAGTGGATTCTGTTTTGACGTTTTAAAGGATTAAATATTAGAAGAGAAGGAATGAATAGAAAAAAGAAGTGAAGAATTTAGGGGTGGGGGGAGGGAGGAAGAGAGAGAGAGAGAGAGAGAGAGAGAGAGAAAGGGAGGGAGGGAGGGAGGGAGGGAGGTCTGCTTTGGACAAGCTTTCAGCGGGTAACACTATAAAACTTCCCTCATTTGATATTTTTAGACACTGTCTGCTCTTAGTTCTTGTATTTTCAATTGTCTGTGTGCCCTTTCTCTCTGTGACATATTTTTAGATTGTTGGCTTCTAAAAGGCAAGAATGGTGGGCAGGTATCTTAGTAAATCAGTTTACATTGCAAGTGTTTCCCTTCCTTGGAAACCGGATCACCAGCTGGAGAGCCTTTAAGCAAACGGAACACACATGGAGCACTCACCTTTCTGTGTTAGCTGGGGTGGAGGTGAGGTATGAGGAAATCCACATGACATAGGGTGCTGGTCCCCAGAAATGGACTATTTGGAGACACAAGACAAACTACCAGAAGCTTTTTAAAACTGAATTTTAGTGAATTCCTAAACTCTGGGACATTGTCTGTGACTATAACTGGCATTGACCATTTGAGGGACTACAGGACATTTCCAAGGGACAGGGGTGAGCTAGGCTCTGCAGAAGGTTCAGGAGTTAGGATAGAAATTGAATTACTAAGTTATTCAGTGCCTAGACTTTAGTCTCAGATACTGTAGGGGACACAAAAAGTAGCAGACCCTTGAGTCACTTTCTGTTTTGTGGTGGGGGTGGTGTAACACACCCAGGAAACCAACCTTACCAATTAAGGAGTGCACAGAGATGCACTGTTGGGTTTTGCAGTTCCAAATGGTAGAGAAGAAAAGGGAGAGGTCTGTGTGGGGCTGAAGTGGCAATCAAGGGAGGGAGTGCCCTTTGATGAAGAAGAGGAATCTGGAGAAATCATAAATCAAACAGTAAGGTTAACCGGGAAGGGAGGAAGTGGAGGGGAATCTTGGGAAGAAGTCCAGAGGCAGGTTAAGCATATCTGGTTAAAATGAAGACATTTCCTGATATGTGTGGAGGGTCTGGGTTGGCAAAGAGCATGAGGGGAATGTGGGCAAAGGTTCTGAATAAAGATTGCATGGGAATTTGGAGACTGGAGGCCTTGAATTCCAAGCTAAGAGATGTGAACTTTTTCCTGTAGGCTAGAGAAGCTCTTTTTTGGACCAGGAAACTGAGCCCCTATCATTTCATCAGTTGGAGAGAGGCCCTCCCCAGTGGTTGGTGGTCAGATAGGAGAAACCTGTGCCAGGACACTCTGCAGCATTCGGAGACACAGACAGAAGGAGCTGGAAACGTCTCGCCATAATTGGCTCTCTCTAGGCTGCTGCCTTGTTGTGAGGAGAGGTGGTACTCCCTCCTCTGCACAGTGATTGCTGGCCCAAAATAGCCCTGCACCTGCTCTGAGATGCCTGCAAGATAATTTCAGCTTCCAAGGAAACTGCCCTGATTGGTGTTGATTTTTCATGACCTCCCTTCAGGCAAACACCTGGAGATAAGCACCTGATCACAGAGGTGTACCCTGGAGAGTTGAAGGCACAGAGGTATGCAGCCTGGGTGCTCCTTATCTCCTACCAGGGAAGGGAGGATCAGGTTCTGGGTGCCTCTCACTCCACGGGTATTGGAACCAAAAGGTTGGGCACGAACTGGCCAATGCAGAGGGCAGGGAAAAGGGCAGGGGGGTAGTGTGGGGACTAGGAGCCTGAGCCATCACCCTGGGGAGCCACTTTGGAAACAATGCCTGAAGTGGGCCGACTCTGAGCTCTGATTTACAGTCTGACTATGACCTATCTTCCCAGCTTATCTCCCACCTCTGCATACTCTTCCTCTTCAGCTCAAACCAGCTCTATGGAAAGATCTTCCTTTAGCTCATGCCTGAAATTCTGGTTTGCTCACCTAACCAAATGCTTCCCTTTCAGCTCAAACATCACTTTCTCCTCGGACCTAACTGTGGCCTTCTGTGTATAAAAAAAATCCAGGGCACTTGGGAGAAATACAAATAACTGCTTGAAAACTGGGAGGGATCACACACAGATGAGTGAATTGGCATCATATTTTAAGGCATATTATTGATGCCTGCCTGCTATACTTAAGACACTGTCATGAGTGACTGCATACATAGTCTCTCATCTGATTCTCTCCAGAACTCTATATGGCAGGTGTGGGTATCCTTGTGTCCACTTTTCAGGTGTTTACAAATTTGCCCAAGACCATATAACTTGGAAGTGTTATAAGCAGGGGTGGGCCCCGTGGTCTAAGTTAACAGTCCTTCCTCTATGATGCACTATCTTGGTCACACATTATATAATTGATTATGGGTAACGAAAAGTTACTTGAACCAAGTCAAGTTTTATGATACAGTGTTTTATTATGTTCCTCTGATGGGCCAATGGGGCTCTGAGGATCCTCACTGATATTTCATATGAACTCAAGCAGGTACTGCTTCCAGAGGAGTGGCATGTAGGAGTAATGAGGCTTTGGCCAGAAAGGTAAAGCTCCTTTCTACTGTTTCTTCCATTTCTGAAGCATACTGTTCAATGTAACTCGGTCCATCTGGCAAATTTTTGGAGAATTAATGTGGAATCCTCATTTTGGCACTTTACTAGGACAGAGGGTAGACAACTAAACCTTTCTCTCATTCTATCTCCTTCAAAGAGTTTATTTTTTATGATTTTTTTAAACTGAAGATATGCACAACCGAATACCTTGATTTGGGAATTATGCGGCTCTTACCCACTCATCTGTTTGGTTCACAAACTCTGTTCTCTCTCTCTCTCTCTCTTGCTTTTTTCCCCGTGTTGTGGTTACCAAAAGCTCTATGTCTAAGAACTGGGGGATTTGTAGAAGTCCTCTGAGATGTGGTGGATTCAAACCCTTCACCAAGGTGTGAAAACAACTTCTTCCAGGATCCTGTCAGCCCACCAACCTGGTCTTCTTACACACCTGAGAACATGAGCCCCAGAGCATCACTCTCCTCAGGGCACCTGTGGCTTCTCTTCACTCCTCTGTAGTTGTGGAGGATGGGGTGAAGGAGAGGAAAATCCGAATCCACACACTCTTATTTTTTCTCCCTCTTCTTCTAATTCCACCGTATTTCTCCCTCAAGCGCTATTTTCTTAACCTGTCCTGATAGTAGCAGTAAGAAAAAAAAAGTGTCCCAAACATACTGCCTCAGGAGAGAAATTTAGAGAGCATGAGAAGAGGAAACGTGCTTGTTTTCACAGTCATCCCCAGTGGCTCCTTCTGGCTCCCCATCCTAACTGTAGCTTTCTTTCTCCCCAAACCTACAGACCCAGCTCTTCAGCATCTTGAATTGATGTTCCCACATCACTAGAATTAAGCAAATAAACAAAATCCATGTGCCAATGAAGGCTGTCCCCTTCATTCTTCCTGCTATGTACCAGTGTTTGGTGTCCCTGGCGTGGCCCAGGGAACTGCAGACCCCAGGCTCCCACGCACTTGAACCTGCAGGGCTGATGGCTTCATGCACCTGGACCCACCTGAGATCCTGGCTCAGACCTCTGCTTCCCAAACCTGGCTGATCACCCCAGCTATATAGGGAACATTCAAAAACATTTGCCCCAGACACCATCCAGAGATTCTGATTCACCAGGTCTATATTTTGTTAAAGCTCCTGGCTAATTCTAGTAAGAGCCAGTCAGGTTTAAGGACCACTAATCTAGACCACGAATTATTATCTCATTCTTAATCTGTATATTTATCTCTTTGGACCCAGATTTGCAGTCTACAGTTTATTTCATCCAGCTATGACTTTAGGGAGATCCAGCTTTCTGGTCTCAGATTCAACCACTTTCCATATCATTCCTGTTGCTGTCTATGCTGATGTGATGGGTTTCTTCCAAGACATCTATAAGTGGGACATTATCCCATACTAGAGAAATTCCATAAATAGGATAAAAGTCTGTTGAATGGGCTTTGCTATTTAACTAGCACCCCTATACAGTGATGATTATTGAAAATATAAAATTCACAATCATAATAATAGTCACCTATAAGAGAAAACAAAGTTGTTCCCTATCCATTATCTCATTTGGTCTTAGTAAAATCTCTAATACCTACCAGTGTCATTCTGACTATACAGATTTATAAACTTAGACTTGGAGAAGGTAAGGGGCACATGCAAAGATCCATAGAAGCTATCTTTCTGGGCTTTTTGAACACTGAAGGTTACAGTATGCTGAGCACAGCTATGCTTTTGGTACACTGTAATGTAGTTAGAAAACTGACATGTCCATGAAGCCCCCACCACCTCCTCATCAAAGCCATCACAGAAGCCCTCAGGTGTTCACAGCAGTTCAGCACCACCCTCCAACTCCTACAGCAGTCAGCTTCTCCCTTGGACCGTGGTGGGGATTTATCCTGGTTTCCTTGATTCTTGCTTCCTTAGATGGTAGGCTTGTCCTGACTGTTCCCCAGAAGCCCAACCTGGTCAGCTCACTGGTCGGTCCACCCAGTGCCCTGAGATGGACTGGAACATTAGACAATAATTCTTAGGCACTTGGGACCCAGGTATTATCTGAAGCCAGGGTAAGCCTTATGGAGGCTCTGTGAGTGTGAACATAGCTCAGGAGTCTTTGTGCTTCCTATCCAAAGATGCCTGCCTTCTCCAACCTACCTTAGCAGCCAAAGAAAGATGGTCTCTTACATCTGTGTGAGATATGAATCATTACCAGCATCATGAGTTGTCTTTCACTGAACACCTACTATGCTCCAGGACCTGTGCTTTGTGTACTTGGTCTCCCTACAAGACAGAGGTATGATCTTTTGTAGATTAAGGCATTGGACTCCAAGAGATTAGTGCAGAAATGCATGGGCATCTCTCTGCCCCAAGCTACAGAACCAGGAGGTAAAAGGGCCCTGTCTTCATGTCTCAAAGGCAGGTAAGTCTCAAGTGTTTGTTCTATGATATTATCTTTCTCCAGTTCCATCACTATATCATCCATTTAAGACATCATACATGTTCAAAAAAATACATAGGAGTGATCAGTCACTGACGTCCTTTAGTGAGTGTTCTTAGTTGATGCTTCCTGGTATACACAGCTGAAAATCCTTTGGGATTTTGAGAGGGGAGAACAACAGATTAATTTGGATGTTGAGCCACTCTGTCGTATAGCAGGCCGAATAGGGCACATGGGGAGTGAGGGCTTGGGTGGGCAGTACACAGCATGAAATTATGAAAACTTCATCTCTTGCCTATGTTTGTTTCATCTGGCTGTTTCTGTGAATATTTTCTTTTACCATAGCAGTGGCTTTACCAGGGCATTAACAACCTGACCCCACTAGATAGCCAAGTGCCATCAGTTTTGGGGATATTGCTCCGACTCTACCAAACAGGGTTTAGGTACAGTACCCCTCAGTGACCTGAGGATATGTTTACATGTTTGTCTGCTTTACTGAACTGGGAACCTCCACAAGTCAAAACTATTATTTACATGGCCTTTATCTAGCATTAGCCACAAAGTCAACATTACTCAAGAGGTGAGTGGAGGAATCAATCAAAATAACTTTTGTTACCACCAATAACCCAGGAGCTAGCCCATCCAGTCCCTGCGTATTTCCAAAGGTTCCTCAGAAATCATCCTGCTTTCAATGTCTAGAAGCTTTGCTGATTGATTTACCAGGGATTCTTGAAGACTATTGATTAGGTAAATAGAATGCTAACAAGTTGGACTGGTGAGCCAGAGAACATCAATAGCTGAGATAAGCTTGAATCAGTGACTTCTACTGGGTATATAGCACAGGTAATTTGTCTTTATATTTACTTAGTATTGATGTTAAAGAGAACAATTATTCATTCACTCTATAGCTTACCTTAAATATACCCCCTCCAAAAAACTACATCAAGTGCCTTTGATATTAAAAATATAAAGCTAAGAGTTTTGCTGCTTTCTCATAATGGAAGGAGACCAATTAAGAACAAATAATTCCCATCATCTCTACCCATTATGTCTTTTTTAAAAAATTCCTCACTTATTTTGTTAAAAATGTTTTTAATCTAAGAAAGGAGAAAACAATTAGCAGCTCACTTAATCTGTCCATTTAACATAAATCTCTGAGATTTCAGAATAAAGTCAGCCTAAGCAGCCATAGGCAGATTAATACAAAAGATTGGATAATCCAGGGGCCTATGTTTAGTCTTGGAACATGGTGAGAAAAAACCCCACTAGCCACAGGCTTAATGTATGCCTATCATATTCAGACTTTCTAATACATCCATCTTCTTGGTATCCAGCCCCAGGATTCCTTCACATCTAATGTGTTCTTCTTGTCCTGCTGAGGGTTAATAATGTGGTAGAAAGGAAAACCACTTATGGGCCCAGGTTACAAGGGATGATGCATGCATGGATAATTAAGAGATCTTGAAATTTTAATCTGTACATTCTGCCTGGGCCTACAGGAGAATTACGCTAAAACAGGCTGCCCCAATCCAAAATACTTTCTGTAATACAACTGACCTATGAAATGAACACTATTCTCCCCATATTCCCAAAGAACTGTACACAGCAGGACGGTACTATTTCCAGCAATCTGAGGTTCCTGAATTTCATCAGTTTACCCTTCCTTCCTTCCTTCCTTCCTGTATCCCTGGTGACTAACCATGATCCTAATTCGGGTATTTTCTACCATTGTGAATGAATACCATGTTTGTGTTTCCTGGAATTTTCTTTGAGTTCCCTGAGCATGTAGTTCTTCCTGTGTTTGTTTATGTTGTTTCCTCTTCCTGGAATAATTTATTCCTCCTCTTCTTAGCTCTTGAATCTCTTCACATTCACCTTCTTATCATCCCCTAACCTTGGCTCTCAGCTCATATATCCCTCCCTTAGGGAAGCCTGTTCGGTCTCCACTGCAGCCTCTATCTGGGCTCTCTCTTACATCTTCTCATTTCTTCCTGTATTTTCCTCTGGTGTCATTTGTAAATATGTATCTGTGACATTACTTGGCTAATGTCTATCTCCTCTGATAGACTGTAAGCTCTCTGGGGGCAAAGACTACATCTGTTTTTGCACATCATTACATCTCTAGCACTTGGTCCAGTGCCTTGATCCTCAGTAAGTTGTTTTAGAAGACAGAAAAATAGATGAATTAGACAAAAGAAAGAAAATAAAGGCATGAACTTAAAAATTTGGTCCACTTCTTGTACTTTTTCCTTCTCTTTGTGGGATGGATAAACACGATATGAACTATTTTTTCTCTGCCTAAACTAGATAAATTTGCTCTTTGAATGAAGAATTACAAGAAATAATGTGTGTGGGGGAGTGTGAGCACAAGTTCAATGTGTGTTGCTCCTTCTTTAGAAGCACCTTCTCCATATCTTCTTGAGCAGTTCAGCTCTTACAGAGGGACTAAGTCAGGTTTTACCTTTCCTTTGAAGTCTTCCTTGATAACTAAAGCCCTCACAGATGTATTCCTTCTACAGACTCTTAAAGCACATATCTGTCACATCAGAGAACTTGGGGTTTAAATGGGCCAGTCCCATAACCTGTCCAATACAATAATTCCATGACCATAGCCCTCTCCATGAGTTATTCATAGATGTCATCTTCTTTTGCCAGATGATTCCACTTATTGGATTGAGAAGGTTTCCTGATGTCAACCTAACATCTCTGTCTTTGATGATCCCATACTTTAATCCGATTCATGTTCCCCAGAGCTCCCACAGGACATCTACTCCTCCAGGCCCTTCACTGTCCTTCTGATACTTGGATACAGTTGTCACACCTCTTCACTTCCTTCCATCTACTGTCCATCCTACTCCCACAGTGTCCTTCTCAGTTCTATGCTCCATGTGTGTGTCTCATCCCCTCATATAGACTGTAAGCTCCGGAAAGGAACAACTTCCTTTCTGCCTCTTTCATATACCTCTCAAACCCCACATTTGGCTGAAAACACAATGGGCTTTCATTGCTGAATGAAAAGTGCCTAAGTGTAGTGAAGAAAGGTTATGTTGGAAAAAAAAAAAAAGGAGATTATGTGGGCTGGAGACCCAGGAAGAATAGGATTGCCCTCTTTTCCCATTGTTGACAAAGTTTAACTTATCAATGTGAAGATTTTTCAGCACTCCATATTAGGCCCTTTTCTTCCAGTAAAGAAATACAAAATGTTCCTTTGGTAGGTGAAGAGGAAATTATTTTCCCACCAGTTGGTATAAGAATAAAAGAGTAAACACAACTCTCATTGGAAAGCCGTAGGAACTGAGAAGACTATCTGTTAAAGACAATTTAACACATACAGAAAAAGATCAAGGAAGAAGTAGGATGAAAGAGGAGACGGTGTGGAATTCGGAACATGGCCAGTCCAAGAGCGCCATTTCTCTGGTATCCCCTAGTCCCAGAGGATGCATTAGGTTTAATGCAGAAAATGACTGACAAATTACTAGGTCACTGAGTGTGAAATTTATACTTTTTGCTCCTTGCTTTCTCCCATCCTATAATTGTATCGACCTAACCAGTAAAAATATTGCTATTGTCTTCTTTATTAAGGCACCTCTGAAAAGGGAACTGCTGTGTCTCAGTAGATTTTTTTCCTGGATAAATCTTTTCCTTGTGATAAATAAATTTCCTAATAGGGTCTTATTTAAATAACACAGTGCTGGGAGTGAGGCAGAAATCAAAAGATGAACCATTAAGCCCAGTAATAGGAAAGTGGTGTGTGTCAGCGGCATTGCCACGTCCCGAGAAGCCACATCAATTAGATACCTAATGTGGGACCTGTCACATAAACCAGTCCAGCCACACACCCCTCATGCTCCCACTATTGATTGTCGCCCAGATATTTAGAATTAAACCGAGCCTCTTAATTATTAAGCACACAGAGCTATGCTGGTCCTGCCATCAGGAGACTGAACTACAGCCTCTTTCTGAGGAATTTCCCTCATGGTGATGAACGTGCTCTCCCTGTGACCTTGGGCTGTGAGTGTGTTTGTTTTATAATCAACCCGATCTGAGACACGGGGTGTTCCTGGGAATCAGAGAAATCAGAAATAGCAACCATTCAGGGCATCTCAGTGGCATATCTCATGATTCTGGGGCTTTATCCAGATTGGTTTTTAGCAACATTTACTCACTTTGGAGAAAATGCTCTTTAAATCAGATTCTTATACATTTCTCTGGCTTTTTAGCCACCCCCGGTCATAGGGAACTCTCCGTGCCCTGTACCTTTTTCTAATATCGTCCACTCTCTGGACTCTGTTCAAGGATATGTGCTCTGTCTTTTTGCCTGCTGTCCTCCCAGGTGGGTGCTGTAACTCGTTTTGCTTTCATCTTAAGTCTTCATTGGTGTGCAGCACAAGGTTGGACACATAGCATATGCTCAATAAAAATGATAATATTGCTTCCTTTGACTGCTTCTGATTTCTTAGCCTACCTTAAGCAGTCATTGTTTCCACCATTGATAGATTTAGATGTTGCCTCTTGCCAAATTACCTAGGCACACAGAATACTTAGAGACTGCTTTCAGGTCCCTTGGCATTTTCATTTAGCTAAGTTATGCCTAGTTAGTTCTTTTAATCTTCTTCTATGTTCCACTTCTTGCCTTTAATTTTTTACAATCTAGAGATGACAGCACCTTGGATAATTCTAGGGCAACATTTGGGGAAATGCCCAGGAGAGGAGAGTGCTGTAGCCAAGGGGGGTGATGTTTGTGCCGTCTCCCTGTTCACTGCATTCACTGCATGATGTATCAGAATTGAAATGCCGGGTGCAAACCACGGACAACTGTTGCTGTCTGTCTCTGCTTGACCTTTGCTGTGTCTGGAAATGGATGTGCTGGTCTGCCACCTAGGAGGCCCATTGATATATTTCCATTCATCCCCAGGAGGTGGTTGGAATGTGGCCAGCTAATCAAAACATAGAATAGGGGAAAGGGGATTGTTAGCAACCTTTTTTAAAAAACAGAATCAGCTTCTATCCACATGACATGGTCCACAAGCCCCGTATGCCACTTTTGGTATACTGCGAAGTTCTCGAAGTTCTCACGTGGCTGTTCTCATCTACCTGGGGACTTATGTGGCTTTTCTCCCATTTGATATCATCCCCAGGCTGAATCATGGAAAACTTTTGATCAAGCAAAGCTTTCCAGTGAACAAAAGTCCTTCCAAATATGATCTATGTCCAAATGGACAGGGAACATGAAGCACCTTTTAAAAGCACAAAAGCAAAATGAGCATAGAGACATTGACAAGAAAGTAGTGAGACTCCATTATAAACTATCTCAATCTGGCATGAATTGTATCCTAAGTCCAATCTTTTCTCCTCAGTCAACAAAAGGTTCATCCCTGACATGGAGGCCAGGAGCCTGACACAAATTGAAACCTCTGATACTAACATTCCAGTCAGTTACTGCTGAATGCAAAGTATGAGGCTAAAACTATCCGGTGACTAGCCATGCAAAAGGAAGACAGGGTCACATAAGTGGTCTGAATGCAAAAGAAATGGGAGACAGAACGATACAAGAAACATGCTTTAGTTCATCTTCTAGAGCCCCGACTATTAGTCTTTGCTTTTTTACTTCCTACAGTGTGATTCTGGGCAAGCCACTCAACCTCTCTGGGTCTCAGTTTCTTTATAAATTACAGCAAATTGTTACTGTCCTATCCATCTCCCAAATTGGTTATGAGGAACATAGAACTGCAGCATTTTGGAACTGAAGATGACTTTGTCGAGCCTAACATTTTTCTGTTAGAAATGTTCAACTGAGGTCCAGAGCTACCAAGGCTGAATAGTAGAACTTTAGGAGGAACAGGGGAGACCACGATCCTAATCACAGCCATAGAGTGTTTGTGCTAAAAGTGACCTTGGGACTGACCTGGTACAGTATTGTTATTTTATAGTGAGAATACTGAAGCCCAGAAAAAGAGAGAAATTAGGGAATTCATGGGAAAACTGGGGCTGTCCCTTGGGTATTTGGAGCCACTGTCATCTAGTCCAAGTGAGATGAACTATGTGCAAGGCTTTTGAGAAATCCAAACTTTTATTTACATGTACATAAATGTGTAAAAGAACTAAATACTATCGATGAACATTTCAAACCTTGTAAATAATTTTCATAGACATCTCACAAACCAGAACTTATGACTGATGTCATCTTGTTCACTCTGGACTTTCTATAGGCTGTGGGCCAGTGCATCCCTGACCTGGTGGAAAAGCTGGGTAAGCTTCTGCCAGAGAAACGGTCTCAGTGCCCTGGATGGTGTGGTAGTGCAAAAGATAACTGTTATGATGGCAAAGAGCCTCAACTCATGAAGTCTACCTGTGCCTATTATGTACATCTCACTCAGTTGAGATGCTATGGGGATGCAGGGATAAGACCTTGTTTTGCAGGGAGCTCACAGCTGTGTGGGTATGCGGGAAGTGGGCTGGGGCACACAGGATAATGGGATGAGACCCAAGGCAGATCTTGAAAGATGCCATCATGGAGGTAAAAGTGCTAAAAGAACATTGGGGTTAAACATAATAATTATAAATGGTCTGTCAATGTAAGGTTCTGTAGCTGTATTTATGTTTATATTGAGCCTTGAAGATTGAGTCGATGGTAAGTGAGGAATGAAAGTAGATAAAGGCTAAATTAAAGATTCAAAAGGACTAAAGAATCAGAATACGCTGACCTCCCTGTATTAAGACTTATTATAAAACTAGAGTTATTATAACAGTGTGGTATTAGTACAGGGACAGATGGAGAACTAGATATAGAGCCCTAAAACAGACACTTTTCTTTTCTGGATTCCTGATCTATGATAAAGGTGATCTTGTAGATTTACAGGGGAAGGAAAGATTGTCCCATACTTTGGAGTAGAGACAACTGGTTATCCAAATGGAAAGAAAATGATGTCATATATTGGATCACTACTTCAATCTTGAACATAAATCAATGTCAGAGAAAGATCTAAATATGAAAGGCAAAACTTTTTTTAAAGAAAATTTCAGTAAAAATTAAGGTGGGTATGATTTTTCAATATTGGTAAATTTATATTAAATTTCAAAACTTTTGTTTATCAAAAGTTGCCATTAAAAGAAAAATCACGTGCAGAGAAGATATCTGCAACTCCAAAAATCAACAAAAGATTGATGTTTAAAACATATTTTTCTAAACTGGTAAAAATCACAAAGAAAAGACAACCCAACAGAAAAGGAGATAAAATATGAACATGCAGTTCCAAAAGAGGAAATATAAATCACAATAAATCTGTAAGCAGAAGTTCAACTCTTATTATCAGGCAAATGCGAATTAAACTATAGTGAGATACAGGGTCTCACCCATGATATTAGCAAACACTATAAGGTCTGACAATTCCAAGTGTTGGCAAGGATACAGACTGATGGGATCTCTCATCTACGGTTAATGAGAGTGTAAATTGACACCACTAATTTGGACAGCAATTTGTCATACCTAGTAAAGTTGAAGATGCGTATTTCCTATATTCCTGCAAATTTTCTTATAAATATTTTCTCTAGATGAACACTTATAGTGAGGTCAAGAATACACATATCTGAATCACTGCACAGTGTAAAACTGGAGAAAACCCACAGGTCCCATCAAAGGAGACTGCATAAATAAACTGGGATGGTTCTGCAGTGGAATGATACAGAGCACTGTAAACAGATGAACTAAATGATATGTATGGATCAATCTCACAAATTAAGCCCAGAAGTGATGGTTGGTTTGCTTGAGAACTAGAGACGGCAGGGTAATAAACAAAAGGGAACCAGAGCTGTGCTTCTGAAAAGAAGCAGAAGGTCTCATATGCATGATGCAATGTGAGTTGGGCTTCTCTCCTGAACATCTGACTGTCGGATTCGTGAAGTCATTGCTAGAGTAGACACTCTAACTTTTCTATCTCCATGTCTCTGGCACCTATCAGAATGCCTGGCATGGAGTAAGTTCTCAATAATAGATATTTTTAGACTTTTATTTAAGTTTTAGTTAATATACAGTGCAATATTGGTTTCAGGAGCAGAATTCAGTGACTCATCACATATAACACCAAGTGCTCATCATAAGAAGGGCCCTCTTTAATACCCATCACTCATCTATAAGGTATTTTTATTTTATTTATTTATTTTTAGAGAGTGAGTGAGAGTGAGGGAGAGGGGCAGAAGGAGAGAGAGAGTGTTAAGCAGGCTCCACACTCAGTGTGGAGCCCAACGTGGGGCTTAATCCCACAATCCTGGGATCATGATCTGACCCAAGCCAAAATCAAGAGTTGGATGCTTAAGCTGACTAAGCCACCCAAGTGCCCCTATAACGTATTTTTAAATGAATGAATGTGCCAGAACCAATTCTACCTTTCTTTATAGGGATACACACAGAAAGACATAGTGTGCTCTTTGTTCTTACTACATTCACTTCCTGGCCAGATGATTTTCTCCTTTTCTCAATCTCCCTGAGTCTTCGCAGAGTGAAATCGCTTACTGGATCCGTCATTTTGACAACATTTCTGGGATGTGCCTCTTCCCTTTTGTATCCTGCTTGTATTCTGCTTGGATTCTCCAAGATCTTACCCTATATACCTCTTCATCTGCATATTCATTTGTATCCTATATAATAAATAGGTCATCATAAATATACAGCTTTCCTGAGTTCTGTGAGTTGTTCTAGTGATTCCTGAGCCTGAGGATGTTGTGGTAAGCCCCAAATCTGTAAGTGGCTACAAGTGCTTGGGGGGTACCTGGCACTTGTGGCTAGTATCTGGAGTGGGAGCAGTGTTGTGGGAATGAGCCCTTAACTTGTTGGGTCTGCACCAACCCTGGGTAGTTAGTGTTAGAACTGAACCAAATCGGTGGACACCTCACTGATGTCAGACAGTTAATGTTGAAGAATATATGGTTGAAGTAACATCTCAACGAACTGATCAGTGTATGTTTATTTAGTAAACAATATATGTAGGAGACTTTGCCAGACATTATGGACATAAAAAGAGTAACAACAACAACCACCACAACAACAAAGATAGTGACAAGATTTAACTAGAGAACTACACAGAAGGTCAACATACATTGACCCTTTTAATTCTAAGAACAAAACTGGAATATTACAGCTAATGAAACTTACTGGGCCAGCAAATTGTAGCTGCTTGTATGTGCGGATTTCATCATGAACGCTTTCTTAGGAAAGGATAGCCTTGTAAAATGAGCCTACCCCCACCCTAGGGACTATAGTTTCAGGATAACTGAGGTCTCATATAATCAGATATTGCTGTCACATAAAATCTGGTCTCATCATCACCTCACAAATGGTCTCTTCTGGATCCTCTATGCAGTTTGTACAGAGAGTGACTTTATATTTTTTGATCTCACGATACCTGGAATTTCTAAGACCCTTTGAATAACCAGAAGGAACCACAGGGCCATAATCTGACTGGGTTAGGGACTCCGGGACCCTTTCAAAGGCCTCATAAAGGGTAGAGAGAATCCTTTCAGCAAAAATTAAATCATAGCATTTTATTTTTATCAGATACTTGCTATCATTTTCCCCCTCCCTTTGCTGCCATGAAAATTGAGAAACTGGGAATCCAATTACAAAGGCGAGATAAAGAGGAAAGATAGTAAAACATTTTAATTGGATGGAAGAGACTCTGAATTGTGTTCTCCTGCTCTGTGCTGCAACTTCTCTGTGTGTCACAGCAGCAGAGGGGGTCACTGGAGATAGGGACAGTAAAGTGACACGAGAGAAATAGGAACCACCATGTGAGTGTCCCTTCAATAAGGGGACCATCATTGTAGCATCCTGGTCCCCTAGCATTATTGATTTCCACCTGACCACCTGAAAGAACATACTGATAGGAAGAATGTAGCCCAAATAAAAAAGACCCAGCTCCTCTGTGGGGCTCATTTCAGATGTAGATTTTCAGAGCAGTGAGAGACTGTGATCAAACAAATTTCGATAAATGAAGGTAGCTTTGGAGGGCGGGTTTCCCTTGGAGTTGGATCAGGGTTTTGCTCATGAGAAAAAGCAGCAGAAAAAGGTTTTCAGCAGTACTGAAGGACAATCCAATAGGACTACGTGGAGTAGAAGTGGTAAGATTACTTTTGATGGTGGGCACTGCCCATCTGCCCAGATTTAGGTTCTATGTCCAGTTTTCTGACCCCAGCTACTATCAGACTTGGCAACTCATCAGGGCTTTAGGGACCAGGGACAATGGTGGTTTGTCATTCATATCTCAAAGACTGATTAAAGGATGCCTCAGGGGTGTCGGGGTGGCTCAGTCTGTTGAGCTTCCACTCTTCAGCTCAGATCATGATCTCACAGTTCATGAGTTTGAGTCCTACATTGGGCTCTGCACTGTCAGTGCAGAGTCTGCCTGGGATTCTCTGTCTCCTTCTCTCTCTGCCCCTCCCTCACTTGCTTTTTATCTCTCTCTAAAAATAAAAATAAAAAATAAATCAACTTTAAAGGGTGCTTCAATAGACTTTGGTCACGTAGAAAGTTTGGTAGATTGAGAGGTGCCTTCTTTAGTTCTAATTTGAAAAGTGGGTTTAGAAGTTTTATATTTCTCTCAAGGACAAAGCTTGAGCACTGAAGTGCACTGTCATGGGAAGGTCTTTGGAATTAGGATCAATTCCTGATTGCCTTTCCAATTCTGTTAGTCACCAACTTCTGCCCAGTTTGTCTCCTAACAAGTAACTCCTCAAATAACTCAAATAACTGCTTCTCTCCATCCTAATCATCAATACTCTGGTACAAACCAGACACCATTTTCTACAGGACATTAGCAATAACCTTCACTCTGGATCCCTGAATTCGCTCTGACTGCTCTCAAAAGTGTTCTCCAGGGGCGCCTGGGTGGCGCAGTCGGTTAAGCGTCCGACTTCAGCCAGGTCACGATCTCGCGGTCCGTGGGTTCGAGCCCCGCGTCAGGCCCTGGGCTGATGGCTCAGAGCCTGGAGCCTGTTTCCGATTCTGTGTCTCCCTCTCTCTCTGCCCCTCCCCCGTTCATGCTCTGTCTCTCTCTGTCCCAAAAATAAATAAACGTTGAAAAAAAAAAAAAAGTGTTCTCCACATTTTAGCCAAAGCTATCTCAAAATGTAAATCTAATCATGCCCCTTTGTTCACCCATTACAACTCTATAGGGCCCAGTATGGACTGGCTCCTGTTCACTTCTCTGACCTTGACTTTAAATCACACTTTGCCTCACTCTCCATCTTAGCCACATGACTTGCCATCTCTCTCTCTTTTGGGGGCAGGATAGGTCTCCCTACTGTGTCCTTTCCCCAGAACACTCTCCCTCTGGTTCCCTTCTTCTTATCCTTCAGATCTCAGCTAAGCCTTCCTTGTCCAGCAAGGTCTCACCTGCTCACTCTCACCTCAAGCACCTATAACTATACACAGCTGCATTCTTTAAAAAAAATTTTTAAATGTTGGTTAACACAGTCAATTCCCACTATTGATGGTAGTTGGGTTAGTGAATACTGAACTATTGCTTCTAAGGGAAATACACAATTGGGTTCCTATGAAACTTTGGTCACATTTTTTGGCAGTCAATGAATACATGATCTTGTTTTATGGGTGTTTCTGTTTAAAGACACCTTATTTAATATATATTGTGGATTTATTAACATTGATCTCTTGGCCAACAGCACTGTACCTGCATCCTGAAGGAAGTTTATCTATTTTCCTCGTAAGGTGTATCACAGCCTTCTTGAACTTAGGAACACTAGACAATACTTCAGCTCAATGCTTGGGGCCATTTAAAACAGTAAATTCACCAAGAAGAAGCTCAAAAGTGCAAAAAATTGTGGCACCAAACAGATCACAAAGACACTTTTACAGTATGAAAGAACTTAACAAGAAGACAACATAGTGCTTTATTCAAACTCAGCCGGGAAAGTGAATATCTGGTGACTCAAATTTTTTGCTGCTCTGTGCAAGTCTGTAAAAGACTTCAAAGGTGTTGCCTGTGTTGATTTTGGGGTTACAAATACATTTTAGCAAGCAGGCAAATTCACAAATATGAAATCAACAAACAATGAGGATCAATAATATTTTATACTCAATAAATAATGAGGATCAATTATATTTTATACTCACTAGATTATAAATTATATGAAGTTTGTTTGGTTGTTTTTTCCTTTCCACTCGATTCACAGTACCTAACAGTACCTGGAAAGTGACACATGCTCAATAAATAGATGTTTGGGGGTATCTAAGTGGCTCAGTTGGTTAAGTGATGGACTCTTGATTTCACCTCAGATCATGATCTCACAGTTGTGAGATCAAGCCCTGCACTGGGCTCCATGCTAAGTGTGGACCTGCTTGGGATTCTCTCTCTCTCCCTCTCTCTGCCTCTCCTCTGCTCTCTTGCTCTCTCTCTCTCTCTCAAAAATAAATAAACATTTAAAAAATAAAATAAATAGATGTTCGGTAAATGAATAAATGTGAGGGATAACTGAGGCTGGATACTGGAAAAAAAAATAGCAGTCTTCATCATTTGTCTGCTTGTTTAAAGGAATAGCCTAAACTCCTCTACAACCATCCTTGGGGCCTCTAAGGGAGAATTCTGGGCTGGATGATATGGTGGATGACTCAGAATAGTTCTCCAGTATTATTATAGAAGTTGTCATGGGACTGACCTACCTGAGATGTAATCATCCATCAACTGGACATATCTACAGCATAGACCACTTCTTGAGGTAACAGGATGTGACAGTTGGTATCACCCCAGATCCACGGAATGATATTCCTACGGTAACATACATTAAGGGCCAAAGCAGAGACCAGAACTTCCAGTACCTGACTTCCACACCAGTGCCCTTTCCCCACACCACAGAATCCCCTTTCAAACAAACAGTGCTTATAGCTTGTGTTTCATTAATCTACCAATTATTTCATAGGAAGGGCATTTCTAATGGAGAATCTCTGCCTTCCAAGAGACCAATAAAGTTCTATTCTAATTTTAACCACCTAGTAGCTTCGGGAACCAGAGCTCACAAATATTCCTGGAATTATCTACATTGGTGGGACTTTTCTATCAGTTATTCCACAATGGATCTCAAGGACTGTAACTTGAACTTTAGTTCTTCTATTCAAGAATATTCTACCTTCATAACCAGGATAACCAATTCTCTAATTTTTCAAGGATCTTCTTGCCTCATTTTATCTTCACACATCCTGGGATGAAAGTAGGGTGGATACTTACACCTTCATTTATGGATAGGCAGGTCATGTTGCCTCCCACACACTTCTCAGGGCTACTAGGAGGAATGAGATTGCATATGGAAAAGCACACAGTAGTTTCTCAAAAAAGACCTGCTAATCTAAATTGTTGGCCCAGAGAAGTGATTGCCCAAAGTCACATAAAAATAATAGGGAGGAAGGTGGTTTCCTTACTACTGTGTAATTGCTTCTGGACAAGCCAAAGTTTTAGGATGCAGAACATGTTCCAGAAATACTGCTCTGAGAAAGTAGGGCACCACACTGGCAGCAGATGAACAAGTCTGAATAACTAAACAAAGTACAGCTAGAGGAAGTTTTCTTCCCAGATAGCCCCAGTGACCTACCAAGTCACCCAAAGGAACCTTTGCTGTGTCCAGGTGACTCACAGCAAAAGTGTCTGATGGACCAGGCTTCATAGAATGCAGCTTTAGTCACGTCTTCTCTGTGCTTTAATGCAATGAACCCAGCTAAGTTGACCATATGTCTTGGTTTGCCTAGGACAGAGCCAGTTACATCTGTTGTTCTGGCATTATTATTAATAATGCCCTCTTCTGCTCTCCAACAAGTTTTTCCTTTTTGTACTCTCAATAAATTATATGATCACCCTATCCATAGACTACACCATCAAACCTGCTCAGCCTGTAATGCAATGCATCACCAATCTGCCAAAAACCTGCCCATACAACCTGTTTTCTCCTTTCTTCTCAACATCTACCAGGTCAGCTGATGGTCCTTCCACTGTCCACAATCCATGCCACATTATTTTTCATCTATTTATATTATCTGTAATTTACTTCAAAATGCATCAGGAGGGATGGCATAATGGGTGCATAGATGTTAACTTTAATCTGTAGAGACTATTGATTAATATTTGTAGTTTCTTAATCAGGAATACACACTCCACAGGGGGTTAGTTAGCATTAGAAAGACTCTAATCAGAAACCATAACTTCAGAGACACCTACCACAGGCCTTCAGCTTTATTTTTTTTTCATCTATTTATTTTGAGAGAGAGAGAGCACGAGCAGGGAAGAGGGAGAGAGGGAGAGAGAGAGAATCCCAAGAAGGCTCCACACTGTCAGCGCAAAGCCCTTGTGGGGCTCTAACTCACCAACCGTGAGATCATGACCCAAGCTGAAACCAAGAGTCTGACGCTTAACCAACTGAGCCACCCAGTTATGGGTTATGACCAGAGGCTTTGTTAATTAGAATAATGGAAGTTAGAAACCTTTTCTTTTTCATTGACAGCTAGAAACGTGGGATTTTTTTTTTTTTGGCACTGTTTTATGGGCAGCCCTACCCTTGCACAAAGTATAATAAACTAGTGAGAACAATTTTCTCTTCACTTTGGAATAGTGTCCCTTGGGTTAGGAATCCAAATGGGTCCTGTGTCTTTGTTTATAAGACTAGAAGATTACTGAAATCCTGACACCAGAACATTGCTCCATCTGTTTCAGTATGGATTTTCATACAAGGACAGAGGGACACTACCCATGTTGTTTACAGCACAGGTTATGTGACTGTTTTCATACCTGCCTGTTAATAAACTTGTTTGTATATGGCAGAATTGAGTACTCCTTGGAAGCATGACTCAACTGGTAAATTATAATATGGAAGCAAGTTAGTAGGAAAACAGACCTATAGACCTTTCCTACTTCTAACTTTGGAGGCTACCAGTACCTACCAAAAATAACTTAATAATTGGCACAAGTCAGTCTGCAAAGAGTTCCATACCTTGTTACATGTTGTTTTTCCTTACTAGATTGCCTCTTCTTCCTATCCCCCATTCCAATTCATTCCCATCCTTCAAAGCCCAGTTCAGGTGCCCCTCAGAGCCAAAGGACCTTCTGATTATTCTAGTCCTTTTGGATTCCTATTCTAAACTCTTATACCACTTAGAGCTGGACACACACAATCTAGTACATGGGGATTTTTTCTTTCATTATTATTTTTTTCTCTGATTATTTTTGTCTATACACTTCTTAAAAATTGTATTGTAAACATCCTGGGTGTGAAGATGTGTTCTTCCGTTGGATGCCTTTAATGCCTGACCCAAAGGTAAGCACATATTATATGCTCAGTAAATACTTGCTGGCTTGTCAATTTATTTAAGGATCTGAACCAACAAGTCTTGAGCCTCCATGTATTTGGACTGGGGCAAGGTGGAGGCCAGCTGAAGGATGCTGAATTCTGGGATGTGGGTTTAGATTTGGTGGTGGACGAAACAGGGAGCTATCACAGGCAGTTATTGTTACATTTCCATGTGAAATACAGGGCCAAAAGAGCAGTCCTAGAACATCTGTCCAGGGCTGGAGGCCAATGCATATCCTCCAGATGTTACTCAGGGATCTATGAATGCACTCTTCCTGCTCTGTTGGCAAGGAGGTAACAGAGGGAAGGAGGCAAGATCCAGGGGGAAAACTGATGAAATAAAAGAGACATTATAAGGCACACCTTCAGAGAGCAGTTGATTTATAGGTTCTGAATATTACACTATAAATATCAGCATCTTAGAATCTCAGAGTGAGAAAGGGCCCTTAGAGATCATCTGGTCCAACCTCCTGCCCAATGCAGAATTATTAACTATGGCAGGCTGATGTTAATAAGGATCCCCTGCTGCTTTCTCTGGAAAGCTCCATTTTTCAAGGGTCTCTCCCTCACCTTTATATCCGGTTAGGCTACTGCCCAGAGGACATTTTCCCAGTTCAAATACCTTTTTGTTTCCTTTTGGATTTGCTTCTTTTAAATCTGTTTTCCTTACCAATAAGGCAACACAAAAGCAGGCTGTCCAGGTGGTGTATGTTGTATCTCCTTCACCACCCTCACTTTTCTAATTAATTGGTCCATTTTCAAAGCTGAAACTGGCAGGCACTTACTCCTTTAGGGTCTCTCTATCCCTGCCAAAAACAGCCATGTTAAAAAACCTATTTTATGGCTAGATTTTCCAAAGTTACAGCCTCTCTCATTCCAACCAGCTTGGCAAGAAGGAGGCCAAAACACAGATTAAGCCATTTTCTCCTCGTTATCGCCCCATTAAGCTTGCAAAGATGCTGTGGAAGCCCAGGGCTTCATCTACCTGTTCTGGCCAGGGAGCCAGGAGAGTTTAGCACCTTCCTCTGAAAGGAGCCATTTATTCAGTGAGTCAGGGACAGGCCCCTCCTTTCCTGGCTAGAAGAAGAAACCCTACAAGTGAAGTGCAGTAAATCCTTGGCTGCATGGAAGCCTTGGAGAATTCCGGTGAGGCAAGTTTTCCAGGTAGCTTAAGATGACTTTTTAGACTTTAAAATTCAAAATAATTCTAGCTATTTTGGAAGACATTTCTACATAGTATTTTCTGCATTTCCATGTCTTCTTAAATAGAGTATTCTGACCATGACTTATCCTTTCTTGGTTGCTGAGGGTCATCTGTATTGACACTAATTCTACTGGCTTTAATGAATCATAGGAGTTGTGCAACACTGATGGTCACATCCAGAATGCAAAATGCTTTAGATTCTTATGTCTGAATATAATAGCTTTTATGCCACCATCCTCTACTGCAATCAATGAATCTACTTTCAATAGGACATCCTCAAAAGGACATCTCATTTATACACACGACAACATGGGTGAATCTCAAAATAATTATGCTGAGTGCCAAGAAGCTAGACAAAATCAAACCAAAAAATAAAAATAAAAAAAAAAATAAAATAAAATAAAAAAGAAAGAGTCCACACTGCATGATTCCATTTATATAAAACTTTATAGAATGCAAAGTAATCTATAGTGACCAAAAGAAAATCAGTGGTTGCCTGGAGTAGGGGGGGATTACCAAGGAACATAAGGTAACTCATAGGGGTGATGGGTATATTCCTAGTCTTGACTGTGATGGTGGTTTCAAGAGTGTACGTATTTGTCAAAACTTTGAAACTGTGTGCTTTAAATCAGTGTCATTTATTTTATGTCAATCATACCCCCCAAAAAGGTATTTAAATAAGGATATAAGTGAATAAACAATAAATAAATAAATAAATAAATAAATAAATAAATAAATAAATAAAAGCTATATACTTGTTCACTCAAATTCTTGTGGGAGCACACATGACTGAAGGCAGGAGGTGAATACTTTGCAGGTAGAGAGAGGCAGGGGAGGCAGGTGGAACAGGGCTCTCAGAACAGATGCCTCCTCAGCTAGCAGTGGGTGGAGAAGCACCTGGTCTGTGGTGGGTGGCACTCACTCACCGTTTACTGAGTGCTTCCACGGCATGCTCTTGGCACTTCATGGGGATTAACTCATTGACTCCTTATGATGAGCCCAAGAGGTAGAGGTGCAAATTTTATTTTACTATTTTATAGATAAAAGAAAAGGGAGATGAAGGCAAAGTGGCTTCTGTATATGAGCGGTCATCTAAAACAGACATCCAAAGGACGGTTTCCGATGTGCTAGGAGTTTACAGACCAAGATAAACCCACAGAGGGAAGTACATTTATGTGATATTGTGACCAAAATGCTTAATGACTTTATTTCTAATTCTTCAGTAGGTGTAATGGGAATTTGGTAACTGCTTCTGTGGTTTAAGGGGCGCCTGGGTGGCTCAGTCAGTTAAGCATCCAACTTCGGCTCAGGTCATGATTTCGCGGTCCGTGAGTTTGAGACCCGCGTCGGGCTCTGTGCTGACAGCTCAGAGCCTGGAGCCTGTTTCAGATTCTGTGTCTCCCTCTCTCTGACTCTCCCCTGTTCATGCTCTGTCTCTCTCTGTCTCAAAAATAAATAAACGTTAAAAAAATTTTTTTTTAAAAAGTTGTAAGAAGTTTAAAAAAAACACTAATATCTAGGGTGGTCCTCATGGACACAGAATATGTAGCTACTACACCTCATTTCCCAAATATTGCCTGTGCACCCTAGTTCTGCTGGCTAGTGTTTAAACATCATTAATAAAGGATTAACAAAATATTCTCATCAAACAGGCAAAACAAAATGCAATTGCTATTTGGATTCCTAATATGCAGACTTACATTTACCATAAAAGGCGATGACTGGGATGCCATTTTTACATCAGCTCTTCTATTGTATCACTGATTACATACAAATCCTGAAGCAAACAATTCAGCATTGATCAGGCCTCAAGGGACAGATGCAAAGGAACAGAATGTGGAATAAACCAGAAATATTTCCTTTACCTTAAATTACTAGTTTTTGTAAGAAGAAACTGCGACTAACATCAGAACCTGTTATGTACCTTCATAGTGTATCATATACCGCTAGGTATAATAAACTATATATAGCCCTCAATTTAAAACCAGTCTCAGTCATTCTCAACAGACACTTTTATAAAGTTAAAGAACCATTTCAAATATTATTATGAATAAGTGTCAGTGCTGGGTGGGCCTGGCACTCCATAAACACTTATTAAATTAATGAAGGGAGTCAAGATCCTGTTGCCCAAAAAAAAAAGCACAGCCAGTCAAGCATTACACTTTTTTTCTCTTTTAACAAGGCATCGTTAGGACTGATGGGCCACGAGTCTTTAGCCCTTTGAACCTGCCATTGTCCACAGCACAGTGTGGTGCTCCTCAGGAAACTTCAATAAAGATTCATGGCTTAAGTGATTACAATTTACTGACTCCACGATTTTTTTCAGGACCAGTGCTGGGACAGGTCCTCTGTTATTTTCTATGTATACTGTTCTAGAATATAAATTACACTGCCAATACAAAATAAATGGCATTAAACCATGCATTGAATTTTAAGGAAATACCCCAAAAATGCCTTTCACATAGTCCCTCTTTGCATTATGCCTCAATCCCAACTACTTCTTTACTATTGCAGAGACTCTATATATTCACCCTTAGAGATGTGCAGCCACTGGGTCTGTTGCATGAGGTAGCCACCACTACAAATAAGGATTATATTATTTTTTGCCTCTCTATCTAAATATTTTCATCTCTCAGTTCCAGACCACTCTGCTTGATCCTCTGAGAGGGCAAATAATTTCTTCTGTCAATGGATATGATTCCCCAGAAGATACTGATGCATTTGGGAGTATAATTTGGCCAGGGAAGGAGATAACCTGAAACCACAAACCGCCCTAAACACTCTATTATTAACAAAGAGAAAAAGGCCGAATTGAGTTGGAGAAAAGCCTTGCTGAATGATAAATTGCCAGGCCCTGTGTAGCTCAGAAGGTTTCACCCCAGCTGCATTTTTATGAATTCTTGAGGAAAGAACTTTGAAATGGAAAGTCTAATAGTCAGGATTTGAATGGCTGCATTTGCTCCCTAAGGTGGCCTGAATCTTGAGAAACATGGCTGATAAATTCACCCTGTACATCTCCCCACTCCTGACCCTGTAGGCTTCTCTCCTCATGCAAAATTGCATCATTCAAACTGCTGCCAGTACTTTTATTCCAGTTTAAGCTGTGGACTTAGTATACAGCCATAATTCCAGAAACTTCTCTGGAAGCAGTTGTCATTCTGGGTGAAGGCTTTGACTCAGCCTTGCAATTTTTTATACCTCTTCGGTTTTATTTTATTATTTTTTTATTCTCCTTGAGTTATGGTTACCTATTTGTTTTATTTCCTCCCTTCCACTCTCTTGGAAGCCTCCTGAGAGATGTTTCTACAGTATCTATCCAGGTCCTTGATCATTAGTGGACACATTATATCTTTGAAACATGGAATTGACTGTCAAGGGGAAGCCTAGAAAGATGAAAACAAAGTGACTCTACCACACTGGTTGATGAGAATGTTATGGCTGACTTTAACTTTAGAGAAGATGTTTTAAAAGAGATGAGACAGTGGATGTAGATTTCAAAGGGGCAAGGACTTATCCTCTACAGACAGCTATGTACTTCAAAAAAACAAAGGTTTTGTTTGTTTTTGTGCTTTTGGTTGGGGGAAAACAGATGAAACAAGAATTCAACAATGTTGATGATATTCAAGGTGAGTGATGGTACATGGGGTATATATACTATTCTATTTTTGTATATATTTGAAAGTTTAAACAATTTTTAATTAGATAAAAAGTAAGAAAAAAAGAGAGATTGCCCTTAGAAACTGGCCAACCAAGGGACGAAGAGCTTTCTTCTGCCTGTTAGAATTTTTATGCCATTTGAAAATGATTTTGTGTGCGTTTAAGTGTATATTACAAGAAACTTCACTTTGGGTCTCATTTCATGAGGCCCCAAATCTGAGAACAAAGAGAGTTAGGTGTCCATATATTCTAAAGAGAGATGCCAGAACCTCTATTCAATAGTTGCTAGGAAGGTGGCTGTTGTGGGTCAATATGTGTCCTTTAAAAAGAAATGTTGACGTTCTAACCCCAGGTACCTGTGATCTAATCCTATTTAGAAATAAATTCTTTGCAGATGTAATCAAGTTAACACGAGAGCATGCTGGAGTAGGGGGTACTTTAAATCCATTGGCTGGTGTCCTTATACACAGAGACACTCACAGAGGGAAGAAAGCCATGCAAAGACAAAGGCAGAAATCAGAGTGATGCATCTGCCAGACAAGGAATGTCCAGAGTTGCTGGCAACCACCAGAAGCTAGAAGAGGCATGGAACAGATTCTCCCTCAGAGTGTCCAGATGGAGCCAAGTCTGCTGATACCTTGGTTTCAGACTTCTATCCTCCAGAACTGTAAGAGAATAAACTTCTGTTGTTTTAAGCCACCAGTTTGTGGTAATTTGCTACTGCAGCTCTAGGAAACTAATTCAGTGGCCAAACACTAGTTCTGCTGCCCATAGCTCATTATTCATCCTTCCTCTACCATGTAAGATGGGAATTTAGAGGGAGAAGGCTGGGGAGAATAGATCTCTGCAGAGAGTTTCCAGGAAGTATGGCTCCCTTCCACTCAACTCTTCACATTCAACTAGGTCAAGGGGCTTCCAGAAAACTGTCAGGGAGCTTGACCTGTATCACTAGATTTTGAAGGATTCAGAGCCTGGTGCCTGATTCCCAAGTGAAGATGTCCAAAGACTGCAGCACCTGTAGTGGCTGAGGAAAGAGTGAGGACTGTGCTGGCTTCCAAATATTTCCTGTGGGTTAGAAGAAAGGCCAGTGGATTCTGCAGAAGTGACTAGGGATAAGCTCTTCTGAAAGGATCCTGCTCAAGAGCTGCCTGCCAGGATGAGGGAGCCACAGCAGAAAGACTTGACATGAGTTTTGCCACCAACAGCTTGAAATAAAGGGAGATTCAAAGTTGTTCAGACAGAGGTATCAGTGTACATAGAAACCATTCAGGGTTGGACTTCAGAAAGGAGAAGACTGACAAAGAACTCATAAAAGTGTCCCATGAGAGAAAGAGCTGGTATTTGTTCACCTAATTCAAAATGAGCCCAATACGGTAGAGACAAGTTGCTACTAAAAGCTGTGTTCTTTTCCTCAAGTTTTCTTTCCTCATTGCAGTCAATCTTGAGGTCTGGAGTGTCGAAAAACAAATTCTATCAAGAATAAGGTCGGAATGAGAAAAGGATATAAAACAGATTATGTATACCCCTCCTTCCCGAGTTCGAATGGTGTGGAGCTTTTCACCACTTTTGACCTAACAATTCAATACCTCAAAATGAGATTGTCTGTTGATATCTAAAAATGACTTTGAAAACTAGGGGCTCTGAGATATCACTAAAGACAGAGATAGCCAGTGGCAGGAAGAAATTAATTTCTTTCTTTCTTACACCTTACTCAGCCCAGCTTGTTCAATAAACCAATAACACTTGCTAGTTTTACCATCTCTAAAATAGTATAGGCTGCCTAATGGTAAGAACTATGTAATGTATGTCTTTAGTCATTTCATCCAAATGTCTAACAGAATCTTGGACATAGAAAGACCCAGCAATAATTTTAGCTAGTTATGCATTTCTTATGTCCCTTGGGTTTTATGATATACACAATCATTCACATACTTTTTGAAAATGCATGAAGCACTTCCATGTTTGTGGATGTGTGCTATGTGTAATTTTATCTTCTCAAGAATCACATAAGTTCAGGAAGACAGAGATTACTTCAAACATCTAGTTCAAGAATGAAGATTAGCTTCTCTAGCTAGTGAGTGACAGTGAAAGACTTGAGCCATGGTCTTCTTATTTCAAAGCCAATGCTCTTTTTCTCCAATACAAGCTTCCTATAATTGGATATGGTTTGGGAACAAAGGGTCTTGGGGTCTGAGACAGAGCAGCAAATGATGACTCTGGATGACAAGGAAAAGATTTCTCTGGTAATATCACATCCATGTCTTCATATGTGTGTACTGAGCTTGAAAAGAGTGTATTTGTGCTCATCCATGAGCCCATATATTCCCATGTCCTACTTGGGGTGGTTGGACATCTTGCCTTCCTGTATAAATCCCCCTCATTCAAAGAGAGGGACCATGGCTAACATTCCATCTCGATCCCTTCTCAGACCCTGGCAGCCAGGCACCATCATCACTCATGCACAGAAATGTTTTCCCAGCCTCCTATTAGAAGACCATGTGCTCTGAAATGCAGCTTCAAGCCTAGTGATGGATTTTCCCCAAGCCACCCACACTCTTTTGCCTGTGACCAATTGCACAATTTCAAATCCATCTGGCTTGGCTTAGGGGTGTGGTTGGAATCCAAAAAAGAGTTTGTCTTGATGCATCACAAACACAAAGAGTCACAATCATAGCTGTGGGCTCCCTAGTCCCTTGCTTGACCCCACTGAGTGAGCTGGCTATGACATCAGCCCTGTTTACTTTTAAGGTCTCATCTCATATCCAAAGACTCATCAACCAACCTGGATCTGACCCAACTTCAGTCACTGGGATCCAAAGTTATTTAATTCTTTGTGCCTCAGTTTCCTTATTTTTAGAATAAGATAGTCATTTCATTTTTCAGGCTTGTTAGGAAGATTAAAGGAGATTATATATGTAAAGCACTTGTCACTGTGCCTAGAATATAGTGTAACCTCAATAAATGGTAAAGATGATAATATAATATTAAAAATAAGTTATAATTATTACTTACTACATTGCAAACCATAACAGTTTGAAATGTGAACTGGTTATCTTCCTAGTTATTTAAGTTTTCCTTGGCTCCATGAAAATTTAATGAGCTAAAAAGTGTGTCACATGTCCCATTCTATCAATTTTTTCCCAAAATCGACATCTATAGCTGGTTGAACAGTGTGCCAGGCACTGTGGGAGCTTCAAAGAGGAGGAAGACACACTTCTAGACTTGTAGAAACTCGGAATCTCACAGTGGAGATGAGGTGTACACATATTAAACTACTGAATGACAATATAGTCTAGTGACAGTTTAGGAAAGTAAAAAAAAAAAAAAGCCTTTTTTTTTCCCAATCTCACTGAAACTTGTCCCTCCTTAGAAATTACTCTAGCTATCAATCATCAGCTTTGGCCCCAGTGCCCAAACATGTTTCTAAATGGAAACTATGTTGGGGCACAGTTTTTTCTATTAGTACAGGGAGTTGTTATCTGCAAACTGATGGTTATATGAAGATCTGTTGGGGAGAGGAAGGAGGTCACCAGCATATACCAGCATATAAACACACACAGAGAATCCCCAAGTTCAACTTCTTTGAAATGAGCTTGCTCATTGTCTTACAAGAAATACATAATTGTGTGGCCGATTTCTCCATCATAATCTGCTCCATAATACGGAAGAAATGCTACCTTGCCAAAGGAAATAAGATGTTGGCAATCAACACGTCTCCTCAGACCTTGTCAAAAAGCCATAACTGTAACAAAATAAACAAATAGTTAATCAAAACACTCCTTTTCCCTTTCCTCTTGTTGTCTCTGTCTCTCTGTCTCTGTCTCTGTCTCTCTCTCTTTTCCACTTTGAATGCTCCATTAGACTGTAGAAGATTTCACAGTTTTCTCCAGCTCTGGAAAAATCGTTAGGCCCTTCTGCTGGTCGGCTTTGGAAACATTTGGAACAAATTATCTCTACTTTTGGAATCTGAATAAAGGAATGTGAGCCTCACTAGAGAAATGTGAAATCTAGGGTGGGATTCGCAAAAACGGTTTAAGGTTTGCTTTTGCACACATACTTTTTTCGAGTTTGTTTGGGTTTGGAACATAGTACAAGAAAAATAACAGGACTTGCAATGTGCTTTCCATAATTCCTTTGCTTTTCATAAAACCCACTGGCCCCTCCCCCAATGCTCCATCATCCCCCTCAGAAGCTTTCCAGCTTGAGTGTCAAGCATGCCCTTCTTACATAACACGAAATCCACCAATTAAGGTAAAGCAAGAGGAAGGAGATTTTCTAAGGATTTACTGTTGACCCAATCTCATGTATGCTTTTTATTATGCTACCAACTTCATGATATCCAAACACCCCCTGGAAAGAAGCTGACATAGCCCTCCGAGGGAGTTATTTGAGACTTCATGAATCTCAGTATTGAGTTGTCTTATCTGAGCCCCAAAGCAGCTATATTAGAGTATAATAACTTCAGTCCAACTCAAGACAGTTAGGTTCTGACAGGGTTGATTTCAGCCCTATTCTGCTTTTCAAGACTTTGCCCATCTTTTCTACCCAGGTACTGTGGTTGATATTTAGTGATAACAGGATCGAAGTCCTAAGAGGTTGAAAGATAACACAGTCATCTTCCTGGGCCACAAGGTGCTTCTAAGACATTTTTCCTGGGATTTCCAGGCTATGTTCCCTTCCTGCTCAGCAGACACAGCACCTTCAAGAAGAGAAGGCACTCATTTCACAGAAGAGGACAAAATTAGGAAGGTGGGGAGAGAGAATTGTAGAACTTCTGCTTTAGAAGTGAGAAATCCTTATGGAACAACATTTTTTTTCCTCCACTTTGTTTTTCCAGTTGCTAAGGGAGTTATAGTGACCACACCTGCTTAATCTTCTAGACAGTCTATTTTCAATGTTCTCTTCAGTTATCCACCTTCAAACATGATATTTGTCAAACCATGTCCTCATTTTTAGTTCAGAAAAATGTGGACATTATAATATTTGTACAGTTTATAATGCCTTATTCAGAGGTTCCCTAAGACCTCACCAAACCTCATTATTTCTTTCCTTCATTCCTATGCCACAGCTTAGTTAGTTAAATATGCATCACACTCAACCAATAATAGTATAAAAATGCCTAGGTTAGTTCACCCACTACTGAATGGTTAAACACATGTGGTCTATACATACAACATAATATTATTAAGCCTTAAAAAGGAATGAAATTCTGATACATGCTTCAATATGGATGAACCTTAAACATTATGGTAAGTGAAACAAGCCAGACACAAAGGACAAATATTGTATGATTTCATTTATATGAGGTACCTATGCTAGGAAAAGTCACAGAAACAGAAAGTAGAATGAAGGCTACCAGGGAGTGAGGAAGTAGAGAAAAAGTAAGTGAGAGGTTGCTGTTTAATGAGTACAGAGTCTCCATTTGGGTTGATGAAAAAGTTCTGGAAATGGATAGTGATGATGGTTGCATAACACTGTGAATATACTTAATGCCACTGAATTGTATACATTAAAAAAACAGTCAAAATGGTAAATTTGACGTTATGTATATTCTATCACAATAAGAAAACAAAGTTTTGGGGCTGCTGGTTTGCAGACCCTTATTACTGGCAAGAAAGCCTCATATGCACATTCTTTGGAGTAAAGAAATACATTACGGCTGCTACCAAGTAGGTGGCAACACTCATAATAGAAAATTGTGGTGCATAGAACCTTACTCAAATGAAGGACATTTTGGACACAGCATCTGTTTTTAAGAGCAGGACTGGGTAACTCTTTATTGCCTTCTTCCATCAGGAACTTCCTAATGAGGTTTCCTGCACTCTGGATAGGAACTGAGATCAGGAAATTTGTAAAGCCTGTCTTAGGTCTGCTTATCCAACCTGCAGCATGAAAGAGGTTAGCCACGAAGAAAGGTCTGCCTTCATTTCTTAGCACTTGAGCTCAGGAAGCACCGGAGCTAGAGCTCTATTTACCCTTTCACACAGTAACCAGCCCACTAGTAAATGGGACCAATGAAGGGCATGGTACTGAGCAATCTGATGCCACCCTCCTGTCCAGGAGTGTGAGGGGATCAGATGAAATTACTAGAGAAGGGTATCACAGAGGGGCAAAGAAGCAGGGGAGAAAGATTTTTGCTCCTGTCTCCAACATAGCTCACTTGCTGCCCAGAGTCCTTTCTCTTCTTCATCAGTGCCTTTTCATACATTTTGGGGGTACTGATGATATAAGCCCCAAATTCAGTGGAATGCTCCTGTGTTTTGGGGAAAGTATAGAGAATCTGGAGATGAAGTGCCACCAAGAGAAAGAGGGTAATCACTATTCATGAGAATCAGAGCCAAATTGTAGCACTGCAGAGTAAAACCTGTGAGGAACATGCATTCAAGTAGAAATGCTTCTAACAGAAAATTGTGGTTCTGGGAACTTTACTCACATGAGGTATATTTTGTACAGAGCATTTCTTATCATTTTGCCTTCTGAAAGCCAGAAGCAAAAAATAGTTTAAAATAAAGAACCTCATCCTGGAAGTCTGTCCTTTGACTTGGAAAAGTGGTAGGAAAGTGGGAAAGAAAGGCTACCCAACTAAGTGTCAGGGGGCCTGACACTTTTGCCTCCAGGTCAGTCAGGTCTGCTTTACTCCTCAAATTCCCCATTGGACAAATGAAGGACTGGCCTAGAGTAGTGATGTAAACTGGGGTGTGCTCTGGAATGTTTTCTAAAAAGCATTTATGTGTGGGTTCTCCTCCCCACTTTGTGATTCAGACTCTGTATGTGTGTGTTGGGGGAGGACAGCAGGAAGTAGAGAGTTGGGAGGGTGGTGCACACACACAGATTTTGAAAACAGTTTCTCTGGTGATTCACCATGCATCCCTGGTTAGCATCTACTGATCAAGATTATAGCTAAGGTCACTTTCCGTTCTAATCTTCTTAAGATTTTATAAAAACAAAGACTGACTACCTACTAAGGCCATTAAGTGTGGTTTTTATAAGGATCACATGAGAAAATAATGCATATGGATGTCCTAGAATATGGTACTATACAAATGTAAGCACTTATTAGGGTTCCCATAATTCTGTGCATTATTCAAGTAGTTCATCAAATATTAAGCATACCCTCTTAGATTAGAATTCTGCAATGATAAGTCTAGGGAATAGGATCTACACTTGGCACTTCTGCCTGAGTTTCTTTTAGGAAGAATATTTGCCAGTGTAATAATATCCCTGCTTGTTTTCTGATAATGTGAATACATGCAAGTCAAAAGAGGATAGCCCTAGATATATACCCATTTTCCAGCAAAGCTAAGCCATGGAAAACCCGGATCTACCTAAAATCTACCCATTTTTCTCAGTTCAGATGCTGTGTGTGCCCTGAAAGCTTCTTTTTTTTTTTTATCCTGAAAGTTTCTAGTCTTACTGAAGAGATGGGGGTTGTTTGATTGTCACTACCCTATTCCCAGAAGCTGATAGCCATCCTCGCGCCCTGGCCTCTAGAATGACTCTTAAAGTAGAGTTGGTTAGTATGCTACAAAGGAGAGAAGTCTTTGCCTAGAAACCTTCATTTCCATTGAGCTAATGAGAGTGCTGTCACCTAAATTTTCATTGTTTTAAGAGCAAGTGGAGGCTGACAGTTTCCTTTCAAGCTTGAATGATGAAGAGAAAACATCCCACAGCCTCATCTGGCTGGCTTGCTGCGAGGTAATGAGCCCTGTGCAGCACCCATCTCTGCTAGACTGGGATGACCTTATGTCTGGTAATGCATCAGGGAAGAGTGAAAAACGCACTGCGGGTCCCGCCAACAATTCCCCCAGGACGTGCTGAATGTGCCAAACAGTTTAGTAAATAGATCTCGAGTTACCGTGTTGAAACCTATTCCAACGTATTGCAACACAGAATGTCTCAATCCAAAGGTCATGCTTCACTTTGCAAAGACCCTGTGTGAAGGGGTCCAGGCGGTGGCTGGGGGGGGGGGGGGAGTGAATGGAGGTGAGGGTCAGGAGATAAAATATTCGTAGCATTAAAAATAAATTTCAAAACCTTCCCTGGCTAATTGCATTTTATTCCCAGTCAAGCAGGGGATTTCATTTGCTGTCGGTCTTTGTTTCAAGACTTGCTGGAGTTTCTTGGGATAAGATGACAGCACGATGTGGTGTGAGAAGGGGTAGATGGAGCTGGGCAGTGTCCTACAAAGGCAAGGAGAGCATATATAACTGATGGGGTAAGGCCAGGATGGAGTTCAAAGGGCTCAACTTTCCTGATCTCTTCTCTTTCCTTTCCTCCCCTCTTCCTCCCTCCCTCCCTCCCTTCCTTCCTTCCTTTTTAAATTGGCTGTTTATTTTTCCTTCCCTGACTTTGCTTTCTTAGCTTTTGTAGTCCTTTGGAGGACGAATAAAAGAGGACTTAGAGCTATGAATATTGCTTAAAATAGTTGCTGGACATTGCTTGGGTGCAGAGAAGAGTAAACGGATTGAAAAAAAATTGGTTAAGTGTCCAACTTTGGCTCAGGTCATGATATTGTGGTTTGTGGGTTCGAGCCCTGTGTTGGGCTCTGTGCTGATAGCTCAGAGCTTGGAGCCTGCTTTGGATTCTGTGTCTCCCTCTCTCTCTGACCCTCCCCCAGTCACACTCTCTCTTTCCCTGTCTCTCTCAAAAATAAACAAACATTTAAAAAGAAAAAAAGAAAAAAAATTTGGATCAAATCTGGCTTTGCAAGTACAGGTAACCAGTGGCTGCCTCCATAGTGTGGTTTGAAAAATGCCTGGAGAAGGGACATCATGCTTCCACCATTATTGGCTTAAATACTGAAGATCCTAAACAAAGTATTTACTTTGATTCGATGGATACCTGGTGACCAGCTATTATGTTCCTAGCGATATATGGTATCGAAAAGTTAATACTTAACTCCAAAGAGCTTACTCCCTTTTGAGTGATGGACATATGCCCCACTACCCCCACATGTGCTTACATTGCTTGTTCCTGCTTTCAAATTATAATGTCTCTTTCATACTTTCTCTTTTGCTCTCCTTCCTACTGCCATTAAACTTGAAATCTCCAGAGCATGCATTTTACACAGAGTGCTAAGCATAGTTCAACAGATATCCCTGAAATCAATAGTGAAAACAGAAAGAAAAACCTGCTACTTTCCAATGTTTGTTAGTGCAAAAGCCTGAGAAACCATGATGTATTCTGGTGGTGGGAGGTGAAAAGGGGTCAGGCTGTATACTGGTGTTTGGAACTTGTCTTGGCAAAAAAGTCCATGAAGATGAGAACCTTAATTTATTTGAGTGGCTGCATAGCAACAACAGTCTGAAGAAGGAAGTACCCCACTGCTGTGGGGGCATCCTCAATCCTCAGAACATACTGACTCAATGACATTAGGTTGAATCTTAATAAATTGGTGATATTTGACTGATTTTGACCTACAAAAATGACAATTTTCTAGGGTTCAATCTAATACAAAGCAGAATTTGAAAAAGCCCATAATGGAAGCAAACAAAATCAGAAGAATGAGAGAGAAATACATGGTTAGATTTAGGAATCTGTACTTCTTAAACCTCTATTTCTTTCTGGTTATAGACTGAAAATAGATCCCCAAAATCTTATGTTAAAACCTCATCCCCAATGTAATGATATTAAGAGGTGGGGTCCTTGGGAGGTAATTAAATCATGAAGGTGGAGCCCTCCTCAATGGGATTAGTACCTTTATAAAAGACACCTCAGACAGCTCCTTCCACCATGTGAGAACACAGTAAAAAGATAGCTGTCTATGAACCAGGGAGAAGGCTCTCATGAGACACTGAATCTGTCAGTGTCTTGATCTTGGACTATCCAGTCTCCAAAACCATGAGAAAATAATTTCTGTCATTTACAAGCCACCCAATCTGTTCTGTTACAACAGCCCAAATGGACAAGCACACCTCTCTTCTTCCCTTTGGCCTTCTCAAACTTATTACATATTTATGGGAAAATATGGCTGACAGCAAGACTCCAAAGGGTGATGGTTAACACAAGGGGTGGCTTCTTGGAAGAGGCCTGACATAAAAAACAGGGAGAAATCATCAGGAAGTTGAGTGGACATCGGAAAATAGCAAAATTTGTTGTTCTGAAATTCTGTTAACAGTTCACTAAGGTTATTGTTCCAACAGTCACAAAATGTTTGCATTAGCTAGAATGCATTAAGGAATATATACAGTATTTATGCAGCAAAATCACAGCTTGGTTTCCATCACAATTTGTTTACCCTGTAAAAATAGTCTTACAAGGTCCACAAGTTCTGAATTACACACCTCAAGACCACTCTACGTTAAGATGCAGCCAGGTGGTGTTTTTATTTGTTTGTTCTGCATTTATGTTAAGCAGGATCAAAAGAAAATTGACTCAACTTGGCATTCATCCCTTTTGTCTAATTTTGTGTTTCAAAAGAATTATTAGAAAAAAGTCTGTGATCTCCAATTTATCAGTTCAAGCATTGGGGATAACTGGTTATGTTGGATGATTTTTAAGCTTCCTTCCAACTCTAGGATCTTCAGATTCTCTGATGTAGTAGAAAAAGCACTAAGCTGGGAGTCAGGGTTCCAAGCTAACCATGCAAACAAATAGCTGTGTGAGCTTGAAAAGGAGACAAGACTCTTTTGTTCATCCACAATGGGAGAGGATTAGACCAGATATTGCATTGTTCAACCCAATATTCCCAGGAAGGCTGAAAATGAAAGAGGAGACTTTCCTAATTGCAAATGGGAAAAGAGGAGGAGGTAGATCAGAAAATGACATTTTCTGACCTGAAGTGTTATGAATCTACCTGAAAGGTCAAACAAATGCATAACATTTATCAGATTGATGGTGTTCACTTGGATGGGAAATTCCATGTCATAAAATGTTACCAAAGTTCCAGTCTACCTTTCCATGCGTATTGATATCTTTAGCTAATTGTCAATAGGTCTGCCCTTGGAAATGTTTAAGCCCTCAATTAGTGTTTGCTATTATTCCTCATTTGGAAATAAGAGCTGACATTCTGAGTTGACAGTCTTTCCAAATGGCCAGAAGCTCTAATGGTCAGGTTCTAACCAACCAACCTAACATATATCTAGCACTAAATTATGTAATTTGTCCTATCTACAAATGCAAAGTGTGACTACCCCAACAAGGAGGACATTTTTGCAGCTGGATAAAATTAATAAGATAAAAAGTTTCCCATTTAGTCCTACCTTGAGCTGCTCCAGAATAAGTCCTGGAGAAAAGACTGTTGTATATTTTAGAATTAACATCATATTAACTTTATTTTAAATATGTGTTCCTCCATCAAAAACATCACCAATAGATGTGAATGACACTCTTTACCCCATCTTGTTTCTCTACCACTATGTCCCCACCTCATCCTCAACCATAAAACAAACCAAAACAAAGCAAAAAGTCAGACTTGCTAAGTTTTCAATGACTCCATTCACAGGGCATTATAGAATCAACCAGAGAGAACATGCTGGAACCTCCCCACCTTCCTGTTGCCTAGTGCCCTTCGGGAGTCTCTCCAAATGTCCCTCTTCTCTTTGCAGCAGCTCTAAAAATAGAGGATGGCTGCTCAGTACAGGTGCTGTTTGTGAAAATGTTCTTCTTGCATTTAGCCTGCCTGGCTTAGTGATTAAGGCTCTGCAGACACTCAGCATCCCCCGGACTCTGCTGTGTCAGCTCTTCTTTATAATGGTGAGGGAGCTGGAGGGTAATTCTGGGACTGCTGTTTATAGGGACTCTCTTTCTCCTTCAGAACACAGAGCAGGCTTTCTTCCTTTCTCATCCCACCATCAAGAGCTTCATGCTCCACAACAGCCTGGAGGGAATCTCAAGATGAGTCTGCAACTACAGTGCACCCCAGAATGAACTAGCTTTTTCAAACGCATCTACTTTCTACAAAGAACTGGCACACATGGTGGGGGATAAAAAATCAGGAGACTAAAAGTATAGCTGGCACCTTTTGGACCTTGCAATAATTATATCCATAAGATCATAAGATGATATCTCACGATGGAAGTTTATTGATCATCGGGTCCTGGGGTTGTTGAACCTTAGCATGCTTCACAATCTTACCTGGTAAGTTTGTTTCAAGTGCTGTTTTTCATGCCCACTCCTTAATACTCTGATTCAGCAGGTCTTGGGGAAGCCTAGGGATCTGCCTTTCTAGACATGCATCCAGATGATGTGGATATACTTGGTCCTCAGACTAAACAGTGAGAACCACTTCTCTGAATAATTCTCTTATGTAAAGATGAGGAAAGTAAGACCCAGAACATGGAAGCAATACTTTAACTAGGGCTTCAGCTAGAACTCTGGTGTGCTGTCTTCTTGTCTAGAATTCTTTCCATATGAAATCATATGGTTTCCACATGTTCAAGCCCATGAACACTGGTGATGCAATATTCATACAGATGCTGTTGAGGTCAAAGTTTAAAAGGCACTTTCGAATGAGAAGGAAGCTTCCTCTTCTGGCAGTGCATGGGGAGTATAGCCATATGTCCTGACCGCTGAATTTTGGTGGTTCCTTGGACCAGCCATTACACCTTTCCAAGCCTTGTATTTCAAAACTAGTATAACAAACCAAACACCCTTTCTTACCTTATGATAGCAATTGACGTGGCATGGCTGAAAGTACTTGAGCTGTGTCCTTAACTGGGACTCAGCTGAAAGTCTGGATCCCTCCCATGATCTCTGCCAGGCTCAAAGGGTCCAATGCCAGGATCACTGGACCACAAGTCAGGCTAAGCCTGATGCACTGCCAGAGATCAGTAGCCCTGGTTTGTGACTAACAGGGAAGTAGGAAGACACTTTTTCCAAAAAACACAGACCATCATGACTATGGGAGATTTCTCCACCAGGGAGTCCTGTCTTTGGAGAATAAGCTCCTCTGGGTTTTCTTTCTTACCACCCCATATGAATAGGTTTGTGTTCTGTGACTTGTGGGTACATGGGAATTCTTGGCCTTACCTTGAGGAAGGGATCCTGTATACAAGGGCCAAAGGGTACCAATCTTTAAATTTAAACCTCTTAGAAACTAAAAACTATAACACATATTAGAAATCCTCTAGATCAAACTATCCTACTTACCCCACAGAGCAATGAAATAAGAGATAAGCAAATATATAAGTTTCATATAAAGGGCTGAACTTGTGGAAACAATTTTTAATATTTTTGTAACAATTAGTGAACAGACTAGAAAGGTAGTCTAGAAAACCTAAACTAGAAAAAAAGGGGTGAGGCATAGAAGTAGCACTTGCAACTAGGAAACTAGGCCAGTTGGGTGAATTTGCCTGAGGTCTCATAGCATTTTAATAGCAGACTCTAGTTTCTAACTCTTCGGAATAAAGCTTTTTCTAAGACATCAGATTTCCCAGTTTTGAAGAATATCAAACCTACCATAGGACAAAGTATTTTTCTCTTCTCTCCTTGTATGTAAAAGGAAAGAGCACATTAACTGCTAATGTTGTTTGTACTAGAACAAAGGTGAGAACCCAGAACTTCTGGAAAAATTACGTATTTGATTGAAGTTATTTAACTACAACTACTACCTCAGCACAGTGATTGAGTTAAGCACAGTTTGATGATGTTGGGACTCTGGGCAATTGCAGATCAAGTGTGCCTTGCAGGGGACCTGGACTAAGAGAATAAGGTGTTTATTGGGATAAGGTGTCTGACTCAGACAAAGTCTACAATTGGTTTTCAAAATCCCAGATGGACTCATTCATTTACTCAATATGTATTAATTGAGCAGCTCCTAGGTGTCAGACATATGCCAGGCATTAGTGATTGGCTGATGGACAGGATGGTCATGGGCCCAGTTCTCCTGATACTGTAGCTTATAAATGGTGCACACAAATAAACAGTCTTCATCATACTATGTGTGTGAGCAGGGTAATGTGAGGGTACAGAGAATGTATATCGAACCAAGTCTGGGAGGTGGAGAAGAGGTCAGAGAGGTTTTCCCACAAGAACTGTTATGTGCCAACACTGTGCTAGGTACTAGAAAGGTAACAGACACTGTCTTCAGGTGGTTTCCTGTCTAGAAGGGAAGACAGATCTGCATAACTGGGTGATAAACTCTGTCACAGGAGTGGGGGAGAACTCCTGTGCCAGGGAAAAACCAAAGAGGGGGCTGTAGGTCAACGATCATCAAGAAGAACATCTTTGAGCTGAACCTCAAAGCATGGTAAGGAATTTTCCAGGTGCAAGGAGATGATTGGAGTAATAAAGAGGTCATAAAGAGGAGGCGAAGCACATGGAAAGACTATAGGTAAGGGTCAGAACTGGGTAGAATAAGAGGAGTGAGAGGTCTTCTCCTATATGGAAGTCAGCTTGGGGCTTCCTTGGCACAAGTGAGGAGTGTGTGCGGTGATAACAATGCAGTATCCATGTACTGTAACTTGGATTCAGGTTCTCCAATTCCCCTGACATCATCTTCATCGCAATGTACTCAAGTGTGGCTCAACATCTGGCTGTGCATTTGGCCTTTCCTGAGACTCCAGAAGACCTTGCAAGCAAGCATGCTGACTGGTATTAAGTGATACCTATAGCCTGTGGAGGATCTGCCCAGGAACCAGGAGCACAAGGTATGGAGTCACAATGTAAATCACGGACTGTAGGTGAACAGAGTCAAATCTGGGCCATTTACAGCTTGTGGTACTCTCCCTTCCATCCTAGGTACCCAGATACTCAGAGAAGCCCTCTCAGAGGTTCTCCAGGGCTGGTGTTTCCTCAGAACAGTCTCATTTCCCCAATATACCTTAAGGTAAAGCAGCTGGAAGAATGGAAAAGGTGTAGTGGTTGTCACTACAGATCCTCAGGATGATATGAGAAGACATGCATAAAAGACTCAGTGTTCTCCTAGGCTTGTAATGGGCTCCCTAAATTGTTGTATGTCCCCATCTATCTCCTTGGGCCCTAAAGGGTAGTAATCAATTATTCTCTAACCAAATAAGGTATTTGTGACTAAAATTGGTTTAATCGTTTTCCATCTTAAGGGATTTCTGAAGCCACCATGATTTAACTCCAAGGAATAACTCTGTAACCAGCTGGTTGATCAGTAACCGGCAAGGAAACCCAATTTTGTACCAAGAGGCCTATTTTAGATATCTTAGTGTCTACACTAAAAGCTGGCTTCTCCCCTGTCCTCGGAGCAGTGAACCTCAAGGTTTGGCCTCGGGGTAGGACTTGTATCTGAATCACTTAGAGTCTGCCATGGTATTTCTCACCACTTTGAAACTGCCCCTTGTTACAGGGCATCATGGGTGGTTAGCACCAGAGCTTGTCATAGTTCTAAGGTGGGGCACGACCACTATGGGAGGCTGTGCAGGTGGCCAATGAGGTCACTTGAGGAAGGGAAAAGAATCCCAGCTTAGTTCCATACTTTAAACTTAGAGCAGTAAGAGGAGCATGGATCAAAGGCCCAAAATGTATTCCATGCACCAATATGTCTTTGCCCTGCACATATGGAGACACTGTCCAGGATCTAAAGGCCTTTCTTAAAAATTATACCTCTCATCTATGGAGAATTTTCCCATGGTCCAACTCGCTTGGGTAGCAAAATCGTCATCAGCTCTGAGCCTGTGCCCATTCCTTCCAGCTGAAGCCTGTCACTCAGGAGAGCAGTGGGCTGGGACAAATGGCCCGGTGTTTGCAAAAGCAGCCCAAACCTGAACCTTCCCTCTCAGGGACAGAGAGGGGGCAAACTGCTTTCCCTAAATATTTCTGGCTGGTTCTCTCCAGTACCAGGCAGGATCCCAAGCCTGCCCACGATGTGTCTATCCCTCCAGTCTTTGTTGCCACCTCCTCTGTGCTCAGAGCCAGCTGCCTCCCACTCCTGGAAGCCTGCCAGCATCACCCTCCAAAGAGGCGCGTCTCAATCAAGTTATTTATTCACCTAATCAAAAAGGAAATAATGTATACAATTTACAGTCTTCCCAGGTCCTAGCTCCCACGAAGACTGGGGAGGGGGAGCTACAAAAGAAAGCAGAGCTCTCCAGGTGGGGCTCTGACAGCCCCCAGTAACCCCCTGTTTGGGGAGATGAGCCATGAGCCCCACTGTCCAAGTGGTCCAGAAGCCCCTGCCATGATCAAAAGGAGAAAATGGACAAAAAAAGAGGCCAAGCTCTGACTGAAGCTGTGGATAATGTCATAAAAACAGACCAGTGATACAGACAGAAGGGGAGGCATCTGCTAAGCTCAGGGCATCCAGAATGTGGGGCCCGGGGGATCAAGAACCCCCAAAAGCATGGCAAAAGCTGAAAGCACACACTGGCTGCCTTCGTTAGGTGTGTTCCTTTAAAGCTCCATGTTTCTTTCTGCCTCGAGCTGTGACCAGAAATCACCCCTTTACCAGATCCCAATCTCCTTACATTCTGCCAGCTCTTGTTCATCTTGCACATTTCAGCTAAAATAACACTTTTGAAGGTAGGCTTTCTCTGGTCTTCCCATCTAAAAACAGTCCCCTGGCTATTATCTCTCATAGCTTACAAATCTTTCTCTCCCTAACATTTCATATGGTACAAATTATACAGCCATTTGCAAACTTATTTGTTTAAGGACTAACTCCCTCAGTGGATTATAAGCTTCAATGGAGCAGAGACAGTTCTCTTAAGATCTCGAGGAGCTTAGTACCATGCCTGATGGCACATACTAGATGCTCAATAAACATCATTTGTTATGATGTAATGTGTTCTGTATTTTAACCATTTATTCGTTTGCTTATTTATTTTAATATTTATTTATTTTTGAGAGAGAGAGACAGAGCATGAGTGGGGGAGGGGGAGAGAGAGAGAGGGAGACAGAATCCAAAACAGGATCCAGCCTGTCAACACAGAGCCTGATGTGGGGCTTGAACTCATGAACCGTGAAATCATGACCTGAGCCAAAGTCGGTCGCTTAACTGACTGAGCCTCCCAGGTGCCCCTTAACTACCTATTTAAATACTTTATCTGTATATCCAGATTTCAAGTTCCTTGAACAAAAGGGGATGTGGATCTCATAATACTTTATACCCCCAATGAACCTAGAAAGTTCAGTTTTAATCTATATGGTCTTAATACAAAAAAAAAAAAAAAAAAGTTCTGCACATGGTCAGGGCTGGATGAGGCACTAGAATGCAGTGGTTCAGAGCTCAGACTTTGGAATTGGCTGAACCCAGGTTCAGATTCCTCAGCTTCTTTGAGTCTCTGTCCTCCCATCAGTTAACATAATGCTTCACTTCATAGGTTTGTTGTGAACATAAATGAAGAAACCATGACTAACACAGGGCCTAGAGTCAGCATTCTTCAAATGGGAGCTCTCACTAGCTAGCTTTTGGGAAAACATATGGATCGGTGTTGGCTATTTGGAGCTACCTTCATGGAGCAGAGGCCTCAACTTGGTTCTAGAAGGATGGAGAAGGTTTGTGAGTTGAAGGTGAAGGAAAAGAAGCTCTGCCCATGGAAGCACAGTACAGGAATGAGTCATCCAGGTCATGCATAGAAGTTGGTGACTTCACAGGGCAGAACACATGGAATACTGCTGTATTCTTCTTGGCTCCTCAACTCAAAATTCTCACACTTGGAAATTTTCAAAGGTCCAGGGAGCTCCAAGCATCATGAAGGGTTTAGAATGCAGGCCCTCTCCATTCTAGAAATCCCTAAGGAAAAGACGACGTCGCACGGGGTCCTCAGAAGCACTCAAGCAGTCACTTTCTTTGCAACACCACCACCAATCCAGTTCCACATGTTAGAAGATTTTAAATACCAGACTGGCTGATTCATTCAGTGAAATGACCAGCTGTGCGGCTTGGGCAAGACACTGCACCTTCCCTGTTGGATTATCTGATATCTGCATCCTTCTTCCTCTAACCTTCCCTTCCCTCTGCCTGTCCCTGTGGCACTGCGGCAGCAGGAAGCCTCCTGATGGCTGTCATTTACTCGGCCCATATAGGTTCCCCTGCTTCTAGAAGCTTTCCCTGATTTCTCCTCCCTGCAGCAAACAAGATACTGTTCCTCTTATTGCCAGGCAGCTAGTGATGCACTTCCTGGGGTCCCCTCTTGCATGATTCTCCTCTTGCATCCTAAATCCAGCCCAGCATTTATAGGCTCTCACCTTTTCTCAAATTCTAGCCTATCTAGTCCATACAACTTGGTAACAGCTTCCAAAAGCTAATATGAAATTTCCTTCTGGGGATTCTCACTGTATCTTCTCCTGGAGTTTGTGATGCACCAGAGGGTAGGGACAGCATCTTACTCATCTCTGTGCCCAAGTTCTACTCCCTCCTGCCGAAACTCCAGCCTGGTGTCTTGTACGCAGTAGGTGCTCCATTACTATGGCTGCTTTACTGAGAGTATTCATTTCTCCTAGATTCCCAGTTCATAATTGTAGCATTGTGGAAACATGCTTCTTCTTTTATCTTCAGGTTACGCAGCCCCACCTTGTACTATCACAAAATGTGCTTTTTCTCTGCCATTGCCAATTGTCAGTGGAGCAAGGCTGTCAGGCCAAACAGCCCTTATTTCATGGAGGAATTGATGTGTGTAGGGGAGACAGGAGAGGATCTTAAACCCAGAGACCTGAGGCCACATTCCAGCTGTGTGACCTTGGGTAAATCCCTCAACCCTTCATTGTCCTACTGTCCTCACCTATTGTTTAGGAATGGTTAGCACAGTGCTTTACCAACAGCAGAATGCTGCTTCAGTGTCAAGTTGCATTATATAATATCCCTACTTACAGGGATTGTGGCCTCCTGGAGGATAGGCACAATCTTTGTATCTTCAGTATTTGGTATAGTAGCCAGCCCAAGGCAAGGCCTTAATGACTATTTATGGAGGCCCCACTGAGAGCATATACAGCAGTGTCTCTTAGACCAGAGTCAGGTGGCTCTACCCTATGCTTTAATAAATTAAAATAAGACTGGTGATCTTGCTTTTCCTTGGAAAGAAATAGCAGTCATCCCTAGGACCAAAGAAAGCCTGAAGGGTAGAGATTTGTTTTGCTCCACTTTGTTTTTTTGTCCTCTGTAGCCTTGAAAGATATAGCCACAACTTGCCTCTCCCATTGGACTCTTGGTAGTTTAGCACACATTCAAGATATACTCTGTATTGGACCTGAGCTGGTCACTGGTAAGACAGTGACAAACAAGGCAAGTTTTCTGCCATCACAAGGATTTGCATCAATGACTTTGGTTCTTCTGCTCTTCTCCTTATTAAGAGGGAGCCTCAGATATTTCCAAATACTGGAATTCCCTTATTAGATTTTTAATAATAAAAGCAGGACAGATGGTAAGTGAAGGCAAGGGAATAACAGCTCTCCTTTCTGAGAGGACAGGAATATCTGGGTTCACATACATGCACATACAAATAATCTTAATATAAAATCACAGCAGAAATTTAGAATATTCCAAATAATGACACTAATAATAGCTAATGTTTACTGAACACTTACCTTCTGCCAGGCATTGTTCTAAGCACTTTACATGTATTAACTAGTTTGGTACTCATAATCTTGTTAGGAAGAGTGTGCTATTGTTATCTGCATTTTACAAATGAGGAAACTGAGACACTGAAAGGCATGAGTAGCTCATGCAATATTATCTAGCTAGAGCAAGGATATGAACTTAGGCAGTCTGGCTCTGGGTTCCTGCTCACAAGTTAGCAATCAAGAAGGTAACTGGGTTTACTTTATAGACTTGTTGAGAAATGGTGTAGCAGAGAGTAGTAGAAGGGTGGTGATGTCCTGGAGTTCTAGGCCCTAGTCAAGCTACCGACTGCCCCTCTGACCCTAAGCCAGTCACTTCTCTTGGGCTTCCATGCCTTCGGCCACAGAGAAAGGAGGTAGTCGCTTAGTGCCAAGTTCCACCTCTGCATCCTCAAAAAGCTGCCTTTGTTGCCCTCAACAGAGAAGAATCCACTTAGCTCATCAAATTAATCCATTTAGTGTGGATTAGGTAGTTCTCTCTTTCCCTGGAAGAAAACAGCTCCGCAGGAGGCCAGGGGTATCACCAAGCCAGAGAGCGTAAAGCCAGTTGCCTGGCACTAGCAGGTACCCATTTGTCTTGGAAGAAAGGTCTGGGCACCAGTCCTGGGCATAGTGGGGAGAGTCCCATGCATGTCCTTGGTCAGCATCACTGCCCAAGTGAACCGGCTTTCCTGTGACTTTGGTCTTGGAGCAAAAACCCCACACCTGCAGTCAGCAAATATCGTACCCCTCTATGGTCTGCAAATTCCAGGATGAGAAGCTGGGGTGGGGGTGGGGTGAGGCCTGAGAAGGAGCCCAAGCTTTCTCTTTGGCTAAGTAGACTGGAAAACGTGAAATTAACACACATTGTTTATTTCACGCTCTCAGCCTTGCCTGCACAATAGCACAAATTAAATTCTGCACTAACCAGACGAGCAATTAGCCCACAGCGAAGATCGGGCTTTCAGCTGATTGCTGAGGCATTCCATTCACACTATTTATGAAGGGAACAAACTTACTGAAAATATTTTTGTAGCAATAATTTTTTCTGATACACATTTTCCCCCAATTTGCTGCATTACCCCACACTTCCTGGTATTTGAGATGATTTGGCTAGGTTTTCTGAAGAGCAGTATGTAGTTCATCAAAGAGAAATTCATCTTGGGTCAATACCCAGTAATTAGCATCATTTTCATTGAAAATGAAGCTGCTGTCATTTTGGGAAAAGCAGAGGTTTTTCCCCCCCCGCCCAGTCTGAAGGTAGCCTGCAGTAGGATCAGAGATCTTGCTGCATCAAAGACCAAGCATTCTAAATCGTAGTTTATTGTCTCTCATACTTCCTGATTTCCATCTCCTACCAGTAAAAATAATAAGACCTAACGTTTACTGCAGACATATTGTGAGCAAACCACTGCTCTAAGCATTGTTTATATAGTAATCACCCAACGAGAGGTGCTGTCATTGTTTTCACTTCATAAATGAACCCAGTGGAGCATGGAAAGGTTACATAGCTTGCCTATCCACAGCCACACAGCTTGTAAGTGATGGAGTAGGGATTGGAACCAGAGCCCACGTGTTAACCACTGTGGTGGACTCAGCAGCATGAGGATTTTGTTACTCTTTATTCAAGTTCCCAACTTGAAGGCATCCATATCTCTTTTTAGACAGAGCTAACTGGTCTTCAGCATCAACGGTTTATTCAGTTTCTGTTTCCTCTTGGCCCAGCTCCTCCTTTCCCATGACCTGGCCTCTGAACAGTCTGCCACTCTCTCTCGACCTCAATTCTCTGGACCTTCCTAGTCCCTGCCAAGCACAAGTCCCAGGTCAGTTCTGCTAAAATACTGCTTGTGATACTCCTTTGCTCACATGGTGAACTTTGGGAATGTGGTTGGGCTTATCAGAAACCTGGCTTAACAGCAGTGACTGTCAGTCAGATGTGCATGTGCACCTGAATTACCCAGGAAGCTGTTCAATATTTCAGATGCGTGGAATTTGAATGTCCAGTGATGCAGCAAGACATTTGGGATTTTTGAAAAGCAATAGGCTTTAACTACCTTTACTTAAAAATTCTCAGATCCTATAATGGGACTTAAGATAGTGGTTATAAGTCCAGACCCAGCAGCTATCCTGCATAGGTCCAAAGCCTAGCTTTACCACATAGCAGCTGGAAGATTTGGGACAAGTCTCCTAATCTCTCTGTGCCCAGTTCCCTCATCTATAAAACAGATAAAAATACACCCACTTCATATGCAATTGTGAGAATTAAATGATATAAGGTATATACAGTGCCATATAAGTATGCCGGTAGTATTACTGGATGATGATTCAGTTCCTTTGCTTGGCATTCAAGACTCCCCATCAGTGGTTCTGGCTTTTCACTTTAGCTTTTGGTACTACCATTCCCTACTACCGACTCCTTACCATATGTCTACTTCTACTCTAACATATATGTAAACAAAGTCTTTTAACTTTCCTTATTCCAGCTTTCTTATGATAAACAAAATCCTTATACTTGCTATCTCATATCTCAGTACCTCTCAAGTGTCTGAAGCTGGCAGGTGCAGAGTAAAAATTTGTATACACTTGCACCTCTGGGCTTGTGAACTTTACCTTCTGGATCTAGTCAGTAGCCATTGCCCTGGGCTTCCCTAGGTCAATGTGTGGCTCCAAGGGAAACATCACCACCTTCTCTGTGCTATGTGCCTATAAGCTCTTTCAATGGAACTGCTCTAGTAGACTCACTGGCATTTGCCTGCTGGATGCCTGGGCTTTCAATATTGCCTGAACTTCCCTGGCTAGCAGGTCTTCATATCCTTGTCCTGGCTGTCTGTATCTTCCTGTCACCACCAAGTCAGCAGGGCACATCTCTTGGAGCACATCTTCAAAGCTGGGTTGACTTTCTGTTTCTATTACTCTAACCCCAACGCCACTCTTCAGCCTCCATCTGGGCCACTGCTTGTGGTCTTCACTTGCTCTACCATTTAATGGCAGGTTCCTTGAGAGGATGGAGTGTGTCCACTTCCACAGAACCTTATGATCACATGTCTTGCTGTTATATAGACTGACACAGTGCACACTTCAATTACATCACCAAAAGCAGCATAAGTCCAAATTACAAACCCACTTTACCTGTACATTGCCTCCATCAGCATTAACAAATGCAAAAGGATTTCCTATGGATGTCGCATGGCACCTAGGATAGCTATTTTTTAAAAACCAATGCCTAGGCAATATTGACGAATGGCTGAGAGCAGCAGAGCAAATTCTATTCCTGGAGAAGCCTGCATTCCAGTTCAGACTGTGTGGCTTGGTCGAGGCACTTAATGTGAATAAAGTTTAGTTTTCTGCACTCTACTATAAATTAGAAACAACAATATCTATTTCTGGCAAAACAGTGATGGTCTTGCCTATCAGACTGGCAAAGTATGATATTACTAAGTGTGGATGAAGAGGTAGCACCATGGAGTCCTTCAACCACTGCTAGTAGTGAGCATAAAATGCCAATTTGGAGAGCAATGTGTTCATATCTGGTAAAGCTGCACATACTCCAGATGCACAAATTCTGTCACCTAGTATTTCAATTTCTAGAGAAACTTGGGCTCCAGGAGCCAAGTAGCATGTTTGTTGAAGCATTGTTGCAACAGCAAGATGGGAAAGAACCTACAATGTTCAGCAATAGTAGAATGAATAAATATATAACATATTAATTAAAGGGAATATTACAGGACATAGAAAACCATGAACTAAAGTAACATGTATCAATATGAATGAGTCTCAAAACCAAAATGTTAAATGAAATAAAAAATCAGGATACCTACATTATGAACAGCATATATATGAAGTTTCATAAAACATGAAATTATACTATGTGTTGTATAGGGATAGGCACAAAAAAGAATGATATATATGACATTTAGAATAGTGGTTACTTATGGATTAAAAGAAGGGAGATAAGGTGGGGGTCATTTTAGAAGGGTATGTAAGCTATGTATCTGTAATGTTTTATTTCCTAAGTTGGGTAATAGCTATAAGGGGGTTCGTTAAGTTATTAATTATACTCTTTTGGTATGCCTTAGGTATTTCATTTTAAAATGAACAAAAAAAGGGGTGCCTGGGTGGCTCAGTTGATTAAGTGTCTGACTTCAGCTCAGGTCATGATTTCACGGTTCATGAGTTTGAGCCCTGTGTTGGGCTCTATACTGTCAGTTTAGAGCCTGGAGCCTGCTTCCGATTCTGTGTCTCCCTCTCTCTCTGCCCCTCCCCAACTTGTGCTCTGTCTCCCCCTCTCTCAAAATGAAATAAACATTTAAAAAAAGAGAAAATGGAGGCACGTGGGTGGCTCATTCAGTTGGGCATCCGATTTCGGCTCAGGTCATGATCTCACGGTCTGTGAGTTTGAGCCCCTTGTGGGGCTCTGTGCTGACAGCTCAGAGCCTGGAGCTTGCTTCAGATTCTGTGTCTCCCTCTCATGCTCTGCTCCTCCCCCGTTCATGCTGTCTGTCTCTCTCTCAAGAATAAATAAAAACATTAAAAAAATTTTTTTTAAAAAGAGAAAATGTTATGTAAAATGAGCAAAAAAAATAAAAAAGAAATGAAGAAAAAATAAAAAGCTCTGAGCATCATAAGCAAGTATTGGGCTGCAGAGAAAAGTATTAGGTTTCAGTGACTCTTCACTGGACAGTAGAGGAGTCAGGGATTTATGGTGAACACAACAGTTTGTCCACCTTGCAATTAGTCTCCTCATCAGTACAGCAGGGAACCCCAATGTCCTTGCTATTCACAGAGTGTTTGTGAAAATTACATGATATAATAACTCTTCCAGTGCTTTCTGAGAGTGATGGTCACCCATGGTAAGAGGATTCCTGAAGTCTAATAGGAAGAGAAAGATTAGGAAAGTGAGCACGATCAATGCCAAATCACCTAAAAGGTATTTGAAGGAATAGAGAAAACTCACTAGAATAAGGAAGCTTCCAGAATGACATGATCACAGTTTTGAAACTTTTGGACATCTACTCATGGCCGACATCTTACTCTGTGTAGGTCAAGAGGGTAGAACCTAGACATGTGAGCAAATTCTTCAGGGAGGAGAACTACATTGGCATATAGAGGGAGGGAGAATTTCCTAATAAATTTCTCAACTGGATCAGGAATTTCTCACTGGATAGGAATCTCCAAAACTTAGGTTGAATTCTACCTATCAGAAAAAACAAAACAAAACAAAACAAAACAAAACAAAACAAAAGAAAACAAAACAAAACAAAACACTTGGAGAACATAGAAGGGAGAAATAGATGACCTGTGGATCCCTTGCAAGTCTGAGTCCCTTGTTCAGTGGTCCCAAAATGCTCTGAAATACCTCCTTGTGTGATCATGGTTATGGAAACCCTAAAATAACTGAGCCACTCAAATGACGTCAGGAACTGATAGGAAACAACAGATGGCCTCAGTGGCATTTAAAAGTGTTATGTTTTTGCTATGTTCAGAACAGGGGGAAAGAAAATTCTGAGTATAAATCATAAATATTAGCTTTCTTTAACCAATTATTTTTATAATGAAGTTATTATTTGGCCATCTGGATAAAATCATACTGCAAGGGATGGCAAGGCAACCTGGGAGGAAGGGAGTGAGGCAGAACTAACAGCTCCAAGGACAATCAGCTCCCAGATTCCAGTATACAAGTATCCTGCTTCTTGGCAAACTGTGAATGAGGGAAGGAAAGCATATTACAGGAGAGGCAACCTCACAGGAGACAAAATGCATGGCAGCTTCAAAGTATGTATAAGAGGATGGTTCAGGCAAGCTCTTCTAAATACTTTCCTTTTTCCACTTACTGATTCTCCAAATTTTACTATTCTAGAGACAGTATAAGAGTGGCAGCTCTAGGGTCAAACTTCTTGGATTGAAATCCCATCACTTAATAGGTGATACCCTTGGGAAAGTTACTAAGATTCTTTTAATCTTAATTTTTTTTATCTGCAAAATGGGGATTTTAGGTAGAAAAGTACACACACATGTGCACACCTACACACAGAGTTTACCAGGTGTAAGAACCCATTAAGTGTTGGCTTTCATAATTATCAGAGCCCGATTCTTCCAGCCTTCTCCAGTGTTATAAGTTTTCAACAACTGTCCTTATCTCAACATGAATGGCCAAATTATGTCCTTATCCTGACAACGGGATTTTATAGGAAGAAGAAGAGCATAAAGGGACAGACATGGCTATTGAAGGAATAAGAGCCAAAGTGGAAGACTGGAGGGAGTTCTGCCTCCTTTGGTGGCTTGAATATAGCTGAGGGCCAGCCCTTCTAAGAGAAACATGTTCTCCATTCCATAGCCATGTTGTTTACCTCTGAATTCTATGGGCTTCCCTGGTGGTCAGCACTTCCTGGATGGATTTTCTGGATGAAGATTCTGAAGCTCTCAAGAGAATGAAGTTTCCAGGTCACCTGGGTGGCTCAGTTGGTTAAGCATCCAACTCTTGATTTTGGCTCAGGTCATGATCTCATGGTCTGTGGGTTTGAGCCCCACATCCAGTTCTGCACTGATGGTGTGGAGCCTGCCTGGGATTGTCTCTCTGCCTCTCTCTCTGCAATCCCTCCCCAGCTCATGTGTGCTTTCTCTCTCTCTCTCTCTAAATAAATGAACTTAATTTAAAGAGAGAGAGAGAGAGAGAGAGAGAGAGAGAGAGAGAGAGAGAGAGAAGGTTTCAAAGAAGCAGAGGGAGAAATTGTTTCTGTTGCAACCAATGCCAAAATGAAGCTTCTGTATCCCAAAGTGCAGACCATGAACCTCAGGCACTCCTGAATTGGCCTGGCTACTTTTGCTCTTCCAATTAGCCTTCTGATGCTGAAGGAGAGGGACTGCTTTAAGAAGCAAGAGGGAAATGAGAATAGATGGTTCTTATGGTCTCTAGAAAGAATACCTGAGCAAGTTACTGTAGTGGAAGCAATGATTCATTCTTAGACCAAGATCTTAGCTACCATCCAGGCCAAATCTTCATTTTCCAACTGAAGAAACTGGTTCCCAAGAGAGTGCAGTGGCTTTTCCAAGAGTCCCTAGGTGACCTAGTGGCAAAGCTGGTCTCCTGACCTAGGTTCTGCACTCTTTTGACTCAAGCAGTGGCTGGAAAACTGGCCACTGACCAAATTTCAAGCTAAGCATGGTTTCTACATGTTTACATGGTTAAAAAAAATCAAGAAGAATGTTTTGTGACATGTGAAAATTACATGAAATTCATATTTCATTGTTCATAAGCAAAGTTTTATTGGAACACAGTCACATCCATCCACCTATGTATTATCTATGGCTGTTTTGCTATAAAAGCACAATCAAGCAGGTGGGACAGAGACCATATGACCCACAATGTCTTTACAGAAAAAATGGCCCCTTATAGAAAAAGTTTGCACTAATGTATGTTACTCCTATGCATTGAAAAATAAATTAGAGATGAAAAGAAGAAATAAAATACCTTTAAGGAACATAGTTTTAAAAGTTCCTTCATGTACTTTGGACTTGCTTGTTCAGAAAATCTACTTGGTGCCTCTTGCATACCCAGTGGCAGAATATTCTCCACTCACTTCGGTGGGGAAGTTAATAATGAGAGTGTTAATTTGTGTTCCTGACCAATACCTCCTAATGGGCTCTACTCTCCTGGGTGAGGAAGGACTAAAAGGAAGATATGGTTTCCCTATCGGCCAGCGAGAACCAAGGACCCTGAATACCCCAGTCCCTTCCTTGCTGAGAGGATCCTGATCAAATGTTATTGGATATTAAATATGCATTACTGCAAGCATTAATTGAGGATTTAATATGCTCCCTAATTAAAATTTGGTGGAGAGAAGTTCATCATATTTAGAAACACAGTATTAAAAATCCTCAGAAACTTAATAAAATTATAAATCGGAATATCTTCTCTGAAATTAATGAGCCAAAATATTATAGCCAAGCAGGAGTCAGCCGTGTCTGGAATTCTGAAGGTCATTTGGAGTCATAAAAATGCAGTTTTCAGTTTTATGGTTTCCGAACAATAATAAGGCTGAGAAGAAATCTGGCAGAAAAAAAAATAATCTCTGCTACACACAGCAATTAATATAATAAGAAGCCCTAAGCTGGTGACTAAGGCAGAGAAGCTGGTCTAATTTAGAGTTCTAAATTTCAAGCAGTGGGTGGAAGTGTGATAAGTGGTAGGGTCAGATGTGTCTGCAGCGATACATGGTGGCTTGGAGGGAGAGGGTTGTAACAGAGGGCGGGGGAAGAACAGGAAAGGAGAGAGCATCAGAAAATCAGGGGGAGAATGTCCTAATAATAAAACCCATCCAGAAAGGATCAAGAGCCCCAGGAAGCAGTGAGTTCATGCTCACTGGAAGAATTCAAAGCAGAGACCTAGCTAGGGTGGAGATTCCCACTACGGGTGGAGGTCAAACTAGATGACATCCAAGTGCACTTCAAGATTAAGACTTTGAAATCCTTTGACCTTGGAAAGATACATTCTGCTAGGAAGTGCCAATAACATTAAACAGTTTGTTGGCTTGATTTACTCTTGGGTGCACCAAAAGACAGTCGAGGACCTCAGACTCCTTCCTTAACACATGTGTTCACTTAGTGCTGTATCCTATATCTCCAACAACAGCACTCTTTCCTACTGTTCACCCAGCCCTGCTGCTGGTCCCGCAATGCTTTGGCCTCCCCTACCACATCACCATTAGCTTTCTGTATCTGGAACAAGTTCCATCTCTCCCCAGGACTACTGTTAACTCAAGCCCATCAGCCCTGTTCCCAACCTCTGTCACAGGTCAGGTTGCAAGCACTCACCATGCATTTGGCCATGAGCACTATTTGTGGAATGATTCCCAGAGGTGGTTTCTGCCTCTCAGACAGTCTCTTATTGACTCCATGAGAGCAAGGAAAACACATAAGTATTCTCTAACAAGGCTCCATTTGATCTGTGTTAGACATAATTGATGTGCTAATGAAGAGTTATCCTATGTTCCTAAATGAAATAGGGAGCAGGAGCCTTTACCCAGAGGTGGTTCTTTAACTCTGTGGGCCTCTGAGTCCTCCTCTCTAGCAGATGAATACAAACTGGAAGCATATGCTGAATGCTGTCTGCCTCTCAGGGGATCCAAAGGTAGCACTATGCAGTAAGCTTACTTTCTCCTCTTTAGCACTATGAATCTTGTCTCCTCTCTAGCTCCCGATACCAGCTATAGATCTTCCATTCATTCCTTAGAGAATGATCACTGTTTCACCAAAGAATGATCACCCTCCCACCACACAGACCACCTACTACCCAGGGTTTGCATTTAATAAAAGTTCCAAAGCCTTAAGTTAATTGCTACAGAAGTGGCAAAGTGTATGGAAGGGCCCAAACGACAACATTTGTACTTTTGTTATATATTCGTGAAGAAAATATTTATGTACGTGTGTGACTGAAATCCTCTTGCAATGACTTGTTAGTCTTCCTAGGGGTCAGTGGCCCATAGGTTGGAAAACTATTCTACATCATTAAATTTCATTTATAGAAAAAGAAAATCCTGAGTAATATGATCTCTGGGTCATCTTTTCAATGAGTCAGGATGTCAAGTAATTAGAAAAACACTTCAGTTATTAATTAATTATCACATTTTCTGAAAGTTTCTGCAGTTTGTAGACAGTGCTTATAGTAGATATATGTAGATAGTGTAGAGAGTACAGTTTGTGATAGACACTTTCATGAGCAAGGAGAATACAACAAGTATGAGACATAGGTCCCATCCTCAGAGGGCTTGGAGTCTGGTTGAGGTCCCACCAGACACACATAAACATAAACCAAAGGCATCTATGGAGAGGACCAAGAGACCAGCACAGGAAGTAATAATGGAGACCAGGTGAAGCCATGCTTGTTGAGCTGAAACGGCAAAGAGTGACTCCTTGGAGACTCTCTGGAAAGAATCATATTCTAACATTATTGACATATTGTATACATACTGAAAAAATGGGAAGTGGGGAGCCTGCCAAGTCTTGAAGAGTTGGGTTTCTTGAACATTCAGTTTTCTCAAACTGTTCAAAGAATGCACATTTTAAATCATAATTGTAATAAATTAGAAATTCAACTGGTGTGTCATTATTAGCATCTTTTCATAGAGAGGTCCAATTACTCTGCTGCTACAGGTATGTGGAAGGCTTTCAAGCACAATGCATATTTAACATGTCTGGGTCACATTGTAAGTGCTTGGGGATGGATGCATCATTGACTGATGGGGACAGCTGGACCTCACTCCAACACTAGTGTTATAGACTATGATCTTGGTATAAAGCTTGACTCTGGGGCGCCTGGGTGGCGCAGTCGGTTGAGCGTCCGACTTCAGCCAGGTCACGATCTTGCGGTCCGTGAGTTCGAGCCCCGCGTCGGGCTCTGGGCTGATGGCTCGGAGCCTGGAGCCTGTTTCCGATTCTGTGTCTCCCTCTCTCTCTGCCCCTCCCCCGTTCATGCTCTGTCTCTCTCTGTCCCAAAAAAAAAAAAAAAAAAAAAAAAAAAAAAAAGCTTGACTCTTGATCTTTTAGCCAAATGTAAGAAAAAAGAAACATTAATAACATACAGAGAACAGACCCACTTTTAAAGTTGCACGGTGTATATCAACTATTTGACTAGCCTATAAATTGATTTGCCAAGGTGGTTCTGCAGTGAACGTTACTGTGACATTTCAGACCCACCAAAAAAAGAACACAAAAAATCATGGAAGAGGGCAGAGGTGTCTCCTCATCTGGCACATCATAAGTCAAGTCTGTATACATTTCACATAGATAAGAGCAGCCACTAACAGGTGGCTGTGCCCAGAAATGTCCATCATAGAAGCCTTGTCTCTACCAAGCTCTCCATCCCTGGACACTTCCATGAAAGTTCCTTGATGCACAGTGATCTTGGACCCTGGCTTTGACATGTGGCAAAGAGATTGCCTTTTATCCATAGTTACCCAATACTGACTTCCACAGGAAGGATCTTTCTGAGGAATTGTTTTGGTAGTTTGTTTGACTGGTTAATGACTTTGAACAATGATCACTCACTGCTCTATATTTTTGCTAACAGTTTCCATGCACATGTCCCATCTTCTCACTTATACTACATGTATTTTATGAGTAAAGACTGAATCTGAAATGTAAGAGATACAAGCAGTGGCTTGTACTAGGATGAGCATATGAACTTACAAGAATAGTATTTTTCTTTCTGTAATAGAAGCTGAGTTTCTGTTGGGTATAGAAAGAAGACCCTGATCCAGGACTTGACAAAACCAAAGAATGGATAACTAAAGAAGAAATAAAGAAGGGGTGCCTGGGTAGCTCAGTTGGTTGGGTGTCCGACTTCAGCTCTGGTCATGATCTCACAGTTCATGGGTTTGAGCCCCGCGTCGGGCTCTGTGCTGACATCTTGGAGCCTGGAGCCTGCTTTAGATTCTGTGTCTCCCTCTCTCTGCCCCACCTCTGCTCATGCTCTGTTTCTCTCTCTCAAAAATAAATAAACATTAAAAAAATAAGAAAGAAAGAAAGAAAGAAAGAAAGAAAGAAAGAAAGAAAGAAAGAAAGAGAAAGAAAGACAGAAAGAATGAAGGTTCCCATCTCTGGAAAGTATAAGCAGCCAGACATACTGGAAAGATTAGGTAGAGTGATGGGAACAGAGCCAGGGGGCCCAGACAAACAGACAAGGGGCCTTACTCCATAACTTCCTGAGAGAATTTTGACAAAGTCACTGTCCCTCTCTGGGCTTCAATGTCCTCATCTAGTGAATAAAGTCATTGGAAAAGCTACTCTGCAAGGTTCCTGCTAGTGCAGATATCTGCTAATTCAATGGCTTCCAGCTACCTACAAGTGAGTATAGACCAACCATCTACTTATTCCAAACCTCAGCAGCCAGAGACACCATCATGTGAAAATAGACCTGTTAGAGATCAACCAAAGTATCTTGAGTTGATAAAACCCACAACAGCCTCATTCAGGACTAGATTATGTGACATTTTTCAGAGAGGTACCAAGCACAGACTTGGTCTCTTCCTCTGCAGGGTCTCCTGTGTAGATGAAAAGAGAGGAGACATAAACATAGATGATAAGCATTACAGGGCAGAGAGGGGAACACGAAATAGAGTGGCCATTGTAAGACCTGGAAGAACCCAACAGAGGTAATGAGACCTGAGGGCTGGCACTGAGAAACAGGCTTCAGAGACAAGTGTTCTTTGGGTGGAATATTCAGGGGAGGGCCTGACCTGGAAAACAGGAGCATGGAGCTTTGTGGGGGTGGACGAGCAATATTTTAAACAAGAGTAAATATTCACGGTGGTGAGAATGTTTGTGGCGCATTCAGGGATTAGTAAGTAGACCAGAAGGCTGTAGAAAAGGTTTCCGAAGAGGAGCAACAGGAGACTACACAGGGTACAAAAATCATCCCAACCGATGATTTGGCATTATGGAGAGGAAACAACCTGCTCGATAGATTGCATTTTCCTTTCTCAAAGCTGTTGCTTTGGCTTATAACTTCACCACACAAACAAACCAGTTTGATTGAATGGAGCAAAAACAAAATTTCTGAAATCAGTCACAAATTCTCTGAGCCAAGAGCAGGCACAAATGTGAGTATCTGTGATGCCAATATCCACTTCTTAGTTTTTCTCAGCAACTCCCTCTTTCTTGGTAAATAGGTAGGCAGGTCAGGACTCTTTTAAAGGGTAAAGGAGAAGAGGCTTCTGGATGGACCTGCCACGGGTCCATGAATGGTACAGCCTCTGGCCAGCTCAGGTGGGACTCCAGGTCCTCCTTCTGCTGTGTCTGGGGGACCCTAAGTTGTCTTTATTCACTGGCTTCTTATCCACCCAGTATAGCAGCTCAGTGAGGTCAAAATAGCAGAGTTGAGAACCACAGGGTCAGTATTAGGTTCTAGTCCTGACTCAACTACTAGCTGTGGTATGTGACCGTGAATAAGTCCCCACTAAGCCTCAGTTTCCTGGTCTCTAAAATGGGGTAATATTACTGTGCCCTCCTTACACAATTGTAAAAATGTTTTATAAATCATAAACTTTTTTAGGAAGAGTGGTAATCCCTGAGCCAGCCAGCAGGCAGATGATTTGCTTATGCAGGAAGTCACATCATCCACGTTTCATTGACCCCAACTCCTACCCAACCTTCAAGGCCCAGATAACAATCCTCCCACATCAGCATCATCTCCTTTTCCTATTGGCCATGTGATATTTCCTCTGTTATAGCAGAGTTATTCGACACATATCGGCCTCCTTTATGAGGCTGCTCCTGGGGCAACAAATACAGGCTGTGAGTCAGACAGGGTTCAAACCAAGATCTACCTCACACTAGCTGTGTGATCTTGGGGAAGGAATTACTCATCAATGCCTCCATTTCTTCATCTATAAAATGGGCATAATAATAGTACTTACCTCAGAGGTGCTCTGAGGATTCATCATATTTAAGTATGTAGAATGCTTAAGACAGTGCCTGGTCCATAGTGGGAAAGTAATCAGGATTCACTATTAACTATTTTTACTTATGAAAAGGAAGTTTTGTTTTAATTTTCACCTGTCCTATACCATCTAGTCCAGTGACTGGCATGTAAGAGGTAACTGCTATGGACTGAATGTTTGTGCTGCTTGCCTCTGCTCCCCGCCCGCGCCCCCCCCCCCCATTCCTATACTGAAATCCTGAGGCCCAATTTGATGATATTAGGAGGCAGGGCCTTTGGGAGGTGCTCAGGTCATGAAGGTGGCACCCTCAGGAATGGGACTGGTGCCTCTATAAAAGAGGTTCCAGAGAGATCCCTAGCCTCTTCTACCATGTGAAGACACAGTGAGAAGGCACTGGCTAAAATATGCCACATTGGCATACTGATCATTTTGAACTTCATAGCACTTGAAAAACAGCACGTAGGAGTACTGACAATAGTGACACCATCTTTGATGACATCCCTGAAGGCTACACGTTCCAGGCCCCTTGGAGGTTAATGTATGCCATGGCCAGGCTGCACGGAGGCTTGTTCCGGTTTTCCTAAATTTGTTTCGATAACGAGTAGAGACAATATAGTTCCCCAACCCCTCCTGACGGCGCCACAAGTTCTGATGAGTGTGGACCTCATCACGGTGCCCTCCCGCACATCCCCTTGCTCTATAAAAATCTGTAGACTGAGGTCCAGACTTTGCGGAGAATAGCTGCACAGCTGTCCACCTTGTGGTCCACCAGATCTTCTCTGGAACTCATGCTGAATAAATTTCTGTGTAAACCACATGGAGTTGCCTGCCTTGTTTCTTTGTCTCAAAGTGCTTTCCTAGTTTAGAGGATCCTTTCTAGTCCCTCCTCCACCTTCCAACCAAAAAATGCAGGGAGAGGCTTTCTCTGAACTCCCTCTATCTGCCTAGAGACAGATCTTCCAAAAGGAATGTAAGTGTCAATCCCCTCCCCAAAAGTGTCATCAACCAGAAAGGACTAAGTCTTATCACAGGAGAGGAGACCGGAAGTCAACACCACACCCAGACAGGCTTTGTCACAAACTATCATACCTCCAGTCTATTCTTTTAAGGGCCCATTTATCTTCCCTAAGAATCATTTCTTTTTCCTTAAGAGGCCTACATCTCCCCAACCCTTTCTCTATTAAGATGGTATTTAAGCCTGAATTCTCAGCCACCTCTAAAGTTATTCATTTTTTTTCTGATATCTCCTTTGTGCATACAAAGTACACGTTAATAAATTTCTGTTTGTTTCTCTCTTGTTAGTCTATTATTACAGAGGTCTCAGCCAAGAACTCAGAAGGGTCAAATTATGTTTCTTCCCCTTCACTATGAACCAGGAAGAAGACCCTCACCCAGCCATGCTGGTGCCTTGATTTTGGACTTCCCAGTCTCCAGAACCACAAACAATAAATTTCTATTGTTTACAAGCTACCCAGTATCTAGTATTTTTATAGCAGCCTGAATGGACTAAGACAGTGATAAATAAACTTTTTTTTTGATTATGTGAATGAATTATTACAACACAGCATTATCATCAGTTTCAAATTAAATGGGAAGGAAATGATGCAGCTTCTTAGACTTCAATGTGGGAGGGTTCAGTAAAATTACATATTAGTGACAAGGACTCTGGAGACAGACACAGCAGGCTTAACTACTTAACTATCTGTGCAAACCTAAGCAATTTACTTAACTTCTCTGAGCCCCAGGGCCCTCAACTGTAAAATGAAGATGTGACAGCCCCTACCTCACTACTTCTGTTGAAAAATGGAAGAAGGAAATCCTTGCAGGAGACTGCAAGTCCTCAGAAAGGGCTGCTAGATGCTGACACACAGACAAGAGAGAGCAACAGTGCCACATAGGTGGTCTTACTCTTTCCCTTCTTGAAGCCATAGCCTCTCTTCTGAACCGTGCCTGGACCAAGCCGGGACCTGCCCTTGGGTCCTGACCTCCAAGGGACAATAATTAAGATGGAGTAGCCACTCCTCTTCCTGTGGAAAATGCACAAGGCAAAACCACAAACCTAATTACTGGCCAAATAACTAACAAGAATAAAAAGCCAGGAAGCCACTCCCCTGCACATCTTTCTGCCAGCCTCAAACATTAGCACCATTTGAGACAGCCTAGGAAGACAGGACAAAGACACAAGTACTGGGAACTGACTCTCTTAGGCCAGGACTTGATTCAGGAAAGGAGCAGCACAGGGGACCTGCTGCATTATTTTCCTCAGCTGCATTATAAAGTAGGGTGTGTGTGTGTGTGTGTGTGTGTGTGTGTGTGTGTGTGTCCCTTCCTTTTCCTGGGATCTAATCTACATCATCATCACAATAGCAAAGGCCCAGAGAAGACAATAGTTAAAGTGGCATGCCAAGAGTCTCTCCCTAATTCCCTGTCTTTACATAGAACAGATCTTTGCACAGAATGCTGGAAACCCTCTAAAGAGAAAGAGCTTTGCATTTACTGGTGGCAGCTCGATGTCATGGGCAACACCAGCAGCACTCCTGTGAACCCCACTCTTTATGCATTAGGAGCTGAGCTATCTCCCATGAACACTGTCTATTCAGAACCCAAGCTGAATGCCTTATCTCTTTTACCGAATTTCTAATGTGTCAAAGAATCTAATTTGCAAAACAAAACTACCTTTTAGCCAGAGGGCTTGTGATGGGCTTTATCAGTTACTCTGCATTTTTTCACAGCTAAACAATGGCTCTTCAACCAATGGGTCAAGCAGCTCAGCTCCAGACTGTGTCTTTAAAAACACAAAAACTTGGTGAATTGTTCCTTAGTAGAGAATGAGAAAGATGTCACTGTCATACTAAAGAGCAAGAAAACCTGGCCTTTGGGGGTATATGCTCTCTCAGTCTTCCCAGTGAATTAGGTCAGAAAATCCCCCTCTTTTCTCTCCCAGAGAACCACACAGGAGGCTGACTTTGGGAGAGATTTAAATTGGATATTTTTATTTAAATTTCAGTTTTCATAATTAAAATGATGTTAATATACAATCAAACATTAATCACATTCTGACGCATGCTAACCTCCACTGAAAGCCTGCAGACAGATGGTCTTTGATCAGGTTTGCTATCTAAACAAGAGGAAGAAAAATGAAGCTACAGGGGGCAAAGGCTGGGGAATAAAAGGTGGCGAAAGGGGCCTCAGGAAGAGGAAATCCTATTTTGAAATGATTTGATCAGTAGAGAGTAAACAGGTCTTAACACCGTACTTGCTGTAGATATTGCCTGTGGATAGGTGTAGCCTGAGCTCCCGGTAGATTTTTGCATGCTGCACTGTCATATTTGCATCAAGGGGAAGACAAAACAAACAAGCCACTTTAAATAAATGGGTATTTCATTAGCCTTTTCTCTAAGTAACAGCAACAAGCATTGCCCTGGATGGCCTGCTTTCTCACTGCTGCTCTACCAATTACAGGGATGTCTCTTCCGACAAATGGTTCTAGAACACATTTTCCTAAATCTTAAGTTATCTCTCTTGCTACTTTACAGAAAATGATGTGAGGAATAAAAGAAATGATGCGTATGTCCAGTTAAAAGTAATAAATATTCAGAAGATACTATATTATGATTATAGGTTTTTCATGGCTCCAACTGTGGCCTGATTAAGTAAATTCATCTTTGAAGGATTTTTCCACTTACTTTTTAAAATGGAGACACAGGCGTAGAGTATAAAATGCCTCTTTGTCTTTAAAGTGAACTTATTTTGACCTTTTGAATGAGTGGCTTGTCACATTTTATCTGTGTTCTAAATGGGATTGTAAACTCTCTCCTTCAGGGTGATGCCCATGCCGGACAGTCAGGTTGTTTGGTCAATCCCATGGGGCAAGTGCCTGCTGTGTGCAGAAATAATAACCTGGACCCTGAAGATGACTAGTGAAGATAGAGCTATTCGTCTGGCAGGGATTGGTGTCTCTGGTCACTCAGGGACTGACATGAACACTTGTTAATGCACTTTCATGTACATTATCCCATTGGACCCTCCAAATGATCCTGTTGGGTCAACAGAATGGCTATTTTTACTCCTATTTTGTAGATTAAGCAACTGACACTCAGGAAGTTTGGGTGATCTGTCCCAAATCCATAGCTACCAGGTAACAGAACAGGAATTAGAACTAAGCCTGTCTCTTCCACAGCAGGTAACTTCCACATGGAGCATCCCGGCTTGATGTGCGACCCTGCTCACGATCACTGACAAAATGCTCTCATCCACATTCGTCCTCAGAGGATGTGAGATTCAAAATGCCATCCTGGATAAGAATTCTGTCAAAGAATGCTAATCAAATCTGGCCTGATTTGATGTCAGCTCTTCCGTTCATCCCAATTGTGAAGCTAAGCTATAATTAATACATAAAAGATGGTGATTACACTGAATTAGACAACATATCGGGAGAAACCACACTTTCAGACTGTCTTTCAGTAGTTGCTGCACCTTCAAGAAATAAATCTAACAAGGCAGTTATTATCAGGTTAATAGACTATCTGAGTGTCACTCATGATCTCCTGCATTGATTGTTATGCCCAATATCCTTCTTCTTCTTTCATTCTCCAGTGAAACAGATTCCTATTCATCTTCCCACATTCTTTCCTTCTTCCAGCACTGTGTTTTTATTGTTTTCTTCCATAGGGGAACATGTAACTTTAAATCAAAATAAGAGGCAGAATAATAGAGGGTCTCACATCTGCCTTCCTTACTCAGTATCAAAATATCTTACAAGGCCTCAAAAGAAGCTATCAAAGAGGCATAAAGGAAACAATAAACATGAAAAGAACAATAGGATATTTGAAAAGGAGAAAAATATCTCAGCCAACAGAGACAGACACTTTTATGATGGTTACCCTGGGACAAATACATTCAGAAAAGAAGTTGTCTTACATTTCTCCATAAACTGAGGAAGTAGAGACCACCACTCTTCACAAACAATGCCCCCTTACCATTGCTGAAAACAGAGCTTGGGGAACATCAACTCCTACTGATGGGCGTAGAGAGTGGGTTTGGGGTACCCAGAGCAGGAATATAGTTATTCTTAACTGATGGACCCAACAGCAAAATTCTAGGGGGAAGGTTGACTCCCTGATCATTTGGTGAAAGGACCAAGACACTGGTTTAGCTAACCTTTGTTTGTTTGTTTGTTTGTTTGTTTTTTGGTTTAGCTAATTTTGAGATACCAAATGAACCCCTGGGTGACAGATGTTGTAGCCAGGTTAGCTTCACATCTGGCTTCTCTACTTTATGCCACAGAAACAGTTCCATCAGTTGGGTGTCTAATTATATCCCAACCTAACCTGCTCCCTGCATAAAAAGCTAATGTCTCTGTACAGGAACAGTCATAGGATCTTTGGGAGACTAGGACTGTTTTGTCTTACAATTGTACCTACCCCATTCCATCCCAAGACGGAACACATAGTAAATTCTAAGGTCCTTTATTCCATGGTGCTGTCCTCTGGAGACAAGATTCTTATTCTATTGACCTTTATTTCCTCAGAGTCCCTTTATTTCCTCATGCACATCATGGATAGTTAATAAATATTTGCTGAATTAGATGTCTGGTGCTCACTTAAGACTTATTTCATTCAAAAATTAATTCCAAACCTAAGAAATGATATAAAGAATATTAAGAAATGATGAGCAAAACAAAAAAAAATAGGGAACATTCTTTGAGCATTTACCCTGTGGCATATCCCCTGTAGTTTCTTCCTTCTGTGATCTGCTTTTTGCTTACAACAGTCCCTTGAGGTTAATATTAGTTGTTATTCCCATTCTGCGGATGGGCAAAGTTGGAGCTCAATTCAGTAGCCCATGGTTAAGTTATACAGCAAGTAAGTATTTCTATGATAAAAGACACCAGAGAGGGAAAGTGAGATAAATCTGGCATTTCGCCCACTTCTGCGGTCCTTCAGATAGCTCCCATAGCCAACGCGATTGATAGTGCAGAAATCAGTTATCAAGGCGAAAAGGCAGGCTGTGGATAGATAAGGCCTGTAAAAATGGGCAGAACATGACATGCCTCACTGGGAGGACTGATGGAAAGGATTGGTATTGCTTCCGAGGAATGTGCTGATTCTTATCCAGCAGTGACTGTGCCCTGACCTTTTCTAAGGAAACATGTTTGTAATGGGTTCTTTCTTCTTCTCCTTTTCAGTTGTAGGAAGCTACAGTCTGTGAAGAGGATGGACAGCTTCTTGATGATGATCCTAGACAGCCCTATGACAACCCATAATAATGCCTGTAGTGGTCACAATTACCACCACTGCTGCAAGTGGCATATCAAGGGACTTGGAGAGCTATGAGCAGCTGCATTTTCCATGGGTGTTCCCCTACTCTCAAAAAAAAAAAAAAGACTTTAAAAAATGTATATTAAGGAACATTTAAAGAGGGTGCAAAGTGAATGGGTAATATGGAACCAAGCTGAAAAATGGCTCATCACTGGTATAAATCACAATCTCCCATTGGTCCAAAATGGAATGGGAGGGGCTTGCACTTCTGTGCCAAGATTAGCCTTGGGACAAGCTCCATCACCACTTACCACATCACTGCAAGAATGGGATTTCTTATTCATTGCTTTGCTTGAACTATGAGCTCTAGCACACTACCAGTCCACTGGAGATAATTAATGTATATTTGACCAGTGAGTAATGGAATGAAAGGAAAAGTTTTATGATTCATTAAGGATTCACTTTAACTGAAGACTGTCATATGCTTTCAAAAACTAGAAAAACAAATATGTATATTTCAAACATTTTGAAAAAGCCTTAACATGAACTAGGTTCCCTGAACTGCACTTCACAGATGCTGAGAAATATGTGGCCAAAACGGAGTGGGGAACAGAGGGAGGTCTATGATTAACTGAGCTTGGGAATTCAGGAGTAAGCAAAGTTAAGTATCATCTTTAAAGCAGGATTCCAAGCTTGTAAGATGCCAATATGCACTGTGTGTCTTCATAAAAGTGTTATATAATGTAGTCAAATATATTTGACCACAGAAATAATTTTCAAGTTACTCCTGTTCACATTTGTAAAATTGCTCTGCAGGAACAATTTAGCTTAGTAGACACTTAAGGATTTTATAGGACCAAGGAAGGCATGCCAGGTTGCACAGCACTTACCATTCATGCGTTCCTTCTAGTAACTTCTATAATACCTATGCGATATAGTTCTAAAAGATAATTGAGGGGGAAGCAAAATAAATAACAGTTTGTCCCTGTCACAAGTTAATAGGAACAGCAACAGATATGCTAATATTAATAGTACTAATATTAATTTATAGCTTGCATAGTCAAAGGATATATAAAGTGCAGGGAAATTTGATTAGAAAGTAATTTATTTAGAAGTCAAGGAAAAAAGTAAATTAGAGCAGACCCTATGGCATAGCCTAGAAGTCACTTCCATGAGTAAATATCTAATACCTGTTTGATGACTCACTATACACAAGGGAAAAACAGGCATAAAAATGTGTGGCTATTTGAGATTTTCGACAGATATTTAAACTTCTGGAAAATGTGAAGATTCTCATCCTATGTGGATGGCATTCTTTGAAAATCATCACTCATCTGAAAATGGTAAATGCAATGACCCTTTTCAGATGACATCTGTTTTCCCTCCAAATATGAGGCCTAGAGTGAACTCATTCCTACTTGCTTTAAATTCCTTCATCCCAGCAAACTCCCCTGGCCTCAGTGTCTCACATGGGCTGTCTCCTGTGTAAAATATGCTTCCTCTTACTCTCCCCACATTCCTCAGATCTCTCCAATATCAACTGAAAATGGCACTTCTCCTGATGACCTTGCTTGATCCCTTCAATCTAAATTAGGCACCTCCCTCTGGTGCCTCTCATCATTTCTGGTTCTTACAACTGCATATATACATATATATATGTATATATATTTGAAAATATGTCTTCCCCATTAGGCTAAGCTTCATGAAGACAGGGGCTGTGTCTATTATGTTTACCACTTAATCTCCACCATCTAGAATACTTCTTGGTGTAAAGACACCCAATAAATATTTGACAAGTGAATACATGAATGAAATGAATGGTGGGTGAAAAAAACTCAGAATACCAAACGAAAAACTGAGATGTAGCTATAAACTCATATGCCTACATTCATACATCTGAGTGCTTTGCATGTCAAAAAACTTCCCCATGGGAAGTTGCCTGTTTACACTAATAAAGTAATTGCTGTTTAAAATATGTTTAGAATCCTCCTTTTGGAAGAGTGCTCAGAGCCTGATTCAGGGTGACCTGATTTTGTGAAATGGCCAGAAATCCTTCAGAACTGACCCCAAAGAACCTGGAAGAAGTTTAATCATCTTTGGGGGGGCCAAGAAATAGGGCTCGTAATTTGACTTGGAAGACAATTTCCAAACTAGAAATCCACTAATAACATACGTTGCATCATCACTGTGATCATGAAGGAGCTACTGGAGATGCACATGAAAGGGGATAACACTTACTTGGATAGTGATTAAAAAATGAATCTTGTGACTTTAAAGTTTTATTTCCTAATTTATAAGGTTAATGAAACATCAGAACAAAAATAACGGGTGCATCTGGAGATAAACTGGCCCAATATACTCAATAGTTTCTAACTGCACATGCAACATGTAGGCTAATCCAGCCTGTCCCACAACCAACAGGGCTTCTCAAAGTCATTGTTCTGAGGGAGTTATCAATTTCCCATAAGACTTATTTGGGGGACCCTATTTCAGGAGGAAAGAATAATAATTGAGTGTTATAACGGAGATTCATCTGGTCTGGGTACAACTGCCCCCACAACCCACTCCTTCCTTGCACCATAATGAGATCATGTGTGAAAGCCTAAATTATGTAAATGAAAAGGCTCCACTAATACCGCTGAAATATTCCTGGAGTGTTACACTTGACAACCTCAAAGTACATTTCACACTGCTAATGACTTCATCACTAACACAACTGCCATGAGTCAAGCAGTTTCCATGGCAACGCCCTAGTACAGCTGTTTACCCATATAAAGTATTGCACCTACTTAGTTACATATACAGACAGATCACTAGATTCCTAGGTACTGAAATTGAAATAATTCAATTTTCAATGTCTCTCTTTATGAAGTGATTCTGCCAGCTATAGGGATTAGCATATCAATGTGACTTTGACAGGGGTTGCCGCAAAAGACATATTTTGCAGGCACTTCATGTCAATTAGAGCCCTAACTGTTTCATGGAATAATCATTCCTGCCAGATTAAGGTCGGGCTGCAAGGTAATTTAATTGGTGCCATTATATGTAGAAAAAAAATGCTCTAATAGAGTGCATACACTGTCTCTGCCAGGAAAGGGGAGGGCTGCACAAAGCAAATGACTGAAAAGAATTGCCTTCTTAGCCATTTAGAAGGGATTTAAAAACACCACACACACCAAGATGGGAGCCTCTGCGATGTTATTTCCTGGATTAGCTGGGAGGAAAACTTTGAAGGAGAGGGAGGATGAGGGCCAGTTCGTGGTTTTCTCCAAAGGCTTTTTTTTTTCCCCCAGTACAGGAACCTGGAATAGCATGACAGTTCAATTGATTCATCACCATAACACCTATGTAAGCTTTATGAAATGCTATGGTCGCATTTGCTGAGGGGGGCATTTGTCTCCAGGCTGGGGAAGGGAAGTCACAAAGCAGACTGGAAGCTACTCAGTATGCCAAGGAGTGTGCTACAACACCACTTTCTCCCTCTCCTGGAGGAGTAAAACATGCTTCACACCTTTACTGTTCTTTGTTGCCAGAGTTCTCTAATATAACCCCCCATTGCCTCAGAGAGGCTTGTTATCATCTCTAGCTTCCCACAGTTGGGAGTTTGGAGAAAATGGCAGAAGCAAGGGGTAGCACCACCCAGGTGTCCCAATCTTGATGGAAAAAAAAAAGCAGGGGAAATATTCTTAGAGGGAAAGATAATGGCTCGGTAGACATTTTCTGTTTTGGAGAACACTTAGCTCACTCATCATTCCCCATTATTGTCATGCAACTATTTATGGGGCAATGAGAAATAATAGTCTCATCTTTGTTTTGTTCTCACCATTAATCCCCACTAGAAGGAGTCTTCCCATGTGAAGTCCTCTGATTAAAGACTTACACATCCTATATCATGCAAAGAACTAAGTTGGCATTTAATTACATCTGACTCTGTATCATCAGTGATTATTTTGTGTTTCCATGTCTTATAACTCCACTCCCAGCATTTGCTGCTTGAGGGTGGGGCTCATGTTTTTTATATCTTTATAGTGCCTGGATGCCAACATGTGTCCCACATGACATGTTTTGTATTCAGTACTTCTTTAACATCCACTGATGATGCTGGGGAATCATTTCTAAAATATCAAAGAAGTCAGTGAACCTTGGAGGATATAGCATATGCAAGGAAAATACTGATTGTCAGAGGTGGTCTCTAACATACCTAATTTTACCAATTAGGGAAGCTGTACTGATTAGTCTAAGGCAGCACTGACCCATAGAAATATAATGTAAGTCATGTGTGAAATTTTAAATTTTCTAGTAGCCACATTAAAAAGTAAAATTACAGATGAAATCAATTATTTTGTTTAATCTGATTTATCCAAATTGTATCATTTCAATATGTAATCAACACAAAAATTACCAATGAGATATTTTTGTGTGTGTGCACGAAGTCTTTGAAACCCAGTGTGTTTTTTACCCTTAGAGCAGATCTCCAATCGGACTGGCCACATTCCAAGTACTCAGTAGCTGTGCAGGGCTGGTGGCTGCTCTGTTGGACAGAACAGTTCTAGGTTCCCACTGTCACTCATAGTAGAGCAATAGAACCCACGTCTCTTGACCCTCAAGCCAACATTCTTTCCACCTCAGAGCTGATTCCCCTTCTGCCTGCCCCCTGCAGTACACCCTGGCTTCAGCTGTGAACCAAACTCCAGCAAACATGTCTGAGAAGCTCATAGCCACACAAAGCTGAGAAGTCTCAGGAGAAAGTGAGTGAGTTTGCCTTGCTTTTAACAATGCAGGTTTAAAACAGTGCAATGGAAGCTTGAAGGTTTGGGGGTGGAGGGAAGAGCAGCCACAGATGGGATCTTGGCAGTTGGAGGCCTTGTCAATGTTATTATCAAGAATCCATTGTAGGGGCGCCTGGGTGGCGCAGTCGGTTAAGCGTCCGACTTCAGCCAGGTCACGATCTCGCGGTCCGGGAGTTCGAGCCCCGCGTCGGGCTCTGGGCTGATGGCTCAGAGCCTGGAGCCTGATTCTGATTCTGTGTCTCCCTCTCTCTCTTCCCCTCCCCCGTTCATGCTCTGTCTCTCTCTGTCCCAAAAATAAATAAACGTTGAAAAAAAAAATTAAAAAAAAAAAAAAAAAAGAATCCATTGTATCTGTCCATTTGTCAGCAAGGAAGCCCTCACCATGTGCCATATTTCTCTCTTTCAGTGTACAAACTCATTTATCAAGGCACAGAGTTATTCTCTCAGGTTCTTCAGGTCTTGCCTCAACTTGACAGTGACCCTTTAAATGATGTTAAAAGAAAACAAAATCCTTACCTTGCACAACACCTTGGTACCTCTTAATGGAGAGGGGCTCTTTGTGAGTTAACATACCCAGTTGGAGATTAGTAACCACCTCCCCTCTGCTCAGCCTTGGGGATACTTTTAGGGGAAATAGGTGTACCTGGACCACACACGGGATACAGATGATGCCAGAAGAGTTTTTCATTTGAGGATAAAGACTATATTCCAGAAACTTAGCCAATTTGCACATACAGCAGGACTTCTAGGTGTCCTGGTCAGGGAGACAGGGTAGAAGTTAAGGAACATTGGTCTGTGGTTCAGTGGAATTTATATAACAGCATTGTGGGGTTTAAAAAAATAGGACTGTTGGGGAGCCAGGGTGGCTCAGTCAAATAAGCGTCCAGCTCTTTAAATAAGTGTCCAACCTTCAGCTCAGGTCATGATCTCAGGGTTCGTGGGTTCGAGCTCTGCATTGGACTCTGTGCAGACAGTGTGGAGCCTGCTTGGGATTCTCCCTTTCTCCCTCTCTCCGCCTCTCCCTGGCTTGTGCTCACTTTCTCTCTCTCCCTCAAAATAAATAATAAATAAAAAAATAGGTCTGTCTCCCTCTTATATTGATGGGTAGAATTTTGTGTTAGTGGAATCCCAGGGTATTTAATTAGGGAATTTTTATTAAATCTTGGCTCCCAGGGGCTCATAGGACCACTGTGGAAGTGACTGGAATTGGAGGGGGATAGTGTCAGTTCTCTTTTGCTTAAGCATCCTTGCTGCTTCCTCCCTTGGGCTGGTGGTGCATATCCACCAATTAAAAAATATTTTAAAATAAAAAAGATTTTAAAATGTGATAAGAAATTAAACAACAGAAAGTAGTGTGAGAGATATGGACGCAATGATGAAAGCAAAGGATGAGCAGTGTACCGGGTCCCTGCCAATACTACCCCATGGAAGGAAGGTAAGTGTCTTTGTTGAAGTGGCTGAGAATGATCAACAGGTGTCTGGGCACCTACTTGCTCAGAGCTAGGGTATACCTTGATGGCCCCAGGCCCTGCACAGACCAGTGAGACCCTGGGTTAGTGAGCCCCAGAATGCTTTCACTCATGTTTAGCATGAGTTGGTGGAATGCACTGTTACTGCATGTAGGTGGTTTCACCCTCACAGGAACCACAAGTACGATTAGAGATGTCCCTAGTCCTCAGAGTCCACATATCCCCTTGGGAGTAAGAGGTGTGTGTGTGTGTGTGTGTGAGGGGGTGGGGGCTGGGAATAAGATCAAAAGTGTAGCAGAGGGAAAGTTCATGCTCTCTGCACTCGCAGAATGGTACTATGTCAGCTACGTAAGAACGATCTCAATTGCCACTCAGAATCCTTACAAGGAAGGAACTATTATTCTCCCTGTTTCTGCAGTTCCCTAACAGACATGGTTTTATTCTCCTCAAATATATGGTCTGTTTTGGGGTTCAGTATATACTATGTGTCTGGCAACGTATGCCACATAGAGAAGCGAGAAGTGGTGAGTAAGGATATCACGCCTGCCCACCTCTCTCCCAAGCTGCCTGTGAATAAAACGAGGTGTCTAGAGAGGTGGGGCACTGGCCCAGGGACCCTTTTCAGGAAGGGCAAGTGAACTGTACCTTCCGGTGTTTGCTATTATTATCACCACCCACCCTCCTGCCCCATGGAGGGTGGAGCAGGGGATCCTGGCATGCCATCTATGTGTTCAGGAGTCTGGGGCAAGGCAGCTCACCATGTATAATCAATTCCAACACACAGGGTTAGACCACTAGGAGCATCACAGAGTTCGGTTTAGATTTTCAGCAACGGACTCTACTCCTAAGTCCACCTTAGACCCAAGAAAAGATGTCTGAGAAGGAGAAGGGTCAGAAGCAGCAGGTGCCACCATTTGCCCCTTTGTGTCTGCAAGGTTCATTCACTGTCTTCCTCTCATTTTTTTTTTTTTTACCTCCCAGAAACCCTGTGAACTGAATTTCTATAAGTAAGAGTGTCCCTGTTTAGAGAGGCAAAATGGAAGCTCACAGAACTAAAGTAACTTGCTCAAGGCTGTTGGGCAAGTGACAAAAGGAAGTAAGACTGAAGAACAGTTGTCCTGCTCCCAGCAGGATTCAGCAGCAAGAAGGGTAGCATACTGGGGCTATCCAGTCCCCAGGCTTATGGTTGGCCAGGGCGGCCATGCCAGCAGGGGTCCTGGGGGATTTTATCCCCTGTTGCTGGTGTCAGGCCAAAGGGAGAGGACTTTGTGGTGTCTGGGAGAAGTTTAAAGTAGGAGACACTGCCCAAATGGCTTATGAGAACAAGGGCGCCCTTGGGAAGAAGGGAGCCCAGACAAACAGCCAAAGAGTCTGAGAGGAAAGGTGTAAGTCTGGGACAGCTGGTGAGGTGGGGTGCAGGAGGACAGAAGGGACAGAGTGAGGGGTAATCATTGATTCTCATGGCCACCATGTGGCCTCCATTTCCTTCCTGAAATTTCACAGCATCAGAATTTGAGAAGGTAAGGCTGCAAGCAGTCTGGGAGGGAACACTTTTGTGTCCTGTACCCATGAACTCCCTCATGGGCTAACAGTGAACTCCCTTACCACAGACCGTGAGCTGTTGCTCTCCAGGTGTCTGTGTGGGAAATCACCTGCAGGGCCTTGACCTGCATGCAACGTTCACAGGATGGTACCCTAATTCCAACCTGCCCCTTTGTTCCTCTGAGGTGACATGGGTGGCAATCAGTATGCTGTTCATGCAAGTTGCAGTAATTCCTCCCCAAAATATTTACCAGCTTTTACCTCTTTCTAATTAATGCCGACAGGTAATCCCTCCTCCCACAAGGAAACAATTCCCTCTTCTGAGCAGGTGTGCGGTTATCCTTCATCCACGACAGCTTAGACACAGGCAAACAGGAGTAACACGCACCACCTTCCAGAAGCTATAAAGGGAAAGGTCTTTCTGCTTTCTTTTAAATCTCTGTGGGGTTAGTTTGTTTGTTTTAAATGAGACAGCGTGTAAATGGCTCTCCTTAGGAGAAGGGAGTTCTAATGAACAAGCCTGGCCCATTTTCCACTGGGTAATGAGTGCACCCAGGTAGCTGCCGGGAACAGTGATGTATTCTGTTGTCACCCTGATTTTACACCGGGGCTGGGTGGCCTGTTTAATACGTGAACATAAATCTATCAGCTGTTTTTACATGTTCCCATTTGGAAAGCCAAAGTCTTAGAATAACACATGCTCTGTGTTTGCGAGATTGGCACAGCCCTTCCATCACTTCCATAACATCTATGAGCATTTGCAGGTACTGTGTTATTATGGACCCTAACATTTGTGGACATGCATGCTTGTGTGTGTGCAAGTGCATGCGCGCATGCACACACACACAGAGTCATGCATACATTAGAACAGTGAATGCCAGTGAAAAGAAAGAGGGATTTTGAACACTAGAAACCCTCTCAGTCCCTCAGCTTCTGAGAGGGAGAAGATATGGTATGGGATGAACAAAAGCAACACTCAGCCAAAACTTAGAGCGCCCTCCCTTAGGCTTCTACAAAATGGGGGCAAATATAGTCCCTTCGTTTTTTTCCACCACCAAAATTTTGAATTCTAAGATTTGGAACTTGGCACAAGTGAGAAATCACAAGTCAGGTTTTAATAAAGGAGAAAGGAGAGGCCGCAATGCCATGGGGGTTTTGGACATGTGCAGGTGAAGGGCATAATAAATGGCACTGGATGAAGAGGCGGAAGGTGGCAAGAGACAATGTTCAAAATGTTGACTATTTCTGAATCCAAACGGCTCTGAGCATCCAATCAAGACCATGTGATCATATGGACAAAGATGGAAACATGGGCCATGATAAAGAGGAGAGAAACTCAATTGTATGCTAATAGCAATAAAGCAAAATGAGAAATGCCCAGGTGAGAACATGAGTGTTTCCAAGGAAGTCTGGAAGACCAATCTTGGAAGGGGTCCTGATGAAACACAGTGCACATGGAAATTCAAACTCAGCTCAGCTGTCAGTGTCTGGGAGAGTCTCTAAGCCACAGTGTGCCAATTTCTAGAGCTTCTGTGCCCTCTAGGTCTGGTTCTAAACCCTGACCACATGTTAGAAATACCTGGGGAGTTTTTTAGAAATACCAATTACCAGGCTCCAAACCAGACCAAAGATGAGAAGCTGTAGCTGAGGCACGGGCATTTTTCAAGCTCACCAGGTGATTCTAACGGGGACGCAAAGTTAAGAATTGCTACTCTGAAGAAATGTGGGGCAGCTGTGGATTCCCTCAATTGAGGTCTGACATGCACCCCAAAGTACAGACCTGCACAGACCCAGGCCCTGAGAAATGTCATGCATAAAACTCTGGTTGTGGTTCTCTGTAAATCCCTCTGCCCCAATAACAACACAGTGGCTGAGGGAATAATCGCTGGACTGCACGGAAGAAGCATCTAGCTCTAGTCTCAATTCTTCCACTAACGAGCTATATTACCCTCGGCTTACCACTTTAGACCAGTGCCTGGACTGTAATTTATTTTTAGTGAGTGAATAAAAAGACACTGAGTTTCTTATAAAAGGAAAAGATTAGAATAAGAGGTCCCCAAGACCCCTTCAAATTCTAAAATTTGGAAACGAATATAGATCCTCTTATAATCTGCTTCTACTCTGCCAATAGAATGTATCACTCACATTTAAAAGAAACCTTTCAAGTTACCATTGTCATGTAAGATGTTAATATTAGGGGACTCTGAGTAAGGAGTATATGAGAAATCTCTGTAATATCTTCACAACTTTTCTGTAAACTTGGATGCCCACAGTATTCCAGAATCAAAAGTGTATTAAAATAAAATCAAACCAAACCAAACTCTTCCATCCCATTGGATGGTTTCTTCCCTGTCTTCTGAACAGAACTTGCACATCCCGACATTTGAGCCTTTTCCGGGGCTAGCCCCCTCACCTGAATTTTTCTTTTTCTTTCTCTCTCCCCTTCCTTACATCCCCACTTAAGTTCCTCTCTTCCAGCCTAAAAGGGGCACTTGATCACTTTTGAGAGTCTTCCAGTCCTCAAACCCTCATTTTGTGTTCCGTCATCTTCTCCAGCTCTGGGGCCAACCTCTCCCTTCATTTAGGTTTTGGATCAGTCAGTGTCCAGCCAGGAAAAGAAAATGGAATTTGTGACACAGGGGGTACAAAAGATGAAAATCCAGTGTAGAAGCAGGAGGCCACCCCCTCTGGGCTGAAAGAATGAAGGGAGAAGGTTCTGTTACCAAAGCCCAGGGTCCAGGTAATCCTCTACCTGGGGTAGGGAACCGGGGGATTGGAGCCCCAGAGTGGTTTGTCTAGTAGGAACCTGAAGCATGCTGATGACACAGCACCTGTCAAAACACTGCCAAAGTAGAAGCAGAGAGGAAAGAAATCCTCTCTCCATCTCCCTAATAGTGCCTTCCACTGGCTGTATCCAATAGCTTCCACTGGAACTTGGGAAACAATCTGGCAAGCAGCAGCCCCCCTGTGGTACAAAGCAGAGTAGGAGCAGGGTAAGGAATGGGTTTGAGGGCAAAAGGTCAAGAACTTACACTGTACCTATAGCTTGTATAACACAATCTGATGGTTGATTGTATCCTGTTCTGTCTGATATTCTAAGACAGAGTACCCAATAGAAATGGAATGCAAGCCATGAAATGTAGACCACACAGACTATTTTAAATTTTCTACTAGTCATATTTTAAAAATGAAAAAAAAAATGTGTGTAATTTTAATAATATATTTTATCTCACCCAAAATACCCAAATATTATAATTTTAACATGGAATCAATACTACCAGGCTTAATGAGATAATTTAATTTCTTTTTCCATATGAAATCCAGTGTGCAGCTTATACTTACAGCACTTCTCAACTGGGATATTTCAAGTGCTCAATAGTCACATGTGCCTAGTGGCTGACTACTGAAGTCTTGAGTGATTTCATAAGAGAGTGTAGGATATGAATCCACTGTGGAGAATGTCTCCATATCTAAAAGAAAACGTCACGTGAGTGAAAGTTCCAAAAAAATTCATAACCGGGAATTGAAAAAAAGTAAGAAGAAAACACAACAGGAACCTGTTGAACATAGATCTTAGAAGTCTGAATAAGGCAGTGCTATATATGCTAAATTTAATAACATTTAAAACTTTTTCACACATAATATTAAGTAGCTTTGGAATCATGGGCTGTTATTGATTTGCGGGTTTCTCTTGGATGATGTTGGATGATGATAAATTAGTTTTTAATATCTCCCATGTTTATTAATAAGAAAAAGACTACAGTGTTCACAAATGTCCCTCCTGTCATCTTCTCAAAGTTGGAGGGAAATTTTTTCTTACAGGAGGTAATGGCTCAGTGTCTGGGGAATTTTGGGATTGTAAAAGTCTCAACAGGTCATGAGCATCACAAATCAGATGCACACAATGTAGGGGCAGTGATTAGTTCTAATGGGGGAGGGAAGAAAATGAGATAGGAGTTTCAAGGTGTGACCATGGCCTATTGTTTCTACTCAGTGATGGTGTGCAAGTGTTGATTATGTTGCTAGTTTTCATAGTCCATGTATATTTTATAAATGCTTTTATTCTTTTGATATTTAATAAAATCACAAATGGCACTCATGCAAATGCATACAAAGTAAATGAGGAAGGCAAAAGGTAAGGAAGGAAAAAAGGAAGGAAGAGGGTGAGGAAAAGGAGAAAGAGAATAAGGGGAAACAAAGAACACAGAATATCCAACTGGTATAAACTGACTTCAGTCAGAGAGATGCTTTGTTGTATTTTGAAACCCCATCTTTGCAGTCTGCCCCACTGTCCAGCTTCATACATCTAGGGCAGATGTCTCCTAGACATGGAGATACTCCAGAGTAGATGAGGCTGGGCCTTGGCATTTCCCTCTGGCAAAAGGCCATTATCTTTTGACAAATACTGTGTCTTTTATGAGATGATTCTTTGAGGTCAGACCCTTTGATTGGCTTTTATGAGAAAAATAGAAAGGCCCATGATTTGCAAAAATTGGGATGGTGTTGGTGTGGTGGAATGATACAACTTGGGCTTCAATGCCAGCTGAACACACAATAGATTAGGGACCTTTCCCTGGCTTTTGGAATAAGTCCAGACTTGAAAATGACAAACTATAGAGTTAAGTTGGGATCCATGTAACTTGAGTGCCTCATGACTCCGAACAGAAGTACCCCAGATGCTGGGTCTACTCTCACTCACAGCAGACTCCTCACATGCCATTCTAAGCCAGGCCTTACTAAAAAGGGCAGGGTGGACTTCTCTTCTGGAGTTGGCACCAGGTCTCAAACCCCCTCTTTCAAATCAGGCCAGGGGTTCAATGGCTCAGCATCTCATTCTATTTGCATTAGCCTGGTAGTAGTACAAACTCTTTGACCCAAAGGCCTTCACTGCCACAGGGGAGTAAGCTGGGCCAGCATGCAACTGGCCAGGACTTGGCATTCTAGGCATGGATTCAAAGAGTAAGTAAGACTTAACTCCAGTAGAAAAGCAGCTACATGAGCAAGAAGCAGGCAGAAAGCAGGACCTAGGTCAGGAATGCCCTGAGAGGTAGGCAGGCATCTGAACTAGAGCAGTTCAGGAGTTGAGCCACTTGCCAGAGCTCTGGTGAACAAGGTTGACTTCTGATTCTAGAGCTGAGACTGTTTGACTGCCTATTCTCTATTTTATACTCTTGGCTGCTGAGTATCATTGGACCTGGAAGTGTTTAATATTAACAGAAAGGTATAGGATCTGCCTCAGGAGTCCTGCATCATGATGAGGCAGGATTACTTCACTTTTCCTGCTGTGGAGTGATCTTATTTCTACTAATAAGCAGGGAAAGTGATGGGCTTGCTTTATTTACCAAGAAATACTTCTAAATTCCCCTCTAGCATCTAAGAGAGGTGAGAGAGAATGATGACAAGCATTCTCAACATATTTCAACTGACAGAATCACATAATTAAATTTTGATTGGAAAGGGCCTGGAGAAACAAACAAAAAAATCTAAGCTCTCCCATATTTCTTTTTTCTTCCCAATGATTCAAGTGGTCTTTGAAAGCAGGAATGATCTCAGACATTCTGCTGTTCGTTTAACATACAGATGGACAATTAACCCAGCCTGATGCTTATGGCAGTGATGGAGTGGGCAAGACATTATTCATGTGTCTGCACGTGCATGTGTACGAATATACACTTATGTGTGTGCAAGTGTGTATATATATGAGTCTAGGAGCACACAAATAAGGTGGCTGAATTGGGGATGTAGTGAGTAAACTCCAAGAATAGCAGGGGCACTGTTAACCCCCATAAAAATGATTTGGAATTTAAATAGCAAGTGTTCAGAAGTGATAGGCAAAATAGACCTGGAAGACTGTTTGTGGTACAGATGGGATCTGACGCTCTCTGAGCAGGGAGAAGCACTGTCAGTGTTTTGACAGACACAGACTGATGTTCAGGACAGAGCCAAGGAGGTGATGGGTGGAGGGACTTGGTGGGGGTGGGGGGCTGGAGACCCCCGTGACAGATTGACAAACATGCACAGGAATTCTCAAAGCAGAGGGCAGAGAGAGAGGAGATATGAAGATAAAGACAGAGGAAGACTGAGATGCTGGTGGTGGGGAGAGGTGAGAAGGGTGGAACTGCATTTACCACATCTGCCTCTTTGGGGACTATTAAGGAGGTAAAGGCAGGGGCCAAAAGCCAGACTGCATGGGGAATAAGCATCACTGTCCAGCACTTTATTTCCCCTTGCAGTCTCTGGAGCTGGCAGGACTGCTTAGTGCTCCAGAGAGGGAAACCCCAATGACAAATGCCTCCCATGAGGGCTAAGGGTCACAGACAACCATCCAGACTGTGTTCCTCTTCCAAGACCTGTAGAAATGTTATGCTGAAGGAAAACTAGAGCCTGAAGGAGCATAAAATCACTATAAACTGTGGCCTGTGAGACAGCAGACCCCTATATAGACTTAAACACTTGGTGGTGGAGATACTACTCTCCAAATGTGGATCCTCAACCCACTTGGACCAAATCATTCCCTTACCCTTCCCAGACTTTCCACAGCCCCTCAGAATTCTTGTATGCTCCTGAACCTGGGCTACCCTGCCCTCCTCTCTGATCCATCCCACCTGTCTACATTGAGGCCCCTTCTCTCACATGCCCAGCCTCTTCAGGCCAATGCAGTGTCCTTGTGCTGATTTCCACTAGTGTGCATCCTGGGCCGTTAGAATCCAGCAGGCAGTGTGGTGGTGTGGTCACAACACTTAAAATCAGGAAGACCCCACTCAAATCTTTCCTCTGTCCCTCATTAGCCCTGTGCTCCTGGGAAAGTTAGTCACTCTCTTGGAGCCTCAGTTTCCTGGTTTGTGGAGTAAAAATATGCAGCAGGAAAGCAAGCTCATTACAATTAAATCAGTGGTTATCAACCAGGGGAAACTTTAGCAATTATGCAGTTTTGGTTGTCACAAGTGCAGGAGGGGAGGTTAATTCTGGTGTCTTGTCATTAGAGGCCAGGGAATGCTACTAAATATCCTAAATGCATAGGCTAGCCCTCCACAACAAAGAAATTTCCAGCCCCAAGTGTCAATAGTGCCAAGGTTCCTTATAAAATTTCTTTCAATGTCTCATGGGTTCTCTATCAATGATAGCTTCTATCATGGATTGCATGGATATATAATATATATATACATGTTATTGGAAGATTGTAAGCTTCTTGAGGGCAGGCAGAGGCTGTATCTAAAAACTTTTTGTTTCTCATTCAGAGCCCTGCACAGCAAAAAGGCTCACAATTTCTTATAAACATGGAAGAGACTTTGACTCCTGGCAAAAAAGTAAATCTGTTTTGTACAGCTGGGTTCATCTGTTCATGGCTTAAGATGGAAGTAAAGCCATATACTATGCTTCTCCCCTCCCCCAAATCTGCAGTATTAGAAGATAATGTTAAAACTATATCCAGATCATTCTAAAAACAGTTCAAAAGAGAAAAATACAGTCAAGTCACTGCGTTCCAACAGGTTGACAACAAAAGAAAGACTGTTTGACTAAATTCATCCCTTTTATACTGCAAGCCATCAAAATGACATATGAGCAGGGCCTGGCCAGTGTGAGAAAATGTCACCTTTGCACATAAATTCATCAGAAATGTTTCAAGAGGCCTGTTTTTTCTGGAAAATATTGCAGGGAAATTTCAAAGTCTTTCTACTGCTCCTTTGTAATTATTCTAAAACATATCTCAGACAATCTGCTATTGCCACCATGTTATGTTTTCTTTTATCACTGGCTGCCCAGCACAGGAACTGGCCCACTGGATCTTCAGTGGATATTTGCTGAGGAAGACGTAAACCTTCCCCATGGCCTATAGAACAGATCAGAGCCAGGCTATGCGGCCAGAATGTCTGAATATCTCAGCTCCACAATTCACATGCATGTGTGTCATGTTGCTTATCACCTCTATATTTCTGCTTCCCATCTATGAAATGGGTATGTATGTTGCCTATCTTTGGGGGCTGTTGTGAGATAATACTTACCAAGTATCTCTATATCACACATCATATATAGTGAATGTGCACTAGTAAGTATCAGTCAGCAACTATGCTGTTTACAAAGCAAAATAAACGATGATCACCCTCCAGCTTTCAGAAAGAGAAGAATATTTGTAAAAAAAAAATTTTTTTATATAACATTTTATAACACTTCATGAGCTTTTTGCTTTTTGACCATCAGAGTGACCTTGTGAGTTAGGTAAGCCAATATTACCTATTTCCTGCCCAAGCCAGGTATCCAGCCAAAGTCAGAATTCCTGCCTCCAACGCTCTACCACAATGGGTGTTAACAGGGGAATTTTGCCTACCCCCAGGAGACATTTGACAATGTTTGGAGACAATTGGGCAATGCTGTTGGCATCTAGTGAGCAGAGGCCAGAGGTGCTGCTAACATCATACTATGCAGAGGACAGCCCCTACAACAAAATAATTATCTGACCCCAAATGTCACCAGTGCCAAGGTTGAGAAACCCTGACTTAACAGGAAATCTCATGTTCTTCTCACCAAACACACAGATGAGACACTTAATTAGTATCAGAAAAACCCACATTTTATGAGGAAACCACTGATTCATCTCATGGGCTATGTATTTCAACGGGAAGCTCCTAAAGAAGGCCCTGTGTAAATTTCCACATCTTCACTAAACCACAAAGTCACAGTGATTATCACAGAATTTAGCGGTGTTTGGGGGAGCACCCTAACCATGTGAATTTGGCTTCATAGACAAAGTCCTCCTATGTGTGGATAATCACAAGGAGCTAGTTCTGGGTTGGAGGGAGAGGTGGTATAAGACCAGGTTGTAATTATTGGGAGAAATCCATACTATCAGGCTATTCATGTAAATGCTAAATATGTTCAGAAGGTGGGAAAACGGAAGTCCCTTTTAAAAACAGGCTAAGATGAGGCACCTGGGTGGCTCAGTCGGTTGAGCGTCCGACTTCAGCCCAGGTCATGATCTCGCGGTCCGTGAGTTCGAGCCCTGCGTTGGGCTCTGTGCTGACAGCTCAGAGCCCAGAGCCTGTTTCAGATTCGGTGTCTCCCTCTCTCTCTGACCCTCCCCCGTTCATGCTCTGTCTCTCTCTGTCTCAAAAATAAATAAACATTAAAAAATAAAAAAATAAAAACAGGCTAAGAAAGGATGGGGACTTTTTGGACCCTGTGCACATATTTGTGTGCCTCTAATATATCAAACAGATCCTGTGTTAAGTGTGTTATCTCATTTATCCTCACAACAACCTTATTAGGTAGAAACTGAGGCTTAGAAAAACTAAGGGTATATTTCACAGATCTTAAATCAAATACATTTTTCACATTTTAACATTCTGGAATGGAATGCACCTTAAAACACTGATGCCATCTTAGAATCAGTGTTGGCTTTTTTCCCCCCTTTTCTTTTTTTTTTCACATTTTAATACATCTGAAGTGAGGATTCATCTTACAATCTTTGGCTTCTCAGATTCATAAAATATGGTCATTTATCCAAGATCACACTACTAATAACATGGCAGAACTGGCAACTGTAAGATGCTAGATGCTATTCATTTCTAATCCAGCAAGGAAATTCAAGTGGTGCATTACAGGTTTCCCATAAAATCAGCTAAAGTGTTTTTTCCTGAGATGAGTGGATGACTGCAGTGAGATAAGGAAAATGGTACATTTGCGTTACTCTATGTTTTTGGGGAAGTTTTAAAGTAATGGGATGGAACGAAAAGGGTAAAGGCCAAGGATGATTGTTAACATCAACATTATTGGATCTAAGTCTATCAGAGAAGACAAGCAATTAAATATATGTAATATAGATTTACATATATAATAAAATACATATGTAATAAAATAATATAATAAAATGTTACATTGCTGATAGAAATAGCCAGGGCTAGAGTGGGAGGTCAGGTCTAGCTATCAACCATTATGCTGTTGGTTGTCTTGGATACTGGTACAGGGATTCAGCCTTGCATGGGAGTTTGGAGACCAATAAAATATAGTTTAACTTAGGAGGGCTTGATGATAATTCAGTTATTCATATGGCACCAATCTATGCCTAGGAACAGAATTTATTTTGAACTTGTTCCAAATGGTATTCTAACTCAATGGTAACATAAATAGGTAATGTCTAATACCTACACTTGTTGAATGCAACAATGTTTAAAGGAAAAAAATCATGGCCAGGATTATGGGCTTTCTCTATCCGATACCATTTGTGTTCCTGAAGTTGTCATGCTCACTAATGTCATACTGCTGTTACTTGGCATGTTTATCCTACCTCACTACTCCCCTTGTCTTTGCCTAGAAAAATTCACTCATGTTTCATTTTTCAAAGCTGATCTCCTAAGAGCTTGTCTTGATTTCCTTAGACATAAGAGCCTCTCCTATGTTCCCTCTGCACTTTGTGTATATTTCTGTTTCAAGGACCATGAAGCTCCACTGAATATTTTGCAGTCCATTTCTGTCTGGTCCTTGTGAATCATTTTATCCTTTTGGACTCATCAGCATAGCCCCTGATTTACACATGATAGTGAACTGGCTAAAAGTATGAATAAGTGAGGTATGCATGCCATGAAATGTCTCCTCACCATGGCCTAGAGGGCTCTAATGATCTACCCCAGCTGTCTCTCAGACCCCATTTCCCAATATACTCTGCTTCACACACTTCCATCCTAACCCACACGTCTCCTTACTGTCCCCAAACACCAGACCTCTGGGCCTGCACGTTTGCTTTTACAACTCTCCGGAGCACTCTCCTCTGAGATGCATGCCATAGCTCATTCCCTTTCTTGATTTGAGTCTCTGCTTAAATGTCATCTGCACAAAGTGTTTTGGCTATATTGTCAAAAGTAGTACCTTTCTTCTTCATTCTCTTATTTGACTTCTTAGCACTTATCAACAACCTACATATTTGTATATATTCATTTTTTTAATATGCCAATCTTCCCTACTGGAATATAAGGTAATGAAGATGAGGATTTCTATCTGCAGATATTAATCACTCAGCAATAAATGAATCATTCAATTACTATCTTTAATGAGACTACTTCCACCTGGTGGTAAAACGCAGAACTGCAGGCATAGTGCCTCTAGAGAAAATCACTTTTTTGGAGCACCTAATACAGCTATACACCATTTTAAGTTCTTTGCATCTATTATCTCATTTATCACTCATAATAGCCCTAGCACACAGGTACCATCACATCCAATTTAAAAGAGGAAATAATTGTGGTTCTTCTAAATCTCATGTACTTTCTTTTATACCCTGCTATCTTTACACTATCTCATTGTTGTAAATCTACCTATCCCATTACCTTTATTCAACAGTTTACTCAGTACTTGAGTTTATCCTGTATGTTTCCATTATTAGGGATGCATACAGCTTTTCTCATATAGGAGTTTAGCAAAGTATTTGTTTCTTCTTCCTGTTATGTACATATACTCTTTCATTGTTACTTTCATCCAAAAATAAAGTCACTCAAACTGTGGAACAGGTACCACATATTCTGTGAAACATAAAAAACAGTACTTTACTTGTTCCTACCCACTACCACCCCTTTCCAGGGGTAATGCTTAAGCATTACAGAGAAACATAATCTTAGCATGAGTAACGGAAAGATTGCAAGGTGGGAAGGAGCTTTAAAAAGAGAATTCAGTTCATGCACCTCTATAGTTCTCCCTGAAAGAGACCTTCAAACTCATTCATCAGGCAGAGAATCAAGACTGGAAAAACTGGGGCGCCTGGGTGGCACAGTCGGTTAAGCGTCCGACTTCAGCCAGGTCACGATCTTGCGGTGCGTGAGTTCGAGCCCCGCATCAGGCTCTGGGCTGATGGCTCAGAGCCTGGAGCCTGTTTCCGATTCTGTGTCTCCCTCTCTCTCTGCCCCTCCCCCATTCATGCTCTGTCTCTCTCTGTCCCAAAAATAAATAAACGTTGAAAAAAAAAATTAAAAAAAAAAAAAAAAAAGAAAAGACTGGAAAAACTGTTCTTGGCAGAGCTGTGCTTGAGGAATTCACACCAAGAATAACATTCTCAAGGGAGCCTAGGGTGTGTTCAATGAAGAGTAAATGATGTTCAAGAGGACAAGAGAGTTATCAGGGAGGTCACAGAGAATTATGAGTCACACTCCCTTGGGCAAGGCCTGAAATACTATTACAGAAGTCATTATAAAGGATCTGAGGACACTGCCCTTACTCTGTTGGGCTTTGGTGGTTCCCAGCTTCAACATCTGTTGACTGGCAATATCTTGCTCTGAAAAAAATATGAATTTGCTGGAGCATGGATTTCCTACTCTATGGATGACTTACAGAACAAAGCCATGTTAATAAAATGTTCATAACTGTGGAAAAATCAGACATTTGAAAAACCTGGATCTTATAAAAACTTGGACTACATCTATGAGCAAAGGTAATAAAAGATCTATGGCTGGGTCTTAGCCTTGGAAAACAATGGCTAAGGCATCATTTAATCCCAAAGACTTCCAATAATATAAGAGAAAAAAAGGGACTACAAGTTTAGTAAATTGTTCAAGTCTTAATATTTAAGCTAGTAGCAGACTAAAGTTTTCTCATTAAGACAGATGTTTAATTTCACTAATGAGAACAACACACACCTTGCCTGAATTGACCCAGGAAGATCAACATGGGTGAAACTATACAGACAAATTACAGCTGATCAATTCACTTTGGCCTCTGCTCCAAGCACTATATATAAGGTCTCAAAGTTTTGGGTACCACTTTTGGTCAGTTAGGTTGTACTATCACCAATACAAGGGACTCCTGGCAAGCCCATTGTCACATAAATGGAATACAAAAATATAAGGAAGTAGAGGTGAACTGTATTACATTTTCTTGAATTAAGTATTTCTTGTATTAGGTAATCCTCATTAGTCCTGCCTTGAAATTATAATTCAAACTAAATAAAATTCATTAAACATTAAATATGACATAAATTTTCAGCATAATGGAACCTTAGTGTTCAGTGGACTTAAATCCTCTTCACCCTTCCATGTCATTTCACAGATGATTACCCTGAGCCCAGAGAAGAAAAGGGACTTGCAGAAGTCACAGTTAAGTTTTAATTTCCAAAAAAAGAAGAGGATTTTATTTCACTCAAAGAACAATCTGTGCTAACATACTGAATCTGGCTTGCTCTCCTATTTGTCCTACATCTTACCTCCCAGCTCCTTGTTAATGCTTTCTTTATAGACTTTCAGACTTTTCTTTGGAGACCTTGCTACTCTGCCCATCTTTTTGTGCTTCCTCTTTTCTTCTTTGCCACCCCCTACCACAAACACACAACAAACACACATTAATTATCAGAGAAAAACTGACTCTAGACTATAGTGGTGTTTGATGGTTTTATTGTACACCATCCATTCCCTCTTGATTTGGAAAGAGAAACTCTTCTTCCTGAAAAACATTCTCCCCAACCACTTCAGTGTCAACGATTTGAGTGGTATCTTGATTTTACCTCCAGGTTCAGAGAGAGGAATGTGACTCACACCTGACCAATCACAGCATCCAACTGCCCTGGCCACAGAGATTTGTTCAATTAGAGCCATGTGACCCAATTAGAGCCATAAAGGCAATATCATAACAGAAGCATTCTGTCAGGAGTACCATAATAGAGGCATTCTCTCTTGCTAAACTTACAGTTACGGGGATGTAAGCCTGGAACTGCTGGATGATCATTTTACTTCTGCAATGTATAGAGTCACCGAAAATGAAATCAATACATAGCAAAGCAGAGTGGAAGGATGGAGAAAAACCCATTCTGATGATATTGTTAGAACTCCTTGATTCATCTGAGCTTGAAACCTTAGACATTTCAGTTATATGAACCAAAAAATCACCTTTTTATTTAAGCCAGTTGGTTCCATTATTCTGACACCTGCAATAGCAAGATTCCTGACAGACTTTTCCGTGTAGAGTTTATCTAATATCTAGGTTCACCCAGAAGGGATTTGGTTGCTGGTTTAGGTATCTTTTTATCATTGCATGTTTTGCTGGTACTTTTAAAGTCACTTTTAAGGGGCGCCTGGGTGGCGCAGTCGGTTAAGCGTCCGACTTCAGCCAGGTCACGATCTCGCGGTCCGGGAGTTCGAGCCCCGCGTCAGGCTCTGGGCTGATGGCTCAGAGCCTGGAGCCTGTTTCCGATTCTGTGTCTCCCTCTCTCTCTGCCCCTCCCCCGTTCATGCTCTGTCTCTCTCTGTCCCAAAAATAAATAAACGTTGAAAAAAAAAATTTAAAGTCACTTTTAAGTTGCTTCATGCTTTTTCATAAAGTCATGACTTATAATTAAACCATCAGCCTATATTTACATTCAAGCTGTGAATTCCCTGAGTTTTCTAGGATCTAGGATGGCATGGTCTTTAGACTCTAGAATCACCTCTCAAGGGAGAAAAAAACATTGCTAGAGAGAGCTAAAACTAAACTGGCCCAACCACTAAGATGTCTACACAACAGAGGGCATTTCCTTTGGGGAAATGCTAGCTTGATTCTTACAAGAACTACTATTTCCCTTTGCTCTTATGACTTGGTTAAGTTTTGCAAATGCAGCTTGAATTTCAAACAGAGGCATTACTAGCCTTCTTTACCTGGAAGTGGGGCCCCCACTGTACAAAGGGGATATGGACACTGGTGCCATTAGCTGTACTACTCATTTACCATGCCTGCTCTCTATTTTCAGCCCTGTGTGGATGGCTTTAAAGAACACCCTCATTGATGAATAAAAGCAGCTAAAAATTTACTGTGCTCCCCTATATGGCAAATCTGTGTTAAAGCAAAGTTTTATTTCAAGGTAAAGACCTATAGGTATCAGCCAAAAACAAATGAGAAGAAAGTTCTCAGCACACTGAAATCCTTCCCATCCATTCTGCTTTTGGGTAAGGAGTGCCCTATTAATGAAAATGAAAGGGCAGACCCTTGGGAATCAAATTCAGGTCATTTTCAAAGTTTTATCTTGATTTGGCACTATAAAACTTGGCCTATTCAGGTCTCCTTCTGGAAGCATGACTCAACCTCAGGGCCTTACCTCCTTCTGTCAGTGATCATTACTGGTAACCTCAACCTCCTCCCATCCATTTAGTACATGTACACACACACACACACACACACACACACACACACACCAAAAAGAGGCTCTAATTTGCTGAACTCTGGACCTTTCCAATTACTCTCATGATCTGGTATGGCTATCCAGCCTCACCTGTCATGTGGAGCTCCACCTTTGGCCAGCCTGACCCACAGCAGTTACCAGCTCCCACCCATGCCCACCCAACCAGAAGAAATATCAGGAGTCTGGACCTGTGACCACCTGCTTGCTGCTCCAAGGCTGGACCACACTGCTCACAACTGTATATATGTGCTTCCAAATTGGTCACATGCCATGTATTTTGACTTTACATAATGCATGTTGCTCTCCCAAAGAGACAACAGGACAAAGAAGGGAAAAATAAACAGCAGCATTGCTTTTCACTTTAGCTAAGACAAAATCCTTTATGGGGCACGTGGGTGGCTCAGTCAGTTAAGTGTCTGACTTTGGCTCAGGTCATGATCTCGAGGTTCGTGGGTTCAAACCCCCTGCATCGGTCTCTGTGCTGATAGCTCAGAGCCTGGAGACTGTTTTGGATTCTGTGTCTCCCTCTCTCTGCCCCTCCCCTGCTCATGCTCTGTCTCTATCTCAAAAGTAAATAAACATTAAAAAAATGTTTTTTAAAAAGACAAAAATCCTTTGTCATTTTGAATCCAATTGTTTATGAAACAATGGAGTCACAGCAGTTGTACATATGATATCCTACCATTTGTTTAGCATGGGTCATAAACTGCTTTTGGTTTCTTATATATTACATATTATTATTATATATTAGTGCTCAACATTTCTGTTTAACATTAAATGGAAATTAACTACTTGTGGATTTTTTTCCAATTTCTCTCATATTTTGAGGAAAAGACATATTTACATCACCCAGCTCCTAGCAGAGGGCTTAGGCAGATATTTGTATTAAATAAACCCATAGTTTATCAATACATATTTATTGAGCACTCGGTATTTGCTTCAACATTGTTCTGGTTACTGTGGGATTTACAGAAGAAAACTTCATGGTACCCTCTCTTCCCTGGAGATTATGGAGTTTATGGGTGGGGGGCAGGGCAGAGGAAGATTAATGAGCATGAAACAAATAGAGACAAATGCAAAACATTTTATGGTCAAGTAGTGTATCATGAGCAATGGGCTCTGTTTGCTATAGGGTTTTAAAAAACAAACAAAAGTTCCTGAGAAAGTAAACTTTTTACAATCATGAGCTGAAAGGGAAGAACAACAAACAGGCCCATCCTTCAGTCCATGCCAAACTGCTCCCTACAGTTTATCTCCTCAGAGTTGTTCCAAGTAGTCTTGAATGCTGCTCAGCATCCAGTTTCCATCAAAGTCACTGGGAAATACCAGAAACTGAAGTGTTCTCCATCCCAGAGAGTTTTTTCCAGCACTCAAACACTTATCACCCCATCTCTTACTGCCTTTCACAAGTCCTTGTCATCGTTTCTTAAGTCACTAAAGGTCTCCTGGTACCTTGTCTTCCATCTCCTTGATGTGGTTGGCCCAGTGTTCCACACATCTCATCTCCCTTGTCCCTCACTTTTGGTTTCTTTCCTTTATATTTCCCCTCACAATGATGATCGTATTCCTCCCCAGGAATGTCCTCCATATTAAATAAACTGTAAGGGTGTGACTCACAGGATTGAGAGTACTTTGTTTATTTTTACTTATGTTTTAAATGTTTATTTACAAATATTTTTTTTCAACATTTACTTTTGAGAGACAGAGTGCAAGTGGGGGAGGGGCGAGAGAGATGGAGACACAGAATCTGAGGCACGCTCCAGGGTCTGAGCTGTCAGCAGAGCCCGATGTGGGGCTCAAACCCACGAACTGTGAGATCATGACCTGAGTCGAAGTCGGACACTTAACTGACTGAGCCGCCCAGGCGCCCCAGGAGTACTTTAGGGGCAACAGCTTTGCTGTTCTTTAACATCAAAACACTCCTAGTTCATGGTTGTATCTCAGTGTTTAGTAGTGTCATGGTGGGTGCTGGGTGCATGGATTAGCTCACCCTCCTAAAAGTACTTAGTTCTCCCAAGAATGGCTACCATGGGTTTAAAAGGGATGATAGCACAGTGGAATGGCACGTGACATCTTCATGCTTTTGAAGCCAGGAAGAATACAGTGAGGATAACAAGAGAAGGGTGGTAGTTCACACAATGTTGTATAGTTATCAAATGACATAGTAAAGTATGGAGCCTGAGAGGTCAGAGGAAACAGTCAGGTTCTCAGCTCTGTCTATTGCTAGCTAGACGAGGAGGATTGAATGTCAGTAGACATCTTATAACATACCCACCTATCTCAGGTTTGACAAAGTGACCCAATGGGGCAAGCCTGTGTCTGTACATATTGCAAGGATTTTTAAGACAGGATTGAGTAGTTGGAATTGTTGGCAGAGCACTAAATACTAACACTTTCTATACAAGTTGTCAATGAGGGCAAGACAATCACCAGTACAATTGGAGGATCTCCAGTACCCATAAAGACACCCATATAAATATACACACTTGTTTGCCTGGTTACCCTTCAAATCTGTGTCATGTTTAAAGAGATTTTGTCACTGTCCAGACTCCGCTCTCACTAACTCACAAGGCAGTATTCTCACATGTTACAGAAAATACAGGATGTTTGTCTGATATTTGTTTGATCACATGCCACATTCCTTACCCTGACCTGTAGCAAGAATTACTCAAGTCCCTCAGCTTAGCATCCAGTCTGACAGCCACAGCTATAAAATTATAGATCTTTGGTTCCAACAAAATTAGTGTACACATAGCTTGTATGTGTAATTTGGCAGTGTGTCTGTGAAGGGTGTTTGGTACCCAGGGAATAACCACACACCAACTGAAAACCTCTACTTACAGTGAGCTTTTCATAACATTATGGCCATAAGAGGATGTGAGAAATGTATGAAAAACCTGATCTTAAAACTATTCCTTTGCTTAAGTATGTTTGACATTATATATATATATATATATATATATATATATATATATGAACATACATGCATATAAGTTATATATTATATATAATATGTAAATAAGGAGTTTTGGTTGTTGAACTCTCCATGAAAATAAAGCCTTGATTAATAGCTATGAAGAGGCCCCACACTCAGTGAATTTTGGATAACTCAGTCTGAACAGAAGTTTAAAGAATGTAAATGAAAGGAGTAAGGATATGTAAATAAAGCCAATGACTAAAAGGAGCACAGGGAAGTGACCTCAACAAGTGACCTCAGTCCCTTCTCAGCCTTTAGTGTGGTATTCTTGGGAAATGAACCTGTCAAAATTTATATTCAAATTCCTCAAATTCAATGCCATTACATCCTCCATCCTCTCTTAGCTTATTGGCCAGGACTAGTCACATGGCCTCATGAAAGCAGAAGGTGGTTAGGAGCCTAGCAGTGATGACTTCTACTCCTCCTGTAAGTTTGTGGTCAAAGTCACCTCAAGGAGACCCACACTTACTTCTTCACTTTATATAACAATCTCCTACCCTGGTCCCTGGTGTACCTGATTTTCCCCTCTCCCTCTTTTTTTTTTTTTTTTTTAAGTGATTTTATATATCTCCTTTTTACCTATTATATACTTTAACCACTGTACTTGATGTCTGTCTCTGTCTGGTAGAATGCACACTTCACAATAGTGAGAACTTTTTGTCTCTTTTGATAAGTGTTGTATCCCTAGTGCCTAAAACCATGGCAGCACAAATTAGGTATTCAATAATATTAGTTGACCTGACATGAATTTTAAGAACATTGAAAACCATGCAACTCACTGACATATGCTTATGAATTGCCCTTATCTATACTACTTCCCCAAATAATGGGGTTACCCTCTCAGACCAATCCCTGAAGTACTTTTTACTAAATTATTTATTTAAAAATGTTGAAGTTACAATTGTGTCTCTCTTAATATGACAGGATTTCTCTCATTCATAGGTAGGTTTTCTATCTCTGACAGTGTTCTGTCAAGCCAAGTGCTTTTGACGAGGGTCCAGATGAAATGAAAGAGGAGTTAGACACAGAGCAAATGGATATCTGGGTGCTAAAAGGTGTGTTTTAGAACCACACAGATTCAGCTTTCAAAAGGATCTTAGAGGACTTCCTGTCCAACTTTCTAGCCTCTTGGAGAAGTTCTCAGCAATGAGGATTCATAACTGTGTAAGATGGCCTATTCAATTGTCGGGCCATTCTAAGAATTAAAAAATTCTTTCTTACATTTAATGAAAATTTGCATCACCATATATTCGACTAATTTGTCTTGGTTTGGCTTAATGGAGCTAGTCAGGAAAGGTCTAATTCTTATTCCACATGAAATGCTTTCACAAACTTGAAGAGAATCATCCTGGTCTCACTCCAACTTCCAATATAGTCTCGATAATTCCAGCATTTAGTTGCTCATAGCCCATGTGTTATATGCCCCCCAATAAATCTTTTTCAATGGATAGATAAACCACTGCTGGCTGAATGAATATACGGATGCATATAAGAAGAGGGTTCACTCACTGATTAATGAATGCCTTGACTGTAGACCCCTCACCACCTCTGGCATCATTTTCTACATGCTCTCTTCTTCACTGGTGTAGTCTTAAAGTAAATTTTCTACAACATAACCATCCAGGAGACATATGAACTATACAGAAAACAAAACAACTAAGAGTTAAATGTGACTTTCTGTTTTTCAAAACCCAAAAACCATACTGTAAGGCAAAAGACAAAAAGAACTACACACAAATACTGTGTTATAGTTAGTAAATTTGCTTCTCATAAGGGGATGGGTTCATAATTCTGAAACTATTTCATGTGTATTCTAGTTTAGAACAAATAAGTAAATATATTGTAGATAATGAGAGTCAGGTTAGAAAAATCTAAAAATCTGTTAGAAAATCTGTTCTTTTTCACTACTGGAAAATAAAATTACACATAAGAAAAGAGAAAAGGGTATAATAAACCTTGTGCTGTTGGATTAAAATGAAAAATATGAGTATGAACTCAAGGCTTTTTAATATATGTACATAAGTACCTAAATAAATATAGATGCATGTGAGTGCATAAGTTAATATTCATTCACTTATTTGTAAGCTCTGTCTGCTATGAGGAATTAGGAGCAATGACACTACAATAGCAATGAGCACACCTGGTGCTCAGATCATGATTTCTAACTGCCATCCTCCAACAGATAGAGCCAGGGCTCCTTGAAGATACCTTTTTGATTCCAAAGCTACTCAGAGAAAACACAAGATGATCCTGGGGCATATTGTGGTGCCAAAAAGTTATGAAGTGCTTTAAAAAGAATGCAGATATGTCAAAATGGCATAGGGACCAACATAAAAGAGCTCTTAATGACCAAATCTAGAACAATAGGATAGATAAAACAAATATGTATAAGTCCATACTTATATACATCAACATCTGAATAAATAAATGTGGGAAAAGTAATAGCTTTTCCTTCTAGAATAATTTTACTTAAAAATGTAGAAAAAATAGGGAAATGGAAAATCATCATTAAGACACTACATTAGAATTGTTACTGGCAAGATCCCCAACATAAAATTAGTGGGGGAAAGTTTGAAGAGAGACAGCATATTTATATAACCTCATCTCCCTAAGATATATTAATTTCAGAGGGAAAAATAGAACTTCACACAGTTGAACAACTTATCAAACACTAACTTAACTAAGTGATAAAGGTTAATATCACCAGCAAATAGACGTCATCATTTGACACCTGACTGATACACTGAGTACACATCACTTCCTAGGTAGACTTCTTACCAAAATACATAACCACAATCTAGTAATGAGAAAACATAAGACAACCCCAGATAGAAGGATGGTCTACAAAATTAATGACAGCTACTCTTCAAAAGTTTGAAGGCCATGAAAGATAAAGACTGAGGAACTGTCATGATTAGAGGAGACTCAGGAGGGATGAGGGCTAAATGTATGACATGATACTGGATCATGTATGATACTGGATCAGATCCTGGAACAAAAAAAGCACAGTAGTGGAAAAACGAGTGAAATCCAAATACAGTCTACAGTTAGTTAATAGTACTGTAGTAACTTAGTTTTTATATTTGTGCTATGGTTATGCAAGATATTAATATTTGGGGAAGTTGGATTGGGCGCCTGGGTAGCTCAGTTAGTTGAGTGTCTGACCCTTGGTTTGGGCTCAGGTCATGATCCCAGGGTCATGGGATTGAGCCCCATATTGGGCCCTGTGCTGGGTGTGGAGCCTACTTGAGATTCTGTCTCTCTCCCTCTGCCCCTCTTCCCTGCTCATGCATGCTCTCTCTCTCTTTCAAATTATATATATATATATATATATATATATATATATATATATATATGCACACACACAAATACATACGTATATATTTGGGGAAACTGGTAAAGCATTTATAGGCATTCTTTGTACTAGTTTTGCAACTTTTCTGTTAAGTCTAAAATTATTTCAAAATAGAAATTTTAAAATAAACATACATGTTTTAAGGGTTGATCACTCATTCTGGCTCATGCTGACACTGCCTTTGTTCCATCCTCTCCTTGATGTTCATCACATAGCAATGTGCTCAATTAATGTTGTGAAAGGAAAAAAAATGTCACCAAGGTGGTACATACTCAGGACTGGGTGGGGTGTGGAGATGGAAAAGTGGGACGGCTCCCCCCAGAGTCAGAAGCTCTGACTTGCAGCAAGGACCTTAATTCTAGTTCTGGCTCATCAGATTGTTGTTTTTGATGATGTGACCTTGAGAAAGTTATTCAATCATTTCTGTCCAGAAATGATTAACAGTGACCTTGCCTCCCTCACTCTCAGGGTCACTGTTGGGCTCAAAGGCCACAGTGAGAGTCTGGACCAATGCAATGACAGAGGCATGACCTCACTTAGAGTTCCCCTGCATTTATCGCATGTCTAACTCATTTACTTTTCATTGTACATAGTGGTATTTTACAAGGGGTGGCATGTGTAGTGGTTAAGTCTCCAGGCTCTGGGTTTATACTGCCTGGTTCCCATTCTAATGTCACTGCATACTCCTGTGTTGTAATTTCCTTGGCTGTAACATAAGGGTAGTGACAAAACCTACCTCGTAGGGTTGTTGTAAGGATTAAAGGACATAATATTTGTAAAGCTTTTAATCTTGCAACATGGTAAACACTATAGTGTTTGTTTTTAACATTACATTAATATTGTTTTCCCCAGTACTTCATGACACTATTCAGAATATTATTTACCTCCTCTGGGTATAGCAACTTGTGCCCTCCTAACGAAACAGTAGGTTTTTTGAGGGCAGGGATTCATATGGCATGTGCTCAGACTTCCCCAGCATGATGCCTTGTGCACAGGAGTTGCTCAATAAATATCCAATGATTGATTGATTCATAAAGCCCTAAAGCCAATGTTCTCTTACTTCACAATTTTGCTTCGGGCCAACTTGTCATCTGTGTATATTTAAACAAACTTAGAAAATAGAAAATTCTCTAGTGCTAGAACTGGTCTTTCCTGAACTCTGTCAGAGTTTGCTGTGGGAGTCGTTAGCTTTTTGACATCTCTTCCTCCCATCCCTCTCCACCAAAAATCGCCTGTCAGCACCATGTCTGAGAAGACAAACTTAGAAATAGCACGCCCGACACTCAATCTTTGACTGTACTCTGCCCTTCTCTTTCCTCTTGTTTGGAAGAAAAAAAAAACCCTGCCATCCACTTTCCCAGATTATCTCTTTATGTTCTTTTGTCCCTGTTTCCAAGAATACATATTCAGAGTCAACTTGAGCTTCAATGGTTGGCAATTACTAAAGAAATAAAATATCACCCTCCTTGTTAAGCATTTTGGCCACATTCTTTTTGGTGCTTCCATTTTCAATATCTAAAGTGCAGTGCTCCTTCGGTGCCCTTGAAGATGTACTTGTTTCCTTACTGAATGCATTATTCCATAGAATAAAAAAAATATCATCTTTCAATTTATGAATCACTCTTATCTTTACTCTTCACCTTTCCTTCTCTTTGTGTTTCTTCCACTTACATACTTCTAAATTATTTCTGGCCAAACATGAGGCAGCCAAGTTGGGATCCTGGGTCTGTTGCTATCATTATGATCATTCCTATGGTGCCATTTGTATGAAATAAAGTCCCATAGATTTGGGCGTACTGCAGACTCCTTTTATTTTTGCAAACAGCAATGATTTTGCTCAAGAATTATCCAAATGCTGCCCCCCCCACCCTGGCTGCCGTCTCTCTCCAATATATTATTTCCTCCCATTTTGCCTCTATGGCTCAGTAGTAGAAATGTTTCATGAGTCCCAGAAGTTTTATTATTCTCCTGACCCTAAATAAGTGTCCCAGAATGAAAGGGGTACTTCCCCACCCTGTGGGAAAGGGAGAGGAGATGATAAAACATTAGCACTGAAGTCCTCTAAATCTCTTCTCCTTTCTTTCCCTGCCTAACTCTGGTGGGCCAAAACCACAGGCTTCTATTCTAAGAAGAGAAAGTGTGGGAGATAGAAAGCAATGTAGCCTGAGATGAACTGACCTATGAGTGTGCTAGTGTGCACATGCTTGGGCATACTCCAAAGAGAATGGCTACTCCAAAATAAGACACTCCACTTATTTGTGGTGATATGGCAGCTGAGAGAGGCACAAGGTCTGGGTTTGAACAACCTGCACTGTGTCTCAGTTCTACCACCTTCAAACTTTCCTCCATGACCTTGGTCACATTACATATGTGATCATCTTTGGGAAGGGGAGAGACAATTCAAATCTTCCTCACTGGGCTGTCATGGGAATCAAGGCATTCTGCACTTGTTGAAGTATTCACAAATAGCAAAATACCATGTGGATGCTTTTATTCATAAATAGATTTTGCTGCAATGAATAAGAGTATAGTTATTAATATGGCCATTCAAATCAACTCATCAGTATGATTTGCACTTACTACGTGGGAAAAAAGCATTAGACAAGGTTCTTGGCCATAGAAGCTTAAAGTCCAGTTGAGAAGACAAAACTTACACAGCTTGTCTAGAGTTACACAGCTGAATCCATGAGAAAGCAGAGAAAATCTGGAGTTAAATTCTGTGCTGTGGAATACTCTGCAATGGTGTTAGGATTTTGGAGGTTTAAATACCTCGTTAGGAAATAACATTGAACATACACTCCTCCTTCTAAGTCCGGGTAATTCTTTAACTAGAAAGCAACAAGGAGTGATATGTGAGATGCAGGAACCTCCTAGGCATCCAAGTTCCTACCTTGGAGGGTTTCATACTCTAGGCCACTGTGTTCTACCATCGTCAACCTCTTGTCACAGAAAAGAGTAGTGGGAGCATAATGTAAGAAGAAAAGGGGCACCTGGGTGGCTCAGTCGGTTAAACTTCTGACTTTGGCTCAGGTCATGATCTCACGGTTCATGGGTTCGAGCCCCACATCAGTCTCTGTGCTGACAGCTCAGAGCCTGGAGCCTGCTTTGAATTCTGTGTCTCCCTCTCTCTGCCCCTCTCCCCTCCCCCGCTCCTGCGCGCGCTCTCTCTCGCTCTCTCTCTCTCTCTCTCTCTCAAAAATAAAGAAACCTAAAAAAAATTTTTTTTAAAAAAGAATTAAGAGTGCAAGTAGGGTTAATCAGCCTTGTTCAAATCATACCTCCCAAATGTAATGGCTGGGAACCTTAGATAAGTTACTTATGCTCTTCAGGTCTTGGGTACCATAACTGTACTTGTCATAGAATGATGGGGATGATGGGTGAATACATATTAATACTAAGAACAGTGCTTGGCACATAGTATGTGCTCAGTAAAAGCTAGTTGTAGTTGTAGCAACTGTCACTGCTATTATTACTATTATTGTTAACAGTAGTATTTCCCAAAGTGTGTTCAGAAGACACTAGTACTGCAAGTATTTCCTCATACAGGGGAGGAGGGGGTTCTGTGGCTGAAATATATGGTAATTTCTGAATTTTACATATAAAAATGTGCATGAGCATTGCAACATATGAGAAACCCTTAAAAATAAAGATATTTAACACAGACCAACTAGATTGTTTATCATACCCATGTGGCCCTTGGTTCCTATATAAGACAGTGACTTTAGACTTCCTCTATAAAGCACACATCAAGGAACTTACTCTAAGAGAGTAAAAAAAGGTGAGATATCTCCAATTTATAAGTACTCTGAATTTAATCAAGGACTATACAGCAACAATAAAATCAATTGGAAATATTGACTGTATTGTGAGTGCTTTGTTAAAAAATTTCAAATGATTTGCATATTTTAATGTAATTATTAGTTCTTTATTGATTGATTAAAAACAAGTAAAATACTGACTTTTCTCTCTGGCCATCAGCTCACCTGCAATTTTAGAGAGTTTAAAATTGTGTCATTCTCCATCTTACTAATGAAAAAAGGGCCACAAAGGAATGTGATGAGGAATACATGTATCTCATCCACCGGCAAACACAAAAGTTAGGGAGCTTAACTCAACCTGCAACATAGGAGAAACTGTTAAAGGAAGACATTTAAAAAGATTTTATCTGATTTATCTAAAACTCTTCAGCTTCCATTTTCCCTGGAACAATTAACTTCCTAAGTTGAAATGCAATTTTATGAGACAATTTTAGGGTCAATGTGTCTGTATGCAGTGATCATCTTATTGTCTACCTTCTACCTCTTTGAAAATGTGCTATCACTGCCAGTCTTTGCAGAGACCCACCTTGACCACATGCCAACTTTTCAGAAGACGTGCCTTTGGGAAAACATTGGGGGAAGTGTGAGGAAAGAAGGCAAGAGTAACAGGATATAATAAAATTTAATTTCTTAAAAAATTTTTTTAATGTTTATTTTCTTTTTGAGAGAGAGACAGAGACAGAGAGAGACAATGCAAGCAAGGGAGGGGCAGAGAGAGAGGAGACATAGAATCTGAAGTAGGCTCCAGGCTCTGAGCTGTCAGCACAGAGCCTGATGTGGGGCTCGAACCCACAAACTGCAAGATCATGACCTGAGCCAAAATTGGATGCTTAACTGACTGAGCCACCCAGGCACCCTTAAAATTTAATTTCTGATATTTTCTCTAGGTGTGTATACATGATATTTGGGAGGCCTTCCATTCAGGGCCTTTCCAGTGCCAACATTCCAAATCCCTATTTCATGCTAAACCTGTGTTTTAACTCTTTCCTCTTACTTTACTTAGATAGTCAAGAAAAGTAACTTTGAAAAATAAAGGCTACTAACCGTTAGGTTCTTATTTTAGTCATCAGCTGGTGATGGAAAGCTTCCTGCTGAATTTGAACTTTCCGATATATGTTTTAATGATAGTTCCACAATTGGTAATTGGCCTTTCTTAAAATAAAATTATTGCACCAGAAGAGCAATAAGAAGCACAATCAGTTAAGATGCCTTCACTCAATGGAGTTCATCAGTTTCTTGCAGGACAGGCTAAGAGGAAGTGAGAAAATGAACTTGTAAGATAAACAGAAAAGGAGAGGCAGGACGCTGAAAGCCATTTTTGACCCTAGCAGGATATACCTCTGGGAGCTCTCTAGGCAGTTGGAAGATCATGAAGAGATGCCAAGTTCAAATGGAACTCAAAGAGTTCAAAGGGTGGTTGAAATGAAAGTGATGTATTCTGGTTTTCTTTTGCATGTGGCTTTGGGCTGGCCTTATCTCTGAAACCTCATTCCTATTCAGCAGCCATTGCTTCTCCAACTATTCCTGTTGCTTTACGTTAACTCCCAGTGAATGATCAACAATCCAAATACTTTGATAAGAACTTGTTCCTCTTGTCCTCCACTATCTGAAATTTAGGGAATTTTAGATAGATGGTACCACCAGTCTCTTCACCAGGGAAAATCAAGGGTCCTGGGGGACGGTGGTGGGCACATGTTCAGGCTCCTCCAGCAGTGACTGCAACTCAGGATACAACCATCTCCCAGCTCCTCGATGCATAAGGCCAAACCAGGTGTCAGGAGTCAAAAATAGAACGAATACTCAAGTCTAAGGCTGGAGTCAATTCAAAGGGCTTAGTCTTGTAAGATCTATCAAAGGCAGGCATCTGGGCCTTCCTACTCTCCCTGTGTCTGCAGGCATCTGAGATGTGAAGGGCAGAGGAGCTGCCCATGAGACTGTGCCAGGGACACCACTGACTGGGGTTTGGGGCTGGTGGCATATGGGTTTTCTTTTTAAATATATACATTTTTTCATCTTGGTTAAAACCACAAGTATTTGAAATACTCCCAAAGGAATGAAATCTCAGACCTGTGGAATGTCAGTCGTGGAAATTAAATGGCCACCACGTGACCTAGCAAATGCCACTGTGGAAAATAAACATATGATGCTGAGCAGACCCGCTGTTTACTCTAACATTTTGAGATGACAGGCAATCACTTTCCAAAACCACGGCCAGAGGTAGAGCTCTCAGAAGGCTTAAATCAAGAGTCTTTTAAAGCAAATTGACTATTCGGCTGTGATTCTTCAGCAAATTAAGGATCTGCTCTTGAATGCTGGACAATGAAAGCCTGGACAAAGCTACTAAGCACGCACAAGCACACTCTTCCTTTTTGGCCACAAAAAAACCATGCTGTTAAGTACAGTCTTGCTCAATCCTGCTTGCAGCTGTGCAAAACCAAGATCTCTTTATTTTAAAGGAGCAAGGCCTGTAGCTTAACTCCGTTGTGATGCTAGAGGGAATGTGAGGCAGGGCTGGGAAGAGGAAACATCAGGGTGATTGAGGGTGCCAGAGGAGAGGGGGAAAGGATTGGGTAACGGAAAGGGAGAGCCATAAAGGATGCAGAGGGAAAGAAAAAGGTGGCACAGTGTGAGGCACGCGATAAAGATGGAAAGAGGAGAGAGGGAATGGGAAAAAGAGAGGAGGAAAAGAAGTGAAAAATGGGAGTATGGGGAGAGAACCAGCAAAATGGCTAAAAGAGGGCAATGGAGGGAAGCAGGGTGTCCCTTTTTCAGGCACTTGCACGGAAGCCCCCTTGTCCCTTCAGATAGCATTACTAATGCGGCCGACTTGGCCAGCATGGCACCACACAGCTGGAATCAATCGGAGTGAATGTGGGCGGCTGCCCAGGCCGGCTCTGGGGAAGCAGTGGGAAGCCCTGCCCTCTGGTTTGGCAAGGTCTGGCTCAAGCCTGCCAGAATCATCAGCCTCTTTGGGACAGCAAGAACTTGGCCTACCCCAGCCTTCAGCAGCCCTGAAATCCAGGCCCATGTGGTCCGCTCAGGCTCCGCCCACATTTTCACCTGAATTGCTGGAATGTTCAAATGGAATAATTTCTCTCCTCAAAGGCAGAGATAAAGCAGTATAGATTCTTCCCAGAGAAAAAGCAAAATCCAGTCAACTGCCTTTAGGCCTTCAAAGCATTGGAATTGAGGTCCAGTGTTTCCTAGTATATGGAAACAAAATCTTGGCCAAATTGCACAGTTGGATGGTGAGTATTTATACCTCTCTCTCTCCTCCTCCCTTCAAGGCCCCTTTCCAAATTTTAAGCATCTCAGCTCATTTGATTCAAGTCTGTGTGGTCTACAATGTGCTTGGTCACTGTCCTGTGCAGGAAATGCTGAGTGACTGACATTCCCAGGGTTTGTCTTCAGGTTGCTTGCAAGCTCTTCCACATTCCTGTGTCTCTCCAAGCCAAAGTCTTAGGATGTTGACAAAAGCAAGGACATGACAATGTTCCCAGCTAACAGCACCAGGGTTCTAAATGAGACAACCTGGGTTAAAGTGTCAGCAAACACACTGCCTGGCTGTGTGACCTTGGGCCAAGGACTCCCCACCTGTGACATGAAGCTGTGGGACTGGGTGACCTGTAGGGTTCCTTCTTGTGTTTCATATCTGTGATTCTCCTACAAAACTTCCTCACTTCCCCCTACTGCCGATTTCCACCAATTTCCAACACAGAATCAAATAGGATGTGAACTGCTCATATTTCTTTTTAGGCATGGAATAGAATTTCCTCACCCATTCAGGCACATGAGAACTTTAATAAACAACAACAACAACAACAAAACTATTCACTATGAAAATTTAATTTGGAAAATAGAAATTAAACCAAATATTTCTTAAATCACTTTAATGAGTTTACAAAATTGAAGTAAATCTATTTATTCTCTAAAGATAAGATCTGGAGCTAGAGGTTCAGTTGCATCTTTCAAATGGCTTGGGGTGGGGGTGAGGGAGAGGGAAAGTATATTCATATCTGAAAATGATTAAATGAAAATTTAATTCTTAATTATCCTCCTAACAGCTGCTGATGGAAAATGATGTGTGCACACCAAATTTTAAAGTGCCTGGGTTCTGTGCTTTGAAATTAAGATTTTTTTTATGCAGTCATTTGACTTTTAAAGTTATAATGAATGTCTGTGTTCAAAGCATCCAACATATTTCAAAGAGCAAATACTTTAAGTACTGTACAAAAGTACAGTGCTCGTTTTCCCAAATCTATAGATTTCTTTGAACTTGCTTTGATATGTTTCTTGGTCTGTTTTCTGTCTTCTCTCCATTGTGTTTCTTATCATTATACTTGCTCTTTCCTACCTCTCAATACTGGGCCATTGGGATGCTCGCTTATCAGACTGTGTTAGAACAAAGGTTCTCACAGTGTGGCCTTCCAGCCATCAGCAGGAGCATCAACTGGGAACTCATTATCATCATAAATTATTGGGCCCCACTCTGACCTGTGGAGTCAGAAATTGGGTAGGTTCCCCCAAGTCCCACAGGAGATTCTGATGTTCAATATGAGAATTTGGGTTAAAGGAAGGAATTAGAAACTGAAGCAGAGGGTTATAGGGTGGCAGAACTGAACCTTTTTAATTCCGTCAGTCACGGATTTGCTCCTTGACCACCCCAACTCTCATCTTTTTTGAATGCCTCTCCTTATTTTAGCCTATCGGTAGAAATGGAGGAAACATGTAGCCAATTATACTTCCTAATTCCTTTTGATCTTTTTCCATTGAGTTCTCTTGTCTGTAAAAAGAATTCAGTGTCAAATTGCTTTGAGTATGTTGGCACCTAGGTAAAACATAAAGTGACAATAACTAGCTTTGATTTTAATGTTTCTCAAATTGGGTTTATAGAAAGCCTGAACATTGTCAAGTTTGAACAACACTGATGTAGAACATCAGGAGTCACAAATACCACTCTATAGACTATTCCTGATCTGTGATTGAGTTCTTGTCAGAATGAAGCAAGGTGTTCAGGTGAAGATGTTCAAGTTATTTTGCATTTGTTTGCTTGTTTTTTTAATAAGGCCAGATATTCAATTTAAATGAATATGACTTTTTTGGGTGTAAGATTTTGTCCTTCAATTTTTTTGGCTGTTAATACGTTCTTTATTTTTTTTAAACCTCTATATTTGGCAAAGCAAAATCAGAAACCCTAAAAGACACCCCTGTTAAAAAATTATTGGTAGTAAGATGCAAAAAGTTTAGGAAACAAAGCCATAAGTCATTTCTAAGGTCCCTGTATGCTTGCAAATTTCTGTGGTCCCAAATTTCTCCTCATCTCTCTACTATCCCAATCTTAGGTGATTTCAAATCTTCAGATTTCTCTTATAACACAATCAATTCTCATTTTTTTCATGAATAAAATAAAAATCTATGATTCTGATATAGAGTTAAAAAGATAGAATCTGTCCATGGCTAAAATTAGCAACTCAGGCAACAACAGATGTTGGCAAGGATGGGGAGAAAGAGGATATCTTCTGCACTGCTGTTGGGAATGCAAACTGGTGCAGTCACTCTGGAAAACAGCATGGAGGTTCCTCAAAAAATTACAGGTAGAACTTCCCTACAACCCAGCAACTGCACTATTAGGTATTTATCCAAAGGATACAGGTGTGCTGTTTCAAAGGGGCACATGCACCCCAGTGTTTACAGCAGCACTATCAACAATAGCAAGTATGGAAAGAGCTCAAAAGTCCATCAAGAGGTAAACGGATAAAGAAGATGTTGTGTACACATACAATACGGTATTAATGAAAAAGAATGAAACCTTGCCATTTGCAACAACGTGGATGGGAATAGAGTATATTATGCTAAGCAAAATTAGAGAAAGACAAATATCATAGGACTTCACTCATATGTGGAATTTAAGATACAAAACAGATGAACATAATGGAAGGGAAGCTAAAAAGACAGAGGGGGACAAAACATAAGAGACTCTTAAATATAGAGAACAAACTGAGGGTTGCTGGAGGGGTTGTGGGTGGGGAGATGGGCTAAATGGGCAAGGGGAATTAAGGAAGACACTTGCTGGGATAAGCTCTGGGTGTTATATGTAGGGGATGAATCACTGGATTCTACTCCTGAAATCATTATTGCACTATATGCTAAATAACTTAGATGTAAGTTAAAAAAAAGAAAAAAGAAAAAAAGAAAGATAGAGTCTGTTCAATCCAGAGTTTGGTGTGAGGCTCAAGGCACCCCTGGTATAATTCCCATTACTGATAGCAATGGGGACCAAGGTCTTTCTATTGTGGAAATAGCTTTTATCAATAACAGGGCCTTCTGAAGAAGGCTGATGCATCAAACAAAGCAAAGAACTCAAGAGATACATGTTTCCTCCATCAAAATTTTAATGTTTTATTCTGTTAATAATGCTGCTCTGTTTCTTTAAGCTCTAGACCAGGATAGATGCTGCCATTACAGGTAGGTAGAGGTTGCATTTGCACAGATCCTCTATTACCTACCTATTAGAGGTTGTGTTTTCCTAAATTCATATTTTAAAACCCTAATCCCCCAGTATCTTAGAATGTGACTGTATTTGGAGAAAATTTTGTTGTGGTAGGCTTTGTTATGGTAGCCTTAGGAAACTAACATACTACCTATCCTGTGAATCATAATGCATTTTCTTTTTTTTTTAATTTTTTTAATGTTTATTTATTTTTTGAGAGACGGAGACAGAGCATGAGCGGAGGAGGGGACAAAGAGAGAGAGAGAGTCACAGATTCCGAAGCAGGCTCCAGCCTCCGAGCTGTCAGCATAGAGCCTGACACAGGCCTCGAACTCATGAACCATGAGATCATGACCTGAGCTGAGGTCGTAAGCTTAACCGACTGAGCCACCCAGGCACCCCCCAGAATGCATTTTCAAGGGAAGAATTTTCTTCTGACAGGGAAGATAGTTTGAGTTCTTTGACTACAGTGCAAAAATCACGAAGCAAGATTCTTCTTTGTCTATAAATGAATTATGAAGTTTTCTCAGCCTTACTTCACAGTGTATGATCTTATAATCTTTTATATTCTGAATCACAAACACTCTTTCCTAGAATGATGGAGTTGAAGAGATTTCAGAGATCATCTGCTCTACCTACCCTTCCCACCCTCTGTTTATAGAAAAAAAAAACATGAAGTACTAAAAGGTTAAGCAATTGAGTTGGGTCATTGGCTAGTTATTGGCAGAGACAAACCTTGGTCCAAGGTCTTGATCCCAATCCTAATTACCTTCACCAGATAAGTCTGCTTTTGATTCTTTTTCTGCACACATTTGCTGAATTACTATATGCAAGGTACTGTGATACAGGCTTTAGGTTAAGGACAGTGTCTCTCAACCAGAAGTACACAACAGAAGCACATGGTGAGATTTTTCAAAATTTGGATGCCAGGCACCAACTTCAGACCTACTAAATCCAAATGTGCTGGAGTGTTTAACAAGTGGAGTGTCATAATATTGTACATGTATGGCTGCCTTTTCAAGAAAGTGCAGAACCATGAATATACTATTTGCCACTCCTTCCAAGCAGCATATGAAGGTTCCAGGTCCTCCATATCCTCACCAACATTTGAGATGGTCAGTCTTTGTAATGTCAGCTCTTTGTACTATTATAGCATAATGTTTTTAATGTCTGCATTTTATTTCATAATATAATCAACTCCTTTTCTATTGATGGATATTTATGTGATTCCAATCATTTGTTGTGACAACAATATTGCCCAGTACAGTGCATCCATTTTATATACTGACCCACTACACAGCCAAATCCAGGAACCATCATTCCCAATGTAGTTTATGTAAAAATACCCTAGACCTGTCCATTTTAACTGCCCAAGTTTTTAATAAGTAGGAAAAAGAGTCCTAAAAGGCAGTCACACTGTGCCAAAGAGCAGGCACATTTAATTGTCTGCACCTGTGTATGAGTTTTTATCAGAAAGATGATAGCAGGAGCCAAGGGAGTGGGTAAGATCAACCAGAGAAAACCTGAAAATTTGAAGGATGAGAAGAGAGGATGTAGAAAGACAGAACATGAAACACCAACATTTAACATACAGAGAGAGAAAAAGGGAAAAGGTGAATGACATTAGAGGCAAGACAAGTATATGTTCAGAGTGATTAAGTGACTTACCCAGCGCTGCCCAGCTGGAGGCCAGCAAAGCACAGACAATACCTGACAAGGTTCTATCAGTGCAATTTACCTTCTGGCCAAGTACATTTTGCAACTTGAATTCCCTCTTTCCACCACTTTGTTCCTCTCTTCCTCCTTTTCCCCTCCCCCCATATTTTTATGCATATTAATTTGTTCACCTTTTCCCATAACTACTCCCTTCCCACCTGATTTATCTTTCTGAAAGAAAACCAAGAAAGCTTAATTTCTCCAGATCCAGCTCTAAGAGGCACAAGCCATGCAACCTTGTGAGTCAGCTGCCTTTCTCGTAGGTTATTGGTGATGAGATGTGTTTTGAGGACCAGGTGGCAATACAGGTGTCTTAGATACAGAAATGTTCATAGCCAGGGTGGGAGAAGATGCAGAGAGGGTGCCTCAACATCACTGAAACCCCAAACAATTGGCTCCACAGTGCCCTGAATTGACCAAACTTGACAATGTTTTGCGGAAGATGGTGAGGAGAGTGACAATGACATCCATTTTGAAAAAGAGGCCTTGTTTTTGCAGGGTCACTCACTCATAATGTTCTCCTATGAATGCCTAGTGCTCTACAAATATTTGTACCTTATAGAACTATTCATATAAATTTTCCATAATATAAGCAAAGCACCTAAAGAGAGTTTGGCATGGAGCCAGTGATCTCTATAAGGTAGCCAGTGTGATCACTGTTTAATACCAGGATATGATCTGATTTTAGTAATGACTGGCTTCAGATTAGCACCCCCGTGGGAGAACAATGCCCACCTGCAATATAAAAGATCACGTGTCTCTGGAGGGATATGGAAAGAACAGGAAGTTTTCCTTAATTACTCTGACTTCATTGTATGAAAGCACATACAGCCTCTGTCTGCATGAACATTTGGTTTGACAACATCAGACAAGAAAAGCTTATTCTTTAACACCATCTCATCCATGACCTGACCTGAAGGATCCAGAATTGGAGAGCTCTGTTATGCACCTGTCTGTGTTTCATAGAAGAGAGGTGATTGCGGCACCAAGACTCAGAAGCTAGCTCACAGGTGCATAAATGGGGAGGGTATGTATGTGTGGGAAGAGAGAGCCAGACAGAGGGATAGAGGCACAGGGAAAGAGAACTGTGAGAACATCAGCTACAGGAGAGATGACCATTTGTTTCTCTTAATAAGGCTTCCCTCTCTCTGTAGCCTTCCACTAACCCTTTCAGAAGAGCTGAGAATATTATTTCTCATGGGGCCTACACATTTTCCCAGCTAGCTTGCCTCAGGCATCTCATCTTCAAAGTTTCCAGTAATGTTCACAACTGGCTTTCAGTTCAGGGAAACAGACCTATAAAGATAACACTTTTTTCTCCCAACAATGTCTCAGACCCAAAAAAGCAACTATCTAGAAGATTCAGTTGTAGGACAAGTTTCTGTGATAAGTTCAGGAGGAGTCAGCCCTTTTGATCTTCTGGACCACTTTGCAATCCCAGACCAGCACTGTGCAGTGGGTCTCCAATGGACAGCCTTGATTTAACCCTATTTACCACTGATTACCTTTGAAGATCAGGGAGATGGAAAGTACATTTAGAAAACAGGGAGAAGGGGCAATGAGTACAGCAAGAGGATGAAGAAGGAAAACTAAAGGTGAGAGATGAAAAGAATAATGGAACAATTGGGGCAAAGGAAGGAAAGAAAAAAGAAAAGGAAGAGTAGAAAGAAAGAAAAAGAATAAAGAGGGGAAATATGTTATATGTGATAATAAAACACTTTAAAGTGGTCATGGAATAAAAGCAAGATTAAAAATCAAATGAGGACTTATTAAAATATACCCTCAAATGTGTGCATGCATGGATGAGTGTCTGTCAATGGAATCCTTGATCTAAAACCCAAAGATCAAACTACAGCTAATGCCCTGAGCAGAAAAACATTAATATAGATGCTCATTAGGACCTATTTAAATGTCTCTTGATTTTAGCCTCTTGTTTCTTTAAAATGACCACACCTCAGTTGAGTTATCAAGACATGCTGGTAAATCATATTGTTTGAATTTCCACAGGTGGGTTTATGCTATTTCTTCTATTTCAATTCCAGGATCTGGCCTTAGTGAGGATCCTTCTTATCTTCTGGTGGTTATTAGGCCTGTTTGGATATTTAGCCAATGTCTTTGATTCATGGAATGAATTTGACATTTTCTTTTCGTTTAAAAGATTTTTTAAATGTTTATTTATTTTTCAGAGAGACAGAGACAGAACATGAGCAGGGGAAGGACAGAGAGAGAGAGGGAGACACAGCAGGCTCCTAAGCAGGCTCCAGGCTCCAAGCTATCAGCACAGAGCCCGATGCAGGGTTCAAACTCATGAGCCATGAGATCACAGCCTGAGCCGAAGTCAGACGCTTAACTGACTGAGCCACCCAGATGCCCTGAATTTGACATTTTCTACACTAGAAATGAAAGTCATTTTTGCCAAGTGTTGCAGGTGGAAGGAAGGAGAGAGACCATTCACTGGACCTATAAGGAGACAAAGACCAGAGGGGCAGGTGGTTTTCAGGAGGCCAAACACTATAGTTCTGCCTCTAGTGACACTCAGGCAAGTCACTCAACCTCTTTGAGCTCTTATATCTGCTCTCAAACAAGCATTATAATATTTGCTTCAAGAATTTTTGAGAAGATTAAAAGAAAGAATGCTTGAAACATAAATAACACAAACCAAAGTAAGTGCTCAATAAATGTTAAGCACATGTGCACACACAAAGACCCAGTTAACAACACCTTAGTGTCCTCATCAGGGCATCACAGGGATGTAGCTAAGTCCAAATATAAGATAATAGAAAAAGAGTAAATGAGTGAGCAAATTAATTAAAGTTACTTCCCCTCCTTAGTTTAAAAAGAAACGTAAAAACATTTTTATAGGGGCACCTGGCTGGCTCTGTTGGCAGAACATTTAACTCTTGACCTCGGGGTCGTGAGTCCAAACCCCATGTTGGGCATGGAACCTACTTAAAAAAATTATGAAAGTCCTTTAAGAAGGAAACAATTGTGGGGGCACCTGGGTGGCTCAGCAGATTAAGCTTCCAACTTCAGCTCAGGCCAGGATCTCGAGGCTTGTGAGTTTGAGCCCCACGTCAGGCTCTGATAGCTCGGAGCCTGCTTCACATTCTGTGTCTCCCCCTCTCTCTCTCTGCCCCTCCCCTCTCACTCTCTCTCTCTCTCTCTCAAAAATAAATAAAACATTAATTTTTTTTAAAAAATAAGGAAACAATTATGTCAAAAATGTGCTTATGTAAAAATCCTTCTCTGTTGATACTGAAGGAAACACACTTATAAACGGCTAACAGTTGCTCCCAAATGAATGTCGCTTATATACATGTATAGACCCATGCATGTATACAGTCTGATGACTATCTGGAGGAAACTCCCCAAAGAAATCTGGATCCCTTCTTCTATTTCCTTCTAAAGACACTAAAGGGAATTTAAAAGAGAAAAATTATGGAAAGTGGACAGCAATGAAAATATCATTTCACTCAGGTTCATAAATCATTTAAAAAATTCTTCTTTCGTTTCCCACCACCCAGCAGATTTATTGAAAATTTATCACCAGTCCTTTCAGGGAAACTTCCTCTTGTTCAGAAGAGAGAGGATTTTGACCTAAATTGCCTAAGAGCTAAGCCAGAATACCATTGTAGTTCTGCGGCTCCATTTCAAAACTAGCCTGTATTTTACAGAATTTCAAACATCCAAGTCACTTCCAGTCACAGGAGCTAAAATTGGGCAGGGTGGAACTGTGGCTGTCAGAACTGATAAACATTTCCTGAATGCCAATTGGTTGGAGAACCATGTCTCTGAATGCCATTAAGAGAGTCTGAAGTCTACCTCAACACGTAACCTGAAGTTGCAATTGCTTGTCAGGAAATTGAGACTTTGTTTGAACAAGCTCAACCAATATTTTATTCCCTCATTCTGTGGTGCAGGGGTCTTGTGAGTGCTGAGATCTCTGGAGGGAACAGGCCAAGTCTTCCTGTTCTGCACTAGGATGAGAATAATAAAGTTCAAATACCTTGATCCCAGGGATCAGGATCTTTCTATATGGACCAGTACCTTCCATGGGCCTCGGAAGAGCTTAAGGAGAAGAAATAAAAATCAAATCAAAGCATCCAATAAGTGCTATGGTAGGACAAAATAGGTTTGACAAAGTCTAAGACCTTTTTCTGGTTGGAAATTTTGTTCTCTAAGGCAAAGTTTTCCTTGGCAAAACTGGAAGAGGGTGTTTCTTTTTTCTTGCCTCCCTCCCTCCTTCCTTTCCTATGCAGTGACCACTGCCAGCTAATTATTTACTGCACAAATTCAGAGCAGGCTGCTACCCTCTTTTCAAGGTAGTATTTAATATACATTTCTTCCCCTCCCCCAAGACTCTTATTGATACAGAAGGAAGTCTTTTGTTCACATGACAAATCCAACCTAAACTTGTTGAAGCACAAAGGAAACTTACGAGATCACCTGGCTGCTGGAAAGGTGTGGGTGTGGTGTCCTGGGCCTCAGCAACACTTGCAGTTAGGGACTATAATGCTACCAACCTTCCTATTTTTCTCCCTCTCATCTATGCTTCTGACTGAGTCACTTCCATTCTCTCCCACCACAGGTTGGTTTCTTTTATAACAGGGCCCATGGTTGCCTACAGGTTTAGTGCTTCATTTCAGATTACCAGAGAGCTTCTCCTCTTTTGGAACCCAAATTTTAAAATGCTAAGAAAGAGCTTTGACTGAGCTAATGTAAATAAGGTGCCCATGACCAGAATAATCAATCAAAGACAGCAGAGTAAGGTTCTATAATTGGCCCCACCTGTTCAGGGGGCAGATCTGTTCGAAAATGGCAGCTCCCATTTGAACTCCTCTGGAAAGAAGGGAGGAGGAGTATATCTGGAAGAAGGAAGGAGGGTGGGAAGGAGTAGACAAAGTGATGTATGTTTCTCAGACAAATCTACAAATATTCCTATGTAAATCTGTTGCTTATATTTAAGTCTTGATACAGATCAGTAGCTGAGGCCAGGATCTAGGAGTTCAGACCACACATTTCCAGGCCTCCATAATCCATCAAGGAGGCCATATGCTATTACTGTCCTTATCATGATGTCTTCAGTATCACTCGCTTGGTTTTAGTAGTTATGTAGTTATGTCTTTTTACACAATGGATGTGTTTTTAGAAAGTGACTGTATAAATCAATTTTTCTAAAGAAAATCAAATTTTAAATGAACTGGTGAAATTTATTATTTAAATAACTCTTTTTTTTTTTTTCAACGTTTATTTATTTTTGGGACAGAGAGAGACAGAGCATGAACGGGCGAGGGGCAGAGAGAGAGGGAGACACAGAATCGGAAACAGGCTCCAGGCTCCGAGCCATCAGCCCAGAGCCCGACGCGGGGCTCGAACTCCCGGACCGCGAGATCGTGACCTGGCTGAAGTCGGACGCTTAACCGACTGCGCCACCCAGGCGCCCCAAATAACTCTTTTTTTTTAAAGTGGTAATTCAGGGCACCTGGGTGGCTCTGTTGGTTAAACGTCTGACTCTTGGTTTCAGCTCAGGTCATGATCTCATAGTCTGTGAGTTTGAGCCCCACATCAGACTCTGCACTGACAGCTGTGGAGCCTGCTTGGGATTCTCTGTCTCCCTCTCTCTCTACCCCTCTCCCCCTCAAAAATAGATAAATGAACATTAAAAAAAAATAAAAGTGGTAATTCATTTAAAGTGATAACCTTTTTTAAAGAGTGATGCATATATAGTCAATTACTTTACAAAAAGAAACCAAGAATATACAATGGGGGAAAACACTCTCTTCAATAAATGATGTTGGGTAAACTAAACAGCCACACACAATAGAATGAAACTAGACTGCTATCTTACACCATACACAAAAATCAACTCAAATGGATTAAAACTTGAACATAAAACTTGAACCCATAAAACTCCTAGAAGAAAACATGGGGGTAAAGTTCCTTTATATCAGTCCTGGTGATAGGTTTGTTTAGATTTGACCCCAAAAGCAAAGGCAACAAAAACAAAAATAAACAAGTAGTACTACATCAAATTAAAAAGTTTCTGCACAGCAAAGAAAACCATTAACAAAATGAAAAGGCAACCTACTGAATGGGAGAAAATATTTGGAAATTATATCCCTAGTAATATCTAAAATATATAAAGAACTCCTACAACTCAATAGCAAAACCAAAAATAATCCAATGAAAAATGAAAATAGGAATTTTCCAGGGTGCCTGGGTGGCTCAATCAGTTGAGCATCTGACTCTTGAGTTTGGCTCAGGTCACAATCTCAGGGTCCTGGGATTGAACCCTGCATGGGGCTCCATGATGAGCATGGAGACTGCTTGGGATTCTCTCTCTCTCTCTCTCTCTCTCTCTCTCTCTCTCTCCCCTCTCTTACCCTGCTCTTACATGCTTTCCCTCTCCCTCTCTAAAATAAAAAAAAAAAATAGACATTTTTCCAAAGAAGACATACAGATGGCCAAAAGTTACATGGAAAGATGCTCAACAAAATTAATCATCAGGAAAATGCAAATTAAACCACAATGAGATCACCTCACAACTGTTAGAACAGCTATTATCAAAAAGACAAGAAATAGCAAACATTAGTAAAGATGTGGAGAAAGGGAACCTTTGTGCACTATTTGTGGGAACATACATTGGTGCAGCCACTATGGAAAGTGGTGCAGCCACTATGTTTGTAGGTTCCTCAAAAAAATTACAAACAGAACTACCATATGATACAGAAATCCCACTTCTAGTTATTTATCTGAAGAAATGAAAGTTATAACTCAAAAATATTATCTGCACCCCCATGTTTATGGCAGCATTATTTACAATAGCTAAGACATAGAAACAAACTAAGTGTCCATTGGTGGATGAATGGGAAAAAATGTGATATATATATATATATATATACATATATATATGTATATATATATATATATATGTATATATATATATATATATATATATGGTGTAATAACAATGGAATATTATTTAGCCATAAAAAGAAGGAAATTTTGCCATCTGTAACAACATGGATAGACTTTGAGGGCACTAAGGTCAACAAACAAAAAAAGACATAGATTATATGATCTCACTTAGTGTGAAATCTAAAAAAACAAACAAAACACCCAAAAACTAGATCATAGATACAGAGAATAGTAGCTGAGAGTACTGGTTCTGAGTCATAAAGACCTGGTTTTAAATCCAAGCTGGGTGAACATGAGCAAATCACTTAACCTCTACACGCATGCTTCCTCGTCTGTAAAATGGCCGTGAAAACAGCTAAGAAAATTATTGTTAAGATTAATTAGGGTAATGTTTAGAAGTACTTAGCACACCTGCAAACTCTCACTCACAGTAAGCAATAATAAATTTGACTCTTAGTCATTATTTCTCATTCCTCCATTCAGCCATCCTTCACTGAGCACCCACTAAATGTGCCCGGCCCCATGCTAGGCCAGGAATCTAGCCCAGGATAATTACTACAACTGAATATTAAATTTAGCTTTTAGCTTCCTGGCTGCCAAGGCCCAAAGGGCCATATTAATTATTGCTAAGGTTTTTTTTCCCGAGCTCAAGTTTATTCAGTTCTGTGATACTTCTACAAGAAGGTTGATACAAAAAGGTTTAAGCTCTGAAAGAATGGCCATCTAATTACAGACTTTCAGATACCAAGACAACCATATGAGAATGACATCTCAGCACTCAATAGGCTTAAGCTTGTGGTAGCACAAATCAACCCATATTGACAATACCCCACACATCCCTGCACTTCCAATATAAACTAAAAAATATAAACTAAACATGGAGGTGACCGTTGCAACATCTCGCTCTCTGAAAATAGGATTGGTCCTCCTAGCTGATGAGAAAAATATGCAAGTTTGGTCTAATAGAGATGTGACCCTGGCTATAAATTATTCTCTTATAATTGTAAATACAGTGCTTAAGAAATGAACTTGCATGACCAAGATGCACGTATGCATTCATTTAGTCTGATCTTGAGTAATTCACATTAATAAGAAAGACACAGGGCCCCATCTTGCCATATGCTAGCAGTCACTTTACTGGACTCGAGATAGAATCAAAGTAATTGCTCCATAAAGTAAAGCAGTTAGTAATAACCTAAACTCCAAAAGCCCTTTAATTTTCTGATTCATATCTTTAATCAATTTGCAACATGGAGCAATTGAGTTTTCCCTCTAGTTTTCCCAATTGTTTGCTCAAAAGGGCTGCTCTGCTGCCTTTGACTGACGTGACATTATTGCATTTATATTGACTTTTACGGCAGTTTTTACAACATTCGAGGTGCATAAGTTACATGAAAATGTAGCACGGGAACATTTCAGGATGAAAGTAAGCCATAAAGAGAGTGCCCGGCTATAATGTCTGCAATTTACAGTGTGAGGACTTTACAAATGGAGGAGAGCAAACCAGGCCTGGGCTTGGCGTCATCTGCTTCCAAACCCCTCAGGAAATGGTCCAAGCTGCCTCCCTCCAGACCTGGACCTTAAGAAGCCAAAATTGTGATGGCTGCTTCAGGCTTTACTGTGCCGTGAGGTGCTCTGAAATACTTTCTCAGACACGTAGGACCATTTTCTAGTTTCAAAGCCGGAGCAAGGGAAAGTATGGGGAGAGGATGCTAATGAGGCATGTTTGCTCTGAAAATCAAATAAGTGAACTGAGGCCTACAGTAAACCAGGGGATGGTTTGAAGACGACACTACTACTGGTTGGTTATCACCTGTTCTCAGCTGGCACCTCCATCTCTGCCATTCACTTTTTACCAGGGACCTGGCAGGGAGGTGGAAACAAAGGGAAGGTCATTTTCCATCTATAGATCCTCATGTCCACTTCTTCTCTAATTGAGATGACCCCTTTTAACTCAGGCCCTCAGCATCTCCTGCCTAATTGGCTCCAAATCTCCAGCCCCTTGCCTCTCTTGTCCTCCCTTGTCTTTTCTGAAAACATGTCAAGTGGCTTCCCCCTCCTTCAGAGTAAGTCCTCAATCCTTTCTTCAGCATCCTGGGAAAACCACACTGCAGCATTTTACCTTTCAAGGTGACTGCCTCCATTCAAACCACACCAGGGAGTAACTGGTCTGTGCACCAGCACTTCACTTTGAGTGTTCCCAGCACTCCTTCCCCTGCACTCCATCATTTCTCTACCTACTAAAACATTTGGAGAGGTCAAGAGCTACACCCTAGAGCTTAATTCCCTGGTTTGAATCTCAGTTGTACCACTTACTCCCTCTGGGACCCTAGGAAAATTACTTAGCTCCCGTGCCTCAATTTCCTCATCTACAAAATGGGTATAATAGCAATACCTACATCACTGGATTGTTATGAGGATTAATTTATTCTATATATGTAAATAGCACTTGGCAGACTAAGGGGTATTTAAGTGTAAGCAGCTATTTGAATGTTGCATTATTCCGTATTTCTTCTTTTAGAATATCCTTTCTACTTTCTCTGCTAATCAAAATCCAATCCTTCCAGAATTAGCATGCTTCCTCCTCAGTCAAGTCATACTAGATTTTCCTGTCAGAATGAGGAGGCACCCTTCTGTGCCTTTGTCACCCCCCCTGCATATGTTTTTTACTTAGAATTTTTACTAAGATCACATGTGTTTCTGCCCAGAAGATCATGATTTTCATAAGTAACAGGAGCCACTGCATAAAAGGATGACAGCAGATGACTGAGCCAACTGTCAGCCTTGCTTGCCTTCCTCACCCCATAGGTTTGCCACCTTTGGGGTCCTGTTGTGGGATGCAAACATACATAGTGCAAAGTTAATTTCTGGTATATTACCTGTGATTTGGTCTTCGCTTTGAAAAAGTTCAAAGTTCCAAGGAAAATTTAAATCAGAGAAGCTATATCAGTCCTCTTACACCTACAGACCTCCTGGACAGACCTTCTGGTAAAGCAAGATTGGAACAGAGGCCTAGAAAGGCGGGTCCAACACTTTCCTACCTAGGGAGGATCTGGGGCTGGCTGGTGGTTAGCTCCAGAGGTACATAGAGCTGACTGTACCACCCAGAACCAAAGAAGAAATTCATTAGCAGCTACCACTGTAGAGATGAAAGAATAAAGTCCTTGGTCAATGTTCCTGTTGGGAAACTTTCTTTCAACATGTGGCCTTTTTATCTTAGACACACCTTTTCAAAAAAAAAAACACTCCTCATGAACTAGGAGTGTCTTTATTTTAGTCTTTCTGATCATGTAGTTAGTTAATGCTTCTATGCTCTTGTGGGTTGTAAGGCCCTTGAGGTGGGGGACTATGCCTTTTAGGTATCTACTTTTGAACATTTTTATTTTTAAAATACTAAAACGCAAACAAAAAAGTCACTGCTAATCTGACTTCAGAAAATTATATGAAATACAAGAATGTGACCCTTTCCACCCCACCCCCCATATTGCTATTAGTTTCATACAAAGTCTTCCTGTTTCTCTAGCTGCCTCTCTCTTTTTCTCTACTCTCTCTTACTTAAGTCCCATCTGACTATCTATCTTTCTATCTCTATCTACTTGCCTACATGCATAATTTATGCATATAATCCCATAAACATACACACATAGTTAGCATAAAATTTTGGCCTGCAGAATTTTTTCCCCATTTAATGCTCTATCGTGAACATCTTTTCCCAAGTCATCTGAATCTGCCTCATTTTTACCAATGCTTACACTCTTAGAAATGGAGTATTAAGTCAAGAAGAATGGGCATTTTGGGGTAGTAAGCCCTCAAATTCTGCAACAGTACAGTGCCATCTTAACTTTCTGACATGGCTTTCTGTACTCTAACCTCTCTCTCAGATAACCAGGGGCCTAACTGTTCCTTGAACAGGGGATGGCTTTCCATGTATCTTATATTCACCTCCTGCGCCCCTCTCACTCAGTGCCCCGTAAGGTGCTATACAAACAGCAAGTGCTCAATAAAAGCCTATTATAAGAATGAATGGACATGCAGGAAACCCAATATAATGCTACCCAGTCAAGACCATAACCACCTGCTAGACAGACTGCATATGTAGTTGAGGGACTTTCTGTGTTGCTTTCAGGAAGTTACTGAGCTTTTTTTTGTTTCCTCAGTTTCCCATTCATTCAGTAAGTCTAGAGACACTGGTTTGTCTCCCTGGAGACCTTGGGTGGAATCTGGTATTTCAAAGTGCTTAATGGTGCTGCTCAGTAAATAAAAGATGTCATTAATATGCATGAAGCTATTTCATCAAGAGGCCAACAGAGCAAATTTAAAAGCTATCTTCAAGGGAAAAGAACTAAACTGCCATTATCATGCATACTAATAACCACAATGGAAGTCTGCAGGAGCCAGGACAATGCACTCCCTGGGGCCCCTCAGCCTGTGCTGAAACCTTAAGGTGCCCCTGGTCTTGCTGTCAGCTTCTAGGAGAAGGGCTGGAGGAGAATCATCTTTTACCTCCAGACTCCCACAAGCAGGACGGGAGCTCTCTGCATTCCAGGGCTGTGCTTAAGGGCCCTAAGATGATGCATCTAATGGTTTCCGAGAACTGTCCCTAACAATATGAAAAATTAGATGGGAAACAGCCAATGCATGGGCAAGAGAAAAGCTCAAGAGGATTTATGATTTGCCACCACTCCAAGGTCACATTTCCACTCACAGACATGAGAAATGGGGTGCGTGGTTAAGGCAGAGTCATTAGGAGTGAACTGAGCACACTGTCCCGACTGATGAGTTAGCAACAAGCTGGGAAAAGAGGTTAGGGGCCTTGGGCTGCCCTGTGACCTTGGGCAAAGTCCTTATACTTTTGTCACCTGGAACCTACACCTTATCTCATCTATACTTCATCCATAGGAAATCAAAAACACCGTCCTGAGGATCTTCTGTGTTCATATTAGCAAGGAGTATAGTGTCTTCCTCTTGAGGATTCTTCTTTAATTATCCAAGAATTGCCAATGGGGCCAGTTTTCATTCAAGTGTCAGGAGAACTTAGGAGACTGATGTGTCCATTAAAGGTCCCCAGTTGAGCTGCCTTTGTTTCTATTATTACCACAGGTACTGCTGTTAAAAAGATTCCCACCCCACAGAGTCCCCTGTGTTCTTTCTATGGATGAGATGATGCCTTTACGAGTCCAGATCCTGTGATAGGTTGTGGGAGGAGGGTCTCCTCATTTGTGACCCCCTACTACTAGGCTGGCAGTGGTTACACACCCATGCCCAGCAGCACTATTTCTGGGCTCTCTCCCAAGACTTCCAGGGCTTGGGGTGAAGACCAGAGCAATACTTCCAGATAGGTAAAGTCTTTCTTACTAAAAGATAACATTTGACCCACTCCAAGCTAATATACATGGTCTAAAGGGGATGTTTAAAATCTGAGCCTCCCAGGGGATCCCTTGGCACCTGTGTAAACTTACTCATCTCTTCTCCAGCTAAACATACTACAGAGTAACAAAAGGGTCCAAAGATTTATCCCCTTCACATTTTACATTTGCCTAATTGGGAGGGACCACCTTTCTGTTCAGAAAAGAGGCAAATTTAAAGGGTTCCAAAGTTACCTTCTGTACCCACCTATACAGTGAAATAGCAGATAAATTCTCTCATTAAAAAAAATAAGTTCTACCTTTCCAGTTATTTTGCTCAATGTATAATGTGCTTTACTAACATCTTCTTCATCTATCTAACTGGGAGGTTGTAAAGATCAAATAAGGCATTGGATGAAAACATGCATTTTGAAAAGTAAAAAAAAAGAAGAGCTAAATGATAAATACAAGGAATTTCTATAAAAATGATGCATTCCATTGGAAACAGAGTTTGGTTCTAGGAACTCTGGGTTGACTTCTAGGCAGGTAGGTCCTCCCAAAAGGCAGTAGATAATAAAAATTGGTTCTCTGAGGGAGCTCAGGGACAAAGCATGCTTGATTTGTGATGCAAACCCAGAGAGGAAGCCAAAAGAATGGAAAGATGAATGAAAGTAGTTACAAAGACAGTATAACTAATATACAATATCCATCTCCCACTTAAATAATTGCTGCTCCCTTATCTTTTTCCTCCAAAATTTTGTATATTTCTGAAGCCACTTAAACACTCTGGAATTCACTTTCCTAAATGTCAATGAGGTAGACAGACTAAAGTCAGTGGTTTTCTTTTCTTTTTTTTTTTTAGTCATAGAATGTCTTGTATGAACAAGGACTTATAAGATGACCAATACATAAATCCACTGAAGTATAGTGTTTGAATACTCTAAGACACAAATGGTAATCTTCCAACATCTGTTCATACTTTATAGAGTAGGAGATGCTGCCTTACCTAGTGAGTTCACCATGAGCCCTTTGTAGATATTTTAGGTCCATGGTGTTTGGTGCCCAAGGCCCAGATCCTCAGCCCAGGACTGTATGTACAATTACACTGAGTTTCTTGAGTAATCTAGCACTGTTGAGCAGATGAAGGAATTTATCTAAGTAATCAGCACTTAATTTTTCCTAATTTTTCAAACAGAGAGAATAATTGACTCTGGCCAGAGGTATAATGTGAAGAAATTACCTCTGATAATGCCTGGAAGGCCATAAGCAGTCTAGACAATGAATATGTCAGATAGCCTTTCTTTATCTAATATTAAGCCTGCATTCTCCTAATGAGCTAATTTCTCACTTTTCTGATAGGTAGCTTTAAATTTACCCCTTACTCCAAAAAAGCAGAAAAAGCCAGTGTTTTACAGAAAAGAAACAATTCCACTTTACTGCATAAAGGCACTGTAGCTTTTGGGAAATGCTTTTAGGTGGGGCAGTGGGTGGGTGGAGAGTGAAGAGCACTTTCCCAAAAATGTAAAGACAACCTCAAGAGGCAATAAGGCTAAGACACACTTAACAAAAATCAGGCCAGTAAGCCAAACTTAGAGTCATGACAAACATATGGCCCCATCACAGCTTAACTTTGCTTCTCTTGAGTCACATAGATTGTCCTTTCTTCATAAATCTTTTTCATGACCACAGATCCTAAAGCAAAACCATGAAACAGGGGAAGTTTGTGTTTGGTTTATTCCAATGTTACACTTTCATCCATACCAAGAGAAAAAGACACCCACTCATCAGGAACAAAGAACCACATAATCTGTACATCAACAGGTTGGTTTGGGGAGGGGGTAGTTTGCCGTGAACAAGACAGCATCCCAGTAACATGCTTTTGCCAGGCAGGTGAGATTAGATTAGGAGAAAGTTGATCATAAGAGGTCAACTTGTGGAATCTCCTGAAACACACAGGAGTCCCTTCCACAACATGGCAGAAAGATGGTCACTCAGGTTCTGTTTGAGCCTCTTGACATACAGGAACTTCCTGCCCCTCCAATATGCAGATTCTGCTGTTGGACCACTCTCCGTGTGAGAAAGTTGTTGGAAAGTAGAATGAAACTAAGGGGACCCAACATTTCTTGTGGATTTTTTAAATTAAAAATGTTTATTTTTTTTTATTTTTAGAGAGAGTGTGAGTCGGGGTGGAGGGGTGCAGAGAGAGGGAGAGAGAGAAATCCCAAGCAGGCTCCATGCTGTCAGCGTAGAGCCTGATGTGGGGCTTCATGAGATCATGACTGGGCCCAAATCAAGAATCAGATGCTTAACTGACTGAGCCACCTAGGCACCGTTCTTGTAGTTTCAAAGACAGATGCAAGAAGAAAATGTCTAGCCAAAATTAAAGCATTTTGAGTATTAAAAATCTCACATAGCCATTTAAGTTGGAGGAAAATTGTGTAGGAAGTCAACCTGCAACCTCTCCTTTCATAGAACCCCTCCTAAACCCACGCAGCACTGGTAGCCTCTTCCACATAGCTTGGCACTTGATAATTTTTTAAATTATCTTATCCTTTTGTGGTTTCATGGCTGTGCCTCACAAGTGGGTATACGGCTGCTTAACGGCATCTTCCATGACATGCAGCCTGGAGCTAGCTGACTGTTCTTTAAAGACCTTGGTTACTAAACCAATTAAACGGAACAGATTTTTAAAAGTGACAGCCTAGAATATATTTAAATATAGTCTCCTGATTGGGTCCCAAAGATATTGTCTACAGTGTTAGCTTGGTGGATCTGGGTTTGCCAAATGAGTCTCCAAAGCTGGAATCCAAGTTGGTTGTTTCTTCCACATCTCTAAATGGTCACTGAAATGCCAAAGAATTAGAACATGGGTTGAGATGTGTTATTATGATGACCTCATTGATCCTTCCCTTTTTGTACCTGCAGGTTCAGTCCTGGTCCAAGCTCTCAGCATTTTGTGTTTTTTATTATTACATTGGGCTCCTAGTTTAAATGCTTCAGCCTGGTTCTCAAGGTGTTATGTTAGAGGTTTCCAGCTTCACCTGTTGCTTCTTCCCAGAGAAGTTTATGTTTCTTCTTTGGTAACACTCTTGAGACATGTACTCAATTATTTGAAGGATTGTCTTCACTACCACACTATAAAACTCCACATGGGCAGTAGCTGCACCCTGGATATTCACTGGGCAACTCACAACACTTAGATGTTCGATAACTACTTAGTGAATGAAGGACCTAATTCCCCATGTGCACCCCACAGCATGACATAACTGAGGTGTGCACCACTCTTCAAACTGGCTCCCCACTCTCCTGCACTGTTATTGGTCATATCATTTGCTATTTCATCTAAATTATAGCCATATTAGGAGAAAATGCCAAAGATGTTGTGAAGACAATGACTTGGACATAATTTGAGTAATGAGAAAACAAAGGTCAGAGTATACTGGCTTGAGATAAGAAAGGATTTTTAGGGTCATGAGCTGAGAAAGGCCTACCATCATCATAAGAATACCAAGATTTTATTATTTCAGTTGTGCCTCTGCATTATACTGCAACCTTGGCCAGATTATTTAGACTCTCTACATTTATTGGTTCCTTACTTTGTGATGCTTGGATAGCAATGCCATTCTACTCTATGACATCCATGAGTCTGTGTAGAATAACTGTAAAACACCCTGGGCTTTGGCACTTAATGCCAATACACTTACTTTGTTTTTGTTAAATATTTAATATAACTGCAACCTGGGCTCAAAAAAATTTTTTTCCTGCCGGAGGTATTAACACATAACAATTTATTCCAATAATTTGTACAAATGACATTAGGAATATATTTTCTGGAAAACAACATATTCTTCAAAATTCTCTTTGAGTCCTCCTTCCCTGGCTCTCTGTGAGGATTGGATTTAGTTCAACATTTCTTAAAAGTCTTTCATATGCCAGGCCCCATAAGGAATAGTTGAGGGAAAGGAGATCTGTCTTCAAGTATCTTGCAACAGGCAAAAGAATGCCCCCCAAAGATATCTACATCTTTATCCCCACATTCTGTGGATATGCCACCTTACCTAGCAAAAGGACTTTGTAAATATGATAAAGTTAAAGGCCATGAGATCAGAAGACTTTCCTGGATTAGCCTATCAGGGTGGGTACAATCTAATTACATAGCTGGAGTCCCTTTACTGATGGTGGTCAGAGAGGGAGGTATGTCCATAGAAAAATGGTTGGAGAGATACCATCATGCTATCTCTGAGGCTGGGAAAAGGAGTCCACAAGCCATGGAATGAAGGTGGCCTTTAGAAGCTAGAAAAAGCAAGAAAATAGATTCAGAGCTTCAAGTATGAAACACAACTGTGCCAACACCCTAATTTTGACCTTTGTTGGACCTCCGACCTGAAAAATTATAAGGTAATAAATCTGTGTTGTTTAAGTCACTAAGTTTGTAGTAACTTTTTATGACAGCAATAGAAAACTAACACAGACCTCATGAAATAACAAATTAGAAACAAAGGGAGAAATCATGACAATCTAAGGACATCTGGGATAAATTCTGCAAAAGTGAGATAAGTCAGTAACACCGATAATAATGATAATGGTTATAATAATAATGCTTAAATAACACTGAAGAGCATTCGTGTAATGCTTGAGATATGTTTTGTTATTGATACCATTTTATAGATGTGGTAAGTGAGGCACAGGGGTATTAACTAACTTGCCCACGTTTATATAGCAAATACATGCAGATCTAGAATTTGAAACCATGTTCACTCCATAGGGTTGAAAGATCTCACCTGGGAAACCAGCAGCAATTTTCTAGATTATGGGAGATTTTGCTGGACCTTGAACTGGTAAGTAGGGTTCTGAGTGAAGAGACTAGTCAGACCACCATGTGGAGGAGTTATGTGAAGAATGGCATGGGGACACCACTATGGTTGGGGGAAGGTGAAGAATGAGTTGGCATCACGTACAGTGCCAGAGGGTGTACTAGGAGATACAGGTTGGAAAAACAGGTTCGAAATAAATTACAAAGCTCTGACCATGGTAGGCACTGGGTTCTAATTTGTAGGTAGATGGGAGCTATAGAAGTTTTCTACATGGAATGAGATGGTAGAACCCATTCAGCTTTTTACCTGATCTATCAAGAAAGCAAGAATTGGAAAGCAGTGAGAAAAGGCATTTATTTCTTAAAAAGTCTTGCCTATGGGAAAAATCACTGGCTTGAGTCTCAGGAGATCTATACTGATTATTTGCCTCTAAAATTCTGAATTTTTTCTTCAACATTAAACTTCTTAGTTATTAACTCCTGATTTCTAATCCTCCAGAAGGCAGGAACTGGGTTCTATCTGTGTGTATCTCCAGCACCTATTTTAGGGCCCAACATAGCATAGGGGTTTCTAGAGAAGAAACTGATAAATGAATGAACAGTCAGGTCAAGTAATGCATTCCTGAACTTCTTTTATTGGAGATACATGCCTTGTCTGCTTTCTGGAAAGACTGTAGGCCAATAATGCACAGAGCAGACGCTCAGGAAACATGTGTATGCCAAACCAAACAGTCTTGCTAAAAATTGGAGAGTATCCAGACACCAGATTTCAGCAGTTTCCGTGATTTCTGCCCTGGGAGATGTGGTGACGGTGGTGAGGGGATGTGAGAGCTGGGAAAGGCCAGCTGGCCCACCAGGCCTGCTTTCAGCTTTAGGAACCACTGGAGAGGTAGACTGGGCCACAGGCTCAGGGGCTGCATGACCATGGACCATCACATGACAGGAGTGCTGGATATCGAAGGGGTGGGGTCTGAGAAATGCAGCATCCATGGGAGACAGCCTGAACTAGTCTGTATGCACTGGGGTGTCTCTCTGCAGCCTTCCAAAGAATCTGTCAAGGCCCTGAACTCACTGAGTGGTGAATGCCACTGGCTTTCTTGTAGAAAAAGGTGAAGGGTGGCATTTTACATCAGAGTACAATGAGAGTCAAAGGCAGCCTGACGCTAGGGAAGAGGGGGTTCTGTGAGGGACACTCTGGACTTTTGAGAAGAATGTCTCTTCATTCCCACCCCACCCCTCACTGAGAGGATTTGGGGGCCAAAATGAGAGACCCTCATGAAAAAACTCCCTTCCAGGGGCACCTGGGTGGCTTAGTCGGTTAGGCATCCAACTTCAGCTCAGGTCATGATCTCATGGCTTGTGAGTTCGAGCCCCACCTCCGGCTCTATGCTGGTGGCTCCAAGCCTGAAGCCTGCTTCGGCCTCTGTGGTCTCCCCCCTCTCTCTTTGCTCCCCAACCCCACTTGCGCTCGCTCTTTCTCTCTCTCTCTCTCAAAAATAAATAAAAACATTAAAAAAATTTTTTTAAACACACAAAAAACCTCCCTTCCATGAGGAACACTAAAAGGCTGTGTCCTGAGGTTATGGCAGTCACTTGGACATGACCTCTGAGTCACTGAGCATCCAAAATAGTCCTAGAGAGGCTGAAAGAACCAAAAACCACAGTAGGCCTCACATGGTGGCAGGAAGGGGAGGGAGAGTGTCCCACATGAAGGTATAGCCAAGACAAGTCTCCCAGAATTCATCCTCAGAGGTGTTGGTAATAGCTCCACCTCTAGAGAAGTTTCTGACATTACATTTATTGACAATCGTCCCTACTAGAACTGCTGTCATGGTAACTTGACAATAGATTCTTTTTCAATGACCCTAAATATTTTTCCTTCTCTTTTTACTAAAATACAATTCAACTTTAAAGAAAATGTTGTAATAATAATAATAAATCACTCCATATCCTGTCACCCAACACAACCCCTATTGTCAGTGTCTTTTATTTTAATTCCTCTAATCAATGACAGATTTTCTCTTGTCTTATAGAAGGGACATTCCCAATGAGAAGATGAGACATTCTTTATAGAAGAATTTTTCCATTATCTACTTAAAGTGATACAATCTACTTTAAATGGAGCACAAAGGATCTATTCACATATGAACCTAGAACCTCTTTTTCCTACTGTGGAATCTGGCCTGGCCCCAAGCCTTGGGGCAAGTTTTCTGAAATTTAGCAAATTGAAGTAATTAACACATGCATCTTGTTAAAGTAGGAGCAAGAGAATGTGGCTGACAGAAGCATGGAAACAATAGCGCATACCCATGAAGATGAAGTCTGGCTTTCAGGACTGGCACTTACATTTCACTGTAGTCTGAGCCTCGGATGGCTTTCCATTATGCTCCCACTGTTCTCGGCACAAACCAGATCCAGATAGACCAGCCTCCCATCTTCATGCCTGCACCCTTCCTCTCTGGCATCTTCCCTTTCTTTCTGACCATCCAGTGCACAGGTCACAGCTGCAAAAAGCCATTCTTGCCCTTCCAATATGGAGGTTGGAAAGGCAAATTTGTGCTTTCCTCAGACTTCCTTCCAGCTAGGGGAGGCCTTGTGACCCCTTTATCGTCAATGAGACATAAGAAGTTGCTTTTGTTGGAGACAAGTTGTCCTGAAAAGCATTTTTCTTACCTGCTGGAAGGAAACAGGCTGGCACCAACCTTTCTCCTTTCCATCTTTCTGCCTTGAATACAGATGTGAAGTCTAGAGGTGCATGGCCTTCTTGTGACAAGAAAGTGATGGCACCTGAGGGCAAGGGCAAGGGAACAATCTCCCTCCAATTGAGCTGTTGACTGTGTACCAGCAGCTGCCCACCTCCTGAGTCTTACTAAGAGAGAAAAATTGACTCCCCCATTTATTTAAGTTGCTGTGAATCAGGTTTTTTATTACTTGCAATCAAAAGTATTTTTAACTGATGTAACCACCCTCATTAGCCTCCCCTAAGCAATCCAACCTGAGAGGCTATGTATACAATGGTTACAAATTTGGATTTTGGAACCAACCTTAATTTTAAATCCTGGAGCTATCACTGACTAGCCAAATAACCTCGACCCAGTTTCCTAATTGCCAGAAGCTTCATTTACTTGTCTATAATGTGGGAATCACAGTGGTGCATGCTTCATATAAATGCTGAATGAGATAATGCACATAAAATATTAAAATAATGACTGTCAGATAAGTGTCAAATAACCCTGGTTTTCCTAGCAGAAGTGCTACTATCATCCCTCAGCACCCATTGAAGACTGAGATTTCTAAACTCTTCCTGTGTCCTGCAGCTGGCTCACTCCTCCCCTTCACAGTGCCCCATATTTGACTCTGCACTGAGAAGAGAGAATCCAGAGTAGGTACTCCACCCATTTGCCCAGACTTGCCCCTCGTGGACCTCCACTTGGGGCCTAAGTTGGACTGGATGTGATTAGCTCTCACAGTTTCTGTTTGGCTCCTAAAACTGATTTGGGGCCTCATTCTACTTACCCTTCAGTTTCCTTGAAGGAGGAACTTAGAGCAGAAAGAGGGAAGGAAGAGAGTTATGACTCCATTTTCCATTCCCCTGCTTCCGAGCGGCCCCAGACGCTCTGGCTGTTGCCATGGCAGTGGACTCCGAGACACCACCACGGCAGCCACTTGGTCTCCCTGGCACTTCAAGGATGGGAAAAATAAATCACTCAAAGAGTCCCTTTCCCCCTTGGGAACTGGGGATTATGCTGAAACTTTATTATTACTTTAAATAAATAAATTACTCCCTTGAGGCCAGATGAAAACTTGCTCTTATTAAATTTTTTGAAGAAGGAAAGCAATTGGAGAATAAAATCAAAGGTGACCAAATGGATTGAAGTGGCTCCTCAGAAGCTGACATAATAGCAATTTGTATTTATATTATGCTTCTCATCAAAGGAGCATTTCACAAAGGCCCTGTTTCCCCAGAGTTGCCCCATGGAGCTCGACTCCAACACAGAAGAGCCCAAAGTCTTGGGGGTCTGCCAGTCTCCAAAGCTCAGCCTCAGGCTCTGACCACAGTGGATGACCTCCCGTCTTGACCTCAGGGCCAGCTTAGTTTCAGAGCCCTTATGGAAACTTCGAGAAGGCATCTATGTCCCTACTGGACAGTGGGAAAGAGAATGGCTGCCTCCCATGGAAGAACTTCTAGTGAAGACAGGTCATGAAAGTCTAATCAGGGGATGGTTGATCTCTCTCTCTCTCTCTCTCTTTCCCTCATACACACACACACACACACACACACACACACACACACACACTGAAAACTTCTGGAAATTAGAGCCTTATCCGAGATTAAGTTTCCTCCCTGACTATCAGTTAGCAAAGACCAGGACTTTTTATTGTGTTTGGCTTTCCCCAAGTGTTTCAGGCATGCAGGCAAGTGATAAAAGACTTTTTGTTTTCTTATAGTCTAGATGAGAGACAAGACACCTACATATGTATATAAAGTAAAGCATCTATCAAAGGAATGTCTTTTATTTGTTTCCACAGTTAGGGGTTAAGTGTCCTTCAATGAAATAACTGCACAGGTGAATTGATGAAGAAAGAGGGGGGATCAATGTGATGGTAAGTGAAAGTTTCCAGGTAGGAATGATCACTCTCCCTGCGGAGTTAGACATGCTTTCACTCCTCAATCACAAAAGCAATTTAAAAACTACAGCGACCGTTTATTGAAAGCTTTTTTTTTTTTTTTTGGCACTGTTGTAGAATTCAATATGTTTTAAAATTTTTTTTCACCATAATCATTCTCATAGTACCACTTTACAGATGAGGAGAAAGGAGTTGTGACTTGTCCATGGACTTGGTAAGGCTGGGTTGGGGGCCCAGCTCTACCTGGCTCCAAACCCATGCTCCTCCTCAGTGCCTCCTGTCTCCCTCCAACCACAGTCTTGCCTCATCTTCCCACCACAATGTCCACATCCATACTTGTTCCATGGAAACTCCACACTTGGAATACCTTCTTCCTATTTTATCTAGCAAAATTCTGTATTTTCTTTTCAGCCCAACCCTACCTCCAAATCTTCCAGGATCCAGGCTATGTCCCAGCATAGCCACCAAGCAAATAATCCATCAAGCAGAGCAGAGAAGGGATCCCACATTGATTAATGTGTAATGGTAAGCGACTCCTACCACCTGTAGCCAGACTGTTTCCCATCCTGAACTTCTATCCTCTGTGACCTCACATGCACAGGGATGGTGAGCTCCTTACAGTCAGAGGCCAGGGTCTAAGTCCCAGCTCCATCAGTGACCACCTCTGATCTTAGGCAGGCCACTAAACATCTCTAAGAATTATTATCCTCATTTGGAAATGGAGAAAATAATATAGAACCCACTTCCTAGGGCTACTAGGAGGATTAAATGAAATATTAACTATTAAAGACTTGGCACTACTTGGAGCACAGTCATGTTGGCCATGATTATTGGCAATTAGTGTGTTGGTAGAAATGGCAACCCTATATGCTCCTCATACGGTATTAGCTTTGGTGAGTTGGCTGAGGCTCCGAGTGGCACTGAGAGGGAAGTAAAGGCTTTTCAGTGACAGCAGTGGAGTGTCATTGATGAGTGCTGGGACATACATATGCACTATTTAAGCCCCATAAATGGTGGCTTCCCATGAATAGGACCAACTCCTAGGGAGACTGATCCCCAGCAGGTGACATAAGAAGTGTCAAACAATAGGATAAAAATGGTTTGGAATATTTAAAAGAGATGGTGTACAGTGATATTCAGAAGGGCAGTTGGACTTCTGCAGGCCTAAGTGTCTCTATCTGGGAAAACACTTTCCCACTTCCTCTTTCTTGTTCACACCACCCTTAGCTCATGCCCAACCCCCACATCCATGCCCTCACTCCTTGCCTTTGTCTATGTTAATCACAACTATCCTTACATCTCAGTTGAAATCTCATTGTGCCACAAAGCTTATCTTACCACTGCAGTCCAAATGTCCCTCTCCTTTCCCTGAGCCCTTAAATCAGAACTGTCTGTATCTCTCACATGTCAGTTTCAGTATGGTGACCTTGCACTAATATTCCATTGTTCACATTTAAGCCTTGATGATTAGTCTGCAGTTCTTCATGGACAGGACCCATGCCAAATAAAGATCTTTGCATTCCAAAACCAAGGTCACTACAGAGGCCAGATGGGGTTGATAACAAGTTTTCAAGCTACATACTTGTTGGACAGAAAGATAAGTAGCAACTAACTGGCCTGGCAGGTCTTGAAAGTTCATAAGACAAATGCTTTCATTTGAAATAAATAAACTGAGAACCAAAGAGGGGATGTTCCTAGATCAGATTCACAGTTAATGTCAGAGCCCAGGCTAGTGTTTTTCTACTTGGGCTACGGGAAGTGTTAAGGTTTATAAGAGAGAACCCAAACCAAATTATGCTTCCCACCTCTCCCCTTTCCCTTTTATACCTTTATCTTAATGGAAGTTCTGAGTTTTGTTGTTTAATCAGAAACACAGTCAAAAATATATGTTCACTTTGGGTCCACTGTGGGTCTTCCAAACTTTGCTATTTTGAAAACATGGACACTCTAGCCTCAACTTCTACATTCTACTCTACCCTGTTGAAATACCTACAGTCCCCACAAAGCTCCCGCACCAGTCTTTGCACATCTTTTCCATGACTCACTCCACTTGGCTAGCCTTCTCCCCACTTAGGACTTATTTTTAAGTCCTATGTGAAGTCTTCACCAACCCTCCTAAGACTGGGGTATTCCCACCAAGTGCTGCCCTAGTTCTTTGGGAGAATTCCTCCTCCCCATCTTGTTCATTCCTGAAATATGCTCCAGATGAGGGCTGCCATCTTGATAAGACCCTGCCACCCTGGTAGCAGTGACTGGCCAGGCAGCAGGCACCCATTGAACCTGGACCAAAGTATCTCACTGCTGTGGCCACATTGATTGGTTCACAGAAGACTCCATGATGTAAGATAAGCCAATTAGAGGCTTCCTCCAGAATGCTTCAAGCTTAAACTGATAGGAGGGCACTTATTTTCCTCTCTAATAATGCACTAAAGATGAGAGGTCGGAGGGTCTGGAAGCCATGGTTCCCTCTTACTGGAGAAGTCATTCTGAAATGATGAAGCCTACTGAGAGAGAAGAGCAAAGACAACACTTAGAAGAAGAGAATCTTGGCCATGTTTGATTCCTTATTTTCCCAGTGCAGCTCTCATCCTGCCAGTTAGATGGTTTGATAAAACAACCATATTAGAAAGCTGAATTGTACCTCCTCCCAAATTCATACGATGAATCCCTAACCCCTAGTACCTCCAGTGAAGGTGGCCACTCAACTAAGATCAGGTGGCTTGGTTTAAACACAAGTGGGTGAAAACTCTTCCTAGGGCATTTTTCCAACTTCCAAACCAGCTATTTGCTTACTGCCAGGAAGGGTTTTTTCCTAGCTCTAATAAGAATGACTTTACCTGGTCAAGTTCAAAATTGCTCTTTTATTTCATCTAATAATATTTGAATTCTAGGTTGGACCACCATTCGTTCACCAAGTATCTACTGCATGCCTACTAGTTATCAGAAAACAGAGAAGCCTGACCACACAGTAGCTTAGGCTGCTATAGAACATCTATCATTGAACTTAGATTCAATGTCCTAACCTTCTACAAGCGTCAGCCTTGGGGACTACTTCTTAAATCTTCAAAAGCTTTGCGGTCTATTTATTCTCGATTGTGTTTTTTGGTTGTTTTGCCTGCTATAATCCTCATGTACTGCTGCCTGCTCACTCCATTCCATTGCAGGGGTGCTCTTTCTCCTAAAATAAAGTTTCTGAACATATTTTCCTGCCTCCCCATACATCAATAAACCCCTTGCTTGTTTAAAAGTAAACTAAAGTGTTTACTCAGAAAAATTCAGCAAACAGGGTTAAAAATACACAATGAGAAATTTATTAAGCTATAAAAAAGTCTTCAGTAACTGGTATTTGAGGTTTTCAGAGGTGTGAAAACAGAAAACTTATTTTTTTAAGTTCCCTTTGCTCTTTCAAATGCATCTCTCCCCCACAAGTCTCACGTAGCTCTCTTAATATTTCATTCATGGCTTTGATAATCTCCTTCCACCTTTCACCTCCTCTTTTCCTCACTATATTGTACCACTTGTGAAAACTATGGCTAAAAATCAGTTCTTTGTGGTGAACATGTTTCTAACAAATAATTGCCTTTACTTGTTTCTTGTTTCACTTACTGAAAGACTACAGAAAAAACTTGACTTAAACAGCCTTTTATTTAAATAAAATTTTACACACTTATTCATTTAAACAGCACTGCTATGTCTTCCACAAAAATGCAGACAAAAAATATTAAAATTATTTACCGCATCTCTTTCAATATTCTATATGTGGACACAAGATAAATTCTTGTGTTGAGGTAAAGGTTTTAAAAATAAACAACAAATAAATTCTCTGACTATAAGTGTCTTTGTCCTAATTATGGGAAAATAGAGAAGAATTCAGTTGTCTGTGGGTCACAATCCAGTCTACTCAACGCTCTAAAAGAATCTACTTTTCTGCTTTCTCAGATGTTCTCAGTCTTATCTTCTCAAAGATTTTACCTTATTTTAATCCAGAGTATTTTTAAGTATTACAAAAATAACAACTAAAAAATGATTCTGAATTCAGATGTGCTTGTAAAATGCTAGATAGAATAACTTAAGTTTTGTGGGGTTTTTTTTTTTGTTTTTTGTTTTTTGTTTTTTTAAAGCAGCAAGACTCCTCAGATTTTAAAATACTTGCATACCATGAGGACCCACAAGGGGTGCCATTGGAAGCAACACTCACAAATTTATTTGACCTCCCATACCCACTTTGTGCAAAAAATCTTTTAGGATTAGTGGTCTAGGGAGTAATGGTATGATGTCTCTAATCATTTCAAGTGACTTAGAGAAGGAAGAAATCTTAAAGGCCTAACACAAAAACATTTTTATTTTCTTTTAAAAATTCTAGCTACTACTCTACTTGACTTTAAAACTGCTACTAATTGCTTTAGAGGAAGTGCTGATTTGGGTAGTACCATATGGCATATTCTTTTTTTAAAGGGCTGTATTTAAACCCTTTAATCAAATAATCAAATATTTCATAATAGAGAGAAAATCAAGTCACCAAAAATAATCATTGGAAAGTAATGAACATTTTACCTTCACCACAAATTTGAGATGATGGATACACAAAATGTGGTCTATCCACCCAGTGGAATAGTATTCAGGCTGAAAACAGAAGGAAATTCTGACATATGCTACAACACGGATGAACCTGGAACACATTATGCAAAATGAAATAAGCCAGACACAAAAAGACAAATGTTATATGATTCTACTTATATGATATGCCTAGAAGAAGCAAATTCATAGACATATAAAATAGGAATGGTGGTTGCTAGGGGTTGCAGGGAGGGAGGAAATGGGAAGTTATTGTCTAATAAGTATGGAGTTGCAATTTGGGAAGAAGAAACAATTCTGGAGATGGATGGCGGTGATGACTGCACAACAATGTGAATGCACTTAAAACCACTTAACTATGCACTTAAAGATGGCTAAAATGGTAAATTTCATGTTATGTATATTTTACAATAAAAAAATAACAGTTTGAGGTGATTAGCATGTGGTAATCCCACAATAAAGAAGGGTGGGATATCAAGAAGAGAAAGGAGAACCTGAGCAATTGGTATTTGAAGAATATTTAGGGGCACCTGGGTGGCTCAGACGGTTAAAGTGTCCGACTCTTGATTTCGGCTCAGGTCATGATCTCACAGTTCATGGGTTCAAGCCCTGCATTGGGTTCTGCACTGACAGTGCAGAGCCTGCTTGGGATTGTCTCTCTCCCTCTCTCAAAATAAATAAATAAACTTAAAAGAAAAAGAATATTTAAAGTAAATCTCTATTCAGATTTTTCAAAATGCATTTTTCTTTAATAGAGTGGGTAAAGTAACATAGCAATTTTTAAGGAGAGAACTAAGGACAAAAATATTTAAAGTCCTCAGTTCCCGGGGCGCCTGGGTGGCTCAGTCATTTAAGTGTCCAACTTTGGCTCATGTCATCATCTCACAGTTCGTGGGTTTGAGCCCTGAGTCGGGCTCTGTGCTGACAGCTCAGAGCCTGGAGCCTGCTTCAGATTCTGTGTCTCCCTCTCTCTCTCTGCCCCTCCCCCACTTGCCCTCTGTGTCGCTCTCTCTCAAAAATAAATAAACATTAAATTTTTTTTAAGATTAAAAAAATAAAAAGTCCTAAGTTCTTAATATGTTAAATTTTGAATATATATAAGACCCTAATGTATAGAAGCAGAGGCCTAAGTAATATCATAGATAGAAACACAAGAAGTTTTTAACCTTGTTCTCAAATAATTTATAATCACACCATAAGACTCACCCATGAGTAACCTGGAGTCAAGATACGCTGTGCTGATACATGTGTATGAGTTATAAATACAGAACTCCAGGCACCAAGTTTGATCGAGGACCCATTTCCTGTTCTTCACACCTACCCTAATTCTCCTAGCGCCAACATTCAGATCCAGCTCCAGTGCCTCTGAGAAGCCATTGGTCAATGTTCTAAGCCACTGAGGTTTACCTTTTTAAATCCTGTAATCACACTCTTCCTGTAACCATTCAGAGCCTTGCCCTTTTCTCTCAATGGTTTTAGGTAGACACTGCAACATGGTTAATATATATTTTTATGCATTTTCATGTGTTTTCCCTATTTGGTTAAGATATCCATTGCTTTGGGGATGATTAAAATAGTTAAAATAGGAATGAAAGGAAAAAGGAAAATGGGTGCTTTTTGTCCTAGTGCAAGAAGGTTTTAAAAGCAAGATATGGTCTAGAGAGAAGGATTTTCTAAATTCCCAAAGTTCCCCTTTGCAGATTAGAAGCCAAACCCAGCAAACTCCATGGTAGAATTTTACCCTCACATTGCAGAGAATAGAGACAATAGGGAGTTTTCTACAGATAAGACGAGAAGAAAGCATTTGCAGGCAAGAAAGAAGATAATTTTGTGTGGATACCACAGGATAAGAGTATTGTCAGGTTCTCTGAGAATCAAAGGCCTGGACTTTCTTGGGTCTTGACCAAAGGTGGGAAGTTAGTTCACTGAAACATTAGACTCTAGAGACTGAGGCCTTCTAGAAGATCCAGGTTGCTGCTCTGCCCCTCTGCACCCAAGATGGCTAGGGAAAATCTTAAAGTCTGAGAGGGAAAGCTCTGATTTCACATTTCATGAGCAAAGCTTGAGTTCCCATATGCTTCCATGGGAGGGAGGAACAGACATAGAGTTACTGAGACCTTGTAACACTGGATTCGATGAGAAGGATTAAAAAAAAGGATTAGATGAAAAGGATAAAAACCTCTCCAACATGTATATATTTGATGATTATATATTTTCATGGTGTGAGCAACAGCATAATACCCACAAAAAACAGATGAGATTCTCCATGTGGGAAGCTACCAGCACAAAGTGCTCAGGGACCAGACCAACCTCACTCTGGTGAAGGTAGCGAGAACTGTATATAAGAAAGGCCACCTCACCCCCCACCCCAGAGGGTGTGTCAGCTTTCCCTGCAAGCATCTCACCATCTTGGGAGGGGATACAGAGGTGCTTCTTGTGAAAAGAGAAATATTCCTGACAGAGCATTTATATAGTTCAAATTCACAGAATATTTGTCTAAATTAGTCCCAATTATACCTAAGAAACTATTCTAAAATGAAAAAGACTGAATCACCTGTAATTGGAAATTTTAAATCCCTCCTATCACTATGGGTAGAACTGAGGAAAACAGGCATAGAAAAGAAATATATTCTTTTAGGGGCGCCTGGGTGACTCAGTCCGTTGAGCGTCCAACTCTTGATCTGGGCTCAGGTCACAATCTCACGGTTTGTGTGTTCCAGCTCTGCTCTGACAACACGGAGCCTGCTTGGGATTCTGTCTCTCCTTCTCTCTGCCCCTTCCCTGCTTGCACACTCTCTCTCAAAATACATAAATAAACTTAAAAAAAGAAATGCATTCTTTTATTTTTTGACCCATTTAGAGTATGTAAATGCTAATCCCTTTTCACATGTTTAACACAACAAGTAGACTGCAGTCTCCCAGAGATCTGTGCAATGCTTTATGCTATATACACAATAGGTGCCTCTAAAATGTACTATATGAAGAAAAGAAAGAAAAAAATATGGATTTCATTTCTTCCCTGCCTCTCACTCCACCAAAGTCAAGATAAATTATAAAACAGAGAGATTTAAAAAAAATAGCATAAGAAAAATCACAGAGAGAGTTCTGGAAAAAGAACTGGCATTCAGAAAGTCACAGGGTTTAGTCCTTGGAATATTAATACTGCTGGCCACAGACAGTCCTCCTGCCAAGGTTTCTGTCAATAAGCTGAGGTAAATATCTATCTGGACCAGTAAAGTCCCACAAAAGTAATAAGCAAAGTTTTCAATCCTCAAAAATATTTGAACATCTCTCTCTCTTACAGAGAAAAAAACCCTGGAACTTCTCATAAATGGATATTTCCCTTGGGGAACTAATATCCTCTCCAGGGTCAAACCTGCATTCTCCTGAAGATTCAGTGAGGCAACATTCACAGGAAAGTCAGTTATTTTTTTCTTTCTTATTCTCTTACCTTAAAATTCACTTTGCTTTAAGAAGTCACTGAATATACATTCTTCTAATTGGAGCTTTCACTAGGAGAGAAACTAGGGCAAATTTTAGACAGAGCAAAGACAATCTTAAAAGTTGGCAACCAGGCCAGGGAAGTCTTAATGAGAAAGTTAACAGACTAGCTGGCTTTTTGTTGGTGTGCATGATGAGGTGTGCAAAGCTATTAACAACAGAACTCTGCAAAAAGCAGTGTGGAAAGCAGGTGAATATTGATTCTCTGTCTGAAGCTCATAAATAATTAAAGAGGCAATTGTAGTTTAAAGAAACAGGCACTACTTTTTTTTTTTATATAACCTGGCGTAGTGGTATTCAGAAACTCCCTGTATTCAGTATCCCATAAAAAATATCCTTCTTATCCTTTAAGAAACCACTCAAATTTCATCTCATTCATAAAGCCTTTCCTGACCCGTCATCCAGCCATCACCAACCATTCCCTTCTCTGAACTCAAAGAGCATTTATTGCCCCCAGCACTCAGTGGGCATAAGCTGTTAGGTATCTTTTTTTTTTTTCTTAAACAAACATGATCCAATAGATGATAAAATCCTCCAGGGTAGGGTTCGCATTAAATTCCTCTTATTATCCCTAGTATCTAGCCTGGAGCCTGATCCACAGCCCATAAGAGCTCAATAAATGTTTGTTGTTAATGATGATATGTTGTAGATGCATCTGAAACATAATCTGGATAAACACAATACAGGAAAAGTGCAAATCATCATCTAACGAACATGCAAGCCAAGAAATCAATACAAGAGAGCTGTCTGTACTCCAAGTGAAAGACAAAGTAATGCCCTTCTCCCTGGCCCAACATCCAACATGGTGATGGATTGTGCTACATAAAATTATCGATAAAGACCAATGTAGCCACAATGATTTCTAAACAGTAGCAAGAAATATTAGATACAAAATGTAACATTACAACAAAGGCAGCAGAACTGAGAGGCAATATATGGGAGAAACAGACAGATTTGGTTGATGAAGAACTTCTTTACAAATAAGTAACTTGGAATATAATGAAAGCATGGCATTTTCATTTCCTCCTTCTCTATCTTGCCAGCCCAGAGACTGAGATGCTGATTTCTTACAAGATACTTCGAATGAATGTCACTTGCCCCTCAAACAAAGGAGCAGGAAGGCAAACTTGGGCATTCAACCTTTGCCAAAACAAACTCAACCCTTTAAATGAGTTACGGTATTACAATATGAGTCAGGTTGCGTACATTCATACAATCCTCATTCACATATACAGAGAGTAAAACAATCTACTTACCACTTGTCTGAATTCCTATCTCCTTCCACAAGGTTTGGCTTATTAACTTAGTAACAGAAAGTACGGGCCAAATCTGTTCCAGCAGTGAAACTCATCTTGCCTTTCCCTATCACTCTTTATTCTTTTTCTATTTACACCCTTTCTTTTATCCTGATGGTAGGGGACTCTTAGGGAGAAGGCTCTCTACCACTGTTATTGAATATGTAGGTAACATATTCAGTGCCCACATTGGTCTAACTGATATGAAGCTGTGAAAAGATTAATCAGGCAAACCCAAATGCCGTTGGTCCCTGGGCAAAGATCTGGAGCAAGATGGGAGGAAGGGAAGACCAAGTGGGGGCCACAGGTTGAAATTCTCCCCTAGACTGCATATGCTTTGTTGCTATATGGACAACTGGAACAAGGATAATTAACTTAAATGATCAATTCAACAGAACATTGATAATGATTTGACTATTTCAATAGGATTTACTAGTTTCTCTGGCTTAATTAACCTACCAAGAAGATTTGAATGAGTGCATTTACTCTTCACCTCATCCACTACCATGTTTATGAGTCACCTTTAAAATTCTGAAGGGGTCAAGGAACTTGCAAAATTAATTGTCTATATAGATACAGCTCTGGCCTGGTTTTTCTTCACTATTATTAATCATTTTCGTGCATTGAATACACTAGCTAAAAGAAATGAGGATTGAATTCCATGGGTTAATCTATGTGTAGCAATAACAATTTCTATAGCCAACTTGGCTTCCTTCACAGCCAAAGGAAGACCAAAACCACCTCATTTCTTTGAAATAATTTGCCTGTGGTATCTCTTTGTGAGCCAAAGTTCTTATTGGAATAAAGAAAGAACTATACATATATAAAGTATTCCTATATTTAGTGAATACAGGAAGCTTCCATTATAAGATATAGAATTTTCCTTCTAGATCCTAAAGACATGGCCTTAGAAGTGATTCATGTACTCACGGTCATTCATGTCCTGTTGGCACAGTAGATTGAGGTCCTCCAAGCCTTTTCTTTGTCTGTAGATAGAGGTGGAAATATTTCAGTGGGATGTACTCATGTCCAGAAACACCCAGGAAAACATGTCCAGAAAACATCCAGTTTTCTAACTGGAAAGAGTCTAAACAGAATACAGAGTTCATTTAGGATGGTTATTTTTTTAGAATGATGGAGGCAGCCTGCAAAATGGTGAGTTGGAACAATGGTTGCAGCCAGCACAAGGAGGCACTGTGGGGCAGAAAGTGGGATTCCCCACTAGATGGCGCTAGGATACATCTGTGGCACCCATGGGTATTGCTACCAAGGCAGAGCAGAGGGACGGGATCAGCTTTCACTCCTTTGTAAGCAAGGCTCTATATAGAGTGCTGTATGGATTAAAGTGAGTTTATGTGGGTATTTCACACCTCCTTAGGTTTGATCTTAAATTGAAATATACCTGGGATGGCACATGTATATGTTCTTATGAGTAGGATTCCACATGCGGGTATGAATATGGGTGTGTATGAACACACATATACACAGAAAAATGTTACCTTATATAGACAGATATGGGTTGATATGAGTATAGATACGGATGGAGGGACGTTATTACAACAAATAGAAATCTGGATGGAGAAAGAGGACTAGTTTCTGTTCAATGTGTACAGTCTGCCAGGACTGTATATTTTCTCATTGAAATGTGACAATAGCTGTGAAAATTGGCTATTATTACCTCCATGTTTACCATAAAGAGGAAATTTCATGAACTTCATACAGATTAAGAAACTTGCTCAAGGTTACAGAGTTGAAAAACTGCAGGGCTTGGATTAAAATCTAGGTCTGCTTAGCTCCAAAACTTTAACACAGTCTTCAAAACCATAATACAGTCATGCTTCACATCACATAGACTTGCAATAGATTTTTGCAATGTGCAAATTAATTCCATACCATAATTGTGGTATGTTTGCACAAACAATACAGACATGTGCATTATACAAAATTAAAATAATATATATGCAAAAGCTTGATCTATGTTGGATTGCAAATATATATATAAAGTTAAATACCACATTCCACTTTCCCCCTTTTTACCCCAAGATAATTATTGAAGAACCCCATCATAGAACTATACATAAGAATGAATTCTAATATGTGACCCAATTAAAATGAGTCATTTAAAAGAATAGTAAGCTTATTTTAAAATGGATATATCAAATCCACATGCATACATAATTGAATACATTCACTACTTGCCACAAAATACATTAGCATTAAGGTGACACTATGAATTCCATTAATATTGCCTCTTTATGTTGTAGGAAAAGCCATTTCCATTGAGGTGGTTGGAACACCTTAATTCAACCCACTCCACTAGGGTCTATTGTCATTGAAGACTGTGTAGCCTTTGGGCACAAGCCTTTCAATCTTTTTTTCTTCTCCAGAAAGTGTGTTGTTCTGTAAATTATGTTTTTGTGACGCAGATTAAAGAAGATTAAAGAAGATAGTGCATAATGAGCATTTAGCACAATGTTTGGCAAAAAAAAAGTAAAAAAAAAGTTAAAAGTCAACAATGGTGAGTATGATAACTGTAAGGAGAAAGAAAAGGAAGCAGAGGAGGGAGTGCTGAAGGAAGGGAAGACTAAGGAGGAGAAGAGAAAATGTAAGAAGAAAGAAGCGGACAAAGAGAAAAGAAAGAAGGTAGAATTATAGCGAGATATAGGATCAAAGTGACAATTTCCAGCCCTTGCCTTCTCAGTGTCAGAGCTTCTCCCAGAGATACAAAAACACCATCTGAAATAATATGGGATATTAAATATATGCCCTGCCCCCTGAAAATTATTCTATTCTTCATCTTAGGCTTTGTGCAATTTTCCTTTTTTTGTCTAAGATTGGTTACCTTTTCTGTAGGCTAAAGAAGAATGTCCTGAGAACAGAGCCCCTGGTTGAGATTGTGGAATTGAAAAGGAGGAGAAAGGCAATAAGCATTTCATCAACTTGTACTCTGGGCACTTGGAAAATATTTTGGCTGTGTTATTTACAAATGGACTATTTGGCAGCATGGTAAAGGTTAACATCGCTGCTCTGAAACTAGATGGAAGATGCAGAAACTCCTTCTAGAGAAAAAGTGAAATAGATTTTCTCTGGTGTTTCTGAGCTCTAAAAAACAGTATCTGAAAGGAGAAATCATAACCCAGACAGAGGGGAAAAAAGGAAAATATTCTCAAAAGTAAAATTCCATTTAGTAAATTTCCTATGTAGATTTTTGTCATATCAGGCCTGTTTCTTTCCTTTGTGTTGGGGAGTGTTGGGAATTAAGTTGGTAATAAGTTAATAGCAATAATACAGACTAACATTTATTGAATATTACTATATGCAGAGCACTGTTTTTCATGTATTTTATCACTTTATACTCAATATAATTCCATAAAGTAGGTATCATACTACAGATGAGAAATATGAGGCTCAGGGAATTTAAATAATTTGGTTAAAGGCACACAAGTATTAGTTGGCAGAGCTAAAACTCAAACCAAGGGCTAGCTGAAAGGAAAGCCATCTGTGGTTTACCATGCTACACTTAGATAACTTACAAGATGCCTGCTTCACTAACTCACACACAGTAGGTATTTGATAATGCTTCCCTTTGCTTTCTTCAAAGGTGTTACTGCCCTTGGATTGTTATTTCTTTTTCTTTTAAGTTTATTTATTTATTTTGAGAGAGAGAGAGAGTAAGAGAACATGAGTAGGGGAGGGGCAGAGAGAAAAGAAGAGAGAGAATCCCAAGCAGGCTCCTCACTGTCAGCGCAGAGCCCCATGTAGGGCTCGAACCCATGAACTATTAAGATCATGACCTGAGCGGAAACTGAAGAGTTGGACACTCTACCAACTGAGCCACCCAGGTGGCCCTGTTACTTCTTTCAATAAAGCTGTTTTTACCTGTGCACAGTCTGAGAGAATGGGGGTCTGAAATATTCATTCTCTCTTGGATGTTTCTGTTTGGCTGATCCTAGATCTTTGCGTAAAAGCCTAGCATCATCCTTCCCTGGGCTTAAAAAGCCATGAGATATGGGCCAACAGTTGGAGGTTACCTCCATGGGTACTTGAGGAGATGAGACAGGCAGGGATGAGAAGGAAGATGTCTGACCCCCCTGGGGGTCCTTTTTCTACACCTTTCTGGCACATTCACACTTATAAAATCATGTGAGATACCTAAATTTTTTAAGTTAAGGGAGAAACTCAAAGCTTCACCTTGTCTCTAGCAAATAATTTTCTGAGCTATTACAGGACTATAACAAATTGGATCAGGAGCACTGGGCATGGTGGCCACTAATCAGTTATTGGCACAGTAGGACATGCCATCAGCTATAGCTGTTGTTCAAGGAATGACTATTTCAACTCTTGTCCTACAGTCTCCTTTTATCTGCTTAAACTCCAAACTAGGATAGCAAGATGAGTGATGAAATCAAGGCCCATAGATGTCCAAGGTCACACCATTAGTCTACAAGTGAACTAGAATCCAGGTGTTGTTGTTGTTGTTTGTTAAACTTCCAGTCAAAACTAATCTCTGATTCAAGGTATTTCCACAAATATTGGAAGATGGCTTGCTGGGGAAAGAAAGGAGGATCCTAATTAGTCAAATGTGTTTGGGAAATGTGGCATTCTCTATCATCTTTTCAGAATGTAAGATATACATTATGCACACAAAAGTCTCATAAATCCTGCTATAAAATTTTAAAGCTCATTCTCCCCATAAATTCTGTACATTTTTTTTTCAGGTTTTTTTTTTTAAACACCTGTTAATATGCAGAGGCACTAGTATTTCTTAGAGCCCATTTTAAGAAATAACACCTCAAAGCAACTCAGAGAGAGTTCTGGAAATGTTTCTTATTGGGAATCAAAGTATAAATAATAATTATAATAATTGCCTTTTGTTGGTATTTCTTTTATTGGTATTTTTATTGGTATGCTCATACTCTCTCTCTTCAGAATACCGCCATATATTTGTAATATGTCTCTTGGGTCCCCAACTTTTCCTGTCAGATTGATTCTCTATTTTCCTACCACATCTTTCTTTCCTAAATACACTTTCATTATGCCTTTCTCACCCCTCTATCTGTGACATTCTACTGTTCTCAGTCTGGCATTTTGATCTCTGCGCTGCTCTCCAAGATGAGCCCTTTGGTTTAATCAACCAACTCACTCTCTGATCCCTACACAGGATACAAGCTTTCTCAATTCCCCCACCTTTGTGTTCTCCCCTCTGCCCACATGTGCAGGTGTATTTGTCAATAGATTGCGGTTCTTCTGAGAGCACAGGTGGTTATGTGCTCATTACTGCTTCCTTCACAGGACCAGTTGTCTACCTGCATTGCCTTCAAATCCCGCCCCCCTCATCTATGACTCTCAAAAATGAATGTCCCTAAGCAGGATCACATTTGATGCCCTCACACTCAGCAACTCATGTGGTGTTATCTTTAAGCTTAACTGTGGTGACAAAATTTTATTATTAAAGAAGTCAGAAATATCTAAAAGAATTAATTTCTGAGGGAAAAAGCAACATACATTTTTGTTCTGTCTTTTAAAAAAGTTTATTGAAATTTTAGACTTCAAGCCCAAGTTTTTGTGTTGGTTGTAGGAACAGGTGCCCATGGGGTTATGTCAAGGACATACTCCAAGTAGTTCCATTTCTACCTTATAAAGTAACTGTTTGCAGAGGGATCAATGAATATAAAGGCAGAGAGGATGAGATAGAAGGCCAATCAATAGTCAAAAGATCTGGCTTTGGGTTCTGGTTTTATGCATGACTCCTGAGTGACCTTGGGAAAAGTGACTTAACCTTCCTGGGCAGTACTTCCCTCGGCTGTAACATAAGAAGTCTAATATTTAAACTCACAGGGTTATTGTGGGAATTAACTGTGGTAATTGCTGTAAAATGCCTTGTAAATTATAAGGGGCTCTGCAAATGTTACTGTTAAGGAAATATTCTGGGCATCTCAGGTTTATTTGTCTGAGATGCCCAGAATATTGGATCTCATTGCACTGGGCATGGTGGCCACTAATCCAGTAGTGGCACAGTAGGAGGACATGCCATCAGCTATAGCTGTTGTTCTAGAGGTATAGCTATTGTTAATACTAGAGGTATTTCCAACTGACCTAGAATAATTTCTATCACAGAACATGAGATTCTCTTATGTCTCTATGATCGCTCCATGTTCTAGTTCCAACTCTGTTCATATTTACATTTAGCGGAGTTAACTTTTTAAAAACATTTTTTTCTCTTTATTGTTTGAAGACTGCTGCTCGAGCTGTTGTTAGTAACCCAATGAAATATGCTGAATCCAACCTAGGACTTTCAACTCCCCCCGCACTGTCCCCCCCCTCCCCCCCCCAGTACACACACATATCATCAGGTTTTCCTTCAATTCTTCCCCTTCCATTCCCTTCTGATCCCTTCCCTCCCTCCTCCTTTCCTTTTCTCTCCTTCATGCCTTCTTCTCTTACTATTTTCTTTCTTCCAGGAAGAGTCTAGAAATATTCACATCAGAAAATACTACATGACCAGAGTGACTATATTCTACTTCACCCCTGCCTAAGTCTACATGAAACACTTTGTAAAGCCTCACCATTTTCTCCAGTGCATTCAGTTCGGCTCTACTCAAACATAGGTAAAATGTACCTAACTGTATGTTATTTACCAATTAGGTCCCAGGGCAGACTATAAAGTTAATGCAAAATCTACTATGCAAGACACTTGATTACTGAAGAGCATCCCCCAGGCATTCTGCAGCCTATAGGGGTGATACATTTTCTATGATATGATGGGAATTATTGGCTCACTGGACCAGAACGCTCTCAGAGTCCACGTAAAGACCCTTATTTTCACAATGAATTGAAAAGCCAACAGACTCTGGTTTCCTGCATATTCACAGTTTGCAGATTATTGATCTGATAATGAATCCACTCAGCATCCTCTGGGTATCCTTAGTTCAATGTATGTGCAATCCCCCTTCACAAGGCCTGCGTCACACAACCCCTGGAACCAGCACCTGCACACCAGCTGCTTATGGTGCTCAATTTCTCAGATGATTTTTGTCTTTAAAGTGTAGTATTTCGGCCTTCCTTAAAAATACAAGGTCAAGAAAAGTAATACCCCCTAGGAAATAATAAGTAAATTGCCATAGGCACTGAATTATAAACAAGAAAGGCCTGCATAAATATCATAGAATTTTCGAGCTGGAACGAAATGTAATACAATTGTTTACAACTTATTGCATATTAAGGCTAGCCTTGGACTAAAGGCAAACTCCTTTTCAAATCAAGTGTGTGCAAGTGTCTGTGTGTATTTTCCTAATCCAGTACCCTCATGTCATGCAGCCTTTCAGGAAGGTGTGTTCTTCAGTGGCTAACTTGAGTTATGCAAGAGCTACATAGAATATTTGGGAGGTAAGGTCAAACTTGATCTCATCCCCATCTGGTCTTTTAGAAAAATTATCTTCTAAATTTCAATATAAAAATCAAGTTTGGGGGCCCCTGAGTGGCTCAGTCAGTTAAGCATATGACTCTCAGTTTCAGCTCAGGTCATGATCTCGTAGTTTTATGAGTTCAAGCCCTGAGTAGGGCTCTGTGCTGGCAGCACGGTGCCTGCTTGGGATTCTCTCTCTCTGCCCCTGTCCCACTCACACTGTCTCTCTCAAAATAAACAAACTTTAAAAATTAAAAAAAAAAAAAACTAAGTCTGCTCTGAATGACGACTATCTCCTGTATGCAGATGAAAAGGTACACACTACTTGTCTATTTCCATGGCCTGCCTATCCCCACCAGCCTCTCCATTTCATGTGTCCATCTCAGGCTCTATTGGAGATCCTTCTGCTTCAAGCAGAACTCCAAAGCAGAATCTGTGATCTGAACTACTGCTCTGCCTCCCATTCTCTTCTCCCTTTGGAAGTCTCTCTCTCTTTCCACGCTCCTGTCTTCTTGCACTGGAGCTGAGGGGTTCTGTAGCAGATCCCTTTGTTGAGATCCCAGAGATTCACATATGTGAAGTGTTCACTTTGCATCTGTGAAATAAAAGAATGAATGGATGGATTCCAGAAGGGGTCCAGCCAGTAATCCTCTCTATAAGGTCTTGATCTCTGACATGTTCCATGTTCCACCGGATCTTCATGTTTTTAATATGTGAAAGACTGAAAAGATCTCTAAAGTCATCAAATTCATTTTCTAGTGATGGGATTTTAGCTTCAATGCACACATGAAGTCTTGAGTCATATGTCTTTGAGTTGCATTTACTCAATCTCTTTTTCTATCAAGGGCTCATAAGCACCAGAAAGGCAATAACCCTTTTCTTGCTTCTGGGTTTAACCCCCAGTGGTCCTCAGTATATAATTCTGTTCAACAAATCCTGATGTGCAGCTATTTCTGGTCCTTCCATCCCCAGATAATTTAGAGTTAACTGTAATAAAATGATTTGGAACTTACTGCATGAAGTCACTAAAGATCCTTTGTCAGGTAATCGTTCTTTTATCTCTAAAAGAACATTCCAGCTTGTCCTTTACATTCACTGGCTCAAAGTTCATGCAACCTATGCACATGACACCTACACCACTTTTGGCCTGCTGATCTGAAGACATCATCCATCAGCAGATGAATGGTAATGCTGATCTTTGGCCCTCTATGCTGCCTGACTGGTGTTGCTGGGGGAAGGTCAAGGGCCTGCTGGACTGCTGCTAGGATGCTGGGATGTTGGAGGAAAGGCTCTTGGGACAGTGGTTCCCATGTTCAACATCAAATTGTAGGCTCCAGTTCTCAACTAGTTCCATATCATGGTCAACACTACAACTATACCTCAACACCTAACATCTTCTATCAAGGTATTCTGAACAGAGCTGAAAAAGCTACTACCAAAGACAGGTATCTCCTCTCAGCAAACTCTACCCTACTTCCCATTCCTTCTCACCTCATGGCATTCTCTCTTCATGCAAAATTTATATAATGGACTGTAAGGCAGGGGGTTCATTCTGGCAAGCAACTGGGTAGGTACCTTACCTGAAAAGGGATTTTTTTAAATTTTTTTTTATTTGACATTTATTTATTTTTGAGACATAGAGAGACAGAGCATGAATGGGGGAGGGTCAGAGAGAGAGGGAGACACAGAATCTGAAACAGGCTCCAGGCTCCGAGCTGTCAGCACAGAGCCCGATGCGGGGCTCAAACTCACAGACTGTGAGATCATGACCTGAGCCGAAGTCGGTCGCCCAACCAACTGAGCCACCCAGGCGCCCCGAAAAGGGATTTTTTAACCACAGAAAGAGGTTTAAAAATTGGAAATTGCTTTCAATTCACAAAAATGCTTTGATTAAATTTGGCTAGCTGATATAAAATCAAGGCTTACATATCCAGTAAAATTTCCTTTGACATTAACCAGTTAACCTGCATATAAGGCAATGATTTGTTAACAGTATTTATTTTATAGGTAAGGCCAATTAGCATTGGGATTTTTAGCCATAATAAATTTGCAATATCTACTTTATTCTCAAGAATGTTATTGATAAGACAAAATAAGAACACATACTTATCATCATTGCCTTTATACCCACACTTACAAAGAATCTAGACACCCCACCATACAACATTCTCAAAAGTCAACAAACCCCAACCCTCCATTAGACCAGTCAGAAGCTTTCACAGTTAACAGGGAGCCACACACTTCAGCTCTGCAATCACACTATGGTAATGGTGGAGGAAATCATCAGGTAGACTAGTAGGATTCCATTTAACAACCATTCAGTGAGCCTGAATAGTTGGAATAGATTTTGGAACTTCCTCCTACGTGCACAGATGGATCTGTAAATATGTCCTCTTGTTCTAAAAGGAGCCTCAAGAGGCTAATATTCATCCATCTCAAAAAAACTTGTTTGAACTCTTGGGGGATTCCCTTTAGTTTTGACATTACCACTATGGAATAATATACACATAATTAAGTGACAGCATGCCCTTTGTTTGAACATTATTAAATATACAACAATTATCACATATAGGATATTCTATGTGCATACAAGTCCCTTTAGGGTAATGCATATTCTCAACCCCAACCAAAACCAAAATGAGTTATTAACATTCACTCTTCAAGTTCTGTAAAACCAACTTTCAGATCGTGGCACTAAACACTCAACTGCTCAGGCACCTACACAAGCTGGCTGGAGAATTCATGTGCTATAGTGTTTGACACACTCATTCTCTCAGGTGAAATACTGCGGGCAAAACAGCATAATTTATTAGGCTGGTATGGCAAGGCTGAATAATTAGATCATCTCCTTGTACAAGGCTACATTTTATGATGATCTTTTTAACACTGTAATCTAAATTGGGGTTGGAGTCAGAGGCGTGGAGGGAGGTTGAAAGTAAACTAATTGGGAGATGCTCTATGAGAAATAACAGCTATACCACTCCATGCCATTGAAAGTAGGATCCTATCCTCAAAAGGCTTTCAAATCATCTATACTATTGGCTAACAAGCACTTCAAATCTTTTAATAATGGGAAAATGATCATATGTGCATACACACACACACACACACACACACACACACAATGTTAGGATTTTTGGTGGATGGAGACAAAAAGGAAAAGAAGCTTAGAAGCCAATAATTTCCTCCATGAACAGGTAGAAACAAATTTCCAAATGTTAGTAAGACGGTACAAAATTAGAAAAAGCTATGCCTTACCCTGCAGTTCCTCCTGAGCCTTGAAATGATGGTTTTGAGAAGAGTAGCCAATGTCACCAAAGAGACAACTCTGAATAGGAATTTGGGATCCTTCTCAGGTGGTCAAGGTAAAGAAGGCAGCTGACATGGGGGACACATGTGTGTTCATTGGCTCACTCAGTCCTTCCTTATTCTTTATCAGCAACTGAGCACTAAAGTGGGTTTGGCAAATCTAGGAGATTTGCTTTTGAAGTGCCTCCCCTTCGACTGCCTTCATTAGCATCCCGTTCTCCTTCAATGGTCAAGTGTTACGTGAGGATCAGGTTGTTCTCCCATTGGAGAATTTGCTTATCATTAAGTAGCCAGACAACCCATCTCAGGGGCCCCAGAGAGAACTATTGGAAGATCATGCTTCCTGTGGCCACTCTGGTTCTGCTTGGTCTCCCCTCTGCCACATTGTTTCCTCCTTTTTTTTTCTTTACACATTACTGAAAGGTTAAATTTTTACAAATCTTATATTCATAAGACATTTTTGTCTTTGAGCTGATTGAAGATAAGGAGGGCTGGTACACCTGGCCTTCCCAGGATGGAAAACTCCATTTGAGAAACTAATTGACTATCTTGAAGGTTGGTACATGAGCAAACTTTACCATGAAATTCAGAAAACAGAGGCAGATTCAGAGAAAAGGTCATGATAAATGTTTCACATAGGATCTTGTCCCTTCCTCTCTGAAGAGGACCAAACCAAAGTCAAATTCCATCCCTGTGGTTATGACTGAACTGAAGCAATTTTAAACTCAGGTGCCTAGAATGTCAGCTTTCATCTTCACTTCATTCTTCTCCTTCATTATCATTATCACAAAAAGAAACAAAAATAGTCTTTTATTCCCCAACCTTAAGCAGAATGATTTGCACATATTTGCCTTAAGCATAGGGTAAAAACTAAGGCTCACTCATATTCACAGTTTCCTTTGAACATCACATAATTGGTCCCTAGATTTCCCTGAAATCTTATATTTTATTCTGAAACCCTTACATTAGCTATGACTTTATCCTAAGGATCAACTCCCTTTAAGCCTCAATATCTATCCCTTGCTTTGGGAAATGCAACTGTTTTTCCAAAGGCTCAGCATGCTGCCCTTTGGGCTTTTCCTATATCTATAGCAACCACTCTGTTGGGGAACCTTACAAATAAAACTAGGCTTTGGGGTTTGGCACACATAAAAAGACACACTGCAATAATAAACATTTTTGGTTCTTTGTTTAAAGCAGCAACAACAGCAACAACAGCTTATTAATAACTGCTGAGGTACTGTCTCGGTTCTGAATAATGAAAATGGATCCTATTCCTTGAAATTTAGTATATTTCCAAGTTGATTTGCTCCTGCATTTAAGGCATTTCCATCTGATAAATTAATATGAGACTTATGTTTAGAAGAGATGTATGGTCTCAACTGGCAATTGAGAGTGAAGTTGTCTGTTATCTTTAAAGGAGTTTCCTAATTTCCTCTAAGAGGTGTATATTCCTATTTTTAAAGTCTTCCCTTTCAAAGAAATCTAATGGTTTTGTGAGGCCATTCACTCTGCTCTCAGCATTCCCATGAGGCTTAGAGGAGAACAAGTACCAAATATTTTATAAATGGGGATAAATAAAGAAAACAATGTCTAGTCATGTTGGATTCAATGCAACATTTCCTTTTATTTAATAATCTCCTTACTAAAAGGAACCAGGGCTCCTTGGAGAAATGGCTGATTCTGAGACTGGTACAGGAAATATATAAGATAAGCTTAGAGAAACTTGCATCACCAAGAAGTAAGAATTTAAATACACAGACACAAACAGATGGTGAGAATGTGAAAGGAACACAAAGAGAGGCAAAAGCATTCAATGGCCAAAGCTGGAACAATTTGGACAACAAAATAAATAAAGTAGTAAAATAAGTATTCATGAGTCTGTATGGGAGGAAAAACTTCCTTCTACTTTCTTATGTTCTGTGATGGGGTCTAAGAGTTAAACTGACATAAGACATTAACAGCAAGAAGGATACAAATTTTATGTAATATTTTTACATGTACACAGGAATCTTCAGAAGGAAAATAAAGAAACTGTTAAGCTCAAAAGCTTATATAGGTTTTTTTTAAACAAAAAACAATAAATTGTGGGGATATGACAAGACACACACATTTAGAATAGAGGCAGTAAATCTTTGGACAGTGGCCAGGAAATATATGGGAGAAATTAATGGAAGATAAGGATTATTTTAGTAGGTTTGTTCATACAGGTCTATTTTGGAAATGATTCCAGTCTCTGGTGAAAAGAATGTTCTTCTTGTGCTGATACAAAGAGGCCATCTATTCATGCGAAATTTTAGAACCTGGTTTTAGTAGAAAAGAGAAAGAGAACTCTCCTGTATCTGCTGTTTCTCAATGCCTTCAGCTCAAAAAAAAAAAAAATCAGTATGCTAAAATGATATATTTTGAAGTAACATGTCCTGAACTCCTTCAAGTACATACTGACATAAGTAAATGATTAAATAAATAAATGGGGACAATAGACAAATATCCCAAGCAGAACAGTTCCAAATAGCTTATGTGGATAACCAGCTCTCAAGAAGGTTAAACATAACTCCCCACTCTTTTCAGTGCATGCTGCTTATTAAAGTGACTTCCTTCCAAAGAGATTCCATACAATATGGACAAGGGAAAAAGAGTTAACTTCCTAGTTGATAAACCTTACAAACATTATCTCAAACATAAAAATGATCTCATCTTGATAGCATGTACCCTTGATATGAAGTGATGAGAATGCCACATTAGCCCTGTGGTCTTCCCCCCAGAGAGACATGACCCCACTGCAATCATGATAAAAATGTTAGAAAAATGCCAATTTAAGGACTTTCTACAAAATAACTGACCATTAGCCTTCAAAACTGTCAAGGATATCCAAAAATGGAAGTGTGGCCTTCTGTCACAGCAAGAGGAGGCTAAGAAGACATGATAACTAAATGTAATGTGGTATCCTGTGTGGGATCCTAGAAGCAAACAAGATAAAAAACAAGGAAATCTGAATAAAAGCATAATAATGTATCAATATTGGTTCACTAATTGAGATAAATATACCATACTGATATAAGATGTTAATGTAGGGGCAAAAAGGATGGGCATATGGGAATTCTAGCTTTGCACTGTTTTATAAGTCTAAAATTATTCTAGAATAAAAAGACTGTTTCCTTTAAAAATGTAATTTATTTACTATACCCTAGGCAAAGCTTAAGTGTATGGTACATTGACTTTCAACAAATGTTTGTTGAATGTATGAAAATAAAATTTATTCTTTATTCTCTCTGAGTTGACCTTAGTAAATCACCTTCTATTCAGGAGGTCTTCTTTTATTTAATACCAAAATGACTTTGAGGGCAAAAGTGGTATATAAAAAAAAAGGAATTCTATAGTGGAAAAATGAGAATTTCTTAGCAAGGAAAGTATATATGACATAACTTAAAATCTCCATCACAATAAAACATTAAAAATGATAACATCAATAAGAGGTTAAAATTTTTATGTTCAAAATACTTTCACATTTATTTGCAATGTCAATTCCTATAATAATGAATTGAAAAAGGCAAAGTAGACATTACTTTCTCCATTGTAAACATCAAGAATCTTGACACAAAGGGAAAATATACAACACATTTAATGTAGAGAAGTGCTTCCTTTCCCTATCTGAAAATGAAGGGTACATTCATGATAGAGGAAAGTTCATGTAGAATACAAACCCTCCTCCAATCCAAACACAATCCAAACACATAGAATATAATAAATTTATTGTAAAATAAATACATAAATGCACTAAATATTATGAAAAAAAAATCCAAGGACCAAAAAGGAAAGGAAAGTATGGTATAGGCAGAGGCTGAAGCCCCCATGGTCACCAAGGGGATAAGACTAGCTATGTATGTATGGTCCAGGTGGGGCCCTCAGATGGGAATGTGTGGGCTCCAAATGGCTCAGACTATGTGTAACATAGATTGAAACATCTTCTCTTGTCTGCCCAGGTGGCCTCTAAAAACATGGTCCTTCAGAACCTACTACCAAGTCAAAATTCTCACATGAGCCTGCTTTCCAGGCTATTGTAGGCATGAGCACTGAGAGTATGGCTGAACTGATAAAATAAGGTTGTCTGTATCCAGACACCAAGAGGCATCGGCTAAAGCAATCATGAAATGGCCTTCCCGGAAAGAGGCATAGGGAGGAACTCCCCAAGAGATGAGTGAAACCAAAGAAATGGGAGAATTCTCATTCAAGGAAATAGAAATAATTGAAAAAAAATCTAAAAAGATGTTTAAAAATCAATTTCTTTGAAATCCTCAAAGAAATATGGGAGGATTGGGAGACTCGATAGTGTGTTAAGTATTAGGCTAACAACCAAAGAAATTGTGAAGTAAAAGCTGGAATTGAGAAAATTTCCCAGGATGAAAACAGAAAGACATAGTGACAGAAAAAAAAATGAAAGAAATTGACATCAAGGCTATGAAGTACTAACATGTCTAATAAGAAATTCAGAAGAAAAAATATACAAAGAATGAGAGACAGGGTCAAAAGGAGTTAGGTAATGGCTGAAATTTTCTAGAATTAGAAAGGTAAGAGTCTTCAAATTGGGGAAACCATATTTGCCTAGCAAGACAAATAAAGATACATCCACATATAGACATTGCAATGGATGAAAGACTGTAAATCCCACCAGAGAAGAAAAATTACCTTAAAATAACAGTAACCTGGCTAACCCAGCTCATTTTTTCACTAATAAAAGAATGTGTCAAAGTGCTATGGGAAAAAAATTGTAAATGTAGAATGTTATGCCTTCAAGAATAAATGTAAATGAAGATATCTTCAGGACTAAGTTTATTACTAACTTACTGCAAGAACTATTAAAGGATATAATTCATCAAAACTAAAAATAAATTCAGAAATGAGGAGTGGGATTCAAGAAAATTGTTGAGCAAAGAAACTGGATATAGTGATAAAAATACATACTTACTGTAAACAAAAAAAGAAAATATGCTTCTTTTGTGTTTAAAACATGTTAGAATTAAAATTCTAAACAACAATAGCATGAATTTGAGAGTGAGGAGATCTAAGGAGTATGAGGTATACTAAGGTTCTTCCCTATACACATTGTTAGAAAATTAGTAATGGAATATGTATATTGAAAATTTGAGGGCAACCGCTAAGAGAACAAAAATGCATAATTTACAAACCACTATGAGGGAGAAAAGAACAAAAGACAGAAAATTATATCAACCCAAAAAGACTACTAATGAAGAGGGGAAAAGAAGTAAAGAAAAAGTAACTTTTAAAGAGAATACACAAAATAAGATGATAGAAATAAATCCAAATACATAGAGAGCAGCAATTTTCAGAATAATACTTTATACATACCATTGATGCCTATTATGTAAGTTTTAAATCCCTAATAAATTATAATGCAGATACATATTTATATAACCAACTCTATAGAATGTTTTAAATAGACGGAAAGAATCAAACTCATAATAGTGGTTGAATATTGAGTGAGAGGCCTAAGAAGATTTTATCTACATTTATTAATTATATATTATTAATATTTAAAAAAGAAAACAAAATATTCACTTAGTAATTGGAGGTGATGCAAACCCAGGTATTATTAGATTTACGTTTGTATGCCTTACGTTTTTCCATTAAAAAAAATTAGGCTTAGTTATTCCTTCTATGTCTAAAAAAACGTATATATTTCTGAAAATACCAAAAAACAGCCAGGCAGCTACAGGAAGAATCAGAACTAGCACCAAGGTCTCCTAATTCCAAGTCCATACTTTTTCCCTTTACACCAATATTCTAGGTGTTCTGGTTATAATCAATGTTCGCTGCTCCCTGGGGTCCTTAGAGATGACTTTTGAAAGTTCATACAAGTCTGGGCTTTCATCACTTTTTCTTCTACTCTCAATGCCTAGATTGGCACCAATTTACCCTGGAGTGGTTCTTGTGAGCCTTAATTGAGGACCACAAAAGATAGCAAGATCTCTAAGTGAGTAGTCTGAATAATTTCCTCAAGCAGATCACTCTGTGGAATTTCATTTTCAACATGAATGGTCACACTTCAAGCAATGAATGAGATGCATTGTTCAGGGGGAAATGACGCACTCAATTCTGTAGTGCTGCTCAACGGTCCCAGTGCAACTTAGCAGTGCGTCAGCATTTTCATTATAAACCCATCAGCGGGATGTAAGTGCCCAGAGGCTACCTCTGAAATCAATTTGCTGAGTCACTGCTGAGAAGGGTTGGCTGGATAGGACCCACAGGATTGTCACAAACACAAACACGAACCTCTTCTAGTATGACTCTCCTGACCATATTGGTCCTCACCCTGACCTCTTTATAACCCTGAATTTTCCATCCTTCATGATTTGTCCAAGTCCATCTTAGAGAAAGCTTCTCCCTTTGCTCATTAGTTTCCTGTTGTCTTTAAACTCCTTTTGTACTTAATGTTATATGCAGCTTAGCAGTTATTTACAAGTTGTCTTGGCCTGAGTTATTTCAGGGATATTTGTTCTGTTTGCCAAGTAAACAAGAGAGGCCTCTGAAAGCAGCCCCTTGTTTCAGGGACTGAAACACAGTTTGAGAACAGTGCTGACAACTACCAGGCACTGGAGAATTAGCTATGTGTTGCTTGACTGCTTCATGGCAAGTCATATAACTCCAAGTCCTCTGTTGAGAGAAGACACCAGTTCCACTCCTCTGGATCAGCCCTCCTTAAAGTCTTGAAGTTGGTGGAGTAAGATGGGGCACAGACCACTCTCAAATTGTCTATATTCATACTTCTCCATTGTTCCACAAAGGTAGCAGTCTGTTTAAGAAATATTCCTCAATATTACCTTAAGGTTGGCAAACTCAAAGCAGATTTGGACTTACAGGGAGCACCTAAAGGGTAATCAACAATAGCTGTAAACCTTACCTTACTGCCCCTTGAGAGAATCAGAGCCTCACAGAGGAAAAGTCCCTTAGCTCAGGAGCTTCAAATTCTTCAAATGTGATCTACAGTAAGAACTCCATTTTACATTGCAGCAGAGTGCATATGTGTGATTGAATGAGAGAGGAAGAAAATGAGAATTAAACAAAAGTTGTAGGAAATTCTAACTACTATATGTGGTTCAGTTGATATTATAGGTCTTGTCTTATCTTCTCCTATTCTATGATAAAATTCTGTCCCATTTTAATTCATTTTTTGAGTGTTGCATATGACTAAACATATTGAATTTATGATTCTAATACAGAAATTACTTTTCCTATATCCCAGATAAGAATTTCTTATTCTCTTACCATTCAGTAACTGCTTCAACCACTTTAGTGACCTCCTGATCAGTAAGGAGCTCTTTGGAATATTTGATAAGATCTCTTTCTTAGTAACTTCTGTACCTGGCCAGATATGTTTTTGGAGCTTTTCTTGTTGTCTTGAATTGTGTGTAAGGCCAAAGCCCCAACTCAAAATGAAATGTCGCAACTAGACACCTCCTTTTAGGGCTTTCTGAGAGGCTACAGATGGCTTCCCACTCAATAAGCTACAATCCCCTCCTCCTATCCCCAGTTTCAATAGGAAAAAGACTGAAATTGTAAGTTAAAACTTAAAAAAAAACTTAAAATACCATAAAAAATGTGATCATGGGGCACCTAGGTGGCTCAGTTGGTTGAGCATCCCACTCTTGGTTTTGGCTCAGGTCATGATCTCGGGGTTGTAGGATTGAGCCGCAGGTCAGCATGGAAACTGCTTCAGATTCTCTCTCTCCCTCTGCCCTCTCCCCAGCTCACACATGTTCTCTCTCTCTAAAATTATATATATATATATATTTATATATATATATATATATTTATGTAATATTGAGAGGAATATTTGACAAAATATTTGAGAAATGTACACAGTGAAAACTACAAATTACTGAGAGATAGTAAAGAACACCTAAGTAAATTTGGTCATGGGGTAGAAGATAATATTCCCAAGATGTCAATTTTCTCAAATTCATCTATAGATTCAATGCAATTCCAAGTAAAATCTGAGTAGGCATTTGTAGAAAATGGCAAACTGATTTTAAAATTCATATGGAAATACAGAGAATCTAGAAAAACAAAAACAACTTTGAAAAAGAGCAAAGTTGGATAACTAGCACTACCTGATTTCAAGACTTACTATAAATCCACAGTAATTAAAACAGTATGGTGTTGGCATAAAAGTAGACAAATATACCAATGAATAGAATAGAGAATTCAGAAATAGATCACTACATATATGGACAATCTATTCTCTAAAAAGGTACAAAATTCAATTCAGAAAGACATTCTTTCCTACAAAAGGTACTGGAACAATTGAATATTCACATGCCTAAAGTGACCTTGGATACACATACCATGTGCAAATATTAATTCAAAATAGATCACAGACTAAATGTAAATCCTTAAAGCATAAATTTTTATATATGAACCAAAAGTATAATCCATAAGAAAGAATTTGATAAATTGGACTTTCTCAAATTAAAAATGCTGCTCTTCAAAAGATATTAAGAGAATGAAAAGATAAGTCACAGGGAGAAAATACTGACACATTATATATATCTGATAAAGGACTTATATCCAGAATACATAAAGAACTCTGAAAATGTAACAATAAGAAAATAAGCAACCCAATAGAAATATGAACAAAAGATTTCAACAGACACTTGATCAAAGAAGATAAAAAAAATTAAATAAGCACATGAAAAGATACTCATTAGGGAAAGAAAAATAAAACCACATTGAGATACCACACTATACACCTAGAAAGGCTAAAATTAAAAGGCTGACCATATCCAGTGTTGACAAAGATGTAGAGGAACTGGAAGTTGTGTACGTTTCTATGGGGATGTAAAATGATACAAGCATTTTTGAAGATTTTAGTGTTTTTCAGAAAGTTAAGCAACACCTACTATATGATCCAGCCATTCCAATCATAAGTATTTTACCCAAGGGAAATAAAAAAAAAAACATATGTTTACACAAAGATTTGTACACGGATGCTCATAGCAGCTTTATTGGTAATAGCCAAGAACTCGAAACAGCCCATATGTCTATCAATAGGAAAACAGATAAACAAATTGTGGTATAGGCATATTTCAGAGATATTGCAGGTTTGGTTCCAGACCACTGCAATAAAATGAATATTGCAATAAAGCAAGTCAAATGAATTTTTTGGTTTCCCAATGCCTGCAAAAGTTTTGTTTACACTATGCTGTAGTCTGTTAACTGTGCGGTAGTATTATGTATAAAAAAATAATGCATATTCCTTAATTTAAAAATATTGCTAAAAAATGCAAACTATCATCTGAGCTTTCAGCAAATTGTAATCTTGTTGCTGGTGTAGGATCTTGCCTCCATGTTGATGGCTGCCAACTGATCATGGTGGTGGTTACTGAAGGCTGGGGACGCTGTAGCAATTTCTTAAAATAAGACAACAGTGAAGGTTACCTCATCTATTAATTTTTCCTTTCATGAACATATAGTATGTGATGCTGTCTGATAGCATTTGAGCACAGAACTTCTTTCAAAATTGGAGTTAATGCCCTCAAACCCTGACAATGCTTTATAAACTAAGTTTATGTAAGATGCTAAACACTTTGTGGTCATTTCAACAAAGAATATTTATTAGGAGTAGATTCCATGTCAAGAAACTACTTTTTGTGCTCATCCATAAGAAGTAACTCCTCATTCATTAAAGTTATATCATGAGATTGCAGCAACTCGGCCATCTTTTCAGTCTCCACTTCTAATTCTAGTTTTCTTGCTATTTCCACCACATCGGCAGTCACTTCCTCCACCAAAGTCTTGAACCCTCCAAAATCATCCTAGAATCAACTTCTTCAAAACTCCTGTTAACATGGATATTTTGACCTCTTCCCATGAATCACAAATGGTCTCAATAGCATCCATAGGATGGTGAATCCTTTCCAGAAGGTTTTCAATTTCCTTTGCCTAGATTCATCAGAGGAATCAGTGCCAGTGGCAGCTATAGCTATAGCTTGTGGGGAACAAGCCTACAGTGATGGGTTAACAAGGCATAAAGAATTAGAAAGCCATAGATGTCCTCACCCAAGTTTGGGTAAACAAGATTAGGTAAATAAGAATAGGTAAGGCAGAAAAAAAAAAAAAAGAATAGGTAAGGCGAGCAAAGGCCCCAGTATAGACAGGGTGGGGCAAAGGCCCAAAGATATATGAGGTAAACAAGATTAGGTATTCAGAGCGGAAATTCTCCCCAACTTAGTACTACAGCAGAAAGCTGCTATCACAGGAAGGAAGGACCAAATTAGGTAAACAAGCAAATAGGGATATAGACTGTTGCTCGGAGAAGTTGCCCAGAGCGAGTTAATTAGCAAAAGAAAGGTGCCTTGTTGACCCTGGGGTAGCATGCTCTTTCTTGTCCCCTAGACCAATTTAGGTAAACAGAGGTGGTGCCTCACATCTGCTGTAAATAACCTTCTGCTCAGTGCCAGGATTTTGTTTTGTATTAACCCAAACCCCTAACCCTGCATATCCTCAAAACCCCCTTTCCTTCATACCCATGAGTTAATGTTCACAGTTTGTCTCTTTGTGCACATCCATCACCATGTTTGTAAGCTTCTGATCCTAATAAGAATGGAGCAAGGACCCTTAATCGGGACTCTTGTCTTCTCCCAGACACTAGCCACCTGTAGCATTTTTAATCTTGTGTCCCGCTTTCTTGCTGGACAAGAAAGAACTCCAGACTCAGAGTCTATGACACCTTACAAAATTTATCTCTTAAATAATAAAACTTAAAAGTCAAAATTAGTCCTTGATCCATTCAGAATGGATGCTGTCAGCAAGCATAAAAACAATGTTAATCTTGTTGTACATCAGATCTCTTGGGTGGACAGGCACATTGCCAATGAGCAGTGATATTTTTTAAAATACTTATATTTTAAAAAATAATCTTTAAAAAAATTTTTTTTCTGAGAAGTAGGTTTTAACAGTGGGCTTAAAATATTCAGCAACAATGTTGTAAACAGAGGTGCTGTCATCCTGGTCGTGTTCCATTTATATAGCATAAGTGGAATAAATTTAGCATAATGCTTAAAGGCCCTAGGATTTTTGGAATGGTAAATCAGTACCAGCTTATATTTAAGGTCACCATTTAGCTGTCTTAGCCTGTAACAAGAGAGTCAGACAGTCCTTTGAAGCTTTGAAGCCAAGCATTGACTTCTCTCTAGTCATGAAAATCCTAGGTAGCATCTTTCAATATACATCTGTTTCATCATATTGAAAATAGTATAGGCACCTTCATTAATTATCTTAGGTAGACCTTCTGGGTAACTTGCTGCAGCTTCTACATCACCACTTGCTGCTTCACTTTGCACTTTGATGATATGAAGATGGTTTCTTTCCATAAACCTCATTAACGAAGCTCTACTAGCTTCAAAGTTTTCTTCTACAGCTTCATCACCTCTCAGTCTTCAAAGAGTTGAAGAGAGTGGGGACCATAGTCTACTGGAGGAGAGGACTGGAGTCATACAGGAATCTGGCTTAGAATGTGCCTTGGAGAGACAGACAAGGAAAGGGAGGCTCAGCAGAGATGGAGGTGGCTGTCAGCTGGGAGAAGACAGCGTTGCCCTCCTGGTTCCCCATTGAACTGTAAGCCCTTTGGTGCAAGAACAGTGTCCTCTCTCTCTGGACCATTTGCATGAAAGCCAAAATTCCCTATCTGGAATAAGGTAAACATTATGCCTTTCCCTTCTAAACAAGGCTACATGGAATACAGAGAATGGACATGGTTTATAACCTTGCACCTGCAGTTCTTAGCTATGAAGACTTGGACAGAGTACTTACCACTTCTCAGTTCTTCATTTTTACATCTATACAACTTGAATAATAACAATACCTTTGCTTTTAGTTGATTAATTCAGTGATATCCTGAAGTTTGTGTGAAAGTGTAGACCCTGTGTAGATGCTTTACACAAGACAGGCTGGCAGGGTGGACTTTCTTCGTGTTATGGAATTGGCAAGAAGATGTCTTGTTCTCACTGAGCTGGAGACAAGAGGAAGGGAGAGGTGGATTCTGATGAATTTTATAACACTGCTGCAGCCCATCTTTATGTCTCATGGAGTTAGACCAGTTGACCAACTTGGTAATTGATTCAGTGACAGAAATTCCAAAGAGACTGACCTGAAGTGATTCTCAAACCCAACTTCTTACACTAATAATATGGGACACCTATTAAAAATGCAGGCTATTAGTAATCAAAATTCTGCCAAAAAACAAGAGTCCAGAGCCAGATGGCTTTCCAGGGGAATTCTACCAAACATTTAAGGAAGAGTTAACACCTATTCTCTTGAAACTGTTCCAAAAAATAGAAATGGAAGGAAAACTTCCAAACTCTTTCTATGAAGCCAGCATTACCTTAATTCCAAAACCAGACAGAGACCCCACTAAAAAGGAGAAGTATAGACCAATTTCCCTGATGAACATGGATGAAAAAATCCTCAACAAGATATTAGCCAACCAGATCTAACAATACATTAAAAAAATTATTCACCACGACCAAGTGGGATTTATACGTGGGATACAGGGCTGGTTCAATATCTGCAAAACAATTAACGTGATTCATCACAACAATAAAAGAAAGGACAAGAACCATATGATCCTCTCAATAGATGCAGAGAAAGCATTTGACAAAATATAGCATCCTTTCTTGATAAAAACCCCGAAGAAAGTAGGGATAGAGGGATCATACCTTGAGATCATAAAAGCCATATATGAATGGCCCAACACTAATATCATCCTCAATGGGGAAAAACTGAGAGCTTTCCCCCTAAGGTCAGGAACAAGACAGGGATGTCCACTCTCACCACTGTTATTCAACACAGTATTGTAAGTCTTAGCCTCTGCAATAAGACAACACAAAATAATAAAAGGCATCCAAATAGGCCAGGAGGAGGTCAAACTTTCACTCTTCACAGATGACATGATACTGTATATGGAAAACACAAAAGATTCCACACAAAAAAAACTGCTAGAATTGATTCAGGAATTCAGCAAAGTTGCAGGATATAAAATCAATGCACAGAAATCGGTTGCATTCCTATATACCAAAAATGAAGAGACAGAAAGAGAAATCAAGGAATCGATCCCATTTACATGTGCACAAAAAACCATAAAATACCTAGGAATAAATCTAACCAAAGAGGTGAAAAATCTATACACTGAATACTATAGAAAGCTTATGAAAGAAATTGAAGAAGACAAAAAAAATGGAAAAAGATTCCATGCTCCTGGATATGAAGAACAAATATTGTTAAAATGTTGATACTACCCAAAGCAATCTACATATTCAATGCAATCCCTATCAAAATAACACCAGCAATCTTCACAGAGCTAGAACAAATAATCCTAAAATTTGTATGGAACCAGAAAAGACCCCAAATAGCCAAAGCAATCTTGAAAAAGAAAACCAAAGCAGGAGGCATCACAATCCCAGACTTCAAGCTATACTACAAAACTGTAATCATCAAGACAGTATGGTACTGGCACAAGAACAGGCACTCAGATCAATGGAACAGAATAGAGAACCCAGAAATGGACCCACAAACGTATGGCCAACTAATCTTTGACAAAGCAGGAAAGAATATCCAATGGAATAAAGACAGTCTCGTCAGCAAGTGGTGCTGGGAAAACTGGACAGCAACATGCAAAAGAATGAACCTGGACCACTTTCTTACACCATGCACAAAAATAAACTCAAAATGGATGAAAGACCTCAATGTAAGACAGGAAGCCATCAAAATCCTCAAGGAGAAAGCAGGCAAAAACCTCTTTGATCTTGACCGCAGCAACTTCTTACTCAACACGTCTCCGGAGGCAAGGGAAACAAAAGCAAAAATGAACTACTGGGAACTCATCAAAATAAAAAGCTTCTGCACAGCGAAGGAAACAATCAGCAAAACTAAAAGGCAACCAAGAGAATGGGAGAAGATATTTGCAAATGACATATCAGATAAAGGGTTAGTATCCAAAATCTATAAAGAACTTATCAAACTCAACATCCAAAAAAAAAAACCAACAATCCAGTGAAGAAATGGGCAAAATACATGAATAGACACTTCTCCAAAGAAGACATCCAGATAGTCAACTGACACATGAAAAAATTCTCAACATCACTCATCATCAGGGAAATACAAATCAAAACCACAATGAGATACCACCTTACACCTGTCAGAATGGCTAACATTAACAACTCAGGCAACAACAGATGTTGGCGAGGATGTGGAGAAAAAGGGATCTCTTTTACATTGTTGGTAGCAATGCAAGCTGGGGCAGCCACTCTGGAAAACAGTATGGAGGTTCCTCAAAAACTAAAAATAGAACTACCCTACAACCCAGCAATTGCACTACTAGGCATTTATCCACAGGATACAGGTGTGCTGTTTTGAAGGGACACATGCACCCCCATGTTTATAGCAGCACTGTCAACAATAGCCAAAGTATGGAAAGAGCCCAAATGTCCATCGATGGATGAATGGATAAAGAAGATGTGGTATATATATATATATATATATATATATACACACACACACACACACACACACACACATACACACACACACACACACACACACACACACACACAATGGAGTATTAGTCGGCAATCAAAAAGAATGAAATCTTGCCATTTGCAACTATGTGGATGGAACTGCAGGGTATTATGCTAAGTAAAATTAGTCAGAGAAAGACAAAAATCATACGACTTCACTCATATGAGGACTTTAGGAGACAAAACAAATGAACATAAGGGAAGGGAAACAAAATATAAAAACAGGGAGGGGGACAAAACAGAAGAGACTCATAAATATGGAGAACAAACTGAGAGTTACTGGAGGAGTTGTGGGGGGGGATGGGCTAAATGAGTAAGGGGCATTAAGGAATCTACCCATGAAATCATTGTTTCACTATATGCTAACTAATTTGGATGTAAATTTTAAAAAATAAAAAATAAAATATAATTTAAAAAATGCAGACTATTAGACTCATGCAGAAGTTCTGTTTCATTCAACCTACGATATGAGCAGGGAAACTATATTTTAAATGCCTAATGCAAGTAGTCTAAAACAGCATTTGGAAACCTGTGCCCTTTGAGGTCTGTCAGTTCCAACACTAAGTGTCAACATTCATTTATTTGTCTGTCCCCCCAAAAGGGATTTGCCAACTTTTGTAGTTTGATTTCCTGCTTTCCCAAGCAAGATCTAAAGGAAGAGTTTGTAGAGAAAATTATTGTATAAATAAGAAAAATGTTTAGCCTGCTGAAGATTAAAGGTCAACAAATGATTCCCAAGAAATTATAAAAGCCACTTGGTATGCAAATAATGCCGCCAAATGGGAAATGTGCTAATAACAAATTATATTTATCTCACTTGCAAAGCTTTTTCTGATATTCTGATTCATATTACAAACCTGTGCCCCCACTCAAGACCCAGGCATCAGCTGTATCTTGGGGAAAACCAGGGCTGCCATCTCAGGTTCTGTGCCTTTGGAGGTCTTCTGGGGCCAGGAGGTGACACTCCACAGGGAACTACTGAGAGAGGAGGACTCTTCTAAATGTAAACTAAGTTGAATTAAGGAATGACACTGCTTGCCTACTTTGACACACACCCTGGGCTCTCCCTTTGTTGTTGGATTTGTGATTTACTTCTATGCTTACTTCCCTAAACAAAGATCCTCAGCTTTTTACACCTAGATTAAGACATAAATTGAATGAGGATCAGTGGCCTGGATGAATTAGCAATAATCATCATTGAGCAGGTGCCCAGGGATTCTGTAAATTCTCACCTGTGGACGTTGGCAGTTGAGAAATGGGGATCTGAGCAATACAGAAGACTACTCTTGGTTGCCTACTTGGTTACTTCTCTCTTGTATCTCCTTCAAACTATATTCTTGGTCTACCAACACATTCTCCCCATCTTTTATCATCTCCAACTTAACAGTCTATGTCAGGTTTATAAGGACCTGTAGGTGGGAGCTACATCCAAATAGTTCATTTTTATACCTTCTAAATTATACTCTCCATACAGGGAATATTGACGTTCCCAGGATATGTAAGCATCCTGTGAACTTTGGCCCAAATCTTCTCTTGTTCATGGAGACTGCTCTGAAGGTCGCTTGGCATAAGCAGAGACTGCCTATGGCACAAACTTGTCTTTAGTGAGTTGGGAAACATCCTCTATTAGCATCGACAGGATACTTCCCTGTAGTCTCATGCAATGTTCAAGAAATGGAACCTACTCTGTTTCACAGACTTTTTAAGAAATTTTACTGACCTTGTAATACCCATTGGCATAAGATAACTCAAGCTTGACTCAATAGGATATATTTTCACAAAGATAAACATTTTATCACAATATTCTCTAAGGATAACACCTTCCTATCACTAAAACAACTTTTTTTTTTTCCTACCAGAAGCAGAGACTGGGGTAAGAGCATAGTTATCAGAAGATAAGGAAGGAATGATCTGGAAACCCTACATTTGCCCTGAGTCACAGATGTTTTTCTTCAAGGGCATCATTAGTCAACCTCATTTTCTTTTTTGGCAACCACCTATTAATGCTAAAAAGTCCTAGTTTTCTACATTTCTTCCAACACCATAGTGCCAAGACTATCTCCTTCCCAAATTTCAGTGAACAATACTGTTTTTTGTTTTTTTTTTTACCAAGGAGAGTATCCTAGGGAATGTAAATCTCAGTTCATAATTTGAGATCCCCAAAACCAAGAATCATTATTGTTCCACAACTTAATTCCAATTGCAAGTCCATTCTATTGGGGTTGGTGGCAGACATTTAACCTTATTCAGTTTGTCATTCCTTCCACTTCTTTCTCTAGATTATATTTAGATCTTGGTTACATATGCAGTCCCAAGTATTGGGAAGGCCCCATTTAAACTTTGAGGTAGTCTATCTACCCAGTCAACCACAGAACATTACAAATTTTCTCTGGTTCTTCATTATTGGTCTATATAAGTCATGGACTAGGCATTTCTTGTTTCTGCTACAGTTACCAAAGTAGACAAAAACATTTTAAGTTAAAGAAAATACATAATGCTCCCAGGTGGTGAGAACTTGAAGAGCAATCATGCTCTCAAAAGAAGGATTCTTTGGGACAGCAGAAGGGAGTGCTGTGGTGGGCAATAGTGATTTCTGAAGATAATCTAAAGGATCTCACAAGCAACTACAGAGGATTATCCCAGCAGAGGGAGTAACTGAGAAGCCATTTATGTCAGGGAATGGCTTTTAAGAAGACAAAGTCCTGGGATTATAAAAAGTTTCAGTTAGAGGAGACTGATAGAGCGATGAGAAGATCATTTTCAAAGCTTTACCATGGGAACCTGGTAGAAAGTAGAATTCCTGGGTAGAAAGTTCACAAAAATGTAAAGGCTTCCCTTTAAGACTGCAGCCCCCAGGAGTTTCTTACTCTCCTACTCATTCACACTCAGCCTGGAGCAATTCATTAGAATTGCTGGTAAGTATTACCAGGTAAGTATTCCTACCAGTTTGACTCTGGTGGCTTCTGCTCCAGTTAAGCAGACCTCAGCTATCACACTTGGGATGTGCCTGTCTCTTCAGATTTTTGGGTAGCAATTTACCCTGAAACTCCAGTTCTCTGATGGGTTAAAGAAAAATCCTTAATATTCAGTTTATCCAGCTTTTGCTGTAATAAGGAAGAGAGTGTTGAGTTCCAAGTTCTTTACATGTGGGAGCTGAAATTGGAAGTCTCTAAAGGTTTTTCTCCATATTTTCTTCTGTAAGTTTTATAGATTTAGGATTTACACTTAAGTCTATGATCCATTTTTAATTAATTTTTGTAGTTGGTGCAATATATTAATTGATGTTATTTTTTGTTTCCCTTTTTTTGTTGTTTGCATATGGATATCTAATTGTTCCAATATCATATATCGAAAAAACTATACTTTCTCCATTTAGTTGCCTTGCACCTCCATCCAAAATCAGTTGTCCATGTATAAGTGGGTCTCTATTTGGTTCTATTTTCCTTATGTCTATATTAAATCCAATGCCATATAGTCTTGATTACTGTGGATTTATAATAAGTATTGAAATCAGATAGTGTTTCTCTGCAAACTCTGTTCTTTTCAAAGTTCTTTGCATTTCCCTAGGCATTTTAGAACCATCTTGTCAATTCCTCCAAAAAAAAAAAAAAAAGACTTCTAGTATTTTGATTGGGATTGTACTGAATTTAGAGGCCAATATGAAGAGAACTGACATCTTAACAATACTGAATATTCTGACATAAGAGCAATGTATATTGCTCCATTTATTTAAATCTTTATTTACTCACAGCAATGCTTTCCAGTTTTCTGTGTACTGGTCTTACAATTTTTGGATCAGATTTTTGCCTAAGTATTTCATATATTTTGATGAAGCAAATACAATTTTTGTGAAACAACACAGTTTCTTATTTAAGCCATTTAACAATTGAATATGTTGTTAATTTCAGCTAAAAATATACTACATATGCCTTGTTTAATGTTTCAATCATTATTTGTGATTTCTTCCATTACTTTTATACTTAAAAAGTGGCTTCCAATTGTGATATTAAATAAATACCTACCTTTTCTCCACCTTGGCTTAAAAGTTTTAAATTAAACTGCTTCATTTATGTGGATTGTTTTGTGTATATGGTGTGAGGTAAGGATCCAACACTATCTCCATTCCAAATAATTAACTATTATGTCAGCACAAGTCATTCCTTCACTTTTTAAATTTATCCCTTGATTTGTGATGACATTTTTACAGACATCTCTTCATTATTAACTTTCATAAATAATAATCATGATATGTTCCAGAACAAATTTATGTCAACTACATCTGCACCAAGAGGTGCCATTAGTGGTCATCTGTGGTCATTTTAGTTTATTTACTAAATGTATTTGTATTTTTCATTGCTAATTTTGACTTATTTTACTAATATCATGAAGTCCATCATATAAAAGAAATGTAATTAGCAGTGTGAATATGGTAAAATGAGGACAGAAACAAAGTAGAGATCATTTTTTAAAGCAGAATCTTAAAAAATAAAACATTACAAACATTTGAAGTTTCTCAGAAACTGACAAAATTGCACACATGAGTTCCACAGTTAGAAATGATTCTGATGGACAAAAACAAATCAATTCAATACAGGAAAGTGCTGGGTTCCTCTGCAATAAATAATAATTCACACTAACAAAGAAAACTAATGGGCAGAATTTTAGGTGTGGGCTAAAGAAATATCAACATCGGAAGCCATTTGTGAAATATTCTGAGAGGATAGGAGTTTGAGAACATAAAATCTCTATGGCAAGATTAGGCTGCTGATTCACTCCAGTTCAAGGTTTATTCATATCAGCACATCAAAATGAGCAGTAAGATAGCAAGTGACGTTATTTTAACTGCTGGTGACTTCAGGTCTCATTCAGCGATATTCAAAGAGACCTGTCTACCTTAGGAGTCTTTATCAGTTTCCACAAAACGGGTTTTCCAAAAGCATAATACATAAGCTAATACATGAGGAAGGCTATCCCTGGGTTTAAAGCACTGAAAGACCACCTTTCAATCTAATTTGGTAGGAATGTATTGGGAGAAGCCATCTTAGACACCACCTTCCTAATCACTTTAAGCTTATGAACAGATGAACCTGTGAACTATATTTCTAAATTTAAGAGGTCATAATTCTAATCTATACTTAACCTCTGTTTTGGGCCATTATACTGTTCCAGTCACCAGTGTGTAAAGTCTGGCACCAATACCCTACTGTTATAATTACTTCCTCATAATTTTTATTTTTTAAAAAAAAAAATCCTGGCAGTCTGCATCCTTTATTCTTCCAGATAAATTCTAGAGTCACTAGATTGAATTAAACTATAAGCTACAATTGAGATGAATTGTCATATTTATATTTAGTTTTCCTATATACAAACATAGCATATTTCTCATGTATTAAGGCATGTTTATACCCTCAGTCAATTTTTTTGACTTTCTTCATGTGACTATAGCACATTTTATATTTGGCTACATTATGTATTTGGTTTTTTTTTTTGTTTTTTTGTGTGTGTTTCTTTTTGCTTTATGTATTTTTGTATTTTTTGTAGTCATAATTTGCTTTTTAAAATAATATTTTCTATCTGATTTTTTTTTCCAAATAGAGGCAGATCTGGATTTCTATGTATTTTTTCTACATTATCAAATACTCATGTTGACTTTGGTAGTTTTTACATTAGTTTTCTTCCTAAATACTATCCATCTTTTTCTATGTTCTGGTACAAGAGGATTAGCTATCTTTCCAAAGTTTAAAATAACATATTTTTCAAGTCAGCTGGAGTCTGGTCTTTGAGGGCCTTTATTCCCCAATTATTTTTCTTCTCTTTAAATCAATATGGAAAGGTATAGTTTTTCCAAGAAAACCACCCATTTCTTTGAGAATTTCAAATTACCTCCCTAAGGTGTTATATAGTAGTATGTTACTTTAAAAGTATTGTGTCTACATATTCAATGCAATCCCTATCAAAATAACACCAGCAATCTTCACAGAGCTAGAACAAATAATCCTAAATTTGTATGGAACCAGAAAAGACCCCGAATAGCCAAAGCAATCTTGAAAAAGAAAACCAAAGCAGGAGGCATCACAATCCCAGACTTCAAGCTATACTACAAAGCTGTAATCATCAAGACAGTATGGTACTGGCACAAGAACAGGCACTCAGATCAATGGAACAGAATAGAGAACCCAGAAATGGACCCACAAACGTATGGCCAACTAATCTTTGACAAAGCAGGAAAGAATATCCAATGGAATAAAGACAGTCTCGTCAGCAAGTGGTGCTGGGAAAACTGGACAGCAACATGCAAAAGAATGAACCTGGACCACTTTCTTACACCATGCACAAAAATAAACTCAAAATGGATGAAAGACCTCAATGTAAGACAGGAAGCCATCAAAATCCTCAAGGAGAAAGCAGGCAAAAACCTCTTTGATCTTGACCGCAGCAACTTCTTACTCAACACGTCTCCGGAGGCAAGGGAAACAAAAGCAAAAATGAACTACTGGGAACTCATCAAAATAAAAAGCTTCCAGGGCGCCTGGGTGGCTCAGTCGGTTGGGCATCCGACTTCAGCTCAGGTCATGATCTCACAGACTGTGAGTTTGAGCCCCGATCAGGCTCTGTGCTGACAGCTCAGAGCCTGAAGCCTGCTTCAGATTCTATGTCTCCCTCTCTTTCTGCCCCCCCCTCTGAAATGAACATTAAAAAAATAAAAATAAAAAGCTTCTGCACAGTGAAGGAAACAATCAGCAAAACTAAAAGGCAACCGACAGAATGGCTAACATGCAAAATATCATTTGCAAATGACATATCAGATAAAGGATTAGTACCCAAAATCTATAAAGAACTTATCAAACTCAACACCCAAAACAACAACCAACCCAGTGAAGAAATGGGCAAAATACATGAAAAGACACTTTTCCAAAGAAGACATCCAGATAGTCAACCAACACATGAAAAAATTCTCAACATCACTCATTATCAGGGAAATACAAATCAAAACCACAATGAGATACCACCTTACACCTGCCAGAATGGCTAACATTAACAACTCAGGCAACAACAGATGTTGAATGGTGAATGGATAAAGAAAATGTGGCATATATATATACAATGGAGTATTACTCAGCAATCAAAAAGAATGAAATCTTGCCATTTGCAACTACGTGGATGGAACTGGAGGGTATTATGCTAAGTGAAATTAGTCAGAGAAAGATAAAAATCATATGACTTCACTCATATGAGGACTTTAAGAGACAAAACAGATGAACATAAGGGAAAGAAAACAAAAATAAGATAAAAACAGGGAGGGGGACAAAACAGAAGAGACTCATAAATATGGAGAACAAACTGAGGGTTACGGGAGGGGTTATGGGCTAAATGGGTAAGGGGCACTAGGGAATCTACTCCTGAAATCATTGTTGCACAATATGCTAATTTGGATGTAAATTTAAAAAATAAAAAATAAAATTGAAGTATTGTGTATCTATTATTTTTTTCAATTTTGTATTGTAGTAAAATACACAAAACACAAAATCTACTACCTTATTCATTTTTAAGTATACAAGTTAGTGGTGTTAAAATATATTCATAATGTTGCGCAACCATCACCACTGCCCATCTCCATAACTCTTTTCATCTTGTAAAACTAAAACCTTGTACCCATTAGCTTATTTCATTTCTCCCTCCCCCAGCTCATGGAAACCACTACTCCACTTTCAGTTTCTGATTTTGAATACTCTAAGTACTCTTTTAAATGGAATCATACAGTATTTGTCTTTTTGTAAGTGACAAATTTCACTTAGCAAAATGTCATCAAGGTTCATCCATATTCCTTCCTTTTTAAAGCTGAATAATATTTCATTGCATGGATATACCACATTTTATTTATCTGGTTATCTGCCAATGGGCATTTGGGTTGCTTCCATGTTTTAGCTATTGTGAATAATGCTGCTATGAACATGGGTGTACAAATATCCTTTTGAGACCCTGCTTTCAATTCTTTTGTGTATATATCCAAAACTGGAATGGCTGAATCATATGGTAATTCTATTTTTAATTTTTTGAGGAACTGACAGTGTTTTTACAGTGGTTGTACCATTTTGCATTCCTGCCAACAGTACATGAGAATTCCAATTTCTCCATATCCTCACCAACACTTATTATTTTCTTTTTTTGTTGTTGCTTTTGTTTTTGCTTTTGTTTTATGATATCCATGATAATGGGTGTGAGGTGGTATTTCATTGTAGTTTTGATTTGTATTTACCTAATGATTAGTGATACTGAGCATTTTCTCATGTACTTATTGGTTATTTGCACGTCTTCTTTAGAGAAATGCCTATTCGATTCCTTTGCTTATTTTTGATTTTGGTTTGGGGTTTTTTGTTGAGTGTTAGGCGTTTTCTATATATTCTGGATATTAATCCCTTATATCTTACATGATTTGTAAATATTTTCTCTGTTTCTATGGGTTGTCTTTTTACTCTGTTGACATTGTCCTTTGATGTACAAAATTATAAAATTTTCATGAAGTCTGATTTGTCTTTCTTCAGTAGATCTCTTTTTTTTTTTTTTTAATTTTTTTTTCCAACGTTTATTTATTTTTGGGACAGAGAGAGACAGAGCATGAATGGGGGAGGGGCAGAGAGAGAGGGAGACACAGAATCGGAAACAGGCTCCAGGCTCTGAGCCATCAGCCCAGAGCCCGACGCGGGGCTCGAACTCCCGTACCGCGAGATCGTGACCTGGCTGAAGTCGGACGCCTAACCGACTGCGCCACCCAGGCGCCCCTCTTCAGTAGATCTCTTTTTATAATACCCTTTTAATTTTTTGTCATATTTTTAAAATCATATTTTCCAGAGATCATTTATTTTGTTGAGATTTTTGCCCCTAATGTACCAGATATTGTAAAAATTCTGTTTATTTAATTTTTCTACTTTGTAATATACTAATTTCTTTATTTCATATCTATTCTTATACTCCCTTTATTTTTTGGTATATTAAAGATTATTAAGCTGGATGCTTAATTCATTACTTTCATTCCTTATTGCTTAATTAAAAACACACACACACATAAAATGGTAGGAGTTTTCCCAGTGATTCTGTTTTGCCCACAAACCATACATTTTGATTAACACTGCTCTTGTTTTCGGTACTAACAATTTTATAATTATAGTTTTTATTTCCTCTCAAATCCAAGAAATTTTTATGGAAATTGCCTGTGTTAAAAAATAAACTCTTATTTAATCTATATTTATGCAACCTCATTATTGTATTTAAATCTCTTAATTAGTCTACTTCATACATTAAAGAGTGTCACAGATTTATTAAGGTAAGGTTTGTGCAAATTTCTTTTTATTTCTTATGGGTTTTAAAAATATTTTGATATTTTTGATTGGTACATAAATCTCTGCTTCAGATGACATCTTTTATCAATTAAAAATAACCCTTTGGGGACTCAGTCAGTTAGGCATCCAACTCTTGATTTCAGATCAGGTCATGATGTCATGGTTCATGAGTTCGAGCCCTGCATCAAGCTCTGTGCTGACAGTTCAGAGCCTGCTTGGGATTCCCTCTCTCCCTCTCTCTCTGCCACTCCCCTGCCTGTACTTGTACACGCCCACGTGCTCATGCATGTTCATGCACATGTGCTCTCTCTTTCTCGGGGCTCTAGGGTGTCTCAACTTATTTTTTAAAACTTGTTTTATTATTATTTTTTTAAATGACGCTTTGTCTTATTCTGTGTATTTTTTCTTTTTATTTTACTTTATATAAAATTAATATTGTCATTTATTTTTTTCTAATGTTTGAATTTGCTTGATACAGGTTTTTGTTGTTGTTGTTGTTTTAGTTTTAACTTTTTTGAGTGCTGTTTATAAAAGAACACATATTGGAATCTTACAAAGAGAGTCTTTTACAAAAGAAGGGTTAAGATATTTTACATTCACTTTATATCTTGTTTGGCCCTCCTTCAGGGTTATGAAAAGACTATGCAATAATCCTTTGAGTTACATTACTTCCATCTGAAAAGCCACATTGCTGACTCTACTCATACCCTCCTTCCTGGGGCTTTGTACCTCTGCTGGGCTGAGGTAATAGGGCGAGGAAGAGAACTAGATATAGGACTAGACGTAGGAATAAGTAAATGGACTGATTTGGATCAGGCATCTGATCCAAAGAGGCCCTATGAAATTCCCAGACTCAAGAGTCAATAGGGCACTTATATAGTAATGGTGGGGCAGCCCAAACACTCCCTCACCTTACAGGAGTTTGAAAGCATGACAAAGAGAGTCAGCAGTCAATAGAGAATACAAACCTCTGAAATACACTGAGCATATGGAAAAGTTGTAGAAGAAATGAAATGACAGAGCAGGCAGTCCGTAGTATCTGGGGAGGCTGAGAGTCCAGCAGGTGTGCTGCAGTGTGGAACTGATGTGGGAAACAAGCACAACCAGGTGAGAGCTGAATGGCATTTCAGGTCACCATCACATGTGCTGGGTTGGTGTTCTGGGCTGCCCCACTTCCCTGTGCCCCCTTTTCACCTTAGGGAACCCAAGAGTATCTGAATTTGTAATCAAAGGGCCCCAAATAACACATTGCTTCCCACTTTCTATTCATAAACTTCTGTGCTCTTTCCTTTATTTTCTATATTTTGCTATGTGGAATATGTTGTTTGATTTTATATGCTATAATGACTCGAAGGGATTATATCCTGTTTTGAATTCTATTAGTGAATATCTTTCAGTTTTCCAAAAATATCATTTTATTAAGTGTTAGTTGATATTTCTGTAACTATTAAAATCAAGAACGGAGTCTCCTGAGTCTTATTTATACAAGGGAAGGGATTTAGCATCGTTTTATTGCTCTGACTTGATACTTCTTTTAAAATAATAAACTAGCATTTTTATACAGCTTGTTGATAAATCACTATTCTTTTTATGATACATGTATCATCTTTCAAATTCTTCAACATTTAAATTATTTTTAAGCAACTACTTTATAAGATTTAGTTTTCTTTTAAGTTATTTTGAGAGAGAGAGAGAGAGCATGTCTATGCACAAGTTGGGGAGGGGCAGAGTGAGAAGGAGAGAGAGAATTCCAAGCAGGCTCCACACTGTCAGGACTGAGCCTGATGTGGGGCTCAAACTCATGAAGGGTGAGATCATCACCAGAGCCAAAACCAAGAGTGGGATGCTTAACTGACTGAGCCACCCTGGAGCCCCAAGAATTATTTTAATTCTATGTTTAAGTGAACCATTTCAATGCTTATTTCTCAATCTTTTATACCTCAATGTCCATATTCTTTATTATAATTAGCAAATGACTACATAGTGATCCCTTGGTACCAAGAATTGTAAGCACATAAGAATAAGGACTCATTTAACCCTCATAACAGCCCCATGAAATGAGTGCTAATATTATCCCCATTTTATAGATCAATAAACAGAGGTACAGAATTATAACGTGCCTACAGTCACATGACTAGTTATTAACAGAGCAGGATGTAAAACTCAGGCAGTGAGGTGCCAAGCCCATGTTTTCAGTCAATCTGCTCTACTGCCTCTCACCTGTAAGCTCTTAATTTTAATTAATTTTTCCATAGGTTCTTGTACCTTTTTTCAAAAACAGTATTGGAGTGGTATATTTTCTGAGTCCCTATATGCCTGAGAATTATTTTTTATTCCTTTCATTTATGAAATACAAATTCATTTAACACAGAGCATATTCTTTAAACAAAAATATATACATATTTTTATTAACAAGGTAGAAAAAATATTCATGGAATAACTTTCAGGGAGAACCCTGGGTTGTTTTTGCTCTTTGCTTTTCTTTGTCAAGAAAGAATACTGATAAACTGCAGGGCCAAGAGGCAAGATTCTAAGAGCATGTTTCTGTGGCAAAGGAAGCTGGTTAGAGTAGTGTGAATGTAGCAAGGGTTGAGACAAAAGAGAAGATTGGGAGGGCAGAGAGAAAGGAAGTGAGAGACAGCAAGATGGCCTATGACCCTACATGATGCTCTGCAAAGGCTCCTTAGGACCTCTCCCAAATATCTAAGCTCATGCATGTGAACAGATGAATCAGCACTCATATCACATGTGGCTCTGTGAAAGCTAATGAAGGTCCTGGGTCTGGCACACAGATTGATAAAGGTAGAACAATGATGCCTGGGAAAGCACAGGAAGTAAGCAAAGAAGTTAAAGAGAAGGTAATCTCCCTGGGAATTTTCAGAAATCACCTGGGAAGGCTTCAAACTATCCTAGGCAAAGGAATGGGAGATTGAAGTCCATTTACTTAAATCTGTCTGGGGAAGGAATGCCCTAGCTGACATCTTCAGTAAGTATCTATTTTATAATGTTCTCTGGATATAAACTTGTTGCAGTATTCTAAGTGTGAATTGTGCTGGGAAAGAGATTAATCGCTTCTACTTATGTGATCAGACATTTTCTTCAGCTCAAAAATATGTATTTTCTAATTAATCACAGTGAGCAAAGTTACAGGTGCCAGACTCAAATAGTCAGGGTGTGGGAACAGCTCATTGATGTGTGACTTGTGGAAACTTGTCCAAATTACATCTTCCCGTGCTCGGGTTTTCTCACCCGTAAAGCAAAGGTAAATGCTGCACCTACCTGCACTGTTCTGTGCAACAATGTGAAGATGCTTTAGCATATACCTGACACAAAGTAAGAGGCTTAATAAAAGTTAGCTGTTACTGTGGTTGAATATTTGACTATCAATTCTCTTCCAATTATTCTAGCACCTTCCTCAGGAATGTCTATAATTCTGTTGTTTGTTTATTCAGAAGCATTTATACTTACGTTTTTTTCATGATTTACTTTGGTTTTGCTTCATAGTCTGGTAAAACATCTCAGGTTTGCCCTCTAAATCACTGGTTTAATTTTCCATTATGTCTTCCTTGTTCTTTAATGCCAATAATGTATACCTTAATACTGCTACTGTGTTTTTGGTTTTCTTGTGATTGTTTTTTATAGTACCCATCTCTTTCATCTCATCCACCAATGTTTTCATCTCATTACTCTCCCTCCTAATATGACTTTCAATTACTTCTTTTATGGAGACTAGATCCTATTGCTTCCTACTAAGAATGCGAAACTGTTTTCAAATTTTCTGCTTTCCATAGTAAATGATTTTTCATAGCAGTTCACTTTTATTATATTTTGATATGAAATTCTGCTATTATTTTAAGTGTTTTGTCTTTTATGGACCTCAATAACAAATGAATTGTTTCTTCTTCATGAAAGAGAAGAACGGAGATCCTCTGTTGCCCACTGACAGGCTCTTTGCCTGGGGCTCTTCCCTTTGCCCTCTGGGTTGTGGGTCAAATCTTTCTCTTAGGTTTGCAGCTCAACACTGGACTGCAACTCTCAGTGTCTTCTTCTTTAGCTTTGATAGTCTGAACAGATGAAATACATGAAAAAACAGAGGATATCTTGAGAGCAGAACCTTCCCTCTACCTTTACCTGCAGTGCTTTACTTTAGGTCATCCTCTTTCACTCATTCATTCATTCATTCATTCTTATTTCATGTAGACAGGCATTTAATAACTATGAGTTGTATGTATATAATGAGCACTGGGGATAAAACAAAACATCCTTGGTATCTCTCAAGAAGCATACACACATAATATTAACAAGATATAATTGTAAATTTGTGAATACTGTGAGGAGAAAGAGTAATGTAGTGAACATATATATTTTAGAGCAGAAACAAATTCAGTGTCGGTAGCTATCAAGGAAGACTTCTCTGTGGAACTGACATTTAAACTGATAACTGAAGGCTGAATTGAAGTCATTTAATGGAATAAGAAGAACAACATTCCAGATGGGGGGAACAGTATATGTAAATACACTGATGAAAGACTGAATGCAAGGGGTGTGTGGAATGCAGTGCTCTGTGAAAACAGCCAGGGGCCAGCGTAGGTAGAGTCTGCACATCTTATTAAGGACACTGGTCTCTATTTTAAAAGCAATGGAATACCACTAACCAGATTTTAAGCATTGTAGTGATATGCTACTGATATGGTCTTTAGAAAATCTCCCTGCTTGGAGAGTAAAAATTGAATTAGAGAACTTATCATGGACTCAGTAAAACCAGCTAGGGTTATTTTAGTGTCCTAAGTAAGAAAGAATGGCAGGTTAGTTGTATAGGGACAGAGATGGGTAGATTGGAGAGACATATGAAGGGCAAAAGTAACAGAACTTGGTGAAAGAATGGGGTAGAAGGAGAAAGGAGGTCAAGGATGTCCCCTACATCCTAATTTGTGCAATTTGGCTAGATGGTAGAGTTTTTCACTGAGATCATATTTTAAAATAGGCTTGAAAGAAAAAGCTTGAGATTATTGTTGATAATATTTAAGTTTGAGAAGCTATAGAGACATCTAAGCAACAATTTCAAGAAAACAACTAAAGTGCAGATCTCGAGCTCAAAATAAAGGTTTAGGCTTATTTTGTAAGCTTCGTGAGTCTTTGGTGAGTAGGCAGCAGCCAATGCTGTAGATGCCCAAGAGATTTTTTTTAATTTTTTTTTAACATTTATTTGTTTTTGAGACAGAGAGAGAGCATGAACAGGGGAGGGGCAGAGAGAGAGGGAGACACAGAATCTGAAACAGGCTTCAGGCTCTGAGCTGTCAGCACAAAGCCCAACGTGGGGCTTGAACTCACGGACTGTGAGATCATGACCTGAGCCGAAGTTGGACACTTAACCGACTGAGCCACCCAGGGGCCCCGATGCCCAAGAGATTTCTAAGGAAGAGGAACTGGTGTGCACAAAGAAGCAGGTTAGGACTGGGCCTTGTGAAACCAACTCCACATTTACGAGCTGCGGGAAGAGAATAAAAAAGCAAATCAGACTACAATGTCCATAATGTAGAAGGAAAATCAGGAGAGTAGATGTGAAAGGAACTGAGGGAAGGAAGGGTTTCCAGAAGGACTAATGGCCAACAATGCCAAATAAGAAATTTGTCACCTTAGTTTTCTTATCTTTCTAGCTAGGATTATAAAAATGTTATTCTGGGGGTTTCCATCTGTGAGTACATATGGAAATGGAAGTACTAGCTGGGAGAGGGAGGAAGTGAAAGGAAAAATCTAGGCTGGACAACTAGTAGTTACTGTGTGGAAGCTTTTTGTATGATGCAGATCCTGTGTATCTGAACTAGGGAAGGGGGGCGGGTTCTACGGGGATGGGGAGGCTGGGTTTGGGGACTGGGAGGTAATGGTGCTGTGGCAAAATCATCACACTGGTTCTGGAGTTAGACTGAGTTCAAATCCTAGTTCTGCTTCTTCACTAACTAAGGAATCTCGAGCAAGTTTCCTGTGCTCTTCTCCATCTGCCAAATGGGAATCGAAATATGACTTACCACCTGTTGTGGTTGTGAGCATTAAATGAATTAATATTTGCACAGTACTCCTGACAGTGCCTAGCACTTTGGAATACACAGTGGGCATCAGCTACAATTTTTAGTTCAAGAGAACAAGCTTATTCTCTTTCCAGGGGGTAGCAGAGGTAGACAACCAGTTCTGCACACCAGTCTGACAGTCTCCCTAGCAGTCTACACTGCCAGGCTCACAACCTGCTTCACCAGGTTGCTAAGATATATTATCTACTCTGGTTCTTATATGAATTTTATATGGAGAAAATAGTAGGTTATTAGTCAGAGACTCTTCTATGCTATAATTTTTCTATTTTATTTATTTCAACAGGTATTTGAAGAAGAAATCAGCTCCTTTTAATAGAATTACTTGTCACATAGACTAACAACAATTAATGGCTCAGCAAACTGTTAAGACCCTTATGTTTTACTCCCCTGAACAAATAAGTGTTCAAAGAGTGTGACCCCTTTCAAAAGTACACTGTCAGCACCCTTTACAGCAGGCTCATCAAGGTTGCTAACCCTGTGGTCCAATCATAAGTCAACACCACAGAATATTCCATAATGTTATAACCCATCACAATGAACAGCTCGCAGTGTGACTCATTGAACCCAAGTCTTATTCCTTCTTGTCTGTCACCTTAGAGAACAGCTTACTCAAGAATTTAGGTCTGTGGTTCTGTTTTCCATGTAACACAACCTATTCTAAGTCACAAAAGTCAAACACTGTGAAGAGGCTCATTCCTCTTCCCTGCCTACCCAGCTATCACACACAAAGGTCTCAGTATTACCACAGGCAACCAAAGCTACAGTCTGTCAGGAATCTTCTGGAGTTGTCAGTTTGTACTATTGTTCCTCTATACCCATTTATTAATTATCAAATGTAGATAACTTTTTCACCTTTTTTTTGTTTTAATTTTGACAGAGAGAGAGAGAGTGTGTGTGTGTATGTGCATGTGTGCATGAGCACGTAAGGGGCAGAGAAAGAGTGAGACAGAGAATCCCAAGCAGACTCTGCGGAGCCCAATGTGGGGCTTGGGGCTTGATCTCACAAATCGTGAGATCATGACCTGAGCCGAAATCAAGAGTTGGACACTTAACTGACTGAGCTACACAGGCACCTCAACCTTCCTTTCTTTTTAAATTTAATATATCTTGGGTATCTTTATATATCAAAATACAGAGAGCTCTTTTCTTTTTTAAAGCTCCATATTATGTCATTATATGGATATATGATGATTTATTTTAAAGGCCCTATTGACAGACTAGTGGTTTGTTTCCAGTCTTTTGCTATTACAAACAAGGCTGCAATTAATAACCTTGTAAGTATATTATTTTGCACCTGTGCAAGAATATCTGTGGGATAAATTCCCAGAAGTGGTATTACTAGGTCAAAGCATATTTGCATTTTAATTTTGACACATATCACCAAATTGCCCTCCATAGGGGTTGTACTAATATAAATTCCCACCAGCAATGTCTGAAAAGGGTCTATTTCCCCACAGCTTTGCCAACAGGGTATGTTTTTGATCTTTGGATTTTTGCCAATCTGATAAGTAAAAAATGGGATCACAGTCTAATTTTAATTTCCATTTCTCTTATTATGCATGAGTTGTGCATCATTTCATATAAGAGCCTTTTGCATTTTCATTTCTGTTCATATGTATCCATCCATCAGGTTGTTCTTTTTCTCTGATTTTAAACATGTATAGCCCCTTCTTCATAATTTTTAACATACAACCCTGGGACTCAATCCTTATGTTTTTGGTCAGGGCCCTTTCCTGCCTTAATTCCCTACTAATAAACATGTAAGTGTATGTATGTGGTGAAGGGGTACATGAGACTATTATTAGAAGTGGAAAGAAATGAGGAATGGCAATTTATGATTGACATTCAAGCTCTGACTCTTTTTTTTTAAATGGTGATTCTGGCAGACTCTCTCCACTTATAGCAAGGTTTCATTTCTTCCCAGTTCTGAAAGAAACGTGCAAATTAAAGAATATGTGTAACCTCCCCAGAGTGGTCTTCCTAGAACAATTACTCTCAAGATAGTAGTTAGGAAAATGGTGGAGCAAAGAATGGGATTTGAGGGAACTTGTCCAGGAGGAATCACCTTTACAACCACCTGTCAGTCACCTGGAAATCCAGTAGCAAAGAAGAAAAATGGCCAGGACTCTGTCATCGCTAGGGGGAAGGTAGAGTGAGTGTCATTCTTAATAGAGATGCTGATGTGGTGGGAGAGATCTGCTATGACATGCTCACTGCCACGAAGAAAACTCATTCCCTAGGTGTACATATCTGATCTACCCTGTGCTTTAAAAATAGAAACAGCGAGCCCAGTTGAGGAGCGGCTCAGGGTGGGAAGGAAGCATAATCAAATGCAAGAATTGCCCTGGTAACACATCCATGAGGTAACAGAGTTTACTCCATAATATCATTTAAGGTGAAACTCAGAAAATGATTTGAAAAATGACCACCAACCTAACAGAGTAAAACCAGCAGACTAAGCTCTGTCAGAGCTTATGTGTCCCAGAACAAATTGTTAAAGTATTCCTGGGGTCAGTTTCTTGTTCTGTAAAATGGGGTGGGAGGAGGATGGGGCATCTCAGGACCCTTTGTCAACTTTATTATACTATGATTCCCTGATGGGGCACAGAACTAGGGTGCTATCAAACAGGGCCATGAATTTAGTTTCCAAGAATTTAAAGAAAATTTATACTTAAGTGATACTTATCACTGATTGAAAATAATTGACAATTATTTGTGGTACTCTGCTCATGCTTCAAGTTGCCAGTCAGTTTAACTAAAGTCTTCCCAGCTGCCACAGGCCAAAGGCCCTCATCTCTTCTACAACCCTCCAGGCCCTAAACACCTATGTTCACAGCAGACCTAGCAGTGTTAAATATCAGGACATTTGGCTGAGTCATCTTCCCACACCCATCCATGAAATTTTGCCTTGCTTTCATTTTCCTTTACAAATACTTTCTCAGGTGATCTCTACTCTTGACACTTTAGCTCTCAACTGCATGCCAACAAGAGATAAAACAAATTGATATTGGCCTTCTATGTTGAGCAGGGACTACTGCTAGGCATCCTATGCAATGCCTCATTATTATTATTGTCATTGCTTCTAGATTTAAATGACGAGAAATGGGTTTTACTTTAAGACTTCCTAAACTTGATTACAGAATCTTAGAGATGGAAGAAACATTAAAAATATCAGTTGTCTCTCACCCATTTCAAAATTCCTTATGCAGCATTCCTGCCAAAGGGCCATCTAGTTGCTTAACACTCCTGCTGACAGAGAACTCACTACCTGACAGCTAATCGCATTAGCATCTTAACAATGACATTAAGTGGCTTCCCCTTTGCCCTTTTAGAAGAGATGTGACATTGATCCATTGCTCCTCTTGTCTTTACTCATTCTAAGTTAGGAGAGAGCATTTGGCAGTTTGATAGTACCAATTTAGTGTTTATTTAATAGTAAAAGTTCCAAATGCCAGCTGTAATCTTTAGTAGCTGTTTTTATGTTGGTGATACAATTCTAACAATTATATTTTATGAAGTCATTTCCATTAGGGTTGAGGCAATCTACGAACGAATCAGGATTAGAAAGCAGAAGAACTAGGACTTTGTCACAGTTTTGTTCATAAGTGGAGACTTTAGGGAAAAACTAGCTCTCTTTCTGGTTCTCGATTTCCTAATATGTAAAATAAGGAGAAGAACATGGACAGTTTCTAAATACCTACCTTCCTTTCCCAGCTATAACTTTTAATAGGCCATGACATTGCTTTGCAAATGGAAGATACCAAAACTGGTAAATAAATGAAAGCACGAATTTCTATGACTAAGTGAATATGTAGACAAGGTAGATAATCCAGTAGATATAGCTCAGGCTTGCCAGAAAAGCTCCAGTTATTACCAATATCCGTGAAAATTAAGATAAAACAGGATTTCCACATGCTTGATGACTACTGAGATGACAATTCCACTTAGACTCTTTATTATTTTACTTCATTAAGGACATTGGCTCCTAAGAAATATCATCTCACCTAAAAGGGGAACTCTGAATTAACTTTATGGATGATTGGGCTCTTTTCTATAAATTATTTTGATGGTGGCTGGACATATTGGCTGGCATACAGAAGGGAGGAGGCCAACTTGGGAGATAGCCTGAGCCAAATCTCCAGTGCCAGCTTAGTGTGAAGGGAATGCAAGACAAAGGTTAGGGAGGGAGTGAGTAACTAAGGGAATAATTCTTTGAGTGAAGTCAAGACTTATTTACATGCTCAACCCAAGCCAATCACTGCTTACGACATTGATACACATGGAAGATTATTTTCTGGCACAAATTTGTGTGTGGAGAATTTAGTTGTCTATGGAAAATAACAACCACAAGAACTCTGAAGGAAAACAGCTTCTCTAAATTTAGGACGTCAGTGGCAATTTGCCCCCTGAGGGCTAATAAAAGAAGCTGTACCCTAGAGAAATCTGAACACCAGAGGAAGGTTTCCAAAACTGTTTAAGATGATTTGAGGGATTCATGGTGGAACTTTGCAAAAAATTTCATTATTTAGCTTTCACCACTATGTCCCAATAGATTGTTGGTTTGGGCCCACTGGTGGTTTGGAACTACTGGTTTATTTGAGAAATAAGAAACTATAGCATGGTGAAGTGAAAAGAACATTGGCCTGAGAATTAAGAGATCAGAATTATAGTCTCAGCTTTATAAATTTGGGCTGTGCTTTTGTTATCTGTAAACGAGGGGAGAGATGACTGTTAAGATTTCTTCCAGCATTAATTGTCCATGAACTTTTTACATTTATAAAAAATAAAGATTATATCTATCTGACTTTTATATCTTCAACTCTGAGGTCATTGGACCTATCAGTTTTAAATTCCCATGTAATTACAGTGGTGGATTCTGCTGGTCCACCTTTCTCTTCTATATAAGCTCTTAATTCTAGACTACCTGTTTTACTCACCATCCCTTTGCAAATGGTGGCCTCTTTTTAAAATTATACATTTCTTCATTTCTCCAAATATCCAATTATTTCTGCAGGTTTTCACATCCATCAAGCCATAGGAAAAACAGACTTTTTTTTTAAGTTGACTGATAAAATGCACTACATCCACTTAAATTTGAATTTGAATATTTTAGTGTAAGTATATTTCATGCAATATTTAGGATATGCTTATGGTAAAAATTATTCAGTAATTTTATGAAATTCAAATTTAACTGGGCATCTTATATTTTTATTTTTTAACTTTAGTAACCTTACCTTTGACCAGAGTTCTTTCTCCTCATTCCCAAAGTCCCACAGAACTTCATTTGAACCATTTTATGTACACTTACTTATGTTATCATCCAACATTTTGACTGTATGGGTCCATCTGATTTCCCTAACTAGATTATTAGTCCTGTGAGAGACAGAGCTAGATGCTACACATTTTACATCTCCTCCTACCCCAAGTGGTGCTTCTTATTATTTCAAAATTGGCTGATTCCTTTGAGACTCCTTCACAACCCATGTACTTGCTCCCAATTATTAAGTCACAGTCTGCTTCTTCTTCAAGCTAAGATAACAGAATCATACCACATTAGCCTGGGCCCACAAGAAAATAGGATGGGACTCAATGAAAATTAACATTAAGGTCCACAACAGTTGATCAGTTGTTACCAATGATAATGAAAAATATAAATTGATCAAATTTCTTCTAGTGAATTGAAAATTACTATAAAGTCACTTGCAAAGCTGAATTCTTATTTGCCAGTTTGGTCTTACCTTCTCTTAACTTAAAAGATCCATTTTGCAAGGCACCAAACTTCCTAATGCTTTTGAACGTCTCATATGATAGTGAGTTCCTTTTGTGTCCATATAAAAACATTCAATATTGTGTATTCCTGCCCCTAGAAAAACCAAGGGTACCAACCGACTTCTCTCCGTAAAATAAAGTTCTTTACTTTAACTTCATTTCCATGCTGGTTCTGTTCTCTTTCAAGTCTTACCTACTTGCATGGAGCACTCACCACTTCCCAAACACACCCTGAACCTTTGTTTGCTCTTCTGTCTCCATCTCTAATGCTCACCGTCTCTGCCTTTCTAAATCCTACTTATTCATAGTCCCTGCTTTGTGAAGACCTAGGAATCTAGTGTGACACTATCGCTTTAGATATGAAAAAAAGATGGACCTTGGATCTATCTATTCAATACTCTGTAGCAGAGTGACAGAGCCAAGGCTCAAAAATGTCCCCAGTCTTTTCTTTCTGCCTTTTCTTTTTAATTTTTTTTAATGTTTATTTCTGAGACAGAGAGAGACAGAGCATGAGTGGGGGAGGGGCAGAGAGAGAGGGGGACACAGAATCTGAAGCAGGCTCCAGGATCTGAGCTATAAGCACAGAGCCCAATGCAGGGCTCGAACTCACAGACTGCGAGATCATGACCTGAGCCGAAGCCGGATGCTCAACTGACTGAGCCACCCAGGCGCCCCTATTTCTACCTTTTCTAAGTTCTTTCTTCAAGAACCACCTTGGGGTGCCTTGGTGGTTCAGTCGGTTAAGCAGCTGACTTTTGCTCAAGCCATAATGTCATAATTCTTGAGTTCAGGCCCTGCATCAGGCTCTATGCTAATGCCTGCTTGGGATTCTCTGTTAAAACAAGAACCACCTTTAGCTACCACCTCTTTTTTAAAGGCTTTCCTTATCATCCCAACCAGAAATATTCTCTCTCTCCTTTAACTACTGACAGCATTTTATTTGTAGCTCTCTTAAAGTACTTCATCCTTTTTAGGTTGTGTTTTTATTGTTGGCAAGTTTCTAAAATAAAACTATTCCTTTTGCTAAGAGGAGATTGGGTGTCCCTCTGGAGTACTATTTTCCTAAATGCCTGAGGGTTCGTTGGGAAGAAAAATGGAGAGATGGTGTCACCCATTTGCTGTACCCAAGGACTGAGGCTTTCATAAGCAAGGAAGTATGGCTGTACTTCACTCTAGGGAAAGCGTTCAGCACAGAGAAGCATCTGTGGAAAAAGGGAGAAGGAATGCCCTGGATTATTCCAGGGACACAGGCTAAAAATGATAGAAAAGAGATGGCCTTGTGAAGAACTTCACTGTATCTTGTTGTATTCCTACTCCATCAGAGTAACTTGTCATAAACAGGTTAAGAGAGACACATGAAAGAGGTATTGTTATGCTAGGGGCATTTTAAAAAACTCATGTAACTGTGACACTGTGATTACAACCCTACCAAAGAGCTTTAGAGGTGACACCAGTGGGAGCAACCTTAAAAATGGGGTGAATCAGTGAGCAGAGGGAGAGGGCTGAATGAGGACCAGGCATGTCAATGTTGGCTGCCAGATCAATGATGGAATCAGCTGCAGAAGGTGACATGTGGCAGTCACAGGTCTCAATGTCAGAATGGACTGGGCTACCAAATAGTTTCAACAAAAATTCCATAGAACACTAAATTAAACTTGGTAGAACTTAAAATATGATATATATGTTATATTTCATATGGGAAGTTCATCAACAACCAACCTTTTGGCAAATAATTGACTTTAAAGCATATGGCTTTTTATCAATGCCCATTTTCTTTCAGAAAACTCTTTTTTTCCCCCAGAATTTTAGAATAAGAGGAATGTGCATAAACAGAGAAACTACATATGGTTAATTTCTTAGTGACTCAAACTCAAACCTTCACTGGTTGTATATCTACCTACTAACCATTTATGGGCCAGCTACTATGTGTCCAGACCTGAGCAGTGGCCCATATAGAACAGTAAACAAAACAGGCATGACCTCTATTCTTAGTGAACTTGGTCCTGTGATCCAACACCATAACATACTATTTATACACCATTTGACACAGGACTTAAAATATATAGTAAGTTTTAATAAATGTGGAGCAGCAGATTTATGCCGAAAATACATTTCTTCATTTTTAAGTCCATTCTATCACCAGAAGCCTTTTCCAAGGCACTGAATGCCTCATAAAAAGACAGCTCTTTTTTCCCAATACACTACCCTGATTAAAATGCTTCATCATCAACAGTGAAAAACCAAATAATCAAATTAAAAATGGACAGAAGAATAGACATTTTTCCAAAGAAGACATACAGATGGCCAACAGACACATGAAAAAATCCTCAACATCACTAATCATTAGGGACATGAAAATCAAAAGCACAATGAGGTATCACCTCATACCAGTCAGAATGGTTAGTATCAAAAAAACAAATAAGTGTTGGTGAGGAGAACTGTTACTGGGAATGCAAGTTGATGTAGTCACTATGAATAACACTATACAAGTTCTTCAAAAAACTAAAATTAGAACTACCATATGATCCAGTATTCCACTTCTAGGTATTTACCCAAAGAAAACAAAAACACTAATTTGGAAAGATACATATACCCCTATGTTTATTGCAGCATTATTTAAAATAGCCAAACATGGAAGCAACCTAAGTTTCCATCAATAGATGAATGCATAAAGAAAATGTGGCATATATACATAATAGAATATTACTCAGCCATAAAAAAAGAATGAAATCTTGCCATTCATGATGACATGGCTAGGCCTAGAGGGTATTATGCTAAGTGAAATAAGTCAGACAGAGAAAGATAAATACCATATGATTTCGCTTATGTGTGAAATATAAAAAACAAAACAAATAATAACATAAAAGAGAAAGATATTCATATATATAGAGAAGAAGTTTGTGGTTGCCAAAGTGGAGAGTGGGAAGACAGGCAAAATGGGTGAAAGGGATAAAAATAAATAAAAATAAAATAAAGTACTTCAACAAAAGAAGATTTCTCATGATCAATTATATTCCAAGTACTGAAATCACAATAGGGTAAATTTCTAAAGGAAGTCACTTTTACCAAGATGTAAGGACTTACGTGTGTAGGTTTTGTGCTTCAAATGTAAGTCCATGTCAAAAATATTATTAAAAACTATAATTTACTGAGTGCTTCTTGTATGGCTAGTACTGTTCTAACCCTTCTTGGTTTTGGTTGAATTCAGTCTATACAAACTATAAGAGGTAGGCATTAATTATTATTTCCATCTTACAGATGGGGTAGATGAGGCACTGAGAGATTAACAACTTGCTCATAGACACAAAGCTACTATGTGGTTCACCCAGAATTCAACTAAAAAATTCGGCTTCACAGATGACATGCTATTGGCTATACAACGTGATAAGTAGTTTGCCTTAACCATAAATACTAAAAGTCATATTAGGGTTTTTTTTCTTTGCCCTAGAGCAATGTAGGAAGTAAATAAAAAGCTTTAAGGCAAAATAGCTCATTTTTCTTCTATCGATTATGCATTACCTTAAACAAAGTTGCAATAAATGAGAAAGATAAAGCTTAACAAGAATGACACTGTCATGAACCATACAATTATGAAAGGGAACTATTCAGCATTATTATGAAGTAGCAGATCCAGGGCAATACCAAGAGTGCATGAACTCTCTACCAAGCTACTCAACAAACTGGCTGTTTGTTGAGCTAGCCATGCTCAGTAGAGGTGGATCTGCAATAACACCTCAGTCAGGCTCATTTAGTTATACAAATGACAAAGGAGCACAACAGCATGTAAGGGAAGCCTACACAGAAAATCTGAGCTCAAATCAGGTTATGACATAGGACAGCAGAACTTAGCTGGAAAATGACAAAGGCTTTTGTCTTAGCTTGTTTCCCATGCAGAGAGCTCAGATAACATCCCACCTGGTACAAAACCAGACACTACCTGGAAACCCTGAATCAGCACTAGCTGGAGTCATCAGACGGGTAGGCTAGCTGCTGCCAGGAGGGAAGGCAGGAAGGTGGGTTGCTTGGGGCGCTTCAGTGAAAGGTGAGACTTGGAGAAAGAGGGCCTACGGTCCCCAAGTTCCACTGGCGAGCTCCTCAGCCAGAAACCACCCACTGGCTGTACACTTAGACTGGTCTATTGTGGAGAATGGAGAGTGTAGATTTATTAATAAACATGCCTCACCACTTCCATAAAAGTAGTGACAAGGGGCAGAACACAACTGAAGTCAGGTTACAGCCCCAATGCTTAACACAGTCTGCATACAAGTGTTTGTCAGCTCTGTCTTATCTGTGCCTTCCTGTTTTGAGCTTCTAGGAGAAAAGCATTAGCTCTTAAATTCATGGTTCTCCTTCTTTGTGGTTGTGGTCAGTTCAGTGGCTATTGAGAGGCATGATCAACAGTTTGTGGGGGGACTGACATCCAGGGCTGCGCCCAGGCTTGACATTGACCCAATAGCACATGAAGATTAACAAAGATAGTGAAATTATTCAGTAGCATGTAGCATATAGTAAACAAGAAACTGTCAGTATGTTTGAAAGTCATTACATCTCATGCTGTCAACATAAAATATATCAAGTGGCCTATCAAAGAAGTAACCCCTCCTAGTGGAGCAGTAGGATGTACAAATAGGGATACTCTGTGGAATTGTCATGATGTAGGGCCAGGTGTGGCTACCTATTTTTCCTCAGTGAGTATAACATTCCCCTGGGAACCATAAGGGACAACCCTGAGTTACTGACACTATCCTAATTCACCACATTCAGAGGGTTATGAGTCAGAACAGAGAGTAACAGAACCCCACAGAGACAGACAGGCTGATGCTGCCCTCTTTGGGCCTTTAGCCAAATCAGTTTGGGGACAGGACCAAGGCCAGAGGCCTCAGAGAACAGGAGTAAGTAACCACATCTCATCTAGGGAGAACAGGACTGTATACTGAGAAAGACACTTTTCACAGAGCACCCATATGCATTAGTTCATTTATTCATCCCAGGTGTTAGGGAATGTTTGTATTGCTTTCAAGGTGACTGGTACAAACGGGGCTTGGCGGGGCGGGGTGGGGGGCTTATGTGAACTGCCTGATGGCACAAACCTATGAGTCATGGAACTAAAATTCAAACTCAGTCTGTGGTTATCAGAGCAGATTGGCGTCTATACCAGGTCCAGCCAATTAAACTCAAGAGTAGAATCTGGGCCAGATTCAGAAAGATCTTAAGACCACGTGCTTATGTTGAGTAATGTTTGTAGTACAGCAGATCACTTTTAAAACCCAGTTTACAAGAAGAGAGAAAGTAATTACAAAACATTTGGTCATATATACTGTGGGTCAGATAATAAATCCTATCACCTTCAGACTTAGGAAACCTTCTCCTCAGACATGATGAGCATTACAACAGGGGCTTGACATTGTCCAGAGCGTGTTCCAATCCTGGTGAGAGGAATCAATCCACGCCAGAGCTGCTGTACTGAATCTGCTTTCAGATTAATTTGCACAGTATTTTTTAAAATTTTTTTTAACGTTTACTTATTTGAGAGAGAGGGGTGGGGCAGAGAGGCAGAAAGAAAGTGAGAGAGAGAATCCCAAGCAGGATCCATGCTGTCAGAGCAGAGCCCAATGCTGGGCTTGAACTCACAAACTGTGAGATCATGACCTGGGCCGAAATCAAGAGTTGGCCACTTAACCAACTGAGCCACCCAGGTGCCCCCATTTGCACAGTATTTTAAACTTCTTAGGCAAGCCCACTAGAGACCTTCAAAAACATATATTCTCACCTGCTGGAAGAAATCAGATGGCGTTAGTCTGACAATTCATTTACCTTGACTCCAGGTATAATGTTTAGACACTTTCTAGATATGTATACCACCAAATGCTGTGTGTTCTAAAGAAGTTTTTCCAGCTGACCCAGATCATGACCTTAGACCTTAGTAACTGTTCAACATGCTTTATGGTTTCAGGAATTTGAAAGACTCTTTCTCAAAAGCTATTTCCCTGATTGCCTATTTTACCTTCCATGCAACTCATGAAAGAAATTCAGTTCCCCACTCAAATTCCCAGATGTGGCTCAGTCCTGCTTTATCTCTGGAATCTTCTCCCAAATACAGCAAATACAGGATGAGAAATAGCTAGACTCAGAAAAGAACAATTAGCCAGTGCTGAAGCAAGCCTGCTGACAAGCCTTCTTTAAGATCTTCAGCGTTTGCCTTCAGACACATGCTTCCTATTTTAATTCCCTTTCCTCCTCTTTATAAAAATCTATTCCCAACTGCCTTTATGAAATATTAGTTCTTCAGATGACAGTCATCCCATCACACCTTCCACATGCTTTGTTTGCGCTTTGTATCTGCTGGACCTTCTGGCTCTGGGATCTACTCCTGTGTTTGTGTTGCTGCTAAGGAGGGACAGCCAGAGACAGAAGTGAAAATGTGTCTGGTTGTCAGTTGATAACATCCCCCAGAAGTGGCCAGGAGAGGGTGTGGCTCAGGGTGGAGGCTCAGGGTGCAGGCTGGCCAGACTCAAATCCATCCGGTCACCATCTTGTAAGGATGCTGCTCATTGCTTGTGTCCACTACACCATCGGCAGCTTGCCTCAGAGTGAGGCAGGACCATTCTGTATATAGCAGGGCTCAGAGAGATTATTTGTAGGATTTCATTATTTAGGCAAAAAGACTGTCAAAAATGAATGGCTAATGAGAGGTATACATTTCATTAAAAATTATCTTAAGCTTTTAAATAATTAGCTATAAATACTGTCCAGTAAGTTTCCAATATTACCTCCTAGTTCTTCCCCATAAAGAACACTTTGGTAAAGCATTCAATAACACTCCCCTCCTCTCTGGAACACCCCACAATGCCCTTCTGCTAACCCCACTTCTGTGAGCCATCACAGCCGATCTTCACTGCACTGACTTTTGTTGTTTATTCCAGAGACCTTATTATTAAGTTTTCAGTCTTTCCATCTGCAAATGCCCAAGCTTCCATGTGAACGTGTACTTCTGGAGCCATGAATTGCCTTCCTATGTTTTACAAGATGTTAGCTGCCTGCTTTGCTTGTAAATTCCAGAAATGACTTGATGGGTCTGCAGTTCCCTCTCCAGCTTTAGCATCCTGCCCTGCCTGGATTCTCTCTGCTGAGCTCTTCCTCAATCCTTCACTGTGGTAAAGGCAGGGGATCCAGCTCCTGATTTGGAGCAGCATTAAGCATCTTTCCTGAAGTTATCCATTGGGCAAGCCACCTCCATCTTATATGCAATACCATGTCAATGATAAATGTCAATGGAAACATGAGGTTTCCTCAAGTCACTTTTTAGTGCTGTTGGTAACTTCCTTAAATATTATCTTTTGTTAAGACATTTAGCATTTTCTAATTAATTTCACACATTCATTAACTGAAAATACTGAGTTAATTAGGACTGGTATTATTCCTATTTTGTAAATGAGTAAACTAAGTCCCAGAGAGGTAAATTATGTGTTTAAGCTCAAAACTGCTAAGCATCAGAAGATACTGTCTCCTGAAACTTAGTTCACAATTTAGATGTGCTTATGGAAAACTATCGTGTGAAATGATTTCTGGAAAATAAAATCAGTTGGCCCAGGGGAAACTCGCTATTTAAAAGAGACCCATTGTGAGTCATCTTGTAAAGCAAATATTCTCTAGTGCATCTATTTTACAAATCTGGATTTGTAAACAACATATACTTGCTGAAAGTGGGGTAGGTGTGAGCCTGAACATTTCAGGGTACTGAATCTTACTTGGAGTTTCTCCTGGCAAGAGGTAGTACACAGGCTGGCAGAGTCCATAATGTGAGTAAAAGGCAGCATCAGAAGGGGCAAATCCCCTACAGACACTTGAGCAAATCTAGCCCCTGAATTTGACCATTGGTTAGCTACTTCCCATTTTCTGTCTGGAAAACTGCTCTTACCAGGACTGAAGTATCGAACATCTAGGCCCAAGTCTGCACCTTGCTTTTGTCCATTACCTCTTTGCGTCAACCTGTCTCACCGTTCTCTGTCTCCTGACCTCCCGTGCCCCATGTTCAGCCCAAGTTGCAAATTTTGCTATTGATACAGCTCCTTTGTCATACCTTTGCCTCTGCTTTTGTCTTACCCTTTCGCCCAACTTTCTTCCTCCTGGTCTTGCTACTTGAAAGGTCCTCAGCTCAGATAGATTAGGGATTCTGAGTCCTGGATGTATATGAGAATAACCTGGAGAACTTTAAAATTTCTTCTAATGCCTTGGCTCACCATCAAAATTCTTACTTAATTGGGCCGCTATAGGGGCCGAAGATAGTGTGTGTGTGTGTGTGTGTGTGTGTGTGTGTGTGTGTGCGTGTGTGTGTTTTACATCACCTAAATGATGTAATAAAACAGAGAAACCCTTGATCTACTCCATGGCCTGATGTTAACCTGTGACCCCTGGTTACTGGATGGTCTTTGTTATGGGCTTAATCATATCCCCCCAAATTCATATGCCAAGGTTTTAACTTCCAGTCCTTATTTAGAGATAAGGTCTTTACAGAGATAATCAAGTTAAAATGAGGTTATTAGAGTAGAACCGAACCAAATAGAATTGGTGTCCTTATAAAAAAAGGGGAAATTTGGAGATAAACACATATACAGGGAGGATACCATGTGAATGTGAGGATGGTCATCTATTAGCCAAGGAGAGAGGCCTGGAGCAGATGTGAAGGCCTAGCACCTTCAGAGGGAGAAAACACCTTGATTTCAGATTCCTAGCTGCCAGAACCATGAAACAACAAATTTCTGTTGTTTAAGTCTCTCAGTTTGTGGTACTTCGTATGGGAGCCCCAGGAAACTAACATAGCCCTCAAGACGGCACTGCAATTGCCCTGATCCTGGAGCATAGCTAGAGTGACCAACGTGCTCCAATTTGCCCAGGATTTTCCCGGATTTACCACTGAAAATCAACCTAATGGTTAAGTGCATAGGCTCCAGATCCAGAAAACCTAGGTTTAAAACCCATCTCTGCTTTTCCTTGGCTATGTTGCTTTGAACCTCAGCATCTTCAGCTGCAAAAAGACCTATCTCATAGTACTATTGTGTGGATGATGTGGGCTAAAATGGGTAAAAACATCTAGAACTTCTCCTGGTACAGTGAGTTCTCAATAAATATTAACTAAATCTATATTGTCATACACCATTAAAGTCAGAAAGTAGTCATGTACAAATACCTGCTTTCAAGACAATGAGATAGTTAAGGGGCTTGCTTCAAAAGATGAATGCAGTCAAAGTCCTTTGCCTGCCATTCATTCACTACAATCCTAGTTTTTCTTCCTACTGACAATGAAATGGCCTTGACACTTCTCAACATTTCTGCTATACAATGCACATTTACATCAATTGAAACAAAAATATATTGTTTTAAGCATTGTGTGTTTCTTTCCCATCTGCTTGCAAAACCATGAAGAAGGCAACCCCTAGGAAACAAGTAAAAATCAAGACATGGTTCAATGGTGAACCCTGTAACAAGTCATAACCAAAAGTGCTCATTCAAAAAGGCAGACAGACTTGTAAATGAGGAGGTGTAGTTCTCTGAAGACAGGTGAAGTGGGGAAAAGACTGCAAGAAGGACTGACACTGAAGTTGGGTCTTAAATGAGGCAAAGGCACTGGTGGGTTAGGATTAGTTCAAACAGAGGGGGGCACACCGGTAAAAGCAAGAAGATGTGAAACTGCCTGGCATGTTAGGAAACTAGAAGTCATTTGGTTATCTCCAGAGTGTAGGAGCATGTGGAGGTTTATTAAGAGAAGAATTCAACCCATCCTGATTTCTTCTGACTTTAGAATAATCAATATGAATGAGTTTTGCCTTCGAAGCCAGATTTTAAGTTCAATGACGAATTTAATTACAGTACAGTGGTTTTTACCTCTTGGTATCCTAGTAAATTCTGCCATAAAATTTTGCCAGCTAGTAAAATTTTGCCATAAGTTATTTACTAATAAAAGTAGCTAATTGTGCCAAGAGTACTTTGTAGGATGGATGGATGTTGTATACACATGTACATATATGCATTAATTCTTTTTTTTAATTAATTAATTTATTTTGAGAGAGACAGAGACAGCATGAGTGGGGGAGGGACAGACAGAAAGGGAGACAGAGAATCCCAAGCAGGCTCTGCACTGTCAGTCACTCTCACGAAACCGTGAGATCATGACCTGAGCTAAAACCGAGAGTCAGATGCTTAACCAACTGAGCCACCCAGGTGCCCCTATACATGCATTAATTCTTACATTTATTTTTTTGGAATCTATGTGTCACCTTATAGAACTTATTCTGACAACCCCATCCTTCCACCCCTCCCACCCTTGGGCTTGCTTGGAATCAGAATCTGTCTAAATCTACCATCTAGCAACAACCTCAGTGAGCCCTGGTTCCACCAAATGTGGCATATAAACCAAGTTCATACCCATGTTCCCATTTACAGCCATTCATATCAGCCTCCTCATTATAGCTGCTCTTGTATTGCTTGATTTTGGATTTAGTTTTCTTTCCTGGTAACTTCTTTTCCTGGTAACTATGCCAACTTACTTTCCTGGTAACACCTTTGCTTTCTCTCTTCTGGACCCATTTGCTCTGCTCCAGTTTATGGATCCTCTGATCTGAAATCATGGCTCTCCTGGATGTGTAGTCATGCATAATCCTCTCTATGTAAAAGGTATGAGGGTTTCTCAAGCCTGGCTGTGCATGAGAATCACATGTAAATCACATGTGAAGTCAGGTGCATAGCCTCTGCCCTGGTTATTTTGATTTAGCAGAAATAGAAGGAGCACAGTTTCCCGTATATGTATAGAGATTATCCCATAGATCATTCTCATGCACAGGCAGGGATAAGAAGCATTTAATTGGACATTAAGTCATGGTTTCCTTAGGCTTTCCCTTTCCCATTGCTGCATAAGTCCAAAATCCTATTTGCCCATTATAGTGTAGCAAAGACAAAAACAGAGGAAACTACATGTTCTCAGGTGCAAGTTAATGGGGCCACTGCAATGACGCTAGTCTTTGCAAGTTTAGTGACAAGGCAACATCCATAGGAAGAGAGGACACAGACATCTAATGTTTCCATCTAGCCCCACTGGTTATACTCGCGATAATCATTAGGAGATTTGGAGTAGGAGCCAAAACCCAACCCTAATAATAACTGGATACCTGTTTGGAAATCCAGCTACAATATTCTCCTGTGAGCTGTTGTGCAGGTCATTGAACATGAACATTCTTTGAAGTCAGGGGCTTTCAATGAAATCTTGAGATACAAATGTGTAGGCTTTTAGGAAGGAAAAACCAGAGGGTGTTATGGTTATCTTGGTGCCTGCAGTGGGGAACATGGTCCAACCACGGGAGACCATCCTGCTTCAACTGATGTCTCCAGGAAGCACAGCTAATCTCTTCTGCTGCCACATCCCTTTGGTGTGGGTCTTTAATCTCTGAAATGTGCTGACATTGTTCATTATCCCAGATACCAACAAGATTCAATTAGTTTCTACAGGGATGTCCATTTTACGAAGCTGAATATGAATGAAAGACCTTGGTGTAAGTGGTGCACTTATCAAACCAAGATTTTACCATGTTATTCATTAGGCAAATAAATTAATGTCAGGCTTCCTTATCTACCAGGCCATCAAGGGACAGGCCAGCTCCTTGACAGAATTCTTTTATGAACAGTCATTTGTGTGAGAAAGGAAATCTTGGTGAAAGCCCTAATGGAAATGCCAGTGAATAAGGGTATTTTCTGCAAAGCAGATGCAGCGTGTTCAGAGAAGGGGAGCTATGGGACCTAAAATTTTGTTAAGACAAAATTTCATGTGCTGCCTTGGTATATTTGGGCCCCATGAAGCCAAAAAAGCCCAACTGTGAGTTCTTTTTCTCTCTCCAAATATACTCCCCCATCTGATAGCAAAGCGGCCACCCAGCTAGCTTCCCTATTAGCTGGACCAACTATACCACCTTCAGCCCTTAACCTAGTGGATTCACCTCCCTCACAGACTGAAGACTTATTCAAAGGAGCCAAGCATATCCTCCTTTGGGAATCAGAGGTCACCTCACCCTCTTGTTACAACAAGTCTTGCTTCCCTGTGCCTCTGCTTATTCACTCTATCCTAGGCACCACTCCCATGTGGCCCCACATTGTGTGCAATGTCCTCTCCCCTCTCTCCAATCCCAGATTGTGAGTGTATATTACAAACTAACTTCTATCAACCTCATTTTTTCAGTGTCAAAGTGTCAGGTGCTCAAACATCTTGTACTATTTAGGGAGGAGGATCCCCCCTCACCAGAGGTGGTCAGAACAGAGGCTCAGCCCTCTCCATCTGTGGCAGAACTTTGGCCATGGTGATCACAGAATGGACAGTCAGGGCCCTAGATTCCAATCCTAGCATTTCCAATCAGACATGCTACTTAACCCCACTTAGACTCGGTTTCTCTATCTGGAAAATAGCTATAATAACATTGGTCTCCACCTGCTTCATAGGTTTTTATGACATCTAATAATAATGTTTTAGAATACTGAAGAAATTAAAAATCTGTGGGGTTGTGCTATAATTACTGAATCCTATTTTTAGAATAGTTTTTTTTTCACTTTGTCTAAGATAAATGGGGTCACTAGTGGTAGCTAAACAGTTCCTTCTGAGTAACTTGGAAGAGTTCCCCTTCATCCTTCCTACTAGTTCCCCTGAGATGCTACCTAAAAGAAGAGGATGAGGGAGAAGAAAAAGGAGAGAGATGACAATGGAATCATTTGATCACAGAAATGACAGGGTAGCAATTTTTCTTTGCAATATTCTAAGACAAATATGCCAAATTGTGCCACAACATTTCTTCATCTAAAGCCCTGTTTGGGCATGATGTGTGGGGACATGGAGAGAGCAAGAGTCAAGAATTAGAAATATCTGAGCTCTGCCTATAAGGAATAATAATATAATGTAGATAACAGACACCTTTAAGTGCCTTATAAAATAATATACAAATACGTAAAAATTGATATATCTTTTTTTCTCCCTTTTTTCCAAACCCCCTTATCCTTCAAATCCCTACTTCTACATAAACAGTCTTCCCTGAAGCTTCATTCCTCAGTGATTGCATAGAATGATAGAATCTTGGGATTGGCACAGACTTAAAGGTCAGTTGCACCAGCCCCAATCTCTGCCTCCCAGTTCCCATGATGTAGAAATGCTACCATAAAGGTTTGTCTGGGTGAGAATAAAGCACTTACAACTGGGGGCATGGAAGTGGAGGGGAAGTTTACATGATGGGTATCTAGAAGGGATTTGCCATATTAAGAAAGGGGGAAACAGAGCTTCAGGTAGAGGGAAGATCACTCTCAAAGTGAAGGAAGAAGCAGAGAGCACAGAACATCTACCTAATGGCAAATAAGTCAGGAGGTCTAGAATGTTAAGTCCACATGAAAGTGAGTTTGGAGGTAAGGTAAAAGGATGGTTGATCCTGGGATAGCATATTCCCTATTTTATTTTTATTTCTTAATTTATTTACTTTTGAGAGAGAGAGAGAGAGAGAGAGAGAGAGACAGACAGACAGACATAGCATGAGCAGGGGAGGGCAGAAAGAGACAGAGACACAGAATCTGAAGCAGGCTCCAGGCTCTGAGCTGTTAGAACAGAGCCTGATGTGGGCTTGAACTCACAAGCTGTGATATCGTGACCTGAGCCAAAGTTGACAATCAACTGACTGAGCCACCCAGGCACCCCACGTATTCCCTATTTTGAAGAAACTTTAATTTTATATTGAAGGTAATGGAAAAGATTAAAGGAATTAAATAGTGTGTTTATATGTATGCATGTGTATTATACACAGATCCATACTTCAAAAAGCGCCCAGTGGACATAAGTAGAATGAAGTTGCACAGGTAAATTGCAAGCTAGGAGGAACTAGTGTTAAGACTTCAGATGAGAAATGAGAAGGGGTCAAGATATAGCTGTGGCAGCAATTAAGGAGAAAAGTGGATTTGCTTTAAGCTCTCTCCATGGAAAAGTAAAATTCGGTGTATGGAGTGTAAAGAGCCAATGGGCTCTTACACCAACCCTTCTACTTTGTAGCTGGGTGACCTGAGGCAAGTCCCTCTCTCTATCTAGGACTCCTTTTTTTTTCATCTGTGAAATGAGAGGGTTGAACTAGATGTGTTACTATCCCTTCCAGCTCTAACACTCTCTAATACTATGATTCTGGTCCAATTTGAATGGCATCCAAGGAAATTTGGTTAGTGAAATTCCCAAAAGACCTCATTATAAAGTGCTCCCATAGATTAGAGCCCCAGGACAGCTATGGCAAGACTTCAGAAGACTATTATTAAAGATAATAATAGTGTTTTGTTTTTACACAACACTTTCACACCTATAATCACCTATAATCTATGTTAATCTTCATCATAGCATTGTGAGGCAAAGAGATATAATGATCGTTATCCACATTTTAAAGATGAGGAATCAGTCCTTGAAAGCTCAAAAGACTTGCCTGAGGTCCCAAACAAGTCCTGGTGGAGTCTGGACTAGCATCTTTGTCTCTGAACTTACCCTGCAGAGTTCTTTACATTACCTTGGGCTGCTTCTGGTCTGATCAGAACCTTTTAGATGCAAGCATAATTAGGACCTCACCCAGTCCACTCCACTGCACTCTGAGATTAATGGCCACCAGGATCAACTTCCACTTGGCTTGTTAGATTGGCAGGAATGGACTTGAGTATTTGTGACCTACTCATACTAGAGAAGTATTACTGGGAAGAGGTTCCAAGTAGCTTGATTTTGACAGTAAGGGAACCCTCAGTTTGGTTTCATGAAAACAGAATCTGAGATTCCCTCATTTGCTATGTGAATTATAAGTCAAAAATGCAACTTTTAGGGTGTCCAGGCCTAGGAAATGAGATATTGTAGGAGAGCAATTATAGAAATATTTAAGATCAAAGATCTTTCCTTGCCCTATCTGCTGCTCCTCTACTGTATTGTAAGGAGGACCCACCAGGATTTGTGATGAAAGAAGATATTAAATTCCTCACAGAATTCTCACCCTGTAACAGATGGCCAAGATCATGGTAAATTGTTTTCTTGCCCTGCTGACTCTGGATCCAGCCAAATCTACTATTTATTCCACCTCCTCAATCCCCTGTCACATGTTCCATACTGGGTGGTTGGAGATTGAGTGATTTTTATGGAATGAAGAAAGGAAAGGAGAGAGGGATGAGGGAGGGAGGAGAGATGTTTATGTATTTATAATATTTAAAGAGTACCTGCTAGGTGCCAGGCACTTACTTTATATACATATATTATCTTTCTTATCCTTATAATAATCCTATTAAATAAATTGCATATTACCATTTTAGAGATGAAATCAAGAAAGTAAAGTAGCTTATTTAAGATTACATGGGCAAATAAACCTAGAATTTGAATCCTGGAATGTATGACTCCAAATTATTTTCACCTCACTATGGTCCTTTCCAATTCCATTGGTCAGTTTGCTGCTGACCTTGAAAGTTTATCCAAAAGGACAACCTCAATTTTGCACAGAATGGCTAAAATCTGGGAATCATAAAGGGTAGTAAGACAAGAAATGGGTGGGTGTTAAATAAGAATTTAACTAATAATTACATAGACTTTTACATGTTCTTCACATTATTTTATCTATATTTTCCATTTGTTATTTCTGATGAGAAAACTGAGGCCAGTAAAAGTTATATGCAACACAACCAGTTCATTTCAGAGCCAGGATTCAAACCCAGATTTCCTGGTCCATATTTTGGGGTCAGTTCCACTCCACACCATGCTCTCATTTAGAACCCTTCATCCATGGTAAAGAGATAATGATGGCAAATGAAAGCTTCTTCAACATTTTAATGATTCTAGTGATACTGACATTCTTGTTTTGCTAAGATCTCTATAAATGCTGTCCTTAAAATTCCCCATGATAAAGGTAATGACGTCACAGACAAAGCTGGAGAAGTACATTCATTGGCACCTTTACCAGTTTCCTTCTTTTTCCAGAACTGTTCAGATATTATAAGATTAAGAAATGTGTTTTTAGGGTGATTTGGTCCAGAAAGTTCCAAAAGGAAATGACAAGAAATGATTTCCACACTTTAAAATTAAAAATACTCATCTTACTCACTTTAAAAGGAAGTGAGGAGGTGGCAAGAGAAGCTGTAACAGACTCTTCACAAAAAAGACTCAATCCCTTGTAATTAATGGGAACCTCTAAAATCAGAAGGCAAGGCCATTAATCATTCAGCCAACTCTCCATGAGGTTGGCATCACCCACTCACCCACACACCTTTAATGACTCAATTCACAACGGGCAAACTTGAACTGCAGGGATGGTCCTCAGAGCAGCATTTTAAAACTACTGTCAGTGAAATGTGAATGCTGTCACTAAATCAATGAGTTTGTTCTCTTTCTAGACCATATATGTGGCTTTTTTTTAAGACTAGGCTGGGAGGTGTTGAAATTGCTTCTAGGATTAGAATTGCTAGGCAGGAAGGTTTTTGTTTTTGTTTTTGTTTTTTCACTATATATTAGGAATTCTTAACAATAAGATCTGAGAAGAGGAAGATGCTTCTTGTCAGACAGCAAGCTTAATATGCTGACAATTGTCCAAGGGAGGCTGAAGGTGCAGGAGAAAGGATATTTCCACTGGGTGGGAGGTTGGCTCCTGTTTCCTTTTAATTCAAAAGTATTTGTGTTCTTTTCTCCATTATTTCTTGGAGTGACGTAATTAGTCAAGAAGACATATAATGGAGCAAACTCTTCCAGGAAACTCCCAGATGGATTGTAAGAGCACAGGGACTCTCCCAAGAGAAGACTGCCAGGAATAGTGGCCGTTTCCAACTAGATGATTCCCCAAGAATTGCGTGCAGGGATCACCACCAATCTTCTGGTGAAGAGAAAAATGTTTTCTATGTATTTCATCCAAATTCTCCTACGGTTTTGTTAAACCTTAATAAGCTAAAGTTCATCTAACTAGAATATTTAACTACTGGATCTCATGACATTGACTGAATATTTTAATTTTATCAGAAAGTGGAAGAAAAACATTATAGATGAAGAAATTTTTTTTAAGTATAGGTTGTCTGGAAGTCAACACAGACTCAGCCTCCTTTGCTTCCAACAGATATTTCTGGGCATGGGCAATGAAATGGGATTTGTGCCAGGCAGTTTCCACAGGCATTGCTTCAGAAAACAGCATCATAAAACAGTTATGATATTTCTATTTTATAGTGGAGGACATGGGGATTCAAAGAACTTCAATGACAATTCCAAGATGACTCTCTAACCTTCTCTATTATTTTAGAAGAAATATTTACTCCCAGACTCTGATGCCTCCTCATTAGTGGGGAAAAACAAGTACTGATACACAACAGCCTTCAGTTATAAGGAAATAATGCGGTAAGACCACTGGGAATTTCTACTTGTCCTCCAAGTACACAAAGAATTAAATTTAACAGAACTCCTAGCCTCCTAGTATATGAGGAATTGACTATAATTTTTTTTTCAATTCTATAGACGTTATCTGTTATGCGCTGCATTATGTTCCTTCAAAATTCATTTGTTGAAGCTCTGACCCCAGTACTGTATATAACTATATTTGGAGATGGGGCCATTAAATAGGTGCTTAAGTGAAAATGAGGCTGTTAGTGTGGCCCCTAATTCAATATGATTGGTGTCCTCATAAGAAGAGGCAATTTGGACATAGAGAGAGACAGCAGGGATGTGCACACGTAGAGAAAAGACCAGGTGAAGAGGCCATCTGCAAGTCAAGGAGAGAGGCCTCAGAAGAAACCAACCCTGCCAGCACCTTAATCTTGGATTTCTAGCTCCAAGAACTGTGAGAAAATATATGTGTGTGATTTAAGCCACCCAGTCTGTTATTTTGTTCTGGAAGCCCTAGAACACTAACACATTATCTTTATGGAAGATGGAAGCAGTTTTATTATTCAGACAAAAATGGTTACAAGATGTAGTTGTTGTTTCTCCTGAAAGATGGAATATATAGGTCTTTTACATTACTGTGATCAATCCTGATTCCTTATCTATAAGGACAGGGAGGTACAAGCCATAGACAGCAATAGAGTTGGGACCACTCCAGTTGGAATTCTACCAGTGAGGAACTCACAGCCTATTCATATGGATAAGTTTTTAGCTAAAGGATCTAAATAAATATATTCAATATATTAAAGAACTATATTCTTGGTGCTTTGCTAGTCATACTCAATATCATTCAGCAAAGAAACTCAACGTTATATGTGAAATCACACAACCACATAAATATAAATACATATATTTGTAAAGACAAATTCTGTTTATATCCCTGGAACCTCAATGATTTAAATCAATATGCTGTCTAAAAGAAATTTCTGTGATGATGAAAATGTTCTATATTTGTGCTGTACTATATGGTAACCACTATCCACATATGGCTACTGAGGACTTGAAATGTGGCTAGTGCTGAGAAACAGAATTTTTAGTTTTTTATTCATTTTAATTAAGTTAAATTTAAATAGCCACTTGTACTTAGTGGCTATCATATTGGATAGTACAGTTCTAGATCATATGAAAAAATTAAACATGGCTTTAGTTTTGTTTGGAAATAAACAGAAGTAAAGTGAAAACACAAAGAAACAAAAATTCAGTGTCTTGTAATATTTTACTACAGATTCTGTTTTGCTTGGCAAACACTGATTTGACCTTTTTAAGAAATGAAAAACAAAGACTTAAAACCTATACAATGTTTTTCAATATACAATTACATACCAAAGGGAAGTTAAAGAATTATAGAATTTCAGACCTATAAGAGACCTGAGAAACAGGCAGTTCTGGATTTCTGATTTTAAGAAAGTGGACTGGGCACTTTATAAATATATATACTTCTTGTACCAAATCATCACATGTATAAAAATAAATAAATTACTGCAAAGCCAAATTCAAGAACAAGAAACACATCTATAAAAGAGAAACACAGAATGACAGGAAAAGTCACTGCCATGGTGATAATGAGGACAGATACCTGCTACTTTGCCATCCCACAAAGAGAGTCTCATGGATAATGTAAATTTGTGTGGGAAAGTCGTGTGGAAAAATTTTCTTAATGACAAGCATTTAATCAACAGCCACCAATTATTAGAGGAAAGCTAACACTATAAAAGAAATCAGAGAAACAGAGTAATCTGAAAACCTCTTAAAATATTTAAATTTTGGGGCGCCTGGGTGACGCAGTCGGTTAAGCGTCCGACTTCAGCCAGGTCACGATCTCGCGGTCCGTGAGTTCGAGCCCCGCGTCGGGCTCTGGGCTGATGGCTCAGAGCCTGGAGCCCGTTTCCGATTCTGTGTCTCCCTCTCTCTGCCCCTCCCCCGTTCATGCTCTGTCTCTCTCTGTCCCAAAAATAAATAAACGTTGAAAAAAAAATTTTTTTAAATAAAAAAAATAAAAAAATAAAAATAAAAAAAAATTTAAATTTTTCTCAGGAAGATGATCATATTCCCCCGAAAAGCTATGAAACCAAAACAGGAGATTATGAAACAAGAGTAAGTGACTATGACAAGGAACCGGATTTTTAAAATGAAAAATATAATGGCAAGAAAAAAAAAAGACAGACGAAGGTCTAACCAAACAGCTAATATAAAGTTGAATTCACACAGACAGATGGCAAGGAGATAGAAAAATGTAAGACAAATATTAAGTGATAGGAAAACTTGATCCAGAAATTCCAAATCCATCTGAGTTCCAGAAACTGCAATCAGAAGAAAAAAAAAAAAAAAAAAGATGGGGAAGAGAGAATATTTACAGAAATAATGCAGAAAAATGTCCCCAAACTAAGAGGAAGGGGAGACGTGAGTCTTGGTTTCTACGGACCTGAAAACCTGGGGAGAACTGCCAATGACAACATACCTGGACACACAGCTGTAACATTTCGGAAACTCAAGGGAAGAATAATATCTAAAAGCTGCCAGAGAGGAAAGGCAGACTCCCTACAAGAGATGGGAATGGAGTGACATCAGTCATCTCATTAGGAAATCATGCAGCACGTTTGCACCGGAAGTGTCATTTCTTCTGGAGGAATAGACATTAGCCTCGGAACTTCAGGGGTCATTTGGACGTCTCGCTTCTCTGCAATGTGGAGACACGATGGTAACGCCCACCACCTGCACAATCTCTGTAGCGACGGTGACCCTCTCATAACTGGTTTTCATACCTAAATACTCCCGGAATACTCACGCCCTGTTCGTGGCTCTCCTAACAAGAAGTTTCTACTCCAAGAAAGGGAACTTGCTCACTTGCTCTCTCACACAGGCTACACCTACCCTGGCCTTGAGGAAGCCCCGCCTGCCACGTGTTCTTTCAGTGTTGGTTGCAAACTGCATCCCCGCACTTGGAAGGAGGGCGAGGAGGGCTTAGAGAGAGCCAAGCCAGCCAAGGAGCGTGTGGCGGGTTCTGGAGCCCGGAACTCACCCAGGAGACTCGCTCCTCCAGGCACCGCAGGACACGCACCTCCTCACCGCAGGGTCTGGGCGCTCACACGAGGCAGGACTGGGTAACTGCGCGCATGCGTCCAGAGGATCTGAGCACCCGCGCTCGCTCCCTGGGTGCTGGAGATGGCTCCGCGGAGGGCCGGCGGGCAGAATGTACATTCCGACCTGCGGGAGAGGGTGAGGAGGTGAGGAGCCTCTGCTTGCAAGGGTCCAGATCCGGGGTCAGCCAGTCGTGTCCCCTCCGGGACCTCCTCCAGCTCTCCAGCCCCCGTGACCCTCTCGTAGTCCAACCACGCCCTGCCCCTCACGCCCGAGGCTGAGCAAGGTTCCCCTCGGGTGGAGGTGGTTCCTTCCGCTGCTACACAGCTGCACCTGAGGCGTCCGCCAGGGCAGCAATCGAGGCTCACGCAGGAGAAAACGGAATCCAGAGAATGATTCCCAAAGTAAGTAACAGTTTTCTTCACCAAGAGCCTCATGATTAAAACCACTGATTCATTAAGCCCCCTGGGCTGGGGTAGGATCACTCAGGGTGGTCACCTGAATCCTCATGGGATTTTATGAGGTACGTTAGCCGACTTCTGGAGTGTGAACACAGTGTCCTGCTGCCAGTGGCACAGGTGCCTCCTTGTGAGGCAGTGATAGAGTCCAAGGCCATCCCATTTTTGAGGACAGCTTTCTCTGTTAGAGACATCTCAGTATTTGGTGAAGACAGGTTTTGTCAGCTGTCACTGAAGGTTTGCTAGGTGAAATATGTCCTCCAGGCCCATGGAGGGAAGGACGACAGGGGCCAAAATGATTGATCAGTAGAAAACTGAATGTGCCCACCTGGCCTTGACAAGAGGGAGGCTGGCAGCTTTAGGAACCTGACAAGGTTGTGCCCCCCATACCTGTTGGTGGGGTTCCACACGTAATGGCTACACTATGCCATCTTTTATTTAAAAGATGAACTAATGAGGCCTAGGAAAACCAGTGGTTTTTTTTGAAGTTGACAGAGCTAGTAGAACCTGAGCTGACATTTCAGACATTCCATTGCTTTTTCTGCCACCCTACTTGGGTTGCATTCCACTTAGATTTTATTATACACTATGCATCATTGTTCTCTGAATGCTTCTTGTGTCTGTATCATATACCCACAGTAAACTGTGAACTGCTTCAGAGCAAGGACCATTTCTTATAGTTATTCTTGTAACATATACCATATGCTCAGGCATACAGAAGATTCCAGCACATGTTTCTTAATTTGAATGGAATAAGTTGCCCCATGACCCTGCAAGTACCTCTACAATAGCACTTGGTTTTGAGAAAACACCCATCTGTACTCATCCTGCTGGGAGTAATATGCCAGTAGCATTCTGCCAAGGAGTAATTCTGTCCTACTTTGGGTCTTTACTGATATCACTGGCTTCTAAATAGAAGCAACCCTATTTTGAAGGCATTCTTGGGAAATTTCCTTTATCTCTTTTTTTTTCCCCATACCAATTCCCTTCTAAAGCAGTATAAAAAGATTTAAAGAATGACTGTGGAATCAGCCTCAGAGATTCCAAGAATAATAATTCACATATGTCTTGAAAGGTTTAGGTGTAAGATGAACAACATAAGCTCCAGGCATATTTATGGAGTCAAAAAAAGCAATATTATTTTACATAAATATATATTTTATAAAAGAATAAATGGAGGCTCCTAACAAGTCTCATGCCTGAGGTGCCTTAGGTCATGCTTCTGATAAGTGAAGGATCAGAGAATAGATTCCTGGTCTTTCTAACCCTCAGTCTGGTGATCCTTCCTCTCATTACAGCTGCTGTACCCTGGAGGGTGAGGGGAAATGCCATCAAAGGTTACTGCTAGAACATTCCTTCAGACATATATGAAGGCTAAACCAGATGGACTCCAGGAAGTATGCAACAGGTAAGGCATCTTGGAGAGTTAAAAATAAATTCTCCTGATCATTCTTTAGAAAGTTAGAGGGAGAGATCATATCATAGCCAGGTGAAAGTTCAATAAAATCTTCCCACCAGCTAAGGAAGATGATCAAGAAATTCAGTTCTGACCCCGCTCACGGGCAATTGCAGGCATTCTCAAAAAGCTCCTGTCTTCCCAAAATAAATGTCTGTTCCACTTGAGTTAAAATTAGACACACATTAATTCTGGCTGTTGACATGAGGCCTCTGGCAAGCTGGGTGGAATCCAGAATCCTCTACAGAAATGACCAGGCTCTGTAGACATCTCCCAAGGCACCCAGCTAAAGGATTAAATTGTCTCACCATTTCTCCATCACCAGTGCCCTCTGTCCCTGCCTCACAACTAACCATGTTCCAGCAAATGCCAGGACATGAGCAAAAACTGCCTCTCTCTAATTGTGGCTGAAGTTCCAAATGGAATGGCGCAAATGTAGGTGGTTTTATTTTTTATAATGTCAATTCCTTGCCCTGACCTTATACTATTCACTATATAATTTATCCATTCTTTGGACAAATATTTATTGATCATCTACATTGTGCTTAGTGTCAGGGCGTATGACTAGGTCCCTGCCCTCAGTGGCCCCATCACTAAGGTATAGAAATTATTATTGTTTTATGTTCTGCCTTTAATGAATAAGGAAATAGACACAGAAATGTTAAGTGACTTCCCAACACTAGTGTTGGAGTACGAAAAAGTCCAATTTTTTCAGTGTCTCAGAGATGTGACTTCCCTTTTATCCTTAGTTCCTTCAAAACAGACAAACCTCATAGCAGCTTTTAGTACTGCCTTATTAATGCTGTTTTTATAGTTTTCCCCAAAAGATATTAAAGATATGTGAATACATGTAAGAGCATTCATGTTTAGATTGGTGAAAGTAATTTTTTATGTGTGTATAAGGAAAGGAAGAAATATAGTTTAACCAAAACTTCCTCTCAAACTGTTTTTTATCTCCATGATCTATATGGATGTAAAAAATTACCTACTGAGACAACTGTTTTAGTTTTGTGTTTGTTTACTATGATTCTGGCCCGCATTGTTTCAGGCCTGCATTCTTGCAATAAATATTCCTAGAAAAGTTTTTTTTTCTATTTAACTCAGTTTTTCAAGGGACTTAATTGATTTTTCTGTAGAACAAAGTCTTCCTGTGGGATGGAGTTAAAACTCCTTTGGACTATCCAGTGATCAGACCCAATATTCCTATTAATTCAATTCACTACTTTGAGTATTTAGACTTGGGATACAACAGTGTAAAATTCTGAGCCTTGTACCCAAGGAACTCCTCATCTGGCAATGGAGGAGACCAGTAAGCAAATAGTCACAATCTATGGGGAAATCCCTTGTAGGAGCCTATGGCAAGCAGAGAGACAGCTCCTTGGAGAAGTAACTGCCTCAGTTGGAAGATGTGTGGTCAAGAAAAGCCTCTTGGAAGAAGAGATGTGTGAAAGTTTCTGCAACAAAAGTCCTCCTTTTCAGCCAGGCCAGTCTCCTCACTGTTGTTTGTGCCAGCCATGTGCATTTCTGCCTCCTACTGTCTCTAATTTAATGACTCCTACTGGTCAAGCATTAACTATGTCCTAGATATACGTCACGGATACAAAATCTTACCACACTTGCTCTCAAGGAACTTAGAGTTATTGGGAGAACTTATTTCCTGTGTCTGCCATGCATTTGCTTGATACATTTAGAAGACTTCAAATATGTACAGGATATTGATTTCCAACATCATCATTTACTTTATCCAAATATCCATCTTCAAGAACATGTCTTCCATGAATTCATTCTATAATCTCCCAAGACTCAGAAATACTCCTACATGCCTGGGATTCCCATTATATACTTTTTGTTCCCTTATGGTATTACATATATAGACTGTACTTTCATATAGTGTCATCGGTCAATGCTGAAGGGATCCACGAGAAAAGTCTCCAAGGATTATGTATTGTGTCACCACCCATCACTTTTGAAAAAGTGCTGTTTATTTTTTTACCAAGAGTCTTCTTCATGGTGCTCCATGAGAGACATTCCTAGCTGGTGTTAGTATTAGGAGAGTTCTGGGTCTCCCTAACAGTCCATCTAATTTTACTTGATATGACACTATATAATTTCTGTAATTCATCAGATTTTCCTTTTTAAGGGAGACTTAATGTTTAATAACCAAATTGGTGGCCAACTCATAGGAAGCATCTGTGGGGTGTTTGGATCCATTTACTTCCTTCCTTCTCTCTTCTCACCTAATTTCTCTTTATTTCTCGCCATTTTGCATAATTTGGTAAGCTACCTAAGTCTCGTCTAGACTGAACAATCCCTTCTGATTAAATAAGAATCATGTTTACACTACTTTTTTATCATCTAAGCCTGTAGCCCAGGGTTAGCATGAGGTTAGGGTTACATTACAGCTTTCAGGGGTGAATTTCCTGAGAACTATTTGCCTGTTTTGCTGCTATACAAGTAGGCAGAGTCCCCTGAAGGAATACAAGAGAAAAATCTCTTTTGTTTCATGATCTTAACAAATTGAAACAAAGCCAAGATGTGAATTTCAAAGACCAATACTGGAGTCTTCAAGTCTGAGCAACAAAAATATAATTTCAGGCCTTGAAGTTCTCATCTACTAGAAGGTAGGAAATGGGGAAAGCTGACCCTTATTTATGTTCCTGATTTGCCAAGCTGTAATGATATTCTTTTCCTTAAATTTTATCGATTTTGATAAACTCTGAACTCTGTCTTGCTTTAGGGAAAGCTATAGAGCTATAGATTTTTATGTCAAAAAAAATTTGTAAGATCAACATTTGTTCTTTGCTGAAGGCCTGTGGAGAATATGGAGAGTATGCTTATTGAAAAAAAAGGCTTCAGTAACCAGCATGCAGAAAAGCCCAGGAAACCACTGATTGGCTCCAGGAAGCTGGACTCGGGCCAAGTCTCAATGACCTTTTCCATAGAATGCATTCCAGCCAATTGAAACTCCCAGCCTAGTCCCCAAAGTGATAATGCTGTCCCTAGCCCAGGTTTCTACCCTCCATTTCTTAGACCACTTAGCAAGTTGTTGATCCAGCATCGAGCTGTCTTCTGTCTATAGCCTACATTGCAGGAATTGGTCTTCTGGGCCAGCTGTTACTTGTCTGTGTAAGAGAGATGGTTAATATCACAGACTGGAGGGTCCCTTGTAAGAGACCCTTTTTGTCTCCCAGTCTTCCACAGACTATTTCCTTTAATAATATGCAGTGAGGGTATGATATTTTATCATAAAAAATTTATTCTTTGGATACAAGTGTCTCATATTCCTGTGTCTTGATGTGTCAGTATGAATGAGACTTTCTGGAGTGTTTGATCCTGACAGCTTACCTTCCTAAAGCTGGGGGATAATTGCCTTGTTATCAAGGAGAACCAGAGAAAAGAGGGGAAATGAATGAGAGACAGAAAGGAGAGAGAATCAGTTCAATCCCAAGTCAATTTTAGTACTTAAAAAGTAGTAAAATAAATATGAACTTTTTCTGGAGGAAAATATCTTCATCCTACAACTTGGGGAGACACTACAAATAAATTTTCAAGGAAAATGACCAGCCCACAGTCAGTATAAACAAGAACACAAACAAACGAATATGTTTGCAAACTGGCAGAAACAACAGACAATAAAAATATAGTTACAAAGATGTCATGTTTTATAAATATTGCACAAATACTATCAAATAACTGTGTTTACTATATCTATATCTAAAAATATTAAAAGCTCTTGAAAATATCTTCAGGGAACAGACCATAAAAAGTAGGTTAGCAAACTAGACAACAATAAAAATAAATAGTTGGCATCTGTGTAGGATGTAGAAAGCTCAAAAAAAAAAATCATTCTCACCTTTAGAACAAGAAAAGCTGAGTAAACTATGAAAATAAAATTTTTCTTGAAGCCATTAGAGAGCTAAGGTTTCAGGGCTAGCATAGCCTGAAACCCATGGAAAGGAGAAGTATCCAAGAAGAGCAGGGCACCAGCACTTATGCATCTGGGGCAGGTGCTGAGCATCATACAAGCTGGTAGGAAGTACTCAGCTAACATCTGCAACTATTGCAAAAGGCTAAGTATGGCATAGCATGAGAATATGGAAACACCAGAAGCCTCAGACACAAAGAAAATGAGTACTTGTTTTCAGACTTTTTTTTTAATGTTTATTTATTTTTGAGAGAAAGAGGGGGAGAGGGGCAGAGAGAGGGTGGGAGACACAGAATCTGAAACAGGCTCCAGGCTCTGAGCTGTCAGCACAAAGCCTGACACGGGGCTCAAACTTGGGAATGGCGAAATCATGACCTAGGCCAAAGTCAGATGCTTAACTCACAAGAAATATGGGAGAAAAAAAGATGGTAAGAGAGTAGAGGAAGCCCCCTTCCCCCCCCCCCCGCCCCCCCCCCCCCCCGCACTGATGTGGTGCAGGCCTGGAAGGGAGAGCAGCACCAACTGCAGGAAAGGCAAAAAGTCCCACCTAGATTTGGCTCCTGTGTCTTTCCTACAGGACAAAAGGCTTAAGCTGCTAGGAGAATAGCGTAAGACCCTGTAACTCTCAAGGTACAAGTGAACATGCATCATGGCTAGGGGAAGAAAACAGAAAAAAAAAAAAACCCTCTTTCTGGGGAAGAGAGGGGGGACAAGAAAACATGTTTCCAGAACACTAGAGATTCCACACCACTGAGAGAGAGGCAGAGTCATGGAGAAAGCCCCACACATGAGACCCAGGGACAAAGCATCTGCCTAATACTGAGGCTGGTCCAGGACAACAGAGAATTCCTACCTGCTCCTCCTGCTTCCAACCAGGCTAGCAAGAACTGAGTAACAAATAACAGTAGTTTATGAGGAGGGGGCAGGATAAGAATATCCAGAATGACCCTCTCTCTGTGAGTCTCAGACACAAAGAGAAGACTCAGTGCTAATGGTGAATCAGACATGGAGAAAATAAGTCTGACAAAACCAGTTCCTCTCCCATGCATAAGGTAATAAATGAATCTACAATTAAAGCTAGAGAGTTTAATACTTCTCTCTCCGTATCAACTAAAACAAGCAGGCCGAAAATCAGTAAGGATATAGAAGACATGAACGACATTATCAACCAACTTGATATAACTGAATTTTATAGAATACTTGACCCAATGATGACATATCTCTATCCATTAAAGAGATTGAATTTGTTGTTTAAAAACTGTCAAACAGTGGAAACTCCAGGCTCATCTCCCTTCACTGACAAAAACTTCGTAGGCTACACCAAAAAGATGATTTGCTGTATTTCAGGCCAGAAGAAAATTACCCCTGATGGAAGGGATGAAATGCAAGAAAAGACTCATGAATACAGAGGGGAACATATGGGCGTAAAGCTAAAAAAAAACTATTAACTTTATAATATAATTAACATATCTACTTGGAGGGAAAACTGGCTAAAACTAAGATGCTGGACAACAATGAAACAATGGAATATTAGTTCAGGAAGGTTGATCATATTTAAAATATTCTGAGACCCTTGTATTATTTAGGAAGTGGGCAAACATTTTAGTCATCAGACTTTGTTACAAATGCATGTTCAAATAGTTACTGTAAGCACATGTGTACACTCATACACATGCATACACACCAGAAAAATAGTTTATAAATATAATGAAAAAATGACCTAATAAAGGGGGAAAGGGGAAAAAATCAACAGAAAGCAAGAAAGAAGGAAAAACTGAAGAAAAGGCAAGGCAAATAGAAGCCATGATCAGATAATATACGTAAGTCCAGATTTATCAGTAATCACAGTAAATTTAGGTACACTAAATTCTCAAAAGGCAAGGATTGGGGTGCCTGAATGGCTCAGTTGGTTAAGCATCTGACTCTTGGTCTCAGCTCAGGTCTTGATCTCAGGGTCATGAGTTTAAGCCCTGGATTGGGCTTTGTGCTGGGCAGGAAGCCTACTTCAACAACAGCAAAAAAATGCAAGGACTGCCAGACAGCATTTTTTTTATAAACACTAAATCTAGTTATTGACTATTTTCAAAAGATACACCTTAATAAGGATATAGAAAGTTTGAAAGATGATATAAGGGGGAAAAGAGGGATGTGTTCAGAAGTTACTAACCAAAAGAAAGCTGATGTAGCAATATTGATACAATATTGAAGTCAACAGACTTCAAGACAAAGATTATTAGAAATAAAGTTGGTCACAATTCAATGATAAAAGATTCAAAAATATTTAATTCACCAGGAAGATATATAACAATTCTAAATTCATACGTGTTCTCTAAAAGAGCCTAAAAAGATCTGAAGCAAAAATTTTATAATTCTCGAGAAATTGACAGATACATCATTAGAGGTGTGGGAAATTTCAATACATTTCTCTCAGAAATTATAAAATATTAGCAAAGATATTTATATTGCCATTATTTCCTTTGGTCTAATGGATACATATTGAGTATCAAACTCAAAGTGTGGAGGCTACACGTTTGTTGTACGTGTTCTGGGTTTATTTTCCAGGTTTGATTATGTTTTCTTATTCCAGCTTTATTGAGATACAGTTGACACATAACATGTAAATTTAACGTGTACAATGTGGTGATTAGATAGATAGATAATAGATATGATTGATAGATATCAAAATGTTTATCACAATAAGGGTAGTTACCACATCCCTCACCTTACATAATTGACATTTTGTTATTGTTGCCACTATGGTGAGAATATTAAGGCTCTACTGTCATAGAAACTTCCAAGTATATAATAAAATATTGATTATAGTCCCCATGCTGTACATTAGAACCTCCTGGAAATTATTCATCTTGTAACTGAAAATTTATACCCTTGACCAATGTGTCCCCAATTCCCCAACCCTTCAGCCCCTAGCAACAACCATTCTATTCTGTTTCTTCGAGTTCAGTGTTTTTAGATTCCACATACAAATGAAATCATACAGTATTTTCTTTCTTTGTCTTAATTCAATTAGCATAATGCCCTTAAGTTCCATCCATGTCTCATAAATGGAAAGGTTTCTGTATTTTTATAGCTGAATAATATTCCTTTGTGTATATATACCACATTTTCTTTATCCATTCACTCATCAGTGGACACTTAGATTGCTTTCATGTCTTGACTATTGTAAATAATTCTTCAGTGAACATGGGAGTGCAGATTATCTTTTCGAGATAGCGATTTCATCACTAGATTAGAAAGAAAATATGGCACTAGACGGCAAATGGCAGCTTACTCTGGTGTCCTAGTATTAACATTTTTAGCTTGTCACACCTTAGCATGGCATTGGCACTTATACTCTTCTTTCTAGACCCCCACTTTCCTAGTGTCAGCTCTGAAGTCTAGCTTCGTATATAAAAAGCTCTAAAGCCTTCTAGGCACCTGCTTCTGCCTTTGCCCATTTAACCATCTCTGTCTCTAAATGCTGAGGCTGATTATTCACTCTGCCTATTTTATCCTGTAACTCTTAGGGACCCCATTTCTGTTGTCCTGATGCTCACACATTACCTGATATCCTCTCTGGGAGCCAAGCCTTTCCCCACACACTCTCAACTTTGATTTCCTGCCTGCGCATCTTCCTCCATATTTTGCCAGCATTTTTGAACATGACTTTTTTGGTCCTTTCTGGCTCATGTCACCATTATACTACAGTAACCCAGTCCTGACAGTTTGAATCCTAAACCACAAAATACTCTAAGGAGACCAACAAAGGGTTAGGGGAAGCACAGCATCCCAAAAACTTTTAATTATGATGAGATTATAGAAAAGTATAACATGGGCGGACAGTAATTTTGCCATTCAATTTTGCCAGGCCGCCTTTGCAGCAGTCAGTGAAGCATGTTTTATATTTATAATTGGTATGTGCTGCTGCTCAGGGGTGGGCGGTTGCATTCCCACAATACATCACAGTGTAAGTTGCTGACATGCCCTTCCCTCTGGCTTCTCTGGACTAGAAGAAACCCATTTATTATTATTATTATTATTATTATTATTATTGATATTGTTTGTGTCTGCCTTTGCTTTTAAGTTTTTCATTGGCATTAATTAAAGGGTCCTTGGGCTTGCAAAGCAGGCAGACATCCCAGTCAAAAGGAGGGTTTTATGCAGGCCTTACTCTCTCTGACAGCACAAAAGCAGTTCAAATGAGGAAACATCAAACATCATCATTTTAATTTATAAGGACATGGGGTACTTTGTAATTGGACAGTTCCTGATGACAGGGAAGTCACTTGAAGACTAATCAGGACTGGTGGCAAAACAAGGCTCAGGCCAGATCAGGATGCTTGTCTGCCATGTCAAGGCAGCTGGCAATATAACTATCAGAGAAAGTAAGGTCTTCAAGCTCAGATGAGCAGAGACTAGAATGTGGGGAGATTCCTGTGTTTTAGAGAAATAAATGAGTGAGAATAAGACCCAGAGGAGAGGAAAGGTTTTCAAAAGGGTACACAAAGATTAAGAAATGAGACTAACTACTCAGAAAACAGGCCAGAATATATAATCAGTATTATCCTTCATAGGAGATACCTTAGGGTCTTGAAGAGGTAGAAAGAATATTTTTCTAGGGGTGAGTTCACCAGGGTTCTAATCTACACCGCATGCCTATCTAATTGTGTGTCATGGAGCAATCCATTTCTTCCTGTCTTCGGGTTGCAGTTTCTTCATGTGTAAAATTAAGAGGTAGTACCACACAGTTTCTTAGCCCTCCCTACCCTCTCACATCCTACCATGCTAGTCGACTGACTGTCAAAACAGTTCTAGAATATCTCTCTTTCCATTGCCTTTAGACCTGATTTGCATCCACAGCCACATGCATGGACACACATACATATACACATATACAAGCACACATGTGCACACAGACACATTCCACAGATGAGGCAATCATTTCAGCGATACCTCTTGTGAATTTATAACCCAAATGATGTATTTAAGTCTGACTATTTACCTTATTTCTATTTTGGCATCAATTGGCTTTTAATTTTCTTTAAAAATTAAATCACATATGGAATCAAAGAGCTTCTGTTGAAATACTTACTATATGCCAACATTTTGCCAGGAAGATTCATTTATGTCCTCTTTGATCATTCATATATTATCAAAGATATATAGAGCTAACAATATTATTCCCATTTAATAGTGGAGGAAAACAAGGCTCAATAATCTGCCAGAATTAGACAACTACAAAGGGTAAGCATATTTTTAAATAATACTTTCTAGCTACAGTTTAAAGGATAAAGACTTGATCATTGGTATTTATCAAAATCTTAGCAATATTTTCATCCCCATCTGAAATTCTGTCTCCAGCATGATATTCTTCCTATCTATTCCAACCTTTCCCTCCTCAGAAATGATTATTCCACTCACTGGGAATTTCAGAGTCTTCTACTATCTCATCATGAGGTGCATGATTCTTACTTAAACATGAGCTCTTTGACAGCAGAAACCATGTCTTATTTTGTCCTGGAGCCTTCAGTGGAAATCATTAGACTAAGAAAATAGTAAGTACCCAATAAAAGAAGAAATAAATAACAATAACTATTTGAGTGGCCTAGTTGAATTCTATTTTTCCCATGTGTTCCTAGCATCTTTCTGTTAAAGATGTAAAAGAAGATAGAAGTCCCAGTGTATTCATTGCAAATACTTGAGGGAAGGTATGAAAGGCAAAGATTCTGATTGCCTCTTTCTCTCCATTAATGGGGTGGTGAAGGACAGAGCACAACATACTGTACTTAATGCAGATTCTGCTCAGTGAAACAATGATTACAATCAATTTGACTACTAATGTGACTTATCTTGTAAATTGCTGGGTCATTAACTTCAACAACATCAATGTGCTGTCACTATCCAATTCCACCAAATTAGTGTCCGAGGTAATAGGAGAACGAATGTATTAGTGCGTTATTGGTGGCTAATAGAGACAGCAAGTCTTTAATGTGCTACAGAGAGCAGCTGAGGCACCAGAGACTGAGACAACAAGACCAGGGGAATTGGATGAAGAGTCAGGATCCACAACACGGTGGCGCATTAGGGCTGCTGCAGGCACTTGGTGCCTTTGAAGGTGAAAGAGCTGGGTACTAGGGAGATCTTAACCTGTGGCAGGGAAAAGTGTACATTCATTGACATTTGGGGCAAAAGTAGCAAAAGTGTAGCATTTGGATTATCAAAGGATGAAGGGCCTATCTTAAGGTCAGGTGCTTAAAGCAGGGACTTTTGCTGCTAGCCCTGAATTCACAAATGCAAAGGAACATTTATTCCGCACAGAAATGAGGACAATCCTTATAACCTGAATCTAACATTGGATCAATCTCAAGACCTATCCTAGAAATTACTTAGCAAATTGCATTCATATTCAATTTAAAAATTCCTTTGATTTCTAGGGGGAAAAAACCTGAAATATTTATGTCCATGTTCTATAGATACCCTTTACACTCTCACTTCCCATCCTTTCTAGTTGAGAAGCTGCTACTCCCATAGCCCCCTGGGAGCAGCATTCAAACCACATGACCCCTCCCTTTTCACCATTCATTGAAGAAGAGATGAATACCTGAATGAGGTGGGTCAGCATACTCAGATTCTCAGGAGAATGGAGATTGAACCAGTCAGAGATTGTTAGGCACCTAACTGTAACTCCTTTAAGTTGGAGTGGGTGCCAGAATGCCAAAGCCACATTCAAGCCCACATTACGGGGGAGCAGAATCTAAGAGCCTTGTGAAAGATGTTCTAATGCAGAAAGGAGAATGAAAGATTAAAGTGTAGAGAGAAGCTGTCTCAGAGAGATGGAGAAAGAATGGCTGCCTGTCTGCTTTCCAGGTCCTGGGCATAAAACCCACTGCATATCTGACAATTGGATTTTATGCATGTTTCCTGTATCTTTTTGCTAACCTGGATTTAGTAGATTTCTGTTTCATGCACTCAAGAAACCTATAAGATACTCTAGTTTCTTCATGATTGTCAACAAACATTTATTGATCACTTGCTGTATGTAGCACACTAAATCCTGCCAGAGACACTCAAAACTGAAAGAAGGGGTTATTGCTTCTTAGGGAGTTATAACTTGAGTTGGAAAGATTTTTCTAAGTATTGGATAGAGTTGCATCTTTCTTTATTGAAAGCGGGACTTGTCAGAGCTCAGGGTCAGCAATCTGTATAGACCTTCAGGACTGGGAGCCAAGGTGGGAAACGTAAAGAGTACATGAGAGGCATCCTGTGTCAAGTTGGGATTTGACAATTCTACAGCCATCATTGCCACCACTACCATAGCCCGTCATTGACTGTAGGCCCCTATGAATGTGACTCTGGGCCTCCATACTTTTCATGGCTATACCATAAGGTAATTCTATGAATATGCCTTTTAAAGGAGGGAAACATGGCACAGCTAACAAGCAACAGAGCTTGAATTTAAACCCCAAGACCATTTCCAGATCCTGCTGGGAGCCATTTTTTCCCTCTCCTTTCTGTGTCAGTCTTTCTTCAGAGGCCATGTCTCTGTTCTCTTTTCAGGTGATTGTTGACCTTCCGAATCAAACCTATAATTATTAAAGTGCCTTATACCAGTAACCTAAGTCTTAAGAGAAATTTAAGTCATCATTTATCCACCCCTACCCCTGGGTGGATGTGGGGGTGCTTGCAGAACATCTGATTCCTGCATCTGAAAGAAAAAGCATTGTGCCTTCTCTATGAAAGTTTAGGCATCTAAAGGAGCCGGGTGGCGTGGGGGAGGGTAGGTAAAAACATCTTTAGGACAACCCTGAAACCACACCTTATAAGCCTGCAAATGAAGATTGCTCTAATTTTACATATGGAATGAAACTCCAGGAGACTTCAGAATTTTCTTGAATTCATATATATTCATATGAAGTGATATCTTTTATCATGATATTGGTCAGAGAATCATCTTTGTTGATACTAGGCTTCAGTTGGTTTATTTTAGAATATGCTATATTATATTCCCTTTTCTAAAGAAAAGATGCATTAATATGTTGAGATTGGACATATGGTATATATCACTCAATATAATCAATGTGCATGCAAAAAAATGAACCTGGACCACTTTCTTACGCCGTACACAAAAATAAGCTCAAAATGGATGAAAGACCTCAATGTAAGACAGGAAGCCATCAAAGTCCTAGAGGAGAAAACAGGCAAAAACCTCTTTGGCCTCAACCACAGCAGCTTCTTCCTCAACATGTCTCTGGAGGCAAGGGAAACAAAAGCAAAAATGAACTATTGGGACTTCATCAAGATAAAAAGCTTCTGCACAGTGAAGGAAACAGTCAGCAAAACTAAAAGTCAACCTACAGAATGGGAGAAGATATTTGCAAATGACATATCAGATAAAGGGTTAGTATCCAAAATCTATAAAGAACTTATCAAACTCAACACCCAAAAAACAAATAATCTCACAAATGCTCAACATCACTCATCATCAGAGAAATACAAATTAAAACCACAATGAGATGCCACCTCACACCAGTCAGAATGGCTAAAATTAACAACTCAGGCAACAACAGTTGTTGGCGAGGATGTGGAGAAAGAGGATCTCTTTTGCACTGCTGGTGGGAATGCAGACTGGTGCAGCCATTCTGGAAAACAGTATGGAGTTTCCTCAAAAAGTTAAAAATAGAACTACCCTACAACCCAGCAATTACACTACTAGTTATATATCCAAGGATACAGGTGTACTGTTTTGAAGGGGAACATGCACCACAATGTTTATAGCAGCACTATCAACAGTAGCCAAAGTATGGAAATAGCCCCAAATGTCCATTGACGGATGAATGGATAAAGAATGGAGAATGACTCAGCAATCAAAAAAAAAATGAAATTTTACCATTTGCAACAATGTGGATGGCACTAGAGGGTATTATGCTAAGTGAAATAAGTCAATCAGAGAAAGACAAGTATCATATGACTTCACTCACATGTGGAACTTAAGATACAAAACAGATGAACATAAGGGAAGGGAAGCAAAAATAATATAAAAACAGGGAGGGGGACAAAACATAAGAGACTCTTAAATACAGAGAACAAACGGAGGGTTGCTGGAGAAGTTGTGGGGGGAGATGGGTAAGGAAGACTTGTTGGGATAAGCACTGGGTGTTATACATAGGAGATGAATCACTGGAATCTACTGAAATAATTATTGCACTATATGCTAACTTGGATGTGTGTGTGTGTGTGTGTGTATACACACACACACACACACGTATAAAATTTATTGTTAATATATACATTGATTATGTATATGTATTGATTATGTATTCATTATGTATGATTATATATATATAATCAATGTGCATTTCCCATGAACAATTCTATCTTGCCATGATCCATGCTATACAAGATATGCAGGGAATTGTGAAGCCAACCATCATAGAACCTGTCACTTTGTCAATGGTAACAGATGTACCCATGACATGTATTATGGCTTTGAACTATTGAATACTGAATAGATTTTCCACATCCTAGCAAAGAATTACCCACACAGAGCTACTACCAGGTGACAGAGATCATTGAGCATTGACACTTGGCACAATGGGTTGGACATATCAAAATTATAACATATGCATAGAGTTTTAAGAAACTTTTTATTTTGAAATAACTATATTCACAGGAATCTGCAAGGAAATGTGCAGGGAAGTGTAGTGCACCATTCTGTCATGCTCCCTCAGTGTTAACATCTTACACAACTCTACTACATAATTAAAACCAGGAATTTGACATTAGCATAATCCACTGAGTTTATTAAAATTGTACCAATTATAGATACAATAATTTATTTAGGTGTGTGTTTAAAGTTCTATGGAATATTATCACATTGTAGCCTTGCATAACTGTCACCACAATCAGTATACTCAGCTGTACCATTATGACCAAAGATTTCTCTGATACTATCCCTTTAGAGCCATACTTTCCATGCCCTCCTCAATACCCCTAATCCCTGGAAACCACTAATCTGTTCTCCATCTCTGTAATTATGTTTTTGCATGAGTGTTACATAAATGGAATCATGTTATACTTCCTTTTGAGATTTTTTAAATTCAGAATAATTTTCTTGAGCTTCTTCTACATTTTGTATATACCAATAGTTTGTTCATTGTTATTGCTAAATAGTATTCTATGGTATGGATTACCACAGTTTATTTAACCATGCACCCATTAAAGGATACATGGGTAGTTTCCATGTTTCCAGTCAGGAAGTATCTCAAATATGCTCTAAACATTTGCATAACGTTGTTGCATGAAGATAAGTCTTCCTTTCTCTGAAGTAAATACTCAAGACTGAAATTTCTGGGTTAGATGTTTAGTAGATTTTTTTAGTTTTGAAAGAAACCATTTTCTAACGTAGCTGTATCATTCTACATTCCCACCAGCAGTGATCCAGTTTCTCTGCATCCTCACCACCATTTTTCATTTTAGCCATTCTGATAGGAGTGTAGTGATATCTCACTGCATTTGAAATTTGCATTTCTCTAATAGCTGATGATGTTGAACATCTTTTCATGTGTTTATTTGCCATCTGTATATCCTCTTCATTGAAATGTCTGTGCATGTTTTTGCCCATTTTGTAGTTGGATTTTTTATTAATGTTGAGTTTTAAGACACACAAGACTTTTTCATGTAACAAGCATTACTTCAAGCCTTCTACTTGGAGGACAATTTCTACTTTATATATATACTTTATATATATATATACATATATCTACTTTATATATATGCTTTATATATATATATAAAGTAGACAATTTCTTTATATATATATATATATAAAGTAGACAATTTCTACTATATATATATATACTTTATATATATATAGTAGAAATTGTATATATATGTGTGTGTGTATATATATATATATATATATATATACACACACTTTACATTCTAGGCAAGATTTACTCTTAACCTGGTTATTCTGCTAAAAGTGATGCACAGTAGCAGGCACTTCACTGCTTTCCTTTGCATTCATTTAGTATATACCTAATAAGTACCCTGCTTACTTTTATAAATTAATAAGTCATGTTTTCTAAATATATTTTAAGCATCTAATTAATTAGTATACTCCTATACAATCTACACCATCCTCCTTCTCCTTCATCTTTTACTATTCTGCCCATTGAATCCTATGTGCACTTAGCCCCAACTTCCAAATCCTCCTCAAATAGCCCATATTCTTCTTGACTCTCTGCCTTTGTGCATAATGTTTCCTCAGACTAGAATATCCCTTGCCTCCTCCTTCATGTAGAAAACTCCTACTGGAGCCTCAAAATCCAGTTCTAATACCATCACCTCCATGAAGCTGTCTCTAACTTCCCCAGCCAGTTAGACATTTCTATGCCCTTATTTCATTGTGCTGGACTTTCAATTATAGTACCTACTATCCTAAGAATTCTCCCAGCTTTTCAAATAATTAATTTGTCACATTAACGTGTTTTCCTTCTCCTATACAATAACAGATAGGGTACATTGAATGTGCGAGGCTGGCACTGTACTACCTAGTGCATTCTCATACTTTAGTTCCTACCAGCCTTCAAATGGCACACTTCCTAAAAAACAACCATGTTCCTTTCCGAATTTGTTTATGACAATCAAACTTTTCATTGTAATTATGTAATTTAATCATATATTATTTAAACTGATGAGATATGAGTGTGAAATACAAGGAGATATTGTTTCTATGAAAATCAAGTTAATTGGTTTAGAAAGAATTGATAAAAGCAAGTCAAATTAGGGATGGGTGAAAAATTATGAGTAAGAGCAAAAATATAAAATTCCAGAGGTGTTCAAAATTCAGATAGTTTTGATGTATTTTTAACTTTTCCTTTCTTTAAAAAAAAAGAAAAATAAAATTGGAAACTGTATATAATGCATTATGGATATGATTTGTGTAAGGAAGACCATATGAAACTCCAATTAGTGAACCCATAAAAAAAGTCCTTGGACTTACATTAAAACTAGTTAATTACATTTTAAGCAAAATGGATAGCATTTGTAGCATTAGTATTTTTTTATAGTTCTTCTCTTTAACTTTCCAAACATACAAAATACAGGTTTGAGTTGCATTAGCCAAGAAGGCTTTTATTATGTTTTCTATTGAACCTTATCATTCAAAAAACCTTTTTGTTTACATGCTTTCTGACTAGATTGAGAGCTTCTTAATGTCAGGAACCTGGCATTTTGCCTGACACATCATGAGTACTCAATAAATTATTGTTGAATGAATGAAAAGAAATCTGTAAAGCAAATTTATAAAAATCAAAAGGAAATTGTATCTTATGATCTTCATGCAATTATTTAATCCAATTCATTCAAAGAAGTTATCAGTCTTAAATATCAATAGTCAGTTTAGAGGAGTTCATTCTCCCTCCTTACACAACTACACATGCCCAACAGAATTTGAACCTTTTTAATGGTGTTGGTTAGTCTATAAATATATGTATGTGTGTATATATATGTATATGTACATATATGTCTATACGTGTGTCTCTGCATGTATATAAAATATGGTCCTATAAATTTACCTAGATTTCATTGTAATAAAAAATCAGCCTTTCAGTATGGAGATGTTCTATCTGTCTTAACTATTATTATTTTCCTGCATAGTTTTTGTAATATGGTCATGATATAGTCTACCACAACCTAGATAGCTAAAATGGAACATTTAAAAGGGTAAGCCCAAGTTTAACCCCAGGAATTTCATCCAGAGTACAGTATATTACTCATAAACCAAGTTTTTAATCTAGACATTTTCTCTGAGTAGCATCCATGTGAAATCTAACATGCAAGGTAAGGTGCTTTGCACCAGCTTTTGCCAAGTGTCTGAAAGACCTTAAAGCTCAGAGGGGTCCTCTTAGCATGATCCTTAGTCCACTTAACACAGAATGGACAACTGAGAGGGCTGTTCATTGCTCTACTTCTGCAGTTAAGTGATTTGACTGGTCAGTTATTTTTAGGGCTTCGTCAGCAATTATGAAAAGAATCAGTTTCTGTATTGCTGATTACCTTTGGCTTAGCTCTCATCCTTCCTTTGTCACTTTGGAGAACAGGTGACACAATCCATCTTGGTGCAAGTGTCAACCGTCTTGTCTCTCAACTGGGAAGCTAGAAGTGACAGCTTGGTGTATTAAGAGGTCTCTGCCTGAATAAATTGATGTCAAGTTTTATTACACATAGACCAAGCAAGGAGGCACAAGACAACCACTCAACAACTATGCATTGAACAAACAAATGGTATACAGCAGTATTACCATTTCTTGAAATAAAGATAGAGGCAGGAAAAGTCTGTGTTCTTTAGAATGCTAAAGTCCACCAAAGAAGACATATGATACACACAAACCAAGATATTGGTAAGGTCCTTATCGTGCTGAATGAAAGCACTTCCCTGTCCTTCTAGGCTGGAGCTTGTCCCATGGCTGGAGCTGAGGTTCTCCAAACAAATGCTTCTTGGAAGCACCAAGACTTCTGAAGACTTAAAGAAACGGAGAACTGGAATGGAGTAAGTAGCCTCAGGGAAGTGGCTCACACTCATAACTTAGTTTAAAAGAGAGAGAAATGGGTTAGGGAAAGATTTTTAAGTAAAAACCATTCCCTAGAAGTAAAACAAAAAGATATAAATCAATACCACTAGCATTTTTAATACTTATGTGAGTAACTCTGTGCTAGATTTTGGAAGAGTACTTTTGAAGGTAAGAGTTGCAATCCAGTAGAGAATTGCAAGATCAGGATTTTAAAAAAAATATATGAATAGAATAGAATAGAATAGAATAGAATAGAATAGAATAGAAAATACGAGAATACCTCATATACTAAAGGTAGATATATATTTGTTTCAGTTATGGGTGTGTAGAATATTGAGTCACAGTGTAACAATGTATTGCTTACTATTCATAGCAGTATAAGACTAAAATATTGCTCTAGAAAGTTCTTTCCAAACTTGACTAACAATCAAAACCATCTAGGAGCTGTAAAAACATACAAGTTTCCAGGTTCTATCCTAAAAGGAGGAATTCAGGAACCTGTGGAAGCTGCCTCCGAAAAAGCTATGGTCCATGAATCACTAACTCTATTTAAAATGAGCATATGAAAAACAGAAAATTAACAAAAGTGAGAGAGTATTGTACAACCTGAGCATTCGGACCCACAAGCAGACATAAGGAATGATGAATATAGAAGTTTATCTTAGAAGACTGTCAGGGAAGGTACATGGAGCATCTATTCTGAGCAGGATATAAAGGTACCCAAGGCATTGCATTTTGAGGAGGAAGAGATAGAACCCTTACATACAAAAAGCTTGATGCCTCCAGGCCCTGTTTCTGACATAAGTACCAATAAGTGAGGAAAAATGATATCTGAGGATAGAGTCCACCAGTGAAAGACTCATGAGTGAGTTGAGGCTTGCCTTGGCTGAGCCCTGGAGAATAATTCAACCAAAGACTTCTGGAAGGAAGAGTGTTTTACTTGTGTTGGGCACCAGTTGCTAAGAACATGATAATTGTGAATGAGTAGACAAAGTTAGTGGAGGGAAAATAAAAAGATAAGCTAAAAAGGTAGGTCTGGATGGTATGTTCTCATGTAACATTAGCTCCTGCCCTATATATTGAGAAATGTAAGACAGGTAGAATCAGGGGGAAAAATAAACCCTGACAGGACAATTAAGTTTTCCCATCCCTTCTCGTAGTCTCTGCAGCAAAGTTATACAGAGATGTAAAAAGAAAGCATTCAAAGATACCCTCTAAAATACTTGGCCATGGGGCGCCTGGGTGGCCCCGTCGGTTGAGTGTCCGACTTTAGCTCAGGTCAGGATCTCACGGTATGTGGGTTCGAGCCCCGCCTCGGGCTCTGTGCTGACAGCTCAGAGTCTGGAGCCTGCTTCAGATTCTGTGTCTCCCTCTCTCTCTGCCCTCCCCCACTCGCACTCTGTCTCTGTCTCTCTCAAAAATAAATAAAACGTTAAAAAAAATTTTTTTAAATAATAAAATGAGATAAAATAAAATACTTGACCATGTTCTTCTGGCTATAAGAGGCTGGATGCTCAGGTTTAAAAAACAGATTTAGAAAAGCATTTTTGTTTTAAGACCATAAGGAAAGACACACAGTACTAATTTTAACTTCCTCCATTGCAGCTATGGTTCTTGACCCATTGCTGCACATTAGAATAATCTGGGAGATTTCAAAATGCTCAATGCTCGGGCTCCTCCCTCAGGAAATCAAAGCAGAGTTTCCAGGGGCGGATCCAGAGCATTTGTGCCTTTGAATAGTGCCCCGGGTAACAGGCCTGAGAACCATTGAAATGTGAATCCTAAAATCCAGACTGCTAAAGCAGAGCAGAGTTTACGCTCTCTTTTTTTGCTTTTCAACAAAAGAAATCAGACTGGTATCTATTTTTTTTCCAACCTTGCCTCAGGCTGTAGCTGCAATAGAACCATGGACAGCAAGGATTCTTTTTCTTAACTCGGTAGGCAAAACCAAAGATGAGCTTTTAGGCTGAAGCTCCTGACAGCTGCTCCTGCTCAGTGTCAATTATACTAACCTAGACATCCTCTCCTTCCAGGCACATCTCCCCAGTGGCACACCATTGTTAGACTTTCATGTTTAAAAATTTTCAGTGGTCCTCATTTCTTTAATGGCAAAGCCCAAACTCTTCATCTAGGCATTCCTGGCCCTTCCTGATCTGGCTCTAAATACTTACTCAAGGTGGGGTCTCAGTATTCTGGCTGCACAGATTGCTACACTATTCTGTACTGAATGGAAATGCCACATTCTTATTTCTACCCTTCTCTTTTACCACATCTGCAACGACAACAGTTCTGTTCTTACTCTCACTTTATCCATTTGTTGCTACTCAATGTCAAAGTCCAGTTTAAGTGTCTACTTGACTATCAATAATCTAACACCCTACAACTTCTATGGAGCTTCTTCCCAGTACTCCAACATTCAGAAATATGTCAGATTTAATGGCACAAAAACAATTTCAAGATGTTCAGTGAAGAAGTTTCATTGTATTTACATCATTATTCAGTTTAATGATTATGCCATCCAGCTGCCTGGGACTGAATCCTACTTTAACCAATTTATCATTTGATCTCTCTAAGCTTCGTTTTTTTTCACATGTAAAATTGGGGAAATAATTCACAGATCAAATCAGATAATGCATAAAATTCTTTAGCACAGGGCTTGGTCCCTAGTGAATATTCAGTGAATTCTAGGTATTTTTGCTTGTTTGTGTCTGTTCATATATTCTTGTCTCTCCAGCAAAACTGCAAGATCATCTAAGGATCAGTTCTATTTCTTAACTTTACTGCCTGGAATATAATACTATACTAAAAACAATATGCAGTTTGAAATCAAAGCATCTTGTATGACTTTGGCATACAGTTTGACCTGTTTGAACTTCAGTTCTCTGATGTCTAAAATGGGAATAATAATAATAGTATTTCTTGTACTATAGGGATTAAAGAAAATAATATACCAGCAAGTTCTTTGTAATCTTCTAGGTACTATTAAAAAAAGTGTAGTTGTAGTTATCATAGTGAACCCGTACATTTATTGAATGTGACATCTAAATTTGAGAACATCAATAAATATATTTACTTACTGAAAATATAGGTTCTTTGTGTATTTATTCATTTAAAATCAAAAAGTAGATGCAAAATCCATGTCTTAATTTCTTCATCTGTAATGTAACATTAAACAAAGAGATCATTAACGTGTTGTCTGACTCTAAGTTCTAGATTTTTGGAAAATGCCTATGCTTTTATATAAGTTTAAAAAATATAAGCAGGAGATTGTGTGTGTGTGTTTGTGTGTGTATGTATAAAGTACATATATATGTATATATGTGTATATGTATATATGTATATATGGACTTTTTAAATGCATTTACTATACATAAGAAAGTAAATGGAAAAATACATAGGCATATGTTATTAGCGATTATCTCTAGAAGGTAGAATTACGGGTGATTTAAACATATTCTGCTATATATTTTTTGTGTGTGATTTCAGATTTTGTACAATGAAGTTGCAGTAACGTTAGATTTAAAAAAAGTATTGTTGGGGTGCCTGGGTGACTCAGTCAGTTAAGCACCCGACTTTTGATTTTGGCTCAGGTCATGATCTTGCAGTTCGTGAATTCGAGCCCCACATTGGGCTTTGGGCTGATAGCGTGGAACCTGTGTGGGATTCCTTTTCTCCTTCTCTCTCTGTCCCTCCCCTCTCTGTCCATCCCCTGCTCTCTCTCAAAAATAAATAAATAAGTAAACATTTTAAAGGAATTATATAAAGATAAATAAAAAAATTGTTTAAAAATAATAGTCCTTGAGACATAAAAGTCTGTCCCCAAAATGCACATATATATGTGTGTGTGTGTATCTTTTGGGATGAGTGACTGGTGACATCCTATGACTGCTTCTTGTCAAACATACATTTTTGCTCATTGCTCATCATATTTAGGAAAATGAAAGGACAGAATAGGTAGAGTGGAGGCATACCCCTGAAGCCTTATTTAAGCTTTAAAATAAAATTATTACAATCACATTAAAAAATTTGAAAACACAAAAAATACAAAATTTAAGAATGATTTTCCCAGAGAAGCCTAGCATGTTCCAGCAGCACTTACTGGCCTGATGTAGTACAGTAACCAAGTTCCCTCAGATATTACGAGAGGCTAGGTGACTTTATAACTGTGTGTCAAGGAGGCCCAAAGGAGTTCAAGGACAAAGAGCTTAGGTTGCCTTTTGAAAGTACTGAAAAAATAGAAATTTATGTCGAAAGTAATTACTATGCTTTTTATAGATAGAAAAATATTTAACATGTTTCCCTAAATAGGAACAGATCTCCCACTTTCAAATGCAAACTATAGAAAACAGGATTTTCTCCATAGATATGAACTGTATAGGCATAACTGTTGAAAGTGTATATCGGTTACAGAAAATAATCACTGTATATTGTTGTTCTGCTTTAATTTGGGGAACTTTGAAGTTCATTTTAACCCTTTCATGTGGGCTGTGAGTTACTGAAGGAGCAGCATACTCAGATGGACATAAGATAGTATGGGTTAGAGGTTCTCAGACACTGTATTAGACAGGCTCTAAGGGGTTATATCCTATAACTTAAGGTAAAAATTTTCCATAGAAAGAAACTACAGTTTCCATCCTTTTTCCAAGGAGTCTGTGACCCCAAAGGGTATCCAGGACAGTCCTGGCTTATGCCTGTTTCTCTGACATAATTTTTATTAGAATCTCCTTTCACTCTCAAAGTCGTCCCAACTCAGATGATGAATTATTTGGTCACTCTTTTTAAGGTCCATGGGTCAAGGCATTGCTTTTTCTCTTTTTGTGGAATGCCCCTTGTCAGGAGGAGCAGCTTTGAGAGAAGTTTCATGAAATTCTCTGAATATAAATAATACAGTTCTTGATTTAAACTCCCTCATTGTATATTCTGCTTAAATTTAGAAACACAGCAGCCGAATATCTGCCCAGTGGTTCATCCACCACTCCAAAATGTTTCTGTCCATCTTTTTCTTATTTGCATTACATCTGGGTAAACACTAGAAATGGCAGGTAAAGAAAATATTTGTTTTTTATTTTGTGCATTCATTCAAGTAGCATTAGTAAATACCCATTTAATAATAGTTCTGTAGTACTGGAGAGGAAAAAAAAGTAACATATGGTCTAATTTGTCCCTTAGCTTATAATTTGTTGGAGGAAATAAGACTCACACTTATTAAAAAACAAGATAGTAAAAAGATACTACCATATACCTATTAGAATAGCCAAAAGCAGGAACACTGATAACACCAAATGCTGACAAGAATATGGAGCAACAGGAACTCTCATTTATTGCTGGTGGAAATGCAAAATGGAAGATAATTTGGTGGTTTCTTACAAAACTAAACATATCCATCAATTGTGTCCCTCAGTATTTACCCATAGGAATTGAAAACTCATCCATACAAATATCAGCATACTGGTGTTTATAGCTTGATTGATAATTGCCAAGACTTAGAAGCAACCAAGATGTCTATCAGTAGGCAAATAAATAAACTGGTACATCCAGGGAATGGAGTATTATTCACTGCTAAGAAAGAAATGAGCTACCAATACATGAAAGGACATGGAAGAAACATAAATGCATATTATTAAATGATGGAAGCCAATATGAAAAGGTTACATACTATATAATTCCAATTATATGACATTCTAAAACTATGGAGACAGTGAAAAGATCAGTGGTTGCTAGGGGTTGGGGGGGGGAGAGGGATGAATAGGTTCTGCACAGAGTATTTTTAGGGCAGTGCAGATACTCTGTATGTTACTATAATGATGAATACTATCATTATACATTTGTCCAAACCAATAGAATATATAATACCAAGAGTGAGACATAATGTGAACTGTGGATTTTGGCTGATTATGACATGTCAATGTAGGTTCATCAGTTGTAACAAATGTACCCTCAGGCAGGGGATGTTGATGATGGGGGAAGCTATGCATATGTGGGAGTAGGAGATATATGGAAAATCTGTGTACCTTCCTCCCAATTTTGCCATGAACCTAAAACTGCTCTAAAACAATAAAGTCTTAATAATTTTAAATTTTTTTAATGTTTACTTTTTGAGAGAGAGAGAAACAGAGCTTGAGCAGGGGAGGGGCAGAGAGAGAGAGAGAAAGAGAGACAGACTCTGAAGCAGGCTCCAGGCTCTGCACTGTCAGCACAGAGACTGATGTGAGGCTCAAACCCACAAACTGTGAGATCGTGACCTGAGCTGAAGTCGGACCCTTAACCGACTGAGCCACCCAGGCGCCCCAAGTCTTAATAATTTTTTAAAGACAACTAATGAATGTGAGGTAGATAATTAGTGGTCTAAGACTTTGTAGGGAGAGCTCACTGTAAGTTAGAATAGTTAAAAGGACTGATTGTGATGAGTTTTTGAAAAACCTTGAATGCCAGCCAGGGCTATGGGGAGAGATTATCCTCTAAACAATGGAACGCCTTTGGACATTCTTAAGCAAAAGCTAGAATGTAATAATGTAACTTGAGAAAAGACTCTAAGGCATGACTTCCTGAAAATAAATTAATTCCTTAGTTTTCCCAAAGACAGTCACAATAATTTTCAGGCATTATAGATCTTTCCAGCCCCATAGCACCTGTCTGATTGCTTAATCTTTCCATTTTGGCTTTCTGTAGGCAGTTATTTAAGTATATTTTGAATCCACATGGACTTGTTAGTGGTTCTGTTATCTTTCTAGAGAAACTCTTCAAGTCCAGGGACAATGTCTAATTCTATTGTGCTTCTCTGAATAATATTTCTGTTTCTCTCTCTCTCTCTCACACACACACACACACACACACACACACACACACACACACATTTCATCTCAAATAGAAGCTAGTCCTGAGTCTTGATGCAAGTGGTGGATGAAGATTTGGTTTCATTTTAGTGGTCATTTTTCATATTCAAATTAGCAAGAAAGGCTATTGGTGGGAATCATAATTGTATGTGAGAGAGAAAAAGTCACCTGTGTCACAATGGAAACTCTAAGTAAAATCCCTCATCCTGTTGGATTTTCCAGCAGTATTTGACAGAGTTTATCATTCTCTTATCATCCTGATCTTTAAATATTACAGAACTCTAAGGCTCAGTTCTTGATTATCTTCTCTATTTTCTTTTACCTAGTAAACTCATTCAGTCCCATGGATTTAAATACCATTTACATTGATTATGCCCAAATTTATATCTTTACTTCTGACCTCTCTTTCTGATCCCCAAACACATGTCTTTAACTACCTACTTCTCATTCCTACTTGGATATTGCTAGGCAACTCAAGCTTTACGTGTTTGAAATGAAACTCTTGATTCAGAGCCTTCCACCAAAGTCCTTATGCTCTCACTCTATTCCTTGTCTCACACATGGCAACTCCATTCTAACAGTTAGCTACTCAGACCAGAAAAACTTAGAGTCATCCTGGTTATGAGTCATCTTTGACATCTGTCTTTCTCTGGTGCCACAAATCCAATCCATCAGCAACTCCTGTAAGCTCAACCTTGGAAATATATTTAGATTCCAGACCACTTCTCTCCATTTCCATTACTGCTTCCCTATTCTAACAGTCATCCATTTCCTCCTGAATTATTTAAATTGCCTCGAAACTGGTCTCCCTGCTTCCATCCTTGCATTTGCATAGTCTGCTCAACACAAAACAGCAGAGTAATCCTTCTAAAATGTAAGTCAGATTACAACACTCCTCCACTCAAAGCCCTACAATGGCTCCCCTCTCAGAGTAAAAGGTCAAGACCTATCCTCCTATGATAAGACACTATTCTGTCTGGCCCCACTACTGCTCTGACCTCATTTCCTACCACTCTCCTCAATGTTCTCTTGGCCCTAGCCACTAGTTGCTTAGTTGTTCCTTAAACATCCCAGGTACATTGAAAATAGCACCTTCCCCATTCCTGACTGTATATCCTTATCCCACTTTGTTACTTTCTCAGATTATTAACCCTGCCCCACATATTATGTATTTCTTTGTTTGTGTGTTATCCGCCACTACTAGAATATCAGACTATAACTTATGGGGGACAGGATTTCTTATTTATTTGTATACAGCTGTATCCCCAGTGCCTAAAAGATTGCCTAGAACATGTTAGATATTCAATAAATATTTGTTGAAGAAGTTAATATGTGAATGAATGAATGAATGAATGAATATACAGGCAAATAAACACATAAATAAACTTCCTGTCTTGCTCATCCACAGAGATTCTACCTTTGTTAGAGTTCAAAAGTTGTTGTACCAGAAACCTAATTCTAACACATAAGTAACTACCCAGGTTTTTGGTTTGTTTTCAAGAAAAATTGTAAGAGTTCGCATGCCTCCTTGACTGCTCCATACCCTCTTAGGACTATCTGTGATCTTTTCTACTGCAAATCGTCAAATAGTAGAACAATAAGGGTCACGAGACCATCTGGTCCAAATGAGCATTTCAGAAGAGCAGAAGCTGAGGCTCAGGCTCATGAAATAACTTCCTCAAGGTTACAGAGCTGGTTAAAAGCAGATAATTATAATCTTTATGCCCACTGCTTTTTTTCCTACCAGCACAAGGATAAGGAATCTCTCTATTCTGTTCTCTCATTGTCCTTGCTACCACTTTTCTGATGAAAATCCAACAGCAGTAGTCTTTAAAGAGAGTCAGAGTTTCAAGTGCATTTGAGGCTCAGTGATGACTTTCTCAGAGAGCAAGAGGCTGTTGACAGGGTCCCTTTACTTTCATAGAACAGAAGAGGCAGAGATTCATCTGTGGGCATTGGCAGAGCTGATGCTTACTGACAAGGCCCCAGAATGGAAATATCCTGCTTGTCCTTTTAACAGGATTTCAGCCAGAGATTTCAGGGAAAAGTACTGCAGCCTAGTGGGCTGTGAATATGAGTGGAAATGTCAGAGCTATGAATCAGTTAACACATTTTTATTTAGCATCTTCCTGTGAAAGAGGATGAGAAGACATGGCTCCTGCACTCAGATTTCTTACCATTTCAGAGCGGAGTCAAGAACAGAACAAGAACCTGTTAGATCTTAGAGGTTCTAGCACTTTAGACTTGGAAAGCATAACCTGGGTATCAAGAATGGGGATAGTTTTCATGGAGGACAAAATGCTTAATTTTGTCATGAAGGGTAACTTGGATTTAAGTAGTTGAAGAGGATTGTGGTGCAATGCTTTCTTCTGTTCTGTTTGGATTTGAGAAGTACGTTCATATCCTTCAGCTCATGGGACCCTGAAACTCTTTTTCCCAGAGAAATTGAGACTCCAACCTGTGAAGTAACCCGCATTCTCAAATCAGGTTAGAGCCAGAGTCCCCACATCTCCCTCCCAGGACACTTTCTAATAGAATGCTCTACTGGAAGACTGCTCCTCTGATTCTTTTTCTGTATTCTCAAGATGCAGGTACTGACTTAGTCTTGGAAATTCTCAAGGAGATCAAACTTGGCACCTGTCCTAAGTTCCAAGACATAATTTAAAAAAAGAAAGTTTAAGGCATCCCAAGGTGTCAGTTTCCTCTTTGCTGTTCATAACCCAAATGTTTTAATAGCCCTGAGGTGCCCTCCACCTATGGGGCCCTAACTCTTTGAGGCCTATCTATGGAGGGTGCACAGTTGACCTGGCCCTGCTGATGAGAAAAGCACAGATGTCTACCATCTGGTCAGGGGTCCTTGTGCAAGTGCCAATTTCCTGTCACTGACAGCCAGCCCTTGATTGATGGAATTTGGTACTCCACCTTTTTTTTTTTTTCCTTAGTACAATATAACCTCATGAATTCAGATGGCACTTAGCCAAAATGAGAGAATTTGAACTTGGGCAGGGGTAAAGTTTACCATCAATGAAATGAGGGTCTGTTAAATAAATTACCAATGTAAACAGGATTGTAAAAAGGACAATTTAATCTACTTACAAGAATAAATTGTTTTCAAGCACTTAAATTGCATAAATTTACATACAGTGTGCTAATTACAAATGATTGATAGCCAGTCATTCAAACACATCTGGTAGGAACCCTGTTCTGTAATACATTGCTAGACACTAGACTGCATTACTTAAAGTACTTGAAAATAGTACAAATATATTTTATATATGTATATAGGTATTCACACACACTCATATAAGACAGTCCTTGTTTTTCATCAAACCATATTCCTGGAAACCACACCAGAAAGGATTATCAAACACAGATCACTGAGAGCCAAATTATATTTTCAGATAGGAACAATGTTATGATTGGAACTGGTATGCCAGGCCCAGAGATCACACTAAGTAAATCATGTATTCAATCAGCATTTGGTCATAACAGCCTAAAGGCTATGGCATCCGCAACTAGAAAAGGCAACTCCTATTTATTGAGCAGCTGCTACATCTGAGTGCCTTACATGTATAATCTCAGTTATCAGTACGTGACCATGATGGAGTTACTGCCTCCATTTTCTGGAAACAACACTGAAACTCTAAGAGAATAATTAAGTTACACGCAATCCCATAGTTGTAATCAGTACAGTTAGAAATTAAATCTAGGTCTGGGGCACCTGGGTGGCTCAGTTGGTTAAGCTTCTGACTTCGGCTCAGGTCATGATCTCACGGTTTGTGGGTTTGAGCCCCACGTCGGGCTCTGTGCTGACAGCTCAGAGCCTGGAGCCTGTTTCAGATTCTGTGTCTCCCTCTCTCTCTGCCCTTCCCTCGCTCTCTCTCTCTCTCTCAAAAATAAACATTAAAAAAAAAGAAATTAAATCTAGGTCTGATTCCAAATCTCAGTGCTTCCTTTCAAAATGTAATATCTATACTCCATTAAATTGTTAAGTTTTATGTAGGTATGCAAAGTCTATATAACCTATAAAATGTCAATAAATATAATTGCTATTTTCTATGGCCTGGATGAAAGTCCAGTCCTCTACAAAGACTCACTGTTAAACCAAATCTGCCTCCTTTTAGGCAAATATATTTGCCAAACTGTAAAACTTATTCAAATGTAAGATACTAATTTAAAGACATTTGTAGTATCTTCAACATGTGTTATTTTATACATTTTTTTCAATTATTGGTGTACATGTCTTGTTGTCCCTAATAGATATTAAGCTCATTAAGAGTAGAAACTAATATCACTAATATCTTTGCACCTACCACCATTATTTATTTTACTCCCTAGAATACGATTTTGGCCAGTAAGGGCTTAGATGTGTTCGTGGCATGAAATAGTAAATGAATTAATTCTTTTTATTATATGTTATAATATACCATAAATTTAAAATCAATATGTGGCTATAATAAATATTTGAGTGCAGTTTTTAAGTTTACTTTAAATATTAGAAAGTTATTGATGGTGGTAGTGGGGAGAGGGAGGACTAGGGAATGATTTGGATCTCTAAGGAATTTGGAAAACAGACGTCTCTTGAAAAAGATTTCCTGTAGCTAGCAAATCAATCAAAATTAATCCCTTGACTTCAAAAGTTATTATTATTTAAGTTAAATAATAATAACAACAGTAGCTTTATTATAGTAAGACATACATAAAAGTGACTATTTTAGCCATTTGTAAGTGTACAATTCAGTGGCATTAAAAACATTCACAATGATGTGCAACTATCACCATCTATCTCCAGAACATTTTCATCTCAAACAGGAAAAATAATTCCCCATTCCCCCTCCCCTAGCCCCTGCAACCTCTATTATATTTTGTGTTTCGAAGAATTTGCCTGTCCTCATGTAAATGGAATCATGCAATATTTGTTTAATACAACATTTACTTCATCTAAATATTTGAAATCCTCATTATCAACTTCAAGATTGATAAATTAGAGGTCAGAGACATCTTGACCCTAGTCCTCTTATTTTTAATATTTGTTTTCTTCTCTCCTTGTATTTGGTAATATAAAAGGCAGGCTGACTGGTACGAATTCAGGAAAGGGAACCAGAAAGATGTCTAGATGTACAAACAGGAACAGTTGCCTTCATGCTTGAACAAGGGCAATGTTCATATTCATCAATTGATTGCATGTGCACGAGGATCCGTTTAATAGCCTCCTTTTTCCCTCTCCCACTCCCCACGCCCACCTCTTGTCTTTTCCTTCCCTTATTTAATTATCACTGAGAAGATTCAAGTAAATAGATAAAATATCAAAGTGGTGAGTATTCATTATGCCAGTGTTAAATAAAAAAAAAAAAAGAAAACAGCAACAGTGGGTGTCAACATGCCAGGGAATCATCAACATTTTTACTTATTCTGACTATTCTTTTTACTAGTTCACTCAAACCAATTTAAAAGGTGCTGAATGAACCATTAAAATCACTCAGTGTACTATGAGCAGGTCACTAGCCACAGGAACTTAAAATGGAACTAGCCATCAGCTCTTGCTATAAAGTGCCATCTTGTTTTTAACTGCTAAATCAAGGAGTCTCCATTTTCAGTGGAGCCTTTGCGTTACCTGTTCTCCCTACTGAAAAAATGCTCTCTTTGTTAATGTCATGCCATTACTCCTCATCACCTTTCCTTGTACTGGGTTGAATAATTCCTTTGCCTCCTTAGAAGTTAAACACTTCAAATATTTATAGGCTGTAACTTGAAAAGTTTTGGGCTAATGGATCATGTTTCTACCTGAGGGACTCCTTCATTTTCCAAAATTACTGTAGGCGCATAATCTTTAATCCTCCATTATTTCTGATTTCTCCAGGTTAAGCATCTGTGGGCGGCAGCGAATTTAACTGACACCTCCAAGCTGCCTTTTTAAGATAAAGACTTTTCTTCCCTACGTTTAATATTTGAGCTTTCAAGAGAACAAATTGGCTCTGTAGTTTCTGGCATAGGAAATCAGATTTGGCCAAACAAAACATTAAGACTGAGGAGATTCTTGCACTGGAATACAGGTAGATTTTATTACAAAATACTTCTAAAGTTTTATATTATTCAGTGAATAAGCAGCTGTGAATCATCAAATGAGAGATTATCCATGAAAGGGGTTTGAAAAATTAAAAAAAAATATTGTCAAAATAAAAGTTGTATTAGCATTGATATGAATTGTGCCAGATTGTTTGGATATTTGAAGTTTTATTTACTTTATGCTAAAACTTAAAAAGAGTAATAGTGTTGGATATATTCATAAAATTTATTGCACAGAATTTATTCTTTTATTTATAACATAAGGCCATCACACTGAACATTATTACTATAATAAGGGTAGCTCACATTTATTGAAGGTTTATTCCATGTCAGTATATAGAGCTAAGTATTTTACAAAGATTATATCCATGCCTACTATATCTCTCTGAAGGAGACTTTATTTCCCAAATGTTCAAGTGAGAAATATGGAGCTTACAAGGTTGTTACCTCAGGTCATTCTACTGGACTTGAACCCTGTCAGTTCAATGGCAGTGCCTGTGTTCTTATCAGAGCTTTTTTCTTCTGTGTTATTATGAAGCCCTGCAGGTACTGAAGTGCATCCACAACTTTTTGTTTACCTAAATGGGTGCAGCTTCCAAGTTTTGAGTTTCCACATGTGATCTAGGGAGTTTTGTCTTCCTCTTCTACTGTCAAACTATGAGATGTCCTGTCTTTCTCCTCTCTCTGTGACAGTCCCCTCCCTTCTCTTCTGATTTGATTCTGCAGGTCTCCTAAGGACTTAGAATCCATATGAACATGTGAAAATTGTGTAGTAAAAAAAAAGTCAATCTGCACTGAGTGAGGGACTAGGAAGACTGTCCTGAGTGAAATGAGCTACTGCATAAAGTTGTCTTATACACATGTAGCTTCAAGAATGCTGTAGGTGGTGTGGGAGCTGCATTAAGTAGAAATTGGACGAGAGGCTTTCTGTGGGCTTCTCAATTTAGACATTTTATGAATCTATATGTGAAATTCTTATAAACATACCAGAGTAAACTACTTGTTCATTGATTCATTAATTCCTTTTTCAGTACCTTATTGAACACCTGCTCTGAGCCAGTCACTATTCTGGAAGTCAAACATATAGTGCATATATGGTGAGCAAAACAAAAATGGTCACTGTCCTCAAAAAGGACATTTTCATGGGACAGGAGGGCTCAGGCCACAAACACATAAATAAGCAAGATCATTGCTGAAGAAAAGTACAACCCGGGAATGTAACAGAATGTGGTAGGTCTTGGAAGTGTCTCCCAGGAGGTAGCATTAGAAGTTAGTCTTGAATGACAAGAAGGAACAAATACATGAGGGAATATCTATTTAGGCACTGAAAACAAAAAGTAAAAAATTCCCAAGGCAGGAATAAGCTGCGCTTCTTTATGAAACAGAAGGTCAGTGTGGCTGGAACTTAGAGAAGGAGAACGCAGAGGCCAGATCACAGAGGGACTGATAGCTCAGTCTCCACACAATAAGAAACACTAGAGGGTTTTAAGCTGCAAGAAGGCATGACATGATTTACATTTTTAAGATATAGTTTGGCTGTATATGGAGAATAGATTTTGTTGCCATGTACAGCTTCCTAGGATCTATAAACAGCTTTCTTAAACTAAACTTTGATTAGGACACTCATTTTATCTGCTTGAAAAAAAAAAAACTCAAAAGGGTGAGTTTCATCTTATGTCACTTAACAAAGTCCTTCATCACCTCACTCTGGGTGTAGTAATATGCTCATCTCCAAGATACCTGGAGGCACTGAGGGCAGAAGCTTAGGATTTTAGCCATCTTGTATTCTTGGTCCCTCAGGCATCTAATTTAGAAGTACACAAGGACTTTTCTGCCTCACTCCCAAGTCCTGGCCCAATCCTTCCCGCTTTACTCTCTGAGGCTGGAAACACTACCTTTTACTTCATTAATGTAAGATTAAGACCCCCTAGTTAAACACGTGTCTCTAAGGGGAGTAACTTGGAGCTTATTGTCTTTGGTCACTGTCATCTCAACTAGACAATTAGAAATTGAGGGCCAGAGAAGTCAATGGGATATACATTGAGGACCTCTGGATCTACAAAGATGGGGCAAGACCAGATGTAGATGAGAGGAGACATCAAAATGAAAAGCCCCTGAACAGACAAGTTGCCTACAACTGCCATTCACTTTTGCTTTGTTCTACCCTTTTCTTCTGTCTGAATGTTAGTTATCTTTTTCTTCACCCTGCTTGAGTGAGCAACAGTCTCTTTTGTTTATGGAAAGAATTAAAAGAAAGATTTCTGAAACTCTGTGCCTAAAACCAAAACAGAAAGATAAAGTTGAGTCTCCAGAGAGCCACTCAAGAACCTCTCAATTAGTAGCCAATACTCAATGCAGCAAGAAATCATGTACCTAGTGGAATGAAGAATACCAGGAAAAGACTAATGCCTTTTAAAAATAGATAGTTTGATATAGTGGAAAGAGAACTGGGTGAAACACTGGAGACCTGATCAGGAATGCCAGGTCTAGCATTTACCCATGTGGGACTTTACCAGAAGGAGAGCTTATTTCAAGGAATTTACAGTAAATGAATCAGTGGCCAATGAATTAGCCCTCATAAAAATTCTCAATTTACCAAATAAATCTCCAGTAGACTATCTGGCAGTAAGAAGGCAAACCTGTCATCACCCAAAGATAACTCCGATGCATAAATTAAACCTCATTCATGTATGTGTGTGTGTATGTATGCATAGTTATAGTCATATATGTGAATATGCACAAGCAAACTTATATGCATGTGACATATAGATATAAATATACACGTTCACATGTGTACATATCTACACACATAAGCAAGCCTATATGCAAGTATGTATCTGTGTATGAACATTTGATTGTGAGTATACAAGTAAACTCATATGTTATGCATGTGTATATATGAGTTTGAACTTCTCTTTAGTAGGGAGACTCCAGCCATGATAGAGTAACTGGTACTAGACTCACCTTCCCGCCAAATAAGTATAAAACCAGAATAGATCAAGGGCGCCTGGGTGGCGCAGTCGGTTAAGCGTCCGACTTCAGCCAGGTCACGATCTCGCGGTCCGTGAGTTTGAGCCCCGCGTCAGGCTCTGGGCTGATGGCTCAGAGCCTGGAGCCTGTTTCCGATTCTGTGTCTCCCTCTCTCTCTGCCCCTCCCCCGTTCATGCTCTGTCTCTCTCTGTCCCAAAAATAAATAAATGTTGAAAAAAAAATTAAAAAAAAAAAAACCAGAATAGATCATATAAAATAATTCTTTGAATATTTTTAGAAACAATCACATGAAATGTTATGCTCTTTAAGAGAATGAAGGCGGAGGGGCGCCTGGGTGGCGCAGTCGGTTAAGCGTCCGACTTCAGCCAGGTCACGATCTCGCGGTCCGGGAGTTCGAGCCCCGCGTCGGGCTCTGGGCTGATGGCTCAGAGCCTGGAGCCTGTTTCCGATTCTGTGTCTCCCTCTCTCTCTGCCCCTCCCCCGTTCATGCTCTGTCTCTCTCTGTCCCCAAAATAAATAAACGTTGAAAAAAAAAATTAAAAAAAAAAAACAAAGAGAATGAAGGCGGAGAAAACGATACCCACATTCACTCAGACTTTCTCCCTGAGGATGTTTTCTAGGCTGTAATGAAGGAAAGAGAAACCCAAATAATGAATAGTGATCTTTATAGGCAAAAGAAGAAAATTCAGAGTCTGGATCTACTACCATAACTGGAATTTTGGAGTAGGGTGTCAGAAAAAGGTAAACAATAGGAAGAGCATTTCAAAAATATATGTGGAAATAGGCCCCAGGTCCTGAGCCAATCTCCAGTCTTTGCAGATACAACATGAGACTATAGGAAGGCTGGGTGATAGCAGATGCTGGGGAGTTGAGAGCTCATCAGAGATCACAGAGACCCCACTGAAGAGTGGGGGTACTTTGGGAAAGACCTTGGACAATTAGAGATCCTAAAAAAACCCTACTATGTAAGGCCCATGCCTTGACAATAAGGGGGGAAAACTGAAAAAGATCTGCTTTACCAGAGCTTTTACCAGGCTCTGAACAGAATCAAGGAGATTCACCAATAATTTAATCACCTACCAGAATAAAATTCAACTCCCTTTAACAGAAGATAACATAATTCAAAACCTCTGCAAAACATTATTTAAAATGTCCAGCATATCATCAAAATTTACTAGACATAAAATGAAACAGAAAAAAGTGACTGACAATAGAGAGATGAGACAAGGAACAGAAGCAAATCCAGAGGGAATTAGATATTGGAATTAACAGACAAGGACATCAAAAAACTATGTTAAATTTAAAAACTAGAGTGGAAAATGGATGGAATGGATAAAAACAAAAAATATTTCCACAGAATCTATTTTTAAAAAATAATTACATCAACACTCTAGAAGTACAAAATACAGTATCTGAAATCGGATGGGTTTAACAATAGCCTGGACACAATAGAAGATAGGATAATTGGAGAGGTTGTTAGAATATACCCAAACTGAAGCACAAGAAGAAAAAAAAACAGTAAGAAAGAGTGGAAAGAAATGTGTAAGATGAAATAAACTATCTAACATATATGTGATTGCAATCATAGGAGAAGAAAGGAGAAGGAATAGGAAAAAAATGATATTTGGAGAAAAATGGCCAAAAACGTTCTAATACTGATGAAAGATACCAACCCACAGGTTTAACAGCTCAGTGAGGCATAAGTGGGAAAATACAAAAACATCATAGGTAAGTACCATATAGTTAAACTTTCAGAAACAAAATGAAAGAGAACATTTCAATAGAGATAGACACTGGAGTAGAGAAGGGAGCTTAATTTCTTTAAATAACCTTTGTATGCCACATTGCTGAGAATCTTTGGCTAATTCTTTGACAATTCTTTAAATGTCTGTTCAGATAAAATAGGAGATTGGACTATATGCTCCTTTGGAAGTTACTCAAGAGCTGCCTCAATTTTACTTCTTTCATAAAGTCTTAAACCTAACCATTTCAGCTCCCCTGATTACTGGAACAGAACCAGGAAGTATCTCTTTCTTCTTGTTCTCTCAGTGATCATGCTTCCTCATTCCACTGCTCAGGTCCTTAAGGATGCATGAACATTTCACATAGCTCCTTAGGAATTCTATATCTCCTTAAGGATGCACAAACATTTCATATAACTCCTTTAAAGCTTAGCAATACTAGAATAAATTATACTCTCTATGAAGTTTTGTTACATTGAATTAATTAAATGTATTAGTCCTCATAACAAAAAAAGAATGTGAAGTTTGCAGATATGTTTTCACTCATATAATCCCCATATTCTTTCTATCAATATTTATTATGCTCCTTCTATATGTGAAGCACTTGTATCTAAAAAACAATGTACCATTGTTCCATAAATTTTCAAAATGTACATAAAATAGGCCAAATAAATGCCAAATTCAGTATCCTGTTAAACATTATTATCCATTTACAATATCTATTACCCTTTTAAAATTTCAATACCTAAGTCTTCTATAATCAATTGCAATTGCATGAATACACAATAACTTTTTTATTAAATCTGAGTTTAAATATTTGTTGTAGAGCCTTAATTTAAAATCTGACCCTCTTTCAAATGGAATGCCTTTATGAAATTTAATAAAACATGAAGGTCATAAAATGTATTAAACTGTTGTACTTTCCATTTTTAATTCTGAACAGGCAAGATTAAAGAGAGTAGCTTGCTTTCTTATAGCAAGGCAAGGCAGATTGGAAGAAAGGATAATTTCTCTTTTTCTGGGCCCTCACCCTCAGGAAGAGTCCTATCAACTAGTGTGGGAAAGACTGAGTACAAAAAGACAGGGGAACATACCAGATGACCTCCCCAGTATCTTCAAGCCTGAAGATTCCATAACACATTCTCTTATTGAGCAAAATGTGTCCAGAGAAATTTTAACAAATAGCAAGATCCCAGCTGCTTATAGTTAAAAGATCATCAAAAACCATATGAAAGGTCTGTAAGAAACAAATATTCCAACTAGAGCAAGACGACCTCCTCAGAGCAGGACTGACCTGTTTATGAGACACTGGATTTTTGGGAGGGGATTTGAGAAAAAAAATCATAAGAGGTGTTAGCCTTTAAACTATGTTTATTCATTCCTTATTGTCCTCTCTAGCTGATTGTTATGGTATAAGGGCACTTGATAGACAGTTAATAAGTACCTATTGAAGGAACAGATATGCAGACCTCCTCTGCCACATTTTTCTCGTGAATATGATTCAAATCTGAAATGCTTCTGACAACAATTTTGGTTGCTTGAAAAACAGTGGGTTTTGTTTTATTTTTTTCAACATCTTGTAAAGAAGTTCACTGAATAGCTTGGTTCTCAAACATTGGTTATGACCCAAATTAAAGTTGCTGATGCTCTACAAAATGGCTTGGAAACCTCCCCAGAAAAAGAAACAGTCCACCCTCCCTGTTCCCAGCCTCCAGGGCAACTGCAAAAGAGCAAGGAACATGGAGTCTTTTATAAGAGGGAATCCTCTAGCATGTTCTCCACTCATACCACCTGAACTCTGATGAGGGGTGGGGAAAGACATAACACTTTTCTCTTATTAGATAATCACCAGCTGTCCCCAGTTGACTGGCAATGCCATTCTCACTTTTGGCCTGAGGTTTTGAGGATAGAAGGATGGAGAGGAAAGAAAGAAAAAAGTATTAATACATTTTTTATTGATCATTTATGATATGGCAGGCATTGTTCAGTGGAATATGAAGACAAGTAAGACACTGCTGTCATTGATTTGGAGGAGTTACCAATTCTCTAGCAGAGAACTGTGCTGGTTAGCTTTCATTTACCCATCGTGACTCACCACCCACCCTCTTCAGTGTCCCAGAAGACTGAGCAGTGTGGACCATATCAAGTTCTCTTGCCCTCTGTCTTCTGATTGGTTTCGTTTATGCAGAACCTTGCAGAGGCAGTGGACTGGGAGTGAGAGAACTTGGGGAATATTTATTCCCCCAGCTCCCTCCTTGCTTGGTCACCTATGCTGGCTGCATTTCTCAACTTAAAGCCATAGCTCCTGTTAGCATTGCTCCCAACATTCTCTCTCCTTAGGCGTCTTGTAACCACAACCTTCCCCTTTACTCCTTTAGGGCTGACAGGTGGTAGTACAGCCCTTATCACTAGACCAGGGTGTTGCACTATTCACTGTAGTTCACTGCACCTTGCCCACACCTTTGACAATAGTTCTTTTATTATACCATCCTCAAATGCCCAATTTTATTGTGCCATCTGTGACTGATACAAGGACTTTTGTTTATTTGCTCTGTGATTTTGGCCAAGTTATCTGCCCTGTCTGTATCTCATATTCTGGACATAATAACATATATGTTATATAACTATTTTGAGGATTTGAGAAGTATACAAAGCATCCAATACACAGTAACAACCAGCTGCTTTCCTCAGGCATTGGAATTACTCAAATTCAAATATATGTGTTTAGCCAAAATAGTGAGGAAGGTAGAGGGAAGAAGAGAATGGGAGAGGGGAGAACAATCTATAAAATTTGGTGATTCTGTAGTCATTTCCCTTAATGAGTGTCTGCCTCAAGCTGGTCTTAGTTCTCACATGACCCTTATTCTGTGAGAATCTTCCCATGTTGACTGGGATTTTGCTGTTTGAAGAGTTGTATTTAGTATTCCACATGACCCCTAAACAAAAGCCAACCACTTCTCTGGTGCCCAGCCAAGGAACAGTTCTCTGGTGGAAAAACTGGCTGAGTTGAATATATTGAGAAGTTGTAAATTGCTGTTTTCTTTGGGATTTCAAGATAATTTTTATTTTGAATCATGTTTTTAGGCTTTAGAAACCACTCTTCAAATAGGATGGCTCTCCAATGTGTTCAGCCACAAGGAAGCTGTCACTCTATCTTTACTGTTTACATGTTGGACCCCACCACCAGATTCCTGTCCTTTGTCCTTGTAGATCTAATCCAAATAGATATTCCATACAAATTTACTGAACAATTGAATAAAAACATAAAAGAGTAGAGTCAGACCACAAAATGTTTTACAAAATCATCAATCCCTAGGAAATATTTATTTTCTTTTCTCCCCCTAATGGAGAACTGGAATGCATAGTGGATCCAGAGAAGTCAGTGGCTTACTTGGATGTTCACTTAAGGTCAAAATATGGGTGTTTCAGTTCATTACACCTCAAGGATGTGAGTTAGAGGTTTGGAGATTCACAGATGTGAATGAGGGGTTCTTCTGTGGCTGCTCTACTATATAAACTAATCATATTTCCTAAAACTAAACTTTTGGCCTCTCCAAGTCTTAATTTATTATTTTTAAATGGAATACATAATGCTTGCTTGCATATATCTTATTTCTTGCTTTATTGTTAGTTTCCTCTAAGAAGGTTGAAAGTGGGTATTAAAGTGTTGGTACAACTAAGGTGATATGAAAGGCTAACAATGTAGCTCTTGGTCTGTCTGCATTTCCTCTATCTTCTTGACAGTAGACCTCTAGTTTCTGGAGGTGTTCACAGCTCTGTGTCCACATGCCAGGGGTATTTTTCTTGGAATAGAGCAGTCTGAATACCAATTCCTACCCTGGAGCAAAGTACACATTTTCTCAATATCCCTTTTAATTCTTTCTGGGCCCCTGGTGTAATCTCCTAGTATGGCAAGCAGTTCTAAAGAGCCTGCAGTTTGTAAACGATGCTAACAAGAAAACCATGACAGAAGAAAATTTTAATTCACTTTCTTAACTTATTTATAGATTTCTCCTCCTACCTGCATTTGTAGCTAGCTAATATATGTTAGCCAAGGAAGTCTGAATAAGCCATCAGTGTTAAGTGACAATGACAAAAGAGAATGTTCTACTCTGAAATTGGATAATTGGATCAATCCACTGGTCTCTCAGTGACCTCAAGACTTTGGGACATAAGTGTTTGAGTAAGTCAAACTTTTGGCCCTTAATAAATTTATGTAATCTTGATCTGTCTAGAAAATCAATTCACTTTATCTAGGAAATTAAACCTCATTTACTATTTAAATTACCTTTAGTTAAATTTCTGGCTGTCATGTGTCATTCATTTAATCATTCATGTATTCATTTATTCAACAAATATTAATTGAATTCTGCTGCATAGTACTGTTCTACATACTGGGGATACAGTCATGAATAAAACAAACACAAAAGCAAGTAGAAGTCCTTGCCCTCATAGAGTTTATATGCTAGGGGAACATATGAAAAATGGACAGCATACATAAATAACCATGTAGTATATTCAAAAATAGGAAGTTCTGTGGTGAACAATAAAGGGGGAGGGGGATAAGGATGGCTTGGGTAGAAGCTTCCGGTTAAAAAAGCAACATGGGCAAAGTGCCCAAGGTGGAGTGTGCCTGGCGTTTTTGTTGTACCAGGAGGCCATTGTGCTATAAGGACCAAGGCAGAGAAAGCAGTTTTAGAGGTGATGTCTGAGAGGGGAGGGCCACAGATATGTAGGGCCTTGTGGATCTCTATGAAGTAATTTTGGCTTTTACCCTGAATAAAATGAGAAGGCACTGGAGGGTTTTGAGCAAATGAGTGACATGATTTGACTGATATTTTAACAGATGCATTCTGTTAAGGTTAGGATGAAGGGTCTAAGGTTAGAAGTTAGGGAAGTTTGGAGAGGCCTACTATGATCTGAACAAAATATGAAGACATAATAGTGGTTTTGATCAGGAGGAAGAGGTACAGGTAGTAGGAAGTGGTCATTTGAGCCAACAATTTGATGATGGATAGGATTGGGGTGAGAGAAAGTGAGGGGTCAATGATGACACTGATGTGTTCTGCCTGCACAATCACCAGGATGTTCGTATCACTGTGAGGGAGACAAGTGCAGAGGAGTCAGTTTGGGGAGAAAGGTCAGAAGTTCAGATTTTGACATATCAGGATCTTCCCAGTGGGTCCAGTGTTGGGCTGAGAAGGGAATATTGGGAGGACCACACCCAAGGAGTCCAACCCTGAATGGGTAGTCATTCAATCCATCAACCAATATTTTTGAATGACTAGCATGTGCCAGGCAGGGTTCTAGTCTCTGGGTCTGCAGCAGTGACTAAGACAGATAAATCTTCCTTTATTTCTTTTATTCTTTTTAAGTTTATTTATTTTGAGAGAGACAAATGGGGGAGGGGCAGAGAGAGAGAGACAGAGAATCCCAAACAGGCTCTGCACTGCCAGAGCAGAGCCTGACACGGGGCTCAAACTCACAAAACTGCTAGATCATGATCCGAGCCGAAACCAAGAGTTGGACGCTTAACCAACTGAGCCACCCAGGAATCCCTAAATCCTCTTTCTTTAAGGGCCTTCGTTATTTTGAGGGTATACAGAGGTGATGGGTGGTTGGATGGATAGATGAATGGGCAGATGGACTGATTGATATATATGTGTGAAATAAATTCCAAAAAGTGATAAGTCCTTTGAATAAAAATAAAAGTGTTTAAAAAGAAATAGAGAGGTCCATTGCAGCATTGCAGAAACTTTTTTTTAGCTAAAGTGACCAGAAGGAAATGCCTCTCTGAGAAAATGACACATGTACTGAGTAGTTCTGAATGATGAGAAAGAGCCAGCCATAGCAAGACGTGGGAGAAGACATTCCAAGCAGAAAAGTCATTAAATGAAGATCCTGAGCTTATGGTAACCCTGAAGTGTTCAAGGGGCAGGAGGAAGGCCAATGAGGCTGAAGGGTTGTGTGTATGGGATAGAATGGTGGAGGGAGTTGGGAAGAAAAGTGTGGGAAAGATAGGCAAGCCCCAGGTCAGATAGGACCTTGTAGGCTACAGAAGTTTAGATTTCATTCCACATTTAAATGCAAACACAGGAGGGTTCTGAACAGGAGTCTAAATCTGATTTGTGTTTTTAAATATCTCTCCAGCAGCTCTTCAAGTGACCTTATGGAGAGGTAAGAGAAGAAGCATGGGATCTGTTGGTAGCTATTAGAGTGGGTTGTAACATGAAGACAGCAAAGTGTTGGGATGTGAGAATATATTCTCAACCTACTCTATCCAATACAGTAGCTGATAGAGTGTCACATTTGACTATTTACATTTATGTTTAAATTCATTAAAATTAAATACAATGAAAAATTCAGTTCCTTAATCACACTAGCCATATTCCAAGTGCTCAACAATCACATGTGGCTTGTGGCTTCCTTATTGTACAGCACAGCTATAGAACATTCCAATAATCACAGGAAGTTCTGTTGGACAGTGCTGCTATAAAAATAAAGTCATAAGACTTGATACTGACAAGCTGGTATAGCTATAGATGAAGGCAATACAATGATTTGATGCCAAATAGGTCCTCAGGGAAGCGGGAATGGACTAAATGCATTAGATTCAAATAGTCCAGGAAAAGTGGGGCAAAAACTGCGGTGAATGTGATAGTTTTCCCTGTTTTATTTGGAATATTGGATTTTCACAGACTAATGCATCCTGACCTCCACATACCATGTTCCTTCTATAAAATAGCCTTTTATCTCAACATATTCCTAATAAGGATCTAGACCTTTATTTTCCCTATATTAGTCAGTTATCCTTTGGTTACAAGTATTAGAAGTCCACACAAAGTAGTTTAAATTTTAGAAAGTGAGTTATAAAGGGGTAAATGTGTAACTCAGAACTCAATAGCTACCATAATAGCATGGCATCCTAGGACCTAGAGGGTTGTGAGGTAGAGTTTCTTATTGCTGCTCCATTTTCCTCTACCACAGATGAACTTCTCTATTCATGTATCCATCATGTAAACCAGAGCAGTCCCCAAATGGCCACAACCCCAAGGTTACATAGCCTTCTAGTTGAAGCATTGAGCACTGATTTTTTGATGTATTTAATCTGTGAGTTCTTTTTTATATCCTGAGAGACACAACCTGTGGCCAGATTTATGGAACCACTGATACTGGGACTGAGTCTTAAAGAGGAGACTCTCTAGGAGATGGGCATGAATGAGGAGAAAATGACAGGTGGAGGAGTGACTGGCATTTCTGCTAGTGTCTCCTGTTTCTACTCTGTACTCATGTTAATACTAGAAGATTATACCAGAGCTATAACAAGCCGGAGAGCCATCTATTAATTATACATTTATTTAGCAATAAGTGTGGCATTCTAGAAGACATGATTCCTATGCTGCAGGTGTTTACCAAATGCTAGGCATTACTGAAACAGAATCCGTGGCTTGAGAGACAGGATCAACAGGAATGAATCAGGTAAGCAGCCTCTGGCCAGTGTTATTTACATAAAAAGAGAGGGCCCAACAAAATTGTAACCTCACAAGAGTCGTGATGGAAATAGCTGTTCTTGTATCCATCATCAATCAGACCTCTGTCTCACTGATAATTCCTTGCACTGAGTTCGGGTGGCCTCCTGTCATTCCTGGAGAACCTGGGGTAGTTGCTCATTTCTTGATGTTTAAAGACAGAGACCATGATTTCTTTATCCTTCACTCTGTGGCACAGTTTTTGGCATATAGTAGCTATTCCATACATGTTAAATGACTGAGTGGATGGGTGTATGGATGGGTGCATGAATGTATGGGAGGATGGATGGTTGATGATACAGGGCTCAGTTGAAAAGTTTAGCATCACTATGAGCTCTGCCTCGTCTCCTGGAGAGGCCAGATCCTCCTCTTACTGCATGAAAAATCCTCTTTTACCAGTCTCTTTCAAAAGCCAAGGACATGTACTGGTATTACATGAGACTTTGACATTTGTATTAAGTGGTATCAGCAAAAGGCAAACAAAGAGACCATGCCCACATTGGCCTGAGGAGCCAAACAATTCTCAGTATTTAAGGCTAAATAAAATGTTTTCTTCTGGAGGTAGAAGTACACCTTTAATATCAAAAATATACCTTTCATGAAAGGTAGAGGAATTAAATTGTTTATAACAAAAGGCAGGGATTCCTGGTTTGGGTTTCTGTTCAGTAATGGCTATTACGTAGGTTTAGACCTGTGTTGGACTGTTGCTGAGCAGTAAGCATATCTTACCAAAGGCCAGGAAGCTGCTAACACATTTGCCATTCATTCAGCAAGTGCTGTTTAAGTGCTCCTTGTGAGCATGTGAGTATACTTGAGCTAAAGAGCTCATAGCCTAGGTATAACAGGAGCTCCACAGAAAGCCAGTGTGCCACCACCCACACTCTGAACGAATTTTCCAGGAAACAACTCTAAACTGGCCAAGTAGCTTTTAGTTACGGTGATTCCCTCCTAACCTAGTCCTTTTGGAGTTACCGACACTGAGCTTAAAACTCGTTCAGTTCATCCTGTGCAGTGCACCATGTGTACCTTCAGCAGCTAAGCTGACATTTGTTAACGTAATGTAAGACTGAAGCAAATAGGTGGGAAACACGCACTTCGGGTCATTGAATCCAAACCATGCTCTCACTTCAGCCTGTTTTCTGCACAGCAGGCCTTGGCTCTAATGACTCTGTTTCTCATTGAACTCCTAGAATAGCAGCAGTCTCCATTTCCTTTAGTGTGTTGCCCATCCCTCCTTGGGGGAAAATCAGCTCCTTGTGCTTTTCTCATTCTAATGAGCTTCTAGGAGTTGGGAACAAATGCATCTTAGAGACATGAAGAGGACAGAATGCAGCTACCTACATGGGAGGAGGCACAAAAGTGTACAAGTGGTGCTTAATGTAATTAGATTCAGTTCCATGAGCATTTATGGAGTGCCTAGGCTTGGGACAAGGGAGAATTGGGGGTATTAAAATTCTTTGAGAGCTTACTATATCTCAGGCACCAGGACAGGAGCATTACATGAGCCAGATGATTTTATTCTCCCCACTCAGTGAGGATACATTACAGCCTGCATTTTAGAGACAAGAAAGGAGAAGTTAAGCAACTTGCCCAAGTCATACAGCTAGAAATGGCCTCAAAGCCAAAATCTTCTGTCTACACCAAAGCCTAATCTCACTCCGCTTTTCTGTCTCTTGGTGCTGACAAGGCAGAGGAAAGATGCAAAAAGATGCAAGTCAAACCTACAAGTAATGACAGCACTATGGAGTTTAACAGGAAATAAGGAGCAGAGTATCCCAGGGAACTGAAGGAGGCATGGGATAGAAGGGGCCTGGGTTCAAAGCCCAGTTCTGCCACTTTGTTGTCCTCTTACAAAGCCAGGCAAAGGTGGTACTGAGCACTCTGCCGGCTGTCCCTCCACTCATGGTTCCCACCACATGAGGCCAACTCTTCGGTGCACTAAAGGTTTTGCAGACTATCTGCCCCTCTCCCCTCAGAAGCTCCACCAATTTTTGTATTTTTCACTGAATTCAGCAAGCATTTATTAAATGCCTACTATGTACATACTATGCATGCCTCCTGCTTAAAAAAATTTGCAGCTATTCAGTGTCAAGGATTTATTTGCATGTGTGAAATCAAATGTATATCTGATTATTCACTGCAGCATTATATGAATACCAAACTAGAAAAGTGGATAAATAAACTATAGTGCCTCCATACAGATGACTGTTCTGTAGCTGTCTTTAAAACTGAGGGAAAAACCCCTCCAAACTATATCGTTAAATAAAAGAGCAAGTGGCAGAATATTTGGCATGCTACCATTTGTGTCACACATATACATGTATGTTTGTGAACTGTGCAAGGACACACAAGAGACCAATAACTTTGTTTCCTCCAGGAGGGAGCTGGATGGCTGAGGAATTGGAATAGGAGGGAGGCTTTTCACTCTATAGCAGTGCTTTTCAAACTACCTGTGGCAGGAAGGGAGCCTCAATATTTTCCATCACATTCATCACAGCCCAGGAGGTAGTCTTGTTGTGCATGTTTGCATACAGCTTGCTCTGCATGTTGCTTACCACATGAATCTGATGACATCTAACTAGTCTCTGCCCTTTTCCTGGACTGGAGTCCATTGGTTTTGTGCTTGGTTGACAATGTCACATTGCTATAAAAGTTTCTAACTCTCTAATTCTTACTCTGAATTTCTCTGATGCACCAGAAGCAAACAGTTCATGGACCAGCACTGCCATGTATCTTTCTAAACTTTGACTTTGGATATATTATCTATCCCAAGCAATCTGCTTTTTTTTTTTTTAATTTTTTTTTTAACGTTTATTTATTTTTGGGACAGAGAGAGACAGAGCATGAATGGGGGAGGGGCAGAGAGAGAGGGAGACACAGAATCGGAAGCAGGCTCCAGGCTCTGAGCCATCAGCCCAGAGCCCGACGCGGGGCTCGAACTCAGGAACCGTGAGATCGTGACCTGAGCCGAAGTCGGACGCTCAACCGACTGAGCCACCCAGGCGCCCCAGTTGGGTGAGACTTTGACATTTGTATTAAGCTCTCCGCAAAACTGTGAGATTGATCTAGGGTATAGTTGGCTCTTTCAATACTCTCTGACAGGTGAGCTTTGTAGCCACTCCCCTTCCCCTTAAGGGAACTGCCGTAAAGTCCCTCCCTATCCCCATCCTGACCCTTCCTGTGGCTATCAACTCACACTTACACAGATGTGCAGCCCTAATACAAACATAAAGATTTCCTTTCCCATGTAAACAGAGGAATTGAAAATACAGTTTTCCATACAAGGAAGAAAGGCATCCAGATTGGATGACAGATATCATTCTTGAGTATTTTTAGCTGGCCACCACTTGCCACTGGTCAGCTCCCAGGAAGAGTACATGAGTAGACAGAAAAAACCTAGGGAGCTGGGGAGCTGAGAGTGGGAAACAGGGGTTCTACAGACTGTTCATGGCACGAACAGTGTGTGGCATGGAGCTGACAAGGAGGAGACTAAACTGGAAGATTAAGGGAAATGAGACTATCCATTGTAGATTCACATAATCAATAAATTGGTGATTAAAAGAACTAAACTGGGCAGAGTCATCTTAAAAAGCCAAATAGTCACCAGGTCAAAAGAAATCAAGCTGAATATTTTAACCTCTCTAAAGGGAGAATGCATCTATCAGAAGCATACCCTGGAGTTCTGAGGCAGATGTTAGCAGTGTCCATGCAGGCCGTAACCACAGGAGAGACAGCTAGACTCAAGAACATAAACTTCTAGGTCCTTCTGATGTCAGAAGTGTCCCTACCGCAGAGATGGTAGCCTCATCCTTGACCTACCACTTGCCACCAAAGAGCTCATCCCCCTTGAACTCATGACATATGGATAAGCAATCTGTCAATACAGTTTGCATTGCCATGTGTTTTTGCCCAGAGGGAGAGAATGTGTCACCTTTTCTGTTGTATGCCTCATTATAAATCAGTAAGCTGGCTCTGTGCTCTGTATTCCAGGCTCATAAACCCGTATAATGTGAGTCTACTCTGGGGATGCAGATCCACGTTTGGTCAAGAGGAAGAGTCAAGAGTATGAGCTCATAAGGCTGAAGAAGTAGCCATGAACTGTGGTTTTATCAACGTGGTGTACACAGAGTAATTGTGGGAGCCAGAGAGCTAAAGGCTGAGGAATCAGGATCACAATGACTCTCAAATTTTTCAGGTTCTTTTGGTCAAAGCAGAAGCTGTGGACATAATCCTCATCAGTCTTCTGTACCAGTTTTGATTTGCCATGGCTCAACAATGGAATGGAGTGTATCTGACATGCAATTACACAGTTACAAAAGCTGTATATTTAAGGCCATGTTAAAATACCTCATGTTAAAACAGCCAAGATGAAAAGTCATATATTTGTTAAGACCTGTTTTAAATTTAAAGAAATTTAAGGGATAATCTATATACATGTTTAAAATATTAAAATGTATTTTTAAATTACAGGCAGAAGTCTCCCACCCTTGCTATATTTGCCCAGTTTTCATTTCTCCCAAAAAGTAACTCCTGTGACTAATTTGCCATTCATTGTTATAAATATTTTGGCATGTGTAAGTCAATGAGGTATATATTTTTTTCCTTTCCTTTTTACACAAAGTATCATACTCTAGGTTTTTTTTCTGTGTATCATTTTTTTAAGTAGGCTTCATACCCAGCATGGAACCCAATGTGGAACTTGAACTCACGACCGTGAGATGAAGACCTGATCTGAAATCAAGAATCAGACACTTAACTGACTGAGCCACCCAGGTGCCCCATTTTCTGTATATCTTATCTTTTTATCAGTATACCTTGCTGGTTTTTCCATATCAGTATAAAGTTTTCTCCTTCAGGAAGACACATTGTTCTCAGAGTAGATGAGATAGGAACACAGGATTTGGCATCAGATAGACCCAGCTTCATAACTTTCTATCCATGTGCCTTGAGTGGGTTTCTTAACTTTCATAAACTTTGAGTTTCTAAATCTATAAAATAAGGGCAAAAAATATTCAGTTTACAAAATTTTTATGTAGACCAAATATATGTGTGGACATCACATATCCTGATTTCAAACTATGTTATAAAGCTATCATAATCAAAATGCCATATTATTGGCATAAAAATGAATGCATAGATCAATGAAAGAGAACAGAGAGCCCAAGAAAAACCACAAACATGGTTAATTATGGCCAAGGAGCCAGGAATATACTCTAGTGAAAGGACGGTTTCTTCAACAAATAGTGCTGGGAAAACTGTACAGCTACATGTCAGAGAATGAAACTGGACCACTCTCTTATGTCACACATAGAAATCAATTCAAAGTGGATTAAAGACTTGAACATAAGACTTGAAACCATAAAACTCCTAGAAGAAAAAACAGGGGGTAAGCTTTGACATTGGTGTTGGCAATGATTTTTTGGATTGGAGATCAAAAGCAAAGGCAACAAAAGCAAAATAAACAAGAGGAATTCTATCAAGCTAAAAACCTTCTTCACAGCAAAGGAAGCCATGAACACAACAAAAAAGCAACCTGTGGAATGAGAGAAAATATTTGCAAGCTGTATATCTGATAAGGGGTTAATATCCAAAATGTATAAAGAACTCATACAACTCAATAGCAAACAAACAAGCAAATTATCTGCCTAAAAAATGGACAAAGGAACTGAATACTCTTTTTTCCCCAAAGAAGAAATACAAATGGTCAACAGGTATATGAAAAGGTGCTCAACAAGAAAATGTAAATCGAAACTACAATGAGATACCACTCACATCTGGTAGAATGGCTATTATTGAAAAGATAAGAAATAACAAGTGTTGGCAAGAATATGAAGAGAAAGGAAATCCTCATATACTGTTAGTGGAATGTAAATTGGTGCAGCCACTGTGGGAAACAATATGGAAATTCCTCAGAAAAGTAAAAATAAAACTAACATATGATCCTACAATCCCACTTTTGGATATATACCAGGAAGTGGAAATAGGGTATCAAAGAGATCTCTGCATTCTCATGTTCACTGCAGCATTATTCACAATAGCTAAGGTATGGAAATAACAGAAGTATCCATCAGTGGATGAATGAATAAAGAAAATGTGATACACACACACACACACACACACACACACCCCTACATACACAATGGAATATTATTTAGCCATGAGAAAGAAGGAAACCCTACCATTTGCAACAGCATTGATATACCTTGAGGACATTATACTAAATGAAATGAGCCAGACAGAGAAAGACAAATACCACCATATATATGTGTGTGGTGGGAGTAAAACTTAAAGAAAGAGTAGAAAAGTGGTTGCAAAGGCTGGGGGTAGGGGGAAATAAGGATAGGTTAGTAAAGGGTACAAACTTTCAAAAACCAGATAGATGATAGGTAGGTAGGTAGGTATATAGGTAGGTAGGTAGATAGATACGATAGATAGATAGACAGAGTGGAGCCTTAATTACAACATTAGGGACATGAACATTGAGAGGGAAGAGAGAAAGGAAGAAAAAAAGTAGAAGGAAAGGGAGAGGATGAAGGAAAAATATCCCATATTAGCCTAATTTCCAGGTTCCTGCAATTTAGCCAATTGGGCACTAGACAGGTCAGTTCCCTCCAGTGGACTCCAGTTTTCTCATTAGTGGATGGTTTACAAAGTTTTGTTTGTACAATTAAGTTAGAATTTGGTACTATGAAAGAATTCATTAAACTTCCCAATTTTTAAATATTTATTTAACGTGTTTTATTGTGAGCCTACTTTGTACAAAGGGATTAGGAAAACAAACGTAAGACATGTTAGACATGTTTCTTTTCCTCAGAATAATCTACAGGCTAGATATGGACAGAGAAAATACAAAGAAGGGAGCCAAGAAGAGGAGAGAGAATGCAAGTTTTCCCTCAATTCTTTATCTGAAGGAAGCATACAGAAAGAAGGTTCCACTAGGAACAATGAGGTTGGCCATGAAACTTGTGCTAATGGTATGGCCAATGTCAGTTAATCACCATAGCTAGTATATGCCATAGTACTGCCACCATAGCTGGCAGTAAAGAAGGCCTAGTGAATGCGATTTTAATTTTTATCTTAGTGACATGTTGGGTAGGAGGGATCATCTTGGATCTAAAGCAGTGCAAATAGTAACACATACTCTGAGAAAATCTGGCTCAGTTCATCCTTGAACTAACAATTCAGTTCAATCCCATGGTTTCACATGCATGAGGCATTGGCACATACAAGCTGTGTAAAACTTGGTTAAGTTGCTTAGTTTCTTTTTTTTTTTTAATTTTTTTTAATGTTTATTTTCTTGAGAGAGATACAGAGCGGGAGCAGCGGAGGAGCAGAGAGAAAGGGAAACACAGAATCCAAAGCAGGCTCCAGGTTCTGAGCTGTCAGCCCAGAGTCAGATGCAGGGCCTGAACTCACAAACTGTGAGATCATGACCTGAGCCAGAGTTGGACACATAACCAACTGAGCCACCCGGGAGCCACTAAGTTGCTTAGTTTCTTAATGCCTCAATTCCCTTATCTGCAAAATGGGAACACTAATAGAAGCCTACTTCCTAGGACTGTCCATAAGATTAAATTAGCTACTATGTGCAAAGTACTTAGAATAACACCCAGCACATAGTAGGTAAGTCTTGTAAAAAATACCTACCATCACCATAGCTATTGTTACTTAAAGCCAGAAACTGTGCTAATTGCTAGAGGTTATATGAAGATCTAGAAGGTAGCATCCTTGCTCTCAGAGAGAACGACCTATACAAAGGCTGAAGCTGCTGTCCTTTAGACTTAACATTTATTATGTAGGCCTGGGGTCCACTTATGTTTTCTTAGATAAAGTACTTTTGATTTTTCCAGGCAACAAGTGCTCCCAGGTGATTAGGCTCTCTATATCCTTCCTGACTTTAGACTAACTTAAATCTTTTATATTGTATGTCAATCAGCTACTGTCCACGGGAGGTAGAGAAAGCTGATCAGCACTTTCTAAACTGACTGAAGAACCCCTAGACAAAATGATTAGATGTTCCTTGGTTTGATGCCAAAATGCTATTATTGCATCTTCACTTGGGAATCCAGGAAGATGAAACATTCAGTACATTCTTTCCAGGATGATACAATCCATACCAAGATGGGCACTGGCACACTCCTGTAGTTTTGAGTCATTTATAAATACCACCCCACAAAATTGAAAAGGGTAGTGACTATTCTCCTCAGGCAAACATTTTTTTAAGACTACTTTTTATGGCAATATTAGATTCACAGCAGAATTAAGAGGAAGGTATAGAGATTTCCCATATATTCCCACACATGCATAGCCTACCATGTGATCAACATCCCCCCCCCATCCCATCAGAGTGGTACATTTGTTACAACTAATGAACTTAAATTGACAGATTATAATCACCCAAAGTCCATAGTTGATATTTGGGTCACTCTTGGTGTTGGACATTCTATGGGTTTGGACAAATGTATAATGACATGTATCCATTATTACACATGTGTCTGTATATCCATGTACCCATTTTCACTGCCCTAAAAAGCCTCTTACTCTGTTGGGCAAATTCTTGATGGGTCCTTTCTTGTAGATGAAATAAAATCACTTTTTGACCAACTCTAAGACAAATTGCCAATATCCCAACTCATAAATTTTTGTTCCTTCCTTTCTTACTATCTTCAGACATTTTTCCTAAAAATAAACAACAAGAAAAATGGACAGTTCTACATGTTATACATTCTAGAGCCCCTTTCAACTTCCACCTTCCCCCAAAACCATTAGAAACACAAAAATGATCAGGAGTCAACGAGAGCAAAACCAGCTGAAAGTGGTTGATTTGCAGTTGGGTTTTGGGGACCAATTGCTATGATAAATGTCCTTTTAAGTAGCCAGTTCTGCAAAGGATATAGACTGTTTACATATGATTAATTAAGAAATAATTATCTTTGACTGGGGGAATATGAGACAATAAATGGACCATAAAAACTAAATAAATACTCAGGCTGCTGCCTTTAGTTTCAATTGGTGCCAGGAATATTTATGACTTTTATAAAAGACATGATAAACTCTCCCCCCATCCACCCATCATTTCCAAAATCCAAAGGCATTGTGAAATCACTCTTGATAATTCTGTTTTTCCCATGTTCTCTGCCTGTGGATGTGTCACATCAAGAGAGTGTATTATTGCACAATCATTATAATATTTCCACTCTTTTTCTCTTGGTGAATGCCGTTGACCTAGGGGTCATCACCAATGATCTCCTCCACCTTATCTTCATCTCTTACTGGCATATAGAAATGGCCCAGTAAAGTTTCCTCAGTGCCTAGCTCTCCCCATTACAACCCTTCTTATACATTGCTGTCAGTTGAATCTGCCTTGGGCATGGCATTCTCATGCTCAAAAATAAGCAAATGCCCCCAGAAGTTCAGTCTTTTTCCTTTTTCTTTTTTCTCTAGGGAATAAGATCCAGACTGTTTAGTCTGGCCTTCAAATTGCTATCTTTCATGAATTCAAGCATTTATCATTGAATCCTCATATATGAGAAGCACTGTCTTAAGAATGTAAATACAAGTAATATGTGTTCCTTGATCCATGGACCTTATTGTTCCAGTAGAGTGGGGAAGGACATGTAAATAAACAAATGAGTGCAGCAGTGTTGGGTTCAACCAAAGAAATATGTACTGAGCATGGTGGATGCACACACATGAAAGAGCATGTAGCTGCATTGTTTTTGAAAGAATAGAAAAGTTTCCACCAGGAGGTTGAAACTTTCAATGAGAATGTTAAGCTGAAGCATATTGAATGGTGGTGGGTGATTCTCCAGAACACAAGGCAGGAAGGGGGACCCCAAGTGGAGGGTGTAGTGTGAAATAAGAAAATAACTTTGGGAGTGGCCCAAAGCTTAATGTGTGGAGTAGATGGGATAAGACAAGAAAATAAGTTGGAGACAAAAGCAGATCACAAAGGAGACTATCTAAAGAGGTGTGAATTACCCTAGCGTAGCAAAGGCAATCCAAAGACAAGTTTTAAGCCAGGAAGTAACATGATTGAATTTTCATTTTATATACATTCTCTGACTACAGGTGTGAGAGAGGGATTAGCAGAGGACAAGGAGGATTGTAGGAAGACTGGTTAGAGAAACTTTTCAAGGGGCACCTGGGTGGCTCAGTAGGTTGAGTGTCTGACTTTTGGTTTCAGGTCAGGTCATGATCCCAGGGTCGTGGGATCAAGCCTGACATCGGGTTCCATGCTGACGGTGTAGCCTGCTTGAGGTTCTCTGTCCCCCTCTGCCCTTCTCCCCAGTTCTCTCTATCTCTCGAAAATATAAAAAGAAAAGAAAACAAAAAAACTTTTCAAGAGTCCATATGCTAAGAGCTCAAACAGTAAATTGCAACAGTGCATTTGAAAGAATATTGATTTAGGGACTCGATGGACCTGAGATACTACTTAGAAACTATGTGACCCATGCCAAGTTATTTAGCCTAGTCATGCCTTAAGTATCCTCAGCTATAAAACAGAAATAAGGTTGTCTACCTCCTAAGATTTTGTGAAAATAAACTGAAATAATTTTCAAAAGATGTTTAATACAATGTCTCACATACAAAGGGACTGAATAAAACATAGCCATTATAAATGCATAGCAATGAGGATGAAAGGTGTAAGGATGTATATAAGCACTAAAGAAGCAGAATCTACTGGATAGGTCTTGGTCCCTGATTTCATGTTGAGAATTAAAGAAAGAGGAATCAAGAATTATATTTCTCTTTTTACAAAAATTGATAGGTAGATAACAAAGGGAAAGGGGAGATTTTGGGGAAAAGTGATTAATTCAAGTGGAAATATCCAAGAGGTGGCTTGATATAAGCCTATGGAATTCACTTTCAAAGCATTAATTTATAGTAAATATTTGAGAACCCAGAGTATACTGATGGCAATGGAAATTTCAGAATTGGGTGAGATTGCCTAAGGAGACAATATAAAGTGAAGGGAGAAGATGACCTCAGAAGAAACTCTTAAGAACTCCAGCATTTAAAGAATTGAGTGGGCTAGAGAGCCCAAGAGTGGCTAGAGGGATGGGAGAAATCTGGAAATAGGGAGGACATCAAACTAGGAGATGAGAGCATTTGAGGAAGAAGGGCATCATGGATAACATCAAATGTAAAAAAAAAAAAAGAGAGAGAGAGAGAGAGATTACATAAGAAAATCATGGATTTGCATTCATTTGGGTCAGAAAGCTAGGAAGTCATTAATGACACATGGTGGAGAAGTTTCCTTTGGCTGTTGTGGGCCAAAGTTTCCTTTGGCTGTTGTTATGGTGATTGAGATGTGAGCAGATGAAGGAATAATAGAGACAAATACAGAATATTATTTGGAGGAGAATGTGAAAAAAGATAAAGAGATAAAGCATTGAGAAAGGATTTCAAAAGATGGGGGTAATAGAAAATTCATACAGGCTTAAGGAATGAACTATGAGGAAACAGCTTAAGAATACATGCTAAAGAGAAAATAACTGATGGATGAAGGCAGGAGAGGAAGAATCCATATCACACACAGGTGAAGGGATGAGCTCTGAGCAGGTGGTGGAATAGTTCTTCATGTTGAAAAAAATATGCCTGTATGCATGCTAGCTATAGCAGTCAGAATAATCTCCCCACAGAGGTCCAGGCCCTAATCTCCAGAACATGTATGTCATGGTACCTGGCAAAAGGGACTTTGCAGATGCAGTTAAGGTTACAGACCTTCAGATAGAGAGACTATCTTGATTATCCAGGTGAACACAATATAATCACATGAGCCCTTGAAAGCCAAGAACTTTCTCCGGCTAAAGTGAGAGATATGGAAGTAAAAGAAGTTGGGGAAATTTGAAGCATGAGAGAGGCAACACGGAAAGCATAAGAAGAAATGCAGGCAGCCTTTAGGAGGAAAGACCAGCTCGTGGATGACAACCAGCAAGGAAACAGTGACCTCAGCCCCCAAGTCACAAGGAACTGAATTTGGCCAGGGTTTCAGGAAGGAACACAACCTTGCCAATACTTTAATTTCAGCCTAGTGAGACTACCCAGAGGACCCAAATAAGCCATGCCGTACCCAGGCTGTAACATACCGAACTGACTGCTGAGTTTGTGATAATTTGTTAAGGCAGCAATAGGAAACTAATACATCAGCTGATAGTCTACAAAGGAAAGAGGGAGGGCGGAGGTGGCAATGAATGCCCAAAGATAAACATTCCCTTGCACCTGCTTTTCAGTTATTCAACCAGTGAGACTTTTGACCTGCCCTGGTCATCTGGGTTCTTGTTGCAGATTTATAGCACAAAGGTTCAGGCAGTCATTGCCCAAAGTTGTGCTAACGTAGGGAGAGCAAGAGCAGAATATAACCTTTCCCTCCAATTTTATCCCTCACTGCCCTCTGTAGCTGAGCACCTCCCAATACATCAGTCTCCTGAGGATTCCTCACTTGTGATTGTTATTAGTTCCTAGAATTCATGTTAGCTTCTTGTTTCTACAGCTTTTCAAGAGTTGGTCGGTGGGAGGGAGCCAAGGACTGTCCTATTTCCCTATCCTTGCAGAATGGAATCCTTGGATCTGTTCTACGTGCCTGGATATTCTGATCTCATTTAATCAGATACAAACTTCATACGATAAGCATTTTACTGCTGTTTAACACACAAGCAAACTAAATCATAATATGTAAGTAATTGCCCGAGGGCCAACAGCTAGTCCTTAACACAGACAGTTGGTCCTGGGCTTTCCTGAATGTGAAACCTGTTCTCTTAGGGTAGCATGCTGCCACAGAAATATTTGCATTTTAAGTCTTCTCATTTAATAAAGACAGAGATGTTGACCCCGGGCGAAGGTATTTCAAGTGTTGGAGATTCTGGAGGACTGACTGAGATGGTCCATCTTGTTAAACAGCTTCCTATTCTGCCAACTCATGGTGCTGGCCCAAAGTGTGCAGAGGAAACACTGACAGTTATGTTAGGAAAGCCAAAGGTGACTACCTCTAGAACTTTCTCAAGCCCAGGGTAAAGAGTAATTCATTGTTGCCTGTAATAGTAACCCTGGATGACTATGGGTAAAAGTTCAAGACAGCTCTCTACTTAGGTTGAAACCCCGGGTTTGAGCCTTTTGGCCACCACCTGTCAGCTGCATGATCATGACTAACTTGAATTTCTGTGCCTTAGTTTCCTCATCAGGAAATTGAGGATCATAATGATTCTTGGTTTTTGTTTTTGTTTTTTTGTGGGAGATGTCTAAAAAAGGTGATCCTTTGGGGTCCCTCTAGCCCTAAAATATGGAATTCTCTGAATCCCAGTTGATCTTTACCAAGGGTCTGGAACTGTGCCACAGAAGATCTTCCCAGCTGGAAATTAAGCTAACCTGCTTGCATTCTGCATTTGAGTAAATCTCATGTCTTAAACATTTCCCTTTACTTAATGCAGTTTGACAAGCAGCAGTGAACTCCCAAGTTACCTCCCTGTGAATAATGTTCTCTTGCCTATCTGTGTTGTTGTTGCATGTCGCAGAGGAACTCCATAAAGCTAACATATGACCCAGGTGTCAAAACACCATTTCAGGAAATAACTTGGAAATGAATTTTGATCACCAGGACACAGTCCATCCATTCAGCCCAGGGAGGCTTCGCGCTTCCTGTGGCTCACTCCAATCTGAAAATAGCATCCTAAAGCAAATGTGGAGGAAGTAATTAATTGTGTAAAATAACACAGAGATTTTACCCTGAACTGCAGAATCGCCTGTATTCCAACCCTGCCGGGACTTTCTTAAGAGCTATCTTTTCCCATAGTGAGGAAATCTAAGCCAGCCATGAAAATGACCACTGGCCAAACTGCTCCTGGCCTAGGGAAGTGGAGCAGGCAGGTCCTAATGAGACATTAAATATCATCTTTCTTTCTTCTTTTCTTCTCCCAGAGCTTCTAAGTCTAGGAAAATGTTCTCTTTTTCCTCTGTCTTGGCCTCTCTCTTTCCTTCCTTTTACTTTTTTTCTTCTCTAGGTTTAGGATCCTTGTTCTACTACTTTTACCATCAGGTTTTATTGACTGAGATCAGATCATTCCCTAAAAGCAGGTTTGGATGGGGGAGAATATGGAAGAGGATAGGAAGACACTAGTTTTACTTCAGTGAATGCCCTAGAGAAAACAGAATGGAAGAAGCATATAAAATAGTAATTATGATAATGAAGTTAATAGGTAATACAGTATTATATTTGGTGAGAAATTGGTCTTTTCTGACTCCAAGACTCTGGGATTCTATAAAGACCACTGCTACTCAGGTCACTACTGCTGCTACTACCAATACAAATACTATTATTGCTACTAACAGTAATAATGAAAACCCATCTGAATTACTGTAACATTACATTTGTCACAGTGCCTTTCTATTTTTGTTTTATTTGACCCTCACAAGTATATAAGGCAGGTAGGGAAACTATGGAATTATTATCCCTCACTTTATTGACACTGGAAGCAGCTGGGCCTCAAAGAAGGCAAATGGTGCCACTCAAATGCACAATGGAAGACTCAGAACTGAACCCTAGCCTCTTAAATCACTGTTTGGGCTCATTGAATTATACATTACTCTAAGGCCTAATTAATGATAATAGGATCTTTCATGCAAACAAATTTTGAGGGCCCACAGGAGAGAGAACAATGGTTAAAGAGGTAGAGGAGGGAAAAGGCACACAGGGAAAATCTGTAACTGTATTGCAGTTGAACTTTCCCCACCAAAGGCTGCTTCTGCTGGGAGATACTTGTGGAGAGGTTTGGGGAAGACAACAGGCCAAACTTTGCAACCATTTCTCCTGGCTCAGCATTCCTTCTGTGTGCTGTCAGCAAAAAAGGAACAGACAGAGGTGATGTTTTCATTGAAAATCAATTTGCCCAATGTGCACAAGATCGCCACAACATGGCACCCAAATGGGCCAATTCTCTGTGATTTTCCGCAGAATTACCCTCCATTCGTCTTCACGGTCAACTAAGCTTATCTCTTGGAGAGAACAGAGTCCAGGGTAGCTGAGTTACACTCTGATGCCAACTCTAAAATTTCCTGTTGTCCTGACAGCTTGTGAGACATACAGGAAAATGCAGCATGTGCTGGTTATGCTAACAAGAGCGTCTGACATCAAAGCATCTGAAATCTAGTGCCAGGTAAAGAAAAGGATGTGTGTGCCAGGCCTGTATCAGGCCAACTATCAGTTTACCAGGAAAAAGTTAAAGACTTTGGGGAGAGAAATAAAACAAAACTGACCAAAAACAACAAAATTCAGTTCTTCCTTAGAAAGAAATTGCACACTTTTTGGTTGGTGCTGGCTGCAAACCTAGATGTTCTCCTGTCAGAATTTAAAAAGTCCTGATGTCTGAATAGTGCTTAAAGTCTACATAGTACTTCCTCCTTGGGTTCTACAATATCCCTAGGAGCAAGTTATAAGACACTTTATCACTATCTTCTTTGTGAGTAAACTAAATCAGAGTCTAGAAGGTTTTTCCAAAGCCACAAATGAGTTGGTTATGGAGTTAGGCCTTGAACCAGGCCTCCTGACAGCTGTCCATTGGCTTCCTTTTCCTCCCATGCCCTGGATGTTTTGTGTCATGCAAGCTGGCTCTTTATTTGATCTCTGTAATGTATGTAGTTCAGTGACTTCTCAAAGGGCACTGGACTAGGCACTGGCAGGAAGTCACAATTCTTGGTTTTCAGGCATCCACTGCCAGACTGCAGTACAGGGAACATGGCACTGTTTTAAGAATGCATTCTGAAGGAAGTAAGGCCAGGGGCCATGAAGCATAAATCCTGACCATCCAGGGGCAACTCACTCTTATGTGTTCCAGGCCCATATTTACCAGTCCCAGGTCTATTCTCAGGGCTGCATGTCCTCCTCTGTTTTGGATGTGGGCATACTCTTGAATTTTTGAATCTTGAACTTGTGCCCTTTATAGCACTGTTTTCTCTCTTCACAATCTAGAACCTCTCTACCAGTTTGATTTTTCTAGCCTCCCTGTCACTACTTTTAATATTTTATGGTTACTTCTCTGACTTTTGATTATTTGACTGTCCAAATGCTTTCCCTGGACCAATATTTTTGGCTCTACCTTAGACCTACCACACAGTTTCTCTACCCCTGTAGAGAAATGCCTGACTTTTAACTAGTTAGACCCAGGGACTCTAATTCATTCAACAAATCCTCATGGGACACCTACCAGGAATAGCTGCACAAGCCTGTGCTGTCTCAGCAATGTTTGTAGGGACTAGTGTCTTCTTGGTCTAGTGAAGAGAGAAGATACTGAGGCATTTCATCTTAACATCTTGTCCCTATTTCAGCATTTCCAAGGCAGAATAAATGGAGCTGGATAGCATTCCCCACTTGGAAGGATGTTGGTATGACTGCTTAATAGATTTGGAAGGAGGGCTCTGTTGCAATTCTTCATTTCCTTTGTCTATTATTGCAGGTTTTCATTAACCTTTGAGGTTTCTTCATTTTGTGGTTTGCATTTTAAGCATTTTCTGGTTTTGAAACTGCCTAGCAAATAATTCCTTTTGATCCAACTGCTTCCCTCAATTACTATTATATTTAACTCTTTTGTAAAATAGCAAACTCCACACCCCCTGGATATCTCAAACTACCATCCCACCCATCTGTAGCCCTTATGGTTCAGGGTTTCATTTAAGAACTGAGCTTCATGCACTTGAGGAAATGGTCCACGAATGCTAGATTCTGCTCCTCTCCCCAGCTGTTCAGTCCTCTTGCTTCTCTAATCCTGCCTGAAAGGAAGAAGAAGAAACAAGGAAGGAAGGAAGGAAGGAAGGAAGGAAGGAAGGGGGAGAGAGGGTGGGAAAGAGGATAGATGAATGAATAGATACTTTGGATGTTTGCCATGTGGTTTCATAAACATGATGGCATACATCTCAGTAGTATACATCCTCCCCTCTACAAATCCTGCCTCACATGAGATTTCTGCATTTACTGTCCAATTCAGGATGATCTTTGATTCCCTCAGTCATTCAAATACTAGCACTTTATAAATTTTACTCAAAGACAACCCTGGACAAAAATATAAATGAGGCAATTTTGTATTGTAGTATTGGTAAAGTAGTTACTAACATTGATGGAGTACTGTGTCTTAGCAATTACAAAAAATCACTCATTATCTCATTTAATTTTTACCACAAGAGTATGCGGTAAGCCTGTTATGTCCATCTTACAGAAGAGGAAGCTGTGGTTTTGCGAGATGATGTAAGTTGCCTTCTCAAGGTGGCAGCATCAGGAAATGGCAGAATGAGACTGAATCCAGGTGTCTCTGATTCCAGGGTCTGTGGTTTCTCAGTACACTAATGAAAATGGTACTCAACTCCTGTGAGCTACCTCCTTAACTTTGTAAATACTTCAGGAGCCCTAAGTAACCCCTGACAATCAGACAAAAGGACTGGATAAGGACCCTCTGTTGATCTGTACGTTGCTACTATCTAAAGATTAATTTTCCTGTTTTTTAGAGAAATATATTCATGGAAGTTATAGTATTTCCTTCCCAGGGTCCTGGTCCTTTAAAGACCATGGTCTCAGCAACAGGGAGCCACTGAAGGTTAATCAACGAGTGGCAGGCTGTGAAGAAGGAGACTGTCATGGAGGTTTCATTCACAGGAGGGATAAGAGGGTTTATAGTGGGGAGGGCAGAAGGCTGTTGCAGCTGTTTAGGTAAGATGTGGAGAGGCAGAGGTGATATGGAGGGAGAAGGAGATGGCCAGATGAGATTTTTGGAGGGTGAATTTTAGAACTGCTGGCTGCTTGAATGCAGGCAGTACTGTGTACTCCTGTCAGGAATATTTGCATTTTAAGAGAGGCTGCCTGGGGGAATTGCAGGCTACCTCCAGGGCAAGAGGAGATGTGTTTTAGGCAGGGGAGAGTTGCATCATCCTGTCTGCTGTCACCCCTGCCTGGGTGCAAGAACCTTGCTGCTCACCTTGCAGAAGCTCCAAGTGGTCTTGGAAGCTTATAAGTCCAGCTCCCAGGATAGCCAGATCCTGAAATTCACTGGGAAAGTACAGCCAATTCTCAGCCAAGGAATGCTGCTCAGTTAGGGAAAGGATTTACAGGGATTTAGAGGCTCCTTCCATGACCATTCTCTACTTCCAGAGCTAGGCTGAAGGGAGAATCTACATGCAAGTCAAAAACAGATTGATTGTCCCCTTCTGTCCTCTTAATTGCACACCTGTGAAATCATAGTATTCTAGAAGACTCAGAATGATGGAAGCAATAAGAAATGACAGCCATGGCATAGCATCCAACCTCTACCCAATGCTCTGCTCTGCTCTAATCTAATCTAATCTAAGAGAGCACCTAAAGCACTGCCTGCCATTCAGTGGGCCATCCAGAGAGATTGTTGCATAAGTAACAGTCTTTCCATAGAGATGTTCATTTCTTTCCACCTCAACATTTCCAAAGACAATGCCTTCACCATGTCCCAAGGTGGTATTTTGCATTGTTTGACAATTATATTAAGAGTAAATTCTTCTTGTCCTTTAATAAAATATTTCTCCTCTTAATTCTCCATTGTCTTGAGTTTTCACTGGAGGCACTCAGAACAAGGTTACCTCCCTTTCTACATGGCAAAGCTTCAGATCCTTGAAGACAGTTATTTTCCCACTGAGATTTCTGCTTGTGCCAACTCCAGCTGGTTTATTCAACTGTTCCTCTCAGGTATGATGTGGTTTCCAGGTTCTTTACCCTTGTTATCCAGCCCTTCAATGAAAATCACTGGTAGTATTAGCAAGACAAGAAGTCATAGTGGTAGCAAGTTTAACAGTAGCAGCTTACATAATATTGCCAGGCATACTAATAATGTTTTCCACTTGTATTGTGGTTAATGAAAGATTTTCACAGCTATTGTCTTATTTTACTCTCATGGTAACACTGAGAGATCGATACTACAGTCTCTCATTTTACAGAAGAGGGAACTGACTATATTGCTTGCCCAAGTTCTCATATCTAGCACTCTGCCTTCAAGCCAGTATATAATACTCTGTCTGCTACATGTCTTTTTTAATGTGTAGCCAAACATTAAATGCTCCAGATGTGGCCAGGAACACCACAAATCTTGATGGCAAAAGAAGCAGAAGAGAAGGCAGAACCAAAACCAAAGAGCTGCCTGGTGTCGGGCGTGGGTAGTGTGTGAAGGAGTGTTGAGCAAGACTGATGCTGATGGCTGATGGTGTGTGCACATGTGTATGCATGTGTGTGCGTGTGTGTGAACGAGACAGATGGCAGGGGTGGGGGAGGAGAACAAGAACCCCAGGGAGTTTTCACTTAACTCCTCCCTTCACCCTCCCTCCACCTCCAGGCTGTGCACCAGACTTTCTTCCCCTTGGCAGCCAGGGGAGAGCCCTCAAAGCAGCCAGCTGGAGAGGTGCTCACCTAGGGCCCACTACAGATTCTTCAGGTTTGACCTGGGCCCTCCCTGGGCACTCGGTCTTCCCCACTTGCTCTCTTGAGTCACCAGTTTATGTTAGCCCCTGGGAAACACTTTCCTGGGTTTTTTCCCGGAAAATTTAACTTAATAAATTCATAATACATACTTCAGTTCACCAAACATACCACTGAACAGTGTTGGGCCATTGAATTTTTCTGCAGATTTCCAAAAGGCCAGAGCTTAGGAAGCATAAAGCACATATGACTTAACCGGCCGGCCCAGCCTACCTGCACTGGGAGAAATCAGCCCACAGTGGGCCTGGATGTGCAGAAACACAATGTTCCCTTTTGATGGGGGTTTCAAAGTGTTTGTTTCCTGGAATGGGGGCCAGCGGCCCAAGTGCTGCGGCTGGAAAAGGCCCTCAGGATTTATGAGCCTGCAGAAACTCTGTGTGCTGCTCATGTAATAAGAGGGAGACAGAACGTTCTGTCACCACGTCAGGTTCTCATGCACCAGGCCTTCTGGAAATGTTTCCCCCAGTCTGAGAATTGAAGGCAGATGGAGGCGAGTGAGTTCTTTGGTTCACGTGCACCATCTTCTCTCCTTCTCAAATGCTATTCAAATCCAGCAAACCCAGAACTCCAGGGAGAAAAAGCACAAAACAAACATTGCCCAAGGCAAAGTGTTCATACAAAGGCTTTTCTGATCCCTCTGTTACCCCAGGCTGACACCTCAATGGCTCAACTGCTCAGTCAATCGGTCAGTTAGTCAATCAACAAATACATATTGATCATCTCCAAAGGGGCTGTGACTAGCATTTGATAGAAGGGATAGAACAAAATCCTCAACAGAGGCTGTTGCTTCTAAGGAGGTGTTTACCTTAGGCACGAGTACTTACCCCAAGAGTGGAAATAATAAGAGACAGTTAATTATTAATCAGAACTAGATTACCTGGCTTTAGTGCCTAAAGGCTCCACAAGGGCAGAGAGGCGCCTGCTATCATCTGGTAGAACACAGGAAGGAATTCCGGAGGCCAGGAGGCTTTAACTGGACTGGAAACCTAGACACAATGGAAGTATCAAAGGGCCAGTAAGAACTCTCCAAATATAGTTATCTCTTGCTTTTCAAAAGTTTGTGTTATACCACTTCACTTTTATGAAAGACCTACATTAGTACCTGTTTTTGCTAGCCAAAAGAAATTCGAAGAGGATATTTGCTTTTCTTAAAAAAAAAAAAAGAAAAGAAATGCAAACAAGCATTCACTGTTTGTTCTGCAGCCAGCAGTTATGGTTCCAGAGGCAGCGCAAACCCTGGGCAGTGCAAGCCACCCCAGGAACCACAGTCAGCATCTTGGCATCAACCTCCAGAGCTTCACACTGTGCCCAAATGTTTTATCTCAATGGATTTTTGTGCATCCATTAGCAAGATGTGTCCTAAGGTATCAGAAAACCCTAAGAGAGGTTATTTTTGGGGTCTGGGAATGCTCAAACATTTTTCCATATAAATTAATGGTAGCAGCTTCTTCACTTTACGCCGTTTTGGCTTATGAAAGGTTTGAAAGGAACGTGCTGCTTTCAGATAGTGGGAAACCTGTACATACAGCCTAATCTAGGAACTAGAAGCCCCAGTGATTGAGGGCCCCTGAAGCATGGGATGAAAGTGACTGGGGTAGGAAGTTATAAAAATGAGATGAGATTATTGTTCCCTCTCTGGAGCTGAGTAAAATGCTACAAGGCAACGTTCCTAATGAGCTGAATCACGTGCAGACAATCTGTTTTAACTTCCTGGTGACCAATAGTTAGGTTAGCATGCCAGAGGCCAGCACGCGTTTTCTTATAGGGTCAGGCAGTAAACATCGCAGGCTTTGTGGGCTGTATATTCTCTGTTGTAAGTACTCAGCTCTGTGGTAGTGGGAATGCAGCCACAGACAATATGTTAATGAATGAGTGGAGCTCAGTTTAAATAAAACTTTATAGATAGACACTAAAATTTAAATTCCATGTAATTTTCATGGGACATGGAATATTATTCTTCTTTTGAATTTTTTTCCCAACCATTTGAAAATGTAAAAACCATTCTTAGCTTGTAGGTCATACAAAAACAGGCAGCAGGCAGGATTTGGCCATGGGCTGTAGTTTGCCATCTCCTGGTCTAGGAGAAGCAGCATTGTACTTGTGGTAGAAAAGGAAGGAAGGAAAGGAAGATGGAGAAAAATAGCACTTTTTAAATACTGACATTTACCTCTATGTGAGTTTAAAGTCATTTGCTCCTTGCTTTCTTCACATAAGTAAGTCCTTGAAAATGATGTTCTTGAAAAGAACATCTCTTAAAAATATTAAAAAGGAGAGTATTGTTTTATTTTGTTTTGTTTTAATTGAGGGATGGTAATTCATAGCCACACTGGTTTGTGAATAGTTTATCTCAATTATGTTAGCCATCATTGGATATACTTTCCTTGAGGGCCAGCACCTGTGTTATGGCCACTGTATTTATATTGGCTCCCACAGACTTTTTTATGGAGTGGGCCTATGGTAATTTATTATTGTGTTGAATCAGCAAATTTGAGAGTATTCTATGTGCATAGTACTAAGCATTAAAGGGAGCACATAATGAAAATATAAGACTTGGACCATAAACCATAAACCAATCTCTCTGGAATTTTGAATCCTGGTTTATTGTTTTTAAAATGTATCATAAATGCTCAGCAATTTCAGCCCCAATTTTCTTTCTTTTTAACATTATGATGCTTTCCTATTTATTCACTTCTATTCCCCACTGATCCTTTCTTCCTTTTCTGTGATGCCTTCCCCCACCATCCAGTTTGATCTCTCTGTTCTATGATCATAGCATATACATAACCTGCAGCATGTTTGCTTAGATTTTCTTCCTCCTGTTTATGACACATGCCAGGGGATGCCTCTTTGCCCTTTCCAGAAGCCTACATCCTCACGTTAGGGTCAGGCTGGGGTCTTATTTTCACTGAGATACATTCTTTTTCTCTTTTTAACTCCTCAAACACTGGTATCCTAGACCAATCATTTTCTTTCATTTTGCATATCAGATCCATAGACAAAGGTGGAGACTACCTTAACTTGTGAGCACAGATGGCCTGTAGGCCCCTTAAATTCTAGCCAGTAGTTAGCATGTGGCCACCGAGAATACACTTGTAAATATACTCATGCCAAATCCTTGTGTCATTTAAAATGACATTAGAGGGGTGCCTCCTGGCTGGCTCAGTTGGTAGAGCATGCAACTTTTGATCTTAGGGTTGTAAGTTTGAGCCCCACCTTGGGTATAGAGATTACTTTAAAAAAATTTTACAATACATATGCAATATAATATATGCAGGTGTTATATGTAAGTGATGAATTACTGGGCTCTACTCCTGAAGCTAAGACAACACTCTATGTTAGCTAAGTTGAGGAAAAAAAGAGAGAGAGAGAAAACATGTATAAATAAAAAATAAAACGACACTAGAGAGGATAGGGATAATAAAGAGGATGGAGAAAGAAGGTTCAGAGAAGAGTGGGTGAGGGAAACGGGCAGAATATCGTAGAACATGAACCAACACTATTAACATGTTAGGGAAACAGAAGATAGAGTGATGTGGAATTAGAAAAACTGTCCTCACCCTCCTCTCTTTCTCTTTCTAAAAGTTTAGGAAAACTAATTTGAAATAAAAATTAGAAACAGAAAAGTATCAACTTTTAAATCCTTTAAAATCTGTTAAAGTAAAAAGAGAATTAAGAGGTAGAATAAAATATACTTCAGCCTACCATTTCAAAATAAACTAAAAGATATGAAGTAAATGTTTAAAACACACAAAAGAAGAATAGCATGAATTAGAAAATCTCAGAAATGAAGTGACAGGGACAGATTTGAAATCAATGAAAATATGTCACAAGTGAAAATGAAAGCAAAAGGAATACCAGAGTGAATAAACACAAAACAAAAATACTTGCAGAGAAATTGAAGGTTAAGTGGAGGAAACAAATTTTAGATAAAAAAGAAGTAAAATCAAGAAGGAAAAAGGGTATGTGATATTGTCACTAAAATTGGAGCTACACAAAGAAAATCCTGGAAGGTAACAGGAGTCCCTGAAGAAGAAAAACAAAGAAACAGAATAAATACTAAAAAATATGATTCAGAAAAATTTTAAAAATTTAAGTCACATAAAAAAAAATTTAAGTCACATATTTAAAGAAAATATTGACAAACACCAAAACATATTCTAGAAAAACGATTGGATTTTAAGGAAAAAGAAAAAGCAAGTGACTTCCAAGGAAAGAACATTAGATCATAATTTTCAAAAACAGCATTTCATTCCAGAGGAGATCTATTTCAAAGACAAAAGAAGATTTGAGACAAGGATTTTATAAACAACCAATGGACTTGCAAGTGTAAAGGGCATCGATCCATTTACCTGCAAGAACTGAGGAAATTATACTCCCAAGAATCTTTTCTTAGGAATTTACTTGATTTTGAGCTTCAGGCACCAAAATGACTAGAGATATTGACTGAGTTCTGGTGGTAAGTACTAAATAGTCAGCTACTTTTTAGAACTAAGATTAAATGTATGTCAAAAGGGAGCAAGTATATGTGCTCCTTATGTTCTAATAATGTGGACATAGAACAGCTATAAAGACGAGAGGAAGAAAGCTCATGTTATTTTTCCCCCACCTTTTAGAAATCATATTGATGATGGTTGTATGTACACTGACCTTGTTGTATACATGATGTGGAGTAGAAAAAAATGAATAATTACGGTTATTCTATTTCATTTGCCTTTAATGTCCTTAAGATTCTTGATATGAAGGAAAAACATGGACATAAGTTTTAATAAAATCTCTTCCACTTCACATTTAGGAATTTGAAATGAATTTGATTTAGAAGCATCAGTATGAACATACACCACACACACACACACACATGCACCACATGCCAAGACCAAGTTCATACTGATATTTTCAGTTCAAATTTATTTCAGATTATCTATCTATCCCTAGCACTCAGATTTTGGTCTTGAAATACAGTTTCCCACTTAAAAATGAAACCAGACAAAACAAGAGATCCTAGAGAAATGGCCCATTTAAGGCCTGAACAGAAAAAATTACAAGATAAGCTTAGAACATCTTGTCACATCAGATAGCCAAGAAGCTATCAAAGCCTACTAGGTTATATGAAACTGCTGGGGTTATACAAAAAAGGATTCAGGAGCCAACTTGAAGAGACTCCAACTGGCCACAGATGGGCTAATTTGAGCTTTAATAATGATAATAATTGGAATGGAATGAAACCCTTCAAATAAGTTTAAGTCCCTGAGTTCAAAATAATATTAAAAAAGATTAGTTGGTCACTTTTGGAGGGTGGTAGAGAACTAATTCATTTTCCTTAAAATAAAAGGAAGACTCAAATATTTATTTTTTTCTTTTCTTGTATAAACTGTACCATGAGGTAACTGAAAAGGAGACAAGGGAAAGCACCTCTTTATAAAACCATGCCAACTAATCAGTGAAAAGTAATGACAGTATTAAAATGTCACCACTCTTCAATCCCTAAAATTTAAACTCCAGGCATCAAGCATCAGTAGCTGTTAACGTCACAGAGAGATAACCAGACAGTATGTGCCTCTTGATAAATGGATACATTTCCACCTACAATCTGTCCTAAGGCATCAGACCTGAATCCACCTATTTCTGGAATCAGCTCTGGATCTAGTTGCCAATTTGCAGGGGACTCTGAAGACAGAGGAACATGTTGAAGTACACCTGGAGTGTGCAGCATCCACACCATGGGCATCTCTGCAGGACAAATAGCCAAACTTCTTCAACATGAGCATGTAAAGAAGAGTAAGGGATGAAGGGGAGACATGTGGATTGAAAGAGACCTAAAAGACATACCAAATTAAAAAAAAATGGGTAAGACTAACTGTTCATGTCCAGGGATATACACTTGGATGATAAACCATAAAGAAGTGCACTGAAGTGATTTCTGTAAAAGTCCGGAGAATTTTGGAGGAAGAATTGGCTGAGTTGGGATGAGGAACATGGAAGCACTTCTGGGGTAACCTAATAGTTTCTATTTTTTGACCTGGGTGGTGCTTATAGAGGATTTACCTTACAATGATTCAAGAAACCATATTTTGTGTGGTTTCTGTATTGGTGTTGTATTTTACAATACAAAGTTTTTTTAAAAAATGAAATGTCCCCAGGGACCCAGAGTGTTTAGAAAGCCTTTGGGGTTTTCATGGTTATTTCAAATCATGTACATTTCCTTGGTCACCAAGAACACAACGTATAACTGACACTCTCCTAAGCCAAAGGCTCTAACTCTGGCAGAAAGAGAAACAGAGCCTCTTTCCTAGCTATTTGGGTCATCACTACTCCACCCCAGCCTACATTAAGATGTGTGTGTGTGCCTACAGGGTGCCTGGGTGGCTCAGTTGGTTAAGCATCCGACTTTGGCTCAGGTCATGATCTCGTGGTTTGTGAGTTCGAGCTCTATGTTGGGCTCTGTGCTGACAGCTCAGAGCCTGGAGCCTGCTCTGGATTCTCTGTCCCCCTCTCTCTCTGTCCCTGGCCTGCTCACATTCTGTCTCTGTCGCTGTCTCTCAAAAGTAAATAAACATTAACAAAATCTTTTTAAAAAGATGGGTGTGAGAGGGTAGAGGGTGGTGATAGAGCAATGGAATATATATACACATAAACTGCTGCACTGAGGAAAATCTACTTATTTAAGAAAAATATATTTTAGTATTTTGAATCAAGAGAACAATAAACTATTAGGCACAAACAGCCTCTTTTAAGATTGTCACAGATATTTCAGGGAAATAAATATCTATTTGGGGATGCAGTGATAACATTCACAGGCCCCATCAGTCCCCTTGCATTCTCATAGGTGAAGCTTCCAAGGCTTCTCATGTGCCCACATCCCTGCCTTTGGTGCCATTCATTTTCTAGGACACTTCTCCACTTTCCCTCACCCATCCCAGGTGAAGAGCTCCTTTCTGAGCTCTAAGGTCATTTGTTTTCCCTCCCCCTAAGCTCTTAAGATGTGAACATAACAATGGAGAGACTTGAGGAGTACCAAGGGAAGGTATGGTAGGACAGGGAAAAGATCAGACTGGGAGTCCAAGTCCTGGGCTCTAGGCTGGGTTCCATTATTAATTAGTAAACATGTGACTACGTCTGATTCATTTCATCTCCCTGTGCTCAGTTTTATCATTTGTAAATGGCAGGACTTGAGCTATAATCTTTCTCAGGTTTCTTTCAAAATAACAGTCTATTATTAATTGAAAGAGTCTTTGGCATGAAGAAAGGGAAACACATTACCAAGTGTGACATCACCAAGATTATGGTCTATTATAGAAAAGTACTTGGCTAAGAGTTAGCATGTACAAGTTCTAATCCCAGCTATGCCCTTAATAACTCTGTATTTAAAAAACAAGTCCTTTGTCTTGTTGAGCCTGTTTCCTCATGCTAAAATGTGAATAGCACTCATGTTTTAAGACTTTAAATATAAGTGAAAAGACAAATTACAGACTAGGAAAAAAATATTTGCAAGTCACATACTCAATAAAGCCTTATATGTAGAATATATAAAACATTCCCAAAACTCAGCATTAAAACAAATCTAATTAGAAAAGGGGAAAAATTCGTGCATAGACATTTCACTAAAGAGGATATACAGCTGGCAAACACATGAAAAGACATTCAGCATTTTTCACCATTATAGAAATTCAATTTAAACCACAGTGAGTTATTACCATGTACCTGTCAGAATGGCTAAAATGGAAGGTAGTGATAACAAGCATCGAATGCCTACGAGGATGCAGAGAAACTGGATCATTCATACATGCTGGTGGGAATGTAAAATGGTATAACCACTCTAGAAAACAATGTATCTGTTCCATTCAAAACTAAAAATGGAGGGTACCTGGGTGGCTCAGTCAGTTAAGCATCCGACTTGATTTTTTGGCCCAGGTCATAATCCCATGGTTCCTGAGTTCTAGTCCTGCATCAGCACAGAGTCTGCCTGGGATTCTCTCTCACTCTTTCTCTGCCCCTCAGCTGCTTGCATGTATTTTTTTTTCTCTCTCTCTCTCCAATAAATAAATAAAGTTAAAAATTAAAAAAAAAAACCCTAAAAATGGATTTACCACATATCCAGCAATTGATGCTTGGGGCAATTTTCCCAGATAAATTAAAGTGTATTTTCACCTAGTTATTTATATATCAATGTTGATAGCAAATTTATTTATAATAGATCCAAATTAGAAACTACCCAAACATCCTTCAATGGGTGAATAGTTGAAAAACCCAGTATATCCATGCAATAGAATACTACTCAGCAATGAGATGAAACCCACTACTGAAACACACAACTTGGACAAATCTCAAAAAAATTATGCTATGTGGAAGACAAAAAGCCAGTTTTAAAGGATAGGTGTAAGTCAACCACTTTGATACTGGTGTACTGGAGTTATACAGAAGAGTAAATGAATGGCACATAACATGAACCAGGTTTTTCACTGTTGGAGTAGAAGGGTAGAGATGAACAAGGGAAGAAAACTAGAATGCTCCTGTGGTGACATATTAGACTTAGAGATACCGGTTTAGACTCATGTTTTGCTTAATGCAGATGGTTGCATATAAAAATATTTATACATAGTCTACATACACTGGTTGGTATACACATATAGATTTCTTTGTTTTGCCAGATAAGAGGCCCAAGAAGTTATGACACACCAATAGCAATATGCAAACCTAGTGCCGATATCTTGGCTTCTAATACCATTCTTTAATAAAAGGAGCTTAGATCCTTAGAGAAAAGATTAATTCTAGGACTGGCATAGGAAATACACAAGATGAGCCTGGAGCATCTTATAATGCCAGAAGATAAAATAGTGCTGCCAACCCCCACAAAAAAAAAAAATTGTGCACACGTAATGATGGGGATAATTCAAAGGAATATAGGAGCCAATTGAAAGAACTCCCAATGGTTATGATTCTAATAATGTAAGCAACAACAACAAAAAATGGTGGTATTAGAATATAACCCAGAATGTAAAGTCAATATCCATGAGTCCATATCAATAGAAATAAATCATTGAGTAACTGAATAAATGGGTATAAAAGACAAATTCAGTATGATTCCACCTATAAGAGATATCTAGAGTAGTCAGACGCAGAGAAACAGAAGGTAGAAGGGTGGTTGTCACGGGCTGGGGGGTAGGGAGAATGGAGAGTTGTTGTTTAATGGGTACAGAGTTTCATTTTTGCAAGATGAAAAAAGTTTTGGAGATTATTTGCACAACAGTGTGAATATACGTAACACTACTGAAGTGTGCAGTTAAAAATGGTTGAGGGGCACCTGGGTGGCTCAATCTGTTAAGTGTCCAACTTCAGCTCAGGTCACGATCTCCTGGTTTGTGAGCTCAAGCCCCATGTCCCGAGTCGGGCTCTGTGCTAACAGCTCAGAGCCTGGAGACTGCTTCAGATTATGCGTCTCCCCCTCTCTCTGCTGCTGCTCTCTCTCTCTCTCTCTCTCTCTCAAAAATAAATAAACATTAAAAAATTATTTTAAAAAATGGTTAAGATGATAAATGTTATGTGTATTTTACCACAATTAAAAATTTTTTAAAGATTTTAAAGGACATTTTCGGAAAAACTGATGAAATCTCAAGTCTATTTCAGCTAATAATACTATTTAAAAGTTAATTTCTTAATTTTGATAATTATACTATGGCTATGTAAGATATTAACATTAGGGGAAGCTGAGTGGAGGCATTAAATAGAATCCTGTACAGTTTTAGCAACTTTTCTGTAAGCCTGAATTATTTCTTTTTATTTTTTATTTTGTTAATGTTTATTCATTTTTGAAAGAGAGAGGCAGAATGCGAGAGGGGTAGGGGCAGAGAGAGAGGGAGACATAGAATCCAAGGCAGGCTCCAGGCTTTGAGTTGTCAGCACAGAGCCCGACATGGGGCTCGAACCCACAAACTGGGAGATCATGACCTGAGCGGAAGTTGGACACTCAACCAACCGAGCCACCTGCGTGCCCAGGACTAAAATTATCTCAGAATAAAAAGTATAAAAAACTCACTCCTCTGTGCATAAGAATTTCAAATAATATATGTAGATACCCAGCCCTGAAGGAGAGAAGCATAATTCTTCATTTCTTTTTTTTTTTTTGGTCCATTTTAAAGTAGGCTCCACACCCAATGTAGGGCTCCAGCTCATTACCCTGAGATCAAGAGTCACATGTTCTACCAACTAAACCAGACAAAAGTCCCCATAACTCTCTGTATCTTAAATGTGGGTTCTATGTAGTGAATTCCTTCCAAAGAACAAAGTGTGAAAACCAGTGGGGAAACTGGACCAATACTTCCTCAGCCAGGTGGTCAAGGTTAAACTCAGCAGGGATAAGTCTTGATAGTATGTACACTTTACATCTGTGATCATCTTGTCAAAAACTTATGATCCCAGTCTAATGAGAAATGACATCAGACAAACCCAACTGAGGGACATACATGGCCAATACTCCTCAAAATGGTCAAGGTTATTAAAAACAAGGAAAGTCTGAGAAACTGTCCCAGCTAAGAGGAGCCTAAAGAGACATGACTAAATGTGATGTGGTATTCTGGAAGGGATTCCAGAACATAAAAATGGACATTCGCTAAAATCTAAAGACATCTGAATAATACATAGTCAATAATAGTGTAATAATTTGTTTTATTAACTGTGACATAGATGCCATACCATAATGTAAGGTATTAATAATAAGGAAATTGGCCTTGTTACAGGGTTTATGGGAACTCTGTACTATCTTCACAACTTTTTGTAAATCTAAAGCTGTTCTAAAAATAGACTTTATTTTAAAAAGGCCACATATTGCACGATTCCATTTATGTAACATTCTTGAAAGAAGAAAATTATCGAGATGGAGCACACATTAGTGGTTGCCAGGGATTAGGATGGTGAGGGAGGGAGTGGTTAGCAGAGGGAAATCTTTGTGGTGATGGTGCTACTGACTGAATGTGGGGGTGGTTACGCAGGGCTGTACATGTGATAACACTGCAGAGATCTGTGCGCGCACACAAGCACACGCGAGTTCGTGCATAATTGGTGACATCTGAATGAGCTCTGCTAATTGTGCCAATGTTAGTTTCTTGGCTTTGTTATTGAACTGGGGCTACATGGCATGTTCATGTGGGGTGGGGGGTGGGTTGCACCGGATGTATTTCTGAGCATCCTCCCCTGAATCTAAAATTCTTTCCAAATAAAAGTTCCAAAAGTCTTTGGCATATTAGAAACCTTCTGAGACATCAGACGTCTACTAGTTTAGTAAATTATATTCATGGGGATGTGACTCGGAAACCACCTGACATGTTTGCACAAAGCTGTTGTCTGGTATATTAGTCAGGGTTCTGCACAGGAGGAATAGAACCGATAGGAGATTATATTTATATATAGACACAGGGAGAGAGAGAGAAATTGATTTATTATAGGAATTGGCTTACATGGTAATGGAGGCAGGGGAGTCCCACAGTCTACTGTTTGCAAGGTGGAGGCCCAGGAGAGCCAGTGGTATAATGCAGTCCACATTCGAAGGCCTGAGAACCAGGGCAGCTGGTGGTGTGCATCCCCATCCTCTGACCGCAGAAGATATGCACTAAGGTGTTCATCTCGGCAGTGAGTCAGGAAAAAAAGAGGTGAATTCCCCCTTTCTCCTCCCCCTCTTGTTCTATTCAGGCCCTGGAGGCACCGGATGAGGCCCACCCACACCTGGGAGGGCCATCCACTTAACTCAGTCGACTGATTCAAACACTAATCTCACCTGGAAACACCCTCATAGACACACTGGAAAACAATGTTTCATCTAGGCCAGTCAAGCTGTGGCCAGTCAAGCTGACACATAAAATTAACCATCACATCTGGTTTCACTGTTTTCTTCCAATTGTTTAGTTTGGGGATGGATTTAGGGTCTTCTGGAATACAGGGGGAAATCGTGGGAGACTGGTCTTGGGGGTCTCAGGGGCAAGGGCAGCATAGATGGTCTGAGAAGGAGCAACAGAGATCATGTCTACCTTCCAGAGATATACAGAGCTCGAATTTCTTTTTAAGTTTTTGTTTTCACAAAATCACTTTTGTGAGAATGAGGAGATGTCGATCTGGGGTGCAGATGCCACACCGAGGGTGCACAGCTTGACAAGGAATGTGCAGGATGGATTTCAGCCCCCACTTCCTTTCTCAGCCAGGTCTGCTTGTGCAGGGAACAACCTGCCCAACCTGACATGGCAGCCCTGGCTGAGGATTATACTCTGTCACATTCGATATTATTAAGAACAGTAACCCAAAGAGTGGTTTTACAGTTTGTGGGTTGTGGCCATGAGACTTCCCAGAGGAGGTGTGGTTTCAATTGAACTTTAAAAGACAAGGAAAGAGATGAATCACTGGGTTCTACTCCTGAAGCCAAGACTACACCGTATGTTAACTAACTTGAATTTAAATTAGAAAGGAATAAAAATAAATAAAAAGTCGAGAAGTTGGACAGGCAGAGAATGGGAGCAGGAAGTTCACGATCAGGATTTGCTTAAATAAAGCTCAGCGAGACCTTGTCTTCCTTGCTCATCCTTACATTTTTGATGCTTGGCACTGTGTATAGGGAAGGAATTATGGAAGAAAGGAAGAAAAAAACGTGATTATATGTCCTCATGATTCTACTTTTTTTTCCCACTAATTTCTTTGATACCTCATGCCCTTCAATCAGATTAGCCTAGAATAGACTATGTTGAGGTGATGACCCCGACATATGACCATTACACAATGGTGGGGGTAAAAATGGAAAATAAAGGTGGGAGCTGTTTGGAAGGCACAAAATGACAGCATTGGAGACTTCAGACTTGGAAGGCACTGCAGATGTCCTTGATAGTTTAACCTCCCATTTGAGAGTAAGCAAGTGAAATGCCAATAAGTTTTGCACCTGGGCATAAAATTCCTTAGTGACCAAGCAGAAATACATCCCAGGTCTCTTGACTCTTATGTTACTGCTCTATTCACTAAAAACAGAATTACATTTTAAAATATCAAGCTTAATAATGAAAAGAATATGTGTGATTTCTAACTCTTTTGAGGTTTTACTATTTCTAATTTGTTACTTTCCAATTTTAGCATATATAAATGTCAATTACACTTTGAACTAGTCTTCTCTTTAATTAATTCTGTAAACAAAAGCCCTTGTGACACTTTAGGGAAGTGTACCACCACCACCGCCTAACAATTAAAACCCCAGATACGGGCTTTTCCCATAAAAGTGAAAGCATTAGTAGTAACAATGGAGGTGCACACCACTGTCTGCCTCCTTCTCAATCCCTTTCACACCCAGTCATTATCTCATATGACCTATAAAGAGCTTTCTATGACCTTGGGCAAATCCTTTAGCTTTTCATATCCCATTGTCCTCACTCCCGATCACGTGTGTGACAGGTTAAATTTTTTGAAGTCGTAACTGATTTCCAATATCCTCGCTCTGCTACTGGTGTCCTCCCCCCATACAGGCAACTAGGCTGGTTTGTGCTCATTCCCTCAGGGCATGTATCTGACAGCAGAAAGCAAAGGGGAGACCAAAATTAAAAAGACTTTTTCCCCTGGCTTTTCAGTTTCAAATGCCTGGAAACTAGGAAAATAGAAAGAACTTGGGGCACAGAGAAACAATTTGGAAGGAAGTTGGAGCAAGGTTTTCATAGCGACCGTTCCTTTCTTTCCCTCTAGGTTAGAAGAGGGACCCTTAGGTCTGTAACTAAGGTTCTGCTATGCTGGTGGAATGGGGGCTTAAAAATTAATAATGTTGAGCTGCAGAGAAATTTAAAAATGTATATTCCTTCCACCCATCTATTTGTAGACTGAGGTTCATACCAGCCCCACGTGTGAACACATCTGACTTTCCCAAGAATCATTGTCAGCACATTGCTATTCTGTGGGCTGATTAAAACCCCCAAAGATGGGCCAATCCATTCCAAGGCAACTGCTTTGTCCCTGCTGGCGGGAAGAGATTAGGGGCACTCTGGGAAGTCATTGCTGATTTCAGAAATACCACCAGCCTAATGAACCCGAGTTAGAAAGAGGACTATATAATGCTTTAAATTTTCCTGGTTCAGTGCAAGATAGTTGGCAAAGAGGGAAAAGAGGGCAAATTCTACTTTGTTAGAAGTGCTGACTAAATTCTCTGAGTCTCAGGAGGCTACCCAAAGCACTAGTGCTCTGACCATCCTGAGGCTTCCCTAATAATCTACTCCTGAAGACTTCCATTTATTCCACCAGACTTCGTTATTCCACTGTGGGTGCTCCACATACCGAAAGTCCTAATAAATGTCACGGCGGGACGGACTGATAGGGATGAGAGCTGCTCCTGACACTTCCTACATACCTTGTTGGATTTTGAAAGAAGTGCTCTGGAAGACTGCATAAAGAAAGAGAGTGAAAAATACATAAATATATGTATGTTTACATATTCTCAATGTACAATGTGCAAATTATACTTTAAAAGGGCTTTATAAACCAACTTGACTCTAAAAGCAAAATTGGAACAGAGTGGGAAGAGAAGAAAGTGCCAGCGTGGGGGCTCCTCGCTTTTTCGGAGGCTCCATCACTCTTACCACTTGCTACATTTGGAACTGCTAGCTCATTTTTCAAACACAGGCCTTGTACATTCCTCCAGAGCAAGGACTTCTTACTCCTGGCCCTTGTCCTCAGGGTCTTGTTCAGACTGGTAGACTTTGGCTAGGTGATCCATAACTTGTCTACGGTTGATTAAGTGCCCTTTCCTATCACTCCAAACTTTAAATCCAGCCGGGGATCTATCCTTGAGATATCTGACATCATGGGATATTTAGTAAGAAAGCTTAATCCCCATCCATAATGTTGTAAAAATTTAGGACAGGATGGGTCTCCAACATTATCCAACATACTTTGATTGCTTTCAGCAGAGGTCTGACTGGTTCTTTGAATCTAGCCCTTGGCTTTACATCCAGGTGTAATATATTCTGAACAGTAACCCAGTAAATCAGACTCAAATCTTGCCCAAGATGTACTTCCCAGATTTCTACAAAAGGCAGAAGTTTGGTTAGAATTTTCTCAATGATTCTATATCCAGTTGGTGTGAGCAAAGACCCCCCAAATACTATTAAACTCCTTAGTGATGTGAACCAGATGGAAAATAAAACAAAAGAATTCACAACTCATGTTAGACTGAATTGAATGTCTTTAATTTCACACAATGAATAACATATGAATAGGATTAACTTTTTTTTTTTTTTAATAGTTAAGTGCTCTATACTGTGCTAACCTGATCTGGTAGCGAAAAAGACTGAGCTTTCTTTTAGAAAAAATGTTTAAAACCCAACATCTAAGACCATGGAGGAGCATGACAGTAAAGCATGCCAGATGTATCTACGCCTCAAATAACAGCAAGTCCGTGTTCATTTTAAATGTACAAAAATGCTTTATGAATAAAAACTGTTACAAAAAGAACATTTCAAACAATGTACAATTTTCTTGCCTCTATATTCAATAAAATACAAATACATTTTTTGTTCTAAAATATGTTTACATACAATCAAAGTAGAACATGCAAATTACACTTTAAAAAAGGCTTTTAAAAACCACTTATGAATACAAACTAAAAATTAGCCAGCACGACTTGTAAGACAATCTTGTGCCCCATTTTTTCTTTTGAAATATATATATACATATTTAACACATCATGTGCATTTATTATTATTTAAGAAATAGATTTTTTAAAAAAGGAAGAAAAAGAAAGACACCAACCTAGGTTGGAACTGCCCTTCTGTGTTGACCAGTGGCAGCTCTTTTCAATTTTTCCCCCCTTTAGTGTTTATTATACCTGGGGAAGTGGGCAATAGATATCCAGGAAGTTTCTTCCTTGGTTGATATGTGCTTCTAAGACTGTTCCCCAAATGACTGAGTCCCACCAGAAGGAAGACTCATTAGTGGGGCAAACTCTCCAAGAAACAAGAGGCAGAGGGAGCCTTGTATTGTGGAAAGAAACTTTAAAAAACACCAAGAAAATGCTACGGTATATTACAGTTCGAGTTTCTAGGCACTGTGATGACATTATCTGTAAGCTCTGGCATTTGGACCATTGTGATACTATAGGGTAGTGTTGAGAATAATGTCTATATTTATCTACTTTTACATAATGAGAAGACTGAAAATCCTGCAATGTAACACTTAAATGGCTTTTGAGGCATTTCGGCTTCTGCCACCCCGTCTCTCTCCATGCTACAGTTGGCATTTAAAGGCTTTGGAAATATATGTATAGACTTTAGACAGTTCCCAGGTAAATCTTCCTAGTGGTAGGGAAAAAATATTCTCCAAAAACTCATTATCTGAATATTGTTGGGTAATAAGCTGTAGGAGTGGGATTTTCTACTAAAGTACTAAAACCAAATCCTTTATGATGTGCATGTAGTACATCACCTTATACTATAATTCTGTCACCACTTGCTTATCATATTTATAGAGCCAGCACTGTGCAGAACACAAATTCCGACTGCCATCCAACATGGCCTCCCACTCCGAACAGCAGCCAAGTTAACATGCTAATCCTCTGTCAGCCCTTAGTCACCTACTCTGGGCTGTCAGTGGCTGTTGAGTCCCGGTCCTGCCAAGTCACAAACCAGCTCCTGACATGCTCTCCTTTCTTTTGACCTGTCTTCCTTGGGTTGTAGCCAGAGCCATGCTATTAGAGAAAGTTAAACTTCTCTTTCACATGAGATGAGGGGTTGAAAAGCAAGTGGCTCCTCAGCCACTTAGGAAGTGGATCAGAGACCCATCATCACCTTCAAGGAGAGGCTTTTACATCTCGATTTCATCCTTTGCTCACCTCTAATCAGATTCCCTGTAAGTGGGTTCATGCCTGCTTGCTGAAGGAAAGTATTCCATAAAAACAAAAACAAAGAACCAAGAGATTTCTTTATGAAATAATTGCTGGAGGTGTTTATGGAGTCCCATGCATACCAAATGACATCTTCTCTAAATAAAAATGCAGCCTCCAGAAGGCAGTGTTGGCTGGCTAGAGACTCCTCAGTCCGGGTCAAGATTGCTGAGTTCTCATCCTGGTTCTGCATCCAATGAGGTGAAACTAGGCTGGCCCAGTGTTGAGCCAAGACAGGAGAGGAGAGACTAATGGAAAGGGGTTACTTAGAAAATAAGAAAATGGTTGTACCAATGAGATGAGTTAAGTTAATGGAAAGTATAAGAAAAAAAAAAAAAAAGTAACATGATACTGAGCGGGGAGCTGGGCAGGGGAGAGAGGAAGCCGTACCGTGCCTGGACTAGCTTCCACCTTCCAATGGCTATTTAGCATGTCTCAGTTTGGGTCCTCTGTGGTTTTCTAATCTATTCTTAGGGTCATAAATGTAGAGGATTTGCATTTAAGTCACATGGCAACTGTAGAACTGAATTTATGTAGTTACAACCCTGCTATATCCCCCCTGGAATACCTTACGCTGGTTTGGAAATTCTAATGTATCCTTAAGTTATTTGACATTTCTCTCCAACTAGAAGTTAATGTCAATTAGAGTTTGGGTCCTTCTTTAAGAAGCTTAGAGAGTGCCAGCTCATTCTCTTCTGCAGGAAGACTGAGTCTACTCACAGACCTGTTTGGGTAAATGGTACAACACCAGAAGGAAGAAGGGCAAAAGAAAGAATGAAGGAAATGATTTTCAAAGTCTGGCAGGAGAGAAACCCCTTTATGGTTTAATTGGAATGAAAATGGTTGCTCTTTCATAGCCATGGTGGGGTGAACGGGGCTAATTTAAATCTTCCTCTCCGGTGACTTTGGAACCACTCAGACATGGCTTGGGAATGACAGATTGAAAGTGGCTGGTTTGATTTTGCTGTTCAACTTCTGTGAAATGCCAAAGGTCCACCTAGGTCACAAACGGAGTATCTATGATATAAGCTTTAAAGTACAGGAGGATGCATTCCTTTAAACTTACATATTGCTAGGATTAAATGTGACTGACCTAGTGGGTAGCAAATGATGTTAAGTCCAAGGTGACAGTGCAGAATAGGATGACTCTGTGGGTAATTTCAACCATTGTTGGTGCCATGACAGAGCAGTGATGTTGGCAAGCATATTAACTTGGGATTTTTAAATTTACTCCCATAGATACCCCATCCCTTATTCTCCTGTGTTCCCAGCAAAAATCCATCTCTCTCTAAGGAAACAGTGTTGTGTTTTGAAGTGATAATACAATTTCCAGCCAGTCCCAACTTCCTGTAAAGAAACTTAATTTGGAGGTAAACCAGATATTCTAATTCCCATTAGAAAATTGAATTCTGTCTCTCAGTGTCTCTCTTTTTATAATCTACCATGCCAGGTGTTTGATGTCTTGGGGAAGGTAAGGGGAGGAGGAAGGGAGAAAATTGAAAATACTTATTTGAAATTTCCACATCTGACTTTTAGAAAACATCTACGGCAATGGAATAACTTCATATTCATTCTGAGTCTTCTTAACATGTTTTACTTGAGCTGTGGAAATGGGTGATAGAGATGGAATATTTGTCCACGCTAAACCAATGGCTAGAGTACAACTTGGATGAGAAATGTACAGTTGAAATTGACCATTTAAAAGACGATTTGTCACACACAGTTTGCATCCATGCAGACTGATAGATTTATAATTACATTATGTACAAAAATGTTTTAGTTTATTAAGGCAACCACAATTTGGATACTTTGTCCAAGGTGGCTTGATACAATTGGAGTGGTGATACCCTTTGAGCATTTTCTTTTCTTTCTTTTTTTTTTTTTTTTTCAGATAAGAACACTTACTCCCATTTGCTTTTAAGAAACAATTATCAAGAGATAATGGACTTATTCTATTGTCTTTTTGTTTCTTTTTTTTTTTTTTCCAACAATCTATGATAGCTACTTGTATGAAGGTTCACATACCAAGGCATTGCCAGACATTTGTCTTTCTGGTGGGTCTGGGGTTTCAATTTTTGGTGATTTGTCAGTTATTCCATTTGCTGTGGGTTATTAAAACCGTTCTGTTCTGCCTATTCTCTGCTGATATGTTTTAAGTATAAAAATAACCTGATTGACACCCCGGCCAACATATCCTTGGCTGCTCTAAATCACTTATTAAAAAGGCTCTATCAATACTGAGTATCTGTTTCACAACGATTGGGATTCGAAGCCAAGTTCCTTGGGACAGCATGCCAAGGGTGAACATTACAACACACATAAAGTTTACATTATTTAGGTGTGTACCAAGGAAAAGAAGGCAGCAAGTAAGTTAATGAAAAGGTATATGGAAGTACAATGGGCAAAGGAAAGGTAGGAACAGACTATGCTAAGTATCTGTGTGATATAGCAGAGGCATACAGAAGAATATGAATCCATGTCTAAGGTTGCCTATCACTAGAATTCCACCTTCTGATGACGAATCCATCTGAGAAACTGTATGGTTAATGGAAAGATTCAGGTCACCTGAAGATGATGTTGGTGCCCCAAAGCCTAGCCAAGCTTGGAAAAACCAAAATAAAAGTAAAAACCAATTAAATGGAAATGGGTTACAACAAAGCCAGTTGAGAAATTTGCAGCTTTTCTCCCCTTGGAATGTTTCCTAATTGAGGGTGCTTCCCTTTCAATTTTCCTGGCCAGCAAATGCAATGGAATCAAAGGCGCACCTTGGATGCAGGAGGCCCGGTGGCTGTCAAAGAGCACCACCACCGGCTTTCTCCTCCTCGATGGGTCTTCTCGCCTGCAAAGGATCTAGCCATACTGAAGTGCCGCTTGGTTTGGAACTGCTGTAAAGCACAGACCAGCTTCTGTTGAAGGCGTCCCCCTGCTTTGCTTTCCCAAGAGCTACGGATGGCTCAACCCCGTCATCGGGCGCGATTCTGCCTGCCCAGCTTCTGGAGAGAAGGGCATCGGTGTCCCTGCAGCGTGGGATTCCGCCCCCACCCCGGCTCACTGCACTTCCAAGTGTCAGTTCCCCCAGCCCCAGGTTCAGACGCCCAGACCCACCCTAGGGAAGGCCATCGCTCTCACTCCCTCGGGATTTCCTCTGCCTTTTGGCCTTCACCTCCTCTTCCTGGGGCAGGGGCTGCTGCGGGGGCGGCTGCTGCGGGGGCTGGGCAGGAGGCTGAGGTTTGTGTTTCCTCTTCCCTCCTCCTCTGGGGGTCTTGGGCAGGGGCGGGGGCGGGGGCGGCGGCGGCGGCGGCGGGGGCGGGAGGGGCGGCGGCGGGGGCGGGGGCAGGGGCGGCGCCTCCCGGGCCATGTGGATGACCGCCTCGATGGTGGCCATGATGGTGTCTTGGGTGGCGGCCGTCTCCAAGACGAGCGGGCTCAGGCTCGGCTTCTGCCCCCTCTTGCTGGGAAGGTCGATGCATTTTTCCAGCACCGGCATTTGGTCTCTGGAGTCCTCATCGAACTGGGTGGGCTGCTTTCGGGGACGCCCTCTCCTCTTCTTGACGAAGTTGTTGCCTGTCTTTGATTGTCTCTGCAGCCGCTTGGCCTTCAGGATCTTGTTCACGTGGTCCAGGTTCTTCTTGGTGGACAGGATCTTCGTGTAGTTGCACATCTTGCGCACCTCGCACTGGATGGCCTCGATCTCCCGCCGCTTGAATCGCTTCTTCAGGGAGGAGCTGGCTGCAGGAGGGGAAGAGAGAAGATTGAGCACCAGAGGCAAGCTGCCCTGAACCCAGCTATCGCACTGACAACTGGCATTATATTTGGCCAGGAAGATTCTGGAGGAGCGATGCTATGGATGTGACCCAGTATCTAGTCTTCCTTTTCCTTGATGGAAACTGAAAATAGTACAAGTCAACATTGGTTGGCTATCTCCTGTGCACACAGCAATTCTATTTATACTATTTCTTGTTTACAACAATTCTGTGGAATGCTCTTGTTCCCCATTTTTAGGATTTAGAAACAGGCTTACTCCATGTAGGAAGATCTACCCTGGGAGTGAATGTCAGAATCAATATTCGCATTACCTGTTCCTATTATAACTTTTATTTTTTATTTAGCCCTTTGACATTTGATGTGATTCAATTTAGGATTAGGTTATGCTTTTTCTTTTTGTAGAAGATGTGGAATGAAAAAAAATGACAGTCCTTTATAACAAGCAATCTGGATCGTTCACATGTACTATCAGCCTCAAAAAAGAGATGCCTTGACCTCATGGGGAGCATGTATGTACGTGTGCCTATTTATTTCTAACCCTCCTCTACTGACAGGAGGAAGGATTATTTTCTGGGACACCATCTCTCTGATTTACCCCCCACCCTGCTCCCGCCCGCCAATGTTCTAGACTTGTCTAGTTGCCTGATAGTGTCCAGTTGACCAAGTCCTTCTTAACCAATTCATCCTCCGAAAACCTCAAGGGAAACCAGCCAGGTGTTTCTGAATCACTCCCACTATTCCACTACTTGGCTGTGTTGTTTGTAAAGAGCTCCTTTCAGGTTCTGGTGGCCAGATGGACCTGTACTGTATGAGTCAAACCTCTAATCTCCAGAAGTCAGGTACTGCTACCGCTAAATAGCCTTCAGAACTGCTTTGTTTTGACGTTCAGACACTGTAAAGTGTGAATGGCTTCAAGAAGTAGCAGACCTTTCCTCCTTTAGGTTATTCTTTCTCCCTGTGCTGTTCATGAGCAGGCATGCATGTACATCCATGTGTACACACACACACACACACACACACACTCAGGCACTCACACATACTCTTCTGCCCCATCTTCACACCGTCCCCTCCCTTTTTATGAACATAAGAAATGTGTCCTCACTTAGTTTTTTGCTGCTGTGATATACCCTAGATGCTCAACCCCAAAGATGCCTATGGAGAAGATGCTGACCCTACTAAACATTACAGGACCATGTATTATGGTTTTAGCATCATAGTTTCTTGTGTTATCCCATGTTTTTTCAACTATGTCCTAAGGAAATAAGGAGAGGGGGCACCTGGGTGGCTCAGTTGGTTGAGCATCTGACTCTTGATTTTGGCTCAGGTCATGATCCAAGGGTCGTAGGATTGAGCCCCTGCATTGGGCTCTGTGCCAAGCATGGAGCCTGCTTAAGATTCTCTCTCCCTCTCCTTTTGCCCCTCTTCCCTGCTCATGTGTACTCTTCTCTCTCTCTCTCTAAAAAAAAAATAATTAAGGGAAATGAGGGAAAAATGCTGAAAACATGGATACCATTCTCACTTATTCTTGGGCACTCCCACTTTATTCCTTTCCCTGCTTCACCCCATTTCTCTTTCATGCTGTGGCTGGCACCGAACTCCAGGAGGGTATTATTTGAAGTTATTTACGCCACTAGCTTTATGGAGTGGGAATCTCTGAGTTCCATAGGACAGGTCAAAATGTTACTGCTTTTGGCCCAAGGTCATTGTAAGACTTACTGAGCAATGAATAACTACTGAACAATCTTTAAAATAAGTTATAAAGATCAAAATAGAACAAAGCCAGAGTGAGGTTCTGAGTACAAAAATAAAATGTTTGTAGTTAGTGTTGTGAAAGAAAAGCGTTGCTCAATTGTAAGTTCTCAGATGCAGGGATCAATTTTTGTACATCTTTATGTCCCTCACAGAGCATAGCGTGGTGCCTTGTCCATGGACAGGAGTTAAAAATTGTTTTTGGACTGATGAATCACACTAATCATTGTGCCTTGTAGTCAGAGTCTTCTCTAAAGGAGTTCAAGTTTGGATTTCTAAAGCATCCGCTACAAAAATAGGGACAGTAGGAGCTAGCAGGTCTCCATGTCCGAGCCAGGTGATCTATCTTGTCCACAAAGTTCATGAGTATTGAGAAGAAGTCAGAAAGACTCCACAAAACCTTTGGCATTATTCCAAGTACAAGTTTCATGTGAAGTTAACCCTTTCTTTGTATCATCTTTGGGGGAAAGAAAACGCTGTGTAGTATATAATACAGGATATATAGGTAGAAAGTAAAACATTTAGGAAATTAGTTGTCAACATCTGACTGACTAAAGATTGACTGGAAAACTCCATGAACTGCAGGTCATTTGGGAGAAATACAAGCGTTGGTTTTGTTTCTCTCAGTGTTTTCTTTTTAGCATGAAGTGACAAAAAACAAACAAACAAAAGGAACCTGGTAGATAATACCGTACTCAGTAATTCATTGTATGCTGCATAATTTGTTATTAAGCCCTTGTACTGAAAAAATGATTATGAAATAAGTTAATTCTGAGTCATGTAAACATACCTTTACTAAAAATATCATAACCAATTCCTTTGCACCCACTGTTCACATTTAATAAATGTTAACTTTTGCCATATATATTTTAATATTTATTTTTGAGAAAGAGGGAGACAGAGTGTGAGCAGGGAGAGGCAGAGAGAGAGGGAGACACAGAATCTGAAGTAGGCTTCAGGCTCTGAGCTGTCAGCACAGAGCCCAACATGGGGCTTGAACTCACGAACCTTGAGATCATGACATGAGCTGAAGCTGGACACTTAACCGACTAAGCCACCCAGGTGCCCCATACATTATTATATTTTTTTAACAGTTTATTTGTTTTTGAGAGACTGAGAGAGCGCAAGTGGGGGAGGGGCAGAGAGAGAGGGAGACACAGAATCTGAAGCAGGCTCCAGGCTCTGAGCTGTCACCACAGAACCTGACGTGGTTCTCGAACCCATGAACCACGAGATCATGACCTGAGCCAAAGTCAGATGCTGAGCCACCCAGGCGCTCCCTATACATTATTTTTTTAAAGAAAGAAAATATTATAGATTCAGCTAAGTCAGACTCCCCTCTCAATTCCATTCCAGTCCTTTCCTTTTCCATGCTTTTATTTATATTTTTACTGCATATGTATGAACCCATATTAGTAAAAATTACAGAGCTGAAACTACCTAATGTTGGTGGTACTGTAAGGAAGTGGGGGTCCTTGTACACTGTTGGTAGGAGTGTAAACTCAACTAATCATATTGGTGAGCAGCTGGGCACTGACCACTAGCACTGAAGATGGGCTTGCTCAATGCCCCAGAGAACCTGTGTCCAGGCTGGCCCCTTTACTTATCTGTAGTGGGAGGCTAAGGATGTGCAAGGATGTTCCCTGAAGCCCAGAATACTGAAAACAGTCTAAATGTTAAGGAGATAATCCGTTACAATAGATAGACTTAATCTATTGGTTTAATCCGTAAACAATAGAATATTATAGATCTGTTGAAAGGAATAAGCAACATATATCAACATGGTTAAATCTAAAAACAAAACAAAGTTGGTAACAAAAGTGAATACAAGTACTTGCAAATATACCATTTGAAAAAGTGTAAAAACACTTTTCAAGTCCCTTGAATTCAAGATCCCTTGAATTTTTTTTTTAATTTTTTTTTAATGTTTATTTATTTTTGAGACAGAGAGAGAGCATGAATGGGGGAGGGTCAGAGAGAGAGGAAGATACAGAATCCGAAGCAGGCTCCAGGCTCTGAGCGGTCAGCACAGAGCCCGATGCAGGGCTCAAACTCACGGACCGCGAGATCATGACTTGAGCCGAAGTCGGCCGCTTAACCGACTGAGCCACCCAGGCGCCCCAGATCCCTTGAATTTTTATTTCATTTTCAGTGTGCAAATGTGGAGGTTTAAAGTGACAACAATGTGGAAGCTCAATTGTGAGTTAAGGATTAGGAGGATGAGATTTCACTCTCCTCTCCAAAGCTACCTCATACCGCATAAGCTTCTAGAGGAGTACCGTCCAGTAGGGTTTTCTGCCATGGTGGAAATGTTCTATATCTGTGCTGTCCCATTTGGTAGTCCTTAGACACATGTGGCTACTAAGCGCTTGAAATGTGGCTAGCGTGACTGAGAAACTACATTTTTAATTTGACTTAAATTTAAATAGCTCCATGTGGCTGGTGGCTACTGTACTGGGCAGCTCAGTTCTAGTCCTAACCACCATGAAATACACTGGGTTCATCCAGTAAAATACAGACTGTGGGAAACTCTGGGCAAACCACCTGGTGCCTTTGACAAATAAGATGCAAGTAGAGAAAGGCAGGGGAGGTGGTGGGACTGTAAATTAAAAAAAGACGTACGAGGGGCGCCTGGGTGGCGCAGTCGGTTAAGCGTCCGACTTCAGCCAGGTCACGATCTCGCGGTCCGTGAGTTCGAGCCCCGCGTCAGGCTCTGGGCTGATGGCTTGGAGCCTGGAGCCTGTTTCCGATTCTGTGTCTCCCTCTCTCTCTGCCCCTCCCCCGTTCATGTTCTGTCTCTCTCTGCCCCAAAAATAAATAAACGTTGAAAAAAAAATTTTTTAAAAAGACGTAAGAGATAAAATGACCATATTTTGCTGCCAGTTTAAACAAACTGTCAAAAGAGATCTTATTTCGTGAATTCATGGACATTTGAATAGTGTCTGGGCATTGCATGATATTATTTAATTCCTGTTTATTTACTTAGGTGTGATAACTGCATTATGACAATGTTTTAAAGTACTAAGCTTTTAGAAATACTTGCTATTTCTTTTTTAAAGTAGGCTTCATGTCCAGCGTGGAACCCAATGTGGGGCTTGAATTCATGACCCTGAGATCAAGACTTCAGCTGAGATCAAGAGTAGGATGCCCAACCAACTGAGCCACCCAGGTGCCCCTAAAATATTTATAGATGAAGTCACATGATATCCTCTGGAATTGGCTTCAAAATAATGAGGAATAGAGGAGATAAGTAGAAGTACTGATGAAATAGGATTGACTCTTGAGTTAATATTACTGAAGCTGGGTGATGGGTACACTGTGGTTTATTACGCTATTCTGCCTACTTTGGTATATACTTGATAATTCCATAATACCTGGTTGAAAACATATACATGGCAAATGGCAATAAAACATCTTTCTTTACATCTTAGGACTGTAGGGTGGTCTGGTTTTTCACGCTTTTGGGCTCTGTCACCAAAATAATTTTTGAAAGATAAGAAATGTCCTCAGCAAAAGGCGTGTATCATCACCCTAGAAAATTCCTGCTGGTAGCTACCCTCCTGGCTTCATGGGCTGGGAGAATGATTAAGTGCTCTGGCTTTTATGCTGTGACCAACTGAATAAACATATCAGGGCCCAATCTCCATTGATGCCATCAGGGGCTAAGACTTAATATGCCTCTTTCTTTTTCACATTGTAAACTTTGGAGGTGGGGGGGAGGTATCCACATCTACTGAACATCTGAATTGTATTTTGCCCGTATATGTATAATCCAAACATTTCAGTTCAGGTTTGTTACCCCTGCATGAGAACTGCAGCAGAGGGCAGGGCAGTGGGAAGGACTCTGCAGGGGCAGCTAGAAACGAATCTGAACTAGGATGAACATCTTAGCCTCTCTGGATCTCTCCTCATCTATTACATTGGGCAGTTATACTAGATACTCTCAAAATTCCCTTCTAGATTTAAAGATTGCTGTAATTCTTTCCTATTCTCATTATCAGTTGGCTTCCCAAATGTGAGGTGGAATAATTTCAAATTATTTTGAAATCCTAGTGGTGGTGGAGGGGGGGTGAGGACTTTGGTCTTGGCAGGATTCGATATTCACAAATCTTTCTCCTTATTGCTTATGATTTCATTGTCCCTCTAAATGTTTTCAGATTTTTCTCTCTTCAAATTGTTTCATTATTAGACAGTAATTTCTGGGCTCTTGCAGCAAAGATTGATTCCATATTTGCTCTCCTTCTTATAATGGGCCCATATCTTGCCTGCTCTTTGTTAGTTTTAAAAAATAATTATGAGTGGCCAAGGCAAAATGAAAATTCATGTCTTCATAACTGCAAAGCAAATCATCTTCTAGACCTTTCTCTGTATTTAAAATTGTCATGCAAATGGTTGACTTGGTTTTGGGCCCAGATGTAGCTTTTCTGTCTTTTAGTTCCCATTATCAGAGGATTGGCTCATCAGCATTTGTTGATTTGGTCACGTCTTTTATGATAATCAAAGACTGGACTTAGCACTGTGTTTTGCACACTGACTTTGCAGATGTAGGATAGGCACTGTGAGCAAGAGAGAGGCTAACAAGGCTTAGTTATATGTAAAGTTCCTCCAAAATAGGTGCTAATGATTTGGAGACTATACTTTGTCCATGTGCAAGACACATCTTAATTTGAGAAGAAAGTTCTGGGTGTGTCAGAAAGGGAAGCAAATTCATCTCTAGATTCGTTAGAATATTTCTTGCTGTTTAAATATCCCTGCAGGGAGGGAGGTAATACTGGGAGGACTGTTGAACTGCCTGGAGTTGCCTTCCAGGGTGGAAAGGGCTGGAACACTCTTTCCCTCAATCAAGGCAGACAGCTGCAGTATGAATTACATTGTATGGTGATCCAAGTTAAGATCCTTCGAAGGCAGAAGCCATGTCATTTCTTCGTACTCCCAGGATCCCCAGTCCAGGCTCATTCACACAGTAGCACATGGAACTGGCATATAGCAACACATGGTCAGCAAATCCAAGCTCAAGGGAATTCACTTGTTTTAATGTTCTCCCATGAAATTGTGCATTTTTTTTTTTTTGGTACTTTGTACTTAACTCAGTAATGATCTCTTGTTTTCCTAATGCAGCCTTTTATTTTTTAATGGGATGTATGAAGCAACTTGCCTTGGCATGCAAACGTTCTTCCTTTTTCCCTAGAATTTAAATTAACCTTATACAATCCTGGCCTTAAAGGCTCTTTTTAAAAAAGATGGCAAGTTGCCTCTGTTGGTGAGGCTTCTGCAAGGCAGGGCACATCTGAGTTGCTGTTGGTCATCAGCATAAGTGCCGTAGTACTGCTTTACAATTTCAAAGCTGTAATTTAGAATTAAGGGTTAGCAGATGTGGGAGATTTGTCATGATATAAAGGTGTCTCCATTCTATTTTTAAAGGCATAATACAGTTTGGGGTTTCTTTGAAAATGTGACTGGCTTGTGTGAAGCACACAGTACCTGCTTGATTCTTCCAGGGCAGCTCCCACTTAGGGGTTTAAGGTAAAGCAACATCCTATCTTGGCTGCAGTGCCTTGGTGGTTGGGGGGAGCGGGGGGAAGGTGGGGATCCTGGTTTTGTTTTGCTCTTATTTCTCATTCTCCCTGGGACAAGTGAGGGTTGGAGGCAAAGTGGGCCTTTTGGCTGATGGAGAAAATGAAGCAGCGGGATGTACATGTTCACAAGGAGAGCTCTGAAGCAGCAAGGGCCATCAGGGTGCCTCCCCTACATTTTCTGGGAGACAGTATGGCATTAGGGATCCAGGAACTTGTCTCACATTGTCCTGCTGCCTCTGCAACTCTGCCCACATCACTCATAGCCTCTGTGCCTCTCCAGCTCTGATCACCTCTTAATTCAGCCACTTTCTTAGTGGGGTGCATGTTCCCATGGAGGAAGCAGGACTATCTACCTGGCTACAAGAAAAACATATTAATAATTTTTATTTATATTACTTATATTTGATCTAAAAAGTAAGAACTAAGCTAAGCATTCTAATGCTTAATGTTTGGGGTAACTGTGATGCCCTTATTTGGGCTGTACATCAGATGTGTCACCTGTCACCGCTGGGCAGGAGGTACCTAGGAGAAGGGGGAGAGGTCACGTTCATTTAAGGGGGTTGGCGGGCATATCCATCAGTTTCTTACTTTTGGGAAGGGCACGTCCTATATTCAAAACGCTATAATAGGTCAGCCCTTATGGTTCTTTTTAGGAAATTAAGATCTTTGAAAAGAAAAAAAGTCAAACTACTTAGTCATAAGATCAGGAATATCCATGAAATATGTCACATGCCGTGCAGTTTTATTGGTTTCTCTTAGCAAACTATAAAAGAGTTGCCATTTTCAGAGATGAATTTTGGCAGTTTCTTGTATAAAAAGACAAGGGTTCTAAATGTTCTCACCTTTGCTGTGCTGTCCATGGGCTGTCAGTGAAAAATACAAACAACTTAATGTCTCTTTAGGGTAAAATGGGAAATAATTTAACCGCTTTTAGGAAGAAACTCATACTTGAGACAGCATTTTTGACAACTGATTGAAAATGTTTCCATTGGCAATTTTGTTACTGAAAATGATATATTATAACCTATAAGATTCCTTAGATCTGCAAATTAAAAAATCTTGTAAACAGAGTTAACCTCCAAATGAAGAGTTTCAGAGATTTGAACTCATGAAACAATGCAATGCCTTTTGACATGAAAGACCATCTGATTGTCAAGGAAGTTGGTTAGACCAATTTCAACCACCTTTGCTTAACTGATGGATGGGACTGAAAAAAACAGTACATAAAACCTTGGATTGCAAGTAAGTAACTTGTTTTGGGAGTGTTCCACAAGACAAGCAAACACTTCTAATACATTTTAACTTGATAAACAAGCTATGTCTTGCAGTAGGAGTAGTACAATGTGAGGGTGAATGTCATGAGCCCATGGTTCTTTAAATTAGCTTTGATACACAAGTGCTTTGGATTACAAGCATGTTTCTGGTACAAATTATGCTCACAAACCAAGGTTTGTTATGCTCATAAAAACAAGGTTTTACTGTATTCTGATTTAAGCAAAATGCTGCACTTTGTCTTCTTGGATATATGTTTATGTGAAATACCCTTTCAATCTACAACATCTACTAATGAGTATTGAAACAAACTAAATTTGGAATCAGAGCTTCAAATTGGTTTATCACAAGTGTTAAAAAAAAAAACACACAAGGTTTTCAAAAGGAAATATTCAAACTCATTTAGTTGGCCCTCCCAAAACATTTTTAGAAATATTAAAATGAGTGTAAAATTTTGACAACAGTGAAAATATTTTTGTTTCCTTAATACAAAGTTAAATGAAATTTAAAATTATTTTAACAATATGATTTCAGATTTAGCTCAACATTTCAAAGTTTATATTTAAAATTTTTTTTAATGTTTACTTACTTTTGAGAGGGAGAGAGAGACAGAGAGTGAGCAGGGAAGGGGTGCAGAGAGAGGGACACACAGAATCCGAAGCAGGCTCCAGGCTCTAAGCTGGCAACACAGAGCCCAACACGGGGCTCCAACTCACCAATGGGGAGATCATGACCTGAGCCGCAAGTTGGACACTTAACTGACTGAGCCACCCAGAAGCCCCCAAAGTTCATATTTTAAAATATGAGTGTGTATATTCTGAATAGTGTTTACATGGAATTAACTGTTCAAAAGTATGTTAGTGATATCACCACATGATCAAAAATTTGGGCTGCTTTAAAGTTGCCCTTTCTGTTTCTAAACCCCTGAAGAGTTTATTCACTCAGTATTTAATTCTAGAAGATCTTAACTTTCCATGTGCGTAAGAAGCATTAAAACTTCTCAAAGACAGACCACACGTGTTCTTCATACACCTTGTGACAAAGAGCGTGGTGTCTTTTTCACAGTAGATTCTTGCTTAATATATCTTGCTGGATTATTTCACATCATAAGCTCCTAGAGACTAAAGTCTGGGTATCAATAATCTTTATATTCCCTGGAGCAGCTTTAATTGAATTGCATGTAATTCCATGGCAGTTGGAACAGTGTCCTATCCATGGAGAGCTTCTACAGTAAGGTTGGAGGCAGACCTGGATGCCTCTTGGTTAGTCATTTCTGAGCTCCTGTTCCCTAGGTTTTCAGCATCCTTGACTTCTCTGACCACAGGGAAATAACGCCAGTCATTTCATGAGGTGAGCTTTGGGAGAACCACTTGTGGCTTTGGACAGATAAAGGCAGTGGTAACTCATCTCCAGAGAGAAAAGTGCACAGAGGAAGAATGCAGCTAGGTCCCTCAGGGAGCCTCTAGGGGAGGTAACCAGGACTTGGTCAGGCCTAAGAAAGCTAGGTGAAGGGAGAGAGCTCAGAGATCAGGAGATGAACAACAGAGGCGATTTTCTCTGTCTCTAAGGCACACTGGGCATATTCGTTAGTAGGAACTGCCCCGGAAGGGGTCACAGAAGAGTTTCAAAGCTGGGAGTCTTTCTGGGCATGATGCTTATTAGGGCCACAGTGGCTTCCCAGGCTTTTGGCGAGGAATGAACTGTAAGTGGTGGCACTCTTAAACTGGGAAATATGAAGGCCATTTAGGCTTACTCTGTTTCTTTCAATTAACTTTGGCTTTTGTCTGTTGCATGTGGCTCAAGCCCCAGCAGACTGAGTAGACAACTTGAGAGGCTGGATAGAAATGCAGTTAACGCCAAAAAGTTTGACGCTACATCTGCTGAGTCTCACAGCATGCCAGGTGGTCACACGGCGGGGGTGGTCACACCCTCTCAAAGGCCTCTTTATATTTCTTTTTCCCTTCCTCTCCAACGTGGCATAACTGTATCCTTAACCATAAATACCATCCCTTATATAATACACCAATTATTGTAGCTGTGTGTTCATACTTGATTGTGAGAGATTTTCTCGTTTAAATTTTGAAAAAAAAAACAAGAAAAACAGGGAACAAAGAATAATGTGGCAAATATGATTTCATGAAAACATTTACATTTTTAATATTTAGGCTCAGATAAAATAAATCCTGTTGACCATGCTAGAGCTTTAGGAATTCTGTCAAATAGTAGGTATCCGTGCTTTATTTTTCTTCCTAGTTTTAATAATTGCATTTGTTTACTTAAATCCTCAGGCTTGTTATTTATGATCTGATAGAAAACACTGCCTGGGATGTTGTAAGAATAAGGTTCTAGTCTAGACTTTGCACTCCTCAGTTCTGTGTTTCTAGACAAATTCTTGACTCCTTGGCAGGACCCTTACTTGTAAAAAAAAAATTAAAAAGTCATATACCTCCAAGTCTTCTCTGTTCCAGGTAAGACATCCTTACTTCCTTCATCTGCATTTCATATGAAATGAATTCTAGACTATGTTCCATTTTGATCCTGTTCCTCTGGAGATTTTAGTGTCTGTCAAATCTCATCTTAAATTTTGGTGCCTGGGATTGAACTGATTTTCCAAGTATGAAATGATTATGCAGAAAGATTGGGGTGATTAATTTCTGTGATCAAGGCACTACTACACTTCCGTTAATGAGAACTACATAAAAAATAAATAAATAAAACCTGCAAAGTTGTTTTTTCTCCCCCAGCAACATCACACTGTTGGCTCATATTAAATAGAAGCTCAATTAACTCCCTTAAATGCTTCCATATAAACTGCTACCAAACCTGGCCATTGCTGTGTGGAATGGGTTTTTGAGCTTAAATACAAGCTTTCTATTTAAATCTGCAAAGTTTTATTTTATTGGTTTTCATCCAGTGTTCTAGTCTGTTGTGAAAGTTTTGAATCTTAATTTTGTTTTCTCAGAGACTGCCCAGATTTGTAAAATTTACAGAGGGTTTGAATACCCTCAGAGTTAATAACTGTCCCTTTATCTCCTTCTGGGCATGATTCGTGTGACCCAAATATACGCTATTGCTTTTCTCTTTATTTAAGTTTTTCAAGAAAAAAATGGTAATTTACACACACACACATTCACACACACACACACACACACACACACACACACACACACAAATCCCTGTATTCATCATAAAAACAACAAGGAATTTATACCCATTGCTTTAGACTTTCACGTATTTTTGTGTCTGTCTGGTCAGTAGATGATGGATGTGCTACAGAAACAATGAATTTGCATTGCCTACAGGTGTGTGCCCAACTCTATTATTTCTGAGAGAGAGGATATTGCATCTGATGTTGGATTGGGTGGGGATGGGGAGTCTTACATTTTTCTTTTATCCACAGGCAATTCTCCTGCCCTAGTGAGAAAAGAAAAGAAAGGAAAAGAAAAAAGAAGAAACAAAACAATAGTCAGTATGCATCCAGTGCCTTCTAATTTCTGCTGGAATTCAGTTTAATTGGATATTCCTCTAAAAGCCACCGAGGACTCTCATTTCAATATTAATCTTTTTGGTCCCCTCTACATTGCTTGTATCTCTCTGACAGCATTTCATATAGTCTGTCCTGTGTTAAGATTATGGGATCAATCTGCATTTCTCTCTCCTTTTAAATTATGTTTTCTTAAGGAACAAGGACCATGCCTTATCCGTTCTCATTCATTCTTGGAAGAAGCATTGACTAAGCCCACTCTGTGCCAGGCTCTGTGTTAGACACGCCATTCCATGGCTTCCTCCCCCATGTGACCAGTACAGAGTTCAGCTGACTTACTTGAATTGAAATCAATCTATGTGACTTGACCTAAACCAACACTTACTGTCTGTTTTGTAAAGGCTGTGTGTGAAATATGAAAGGATTTATTGAAGGGGATCCAAATCACTGTAAATTAAATTAGATCTTCACATATTTCAGCTGTTCCCTACTCTCCTCAGAGCACCATTAACTGTCTGAAGGATCTAAGCTATGACCATAGCACTGAAGTACTGTGAAATATAGACTGATATCCAAACCACTCCATAGACATGCAGATTCAATGACAAAAATAAGTTTGGAATTTATTAAGTGCCTTTAAGAAAAGCAGCTTGAACATTTAAGCCCACAGATTGATTAAAATGATGGGGCTCCTGAAAAAGGGAGACATTTTTACGTATTATATTTTACTTAGCTACCATCAAAAATAGGAGCCAGAGACAGAGAGGAACAGAGAGACAAGAGAGACAGAGAGACAGGAAGAGAGAGGATGAATGGTCTTTTCATTGCTGAACATTTGGATCAGAATTAAATGGTATATTGTGGGGGAGTGGTCATATGCTGTCTTGGCAAATACCTATACATTCAAGTTCTAAGCACTATGCCAGTAGTGTGTGTGTTTTTTTTTTTTTAATTTTTGCATTACCTTTTTTTTTTTTCCCAAATATAAGCTTGGACAGACTCAAGACAGCAAATACTTCTTCCTCAGTTTAAGATTTGACAATTTAAGAGGAAAAGGCTCATTCATCATCTTTCCCTTTTAGAGACCATAAATTATTGGCTCATATACCATGTGGCTTGGATTCTAGGAAAAGTTAGTGTAAACAAACCCAAGTTACAATGCGCGGAGTAAGAGAGTGAGTCATAAACAGAACACAGACATATGCTCTCATATAAATAAGGGCTTGGATCATCAGCTTCCCAAAGTCTGCTTCCCATTAATTACACAACAAAATGAACTTTCCATATGTAAAGCCCAAATCACTTAACTCTGGCAACACGCATGAGACAAAGACCAGGATTGTGGCTTAATATTTAGGCACTAACAAACCTGGATTTTCAAAATAAGAAAAGTCCTCTCAAAATATCTTCAGGTATTGGAAGGCAAGAAAATTCCTTGGAGGAGTGTTTTTGAACATTGAAACTATACCTCGCAACCCAGGAACACTGCATGAGGCTGGCCTGCATCCCCCGCTGAATTTAAAGGTAATATCAGGCTTACTCTCTTTTGTTCTCAGCTCTCTCATCTTTATGGGGCAAGCCCTGGGTCCAGGCCACACAGGGTGTTCAGACATTGCTGGGATCATTGAACAGTTGAAATTCCCTCCATTAGTACCTTCTCTCTGTCTTTTGAAACTGCACATGGCGTGTTTCCTCATTATTGTGAGAAGGCTATCTGGTCTCTCTTAGTTGAAAGCGCTATCAAGGAAACATGTAACAATTGCTGGGGAAGAGGATTCAACAGGTGGAAGCCACTGAGTTCTCTCCTTGTGTTCCTTTCAAAAGCAGACATCATAAAAAAAAAAAAAAAAACTAACAGAGTTAGTTACAAAGGACATTTAAGTAACAGATGTCACATTGTAGGAGCCCTGGGTGGGGGAGGGGAGGGGAGAACAAGGACTTTCATTCTTTGCTGGGGAGGTGTGCAGCGTCTTTGATTATTCATTTACTCAACATTTACTTTGGTAACAACAACTTTGTATCATACCATGGAGTTTACAGGTAAGACGATACAAGGTAACATTCCTGCTATCATGTGAAAGAGAAAGGGGAAGAAATGAACATTTTGGGGGAAACTACAGTGCAGTTTGCAGTATCTCACATGCATCCTCATTTAATTGTGGTCGCAACCACATGAGAACATTACTGCCTCTGCTGTACAGAGATGAAAACCGGGACCTCAGAGGTTAAATCGTTTTCCCAAGGGCACACATCTTAGAAGTGATGGACTGAAGGATGCAAGCAAGGGCTGCCCTATTTCAAAGCCAGTTTCAAACCATATTTCCTTAAGAAAGTGAAGAAGACAGGGAGCTAGATAGAGTGAGAAAGCCTGGGTTTCCCTGTTACTTTTCTACTATTGACTGCATCAGAGTGCCAAATTTCTCTGAATTTCACAATCTCAAAGGCCTCCTCCAACCTCCAAATTCCATAGTTAAATAACACAAGATGTTACTACAGACTATTCCTGCTACTTCTGCTAGATTAGGAGTTCCTGCACATTGTTTTGATCCTGTTACTTTGTCCAGTCCAAATGCCTTTGATGGCTCCCTGTAGGGGGCCAGGCTGCCAGTATAATGAGTGAAGTTGGTCAGGACCCTGAAGGAAGATCCGGGGAAGCGTGGGGTGGGCCGGGGGAATAAGAAATGAAAGAGAATATAGCCCATCTAACGGGGCTGAGGTTATTTTGTATCAATCAGTTGTTGCCAGGTAGGAACCTGAGCCCAAAGTTAACCAGATAGTCTGAATTTCAAAAAGCCAAAACTCTTGATTATTAGGTAAATCCGTTGTTCACAAACTGAGTTTTTAAAAATGTATAACCCCCTGTAAGCCAATCAGAGTACAACTGCAGATAGCTATTGGCCCATGGCTGCTATTTTGCGATCACTGCCTCTCAGAAGGTTTACTGTGCCTCATTCTAGAATTTCAGGTTCTCCATAGTCTGACCCCAAATCTCTCTTCCAGCCTCACTGGTCATTATTTCCACACATACTCCTATCTCAGAGACATTGTAAACCTGTCCCTCTGCTCCCATCTGCTTATTTAATTCAATCCATCCCCAGAAAGCTCTTTCAGTCCTTCTCTTCCCAGATTATTTTACCATATCCCCCAATCTCCTCTAGTACCATTTGGTTGGAAATTCATAACTTATCCATTGCTCAGTGATATCTCTGTTAGGATCTGAGATTGTTATTCAGCCTCTTCACTTGTTAATATTATTTGGTCATCTCATGTTTTAGAGTCTGGCCTTCCCAAATAGCATGAAAGTTCCCTAGGGCAGGGGTTAATCGTATATGTATCAGTGTGGCAGATACTTAAAAAAATATTTGACAATTGTAACAAAGCCTTACAAAAGTTCCAGTAAGATGAACTTGATATAGCATTTAACACCCTCATGGGTGTTTTGGGAGGCTTTGACTGTGCCCTGAGATATAAAGGTATTTGGAGCAGTGAGTGAGGAAAAAAATTCTAAAGATAGTTAATGGATGTTATGATTTGAATCATAACATGACTAAATTATGACTTAATATGCTTAAATCATTACAGGGCATGACTTCATTCTTGACATGAGAGGGGTCAAGATATAGTGATATATTGTTTCAAATATGTGATTGGTGTTTTCATCTGCTATTTCATTTCTTTTGCACCATGGCCTAAAGGTCAGAAATCACTTTTCCCATTTCACTGATGGGGAAACTGAGACTCACAAGTCTCAGAAGGCTCAGCGACTTAACTAAGAGAATTAGTAAGTTCTGAAAAGCTGTATGATAACCCTGGTCCTTGAATTCCGAATCCACTTTCCACTACATATCCATGTGGTGGCCAGGAGTCCAGGTTTCCTAATTCCTACTCAGGCCAGATCTGTAGTTCATTTCACCTCTCTGGGTTCAATTTTCTTATCTCTGCCATGAAGGGATTAGTGGAAAGCCCTTCCATGCGGTCTAACCCAGTCTTGTTTGGTCGGACTCCAGTTTATGCAACAAGAGAAGGAGATTCCCTGGGAGGATGCTGGGGTATTATTCTAGTTGCTTCCAAAGGTGGAATGGAGGGGGCTGACCGGTGAGGGATAGTGCGGTCAGCCTGTCTGTCTGCCACGTCTGTTTTATAATCCTTACTCTCTTTTCCCTCACTGCCTCCTTTCTCCCTATCCCTCTTTCTCTGTCTCTTCTCTGCTGTAGACAGACTATAGCCTGCCTGGACCACTAAAGATCATTCTTAATGACAGTCATTACACAGTTCTTCTACGTTGCCTGAGGCCATTTCCACAGCAATGAGCAGGAAAGACCTCGCCTCCGTTCTCAACAGCTGGGCACAGTATGCCAACTTCACTGGAACCAAGAAGTTTTTCAAAAACTCTCCATTAATTACAGGAAACCCAAAGCACTGTCCCCCCTTCTCATTAACACAGTTGCTTTCAGTGGCCACTAAATTATCTCGCCACCATTAAACCAACAATCTAATTAGACCTGTGGAAATGGAAAGAGCCCGTGAATGAGGAAGGCACACCACTTTCATCTCAAAACTGATCATAAAATATTTGTGCCCTTTCGTTCTTGGCCACATAAAATCTCCCCCTAGAAGAGTCTCTTTTCACTCTCTTCGATTTATAAAGAGGAGCTTGAATATTTGATATAAAATGAGTATCTTAATAGAAATCGCTTCATGTATGGGAGGTTTTCTTTCCCGCATTTCGCTGAGCACGGTGTCCTCATTACAATAATCGCACCTGACTCCCCCTGCGTGTGATGCCTCACAGCCAAACCTCCCACTGGGCTTCAATGGAGGTGTGAATGATACCATCACTGGGAAGAAGATAAAATGTATTATTATCATTACTCTATTTTTAAGAGGGTCTGACTGTGGCAAGAGGTGGTTGGGAAGCATAATCTGTACGAAGCATTCAGAGAAGATAAATTGAGTTAAGTTCCTCACAGACACAGCACTTTCAAACCTGTTATTACACCTTCAGTCTTTCCTAAAATCTCAACTCTGGAGGGGGAAAAATAGTTAAATCAAGTCCAGGCATGTTTATTGAGTATTTACGATGTACCCAGCACCTTGCAAGGTTCTTGACACCCGAATATGATTATAAGTTGCTCAACAGCCTGGCTTTTGCTTCTCTTATTTTCATCCCATATAACAACACAAGGTTTTGGGGATTTGTGAGATACTTGATACTCACTGAAGGGGGCAAACCTGAAATAGGAAATATGATTGTTGCTCTTGGGAAGCCAATACTCTGGGCACAATGCAAGACTATTATATATAAAATAATTAAATTACAGCCTAGCTTTCCATTGAGTGGCTCATCCCCCAAATATCATAGAAGAACTGAATGAAGGGAGACACGTGTACAAGTCCCTCCTTCTCCTCTCGGAATAAAAACACACTCGTGTATTATGTATACTGTGCCATATAGGCTGACTCTTTAACTTGAAAATAATCTTGCCTTGTGAATATCCTGGTGGATTATCCAGGACCTGGTCTGCCATTACTGAACAAAAGATTCTGGAGGCCCTGGAGGTCCCTTTCAGGTAGCTGCTTCTGCTGACTATTCTTTGGATGGTTTGCGGTTTCTGGTACTAATGGAAAATAAAGGCAAATCATTGTCTCTCAACTTGAATGAATATAATTCTGAGGTATGTATTTTCATGCACCAGATGGTTTTATGCAGGAAAAAGTTGTTGTTCTGTTCATTTTGACTAATATTTAATGATTATCTATTGTTTGCCCACCTGGGTGCTAGGTACTGGGATTTTAAAGTTGAGTAGGATCTGACAATAGGGGAAGGGACAGTCCAGCATGGGGCACAGGCATGAGCACAGACACCATATTAAATACAGGAGTCAATTATCAATGGGCTTATAATAGGGGGTCATGGAATATAGAAAATGTGGCATAGGGAAGGATTCGTAGAGTTGAAGTCACCATGCTCTGTATTGAAGAATGGTAATGAATTAGCCATCTGTATGGCTTGAAGGGTGGGTGAAGGGAGAGGGGAACATCCCGCATGGAAAACAGATAATCACTTACTGGCAATGACAATAATAACCACAGCAGTGGCAACAGTGCTCATTTGCTAAACTCTTGTTATGTGCCAGGCACTCTGCTAAGATTTTCACAAGGGCTATCTCATTTATTCCTCACCACAATCCTCTTACACTAGGTAGTATGCTTTCCTCCATTTTACAGATGTGAGCATTGAGGACCAAGATCAGCCAGCGGTCAAGTGTAGCACTGAGATCTCAGTGTAGATGATCTGAAGCAAGGATATATGCGTTCCAGTAGAGCAGTGCATGGCCCATGTGTGGTGTGAAGAAAAATGGGCCAAACGTAGAAACAAGGCAAATGGAAGGGTGCGTGTCTTTCTGGATTCCTAGAGTACCATTTTACAGGCCTGCCCCCATGATTAATTACCTAGGGAAATGCAGCTTTGTTGCATTTGCTACCCATTACTGATTGCAGGCCCAGACTCTGCCAGGAAATATGTTAACTGGAAGATTTTTGCTCAAAAAATATGCAAATGATTTCTGACTGGTAGCAAAGATAAGCCCAGAGGTTATGGTTTTATTGCCCATTAGGACATTAACTGAGCCATCTCGCTTGATGTTCTTTCTTCAGTGCTTACATTCCTATAATGTCCTGTCCCTCTAATTCTTCTCTGGATCAGCTTTATCACCATGTTGGTTTCCTCATTAAAGAGTTGAGTGAATTTTTGACCTGAGTTTTTAGTTTTTTGAAAATCACACTCTTACTGTAGGATTCCCAAGGAGTTTGGTGCTGGCTAACATTTAAGGAGATGTGGTTGGAGCAGAAGAGGCAGGGGGTAGATTCTGGAGTGTTTGGTGCTTCTCTAGGACGCTTGTAGCTTTGGCCATGGGGACAGCTCAGCTGCTCTAGAGGTCCGTATCAAATCAGAAAAGGGCTTGTTTCTTCCTTATGGGGCAAAAATAAAAATAATTTTTGGAGGTTTTTCGGAAGGCCTTTGGTGTGATGGGATCTTCAAGGAAGCGCAGAAGTTTCCAATCCTACTGGGTCTCTTCATGGCCCAGAGCCAAGGGGAGGGGGCTTTTCATGAGCCTCACATTCAGTAGAGGTCTCCAGGCAAACAGACTCATTCTGTGCTGCTTCAACATGGGCCCATAGGCAGCACTTTTCAGGCAATTTGAAGAATTCATTTTTTAATGACATTTAAATGTTTAAATGTCATTTAATTAATTTTTATGTTTATTTTTGACAGAGAGAGAGAGAGAGAGAGCACGTGCACAAGCATGAGTGGGGGAGGGGCAGAGAGAGAGGGAGACAGAATCCCAAGCAGATTCCACACTGAGAGCACAAAGCCAGATGCTGGGCTCAAACTCATGAACTGCGAGATCAAGACCTGAGCCGAGGTCAGGAATCAAACGCTTAAACGGACTGCACCACCCAGGTGCCCCCGAACAATTGATTTTTAAAAATAAAGCTTTATTTTCTCTACATCTTTTCTGAAGTTTTTCTGCTGTATATTTTAAGTGATTAATCTGGCCTTATAGGAATTTGTTTTACAATTTGAAGACTTCTTCAGTTTGTATACTTATAGCCCTTAGATGTTCCAAATCCTATTAACTTGCATATTTATTTGCTCTATTTTGGTTGTTTGAAAGACAAGGCTTTTGGCTGAATTGATTCGCTATTTTGGCTAGGAGCGTCAGAGGATGATTCCACGTAGGTTCAAAGCACATAAAAGAAATAATTTTACAATTCTTGCAAAGGAATTTGTTGCTTTTTGCATCTGAATATTATTTCATTACTCTGGGACCCTCTCCATTGATAGCAGTTGGTTAACTACAAAGTCAGAAATGCTAGAATTTGGTGGTCAGAAGCAATTTTCATGATTATTTTGCTCCAGCCACTAGAATACTGGATTTCTTTCTAATTCCATTAGAGTTAAGAATGTATTCTTTTATTTGTGAATGTAACTTTTCTTTTTTTTTTTAAGATCTATTTATTTATTTAGTTTGAGAGAGAGAGAAAGAGGGAGTGTGAGCAAGATAGGGGCAGAGACAGAGGGAGAGAGAGAGAGAATCCCAAACAGGCTCCATACTACCAGCACAGAGCTCAACGCGGGGCTCAGTCTCAAGAACTGCCAGATCATGACCTGAGCCAAAATCAAGAGTCAGGGGGCGCCTGGGTGGCTCGGTCGGTTAAGCGTCCGACTTCGGCTCAGGTCATGATCTCGCGGTCCATGAGTTCGAGCCCCGCATTGGGCTCTGTGCTGACAGCTCAGAGCCTGGAGCCTGCTTCGGATTCTGTGTCTCCCTCTCTCTCTGCCCCTCCCCTGTTCATGCTCTGTCTCAAAAATAAATAAATGTTAAAAAAAATTAAAAAAAAAAAAGAGTCAGATGCTTAGCCGACTGAGACACCCAGGTGCCCCTATGAAGGTAACTTTTCAGTCTTAAGGTTTTGCATCTTGATTACAGGTATCTGTCAGTTCTGATGGGGCTGATAGTTGGTTAAACGGCTTGCCTAATATCAGTCTTTGCCTTCAGAAGCAAAATGTCTAAGCATTTAATACACTTGTGAAATTTATTTATTTTTTTGTCTTTTACAGGTAGTTTATTTTTTAATTTTGTAATTATTATTAAAGTTTTTATTTAAATTCCAGTTAGATAACAGTGTAATATTAGTTTCAAGTGTACAATATAGTGATTCAACACTTCCATACAACACCTGGTGCTCATCATGGCAATCGTACTCCTCTTTAACCCCCTCACCTATTTTACCCATCCTCCCACCTGATATTTCTGCTTAGGTTTTGGTAGGTTTTTTTTCTTTTTCTTAATTTCTAAAGCCTTATTCATTTTTCAGAGACAGAGACAGACAGAGCATGAATGGGGGAGGGGCAGAGAGAGAGGGAGACACAGAACCTGAAGCAGGTTCCAGGCTCTGAGCTGTCAGCACAGAGCCCAATGCAGGGCTGGAACCCATGAAGTCGGATGCTTCACTGACTGAGCCACCCAGGTGCCCCTAGGTTTTGGTACTTTTAAACAAAGATCACACAGTTTTAGAGAATAATGGATTAGGCTTGATAGGAAACAGATACAAACCAGGAGCTTTGCTCCTCTGCTTTCTTCTGTTAGCTCTAGCCCAGCCACACCTTGAACAGTTAAGATTTGATGATAACAACCGTGATAACAACACATCTTTTTTTTCTCCTGGGATTTAAGATGAGAGGATATCTAGTGTGAATCAGTGTGTGTGTGTGTGTGTGTGTGTGTGTGTGTGTGTGTGAGAAAGAGAAAGAGAGAGAAGGGCACAATGGATATGCTTGCGCATTTTTCCATCATTATGACTAGTCTTTCAGGTGCAGGACTACAGAGAATTTATTGGTGTTTTACTGAGTTTATAAATAGAGTTTATAAATAGATTATAATCTATTTAATAATATAGTCTCATGTTAAATACAAAGGTGGGGGAGTGTGTTTCAGTAGTGAAATCACACATTTTCTACACGTTGCATGACCTTCCTGAGAAGTTAGTTCAATATGTAGGAAAACAGAAAAATTAGCCTGACTTATTGAGGTATGGATTATCTGATATGGTTATTAAATCATGATTGGGACAGTGCAATAGAAGTTATTTCAAATTATGCATCACTTTGAACAAACTTTATTGAAGCCTTTACTGCATTAACCCTAATTACTCACAATAATGACGCAGTGCTCCCTTGAATCAGACCCTTCACTGTGGCAGGGGACTGTGGCTGATCGATAGCTATTGAGCAGTTTGATCACGAAGGCTGACCTGCCGGAGCACCGGTGGCAGCCACGGCCATCCCTCCTTCCCGGTAGCTCACAAACTGACATGTTCTCAGTCTGGCCTCCCTCTCCCGCAGCTCGTCTTCTGCCTCTTCCTCCAAATCAATAACTTCATAATCAGCATGCTTCCCAGACTCCGAGAAGCTAAAAATTGCCTTAAACAAAACACACCCTCCCCCTTAACCCCCACCCCCATCCACCCACACACACACACACTTGAGCTAGAAAAGACATGTTTTTTAACTTCTGACCATATGCATTTCTCCCACATTATAATGTTGATAAAATAAGGTGAGAAATGTCCCCCCCCCTTTTTTTTTAACAAAGATCACCTATTTGAAAAAATACTGTTAGGACTATAGACTGATTAATTATTTGGCAAGTATTTACCAACAGCCTACCACATGTCCATCAAATGTTTTCCATTTGGTTGTTAACTTCCAAGATGGAGCATGTTTTTCTCAGATGTCTCCCACCATGTTTAGTGCTATGTAAGTACACAGCTACCGTCTCACAATGATTCATTTCACTCAGTGATTACTTATTCAGTGTCTACTACGTGTCAGGGGCCTGTACTAGATAGGTTAGTATTTATTGTTATTATTTTTATTTCAGAGAGAGGCAGAGGGAGAGAGAGAGAGAGAGAGAAAGAGAGAGAGAGAGAGAGAGAGAATATCCCAAGCAGGCTCTATGCTCAGTGCAGAGCCTGATGTGGGCTCAATCCCACTACCTTGGGATCAGGACCTGAGTTGAAAGCAAGAGTTGGATGCTTTACTGACCCAGCCAAGCACCCTGTAGCATTCATTCATTCTTTTAAAAGGAAAGGAATTTCTAATTAATTGAATTCTTTCAGTATATATATTTTTTATCTCAATACAGGATTTCTCAAATTAGTTTTTTTTTCCTTTTTTTAAAAATTTTTTTTTTCAACGTTTATTTATTTTTGGGACAGAGAGAGACAGAGCATGAACGGGGGAGGGGCAGAGAGAGAGGGAGACACAGAATCGGAAACAGGCTCCAGGCTCTGAGCCATCAGCCCAGAGCCCGACGCGGGGCTCGAACTCCCGGACCGCGAGATCGTGACCTGGCTGAAGTCGGACGCTTAACCGACTGCGCCACCCAGGCGCCCCAGTTTTTTTTTTTTTTTTCTAAGACACTTAGTTTTATTCTATTTTCCTTTCTCCTCCCTCAGCCCTTGTCTGGATCTTGAAAACCATTCTGTGAAAAGGATGACCTATTGAAAACAGGCCAGAAGTACTTCTAAGTTTCCTTGCTTATGGCCAAAGATGAAAAAGGCATTCTAAAGAAAACAAAAATGAATTGTCTCATCACAAATATATATGACTAATGCAGAAGCATACAACTAAATGAAATCAAACCAAGATACTATTTACTGCCTTTCTACTGTGTGCTTTCCCATAGTTAAAACATCAAATGATGAGTTTTTCCTCACTATTCCCTAAAAGAAGTAGGGATCCATAATTAGGGAGAAAGAAATCTGCCTTTTCTAATGTTGAGCCTGTGATAGAAGTGAGATTCCACTGGAAATCAGGCAGTAAATCAAGAAGTTTGGGTTCTAATCCAATTGCATGACCTCAGGCAGATCTCTGAATCTCGGGAGCAATCATGTGTGAATCACATGTGAAACAGGGTATTGGACATGAGCCCAGGCTGTGTGACCCTAACTCTCTCAGGTTTGTGGGAATCCATTTATCTGTGGGGAGTGGAATCTCAGGAAGGTCTGGCCTCCAGCACCTGGGGAAATCTCTGGCTGGTTTTCTCCCCAAAGTTCTGCATCACAGCCTGAGACCCGGAAATGGACCAAATCTGTGAAATTCTCACGAGGGTCTCATTTTAGCACTGCCAAAAATAAACAGCCCATTCCCGCATCCTGAAACATGAGAGCTTTGGCTCAGCTCTGATTACCAGAGAGGCAGGTTTAAAAGTTTAATACCCACCTGGTTTCTACGCCTTTTTGGCATATTTGTAAACAACTGAATGCAAACAGAGGAGGCAAGCCCGTGGAAGCAGGAGGTCCCAAGAACACATTCTCTCACTCTGGATGGAAAGAGCTGAGGGGAGAAAAATGGCGGACCACCTGTCTTTTGCCCCTGGGAAATATCTGTGCTTGGCAAGCAAAGGCGGAAACATACAGGCTAATTTCTAAATCCACGAAGGGAGGTCTCCAGAGCTTAGCCAACAAGGTTGCATAAGTAATTATCTGCGTGGATAGTGCAGACCCCAACCCAAATTTTTCACTCCAGCCAAGTGATCCCTTCTCAGAGTTCCATGCTTGACACCAGCTCCCGTGTCCTGGACTATGTCCACATCACTCCCTCTGCCTGGACGCTTTCCTGCAAAGGTAGCACCATCTGTCAAGTCTCAGATAACTTCTTCCTCATTCACCTACAACTTTCCCTCTGACCTCTTCCTGTTTCACTGCAGCCATCATTTACCTGGCATTTCCACCAAGAACTTTTCACTTCACACCTAGCCTGTGAAAGGTGGGTAGATTCATGATCACTCTTAAGAGACTATCCCATTCCTTCTAAGCGATATTTCTCAAACGGCTGAGGAGAACAGCTCTTCCAAGAGATATTAAGAGCTCTTGCCAGAAAAATGGGTTTTGTGGTCAGACAAGATTGTGAAATTTGGTGTCTCTCCCTCCTGGAACCTCAGAGTACACACTGATCAATTAAAGATCTGAAAAGCCCTATGGAAGAGAAGCAGGTATAAAGCAGCATTCCCTATATTCGCTTAACTATAAAAATAGCTTTTACCGCAAAACACCTACTAATACTTTGCAGAACTCAATTTGGGAAATGTCACTCCAAATATTTCCTACTGCTATTTCAACTGGGTGCATTTTCTAATTACCAATAATTTCCATGAAGGAGGTAGGTATGAAGACAAGTTGAGTTCTCTGTTCAAAGCAACCTGGTCACTTAGAAGATGAGTTTAGAATGAATATCACTAAAGAGTCTCCTTTTGGGCTTCTAAGTATAATAGGCATTTCTAAATACTATGATATGCTTAACATTTACCAATGCATTAATTCCACAATGTGCCATCATTCTGTGTGCCACGAAGATAGCAAGAACCTAAATCATGGCTTCTACCTCTGAGGTATGTACAATTTCATTGTGAGGGAGAAGAAGTTAATGGAAGACAGTTCTGCAGTCTCTGAGTAGGTAGCAAATGCATGGTGCAGACACTGGGTGCTGTGTGCATTCAGAGGAGGCTGGGCTTTGAAGTTCTGTGGGATGGGGAGATGGGGATGGGAGTTGAGGAAGCCTGTCCTCAAAAAAAGGTGTTAAGCCAAGTCCAAGGCCTGCCTTCTTGGAACAGGGAGGCGCTGCCAGGACATTATGTGGGGAGCAGAGGAAGGCAGAGCATCTGGGATGCCTGAATAAAGATTTTATATTTTATCAACTGCTAGTGAGGAGTCTGGTGGCTAATGAGGAATTCATGACATCACGGGGTAGGATGAATCAAGGCCTTGGGGAAACTCTGGTTGCCATCTCTCAACCCCAGTGAGCCAGGGAGCAAATAAAATGCAGTGGTGAAGAGCATGGCTACTAGACCGAAGTTGGAATCCTAGCTGCCCACAGGTGTCTGGGGGCAAGTTTCTTGACTCTTAGCTTCCTCTTCTGAAATGAGGACATAGGTATTTATTTCACAGACTTATTTCATGAGTTACATGAGATAACATATAAAGCCCTTGATGTGGAGATTAGGAATTACTAAGGCTTGATAAAAAATAATTAATACTGCTATCATTCAGTTGCCACTCACAGGCCTCTGCCCCCAGGTCCTGAGCTCATCTCCTTCCTTTCCTTCCACTTGAAATCCAGTGCTGAAGCATTCTCAGTGTCTGTGGGAGGTTGACTACACAGAGAACCTATATGCAACAGCACACGCCCAGTGGGCCTTCCTTCTCCATGCCCACCATCACGGGGATGAACCAAAAGCATTTGAGAAGTGCTCACCTGCATCGGACGTTGCTGCAGAAGCAGCAAGGAGAGATAACACTGGGGTTGGTGGGATTGCAACACTGTCAACTGCGGCTGGCTTCTTCCTGGTCATCATGGTGGACGCAGAGCCCTCGTTCTTACTATGTGGTGCCGTTTGGTCCACTTTTAGGTGGGGACTTGGCATTCCTAAAAGATAATAACCCCAAAGCTTTCAGTTACTTGAAAGGAACAGGAAAACAGACAACAGAAAACCTGAAAGTGAGTTGAGGAAATGGTTAAATCATCTGACCTCCTTCTGGTCCAACAAGAATGAAATTTTAGAACGTGTAAAAAAAATGTTAGCAGCATGACTGGTTTTGGTTTTGTGGCTGAGATTAGTGGTGACAACATTCCAGTTTGGCTGCCTGGAAGTGGGGGCACAGGTCCAACGAAGCAGTAGGATTTAGCAGGTACCCTTTGTCTTCCATGGGTCAAGGAGCGCGTCTTCACAGAGGCTGTGCTGTGTGCGGGGTGTGAAGGGGAGAAGCAGGCCCCACCCTAGCTTCTCATTGCACCTGGCTGGGGAGGCCAGACTAAAGGAGAAGGAAAAATTGGGTAACACATAAAGGCAGGCTTGTGGGTTGTTCATCCTTGGTGCTTGGGGAGTGCTAAGGGGTTAGGGATTAGTGTGGGGAGAAGTTCCAGAGCTCACACTAAAGCACAAGGAAGAGGGAATGGCTTTCTCAGTGCCGAGAAGAGCATATGCTAAGTTATGGCTGGGGAGGAAGTTGACTCAGATGAGAGGTCAGTCTGCTACAGCAGAAGATGCCCTATGGGGTCTGGTGTGTGACGACAGTCAGCAGGCTGAGTGAAAGTTGATTTGGGGGCTTTTCAGGGTCTCTGGTCCTAATAAGCATCATAAGTCATGTCTTTGTGATGCTGAAAAGAACCCCTGTGAGGTACCTCTGTAAAAGGGCCTGGACATTTACTCTACAACAAACTGTAAGAGCTATTCTGGAACCTTGCTTCCTGGGATCGAATCCAGGCTCTCTTATTTCTTAGCTGTGCGATCACAAGTGAGTTACTTAACCTCTCTAAGCTTTAAGATTCCTTACCTGTACAAACGGGGCAGAACAGTATAACCTCACAGGGGTGGTTGAGAGCATCCCTGAGTCAATTAATGTAGGGTGCTTACCACAGTGCCTGGCACACAGTCCATGACATAGAAGTGCTTCCTGCTACTATTTATTATTCCTATAATTACTACGGCCAGTACTGTAGCCTGCTGCTTCCTCAGGGCAACTGAAATCAGCTGGCAAATCTGCTCTCTTCTCTGACTTGACCAAGGATCTCTGGGCACCTTCAATAGCGCTGGCTGCCGAAAGGTGACTCTCCAACTCATCCAAGCCTAAGTCCAGAGGCTAGGGGTATCTGATCCAATGGTCATCTACACAGAGTTTCTTCATTTCTAGGCTACCTGCCACCCATAGCACCAGCAACAAATGAGGCTTTATCACAAGAGTTCTTGACCCTTTGGTTCCAACCCAACCAGCTTGAGTTGTTCAGTCCCTCTCCCAGAGAAACATTCTGTCACCACCACAGTAAGGCCAGCTCAGGTAGGCCTGATGGCAGCCCAGTGAAGTGTGTAGCACGGAAGTTACTATTTGCTTAATTTGGCAGGTGAGGAAAACACATTTCTGAGTGCTTAAGAGAAAACTGAATAAACTGACACAGCCCTAATGTCAGAGCTGGGATTTTGCAAGCAGCCAGATGCTAAATCCTGGACCCATGGATCATCCTGGCCCAGCTGGTCGTCTTCTAACACCTGTGCACCACACCACCCTAGTCTGCCGACAGCATAGTTCACATTGAGGGTGCACAGGCCCCAGTATCACACCTGGAAAAATCACCCACCTGTAACCATCTGAGGAAGAAAGTCATGATGACATTTTCATTTACCCTACTACTACCGTCCTCCTATTCTCCATCCCGCCCTCTGAAACTCCCCCTCTTGTGCTGCAAATAACAATACCATTTATGCTTCCTTGGATTTTATATTTCATAGCATTTTGACAGTGGAGGTAGACAGACATCAAATCCTATGACAGGAAGATTGCAAGGCATGACCATCAAGAAATCAGGAAGGGCAGCAAACGTGTATAGTATGCCCATCTGAGAGAAATGCAGGCATGTCAGGGATAGGTTAGACACACACATATAACCCAGGTAAAATACATAGAGTCACCCACAAGGGGATATACGCAAACAGTTAACAGTGGTTATTCTCAGGAAGGAGGGCACAGGCAAGATTGGTGAGGAAGAAGAAGGAGTTTTTACTTTTACTCCCTAGCCTTCTTTATTGTTAATGTTTTTTAAACCACAAACATCTTTTTTTTTAATATTTAAAAAAAATTTTAAGGTTTATTTTTGAGAGAGAGAGAGACAGAGCATGAGCAGGGGAGGGGCAGAGAGAGAGGGAGACACTGGATATGAAGCAGGCTCCAGACTCTGAGCTGTCAGCACAGAGCCCAACGTGGGGCTCAAAATCACACACAGTGAAATCACAACCTGAGCCAAAGTCAGACGTTTAATGGCCCCTAAACCACACACAACTTAAATTCTTTTTCCTTTGAGAAAATAAAAAGACTTTGGGCGAAAATCTAGAAGTCTACCAGAGCATGGGCTTTGGGGTAGAATGATATGCTTGACCAACTGGCAGCTAACAATCTGAACTGGGGACAGCACGCCCGGTCTGATGGGGATCCCCCATTTCGGTGCTCTCTACCACCAATGTCATGCTCCCATTCAACAGATGCAGGTGTGCCTTTCCATAGCACGCCTCTGGAATGCTGAGCCATCAGAGGTCTGGTGGATAACAGGTCCTTTGGAAAAACCCACTGATATGTCGTCTTTGTACCTGTGGACACAGGGTGGGCAGGTAATTCTTTGCTCAAATTATGACATGCTCAGGGAACAAGCCATAAACAGGATTAGCAAGTGGATATTTAACTATCACTTGGGAACAAACTGATTTCAAGTCATTTTCGTTGTACCCATTTTCATGCAAATGTTCACAATCCAAATTAGTCTCAGTCCACATCATTTCATTAAAGTTCATTCGATCATACCTCTATTGGGCATACTTTGCTACTCAAGTGTTTATGTTAAAAGTAATAAAATGACACTTAGAAACTCTATAATTCAAATTGTCACTATTTAGCTGTCTTGAAAACCCTAGATAATTCAGGATTTTCTAGATTATAGTACTGTTTGTTAGTTGCCATCCAATGAATTTGAAAACCAATTAGGAAAAAAAAAAAAAGAAAGAAAAAGAAAAAAGAGCCATGACGTTTTCTCAGACATTTTTGGGTTTTGAGAGGATTATGGAAACAATCCCAGAAATAGCATACATGAGCAAGTATATTAGATAAGCTTTCAACAAAGACTAATCTAGCAGCATTTGTAATCCACAAAACCTGCCTGAAAGCACAGGGCTTCGGGGACTGGAATGGGTGACCCCTCATGGGAGAGAGCACTGGGCAGGCGGGCCACCCCACATCTTTGTTTCCCTTCATTCCAGGTGGCAGCTGATGCCCCATGGAGAGGTGCCTAAATGTCCAGACAGGTGTTAAATAGTTCAGAACCAAGTTCTCAGAGATATGGGGTGAGGGCAGAGTGCTGGGGCATTTGGAAAGCTTCTTTTCAGCATGGGCTGGCTTCCTTCTCTCCATGGGAGGGAGATGTCTGAAGCTGGAGGTTCACCATTAAGGAAACCCAGATATTTGCACTGTGCTGACTGAGCCATTGAGACATGTCACTGCGACTTACCCTGGGACCTGAGTAAAGGTGGGCATGGCTTTGATCTGGGGAGGGATTGCTTTTCAATCCTGGACAGCAGACTGTATAGAGAGCACACGTGGTGGATGTGTGTTCAGAACCTCCCTAAACCCCAACACGGGACAAACTGTACTGAGGCTCGCACATTTGGAGGCCAGTACGTTTTTAAAGGAGGAAGTAACAATGCTAATAACTGTGGATCCAACATCTGTTCATAATTAAAAGACAGAGCCAAGAGGAAATTTTTTTAAAAAGTTAAACCTATAGGAAAACATTCTGCTAATAACCTGTTGACCTCTATTGATACATTTTTTAAAAAGTCTTTGAAACTGTGCTGTAGTGTATCGAGGGACAGTCACTCATTTTCAAAGGTAATTTCTCATAGACTACTTATCCCCTCAAACCTCTACCTGCACACCGTGTTTGCATTAGGGACTTGATTTATGGATTCCCACTCCTCCGATGCAGAAGCTGACTTCCTGTTGCCTTGGTTACTTGGAGCTTAGTTCAAGGTTAAAGTACTCCCGAATCAGAATCAGTGGCAGGCGCTGCATCTAGCGGCCAGGTTATTGACTGCCCCAGGATGCGAAAAGGTCAGAGACCAAAGCACTGTTTACTGCCTTAAGGGTGAGTCAATAGCTTCAATATTTTGATTCTGTTTCCTCCAAAGTAGTAGTTGCTGTTCAATTACCTCTTCCCCAGGTTGTTCAAGGTCACTGGGGTCATGGACGAAAAGCAGGGTCTATGGTGGCTGACTTTCCCAGGATCCCTTTAATGAGCTCTGTGACCTTGGATAATAAAAACCAGCTTCACCTTAGAGTAATTTGTATGTTGCTCTAGGTTTATAAAGCTACTTTACCTTATTTTCTTTTGGGGAAAACAAACAAACAAACAAACAAACATAAATCTTAGTAGGATGAGTACAGTACAGTCCCCTTTTCTAGATGAGAAAATGGAGGTTTAGAGAGGTTGCGTCACTTCCCTAAAATCACACAGCCAGTAAGAAGTGTTAAGAACTAGATTCTGACTTCTAGAAAGGTTCTCATCTCACAATTTCTTTAAAATAAAGGGGCTAATGGAATTATCACCTAGGGATTATATGTAATTCATTTTGTAACATCCACTGCAGACAGCAGTAGATCTAGAAAATGCTATGTGATTAATATGGTCTTGTTGAACACCTTCATTCATTTTTTTAATTATCTGATTTGCAGATGCAGATGTTTCTTGGTGACAAAGCTTAGCCTGGAACAGCAGGAAAGCCTGACACCACTGAGATGGTGGTTGGATTCTTCAGTCACCTCCCTGGCCCCCTTCATGCTGCAGAATGCAGCTCTTGGCATGCAGTGGGAGGTATATGATATTGAGCAGTCATCGGCTTTTCTTCTGAAAGAGCTTTGACATAGATAATGCTAGTTGCCCCCTGAAGCATCTCTGCAGATGACAAAAGGCAGGTGGTAAAACTCCAAACACACAAATATGGAAACTGAGCCACAGAGGACCAGATGATTTGCCCAAATGCACATATCACGTGTGCAGGCATGCACACAAGGCATGTGTGCAGAAGTGGAAAATCTTGCCTCTTGACTCAGTTCAATGTTCTTTTTTTTCCCTTTTGGGTAAACCAGTAAATAACGCATTTTTCATAAGACAAAACTCTTGAAAACTTGATAATAATTCCCATTCTCATAACTGGTTGTTGGATTATTCTATTGCTCTTTTTTCTTGCTTACAAATGGACTTTACTCATGGTGCAAAGAGGGATATATGTTACAGAAGAAAATGAACCAAACACTACTTAATACCTGGAGCACCTGGGTGGCTCAGTCGGTTAAGTGTCCAACTTTGGCTCAGATCATGACCTCACAGTGAGTTCAAGCCCTACATTGGTCTCTGAGCTGACAGCATAAAGTCTGCTTTGGATCCTCTGTCTCCCTCTCTTTCTGCCCATTCCCCCCTCATGCACGAGGGCTCTTTCTCACTGTCTTTCATAAATAAATAAAAATAAGAAACAAAATTAAAGAAAAACCACTACATGATGCCTTTAGTATTGGGGGAAATATTTTTCTGTGCCAAAGTCAATAAAAATGTTATTTTCCTATTTGCATTATCATATTCATTAATTCAGCAAGTATTTATTGCATGTTTACCATACCAGGGACACAGCACTGGTCAAAACAGTTGAAATCCCTGTTTTCTAATAATTACATTCTAATAACCTTGGCATAGCATAAGGGTAATTGTTACTTTTTATAAGGACACAGAAAGATCTTAAGGTGTTTTGTTTTGTTTTAATCATCAAAAGGCAGTGCCTCTACTACTCACTCATACAGTATCTTTGGGATAGAGTTCTAATGACCCAAATCTCAGCAAAGAGAAGGCAACCCTGTGAACATTAGAAACAGACATGGCTTCCTGTGCACACATGCATCTTCATTGCTTAAGGTTTGGAGGCAGAAGCATGGGCTGGATTTCAGCCCTCCCCTCCCCTTGAGCCAGTGCACTGGACAGTGAACAGCCTGTTCAGTCATAGTGACTCTATCAACATGTGTTTTATGTCAAATGAGTTTTACATTGTTCTAGGACCTTGTGAGGTGAAATTCAGGCAAGGTCACTCTTAAATGGAATGCTATTCAGTGAGTCTAGACTTAATAGTTTTAAAATTCACAATTATTTGAGTGCCTACTAGCACAACTTGGAAGATGTAAACCCTGTATTTGCAGAGAAAGTTTAGAAGTGGAGAGTGACATAGGACAGAAAGACTTATGAAACTGAAAACCAAACAAGACAGGAAACCAAATGAGTCCCTCAGGAATTAGGAGGAAGGTGAGATCTTGGTGGGATCTGAGGTGGTCTTGTGTTCATCCATTTATTTATTCAATATTCATTAAGGACCTGTGTGGGCCAGGCACCATTAAGCATGGGGAACATGAACACTCATCCACTCAGGAAGACAGACACAGATACAACAACCCAAGTGTTGAGGGTCAGAATCCATCATTTGAAGTGGAGGGAGGCTCTGCCAGGGCTGGGAAATGACAAGAGTGGAAGCAGGAATAATAAGCTGATATAAGAATGGTTGGGGATGTGTCATAAAAACGAAATACTGGGAGATATGTTTGGAAAGGCAGTTGGGAAAAATGAAACCCACAGCTCGTTGTTGGGTAGAGTTGGTGCCTCTCTCCTCTATGTCTTATCATGCTGGACAGACTTCTGGCTTCTCGTATCATTATTTGTTCATTTTTCTGACAATCTTGTAGGCAATTGCAACATTGCCTAGAGGTCAGGAACCATATCTTTGTTTTAATTCCCCAGCAGTTAGCTTGATAGATACTAGATACTCAACAGTGTAGGATGGATGAATGAACAGAGAAAAAACACCTCTATCCTTCTAGTCCCAAAGCTTCAGTCCACACATAGCCTTCTTTTCTAAATCTCCTACTTCTGTGTAGTAGAGAGTTGACATGAAGGATATGTTTTGTGCAAATAAGACTACCTGCTTCGCTAGCTGTGTGATTCAGGGGAACTTATATCAACTCTCTGTGGCTCAGTTTTCTCATCTGTTAAATGAAGCTCTTCTGAGGATTGAATGAGATTACACATTGTGGTAGACCCAAAATAGTACCTCAACTCCCCAAAGATGTCCATATCCAAATTCCTAGAACCTGTGAATGTGTTATGCAACATGGCAAAGGAGAATTGAAGTTGAAGATGGAATTAATGTTGCCAATCAGCTGCCCTAACAGAGGGAGAGTATCCTTGATTACCAAATGGTCAAAATGTAATAATAATAATAAAAAGTCCTTTAAAGTGGAAGAGGGAGGTGGAAGAGAAGAGTTCCAGAAAAAGATGTGGTGTTGGAAGCACTGGAGACGTTACATTGGTGGCCTTGAAGATGGAGGAGGAAGGTTATATATTAAGGAATGCACATGGTCTCTAGAAGCTGGAAAAAGCAAGGAAATGGACTCTACCCTACAGTTTCCAGAAAGGAATGCAGCCCTGTTGATACTTTGACTTTAGTCCAGTGAGACCCATTTTGCACTTCTGAGCTCCAAGTGTAAAGTAATATATTTGTGTTGTTTAAGCCACTAAGTTTGTGGAAATTTGGTACAGTAGTGATAGAAACTAACACACATATAAAAGTCCTTACTAAGGAGCCTAGCTGTATAAGCACTCACCTGTATTAACTATTATCATTATTTCTAAGCACTATACTGTCTTAGCACTAATTTGCTCATTATAAACTTATTTCATATGTTCAAGTTATGTGTGTCCTTGTAAGATTTAAATTCTTTAGGAAGCAGAGACTTTACATTCTTTTCTTGTATTTTCCTAGTATATATCTGATACAAAGAAACTGTTCAATAAATACAGTCAATAAATTATATCAGGGACAAATAATTTGTTGATATAAAAGTTAAGAGACAAAAGTTCTGAGACCCTGAACTGTTGCAGGATCTACCCCACACTCACTGCATGAACTTGAACAAGACTTGGAATCTCACTGAACTTTGTTTTCCTCCTGGCCGGAATCTCTTCTGGCTCCACTATTCTGCTTCTAAGCTTTCCAGATTCAGAGACACTGCTAAACAATTGGATTCGTTCTTGCTTCTCTTAATTCAAGGGTGTAGAAATGGGCTGAGAGGATGATATTTTGTCCACTGGAACCTCACAGAGATTTATAACTTCACAGAGCCTTTATGCAGTAAATTCTAATGCTGCATAAGTCAGTCTCTCCTGATCCTATATGTGAAAAGTTCATGCCAGATGAAAGGTGTTTTCTAGAAGCACCCAATGACATCATCCAGAATGGAAATATATCAGATATCAAAATTGCAAAGAGGAGACATACTGAGTAAGAGGTTTTTAACCTTCCTGCATTTATCTCAGACACCAAAACCTCTTCTTAGGGGGAAAAAAAGTACATATATACACAAACATACACAGAGAGAACACATTTTGTAAACAGCTTCATAGGTACTTATAAGCTCAGGTTAGAGCCTTACCTGCCTAAGTTGATTCCTACACACACACACACACACACACACACACACACACACACGTGTGCACACCATAGAAGGACAAAGGGCAGACAGACAGAACCAAACAGAATGCTGATGTAACTGTTCCCATGCTTTAAAAAATGCAGAGACAATAGAGTAGTAGCTGTTCTCTGACAAATATAACAAAGGGACTTTCAAGATGTATTAACTAGGGAAAAAACAATGCATACATGTAATTAAAACCAACTTAATGCTCTGATGCACCGAGTATGCTCTTGTTACATCCTTGGAGATCAGGTAGTTTAAGAATTTGCTACTGTAATGTACATAAGCATGTCTCAGGTTTCATCAACAGATAAACAAAATGAAGCTTCAGTACAGTAAAATCAAGGCAGTTCCGAGTTAGTCTGGTTCTTCCGGGGCAACTCATCCCAGACAGCAATGAGATTTGCCTTTGTCTAGTGTTGCACAGAGAGAATGGCAAAGCCGTGACTCTGAGCCTGGCCTTATTCTTGACCTGTCTCAGGCTGGCATGTTGGCATTGAGCTGCCAGGGTTCCATTCTGAGACTTTCCAGAAGCCATCTTCTTGCTCTTCTGGTGCATGCCTGTTATTCTGCACTCACAGGGCAGCTTAAAAACAGATCACGCCAAAACCAGAGATTTGATCCAAGCTATAAGACCATCAACCCTGGGAGTGTCTTCCCTAGATTCTCCCTAATAGCAAGGGCTTAGTAGTCAAGGCTGGTTAATCTAAGCATCTTTTGTAGTGTCTTCCTTTTTACCGTAATAGTGCAGAGTCGCAGAGCACATCTGCATGGTAATACAGATCTCGATGCTAACTGGGTCACCTTATTTGCATTTTGATTACTGCTTATTTAGAAGCCACACTGAGAAAAGAGCTTGATATCAGGAGCTTAAGTGCATGTCTGTCTATAAATATGTGTATAAATAGATAAATGCATAGTTACTGGTTTGTGAAAGATCAGTCCAATATGTACTCGTTTCTCGTGGACATGTCTGTAGGAGTTTGACCATGTGTGGATGTTAGGATTATAATGTAGTTATAGAATCAAATTATTCTCCTCAATGCAGTATCGCCCACTGTATAGACACACTGTGTCAGCTAGAGAAGTCAGTTTCGCATATATCCCTTTTTAAGTAGTGATCGCTTTATGTATGGCAAAGTTGTATTGTTTCAAGACAATTGGGTGTCTTCCTCAAACCACCTACTTTGTTCCACTATTTAAATCCATCCTATAGAATGCAAATGCACTGAGATTGTGTGCAGGCATACACATATGGACACAAAATGTGTGCTGGAAAAGCTCTCTTCTTTGCAATAGAAGAAAAAAATCACAGAAACTCAGACCCATCATTAGATAGATCTCCTAATCTTTATCTCTAGTAGTTCAGTCAGACGAGCTAATACCATGATGATGGCTTTGAAATCTCTTAGGAATTGGATGAGGAGAAGTGATAGTGATGAACTCCCAGCTAATAAACACAGAGTGCTTATTTCGGCAGAATGATCAATTTCTAGATGTCCTGAGGCTTGTCTGATACAGTTGATTTACTCATCCTCGCTTACCTCACTAATAAAGCCAAAGTCTGCCATCAGATTACAGAGGTGCCGAGGATTTCTTAAAGGGGCAGAAGAGAGAGCTAAGGTAGCATTCATCACATCCCTATAAACATCCCTCCCGCCCACAGTCCTTGAAACTTCAACTGCTTCCTCACTGATACTCTGCACTCAATAGACTTTGGGCTAGTACAGTAATACAGACAATTAATTTGTTACCTTGTTAGTGGAAATTTAATGCAATGATCTAAAAGGATTCTTACATATTGTGATAAACTTTAGTGCCTCCGGGCGGCTCCCCTCGCATTGGGCTCATTTCACATCTCATCCATTATGTAAATGAGATTTGGAAATAGTTGAGTTTCACTAATGTAGCTCAATTCTGATGGATTGGAGAGAGTCAGTCCTACTGAAACTAATGAGGTTAAATGCACCTCAACATTTCTTTCTACTTGGTTGATTATGCAAGCCTCTGTTTAAGAGATGGGATGCACTGTACTTTTTTCAACCATCCTCTAAGGAAATTTCACTGTTGCCAGACTCCAAAGTGGCTCAGAATATGTCTGGTTTGGGTAATGCCTGTGTTGGCACCAGTGTGTGGTGCATATACAGAGCTAATGGACATGCCATTACATGCAGCAAGACTGATAATATGATTTAAAATCAAAGAGGGGTATTTGGAGGCGCCTGGGTGGCTCTGTCGGTTGAGCATCCGACTTCGGCTCAAGTCATGACCTCACGGCTCGTGAGTTCGAGCCCTGTGTCGGGGCTGTGCTGACAGCTCAGAGCTTGGAGCATACTTTGGATTCTGTGTCTCCCTCTCTCTCTGCCCCTCCCTCACTCATGCTCTGTCTCTCTCTGTCTCTCAAAAATAAATAAACATTAAAAAAAATCAAAGAGGGGTATTTTAATAGTGTATCCGAGAGGTCTCTTGGTCATCCAAAGAAGAGTGGGGGGAAATTTACAGAAGTGGACAGTGGGGATGAAGAGCCCTGGGTGGGGCTTGAGATCAGAGAAGGAAAGTTAGTCATTGGGGAGGTTTGGAACTGGCTAAGAGACTACTGCTTTTGATTCAAAGACTCACAGGCAGTCAATCAAGTTACTGAGGACTAGTGTTTAGATGGAGATAAAGAATAAGGGCTTCTGCATTGTGCATTTCATTTGGAGGGCCAAGAAATGGGAGTTGCAAAGACTGAAAACTGCAGGACGCTATTAAAAAATCAAATAAAATAATAAGGAACCTGCATTTCTGAAGAAGCTGCCTCACATTATCCAGGGTCATGGAATCAGGAAGGTGAGGATGGACATGCTAGTTCAGAACCAAAAACATCTGTGGACTTTTTTTAGCTTTTATTTAAAAAGGGGGAGATGCTGAATTAGGAAAGTAAAATAAAGACATGGAGGCAGAAACATTCTATATAAGAGGGAATCAGAATCCAAATGTAAAAGCCAGTAATCGTGCAATATATTACTTTCAAGGAAAAGAGTTTTAAGCTAATGAATAAGGCTATGACCTTGGAGTCAGAAGACCCTTGGTTTAAATCCCAGCTTTGTTGCTTAACTAGGTATTTGACCTTGTTCAAGTTACTTAACCTCTCAAAGTTTCAATTACCTTATTAAAAAAATAGTTTAATGAACCACCTACCTCAGAGGGCTATCATGGGGATTAAATGAGATAACATGTGTAAGATGCTTAGTACAGTGGCTGACACTGAGAATGTGCTCCCAACAAGCCAGCCAGGAACAAGAACAGAAAACGTGGGACATGTACAAGGTGATCGGGAAGGAGGTTACCAGACACATGAGCGAATGACTAGCGATTTGGAGAAGATGTCGCTGGTCAAGTCATTGCTCCATTTCCAACATCCCAACTAACTCCCAACTCTCTCTCTTAAAGCTGGGATCCCAGTGAGAAAGTTTCTCAACTCAAATATTCCACCCAATGACACATTCTCAATATGTTGGTGGTGGCTGGCAGAAAGGAAGCAGTTTTGTTCCTGTGTTAATTAGTTCAGCAGAAGTTTCAGTGCCTACTGTGAGCACAGCAACTCCAGATCCTTTGGGGGACCCTTAAAATATAAAAAAAAAAAAACAGTCCAGTCTTTGGGTAGTCAAATAGTTAGTTAAAAAAAACACCAAGACACAGGAACAAGAAATTTAAATAAAAATAACAATCTCCCCTGAGCTGAAAAGACCACCTATATTATCTTCTATTGTACCTGGGACCATACTAGAGATTTATTGGGGATATTTTAACTAGCATATATTCTAGAACGATAGTTTAAGATGGAATGTATTACTTGTATAGTTCATATACAAATGTAAATAATTGATCAGGTTGATTAATAATAATAATTTACATTAATATAGACACCATAGTAAAAGTAACAAGGTAATCAGCATGATCATTTTTATGGAAAAAAAGGGCGAGCTATGAGCCCATATTTCCTGTGTTCAAATCATAGTTCTACAAGCTACTGGTTGTCGGAAACTGGGCAACTTAGTTAACCTTTTCTGTGCTTTGGTTTTCTCATCAATAATAGAATTAATAAGAGTAGCTATCCCTCCATCCCTCCCCCCCAAGGTTCAATGTGAGGAGACAAAGACAATCTCCATTCTCAGAGAGCTGGAGGCAAACATGTAAATGTTAATTTTTAACATTCTGTGATAAGAACAATAGGATCAGGTATAAGAGCCATGACTAAGCAGGGGAATGAGTGACTTCCCTGCTGGGTCAGAAGGGACTTCACTGAGGAGGTTAACATTTGATTTGGGTCTTTAATAGTTTGGAAGTATTGGCTGAAAGGGGATGAAAAGAATCCCAGGAAGGAAGAGCAGCAGGTGCAAAGGCTCAAAGCATAAGATTGAATGGCATGTTTGGGGAAGGGCAAGAGTTCTCACGTGGCTACAGTGTAGTGTCTAGGGTGGGCGGGGAAAGTATAATAGAAGAGATGGGGCTGGGTCAGGCTGGGAATGGTGCCAGGAGTCTGGATTTCACCTGAAGGTAGAAGAGGGTCATGAAGAAGACTTCATGTAGACACACAACACCCAACCATGGAGAAGAGGTGGCTTGTTCTCTACCACAGATTGGATTAGAGCAAAAGAAGCTGCTCCCAGGGAGTTTCTGAGCAGATCGCCAACAGAAGATATTTTAAAATCAAGGGTGGAAATTGAGGCTTTGATACAGAATAGTTAACCAGTGTGCTCTACTGTATACAATTCCTGCTTGCCCTCCCTCTGTTTCTTTTTCCCTTCCTCAACCTTTATTGGGCAAATTCTTCATTAGACATTCCTTTCAAGGCACTATGGGGGAAAGAGACACTGATAAGTAGGTCATGAAGACAGCCAAAGCCATGTTTAAATCATATTTTTGTAAATAAAATCTTGCTTTGTTCATTTGGACAGCTGGAGGTGAGGGCTTTTAGAAAGTTATAAAATGTTTTCCAGAAGCTAAGTCCCCACCTAATGGATGTGTTCTGCAAGTGTGGATTTTTCTACACCTGCACTGAAGTTTCACTTTTTCTTCCAGTCTTCATGGGCTGGGTATTCAATATTCATTTATGTTTTTTGAGAGAGAGAGTGCATGTGCACACGCATGAGCAGGAGGAGATGGGCAGAGGGAGACCGAGAGAGAATCTTAAGCAGGCTCCATGCTCCACACAGAGACTGACACACAGCTGGATCTCACAACCCTGGGATCATGACTTGGGTCAAAATCAAGAGTGGGACGCTCAACTGACTGAGCCACCTAGGTGCCCCTGATACGCTTTTTGAAGGATTTTATTCCCAATACAAAAATCTCCTACTGATACTCAGATCTCAGACCAGTAAAGAAGCTTTGAACATGGGAAAGAAAATGGGAGGTTGGGAGAGAGAAGAGGAAATAACAGGAAGGACTAGGAGTGGACAGTTCATCAGCACAAGAAGACAGGAAAGCTGTTAGTTTAACCAGGAGAGCAGAGATGGCCAGGCAAAAGCACAAAACCATGCTGGGTGACTGGTGTCAGTTCCTGAAGAAGCAGGTATATTACAGCTTTAAACTGTGGCATCCTAACAACTTGTTAAACCACAGTCAAGATAGTTATTAGTTGGCATAGAGACCTCTAAAAATTCTTTTACTAAATTCAAATTTCATGGCTTGTTTAATTTGTAAACTGAAGTCAGTCTAGCAAGTTATAAATACCACTGGATTGATATGTGCTGGGAATATTCATGTATTTATTCATTTACCCATTTGTTCATTCAAAAAAAAAAAACACAAAAACTATTGAGCCTCTACAATAAAGAAGGAACTTTGCCAGACTTTGGTAAAAATGCCAGCACTGTACAGCATAAAGATGGGCAAGAATTAGTACAATAATTGAGAAAGGGCAGTGACAATTATCACCCTAACTGAAGGCAAGCCATACAAGTTGAAACTCTGAGCATAAAGACACAGGAATAGTGAGCAGTGGGGGTGAGTTTAACATGGAAACAGCCCACATTTGTGGGCGCACATGCAATAAATAATGTGCCATGTTATTGTCTGGAACATTTTGCACACTGGCTCAGTGATTCATTTAGAACCATGCTGGGTGGGAGGTCTCCATATATGTGCTCACTTAAAGGATTCTGGTCACAAAGGAAATCTGGAGGGTGTGGAGGGGGAAGGCCACAGAAGCTCCGAGGTGGGATTCCCAGGGCATGCCACTTCTTTTGGTCCTGAGTTTCTTTATGGTCTCTAAGTCCCTCTGATTCTGCATCTTGGGTAGATAGAAGGGTTTCCTGTGCCTGCCTGCCTGCCTGCCTTCCTTCCTTCCTTCCTTCCTTCCTTCCTTCCTTTCTTTTCAAATTTTTAAGTTTATTTATTTATTTTGAGAGAAAGAGAGACAGCATGAGTGGGGGAGAGGCAGAGAGACAGAGAGGGAGAGAATCCCAAGCAGGCTCTGTGCTGCCAGCATAGAACCTGATGTGGGGCTTGAACTCCCAAAACTGTGAGATCATGACCTGAGCTGAAACCAACAGACGCTTAACCGACTGAGCAACCCAGGTGTTCCTCCTGTGATTTTCAACAGGAGGGAAATCATTTGGCCATTGTAAGGAAAGATCTAAGAGCCAACAGTGGGAATCATTTCCATTTTTGAGAAGACAACAGAGATCTCATTTCCATCGGATAAACTAAATAAAATTCAATAGTAACTGGACATGAAAAGGCCTGGGAAACAGTCAGGACCAGGCTCATCTGGGTGTTTGTGTCATGGGCTGTGGGTGCCCCAAGGTAACAGTAACTCTGGAGGGCCTACCTTAGAGCCACCTTGCAGGGAAGCTGCTTTTTAATGAAGTCCTTTTGGTTACTTCAGAACTGACTAACTGCCCTTAGCTGAAGATTAATTACATGTGTCACTTCTAACCTAAACCTCCCCATAACCCTATGAAGTAAATACTATTAACCTCATTTTATATGCAAGGAAAATGAAGCCCAGAGATGTTAAACGACACATCCAGGGTCTCACAACAATTAATGTTAGAAGGAATTTGAACTCTCTGTCAAGGGCTTTTCCTTAAACAGCCTGCCTTTCCCATGGCTATTAGGAATACAGATTGACACTTCAGTGTCTGGGCTCCCCAAAGTGACAGAAACAGTGAGAAGTTTTCTTTAGGCAAAGACTGAAGAAAAGAACTCTTGTTAGCAAATGGTTCCTTCTTAATTTTGTCTAGCTAGCCCTGGGTACAAGCAGATAATGGCCCAATGTGGGATTAAGAAGTCACAGAACCTGTTGGAAAAAAAAAAATCCGGAATGAATGTGCAATGAGGCTACACCTGTGAAAAATATCCATGAACTCAGAGCTAAAAAAATAGACATAAACATGAGAATTAAGCTTCCCTAAGAAGAGACAGGAGGCTAAAATCAGGATTCAGGGAGCAAATGGAGCCAAGAAGGGCCAACGAAGCAAATGCAAGGCTTTTAACAAAAGTTAAAAAAAAATTCCCAGACTGTATTTCTCAAACTTGGAAATTATTACATTTCCCAACTAATAAAACTGACAGTAAAACATTATTTTTCCAGCCTTGGTTATATAATAAGTGGAATGTGTTTGTTTTTATAAGCACCGTTTTTAAAATAATCAAAGTTATCTGGGGGCAGTTCTTTGTCAAGCCAGGAATTTGCTTGAAGGACATCCAGCATAAAAAGTGAGTGGGGTCCAGGTTTGGGCAGGTGGAGGCTGTCTCTTCCCAACAGTCTCATCATAAGCTTGCCCATTGTTTAAGAGGATGGCAGGTAGCAAAGCAGGGCTCCTTTTAACATGTACAAAGGGTCCATATTCTCCTTCTCACCTCTGGACAGATGTCTTCTCCCCAGAGCCCAGGGTTAGCTCCTGCTTATACCTTTCAGTAAGAAGTCAAGTGGCAGGGGGGGCACCTGGGTGGCTCAGTTGGTTAAGAGTCTGACTTCAGCTCAGGTCATGATCTCACAGTCAGTGAGTTCGAGTCCCACATCGGACTCTGTGCTGACAGCTGAGTCTGGAGCCTGCTTTGGATTCTGTGTCTCTCTCTCTCTCTCTGCCCCTCCCCCATTCATGCTCGCTCTTGCTCTCTCTCTCTCTCTCTCCCCTTCAAAAAGAAATAAACATTAAAAATACTAAAAAAATAAAAAATAAGTCAAGTGGCAGGTAACCTTCCTTACTCAGAACTTCCACATCCCTAGTCTAGCAGGGGGCACTCCACCTATACCACGGTTCTGTCAACCTTGCTTACATTCAGTTTGACACATAGTTATAGGACATCTGGAACGCATAGAACTAGTCAGGTACATCTTCAATCACTGCTCAGTTTTGGGCAAATGAATTAATTGAATCCTTACATTCCTTGTGGGTAAAATGGCAATAAAAGTAAGATACCTTATGAAAATTACTGAGGCTTCAGGGAAGTCAAGTTCCATCAAGTATCTAGAAGGCTGCCTGGCTCCCAACAGGCACACTGTTGTTAACATTGTTATTATTATTATTATTATTATGCACAGTAATCCTGGCCTCCCAATAAGATAATTAGTAAGCTGAGAAAAGAGTCTGTGTCCTATATTTCTCATATGTTTCTAACAGTGCTCACCCAGCAAAGGGCTAGTAAGAGATCATGTGATCAATGAATCTGTGTTTAATGGAGCTGCATCCGTGCTTGTTAAGGGCATGAAAGAGACACACACAGGACCACACCACTAATACTACTACTTGAAGTAGAAACAAGATTTTTTTTTTCTGGTCTACATAAGAAGATCTATAATTCTTTGAATATTGTAAATAAGAGGATGCAATTTTTATGATTTGAAGAATCACAGCAGAAATAAGAGCATTATTGCATTTCCAGAAAGTGAAACACAGAGAAGGAGGTGTTTAACTGTAAGTGTCTTTAATTCTTAAATACGGTGAGGGTAAAGGATGTTAAGGGGAAACCACTCAAAGTCTGCAATCCGGAAGTCAGAGTCACAGAATATCGGGGCTGGAAAGATCACTTAATGGATTCTATCATTGCTTTGATGAGGAAATGGAGGCTCCCAGAACTCATGCTGTGTGCTCTTGGTGATGCTCTTCCAGCCTGGACCTCTGGACCCTGGTCTTCATCCCGGGTCAGTAAGGGCAGCCAGGCATTTCATGCTATTGACTTCCAAGCTTCTTTGCTTCTTTTGCCTAATGACTGTGAAGGTCCCATCAGGGAATGTGATGAAATGAGATGAGGATGGAGTGAGGTGGGCAGACTCTCATACAACAATCTGTAATTTGCTTTTGACAGTAACTTCAAGAGAGTAAAAGCAAACGTGGGCTGCTGACATCAGTGAAAGTCACTGGTATTAATAGATCAGGCTATGGTTGATTCTTTGAAAGGAGAAATAGGTGGTGGTGTTCTTAGCAACGAGGCAGCATCTGGTCACCACATTAACAGACGATGGCTTTGGAGTCACCTGTTTGTCTCTGTCACTAGTGGGAAACCATGACCCAGAGCCTAAAATCACCCCTCCCTACAATAGGCCCCCCCTTCTGAGGGGGTTCCTGGATTCCTACCCATAAAGGCCCTAGGTGTTCATTTTGACATCACATTTTGGAGTTTCAGGTTTTCGAAGCTGGAGGAGGTCCTGGTGGTCATCTGCCTGCAGAGAGAGGAGGCTGTGGTCCCCAAGTGGGGCCCATTTTGCAGATTCCTCAGTTTTACCCTCGATTGCCCATATTTCCTGGCAGGTGGGGTCTGGGAGATGTGTGACTCATGTCTGCTCATTCTCTTCCCCTTCATTCTGAAAAAGGGTACCCTGCCTGGGACTACTTTTGTGGGTGTCCCTCTTCCTGTTTCCTCCCATCTCTCAAAAGCATGATGCACAGACAGGTTGTGTTGAAAATCAATTCAGAGTCCTTTTGTCTCCACTTAATTAAGCCCCCATATCCAAGCTCTTTGAAATGGAAGCCCTCCCAGGCTGGACCTGGTCTAGTGACCATTTGCAAAGAAACAAAGGAAGAGAGACAAGGCTCATGATGGCAGCTTTTGGTGGTGGGTACAGCAATTTCAACAGAGGGGAAAGAATTAAAAGATGGCATTTCCATGCAGCCGTGAAAGGAGATGAAGGAATCTTTCCTCTCCTTGAACAATAAAGGCTCCTGCTAATTTTAACCAGAGTCGGCTCTGAAAAACCTGTAGTTGACTGTGAGTCACTGGCCCTCCAGGGAACAGGAGGTGGGGACGTGTGTGTGCACGAGAGTGCACGAGCACGCACACCAGTGTGTATAATCTCACAGTGCCCAGAGCCCTGGAGATCCTGGAACACTTCAGTAGCACAGGCCAGATTCATTAAAAACCCTGGCTACAGGCCAGCAGTTAAAATTGAAGCAGCATATTTATTGCATTTTGTTCAAATAAATCTGAAAACGTGTGAATCATATTCCTTGGAGAGATTGGGAGAAGAAGTAAACAACATCAGGCTAATACTTACAAGCCGTGGCGGAGAGAGAACAAAGGTACGGAAGGCTCCGCCGCTCCAGGAACTCTGCTAGATGCTCTGTGAGATGGGGGGGTGGGGGGGGATGGGGCGGGGTGCTGGGGAGGGCCACACTCTCCCGCCACTTTCTGCACCGGCTCCGTGCTGCCTTTGGTACCACTTTAGGGCAGGTGGCTCTGCTCTCTGCCCTGGGATTCTCAGTTGCACCCGGCATTTTCCACCCTGCTCTGTGGGCTTCTGTTGTCCCCCAGATGCTGCTGCTGCCCGTCCTGCTTTCGAACGGCAGCTGCAGAAATTAGATTCAATTTTGGGCTTTCCTAAAATAGTATATGTAAGGGAAAATCTCCCCCATCCCCACCAGCCCAGTTCAGAGGAAGCTCGGCAAGAGCTCAAGCTAATTATTTGCCTCCACAAAGCAAAATAAGTAGCTGGTCAGCTTTATCACGCCTGGGCTGTATTTTCTTTTGTTGTTTGATATCTTCTGGTAATGCTCTGAGGCATTACTAAACCTGTCTGTTTTAGGGAGGAACTTCCTAGTGGGTGGACACTGTGGGTTGGGCTGTGGGCTCCTTAAGTGTAAGTGATAATAATTCCTTTTCTATGGTAATTACGAAAACTGAATGAAAAATGCCTTATAAAGACATCTAACTCAAGGATATAATATTCCCGGGACCAAATGTCAAATCTCTTTACTTTCTCTCTGTTAAAGAGATGATTTATGGGCATAAGTATGTATATGTATACCGATCTATTGTTCTCTGTTCAACCCAAGATTGTTTCTATAGCATAATTTGGCAAACCAACTCCCTCCCTCATTGCCTTTCATTATACATGTACTCACTGGTGGGAAACATTGATAAATGTAGAGGGACACGTGTCAGTGTTGTCTAATACTCCTCCTTTACTTCACACAAACATGACTGTTAATATATCTTCAAAAGCCCTCTGAGTCTTCTGATAATTCTAGACACTTCTGAAGGCCTGGAGCATGGATGGGTTGGTTGGAGGCATGCTGTGATCACCCAGAGAAAATAAGGTATGTGTCTGTTATAGCTTAAGGCCTTGGGAAAGGCAAGAGTGCTTCTGAACACCATGTAAGGGTAGATGCTTAGGTAAAGGTTTCATGGTGATCGTGGTGAAGGTAGATCAAAACCCAGGCATCAGTTTCTAGTATGTACAGCTGGGAGAGGGGGCAGGCTTCTGAACTGGGGCCAAAATGTCAGACGACCTGATACACCCACTTAAACATCCTATCTGGCTCAAACCCTCGAGACAGTGGAAATGACTTTTGAGAAGTTCATCTAATTCAAGCACTTGAATGTCTGCTCCATCGTAGTGCTGGGGCTCACATCGCTCCTTCTCTTTTGGTCTGGCCAGATTCTGAGCCATTCCTTTCCATTCACTCTCCGTATCCTGAACCCTGCAAAACCTGCAGGGAGGTTTACCTTCCAGAAGCTTCCTCTTCATGTCCTAGAATGCTCGGGTACTGATCAGGGAACCCTTGAAGCCAAGGCAGAGAGGCCAGAGAAGGCTTGCCCCTAGTTGTCTGAGGCACACATTCCAGTTTCTGAAACTCTTTTCTCACAACTGTGCTATAATAGTAATAGCAAATACTTAAATTGAACATGCACTTTACTAGAACACTCTCCAAGACCTTTACATGTATTAATTCATCTCACATTTACAACAAACCTATGTGGAAGAGATGTTATATTTATTCCCATTTTACAGAGGAGGAAACTGAGACAGAGAGGGTAAGCAATTCGCCTTCTGTTATTACCACAACTAACAGGTGGGTAGGGTCAGAATTTGAAAGCATGCAAGCTGGCTTCAAAGACTTAACCACTAAACAATGCCATACAATCCTGGTTTCTTGGATACTTGGATACTTGACCCTCTTAAGAACTAGACAACTGGATTCCCTTTATATTTTGCTTTCCTGCGTGTGTGCAAGGAGAAAATTCAGCCAGTAGGTACTAGGCCAGATAGTAACAGGAAGCTAAACCAACTTTGCCAGTTCAATAAGAGCGTTATTTATTAATTTATTCCTAAGTATATGAACTATGCCTTTGCCTGGGTGGGCTTAAATTGAAATGTGCTGCCCTGACCCAGCAGCAGGAAGAACTACCCTGAATTATTTGCACTGTGATGTGGCGGATACGCCCTGGCTCATCAGCACGCCGCCTCCTTTGCTCTTTCGCACAGAACGGCGGTCAGTGTGAGGCGATGACAATGGCCGGTGAAGCTGACCAGAACTAACAGGGTGACATGGGAATGAAACCAATTTCTTTGAGCCTTTAAACCTCCAACTCCCTGCCCTGGACTGTATGAAGTCCAGTGGTTGCTTAATAGATGGATAACAGGCTATCTTTACTAACTCCCTCAGCCTACATTCTCCCTGCTTATTGTACAGCAGACATTGGCTCTGCATGCCCCTCCCACTTTGGAGAATTTGAGTCTCAAAGCTCAGTGATTCATTTTGCTGTGCTGCCTGGGAATTCAGGAAAAAAAAAAAAATCTGCCAAACATCATTTGCTTGTTGAATGAAAGGATGAATGGATTATTGAATTAAGGCAGAACCTGAGAAGAAACCAAGTTGTTTAAACACATCTGTGTATTCCCAAGTGTTTTGGACACCACATGCCTTTTTCTGAAGGCAAATTTAAAAACAGAGCAGGGAGAAACCTAGTGGGTGAGTTGTCTGTCAACTACAACCATTACAGCTTCAGACTACACCAGGGATGCCTAGTGACCAGCACAAGGGCAAGGGCATCCAGGGGCCGCTACTCCTAATCAGATACTATCCTAATGAGGTGTGTCAGTGGATCCAGATCTAGAAACACATCTCTCAAAACACTCATTGGGCTGAGGCAACCAGATTTTCATAGGACTGTCATGAAATGAGTTATCTAAGGTAAAACAGGTAGGGAAGGTTGAAGGCCAAAGGGGTGAGCTCTTGGGTCTCCCCAAGCCATCTTGACCACTGGAGATGGTAGTAGGGTCAGGGCACCATGGCTAACACCAACCAAGCATCCATTCCCTACTATGGAGATACCATGGTATTCCTTAATCTAGAAGCTGAGTTGGCTGTGAGCTTGACAAAAGCCATCATCATGCCTTTGTTAAATACCAACCCTATTGTTACTATCCAGGATCGCAGTGCCACTTGTAATAATCATGTTTTTTATTTTCCTTATTTTGTTTTTATATTTTTAAATGTTTACTTATTTATTTTGAGAGAGAGAGAGTGTACACTGGGTGGGGGGCGGGGGCAGGAGGGCAGAAAGGGAGAGAGAGAATCCCAGGCAGGATCTGTGCCGTCAGTGCAGAGCCCAGATGTGGAGCTCAAACTCAGAAACCGTGAGATCCTGATCTGAGCTGAAGTCAAGATGCTTAACTGACTGAGCCACCCAGGTACCCCTATTTTCCCTATTTTATGATGCTTTGACATTTGGGGCCTTACTGACCCTGGAAGGCTGCCTCTCCAGGGCTAGCTAATTCTTAGAGATAGCAAATGACTTCCCGGACAGCATGGCTTTCATGTGCGAATCTGTCCATCAGAAGCTGGTCTCCTCCAATTGCATCCTATATGGAGCTTCCACAGGTTGAGCCACTCTCCCCCTGCCCTAATAGTACCCTTGAACTAGGTACCAGACAACTAGGGGCAATTTCTACACCTCAAAGTCTGCTGAAATCATTCAAAGTAGCCAATACCAAATCTGCTTACCCTGCCTTGACTGTTCCTTCCCACAAAGACCACAGTAATGGCTTTTGCTCTTTTGTTTCATGACACATGGCCCTGCATGCCACAGGCATGGCATGATGTACCTCCTGTTTCTAGAGATAGTGAATATAAACTTCTTCCTTCATGACAGTCATTTTCCTGTCTCTGTGTCTTACCAAACCCAATGAAAACAAATCTTGCGTGCATTTTCATACACTAAGATTCGTGCGTATCCCTAAACCTCTCAACTCCCCTGGATTAAGCTGGGGAATTAAAAAGAAGTCACTCTCTTACCATTCCTGGATCCCTTAATATAAGCTGGGAGCTTTATTTTATTTAAATTTTTTTTTAATTTATTTATTTTTGAGAGAGACAGAGATGGAGTGCGAATGGGGGAGGGGCAGAGAGAGAAGACACAGAATGTGAAGCAGGCTCCAGGCTCTGAGCTGTCAGCAGGGAACTCGGCAAGGGGCTGGTACCTCTGGACCGTGAGATCATGACCTGAGCCGAAGTCGGACGCTTAACCAATTGAGCCACCCAAGCGTACCTGGTATCTTTATCTTTTATTGTGTGCTAGGATATTTATTTTACTGGGAGCTTATTTTTTTTTTACTTTATTTATTTATTTATTTATTTATTTATTTAGAGCATCAGAAAGGAAGGGGCAGACAGAGAGGGGGAGAGAATCCCAAGCTGGCTCTGCACTGTCAGCACAGAGCCTGACATGGGTCCCAACCCCATGAACCACGAGATCGCCACCTGAGCCGAAATCAAGAGTGGGACACTTTACCAACCGAGACACCCAGGTGCCCCTGGGAGCTTAATTTTTTTTTTTAAAGTTTACAAGTGTTTCTAACCACATTATCTGAAGCTGCAGCAACAAGAACTAACAGGTATAAAGCATTACTATGTGTTAGGAATTTTCCACGGATTACTTTTTTTAATTCATTCAATCTCCATCTGTGGTCTCTGGAGAATAACTGACTGCCCAAGATGACACAGCTGGAGCTGGACAGAGGTGGCATGCAGAACTCCGCACTCTGACTCCTGAGGCCACACACCAGGCCAGTGCATACTGAGCGGCACCGTGCCCGGGGAAGCAGCGTTTCGGGAAAGCACTGGACCTCAAACGTAGGGCTCTAGAATGGAGCTGAGCAAAGAATGGTCTGCGAACCAGCTGTTGGTCACTAGGCTATTTGTTACCTGGCTCCTGAGAGAGAAAGAGATTGTCACGTGTATATAAATCAAGTATGACACTGAACATACTGTTTAGTTCAGCCTGTGTTTTTCTTTTTTCCAAGTAAGACTTTGTGGATGAAGGCAGCCACTTTGTGGTGATTTCCTTGTCTTGCTGCTGTGCGGTGGCACTGTGAATGCAGTCCCCACCAGAAAATGGAACGTGTGCCCCCACTGTCTGAGGCACTGGGGTTGCAGCTGTGAGTATTCCTGCACTAGAGAGATTCGTCTATATGGTCTTGCTGGTATATAACTTAACCATTGACCAAATCTTTATCAGGTACTGACACCATGGCGCACAGTAGGGTCACAACATACGTTCCTCTTCTACACTGGAACTCCGTGTCTCTAACAACACAGCCCTGTTCTAACCAAGCGAGAATCCTCACTTGTGATTTATGTTTCCATGTGTGCATATCTTACCACCAGCAGACCACAGAGCCTCTAATCCTAGGACTGGGCCGCACATTTCTGTGGCATCCCCAGATGCCACAACATTCGTGTAAATAGAGTGTTTGACTTGACTTGGTCACGTGAATTAAGTTTTCTTATTGGGGATATGTACTTCTTTAGCCTCCAGTTCTAAAATTAACGTTTTCTTTTAAAATTATAGCCCTGTCAACACTACTGTATTGTATACCTAAAATTTTCAAAGAAGGGTAAACCTTATGTTAAGCATTCTTATAACAACAACAAAATAATGGCAAAGGGGGAAGGAGGAATTTGGGGAGCTGGTGTATAAGTCTGTGGCCTTGATGATCACAGTGGTTTCACTGGTATACACTTATCTCCAAACACAGTGAGTTGTATACATTGAATTTGTATGGTTTTTTTTTTTGCATGTATACATTATACCTGAATAAAGTGGTAAAAACAAATAAATGAACAACAACTTGCTGTGAAGCTAAAAAACAAAACAAAACAAAACAACTAGAGCTTTGCCTTCCTTCAGATCCTAGCCTGAGTCCCCACCAGCTAGGTCACACATGAGTTTTCATTTGTGAAAGTTAGTGGCAACCAAATCTAGGGGGTTGCTGTGAGGAAGAAATAAGTCATACACGCATTGGATTTAGCACAATGTCCGTCACATGGCAAATGCTCACCTAGTATTTGATGGTATTATTGCTCTTGTTGTTATTTTCAGTAGTTCATTGGGAACTAAGGTAGAGGGAACGAGTCCCAGGAACTGCTTTTCTTGGTAACGCCCATGAGAACCATCAGGGATGCCTGCCGTCTTAGGTCTGTGTTTCGATAAGCTTCTGGGCTGCTTTCGTGTGTACTCAGTTATATGTTTAAGGAATGACAACACGTTTGAACTTCTGCCTAAGGCAAAAAATGTCCTGACACATATCACTGTCAAGTTCCTAAAAGGTTACAGAAAAAAGTTACAGGAAGTGCACGCACGTGTGTGTATGTGTGTGTACATATGTAATTTGGGGATTATCAGCTTTTATGGATTTCTCAGGCTCAGGCTTCATCCTATATTGAGAAGAATTAGGAGTGAGCAGTCCACTACAATGTGAATTTACCAACATGGTGGGGAACCAGATGATCTTTTTTTTTTAATTTTTTTAATGTTTATTTATCGTTGAGAGAAAGAGAGACAGAGTGTGAGTGGGGGAGGGGAAGAGAGAGAGGGAGACACAGAATCTGAAGCAGGCTCCAGGCTCCGAGCTGTCAGCACAGAGCCCGATGCAGGTCTCGAACCCACGAACCTCCAGGTCATGACCTGAGCCAAAGTTGGACACTCAAGCGACTATGCCATCCAGGCGCCTCAGCACCAGACGACCTTTAGCCAAAGTGTTTTGGGGCCCAGGTTACTCCTCCCTGGATGCCCCACTTAGCCTGAATCTCCAAGAGGTACGGCAGGCAGCTCATGACCAAACAAGTGGCTACAAGCAGGGAGATGGGGGCCTGCGTGCAAGGAGAGAAGCCCACAGAGAAGGTGAGTGTGGTGAAGGGGACAGGATGCTTTTATAACTTGGGATTTTTCCTTTCCTCTTCCTCCCGCCGTGCTCAGTAACAGAGCCTCAGAGGCAGGCGACTGTGGTTAGCAGGCATTGATCTGTGTACCAAAGGAAAGACCACAACCGATCGGAGGAAAAGACATGTGATTAAACAGTTCACTAGCAACTGGAAACAGAAACACAGGGGCCAGCAGGAGGCCGGAATAGCGGGCTGGCTGCAAAGGATGTGGCAGGCAACTCAGAAGACCTGAATGGGGGTCCCAGCTCTGTGACACGTGGTATATAACCGGGAGAGTCACTCTCTGGGCCTTGGTCCCCACACCAAAAGACCAGGTTAGCAATCCCTAATCTATCTCACTCATGATTTCCTAGACAGCCCCAAATAAGATCCTGGATGTGAACATTTCTGAAAAGCGTACAGCAACTTGAATTATCATGTGACTGGAAGCAAGCCCTCCTGGAGTCGTAAACATATTAGCCAAGGGCCTGAGCAAATCCGTGAATGATAATGAACGGGGCCGAATAACGACAACAGAAACAAACAGACAAAATCCCTCAAACAAGAAACAGCAACAAGCGTGTTGCAATCTTCCATACCCTCTAAAAACCACTGCTACCACTGAGCCACCCACCGAGGTGATATTATGCCCCATAAAAACCAGCACCATCATTATCTTCCCACCGTGGGGGGACACAGCTCCAGTCCGTGCTCCGGGCCACATGCATCTGAGATGGAGGCCATTTCTCCGAGGCAGAGCTGCTAACCTGGCAGACACCTGGGTTGCCACGGGGAACCTGGCAGCAGGCACCTGCTGCTGCAGCTGCAGACCGAGCCTCCCCGTTGGCAAACACCAAAAAGCATTTTGTGAGGTTGGCTGCGGGGCCCAGTGTGCAGAGCTAAACTCCTTCTGGTGCCCTGTGGGCACGGTTGGCAGCTGTGAGGAAACACTGTTCTTCCTGCGTCCTCCCTTCTGAGAACATGACTTCTGAGGAGCCCTCATTAAAAGGAGTGTTGCCACCACAGTGCAAGGTGGCAATCGCTTCCCCTGTCTCCTCCAGTTTTGCATCTGTGGAAGCGGATTCTGGAGCGAGGCGTCACATCCTGCCCCAAAGCCAAGGAGACACTGGCTGTTCTGCTGCCTCGCCTTTACTGCTCTGCAATCAGAGCCGCTGCGAACACGCGTGACTCGTGAGCTGCAAACCCAACCTGGACAGTGAAGGGGGAAGCGCGCCTGGCCGCCTCCTCCACGCCTGGCTGACCAGCAAGCCTCCTCAAGGGTCGGGGTCGGCGATTTGTAGCTTAGAGGACAGTCAGAACCTTGCCTTCGGCTGGGAGAAGGAGAACCGGGGAGTCAGGGCGTCTGTTTCTCTTTCCCTTTTCATATCTTAAGGTGTTCATTATTTTTCCCATTTCTCTGAAGGGGAAATTTGAGGCTTAGCTCTTTCAAATATTCTGCCTGGGGTCAGGGCTAGTAAACAGTTGGAGCCCAAGCCTGATTTATCAAACTCCAAAGTCTTTGCTCTTTGAACAAAATCTTTGCTCCTCAAGCTGGGCTTTTGGGAAAGAAACAGGATGTGATTGATCTTTAGCATCATCACTTCCCTGACAACAGATTCTGAGCGATCCTTCTGGGAAGTACATCTGGATTTAATCCTGACAGGTGGATGGGGGGTGGGGAGGAGAGAGGCAAACGATGATGAAAAATGTCCATTTGACCCCTAATGAGCATACCTGGCCCATGATCAAGGATACACATCATTTTCAGAGCAGGCTTTAGGCTAGACTCGTCCCCATCTCTGTGAGATATCACTGAATCTTATATATATATATATATATATATATATATATATATATATATAATCTGTATATATCTATACAACTGTCAAATTAATTAAACAATGAAGCCATAAGACTGAGGTGGCTTTAAAATTTTTTTTTTCAACGTTTTTTATTTATTTTTGGGACAGAGAGAGACAGAGCATGAACGGGGGAGGGGCAGAGAGAGAGGGAGACACAGAATCGGAAACAGGCTCCAGGCTCCGAGCCATCAGCCCAGAGCCTGACGCGGGGCTCGAACTCACGGACCGCGAGATCGTGACCTGGCTGAAGTCGGACGCTTAACCGACTGCGCCACCCAGGCGCCCCAAGACTGAGGTGGCTTTAATGCCTTAGAAGCCTATGTAAGCAAACAGAAACCTAACCCTAAAATGCCTTGGGGCACCTGGGGGGCTCATTCAGTCCAGCCTCCAACTTTGGTTCAGGTCCCGGTATATGGGCTCGAGTGCATGTTGGGCTCTGTGCTGATTGCACAGAGCCTGCTTCAGATTCTGTGTGTGTGTGTCTCTCTCTCTGCCCCTCCCCCATTCTCTCTCTCTCTCTCTCTCAAAAATAAATAAATAAATAAATAAATAAATAAATAAATAAATAAATTCAAAAAATGCCTCAAGATGAAGAAGAAATCAAAACCTAAGGACAACCAACTGCCAACAGCCAACTAGGCTTTCCCAAATAAGGAAACCACTTAAACTAGAACCAATCTTGCTTTCTTTGCTTCTGTTTCTTCTCTATAAAAGTCATTCCCAAGGTCCTGTTGGTGGAGTGTCCCTAACCACTTCCGGTTTGGTACTACTCAATTAGAATTGATTTTTGCTCAAATAAACACTTAAAAATTCAATAAGCCTCAGTTTATCTTTTCACCCACTCAACACCCAAGAGGTCGATGAAGAAAAGTAGAGATGAGATATAATTTGGTTTATGTTGCTCAAACCATAAGAAAAAGGGGGGAAAACACAACACAATCAAATACTGATGCCCAGAGAGCTACCCTGATCTCTCTCTGAGCCTTCCTTCTTGCTTGCACAAATGAGGAACTGTGGGTTTCTCACGAATTCATAGGGAGATTCAAGGTCCAGTTGCTGGGATAATGTGGAGTTTTGATAACTTAGGAACTCTAAAAGAGCCCTTGACATCCCCTCAGGAAGGTGTGGAGAGATTGCTGGATCCTCTCTAGAGAAAATCTGGGCAAACATTTGCCTTTCAGGACTTATGAACTCTGAATTGACAGATTCGCTCTGATCTTAGGAGGTCCAGCCATGGTTCAACCTGGATGCCTTTTGAATCCTCAGAATAGTTTCAGACTGTACTGGATCATGTTGGATTCAAGCAACAGCTTGGCCTTAATAAAGAGTTCATGGCCAGCCAACTTAATTTAGAAGACGGAATTCCTCATTTTTTAGTGTCTTTAATGATCAATATCTCCAAGCTAAATATATGAATAAATCCTAATAATGTCAGGAAAAATGGCAAAAAAAAAAAAATCATACCTGTGATGTGGGAAAGACTGGATGGGAGAGATCAGGAGACCATGTCCTGATGCAAAAAATGTATGTAAGGACATAAGGCAAGATGGCTGACAAGGAGTGCAGAAACATCATCTTGATGTTCAAGCTAAGGAACGTAGGCTTTGTCTGGTAGGCTCTCTGAAGTCGATAAACAGGAGAAAAATAATCAAAGTGGGATTTTAAGCATTAGTGGACATCTTTTCTTCCTTCTCATCAATAAGCCCTCAAAATGGGTATTGTTTTCTAGTAAGCATATTTAGAGGAAGGCAGAAGAAGACAAATGGAAACGAACAGTCATCTACTATAGTTTACACTATATAGGGTAAATTGAAGAGATAACAACAACTGTATAAAACGAGTGTGATCCATTGACTGGGATCAGCTGGAACTAGAAATATTCGAGAAAAGATAATGTGGAGCAGGGTAGCTGTATGCTCGGGAATGGGTTGACTGGGATGGAACGCTAACTCTTCTACTAACAGCATGGTTAAGTCACAGAGTTTTCTCAACTTTGCACTTTATAAGCGAGGAGATACATAACTGGTGGAAGTAGGACATGTTTTGGTGAAACTTTTTAAATGACTTCTTCCCACAAAGCACCCTCCACCAATCCTCCAGAGACCAGACCCTGGACAGACCATGTATTCATGACTCACACTGCATCTCTGATCAACCAAAAAATTGGCTCTGTGCTGCACAGTTAGCCTGGTGTAATAGAGCCACACGAATATGACAATTCCTGTCTTCAAGACCTTAAGGTTTAGTTACTATTGTGGGCTGAATTCTGTCTCCCACCCCCCAGAAAAAGACATGTTGGAGTCCTAACTAATCCCAGCGCCTCAGAATGTAACCTTATTTGCAGATAGTCTATATCAAGTTAAAATAAGGTCATTAGGGTGGACTGTAATCTAGTATGACTGAAGTCCTTATAAAACGGGGAAATTTGGACACAGATACGAACACAGGGAGAACTCCGTATGAATATGAAGGCAGATATCAGGGCAAAAGGAGTACAGAAGTTTGCCAGAAAACCACTGGAAGCGAGGAGAGGCACGGAACAGATTCTCCCTCATTGTCCTCAGAAGGAACCAATCCTGCCAACATGTTGGTCTTGGACTTGTATTCTCCAGGACCATGAGACAGTACATTCCTCTTGTTTAAGCCATCCAGCTGACGGCACTCTGTTACTCTGTTACATTTGTTGCCCCAGCAAACTAATGCAGTGGCAGAGACTGAACAAACCTACAAAAAAAAAAAAAAAAACCAGCTGAAAGGCACAGTAGCAGAAACAGATATATATTAACTAGGGGTGCTGAGTAGAAGGGGGGATATTCTGGTTAAGAAAGTTTTTAAAACTTCATGGAGTAGGGAGGGCTTGAGTCAGGGTGCAAACAGTTTTGAAGCTTAGTCCCTGATTTGGTGAGTCTCCAAGTGGTTTTGTATTTTGTCCCCTCGGGACCATGTTTATGGTACTTGCATCCCTTTCCCTCAGTTTTATTTCACACTCTTCTTTTACCTACCTTAGCCCAGATCCAGTGTACATTTACTGGGAGCTTGTCTGAGTGGTCTAGAAGTTCTTTCTCAATTTTAAGAGTCTATTGGCCCTATAACCAGAACTCTATTAGGGGCCTCCTCTTAAAACAGGCCCATCTGCTGGCAGGTGTGCTGGAGATTCTTCTGCTCAGTCTTCCCACCATCAGAAATACCACTATTATGCTTCCTTTCACTTACTTGATGGTGAGCCTAAGAATGTTTTGACAAGCACCTTAATTTGGGGGATTTTTAAAGGGTTGACCGGGGTGCCTGGGTGGCTCAGTCGGCTAAGCGTCCAACTTCGGCTCAGGTCATGATCTCACAGTTTGTGAGTTCGAGCCCCACATCGGGCTCTGTGCTGACAGCTCAGAGCCTGGAGCCTGCTTCAGATTCTGTGTCTCCCTCTCTCTCTGCTCCTCCCCTGATCACGCTCAGTCTCTCTCTCCTTCAAAAATAAATAAAAACATTAAAAAAATAAATAAATAAAGGGTTGACCATCAAGACTTTAGTTTTAGCAAATTTCAAAGACAAAATGTAATTAATTAATATCCTGAGGTTGTGCACTCTCATTATAATTTTTTTGTTTTCTTTAAAACATTTTTTTAATGTTTGGTTATATATTTATACATATATTTATTTACTTAGAGAGAGAGTACAAGTGGGGGAGGGGCAGAGGGGGAGGGGACAGAGGATCTAAAGCAGGCTCCAGGCTCTGAGCTGTCAGCACAGAGCCCGTTGCAGTGCTACAACTCACAAACTGGGAGACTGTGACCTGAGCTGAAGTCGGACGCTTAACCAACTGAGCCACCCAGGTGCCGCCAAATTTTTCTTTGTATAGTGATAATGGTTGGCGTCTGTCTTGTCAACATCAGGTTTCATTCCTTTACTGAGATTTTGTGGCAAAACCCTTACAGTACTTTGCAGATGACAGGTCTTCTACTGATTTGCCTTTAAGTTTTTTTAAATGTTTATTTACTTTTGAGAGAGAGAGAGAGAGAGTGAGAGAGTGGGCAAGGGGCAGAGAGAGAGGGAGACACAGAATCTGAAGCAGGCTCCAGACTCTAAGCTGTGAGCACAGAGCCCCACGCGGGGCTCGAACTCACGAACTGTGAGATCATAACCTGAGCTGAAGTCGGATGCTTAACCAACTGAGCCACCCAGAAGCCCCAACTTATTTACCTGTAAAATAGCAATCACAACCCGCGAAATTCCTCTGTCTCATATCAGTTATATTCCTGATTTGTTCTCTGGTTATAATGATGGAGAAGCTTATCAGGATTGTTCCCACTATCAATTAGTGATGTTTTAAACATGACATGGGGAGCGAGCTGAAGAAAGAGAACTATTCTCTAAATCTCAGCAGAAAAGTCAGAGAATTGAACTTTACAGTTCAGAGACTCTGCAGGGTCCAGCGGCAGAGAGAAATATGTTCTCACCCTTGAGTGGAGTCCCTGATTTCACTGCCCGGACATGTAAAGAAATCTGTTACAAGCCGGGTACAACTGACCTGGGGCTGCCGCTCTTTATGCCTACAAGAAGGAAGTGCGGTAAAAAATAAGGTGGTGAGATAAACCCCAGGTTGGATCTCAGGAGACCCGATTCTCATCTTGGCTCAGTTTCTATCTACCAGAAGAATTGGCTGAATTCTCGAGATTTCTGTTTCCTCACAGGTAAGAAAACCAGAAGATATTTTTCAGTCCAAATATTCTTTGATTCTATAACAGGCATCTGGTTACACGACAGAAGATGGAGTGGAACAAAAGCATGGGTGGCAGAGATGTCCCGTGCCTTCTGCACAGTGCATGGAACAGGATGTGCCGTGGCAAGGTAAAATGAGGGTCTTGTTCACACCAGACACGGGGACAGAAAAGATGAATTCAGAACGCCGAGAGCAACATCTATTTGGAACAGTCTGATTTTCATGGCATGAATGGAAAAGAACCGTTGTAAGCCCCTCTACTGAATCTTGCTCAAAGAAGAAGACAGCGTACATGGTATTTTGCCAGGGCTATGTTCATGCTTATGTCATGTGCTGCTTGATTCACTAGGTGAAACTGTTCCAGTGCAGGGTTCCTCAACTTCAGAACTCTAGATGTTTTTGAGTCAAGTGTGTGTGTGTTTGTGTGTGTGTGTGTGTGTGTGTGTGTGTGTGTGTGTGAAGGGAGATGGGTGTCCTGTGCCTTGCAGGGTATTTAGCAGTGTCCCTGGCCTCTACTCTTTAGATGTCAGCAGAAACCCTTCCCCATAGTATGACAATAAAAAATGTTTCCACACATTGCCAAATGTCTTCTGGGGGACAAAATCGTGCCAAGGTGAGAACCATTTCTCTAGTAGGATATAATCTTTCCCAAAGATTATCCACACCCAAATCACAGAACACAACTTTAAGAAAGGTCACCTCTCCTGATTTTTCAAGGAGAGCCACAGCATTAAACTCTTCTTGTCAATAGACATTGGAGTCCCTGTAACTAAGTGCTGTGTTAAGATTTAAAAAGTGTGACTTTCAGATTATTGCTATTTTATTTTTCATGACATTGCTTATTCCTCAGGCATCTAATGTGGATGAGGAGGCAGGATCTTTGGCGAACTCAGGTGAGGATGCTTTGATGGTGAGGATGTGGGTGGTCCCTGTTTACAGGGAGAAGCACTTGTTCTGAAGCTGGGCTCAAGGCAGACATTGCCAGGGTATTGGACTCATGATGGAGCTGGAAGTCTTTGGATCGCCATGCTCCTTGAATACGGCAACAGCTCGCTGAGGAGGCCTTGACTCATACATAGATGGCTTGTGATGGAAGGGAATCATCACGGAAGGCAAATAATACATCCCAACAATACTGCCATTGTTCAAATGTTGCTCAAAGTTTGGAACCATTCGAACTAGATTGTGAGGCAACCAACAAAATCAGTCTCAGGATCCTGTGATAATCATGAATTGGGAACTAAAAACATATACTGATTCACTAGTGCTGTGGACAGAGGATGAAGGTTTTCCCTGATTCAGTATATGTGAAAGAAAATGCACCAAAGTCTCTAGAAGCAAGTCCAGGAATATTCCAAAAATTCTTTGAGGAATAACAGCTTTATGGAATGGATATATCCTCTTAAGACAAAGACCTTTCATTTGACTTGGTACATATCCTTATATTTCTTAAATGGTTTAATCTAATTACTTAATACTGATCCCTCATATATATCAAAGTAGGCATCCCACCTCACCCCTAAAACCCAAGTCCTTAACTACCAATCAATGTCCAAAGAAGTAGTGAGAATTAAGGCCCCCACAGCTCTGGTCTTCAGCCAAGTTTGTATGGTCCCCTGAGGATCACATTTCCAACTGACCCTTGACAACTGGCCTGAAAAGGTGAAAAGAAACAAAAGAAGGAAAAGAAAAGGAAAGAAGCTCGGTACTATCTTCTCAAGTGGGGTCCTTGCTGAGGTCTGAGCACTCTGGAGAAAGAACCACAACATACCAGCAAAAACTGGAGCCTACAGGTACAAGGGTAAAACCACCCACACAACGTAATAACAAGCAGCACTTAAAATTTGGCAGTGTCCTTGGAAACGTTTACAGGCTTACAAACATAATTATAAAAGAGAGAGGGTGTGGAGGGAGAGATGAGGGAAAAGAGGGGATGAATAAAAGAGCTGTTCCATTCCTGGCCGCCATTAATAGCACCGAGTTATAATAAATCCCAAGGGATAGGAAGAACAGTATTGAGACAAACACTAAATTCCAGGGGAGACCAGACCTGTGTTTTAAAAACAGGGCCATGTGCTTCGGAAGGAATGTTGTGTGCTTAGTCTTGTTTATAACATGGCAGAGGATTCAAGAATGTAATCTGTTTCTCTTGACAAAAAAAAGAAAAAAAAAATCCTCTCAACCCTCACCCTCCACCACCCTTTCCACCCCTTACCACGTTCCGATCCCAGATCTGACAGATGGGATTCTATAGTGAATTTCTGGAATGCTTGGTTTGGGCCTGTCTTTCATCAGTGTAGCTAGGTGATGGAGTGGCTTTGTTTTTTCAGAAAGAGATCAATGTGCGGAAGTGAGGATTTTCTGAGGGAGTTTTTCAGACTTGCTGGATCTGAGGTATTTTTAGGCAAGGTTTTTGTTTTGTTTTGTTTTGGTTTGGTTTTTGGAGGCAGGGGCTTTGGCCGATGCACCAGATCTAGAGACGGAGGGAGGGGCATCACCCTCGAACTCTGTGGGGACAAAATCCCGCTCTGACTTCATTCTCTTACAAGTTTCCTGAGGATTCTCAGAACGAGTTAACTCAGAGTGAGTGTAGTACAGTCAAAGAGCATGGACCTGGGGTCTAATGTCTTTTCTAACTCTCCTTGGTTGCACCATCTTGGGCATGTTACTAGGCCCTTCTAAACCTCAATTTCCCTAATGCAAAAGGAGAGTAGCAAGATCTTCATTGCAGAGAGTTTGCGAGGCTCAAATCGGAACATAACTGTAAAGCAACTAGCGGTGGGCCAGCACACAGGGTGCAATCTGAAATGTTACTTCCTGTCCCCCTGAGGTTCCCTTGGAGAATGATGGGATGGAGAGGGCAGAGTTGGAAGAGCCTGTAAAGCACATCTGTCCCAGCCTCCTCCTCAGACAGGGATCCCTTCTACCACATCCCCAACAGATGGGAAATCCACACTCTGCTTGGCAGGGATGAACACAGCAGGCAGGGTGAAATGAGAGGCCCACCACCTCCCGAGGGGTCCATCCTGTGTGGACGGGCTCTCACTGTTGGGAAGCTCTTCCTGTGAGTCAGCATTTGCTTCCCTCCACTTTCTACTCACTTAGAATACTGACATTTAAAAGCAACAACAAGACCACTAACAGTTCTTGTGCACCTACTTCACATCATGCACTGGCCTAGGGGTTTTTCAGGCATTACTGGATTTGATCCTCACAGTTCCCAATGAAGCAGAAATTAATATTGCCCTCCTAATGCAGATGAGGAAACCAAGGCTTTGAGAGGCGATGCAACCTTCCGGAAATGTCTTACATAGCAAGTGGAAGAGCTGAGACTTGAACCCAAGTCAGTCTGACTCCAGATTCATGCAGTGATCCTTAGACTACATGGCTGCCCTCGGCAACTTGAGCATGTAGTGTTGTGTTAGATTCAGAGGAAGTGCTCAGCAAATGCAGAATGAGTGAATGAATGAACAAATGAACATGTGCTAAAGAAGCATCCTATTGCATGGGGCGCCTGGGTGGCTCAGTCGGTTAAGTGTCCGACTTCGGCTCAGGTCATGATCTCGGGGTCCGTGAGTTCAAGCCCCGCGTCGGGCTCTGTGCTGACCACTCAGAGCCTGGAGCCTGTTTCAGATTCTGTATCTCCCTCTCTCTCTGACCCTCCACCATTCATGCTCTGTCTCTCTCTGTCTCAAAAATAAATAAACGTTAAAAAAAAATTAAAAAAAAAAAGAAGCATCCTATTGCAAAGTAGTCAGGAGCTGCAGTGCTACAAACTATGTTCTGTTGGGTCCTTCGGTACCTACTGGCTCATGCTGTCTTTGGAATTTAGCATCACGTTTAAGCAGACACAAATATAAAGTATGCACTCTGTCTAGTGTAACGTTTCCTAGGTGTGTGTGTGTGTGTGTGTGTGTGAGTGTGTGTGTATGTGCACGCGCATTTTCAGTGGTGCACCCTGGATCTAGTTGTATAGATTTTTAGCAGCATATTAGTTACTGTTTAAGGTCCTTTATTATATTCCTAAAAACTACTCTGCTTTATCTTTTTTTTCAGTGAGAAAATCATAAAATGGAAAAGATATAGAAATCTGAGAGATTTGCTTATCATGTCTAAAACATACATGTATATTTTTAATTTTAAAATTGCATTTAATAAGATTTAGATACATTTTGAATTTTTTTAAATGTTTATTCTTTTTTGAGAGAGAGAGGGAGAGTGCGAGCAGGGAAGGGCAGAGACAGAGAGGGAGACACAGAATCTGAAGCAGGCTCCAGGCTCTGAGCTGTCAGCACAGAGCCTGATGCAGGGCTCGAACTCACGAACCACGAGATCATGACCTGAGCTGACCTTGGGAGCTTAACAGACTGAGCCACCCAGGTGCCCCTAGACAGATACATTTTGAACAGATTTTGTGGCAGGTGGGGGAAGCTTTGTAACGATACACAGGGCTCTACCCAGTCTCCAACCCTATTCCATATCTTCTCTCCCCACCTCCCCAAACCCCTACTGTTTTCAGTCAGGAGCATGTACAGAAAACCTCTGGATGACACATAGGCTGCCCAGCATCCTGGCTGCCCACTGCAGCCCCTGCTTTGCCCCTGGGCCTGGTTCTCATCTCTGGCTCCTGCTTCTCCCTTGTGACTGTGGACTCTGCCTTGTGACTTGATTCTACTGATCCAAGTGTGCGCTTCTCTGTCCAAGTCCAGTGTCTGCACTGGTTCCCTAATGACCAAGACCAGCCTCCTGTTTCATCCTCTACTAGGGATGGGAGTTTTGTCTCAGAAGCCCAGTGTAGGCGTCCTTATGCCAAATCAGATCCCTGTTGTGTAAACACCATCTGAGGCCCACTGTTGGCCTTTGCGAGGAAGTCAGAATCCAATGCTAGTAGGGGAGGCAGGCATGCAAACATAGCATTGTGATATAACATAACATCGGACTATGGACAAAGGAATGGTGGCAACTATAATCTTTGGTTAAGTAAAGAAGGACTAACAATCCTTTTGTGTTTTGCTTTTTTTCTCTCTCTTGGTTAAACATTGTAACTCAGCTATATTTAATTTCACTGTGATCAGTCACAAACGCTTGATAAGAAAACTTGCAGACTGTAAGCGACTAGTGGCAGGGAGTAACTATTATCTTATTAGTTTCATTGTCAATTATTCAGCATTTCATGATGTGCAATTATGTCCTCAAAATTACTCGTGTGTCATGTTGAGGGCTGAGCATACATAGACAATTTGAATCAACCACCATGAAATGGATTAACCAGGTCAGCTAATTTTAGCAATGCAGGAAAACTCATAGCTATTATATTCCCCTTTACTATGGAGCATTGGTAAGAGGGTTTGTCACGAGTTAGGTTGTTCTAAGTCTCTATCCCATTGTGTATAAGTATAGACAAAGCCCTACGTTCATAACCCATTAATGTCAGATAAAATATGCAAGTCATATAGATACACACTGAACATATCCCAGAGTTCTTTCCAGCTATCATTTAGCAGATAATATCAAGACTACAGACTTCTCACATTCCCACCCACTCATAATACAAATTAAAATAGTGAGAATATAAGAATAATGAAAATTTTATTTTTGGACTTTTAAAGTGTCATTCTTATGCTGTGTTCTAGATGCTCTTTAAAAAAAAGTTTGTTTATTAGGGGGGGGGTGGGTGGGAGGGGCGGAGAGAGAGGGAGAGAGAATCCCAAGCAGGCTCCACACCATCAGTGCAGAGCCTGATGTGGGGCTTGATCTCATGAGCTGTGAGATCATGACCTGAGCCGAAATCCAGAATTGGATGCCTAACTGACTGAGCCTCCCAGGTAACCCTGGATGCTCTTTTAAATTTTTACATAATCAGTGAATCAGAGCTTATTGGAAACTTTTGGTTCTCAGCCTGAGTTAGCCCCTATAGGGCTCACAAGTAGGATGGCACCTGAGGACTGTTCTGCTCTTGTATAATCAAGAGTCTGGTTAGGGAGACCAAACTTGCCTAGAGGATTCTCCTCAAACAACTTGCAACCATGCATAAGTAGGTCTCATTGATAATCAGAGCTATAGGAGTTAAAAAAAAATGATTTTTATGAACTAGAATAAATAGGAGGAGCTCCTTCATTTAGGAGTAAGACCTTAGTGGAGGCTAGATGGATGCTCAGGATAATTGACTGTTTATTACATAAGAACCAGAAGATTCTATCCCCAAATATATAAGGTGGATGTTAATAGCTTACGGCATCATTAGCTCTGTTTCAGCTGGAACTGGAACTGTCCTGTCCTTTTTCTCATCAAGCCATCAAGCTTGAGAAGTCCCAGTTGTCAATTAACAAGTGTTTTCTGTTAGGATTATTTTAGAACTACTTCTCACAAAACAGCAATAAATAATATTGTTACGGCATTCTGGTACTGTAGGTGGGCACACCATAAACCGATGTGCCATGTCCAGCCCTCCCACCATTATCCCCACTGCTTGACTTTAGATTGCTCACAGCATGGAGAGGAGGGTGAGAGATACATTGGGGGGTGAGTGTATTTCTCAGCATCTTTCCAATGAGGCCTCGAGAGCTATCTACAGATCTAGCTGTATATGGAAAAGGAACGGCAGCCGTTTAGATCAGCGCTGGAAGCTGTGAATACAGTCAATATGTCTACTGAATGGTACATATGTTTGACTAGAAACAGACACATGGGTTTATGTGTATACAATTTCAGTCTGTGCAGGGCAAGTGAATTCTCTGGGGTCCTTGATGCTCACCACTCAACCTTGAAGAGAAAAGCTCTAAAACTGGCCCAAAATAAGGGAGAGGTAGCCATAGATTAGTGAAGACCAGGGCGAGTTCCTAGAGTAACTAGACTCCCCTGTAAGTGGGCCACCAACCCCACTCACATGTTTTCCTTATATGCGGGTGCTGCTGGAAATGCCCCAGTGAAGGCACAGCACAGCCTCGGATTCCATGTCCCCTCTCTGCCCCTGAAATACCACACACACTTGCTCACCACGGTGCCCACCCACTACTGGCCTGGCTTCTTCAAAGCCCTGAAGAACTGTAAAGATCCCAATCTCCCTTCCCTTTAACTAGAGCAGGGGCTGCTAAACGGCCTCTTGCTGCCTTTTGCGTGTGGTGCTAATTAACACGATCCAAGTTACAATATGTGTTAAAGATTCCAGTTTTGTTACTTATTTAATGAGCTTTGTGGGATTTGAACATGAGGCTCGAAGTAGCAGGGGAAACCTCATAATTAGTTTCAATTACAAGAAGTTCCTACGCATTAAGACTATTTGATGAACTGCAGAGGGAAGGAACTACCGACCAGATACAAATCACTAATTTTGTTGCATTTATTATTATACTTATTTTCTTCCTAATTAGTACTGATTGGCTTATGATCCTAATTAATGCAAAGGAATTTGGAATGGTATACAATGGTATGGATTAGAAGACGCCAGCATGCACAACTGCTACATTATTGCTAATTGTTATTTACACGAGGCCTGGAAGACTAAGTAATGCAATGCCTAATTAGCATTAAAGATATGGTATCCATTTCCAATTTACACTAAAGCAATGGAGATCAAATTGTTAGTTTAAAAAGCTCAATCTTTAGATTCCAAGAATTGCACCATGGCATAGTGACCTCCACCTGAGGGGAGACTGTTTTTTCTTGTCTTCAACTGCATCTTGCCAGGGCTTGGCTAGAACTTTGCAAAAAAAAAGTTACACTGGAATACTCAGCATCACACTGGCAATGGGCTGTGGTGCTTAAGGATTAGAGCTGGGAGCCAACTGGCAAAGAGGCCAAGCATAAGGCCTCTGTTTACTGCAAGTGGAGGTGTGTGTGCTTGCTGGAGAGTGGGGTCTTGTGATGGTAGGCTTCTGGGAAGACCTCAGCCCATCGTGGCGTCATGGTGACTGTGAGTGATGCCCATGGAATACTAGGGATGCCTGTTCTGGGGAGCCGGATGATCAGCCAGGATCAGAGGGGGCAGATGCGGCCTGCCTGATGCAGCTTGCTGAGAACAAAGAGAAGGCCTTGGAACAGACAGACTTAAATTTCAACTCTCACCCAAACACCCTCACGCAGCCCTGCTCATCTCTGATTACACCACTTTTCTTATGGCAAATGCTGGCCCCCAATCTAATCATCTGCACTCCCCTGGTGAGTGACAGGGCTCAAAGTAAACATGCCAGGTATATACCCTTTGGCTGAGACCTGCCCCTACTTCCTGTCACTGCTTCTGCATGGAAGTTTCTATCTACTTTGCCAGTTCCCTCTGCCCCTTTCTTCAATCAGCCCCTAATCTTTCCCCCTTTTCTGTCTGTCTTCTCCTTTGCTTCTGCCTTAACCAATCCCCTTTGGGATGAAAAGGAAGGATATTGAAGGAGCCAGGAGACCTGCCTGACTTGACCTTACAAGAGTCATTTCCCATCTCAGGATTTGAGGTTCTCTGTTGTATGAGGCAGAAATGCTAACATCTGCTGTTCTGTCCCTTCCTGACTGCAGTGCCTAGAACCTCGAACGGATAACACAGGTGAAAGCCCTTTAGAAGTTATAAAGTTGTAGATATGTGGGAAGGATTCTTAGAATCAGTTCAACCATTTTATCTTCACTGGGAGAGCTATCAGTGCCCCACGGAGTGAAGGTTAAGGCGAGAAGGTTAAGGCCACGGTGCTTCCCTTTCTCACTGTGGTGCTGACACAGCAAAGAGGCACTTCCCAAAGGTGACCTTAGAGCTGAACTGAGTCAAGGACGGAAGGAGAAGACCCTTAACTCCACACGGAAGTTCCTTTTCTCCACAGGTTCTGAGTGTGTTATACACTGATGGTCCCATGACACTGAAAATCTGGGCCAGTGTGAGCAGACTCTAGTTTATGTAATTCTCTGAGGGATTGTTTCGAGAAGACTTTTCATATTCCAGGTAAACATCCTTCCTGGCCATTAGGCTTTATTTAAAGATGCTATCCTCTGGAGCCTTGTCAGTATTTTACATAACATAAGCTCTGTATTGGGTTTGGGGGATCGCCTCATTCAAAGTTCACAATGGTCCTGTTGAGTTTTGATTTCTTAAATTTGGGAAAAGACATTTTCCTGACAAAGATCAAAAAAATTCATTTGCCAAAGTTACATGCCTGATATAAGTATATAATATAAAATATATACCATTTCCCCCCAAGACAAATAGTTATGGCCATAGGAAATTCATTATTTACTCCATTTTTAATTAGTTAATAAAATAACCATGTTAAGAAAACTTAATGTCACACACTTTACACAAATTTTTGAAATTGTATGATATGTCACACCTCATACATACTAAGCATATACACATACAGTATGCATGTATTCTATACATGTATACAAATTTGGACTGCAGACATTATATATAATTATCCATGTATGTTGTATATATTTGTATGTATATGTACATTTAAAAATGTGCTCTTCACATGTTTGCTTACAAAATATAAACAACATGGCCAGTTATGTATTTACTACCATGTAGCTTAAGACACAGGATATTGCCAATACCTGTGACCCTCCCATGTATGTTACCTTCACTCCCGACACAGTACCTTTGACTAAACTTGAAAAAGGTGACCCCCTTCCTTCGAGTTGAGATGCATTGTTCACACTAGGGTAAAAAGCTTGGGAGTAGCTTTCAAAGGTCTAGATTTTAGCTTCAATCACTCTCTTGGCTGGATATCCTTGTGTGATGTACAGAAATCCATAGGCAACCCTGCCCAACCTCCCTTTCCTTGTAGTTTTATCATATATACGCAGACACATGGACCATGAATGCCATATTGCTTCTTTTTTTATACTTTTGAACCTGATAGAAATAGTCATATGTTCTTCTTGGTCAACATCCTATTTCTGAGATTCATCCAGGCTAATACATGTAGTTGTGGCTGGGTTGCTAATTTTCTTTGCTAATAGCATTCATTTGTGTAAATAACCTACAATTTACTGATCCATTTACCTGTCAGTGGACACCCAAGTTGTGCCCAGTATTTTGTTAATGTTTTTTTTTTAAATGTTTTTTAAAATTTATTTCTGAGGGGGAGGGGCAGAGAGGGAAACACAGAATCTGAAGCAGGCTCCAGGTTCTGAGCTGTCAGCACAAGCCCGATGCTGGGCTCAAACCCATGAACCATGAAATCACGACCTGAGCTGAAGTCAGACACTTAACTGACTGAGCCACCCAGGTGCCCCCAGTATTTTGTTATTAAAAAAAAATATGAGTGTTTGGCATATCTTTCCTCATGCATGTATGCACGAATTCCTCTACAGGAGATACTTAGGAATGGAGCAGCTGCGATTTTACCAAATGATGTCAAATTGTTCTTCAAAATGATTGTAGCAACTGATACTCTCAATGGCAGTATTGCTGTATAACCTCTCCAACCCTGGGTCTTATCAGATTTTAATTGTTGCCAATGTGGTGGACATGGCTTTCACTTGCATTTTCCTGATTACAAATGAAGCTGACAATGTTTCTGGTGTCCTCTTATGTGAAATGCCCTTGCATGTCTTTCATCCAGGTTGTTTTGTTTGTTTGTTTTTGTTTTGTTTTTTGTTACCAGGTTGCTTGCCTTTTCTTAGTAAACTGTAGGAATGCTGTAAATATTCAGAATCCTTCACCTTTGTTGGTTATATGCAAAGCAAATACTTTCCCAGTTGGTAGTTTATCTTTACAATGTCTTTTGATAAACACCTTTTATTAAGAGAGATTTATCAATTCTTTATAGTTTTCACTTTTTTTTTTGCCTTAAGAAATACTTTCTCATCCTGAGGTCATAAAGTGTTTTCTAAAATTTTAAAGTTTCAGCTATCTCATTTAATTATGCACCTGAAAATGTATTTTAATACATGGTGTTTTGTGTATTTGGATACATGGTGGGGTAAGTCTCTCCATCTTTTTTTCTTTAGGAGGACGTTACTTATTTATGAATCTGCCATTTATGCCCTTCATATGAGTTTTAGATTTATCTTATAAAGTTAAAAAAAATCTTCTTGTTGAAATTTTGACTGGAATTCCATCAAACCTATAGGTCAGTTGGAGAGAATTGATACCTTTATGATAATGAGTCTATCCATCAATAAATAGCTTCCCAATCTCATTTTTTGTGTACTTCAGTAAGTCTCAATTTTAAAAATGAAATCATGCACATATTCTTTTTATCTGTTTGTAGGTAACTTATTTTTGTTATTATGAATCTGCATTTCTAAATACCAGCAATAAATAGAAATATACACCAAAAAGGCTTTTCTGTATTTATTTAGTAATTTTATCTTATTATACTTTTATCAATTTTGATAACTTGTACATGTATTGTTTCTGAATTTAAATGTAATCATTTCATAAGCTATTCTCTTTTTACTTTTCCAAACCTTATACCATTTATTTCTTTGACTCTCCTTATCTTGCTGGCTGAGACCTTTAATGCAACTTTGAATACAAGTGTTTACAGAGGGCATCCTTGACTTCTTCTGATATTAAAGGGGAGGCTTCTAATGTTTCACTGTTAGATATGAGGCCTACTGGAGGCTTTTCTCTTGATATCCTTTACCAGGATAAGGAAGTTTCTTTCTTAGATTGCAGAAAGCTTTTGTCACAAATGAATGTTGACTTTTATAGGATGACTTCTGTATCAATTGAGATAATCATCTGGCTTTTTCCTTTTGTTCTGTTAATATGGGGAATCACATTAATATATTTTCTAATGTCAAATCAAAATTGTACTCCTGAGTTAAATCAAATTTTCTCAGAATGTATCCTTTAAAATTCATGGCTACATTAGTTTTTCCATTATTTTGTTTGGAATGTTTACATCTATGTTTATGTGTGGGATTGACCGTCTATTTGTTTGTTTTTCTCATTCTGTGTTCATCTGATAGTGATCTAGACTGCATCTTGGGGAGAGTTCCCTCTTCTCTGCTATGGGCAAGTTTGTGCAATAATGGAATTCTTGGTAAAGCTAAATACAATTCTTTTGGACTGGGTTTTACTGAGAAGATTTTAAACTATTGACTTTATTTAACGATTAAAGGGAAATTTGGTTTTTTGATTTCTTCTTAAATCAATTTTGGTAAGTTATATTCTTCTCTAAAACTGTGCCTGTTTCATCTATGTTTTCAAATATGTTGGCATCTAGTTGTTCATAACGGATTAGTCTCTTCATCTTAAATGCTTTTGCAGCTGTACACCCTCCATAACTGGTTTTCATCTTTCCTTCTTTCTCTATTACATATATTTTTGCCTTCTGTCTTCCCTACCTCCCTCAATTTTCTTGTCATACATTCATTAGTTTTAGCAGTCTTTTCAAACAAATGTCTGCCTTTGTTGACCTCTGTTATATCTGTGTTTTGTATGTTATTGATTTCTGCTTTTATTTTTCTGATTTCCTTTCTTCTACTTTCTTTGGGTGTATTCATTTAAAAATAATTTCTAATTTCTCAAGTTGCATAGTAAGCTTTTCTTGTTTTAGTCTTTCATCGAGCCTTTTTTATTTTCTAAAATAAATCATTAAACTTCTAAAATTTTTCTCTAAGAACCAAGCTAGCCGCACTCTACAAGTTTTGATATGCTGTATTTCCGCTAATATTTAATTCTAAATATTTTGACCCGTGAGTTAATTAGAAGTGTGTTTTCTAATTTCCAGCAATTTGAGGTTTTTAAAATTGCCTTTTCATTATTGGGTTTTAATCTAATTGCCTTTTGTTAGAGAATATGAACTCTGACATGATTCTGTGAAATTTGTTAGCTGTGCTCTATAGTGTGTCATCAATTTTCATTATTGTTCTATGTGTGCTTTGTTGTATTTTCTATTAGTTGGAGGTGGCATTTATGTATATTTATTAAAATTAGATTTGCAAGTTGTTTTTCTGCAATTTCCTATATCCTTTCTCAATGTGTTTTTGTTTGCTTGATCCATTACCGGGAACGATTGGTTGAAATGTTCCATTCTGAGATTGTCAATTTCTTTCTGTCTTCTTTGCTTTATATAGTCTTTATCTATGTTATTATATACATACAAGTTAGAGATTTTATTATTTTGGAATTTTTATTTATTTATTTATCTTATATAATTTATTGTCAAGTTAGCTAACATACAGTGTATACAGTGTCCTCTTGGCTTTGGGGGTAGATTCCTGTGATACATGACTTACACACAATACCCAGTTCTCATCCCAGCCAGTGCCCTCCTCAACACCAACCCTCAGTTTGTTCTCTGTATTTAAGAGTCTCTTATGGTTTGCCTCCCTCTGTTTGTAACTATTTTTTTTACTTCCCCTCCCCCATGGTCCTCTGTTAAATTCATGTTAGAGATTTTAAATCCTCTTGGTTTTAACTGAACAATAAATCATCAAGGTTGTGTTATGATCCTTTTGACCACCAAAAACTTTTTATAGGCAAAAGTCATTAAAGGCTATTGTGGCTTTTATTAAAGGCTATTATTATATCAGTATATCAGCTTTCTATTACTATTTATGTGGTATATTTTTCCTATACCTTTATTCTCAGTCATATGTTTTCATGTATTTTAGGTGTATGTCTTATAACCAGCATATTTCTAGATTATGAATTTGAGGATCCAATCTGATCTTTTTTTTTCTTTTTAAAATTTGTTAATGTTTACTTATTTTTGAGAGAGAGAGAGAGAGTGAGCAGGGGAGGAGTAGATAGAGAGGGAGACATAGAGAGAGAGAGGGAGATACAAAGCAGGCTCCAGGCTCTGAGCTGTCAACACAGAGTCCAACGTGGGGCTCAAACCCTCGAACTGTGAAATCATGACCTGAGCTGAATTCGCATGCCCAACCGACTGATCCACCCGGCACTCCGGAATCTGATCTTTAAAAAAACTTTATGTTTGCTGTGATTATTAATATATTTGGATTTGTTCTTTATATTGTAGAATTTTCAGTTTCTTATGTTTCTTCCTTTTTTGACTTATTTATTTTTTGCCATTCATTCTCCCTCCCCTGACCCTCCTTTACTGGTTTGTAAATTATACCTTTAATTCTACCTGTTTATGGCTACCCTAGACATTCTGAAATCCATATTTAATAATGTTGAAAATTAGTTATTATTAGCCTTTTCCAAAACAATAAACTTGGAGTATTTTAATCTTATTACTCCTAGGCATTTATACTATAATTATTTAGTATTTTCACTTCTATCTTTTTCTTAGCATTGAAAACTAGACATTATTTTTATTGTTTTGTATAGCCAATATTTGTATATTTAAATTTATCCACCTTTTCCCCCATTCTCTTTGTTCACTATATTTTCTCACAACTCAGATCTTCTTTCTGGGAATATGTAATATCTAATATATTTTTATTTTATTTATTTATTTTGAAGTACATACTCTGGAAATCTCTTTAGGGAGAGTCTATCAGTAGTAAACATTCTCAGTTTTGTCAGACTTAAAATACCTTTATTTTTGTTTTTGGAAGATTGTATTGCTGTTAACATTTTTCCAGCCTGACAATTTATTTTTCTCTCAGCATTTGGAAGGTAGTTTGCAACTGTCTACTGGATTTCATTATTCCTGTAGAGAAGTCAGCCAAAAAGCCTAATGGTTGTTTTTTTGAAGGTCATTTATTTTTTCCTCCTGGCTGCTTTCTGATTATAGTGTATCTACCTGGAGAATTTTTTTTTTACACATATCCTGTTAAATTTCTTGGGCTTTCTAATTTTGGGGGTCCTTGCCTTTAATCAATCCTGTACATTCTTAAGAATAATTCTTTTCCTTATTCCTTCTATGATGTCTTTTTTTGGACCTTCAATAACATATGTGAAAAATGTGCTCTTTAGCCTATGATTCTCTAAACCTTTGTTTATTACTTTCCACTGTTTCTATGTTACACATATTTTCTTTGGACCTGTCTTCCAGTTCAACAATTCTCTCTTCAGTTATGACTAATTTGTTATATCATCTGCCACTGCACTTCTAATTTAAATTACTACACATTTCATTTTTAGAATTATATTTGGGTAGATTTTAAATATATTTGTCCTATTTCACAGTCCATTGTACAGATTTTAAATATATTTGTCCTATTTCACTGTACATTGGATTTATTCTTCTCTTGATGCCCTCCTTTATGGTATCAAACATATCAAGCTTGCTTAGTTTATATTTGAGAGTGATTCACATTTTGTAGACTCGGTGGGTCTAATTGTACACTTTCTTGTTTCTGCTATTATAAAAGCTTGGTCCTTCATTCATTTTGGATATTTTATTATCATTCATGTTTTGAGCATTTTATGTGTGAGAATTCTTTGAGTCCATGGTTTCTACCAAGACAGGAGCATTTTATTTTTATTTACTTATTTACTTACTTATTTATTCATTCATTTATTTAAAAGTTTATTTATATATTTTGAGAGAGAGAGAGCGCAAGTGGGGAAGAGGCGGGGGGGGAGAGAGAGAGAGAGAGAGAGAGAGAGAGAGAGAGAGAGAGAATCCCAAGAAGGCTCCACACCACCAGCACAGAGCCCAATGTAGGGCTTGAACCCATGAACCATGAGATTATGACCTGAGTCAAAGTTGGATGCTTAACCAACTGAGCCACTTAGGCATCCCAAGACAAGAGCATTTTAAACTAAAATTTGGCACAATTGTTTCCACATCACACACAAAAAGGTTTTTATTTTGGCTCTTATTCATGTGAGAAATGTCTTGTGGTTAAGATTTCTCAGAGGTGACTGGTCCCTCCAACCAGAGCAGGGGCAGACAAGATTCCTTTCTCTCTTTGTGAGGTCAGTTATATTAGTTATTGTTTCACTGAGAGTTTTATGTGTAAACTCTAGTCTTTATGAAGGGATTTTTGGCCCATACCTCCTGTATTGCGTGGGTGCTACATTTGTCTTCTATTCCCTACATGCAGCCTGATAAACCAAAAAGTTTGCACATCGAGGCATAAGCTGATGCCCCTTAAAATCCGTCAAATTTAAGATTACTTACCTCTTTGTATTAGTGTTTTTTAATCAGTTTTAGCTTCTCAGACCACCCCTTCCCCCAACAAACATATAAACCTAGGCATGTATTTAAAAAGATGCCTTGTGGGGACGCCTGGGTGGCTCAGTCAGTTAAGCGTCTGACTTCAGCTCAGGTCATGATCTCACAGTCCATGAGTTCGAGCCCTGTGTCAGGCTCTGTGCTGACAGCTCAGAGCCTGGAGCCTGCTTCGGATTCTGTGTCTCCCTCTCTCTCTGCCCCTCCCCCGCTCATGCTCTGTCTCTCTCTGTCTCAAAAATAAATAAACATTAAAAAAATAATAAAAATTAAAAAATAAAAAGATGCCTTTTGCACTTTATCCAGTTTTTAAAGATTTTTCTATCAAAAGATTTTAAAAGAATGTCTTGTCCACTCTATCTTGAAAATAGAAACGTGTTTGTGATTTTAATTTCAAATGTTGATACAACGTGACCTACTAACTTCTCTCCTTAATATCATAACTAATTTTTTTGAGTTTATTTCTTTATTAAAAGAGAGAGAGCATGGGAGGGGCAGAGAGAGAATCCCAAGCAGGCTCTGCACTGTCAGTGTGGAGCCCCATGCGGGGCTCAAACTTATGAACCACTGAGATCATGACTAAACTGAAATCAAGAGCTGGGTGCTTAAGTGACTGAGCCACCTGGGTGCCCTTTATCACTACTATTATTTTTTTTCTTAGCCTTATTCAGACAATCTGAAATTCAGTTAATTAAGTGAAGATGCTATACAATAAATAAATTGCAGCTTCCTTTTGAAAAGTAATGTTTGACTTGTTCGTATAACTATATTCTATGATGCGGAATTTTAAGCCATTTTTCTTTCCAAATCCTAAAACAAAACTTGGGAATGTGGCATCCACATCTCCTCCTTCCCAAATCTCCTGAATGTGTGTACATTTCTATTTTTTTCTACAAAAGGGTCTATAACTTTTAGCAGAACCTAAAATAAGTATATAAACTTAAAAAAAGGTTAAGAATTGCTTATCTTAGAGGAATATCAACAATGAAAAAGGTTCACATTTATAGGAGAATTCTGGAAACTATGTCTGGGAAAAGGGAATAAAAAATATCCCATGAGAAACAGCATATATAGCTATATCTATCTGTACATGTTTGTTTGTCTAACTAGAGACTGATTTGCCTATTTACACAGAATCAACACACATGCCCACACTATATATGCCTGTACGTGCTACTCTGCTAAAATGAAACAGTAAATTGGAATAACGAATGGAGTTACTGATAATAAATTTACTTTAATTATGTACGTTTTTCTACCACAAGCTTAAGGATAGTAAAGATTTTCACTGAGAGAACCAAATCAGTCATTGCTGGGAAAACCTGGACAGGACTTCCAACTAAAATGGGTAATTCTAGACTAACATTACCCATCTTGACCTCCCCGCCAGGCTTGGCACCAAGTGACGGCTGTTTCCATAAATCACATCTTCCTCCCAAAGACGAAGATATTTCAGATATTCAAAAGAATGTGGCGGGGCTTTGAAAGCATTTCGAAGAGAGCTCCAAAACATTTTGAGCAGAGGCAGCTGCACGAGAAGCTGTGTCGTCTAGTCACTGCCGGGCAGGCAATAATCCTCGTGCAAGGGTTTGGCTGCCAGTGGCTCAGTGAGTCTCGTTATTCCCGTATATCTCTAACATCATACATGACTGGAGAATGGTCCACAAAATAATTCAGAAGGCTGTTATGCAGAAGGATCTTTAAATATATTAGTCTATGATTATGTCTCTGGGATAAGGTGACACATTGCCATCTCAAGGGGCAATGCCCACGGGGATGGAGATGTCTGCTAATGACACTAGTAGAAGCAATATCGCTTTACAATTGGTCCTAGGCTACGCTGTGCTTAATGTGTGTGTTTCTTCCTCACATTAAAACCAAAATCCTAGAAATTGCCTGTTCCTTTCCTCCGGCAATAAGACTCTACTGGAGTATTATATACTCTAGTTTTCTGTTCCAAATATTGTTTTTTAAAACAGAAAGTCTTCTGTAGTTTCCCCTGCAGGATCTCTGTGCCCATTATTGTAAATCTGGGAGGGAATCATGGTACTTTGAAAATGCATCTGGTTAAAGGTTGAACCCTGAAAGGAACACTGAAAATGAACAGTAGTCCTATAAGCTGATTAAACGTAACCCTGAGGATACAAAATGGTGGATTATAGAGTGATTACTGAACAACTCATAGGGCAACTACACACTATAAAAACAGAACAGTAGTAATGTAGATTTAAATTAAGGCCATTTAGAGAAGATGAGGAAGAATCATCACACAAGTCACTGTGGCCTTGGGTGAGGTTCATACAAAATAAATATGACTATGCTTCTTGATGGATTCCACGGCTTGATCAACATTAATCAATGCATGAGTCCAGAATTATTATTATTATTACTATTATAGTGTTAAATGCAGGGTTGTCTGGGCCACTTACAAGACAGGAACAGCAAACACAGCTCTAGAGAAGCAAAATCTGGCCAATGTGAGACTCTAATGAAGTTAGAAGTTATTTGAAAGTGAAAGCAATGGTACCTGATGCTTATCTCAGAGTCGGTGAACATTCTCTGCAAACTGAGCGTGGACTTTTGAGCCTCCTACGTAAACTTTAAATCACCACAGGCTACATTAGTAATGACAACAATTAATAACGTAATAACCAACATGTGCCCAGTATGTGTCAGGCACTGTTAGAGCAAAGTACTTTAGATGTAGGACCTCCTAAATCTACTCCACACATTTATGGTGTATAATCATAATCATAGCCATGACCACAACACTGCCTTATCATTGTACGCCATTTTGTAGTTATATCATATATGGTCTTGTGGTTCCACACCTCTTATAAGACAGGCAGGCAGGAAACAATCATCTTTTGATAAGTGACAAAGCCTAAAATCAGAAAAGATGGGTCCCCTGAGCAAAGATGGACAGGAAACAGGGATTTACTGTTGTGGTTCTTCCCGTGGTTTCATACCATCACAATCCATTGGCAAAGGGTAAACAGTAAGGGGTTACTTAACCAGGCTGACAGCTTACAGCTGTCACTAAGCCCAGAAGAAGCCACTCAAGCTGGCTTGGGCGGATGGCTGTTTCTGGTGTTACTTGGCAAGAGGAACAAGGGCTGCTGTTGCAGCAGGAAGGATTGAAATTACATGTGCCAACCTGCTCCAACCGGAAGGGCCATGGGATGGTGTCTGTGAAGAGCACGGACTCTGGAGTCGGGCTGGCTTAGGGCAAATCTTTGTTCTACTCCCTGTGAGCTCTATGTCCTTAAAAGTCTACCTCACTTCTCTGGGTCTCAGTTCCCTGATCTGTGTAATGGGGATAACAGTAATATCTATTTCTTAGGGCTGCTCAGAGGAAAGATGAAGTTATACATATAAAACACTTAGAATAGCACCTAACACTTAATAAGCCCTTAATGGTTACTTATTATTTAAAAAATTATTTCATACCTTTTAAATTCTCTAATCTTGCTTTGATATGTACAAAAAAATACAATCCTATTATTCTATAAACTAAAATGACTTTATTCACATACTCCCTCTCCTCATTTTACTATGTTCCTAATCGGGATTTATTCACTAAGCCTGACTCCCACCCAATAAGTTCTTTTTTTTTTTTAATTTTTTTTTTAACGTTTATTTATTTTTGAGACAGAGAGAGACAGAGCATGAATGGGGGAGGGGCAGAGAGAGAGGGAGACACAGAAGCAGAAGCAGGCTCCAGGTTCTGAGCTGTCAGCACAGAGCCCGACGCGGGGCTCGAACTCACGAGCTGTGAGATCATGACCTGAGCCGAAGTCAGACGCTCAACCGACTGAACCACCCAGGCGCCCCCCCAGTAAGTTCTTCACGAGGCTTGGGAGTTTAAAGGCTGAGTGTCCACAGGAAATATTTGACAGGGGTTTTCAGTAACCCCTCAGAGAGCACACATACTGTCACTGCAACTATATAGTTGGCTGAAGTGAAGCCATCCTGTGACCTTGGACAAGTCTCTCAATTGCTCTAGAACTTGGTGTTGCCATCTATAACATCAGGTGCAGAAACAAAAAAGGCATCCTTAGTATGTGGACTGGGTTTGCAGAGGACACTGCTACAGGAGCCCCTGACTCCTCACTAAGACTTGGATGCCCTCCGCCCACCTCACCCTTGTCCCACCGATGCCACACTCACTTCCAAAGCCTTTAAAAGTGGAGGTCACAAAAGTCTTTCAAAGTAGCCTTCATAAGCCTGCAGGGAATTAAATGACACACTGGGAACAGGAATAAAATAAGAGGAAGAGGCAAATATTCAGCTAGAGGGGAAATACATAAAACATAGCACTTTCAGTCTCTATAATTACCTATACAGAGAATAATTTACCTTTTGCTCAGGAAACTTGATATTTTACTGGCATGGATACAACCAAAAAGTTGCATTGTTACTTGGTCAAATAGGCTTTTCAACAACTCATGCAAACTCAGAAGAGTTGGTGGGGGGGTGGGGTGGGTAAAGCCAGAGCCGCAAATAAAGAAAAAAAGACTCTAGGCAGGGAATACCCTAAATGATCTAATAATCACAGAATCATCTAAATTAGATGTGGAGGGATGGAGCTTGTGCGCCAGCCCCCTGAGAGGACTGCTCTAGAAAGCCAAGGTATGTGGATCCTCCAGCCCAAGTCCCCTGCCTCCCCAGGCCGGGTCCCTGCCATATGCTTGCTTCCCAGGCTTTCTGCTTTTATGCATTTCAATGATGCTACCATTTTCCTCACCCGATTTGTGTATTTTACACCTGTATAGGAGAATGTTATTGGAAGTGTCATTTATTCCAGAGCCGTGAAGCCACAAATGGCGATTCGCTCCAACAGGAACTTCAATTCACACAATCAAGCAATTGAGGGGCTTTTACTACCTTTAACTCCACCCCACCTTCCTCAAACTTCCGCTTTATGGGGAGCTCTTTTTATGCTTCCTACAATAAGCCCGCTCTGAATATAAATGCACATTTCCGACGTATATGGCACTTTCGAACAGCGTGAATAGAAAATCTTGGAAAGATGCTACAGTGAAGCAGCCGCAAACGTAATACCCTGTTGTTTTTATTGCTAATTAGAAATAAAACACAAGTTCGACCTTATTGCAGGCTAATCAGCTATTAAAACTAAGCGCTTCTTTAAAAAACAAAAATCAAACTTGGTTGCCTCCTTTAGATGCATGAAAAGAAAAAAAAAAAGCATCTCTGCGCTGATGCAAATTCACTGAATAGTTCCTGTGTACAGTGTGAAACGTGGGCAAGGCAGTCAGTAATCTCCGGGCAAAGACACGGCTGCCGTCATAACCCCTAGATGCTCGTCTCTTGGAAAGTCCTGCTATTGTCAGAAAGATGAATTCTAAAACAACTCTATATTGTGCCATCTGCAGATTTTATTGACAAAGGTGTCAAGTCCTGCAGAACTGAAAGTTGTTTCCCTTGTCATGAGATAAATAAGCAGGTTTGCTCGAGCTCTCAGCTTTATTCAATTTGCTTAGATACAAGGTGACTGTAAGCATTGATTCCATGTAAGACCGGATATAGATTTTTTAAGGGAGGTACATGTCCTGAGAGTTAGATTCACCTCTTGAAGCCGATGGCTTTGCAGCTTGGCTCACAGATCCAAGGAGAGAGAGAGCAAAGCCACTGGAACCTGAGAGATTATGATGAGACCCAGCAAACCGGGTTGACCAGCTTTCATTGCTGGGCCTTGGGGATTCACAGCCTGCTGCAGCTGGAATGAGAGGCTTAAAGATCATCCAGGACAGTGGTTCTCTAACTTGAGCATGTGTTAGAATCTGGGGGGGCTTTTTGGATCACAGGTTCCCAGTACCAGAGGTCCTAATTCAGCCCTTTGGGGCTGAGGCCTGAGAATCTGCATTCCAAACAAGTTCTTAACTGAGGCTACTGCTTTCTGTCAGGGGGCCTGGTCTAACACAATGCTCTTGCTTTACAGGTGAATGAATACACCGAGGTCCTGAGAAAAAAAATACAGATTTGTAGAGGTTGCACCCACACAGGCCTAGAAACCCAGTGTTCCCTGCCTTCATATTCAGGGTCCTTGGCATTTCCCTAAACCATGCTTGCAGCCCTTCTGCCTGCTACACACAAACATAACCTCCATCTAGAGATGAAGAAGCAGTTTCTGAAGCTGGAGGCGGGAGTGGAGTGCTTTCTTCCTGCCAGAGACGTCTATGTGTTCATTCAAGGTAACAGCCTCCATGCTTGAGAAAAAAGGAAAAGGCCTTTGGAAATTCCTCTCTATACTCCTACTGGTCAGAGGAGAGGAGGAGCCAGGGAGGCATGGGGCTCTTCAGAAATGGGACTTGGTTGTCTTACACAGTAATGAGTTTCCAAAGACTAGAATTCTTTCCTTAGCAGAGGAATGTGGCAGAAGGTATTTGTGAATCAGAAAAGCTATTTGGGGTTGGGTGACCTCTCAGGTACCTTCTCACTGTGAGATTCTATGATCTATGAAATTGTCTTTTTTAATACACGTTGTAGTAAAACGTCCTCATTTCTACCTTACTAAACCATAGTTTGCAACGAGATGCAAGCTGTAATCGAATAATGCTGACCCCTGAACACTGTCAACTGTGCAAACTACTATTTCCTGAGTCTTATTTTGGCAATTTAGAAAATACGTGTCCTGACACTTGTATTAAAACACACCCAGTCACTGTACATCCGCTTAACTACTTTATTGTCTTCTCAGCTTTTCTCAATATCTGAGATTATATTATAGACTTAATGCCTTGTTTATTGTCTGGGCCCATGGAGACCAGAATGCAAGCTCTGTGAGAACAAAACTTCATGTCTCTTGGCCACTGCTCTAAACCCAGTGCTCACCTGTGTTCAGTGCCGGGCACACAGTGACACTGGATCAGTATCAGCTCGGGGAATGAAGTCTGAAGGTTGCTTATGTCCAAATTAGCCTCTACAGAGGTTTCCAGCAACGTTGAGTTTAGTAACCAGGAAGGAACTCCTATATTTACAAATGTATTAAATAAAGAACATGAATGGAGAAACAAGATGGTTTCCTATGTCTTCCCTGACAGTTGGTATACATATGTACACGTACAGTAGGTGGTGTTAAGAAAAATAACGAATATTCGATTGTCTCAACTGTGTTTTCTCGAAACCTAGACCATGTTTTGTTCCTCTTAAAGCCTCTCCATGTAAGAGCCCCATCATCAGCTCTATCAGTATGGCTCAAAGTTTCAGATTTGGTCAACACATATACAAGGAATCACCCCATATCACCTATATGTAGTGGCATCGTGTAGCTTTGTAATCACTGCCATGGACCAAACTTTACTAAGTTGTTTTTGAAATCATGGAAGATAACGGCATTGAGAAATTTTCACTGATTTGCATTTTGTTTCAAGACTGTGCACTGAGCCTCAGGCTGAGTCAAAGTTCTAATAGTCATGCCAATAGTATGCTGAATTTGATGAAACTAAGGCAACTTCTTTGAAGTCGTCCTAGAACAAAGGGCCAAACAAATATGAAAGGCTTATGGATAAAGTTAAAAACACGCAGTTTCCAGGAATACAGTTCCAAACAGAAAAATACTGAACAGACCGGAGTTGACTTCTTGGATTGCTAAGGGAGGCAAATGCAGATTTGGGTTGGGTCTGTAAGGTCAGAATTGTTTCATGGAGTTGTCCAGGTAGCATTCACCAGATGGGAGCTCAGCCCTGCTCTGTGCTCACCTTCTAGCCCAGGAGACCACAGGTGAGAGAAAAAGCCCACCTCGGGGGGCCTCACAGGCAACTCCAGTCAAAAATTGTAGAACAAGTGAGTTGTTCAAATCAGCACCTTGGCAGGTAAAGAAAAGCACTAACTCTGAAGTCAGACAGATTTGGGTTCAGCCACTTATTATATACATGACATTAGACAAATTATTCATTTCTTGAGGATCATCGTCCTCAACTATAAAACTGGGATAGTTCTGGGGGAGGTAACACACAGCACGGTGACTATAGTTAACAACACTCTATTGCATATTTGAAAGTTGCTAAGAGAGTAGATTTTAAAACTTCTCATCATAAGAAAAAAAAATTGTAGCCATGTGAGATAATGGATGTTAACGAAACTTCTTGTGCTAATCATTTTGCAATACATACATACATCAAATCATTATGTTGTATACCTTAAACTAATACAAAGTTGTACATCAATAAAACTGGAAAATATTGGCATAATAGTACTTATTATCAAGAGATCTGGGATAATTAAGGATATTTTATGAAAAATGTCAAATGGCATAGCATCCTAGAGCTTAAACAAATGTCAACCAACAGCTCTAATTCACTGAGTGCCATCACGGGCGGGCACATGGGACTGAACGAGGCTTGGTAAACACGGATCACCATATCCACCTACAAAGATTCACGATGCTTGGTTTTGTTCACTTTGTACAGTTTTCTATTTTGACATTCAATAACGGTCCTCCTTTGAAATTTTGTCTCCTCATCTGCTAAATGGGGCTAATCATAGTTAGCCCTACCCACATCAGGGAAACATTTTCAAGATCATAGCAGATAAAGGAGATGAAGGGCACTGTAAATACTGAGTGGTATGAGGCTGCTAGGATTAGATTTCCTAATGCTCATCCTTTTGGGCTTTAGTATTTGGGGGCTTTATGATTATTATCACTACAATATGTAAGATAAAATGACACTGTTTCCTCTGCAGAGACAGACACCTTATTACAAAGCCGAGCTTCTGGTTTCTCTCTTGCCCCCTTCTGCAGTGGGAACGGAAAAGAAGCTGGCTTGCAATAAACGTTGATACGATGCCTCTAGAAATAGGGACCTCTGAGGGTGAAGTTTGTATTGACACTCTTAAAATATGAGCCTGTCTCAGTGTTTTATGTCATCAATTGTGACTGTCAGTTTCCTTTGCAAGGGAAGGAATAATGGAGCTATTTTGTCCCTTGCTCTTTTCAAACTAGTGTTGGCCCACGGGCTGAGTGCAGCCTGGCTGTGGTGGGGGGTGGGAGGAGGGATGTGTTTTAGGGGTATGGAAGGTTTTTTGCTGCTGTGTCCTTAATCCCAGACTCAAGAATAGGGAGAGTGAGAGCATATGGCCCTTACACTGAAAGGTGTCCCATGCCACTCAGCTTTTTGGTATCTGAAGACTGTCCTCTAGAAGCTGGGGAAGATTTTTACCAGCTCACCAACACTTTTCGTTTGCAGTGGCAATATGTGGCTCGCTGGGACAGCCTCCTATTAGCTGGGCAGGCACTGGCCTGAAGCTTCAGTAACTAGTGTTTTCAGGCCGGAGTGGCCCCTGTGAATTGAGCCTGGCTGCTGTAAGATCTGCCCCAGGTTACAGGATCTTTCTGGGAAGTCAGGTTTAAACTTCTATGAGGGAGACGTAAAAAAACACAGCTATCTACTAATAAATCAGAAGACAATTAAAGTTAAAAAGTCAATGTTCAGGAAACATCAAGGATCTGAATTAAATCAACATATCAGGGTAATTCAAAGGCTGGTGCCTGGAAGGCAGCATTTTATTCACAATCCAATTCATCTATCAAGCAGCATTTCCCCACTTGTGGGGCCTCCTTCTACAGAATGATTTGGGACATTTGCCAGCTACAGCCAGTTTTTCTGGCTGGTGCTCATTCCTGATTGAACACTGGCCAGAGTTTCTAACCAAACTCAGATTAAGCTTATCTGCTGTCCCTCCCTTCTTTGCTCCTTTTTTCCCCTCCCTTTCTCTTTCCCCAGAATATCAGTCATGTACATACACTTCCTCTATTTCTTTTCCTATATCCAACCAAAACAGACCAGAACACGTCCAAAAGATATTTCTGCGGGCTCTTTCTATCTGGGATCTGAAAGAACATGACAAGCACCTTCTTTTCTTTTCTAGTACCTCCTTGAAGGAACAATTTTAGAACCATTTCACTTGATGATTACAGGACATTTTCAATGTCCTGAGTTGGCCCCACAGTGAAAGCAAAGGAATCATTTCAGGGTTTGAGATAGGAGAAGTCTCAGAGATAATAAGAGTTGCCTGTAGTAGTGATTTACTACAGATTAGAAACCCTCATTCATTCTGTAAACACATCAGCCCTTTTAATCCTGACAGGAAGTTCTCACATAAACACTATTTACCCCCATTTTACAGACAAAAAAACTGAGGCTCGGAGAGGTTAAATTTTATGGTAGCTATCAGAGGTAGTTAAGTTAGAGAGCTGGGAGTCAATTCTGTAAATTGAGGTTGCAGATATGTCTGAATCCAAAGGCCATATTTTCTATTTCAACCTCAGAGTCCACGAGCTCCAGAATAAAACAGCAACAACAAATACAGAGGTACTTTTTGAGCACCTGCTATGTGGTAGGCTCTGTTTTAAGCATCTTACACGAGGTCACTCCCTTCACCCTCATAGTACATCTCTGATGCACTGTATCATTATCCACATATTGCAGATGTAAGAGACAGACAGGACATGAACTACAGAGGAGTGTGCAATCACCTGGACTACTCAGCTGGTAAGCGACAGAGCTGGGGCCCCTGACATCTACTTATCATAATGGTGATGGATCATTTCCCTACTTATCCTGAACAGCACACCTTAGCCCTGAGGACATGCACCTCTCTCACCATCCTTCGTCCACACACACACACACACACACACACACACACACACACACACGTGATGGCTCACTAGTGTTCTGGATGCATTCTGGTGCCCAGATGAGGCATAGAGGGGCAGGTAAAGGCCAGATTGCTTCTCTGCAGTCTGGCTTTCTGGAGTTTACACCAGATCACTAACATTTTTTTCAATACTGGCTTTTGTGTGTGTGTGGTTTAATTATTTACTCACTCAGGTTCATTTGCTTTGGAGCTTCTTGAATGTCAGAGCTTCAGATCTCAAATGCGAGCCAAGCTTTGGCCTTTGCAACAACCCAAGGTTAATGCAGACTGCAAACAAGGGACCTCCCAACCCACTGTGGTGTGGTCTGCTGTTCCCTGCACCTGCTTCCTGCTCCAGTGCACTTCCTGGGTTTGTGTGAAAGGAGCCTTGATGCTCCCAGGAGCTGTGGTGTATATGCATGTGTGAATATATACACATAACGCCTGCTCTTCCCCTAAAGCTGGACTCACTGCTGACTGGTACGCACACCCAGTCTACTGAAGGTGGCAGCAGGGACTTGGGCAAATAATTCCTCAAGGTAGTGGGAAAGTGGAAAAAGCTCGGGCTTGGCATCAGTAGACCTGTGTTCCAGTCCCAGCTTGGTCACTACTGCTTGACCTCAGCCAGGACCCTTGACCCTCTGAGCCTTGGTTCTGCATTTTGAATTTTAGGGGATTAAACTAGATTCATATTTTCCAAACTATTTCTTCAGAATGTTAGTATCCCTTGATATATGAGTGGGTGGATTTGGAAAAATAGGAGTTGTACCATCAGATACAATGGGAAAAAGTGACTTTTCTTCTATGGATGGATTCACATTGCCCACAAGGATGTTAAAAGTGATGAGATGTTATGTTGTAGATAATTATATGTTTTTGTCTATTTTGAAATTTAATAAACATATTTGATAATCAAACTTTTTTTTACAGAATACTTATGGCTATTTCTTGGGGTGCTGGCCAATGCCAAGAACTAGTTTTAGGACATCAAGCAGTCTCAAGCACATATTCCACATGCAAACTTTAGTAACAATAAATAGTTAATGCATTTGTCAAATGATTGGATAGCTAACACGAGGAAAAACTGTAAATGGTATTTAAAAGTGAATTTATTTTTGTGCAAGGCAATCAATGGCAAGATAGTAGAACTGAATCTAAAATCCATCCCTATGGTAAATGGTAAATGAATGGTCCCCACAGGTGAAGTGGTGACAGGTTCTTTATGATAGATTTATTTTTAGTACAGGAGGTCTCTCAGGCTCAGAGAAATTCTAATGTTTGAAAGGAAGAGAGCTTCTTTCTTTGGATCTGAAGACTTCCAATCCTATTTATGTACCCCTTACTGATTTTAATACACCTTATGACACTGATAACAGAGCTACACACACTGACGTTAATAAATAGGTATTGGTCAAATCAGATTTCCACAAGTGCATTCGTGAGGTATATGTGCTCACGAGGGGCAAAAAGAATGTAATTTTTAAGGAGAGCCACTCACAGACTAATTTAGCCTTTTGACTTAGGTATCTTTTATTGCTTTCTTTTTTCTCCACATAACATAGTTTATATTTAAATGAAAAATGAAATTTATAAAAGGTCTGTGTTATTTAGATGAAACTGATCTACTCTTGACTCATCTTGCTCCTACTTGTGATGGTTTTGATTTTACATTTTATTTTAAAAAGATAAGGTACTACCCCTCTCCTTTTCTATGTATTTGTTGTTTGGTTGTGTTTTGTTTAACCAGACTTTGGTAGATCTAATCACTTCACCTGAGCTGGGCTCACGAGGTCACATCAGTCACTCGGAGCAGTGTACCAGATCTGAATCAGTGGAGAATCTCTCTGGGTCTTATTTTAAAACCTTAAAGCCTTTTATGTAGTGAAAGCACCATAGTATGCAAGGTGAAGAAATCTAGACACCTCTTTCTTCCTCCCTTTCTCTCTACACTTCTGGAGTCCTATAGTCCTTGACCACAGATAGGTTGAAAAGCCTGTTCTAAAGTATGACTCTGAGAATATCAATCACCTCACCCTCTACCCCCTGCCAACTTAAAACCTTTGGTGGTACCCTAAAGTGCAGGGCCAACAGTCCAAAGCCCTCTGCCTGGTGGAGCGGCGCCTCCTCTTTGTCTGCCTCTCCATATCACTCCTGGCCCTCCCTCACCTCTCACCCCAGCAGCCTCCTGTCCCTAACAAGGCAGGCTGTGTGACGAATCCAGTCTTTATCTCACTGCTGCCAACGCTTGGATCTGCTCTTCTTCTCTCTCCAGCCACCAGACCCTCAACGCTTCATTCAAATGCCACCTTTTCTGCCCTCCAGGGAGTACCGGCGACTGTCTTCATTTGCCCCACTGAACCCTGGGCACAAACTATCTCAGCACCAAAAATATCCCAATACCCTTCTCAGTCTCCTTGCGCATCTCTCTCTTGGGATAGAAACTCCTGAGGAGCAGTGACTGGGTCATATGAGTCTTTGTGTATTAAGAGTCTCTGAAACAAAGTAGGTAGATGCTTAATACACTTGTTTAAAAACAATCACATTTATTTGGAATTATAGCAACAGTATATAATCTATGATTGAAAACCAACTGGAATCATTGTATACAAAATATGAAATAAAGGTCGACATACCATAAGTGCCTAATACATGCTTAATAATAACAATAATTATAACCACCAATATTTATTGCATTTTTTCTATGAGTCAGACACTATGGTACAACTTTATAAGTGGACATACCCTATGAGGTGGAATCTATTATTATCCCTGTTTGAACTTGAGAAATCAGAGGCAGAGTTCTCTCTTTGGCCAGCCTCTTTCTTTTCCCAGTTCCTTCCAATGATTGCTCATTGCTCTAAATCAGAAGGTGCCTGTCACTTTCTGGCCTGAGTTCCTAAGCAAATCTGCTGAGTCTGTTCCCTGAGGACATAATATGAGTTCTTAGCATATGGGGCTGTGATGATCAGGGAAAGGGCACAAATGTACTTTGCAAACTGTGAGTCACTGTTCCAAGGTGCAAAATAACCAGATGTGGAGAATTAGGATTCTCTGACTCAAGGCATCAGCATATTCAGGGCATCTGCCCGCCTATCTGAACCCAAATGGACACTATTTGGGACTCCTCCAGGTACAGCTACCCCCGAGGCCACACACATCTGCCTGCTGCAATGATGAGGAAGGGAGCATTGTGTAGGCAGAATCGGGAGGCCTGCTGTAAACAGAAGATGAGGAAGTGCAAGGTGGCGATGGGGTTACCTTCAGAGCAATTTCATTTTCTAAACAATCAGGAGGATGTTATGAGGGGTTGGGTAAGACTTCCTCTGGGCACAGAGCTATTAAATCACAGCTTCCCAGAGTAGGGACTTGGTGTAGGAGGGACAAATGGGATTTCACAAGTGAAGTCAAACGAGCTAAGTATGCCTGCTTTTCTTGGGACCGTCTCTCCAGCAGGTAGCCAGCAGAAACGATGCCAAGGGGCCCAACCTAAAGTCCATACTTTATTTGAATAAAAGAGTCTCTACATGCTGAGATTTATAACTTCACAGGAAAGGTTTGGGAGGCGGGAAAAGCTTAAAAGAACATTCTGTGTGTGTAGCATTCTGATACTGCCAACAGTTTGCGGGTTGGACAGGGCCCTGCGTTCCTAAAGATTAGACATAACTGAGGGTTTCTTCTTCTTCTCATTTAATAGCAAGGAAATACAAATCCTCCCCTCATGTCAGAGTCTCAAATCTTCAGACTTTTTGTACAATTTTCCCCATTCAGGAGTAACATTTAGCTGAAGGGAAATCAGAAAAACTGTAGCTTTTTTTTTCTCTTGAAACCAAAAGAATTTAAAGATATCAAGTTTAGCTTTCTAATTTAATTTCTGAACTTTCTTTTTTTTTTTTAATGAGAGAAAGAATTTTAGTGGATATAAGGAGAAAGCACACGTTTTTGTGATTACTAGAATTTTGGTGGTTGGTATTTTATGAAAATGCCACAGAGCTGTACTATGAGGAACAGTAAGCATTCATAACAACCCCCCCCACACACACACACATACACTCCTGACCTCCGCCAAAGAGAAATGTCAGCAAGAAATCCAAGCAAGAGAGTTATTTTCCTTTTCACATGGAATAAAACACAGATTCTGAACTGTGAAAAGAAATTAAGAGTGAGAAATAGTTTGATTTAATACATGTTCTGAGCTACCTCCTCCTAGCGGGCAAGCTATGCCTGGATTACAAACTGAGGTTTTGGTTGCTGGTTAGCCCACCAAGGCACCCTCAAAGTGCAAGTCATTATAACTCAATCGTTCAGGCAGGGATTAGCGGGAGAGCCATCGTTGCCTGCTTATGAAGAAAGGGTTTGTTAAGCTATTCAGACATATCACAGAATTGCAAGATGGCCTGGAACTACTTAAATGATCAAGGTCAGTCATATCATGGCCAGACTAATCTGCAGAAGACACAGTGATTGCCATGACATTTCTTTGATCCTGGACGTCCCCTCTTGCTGGTGGCACCTAATTGAAAACTAGCACAAGACAAGAAGCTCTCTGATAAGACCACACCTACCCAGGCAGGCCTCTTCCCTAGCCCTCCACAAGGACGAGCAATCAAATCAAGCTGACAGTCATGTTTGTTCTCTCTAAATGATCACATTATTCTTTAATTATTTTATTTCTTTTTTTTCTCTTCCACATCAACCAGTTGACTATAAACTTTACAAATACAGGAGCCTTGTGGCACCTGAGTGGCTCGGTCCATTGACTCTTGATTTCAGCTAAAGTCATGATCCCAGGGTCATGGGACCCAGCCCTGTGTCGGGCTCCATGCTGAACATGGAGCCCACTTGGGATTCTCTCTCTCTCTCTCTCTCTCTCTCTCTCTCTCTCTCTCTCTCTCTCTCCCCTCTGTCCCTCTCCCTTGCTCGCATGCTCAATCTCTCTCTCAAATTAAAAAACAAACAAACAAATACAGGAGCCTTATCTAATTCATTCTTATATTCTCAAAAGTTTTAAAATATATATGTAATGACTGAATGCAATATTTTTTTGAAGAATACTACATATATATTTGTATTTCCCCCTAAGCTGTTCCTCTCTGTTCCCCATCTATCTAAATCCAGCCAATTCTTCCAGGCCCCAGTATGACAACACCTCTTTCATGAAGCATTGCATGTGCTACTGCAGACTAAAAATGAATGGTCTCCCTTCTGAGTTCTTTACCATTCAGTTTAGCAATATGAGGTTTGATAACTGACTTTATAAAAATCGTGTTTCCAAATTTATCCATGAGATAAACCTTTATCAGATCATAAGGAGAAATATACAAAGAACACAGGTAGTCAGTCATGAAGCAAATGTCAGTATCTTCCCCTCTGAAGGGTGTCCTGGGAGAAAGAAAGAGCATGTGAAGTCAGAAGGCATGGGAGCATGTGGTGCCTGTGTCCAGGGAAAGGCAGGAGGGCATAAGGGGAGAGCCATGTCAGAGGGATTGGACCCTCTGCTGATGGACAAGCCACATAAAAAGCATAAGGGGGGGGCGCCTGGGTGGCGCAGTCGGTTAAGCGTCCGACTTCAGCCAGGTCATGATCTCACGGTCCATGAGTTCGAGCCCCGCGTCGGGCTCTGGGCTGATGGCTCGGAGCCTGGAGCCTGTTTCCGGTTCTGTGTCTCCCTCTCTCTCTGCCCCTCCCCCGTTCACGCTCTGTCTCTCTCTGTCCCCAAAATAAATAAAAAAAAAAAAGTTGAAAAAAAAATTAAAAAAAAAAAAAAAAGCATAAGGGAGGCGGGTAGTTTCCAGAAGCAAAGATCAGCCCCTGGAACAGCCAGCAGGGGCCATAGTCCTAAAAGCACAAGGAACTGAATGGATCAGCAACCTGAATGAGATGGCAGTTGGTCCTACTCCAGAACCTTCAGTAAGGAACAGAGCCCTGCCCACACCTTGATTTCAGCTCAGTAAGACTCTAAGCAGAGGACCCAGCTGAGTCCCTGGACCAACAGCCTACAGAAACTGTGAAATAATAAATCTGTGTTGTTTCGAGCTGCTCAATTTGTGATAAATTGTTACAGCAACAATAGAAGACGAATACAAATCTCACTCTCTCTCACTGCATTTTTATGTCTGGGGTTAGTAGATAAATTGGTCTACAAAACAGGTGCTACTGAATGGCACTAACAAACTCTCACTGTGACAGACCAAATGCCAGAGGATTGAAATTGCCACCCCTTTCAAGAGAACTTTGGGTGAAATGTGTATTTTGTTACTTATTCACCATAACTGTATAATCCTGACACCTTATCTTTGTCATCAAATACAACTGTCGTCCAGCTGATGTCTGCCCCTCTGTGTGTGTATGTGTATTCGGAGAGGGATTTAACTGATCCCAGTAAGAGCATAATTGGGAGGGAAAGCCTGCTGTTTAAAGAAGACTTCTATAGCAATCTGCTGGCTTGTATTTTCTGTGCTTGAATATATTATCCAAAGTGGAAGTGAAAGGAAATGAACATTATTAACAATCATGTAGTAAGCAGTGTGCTGGATGCTCCTGTGTATATTCTGCTTTTATTTAGTTCTCAAAAAACTCTGCCAGGTAGGTGTTAATAGCCTCATTTTTCAGATGAGGAAAAGGAAGATCAAAAATGCTAAGTTGCCCAAGGTCACACTACCAGTAAGTGGGGGATTTAGCATCCAAATCTACATCTGAGAGCCTTTAACTCCTGAGAGTTGTTTCTTTTTTTTTTTTTTTTTTTTTTTTTTTTGGCTCTACTAGGCTGCCTTAGAAGCTGCTGCATTCATTCTTAAGCTGGTGCTCCTCAAAGCGTGTGCCAGGAGCCTGTGGAGGTCTGCAAGATCAAGCTAGCCAATTGGTCCCTTAGTAAGATCTATGTATGCTCAGTACCATCTGAATGTCGTATAAGCTACAAACAGAGAAGATGGCATGATCCTGATCCCTGGCCCCCAACTCAAATTTTCTTTGGGTGAGTCAAGACATCCTTACCTAAAATAAAGGTAAATAATACAAGGCCATATATAAATAAGAGAAATGAAACTGAAGACTTTAGGATTGGTTATGTTAGAGAAGAAGGAGACGCCAGAACGGCTAAGAAAATGACTCGGTAAGATCAGAAGCCAGAGAGAAAAGAAGAGGATGTTCTGCGGAAAGGAGACAACGTGGTGGTTGGAGACTCAGATGAAGGGCTAATTATGGTATTTTCTGTAGGATAAGGAGGAGATTTAGCAGAACTCACAGCAAGGGAATAAGATGAAAATGATCAGGAGTCAAGGCGAGGCTGGGACAGTAGATAATGGAGGCTCTTTAAAGCCAGATAAAGAATTTTGGATTTCATGCAATAAGATTTTATGTTTCTACATCTGGCATCAATTATTCATTTACCTATGGTTGCCTTCCCAGATATTTCATGAGAAACTATTCCTTTCTTCTTTTTCTATTTCAATAATTAATATATTTACTTAGAGCTGTAAGGGGAGGATAGATGAAATTAGAGTTTTTCTCTGAGTTGATTATTGCCAAAAGGATCAACAAAATGAAAAATGAAGTAGAGGAAAAGTGCTAGAGACCAAGATGGTGCAAATGGCCAGAGGCCAGTGGAAAGCCAGCCCCTATGAGTGAAGCATTTCTGGGGTCTGAGTGACTTCCCTGTGCAGGTGGCACAGACGTGCTATGCTGGTGGACTTCCTGGAAGGAGTCAAGGCTTAGAGTCCTCACCAGAAGAAGATGAAGAAGAAACCCAGAAACAAGATTATCCTCTCTAAGACCACTGGGACAGTTTCCACTATTATAATTATTATCAACTGGATAATAATTGTGTCCTATAATTAATTGCTGGCTCCTTCCCATTAAATCTCAGTATAAGTGACAGCAACACTGACCAATAAGAGCAGCTCTAGTTGGAGTTGTTCTGTGTGTGTCTGTGTGTAAAGTGGGCATGGTATTTGTAACCCACCCCGACTGGCAGCAGTCCTCATTGTGGTGTGGAGTCCCGGACCTCAAGCTTTGGAAAAGTTACTGCACCCCTCCCCCTTGTCAGATTCCAATCTGAGAAGAAACACTCAAAACTCAGTGATTGTTAGGAAAACATTTTGGCAAGCATCTTCAGCCATGACTAATGTGTCCCTTCCTGGTTGTTGTCCTAGCACTTGGATTCTTGTGGAGATATTAAATAGAATAGTGTGGAAATATGGATGGTTTTCATGCCCAATTGCTGCTGCATTTATTTAAAATATATATATATATATAGTCTTTGGGCAATGATGTAGAATGCAGAAGGAAAAGTTATCGTGGTCAATTCTGGGAAAGGTACTTGAGAGAAAGTTGAAACAATCAGGCAACCAAAGTGGTGGTGGGGACAATGGAGAAAAAGGAGGGACACTGGGGGAGGGGAGTATGGGTTGGCTTTCTCTAGCTTCTCCTGAGGAGAGATGGAAAGGGAGGGGGGCAGAAAGGAAAGACCCTAGCTGGCACCTGTGCATTTACATTATCATAATGCTTATTTAGTGAGATTTTAAGTGATTTTTTTCATACATCGTTTCCTAAATTTTCAAAATTTTCTACACTAATAGGTATTTGTTTTTAGTAAATGAAAGACACAATAAATGTTTCTCCAAATGCTCATTTGCTTTATGCTATGGGTGGGGAATCCATTTTTATCATTGTTGTTGTTGGGGTCTCAGAGAGAAAAATAACATCTAGTGTTAAAAGGGTTTGTTGTTTGTAGAAGTCATACTGACACAGAATCCTAGGACTATGACACCTCCACTGAAGGATGACAAGGTGTCCCCTACATACTTACAGTCATAACATCACCCAGTACTAACTATGTCTTATACATTTTAGCTACTTGATACTTTTCAATGGTATAATTAGAGTAGATAAGTTAAGTATAAACATAACTAACAGTACAAAAAGTATATCCTATACAAGAACGCTTCTGGCCTCCTGGTCTTGCTTGGAATATAAGACATGACAAATTGTTTTGGAACAATGGTTCTTTCAGCCCACACCCCAAGTTCTCATGGACATTCAAAAGGGGATGATTAGTCTCCTAACTTAACAATTCTCCAAATTTTTGAGATACAGTCCAATCCCACTGTTTCCTTAAGGCCTTGTTCCACTCTGTTTTCATTTTTAGCATATATCACTCTCAAGATGAAAGTTTCTGTGTGTTTGCTAGGAGATGTATAAAGTCCCTCAAACTGTGTAACACTTTTCCTTAAAACCACAAAGTTTTAATATTAGTTTTAGTGTTTTGTAGTTTAGTGAATAATCACAAAACACTCCTTTGTGATTTTCAGGATATTCACGCTCCATTTGGGGAATCTATTCCCCGGTCTCTACACAGAGAATCAGCCTTACACCGTCTGCCTGGCTGAACCTGTCTCCAAAGAGCTTCTTCTATATAAAAAACTAATTTTAACCAACACCAAACCGCTAGTGCTTTTTTCTGCGCTCCACCATTTAACCCACTGGCAACGGTTCTTTAAGGATAACTTAGAAGCTGAGTCATATTATTGACCTTGTCAACGACATAGAAAATCTAGTGGAAAAGGGAGTTGATGAGAAAAATCAGGAAACCTGGGAGCCAGCACTTTTTCTGTGCAAAACTGGTTCGGTGACTTTGGACAAAGACTTTTAACCCTCTGGGTTTTGATTTCCTTGCCTGTCAAGTGAGAGAGCAACATCTCTCTGCAAACCTCAGTGGATTCTGGAGATCAAATAAAAGTAAGGAAATGCACTTTGAAGAGCATAGCACCCTGTTCAGATGTAAGGATGACTGGGATGCAGCCTCAGGGAAAGCTTTTCATCTCTGTGTGGCCTTAGATCCTCCATCAACGAGGGGAGCCCCATCTCCACATGGACTTACTCCCCACCTTCCCAGGCTCCCTAACCCCTTCACAGAAGAGTGCAAACACCACAGCAGAGGCTGCCTGAGGGATGTGCTACCGATCCTCTCTTAATGCCTCTGACTTGCTCTGAATCCTTATGTAATGGGGCAAACACCAATACCAACTTGCTTTTACAACATGCAGGTTATTACTCTGAAAGTTATTTTATGGGTCCTTTCTTCCTGTAGAATGGGTTTTTATTTCTAGTCATTAAATGTATGGACTCTCACTATTGTGTCTAATTGCTTTGTATATGTGTATATATCCATCTCTTGTCTCCTGATAGCTTTACAAAGTCTTTGAGGATAGGCGTGTTTCCTGGCACTTGATCACTTTACCTGGCACCTAGCACCAAGCTAGCACCAAGCTCAAAACCCTTCATGCCCAGCACCCTTTAATGTCAGTGTGTCCTTCTCAGTGCATCCTCCAGGATGCAGTTTCACATCCTCTGCATGGCAGCTTTGCCTCTTAAAAACCTTTCCCACCCAACTGCAGACTTCAGTCAGCCAGGTGCCTTCCTGTACCCCCCACATATGCCCAACTGCACGTCTTTACCGCATGTGGCCACACTCATCCACTACACTTCCACTCTCCAAGGCTAGGCTCTAGGATTTTGTCTTTTGAATACTATTATCTTTCCTGATCCTGGATCCCTATGGCCCCCACTGTTGGCCACTGAGCATGGATTAAATTTGGTCTGCATTTATTCCCTGGTTGCTTTATGTATGCTAACTTAGCCTCCCTTCAGTATAGTATAAGGAACTTGAAGTAGGAGCCCTTCCTTGCTTTTTTTTCTTCTGGTCTCTCTAACTGCCCCTGGCACTGTGATATATATTAAGTAACTAAAGAGCTCCTGATCATTTTGTGAATATAGGGTCTTTATGAGACAGCATATATACTTCATTCGGCAAAGTAGTGAAGACCTCTGGAAGAGCAACGATTGGGCTTTAGTCTATAATACTTTGCATATAGTAAATGTTCAATAAAAGATGCATTTGTCAGAACTTGTGACAGCCAGGACTGATCTTCCATATGTTCTCAGGATCACAGCCAACACCCACGGTACCACAGAGAGAGGAGTTTTCAAATAGGTATTACCATGATCAAAAATTAAGTGCTCAAGTGTCTGTGGGGCAGGGAAGGGGGAGCTGGCCTAGACTCTTACCTCTTTTCAAATACTATAACCTTTATCTTTTCTATACATGGACTTCACGGGAAGGCAGAATGGCACAGCATAAAAGGTTCTCGCATTGTTTTTATGCCCCCAGATGTGGGGACATTAGGCTTAAGACATACTAAGATTGGGTGCATCACCTCCCATCAAAGGCTGATAAGAAATAAAATCTCCTTAGAAGCTGGAGCATGGCTAGAACCACTTTCACTGTCTGTACCTACAGCCCCAATTTTCTCATTGTCCACTTGATTCTTTAACTTCTTATCACTTGTATTTGGTACATGGCCCACCAAGCCGTAACCATATGAGGCACTGATTACATAATATTTAAAATTTCTGTTGCTTCAGGACCACTGATATGTTCATACATATTCTCATCTCCCATGAACTCTCTGAAGCTTCTGGTCCTAAGGGCGACCCCATTCTTCTTAAATGCATTCTTCTTTGACTCCTTGGTTTCCCTCCAACATTTCCAGCATTTCTTCTCTGCATCTTTCCTGATTCCCTCTTATTCTGCTTCTCTCTTTAAGGTGAGCCACAGGGTCCTCTCTTCCACCCTCTTTTCTTTATTCTCTATAATTCTCTCTCTTGCTCTGCACAGCACTATTGACTTCTGCCTTAGCAACTCAATTTCTTGCACACCAACCAGATTCTTTCTTTGATTTCTGTAATTCTGTTCATATGCTACCACTCTTCCAGTTGTCTGGGGCCAACATATTGGAATCATCTTTGACTTTAGCTAGAGAGGAAAAGAGATGAATTAAGAATGACTCACCTGAGTAATGATATTTTTATGCTACTTATAATGTGGGCGCTAGGGTAGGGAAGGAAAGCAGGGTGGTGGGCACAACCCAAATAAGACATGGCTAATTAGCATATCGTATGGAAAGACCAAAGATGGAGCAGGTTGGCTCAACCCAGACTAGTGGGAAAGAGTGTTCAGGAAAGAAAGACAAAGTATAATTTGGTCATTTCATGACTTTTGCCTATTTAAAAAATGACTTCCCACTGCCTACTTCATTAAGCACAAGCCTCACAGTGTAGGGGAAAAAAAAACCCTAACTCATGAGGACAACAGTCTTTTCTGGCCTTATCTGTCATGATCCCCAACTGCAGATCCTGTCCTCAACAAAACTGGAGTAAACACCATTTCTCAAATGTTTCTTGGGTACTTCCACCTAAATACCTTTGTTTACATGGCTTCCTTTCCACATTGTGCTTGCTTCCCCACCTCACCTCCACCTCCCTTCAGTCCTCTACCATTTCCACTCTCCAAAGCTTCTTCCATCCATCAAGACCCATCTTAAATAGCAACTACTGCAAAGAAGCATTTCTGATTCCACTGCTGTACTTGTACTGAAAACATGGAGGTGGCTTACCCTCATTTGGGCAGCCCCAGCGCTTCCTCTGTGGCTTCTGATGGCGCTTATAGCCTGTCTTGTAAGATCAGCTTCATCCAGTTTCCTCCTCTGCATTAACAGGAGAGACTTCTGGATTGTAATTTCTTTGAGGGCATAAGCATCCAGTTTATTAATCCTTGAATTCCTCCCCCAGGACTGCACCAAACGTGTGTATGTATATGTGTGTGTGTGTGTGTGTGTGTCTGTGTGTGTGTGTGTGTATACCAGCCACCAAAGAAATCCTTTTTTACATTTTCCCTTGTCGTTATCACTCCCTTGAATTCAGCCAATTTGTACTAAGTGTTATACTGACACGAGCCTATGCCACAATCCAAGCAAGTATTCAGTCTCATTACCTTTTCGTTTATAGAGTGAAAGAGATGGGTTTCTGGAAAGTCTTTCTGAAGGCACCATCCTCATCTCTGCCCCAGTGACACACCAGTCTTTGGCAAGCATGCTTTATTGATTTCTCTAGCCAAGAAAGGCTCCATGTTGTATCAAAGCCAAGTCTGTTGAAACTGTAAGCTCTCTGCACCCACACCTGAATCTGCATAATTCTCCAAAGCCACAAGGTATAAATAAAAACTTCCAACAGGACAGGGGAGCGTTTGCCAACTGTGGGAAGATAAATGGCCTGGGGACTTCTTGCTCCAAAGGCAGAATGGCTTGATTTCTGATTTTAATGTGGAAAAAGAGATGCTGGGAATCTAAGATTTTTTTCTTTCATTGCCAGAAAGTTATGGGTCACAACATTTAATTTGATTAATTCCTGGTTTCCAAGAGAAAACCTTAGGAGGAACCTTGGGAGGCCCAATAAAATAAGTATGTGCAATTGTTAAGACAGGAAAGGAAAAAAAATGACTTCCATCAGAGCCCACAAAGATTGTTTCCAGTCCCAAACATGGGTCCCCCGAGACAGCCTGGAAACCAAATTATTGTCAAATAGATGCTTACCTTTTACAACAGCTCACAGCAAAAGAAAACATATAGCTTAACATCACTCCCACAACTCACCTTTCTAGTTTTTTTTCTTTTATTCCCTCTCCCTCTCCTTCCTCTCCCTCTCCCTCTCCTTCCTCTCCCTCTCCCCCTCCCTCTCCCTCTCCCTCTCCCTGATGTTAAGCTTCTGGGTTTGAGCTCTTCTGCCAATTAGGTATGTATCACTGGGTGAGTCACTTGACCTTATTAAGCCTCAATGTACTCATCAGCAAAATGAGGTGTTTATACTACATTGTTAAGATTCTTTTACTTCTGAGTCTAAATACAAATGCAAACATGCTCTGTCTGTTCCTGGGCAATGGGTCACACAAGTGCTCTAATCTTTTTTCGAAGGTGATGACTGTGGGTTCAGCACACAAAAGGAATGAGCTAACTTGTTGGTGGGGGGTCAGGTATGGAGAGTTCCACCTTTTTTGAAAAGTTAAATCAAATGGCTAGAGGAAGTGGCCGGAGCCAAAGATGAATGGTGGTGAGTCATATAATTTAATACATAGACCAGAGGGATCCGTTTGGAAATTTCATTGCACAGCTAGTTAATTGGCCAAGTTGGCCAATAACTTGAGCACTTTCTTCCTAACTATCCAATCTGTATGTTTATGCACATGCATGTGCATATATGTTTGCATTCAAACTGCACTGTATAAATTTGAGACTTTTAGAATCTGAGACTATGAGATCTGGTCAGAACTTTTCCTACCACAGTCCCACTTGGGAAAACAGAGTGAAAAAGATGAAGAGGTCTTTCAGCTGAATAGTGGAGGAGACAAGACTGGGCCAGGTGCTCATAATCCTGTTAAACCACACAGCAGCCATTAGCTAATTAATCTTTCATTTCCTCCCACAGGATGACCCAGAATTCAACCTGGATTAAGATGAAACAGACTGCACTTCATCATCTTTTTATTTTTCACTTTCTTTTTTCCTGGTCTTAACTTTTTCTCCCATGAGACCTCTTCTTCCTTCTATTCTATTTGTAGAAAACATTCCTCACACATAGTTCTTTTACATAGTTTTCATGACATTTCATCAATGTGGCTAATTTCCTCATCTGGATGCCTGATTGGAGGAGGGTTTTGTATTATTCTTGGCTTGGGCATCTATTTCCTGCCTATGAGTGACAACAGAGACTGCCTCCCACAATGCCCCATGGCGCTGAGAAGAGGAGCTGGCAAAGGGCAAAGCAGAAGCCACAAGGAGAGGTGGAATCATCCAGGCTCAAGGGAATCTACCTACCTACATGGCAAGATTCTGACATCTGAGAGGAGAGCCAGGGATTCATTCTCAGCATCCATTCATTGTGAGGAAAGTACTTGACATCTGTGGACTCAGGATGGCTACCTTGACTAATTAATGGCATTGGATGAAGAGGTAACATAGGTAAATTGACTCTTTTTACTGTTTCTCCAACATCAGATGGGAGCCTGGATAGCAGGGCTCAAGATGTCTGAAGTTCCCAGCATAATATTAGGTTAAAATATGCAAAAATTGTTTCTAAGTGGTATGAATGGGGAGAACATCACTCACACTACAGACCTCTTCCACCACCTAAGGAGAAGTTGGCTTTGAGAGCATGTGGCATCCTTCTGACTATGTGTTATCAAACTTGGACAGGATTGCTCTTCTAGGAATCTGCAGCATGTCAGTACACTAAAGATGGTGATGCCTGGTGGGAGAAAGGTGCACATGAGGGCCCATCAGGCTCCTTCCAGCTTTGGGTATCTGTGGATGGCACCTTCCCACTGTTTATCCATTATTTGGTCCCAGACAAGCATTTTTATAAATGGAGATTTAGCAGATGGTATCCATTTAGAAAACAGATCAAAAGATCCACTGCCTTCTGAAACAAACAAACAAACAAACAAACAAACAAAGCAGAAGGAGTAAAATAGAGAAAAATGGTAAAGAGTCCATATGACTTCTAAGCTCTAGGTGTGTTGTAAGGGGGCTAACAAGACAATGCATCCATCTGCTGGGCCAAGGGGGTTGGAGAAAGAATGATTTTCCAAGCAGGAAAGAGGAAATGGAGTGTGCAACTATTGCTATTGCTAAATGAAGTCTCTAATTTCTGTCTCCATAATGGTAATGACTTCCATTTATATGGTGTCTTCCATCAGCTCTGATCTCAGGGAATGCTCAAAGTCCTCTCTTGACTTAGCTCCTAAATCTGCTCCTCAACAGGCTAAAGAATGGCATCTATATTTATGTCATATCTATTTTAGAAAAGACTAGCTCATGTGAAATAGGACATTGGGATGCTAAGGGAATGAATCCAGAGTGGAGAAAGAAAAGGTAGAGGGAGAGAATTGTGAGGAATACTGATACTTTTTTCCAAGCAGGACCCTCAGTATCATCCACAGAAGAGACACCTCGACTCAGGTAAAGTCTCTTAAAGGTTTTAATGCCTCCAGTAACCTCAGTCTCACTCCACCTGCCTTCCACCTTTTAATGGGACTTGGTGTTCCTTCAAGTGTGTCACATTAAGGTGAGCACTCTTCAGGGAGTCTTGACAAACTCTGACATTGAATTCCAAGTGCTGCTAAAGGCATTTTGTCCCTGATGCTTTTGGGGTTCAGAAATAGAGGGGACATTTGGAATACAGGTGAGATGAGGCCAAGGTTTGGAAGGGAGGGGAGTGATAGAGAATCTGATCTCCTCCAGTAACATATTCAACAAAATGTGTAGGGACAACAGACATAACTCATATAGATATAGAAACCACCAACAACTATGATTCATTAAAAAGCTGAAGAAGAAAAAAATATAACACAGAGTAAGCACAAAGCAGTAGCAAAAATAACTCTGAGAACTGGACTGCAGTAGGAGCAGAGGTGGAAGCCTGTCCAGGTAGACATTTCCAGGCTAATGTCTAGAAAAGGTTGGGCCATTAGGGGTCCTTTTTCATTGGTTGGGAATTGAATACAGGGATGTGGTCTTTCCTTAATTACTCTCTTCTGTAATTATCACATAATCGCTGTGAAGATGCCTTAGGGAAAGGCATATAATTGGGGGATGGATGGTATCTGAGAGGAAGGGCCATAGAGGAATACATGAGTACTGAGCTGAGGACCAGGACCGGTGTTCTAGACTTGGCTTAACTATTGGTGGCATGTGTTCAAGCTGCAAAGCGATGGCCAAAGCCCTGGGCTTAAAATCATAAATAATGGCTTTCTAAACCCAAGCAGGTCACTTGATCTCTGAACCTCAATGTATTTGTAAAATAGAAATGAAAATACCTCTCTTCTAAGATTGCAGGGTGTCATCAAGAAATGCATGCGAAATGGCTTTAAGAACTGAAACATACTATATGAAAGAGGTCTGGCCCAACCCTGTCAGATACAGATGAGTAGACACTAACCCAAAGAAACAGAATGCCATGCCTAAGGTCCTACATCACAGAGTACCCAATTAATACCCAATTAGGTTGAACCCAGCTTTCTTTTATGACACTTGTCATAATGCTGGTTTCTTTTCACCTGATGTGGCAGAGTAAAGAATGAATAAGAAGATAGGGAGAGGAAGGGGAATTTTGAAGAAAGTAATGCCATCATGTGAATGCAAACCCAGATAGAACTGTATGGCTAAGAGGGTGGGCACCTTCAGAGACACACAGGGATCAGAGATGGATCTCTATCTGGGAACCTTCATGAAGTCAACCAGCACCTGGAAATGTAGTCCAACCAGAGAAAAATCTTGGTATGACTGCTGAGAAATCTAATGAGCAATGATGGATAGAGATTTTAGCTTCTAAGATCTTGCTTCTCAGGTCTGTTAAGTTAGGATCCTTGCTTGTGGCTTCTTAGTAATAACATGGCAACATTACTGTTTTGCTAAATAATGCCAAGAAAATACAAAAATGAAGAAAACCCTCTGTCCATGGCTGGTGTTGGACCTGTGGATCAATTTCACCATATTGAAAGAGAGCAATAGTTTTTCTCATGTAAAAGTTTAATCTAGCAACTCCGTCCAGGTGGGCTTAATTTGAGCTTTGTGTAGAAAAAAAACAAATACTTTCAACAAAGTCTGATGATGAGAAACAGAGAAACTTAGATGAGAACATCCACTTTGGGCAATTTATCCACTTTGGGCAATTATGAAGTGTGGGCCATTTATCACCTTCAGTAGGAGACATGACTGCTAATTGGTCTCTTCATTAACCAAGGAGAACATCCACCACTACAGCAACTCACAAGCTAGTGGTAATTTGAGGCAATCTTTAAGTGGTTTCCAACTCATAATCATATTTCTTCTGAAGTCTGCTGGCCTAGAAAAATGACTCTAATTCCTCATGAATACACTGCCCTCACCTTCACTCATGATGGACTACCCAGGAGGGAAGAGGTACACATCACAGAGGAGAAACACTACACCCAAACCTGAAATAAAGATGACTAGTCTTTTAAAAGCAGACTGTGGCCAGAGTGCTTGTACTATCTGGGGGTAGAGGGAGCATGAGAAATCCTTTTAGCTTCTGTAGCTCCTAGAAAAGGAGCTTCTGCTGTTTTCCTCGTAAACAACTGTTCTGTTCTACAAGAGTCTTATCACTTTCATGATGTCTGGACAGGGACAAAGGGATACTTACGCGGAAGCATCAAGCTTCTGTGGCAAGGAAGGTCTGTGTGGGTGGGAACGTTAGCAAGGAAATTCTGCCAGCAACTGACAAGGAATGAGCTCTTTCTAATAGCAACCAGTACTTTAAGTTTAGCAGTCAGTGGGCAAAATCCCACTCCCAGCAGACATGCCAAGAGATGCAGCAGTAAGTTCCCGTAGGGGCAGGAGGCTTGCAACACCTTTCAGCCAGGCTCCCTCCCCTTCATGCGGGGAAATGATGAGTGGGGTCTCCTCAGGGAAGCTTATCAAATGCCCATGGACAAAATGAGGACAAGATAGCCTGGAGCTATGGCTCCCTCATTAGGTACACTTGAGGATGCACAGGTGGGCAGCTTCCAATGGCTCTGCTGTAGACTTCTCACCTAGGATGTGGGACTTCTGGAGGCAGCATGCCAGATGAACTAGATATCGCTCCCATCCAGCATTGACATTCTTGGGATCTTACTGGCATTCTTAGTGAGTTTTAGAGGGTTTATGCCACTAACAAACTGCACCATCAGATTGGATGAGGACCTAAGCATAGCATCTCTAATAGAAAGCATACACATAGTGGGTGTGGTTGTAGTCTAGGTAGCTACTGGGGCTGTCTCTAGGCCCATGGATCCCAAGGCAATGACTCTGAGAGGAAAGGCAGTAAATACCAAGTAACCCGTGTATAAATAGTGCTGCAAAGTCACATGTGAAGAACGCCCATTTCCACCTGGTCCCTACCTCTCTGCAAACTAGTGAAAACAATGTGTCAATGATGGCAGACTCCTGACGTGCAAAGCCCAGCAATGAAATAATAAGACAGCCCGGGTCTGAGGAGAAACACGGCCTTACCTGGAGACAGGGAGGAGTCGTAAGAACTTCTCTCCTTGCGGCTCATCTTGAAGGCTTGGATGTCCTTTTCCCTGTATGTCCCAAAGCCCTCATAGCTCCTCCTTTTACTCCCGCTCATGTCACTGTCCCACTTGTCATTTGAAGGGGTCATGTCACTGAACACGTCCAGGCTCTCGGGTCGGGTGCTGCCACCATCCCCACCACTGCCAGAGTACCTCTTTGTGCACGAGTCTGTAGGCTCACTGCTCAAGTCACCTTTGTCCTTGGCCTGTGTCCAATGCTGGGCATCAGAAAGTGACAGTGTAGACAGGGTGTCCACCTCAAAGTTGTTCTTAGAAGCTTTGTGGCCGGCTTCACTGTGCTGGTGCTTCTGCTTCTCCTTATGCTTATTCTTCTCACTCACTAGTGGGAGCTCCTTGTCCGCACTACTCAGCCGCTCGCTCAGGATGTGGCTGGAGAAGCCTGTGGCTTTGCCTGCAAAGAGACCACTCAGGTTGTCATGGGTCCCCAGGATCCGGTCTTCCTTGTGCTTATGCTTGTGTTTGTGTTTTCTCTTGTGGAGCCGACCGCTGGACAGACCGGCACTGCCCGCCTTGGGAGGATTCAGGGATGGCTGCATGTCGCCGAGGCCCATGCCGACAGGTCCCTGCAGGTGCACTCCATGCTTTGCTTTATGCTTAGCTGTACCAGACATCTTCACGTGGGAGCTTGTGTGGAACTGAGGTGGTGGCACTGTTGGCCTCATGAATGGGGAAGCTGCTCCAAGTGTGTGCGACAGGTACAAAGGAGCTGGGTACTGACTGTAATAACCAAGGTTCATCATAGGCATTGATGTGTAAGGCATTCCATAGGGTGCATAGTAACTTCCACTGGGAATAGGGTAGCTGAACCCTTGTAAAAAAGGCACCTTTGTCATGGTGTCATTGGTTTTTGCAGGCCTACCACGCTTCTTCTTTGACTTCAAGTCTGAAGTCCTGCGAAGATAGAGCAACGGGTCATACTGGATATATGGCACCGGGTAATAGTGATCGAAATTAATCCGAAAAATGCTGGGATACGGATTCTCGTGGTAGAAGGTGTAACTCCGGTGGGAGATCCTGAACACCTGGAACTTGGTGATGAGCTCTTCCAGGTCTGCCAGAAACTGAAGGTCATCACGATTTTGCAGGCTTTTCCGTTTCCTCTTGTGCTTTGGCTTCTTGAGGCTTTCATGGGCCAGGAAGTTGTCCACCATGAGATGCTTCTGCCGGTGGCCATGCCGGTTCTTTGTGCTGGTGTCAGACGGAATGGTCTCCGGGTTGTCCAGGGAGCAGAAGTCAAAAGAGTACCTCCGTCGGGATTCTGAACTCTTCTCTGCTTGGTCAGACGTGCTGTTGTTGTCCGTCCCAATGCCGCTGTCGCTTGGGATCGTCTCCTCACTGTGCGACTCGCTCACGGGGGACAGCGTTATTTCCTTGAGTGACCCAATCTCGCAAAGGTGGGAAGGTGAGTTGGCCATCAGCCTGGGGGGAGACAGCTTCCAGGCTCCACTGTGTATTCCCTTTTGGGTTTTGGTTGGAAGAGCACTGATAGGCTGGAGATTTGGCATAGTTTTCAACTCTGAAAAATTGGTTTCAGTGCTGGCGGGGCTCAGGTTGCCATTTGACCCACCTAACTGTGTTGAAAGTGGGTGCATAGCTGCTGGTGAAGACGCCACAAGTGACTGAAAGTTGGAAGGCACGGCTGGAACATCCGGCTGGCTAGAAACAGGCCTTGGGTGCTTGATGGCTGTTTTGGGTTCCTCAGATGGGGGTGGCAGCTCTGCTCTTGGCTTCCTGCCCCTCTTCTTGCCAATGTAGATGGTTCCCCTCTTGCTGACATTAATCTGCTTGCCCAATTTGCTCTCGATGGCTGCTGCCCCAGGGCTGGTCTCTGGGGGAGCTTTAGCCTTCAGAGCAATGTTGCTGGAGCAGGACAAGATCTGGTTCAAGATATTTTTTCTCTTGAGTGTTTTCATCTTATTGATAGTTTTGATGGTCTTCTTATCCAACACCCCAAGCTTTCCAACTTTTTTGTGAAATTTCATCTCGCTCATGGGCTTGTCCTCTCCTGGCACTAGTTGGGCCAACTTAGCTAAACTGCGTCGTCTCTTTCTTTTCTTTGTGCCAGGGAACTCCCGGCTGATGGGACTGACCGGGCTGGTAGAAGTCCCCTCATGAATCGTCTCAACCGTGAGCAAAGGCTGCTTCTTCGGCCGCCCCCGCTTCTTCTTGACTGGCGTGATCACAGTAAGACTGTCTGTGTTGGTGTACAGAGGGCTGGATGGGGTGATGGGATAGGCAGATGGCGGTTCCACCATCAGTTTATCGGAGGTGGCCATGACTGCCTCCCGAAGCATACTGGTGGGCTTTGGTTTGCTGCACGTCCACCTCCGTTTTGCAGCAAATTTGGGATGCTGGATTTCTGGCAGCTTTCTCGATGGAGAGTGGTCTGTGCACGCTGGAGGCGTCACGATCATGGGTGGCTTCCGCTGCTTAGACAGACCTCCTGGAACGACTTTCTCGGCATTTCCACTTGTTTCAAGGCCAACTGAGGGGGACTCGTTCTCTATAATTTTACTCAACTTAGGGACACGGGGATCTTTCTTATTTCCCTCAGGGTTGGAGAGTATCCTATTAACCACTTCACTGCTCATAGTGATTCCAGAAGCCAGGGCTTTCTCTGGCATGATCTTTTCCACCACTGCTTTGATGGACTGTCTCTTTTTCCTCTTATGGCTGGTTGGATCTAGACAGGGTGCCTTGATAGGGATAGTAATCCGGACATGACTTGAGTCATTTTCAGGATTACTGACAGAACTCGTGTTCTGCCTGGCTGGTGATGCCTCTTGGGCATTATCTGCAGAGTAGCCTTCCCTTTTCCCTTCTGTATTGTCAAATGCTTTCTGGGCATTCTTGACCCAGTCCAGGTCCGGGTTTGATATGGTTTGACTTATCACATCTTTTTTACTGGACTTTTTCTTGCTGCCTATAGTAGGTGGTTCTGGGGGCTCCTTTGCAACTCCGCCATCTTGATCTACCAAGGGCTGAAGCCCATTGCACTCGACAGAGCTGCTGGGTGGGGCTGGTGAGCTGTGGCTGCCTGGGGATGGGACCACGCCTCCTAAGAGCAGATCTTTGCTGCTGTTGGACAACTGACTCCATGTGCTCCCTGCACTGCCTTTCTTACCCTGGGCCTTTGCAAAGGAAGCCACGGGCTCAAGAGCAGGGATCTTGCTGGTGCTTGCAGTTTCTCTGCCAGACTCTGGACTGATGAAGCAATTCTGAGTGGCAGGTCCACTGTCAGAGTTGGTGGACCAGTCCATGTGGTTCTGGCTGCTGCTTTTTTGCTGGTGCTTTGGTTTTAAGGTGTCACTGGTGACGTCCTGTGGGAGGCCTGGGTCATAGTGGAGAGCTGAGTGTTTCTGTGGCCGCTCGTAAGCCTAAAGGTGGGGCAGGTGGAGAAGGAGAGAGAGAGAAACAAAGATGAGCATGTTGGAGATATTTAAAATTCAATGTCAAAAGTCTTTATTATTTGAAAGTTGGTAATGGCCACCTTTAATTCCAGAATGGTTTTGAAGGTTTTCTCATTTGCAGAAGTAAAAACATGTGGCACAGATTTGGAACATTAATAAGGATGCTTTGATCACCATCTTTATCCCCCTTAACAATAGGAACTTTTACCGATCTTTTGGTTGAATGCAATCTCAGCATAGAGGACAGGCCCTGCAGGTCACTTAGCTTGGTCACTTAGCTTAGCCCGACTTGTATGCATGAAAAAGCTGAAACTTTTCTAATGGTGAGTCCTGCCTATGGTGGCAGAGCCCAGGAGAGAATGTGAACTTTCCAACTCCCCGGTCCCTTTGCCTAACTCAAGCTGCCTCTTACTTCTGTCCCAGCTTCCCCTCCAACTCATGTCCTTCCTTTGCTTCCTCCTACTGAAGTTCATTTCTGTTTGCACTTTACCTGGGAGTTTAGCATCTCTGTGCTCAAACAAGTAGTTCACTGGGAACCACTGCAACAAGGAAAAACAGCACAAGCTGAGGAACTAAGGGGGGAATTTGAAGACTGTGTGAAGACAAGGGAGCCAGTCAAGGACATGGAGAAGAAGAAATGGAGTAGGAAAGAAACTCAAAAGACCTTCCACCCTTCTGACTTTTAGGAGTGGTGTGGTGTTGGGAGTTAGTATGCTGAGGCATCCTGAAACCCAAGTTAGGCACTGACAGCTTTCTTGAGAAAACTCCTGGACAATCTCAAAAGGAACCTTGAGTCTCGTGGACATAAATGGGTCAAAAAAAAATGCACAGTCACTCAAGATCACTGCTCCCAACTCTGTCAGCTGTGCTTCTCCCAGCATGAATTCTACAGGAAAGTCTCCAGACTTCGGCACCTTCCTGAGGACTGACCCTTCAGTCCGGAAAGGCAGAACCTGTGCTAGAGGGCAGACATAACCAGTGCCTACAAAGACACAGAGGGAGTAGTTAATGAATGTCTTTTTGAGATATTAAAAGCTTTTTTAAGGTTGATTTATTTTTAATAGAGAGCACAAGCTGGGAAGGGACAGAGAGAGATTGGGACAGAAGATCGGAGGCAGGCTATGTGCTGACAGCAGCGAGTCCAATGAGGGACTTGAACTCATGAACCGTGAGATCATGACCTGAGCTGAAGGTGGATGCTCAACTGGTTGAGCCACCCAGCTTGCCCAAGACATTAACCCAATTTTTTTTTTTTAATGTAGATACACTAACATTATTGCAGATAGATTTTAAGCCATGCCAGCAGTGTAAAGAAGCATTCTTCAAAGTTTATCGTAAGTACTGTTTTATAAACACAAGCAGTAAACATACAGGATGCATTATCCTAAGATGTGTTAAAGAATGGAAAATACTAGTAAATTGAAGAAAGCTTTGGATAATATCTCCACTGAGAAGTAAATGATGGTTGGCTTAGTGGACTTAGGAAGTTTTAACCTGTAATATGTATCTGTCTTTATCTATGTATCTACCCATGTTTCTATCATCTATCTGTGCCTATTTGCCATTGATGTTCTAGCATTTACGCTTCATTAGAAAACACTGCTTATAGTCCCTATTAAGAATCAAAACACAGGTGTCAGAAAGCATTATGGGTAAAATTCAATGCAGTAAAGCAAGTAGGGTTTTTTTCACAGTGGTTCCTGGAATCCCTAGAGTTATTTTCTGCCTCCCTGATTTTGTGAAATCCTGTTTATACTTCCAGTATTGGACTCTGTTTTTTAAGTATCATGAGACAGTCTCCCCAGGCTAAGCCTATAAGTGCCTAGGAGAAAATTAAGACAAAAATTTACTTTTTTGTATTTACTTTTTCTTCATCTTGCAATGTTTTAGGGGACATCACTAATCATCAACATCTAGACTAATCCTGCACTTGACTTTGGTAGAAATTACTGCTGTGGACATAAGCTGCTGTCCCATTTTTTAAAAAATACGGGAATCTTATTCATGGCATAAAATGTTGAATGCCACTTATCTTTTATGAATCAGGGCTCTGCTAATTTGTCATTTGTACTTTAGATTTTAGTTGGCACTGTGTGTGTACTCACAGGATGACAGGTCTACAAAAGGGCTTGGAAACAAAATTTCTCACTCTTTAATGCAATAGTATAAGCGGTAACTCATAGTAGAACACTTCTAAGAGTTAGTGCTGGCACTTCTTAAACATTACAGTGCAAAAAAAAAAGAAAAATCTGAGTTCCTAGTTTGGACTCCGGCAAAGCAGGACTTACAGTCACCCCTTTCCCCTGCCCCCCCTCCCAACTTTCTTGCCACACCTCCCCACACTTTTCTAGATCTGGCCACTGAAGTCCACACTGGGACTTCATAGTGAAACTGGAATTTTTGGTCTCTGATCCCACCAGTTTCCCTCGATTGCTCCGTCTTTTTCTTCTTGGAACCTAGCAGAATCCTTAATTATTACTCTTCACGTTTGAATCTCAGCTCGATTGTAGGGAGGCCCCCTACCTTAGAGAAGTACTCCTGTTAGAAGTTTTCATGAAAACAGGTATGTCATCTTTGTTGTACTTTTATTTTAGTTTTAATTTTACATTTGATTTGTGCATTAATTGAATTAAAGCCCGTTTCCCTTTCTAGCCTGTACACACCATCACACGAGTACCAAGCACAGTACCTGGCAAGTAGTAGGCACTTTTATTGAATAAACATTTATTGAATAAATGAAGGAACACACATTTTGCTATGGGGATATTTTATTTTTTATCAATAGTGAGATTAATGGCCTGTATATTATAACATATTGTCTCAAACACAGTTACCCCCTGCAGCCTAATTCCTTGTGCCATTCCCTTCTGCAAACACCATTGTCTCTCATAAAGACATCGATCACAATCCCCATAATGCTTTGTGTCATTTATTTGTGTACTTTTCTGTCTCCCTCTCCTAGACTGTAAGTACTTTGAGGTCAGAGACTCATTTATCTTCTTATCCCCTAGGCCTACTACAAAGCAAACCACCCAGAAAGTTCCCAATAAATGTTTGTTGAGTGAATAAGCAAAATCATGTTTGAGATGCCTATTGCCATGATAAAATATGTGGCTGCACACAGAAGATAATAAACTGCCAATCATTCATTTGATAATGCTTATAAGGAAATCGGAGCGCTCAAATGCATTAGGTGTTGAACAACAACAAAAAAACCTTTCCCAAATACTTAAGGACTAGAGGCATTTGCAAGGTAACTCCCCTTCAATGCAATTTTTACTTAGTTCTCTCTCATCTCCTGTTAATTATTTCACTTTCCAATTAACTCTGCCTTTGGGGAAGGCCATGTGACTGTCAGGAGGGTGGATTTCACTCCGGCAGTTGAAAGGTGGGGCCTGCTCACTTATACCCAGGGCAGACCGGCTGAAAGTAATGCAGTTAAGTGTGCCTGGTTCCCAGTGCCTCCATCTGGACACTGCCTGATCTCATTGTTTCTACCATTTCAGCTGCAATTTTCCCTGCTGGGAGAGCTGCACAATCAAAGGGCAGGGTGGACAAAAGGGAAGCACAACAAAGGATCAGGACTAATGGGGGGAAATGGTGCTTTAAACCCTGCACTGAGATGGGTTGCAGTGAAGGGGCAAAGAGAACTGAGGAGTGTTCTCTAAGGGGTCCAGGAGAACACGGCTTTTCTCCAGCCTTGGCTGATGGCTATATCCCATTGCATTTCACGGAATCCCATTTCTTCATCTGTCAGCCATGACATATTATATACACAATGGTAAGGCTGTCAGTTCCAATATGTCCTTCACTGTGAATTGAGTACTTACTCCATTGAGACAGAGATGGACGTGGCAAAACAGGCCCCTAGCTCAATGCTGGCTGGGGCAAGCTAGGGGCTCCCCCTCCCACCCTTCCAGCAGTCAGTCTCCCCAGGGGGGTCTTTGACTGAGGGCTTTATTGACCTACTTAGCACATGTTTCCATCTCCCCCTTAGATTCTACATTTTTCTGGGAGTAAGACCTGAATCTTTTAAAGCCTCTTTGCTACCTTTCATCCATGGCAAGGGTGTTGCCTAAAATGGTTACCAAATAAGGCAAGTCCTGATGGAATTCTACATTGGGCTGATTATTTTGTGGAAAACTTTTAGTACCAACTAAGCCCAGCATTTCTCTTGGCTGTTCCCCCGCCCCCGTGAACTGTTTGAAAACATACAGTCACTTTGAAGGTGTGGCTTACTTTTATAAGAAAAATGCTTTCCGGGCCCCTTCAGCCTAGATGCCAAATGCTCATCACTGAACCACCATTCTGAAAACTACACAGATATCTCTTCTAAAGGATGTGTTTATGGAAGCAAGTTCTTCTGCAATGTGAAGAATTATTTTGTGAAGTGGATAACTTCACAATGTATAATAGATCATATACATTTAAATTTTGCGTAAGTTAGATTACCTTGTAAAAAGCACTTGATTTTTGTCTACTTTTAAGAACAAGCATGAGATCACTGCATAAAAACTTGAAAAATCCATAAAAATGGGAAGAAAATGAGTCACCCAGTCTTATCTATGGCTTATCTAAAGTAAGGGTTGTCACAATGAGAGAAGAGGGCTATTTGGGTCTGAGAAAAATCATATAACTCATCAAAAATCAAGCATGACTTTGTGGGAGATAAACTACTCTTTTGGGTTAGCTGTGTTTGTGCTACTTTCTGCTGACACTGATAATTTAAATTTACTGTTTGTAAGATATTTTGCTTTACAAGAGTAGGAAAATATGCCTGGGTATGAAGGAATGAGGGGAACTTTTGCTCTTAATTTGGCAATTGATGCTTCTCAAGATGAGATCCTGGGCCACTGTACCAGAATTACCTAAGGTACTGGTTGTTAATACAGATCCTTGGGCCCCACTGCAGATCTACTGATTGCAATCTTCTAGAGTGGGACCAAGGAATGTGCGTTTTAACATGCTCGCCAGATAATTCTGAAGCACAATCAAGTTTTAAAAGCACTGATCTAATGTTTCAATACTATAATTCCTCTGGGGTGGGGCTCTTCTGTGGTTGCCATGACATCTGTAGCACATTTTGGTGGTAAATGTGCAGAACAAATCACCATAGGCCTGTTAGGATATGCAATCTGGCACCAGTGAGCATTCTTGTTTTGCTCTCTGAACTCTTTATAACTTACATAGTAAGACACTCTAACATTGTACCCTGTTCAGATATTCCAAGTACACTGCAAGGTGAGGTGGGCAGAAAAGTCAATGGTGTGGGTGGATGAGTTTGTTGTCCTCCCAGAAAGACTTTGGAATGCAGATGTTCATGACCTCCCACCCTGGGATTTCTATTTCCCCAACTCATGCAGGCCAATACTCAGAGCCCTGGGGTATCCTGGCATTTATCTCTGAGGCTCAAAGCAAGTGCTCGAGCCTGAGCAAGAACTGAGTGTGGAAGACAAGGAATGTAACCAGAAACTGTTTGATGAAAGCTTCTCAATCCTGGCTGTATGTTAGAATCATCAGGAAGCTTCATAAAGAATACCATGCCTGGGATCTGACCTGGACCAATTAAATCTGCATTCTAGAAGTGGGGTCTGAACAGCAGTACTTTGTTCAAAGCTCTTGGTTATCCCAATGGGCAGACAAAGTTGAGAATCACTGGATTATATCAAAGACAGGGGTCTGGGTTAGGGACTAGGGAGGCTCTGATATTATCAGGATATGTTCTAGTTCAGTGGTTTTCAAATGTGTTCCATAGAGTCCTAGGATTTTGTAAAGACATTTCTGAACTATAGCCAGTGGATGAGGCAAGAGAGATGCTCCACATCATTCTTTTAACCCTCAAATAAACATAACAGCCCTGCAAAGGATTTCATTTATGAGTGTAGGGGTTGGGGAGAGATGGTTCTATCACTTAAAGAAAGACTTTGAGAATGACCCGTTAGGCTCATGAAGAGGAAAAATGTATATATCAGCTTCCATTGAACTTGACCCCAGAGGATATCTCCTCAACCCAGTTCATTCCTGCACTTACTAACAGTAGGTATAGAAGAATGCCACTGAGTACCTTATTTGAACCATGGTCTTATGATCCTCTGATTCCATGGGTGTGATGGAGTGAATGTTTATGGCCCTCCAAAATTCATGTGTTGAAATCCTAAGCCCTAATGTGATGGTTTTAGGGAATGTGGTCTTTGGGAACACAGTGTGATTAGGTAATGAGGGCAGAGCTTTCATGAATGGGATTAATGCTCCACCCCAAAGAGACACCCCAAGGAACTCTCTTCTCCTTCTCCATGTGAGGCAAGAGACATATGAGAGCCATCTCTGAACCAGGAAGCAGGTTCTCACCAGACAGTGAATCTGCCAACACCTTGATCTTGGACTTCCTAGCCATCAGAACTATGATAAATAAATTTCTGTTGTTTATAAGCCACCCATCCATGGTATTTCATTATAGCAGCCTGAACAGAAACACTACTCAGCTACTAAACGAACATAAAGTTTTCAATTATGTATATAAAGTGAAAGTGTCCTCATTTCCTGTCACATGAATTGCCCTGGGAAGTCACCTTGATTTAGTTCCCATAGGAACTATTCCTGATATGCTGTTTGGGGGCTGTGAGCGATACTAACACACTCCTTTTCCTGGGGGTGATAATAGCTGGTACAAAGACAGAGGCCCCTAACATATGTTTCCTTGAGTACAGGGCAATTCTGAATAATTTAAAATGATCATTGACTTCATTCCAGCCACAATGTTGTAATAGGTATTAGACTTACCCTTTCCCTGGAAACAAATATAAAACTGAACACAATATATGAAGCAACTGTTTTCAGGCACTGGACAAGAGATAATATGGGCTGTGATTCTAGAGATAAGGAAACTCATGAGGCCTCCATATCCCTATTTTTTTTTTTGGCTGGGAGCACTTTCTGAACATGGACCCAGAAAAGTAGAAGCCAGAAATCTGTGATCTCACTGCATGGAAGAAACAGAGATCAGAGTATGGGGCTGAGGGAACTGGAATATGAGAGACAGGGTAATTGAGAAGAGGAAGCCATGTAGAAAAGAAATCCTAGAAACCTTTATAGTGATCTTCTTATGTCTTTGGCCAATTTTTAATCTGCACTTGAGGACAAGACTCCATGAACCAGCAGAGTGCAGCTACTAGGGGTCCATAAGCTGAACAGAGTTCTGAGATCACTAATACCTGGCAGTGTTGGATATCTGCTTAGCCAGAGTGGGGTAACTTAAGTAAATATTCCAGATTTAGTTGATATTACAGAAATGGTACTCCGTAAGTGTAGGATTACACTAGCCCCAGAATAGAAACTATGTTAATCCCTCTCTAACAAAGTTTAAAAAGAATCCTCAGTAGAATAAAGCTAATCTGCCAGTAAATTAACTACCTATCATAACAAAGTCAAACTCTTTAAAGGAAAACAACAAAACCCAGAATCTACACAATATAATATCTACAATATCCAGGACAATAAAAGATGTATCAGACAAGCAACAAAATAGGCAAATGTGACCCAAAACCAAGAGAGTAGATACAGATCCAAGGCCCCCAAAACAACCGTTATGAAAATGTTCAAGTGTTGAAAGGAAAAGATGAACATAATCGATGAATATATGGGGAATCTCAGCAGAGAGACAACTCTACCAAAATAACCAAATAAAAATTCTAAATTGGAAAAATATAATATCTGAAATGAAAAATTCAAAGGATGTCTTTAACAGCTTATAGGACAATGCAGAAGAGAAGTTCAGTGAACATGAGGGGGAGACAGTAGAAATGATCCAAATTGAAAGAAGGGAGAAAGATGTAAACAAAAAACAAACAAAAATAAACAAACAAAAAACCAAGGCTTCAGTGCCCCGTGGAAAAGTATCAATAAGTCTAACATATATAGTTAGCTTCCCAGAAGTAGAGGAGAATAGTACATATGGATTCACATAGCTAAGATGCTCAATAGACAGAATAAACACACACATAAACCACATATAGGCACATTGTAAACACACTGATGGAAACCAAAGGTAAAAGTTGTTTTTTAAAAAATGTTTATTTGTTTCTGAGAGAGAGAGTGTACGCTCACACATGAACAGGGGAGAGGCAGAGAGAAAAGAAGACAGAGAAGCTCAAGCAGACTTCATGATGTCAGTGCAGAGCCTGACGTGGGGCTTGAACTCACGGACTGTGAGTTTGTGACCTAAGCTGAAATCAAGAGTTGGACACTTAACCAACTGAGCCACCCAAGCACCCCCCAAAGATAAAAGTTTTAGAAGCAGCCAGAGAATTAAGACACATCATTATAGGGAAACAATGACAAAAATAACGTCTGACTTCTCATCAGTAAAAATCAAGCCAGAAGATAATGAAATAACATCTTCATGTTAATAAAATAAAAACAAAACAGTCAACTTAAATTTCTATAACCAGTGAAAATATCCTTCAAAAATGAAGGTAGAGTATTTTTAGATAAATAAAAACTGAAGGAATCAATTGCTGACAGACCAAAATTATAAGAAATGTAAAAGGAAGTTCTCTAGGGTAAAGGGAAATAATACCAAATGTAAACCCAGATCTACATGAACAAATGAAGACTATGGAAATGGAAAATATGTGGGCACACATACAATTTAAAAGGCAAATGATTGCTTAAAGCATAAATAACAATAAATCATAGAATTTATGACTTTTATAGAAATAAAATGTAAAACAATAAAACAAGAAACAAGAGAGTTGTATATGGAATATACTTGACCCTCAAAAAACATGGGTTTGAACTACATGGGTTTACTTACATGCAAATTTGTTTCAATAAATACGATACACTACTGTAAATGTATTTTCTTTGCTTTACGATTTTCTCAATAACTCTTTCTTTTTTCTAGCTTACTTTATTGTGATTATACAGTAAACATACAAAATATGTGTTAATAAACTGTTTATGTTATCAGTAAGGCTTCCAATTAATGGTGCGCTATCAGTAAAGTTTGGGGAGAGTCACAAGTTATACACAGATTTTCAACCATACAGGGCTCAATGCTCCTAACCCCTTTGTTGTTCAAGGTCCACTGTATATGTTTATTAAAGTTCTTATATTTGAAGGGATGTAATAATAGTTCACAGTAGCTTGGTACTTGGTGCACATTGTAATCTCTAGAGCAACCTCTAAAAATAAAACAAAGTCATGTATCTAAAATGCCAATAGAAGGAAACTTATGGAATACTAAAGAAAGCTTAATTAGTCCAAAAGAGGGCAGAAAAGGAGGAAAAAGAATGAAAAGAGGACAAAGAGAAAACATAATATTGTAGATAAACTGAAGACTACTGGTAATTACATTGACTCGAAATGTATTAACAACTCCCAAACAACAACAACAACACACAGGATAGATTGTCAGACTGAACAAAAATGTAAGACCCAATTGTAGGCTGTTTACAAGAAATACTTTTAAATGTAAGAATGCAGACAGCTTAAAAGTAAAAGGATGGAAAGAGATAAAATACAAAAAACATTAAGAATACTGGAGACAATTAATGCAATGCAAAATAGACACCAGGACAAAAGGTATTCTGATAATTAGGGGCATTTCAAAATGATAAAAAAAAAGTCAATTCATCAAGAAAAGACAATACTACTAAATTTGTTTGCAACTCAAAACTTCAAATACTTGAGACAAAAACTAAGAGAATTAAAGAAAGAGACAATTCCACAATAAAAGGATTTTAAGGGGAACCTGGGTGGCTCAGTCGGTTCAGCATCTGGCACAGAGCCTGCTTGGGATTCTCTCTCTCCCTCTCTCTCTGCCGTTCCCCCACTCATGTTCACTCCCTTTCAAAATAAATAAAATTAAAAAAATAAAAGAATGTTGACACTTTTCCTGCTGGAACAAACTGACCAAAGAAATTGGAAAAAAAAATGTATGGAAGACTGGATCAACATTCAGTCAACTGAACATTACCTACCAGCAAAACACCTTTGCCCAAATATTCTGGGCCAAAAGAAGTAGCAATGATCAGTGAGCACCTGCTGATGTCCTGAAAAATCATTTGTCATCAGGGAAATGACAATTTAAACAACAACAAGATGCTACTATGTACTTAATAGGATGGCTAAGATTAAAAAGATTGACAAGTGTGAACAAAGATATGGAGCAACTAAAACTCTCATCCATTGCTGGAGCAGGTGTAAAATGGTACAACCACATTGGAATTTGATTTGGCCACACCTTTTAAAGCTAAATATACTCGGTGACTCAGCAATTCCACTCCTACAGATTTACCCAAGAGAGAAGAAATTATTCATCCACAATCAGACTTTCATAGAACCTTCATAGCAACTTAATTCTGAGTAGAAAGCACTTGGAAACAGCCCAGGTGTTGATCAACAGGGGAATATAAAATTCATCAATAAAAATAAAAGTGTAGATATAGTCAACAACATACATAAATCACACACACACAACAATGCTGAGCTAAAGAAGCCAGACTCTCAAAAAGTATATACTGTACAAATCCATTTATATAAAGTTCTAGAATAGGTGGTGGGGTTGTAAAGGGTCAGGAGGGAGGATTCTGGGGATAATGGACATACTTTAAATCACGAGAGGATTTCAAATTACATTTGTCAAAATACATTGTCAAAACTGCTTAAATGTATGCTTCAGATCTGTACATTTCAGTATATGTAAATTTTACCTCAATTACATGAGAGAGAGAGACTATGTCAAACAATGATTAAGAACTCCTTATGTCCGACACTCACGTACATGCACCCATACACCCCAAAGCCACTCTGCAGAACTTAGGGACTTTTTTCTCCAATGAACACCTGAGGCAGCCAGTTACTAACTGTTTCCCCTTCCCAGAGTCTTCCCTCTCCCCTTTGCACAAGGACAGCTGATGGAGTTGATCCCTAAACAATGGAGCCTGAATCAAGGAGGCAGGTGCTTGCGGCTTCTGCAGGCCCCATTCTTGGCAACATCCCTGCCCTGGGCCAAAAGGTAGAAAGGTGAAGCCTGCCTCCCTCCCAGCCACAAATCCACCTTGTTTGAGGTAAGGAAGGAAGCCTGACAAAAACCTGCTCACAAATCAAAGTTAGCGCTGCCCCGCCTCCTCTGTAAATCATACGAGATCCATCTGGGTAATGACTCCTCCAGTGTAATTCCCTATTAAGAGGCTTTATCTGGAGAGATAAGCAGCTGGTTTCCGTGTCACTAATTGCTGTCTGCTGTGATTTTAAAACATCTGCACCATTGTGCTCTTCATTTTCATATTCTAATCACCCTGAAACTTGAAAAAGGTACATCATTGATTGTTTCTATGGGTTAATTAGTACACAGTCTCCTTGTAGAGACAATTTAGAGGCAGCCAGAACCTCAATCAGGAAGTTTGTTTTAAAAATTAATAACATCGGCTGTGGCTGGAGGGACTGTCACGTTCAGGGACTAATCTGGACTCTCCTGGTGGGGGAGCCACCTTTTGTTATGCTCCACAGAGAAGGGAAGCAGACAGTGAAGGGAGTGGGGAGTGGGCGAGTGTAGAGTGGTGGTAGGCAGGACCCAGGGACCCAGGATAGGACTTGGTCCCAAGGGGACCGGACCGTTGGTCTCTGCTGCTTCCCTCCCTTCCAACTAGCCTGAGTCCCTTTCCCAGTCAGTAAAAATCAGGACTTTAATGAGGACTGACCAAAATATCTGGAGGTGAGAGCAATTTATCAAAGCAATAAGAGTACGGACATTACTTTAGATTTTAGAGACTGTTCATTGTTCCCTCTACCTCCCCATCTCAACTATGGGAGGGAGATTAAGGGACAGGGCAGTCAGAGATGAAAAGAACCAGAGCAAACAGGTGAGTGACATTGGAATTCAGAACTTCTCAAATTTAAATTGAACAGGATTCACCTGGGTACCCTGTGCAAATGCAGACTCTGATTCAGGAGGTCTGGGGTGGACTGAGATTCTGCATTTCGACCAAGCTACAAGGTGATGCCCAAGGCCAACCATTTGAGATGTGGTCTAGTAGACCCGCTATTCCCAGGCCCTTGACCAGAATCACTATTCCTGAGATCCAAAGGACAGCTAAGAGGTGGCAGTGTAGTGAAAGAGCTTGGGCTCTATGCTGGGCTCTTTTTCACAGCCCCACAATTAACAGGGCAAGTCAACGGCCTCTTGTATCTTGTCTTTCTCATCTAGCAACTAACAGCAGTGCCTTTTTCCCTCTTAAAAACATACTCAATTTTTTAAATCTATAAGAAACAACAACAACAACAACCAACAGTGCAACTATTTCTACCCCCACTGCTTTTTGAAAGCGCAAGTCAGGGACGGGTAGAGAGAGGGACCGAGAGAGAATCCTAAGCAGGCTCCACACTGTCAGCGCATAGCCGGACATGGGGCTCAAACCCATGATCTGTGAGATCATGACCTGAGTCGAAGTCAGACACTTAACCAACTGAGCCACCCAGGCACCTCACTTCTTGCAATCCTGCAACTAATGTGTTCTCTGTATCTATGAGATTGTTTTGTTTTGTTTTCCTTTAAGATCCCATATATAGGATATCCTACAGTATTTGTCTGTCTGATTTACTCACTTAGCATAATGTCCTCCAGGTCCATCCATGTTGTTGTAAATGGCAAGATTTCATTCCTTTTCGTGGCTAAATAATATTGCACTACAGGGGCGCCTGGGTGGCTCGGTCGGTTAAGCATCCGCCTTCGGCTCAGGTCATGATCTCGCGGTCCGTGAGTTCGAGCCCCGTGTCGGGCTCTGTGCTGACAGCTCAGAGCCTGGAGCCTGTTTCAGATTCTGTGTTTCCCTCTCTCTGACCCTCCCCCGTTCATGCTCTGTCTCTCTGTCTCAAAAATAAATAAACGTTAAAAAAATAATACTGCACTACATATATATACATAAATGTATACATATATATGTGTATACATATACATATACCATATCTTCTTTATCCATCAATGGACACTTATATTGCTTCCATATCTTGGCTTTTGCAAATAATGCCACAATGAGCATGGGAGTACATACATCTTTTCTAATTAGGGTTTTTGTTTTCTTTGCATAAATATCCAGAGGTAAAATTGCTGGATCGTATGGTCATTCTATTTTTTGATTTTTCAGAGTTAACTTCCATACTGCTTTCCATGGCGGCTGCACCAATGTACATTCCCACCAACGGTGAGTAAGGAAGGGTTCCCTTTTCTCCACATCATAGGTATGAGATAACTCGCTGTGGTTTTGATTTGCCCTCCCCTGATGATTACTGATGTTGAGGATCTTTCATGCACCTGTTGGCCATCTGTATGTGTTCTTTGGAGAAATGTCTATTCAGATATTTTGTTCATTTTAAAATTGGATTATGGTTTTATTTTGCTTTTTGTTTTTTGTTTTTGCTATGGAATTGTGTGTGTGTGTGTATTTAAAATTTTTTAAGTTTATTCATTTTGAGAGAGACAGAACAAGTGAGGGAGGGGCAGAGAGATGGGGAGAGATAGAATCCCAAGCAGGCTCCACACTGCCAACACGGAGCCCAGTGCGGGGCTTGAACACATGAACCATGAGATCATGACCTGAGCCAAAACCAAGAGTCAGGAACTTAACTCATCCAGATGCCCCTATATATTTTTTGTATATTTTGTTCTTTATATATTTTGGATATTAGTCCCTTATCAGATACATGATTTGCAAATATTTTTCTCCCATTTGGTAGGTTGTCTTTTCATTTTGTTGATAGTTTCTTTTTCTGTGAAGGTGCTTTTTAGTTTGATGTAGTCCCACTTGTTTATTTTTGCTCTTGTTGCTTCTGGTGTCAGATTGAAAAAATCATCATCAAGACCTATGTCAAGAAGCTTTACTACCTATTTTCTTCTAGGAGTTTAGTGGTTTCAGGTCTTACGCTCAAGTCTGCAATCTGTTTTGAGTTAGTTTTGTGTACGGTGTAAATCTCATTCTTTTGCATGTGGCTGTACAGTTTTCTCAGCACCATTTATTGTCCTTTTCCCATCGTATGTTCCTGGTTCCTTTGTTGTAAATTAGTTGACCATATATACGTGTGTTTATTTCTGGGCTGTATTCTGTTCCATTGATCTATGTGTCTGTTTTTAGTCAATGCCATACGTTTTGATTACTATGATTCTGTAGTACAGTTTGAAATCAGGGATTGTGAGGCCTCCAGCTTTGTTCTTCTTTTTCAAGATTGCTTTGGCTATTTGGGATCTTTTGTAGTCTCATACAAATTTTCGGATTGTTTGTTAGCAGTGCCTATCTCAAAGGGGGGGGGGGTTGAAGGATTAAAAGTTGGTGTCAAATATTTAATCTAGTGCCTGGCCAACAGTGGGTATTATATAAATGTGGCTATCATAATTATGTGTTTTTCAGTAAACTGCTTTTCTGAAAAGCAACATCTGGCAGAAATGGAGATTGTGGTGGAAACATTAACCAAGGAGAGCTCATTTAAATTGAGATGGTGCCTTCTTGCAATCACCCATTATAGAGACCCTCTTGGCTAAGTCTATTGCCACTCCTTCTCAAACTAAGCCAATGTTCAGAATTCAAGGTCTTTCTTCATGGCCTCCCTGGGAGCTACTCGACAATATGCAGTTATGGGGAGCTCACTTCTGCACAAAATACATTATTCTCTTAGGCAGTGCTTTCCTATTCTGAGCTGAAGTCTTAAGATAGTTCTGGCAAGTCAAGGAGACAAGCATTGCTTCATGCATTGGCCTAGATCTGAAGACCAGGTCCCTGCAACTGAGAGTAAATGTGCCCCTGGAAGGGAGCTCTTGGCGGCCCACTCCCACAACTCCCAGACTTTAAGGGGCTTCCTCTGTGGGTCTGGAAATGTGTTACTAGTACAGGGAAAAATGACAAAAACTGGGATTTCAATTATGTGGCCCACAAAAAACCAGCCTCTCGCCAGAGAACTGTAAGTTGACTTAGAAAATTTAGAGAAATGGAGAAAACGGTATGGAGCTACAGGGCAGCCCCTTCAAAGGCAGTCATGGAACATCCCCAAAGGCAAGGGAATTAAAAGCAAAAATGAACTACTGGGACCTTATGAAGATAAAAAGCTTCTGCACAGCAAAGGAAACAACCAACAAAACTAAAAGGCAACCAACGGAATGGGAAAAGATATTTGCAAATGACATATTGGACAAAGGGCTAGTATCCAAAATCTATAAAGAGCTCACCAAACTCCACACCCGAAAAACAAATATCCCAGTGAAGAAATGGGCAGAAAACATGAATAGACACTTCTCTAAACAAGACATCCGGATGGCCAACAGGCACATTAAAAGATGCTCAATGTCGCTCCTCATCAGGGAAATACAAATCAAAACCACACTCAGATATCACCTCACACCAGTCAGAGTGGCCAAAATGAACAAATCAGGAGACTATAGATGCTGGAGAGGATGTGGAGAAATGGGAACCCTCTTGCACTGTTGGTGGGAATGCAAATTGGTGCAGCCACTCTGGAAAACAGTGTGGAGGTTCCTGAAAAAATTAAAAATAGACTTATCCTATGACCCAGCAGTAGCACTGCCAGGAATTTACCCAAGGGATTACGGGAGTGCTGATGCACAGGGGCACTTGTACCCCAATTTTTATAGCGGCACTTTCAACAATAGCCACATTATGGAAAGAGCCTAAATGTCCACCAACTGATGAATGGATAAAGAAATTGTGGTTTATATACACAATGGAGTACTACGTGGCAATGAGAAAGAATGAAATATGGCCCTTTGTAGCAACATGGATAGAACTGGAGAGTGTTATGCTAAGTGAAATAAGCCATACAGAGAAAGACAGATACCATATGTTTTCACTCTTAGGTGGATCCTGAGAAACTTAACAGAAACCCATGAAGGAGGGGAAGGGAAAAAAAAGGAGGTTAGAGTGGGAGAGAGCCAAAGCATAAGAGACTCTTAAAAACTGAGAACAAACTGAGGGTTGATGGGGGGTGGGAGGGAGGGGAGGGTGGGTGATGGGTATTGAGGAGGGCACCTTTTGGGATGAGCACTGAGTGTTGTATGGAAACGAATTTGACAATAATCTTCACATATTGAAAAAAAACCAAAAAAACAAAAAACAAAAAAACAAAAAAAACAAAAGGCAGTCATGGAGCAGGCCTGGCAGGACTAATGGGAGAGTATCAAGGTGGCTACATCCTTCCAGAGGGTCCCAGAAGCCTTCTGACTGTGTCATTCAGGAGTTGGGGATCTGCTGAGCTAGAATCCTGCTACCAGCTCCAAGATCTGCCTTGGTCCAGCAGCAGGCTCTGCCCTCCCTGCCCCTGCCTCTCTACACCACCAGCTGGGTTCTGGGAGCCCTGGACTGGGCACCCCGTGCAGAAATCAGGGCTCAGTGCTGGCCTTGGACACATTCTGCAGTGAAGGCACTGAGCAACAATTACAGATGGCCCTAAAGAAGAAGTTATGCAGCAACAGTGAGGTTTTAAAAGTTTGTTAGCTATCCTCCCTTGCGGCTTTGCTCTTCATTCCACTCCTTCAAAGGAGGAGGGAGAAGAGTATGTTTTTGCCTCTTCCTTGAAGATTGGTAGCATGTGATTAAGTGGCAGAATTAGCAGGGTGAAGTATTAAGGTCTGAATGCCATATGTATAAGAGAGTAACAACATTTTAAGTGCAACCCAGAGGCAAAGCCAGAATGGCAAAGGAAGAAAGTGCAAGAAAGTTAAATGCAAAAGGGAAATAGGTAGTTAACCTCCCCCTCACTCCCTCAAAAGGCATTTCCCAAAGCCCGGTGGATAAGATTCACCAGTGGTCTATGTTAAATACACAGCTTGCCAAGCCTCTCTCTTGCAAGTTCAGAGTCATGGTTCTGGGCTGGGACCCAGAGATCCTTACTTCAGCCCAGGCTGGTAAACACGGTGACCTAAGGGTTTCTACAAGGAAGGGGAGTTTAGAATTGCTCATTCTGTTCCAGGGTGGGGAGCAGCAGAGAGACTGATGGGAGGTTGTCAATGCCAGCAAGAGCAAGACAGGGCTCAAAGATGAAGCTCAAAGATGATATCTAGTTTTGCTTCTTGGGTGAAGGGGAGGGGAGGGGAGAAGAGGGGAGGATGGGGGAGGGTGGAGAAAAGGAGAAAAAGAAGTATTTTTTTTCCTCTTTACCTCATGTTTCCTTTTTTCCTTTTCATAAATGCTTTTTACTGCAAAACTGGTGCTTTTTGCCATTAGAGCTAAAATAACTGTTGATTATAAATTGAGTCTAAAATGTCATGAAGATGCTGAATTTGCCTGAAAATTCAGCTTTTAAAGATTCCCATTCACACTGCAAACTGCGGGCATTCCGCACATCATTCATCTAGCATGAGTCTGGAAAGATGACAAGGCCTCTCAAAGGCCAGCTAGGGAGAGCGAGGATGGGGGAGCTGGCCTCATGGGTAGGGGCTGACTTGGATTCACTCTTTCCCCTGTCACGCTGCAGGAACAAGCTCATATCCTGGGTGGACAAGTATGGGCACAATGATGGTCGTGGTGTGAAAGTCACATGGGTCCCCATGTCAACGCATGTTGACTGCCCTTGGAATGTCCTATTCAAACTGTGCTCTTGAACTTTCTCTAGGAGGCTTCTTGCTGAGGGTAACGTGGCATCTGTCACTTGTGGATTGTCTTCTATCTATTTTCTGAGAGGCAGTGGAACAGAACTGTCTAGCACTTAGAACAGAATCTTGAGCTAAGACAACTGGGTTTGAATCTCAGCTGAGTACAAGTCTTACTAGCTGTGTATCCTTGGGCAAATGGATTAACCTCTGTGCCCCAGTTTCTTACCTATAAAATGGGGATAATAATATACTTAATACATAAAGTCAAAAGGTAAATCGATTATATCAATCTATGTAGAGCGCATCAAACAGTGCCTGGATCATGGTCAGGGCTATCTCAGTGTTTACTATGCAGTGGAGGATCCTGAGGGCACACTCAGGCTCAGGAATCAGAAGGATCTAAGTTCAAGTCCCAGCCTCACCTCCTACTACCTCTGTGACCTGAGACAAAGGGCTAAAATGGGGGAAAATGGGAGAAGTGACACAGCCTACCTAATAACATTATTTTAAGAATTAAACAAGATGTTGGTAAACATGTTATCACAGAACACATTGTAAATATTCAACAAATGCCAGTTATTACTAACATTATGATGTCATTATTAATTATTGCTGTTACCACCTATCAGAAACATGGTTCTCTGGTAAGAGGGGTCAGGGGTCACTGCACCCTTTACCCCTCATTATCCCCATGGCCTTTTTGATAAGAGTTTTAGCTAAAATTCCTGGGGTGTGGTGCCAGGTCCGGGAGGAGATCTCTGATAACCACAGTGACACTAACTAATTTGAAGGAGAATCCAGTCCAAGCAAACTCACTGGTCATGATTCTGTAGGGTTATCCTGGGCCAAATGGTTTGGCCCTGGTCTCTCTAGTTGTACCTGATGCTTTCATGGAATAAAAATATCTCAGAGTGTTAGTCAATTGTCTAGACATTGTAAATTGGACACACATTCGCCCACTTGTCTTTTACTGTCATGATTAACTTAATAGGGGTTTTAAGCTCTTTCTACACCAAGAGAGAGAAAGCTAGACATTGTATGGAGTCCTCATCAGGGTACTCTGGGGTGGGGGTGCTGTCATGCTATAAAGTTATGGGGCAAGATGTACCACATATCACCTGTGGGTACTGGTGCCTGTCTGTGAGCAGTTGGCATCATTGAATGGTGACAGGGAAGTTTGGACATGGGCTGAAAATCTACATTTGCCTCTAATAGGTAATGGTCAAATGCATCTGATTCAATTCATCCTAGAATTATTCATTAAGCAAGCATATATTTGGTCTCACTATAGATGAGAATATGGTGCTCTCACAAAGTTATAGAATCTTAGAGTAGGAGGGATGTTGGAGACCCTCTTGTCCTTTTGCAGATGAAGATACTGAGTCTTCAAAGACAAATGGATTGTTTAATTTCACATAGATAATCAGGGCCAGGGTTGTTCCACAGTTTCTGGACTTTTTCTATTTCCCTTGTGAGAACCTCTTCCACAGGGAGACGAGGTGCAAGGCACTGTAATGAAACCCTTTGGTCTAACATTATGCTCTGGGTCTCCTGCAAGCCCATGCACTTTGCTGACCCTTTTTGCACCTGCTGGACCTTCTCCCAAAGCTCTGGATTCTTGAACCTGTCTCCAAGGTGATGCCCAGCTGGAGCTTCTGCCCCAGCCTGGTTGCTGCACTATCTCTTTCAGACTTTGTGCCTGCCTTTTTTTCAGCTCCTTGTCAACCCTGGTTAGAGAGCTTGGCCTTGATCATTTCACTTGCTTCTTAAGTGGGGACTCCTGTCTCACCAATAACTGTTCTAACAGCAACACCCCAAGGACTTCCTTCCTTGGCCCATTGGCTTCACCATGCCTCAGGCCAGGTAATTCCAGGCTGGTTTTCAGTAATTCCTTGCATCCAAGAAGAGATGGGGGCTGAGGGAGCCAGGGCTGCCCCTTAGAGACCACGCTGCTATTCAGTGAGCCCACTGAATCTCAGAGAGGGCAAGCACCTTGCCCTGGTGCTTCCTGATGATGTGGCATTAACTATCAGATAAAAATCTTATGGTGAAAAGCTTTCTTCTATGGCCTCACGGGTGTTTAGGCATGTTAGGTCATTTTCTCCCTGCCTTTGCTGATTTGCATCAAGACACAAGGCTTTTAAAGTCCAAGGCACATCCCACTGGCATCTGCAGGTCAACAGAAATTCACCTTCTATAACATCTACATTCACACTAATGTCTTAGCCTTACCTAGCCCTCATTTCACTACCCTGACAAATCTCCACTTACCAGGTAAGGATTTTATTTCCCTTTTATTTAACCAATCTGGGTTTTGGTTTTTGTTCAACCCTTAACTAGTGGTGTGACCTTGGGCAAGTAACTTAACCCTTTGAGCATCAATCTTTCTTTTTCTAATAGAGAAACGATCACCCCCGGCCTGCTTGTCTCTCCAGGATGCCCTGAGGATCTAATGAAAGTGAAAACATTTTGGAAATCATAAAGCACTATAGAAATGCAAGTTACTTCCATTGCGTGGGTGAGAACTCTTCTAATGATTTTGGAAAGTCAAGAACGCTGAATGTAATCCCTGTAATATCAGCCTGAGATGCAGGGATAAGTTAGGATAAGTTTCAGTATCTTTAAAAATCATATTCTTCCTATACACTTACTAAGGACTCCTAAAACCTCACCAACCATCTTTCCCTGTCTTAGCTAAAAGGGAAGGAGGAGAGAAGAAAGGAGGGAAACAGAAAACAAAAACAACAGCCCTCCCCACTCTGGCAATAAACTTCCAGCTCCAAAGCAGGTTTTATTTAGTGTGCTATAAAAACAGTCGTTTCTCCCATCATAAAAGGATCCTGACTACCCAGCCTCATTTCTTTGCAGTGAGTGTACAGCTTGAGTGGGTCCCAGTTCTGGAGCAGGCTATAGCTTGTCCTCTTCTCCTCACCCCTACTCTCCTCCCTCACAGCTCTGCATAGATTGGGAAATGAAAAGCATTTTTAAATATTTTATTATGTGTGAATTTACAGGGGTGGGGGAGGTATACATTCTGGAGATGGAACTAAGATTTAATTGTCCCTCTCTTTTATGGTTGCTGCCTCATGGGTATGTACCAGACAGCTTGGGCACTGTGGTTTTGAAAATAAAAAAATCCAGGCAAGATTGTAGCAACTTTCTCAGCCATTAAATGGGCCCTGGAAAGTTTAGGTCATTCTGGTGAAATTAAAAAAAAAAAAAGAAAGAAAAGAAAAAGAAAACCTCACACAGTCTCAAGAAGGAAAAGGAGCTAAGCTGCGCCCACCTTTCCTTGAAGTTCTGTTGCTCTCTTCTCTCATGGTTCTTGAGAGCATACTGTGCTCTTCTGAACCACCTGGGAAAACATTTGATGCCATACATGAGGTGATTTACTAAATGGGTGCTAGATGAATCGATTCTCCTCAAGTGGCACGAGCAATGTATTTTGGGAGTCTGTTTCTCACCAAATGAGCAGAGGAGTTGGCATTGAGACATCCCTGGGATGTGGTGTGTTTGCAGGTTTCTTCTGAATGACCCATGTCCTACTCAGCTGGTGAAGCTGGCTGCTCGCATGCAAGGGAAGTCCGAGCATAGTGGGCATAAAGCATTAGGGTGAGTGTCGGGAACCCTGATTTCTAGTGCATGCACTGCCCTTCTGGGCGTCAGCCTCTACATCCAAACAACAAAATGGATAGTGTGATATAAGATGTTTGAGGTTCATCTGGGCTCTACCATTGTAAACTCTAAAATGAAATTATTCTTTAATGTTTATTTTTGAGAGAGAGAGAGAGAGAGAGAGAGAGAGAGAGAGAGAATGCACATGAGCAGGGGAGGTACAGAGAGAGGGGGTCAGAGGATCCGAAGCAGGCTTTGCACTGACAGCAGAGAGCCCAATATGGGTTTGAACTCATGATCTGTGAGATCATGACCTGAGCTGAAGTCGGATGCTTAACCAACTGAGCCATCCATGTGCCCCTAAAATGCAGTTAGTCTTAATTTAGGATTAAATCCTAAAGATTCTTGAAAGCCCTAAAAACAGCTGAAGTGATTTTTCTCTCTCTAGCCTTTTCTTATAGGGTTTGTCTGAGCTGATTCTACAAAAACACCCTAGGCTGTGGATGACATTTGACTCCCTGATCCCAAAGCCTGTTTATCAGTGGGAAGGACAGAATGACAAGAGCCTGGGGAACTGGGAGCTCAGAGGTGCCTAACCTCCAACCTGTCATCATTTATTAACTAGATGGCAGTCGCCCTCTTAGCACAGTAGAAAGGAGGCCACAGTCTCAAGGGTCCCACATATATGACTGGGTCATTTTGAAGTTTTCCTGTTTGTGTCTATCTACAACCAAATAAAAAGTAGGCTTATAGGGATTTCCTGAAAAGCAGAAAAATTGGCAGGAGATGGAAAAAAAAAATGTCTAGAGAGTGGGTCTCTTTGGCAGGTATAGAGCTTCTATAAACACAACCCAATACCTTAGTTTCTTAACCCTCAAACCATCACCACACTGGCTTATTTCCTTAATGGTATCAAAGATACTTCCTTGTATCTTCTGGATTGCATTAGCTCTTCCAGGAGGCATTACAGCATGGTGGAGAGGCAGTATGGGTTTTAACTTACTTGGTATCTCATCTTCAGTAACAACAAATTCTTGAAACTCTGGCTAATAAGAAGGGGGAGGCTAAGGATTCAATCATGACCATAGAAGAGAAGCAAAGTGGATAACTACTTACTTACTGTTCAATGCTTAGGACTCCATGTTCAATAGTGTGTCAACCAGTTAACTTTACTCAATTCTGCCTCCCAGTGTCAGCTAGCTCACAAATGCATACTCTTGGCCATAAGGATGATTAATTTTAAAGGGCATGATTGGCTCAGGACAAGTGTATCCCAAGTAAATGGCCAAATGATTGTGAGTCAATGCCATGCAAAAACTCAACTGCACCAGGGACGCCTGGGTGGCTCAGTTGGTTGAGTGTCCTGCTTTGGCTCAGGTCATGATCTCACAGTTTGTGGGTTTGAGCCCTGCATCGGGCTCTGTGCTGACAACTTAGAGGCTGGAGCCTGCTTCGAATTCTGTGTCTCCCTCTCTCTCTCTGCTCCTCCCCTGCTCATGCTCTGTCTCTCTCTCTCTCCTTCAAAAATAAATAAGAACATTAAAAAAAAACCCAGCTCAACTGCACCAGGACATCTCCCTGGTGCAGACTGCAAGCCTAACCCTTTGGTGAGATGGGCATACATATTTCTGAGTTCAGTTGGTTTGCCAGTTAAATAGGAATACTGTCCTTGCCTATTGAGTGCTCAGCCATATTGTGCAGGAGTAAAGGAGTTAATGCCACACAAATAGTACTGAGCTTAAATCTATACTTTTAGGGGAAGTTACATGTCCTCCAGATGCTCATGGTGTCATAACCTTTGACCTTCAGTGACTCACTTCACTTTCCTGTGTGTCCTCCAATACAAAATCACTTGGTGAGATGAATCGATCTCTAAAGTTCCTCCCAGCATCCTAGAAATCTGCAGCATCATGACACCACAGTTCTTGCTACACACTAACCAACATGGCAGCTGGCTTATGGCAATTAGAAAAGTGGCTCTTTTCAAGGCTGAGATAATCCATGGTTTGATGATCAACCTGTGGAGTCTCTGAGCTCTGGGTCAATTACCCTCCAGAGGGATCCCAACACTCTTCTCAATACTCAGAGGACACTATCATCTCTGGTAAGTGCCTTCCCTAATGCTTCTGCTCCTCCAACATTTTATAACTGGCAGTATCTTAAGATAGAACATGTGCCATGTAATTAGGCTTCCTTCTTTATGGATACTGTGCCCCTTCAGCTCGAGAGAAGAGAGACACTTTACCTAGTGGTGAGAGCTAAGCAATGCTGTTTGTCTGCTCACAGGGGCTCACTTCAGCTAGGCAAGGAAAACACTGTCATTAAAACAAGGCCTTTGTGCTTTCAATAGCTGTTCCAAAGAACTGGAGAAAAGAGATTTTTAACTGGGCCACACAAAGCTAAGATTCTAGCCCTGGTGGCTTGGGGAGGGGAAAAAGAGATAATTACTCTAACTCTTTATAAAAGTAATTTTTGCAACTTCAACACCTTACATTCCAACAATGGCTGTAGTTCACATGGTAACACTTGATAGAGCAGAAAAAGTTTCTCTTCCTAGGATTTTGGTGGGGGTTCATAGACATGGCCAAGTATGTACTTTACTAAAAAGAGCATCAGTTTTGTGATTCTGCAGGTTCAAGTCCTTGTTTCAGCTCTATAATTAGTATGTGAGGGATTCTGGGCAAGCCACTTACCAGAGTCTCTATTTCTCTATTTGCACATATGGATACAATGGACATGAGAATGACTTCTACAAAGTTATAGTGAGGAAGAAATAAGATAAGATTGCTTATGTTTTCTTTTTTTTCAACTCTTCATATGTATGTGCTCCTTACTATAATAAACTATAAGTTCTTGGAAAACAAGGTTACTTTAAGCTTCTTTCACATAGCAAAGTAACTCCTTATGCTTATAAGTCTTTTCTGGTTACTCTTTGACTCATGAATAGAGTTCAAATTCCTCTGCCAGGCCAATCAGTCCTTCCAAACTGACATCCTGAAACATACGCACCACGGCAGACCCCATCATAAAAGATCCTCCATGTGTGATGCTGGTCACATAGTTCCTTCCACCCTGGAAAGCCATTCTCTGTTCCCCTTGCATGCCTGGTTTCCATCTGGCAAAAGTCAACTCTAATGCCACCTCCCTCATAAAGCCTCACACTGCCATTTATCCCTCTGTCTGCTGGGCTCCCATGATATTTGCTCTGCATATTCTATAGGACTTAGCACAGCTAGCCTTATGGTGTAGTTGCTTGTTACTATTCTCCCTCCTCAACTGTAAATCCTTTGAGGGGATCCCTTACAACATTTAGCACCTGCACTGACTATGACGATAAAAAAAATTGTAGTGACATATCAGAAGTTGTAAGGCACTGTTAAAAGCAAAGCATTTTTGTTCTTTTGATTGCAGGCTTCCCCTAGTGCACAAACCTTAGTTTGGAAGGGCTCGATGTGTGCCTTCTGCTTTCCCTTTAGCCCCTCTAACACAGCTGCTCCAAGACCTGCTGCCACTGGAACCCCTACTCTGTCCCATCAGATATGTCCAGCCCCCTGCTCAAGGCTCACAAGGCCAGCCTCAGAAGAATTTAGCCCTTGATGCCCACCAGCCAGTGATGCTGGGGACCAGCAGTAGGGCAGTCAACTACCTCAACCTTCAAATAGCCTGTGCAAATTTTGCTACTAGCTTGGGAACTTACCCATCATTTATTACATTTTAGGTAGTCTTCACAATGGGCCTGATGGTAGTGTTTAGAAATTGCCTTTGTTTATAAGTCAAGGTTTTACTTTAGAATTTGAGGCTTAGTTTGAGAATTAAAGTATCTTAAAATTGTTGTAGGCCAATCATCTCCCTTTAGGAGTAAGGAAACTGAAAACTAGAAAGGTCACCCAGTTAGTTAATGATAGAGCAAGGACTGAAACATAGACCTCAGACTCGTCAGTTCAGCTCAGTCTCCACCAGACCTTCTCCCTGTTATTAGCAATGTTCTAGTAGATATATTTTAGTATTTATGAGAACAAAGGGGAAAGTTGAAGAACAATGGGTAAGCAAGCAAGTCATCTGCAAAAAGTTAAGGTGACTCTCCCAATGCTGGGAGCTACTTTCTAGCTAATCTATTATTATATTCTCAAGACCTAAGTTCTAGAGAAGCCTGAGTGGAGGAGTTTTTCAGACTCCCAGTAAGTGGCTGCTGTCCTTGAGGGCCCCAACACATGTGGCAGGGACCTTCACGGATGGTCTTGGCAGAAGCTGCAAACCACATTGGACAACCGCTGACAGCTGTCCGCCACCCACATGATAATAAATAAACACAGATATTATTTTTAAATCACTGGGCTCTTGCTATGCTTCTTTTCAATAATCTGCTTTTGATCTTGCCGCCCCTCATGTACACGATTCTCCCTCTCCTGGGGGCTTAGTAAAATTGTAATCAGTTTTTAAGACTCAATCCAAGTCCATCTTGTCTTTTAAACATTCATTTAGTCATCCATCCATCCATCCATCCATTCATTCAAGAGACATTTTTTGAGCAACTACTAGATGCCAGATCCTATTCTAGGATGTAGGGATGAAGCTTGTACTCTAGTGGGGAGAAGGGAGAAGAGAAACTAACAGAAAACTATACAGACATCTATATGTGTTTATACCTACATATACATGCACATACATATATCTGATATACACATACACATGTATATTTCCATGCAAGCTCATGTAGTATATACACATACATGTATATTAATTAATCGATGACATTAATTATTAAGAAAAAATAAAACAAGATATGAAGACAAAGTTTAAAGACAGGAGGATTTGACTGAGACAGGCTGGTCTCTTCTGAGGAAGTGACATGAAAGCAGAGACCTAGCTGAACTGAACACTTTTCTAAATAACTAGTACACATAGAGTCAGACCACTACTTCTTCATTCTCCTAGTGTATTTTATTTTTATTCAATCAGTGTTTACCTGGCACTAACTCCATGCGAGACTTTGTGGGCTAGATGATGGGTACACAGTGGGGAATGAAGTCAGCATGGCTCTGCTCACGTGGAGGGCAGGGTCTAGTGCAGGGACAGGTGTCATTACACACATGGACACAACAAGGGGTGCTGGTTCCAGCTATGCTGCCTCTGCTGCTTCTTTATCTCGGACAAAATCAAAAGTAGGGCTGGAAGGTATCAGGCCCTAGGGGAAGAGTCCAGTGCTAGCTGCCATAATCTCAGCTAATTGATCCAGAAAAAGTGGAGTTTCTGCTAAGACAGAGATGAGGCCATTTGTGGGGTCCTGGCCAGTGGCAATGCACCTCAGATATGAACTTGGGTTTAAAGCTGATAGCTAGAGCACAACCTCACACATTCCCATGCCATGTGACAGTAGTCAGGTATTTTTCTATACATCATTTTGTTTATTCTAACAATTTTGTGGATTAGATAGAGTTGAAAAAATATCCAGAATGGGAGATGTTCAGTTGGAAAGAACTTTTGAGGCTACTTGGTCCAACCATTTGACTACTGCTGGGTTCCTTTCCTCAGCAATTCTGAGCAGTGGCCAACCATCTCTGCTTCAACATTGCCAATAACAAAGCACCCATGACTCACAGCATCTCTTCCATTTTTTGGCAGCCCAGTGGCTTGTTAGTGGTCAGACAGGTTAAATTCCATTTCTCCTGACTCCCAGTCAAGTGCTCTTTCCACTGGGACCCTCTCACACCAGGATTCACCTCAGGCCAGGGCTGAGAAAGCCTTCCATGGAGGAGCCCTGGCCTAGGGGAAACTGAGCCCCAGGCCATTCCAGCAAAGCCTGGGCCCCTATTCCTTAGGCAGAGGCTTTCACTCCACCCTGGTGTTCCCTACCCATAAGTGCATGCCCCCAGGAAGCACAACCAGAGCACAATGACCAGATTCAAATGCAAACACACATTATGCAGAGGTACATGGTGTCCCGTGGATTATTATTTTGAAATAGATTGTGTGTGGGGGTTCACTTAATCAAATTCTGACAACTGTTTATTGAGAAGAAAATATGGATGGCTCGGCAGCACTGGGAAGGATTTTTGGCTTTCAAACATCTCATCTACTTTACTAAGCTCTCCAAAAATACAAACCTAGGGCAGAATGTTTCAGGCAGGCCATGGTGAACAAGTCCATGTAAGGGCACGTGAGCAACATGAGGCTTTCTAGGCGAGATGCAAGCCCACAGCAGCAGGGGCTGACATTCAGAACTGCCTTTCCTTTCCTACTTCCCTCTCTACACCTGGCTCCTGGGAGTCCCAAAAGTCATGCTGACTGCTGCAATCATCCTCTGGAAGCACAACACCCCAGAGCCCTCATGTGCACTGGTTTTGAATGCACACAGAGAGAACAAGGAGATCCAGGGCACCTCACAACCTCTGTTGCAGGAGTCAGATGCTAGCAGACTTGGGAACAAGCAGGAGAGGGTAGGGGGTGTGCTGGGGGACTCAAATCCCTGAAACTAGGAGTCAGAGTCCCAACCCTCCTGCTGGGAGTGGCTGGGGAAAAGTCAGAGCATTGAACTCCTTGCACTTACTGATGGTTAGGGGAAGGGGATCGAAGATAATTCACTCATTAACTGGATTACAGAGCCAGAGTGTTATTAAGGCATTTAAATATCACCTCACTCTATGGTTAAATTTTTGTTTTGTTTTGTTTTGTTTTGTTTTGTTTTGTTTTGTTTTGTAATTCTTGGTTTATGTGAAATCTCAGCTAGAACATAAACAAATAAAGAAGATAAGACCTGAGCCACCCTGGGATCAGAGGGATGGAAATGCTCCCAATTATCCTGCTCTAAACCACCTCTCTCCAGGCAATGGCCCTGAAGTAGATGCTACAGACCCCTTGGAAAGCACCATTCAAGACCACCAAATCAGTTAATTATCCTTCATTTTACAAATAAGAAAACTGAGGCCTAAAGAGAAAGAGCAGGTGTGAAGCCACCTGCCAGATGAACTGGCTTACAGGTATCTTGGTCCAAGTGCTTTCTACCCCACACAGCATCATGAGAAGGGTGTCCTTCTCCTGTTGTCTGCTCAGAGGGACATTCAGGAAGTTCTCTGGACAATGGGGCTACCTCCGAGCCATTGCTATCTATTAGTTTCTTCCTTTGATAGGGTTCCCTAGAGTCAATTAATAGAGCATGGTGTAGTCAATGAGTTGGCAAGTTGGCCAGTAGCCATGTGTTGACGAAGTCTGGGAACAAGGAAAGCAGCTCATTTGGGAAGTAAGTGTCACTGGGCCCAGGGTGGTCTATACTTTCTGAAACAGTTTTTACCCATACCTTATGTCTCATGCCTCCTAACATCCTTGTAAAGTTCAAAAGGGAAGGAAGGAATTCTGAGTCCCATTTTATACTTGAAGCAAGTGCAGCATAAAGGGCTCAAACAACTTCTCTGAGGTAGAGGGAATTCATAGAAAAGTTGAGAGTTAAATATAGATTTCTTGACATAGTTTAGTACTCATTCAACCTCATTATACTGCCTGCTCTGAAAATATGCTCTCTACATCTGGGTTGTTTCTTGGGCACTTTATCCCACATTCCCCAAATAGGGCAACACTGATTCATGCTTCATCTTCAGACATGAGGTAGAGTCTCAGTATCAGATTCCCTTGTGACCTGAACTGGAACCATATTTACATTTACATCCAAATTATATTTAGGAAATTTGAATGTTTGAAAAGAACTTAATAAATATTTGTGCAATGAAAAAAGGAGAGAGAGAGGAAGAAAGAGAGGAGAGAGAGAAGTAAGGAAAGAAACATCTGGGGGCAGTAGGCAGTGGATTTTTCTTCATGAGAAAACTCTGAGGAATGTTTCATCATGGAATCAGGATTCCTGGTTGCACAATCTTCAGTCAGTCTGGAAATGGGAAATCAGGGGGGAAAAACAGGTTTTGTTTGCACTGAGAATAGTACTGATGGGATGACTGGAAGGGGGAAAGAGCATGGCTAGGGGAAACTTCTTGGAGTCGTCTAGGCATAGGTTGGAATCTTAACTCTTACATCCTAGTGGGATGATGTGGAACAAGCATCTAGTCTTTTTGCCCATTTCCCCATCTGTAAAATGAGGATCATAATAGCTACCTCATGGGCTTATTATGAGGACAGAAGGAGAGGAGACGAGTGAAGTGCCTTGCCCAGGGTGCTCAGTAAATTGAGCAGGTGCTGGTGCATGACTTCCCCCAAGCTTCCCCTTCCTCTGATATAACCACATTCCATTGAAGTAAAACCCAGCTCTGGTGTCTGCCAGAAGCTTACCCTGGATTCTTGTTCAACTATATCTTATCTCATATGTCTAACATATGTCTAACATACTATTATTCAGTACTGAACGTTTGAGCCCTCTGATGGTGAATTTTATGTGTCATCATGACTAGGCTAAGGGATGCCCAGGGAGGTGGTGAAACACTATTTCTGAGTGTGTCTATGAGGATATTTCTAGAAGAGATTAGCATTTGAATCCTTAGACTGAGTAAAAATCGCCCTCACCAATGCGAATGGGCCTCATCCAATCTGTTGGGGGCCCCACTAGAACAAAAAGGCAGAGAAAGGGTGGATTTGCTCTCCGCTTGACCTAGAACATCCATCTTCTCCTGACCTCAGACATCAACACTCCTTGTACTTGCACCTTTGGACTTGTACTCAAACGTACACCATTGGCTTCCCTGGTTCTTGGCCCTTGGGTTTGTACTACAACTCCACCACCAGCTTTCTTAGGTGTCCAGCTTGCAGATGGCAGATTGTGGGACATCTCAGTCTCCACAATCCACATGAGACAATTCCACAGAATACATCTCCTTCTGTATACGATGTATACCTTATTGGTTCTGTTTTTCTGGAAAACCCTGACTAATGCAAACCCTTAATAATCTGTTATTATATTTATGGGTTTATATCTTGTTTTCTTCTAAACAAAGCTCTGAGCCCCTTGAGGTCTGGGGTCATATTCACTCTTAAATTCCCACGGTGTTTAGCATAGGGCTCAGCCCACTATTAAGTACCTGTGTATACTTATTAAATGACTCACTGGTTAGTTAAGTGTCTTGTATCCTCCACGTGATACTGTCCTTTTGACTGGAAAAAAAAGTCATTTTATAATGCTTCCCTGAGTCACCAAATGAAACCCATACATCCTTCAGGGATTGGTCCTTGAGTATATTTCTGAAATTGAGAGAGCTGCTTGGACAGCAGTCATTTGGTGATTAATGGAATGATGGGGGAAAAAAGTGGGCAAATGTTTCTTGCAAGCTCCTCTGCAGACGCCCCATATATCAAGGATCTTTGGTTGCCAACTTGAGGGTGCAGTATTTCTTCATCATGTGTTTCCACAATTATATTCAAATCAATTTAATGCACACATTTACAACGCAGTAATGATATCAGTCACAACCTGAGCAATTTACTTAGTAAACTTTAATATTTTTTTAATGGACTCCTTCACTGTCTATGATCCGTGAAGGAATTAAAATAGGCCTTGATTTCGAAAATCAGAGGCTCATTCCAAGAGCCAGGTGCTAAGGCATCTATTCTCAGAATGTGTGGCTGGGTAGTCTTGGCATAATAGTGCTCAGAGAAAGCTTACTGTCAAGATCACTAGTCTGGGAATTGAATCCCAGTTTCTAGTCCTGTTTCTGTCACTAAATACGTTGTCTGTAACATTAAGGGATTGGTCATGATGAAATTTTAGTCTCCTTCCAGATTTCATGTTCTAAAAACAAAACAAAACAAAACAAATAAAAAAACCTCACCTCAGAAGGTAAACCTCAGTCCTAACTCTGGTCTAATCAATAACATCTGATAGCATCCATTCTTATCTTTCCCTATCACTGCTACCATCATCTGATTACACAGACTCTTAGGGAAAAAAAATGTGTCTCCTTCTGTTTGAGTCTAGAAGGTGATAGTCATTCAAAGAGCAAAGACAATACCAAATCCATTCATTTACTGCCAACCTTTGCCTGCCATATAGAGAAACTGTGACCTTGATCCTGCCCAGGAAAAACAAACTGAACCAAACTAAAAATCAAACTTCAAGCCTGAGTGTTCAAAAGGCAAAACAAAATATGATGCATGATTTCCCCAGTCACTCAAGTATACTCTGTGTTGCCTAGGAGCAGAATATTTCCTAGAGGGCAGGGCCTTGCTTCATTAGTCAAATTCCTGTTCTAGTCTAATGTTTTCATAATTAACAGCTAATAGTGATGGTCAAGTTTTGAATGACAAATATTCTCATCTCAGGTAACTCATGACACTGCAATTTACTTTGAATTGACATCTGTGTAAAGCATTTACAAGTAGCCAAAGGAAACTATACACAAAGAACATGAAAGAAAGGCATGTCTTGGGCTGGGGTAGGGGAGATGAGAATGGCTTCTGCAGCTCCAGACACTCTATAATGAGCCTACGGTCTGTTCCCCATCTAAGGACAAAAGCTATAGACACCAAAAGGACAGGTCTGGGAACCCGTCCTAAGCCCTGTATTGTTTTGTTAAGCTCACCAAAATGGCATGCAAGTCCTGTATTGCAAAGGTTGAAAAAGGAGCAGAGGGAGGGTGTAAACAGAAAATAAACCAATGGAAACCAAGACTCCTTCCTTAGTAGCTAAAAATGGAATAGGTCCAGCCATAGTGTTATGTCACCTCGACTTTTACATGACCACCTGTGGTTACCATGGGCCATTCAAGGATTTCTGAGAGAGCACACTGGAAACAACATACAGCTCTCAGTTGACCATGGCAGAGACACACATTCCACTTACTATTTCAACGGCACTATGAGGCTCTAATTTAGATAGGTAGGGGCAGCCAGGGCAAGTTCATGGTCTAGCTCTGACCTTGCTGGAGTGCAGAAAAACACTTTCTTTCCTGCCCTACTCCTTTCCAAGAGCATTCTTCTCTGCTCTCCAGACCCTTCCTTCTCTACATGTTCCAATCACACACACCACCCTCCAGTCCTAACCTACCTCCATCTTTGGTCTTCCATGAAGTTGATACTGCATACTCCCTCCACTTCTCTCTTTTCTCAGAACACCCACAGTGCCAATGGTTTGAATTAGGGAGTTTACACTTGAATCTAACCCTGACATAGCCTTGAGGGCAGGAGTCTCAAGAAGCTCAAGGCAGGAGCCTTGAGACTTGCCTATAAATCTTTGCCTTGTCCATGGCGTCTGTCCCAGTACCTGGCATGTAGTTAGGCACTGGTGAATATTGGTTCATTGTCAATTACAGAAGAGATATGGGAAGCTGAACCGTGTTTTACAGGCCTTTTATGATGAAGAATTTCACTGGAGAGCTCAGACTCATAGTAAAGTCTGGCTGTGCTGGTAGAATTTAAACAGGTGAAGGAGAGCCAGGAGAGCATTACCCCCTAATGGAGGGAGGCCTACAGGGTGGCATTATTTCCACATCTTTAATGAGATGCTGTTCAACTTCTCCAAATCAAACAATGCAATTGCTTTGCTTTAACATTGGGGAGATAAAACTCTTTGTTTCTGAGCCCACTCACAGAAAGGGGCTGAGGGGAAGCTAGCTTTCAGGAAGGAGCCATTGTCAGCCTGAATGAAGGTCTCCTGATCTGTTAAGAATCAAAACTAAACTTGCACGTGCTCTGAAAGCAGTTGGCTGGTAGGCAGCAGAAACATCTTTTGGGTTCTAACCTGGATTCTGTTGAGAGTCTTTGAAAGTCACTTTAATTTTCCTCATTGGAGAACATCATTTGTAGGGCAATAGGGCAGAGCAATGGATCTCTAAAGGCCCTTCAGCTCTCAATTCTCTGCCTGCTCTACACTCTAACACAGGTCCCACTTAAGGAGCTGGGGGTATTTCGGTAATTGCAGCCACAGTGAGATAAAGATACATGAAAGAAAACAGGGGTGATTGTATTAGACCTAATTGCCTCTTGTCACAGTTGCTAAGTTTCCCTCACCCTCACCTCAAATTCAGGGCCAGGCCCAATGGTGCCTTGGTTTTATGGAAACTCTCTTTTTTCTTCTCTTTTCAAAAGAAATCACACCTTTGGATAGACTTGTGTTACAAAGCATTAACACAGGTACACACTCAGGGAAGTGGGGAAACCTAAGTGCCTCATCAATAACCACAACTTGCCCGGACGTCACCTTCCCCATAACTTCAAAGAATGACAAAGGCCAATCGTGCTGAGTGGGTAGGAAGGGGGAAGGGGTGGGGGGAAGGAACCCTGAGGCCTGTAAACTGAAAAAACGCATAGGATTCACAGGCTAGAATTCTCTGTGAAGAGGCACTAGATGGGATCTAAATGGAGAAATAACCCCTTCTGGCTACCAACATCAAATCAAACCATGAGCTCTTGTGTATACTTACAGAACAAAACAAACAAAAACCCTGCCAGTTTTCATTCAGCAAGAGATTTCATTTCCTTTGAGGGAAGAGGGTTGCCAATAAGGACAGGAAGGCTTTGACACTGACCTTGGCAGGACACCTGCCTGTATCACTGATATCTGGGCATTGCGCTTTAATTAACAAACATGGGGCAAAATTTCAATTCAGTTTGGTTCACTTAGGGAGGAAATCAGTCAAGAGGCATGTGCTTTGGATCATCCATGAAACAGCTTCTTTCATCTTCTTGACTCCATCAAAGACACAAAGGTTTGGGAAAAGCAGGTTTGGCCTGAATGAAGCTACAAAGGGAGGAAAAGTGCCCCAAGGGCATCTCCCCTTCCCTGGCCTTCCCTTCCTCTCCTCAACTCATTGCTGTCTCTTGAATCAGCCCTTCACCATTAGTCACCATGGTGGGTGTCCTGTGATTCTAAAACAGTAATGGTGTTGATGGCAGGTTACATCATGAAGGCCATAGAATGAAGTCTGCTCATCTTTATTGAGAGCCTACTGCTAAACATAGTAAACATTCTTGGAGAAGACGAGGCATTGTCAGCAACCAGAAAGCAGGTGGGTCATAGTCTCCAGACAAACTCGTTCAATGGTTATAAAATCAGTGCTAACCTGCTAGGAATTTACCCAAGGGATACAGGAGTACTGATGCATAGGGGCACTTGTACCCCAATGTTTATAGCAGCACTCTCAACAATAGCCAAATTATGGAAAGAGCCTAAATATCCATCAACTGATGAATGGATAAAGAAATTGTGGTTTATATACACAATGGAGTACTACGTGGCAATGAGAAAGAATGAAATATGGCCCTTTGTAGCAACATGGATGGAACGGGAGAGTGTTATGCTAAGTGAAATAAGCCATACAGAGAAAGACAGATACCATATGGTTTCACTCTTATGTGGATCCTGAGAAATTTAACAGAAACCCATGGGGGAGGGGAAGGGGGGTGAAGAGGTTAGAGTGGGAGAGAGCCAAAGCATAAGAGACTCTTAAAAACTGAGAACAAACTGAGGGTTGATGGGGGGTGGGAGGGAGGGGAGGGTGGGTGATGGGTATTGAGGAGGGCACCTTTTGGGATGAGCACTGGGTGTTGTATGGAAACCAATTTGACAATAAACTTCATATATTGAAAAAAAATAAAATCAGTGCTAACTTTTTATAAATACAACAGGAATTTAGAGAAAGGAGAGCATAGTGTGGTCTGGAGGAGAATTGGAACATGCTTCTTTGGAGCAATGGGATTTCTTTTCTTTTCTTTTCTTTTCTTTTTTCTTTCTTTTTTTTTTATAATTGAAGTACAATATACTATGTTATGTTAGTTTTGGGTACACAACATAATGACTCAAAAATTCTATCCATTACTCACTGCTCATCATGGTAAGTACTTGATCCTCTTCACCTATATTACCCCACTCATCTCCCCACTGGTAACCACTAGCTTATTCTCTTTGAGTGTTTTTTGTTTTTCTTTCTTTTTTTTTTATTCATTCGTGTTGTTTCTTCAACTCTGCATATGAGTGGAATCATATGCTATTTCTAATGTATTTCACTTAGCACTATATCTTCTAGGTCCATCCGTGTTGTTACAAATGGCAAGATTTAATTCTTTTTTATGGTTGTGTAGTATTCCGTGTGTGTGTATGTGTGTGTGCCCATTTACCTATGCATGGACACTTGGGTTGCTTCTCTATCTTGGCTATTGTAAGTAATGCTGCAATACACACAGGGGTGCATATATCTGTGTGAATTAGTGTTTTCATTTTCTTTGGGTAATACCCACTAGTGGAATTACTGGATCATATGGTAATTCTCTGAAGGAGCACATTTTTCAAGTGCTAAATTGAAATATCTGTCAATCCAGTGAAAATATATTTTTTAATATAATTTATTGTCAAATTGGCTAACATACAGTGTGTAAAGTGTGCTCTTGGTTTTTGGGGTAGATTCCCGTGGTTCATTGCTTACATACAATACCCAGGGAGCAATGGGATTTCGACCTTGAGAGTCTTGTAATTTCTGAGAGCTGAAAGTTGACTCTGATCACCATATATAGATAAACTGATAAAATTTCATTTGAACCAAAAGAGACATGAAAAAGAAGAATTCCTGGCAGACTATAACATAGTGTCTTTCATATCAATCCCAGACATGCCTCCTTTAAATCTCTATAATGTTGACATAAGATATAACCTGGCTGTGCCTTAGTTTTGTCATCTGTAAAATGGGGATAATAATAACTGTGCTGACTTTATAGAGCTGTGGTCATAATTAAACAGTATATTGCATACAAAACACATAGCATAATGTCTTACCTTCAATAAACTTCATTAATATAACTGTAATGGTAACATTAGTGACTCTAAATAGTAGAAAGGGGAAAAACTGTAATGGTAACATTAGTGACTCTAAATAGTAGAAAGGGGAAAGGAGAATGAAGAGCTGTTGGGATTGCTGTCTGCTTCAGGCCACTCTGAGCCCAGCCCCAAAGCAGGAAGGCTATGCTACTCCATCCCAAGTTCAGAAGGGCAGTCTGCATGAGAAAACCTCATGGCTGCAGACTTTGACCAAGATGGTCTCCCTTGTCTCATTGCTCTGGGTTGCATTTAGGAGCCCACAATTAAAATGAAAGGCAGCCAAGCACACGCACACACAAACTGGATCCCTGGATTTGGATCAACTCCAATAATGGGCTTTCCCACCAGAGGTGGGGTGGAGTCTGCAGGGAGTAGAGAAATACTCTGTCCTCAGACCTGCCCTCCAGATACTAACCTCTCAAGAGACAGACCACTTGTGGTCTAATTCTCTATGCACTGCCAGCAGCCAAAGAATCTCTCCATTTCTTTTTATTTTTCTTTCCCTCCAATTGCTTCTCCCTTGTCTCTTCTGAAAGTAACCCTATCCCACCTTCAGATAGGTGAGGCCATTTCCCTTTATGGACTCAGAATTTTGTGATTCTAACACAGGGACCCAGCAGCATCCTGGCCCCTGTGTAAACTCGAAAGCCTCATTGTTTCCATGGAGTCCAGAAGCAGGACAACGATAATACTCGTCATGACTTAGCAAAGCTAGGATAACAAAAAGGGCAAAAGAAGATGAGGATTTAAATTAGTTTAGTGTTTTTTTAATTAGTTAATTTTTTTAAGTTTGTTTATTTTGAGAGAAAGAGTGCACGTGTAGGCATGAGCAGGGGAGGGGCAGAGAGAGAGAGAGAGAGAGAGAGAGAGAGAGAGAGAGAGAATCCCAAGCAGGCTCCATGCTCTTAGTGGGGAGCCCAATGTGGGGCTCAATCTTATAAACCGTGAGATCATGACCTGAGCTGAAATCACAAGTTGGACGCTTAACTGACTGAGCCACCCAGTCACACCTAATAGTTTAGTTTTTATTTTTTTTAATTTTTATTTTTTTAACATTTAAAGCAAGTTTATGTCCTTCATGGCTACACAAAAACTCCACAGTGCACATATCATCAATCTTTTTAAACAGATGAGAAAACAGAGGCCTAAAAGATGTAGGACGGTCCTTTTCTTGCAGAAATTGACAAGCTGATCCTAAAATTCCTGGCAAAATGCCAGGGACCCAGCATAGCTAAAGCAATCTTGAAAAATAACAAAGTTGGAAGTCTCATACTTCCTGATTTCAAAATTTACTACAACTACAGAAATCAAGAAAGAACGGTATTGACATAAAGACAGACTCATAGATCAAAAAAACAGAATTGGCTGTCCAGAAATAAACCCTTACATTTATTACACATTGACTTTACATAAGCGGCTAAGATAATACATTGGGGAAGAAAAGTCTTTTCAGTGAATGGTGCTGGACAACTGTATATACTGTCTACAGAGGAGAAGTAGTAGGATCCCTACTTCACACCATATACAAAAGTTAACTCAAAATGGAGCATAGACCTAAATGTAACAGCAAAACTGTAAATCTCTTAGAAGAAAGCACAGGAGTACATTTTCCTGATCTTTGGTTAGGCAAAGCCTTCTTAGGCATAGCACTAAAACACAAGCAACAAGAGAAAAAGGAAATAAATTGGGCTTCATCAAAATTAAAAATTTTGGTGTTTCAAAGGTTACCATCAAGAGAATAAAAGGATGACCCACAGTGACAGAAAATATTTGCAACTCATATCTGACAAGGGACTTGTATTCAGAATGTTTAAATAATTCCCACAAAATAGTAAAAAGACAAGTAACTGAATTTAAAAATGGGCAAAAATTTGGGATGCCTGGGTGATGCATAGGTTGAGTGTCTGACTTTGGCTCTGGTCATGATCTTCCGTTCATGAGCTCAAGCGCCGCATTGGGCCCGCTGCTGTCAGTGCTGTCCTCTATCCCCCTCTTTCTCTGCCCCTCCCAACTTGTACTCTCTGTCTCTCAAAAATGAATAAAAACACTTTAAAAAATGGGTAAAAATTTGAATAGGCATTCCTCTCCCTAAAATACGCACGCAGCTAAAAGCAAATGAAAGGATGCTCAACATCATTAGCAATTAGGAAAATGCGTATCAAAATCACAACAAAATGCTACATAATATCTATTAGGGTGGCTATAATAAAGAAGATGAACAATAGCAAATGTCGGTGAGGATATGGAGAAAATGAAATCCTCATACATTACAATTGAGACCGTGCAATGCTACATCCACTTTAGAAAATAATTTGGAGCTTCTTTAAAAGCTACACATAGTTAGCATACGACCTAGCAGTTCCACTTCAAGGTACATATCCAAGAAAGCTGAACACACATGTTCACATAAAAACTTGTACATAAATGCTTACAGCAGCATTTTTAATAAAAGCCCAAAGTGAAAACAACCAAATGTCCATCAGCTGATGAATGAATAAAATGTGGAGCACCCATATGATGGAATATTATTTAGTCATAAAAAAGAATGAGATACCAATACATACGACAGCACACACACAAAAAAAACCTTGAAAACATAATGCTAAGTGAAAGAAACCAGACACAAAAGGCCACATACTGTGTGCTTCCATTCATGTGAATTGTCCAGAATAGGCTAACTTAGAAACAGGAAAGTAGGTTAGTAGCTGTGAGGGACTGGAGACAGTAGAGAAGGAAGAGTAATGGGTTTTATGAATATAGGATTTGGGGGCGGGGGAAATTATAAAAATGTTCTGGAATTAGTGGTGTTGACTGCACAAATCTGCAAATATACTAACAATCACTGAATTGTACACTTCAAAAGGGTGAATGTTATGGTGTGTAATTATACTTCATTAAATCTGTTATTAAAAGCAAAATAAGAGCTTAAGAGAATTACCAAGGTCACAGAATCATTGACCTGACAACCCAAACAGGATTAGATTAGTCTAGTCACTTAAATTAATTTATGTCCCCATTTTCCTTTTCCTTTTCTGTGTCTTTTCATTTTTCCTACCTTGTTAAGTTTTGCCTGTCATCGAAACCATTTACAATCAAGTCTAGAATAAAAACAGTTGTAAATAAACATATAAAACTAACCAAATTTTACTTTCAAACACAACTTGGGACATTTATTATATTGCATTTCTTCATTCTTATAAAAAAAGGAGGCCATTTCTTTCTGTGCTCTGGCAGTTTCTCTCTTGATGCAAGTGAGATCTGAAGAGTAGTTTGTCTAAAATTGTATCTTTGTGAAAGTATTTTCTCCCTTCAAATCTGTAAAAAAGTCACTAAGAACATGAAGAATACTAAGATAAGACAGAGTGGATGCCAGTCACTTCAGTTGTTGCTGAGGCCATTATTGGAAGAGGGAGAAGGTGGCTCCTCGCCACTTCCCTGGAGCCTTCTTAAGAGTACAGTTCTGGTGATCCAGGCTCTGTTTTGTTCCACGGATCACAACCAATCTCCAGACTCAGCTGGAAAGGCAAAGATTTCTAGTGTCTCCTGGAATCTTGGTGCTAGTGACCCCATCTACACAAAGCCTGGCTATTTCCTAAGTAGGATTCAGAGGTTTCATCATGCAGTGACTGACCTTTCTGGTCCACAGGATTGCAGCAAAGGCACGTGAAAAGGAAAGGGTGGCCAACTGCAGATTCTGACCACTGGCTGTGAGTATTCCTATGGTGAAGCAAAAGTCTGTACTTTCCTAAAACTACTGCCTCTCTTACATATTTCTGCTCTAATATTTCTGCTCATGGGGCTTACATTTTCCTTTTATCCTTTTCATTTTGAAGTCACCTAAAACAGTGTCAAAGATTGCTAGCTCTTCATTAAAAATCCATCTCTTTCTTGGGCATGCTGCTAGATTATATTTTCCAGATTCCTCTTAGTTAGATTAACGACCAGAATGAATTCTAGCAAGTGGCATATGAGTGGAAGACATGTGTGCCATTTCACAAACAAGTCCTTGGTGAAATGATGCCCTCTGCCACGCCCCTTTTCCTGTCTTTCTAATTTGAATCAAGAGACAAGACTCTAGCAAATTGCAGAGCCACAGATGGGAAGAGCTTGCGCCCCTGAATCACTATATGGAGAGGTACTAATCACTGACCAGAAACATTTGGCCTTGAACTAGCACAGACTTGTTAAGTCCATTTATCCTATTCTAACTAATATAACCAGGTCTTCTTTCAGATTCACAGTCATCAAGTCAGACCCATTCCAACCTGTGCTTCTGCACCTAGCTTATTTCAAATAATTATAAGATTTTGCATTGCTAAGTTTGTACAAATGAGTTTAAATTTGGGGAAGATTTTTTTGTAATATAAACGTCATTTATAATTCAATATTGGCATCTTTGAACATGATGAAAACGCTTTAAGGAGGGCATTTAAACCAACAGCATTACACCTGCAAAAGTCAGGTATTCAAGGCAAAATGAATAGAAGCTACAAATGCCTGGACAAGAAGAGGTAAGCGCTGACCCCCAGGCATGGAACAACAGGTAGCTTTGTGTTTATGTTGTGTTTTGTGTACACATGTTGTCAGAAGTCCAGAAATCTTATGCATGAACAAAAAATTAGTCACAGAGGGGCTATTCATTATACCCTTATCTTTTAAAAAGAGATAGTATCATAGATTTCATAGCATGGATCCACACTAAACCCAGTCTCTAAAGTAATTATATTTCCTGTTGGTAAAATTCAATTCTGCTTAATTCATTCATTTATTCATCCATCCATTCATCCATTCTGTAAATGTGTAAGGATAGTCTGCTGTAGACTTAGCACTGTAGCAGGTTTTATGTAGGGTAATAAGAATTAGAAGATATGGCTCCTGGCCCAACAGACCTTATAATTTAATGTGGAGGCAAGCTATATATAAGGAAAAATAAATGAAATGTCAAGGATTAAATAACATCTTCAGACCATCAAATGAGAAGTACAGGTATTAAGTGTCAAAGAGTTTTCAGAAAGGAGATTGATAAATCAATTCAATTAAACTAATATATTCATTGGGCATCTAACAGGTGACATTAGATGAATTTGTTCTGATGGCTATTTTAAGATTTTAATTTTAATAAGCATTTATTTTGTTTCTAGTTTGTGCTAAGCACTGAGGATAAGGATGATGCAAGAAGCTGACTGAAGAGAAAAAGAAAGGGCATGAAGTGTTATGATAATCATGGCAATGATATTTGTCCACTTCAAAAGCCAGGCCTATTTCATAAAGTCTTTGAGGGCAAGTGTTGCTCCTTACATTTCTTCATTTCGCCCTCTCATTACCTGAGTTATCTCCCTCAAGCCTCCCCTTGGGCTGGCTCCCTGTCGCTTGGTTTACAAGCTCTCTCACAGGATGGCCAGTAAGTGAAGGGGATCCGCGTTGCTGGCAACATCAGATAGTGATGTATTTATTCACCTTCTCCTTGACATCTAGGGGCAACCAAGGGAAGAGAAAATCCTCTGGTCTCCTTGAGTGAGACAGCAGGTGTATACATATCAGATAGGCACTGCCCAGAGCAGAAGGGAAACAAAATCCTCATTGTGCACCCAAAATTCATTTCTCACTTGGGAAAGAATGGATACAATGGAAGTATTTACTGTGTGTAAATGTTTAACTGATGTGGAATTAGTGTTCATTTTGTGTGTGTGGTGATGGTAACATGGTTATATATGGGAATGCCCTTCCTATTCAGAGATGCATGCCGAAGTAGGGTAGCAGTAATTGGGCATGCTGCCTGCAATCTACTTTTCAAACAGGTCATCAAATTTGATAAATTTTGATGGTAAACAATATATGAATGTTCATTGTATTATTCTTTCAAATTTTCTGTATTTTCCAACATTTTCCAAGGAAAACATTGGTTAGAAAATGCCTGTCTATCATGTGTGATTTGGGGCAACTCCAAGGCCGGGTTGAATGCTCCCCACCTCCCTCTGCCCACTTCTAGTCCACTCTGCCTCTGCCTACGCTTTCTCTGGCTCCAACCCAATTTAGCTGAAGGGTTTTATTCATATTAAAATGCACACATAGCAAACAGTGTTAGTAATTAGTCAGACTATATTATGTACAAATGAATATCTAATACACACGCTGGTTAGAGGTGAAGGGAGGAAAGAACATGAGAGTTTACATGGGATTCCTGAGAGAGAGAGAGAGAGAGAGAGAGAGAGATGGTAGAGGTAAAAACACAGCAAGAGGGAGACGGATGGGGGTGAGGGCACTGCTGTTCAACAGAACTTTCCACAGTGATATAAATATTATGCATCTACACTATCCAATGTGGTAGCCATTAGCCACATCTAACTACTGGGTACTTTAAATGTGTCTGGTGTGACTAAAAACTGAACCATAGCTGACCCTTGAACAGCACAAGTTTTAACTGCATGGGTTCACTTATGCACATATTTTTTTTTGCAATAAATACAGTACATTACTGTAAATGTATTTTTATTCCTTTTGATTTTCTTAATGTTTTCTTTTCTCTATCTTTATTGTAAGAATACAGAACATAATACATATAACATACAAAATATGTGTTAATTGTCTTTATGTTATCTCTAAGACTTCTGGTCAACAGTAGGCTATTTGTTGTTAAGTTTTGGGAAGTCAAAGACTATATGTGGATTTCTGACCATGTGGGGATTAAGTACCCTTAACCCTTTGTTGTTCAAGGTCAACTGAAATTTTATTTAATTTTGATTAATTCAAATTTAAATGGCCACATGTGGCTAGTGGCCACCGTAGTGAACTATTGAGCTCCAGAGGGACATGAGCCCATGAAAGGGATGAGAGTCAGGATAACTGGCTTTTACGAGTGAGTTGGTAACTGGAGAATGAACATTTCCTAAGAGAATTAAAAAGATATGTTAAGATATATAATCGGTGGGGAAAGATTGAAAGTGGAAAAGTGGTGATTCTTAATGTATTTACTATTAGGAATGCTTGTCCTTGGGTACTATTTTTAACTGGTCAAGTCACAATTATTGCAGAGCAGATCCGCTCAGTATGAAATCGCTCCATATTGTTTATACACACAGTATGTTTATGCATCAAGTATCGTAAATGATAGGCTATTACGACAGGAAAGGTGGATTCTAGAAGGTGGGGTACATCAAATCCCCAGGATCTTTCTAGGCCCATTGAGTGGGTTAAATGCCATGGCAAGGGGTCATGTCACCCACTTCTCTACCTTCCTTACTCCCATCTCCACCAAAAGCTTCAGCCAAGAGGAAAAGGCTGCTTCCCACATAAAGGTGAGCTAAAGTGCTGACCCTCCTGGGCACAGAAGTTATTCCCCTGCAGCAAAGATGATGCTAGAAACACAAAGAACCAGGAAAAGACTCAATTCATGAGACGGGGCTGTTTGGCCTCGAAAGCTAGAATATCTGAAGATTATCTCCCGTAGACTTTATGTACTAATTTTTTTCAGCTTTGCAATGTCATGGCTTCTGCCTGAACAAAGGACAAGAAGGTCCAGTCTCATCCCAGCACAGACAGAAGAGCACAGAACAGTCAGTGCTGCAACAGACCCAGGGATGATTCCTCATGCTGGGAGGGCGAAGGAGGGGACCTATCAAAGTGAGAGGCAGCTAATTCCCCCAAAAGAAAGAGAATTAAACTAAAATAACGTTATTAGCTCAAGTGAATTAGAGGAATCTTCTCAGGGTGTCAGATGTAACAGTTTCACTCGGTTTTATATATTTAAGACCCATGTGCAGTTTATGGCCTTTGTGGAGTTAAGTAGATTCATATGTTAAATTAGAAGGTGGGGGCGGAGGGGGGATTTTGTTTGTTTCTAGTATTACTTGGCAGAGTACAAGGGGCCCTGGACTCACAATGGGAAGGCCTGGCCTCAAGTCCACACCCTTCCTAGTACTGTCCAAGTGCCTGGAGCAGCCACTGGGTGGTTGTGGCTGCCCTTTGTAAGCAGGGTTGGGAATTAAGCCTTAATGTGATAACCTAGTGGCTCTCCAACTTGAGTGTGCTCAGAATCACCTGACGGGTCAGTTACAACTCCCACAGTGGGCCTGGAGTGGAACCCAAGGATGTGCATTTCTAACAAGTTCCCAGGTTACTGCTCGTCTGGGGACCACTCTTTGAAAGCAAATGCTCCACGGCATTCATTGTATGTACTATATTAATTTTTCTCCTAAGCTGTGTAATATCTTTGGGAGAATGGAGAAAAATCAAATCATTTTCTGTAAGACTTTATTCTCATTCTCTTTATTCTCTTATGAATCCCAGGCTGGTTGTGATATTGGAGTTGTGTTCAACACCATAGTGCAGCATCAGGATACATGCCTTTGTGATAATCAATAATCTGTTGCTGGGGTCTTCTTACATTTGTTCTTTGCTGTATATTTGGACTATTGGATTTCTTTATTTTAGGAGAAGTGGTTCTCAAACATGAGCCATGCATCAATATCAACTGTAATATTTGTTAAACACAAATTTCTGGATTCCTGGGCCCCATTCCCACATACAGCATCTGGGGTAAGACCCAAGAACGGGCATTTCTAACAGGTGGTAGTGATGCTTCATGTCCTGGGACCACACTCTGAAAGGCCTGGTCTATTCGTCTCGGCTTTCTTTGTCTTCTACTTCCCTAGCCTCTAGTCCAGAGGTCAGCAAATTATGACCATCTGTTTTACTAAATAAAGTCTTATTGCAACACAGCTGCTCCCATTCATTTATGTATTGTCTGTGGCTGCTTTCAAACTACAATGGCAGAGTTGAGCACTTGCAACAGAGACAGAATAGCCTGCAAAGCCTAAAATATTTACTATCTAGCCTGTTATAGAAAAAGCCGGCCATCTCCAGTTCTAGTCTTCTTTCTTTCCCTTGCACATAACATTTATTAATCATCTTCCATAAACAAGGCACTTAATATACATTTTTGTATTTTACCTTCACAATCATATAGATGGATTCTGGGTCCCTTCTAGATCACAGGGTCAAGTAATTTCCCCAAAAGCACACAGAATCTGAATCAAGACCAGCTATGTGGTTCATGGAGCTTAATGCATAATGAAATTATGCAGCTTCTTAAATATTTGTGACGAATTTCAGGATGATGAGAGCAGAGCATCCAACCAAGTGTGGGGCTTTCTCAGTGCGGAGCCCCGTGTGACCACATATGCCACATGCCTATGACTTGAGCAAGTGTCCAGTCCTGACCTGGCCAGCTCTGAGGTTTGGAACTGTCTCCCACATGGCTGATCCACCAGGCTCATACACCATGGCCAACATGCACTGCCACAGCCAAGTACTGAAGTTATCCTTTGGAGATGGAATCTTCTTTCTTGAAAAACCACACCAAGTCTATTTCCAACATCCCTATACTATGTTGTCCCTTAGACCCCATTATCTTCTTTTTTTAAAAAAATAATGTTTTATTTTATTTTTTGAGAGATGGAGCGTGAGCAGGGGAGGGACAGAGAGAGGGAGACACAGAATCCAAAGCAGGCTCCAAGTTCTGAGCTTTCAGCACAGAGCCCGATGTGGGCTTGAACCCACAAGTGTGAGATCATGACCTGAGCCAAAGTCAGACACTTAACCAACTGAGCCACCTGGGTGCCCCAGTCCCCATTGTCTTCTTGAGGGTGAAATGCATTTCTGTATTCCCAAAAAAGCTTGGCATGTGGAAGCCACTCAATAAATGTGATTATTGATATAAAAACATTGCTCCTCTTGTCCTAGAAAGGCTTTAAAATAGCTTTTCAACAAATTATTGTTGAATTAGTGGATATCAATAAAGGCTAAAAGGAAGCCAAACATTGCAGGGATTACTGTTGTAATTCTACCAAGGAGAAAACAGAGCAAAGAGACAATATGCCTTAATTTGCCACCGCCCAAAATTTAGTGGAGGACCCCAAACTAGAACCCAGTGTCTCCCAGCATGAAACCTGGGGCTGTTTCCCCAAATTTGCAGCAGAGAGCATTTCCTTTCGGGCATTCATTCCCTCAGTATTGAGGAGTGACAGCAGTTCAACAGCACGTGCAAAGCCAAGCCAGTGATCATTTTAAAGAATGCAGCATCTCATGTTATTTGATCACTATATTCTCTGAGCGTTTAATCCTTTCAAATATTTTGCAATCACTTCCTCTAATTACAGAGAAAACACATTGGAGTGATGTGCGTGCTCGGGAGCATCCCCTCCTGTTTCCTTCTCTCTGTTTAATCAAGAATTTGAATCACCTTTCAGCTTCCTAATCCTATAATCCTAAAAGGAATTTACTCTGCTCCAAACTCTGCTCGGCAAGATTCTGTACAGTAGAACCTGGAGCATTTTCACAGACTGTGAGAAGGGGAGATGAATCCCAGAGGCAGGTTTCCTTCCAGAAACTCAGGAAACTGGAGCCCCTGGAGACAGCCCTCTTCTAGCTAATATTCTGAAGATGTGGACCTTGGAGCCCTGCAGCAGATTTACCTGGAGGGCTCATTAAAATCCTAACTTTCTGAGTCTCATTCCAGCCATAGTAAATTGGAGTTTGGAGACATGGAATCAATCTATCATCTACCTATATTTTCCCAAGTGATTCTCATGTGTACCAAAAGTGAGAATCAAGTCACTAGCTAGCCACATCCTTAATGTATGTTCATTGTATTTCTCTGTTACTTCTAGAAAACTCACCAGTAGTTAGTACTATACCCCACTTTAAAGATTATGATTTATAAATATATAAACTCAATTAATGGTGTAGCTGAAAAGGCCTTTGATCACTATGGGTTATTGCTGTTGGACCCAGAAAGAATGTGAAGGGACGATAAAATGGGCATCTCTAGACTTCTAGCCATGCCAGGGAACAGGCAAAGGTGCCTTGAATTAGTAGCTCATCTGAGTTTACAGTCAGGATGTCCACTCCTCAGAAGTCTGGGCACTCTGACTAGGGTTTATCCACTAGCTTTCCTACAACAGCCTGTACTTCCAATGTTCTCACTATCTCCAAATACCACTGGCAGATACTAAAAATCTCAATGTTTTAATATCCAAATTATACTAATTCACCACATCCTTTCTCAGGCCATGGGTCTGTGTTTCTTGTTCAGTGAATATGGTCACCACAACTCAGAGGAAAAGCTCACAGCTCAGGACTAGATTGTCTTCCCGCATTACCTCCGTCTAAAAAGATGACCTTGTTTTACTACCGCACATCTGCTCTTGTTCATCTGCTGCCAGTTACACGTCTGCTGACTCTCTTCTATTTACCTATTCTCTGAGAGCAGGAACAGTGTTTCCTCTTTTTCTCCCTCTCACAGATGCACCTGCAGTGTTTCTCACACAACTCAATTAATGCCATAAACTGGTAAGAGATGATGGCCCCTGCTTGATTCGAGGAACTCATCAGTAAAATGAGTCGATGTGTCCCAGACCACATGCTGGGAGGAATACGGATTTGTAACACACCTTCTCATCAGCCCCGGGTCGCTAAATAGGGCAGACTTTTTTTCTCGGAGCCTCCATATGTTCAACTCACATGGATCAATAGAAACACCATATTGTCTCCACAAAAGCTTTAGATCTTCACCCTTTCTAATATACAGAAAGTCCCAGATTGTTTTTTCTCAGATGCAGTGATGCCCTGAAGCTTCAGCTTACATTTTGGGAGTGGGAAGCAGCCCACAGTGAGGTTCATGACCACAGACTGGGATATAACTCAACAATTTGGGTTTCAAATAGCCCCAAATGGACTTTGTAGAACTTAAAAGTAGAGAAATGCAGCAACTCTGGAGCTCAAACACAATCTCAACCTCTGCAGCTCTCTTCTGCAAAAGGCAGAAAATCAGAAGTTAGGAGTGCACAGCTGCCCAGGCAGAAGTGAAGCAGAGTCCCAACAGGAGTGAGCCAACACGCTCTGAGCGACAGCTGGTTAAACATTTCTGATAAAGCCTCACAGTTTTGATAGAACCTTGTGTGTGTGCGTGTGTGTGTGTGTGTGTGCGCGTGCGTGTGTGGTGATACATTCAGGTGGATTGATAGCTGCTTAAATATCTGTAACCAAAAGAGTGTTGAGTAAGGACACTGACAAACCAGATAAGAGGAGGAGACGTACAAATAGGGATGGTGATGGAAGTGGTACGATGCAACAGGAGGAAGAACATGGATATTCAGCCTGGAGAATCAAAGTTTGGATGTAGAGTGGGGACAATGGAGGATGACAGTTCTCTTCACATACATCAAAGACCAAGGCGTGGAAGGATTGGACTTACCCTGTTTGTTTCAGTGGGCAGAAAGAAGTCAATAGGTGAAAGGTACCAGGAGGCAGATTTCAGCTAAACATGAAGTGTTTTTTTTTTTTTTTCCTGAAAATCAGAATGGTTCAGAAATGGAAGAAGCTACTGGAAATTTTAGAAGACGCAGACTGTCCTTTTGTCACAGGGAGTTCTTCATTAGATGGAAAGTCGGAACAGGGGATCTCCCAGATACATTTCAACTCTGATTCAAAGATTCCATGTGCTGAGAGCCTGCTCCCATCATCTCTCCCACACCACCCTGTTCATCCCACCTGCCAGGAGTGGTCAGTAAAGTACAATAAGCCATGGTAAGAGGATCAAATGTTCCAGGAATGTGGTATCCACAATATTAAGTACCACACCAAATCTCTTTAAAAAGGTCTTTGAATTTGCCACTTGATATTAATAAATAGCTTATAATGCATCTCGAATGTTTTTTTTTCTCATTGGCTGAAATAAATAAAACTAAATATTTTAGTTTCCCTGGAGAGAAGTCATTTGGTCCTCAAATGATATGGTAAACACTACGTTGTTAAGTTTAGAAGTCATCCTAAAATTCTTAGCCACTTGTCCAGTTGGAATAAAAAATGGCGATTAATGGAGTGATTACATCCTAACACCACTGCCACCTTCCCACTTGGAGGCAGCATGGGGTTGTGGAAAGAGCACTCATGTGTGAGTCCAAATACCTTCTCCAACAACTTGCTGTGACACCTCGGGCAGCCATTTCACTTCTGTCAAAGGTTATTGCCATTTCGTACCCCAACCATAATCAGAGAAGACTGAACACCACTTGAATAATACCTAATTATATTTGAGGACCAAACTCAGAGAGGGAGTATAGATTCAAAATTCATGATACTTTCTTCAGGTCTTAATTTTTCAAAATTCTCCATGACTCAGTTAAAGACTTCTATCTACAGTGTTTGTTGTGAAATCATAATTATTCACTTATGTTTTCAATGGTGAATTGGGTCTAAATGATCTGTTCTCAGTAGCTGAAATCCATTTAGATTCTCTTGATGGCCCTTTGTTGATTCATGGAGATTTGAATACTGCACTTGCTTCATTCCTACACATTATTTAATTGAATGAAATGGGAGAATGTGTTTTTTCAAATGCCTAAGATGACTCTGGAAACAACCATGGAGAGTTAATACATTTAAGTCTACAATCTACATATCGCTGTGGACATAGCTGACAGAAATTCTATGTGCCTATAATTAATCAACATAATAATTTTCTTTTCCTCCTTATGATTCGTAACTGAGCATCAAGGGGGTCTTTTACGCATACAAATGAAACTTCATGACAATCCAACAAGCTCAGTATTACTATCTCAATTAAGGACAGTGCTATACAAAGAGGTAAAAAAGAAAAAAAAAAGAAAAAGCGATCCAAGTAAAGTCACCAGGGATATGAGGAGTCTAGGCATCCCCTGCTTGCTAGGGAGGCAAACTGCAAGTCTCCTCTGGGAGGAATATGTAAAATACATTTATATTTACAATTGCTTCCTGCATGGCTGGATAAATTAATGTCATTTTGCCAAGCTTCACAAAGGAAAAGAATAGCATTTCCTGAATTCTCTGGCTGGTTCTGGCAAACAGCTTGTGGAGAGAAGTGACTTACTTGAGGTGATGAGTTAGGAATGTATGTGGCTACTGAATGGAAACTCAATTGTCATTAGAACAACTTTTTATTTTTAATTTCAGTCCCCAATCACCTCTTTGCTCTCCAAGGTTCTTTGCTTAAACTTTCAGCTTAGTTTCAACTTTACGTTCTCACTGGCTGCAGATCTAAAACTTAGGTGTGCCCTATTGTCTGCTTGACCTTGGAATAAAGAAATGGGCAGTCTGGCATATATAATACATAGGTGGCACCTCCCTAACTGCTTTGACCATAGGAAACAATAAAAACTACATTTTTTATTGTGACTCTATATACACATAGCAGTGTATATTTGTGTGTGTTTCATGTACAATAAAATTTTTATGAAACAAAATTTCCTTAGTATGATGCATTTTGATATCTCCCGTCCCCCACCTCTCTCCATCCCCCTCTCCTTCTCTTTCTCTCTTTCTCCCTTTCTCTTTCTTTCCTTTCTTTTCCTTCCTTCCTTCCTTCTTCTCTTCCCTCCTTTCACAACTAGTAACCCACTAAGTTGAATTCACAATCTGCTAATGGATCATGAGTCTCCATTTGGAAAAAAAAAAATCTAGTATAAGGAACAAAAGTGAGAGACTTTTGCCACTACAGGAAGGCGACTTTGGGGTGAGGAAAGAACATAGCTCTAGTAGCCAGGAGACTGAGGGTCTATTTCCATTGACCACCAACTGTGCACCAACGAGAGAGCAGGATGAAGGCTCTAGGCCAGTCTGTTTGAATCTCACCTCCCCTAGTCAGAGGTTGTATGAACTCGGGCAAATTACTGAGCCTCTCCATGCTTTAGTCTCCACATCTTTCAAATAGAGCCTTCACAGTACCTACTCTCAGGGGTTATTTTGAGGATTTGGTGAGTTAATATAGGAAAAGTTCTTATAATAGTACCAATGCCTAGGTTTAGTAAGCAGTCAGTAAGGTTATCTAATCCTTCTAAAATCGAAGTGATAGCATCTGTTCTAACTACCAAATTGTTCAGTGAGGTTTTTTTTTTACTTGTTTTTTAAGAAGATGGAAGGAATTGAATGGGGAGAAATGACTCCAAGTTGTTCTGGGAACAAGACTGGTGATGTCATTTGACCACAAGCTCTTTCTGAGTTAGCAATGGTTCCTGAAATAGTCATGATAATCCTAGATGGCAGAAGTTTTAAGTAGAAAATTTCAGTGGATACTGCTAACAATCACATAACATTGGCCAGAGTCCATTTAAAATAATGTGCCAAATTCTGAGGACCTTGTTTTAGAGTCACAGAGACACCAGAAGAGTCTATTCTAGGGAAAGGTGAACTGGACTGAGGAGGAGATGGAGACTGTATCATTTAAGGCTTGCCTGAAAAAAACAAGAGGTATTTAGCTTGAAGATGGGAAGATTTAGGGGAACCTTGATAACTGCTTTCAAATGGCTGAAAAATTATTGTGTGGCTGAAGAAGACAAATTAGTGTGTAGGAGTTACGATAGAACAGCAGATAGAAGTTCCAATGAAATAGACTTGAACTCTATATAGAGACTAATTTCCAAACAATAAAAGCTGTCTAGCCACAAAACAAGTTGCCTGGCCCAACAGGAAGTTCTTCATCACTGGAAACAGTCAAGCAGAGATGAGATGACCTAGTAGGTGTGCCTAGTTGAATTCCTGAATTAGTAGAAAGATCAAATCAGATAGAGCCTCTTTAGAGCTAAAATTCTATTATGATGCCACAGATAAATGGGCTTTAAAAGAACCAAAGCTACACACATATGCAAAGTGACGTTATTTCAATGCTGCCTGCACCTGTCTACACAACCCAGAAAGTCTGTGTAGGTGTCCAGAAGACATTTTGCTTCCCATCCTTAATTGCTATACATGGCCATTCCTAAAGCTCCCCACAAAATCAAAACTTGGGCAGCCATATAACTCTTCACTGACAAAACAGCTTGGTCTTTGTGCAGTAGAACTTCTTCTTGTCTACAGCGAAGAGACAGGGGAGTTTTGTTTTGCTTCATTTTGTTTTAGCTATTTAATAGTAAACAAACAATTTGGAGATAATTTGGGCTCCATGTAAACTGCTCACTCCCTCTCATGCCTAAAAACTGTCAAAATGTTTGAATGTAAAAGGATTATTCAGGACTCATTTTATGAGACATTTGAGCTTAATTTCTGCTGGTTTTTTTCTCGCACTGGAGTACCCAGGGTTTCCCCCTCCCCTCAGCTTTGAGTCTGGGTTTCTCATCTCGTAGGTGGGTTTGATTAATATGTCTTTGTCGATCATGTGCAAACTCCTTTGAGAAAATGAAAAGCAATGTTCAAATGTTCAAAAATAATGTCTTTTACAGTTCCCATCTCATGATGTCTAAGACAAAAATTGCTGTGAAAAAACATGTGACCTAAAGAAGAAAAAAATGCCTCCATTATACAGAACCAAGATCTTTTGGCATTTCTGAAGTAGGACTCTTAATCGCTCAGGTAAACAGGGGGAAGAAAAAACAAAACAGAAGCCTAAGCAGTAGCCCATGAAATCTGATAAATACTTACAGTCAATTGGGATCACAGAGGCTTCAGACATATAATTTGGTCTCAGGAATAGGACATTCATAGCTTGTGTTAACTGCACAGTTATAGGAACCTTGGCTCACTTAGGTAGACTAGACCCACTCAGGACAAGTCAGGAAACTGCAGTTGGAACAAAACCCCACTATATGACTTCCTCTCAAGCCGAGGTTGGGTTATGTTATAATGATACCCTATCCCACTCCTGCCTTATGCTCACAGGTATCTGGATAGGAGGAGGAAGACAGGTGGGAAGAAAGGATTATGAGGAAAAGGATCAGGAAGTGCTTGGCAAGAAGTAGTGCAATGAACACTACATTTATACTTGCGTGTTTCATGTCTGTCTCTGACCCCAGTATTAATGTCTGTTCTGCTCTGGGAGGCCAGGCATCACATTAGAATATTAAAAGTCCACCATAGTGTCCAGACCAGAGAAGATACAACACGTATTTGTTATAAATCTCTCCTCCTCATCTCACTCTCCCTTTCCATTAGAATCCTGCTCTATCTTCAAGATCCAACTCATCCTGCTTTGCTTCTGCACACCTTTGCTCTGACCTGGCAGACCCAAGGGCATTGCCTATAGTGTAGGATTGTGTCCACATCTGTAAAGAGAATAGGATATAGAAATGAGCATTTCTACCTGCAACTAAGTCTACGGAAAGAAAACAAATAAATCAGGACTCCATTCAACTGAAGTTCTATTTCTCGAACCGGTTTCCTTGAATGCCTCACAAACAGCCGGCACTTAATAGAATTTGCTGACTGAATATGTGTGATAAAGTGTAGATCAAACACAGATGACCAAATGAATGAGTACATACAGTGCTTTTGTTTTATTTCATTTGCATTAATGTGCTTCTCCTTCTTTTCAACATGTTGGCATTTTGTGTTTGCCAAGAACTCTAGCCTTGGAATCAGAAGACCCATGTAAATTCCAAGCTAGTAGGGTTGCTAACCAATACTGGAAGCTCAGGAGAATCTTTTAATCTCTTGATTTTCAGTTCTTCAGTGTTAAAATTTGGATAAATAATTACCCTAACTAGGCTGTGGGTTTGATGTGAAAACTAAATGCAACAATCATTAGGAAAGTAGCTTTTTTAAGTTTTTTAATGTTTATTTATTTTAGAGAGAGAGAGAGAGAGACAGAGCTCCAGAGGGGAAGGGCCAGAGGGAGAGGGAGACACAGAATCTGAAGCAGGCTCCAGGCTCTGAGCTGTCAGCACAGAGCCCGATGCGGGGCTCGAACCCACGAACCACGAGTTCATGACCTGAGCTGAAGTCGGACACTTAACCGACTGAGCCACCCAGGCGCCCCGGAAAGTGTTTTTTTAAGCAACAAAGAACTATCAAATGTAAGATAGGATGGATAAGTTACAGTCTAAAGGTCACCCCTTCACTTTTCTTTTCCTAGCTTCAGGTTTAGGTTACTTTGGGGAATTCCCTAAACTAAAGAATAGAGAAAAATGGGCAAATGTGTCCTAATAACAACTTGTTAATGTATCATTTTTAACAGGATCTACACAAACATCTCAGAGTGCTCTAAGATTCCTGTGGAAGTAGTTTCCACATCTTGCTAAAATTTCCTCACTGGGCAGAGAGTAACAGAATAATCTCTTAGATGGAGCAAAATCCAGAAAGAAGAAGAATCTGGTAACATATAGAAGTAATAACCATTCTATGTTTTACAAAAGTGTTCTCCTCCTGCTTTCCACATAAAAAACTACTGGAATAAGAACACATAAAACAACAAATCCTTTATTAAATGCTGGGGGAAATTATACTACCCAATAAAGAGGGAGAAGATTTTCAAAGAAACTGGAATTTTAGAAGAGTTTCTAATGACCAGTTATTTGTCAAAATTGTGGAATAAGGCTTCTCTACATAGACAGCAATGAATTATTGACACCTATCTGTCCCTTCTATGTGTACCTAGACACACACACACACACACACACAGATTTCATTTATATATGAAATCTGTCATGTGTCCCGGATTAATTGTATACCACAAGGCCCCACTTCAACAGTTTAAAGTAGCAATCTGCTAAGATCTTCACAGCAGAATGTAACAAATGAGGACCTCAGTTTCATCACCTTCAAGTGAAGAGTCAGTGCTTTCGTATCTTGGGGTCACTCTTGCCACCCCTTAGTGATGCTTGGTGGTCTCTGGGACAGACAATGACTTGAGCATCTATAGACAGCGTTTCTTAGGTACACTCACCACATGACTGGGGCCAAACTGAGCTCTGCAGAGAATCAAAACAGTCTAAGTTAACTGATCAAGTCATTTTTTGGTTGTTTACTGGTTTTCAGGGCAAGCATGAGTAGGGGTGATAAATTAGGCTTTTAATGACAGCTCTTAAACTTTTAGAGGAAGAACGAACATCTCTGTACAAAGTTAACTTCCTCTTTTGATTCTTTTCCTCCTAGTTTGGCAAGAAAATGGAACATTTTTAAAGCCTTTAGAGACCTATTGTTGTCCCTGGAGATTAATGAAAGAATCAGAGAAATCCTAAAAGCATCAGCAGAATTGTTTATCTCTGTTTTGAAATGCTAAAGGGAAAAAAGGTGGGAAAGATGCAGCTTTACAATAATAGGAAAAAAATCAGAAGTTTGTTAGGGAAGATATTCAACTTTCAAGTCAATTAAGGCCTACAGGCAAATGAAATCAGCTGGCTGTTCTACTTCTAGAATAAAAAAGTACGAGAGAGAAACGCTTCCACTGGTTGACAAGTGGCCACGGGTGTTATTTGGGACTCCTTACACATTGGGAGAGAATGGGTGGGCATCACTTGGGACATGGATCAAGCCATCTCCCTAGTCCCCAAGGAGAAAGTTTCGAAACTAAAGCAGTCAGCTGATTTGACTCCCAGGAAGGATTGGTTGTCAACTATTTCCAAACCCTCTTTCTTTGTATCTGTTTCTTGGACCTCCAATTTACTATCAATCAGTTTCTATGCTACAAACCCCTGGGCAAGCTGTCAGTGGCATTGATGTTATTAATCTTCAGTGGCCATGTCAATGACAGTCACTGCTCATATAAGTCAACATGAGGGATAAACATAATAGAGGGGCATTAGGCCTTGAGTAGACAAGTTAAGTCTGAGGAAATGAACAGGCTGATTGTCACCGTTTTAATAAAAGCACAAAGCTCCTTTATCTGCTCTATAACTTTTTATTTTGCACCAATGGGAAGCCTATTCCTTTTGGTATGAATTCAATTCATAAAGCTTTAGGGAAGATAAATCTTTAGCTAAAGAACAGAGAGAACTGTATCAGCTTCGAAACACTATTTCAGGGGGATCCAGTAAAAATATCCCTCCAAGCACTGGCCCGAACCAAACAAAACCCCTGAGTGTGTTCTAAAAGTGGCCGATATGTGACATTTGAAGAGCTGCTAAGAACACACCTTCACGCAGGCAGAGCTAACTCGCTCACAAGGGGATGAAATCCTTGGTTTGGGTTTCATTAGCTCTACTTCTTATCAACTGAAGTGTATGGCTGCAGTGTCAACCTATACAACTCAACTCCCTGGGAGCTTGGTGTAGAAACTGATCGTTTTCCCTGGCAGAGAATATGACCAGTACTCTGGACTACTCCATGAACGAAGAGGCTAGGGCTGCCTGTCATCTAGAATGGAGACCAGATGTCCCTTTAGTGTGTAAGTTCCTTATTAAGCCCAGAAAATGATTTTATTTGTTGGTTAAGATATATTCTAGTTTGGCTTTCCTATCTTGCACCCAAGAAACCTACCTTCTTCCTACTGAGCCCTTATATTTCTTGGAGCCTATGTTCTTGATATTTGCAATTGGATGTCCTGCTGCCATTACTCTATGTGATCTATGTTTGACCACCTTGGATTAGGCCTTTGACGTCCACCTATTTTTCCCAAACTTGGTTAAGTCCTGGACATCCTGGAGAGGGTTGGCTACTGGCTCATTGTATTTTTTGCCTATGACTCCTCTTGTAGTTAGCAGTCCAATAATTTTACCCACCCTGGGTGTTCACCCTAGAATAAATGATCCTAGCCAGTACTTGCTACTGTCTTCTTATCCTGGAGACCTGACACAGCCCTTGGCCTCAGTCTTTGCACACTCCACCTTGCTTTCCCATACTTGAGCCCTAGGTGAGAACAGAGAAAAGTCCTCTGTTCTGTCATCTTATGGGAGCTGCTTTTACTGCCCTAAAAGTAGGAGTCTCTAGTCTTTTCAAGAAGGGAAACCCCAGGTAATCTTTTTCATGCTCAGGATAGACAGAGAGCTATAAACACATGGTTGGTTTGACTGATGTGCCAATCAGGAGACTGGGGACTTCCCCAACTGAGAATAGCATCCCAGTTGATGAAGGAGGTGTGACTTCTGTATGCCGATGACTCATGGCCTCATATGAATGGTGCTAGGCTCTCTTCAGTCATCAAACACTTCCTAAAGGCTCACTGGGTGCCAAGCACTGCATGAGGTAGGAGAGTTTAAAAAGCCTTCTTTAAATGGCATCTCCCTTGTATCAGGCAGTTTACATTGGTTGTTTCTAATCCTTCTAGTAACACTCAAAGGGAGTTCATGTCCCCACTTGACAAAGGAGCAAACCAAAGTTAAGTCATTTTCTCAAGATCATACACCTACTAAAAGGAAGAACAAAGTTCAGACCCAATTGTATCTCATACCAACTCCAAATTCTTCCCAAATACCACATCTTGACACTACTCACTCATTCTCCAATTTATTTATTTATTTATTTATTTATTTATTTATTTATTTATTCATTCATTCATTCATTCATTCATTCATTCAGCAAATGCTCCTGAGAGTCTACTGCAAACCAAGGGTCTTTGCTAAGTTCAGTGTGGAAAATCTTTCACCAGGAATTAGAGGGTCACTTTGGAGGTGCTTAATGGGAACTCTTTGGGAGTTTTAGAAAGCTGTCACTTATATGTGGCATTAAACAGAATAGCTGGCATCCTTTGAATTAACAACAGTAGTAAAATGTACAGTCCAGTATTTTCAAAAGGAGAAGAGGTTGCCAAGCTAATGAAACTCCCAAAGATGAGGTTTTCTCCATATTTGGAAAGGATGTTTCAAGCTTAAGAGGAATCAAATACACCTGAAAAGTGATAGGACTCTTCCCACAAAAGGCATCTATGCAGACCCAAGGGCTACAGATTCTAATTTTAAATTGAAACCACGTCTACATATGAATATCAAAGTTCATTTAAAAAAGTACTGGGAAAAATATGCAGGCATCAAAAAGTAAACAGGAAAGGTTTTGATCCACGTGGGTCAAGGAACATCTTGGACAGAGGAAATAAAAATATAAGTAGTCAGTGCTCCCAAGCAGTGAGCTATAGAAGAGCTATACTTATTCTTAAAAACGTTCATTTATACTCTTTATAGTCTCTGGAAGTCTGACCTCTTAAAGGCTGGGATGGGATGGGAAGGGATAGAATGCAATGGGATAGAATGGAAAAGGGTAAAATAATAGAGCTGGAGGGAAGAATTCTAAAGCATCACACTCTTTCATTTGGCAAGGAAACTGAGACATGGGGCCTAACTAACAGCTGGAGTGGAAGCTGTATCTGTGGCTGCTGGGGGTGCAGATGAAGAGGTGAAGGTTGATTTGATTCCACCTGTGCTCAGTTGTCATCTGGAGGCTACAAAGAAACTGAGACACAACATACTAAGAGGCAATGAACTCACAACATACTAAGAGACTCAGATTACCCACATCATGTATTTTTGTAAAGACTTCTTCAAGATGCCAGCAGCATCTAGCATAATGGACTGGAAGAAGTTTTATTTGAACAGTATCTCCACTAACACATTTTCCATGTATCATCCTTTGGCACACATATAAACTATTTTCTTAATGGTACACTTTGAATCACTCAGAATTTCTGGAGATTCCAGTTCCATTTTCCAATGACCTTCTGGTTTCTGAGTCTAAAGTGAATTTAAAAAGGTTCTGAGCCCCGATCTAGGAGTGGGGCCTGTGGCCCGTAGGCTCTCAATGCTGCCACTGGAAGGACCTCCCAGCGCTGATGTTCCTCACCTTGCAGTGCATGTTTTCTTGGAAAGGGTGGCAGGGAAAGAGACACATAGGATGCAATGATTTGGGGAAATTCCAAGCTGGAGAGGTCTCATAATCACATGTACTGAAAAAATACTTTATCCCAGACAAAGTGCTAGGTCCCTTACATGTGTACTTAAACATTCTTAAAGCCAGGTAGGTGAGCGTTACTCCCACCATTGTACATGTAAACAAACAAACAAACAAACAAACAAACAACTGAGGCTCAGAGAGGTCAGCTAAGATCACAAAGCTAGGAGGTGATGAAGCTGAGATTCAGTCTCAGGTCTCAAACCTGGATCTGGACATGTAGAACCGCCCTGCTACACTCACTGCCTTCCTTTCAGATGTCACTCAAAAGCATCTGGAGATGAGGCACTAACTGGGCACAATGGGTTAAGTTCCTTCCCTTGCTGGGAAATTCTTCCTAAGTAAACCAGAAATATGCCTCTTTCAACAAACTCCCATTGGGTTCTAGGTTTTCTGTTGGGAAACAATTAGTTTAGCAGAAATTCTAAATATCTTCTTTATATAAAACAGAAATGCATAGAAATGCACTTATGGGTAAACAATACCAGCTGCCCTACCATCTTATGTCTGTGGACAAGAGGGCAAAGAACAAAAGGGGAAAAGGGGTTTCAGAATCTGAAGGTCTTGGTAAATCCTTGGTGTCACTTTACCACTAAACAACTGAAGACTTTCAGCAAATCTCTTCACCTGCCTCAGCCTCTACTTTTTTCTTCTGTAAAGTGGAGCTCGTTATCCTTGCCTGTTTCACAGGATTCTGGTGCTCAAGAAGGTCTACAGAATGTCAACATACATAGATACAAGCTTTTTTTTATTGTTTCATATCCTATATATGGGTTTAGAGCCTAACTCCCTTAATTTCACAAGAGTGAGGAATTAAATATCTTTTTAAAAAGTCTCTCTGGCCACAGCTTTTGGTAAGATGGTCCTGTACCTAGTGAGAATGAGTTCAAACATCAACAGACATCCTGATGAGCTAATCTAGACAGATTCAGGTTTAAGCAAAAGTAGAATCACTAAGACTGGCACAAGAGCCAAGTTCTTTACCACACTGGATTGTTTATGGCATTGAAAAAACAAAGATATTCTAGACGAAGATGGGAGATGATTATTTGTTGCAAGAGGAGAGTTTAGTTTCTTGGCTGAGCTATGTTAGTGACTCTGAGACTAGCTCAGGCTCAAGGGGGCAGACACACAATCACACCCCCACTGAGATAACTTTTGATGAAGTACGTCTTGGAGCACCCTGCCCATGGGGGAGGCTGTGTCACCAAGCCAGAGCTGTCCTCTGAGTTCCCTTGTGAATAAACAATCTCCCCAAAGACAAACAGATTCCTGAATACTTTCCAAGTTGTGCTGATGAGGAGGCCGGACATGGCAGCTTTCTTTGCCATCGGGTTGTAGTGTAGCTGAGGCTGCGTACGCATGGCATGATTTGATGCCCTCACCTCCATTTAATGCTTTGTATGTTATCTCCTAATTTCCAAGGGCCATTGCCATCCCCAGGGGGTTGCGGGAGACAAGCTCTGTCTCTTATCTGAGAGCCAGGGACGTTATCTAAATAGCTGCCACCTGCAGAAAGGCTGGTGTCAAACCAAATGCACTGGTTCAAGTACTGTTTTTAGGGGAAACAAACATGTGTACACACATGTGTCCATGTGTGTACATGCATACACACACGCACGCTCTCTCTCTCTTTCTCCTGGAATGAATTATCTGCAAGGCTGCCGAAGCCCATAGCATAAGCCATGCCATGCAAACCTGACATCCTACGGACCCATCCCCTGTCCCCGCCTGATCCCATGTCTGCCTTCCTATCTGAAATAGGAACTGCCCCAATGCTGGTATTGTGGGCAGGGAGCCTTCAGCAGCAGCTGGGAGAGGGAGGGTTTGGTGAGCTCAGAATCACTCTCTTGGAGTCAATGGCAGCAGTCTTTGAATTCAGGAGAATCCTTACTTCCCCAGGCAAGGGAACCTTTATCATAGTTAGGAAGGAGGAAGAGGCAGGTTTAAAAAAACAAAACAAAACAAAACAAAAAACACCAAGATGACACAAAGGTTGCTTGTCACAAAGCAGAGGGAAGAGAATAGCTTCCCATTCTCCTCCAGGCTCTGGCCTCAGATGACAGCTGAGCACAAGTGGAATCAAATCAGCCTTTAGCTCTTCGTCTGCACCCCCAGCAGCCACAGATACAGCTTCCACTCCAGCTGCCAGTCAGGCCAAAGCGCTCAGTAAATGCCCATGATTAGCGCCTTCCTCAATTGGGAGTGTAAATGGAGAATCACAGCTCACTCCCCAAAGTAGCTGGAGCCACACACCCATTAATTTCTATGGAGCCAAATGTAAATAGAAAATCAATGTTCCTGTACACTCTCCAAATTTTATTTCCCTTGCTAAAATGCTGCAGGGAGGAGGGATATCTTCCTCTCTGACGATCTCTTCTCATATTTGAAATGATCTGTATGTTTGACATCCAACCAAATGATTCTCAAAGGGAGACAATGAAAGCCCCCGCACCCCCATTTGTCAGTATTTAAGGCTTAATGAACTCTTGGCGAGTTCTCTCCTCCCAGAGCTTCACGTTTGTTATTACTGTTTAATGGTGATCTGTCCAACATTCCAACATGCCAAGAAGCCTCGCTTGTAATCAGAAAAAATTTATTTATTTACTGGTTTCATAATCTAAACAGGTTTTCTGGAGATCGCCACGCCACACTCACTAAGAATTACCACACCCAGCTGTGCTCTTTGTATTTAAATCCAGGCATTTTCCGGTGAGAGGGGCACTGGGTCCAGCCTGACCAGCCTGCTCCTGCCTCCATCTCAGAGATAATCTCCCTCAGCTGTGTATGAATCTGACCGAGAGGAGTAAGTACATTCAGAGCTCGAAGCCTTTGGGTGCACAAGATTCGCTACAAATGCACATTCACAGTAAACAAAACCCATCAGGCCCCTGCAAGAGTCCGACGCCTGATTGCACTAAACACATCACGGTGGAATCTGCAATTGGCAAAGTAATTGGCGTTATTACAGCTGATGGGGAATTTCTGATGCTGCCCGAGCTCTCCTTTGAAATAATACTCAGCCATTTAATTTGTCCAGCTCTCGTTTGGCTGATTGCTCTTTTCTGCTGGAGTTTATCAAGAATGAAATGCGCTGTCTCTCCAGACGCCTGCAGGCTGAGATTTTACAGGCATTTCTTTTTTCTACACTGTCCCCACTTCTCTCATGGGCCCCTGGCCTTAGTCTCTTGTCACAAGACACCAGTACTGCAGGAGGTTGGAGGTGGAGCGGGATCAAACTTCGCTTTAATTCAAAGCTGCGTACTTCTGGTCCCAATTCCAGAGGTGCCTGAACACTCCTGTTAGACCATAAAGCAACGGTGAAAGAAGAGCAAACCTCCAACGATTTGGTTGTACTAAAGAAGGCTCATGAAATCTGTTAGCTCCAAAAATCAAATAATAGAAGACATCTTCACTATAACCACAAAGTTAGATGGCATTAGAGGAATATACAAATTTGGATGCATGAATTTTTGTTTGAGTGATCTCTTTACACCCTTGGGGTGCACACATGCATACCTAGAATGGGTTCTACAGATACTGAGCGCGGAATTTTTTGTTAGAAGCATGTGGATTCTTTGCTTTACACAATACTCATCCCCCACCCCAGTCCTCACTTTGGCATTTCTGCTGCTATCCAGAAGAAGGGCAGGAAAGGCAAATTTAGCCAGCTGTGTTTTCTCACAGTACAGACAAGGCTGGCGTCTGGGCACAGACCTCTCATTTCCATCAGCAAGCTACTTGCCCTGTCAGCGATAGACTGCTTACCAGAGACAGGAGTCCTGTGGCCAGGGTGGCTCTCTTCTGCAGGTGCTGTGTCAGTCTGAAGGCCCACAAGATCTAGAACCCACATGCTGCTTGAATCACCCCATGCCACACTTTTAATATAGAAACAATGGAATTTATAGGTATGAAAGGCTACACATAAAATCCTCCCAAATCCCCAAGCCCTAACACAGTCTCTCTGAACAGCCCCCATCCAAATGCCTTTTGGTACAGTTCCTCACTGCCTTTTCCAGGCAATAAGTCACTGTGTCTATGATTCTTCTACAGGGTGAGAGCCAAAGTGGATATCCAGAATTGTGCTGAGGATCACTAAACCCAAGAGAGTGGGTTCAGATGAGGCAATACTCTGGTGGCTGAAAAACCTCTTGAGACATTTGTTTAAGATCATTTTAATAATTTCTGGCTGGCTATTACTTCAACAGGGGGAAGAGAGAAAATGTTAATTCAGAAAGTGTCATGGGTGGTAAGAGAAGGAAGCAATCAATGAAGGCACTTCTGGGTGTTCTCATCTCCTAGCAATGGTCCCTCGCCATCCCTTGTCCATTCCTGTCCATCTCTATCCTCCTCCCTCCCCTGTGAGGGTCACTCATTCAGGGCCAGAGTGCCTACCATTGCTCACTTGGATTGGCAAGCATCATGAACAAATTAGTGAAAAGATTAAGAGAGATCCACATTTTTTGTTTTTGTTGTTGTTGTTGATGTTTTTTGATTCTTTGGTAATCCCAAATTGTAGCCTACAGCTGCAATTTGTGCTCGAACCTGACTTCAGAAGTCCAGGTTCCATTCCAAGTATGTAACTTATGAGAGTAATAAGTACTATAGCACACACTGATGAAGTGCTTACCAGATGCCAGACATGGTCCTTTGGGTCTATCTATTCAGTCCTCCCCAAAATGCTATTGGATAGGTACCCTTCTTTCACTAGTGAGGAATCTGGGCCACACAACAGTAACATAACTTGTGGAGGTCACCCAGCTAGTAGACAGCAGACCTGTGATTCTACCTTAATCAGTTTGGGCCCAGCATTGGTGCTCTTAACTATTAAATGATAAACTGATAGGAAATGTTCTCTGTGTTAGATATTACAGAAGGGGAGGTTTACGTTCTGTTTTTAAATAAGCACCCCTTTTTACTATTTATAATAATAAAGATTATAGCAACATCATATCAGGTTTTTCTGTCACATGCATCATTGGCCTGGGATACCTATTGGTGGTTTTCCCAGAGGTTCTGATAAATATTTCCAGGAAGGTGGAAGATGCGGAAGGAAGCTCATGTGCAGAGCTAAAGTGGGGGAAGGAGATGGTCATTATCAGGGAAATATCAGAAAACTGTGGTGGAGGTTGTTTGCAGACTTAATACAGCCTCCAAACACAAGCCAGCAGATGGCTGGAAGGCACCGCTTGAGGACTGCAAGCTGTTCCACTAGGAGGGGCCCTTCTCCTGCAGGGTAGGGGGAGTCTCCCCAAGCCTCTCAGTGGATCCCTTTTGTTCCGAACAAGGTGGTAGGAAAGGGGTTGGGTAGATGGGTGACAGGATAAGAGGGTTGAAATGTGAGCCATGCAGTATGGTTGGAAAGCATTTAAAAAAGGAGTTGGAGGGCTGGGCCTTCTTTCTCATGAGCCTGGCTTGAAAATATCCTGCTAAAGTAAATATGAAGAGGACATCTTCTTTCAAGTTCTAAGGTGGTCTGTGAATTTGCATTTCCTGCATGTGAGTCATTTCTAGACCTAAAAATATAAAGAACAAAATGATGCATCATTTTAAAATCTAGACTCAGGGAAATCTGATGCTGTGACTCAATCCACTAATAAACACAGATATTTAAGATACATCGTCAAACATCAATGAACCCCCGGCCTTAAGTGATTAGAGCTACAGGGCAATTTTTAAGAAGCTCACATTGAGGCCCCATAGCCAAAGGACTGGAGAGAAAAAAAAAAATTGAAAACCAGAAACATGAAGACAGTGGAAAAAGTCACAGAGTGATTAATGGCTTCAGTCTCAAGGGAGGATAGAAATCATCCAATCCTACACCTATGTTGCGAAGTTTTTTGTTTTGCTTTGTTTTGTTTTGTTTTTAGATGAGAATACTACAGTTGAAAGAGAAGAGAGTCATTTTCAAAGTTAATCCCCACTGGTTGGCTTCACTTTGTTTATATTTCTATTCTGAAAAGTTGAGCTTAAATCAGATTTTAAAAGGCTCAATCATTTTTTAATATACTAGCAGGGATAACTTATGTTGATTCCTCTAACAAAATGGGAAAACTTGCTGCATATGAATAACCCCTCCTTTCCCAACACCCACCTGCCATCTATCAATTTCCTGGTGTGAACTTCTGCATATTAGGTTTGTTTTAAGTTCAGCCCACCTCTGTGAGGCCTTCAGATGGTCAGAGCATCTCGGGAGAAACAAAATATTCACTAAAGAGATTTAGTATCCCAAGAGAACTTATTAAGACTTCAGAATATTCCACTGAAATGCCAGACACTCTGGAAACACCTGGAGAACTTCCCTGTCCAGGACCAAATGCCAATGCTGGTTTTTGTTTGTTTGTTTGTTTGTTTTTTAACGAAACAAAGACAGTGCAAAAAAGGTATACCTATAGTATGAAGCTGCTGATTTCATGTAAGAAAAGTTTTAACAGTGTCAGCTGAGTACAGGGTAGGCATATGCACGTGAGCAAAAACTGTTAAAAATGCTCTCTTATTGTCATAGATATCCATGGCTAGTAAGATAAATAATTAAGTGGGTTGCCTTAGGAATTATGGGAAAAGATCCATGTTTTGTGTAAGTATCCTACAAACAGAAAGACAGCTTTACAGGCAAAGCCATTTTGCGGGGAGGATGGGGAAACATTACTCATAATATAAATATATTCACATGAGCTCACAGAAAAAGGCAAAGATAAAAAGAGTCTTAGATCGTACACTTTTGATAAAATTAGAAACTGCATAATTAGAACACAGCTTCTCAAACATTTATTGATTAATGACCAGATGTTTTTACCCTGACCCATATTTTTGTACGGTTACTTTGGTACAATACTGTGAAGATAAATTAGTAGGCAAATGATCACATGCTTGGATATCATGGAACCATCAAGTGGCTATAAAAGTTTCTAAATATTCTGTTTCTAGATGTATCTCATGGTGTGCCAGTAACACACACTGGCCAGCACTGTTCTGTAGCCCATGCTCTGAATAGTACTGAACCAAGGAGAAAAGGTCCACAGCAGCTGACAGGAGGCAAGCCAGAAGAAAGGCCTTGAGAAAAAGGCATCCATTTATCAAACAAGAACCTGAGCAATGAGGACTTGTGGTGTCAGCCTCGCTGCTGATGCCAGGGGATGTGGTGTGCTGGTCACCTAAATGCATTCTCTCCTGGGGTAGTGTTATAGAGCCAGATCTGTTTAGATATCTTTTTTGAGTTCAGAAAGAATGTCCAGGTAGCAGAGGAGACCATAAACCCAACACTATAACTAACTAGTTTAAAATACTGGTCAAATCTCAACTATTGAATGGAAATAGCAGAGGATGAGCAAAGGCATAGGCTTTACAGAACCCACGGTTAGCTCTACTTCCTCTGCCTGGGCCTCGGTTTCTTCCTGGTTAAAGGGGAAGAGTGAGATGGCTGATAAGGGGCCTGATGTGGAGATTAGGTGCCAGGGGCCAAGTGAAGCACATGGCACCTTTCTGACACAGGGGAAACACTATTGGAATTTGGGGCCTTTACCTTCTCTCCTCTTCAAGACTTCCTCTGTGATGCAGCCTTGTCTAGAAAATGAGGAGGTTGATTTGGATCCTGGTGGGCTTCTGAAAACACCAATATCTAGACTCCACCCAGACTAATTGATGGGGTGAGGCCTGGCTCCTGTAGTTCTTACAAGTGCCACCCCCACCCCCCCATTACTCCCACCTGCAGTCAAGATGGAGAGCCCCTCCTCTAGGTGCTCACTAGTGTGTCTTTCAGTTTTGCAATGGAGGAAGGGAGTCAGCACCACTTGTGGGACTTCCTTATGTATCGTCTTGCTTTGGAAGGACTCTTCCACAAATGGCAGAGCAGATATTACGTGGTGAACTCAAAACAAGCCAACCTGTTTTCCCATTGCTGTGTGTCTGTGATGAGAGACTACACTGTCTCCTTCTGCCTCAAATCAGTTTCCATCTCTGTAAAAGGGGCAACAGCCACCACAATTCTGTACTTGGGAGTTTGTGAAGGATGTGGATGAGAACAACAGAATTCTTTGCCTAGATGGAAGGGTTCACAATGCTCTGTAGCGATTCCCTCTACTACTCTGAGATGTGTAAATTTTTTTTTTTCCTGGAACCTGGTGAAGTTTAAGAAAACTCAACACAATGTACCAAAAGTAAAGATGAGGCTGCTTATCCTTGTATTATCAGTGGTCAGTCTGGGTTTGACTTACCTTAACAGCATGGATAAGCTCTGATTCAAGGTGGCATAGCAGAAGTGGTTTAGGACTACTGATCTAGACTGCTTGGGTTCAAATCCCAATTCTGCCACATATGGGCTTTGTGACTTTACCTTCTCTATGCTTGTTTGTAAAGTGAGGATGTTATTACTAATTTCACAAAGATATTGTAAAGATTAAATGAAATAATACATGTAAAGTTCAAAGGACACTTTCTGGCATATAGTATACTCTTCCTAAGTCCTCATCATATGTACACTTAACCAAAGGCAGTGTGAACATGTATTAACACCAACTCCTGTTGAGTCAAACATGAGCTGGATGCTCTGGATTTTCCAAAGCTTCCATTTTAATCTTTAGAACTTTTGGTGCTGAACTTGTAGGCAGCGGGTATTCATTGGAATAGAGTCAGGTCACTGTGATTCTGTTGCGAAACACACAATCACATGAAACAACAAGCAACTTAGGAACTCAGTAATTTCATGCCAACAAGAAAGTACCTGGGAGGAAGGTCTAACTCTCCAACCTGCCCTGCTACTTCTCAGTGTGGGGCACCCATTCATAACAATCAAAAACATGGAACATCATGGAGCCATAGACTACTGTCATGGCTCCTTCTCTGGAGAGATGCACAGCTAGGATATCTATCTACTCAGAAACTCCAAAACCACACCTTCCTAGAAAGCAGCTTTTCCTCACAAAATATTTGGGGTTCTTGCATTAAAAACTTCTGAAGCCCAGGATGTTATGCAGATGATTCTACATCCCCTGATGACGTATGAGCAGAAATGACTATGGGGCCCGAGGAAAATGGAGTAAAGTTTGTTTAAGGATGAAAAAGCTCTTCTCTTTTGAATACTGGGCCATACTTATTCTCAATCCAGGGATGAACACAGCAGCTTCTCAGCCTGCACTTCCTTCTCGGCCCCCATTTTGCTTAATGGTACTGCTATTTCTCTAATCACCCAACTATTTGCCAGGTCCACTGATTGTGCCTCCATAATTTCTTTGGAATTCCATCCCTCAGCAACAGTCCCACTAACCCCAGTCCAGCTGCATTCCCTGTGTCTCAAATGGACCCATGGCACAGGCTCATTACTGGATCCCTTCTTCACTTCATCCCACCTACTACCTATGTCAGCATCATCTCTGCCACAGCACTAGCTCCTCCCCCATCCTCAAACCTTCAATGGCTCCACCTTCAGGTGGATTTTAAGATCTAAACTCTGGATCCCGATTCAAACAAATCAACTGTAAGACAACATGTTAGGGTAATCAGAGAATTCGGAATATGGACTTGGTATCAGAAAATACAAAGGAATTACTCCCCCCCAAAAATTAAAATTAAAATTATAGTTATATACATATAAAATCTATATGCATATATAAAATTACATATATGTGTGTATATATTTATATATATCCATAGATATCTATATACATATCTATATCTTGCAGTATAAAGTAAGATTGGCAAATAGTAATTATTATTGAAGCTGGCCCAGCAGTGTGCTGGGAACCAATCATATCAGCTTCAGAAAGCTGACTGTCAAGGACTTTGCAAAGAGTTTGTTAAACCATTGGCAGCTTAGAATTGGTCATGATGGGGATATTTAAACCACAGAAATTAGCAAATGCTACAAACCAGGGCTTTGGTGGAAACAAACCACTGAAGTTGGATAATAGATAATAACAGTTGGGTAATATATGGAGGTTTATTATACTTTTATGCCTACTTTTGTATGAGTTTGAAAACTTCAATAACTGCTCATTTAAAAAAAAAATCCAACTATTTCCCCAGATATTTAAGACGTTCTTGCAATTTGGTTCCAACTTAATTTGCAACTATTATCTTCACTCCAAGTCTCCAGAACATTCCCAAGCATCTCCACCCTTCTTTTGGTCTTCCTCTGGGCTTCCCCTGACCTGGAATAAGTTCACTACTTCACTATCACTCATTTGGCCCAGGTACAATGACACCTCCACTTGGAAGACTTCCCAGCTTACTCTATATAGGTAAATTTTCTCCTTCTCCTGAATTCTTAAATAACTTAACCAGTAGTTCTCTAATGGAAGAAAAAAATTTAATTCACTAGGCTGGCAGTCATCACAGTAGGCTGCTTTCACAACATTGTATCATTTGATCCTTACAATTATCTGTGAGATTAGCTACACAACTTTTGTTCTTTAATAAGGAAAATGAGGACTAAAGACATTAGGCAACTTTCCCAGGGTTGCAAAGTTGGTATCAGTGGCAGAACATTACAGAACTGAGGAATTCTGGGAAAGACTTTGCACAGCAGGGAGTGCCACATAAAGGTCCCCATGGGTGCCTTTGAATAAAATGGCAACTTGATGACAGAAAGCCCTGTTTTCTTGACACTGAAAAATGTCTTCCTATATGTTCTTGACTTACTCCCTTCTTGCCTTTCACTACATTGTACCCTTAACCATAATAGCAATGGACCTTTTAGAAATTCCTTACACATGGCTACCCCTGATAGGACAACTATTACACCTGCCCCACAAAATTCTGTCATGAGGCACACTTGAAGTAAAACTCCATTTTTTCTACAGGAAGTATCCTCCTCTCTTCTAAGACCATGGGGAGTGTATAAAATAGGTGAGGAACAAGCCCTTTAGTGGGCTCTTTCCTCTGGAAAGAATGGGTTTTTTCAAGGTCACTTTCCCAGCATAGACGCTGGGCATGTGAAGCCCTGCATCTGAGTCTGGACCCTATACTATGGTTATTTCTTTACCACATCCCCCACCCCTTGTAAGTGTGCACACAAATGCCCATGGGCACATTCACATGGACACCTCGCTGGAAAGTTTAATAAGTCTTCACATCCCTGCAGGAACTGAGAAACAAAAAAACTAAATGCCAAGTAGCCTTGGACGCTAGATTGAGGGCAGTGGAGTTAGCACTTGCATTTGCTCCTGGAGATCTCAGTCTACAAAAGTAATGTGATGTCTAGCAAGGGGGAGGTGGTAAATATATGATGGGACCAGCAACTAGATCAAAAGAGCCAGCTGCTAGAAGATTCTTCAGTGACATGGAAAGCATGCAAAGAGGGTAACAAAAAGCATATAAAATATGGTTATCACATTTTTAAAAATCCAACAGATGCATATTTATTGACATACAACAAAGACTGTAAGACTATCTCCCAAAATGTCATTATCTATATTTCTGGGGTGGAGTTAGAGGAGATTTTTTCTGTTTTTTCTGTACTTTTGAGATTTATTTTTTAAATTATATATTTTTTCAAGGTTTTTTTTTTTTTTTTAATTTTGAGAGAGAGAATCTCAGGTAGGCTCCACTCTGCAGTGTGGAGCCCGACACGGGGCTCGAACCCAGGAACCATGAGATCACAATCTGAACCAAAATCAAGAGTCAGACGCTCAACTGACTGAGGCACCCAGGAACCAAACTATGTTTTTTAACAGTTAATGCCCATCACTGCACAGGTTACAAATATTTTTCTCGTGGTAAGAACTTTTAAGACCTAGTCATCTTAGCAACTTTCAAATATACTGTATTATTAATTATAGTCACCATACTGTACATTATATCCCTAAGACTTATTTATTTTATAACTGGAAGTTTGTACCTTTTGACATCCTTCACACATTCGAAAGTTTCTACAGTGAATACTTACACCTTTTATATTGGGGGTGGGGTGGGGAGAATAAAAAGAAAATCAGAGAAGAAAGCATTTGATTGGTGGATTTTGCTAAAGGGAATGAGATGCCTGCTTTTATTCTCATGAAGGGTGGAGAGGTATAGTCTGGCAAAAGGGAATGAGGGTCCCCATTTCCAACTATCCAAAGACAAGAAGAAAAGGAAACTCAGTGCATCTGTTTCTTCAAAAAAGCAAAAGAACAAGATAATGGAAAATAAAAATGCCTGGGGCTGGAACCAAATGGAAGGGAAGGGTCTGGGGGGGGCTTCAAGTGTGGATTTCAGAAGCTTTTCTGAAAAACCCATGCCTTTAAAACTAGCTAAGAATGGCAGCCACCTGTCAGCCCAGGCCTGACTCTAGGAGACAGTTCCATCCTGTGCAGTCCAGAGGCCAAGTACACCAGTCCAGGAAGAACACTCATCATTATCCTCCCAGACTTAGAACCTTAGCATCCATCATCAGGCTCGTCCTTGGAAGTAATGTGTTTGTTTCCAGGAATGAGTATGGTGTCTTTACAAACCGATAATTGTGGGGAGAAAGACAGTCACTTCCTTACCCTCCTTTATCTGGATGCAAAAAGGACAGAGACAAAGAGACAGAACAGTTTAGTTCAATACAGTTGCTGCCCCACACTTTCAACACTGAGAGCCATCAAAGATTACGGAGGGAATTGTGGCTATTTTCCTTACACAGCTGCAGCAGGAACAGGCACCAAGGAAAAGAAAACCCTTTACATGCATGTGATAAGTGTGAATCCTGTGAAAGCTGACAGCCTGTCAATGCAACTGGGGGGGGGGGTCCTAGATGTCTTAGTGAGGTCCCCTCCTGAAAGTCCCCCACAGTTCCTGCAAGGGAACGTGTCTGTGAATTATTGCAGACATCAGGATGCATGGGGCTCAGTTTCATCTGAAACGAAAAGAGGAAAATAACAACAGAAACCGACAATTTGGTGCAGTGGAGCTGGGAGAAGGCAGCCCAAAGCACGTGGGCAGCATTTGGTTTCTGTTCGGAAGAGCACCCAAAAGGTGGTGTTGACTTGAGACACATCCGGGCCTTTTTGATTTAGGAATAACACTGGAGAATTAACTTTGATCTGGGCATTACACTCTGCCCACAAGATTCCCAGGGCTTCCTGGCCTCAGGAACACACATCCTGAGGAGTGAAAAATATGCATTTATGTCTCCAGCCTCAGGGGATGTCACACAAATGGAATAATGTGGAAAGGTCAGACAGAACCAGGAGAGTGAGCCATCTGCACCAGCTAGTGTGGGGTTATCCGTGGGAGCACAGAAGCAGCCTTTCTAGAATCAATGGACATACCCCAGATATATCTAACCTTTCCTTTCCTTAATAGTTCACTTTAAATCTAATATCTAGAAATGTAGCTCAAAAAACGTGGCAAGAATATGACCACCTCAGAAAGAATCAGTGCCAAAATCATAGAGGCAAACATATACACACACCCCTTCTGTAAACTCAGTCTCTACTATGTGCCTTTCCAAGCCATGAAACATCACAGAGGCCTTTTTTACCCTGTTTATTTCTATAAATTTTCAGATAAAAATGAACCTTTAACTGGGATGCCACTGCGTGTGAGTGTAGCCATGGATGGGGTATGGGTAAATGTTGATTTTCTTTTGTCTTTGTTTCACACCCCTTAGCTCACCTGGAAGTTTGTATGAATATGTGAACGAGTGATTATCAGTTTTCAATAGTTGTCAAAAGGCTTGCTGGTTATCTACTTTTAAGACTTCATGCATCAACAATGGATAACAAGGATCAACAGAAGGGCACCAAATCCCAAACCAGTGCAAGGATTCATCTTTGACTCTCACCCATGGAGCTCTTCGTTTTGTTCCATCTCCTTCTCAAGCCTCTCATTTTCTACTCTTTGCTCTTGTCCCCAGCTCTCTGTGTGATCTGGGGCCATTTCTTATCAAGACCCCCATCCTTGGTTCCCTTGCAGGATGAGGGGACATAGGATGTACCACATGTAGAAGTATAGTGAGGGCATGGTGAGCTCTTGGATATGAAACAGATTTAAAGAAGAAAACATTACCAAATATATGGAATTCTTGCTACTAGAAAATTACTTGCTCTGTCCCAGATGTTCTCTTCTGTGAGCTACGGTGTCTCCCCACAGAGGTACAGAACAATGGGGATCTTAGGAAGGGCATTGGTTGGGTAGTGACAGAAAGGTTTATATTAAAAGAGGGATAGGGGCAGGGATGGAGGACCACAGCTGTCACTCTTGGCTTTACCTCTCTTTGTATACATGTTGCATCTCCACTGGGGTCTGTGGAGGAACAAAAGGATCTCAGCGTGTCTGCTCTGTATATGTGTGTATGTGTGTTGATGCTTATGTGTTCCTGTGGTACCAGTAATACTCTTCCAGGGACAGGGAGGGTGATTTTCCATCTTTACCGCTGCCAAGGGGGTTTTCAGAGAGCCCTTGCCTGCTCCCTTGTGTGTTCTGCCTGTGATGACCTCCAAACAGCACTCTGGCCAGAGAGAATGGTGGCCTATTTCCTGCCCATGGTCAGCAAAACGCAACCATCTCTCTGTGCACGAGTCTGAGATGACCTGGCCACCAGCCATGACTCCAAGTCATATTCGCACAACGTTTTCAGAAATGTGAGTATCGTGTCCCCAAAAAGGGAAATCCATGGGAGAAAGCCAGCCCCACCCCATCCTCTACCTCCCTGGTTTTAGCCTTTTCCTGTGCTAGACTGTGCACCACCAAGCATTACTGGCATCTTGGCCTATGTTTTTTCCCTGCTATAAAATATTAAGAAAGATAGCAGAAAAAGATACTTTTGTTTGCAATGACATGAAGCAGGAGCTCATTGTCAAGGGTGACAGAGTCAGTCTGATGGAGAAAATGTAAATCCAAGATGGGGGTTTCTGCCCTGGCCCCAACTTCATGTGGTCATGACCAAACTAGAACACTTCACTTTCCTGAGCTTCATAAAAGGATTGGTGGACTTACCTGTGGCTGAAATCCTTTGAGGTCACTGGCTGCAAGGTCACTGGCTGTGAGGAGCTGGAAAAGAACAGAGGGGTTTTCTGAGTTTGCACAAGTTTGCACACACTGTCCTCAGGACAACTTATCAGTGATGGACTTACCACCATCTAGATCTGGAGCTAAATGTGGTATTTCTGGGCCAGGAACCTGGACCCAACAGCCTTCTCACCTGGTGTCCACCAGAGCTCTGACTTCTTCACCTCCCTCTGCAGCCCCCTGTCCATGTACCTCCAATTCTACAAAGGGTCTTACATTACAGATGGGATTATGTATGCCCTTCAGCAGGTCCACAGCCTCCTGAAATTGTCAGTACAATTATGTGTGAATTTATAGATGTAGAACACTTCCTTAGGGAGAGGGTCCCTGTCTTCCTACTATCAAAGTAGTCTGTGATATCATAAGCTAAAGACACAGTTAAAGACTGTCTCCTCCGGGAGGGCTGCTTCTTCCTCTTCCTCTTCCTCTTCTTCTTCCTCTTCCTTTCCCTCTCCTTCTCCCTTCCCCCTTCTTCTCTTTCTTCCTCTTCTACTTCTTCTCCTTCAGTTAGACCAGTAAAAAATAACCCTCCCTTTACCCACCTACATGTGACTCAGTTTCCCTTCATCATATATTACCTTTGATCTTATATACTACGTAGGTATTCACAGCTTATGCCTCAAACTGCCATGCACAGTATTAGAAGATAAGAGTCAGGTTTATATAGTTTCTGTGTTTAATCAATATTAAAGGGTCAAGTTCATGTTTTGATATTTTTGCATCCTCTCCAGAAAGCACCAAATAAAAGCGTACGATTAATTGCTAAAATAATCACATTCTTTATTGTTGCACAAAAATGCTGGGAAATTGTAGGATAAAGAGAAAAAGGGCAGATGCTTATTTTGATTCAAGGAGTGTGACTGCTAGCTTTGTTAGGCCTGGAGAGCATCTGTGAAAAAGAGGAAAGATTTCATGTTTGCTGTAACAATATTTTGTTCGGTTCAAGAAAGAGAGGGAGTCATGCTGGGCTCCAATGCCTCTAGCCTTCAGGAAAGCTCAACTGGGCTGCTTAGCTTCTCTAAATCACTTTGCCAAAAATGATACATAAAGTGGTGTTAACTCCGGAATAGAGCAGAAAGGAGGTAGACAGTGTACACACTGTACCTTTCTCCCCACACCCAGTCCTGAGGGCTAGATTCCTCATGCTGAAGGTGCCTGGAGAAGGTGGCATCAGTCCTGACAGACAGACAGTCTGGCCCCTCTGTTTGTTATGAAACAACCAAGCAACAAGCCATTAGGGACCTGACTAGACACCGAGGGCCAAACCTAATCATAAGACTTGTTAGTCCCTGCCTTTAAGGAACCTACAGATTGGTCAAAGGATGAGATGTGTTTATGTCAGTGCAAGCAGAGGGTAGTAGAGTGTAAGCATCAGACTGTGTGCATAAAGCAAGAGAGGTCAGGGCAGGGTTGCTTTAGGAAGATGGAGATGGAACTGAGCCTTGCAAACGCAAAGGTGGCAGGGCAAGGGGCTTCGGATGGGCAGGTGGAAGAAGAAAGACATGGACGAGGGATGTGCCAGTCCCAGCCCAGCTCCCTTTGCATATGCTCATTGCCAGCCACGGTGTACAATAAGGAGAAAGGAGGGAATTAGGAGACACCGAGGGTAGAGAATAGCCTAGGTAGCCAGCAGTGTGGTCCCTGCCTTACATACTTTATTAAGCTTCATGACTGTCACGTGAGATCAAAAGTATCTCCACTTTGGGGCGCCTGGGTGCCGCAGTCGGTTAAGCGTCCGACTTCAGCCAGGTCACGATCTCGCGGTCCGTGAGTTCGAGCCCCGCGTCAGGCTCTGGGCTGATGGCTCGGAGCCTGGAGCCTGTTTCCGATTCTGTGTCTCCCTCTCTCTCTGACCCTCCCCCGTTCATGCTCTGTCTCTCTCTGTCCCAAAAATGGATAAACGGTGAAAAAAAAAAAAAAGTATCTCCACTTTATGAATGGGAAAACCGAGACTCAATGGAGGTTAAATAACATTTTCTAGGTCATGCAGGTAGTACGTGTATGTATCCAAAACTATATTTTCCCAAAGCTCGTCCTCTCCCTTCTATGCTATGATGCCTCCGGATTATAGCACGTTGGAGATAATTTGTGGAGGTGGAGTAGGAGAAAAAAAACGAGTGTTACTTTATTAGTCAATGAGCCACAGGCAGTAACATAAAGCATATCCCTATGAATGACCCTTCACTGACCCTTCTTCCAGACATTCTTTCATTTAATTGGTAATGACCATCTACTCTTCAGAGCTTATCAGTGCAGTCTAAGCCTTTAACTTGAGCTGAGCAAAGGTTAGGGTAGAGTTGGGGAGGAGTGACAGAAAGTCTGGAGTGAGGTATGGGCAAGGGAGTGACCTTTGCAAGGACAGAGCCACCAACATGTGTTAACACGTAGGATCAAACCTCGAATTCTCTAGGCCTTGGGAATCCAACAGGCAGGGATCTTTCTTTCCCTCTTTTAACAGGGTTCGCCAGAGAGAAAGCATGAGACAAAACATCTACTTCCTCCTATCATGAAATGCTTCATCTAGAGTCAACCACAAGGGTGTTCACAGCATCATAACATATGCACTATTCCCTCGTGTCAATGGTTTTGGGATTGAGAAGTTACCAGATCCATTTGTTTGGTTGGATATAGAGATAATGGCATCTTTGGCTATTACTTGTTATGTCCCTAGCTCAACAAAATTAGGATCTATCCCACCTTCCTGGAAGCCTTAATATCTTCCTTCCTTCTCTTCAAAGGAAATCAGATGCATGTAACTTAGTTCTTAATTATTTAAGGCTCTGTTTTGTGTTGCCGTGTGTATTTTTTGTTTTATTTTTTCACTTAACGAGACCAGGCCCAACAAGACATGATTTATATCTTATGTAACTTCTGCATTCCTCAAAGTGATGAGAAGAGTCTAAACAGGTGATTAGTCAATAAATACCTGTTGGCCAAATGACTTAAAAGGTAAGTGGTGAATATTGTCAACCTAGAGGTGAAGACTAGAACGGCTAAGTTGCTGAGCCTGGAGAAAAGAAGTGTGAGAGACAGCTTATGACACCCTTCAAGTCGACAAGAGGAAAGGGCACTCAACATCTAGAGCATTTCCTGCATGAAGTAGGCACTCAGATATTTGAATGAATTAATTAACTTACATGATGAGAGCAAGCTGTTCTCTCCTTGCTGTAGGTTTTATGAGTGAACACTTCAGTGTAGGAGTCAAAGTTAAATTGAAGGAAAGCCGGTATGAAAGAGAAAGTGGTTGAAAAGTGAATGAACCCACTACCAGAAAGAGAAGGCAAGCTCCCTTGCCTGTGGATGAAACAACACAGTGAGCCCATGGCCATTCAGATGTGGTCGTTTATCTGAGCTGGGTTTGGGGGAGGCAGGAGGAGGTGTCGGGTATGGTTACCAAGTACTTCCAGAACTTCTGAATGTTTTACCTTTGAAATTCTGAACTATTTCCATCACAATCTAGCACAGAGATAATCTAGGTGTTATCTGACATGGAAACAGCCAAAGGCAAGCTTTGAGACTTCCTCCCTCAATGGTTCCAGAATGAACAGTGTGCAGAAGTCTGCTTTTCCCAAAACATCCAGCTAGGACTCCCTGCCTGCCTGGCTCCTGGATTCTACCCTTGCTCTAACCCAAATACATGAACTCTTTGGCAAAACACAGACCCTGCTCCTTGGCCACTCCCATTTACAAAACTGATTATTTCCTAAATGTCTACACATTCCACACGCAGGAAAGGAGAAAGGACTGGTCCTCAGCATTGAAGCCTGGTGCTCAGATGTAGATTAGAAATACAGGATAGGAAGTCCTCCTGCATTCTGAAATTGCAGCCCACCCAGATCTGTACCCCAAAAGAGTTCCAGTCTTAAAGACTATCAGAACCTGAAGGAGACAGCTGAAGCTCTCTGGGTGGATAAGAAAAATCACCATGTCTACAGTGGGGTCAGGAGCCACTTCTGTTAGGGAACTGGAGCAAGGGAAGGTAGTATAGTCAGAGAGCTCCTACTGTGTCCACCTCTCCCTCCCTTCAACCAGAGTGGTTCTGTTTTTCTTTCTTTCATGTACACAAATTAATTTAGAGTCAAATGTTCTGCCACTGAAATGAATTTCAACCTTCCAGACTAAGTCCTTATTTTGCAGAAGAAGTTGGTAAGTGACTTCTTTAAAAAAATTTTTTTGGGGCGCCTGGGTGGCGCAGTCGGTTAGGCGTCCGACTTCAGCCAGGTCACGATCTCGCGGTCCGTGAGTTCGAGCCCCGCGTCAGGCTCTGGGCTGATGGCTCGGAGCCTGGAGCCTGTTTCCGATTCTGTGTCTCCCTCTCTCTCTGCCCCTCCCCCATTCACGCTCTGTCTCTCTCTGTCCCAAAAATAAATAAAAAAAACGTTGAAAAAAAAATTTTTTTTAAATATTTTTTTTAATGTTTATTTATTTTTGAGACAGAGGGAGACAGAGCGTGAGTGGGGGAGGGTCAGAGAGAGAGGGAGACACAGAATCTGAAACAGGTTCCAGGCTCTGAGCCGTCAGAGCAGAGCTCGATGCGGGGCTTGAACCCACGAACTGTGAGATCATGACCTGAGCCGAAGTCGGACGCTTCACTGACTGAGCCACCCAGGTGCCCCAATAAGTGACTTCTTCAAGATCACATGGCTGGTTAACAAAAAGCCCGGGTGAGTCCTGTAATCCCCAGTCCCTCTGCAGAAACCCCCACTAGTGACCATCTCAGTCCAGTCCAACCCTAAGTCCAGACACAGCTGGCTGCCTGCTCTGTGCTGAAAGAGAGGTGCATATGCTCAGAACACAGGAGAAACTGAGGCCTGGGCAAGAAGACATTCAGGTGTCCCTCCACAAAGTCAAAGCCACTGCCCTGAAAAGCATTGATCTAGACCCTCTCCAGACCATCCCCCTACTCAGAGACTGGCCTCATTCTGTCCCACTGGAAAACCGTTCACTGCCCAGAGCAGCCTGGCTGTGCGGGGAGGCATCCAAGACAGGCAGGCAGAGAGGGAGGAAAATGCAATCTGCTATGGCTCTGGGGACTTCAATCAGGCTGAAGTTAATGAAAAGGATCCTGCCTTTTCCCAGGACTGCTAAATGTCTGCACTGCTCCCAGTGAGAGGGTTGAGCGGGTGTTGGGGGAGAAGGGCAGACAGAATTACATTTAAAAGGCAAAGGAAGGAGAAAATTCTTTCATCTCCCTGGTGGAGTGGGCAGTGTTCCTGGGGCCCTGTCTCAGACCATTCTCATTCCTGACACGTCTTGCTGTTCTCTGGAACAGTCCACATTCAAAATATTAGGATGATGACCCTGCTTTCCATTTTTGAGGAGCTGCAATTTCTCTCTTGGCACAAGTTCTTTTTTTTTTTTTTTTTTGTCTCTCCAAGCCTGAGGGGTGGGTTACGGAGCAGGTAGGAGGGTGAAGGAAGCTGTGAAGCTCTGAGGGGGCGAGAGAAGAGTCTCTTCACCTTCGGGTGCAGAGGCATTCTGCTCTCTGCTCTCCTGCCACCCAGCTCTCTGCATGAGGGTCTCCCTCTGCTTCCCTCACCAAAAGTCACCTCCATCCAGCTGCAGCCAGCCTCACCTTGTGCCCTCTAGGACTGTCCCTCAAGTAGCTGCCCTCCCACCCACTAACTTCCACAGTGTCTAAAGCTTCCCTCAGAAGAGGACAGGAGGCTACTCCCTTTTCCTCCCTGTACCCTCCTTCCCCAGAAACATTATTTCCCTTCTGCTGGCCCTTTACCAAAAGGACACACCTCATTTGGGAAGAGTGGGGCCTAATATATCCCCACTGATCCCCCAGGGGATCATGACCTGGGGTACATGTACCTGGGAAGGGAGTCACTGACACAAAAGGGAGGGATGTGGGTCACCCTGGACATCTATCCAGAAGGATCTCAACCTTACAGACATGCAGCTGGACACACTGAAGCCTCACTGTACTGAGGACCTTCTAGGTCATTTTCTCTTTACAGATATTTCTTCCCTTGTGGGCCTGGGAAATAAATGATGGCATGGGAGATGGATGGATGGATGGATGGATGGATGGATGGATGGATGAGTAGGCTGATAGATAAAAGAACAGAGCAAAGATGGCTTTGGGGTAGTAAATGCTCCAGTTTGAAATTGTCCTTAAATATACCATCCTTTCATTAAATAAAACTTCTAATTAACCCCCTTCATACACACACACACACACACACAACTTTTCGATCTGTTCCCCTTTTCTCTTTCCTATTTTGTAGGAAATGGATCAGTTTCTCCCTCTTTACTTTGTAAAGTGTCATTTGCTTCTTCCTTTGGCTACAGGATGGAACCTGAAACCCATCCCAATCCAGGCCCTCAATCCACAAAGTTCAGGACAGCCTTTATGGAAGGCAATGTCCCAGCAAGCCAAGACAAAAACAAAATCAAATGTGTGACTGGGGTTGTTGAAAACTGACTAGGCCCACTCTTTAACTTGGCAGAAAGGAAACAGACTCAGAAAGATTGTGAGTCACCCAATGGATAATCTGGAACAAAGCCAACCATATGTATGCAACTGAAAGAAAGTTTTAGATGCCCTAACACAGAGGACTGGGAGATTCTGAAAGGGCCGCGGAGAGGTGCAAGGTAAGTCAGGGGTTAAGACAGAGAAAAAGGAAGAAGCTGAAGGTGATTTCCACCAAGCAGCAGGCTCTGGAAGCACCCACCATAAGTGAGCTCACTACTTCACCAGGACCACAAAAGACAATGTGCAAATTGGAATAGGGAGGTGAAATGGTACCATTAGGTTCCTGCTCCTAACAGGGCTGGTCAATGGTCATTGCTATACAAAAGGGCATTAGTTAGACTTGGAGGGAGAAAACTCATGTCCTAGCCCTGGTTCCAGCTCAACTCACTATAGGATCTGTCACAAGCTCACTTCACCGGTCCAGGTCTTCTTTTACCGCCTATAGAATGACTTCTACGCTCTCTCTGGCCGTACACTTCTAGCACCCTAACGTGTCCTTCTCACCTCAGGGACCAAAAAAGAGACGGAGCAGACTCTTTCTAGTTTTCTCCCCTCTTCTCTTTTCCAGCAACTCTCCTCCCAAATACATACCTTTAAGAGACTGTCTACACTATCTGGAAGTATCCCTAATCAGAAAGGCAAAAAGGAGGGCAGTGGGATGGTCTTGTACTGGTGTCTCCATTACTGGACTGGTGTGCAATCAGGAACTTAGACAGATGGTCACTCAGATTGCTACATGGGTTCATCATCCCAGTAAGCCTGCAGTCACATCCACATCTGAGCTCAAGGTAAAAAACCTTACAATTCCAAAAGCATTAGTCTAGCTGCCAAGACATTTGGAGTGTGTGGTATAGAAGACAAGCACCTGGCTTCCCACCAGCCAAAGAAGCAAGTTACACACTTAAAGCTGCCATTCTGGTTGGGCTGAGTGTCCTTTTGCTAAATCCTTTCAGCCTTCATGGAATTTTAAAGGTTGAATCTGAAACCACTGACAACTCCAGTCTTAGCTATGGAATCCATTCCAAAGAGCAACAAGGATGACTAATAATAACTGAATATAGGGGCGCCTGGGTGGCGCAGTCGGTTAAGCGTCCGACTTCAGCCAGGTCACGATCTCGCGGTCCGTGAGTTCGAGCCCCGCGTCAGGCTCTGGGCTGATGGCTCAGAGCCTGGAGCCTGTTTCTGATTCTGTGTCTCCCTCTCTCTCTGCCCCTCCCCCGTTCATGCTGTGTCTCTCTCTGTCCCAAAAATAAATAAACGTTGAAAAAAAAAAATTAAAAAAAAAATAACTGAATATAACTGCAAGCAAGCCTGGTCTTGCAGTAATATATATATGTGTATATATATATATACATATATATGTATATATATATATACGTGTGCATATATATATACACACGCATATATATGTATATATATGTTTATATGTGTATATATGTGTATATATACATACACACACACATATATACACATACATATATATATATATTATTTTAATGAAGGGGTTCTAATATTTACAGGTGAGATTTCTAACAAAATGCCCTAGGTATGCAGCCAAAAGAGCTCTACTTTTTTTTTTAAGCTTCCATGTGTAACCTTGCACATACACCCTATGTTCTAATGGTGGTATTCATATTTGTTGCCCAAATCACAACTGTTTCAACTTTTGAGTGGAAATGTCTTTAATCCTTCTTCTTGTAGATTAGAGCTATTACTACAGAGACCTAATGACAGAAAAGGACTCTTATGCCTTAATCTGGAACTCACTGAGACAATGAGTTTTGTTTTATGTTACTTCAAATTGGTGAACTTATAGAAGCTTGTCCCACCCTTTTTGAAATACCCATTAGAATTATTTTTAAATTCCTTGTTCCTTAGACCAAAAAAAAAAAATGGATTTCACAGACAGCATCTTGTGTGGTATTGGGTGGGAAGTTAACAAAGGTACACCTGGTATACACGGGGATGTGGATGTTCACATCCCCATTTATTATTTCGGTAAAAAGTAGCTCAAGTAGGTTAAGTCGTTTCTGAAGGTATACAACAAGTGAGTGGTAGAATGGCATCAGAGCCTCGTTTGGCTGACTCATGTTCTTTTTTCACTACATCATGATATTCTATGAGCCATGCTATTTTTGGAATATGCATGATCAGGTTCTAGCACATCCTCTTATGATGCTTCTGACACCTCGGAATGAACCATGCATAACAAACTTAGAGAACAGTGGTTTTCAAACTGTGCCCTATGGAGCCCTGGATTCCACAGAAGGGTCCTGGCGACTGTGAGTAGATGAGAGGAGGGAGCTGAGTTCCAACCCCAACGCCCTTTATTCAGGGCAGCACAACTTCTATTGTTATTTCATATTGGACTTCTCTGTGAAGATGATTTAAAGCTTTACAAAATAGAAATTTTGGAAATTCATACCTTAAAAGAGAAGACCCTTAGACAGGTGAACATGCCATTCACAGTGCTAACTGAATATACCTGGGGAAAGGAGAATTAACCTTTACAACTCATTTTAGGAACACATTAGACCTCGTTTTAGGAACACAGACTTTAATACTTGCTATGAGTTACTCATCAGGAAAATCCTTTCTCTTCCTTTCTTTATACTTTCTGTAGGCAGTGATGTCTGCTCTCTTCTCCTGAAGTTCAGCAAGCTACACGCTTAAGGAAGCATAACTAATTTACCAGGAAAGGAAGGAGCTAAAGATACGTTGCTTCTCAGGAGCACAATCTGGGATGTAGGTCCTTTCCTTTGAACAAAATGAAGAAATCACATTGCAAGCATCTGTGGGCTGTTTCCAAAGTCCGTAAAAGGCCAATAAAGGAGGTTCCCCTCATTGAACATATGCCAAGCAAGGCTGGATGCTGAGGGGAGGGGAGGAACCCATTCTTATCTCTCTCTTCTCATCATTTTCTGAGTTTCTGCTTAGAACTGACCAGATGATCGGCTCACTTGGCTCTACAAATCATATTAAAGCTTTTAAATGCATCCCCTTGGTGAACCCCAGAAAATTGATTCGCACCCTTAGGCTCACTCTCAGCAGAAAATGGAAAAGTCAGAAGGTACTTGCTTCAGAGAGGGTCTGAGCACTGGAGTCAAAAGCTCTGCTCCTCACCTCAGTGAAACCAGTTTGGCTGGTAATCTGGGTCCCGTAGGCTAAATCTGGAGCAATTAATCACAATTACAGGTGAATATCTAAAAGGGATAAAGTCAAGCTGGACCTTGCAGGTGCCAGCAGCCATAGCTTTTCTAAGCCTCAGGTAAAATAGAAGGATCTCCTCCAGGAAGCCTACCCTAAACTCTTGGAAATTATAATATGAAAAACAGTTTATTTTTCAGGAGCCACCTTTTGCTTGTCATTGTACCAGGTAGATGCTTTAACTTCATTATCCCTCTTCATGCTCACATTACCAATGCAGGGTAGTATTATTTTCAACAATTTATAGTTGAGCAATCTGAGGCTCCAATTGGTTGAATAATTCAGGGTTATGGAGGCAAAAAGTGACAGAACTGGGATGTGACCATGACTCTGAATCACGACAAGTCTAAGCCATCCATGACCCCCCCTCAGTCATCCCTAAATGGATTGGTGCTTTCTCCCTTCCTACGGTGCCAGGGAGTCAGTCCTGGCTCCAGGGACATTTTTATCACTGCCAGCTGTGCCCCAAATGACTTGCCATGCAGGTAGGAGCCAGGCTTCTCATCAGCCCCAGGTGGCCTCACAGTGCAGGTATCTAAGGTAATGCCCACTCTCTTGATCTTCTCCTCAAATTTCTCTGAACTCAAGATAACTTTTTCCCAAGGAACTTTGTTCATGAATTCTAGCTGACCAAGGACTCACTAAAGTCTGCACTGTACATTTACACGGCCATAAACTTCCTAACCAAGTTTATACTCTCTCCCCACCTCCCACCTTTCTCTCCTCCATTCCTTTTTCCTTCCCAGCTAATCAGGGCATGCTAAGTTCCAGGCATGTCACAGATGCTGGGAGTCCCCATGAACTACTAAATGCTTTCCAGGGATCAGCTCATATCATTACATTTTCTCAAGAACCTCGTGAAGCAGTACCATGAGTACACCCATCCTACAAATGAGAAAGCAGAAACTTAGCTACAGGAAATTATTTATTCAAAGTTGCAAGACAGCAATTGACAGATCCAGAGAATATACTCAATTCCACCTGAAACTATGGCCTATGTTCATTCTTAACTACTCCATATGTGTGGGGCTGGCAGGCAATCTAAATGCTGTCACAGGTCATCTCATCCCAGTTAGAAAAGATCTCTGTCTTTTAGAGATGCTAACTAAGACACAATGAGGAAGGCATTTATTTAAAAAAATAAATAAAAGGTAACCAATAATGGGAAGTGGGTAGTTGCATCCCAAGAAAGAATAATATCATTATGACCATAAAAGTGGGCACTTTAGATAACACACAAAAATGGGAAATCCCAAGTACTCCATCTCTGTTACAACAGGCATGAAACATGGTTTATGTCCTCCTTGAATTCAACATAGGATGAGGACTAGGAGGAATAAGTAGTAAAGACAGTTTTGCACCTGACGGAGTGATGAAAATGGACAGCAGTAGGTACAATCTTCAGGAGAGACAGGCAACCATCTTTATCAAAGATAAGAGATATGAAACTGGAGTTCTTCTCATTTGCAAGAAACAGCCTTCACAAACTAAAATTTGAAAGATAGCCTTTGTTTACCAAATACCTCTGCTTGCAGTTTTCATCAGAAAGATTAGTTAAGTATTTTTAAGGAAGTAAGATCTGGTTATTTGCGTATTCAATTTATTTAATTAACCAAGTAGAACTTGCTTGTTTATATGCTTTGCTTTCAGTTGAAATGAAAATCTCTTTGAACTGCTGTTTGAAAACTGCACAACCAGTGTGCAGTCTCTTTCACAAATGGCCCTGCTTTTGCATTAGTGTTACAGGCCTTGCAAAAGTGCTGAGTACTCACTTGGTCCTGCCACTCCCTGGGATGGGAGTTCTCTGAGGACCAAGACATCTGGCTGTTTCCAGAGTGGTTCTTCACCATTGAAGATATTCTACAGGGTCTACCACAGCTTGTAAAGATGTCCCCCAATATATTAAGGTAGTAAAACACCTTCAGAAAATAGGACTAGACTCTAGCATGACAACTTTGAAGGATGCATGGTTCCTTGACATATACACACACACCTGGGTACTGTGTTAAAAATCTGTCCCTCTTATATTTTATACAGGATTTCTGGAAACAGTTGATTCAGCTGTTCGCTGGGGTGTGCATATACCTGTTTTGTGTTTCAGGCAGTCCTTACTTGACTACAGTTTGCTAAAAAAAAAAAATGTTCTCTTATGATTTCACTCTAAAGAACAAGATCATCTCACAGGAGCATCTCAAAAATGGAGGTTTCCTATTTATCAAAATGGCTCAGTCAAATGTTGATTATATCTCCCTGGACCTCTTCTCCAAATAAAGTGTCCTTTAATTGTTCTCCCTGAAATCTCCTGTATGCCTGACTCACAGTCCACCCATTTTTGGACACACTTGCCCATGATTTCTGGCTGGCTCAGTTGGAGATGCCTCTCTATATACTGCCCACTGAGACTGAACAAAATGAATGAACAACACAGATGCTACATCAGCAGGACTGGATGTAGCTGCTAACTAAGTCTGAGGCCCCTTTAGTAATCATATGCCCAAGCCATTTATTTATAGCACAAATACAAAGGGCCCACCACAGGGACTGGTGATGTTCACTTTTGCAGCCATATTTGGCAATTCATTGGTAGTGTGACCTCTCACAAGTAACATCTCTACCTGGCTCTTAGGTAGTTCCCCACCTCTGACGTGAGGAACTCTGCAAGATCACCTCATGATCAGACAGCCTGTGAATCTGGGAAAGGCTATGCATAGCCCCACCACTCACCTGGGCATTATCAGGCTTCATACAAACTATTACTAAAGGTACTCAGGGGTGGGATATCATAGAAAATGATGGAGTGGTAGGATGATAAGGAGAAGCAGGGCCCTTGGCACAACTGAGGAGTTAGTGAAACCTAAGTTTGTCTTCAGAATGATCCATGCCCTCCATCTCTCACTCACCGTGTAACTATTCTCAGGACAGCTGTCTGCTGTGTTTCACTTCTAACCAGAGAAGAAAAATCAGAGCCTCCATGTCTTTTGATAAAAACAAATTCCATATCTAAGGAATTGTAGTTAAGAACAGAGATGAGAGAGGCCCGTAATTTGGGGGGGCAAAGGACCCATTGCTACATGGCTATGTGAAGAAAGCCTGACTCTGGGTTAGAAGAGGGGCAAGAGGGCAGGGAGGCCACAGCTAGCTGTGCCCAGCTGCTCACCTTTGCTGTAGCTATGGGAGAGGCATGTCATGTCAACAGCAGGGCCTGATCTCTCCAGTCACCCTATGGCTTTCCTTGACCTCATGCGATATTAACAATAATCTCAATTCTGAGACACACAGCTTATTTCCACAAAGAATTTAAGAGTTTGACAATAGTGCTGTCTTTTAATTATTCGCTCTATAATTGACTAGATGAAAAATGGTGGGTATTCTTCATAGCCAAGTCATAGGGAATGTTATCCTATTTCAAGATATAAAGTGTTTCTATTATAACAAGAAGGAAGTAGGAGATGACAAAATACCTTTACTCCCTAGACCTAAAAAATTTCAAATGATGATCTCACTTAATCATCCCGATAGCAGCACAAAACAGAAAGGGGCAGAGACTATCCTGCTTGTTTGACAGATGGAGGAAATGAGGCAAAAAAATCGGTCAGTGACTTGCCCAGGGACATGTTCTTGGCTGTAGAAGACTTAGTGTGGAAGGGATCTTGGGGGGTGATTATCCAGATCAGCCTCCCTCCAATGCAGGAATCCCCTTCTCTAACTTCTCTGACAGATGGACACCCGGCTTGAACACTTTGGAGGAAGTGGCACTTGCTATTTTAGGGCCACAGCAGTAGTCTTTAGCAAGTTCTACCCTTATGCAGTTGAAATGTGCCTCACTGAAACTCATCCCCTGAGTCCTGAGAACAGAAACTAACTGCTTGCTTTTTTAAACCATCATTATCTTCCTATTAAATAGGGAATGGGAACCCCATTTTACAGATGAGGAAACAGATGGACTAATCAACCCACTGCAGACCCCGTATCTCAAGTTAGAGCCATACACCAAACCCAAAGGATTTTAGACTCCTCTCTTCCCCTATGCATTCTCCAGCTCTGCCCATGTGCACAGACTACATTAAGCTTAGTCCTCCTGCCACGGGCCTCCCTTGGTACTTTCGGTTACAGGTATCAGATCTGTACATCTCCAGGTGGGATATCCCAGTGCTTTCAATTCGTCTTCTCTGTATATGGTTCCCAATGTCATCACCAGGTAGCTTATATTAGTTTTTCTTTTTTTTATGTTTATTTATTTTTGAGAGTGAGAGAGACAGAGAGTGAGTGGGGGAGGGGCAGAGAGAGAGGGAGACACAGAATCTGAGGCAGGCTCCAGGCTCTGAGCTGTCAGCACAGAGCCCGACATGGGGCTCGAACCCATGGACCATGAGATCATGACCTGAGCTGAAGTCGGACGCTTAACTCACTGAGCCACCCAGGTGCCCCATCACTATGTAGCTTATAAATGCCTCTCTCTTACTGGCTTTCAGATCCTAGCACACTGTATCAGTGGGAAGAGAAATTGTTACTAGTCTTGTGTTGACTAGTACCTTTATTACTAGTGCCTTAATACCTGACTCTTGGAGGCAGGGTAGCAAAGCCCCATTGTAAGGCATTTGGCAATTAATTCCCATAAGCACTCCTGCTGTTTCAAGCTACCAAGTTGAAGATGCTGATTGCAGAGTTGGGAATAGATGTGCCTAGCTGACTCATGCTACCATAATCTGGCTCCATCCAGCACACTGCTGGTGTGCCCATGAACCCATCTACTAAAGACCACTGGCAGCTGGACTGGACCTCAGGCCAGGCAACTGGTATGGCATGGCACATTCCAATAAGCTCAGGAGTTAATATGTCCTCTGTGCAAATCTCAGTGTGCAGTAAACCAGGCTAATGAATGGAGTAAATGTGAAGGGTGCCAAAACTCATCTAATGATTTCAGGCAATAAATATTTATTTTTCTAGGAACTGAGGATATAATAATGACAATACAAAACAAGTCCTTATTTTCACTGAGGCAGACAATACAGTAAAATGATAACAATAAGAATATTAATAATGATGTAACCTGCTGATTGTAATAAAAGACAAAACTAAAAAAAAAGAAAGGGGATGGGGAATGAAAGACTAGGGATGTACTGCTTTAAATAAGCTGGTCAGAGAAGTTTTCTCTGACCAGAGGATATTTGAGTAGAGACCCAAATTAAGTAAGAAAGTGAGCCATGGGGTATTCAGGAGAATTCCAAACAGAGGAAACATGATGGGCACAGCTACGGACATGAGCGTGTGCTCACTGTGTTGGTGGAACAGCAAGGGGACCAGTACAGCTAGAGCAGAGTAAGCCAGGAGGACAGTGGCTAGAGGTTAGTGTGGAGTCAGGCCATGTCACATAAAGCCATTAAATAGTAGTCTCGAGGTTTAGGCCACAGTAGATTGCTGTGTGGAGAACAGCCGATAGTATTTGCTGATGGGTTAGCCATGGGGTGAGAGGGAAAGACACAAGTAAAGGATGATGCCAAGGGTTTTGGCCTAAGAAGTTGGAAGAATGGAGCTATCATTCGTGAAGACTGGAATGCATGGTGTGGGTGATGGTGTAGATGTGTTCAGTAGCCCAGGAACATCTTGGTGTGGCTGGGGACTGAGAGCTTCAATGCAGAACAGGAGGCACACGGTGGATTTGTGGGTTAATGTGCAGCTGGTCCTGCAACACTAGGTATGCTGAGGGTGTCCTGGGCAAGGAGATTTGAGAGCACTTTGGGGTTTATCCACGTGTAGGCCATGTTGAGAAATCTCCACTATGCAGAACTCCAGATGTACCTGAGGAAATCCTAGATAAATGCAGTAAATCTACTTGCTAAGGACTGAATACTCGTGTGCACCAAAATTCATATGCTAATTCCTAACCCACAATGGGACAGTATTTGAAGATGGGCCTTTGGAAGGTGATTAGGCCATAAGGGTGCAGCCGTCATGCACGGGATGAGTGCCCTTATCAAAGAGACCCCAGAATACTCCCTCAACCCTTTCCACGAGAGGACACAGTAAGAAGACAGCCGTCTATAAACCAGGTAGCAGACACTGAGCTAGCCAGTGCCTTGACCTTGGGCTTTTCAGCCTCCAGGATTATGAGAAATAAATTTGTGTTGTTTATAAACCACCTAGTTTATGATATTTTGGTATAGCAGCTGAACAGACAAGGCAGTGTTGAACCTGGACTTATTTCATCTCTTAATTTTGTTAGGTGTGAATTTGTTCAGACCAGTAGACTTCTTGTCTGTTCATTCTACTCATGTCTAAATTTTAATTTTGTCTTATTGAAACCACGTGAATGCTAAATACCCTGCATTCTACAGATACTGTAATGAACAAGTAAGATAACGTCCCTGCCTTCACGGAACTTGAGAGTCTAACTGGGGAAGGCAGCACTACCGCTGAACAACAAAAATAAATGTAATTTAGAGTCATGATACGTTCAAGGAAAAAGAAATATGAGAGAAAAGCATGGGTATGACAAGAGAGTCAATGGAGACCTGATTTACAAGATGGAGCTAGTCAAGGAAGGCTTTCCAGAGGAGGCAACTATAAGCTGAGCCCTGAAGGATGAGCAGACATTGCTAAACAGACACCTGTAAAAATGGCACTTTAGGGAGACAGAACATCAGACTCAAAGGCCTAAAGCAGGAAAATAGCTTGCAAATCAGAATGGCCCCTACAATCTATAATGTGAAAAGAAAGACTGAGATTAGGACTCCTGAATTCGAAGCCGAAGCCTGGCATTACTTAGCGCTAGGAGCTTGTTCCAGTCACACATCATCCCTAGAGCTGAGTTACTCATCTGTGAAGTGGGATTGTAGATGAGGCAATGACTGCTGCGAAGTAACACATGCCTGATGGTCAGCCAGGGTCAAGTTCAGCTATTAATTCTTCCATGCAGCTTACTCCTGAGCCTCTGTTTTCTTACCCATAAAAAGTGGATAACATTAGTCACCTCCCAGGGATGTTTAGATGATGAAATAAATGCCTGTCAGGAGCACAGAAAGGCAATGCTTCATAAAGATGAGTTGCTCCCTCTTCCTTAGATCTTTCAGAGGCATGGTGAGGCTAAACTTGGGCCACTCAAGTGGGAGAATGGGGAGAGTATCCTGTGCCACATCAACAGACGGGATAGCTGGCATTAAACTTTGAACCCCTTCTTCTCCCTTCCCTGCCCTCAAGACTATGATCCTCCAAAATTCTCTCACATGAGAGGGTTGTGGGTACTGTGGAGGGATTTGGCCGTGGCTCTGCTGTGGCCAGGTTTTAAGTAGACACCTCAGCATGATACTGACACTGTGCCTTCCTGGGCTGAGGGCAAGGGTGGGTGAGAGGTGGTTAGAAATGCTGCCTCTTCTCTGGAAGCTTTTATTAGAAACCGGGGATTCCCCATTCCTCTTTCAAACTCTTTTGGCCAAACATGAAATGCCCCAAGGTCAAATTTGTTAGTGCATCTTATAGCCCTGAGAACTTTTGGCTTCGGTGCCGAATCCCTCTTATCTCCCTTCCCTCCCTGGAGCCTCGTAATTTAGCCAAAGCAGCTGCTCATACCCCACCAACCCCAGAGTGGTTCAATCTGTATACAAAAATAGACACACAGGCGGTCACTGCTGTCATGGGGCCATGATCAGAAACTAGATATACCCAGGACATTCTCCAGTGAGGGGAAAGAGGAGCTGGTAGATGATTACATGGCAAAATGACAGAGCTTGGGCTGGTCCCCAAAGATCCAGAACGGGTACACGAAGGCACCCGAGAAAAGGTCTGAATTTTACCTGTCTGAAATTCCGCTTCCTTATTTCTGAAAGAGGTCCAAAAACTCCTGGCCAGCTCACAGGATTTGTGGGAAAATAAAATGGGATGGGGGGCAATGAATGTCTACCTCCATCCTTCCTGTTCTACATGTGAAGGGTACTACCGAGGACATCATTATTTATGATAGTAGAAACGATACTCTGTCTTTCATTCAGCTCTCAGCAGACACTTGTTATGGGTCTCTATCTGAGGGCTGTGCTGGTCCCCGATATACCAGTGGCCACATAAGGGACATACTTAGGGGCAGGGGAGGAGGCACTGGACCCTTTGTGGATCTGACTGTTCCTGAATTGGACTTGGGATTCTTCTCAGTAGAGCGGCTGCTGTGTAACCTGTGGTTCCATACCTTGCCCGGTGGGAATGCAGAGGGAACAGGCTGGGCTTCCTGCAGGTGAGGAACATGGCTGAACAAGTGGCAAGGAGCACAGCCTGCAGGGAGGCTACAAGGATAGCTTGAATGAAGCTGAGGGCACCACTGAGGCTAGTGGAATTGCCTTTGTTTCCCCTGTGTCTGTGAACAGTGCCCCCTGCCCAGAGGTGGCCCTGAAGGATGCGGACTGGGGGTTGGGCAGGACCCGTGGCTACAGCCTCCTAGCCTGTGCCTATGCATCTCATTATTGAGCAGGCCTGAATCAAAGCAGCTCTGTGCAGCTGCTGTCCTGTTTAATCCATTTGTAATCAAAAGTGATTAGCATGGATGCCTCAGTGCTGAGGTTATTGTGTGTGTGATCAAAGCCATGGCTCCTGCCTGCTTCCCAGAGCTGCCTGCACCTGGGAGGGCATGGCAGGCCATGAGCCTGGGCCACGGGGCAGGAAGCCCCTGGCAGTCTGAAGGAGGGTGGGTACCCTGAGTAGAACCAGGGGCAGCAAGTGCAGCCTCGCCTATGTGAGGCTCAGCAGCCTTGGGGAAGGCTGGCATTCCCAGTCCAGAGGCTTGGGGGAGCAGGTGGGCCCAGGGGTGGACTGAGGACAAGCAGAGCCCATTCAGCATTAGTTACACTCCTAAAAAATTCTTAAACTCTGTCACTTTATAGGAAAGGACACTGAGGCCCAGAACAAGGAACGCATAACATGCCTGGCAGGCACTTGCATGTGTGTGTGGAGGGAAGGAATGAGACTGGGAAGAGGGAAGGGGCCAGGAGAGAGGATGAGACAAAGGAGGTTTGCCCCAAGTGATGCACAGCTGGGAAGGAGACACGGATGCCAACAGAAGAAAGAATGCAACTGCTAAAGAGGCAAAGTGGGAACAGCTAAGGAGTCAAGATGTTCTGGGCCTTTCATAGTTTACGTATTCCTTGCCACATGTCAGCTCCAGTAACTTCCTGAGCCACATCTCCCTAAAAACAGCGAAATCCCAGACCCACCCTTCCCTCTATTTATAAATTCTGCCTGAGTAAAGCTTGATATCCACGTCTCTCTGGTAGTCCAGATTAGGAACATCATTAAGATCCAAATGGAGACTCAACTCCTTCAAGAAGCTTTTCCAGAACCCCCTACCCTAAAGTCTTCTACCACGTTCTCTGTACCACTCATGTGACACGTAGCATGCGTTGTCCTGATAGCTCCTGGGTTGACAGGGGACATAATTCCTTTGAGTATTGGAAGAGGATGAGTATATGAGTCCTGCTCCATCATCCAGATTGAAGCTCCCAAGGGCATCTATTGTGTGGCACACTCGAGGACACCCCTCCACACCCGCTTGGGTGGAACAGTTCCTGAGTCTTTGACAGGAGACTGGGGAGCTCCATGAAGTCAGAGTTGGACCTTCAGACTTGGCATCTGCCTCCAGACCAAGTACAGTCCTTGGACAGAGACCTGTAGCAAATGCCTGCTGAAGGCTGAATGAAAGACACAGTGAGCATTGCATAAACATGTGTTTCATTTTGACCTGGTCAGTGAGATTGCCTCTATTTCCACCTAAACTTGAGCACCATTCTCAAGGGGCAGAAGAGAGGAAAAGACCTGGGGTTGGTGGGGAGGGGGAGTGGACAAAGTGAGGAGAACAGGCCAAGAAGCTGCTTTTTCACAAAAAAAGTTTTTCCTAGAGAATCTGAGGGCTCCTCACTTCCGTTGGGGATACAAGGAATTAATGGTTCTAATTAATGGTTTGCACATATGACCATTTGCACAGTAATGCTGGATGGGACTGGCCCCTTGAGTTAGGGCAGATTCTAATCTCCCAGCATGGAGAAAAGTCTTTGGGAGTTTCATGCATTTTTAAAGATCGCAATGGGTGCCCAGGATACAAATTCCATGGTATGTCTTGAGTTAATGCCACAGTTTGGGGGAATAAAGGAACACTCCAGATCCAACTTATGTACACTATTGTGGGGTCCTTCACACCAAGAATGATCAAGTTTGGGAGGGGAACGCTAAGTGGGAAGATCCAGAGGCAATTTGGAAACGTTTACAACAGACCCAAATACTAGGAGAATGGATCTTTCTATTGCTGAGTTCTTCATCACTGTGGGAAGATAACCTCATTCTTCAAAAGGATGAGTAATCAATAATTACCCAGTACAGAATAGGTGACCGATGGTAACAGTCAGCCTTTCTGTGATAGGCTCTCGTGTGTTCTGGGTGCTCCATACAAATCTCATTTGTTTCTCAACAACTTTCCTGAGGAGGCATCAGTTATCCCATGTTGAAGATAAGGAATCTGAGGTTAAGTCATTTGCCCGAGACCACACCTCGGAAAGTGGCTGAACTGAGGGCTGACTTCCCTCTCAATTCCACTCTCTCTGCCTCCGAGCCTGTGCACTCTTCTCTGTGGCCTTCTGCATGGCTGGCTCGGCCCCACTCCAGAGAGGCTGTAGCTGAGGTCCTGCAGCTGTGTAACAGGCAGAACCAAGGCACCACCACACCCTCCTCACCTCTTTGCCCACTCACACTTCAGTGCCTCGCCAGATAGGCAAACCATCCCAGATTCATGCCATCGGGAGATTCAAATAGAATCCTCTCATTTTACAGATTAGTGAGTTGAAGCTCTAAAAGGTTAATCACCTGCTCAACACCACAATGCTAGCTTGTGATAGGCCCAGGCTTAAAAACCAGCTCTCTGACTCCCAGTTCAGTGCCATTTTAGTTGAATTGCGGTATCTGAGAAGAGAACAATGGCTGGGGAATGGGGGCATGGGGACACAGGGGTGGCTGTCTTTTTGGCACTGGTGTTGCAAGGGGACAAAGCTCTACTTAAAATGCTCAGAGGTATTTTACTAATATGTTGCCAACAGGGACACATGGGCCCCATGCCAATCTCCCCGCCCAACAGCAGATCAGGGTGGCTCTGGCACAGGCAACCAATCAGGTCACAGTGTGTTGCATCCATGGGGCCTTTACAAACTGCAGAGGCCTCAATGAATGCAGGAGACTGGGGAGAGCAGGTGGAGATTTTCTTCCCTGATTTTTGAGAATCCACAATTTCAGCTTAATTTGTAATAGATAGTGAGCGTAAAGAAAGTGACAACAGGGCCATCAGCTATTCTGTGAGCAACACTTGAGGCCATGGTGCTTCAATATGACTGGAGCCAGCTGTCCAATGCACAGAATGACCTTTGGCCCCATCCTTGGAGAAATGTAATTCTCTTCATGTCTCTTTCTGTCCGTGGGGAGTTAGGAACCAGAGCTGCCAGAATAATCAGAAGGCTTCCTAATGACAACGCTCAAACAAGCAGAGATTACGCATTGTCAGAAATGTAATCTGCAACTCTTCTCATCTTGTTTCATTGTATTTGCATTTTTTAAACCACCTCTTCAGGAAGAAATGAGACAGTTGGAGGCCCTCCTTGTTCGTGCACCTAGAGATGTATTTATCTTCTTCATCTTATGTGCCAGGGGAAAAATTAGAGTGTGGTGAGTTCAGAGGCCTTCTAGTTTTGAGACTACTAGCCTATAATGTGGGTAATACATGTCTTTTCTAGACATATAAACAAACGTGGATTAACTGTGTGTACAGTCTCTGTGAGCAAAGCCAGCTTCTCTGTGTGCTACTTCCCAGCCTTTGGTGAGAACTCCATACAGAGAACACTTGTCCCACGTGTGCTGATCTGCCAAGAGCAGGGGTGATGTTCACTGTTCCCTCTGCTCCAACACTGTCTGGTGGCTTTCCATTGTTTGTGATAACACCTACAATCCTTACCGTGGCCTCAAGGCTCCTCACGAACTGGCTGAGCTCTGCCTACCCCTTCACGCTAAACCCCCAACCCCTACACTGTTGGCTCACTCAGCTCTAAGCCACAATGGCTTCTGACACTCCTTTTATACAGTGGTTCACAATTCCAATTGTACTACAGAATCACCTGGTGCATTTTACACACACATACACACACACGTTAGAGATTTTAATTTAATCTCTCCAGGGTAAGATATGACTCTAGAGAATATTTTAGAGTTGCCAGAGTGATCATGTTGAGCCATGGTTGAGGACTGAGGCTTTAGTGCTCATTTTTTGCTATTCTTAGAATTCTCTTTCCTCGAATGCCTGCCTGCTATCCCTCTAACTTCATGCAGGTCATGATGTGTATCAGAAGCCTTCTCTGGCTCGTCTCTCTGCATCAGCACCTCCTTCTTTCCTCTGTCACTCTCCATCCTCTGGGCCTGTTATCTTTCTTTGTGCATTTATCTCTGACATTTTATTATGCACGTTAACTGGTTTATTATCTATCTTCTCCCACCCCCTATCCCATCCTCCTTCACTGTAAACCCCCAAAGTGCAGAGACTGGTCTTGTTTTAGTCACTGCTTTATCCCAACTTTGCCTGGCACACTGTAGGAAGTCAACAAGAATCTGCTGAACAAAGCACTGCATGGATCTCTCTCTGTGCCACTACTAGAAGGGCTCTGCTTTATGTTCCCAGCACTGGAGATGGGTTTGCAGTAAATCATTCCCACTTTGTCACACAACTACAGGCCAAATTTGGACTTTCAGCCAATGGCCCTGTGTACCCACTGAGAGGGTAACCCTGGACTACTTAGCTCAGTGCTGTCATCCCAGAAGGCACAGAGCTGAGCGTGCAGATGCTGAGTGATAAATGACCATACAGGCACCATAACAGAACTGAGTAAGGCACTATGCAAACAGGAGTGGCCTGAGTGGCCTCTGGCTACGGCAGGCTCCTTTGGAAAACAGGACTTGGAAGTAGGGAAGCAGGACTCAGATTGCTCAATAGTCCCCACAAACATCATCTAGACTGGGACCCTAACTGGGTTGTAACCACAGTGGTGTCACGTCTCTTCTTTTATTTTTTTTTTAACATTTATTTTTGAGACAGAGAGAGACAGAGCATGAACAGGGGAGGGTCAGAGAGAGAGGAAGACACAGAATCTGAGCTCAGGCTCCAGGCTCTGAGCTGTCAGCACAGAGCCCAACACAGGGCTCAAACTCACAGACCGCGAGATCATGACCTAAGCTGAAGTCAGAGGCTTAACTGACTGAGCCACCCAGGGGCCCCTCACGTCTGTTCTTAACTTCCCTCCCCACAGTGCTGCCAACTTGGTATCTGTTATAGGCTGTGTCTCATCTCCTCTGTGTAATATCCATCTAGCTTTCTTCTGAGGCATTCATCAGAACCTAGGATGGCCATTTCAGTTAAGTTCTTCTGAGTGACCAGGACTACCCTGTTAGAGTTCTCTGGAAAGGACAGAACCTCTCATGAGCTCCCAGCCACAGCCCCAGGAAGGAAAGTTCTACACAAGTTGGGGAGATGGTAACAGTCATTGAGACCTATTCAACTTATTGATTTGGGTAAGTAGACAAGAGAGTGGATTCCGGCTGAGATTTCTAAGCAGTAATGATGGAACTGTTAACTGCAGAAGTTAGGACTAACCAGTGAGTTTGGGGAAAGACATCCTAATCACACTGGTTTGTGAGAGATTCCTCTAGAATGTGGGGGCTTGGTCATTCAACAACCATTTCCAAAGCAGTTACTATTAAAGCCAGTGGGGTGCTCTTGGTCAGGGCACTTAACCATTTCTTGGCCAGGGTCCTCAACCCTGGCTGTGCCTCATCATCTGAGGTTTTTTTGTTTGTTTGTTTTTTCTTTTTTTACAGATAATGCTCACATATTTCCATTCATAAGGTTCAGAATGAGGTGGGGCACATATTATATTCCATTTATAAGAAATGTTTGGAATAGGTAAGTCCATAGAGACAGAAAATCATCTCTAGTGCTACACCTGGTGGTGATGGTTAGTGGGTAGAGAGTGACTGCTAATAGGTATGAGTTTCTTTTTGGGAGTGACGAAAATATTCTGGGATTTGATAATGGTGATGGTTGCACAACTCTGTAATATACTGAAAAATCACTGAACTGTTCACTTTAAAAGGGTGAATTTGGGGCACCTGGTTGGCTCAGTTGGTTAAGCGTCTGACTCTTGATTTCGGCTCAGGTCATGATCTCATGGTTTGTGAGTTTGAGCCCTGTGTCAGGCTCTGCGCTGACAGTGTGGAACCTGCTTAGGATTCTCTGTCTCTCCTTCTCTCTCTGCCCCTCCCTTGTACTCTCTCTCTCTTTCAAAAATAAATAAATCTAAAAAAATAAAAATAAAAGGGTGAATTTTAAAGTATATGAATTATATCTCAATTATTAAAAAGATGCAATGGGAACATTATATTTTAGAATATGAAGGAATAGGACTGGGCATCTGAATTCCACAAGCCACTGGGAAGCACAGGTAGGGTTGAGAATCACTGACTCACTCCCTGATCCATCTCAAAAGACACTGCAGCGAACTAAGAGTTAAGCTCTCCCCGGGTCACAGGCAAGACTCTTTCTGTAAATCCTGAACCTGCCCCTGAGTTTCTAGGAGGAGGCTCAGAGAGGCTCATGCTCTCAGGCACCTCCAGGAGATCCCTCTGCTAGGCACTGGGACACAAGGAAAGCCAAATTCAGATGCAGCTTTGAACAAAGCTAGATGCTGTCTTCTCATTTAGCCTGGGAAGAAGTATTGCTGCCAACAACAGGCTGTGCTAGCTGAAGATCTTGATTGAATTTCTACATGTATCCCCCCACCCTCCCCCAAGCCGGCTTCCCTCTTGAGTGTAGAGGGTAGATGGTAATTAATTAGAGCTGGGTTCCCTGGTGAATATAGATAAATGAGAAAGCAGCGGCTGGGGGGCTGGCCTTGCCTGGAACGAGCCTAAGAGGGAGCAATGAGCCAGCTGCCGCGGGGAAGGTCCCCAGAGGTCCACACAGTGCTGGGTGTGTGAAATGGGCCATTCCTAAGGGGGCCTATGGTCCTGGAGACCCCCAGCTACAGTCTTCCTCCTCCATATTCAGCGCACTGTGCAAACTAACAGGGGAATTAATCACCCAGAGACCAAAGCCTATCTGCTGAAGAACATCAGAACATCTTGGGGCCTTGAATGGGAATTCAGCTCACGGGTGCCCATGTAGGTTAATGAGATGAAGTGTGAAGCCTCCTGCTTCTTGGAAAGTTCTGTGTGTGTAAATGACTGCAATCAGGCAGCTCTGAGGGGCCAAGGGTAATGAGGAGAGTAAAAGAGGTTGGATGGCTGCCTGAGACTCCTGGAGGTGTCCCAGGCCTCTGAAAAACCATGGTCCAGAGAGGCTATTTAACTGTGGGTGGGAAAACCAACACAGTTAGAAGCAGCACCATGTAGTACAATAACCACACTCAATCAAACGTCCTCAGCTCTGGGTTTTAAAGAGAATGGGGTATTTGTCTCTTTTCTAATCACTACAGTTGAACTTTCTGGCAATTGCCCTATAGTAAAAGAAAACAGCCAGGTATAACTCTTTTCTACCAGTCAGAGAAAACTCTCCCTCACGTGATCAGATCTTATCCATCACAGATTCATATCAAGACTCTTCTTCCCACAATGCCAACCTCCTTCCTGGCCCTACGCATAACTGTGACTGTTACATAATGGTAGAAAGCAAACTTTTCCTAGGCCGTATCCATCAGCCCTTCTGACAACCTTAGCCCTCCACATAACCATCCTGATTGTCTGGTTCTGGGAGCTTCCATGTGCCTTGTAAGGCTTCCCCCGCCATCAAGACCCTTCAGCAACTGCCCCTTCTGAACATCTAAACTCCCATTACTGAGCAGCCTTATGGAAATACTCAGTGTCTGTGCCTTGTTGAGTTGGTTAACTGAGTCATATTTTTACCTGCCCCTCCAGCGGGATGATAAGAGCCTATAGGACAAAGCCCATGGTTTCTCTCCCCTTGCTGTGTGATGAGTGGAACAGATCTACCTGGCTTCAAATCTCAGTTCTGGACTTATTAACTGTGCACACTTGAGCAAGTAGGAAAACTTCTGCCAGTTTACCCTCTCCCACACAGACTGAGGTTCCACACATCTCATGGCTGCCAGAAGCAGAGGCCACCATGTGAGAAAGTAAGAAGCAGAAAATGTGTCCCTCTAACTGAAGTCACAGCAATGCAGCAGCAGCTTAACAGTTTTCAGTGTGTGCGTGTGCGTATGCGTGTGTGTGTGTACGTGTGTGTGTGTGTGTGTGTGTGTGTGTGCATGTGAGAGAGAGAAAGAGAGAGGGAAGGAGAGGGACACAGAGAGAGTAAGGGGAAGGACAAATCCACCAAAGAGAGGGAGAGAACTATATTTGGATGGGGGAGGCTGATGTTCCTGACAGAACTTAGACAAACTATAAATCAAACAGCACATAACTGCTGATATCAAATATACTCTCTTTCTGTACTACATCAAAAAGCTTTAATTAACAACTCATTTATTTCAGTGAGAAATTCCCTTATCACAAATAAGTGTATTATAAGTCAAAGAATAGAATCACACACACACGTAGAGAAAAAAAAAGGAGTGAAAATTGAACCTTTGGAAAGAGAATACAGAAGAATCTGGATCAAAGACGAAAAGTGTTTGTGGACTTTGGAGGTCAGCAGGGCTAAAATGGAGACTTAATCTGTGGAAAATAATATCCTATCTCTGTCTGCTATGGGGACACTCTAATGGAGGTGCTTGTGAAGATGAATTGTTCCTGAATTTATGAATGACCGTCAAGGAGGATGCACTGAGCCTCTCCATGTACAAATTTGCTGCTCATTTCTGAAGTCCCACTGTGTGCCCAGACTCACATGAAGCACCATGATGGATAAACAATCAATCCTCCTCCTTGTCCCCACGACAATACCTTTGAAAGACTTGCCCTCTGGCAGCAGAGATATGTGACCTTTGGCAAAGTACCAAGGAGAGACACATGCCATAGAAGTGTGTGGACGCTGAGGACTGTGGCTGGCTCCAGTAGGCAGGGTTTTCAAGCAGGATCTTGAAAAATGGCTATCAGGAGAATTCTGCTCTGGTCCCTGCTCTGCCACTAACTTCGTTTGTGCCTTCATGGATGAGACTCAGTTTTCCCATGTGTAAAATGGGAGAGGCTACAAATTCAAACAAGTCATGTGAGTGTAGTGGGTCATCTGAGGAGCGAGGAGTGAACCCGAGTACCAAAGCCCGGACTACTTTACAGCAGAAGCCCAAATTCTCACATTGATGTGGTATGTGTGGATATGCATGTTTGTGCATGTGAGAATGTGGTATGTGTGGATCTAACATGCATCTAACATTGATGCATGTATGTGCATGTGAGAAATGTCCTTACTTTCAAATGTTGGCCAATTTTGGTCAAAATTTGACCCAAATATTTGGATCAAAAAAGATGTCTGTGGGATGAATCTGTCCTGTCCCCCACCCCCACCCCATCTCCCCCCATTGTGTGAAGCCTCTGGGCAAAATGTTATCAGAAGCCCCTTCCATTTCTCACATCATGTGACTGCCTAGTGAGATGCTCTCCTACCTCTCTCCTTCTCAAATTCCTGATACAGATATACCACTTCTGAATAAGAGAAGTGAACCAGCGAATGAAGGGTGGGCTCACCAGGGCTCCCTTGCGTTTGGAAACAGCTCTGGCCTGAGTGACCTGGCTGCTGTCAGTCTCCTTGGTAAATCAGTTGGTGGACCCTGGGTCCTCATGTATAGAATGAAGGGGCTGTCCTAGGAGGCCTCCAGGGTCCCTACCAGCTCAAAGGTCATGGCTGATGACTTCAGCATCTTCAGGTGGTTTTGAATAAACAGCCAATGGGAATCCACATGAGAGATCAGGGCCTACCCTATCTATACTGGTTCCCTGATTCAGATGGGAAACGAGGACAACAGATGAGCAGGGCAGCCAGACCAAAGCACACTCATAGAATGGGGAAATGTTTATTTTGTGGTCTTTCCTTCCAGCTTCTTTCTCTACCCATCCTGTCTCTGCTACCCAGAAGGCATCCTCACCATTAGAGGCCTAACCTCCACAATCCATGTGATAACTTGGTAAACTGAAGACAACTTCCTTTTGGGAATTCATAGTCTGTGCAGTCTTCCGAATCAAAAAAGTTGGCTCTTAAATGATATTTCAGGCACCCTGAGGGTGACTGTGAGATATTGTTAGGGGAGGGCCCCATGCTGGTGCCCTTCAGATCCTATGACTGAGGTAGTCACCTGCTCCACCTGGTAGTAAACCTGTCCCCAGAGAGCAGTGTTGTGAGGAGTGAAGCTATAGGGCTTTCCTGTTCCAATAAAAATCGACAATTTACTGTAATTTGGTTGTGATTTAACAATGCTTTTAAAAGAGGAAGTAAATGGCTCATAAAGTCTGGTGACCTATTCACTCTTGTGTGCTTCATCAGGCCCTCCCTCTGAGCTGGTGCCCTTCATACCCCAGCCCTCCCAGGGAAAGAACAGGGATGAGTGAGCTCCAAGTGCAGGGAGCCTGATTTCCACAGTCCAGGTGGCGACCTGCAACATTCTTCATCCCTCCCTCTGTCTTTCTGTCCCTCTCTTTCTTTCCTTTCCTTTCTCCCACTCCCTTGCTCTTTTCTTTCCTTTTCTTTTTTCTGAACAATGAAAGTTGAATGGCAATGCAAATCTCAGTCTCTCCTTAAAAACCCCGGCCAGGGAGGCAGCGTGTCACCCATATTTATGAGCTTTAAATGGCTTTTATCAAAGTGAGGTCGCACTAAATCACGCCCGAGCTGTCATAAATACAAATGAGTCGACATAGGCTGCAACAAGCCTTCGGGGAAAATTATATGATGTGCTGTTGCAGTTATGGTATATCACACAGGGAGCTCATATATTTCCACTGGCAAGGTAATCCGATCCTCCAGAGGACTCTAATGGGTGAAAAGAGGCAGCAAGTGGGAGTGAATCTCACAAGGGATGGGATGGTCGCATGCATGATGAGTGAGAGACCTTTCTCTGGATGCTGATACTTTAAAGAACCAGCCTGTTCACAGGAAGGAGGTAATGGATGGAATCTTAAATATTTTATGGGAATTTCCTTATTTAGAATCAACCAATTAATTATAAGACTAGTGGAGGGGGGCCATGGACTAGCAGTCAAGAGACTTGTAGCTCTGGCACTAAACGTAGTTACCTCACTTTGGCCATGGGTGGTTTTAAAATACACCCGTGAATTCTTTGATACTCTTCCTTTCAAAAGATGAAACCTAATCCCACTTTCCTTCAGGGTGGGCTGGTTTTAATGACTCATTCTTAATGAACAGACTGTAGCAGAAGCGAGGTGTGTGACTGCCAAGGCTAGGCCATAGAAGGTATTGTGTCTTCCTCCTTGAATCACTTACTCTAAGAAAAGCCAGCTGCCATGTTGTGAGGACACTCAAGCAGCTCAATGGAGAGTCCACATGGTGAAGAACTGAGGCCTCCTGCCAAGAGCCAGTGCTAGCTTGCCAAGCATGTAAATGAGCCTTGGAAGGGGATCCAACAGCCCCATCAAGCCATCAGATGACTACGGTCATGGCCAACATCTTTCTTGACAGCAACCTCATGAAACTGAGCCGGAATGATGTAGCTAGGCTGCTTCTAGAGTCTTGACCCACAGAAAATCTGAGAGGTAATAAATTTTTATTGTTTTAAGCTATTAAATATTGGGGTAATTTTTATACAACAATTGATAACTAACACAAGGGAATAAACTAAAACTCTCTAGGTATCAAGTTCCCTATTTTTATGTAAACGATGGACTAAATCAGAGGTTCTAAACCCTGGCTACATATCATCTGTTTAAAAAGCATTTGACGCTCAGGTTCTATACAGACCAACTGGAACTAAGTCCCTCGGCCTGGTGAGGCCCCAGCACTGGCATTTTATAAAGCTCTCCAGGTGATTCTAAATGTACTGCCAGGATTGAGTTCCACTGAACTAGATGCATTTTATGTTCTAAAATACTTTTTACAATTTTACAAAATCTCTTGGCAGGTCTGGGAACTGGGAATGTGAGAGTTGGTCTATTTCTTCATTCCCAACTCCCTCCCATTACTCCAGATGCCTGGACACTGTCCAGGAGAGCCAAAGACAATTCCCTTACTCCAGCTGGTGAAGCCTGGCCTGAGACAAAGAAGTACATTTTAAGATGTAAAATGTCATTACGATAAGAATGAATCCTGGGGAACAGGATGCATCCTGGGGAATATGAAACAGCCCACATTTGAAGAGAGCAGGCATTGATCAATTCCCTCAGCCCACTGCATGAAGAGAGTCAAAGGTGGGCCATGCTTGGCTTAGCAGAGTCCTTCTGAAAGAGAGGAGTGCTGTAAAGCATGAATCCCTCTTGGTGGAGTACCATGTCACTGCTGGTCTAGCAAGGGTGCCTGCGGTGCTGAGAAGCAGTAACACACTGGAATTTGAGCCAAAAGACTTACTGCTCATTGGCTGCAAGACCTTGGATGGGTCAGTTCATGTCTGTGACTCAGGGTCTGCATCTGTAAAAATGGAAATTATATACCTGCCATATGGACCTTGTCCTATGGAGTAATGAGACAATAGAGGTGAAAAGCCTTCTAGATAGTAGTGTACAGGTGTCAGAGTGCTATATTCCTGAATCATGGAAATCCATGGGCAGAATTCCACTACCAGCCCAGGTCTCCTTCTCTGAGGAAAAATAAACACTAAATCCATTAATAAATAACAATATGGATCCAGAGGATAATTTGCCCTCAAATGGCCAGAGACCTTCTCATAGTCTACTAATAGTCACATGTTAACATGATTGTTCTTCACCTGTTCTTCCTAAGGACGCTTCAACACAATCTTCTATGCCATTCCTGGGTATCTAGCAAAATGTCAAGTCTGAGTCCCTCCTCCATTCCTCCATCTGTTCATTTAGTGTTTACAGGTACCTTCAAAGCCATATGGGCAAAGAATGCTCATCACATCTACTTTTTTTTTTTTTTAATTTTTTTTTCTTTTTTCTTTTTTCAACTTTTTTTTAATTTATTTTTGGGACAGAGAGACAGAGCATGAACGGGGGAGGGGCAGAGAGAGAGGGAGACACAGAATCGGAAACAGGCTCCAGGCTCCGAGCCATCAGCCCAGAGCCCGACGCGGGGCTCGAACTCACGGACCGCGAGATCGTGACCTGGCTGAAGTCGGACGCTTAACCGACTGCGCCACCCAGGCGCCCCACATCACATCTACTTTTATCTCGCATCTCCACTAATCTGGATGCTCCACTTTGGTCCTCAACCCCTTGCTATGGCCTCAGACAGCCTGGCCATGATACTGCACATTTGCCTCAGCCTTGGTGTTATTTCTAGTGGTGGAGACTCATTTTGGAAACTTAGGGCTGGGCTCCCATGAGAATGGATGATGCTTATGGGTAGGACCACCCCCCACATTCTCTGTATCACCGATAACAGTAGCTGAGAGCTGGCAGGTGCTCAAAAAGCCAGTGTAGGCTGATAGGCAGTGCCAGGTTAGCCAGGTATCTGAATCAATCTCCTCCTTCCATATCACAGCAGCCTGCCCATCCCCTGAGGAGAGAGGGGATTAGACTTGCTGGGTGAGTGGAATGTCTCCCACCTTGCTGGTAGCCTCTTTACCCTGGCTTCTCACTTCTGGAGCACAATTGCTGTGGCTCATTCGCATGCCTGAAGATGCTGCCAGATGAGTATTCCAGGCTCCCCAGAAGTCCTTCCCAGGTCTCTCATCTGTCTACTCTGTAATACTTAATTCTTTGGAAAGAAGCAAAAATAAGGCTGGGTTTTTTTTTTAAGATATTAAGAAAATCATTCATTGCTGGGAAGTCACATCAGGGTCTCATCCTTCAAACCGACAGTTGAGTGTGTATCAGCCTGAGAGAGAGCCTGATTATTAGTTTTAAAGAGCTTATTTCATTCTCTTAAAAATGGGATCAGTTCATCTTCGTCACATCTGTCTGTGCGTGGCTCCTGCATGCCACAACAACTGTCAGCTCCAGGCATTATGTTATTAAGGTGTTAGGGGGGTGGGGTCTGCCTGGGTATGTGTGTATGTGTGTTTTCCAAAGAAGCAAACAATGAGACTCAGAGTAGGAGTAATTAATGGGCTTGGTTTGCTCATTTGCATTCAGGAAGGGGCTGGAAAGACAATCACCATCCAGCCCACTCCAAACCCCGGTGGCCAAAGATAGAAGAGGAACCATAGAAGACAGCTAGGGCTTACGTACCTAAGCAGCAAGAGTAAGGCCTCGTAGTAAATCACATTATGAAGGGATGTGGCAAAGGCAGTGCAACTGTTGCAAGTGTGCGTTTCCCTCACACCCCAAGGGCCACCTAATTTCAGCCAGGTGACCCATCACAACTGCAGGAACGGTTCCAGATATCCCCAACACCTGTTCAAAACTTTTTGTGGTGCCCAGACTCCTTCCCATTTTGTTAGAAATGAAGGCAAGAGCTAAGTGAAAACATCAGAAGAAAGAAAGAGTAGAGGGGCGCCTGGGTGGCGCAGTCGGTTAAGCGTCCGACTTCAGCCAGGTCACGATCTCGCGGTCCGTGAGTTCGAGCCCCGCGTCGGGCTCTGGGCTGATGGCTCAGAGCCTGGAGCCTGTTTCCGATTCTGTGTCTCCCTCTCTCTCTGCCCCTCCCCCCGTTCATGCTCTGTCTCTCTCTGTCCCAAAAATAAATAAACGCTGAAAAAAAAATTTTTTTAAAAAAAAGAAAGAGTAGATTCTTCTAGTGTTTTGCTCTATATTGAAGTCTACCATTCTTAACAATGGGGAGAAACTGCACAGTGTCTGCAGTGAGGGTAGCATAGTCCTAAATGTCAGTACAAGAGGAAGAGATAAGTAGGGAGAGACTTGTATGTTGAAATACGTGGTGGCTAACATGGGGCAGATAATGAAATGCCAAACTGAATGCAGCTGCGTGTTAAACATGGCTCACAAAATATGTTTCACGGATGACTAAGAGAGCCGAAGGGCACAGCCAGGCACGGGACGCTTCTAGCAGAGGAGACCTGAAAGAACCCTCCAGACTGAGAGCATCTTCATTATAGAAGGGAGAAGGGAGGGCCCACCAGGCACAAGCCAGCAAGAGGAAACAAGTACAGGCAGCAAAGAGACTTGAGGATTCTGGAAACGTGAGGCACACAACCTATAACAGGGAATGGTGAGCAATTCAGCGGAACAGATACTAACTGGGTGTGCCTAGAGAAAGACGTGTGTTTGCATATGTCTCTGTGCACTCTGAGGACTCTAGGGCAGATAATCTGAAATGACAGATAATCAAAACATCATTTAGCATGTATCTATGTCCTGGAGTTGATATGGATGTGTGAGGAGATACAGGGCTTGCAACACTTTCCATGAAACAATAAAATGCCTCAAAAGATGTGGGTCTGCTGTCTACTAGTCCTGTGAATGCATCTGTTTCTCCTAGTTCCAGCCTCCAGTAAACAGACAGCATCACCTTTCAGGCTGAGGCAAAACATCCATCTGCACTGTCCAGTGTGCTTGAGGCCAGGCCTTTCCTCTGCGTCCCCATCTTAAGGCAAGGAAGCCAGTTAAGTGATGATTATGGACAAAAGGCACATTCTCTTAAGTTTCTGCAGAACTGAATATATAATAACCCCATAGTTATTATCAAGTAAAAGATAGGCTATACTGAATAAAATATATACTGTGTTAATAAGTGACTAACAATGAAATAAACCTGCTGTGGATCACAATGCTGATAATTTACCTGCAGATAATTGAGTTCCCATGCAGGGGGAAGGCCTGTCTCCTCCAAGAAGCCTGGTTGACACTTTTTGAGCCACAATGAAGCACTGCTGCTCTCTCCTCAGATCATAATTTCTAGTTCTCTTGTGCAGTCAGTGTTGGTTGAAGGAAGAAGTGCATATCAAAGACCGCCCTAGTTTAACAGGGACCTATATCCAGGGCACTTACACAGTGACCTGCTAGTACTGCTGGTTTCCAAGACATCAAACAAGGTTCTTAGCCTGTGGGGGAGAGCTTGTCATGCCCTCTGGCAATCCTTTGCGGGGGCTGGGGGTTGGAGAGTACACACAACTCAAAAATTAATATGGAAAGATCCTTAAAGGAGAAATGGAAATGGACAGTGAGAAAATCCTGGCCACATACAGTTACTGGAAAATAGGGATATAAGTGACAGGGCCAAACAACTGCAAGTGGCTCGTTATATATAGGGACACAACAAGAATTCCATGGTCCTCACAGGCTGGGTGTGACTAGAAAACCTTCCAGAGACAGATCACAGTGAAAACTAAACTGGGCAGGAGTTGGAAGAGCCAAGGACAGTGGGATCTGTCACATACTGCCCTTCCCTTGGGAAGTTCATAAACCTGGTCTTTCTTTTTCTCATCTGCCAAACTGACAATTATAAATCTGTACTAGCCTAGAACTACCCAGACTAATATTGAGAAGCAAGAAAAAATATGACAAAGAAACAGAGGGCAAGCCATGGCTATCAAAGCATTGTTTTAAAACAGGAAAGAGGGACTATAAGAATCCTAAAAAAAGAATGGGGTAGAGTGGACAGGGGAGGACTAGAGTGGAGTACAATGAAGTGGAGTGGAGTGGAGTGGAGTGGAGTGGAGTGGAGTGGAGTGGAATGGAGTGGAATGGAGTGAAATGGAATGGGGTGGGGTGGGGTGGAATACAGTGGAATGGAATGGAGTGGAAGAAAAGTTGAGTAGAATGGAATGGAGTGGAGTGAAATCGGGTAGAGTGGAATGGAGTGGAGTGGAATGGATTGGAATGGAGTAGACTGGAGTGGAGTGGAGTGGAGTGAAGTGGAGTGGAGTGGGGTCAGGTAGAGTGGGGAGGAATGAAGTGGAGTGGAATGGAATGGAATGGAATGGAGTAGGATGGAGTGGAGTAGAAAGAAATGGAGTGGAGTGGAGTGGAATGGAGTGGAGTGGAGTGGAGTGGAGTGGAATGAAATGGAGTAGAGTGGAGTGAAATGGAATGGAATGGAATGAAATGGAGTAGAGTGGGGTGGGGTGGAATGCAGTGGAATGGAATGGAGTGGGGAAAAAGTAGAGTAGAATGGAGTAGAGTGGAATGGAGTGGAGTGGAGTGGAATGGAGTTGAATAGAGTAGAATGGAGTGGAATTGAGTGGGGTCAGGTAGAGTGGGGTGGAATGGAGTAGAGTGGAGTGGGATGGAATAGAGTAGGATGGGATGGAGCGGAACGAAGTAGAGTAAAGTGGAATGCAGTAGAATGGAGTGGAGTGGAGTGGAATGGGGTGGAGTGGAATAGATTAGAATGGAGTGGAGTGGAGTGGAATCAAGTAGAGTGGAGTGTAATGGAGTGGAGTGGAAGTGGAATGGAATACAGCAGAATAGAGTGGAGCGAGATGGATTGAAGTGGAATGGAGTGGAGTGGAAGTGGAATGGAGTAGAGTAGAATGGAGTGAGTGGAATGGAGTGGAATGGATTAGAATGGAGTGGAGTAGAATAGAATGGACTGGAGTGGAATGGATTAGAATGGAGTGTAGTAGAGTGGAATGGAGTAGAACAGAATGGAGTGGAATGGAATGGAGCTGAGTGAAATGGAGTGGAGTAGAATGCAGTGGAGAGGAGGGGAGAGGAGTGGAGTGGAGTGGAGTGGAGTGGAGTGGAGTGGCATAGAGTGGATGGGAATGGAATGGAGTAGCATGGAGCAGAGTGGAGTGAACTGGAGTGGAATAGAATGGAGTAAAATGAAGTGGAGTGGAGAGGAGGAGAATGGAATGGAGTGGAGGGAGTGGAGTGGGATGGAGTAGAATGGAGTGGGGTGGAGTGGAGTAGAATGGAATGGAGTAGAATGGAGTGGAGTAGAGTAGAATGGAATGGGGTGGAATGGAGTAAAGTGGAGTAGAATAGAAGGGAGTAGAGTGGAGTGGAGTGGAGTTGAACGGAATGGAGTAGAGTGGAGTGGAGTGGGATCAAAAACAGTGAGGTGGGGCGGAATGAAGCAGAGTGGAATGGAGTGTGGTGGAGAAGCCTGCGGACTCCACACCTGTGAGCTCCATCATTAACATGACCTGGTTGGGCCCAAGTACACTTCCAGCTCTTCCATTTCCTGAATTTGACAACCCAACACCCTTTCTTGGATAGCAGAAATACTGAAGCTGAAGTGTGCTGTTAAACAAGACCAAACCAAGGAGAAGCTATGGCATTCTTAAAAAATGAAATTGGGTGGGGGGTGGCAGGGGGAGAAAAAGAATGAAAATTTGACTGCAGTGTTTATAAAAAGCTGATATGTAATTCAGTGTTTGTGGAAACTTTTCTGGTTTGTTTGGTGGCAGAAACAAAATTGGAAACATGTAAAGTACATAAATATCATTTACAATTAAAAAAAAAAACTTGTAAAGATTAAGCAAAATGATGCCTGTGATTGTGCTCTGAGAAGTGTGGGGTATTATTCCAATAGAAGGGATTGTTGTCCATGGCCAAATACTTCACATGGTTATTTGTTGGATCAGAGGCCAGAAGGGCTCCACATGGGCTCCCCTGACTACCAGAGCAGACAGTGAGAGGCACTCGCTGAATTCCAAGAAGGAACCAGGACCAGAATGCCTTCCCACACATCTATTGTTTAAGACCTGCATTTACATTCTTAAAGATTCACACTCTTGGAGTTTTTGCCCTAGGCCTTCTTTTAAAATGCAAATACCTCTGGGAAGGCTGACACTTTTAACTAATTCATTCCTAGGTGTGGAGAAGAGGTTGTGAAGTGGACAGCTGGCTGGTCTGAAGTCACAATTTGGGGGAGCCTAAGGGTGGTATGAACTTGGCAAATAAGCCACTTGACCTTTTAGGCCCTCAGCACCTTCATAGGAGAAAGGGACACAGGGCAGGTAAATAAGATGGACCCCTCTAAACCCTAAAATGAAATTACGTGATGTACGAGATGCAGCGTTGCCAGATAAAAGGGCAAGCAGTTACATTTGAATTTTGGACACAAGACAAATACTTTTTAGTGTAAGTATGTCCCATGTATACTTATACTAAAAAAGATATTTGTGGGAGTCCTATATTTTTATCTGCTAAATCTGGCAACTTTAATTAGATAGGCTTTTCTCTTCAGGGGGTAGAATTTGAGAGAGAGCAGGGCAGTGAATGGAAAGGCAGGGAACAAGGAGACAGGGGAAGTAGGGAAGCAGTTCCAAGCATAATGCTGTCCCCCTCACAATTCTTTGAGGGCTGACCTAGCATGATGACATTCACAAAATGATCCTCACCCATGGGCTTCAGTGAGATGCTGGGACTGTCATCCCTTGGAAGGCAGTAGGCCCCAGGGAGAGCTGTCCTGAGCAATGAGTGACCAGTTCTCTGCCTGTGCCCTGAGCCTCCACTGCTCCTTCCAACACAATGACCTTCCTAAAACACAATTTTTCTCACCTCCTTCCTCCATTGATACTCTTCCATGGCTCCTTTTAGTTGATCAGTGAAATCCAAGCTCCCTAGAAGCTCCCAGATGGTCCCCATCTGACCTGCTATAGATTGTCCCCCAGCCCCAACCCAGGCTGTTCTCTGGTCTCTCTGCCTTCTACTTTCTAAGCCAGCCATACCCCTTCCTCCATCACCTGCCTGCAAAAATGCTTGTCTCTCCAGAGACTGTACCCTTTCCAAAGAACTGGCCCTGGCTCCCAGCTCTCTCCTTTGGATTTAGCTCATCACCTTCCACTCTCCAGTCTGCTGGGGCGGGGGGTGGGGGGGGGCACTCTGGTAAGCAGGGAACTGCATGGTATTCCCACTGTGTGCTCCCACTGTGGGTCACTTCCTACACAACTCCTTGAAGGCAAGCACTGCTATCTTGTTTCATCTCTGAAACTCTTGTCCCTGCCACAGCACCTGGCATTTGACGAGTAATTATTTGATTATTACATTAGGACAGTTGCTGAAGAAATGATAAGTCCCTTTCTCTCCACCTCTGTGCCTCTCCTCTAACTCCTGGGGGGTCACAAATCATCTCTGGAACTAGCCTCTTTCTACCCATCCCCATATTCCCCATCTGCACTCTGGTGAGAGCACTGAGCAAGTCTTCCTTTGAATTCACAGTTTTGAGCTAGCATTTACCATTTTATAACCTATGCTCTCAGTCTAGCTTGTATTTATGTAGCAATTAACCATCAATCTCCTTGTACCACTTCTTGAACTATTTTCTGTATTGCCATTCCCATCAACAATTATGTCCTCAGAGCTTTCTCTAAGCAAGGCCTAGTATCATGTTCTTGGTGAGGAAGGAAGCCAGAAAATGAGGTCCCAGCCTTCTGGGAGCTTCTATGTATATGGTAAAATGCAAGGTGACCCACAGGTCAGCTGAATCATCCTAGAAGACCTGTAGACAATGGGTGCAGTCCCATTACTTTATGTTAAATGAGAAGTCTGATGCCTGCCTCAAGTTTCTACAAATTCTTGGAGTCCAATCTGTATTCCTATTTTTCATTTTCTATTCTGATATGAATCAAGATCTTCCCCCCCCCACCCCGCCCCCTGCGGCCCAGCCCTGCACATACCTGTTTTTCCACTTCCTACTCTGGTCTCTTTACACATTTTCTTTTCTCTTTTCTTTTCTTCTCTTTTTTTTCTTTTTCTTTTCTTTCTTTTTTTTTTTTTTTGGCAGAACAATCAGTTTCCTTTCATGCCAAGCCTTGGAGGCCTCACCTTTCATACCCCAAACCGAATTATTTGTTAACAAAAAACCCACGCACTGTCTCAGAGACAGAATCAAAGGCAAATCTCATAATTTGAAAGATTCGTCTTTCCCATTTTCTAACTATAGTAAGTAATACACAGAGTGTAAGCTATAAGCCAGGAGAGCTTGGAGTAAAAAGTGACCATTTTCGATAGAGAAAATGTAACCTTGGTTAAACCATGCTCTCGGGATTGAACGAGACTAACCCATGCGTGCACGTCACCCTGGTGGGCAGGAACACAGGGCTCACTATCCTTCCTTCCTGGGAGCTGCCCTGTGACCTGTTACTGCCTGGGCTCTGAGTGCTCGGTCCTATTTTCGTGCCACTGCCCATCCAGTTCCAAGGCGGACCTGACCCAGGCAGACCATGGCACATGTGGGCTCTGGTGCCCACACCTGCTCTCCTGGTCTTCCAGACTCTTGTCTAGCTTATTCATCACCCTCCCAGCTCTCTGGCCACAGCAAACTGCCATGCTCTCATTTCTTAGAACACTGGAGGAAAACTAACCTCTGCTAGGCTCTCAGCAAGTTTTCCTCTCTCCAGAAAGATATGCCTAGCCCAAACTCAATTGCTGCTTAACTTCAAAGACTCTAGAAGCAAAGGTTCTCAAACTGGAATATGTATCAGAAACATCTAGGTTGCTGAGCCCCATGTTCTGAGCTGAGGCCCAAGATTTTATATTTCCCATAAGCTCCCAGGTGCTGGTGGTGCCTAAGTAAGTATTGGCCCAGACCCTGACTTCCAGCATGCCCAGCTTGAGTGCTCTTAGACATAAGGCCCAGCATCATGGGCCCCTGATCAGAGCCAACGCTTCCCTTCCACCCTGAGGCCCCCAGGAACACATGGCAGTGATGAGTTGGGAAGGAGACTGTTCTAAGGGGCGGCCCTAGCCTGCTGCAGCCATTTGTCCGATGTGATTAAAAAACAAATATGACATGCTTCAGAGGCCAGAGAACTGGGAGAGCTGGGACCTGGCTTGCAGAACAGCGTGTATTTTGTGCAACCAGCCTAAACAGAGTGGGGGAGGGGCGGGGCAGACAGCTGTTTCTCATTCAGGGACCAGCAGGGCCCAGGGAGTGGGAAGCCTAGCACAGCACGGCCCCACCAGGCCCCTGTAATCAGAACCCAGAGGGCACATGAGCAGTTCCTCAGAGGGGCAGGGTGAGGGGAGGGAGCCCTGGGAGGACAACCCAGGAGACAGTGAGTTTGCAGACATAGGCTGAATCCAGCAAATGTCCTGATGTTTAAGGGAATGGGTGACGACTGCTATCTAGTTCTGTCATGACTCATTTGCATCCTGGGATTCTGAGAAATTCAGCCTTACCAGAGAAAGGGCTGGAGGGGGCTCTGTGATGGGGCTTTTTCTCTGATGAGGTGTTTTTCAGAGAGCGGTCAGAAAACGGGGGTGGGGGGCATTAGGATCTCCTGAGCACTTAGGGAATGTCTAGATTCCCAGACACTCTGAGATTTGCAGAGTCAGCATCCCTGGGGGTAGACCCAGATCTGGCCTGGGCATCTGCATGCTACACAACCTCCCCAGTAACTGTTGTGTTCGCATGTGTTCCAGCAGAACAAGAACAGCTTGGGCTGCAAGTGCACCGGAAGCTGAGGGCCTCTCCAGTTCTTTGTCATCAAATCCATAAAGGGTGTCCAACTTCACCTAAAAGCTCTGGCAGTGAGGGAGCCCCTGGACCAGAAGGAGGGCTCCCTTCTATACACTGTCCCCCAAAGACCACATTTCTCCAGAGCCAAGGGGAGCACTTCGTTTCTAGTTCTCGGCATTTTCTAATCTATTTAGTAATCAATAAATACTTATTAAATACCAATTTTGTTCTTATTACCCCACCAGGGAAATACAAAGAAGTATGAGCCACAGTCCCTGACAGCCTGAGAGGAAGTGCAGACAGATCAAAACGGCAACTCAGCTCCAACGGACACTCTTAGGAGGCAGAAAGCACAGCACAGTGACTGGAAGAGATGGGGGGTGGGGGGAGGTGGTGGTTATTTTAAAATCTGTTACAACCAGTATCACAATCACCTAGATGTTATTAGTTTTAATTCAGAAAACCCCTATGCCTGTATAATCTAAAACCAATAATAACAAAACCCTCCATTTATGGAATACCTACATAGTACCAGGCACAGTGCAAACTTAATCCTCTCTGAAACCTGATGAGGGAGGTACAATTATTTTTCAATTATAAATGAGGATTCTGAGACTTGTGGTTATTAGCTACTTGCCCAAGTTCACACAGCTAGCAAGAAGTGGAGTTAGAATGTAGGGTCAGGTCTGCCTGGCTCCAACAACCTGTGTCAGCCTCTGGCATATCCATTGTGAATAATCTAGATATAAGGTAACTTAAGTGTCAGAAATGGACAGGATAATTAAAAGACATAATGACACTCAAAGAAAGAAAAGGTCAGAGAAGTTGGTAAAAGGAGTAAACTTCATGGAAGAGACAGACCTTTGGAAGGGAGAAGCTGAAACTTTGTGAACCGAGAGATCTCCCCTGACCACATGCTTTTCTACAGAAAGGAGAGAGTCAGTAAAGCCTTGGGCATCCCTGCAGGACAGGTTAGGTCTAAGATGATCCACCAAAACAGGTGAAACTGAGCTGGCTTTCCTCTGTGTGTGATCCTGCACCAGGTGAGGCCAGGATCAGAGAAGCACATCTCTGACAATGTTCACAAACAGCCCTCTGCTGCATTCAGAAAATGTGCAACTAGCCTTGCTCTTCATTTTCTTTATTTTTCTTCTCTTCTTTTCTCTTTTTTTAAGGAGGTTTGGGAATAAAAACAAAAAAGGAAAGACGACTCTATACAAGGCCTTACCAAATAAGCACTCTGGAAAGTCACTGAGCAGAAAATTGAATTTAAGTTACCCCAAACGATACATATTCCCTATCCTCCCAATGCTTTGTGGAATGATCCACTCCCTCTATAAGAGACTCATGAAACCAAGGAAACATTTCAAACTGGAAAAAACACAATGTACTGTTTTGTGAATCCAGACTTTTGGAATCAATTCAAATTCTCCATGTATAAGGTTTCTTCCCCTCTCCTCCCTCAAAAGTACACAGTAACCCCAATCTTTTTGCAACAGCATGTTTTAAAATTTGTGCATGGTTTTCCTGTATTCACTGCTTACAGAGGGATGGGAATAAAACTGTAGTAGGGTCAGTAAAGCAGAGGAGTAGTCCTAGTAACTGTTTTCTGACCACTGCTCTGCCCAGGGCCCATCTGATCACATCCCCAAAGTTGGCAACACACCGATGATAAGCAGAAACACCCTCCTTTGTATAAGCAAAATGGAGGTGGGGAACTTCAGTGTGATTGGAGAAGAGCAAAACATTTTTACACGACTTCCCTTCATCTGAAATTCTCCCCTTAGAGATGCCTCTAAGGTTGTTTTTTTTTTTTTTTTTTATAATAAGAGAGGTATAAAATTGCAATCTGGGGAAAGCCTTTGCATCAGCTAGGCCAGTCCCCAAATTTTACAGTGGGGTAAAAGAGTACCTGCATAAGGTTACTGCCTTGCATAAGAATTCAAGTTTTAGGGGCCACTGGGTGGCTCAGTCGGTTAAATGTCCGACTTCGGCTCAGGTCATGATCTCGCAGTTTGTGGATACAAGTCTCGCATCATCGGGCTCTGTGCTGATGAATCAGAGCCTGAAGCCTGATTAATTCTGTGTCTCCCTCTCTCTCTGCTTTCCCCCGCTCATGCTCTGTCTCTCTCTCTCTCTCTCTCTCTCAAAAATAAACGTTAAAAAAAAAAAGGATTCAGGTTTTAAATTGCAGAAGCATTTCCCAAATGTGAATTTGTTTTGTATAATGTTGATCCATTCTGACCTTGGGTCAAAATAAATGTCCCATGGTCAAATCAGTTTGGGAAATGCTACACATATTACATCACCTCCTCTGTCCTCCCTTCTGTAGATTCGCAATGTGGACTTAAGTGCTGTATTAAAGATTCCAAGAGGTTCTACCATTAAGCACCCAGCTGTTTTCCCCCCAAAACTGATTGAGCTATCTAAAATTTTTACCATATGATTTCTACTAACGTGCAGGCAAATGAGTGTCCCGGTGTGAGCCATATGGGGAATACTGCATGATTTCATAGTATGTTCTCTTCTTTAAAAGGAAGATAACTCAGAGGTAATATTTCATAATAATTTATATTCAGTTATTTAGGGCATATCCAGTCTCAATTCCCTTTTGACAAGATGGGCTAAGCAGTAGTAAGAATTTGGACACACAGAAGGATCTGAGATATTCTAAACTTTGACCAAAAAAATGACATTGGGCATGTCCAAATTTTACAGGGGGGACTGTGTCAGGCCAAAGGGATCAAAGCCAAGGACAAAACCAACTGACCACCTTACTCTTCTGCCATAGAAATTCACTCTAGTTTAATCTTTTTTTTTTTTTTTAAATTTTTTTTTCAACGTTTTTTATTTATTTTTGGGACAGAGAGAGACAGAGCATGAACGGGGGAGGGGCAGAGAGAGAGGGAGACACAGAATCGGAAACAGGCTCCAGGCTCCGAGCCATCAGCCCAGAGCCTGACGCGGGGCTCGAACTCACGGACCGCGAGATCGTGACCTGGCTGATGTCGGACGCTTAACCGACTGCGCCACCCAGGTGCCCCTCTAGTTTAATCTTTAGGACTCTTGTTTGCTCAAGACAACTACTTTCTACTACAAGACAATGTTCCCAAAATTCTGGAACTCACTACTTTCTACTACAAGACAATGTTCCCAAAATTCTGGAACTCACTTGTCATAACAATGGCAGACACACAGTAGGCATCTTAATGATGGTGTGAAATCTAAAATGGCATGTTGCCAAAACAGAAATCTGATGGTGGTGATTCTTCTTTCAGCAGAATGGAAATTGGGGTATGAATAGCTGCAGAATTTCACTTTACGAATTATTTCTCCTATGCAGTTAAAAGAAAAGCTAAAATATTTTCACTTGTTTGATTGACTTAACAAGTTAAATAAACTCAGTGTAGATCCATTTTATCAGCAGAATCCAGTCTGATCAGTAGAATTATACCTGACCAAAAAGGAAAAAAAATCATTAAGAGGTGCCAGTGCAATAGAGCAAATCAGTAACATTTGTAAGACGTGCTGAATTGGCGATCACGAGCAATGAGAAGGTGCACTGGCAACCAAGTTTGTAATAACACCTTAATGTCTCATCCACAGCTTCAAAAATCCCAAATGGATCCAAACTGGGCCTTGTAGTGGGAGCCATTTCCATTCTTTCTCTAGGTTAAATTAAATGAAGATTCAGCCTTCTTCAAGAAGTTAGGAAAGAAACTTCCACTATTGTTCATTATTTTTTTTCACTTATCATAGATGTCACTGGATATAGGGTTTGTCAGCCCAGTCAGCTCCAGCTGCCACACAAGATACCAAACACTGGGTGACTAAAATGGCAGACATTTCCTTTCCCATAGTGCTGGAGACCCCAAAGTCAAACATCCAGATTCTAAGAGAGTTCTGCTTCTGGTTCAAGTTCCCTTCCTGACTTGCACATGGGCACCTTCTCAAGGTGACCTCACATGATGGAGAGAGTGAGCCAGCAAGCTCTCTGGTGTCTCTTCATAGAAGGGAACTAATCCTATTGGCTCAGGGACTCAAACTTGTGACCATTTTTCAACCTTATATAGTTTCTTTCTCCAAATATAGTTACATCGTGGGCTAGGGTTTTGATATACAAATTATGAGGGGACACAATTCAATCCATAGCAGGTCTGAAAATGCAAAGCATAAGTTTGTGGAGGCCTCCTTTCTTTCTCTCATCATCTTCTCTCTCTTTCTATCCACCTCCTTTCTGTCAAACTCTTCCAATTACACAGACTAGGAAAAACAGTCAATGCTCAAGAAATAATTTTCAAAGTGACTGAAAACAAATCAGAATGAATCAAAAACACCTCATCTCCTCAGCTGCTGCTGGAATCCCCATACGCAAGGATGTACCCAGTTCAGTGGTATCTGAGGGCTCATCCACTACATTGATGATGACTTATGATTCAAGAGCCAGGATCGGCAAGTCAGGACTTGCGGTAGCTCACAGACATTGAGCCCCACTGTTTTCACTGCCATGTTACAAGGCCATGCTCCACCACATTTCAGCATAATGGAACTTCCTAAGTATAGATCCCTCGGGCCCTGTTGGGAAAAGTCAGCTATGTAAGTTACAAACTGCTGCGATGATCTCTTTTTTTTAAAACCAGTGACTTGAAGACAACAAAGAGATATTTCAAACGTATTGTGAACAATGACAATATTTAGTGCATAGCCTCTTTAGAAGAATACTTTGAGAGGTGACTACACTTACTTGGAAGTATAATAAGGCCCAGTTTGTGTTTTGAAAAGTTACTCTCTTACTGTTTCATGCTCTGGATGGCAGCATGCCCATCCTCCTTCATTTGGGGCCATTGATAAAAAGTGCTAAGCTTAACTAGGGCTGAATTTGCACCGCTTTGTCGAATTTCCACTATTCTTCATCACTGCTCTCCATCTCCCTCCTATTAAACCTCAGAGAAAGTGGGCACACTCATGGAGGAGCCAATTGAGGCTCACAAATATGGCACACAGGGCGTGTAATGCTCAACTCAAGGATGTGCCATTCACGTGAACTATATTGTAATGATAATGTTTGGTTCCCCCAAGGCCTCTATTAACTGTGCGATTACTCTTTGTGGTATGAACGTATGGACTTAGTTGCCCAGGAGAGGAATAGTTTGTTATGTCCTGTTGAAAATGCTGGTCATCCATGGATTGATAGGCTAGGCTAAGACCCAAGATACCTGTATCTTCCCAAACCCTTGCATGGGGCTGGGCCACAAGGGGACTTTAGTGGAGAGTTGAGATATATATGCTGCAACGAAGAAATGTGTGAATGAGCTATCATTGAGATCTCTGGCTGCTCAGCCCTCACTGATTTATCTATTCCAAAGTCTGATTTGATCAATTATTTAATTATAAAGTCCTTGATTTCCTACCATAGAATCCAGGCAAGATTTTCACAAATTTCTTCTCTACAAAAACAAAACAAAACAAAACAAACCCAGAAATTTGTCACCAAACAGAAGATGCCATCACCACTGGTTAGCCCCATGCTTAGGTCATCATACTATTGTATTATGAACTGTAGCTTATCAATAAGTATCTCCAGGGCCAATGAAGTAAGAGAGAGAAGCTCTCCCAAAAGCATTCTCAGCCTGCAGTGGATATAAAGAAGAAAGCTCAAGAAATTGTAGTTTCCCTCCTTGGCCCTTTTGTGAGTCCAAAGCAGCTATTAGGGAGCATTGGTGTTCCTGGATTCTGTGCTAAACAAACCAATATTTGAGCCCCAGAAGGGCCGGGCTGGGGCTGGGCTCGTCTACAGGGGCCTCCTTTGTCTGGGGTTTGGAATCATTCCTTGGTTCCTTTTCACTAGTCCTCCCCACCCCCAGCTCCTGCCCCTCTCCCAATTCACTCTTTAAGAATTTATCCTGCTGCTTCTTTAACTCAGCATGTGTCTGGGCAGATGTCCAAGAACGCTGGCTTCAACAACGACAACAACAGGACCAGGAAAAAAAAAAATCCTCTACTTCAATTCAGTCCTCCCTGCTCTCCTAGCCCTCCCGCTCTCTCCTGGTTTTTCACAGCTCATGATTGATAATGTCCTCCTCTCTCTCACCCTGGGACTCCACATGCCTTTCTATTGGACAACACGGCCTCTGTGAGGCGACCTGGGAGTCCAGCCACTGGGCCCTGGGACCCCCTTGGGGTCTTTTGAGAGAGGAAAAAAGAAAGGCCAAAAGGGCCCCTGGATGGGGGCAGGCCCAACAGGTACAAAGCAACTGGAGAGCTGAATGCAGTGAACCTTTGTGCCAGGGCCAGGGCCTGGCAGCTCAGAGAGAGGGTGGCAAGGGGGTACCTCCTTGTCATCCTTTTCTTTGCCCTGTAAGAAAGGCAACAACACTGAGATTCCAAAGGACCAAGTATATTTTGAACCAGTGAAAATCCCTCTACCAGAACTTTCCTTTTGGACTCTTATTGGCTTCCCTTGAAATTCCTTAAGAGAAGATATCACATATTTGATTGTATTTTGATACAACAAGTTTAACTAACAATTATTGAGCACCTATGAAATTCCAGGTACTATGCTAGTTGTTTGTTTATGTGTAATTCCATTTAATCCTTGAAACAAGGTAATAGTGATTCCTTATTAACAGGTGAAGAAACGAGGCACAAAGAGATTAATTCCCTTGTCCTGGGTCACACACCTAATATGTAGCAGTATTGTAAGTTAGGCTCAGGTCCTGTGATCCCAAGGGCCATACTATTCCTATTCTATTCTGCTGTTCTAGTAACCTTTGAGAAATGAAAGAATGACTGAATATGACTGAATAAAAAGTTCCTAGAAAAGGTGGGGACATTATTATTATTTCTATTATTATTATTATTATTATTATTATTTGCATCATCCAGTAAATCTGCATCAGGAAATCTGTAGCAGCCAGGAAATTATTTTATTCCTTATGACTGTCTTGGGATAAATGGGTCAGATGAGGGTTACCCCAAAGTTGATGAACTATATCATCTTATTCTACTTTGGAAATGTTTTCCTGGATTTCCAATTTAACTTTATATCCTCTACATTTCAAGGAGGTCAGTTTGAAAGCCAGCTTGCTTGATTAGTGTTTATCTTTTCTAAAACTGGACCTGAAAATACTGTCTACTACATAAGAAACAATTCTTGTTTAAAGATACTTTGGGAAATATTCTGCAGGTAAATGTGTGCGTTTTGTTAAATGGAAGTGGTCATATAAAATATTTCCCTGTTCCTTGTAGCTTCCAGCAAACCTACAGCCCAAGTCAGTCACCCAAGGTAGATGATCAGAACTCTGAAGGAACCAGATAGCTATCACTCTGTTCAGATGATTTCTGCTTTGCCCTTCCCATAATAGCTGGATTTTGTATTATGCTTGTAAACCTCTGAAATTCCTTTAGAAACAGACAAGGTATAACTTCTTGATAAGTAAACAACCGATATGCATTCCTATCCCAGGCTATCACCATAATATGAAAAAATCTTACCTAATGTCCACACCTAGAGATCAAGCAGAGTAAGACAGAGCAAGTTTCTGAATAAAAGATAAAAAATAACTCTATGACTGGGTAAGCAATGTCCTGGAGAGGCTGTGCCCCTCTCTCCTGGGGGAAGAGCTGAGAAGCCACTAACCCAAGTCCAAGTAGAACAGAGGAACAGTGTCCATGCAGAAGAGTGCAGTCCCCATGTCTCCAGCAAGACCAAGACTCTTCTTTGCTCCTTTTTCTCCTAGCACTGGGGCCAGGACCCTCTACCTACTGTCCATAGTGATCCATCCCATTCTCCATTGGATTCCTAGCCACTATGTCCCTTTCTCATTGCCCCCTCCTCCTTCTTCTCTCCCCTCTTCTTTTTATGAATTGCCTCAAAATGGCAATGCTCTTGGGGGAAAAAAAGGAGGAGAGATAGGAGATAGCCCAAAGCTGTAACTTCTCATTTAGAAAAATATTTTGCTAGTGTTAAATATTTAGTGGGTTCTTTAGAATAAAAGCTAAGGGCATACCAATGGAAATGTTTTGTGAAACCTTCAGAAATATAGAAGAGCAATCAAGAAATCCATCAACAAATACCTACAGAGCACTGACTTTAGGCAGGCACTGGGTCAGTAGGGTATGACAATAAAAAACAAATGTGAATGGAGAAACCTCCCTTAGAAAGGATATAATCTAGTGTACCTGCCACATTAAAAAGCCATACAAGTGAATCACACAAATCATACAAAACCCTTTACATGATGTTGTATGAAGCGAATGACCAGGTATCAGGCAGAGTGTACCAGAGATGAGATGTGTACTGGCTCTTAGAGACAGGATGCTCTGTGAGGGACCCAGCAGAGGGGAGGCTTGAGACGAACACTGAAGGATGGGTGGACTGTAAGAGCAGCCAAGAGGCAGGGGGGCTGCCATCTTCAGATACATACTCTCCTCCCCTATCCCCCACCCCCCACCTTCCAAGGCACCACAACTAGTCTCAGGATTTGTGCAGGGGTGTAGAGATGGGACCTGGGTGGAGTTTGGGATGACAGAGACATTGTCAGGACACTAGAGAGTCATCCCCTCAGCCACTTGGAATTATTGCCATGGTTGTTCTTTTTTTTTTTTAATTTTTTTAATGTTTTATTTATTTTTGAGACAGCGAGAGAGACAGAGCATGAGCAGGGGAGAGGCCGAGAGAGAGGGAGACACAGAATCGGAAGCAGGCTCCAGGCTCTGAGCTGTCAGCACACAGCCCGATGCGGGGCTCGAACTCACGAACTGTGACATCATGACCTGAGCCGAAGTCGGATGCTCAACCGACTGAGACACCCAGGTGCCCGAGCCATGGTTGCTCTTAAGCCAAAGTGCTTTTGCACTGAAGATTCATCAAGTATTGTTCTCTTTTGCATTCAACTAATCCCATTGCTCACCTCAAGAACATGTAACAACTAAGCAGTATGATGAAGAGAAAAGTCAAATTGCTTCTTACTTGTGAATCAAGGGCACTGGCCTCCAAGATCGTTTTGGTTCTCATACTTAACATTATCTGCATTTCTACTTCTTTGGCACTTGGCTAATAAAGATCATTCCTATTTCCCTTTTGCACAAAAGCCCCCATTTGAAAAGCAATGAATCTGTGCTTTTGCAAGGTTTTAACTTCCTTGACCTAAGAGTGACCTCTTAGGCCCTTCTGTATTGCTGTTGCATGTTCTAGAATGCCTTCCTGTCGGTATGTGGTACTGACACCTCCAACTCATAAGCCTTAGTGGATGCAAGTCCTGATCACAAAGCAAATGTTTTCAGCACCAAATAATAAGGCTAGGCATAAAAAAAAAATGCCATCTATGTCCTGCTAAATAAAAGATGTGTTCTTCAGGTATTCATTTTCTTAAAATAGAACCACAATTACTAGAACAGGGAGGGAGAACCTAGCATTGGTTTTTGTTTTGTTAGGTATTCTCCCCCCAGATGGATGGAAGCATGTATCTTTTTCATTAATATCACCTGCAAGAAAACAAAGCCAGGAATGTTTATTTCTTTTTAGGCTATTAAATGCTAACAGCTTTCAGGTAACCAATATCTACTCTAGGATTTAGAGTCTGCTTGATATTTTGTGTAGGCAGCCATATATTCTAATGAATAACTCATAAGGAGCTAAGCAAAGGTAAAGTCTTTTTTATTTCTATACTCAAACTGGAAACAATTGCATAGTTGGTGACTCTGGGCCATAGCCATGCATGTACCTGTGAGGAAGAGCATTGGGGGACATCTCATTCAGAGACCTAGGTTTTCAATGATAGACCAGCCATTGTCATGCACCACCTCTGTCACAGTAGGGAGTGAGCTAGAGTCCAGTTCTCCAGACTGACACCTGTAATATCTTCAGTGGGGGCAGCTGGAGGGTGAGGCTGGTTGGACAGGAGGGTTATTAGTAAAGGAGGTTGCAAAGAATTGCAGTCTCGCAGCCTAAATGTAACCTAGTCACTTTTTTCCACAGCAGGTGGTGGATTCTACAAGGAATTAGGGAATCGATACCTGAAGAATTGAAACACCTATGACATTTTGATTGGAATTTGTTTGCTAATCAGTGGTTTAGTATCAACTGTCAATTATTTTAGGATGCAAATTGAAATTGGTAAGTATTCATATTAAAGACACTGCAAGAAGCTATGAAAACATGCTAGAAGATAAAAAAGGGAGTACAACATGATTGTTTTTCTTAAGAAGCTATAATTTTCCAGATTACAATTCATCACCTGGACTGCCTGGTGATGAAGAAGTTGGGGATAGGTAGCCCTGAACTTAAATAACTCTTCTCACACTCCCTATAAGAAAAAAAGGGATGCTAGGTCAAACTAAAGGTCCACAAAAGCAAATTTTCTCCCCAAATCAGTCATGCTTCAACCTGGATCACTCCACTCTGCAGAGCCTAAGTCACTGTCATCCTGATAAATGCAGTTACTCAACCGGCAAACAATGATTGAACAGTTACAAGGAAATCAAAGAAATAAAAGGAGAGATAGTGGGTTTTAATCAGTAGAGGTATATCCTTTGTATAGTGGTTCCAGAGAACCACAGCCCATTCTGCCTTTCTGCTCTAGACAGAGCCACACCAGAATGAGCTGTGCATCCACAGATGTCGGGTACAGCTCCCCAAGGCAGGTGTCCCTAGCGAGGAACAACACACAAATCCCCAGATATGCCAATGGGATCCATATCCTTGATGATCAGCCCTGATTCTGAGGACATTCTTTTGAACGCTCAACTGAAATATGCTTCTTTTTATTTCCACCCATGGCTCTTCCCCACCCACTGCTGTGAAAGACCAGGAGCCAGTCTATTCCAATATATTCAACAATACTACAAGCACTTACTTAACACAGCCATGTGTCAGGAACAGAGGAGTAGGAGGGGAGTCCAAAGACTTTAAGAAACCAAAGGAGAAGAAAGACAGGTGCATAAACAGGAAAAGGGAAACAGGAAAAATGAATTCTTTATTAGAAGGATGGCTGAAGGAGCATGGGAGCAGCTATAGGTGAGGATGCAAATCTTCTTCTGGAGAAAGCAGGGACAGCTGAGCTTGGAAAGTCTCTGAATAGGTCAATTCTAGACAGAGGGAGCACTGCATACAAATGCACAGGGGTAGAGAAAGATAAAGAATGTCTGAGGAAATTCAGGACAATGCCAGGTGCAAAGGAAAGAGAGGTAAGATTGTAAAGAGCTTGGATTCTGCTTTACAGAGTTTGGATTTTATTCTGTAGGTGTTGTGGAGCCAGTAGGGGTTTTAAGCAACACCTTTATGGGAGGTGGGCAAAGAAGGAATAAATGTCCTGATTTTATATATGAAAACAATTGCAGCACATAGAGATTATGTCTGAGGGCAGTCAGACAGTGACGTTTGGAACACAGGTCTCCCTACTCCTAACCCAGACTGCTTTCCACCAACACAGGCTGTTTCCAGAGTCAATGTATCTTTGTGGGAAGCAATATATCTCTCCGGACATCCTGTGGGAAGCAGAATCCTTACCTGCCAATAAGAAATTGTAATCCTCTTACTTCTATGAAAGGAAATGTTACTTTGATGGCTCCCAAGCTACCAGGTATACATTTCTCTCAAGTCACTTACCAGAATGTCACTGTGACGATACATCCATCTGTCTTACTGTACTAAATCGTGAGCTCCTTGAAATCGGAGACTGTGTCTTCAGTCAGTCTCTGAGACAAGTGTTAACTGAGCAATCACCATGTCCCAGGCACTGTGCTAGACACGCAGTATTTCCCTCTAAGTGAACTAGACATGGCATCTGTCCACCAGAGCCATTTCATCCCCGTATTTCCAGTGCTTGGGCATGGGGGTCGATGAAAAAAGTGTGTGAATGATGGAGTGGGTAGAGCAGGGAGTGCTATTTTTTCCCTCAACATCACAGAGGTTTCCTGAAGTTGTGCCCTGTGTGTGCACAGCTTGCAGAGGACAAAAAGCCTGAGTGTAACCCCTGCCCACATCCCCGCCCCCGCCCCTGCCTCCCCCACCATTCAGAAACGCTGGGCTGAGGATGGACGCACACACCAGGCTAGACTTCACAGGCCCAGGCCAGATAGAGGATAAGCAGGTGCCAGAACTCCTTCTGTCTGGTGGCCAGGAAAACACCGCATCAGAAGCTCCAAGACTTAGGAAAGTAAGGAGCGGATGCCTTCACTGCCTTCTAGTGTCTTCCCCTGGTCCATTTATGATTCTTACCTACCTTGCGTGACCGAGGAAGAAACTAAAGCCCTGAAACAGGGAAACCACTGGGCTGTAGGTTGAGCACTGGGCTCCAGAACCCAAGCTCCAGTCATGTTACTGCCCACCTGCCACGTGGCGCTCAGCTGGGTGGCTCTAAGCCCAGCTGGGGCTGGCCTGGTGAGGAATGTTCTCCTGCTGAGCAAGCCAGAAAGAGCCGCCAGCAACTGCTGCCACTCCCCCACGAACCAGCCAGCCTCCTTAAGCCCCATGGACTAGCAGGCCTGGTACAGCTTCCAGCTGCCAGCCCATTCCACCACCAGCAGTGACTGGCAAGTACCACAGGGCACCCCTTTTTGTGAAAGAGTGAGCCTGCCTGCCCAGACCTGGCCATGGTCTTCACCTTTTGCTGTTGCTTGGGATCAGTTCAACTTTCCTTGTCCTCAGGGTGTACACGTGGGATACATGCAAACCTACTTCATTCTGGAACAATCTTTCTCAGTGGAAATTCTTAGTATCCACTTCCTACCTGCTGGCTGTATTTTAACCCGAGTGCAGCATGATCACCTGAGCCAAGGCAGATCCAGGCAGTTTCCACTTTCTTTTTCTTGTTTTGTATCCATATGAGATGATGGATGCTAACTAAACTCACTGTGAAAATCATTTCACAATACACACAAGTCAAATCATTACACTGTACACCTTAAATTTAAACAGTGCTTATATCCTAATTATATCTCAGGAAAACTAGGGAAATAAAAGAAAAACACTGGATCCCCAGTACAAGGTTCTGACTGTGAGTCTCACTTCTGCAGCCTGCTCAGTACCTTGAGTAGGCTATTAACCTCTGGACTATAGTGTCCTACTACAATACAGGGGTGCCCTCTGTTACCACTCAGGAGGCTGTAAAGATTGAGAGAAAGGGCTTCCATTTCTGTTTGCACCTCCACCTACTTCCAAAAATGTTTGTGTGACTGTCTGAAAAGAAGGAAACATAAGCTAGTAAGACTTACTATAAAAAGAAAAGCTCCACTGCTATGCAGAGGAAGGATGAGAAGGGAAAATTATACCCACACTCTCAGATGACGGAGTGGTGGGTAAGTGTTCCTCAGTTCTCATGGGAGAGGGCATGAGCTCTGGCCGTATCTGGTGCTTGATCTTGGTGATCAAAGGAAACCAGGTGATCGCCCACCCCCAACTAAAGGTGACATTTTGATTCATCTTTGGAAAAGTAACATGACACAAATATCAAGAGGTAAAAGGGACATCTATTTCTCACTCTCAAGTATCTGTCCTAATGAAACAATCCCAGAGAATAAAAAGCTACCTACAAAATTATTTGCCTGCTTTCAAAAGTCCAATAATAGCAGACTATTAAAACAAATGTGGGGCATGTGTGTGTGTGTGTGTGTGTGTGTGTGTATGTGTATGTGTGTGCTCAGTGAAATATTATCTAGTCACTAAAATCACTAACAACAAATGGAGAAGTATTTGTGACAATATTTTTTGAAAATTTTTTATGTTTTTATTTTATTTTTGAGAGAGAGAGAGAGAGAGAGAGAGAGAGAGAGAGAGAGAGAGAGAAGTCGGGGGCGGGGGGAGGGAGGGAGGGGCTGAGAGAGACACACAGAATCCAAAGCAGGCTCCAGACTCTGAGCTGTCAGCACAGAGCCTGATGCGGGGCTCGAACTCACTGACTATGAGATCATGACCTGAGCTGAAGTGGGACGCCCAACCGACTGAGGCACCCAGGTGCCCTGTACTTGTGACAATATTAAGTGAAAGCAAATTCACAGGGATAGAAACAATGACTGGAGCACTGAAGCATGTTTTCACAGACAGAGATAGTTAGAAGGGCACTGTAACAACTGAACATAATCCCATTAAATGTGTGAGTGTGTGTGTGTGTGTGTGTGTGTGTGTGTGTGTGTGTGATTTCTTTTCTTTTCATGAAAAGAACTCTCAGAATGTTCTTATAAATGCCTTTGTGAAAATAACAAACATCAAAGAAATAATCCTTCATGTCCCCTGGGTCTCTGTGTAGGCCACCTTTAACTTTGCAAGAGGTAGGCAGGTATGATTTCAATCTTCTCAAAAGTGATTCACATCAGTGGAATGGGGGCAGGAGTTAAGACACTAAATGAAACCCACTAAGGACACTTGTCACCTTGGCAACCTTTGGTCACTACCCCAATGGCCATGGACACCAGCTGTAAACCAAAGGAGTCCGTGCATCAGAGTGGAAAGCACGCTGTTCTGAGGGTCTTGGGCTCACTACTGCCTGACCTTGGCCAAAGTCATTTCATAGTTCTAGCCTCATTTCCTCATCTGCAAAACAAGGAGGCTGAGATCAACAAAGTCCGAAGTCCTTCTTTTTTTAAGGTTCAGTGATTTTATGATCCTCTGCATTGCCACTGGAATAAATTTCTTTTTTATATATGAAACAGTTTGTAATGAAATATCTCTATAATTAAAAAAACAAACACCTGCCTCTCAAAAGACAACACAGACTAACAAGAGTGTGTAACATGGTGTTAGACAAGGTTTCAAATCCAGGCCTGCCACTTCCTGTTTAGGAGATCACTTAACACTGGGGTGAAAGAGGATTAAATGTGATAATTTACAAAACTCAACATGGATGCAGAGTGATGGAGACACCTGCTTGAAACAGGTAAGTCTGCAGCCAATAAACAGCAAGATATAGAAGTCCTATGCAATAACCCACCTATTCTTGGAAGATCTGAAGGTGCTCTGAAAGGTTGTAGATTTCCCAGAACCATAAAGGTTATAGATTTCCAAGAACCAGAAGAAAGGTCATAGATTTTTCAACACAGTTCGGATTTCTCAGTTCACATAATCTGATGGCTCACTGTCCCCAGGACACACATGTCCCAGGTTTTGTTCGGAAGTGTGGCTGCCCACAGTGCACCTCCTGGCTCCGCAGAGACCCACAACATCCCAGACCAAAGTGGTTATAGTCACCACACACTTTCCCCACGCAGGTATAACGCTCAAGTGCAATGCTCATTATTTGGCCAGATTCTTGCCCGGGTTCTGCGTTAGGGTGGTCAAATGGACAATGACAGAGACTGGACATTATATTTTTGAGTCCCCAGTATTTAGCCATGTGACCCTAGGAAAGTCACTTGCCCAGTCTGGGCTGTGGTTGCCTGGTGAGGAGGCTGGTCTGCAACATAATTAAGCCTCCAGCTTCCAAATGCAATGTTTCTTTCTTTCCAGCCTGCACTCCTAGCAAAGTCTCTTGGCTCTCCCCTTACCCCTACACTAAGTCATTTGGATCCATGGCCTCTTGGTTTTACCCTCAAGGATGCAGCTGGGCTGGTGCTGTGTGCAGATTTGCTACTTGTCAATTGAGGGAATGCACAAAATGAGCCCGAAGATTCCTAAATGCTGTCTGGATTGAATCCAGGGCAATATTATTATCTGACCCCAAACAGAACAAGCCCTGGAAGGTGGTCAATTTCCTTAAGTCGGTGGCTGGATCCAGGTTTAATGTGTTCTTGTCAGCTCAAAGCAAGACACACAGTATTCTGGGTCAGAAAGAGGTGAAAGGACCCATTGGGGAAGAAGGGAGTGTGGAGAGTAATCAATTTAAAAGATATTTTGTAAAAAATCCTAAGTGCTTTTTTGTTAAAACTCAGTCTAGAAGAATAAAAACTTAAAGGGGAGGGGGACAATGTGGGTGATGAGCTGAGGGGCCCTATTGCACTGAACACAGGCCTCTGACAGATTGTAAAAGCAGGCAGCTGAGGACCCATTCAGAGAAAGGCTGTACTTCTCTCTGCAACGCCCTGGTGTCCACAGAGGGGCTGTGTCTTGTCTTGATAACTGGACATCGATGGGAAAATTCCCTTCCAGTAAAGGTAGGCAAAGAGGTATCACTGAAGTACAAAACTCACCACTGGCCTTTTCTAGAATTTGGCCAGCCCCTCCCCAGAGGGCTCCCTCCTTCCTCCTTCTGCACCTTCTCCCCTCAGCCAGCTGCAGACCTCTCTCCACATTTTCCCAAGACAATGTTTTCACAACTGCCCCTGAAGTCTGGCCCCTGGGTCCTTCCCAAGTATTTGCAATGTAACCTTGGCCTGCACCTGCTACACAGCCCCTCTCCTTCTCAGCCCCTCCAGGGGTCTGCCCTAACCCCTCTCCCCCCACCCCTATCCCCACCCCCACCCCCCATTAGCGGGTTCCCAGGCAAGTGACACCACAGAATGAAAAAGGCCAGTGAAGGCTGCAATCTCCTGGCCTGCCTGCCCTGCCTGCCCCTGCCTGCCCTGCTCTGGCTTTTGCAGGAAGCTCCCTGGGAGCCCCTCCCACTTCTCCCCTCTCTAGGCCAGGCCTTCTCTCATCTGTTGTCCCTCGGTTCCCAGGCTCTCTCTCTACTGTTTCTCTAATTTGTTTATTGATTTGGGGAATCAAATCACTTTTGTTCAGCCAAAGAAACAGCCTGGTGTTACAGAGAGTGCATTCACTTGGAATCAGGGAAGCTGTATTAGACACGGACTCAGGCCACTGGGCTGGAGGGTCCTCCCAGATCATGTCTTTCAAGCCTGTCACTTCACAGATGAAGAAACAGAAGGCCCAGAGAGGCTACAGCCCCGTCACTAAGCATGTGTGTGTCCTGAGGCTGTCATTTTGCCTGTCTGGGTCTCAGGGTCCTCACCTGCCTGGCAACAGAAACATATGTTTCAGCTTCAAAGAAAATCTGGAAGACTGCAATCATATTGGTTGACCAAAGTGGTAAATGTGTAATCCTGGCTCCACCTTCATTCTTTCCAGTAGGGTTCTATCTGTCACCCTGCTGACTCCACAAGCTTGTAAGACAGGGATACAAGAGACAGACACAGACTAGAAGCTACCAGACACCCATATCACACAGGGATGTTAAACATGGGTATTAGTAGCAAAAGGCAGTGTCAACCATAACATCAGCAACCAAAAAATGGTGCTTATGGGAGGTAAGTATGTGTTAACTAATCTTACCGTGCTAAACATTTCAGAATATGTATGTGCAGCAAATTATCACATTGTACACCTTAAATGACACAATGTGTACACATCAACGGTATCTCAATAAAATGGAGGGGGTGCTATCAAAAAACCTCAAATTTCTGGAACCCCAGCCCCAAGAAAATGACCAAAGTAAACATGGCAATAAGTCTTAATTGGATAATCTGAATTTCTATTGCCCATGTCTGCCTTCTTTGACCCTAGGAAGCAGGTGTGGACCCATCCTTAGAGCACTCCCTCAAATCTGACTCACAGTGTCAAGTTCAATTCAAACCCCTGCTAACAGCTCCCATCTCTGGATTCTGAAGCCTCGATGACTTTTACCACACACCTGAGTGTCAGATTGTGCGGTCTAACTTTTGTGTCTTCATCCAGACAGAGATGCGTCCTTAAGGACCGGAATTACATACTCCCCTATCATACCTCAGTACCTGACACTGGGCACATGGTAAAATCTTAGCAAGTATCAGCTGACTGATTTCCAAACTGAGGAGAGAACAGGAATCCAAGTATACACTGAGCTCCTGGCACTTTCCATGTCAAGCCCAAGAGCTCCGCATCTTTCCACCCAGTCCTCCCTGGCCAAAAAGATACTTCCGATGCCAGCAGCAGAACACATAGCCCAATTTACAAGATTTCAATTCACATTAAGTGCTAAACAGGATTCGACGTCCCTGAATTCCATAGGTTTCTTGTTCGTAAGCCACCCTCACACACCTGTATTCCTGCTATATCACCAATCAGGTGAACCTTTTCTACAAATATGATTGTCAAATGCAATCCAATTTAAAAAATTCTGCTCATATTTTTACCTCCTGGAATACCATGCACAGCTGCACAAGTTGTACACTGCACAATATCAGGGGCAATAGTTCACAATGCAGCAAGCTTGCATCTGTCTCCTCCCTGAAGCTTCAAGTACTTCTGCTCAGAGGGTCTGACTCTAAAGGACTTAGCATTGGGTCCACTAATCAAACATCCAGTTAAATAGGAAGGAAATTTTATTTAATCTCTGCTTGCCACTGGATGCTCCTACTTCCTAGGCCGCCTAAAATTTGCCATCATTTAAGCTAATAGATAATATTTCTGCTTTGCCAATTCTGAGTGTGTAAGAAGCCACAGAGAACTCTTACCCTCTTTATTGTAATAAATTAACCTTTACGGAACCAGAGGCATTTGACTTCACCCTTGGGCTGGGATTTTTATTAAATTTCTTCTGATTCCTTTGAGCCAAAGGTCCTCACAACTGTACACAGCAACCTCCACTTCCACTTGCACTACCTTGAGCCTGAAGAGAAAGGAAATCTTAGCCTCTTCTCCATCCTCTGCCTCCTGTGCTCCCTATCTCAACCCGGCAGGAGGGCAAATGCAAGACTTATGGCTGAACAAAGAACGAGAAGCCTTGGGGCACCTGGTGGCTCAGTCCATTAAGTATCTGACTCTTGATTTCGGCTCAGGTCATGATCCCACAATTCGTAGGTTCGAGCCCCACATCAGGCTACATGCTGACAGTGAGAAGCCTGCTCGGAATTCTCTCTCCCTCTGTCTCTGCCCCTCCTTTGCTCATGCCAATGCACACATGTTCTCTCTCTCTTTCACTCTCAAAATAAATAAACATTAAAAGAAGAAGAAGAAGCAGCTTTACAACTGGTGTGTCAGTGGAACCCCTTCTAGAACTCAGACACAGAAGGAGTGTTGAATCCGGACCCTCACCGATGAGGGTGAGCAAAGTGTGCTGAAGGAGCGAGGGGGAAGGAAGAGAGGACAAAGCCTGGGGTGGCCTTCATAACCAGGGAAAGGCCCTAGCTCCAGAGGGGGATCAGTCTACCTTAAGTCGAGCATATCGTCCGGAAAAACGTTCACCCATGTTCTGAGGATGAAGGACTGACTCTTGGTGTGTGGAATCCAACCATCATCTAACCTGAGACAGAGCCACTCCAATGAGCCCCTCCACCTCCACATCACTAGAACTCAAGTCTCATACCAACTTCAAGAGGCAAGAGTGCCCTCCCTTACTTTACATGTAAGGAAATGGAAGTTTGAAGACTTTCTGTTCTCAGCTAGAGACCTCAGAACAGAACTAAACTCAAGTCTCAGTGGCTCTAAAGTCATTTCCTTTTACCTCATTCTGTGGTCAAATGCTTTATTTTCCTGACCATCTGAAGAATCTGCTATCAAAGTCATCACTTTTCTCTTTGACTACCCTTCACTCTTGTGCATGTCTCCATTTTGGACGAAGAACCTGCCTCTCCAACGAAAGGGCATGAGTCCCGAGGGCAGAAAACAGGTCACTACATGCTATGGGGCCAGTCTAATCTCTGAAGCTGATCTCCTCTCCCCACACAGAAACCTCTATTTCCACAAGAACTATCTTGCATCTGGTGCAGGTTTAACATGAGGCAGATTCTGGATGTATTTTTATAGAACTCTACCCAAACCAAATAAGGCAGAGGTAGCTTCTGGAAGATGCTATCCTCTCCTTTTGTGTGAGGTTCTCTGTTCCCACTTTCTATACTCGCATGGGGTTAGGTGCCCCTTCTTTGCTCCTTCAGGCTTTGCCTCAGGCCACTTTCTGCCTCGATCTCCTGCAAGGCGGAGGGTTCCTGGAGAACAAGGAACCTTGACCTTACTCATCATTGTACTTCTAGCCTATGGGACTTGGAAACTTTAGCACCTGATCAGGGGTGTTTCTAAAGTCCATAAGGGAACCTGACCAAAAGGACTTATGGATCTGACTGGCAGAGAAGGCCACCAGCACTATTCTAACACCCCAGCAGATCTTGGGGGCCCAGGTTAACCTGTAAGCTGAAAACCCATTAGCATCCCCATGTCCAGAAACAGATACAGACTATTTGGGTGTAAGCTCTCAGATGACCCTGAGGTTATGACTAAAATCTTAAAATCCACAGATCCCAGAACAGAGTGTCTGGCACACTGTAGAATTACTATGTGTTTATGGAACAAATTAATTACTAAATACAAGTTGGATCGATCCCCACGTACTCTCTCTTTCCTCAGAAGGCAAAGCTGTGTAGTTTCCCTTTTTAATGATTGGCAACATTGTAGACATGTAGAGCCTGATAGAGCTGGGGGCTGATTCCAGTTTCTCGTCTACAGATGGGACCACTGAGGTCCAAGATCTCACAGAAGGCTTTCTGCTCTCCGTCTAGTACACTGTCAGTGAGGCCACACTGTCATGCTCTGTAGGAAATCCGAGAGCCTGTGAGGCCTGTGGCTGAGACACGAAGCTCTTGGCTTCTTTCCTTGCATCTCCATCCAGCGCTTGTCTCTGGATAGAGAAGAAGAGCTTCCTCTAGGAAAGAGAAGAAAAGGCTTTCCCCCGCCCAGGCAGCAGCCAGAACTTTTTACATACTCTGACATTCTAGGAGAGAAGCCATCTTCATAGGGTATCTTCCAATGGTAACGCCTCAATTTCAAAGACAGTCTGAAAGGACACAGCGACAGAATGGACTGTTCAAGTTGAGTTTTGTTTGACTGTAGGGAACATCAGTGGGAAAGGATTCTCAGAGAAGCAGTTTAGTGCCTTCCTCCCCTTTTACAGCATGTCCCCTCTCTGTTCTCTGGGTATCTGATGCTCGAAATGAACACATCATTGACATGGGCCCAAAGAGACCTCCTGGAGTCACCCACTGTTAATGCCACAGAAGTGACAGTCTGAGCACCACCCCTGGCCAGTGGGATTTTCACATTAAAGAAAACAGTCTCAAAACAAGGGAAAGCCTAGGCCTGCTGACTGTGGCATCCCCACACGCTAAGGCTCTCCTCCAGCTATAAATGTTTAGAAACACTGCCCCATGACTTGTCATTTTCCAGCTCACATGTTGGATTCATTGCAACTCACCTCTAGAAACTTGGTTTTCAAGGTGTTGGCAAGAGGCAATTCAAAGTGCGGCTGGGGACAAGCATCAATGTTGCCAAGGAAGAGGCAACTGTCCTGAGTCCAAGAAAAGGTGCTCAACCAGGCACCAGCAAACCGCTCTGGGCACCATGCCAAGCTGATGTGAAAAGCCAAATACAATGATTGGGAGAATAAAAAGTAGTGCTCATTTAATGAAACAATTCACCCCACAGGGGTGTTACAGACCATTTCTTCTTGCTCACCTGTTTTCTAGAGGAAGCAAGGACTAAAAATCAATCAGAATTCTAACCAAATCATAGATGGCCAATGGGATCCTGTGTATCAATACAAAATGATTGAATCTGGGGGAAAAAAAAAAAAACGAACTTATTCAAGTATTTTTAGGAATGAGACCAGTATCACTGTGGTACAAGGCACAACCTCTGCAGGTGTGTGTGTGTGTGTGTGTGTGTGTGTGTGTGTCTCCATCTGTGTGTTTGTATGTTGGGGATGGAGGAGTTTGAGAATCGAGGCAAAGAGTGATGTCGGCAAAGGCTCACACAGAGGCTTCCTCTCACGATCCTCATGACAACACTGCCCTCCATTCTGTGCCTCCCACAGTCCTTAACCCTACAAGCCCTGGGTGCATTGATGGGGCACCTGTCAGGCTGCCCAGTTAGGTATTCCTGGGCCTCCTAGAGCTCATTTCTATGGGGAACAAGACCAAGCTGTTATTCTCTGCTGAGCTAGCCGGTCATCCTGCTCAGAAAAGTCACCACACCAGCCTTAAGGAGCATGAGAAACCAATGATGTCTATGTGTGTCAGCTCTTGGACCAGCCATCCCAAGAATGCCCATCTCTGTTGGGACCCCCACCGACAGACAGTGACTGAAGGTCTCTTGCATACTGCAAGCCATGATAGGTTTGCACCACCGTATGGGGGCATGAGCTTCTGTGTTGCTTTAATCCTCCTCATGGCAGAAGGAAGAAAGACAAAGGCTGATATTCGGTGTCAATGCAAGGTTTAACTGCAACTGTAAATAAAATTACTTTCTGTCTCCATCCTCCTTAGATCTGTTGGTTTCTTCAGCAGTCATGGTAAATGTTACATTTCAAAAATACAAACTCTACTTGGTAAGGTATGCTCCAAACACAGTGGGTAGAAGTTAGTATCACAGTCACATGACCGCACTGCAGAGGGAGGGTAAAAAATGATCAGGCTGACCGGAAAACTGTAACCTTTTTTTTGTTAGCCAGTTAAAAAAACGCACCATTTTCACTGGTGTCTCCCTCTTTCCACAAAGCATGTGAGCCACTGCCACAGGGACATACGTGGAATGACACATGTGCATGTCCACACATGTGAATGCGTACATGCATGTATTTATTTAAACATCTGTCTGAATGAGTGTCCAGAGAGACATGGGGCTAGATGGGTGGATGAGTTAAGAGTTGCAGCCCGGAAAATCTCTTGCTAGATGGGTTTTGTCTCTTCATAAGTAAATGCAGTATGCTACCTTTTCAAAGAATTTAAAATTTAAGGCATGGTCTAAAATGCTGATAGCAAGTTGTCTGCAACAGACCCAAACAAAATAAGCAGAAAGTAGAAATCTATGTTTAAGCCCTGGCTCTGAGATAGACCATGAGCTATCGGGCACTTCCCCTTGGGGTCTCAGCTTTCTAACCTATAAAATGAGAAAGGTGGAAATTTGCTGGGGCGAGGACCCCTGCTCACAATTTTTTTTTAATTTCATATGTCTCTCTTCAGAAAATACGTATATTCACATTTGAATACAATTCTGCACAACATTCCAAGAGATTTATCACTTGAAGCCTCTCCCTGAATTAGATGATACCCAGGATCCCTTCCGGCTTTAAAAAATTATTCTTTATATTTCTGAGCAAAAAAAAAGGGGGGGGAGGGGCCTATAGGCTTCCATTCAAATGTTTCTTTTCTTCAATTTCTCAACACAGTGATCTACATGCAAAGTTACATCAAATGTTCTAAAGTTCTATAAAACTGCTTCCCAAATCCAATGGACATGACATGTTAGGAAACAAAAGATATTACAGTTAAGGTTTCCAATCCCTAAATCAAACCTTATTCACTCAGCTGTGAAAGTGATGGTCTGTAAAGCCTTGGGAACTGGCATCTCTTATTCGACTCAGTTGAGGGGGGGGGGGGTCTCCTAACTGAAGTGTTGCTTGAATCTGATTGTGAATGGACACCAGGAAACCATGAAGACAGGGGCACATTTCTTTCAGCCCGATATTATAAAGTTAGTCTCCCTCCATCTTTGTAAAGGGGTTCTAGTATACTTTTCATTTCCAACCTTTACATAATTTTAGAATTTGGAAGGCACCTTGTACATTATCTAGTTCAGTATCTCCCTTGCAGATGAATGCTCAGAAAGGAGGACACTCACCAGATAGGGCTGGGACTCAAACTCAGTTCTATTGACTCTCAAATCTTTATTTTTTCCTTCCCTCGTCCCTTGCTGCCTATTTCAGAGGCCTCACACACGAAAATAAAGCAGGTTGAATATGTGTTGGGAGGAGAGGAAAGGTGGAGATATTTTGTGAAATGAAGAAAAGGGTACCCAGGATAAGAGCTCTCCCGCTGTTTTCCTTTCCAACAAACGCAGTGATAAAATCCATTAAATCCATGGGGACCTGTACAAATGGGGGAGAAAATAACCCTTGCAGGGAGGCTCTAAGGGCAATTTCCCTTTTGCACAGCAGATGGGAGCCTGGAGGACTGTGTCAGTCCCAACACTGGCTGTTCTAACAGAGCATAGGGACTCTTGCTTTCTGCATTAGATTCTTTCCTGAAAAGGGTTATTCTGAGTGTTTCTATTTTATAACCTGCTTATTATCCCCTGACCCACAGGCTCCAGAGATTCTCTTGTCCATTTTGGCCAGATCTTTCATGAATCATGCCTCCTAACACTTGGGTTTGAGTTTCCTCCACTCCGCCCACCCCTCAGCTTTCCCCCCAACTTTTGGACACCAGGGTAATGAGCTGTGGCCAATGAGAGACAAAGCTCTTGTTTAAAGGAACAATATTATCTGTATGTGAGACTTCATTAAGGACAAATTGCCTGACGGAGCCTCTTCCCTAGATCCAGCAAAATGCTGGAGGCCATGGGTAACCCCTTGACCCATTTTTATGGGCCGGTTCCCTTTATATCCATTTCCCTCATAGAGCCAAGGAGTCTTTCAGGATGGCAGATTAATTTTCCTTTTAAAGTCTGAGATTAGGAACCACACACACACACATTACTCTTCCCTGAAACATGTTAATTCCAGACTGGGACACAAAGGTAATGTGTATTTATGGGATTCATATTTTGAACTTTTGGTTTTTCCTGGAGCTGCCTTTGTAGGAGAATGAAGAGAAGTCTCATGTTTCTAGGGTCATCTAATTGCAGTTTTGAAAGTCAGATTACCCAGCGTCATCCAAACATTTCTTGCACACTCCTTCAGTCTGGTTCCCCAAACTCCTGCTACATCCTCCTGAATGTCCCCATCTGAACCTTCCAGTGCCTCAAAAGAAAAGCACAATATTCTCACTGGGGCAAGTGGAAACCTTCATGCCAAAAACTGTCTTTCAGGATTCTGCTGCCAGCAATTAAAACAGAGAAGCAACCGGCCCCACAGTTATATACTACCACAGGGCACCTAATCCTACTTGGCCTAGGATTTGCATCCTACTGGATGTTTAGGATGGGGAAATAAAGGATTTGTATGGATCCACAGTCACTCACAAAAAGCTGGTTAATGACAATTTATTAATTAATTTATTTTTTAAGGTTTCTTCTGTGGTCAGTTTCTGAAACTTCTTTCCCAGTCTTAATGCAGCAAATGATCAGGGGTCAGCAAAATCATGTTAAGATTTGCTGGGGTCAAATGTAATTAGAAAGGGAAATAACTTGGGAAAGGAAACAGGGTTTTTCAAATGTACTTCCTGCTGATTCTCCACACAGCCCACCACTGCGTTCTAGGAAAGTCGATCTTCTCTGTGGTCCCTGTAAGGATCTTTCCTGCTTTCCTGTTAATACATGTGCTCATGTTCTTCTTAGAACTGCCCTCAGTTTCTCTCCATATATCCCAACCAGCAGATCCATCCCCATTGGTTCACTTCAAGTCTCCCCTTTGAAAGCTTCCCTGAGCTAACCTGTTTGACCCTGACCTTTTCTGCCTCTGAAATCCTTGTTTCAAACAAAACTTAGTTAGCAAATGACATATTTCAGTCGAAACGGTGAAAACTTCAAAATGAATGACACATGGCCGCCCTCTGCATTTCAGATGCTCACAGGCCAGTGGGGAGATAAACATAGATACAAGCAATTATAAGGAAGTGTGAAGAAGGGTGTATCAGCCAGAGTCTTCATAGGAAACAGATGGTGTACCCAAACCGGGGCAGTTAAGGGGAATTAATTTACAATGATGTAGATGGATGCAAGAGGAGCACAAACAGTGATTAATGGAGAAGCTGTTACTACCTCTAAACTTAAGGTACAGTAAGGGAATGACTTTACTGGAACCACAAAAACTTCCAGGGGGTTGGGGGGTTTTCAATGTCTTCTACCTCTGATCTAGTCTCCATTCTGTCACTGGAAAGGAACGTAATTTCTTTTTTTTTTTTTTCTAACGTTTATTTATTTTTGAGACAGAGAGAGACAGAGCATGAACGGGGGAGGGTCAGAGAGAGAGAGGAAGACACAGAATCTGAAACAGGCTCCAGGCTCTGAGCTGTTAGCACAGAGCCCGACGCGGGGCTCAAACTCACGGACCGCGAGATCATGACCTGAGCCAAAGTCGGCCGCTAAACCGACTGAGCCACCCAGGCGCCCCAGGAACGTAATTTCTAAGGGGCAGATCTGAAGATCCAACTGCCTTATTTCTAAGCTCTGATGGCTTCTGTTTGCCCTGAGGGTAAAGTCCAAACTCCTTGCTTCTCTAGGCTATTCGGCATCAAGACCCAGCCACCATTATGCAGCTCACCACTTCCCCACTCCAGAGCTGTCATCCTCCATAGTGCCAGGCCCCAACTGGAATGCCATCTCCAACTAGCCAAGGCCTACTTGTCCCTCTTCCCCTTACACCTTGCCTAACCCTCCTGAGTGAAATTGCTGATTTCTTCAGCCTCCAAGTCATGATCCCCTGTATCTCTGATCAGTGCCAAAACAGTGAATGCCAAAGACGTTCTGAGTTTAGGCAGAGACAGAGGGACAGGGCCAACTAGACATGTATTCTGTCTTAATCTTGGACTTCTTCCACATTACCATGTGGTCACATCCCAAAGGACCCATTTCTTCTTTTTGTGATCAGAAGGTCAAGATAATTCAGGAAAGATTCAGAAATAACATTTGTTGCTTCCAAAATTGGTTATATCCATACACAAAAAATTTGGAAAGCAACTTAACTATCACGAGGCTAGCTCAATGAGAAGAAATAATTATAATAATGAAAATGACTTCAAGTCCTCTTCTGAGGGGCTGCCCTGACCTCATGCCCTTTTGGACCAGGAGCCCCTGTGGATCCAGAGAGTGCTAAGTTCCAGCAGGTACAGAACACCCTAAATCAGCAATATAAACCTTTTAGAAAGGAGTGATGCCATTAGTTCCCCAACATCAGGAATCATTGGAAAATTAACCAAGAAGGTATAAAGGGCTTTCGGCAAATAAATTCACAATGATAAAATGTTGATTCGCCCAGGGGATTCTGGATGTTATTACCATTTGGGGGTTTTTTGGCTTTCAAAGTAAAAGTGAAACTGCCAAGTACTCTTGGCTTGAAGTGTCTCAAAGGGAAAAAAAAGCCACCAAATATGAATGGAAATGTCTCTATGATGGTGCATGGATAATTTAAGATAGGATGGAAAAGGTTCCATGATTCTAAATTGAGTAAAACAAATTTAAAATGCTTCTTGGTAGAGTAACTACTAAGATCTTAACAGAAAACAACAAAAAATAAACTCGTAAGATGGAAAGATGAAATCCGTGGACATAAACTTAAGATCTACAACATAAGTATGCAATCAAGAAACAAACTCTATGTAGAAGCTTAAAATGTGGTTTTAATATATACTTTTCCCTGTGTCGTGAGCCTTGATCAGTCTCAGCTCACATTATACTGCCAAGACCATGCTATGCAAAGTTGTTGTCACAGAAAACATACAAGATTCCTATCCTTGCCTTGCAGAGCACACAGTGTAATCAGGGGGTAAAAACTAACACACTTGCAATGGTTTTGTGCCCAGTTCTGCACTGGCTGCAGACAGCCTACTGGAAGTGATAGTGGAATCCCTAGATGGAAGCTGTCAGTTTGGATGGGTAAAGCTTCAGGTAGGAGTTAAGATATAAAAAGATGGGATGCCACTGCCAAGGTGGCAAGGAGGAGGGAAACTGAGTCCTCCCACTGTAAGGTCCCTGCATTAAAGCACCACTACCAGAAAGGAAAGCTTCCTGTCATGAACATGGTGCAAGCACAAAACTTACTAGAAAGATGTAGGCTTGTTTTCAGCATGTTTAGAATTTAGGTGTTACTACTAGTCACATAGGTGGCAAAACCCAAGCAAACTGGGATATCAATACGTTTAGATAGATATACAGAGATCATTGTGATATCAGAGAGAAACACCCTTGACACGCAGACACACACACACACACACACACACACACACACACGTACACACGCACACACGCACATACAGAACTCAGAAATAACTTTTCCCCAAAAGGGAGCAGAAGAAGACAGTATTGCATGGAGACTCAGACATGATGCAAGGGACAAGCGTTTGTGATCATTTCTGCTGCTAGAAGACAGATTTGCAGTTTTAAAAAAAAGTACCATTTGAAAGGTATCCATAAGGAAAACAATTTTAAAAAATTAATGAAGCTCTCTTGCTTTTCTCACAGGTACATCAGTATTCCTTCCACATTTTTATTTTTCTTCGGCTCCCTAATGTGGCATCTTTCTCATTCGACATTCTGCATGCATTTATGTGTGGAAAGATATGACACTTCAGAATAACGGAGATATCTACAAGTATGTAACCGGGCAAAGAAAAAAGGAAAGTTTGAGGCATGATTTCAAGACTGCCCACTACATTCTTCAGACAAGCATGGAGGACCTGCCAGCCTTCTGCTTGGATATCTGGTTCAGACACTTGTATTTGAGTATAGAGGGATAAGACTAGGTGAGCTGGTTCTCTTCCCAGCCCTGTCATTGCTTCATCTGGTTGACCTTGGCAAGTGGAGTAAATGTTCAGCAACTTATTTGTTGAATGAACAAGTTGGGCCAGTCAATGTCTTTTTGGATTCCCAAACGCAAGATGTTCTAACCCTACAATCTCAGAGCTGAGCTCAGGGTCTTGCTGAAGCTGTGGGGAAACCCAAAAGAAGGACAACTCATACCTTCAAGCAGCAAGCAGTCTTGCTCTCCAACATGAAGAAGAAAAGTAAATGCCCAACATGAAGTCAGAACAGTTCAACAGAGCATGCAAATGCATAAAGGGTAATAAGGACAACAGAACAGCATGAAAGAAGTGCCTCCACCCTGTCCAGGGTGATTAAGAAGACCATGATGGAGTAGGCTAATATGACTTTAGGAAGGGGGGTGGATTTGAGTAAGAAACTGAAGAACTGGTAGGCTGTGAAATACTGAAGGAAGAGGAGTACGCACACACACATGCACACACATGCTCTTATACACATGCACACACATGGACCCACAATCAACCCCACAGGTGCCTGGCAGCTGTTATATACACAAAGCCTCAGGTACACAGCTGATAAGTAAAGATCAGGTTTTCCATCTAAGTTTCCAGTACCAACTTATAGTATCCTGAAAATGCTTCTATTGCTCTTAATCTATTATTTCATTCCTCAAGGGCTTGAGGGATGTTGATGTTCAAATTATTCTATACATTAAAATCCCTGGAGAGAGGAAATGTCCTATATTAGTTGTCCCCAAACTTTAGTTCTTTTTTTAAATTTTTTTTTTTAACATTTATTCACTTATGAGAGACAGAGAGCACAAGCAGGGTAGGGGCAGAGAGAAAGAGGGAGACACAGAATTGAAGCAGGCTCCAGGCTCCGAGCTGTCAGCACAGAGCCTGACACGGGGCTCGAACTCACAGACTGTGAGATCATGACCTGAGCCGAAGTCGGACGCTTAACCGACTGAGCCACCTAGGCGCCCTAAAACTTTAGTTCTGTGGGTCTTGAGGGAATACTACGTCCAAGAGTCAAAGTACATACAGCATGACCTCCAGGGAAGGCCAGGATTCCAGAGCAGCCTTGTGTCAAATGCCTACCAAAGGGATATCCAGTCTTTAATTATGTCTCACTCTATTTTCCTAGGAAAAGCAAGTCCTGCAAACCAGTAAGTAACAAGGTCTGGAGAAGCTCAGACTGGGCCACATAAGAACATCCCATAATAGGACTCTAATGAGGGTAGAGTGGATGAGGCTCACTAAGTCAGAGACCACTGTTCCACGTTCAGGTCAGTTTCTTCACTTACAAGGAAGGTTGAATTTCAAGGTCCCCACGGTCCTTTCTATACTCAAGTTCTGTGTCTGTATGTTTGGGGCAAGTTGAATCATAATTGTGGGCTTTTGCTTTCCTCACAATGGACAGAACTGAAGATTCTCTCACAGACCATGAGAGTTACAAAAATACTTTGAGATCCATTAGCAAAAACATTGAGTTTTTTTAAGGTAACCATTAAAAGGGGAAAAGATATCAGACACAAAAACCAGTCCTTATAAAATAAGTTCGCCACAGGATTGCTTTTAAGCAGCTGTCTTACCCCATTTTACATGTAATGGTCTTCCACAATGTTCTTCCTCAGGCTCTCCACTGACTCTGTAGTTCAATTAACAAAAATGCACTTTATGTATCTCTTCAGGAAAATATCTGCTGCTTGAAATGAGGTACACCAGATTTTGAAGCATAGTACAATATTCCATGATGAGGAACCTAGAATATATTGGTTTGTATCATCCACTGGTCCAAGCCAACTTATTTATTCTTTTCTTTCTTACCCACAACACGCTGCTTCTTAGACTCACACAAACATGTGCACAGTACATCCCTCACTTTAAGGCATGTGAGGTTTAGCCCTTGAATTCTATACCAGCTTGGTCCATTTGCTTGCTTCAAGTGTCTCTATTCCTTCAAAATCATGCATATCTGCGCAACTTGTTCCCCAAGAGATACAAATAGCAGAAGGCAATCTACCTATCCCAGATTTTGTCTCTTTTCTTTTCCAGAATAAGTTATTAGTCAAAAGAGTGGTGCATGGAAAAGGAAAAGGGAAAAAAAAAATTGTTCCAATAACACGACATCATTTTCCCACATTCTTCTCTGTCATCTTCCAAAAATCATGAGAAGATATCACGACTTAAGGAAACAATGAATAATTGTCTAAATCTGTGAAGAGTTTTCTCTCTGAAAACAGTAAATCATATCTAGGATATAAGGAGGCTTCATTTAATGAATTACCCTGTTTAGACATGGATAAGATGAAGGAGTTCTGGAGAAAAATACAGGAATGTAAAGAATGAGAACAAGTAGAGGGCAAAAGAGGTGAAGAAGAAAGACCAAGTAAGCAGAAGGGGAATTTAAGAAGGTTAGGAAAGAGTTGTCCAACTCCTTGTTTTCACTGTGGAGGAAAGTGAGACCTAAAGGGAAAGGCAGGAATTGGAAAGTCACAAGAGGAAAGAGGGAAAGAAAGAGAAGAGATGGAGGAGGGGAGGGAGCATCTGAATCTGAAAGCAGCCCCTGTGGAGACATGGTCTAAGAAGTCCACAGCCCTGAGGAGCACATTCCTGTCTGCCTGTCACATGTGATCTTGTGTACATGACAGCACCTGCTATTTTTAGTTCCAGTGTAACTGAAGTCACTAGTGTTCCATTGGGGTAGTTGCCACGCAGTCCTGAAGAGATGTTTTACTACTTACTCCGGAATAGCCGTGCCAAGGGCCTGGGCCTTCACAGCTACAGAACTCCGCTGTGTTTATTTACAAAAGAGCAGCATTTTGAACATAGCCAATATGACTATTAACACAGTTCAATGGTCTGCTGTATAACAAAACACCATTTTCAGAAGACCAAAGTCATTAATTCTGGTTCCTAATGATGCCCCTTACCCCTGACCCCTGCAAGAAAATTGTGTCCTCTATCTTTTATGGTGTGTTCTCTCCTGAGAATTTCCCTTATTTTCTAGTCTTTAAGTCCTCATAGGGCTCTGTGCTTTGGAAGAATACCTCTGGTATCTACTTAAGCATGCCCAGGCCTAGCTGACCCATCAAAAACCTATAGATTTCCTCCAATGCCAGGGGAACTAGGCTCACTTCTACTGAAAGAAAAAAAAGTTTGGCTCTTCTTTCTTACTGAAAGAAAAAAAAGTCTGGCTCTTAGAGTTATACCAACCTGTATACCTTATGGCCAAGAAATGAACACCCTGACACTACACAAGAGAAGTGCTAAGTCTGGGAATAGTTTAGAAAGTCAACGGAGCTTGACCTGAATATTAAGTAATTATGAATCATTGTTCTGGGTAGGGCATCCTGGTTAGATTGTATGGGACAAAAATCACACACAGCTATTCCCTTCCCTCTCAAGGAGATTCAGTTTGATTTGTGCATACCACCAATCACACAAAGTAATATGGGGAGGAGAGGAACAGGTTCGAGATAAATCCTGAGGGAAGAAGAGGAAGTTGGAATCTGGGAAGCCCAGGAAGAGTTTTCAGAGGAGGAGACACTTTTCCTGAAGAATGACTGACATATTGATACGCACAGAAGACAGAGGAAAGAACTCCAGTCGGGAGAGAAAAAAATCAGCAAAGATGCCCCTTATTCTTCAGTTGTGCATAGTCTGACACCATTGCAAAACTAAAGCTCCCAAGCCTGCACCTTGACAAATATCAGTAAATTCTCCATAATTAATTCCTGGAACAAAAGACATGTGCACAAAGGTATCTGCCAAGAAGCAACTTCCTTATCTACAAACTGGAAGTTAGATGCCTCTCTTCCATGAAACATGATTAAGAAAGGTAAGCAGAAACTAGCTTAGAGAAAGTCTGGGTCCTTGGAAGAATGATGGTCTCTGCTGCAAAAGTAAATTCAGGCCCAGTGACATTGATGGGGAAAAATGATGGAAGTGCCTGCCTCGGTCTGAGCCTCGAAAAGAAGAAACCCTGGAGGGTGGTGCCCGCCAGTCATTCCTGCCTGACCAAGCAGCGGGAGTGAGGAGGCAAGTGCCAGGTGGGTGAAGGAGCTCACTTCAGCCAGAATTCACCTACTAGCAGTCTAGTTCCTTTAACCTGGACTGGACTGAAGGGCCGAGAGAAGGGTATGAAACGGATCATCTCCATCTCTTTAGGGTATGAAATGGATCATTTCCAGTGGCCAGATGGTTCCCATAAATACATTAATGACTTTATATGCATGTCTGCCTGGAAAGGTAACAGTTTAACAACCACACTGTGGGAAATGCTCCTTTTGGGTTCTGTGTAAACTGAATAAGAGACCAAAGAACTATAAAAAAGTATGTGTTAAATTGTCCCCTTTCTACACCTCATTCTTTTTAGATGGCAAGCTCAATAAATAATCCCAATATTTGGTTTAAAAAAAAAAAAAAGAATACATCCAAACCTTCAGGACATTCAAATATGGATGGTCTCAATGTTGGGAAACTCTGGTATACATGTGCGTGTGCGTGCACACATGTGCGCACGCACACACACACACACACACACTCTCTCTCTCTCTCTCTCTCTCTCTCTCTCTCTCTTTCCTGAGTGGTAACAAAATCAAGATTCCTGCAGAGCATGGCTATGCAGTGACAGGGCTCATGACATACTTCAACTGGATAAACCCCCAAATGCAGTCATATATCTGCAAGAAGTCCTTTTCTTCCTCCTCCAAAACAGCTTCCAAACACATGTGATACTTTCTATCTAATCTCCCATCCCCATCCCTCACCCAAACTACCACAAGAGACTTATAATTCATTTCTGGTTTCCCTTCTATCCCTTCTCCATAGAGCTTCCAGAAAGACCCCTTCACAAGCAACAGCAGGGTGCCAGGTGCCCCCTCCCTTTCCAGTCTCATCTCCTCCTACTGGCTATCATTAGCTTACATTATCACGTCATCGTGGTGTGATATGATATCACGTCCTGTGCTCTGCACAGCTACACGATGCTGACCTTCCAGCTCAGCAGCACTGCCTAAGCCACCTTCACTTCTTCTCAGGGTCTTGACACAGAACCTTCCCCTTGCCTTCCAGGCCGTCATGGCACCTTTGTTTCATAGTCCTTATCAGGATTGAAATTGTTTGTTTGCATTTTGAAGGTCTGATCAATGCCTATCACCAGTAGGGTTGTCATAAAGATCCAATCAGAGATGGAAATCCGTGAAGAATTGTAAGCAGGATCCCCATGGAAATCACTGCTTTTCCAGAGCTACCTTTAAAGAACACCCTGCCCTCAAAACAAAATGTAAATGAAAGAGCAGTGTATCACTTTCCCCAAATATCGAAAGGAAATGACTTCCAAAGCCGGTTCTTTTTTTTCTTTTTTTTTTTTTTAATGTTGGACCAAGACAGTAGCAGGCAGGACGTGGTGAATGATTAACCTTGGGATCTCCCGGCATCAAATAAAAACCCACTTCCCTCAGGCTAAGGGAGTCGCTGACAACAGCCAGCCAGAGTCTTGACCATCTCCCTAGTGCTGGAGCATGTCCCCTGGACCCAACACACCTGGTTCCTATGGTGCCAGTGGCCAAAGGAGAGTAAATATTAACTGTGGTAGGGAATGATTACTCAGTTGTGGACAGCTTTCCACGCTTTCAAAGGTGCTGACCTGAACAGGAGCTGAGAGGAAAGAAGACTGGGGTAACTTGCCTGCAGAGCCAGCCATCTTCCACATGCCTCTCCAGGCCTGCTCCACATCTACTCTAACCTTGCTTTTTGCTGGGGATACTGACCTCTATGGAGTCATTTTCCTTTACCCTCTGGCCTCAGCCAAGGAGGAGCCACCAGCAGGAGATGCAGGTGGGAAGGTGAAGAAAGTCGGGAGTATTATTTTCCTGGCTTCCTCCCTGCTGGATCATCCCCAGACCAGCCGTGCCCCTTGACCCAAAGGCTCTGGTCAAGTATTCCCCCAGCACAGGCTGCTTATCTAGCTTACTTCCCTTCCCCAACAACCCTACATTCTCAGAATGGTCCTTCCTGTTTCAAGTCCAGAGTGATCCTAGTTCCCCTGAGCTATTACTACTCCTGGGAGACTGCAGACATCATTGGTGGTTTCCCTACACCTGGCTCACATCTGGAGGCACAGACACACCACTGCAATGAATGTCAGAGCACAACCACGTAGAGTCTAAGGAACTCAGGGGTGTGTTTTTTATGAGCGCCTGCATTTCTGTGATCTGAGGTGGCTGAGGGACAACAGTCAGGAAAGGCTTCCCTGGGAAACATGCTTAAGCTGACATCGCATCTAAGCAAGTTTGGGTGGGATGTGGGCAGGAGGTTAGTGGTAGGAGCAAGGGAATCCCAGGAAGCAGGAACCACCTGTGCAAAGGCCCTGTCACACATTGTTTCCCTCACACCAACTGACTCACACACAGTCTTAAGCCTTTTTTCCACATTTGATTATTTAAGCATTTGTGGGGAACACAGTTAGCCATTTTAATGGCTACACAGATATAAGATGTTAATGGTAATAATAATCATGTTCATAAAAATCCTGGAGCGTCAGATGTCAGTTTTACTTCTCGAATTAATCAGTGCTTATCAGCCAAGACTTTGTCCACAGTGCCCAGCACAATGGCAACTATATATTTGAAGTCCAATAAGCATAATGCAATGGGCTAAATAAATGATGGCATTCATTGCCAATTCATACGTGAAATTCCTAACCCACAATGTGATGGTGCTCAGAGGTGGGGCTTCTGGGAGGTGATTTGGTCACAAGGGTGGAGCCCTCATGAATGTGATTAGTGCCCTGCTAAAAGAGACCTCAGAGAGGTCTCTTGACCCTCCCACCACGCAAGGACAGGGCGAGAAGGCAGAGGTCTGGCACCCAGAAGAGGGCCTTCTCAGACTCAGACTCAGATGTCAGACCTCCAGACTCCAGAATTGAGAAATACATTTCTGCTGTTTTACACTACCCTCTCTATGGTGTTTTATTGTAGCAGCCCAAACTAAGACACATATGCAACTGATGGACTGAGGAGGGCAAAGCCTGGCAGCGGCTGGGCCCCGCCTCAGAGGGACCTCCCTTGTGCTCCGAGGAGGGTGTTTACAGTGTGCAGGTGAGCTGACTTCCAGCTAAGTCTGAGGCTGACCTTGGGCAGATTACACTTATCTGCAGATAATGTTGCTCAGGTCTCAGGCCCCAGGATAGGAGATAAGCGAGAGTTATTTTGGTCTCCTGACGCCTGGAGAAGAGCTGGGACATATGTGGGGACCTCTGTTTCCAGGGTGACAGGTTAAATTCAGCCTGGCTGTTGGGTTTCATGCTGCCCAGTCCCCACGAATATGCAATTCGTCAAAGAAGACTGGAGGTACCTTTGTTGAAAGCTTCTGATGCTTGATAAAATACGCCTTTTCTCTGAAAGATGAAGTGATAGTTTAGATTAGACTCTTTTTTTTTTTTTTTAAATGTCTTTTCACCTCAGGCTGTATGTTAAATTCCTGGCTACCTCCCTATACCTCAGAGTGACAAAGAATCCAAAAAGGAGTCAAAAAGTCAACTTTCACTTTACTGGAAGGCATTTTATTGTGCCAGTAGAAAAAGTGAACTTTGGGACAGAAACCCCAATTCAGTCCCATTTCTGTAACAAACCGCAACGTGGTCCCAGGGAGACACCATCCCTCTCTCGGGCTCGATTTTCTCATCTGTAAAATGAATAGCTTATATTAAATGATCTATGAGATCCTTGGACTTTATGATTTTGAGCTACATTTTTTTTTCTAGAAAATGTGTCTTAAAAGTCAGTATGTTCTCAACGTTGTTACTTCTTGGGGGACAACATGCCATCTATCCCCCCAGAGGGTTCTTATTGTGTGGTTAATGGGCCTCCTAAGAGGGTCCATGAATCTCTTGATAAAGCACACACCATTTTGTGCCTATGTATATCTTTCCTGGAAAAAAGGTCCATGGCTTTTAGGCCCCATATATGGATCCTATGTGCTTCCAGCAGAAAAACACAGGAGTGAAAGCTCAGATGTTACGGGAAGTATTCAAGGGAGACCAATCCCAGGAGCTGCCACACCCATCTAACCACTGTGTGCTATGGATTCAGACGAAGAAAAGCCCTTGGGACCTCACAGTTGGGAAGATTTCAGGAAAAGGATGCGTACTGATTTGGGATGGGATCAGGGGACGGGGCACATGGAAGGGAGACAGAGTTTGGGAACCGGGTGCAAGAGTATAATTGTACATAAAAAAATTTTTTTTACGTACAAATGCTGCGTTCTTAATTAAAACAACCAACCAACACTGGCTGCTGTGCTAATTTAGCTCTCTCTCTCAATCACAGGAGAGCAACACATTTTTTCCCACCTGCCTTCCATTAGCACCAGCCCCTAGAGTTCTGGGTTTGAGGGAAGAACAAGGCTTGGTTTTGCAGGTGGGAGTTGGCCCCAGATACTGCTGCTCCTCCTGCCAGGAGAACACTGGGAGATCCCAAGTCTGTATCAGCAATTCAGCCTGGATGGGGAGGCCCCACACGAGGCTGTACAGTGGGTAGGGACAAGGGAATGTCGGAGGCGTTTCCTCAGGGTAACAGGGAATAAGCCATCATAGCTTGGAGATTACGTGAGAGGGATCTCACTCACTGATTTCAAGGAAAGTTTGAAACATAACGGCAGAGTGGAAGTCACGCCATATACAGTTAGTAACACACGCACGTGAGAAAACATAAGCATGGTCATGTATGCGGAAATTGAGGCTTTGGACTTACAACTTATAGAATATACGCTATTATTCAAAAGTTTAAACATATGTGAGACAACTCATAGCAAGTATGCTGGCATATGGCCTTGAAACAATATGTCAACACTTATAAGAAAACATCTATAAAAATAAAGTCAACCACATCCCTCTTTACATTTAGGCCACAAAGAAGACCACTGCTGAGCATCTCTGGTTAAGCATTAACACACACCAGGAGCTGCCTGTAACCTGTTTGTTAAGGTGCACTGCACCAGCTAATTAATACATCACTGGCAGATCAAGTTCAGGGAACAGTATTGAGCAAGTGCATTCCTGAGGCCGTATTTACCCTCTTTCAGGGGGGAGGAAGTCCAAAAGAAAAGAGTAGAGAAGGAGAAAGAGAGGAAATGAAAGAGGTGATCACTTTGCCATTGCAGAACATCCCACAGTTTATCGAAGTGGAGTGTGTGTGTGTGTTTGTGGAATGCGTGTGCATATGTGTTGGCCAAATCCTGAAACCAAGCCACTTGAGGAACAGTTGAAGGAGTGAGAGCTGTTTCCACAAGACTGCATGTAAAGAAGCTACCAGAACAGCACTCTGCCATTTGTAGGCCTGTTGGCTGACTGTGAGCAGAGACAATGCTGTCTTGCCTGCCACTCCACTCCCTGGGATTTATATTCTTTATCTGTAACAGGAGATGCCTGGCTCTCAACTCCTGCTGCGACTGGAATCACAGGAAGAGTTTTAACAAATACAGATCCTGGGACTCACCCCAGATAAGAATCTCTCCAGGTGGGAAACAAGCAATGGTGCTTTAGTAGCTCCTGGTCATCCTAATGCACACTTCAGAGGCTGGATAAGCCTTCCCCTTGGTTATCGCCAGGTCTCCTCCGGCGTGACATTCATGAACTCTTCCAGCTCTGAAACTGTGCTTAACTCAGTCGTATGTAATGATCGTCCATGTCCTCTGTGGCCCTGGGAGGAATCACAATCCTGAGGGAAACTCAATCCATAAAATATCGATGTTCGCTTTTCAAATACTCAATAAGTGAGTTCACCGAAGCCGACTAAATAAGAAAACCTGTGGAGTAAGTCCCACAGTAGAAGGAGCTGCTCAGGTCTTGGATCAGAACGTATTTGCTCTTTTGGTACATTCTTTACCAGCTTGGCTATGTTGTTTTCCATTGACGGCGAATCGGAAGCACAAATTGGAAGGTGGGTTTGGTGAAAAAAACTGCTTATGTTTATTAACAGTGGAAAAGGGAAGGACCAGCATCCAGACAGGGAGACAGAAAGCTAAAACACTTTAAACCACAGCACAGGGCTCACTGAAAATCACAGACTGGGACATCTGCTGTGGAGGCAAATGTTCCACTTATCTTAAAAGACCCTGGTGATCTCTCCTGCATTACTAACAATCCGGCAGACAATTGTTCAGAGTTCAGAGAACTCTATTTAATAGGGCAAGGGCTTGTGTATGTGTGTGTGTGTGTGTGTGTGTGCATGTGTGTATTTGGTGGTTTTCTAAACAATGATTTCAATCTTTCAAAATGTGCGGGTCAGCACAGAGCGTGGTGTATTTGTCTCAGGCATTTCATTTTATTGATTTTTTAAATTTTATTTATTTAGAGCAAAAGAGTGCGAGTGAGGGGAATACGGGCAGAGAGAAGGAGAGAGAGAGAATCCCAAGCAGACTCCCTGCTGTCAGCACAGAGCCCGATGCGGGGCTCCATCTCACAAAGTATGAGATCATGACCTGAGCAGAAATCAAGCGTTGGACGCTCAACCAACCGAGCCACCGAGGCGCCCCCAGGCAGGTCTAAAATAGACCTGCTATCGATAGCCTACTCCACTTCAAAATAGCTCCTCAGGGTCTCATCAGGTTGTGTCATCCCTGGATGTGACCAATAAACAACTTCAGAAAAGCCCAGAGTTTGCAGGCGGGCAGACTGAGACACAGAAAGGGGAAAAAAATTCCCCCCGCCCCTGGGAGTCTGCAACACTCTATTCCTAATAAAATCTGTAGTGAATAAAAGGAACCCAGGCCAGGCCATGAGGAAGACCTGGTTTTAAGTGTGCTTGAGGAGCAACGCATGAACAACAGGACTTTAGGGACCACTGACATTGTGGGCCTCAAAGAAGAACCTGAGGCTGACTAATCAAGAGACCGCACATGGTCTTTTAATAATCACGGTTAGTGATGGCACTTTCATAAGCCATGGCATTCCAAGAAGGGAAAGAGAGTGGGTGGGAAAACAGCAATGGGACTGTGAGAAGATTCACTGGTATATCAGTAAAACGCCATGGCAAGCAGTGACGTTATTCACAGTAACATCTCCTGATAAGACCACTCTCTTACTCTAGATGTATTGCACTTAAGTAAGAGTGACTTGCTTTTCTGCAGCAGGGGAATCATGTATAGTTTTTGAAACCAGAGGGTAGGACCTCTGCTAAATCTGGGAAAGCCATGATCCTCCATGGGAGTTGAGCTCTGCCTATCATTTCAGTTAGAACATCTTGTGTCCATCTACATTTCTTTGTTTTACAATCCAAGGAATTTATGACACATAAATCTTGGACCCTAAGAAACATTTTGTCTCCCATGGTACATCCCTAAAAAACTGAATCAGGATCCCAAGACACATCCTTCCTCAACATTGTCTACTTAACACAGCCTGAGGTGGATGTGAAGATAAAGGGATCAGCAAATCCTCTATTTTGGTGACTTTAAAAAATAATGTGGAGTGCCAGATGGAAGGAGCACTGGATAAGAATGGCCTCGCAAGGACTGGGATCTGTTTCGGCACCTGTCACCTTCAGCAGGTGATTTTCCCCCATCCGGGCTCCCATCTCCCTTTCCATAAGATGAGCAATTTACTGGAAAGTCTCTAAGTCTCCTTCCCTTCGCCCTGTTAGCCTGTCGGTCACTCTGTTAGCCTCCAAGATCCTCCCCAATTGTGTGCAAGTTCAAACCGTCCCGGAAGCCCGCTTATTCTTTCTAACCCCTAATACTTCAGCCTGAGTGTTAGGAAGCCGAGGTTCTAATCCTAGATCTGCCTCTTGTTGTTGAGTGCTGTGAGCGAGTTCCTCGTTAATCTAGAGGACAATCAGATAAAGCTGCTTCTTAAGACATCTCAAATTCAGCCCTAAAACTCACTCCAGACCCTGCTGAAGAACATCTTTTTTTTGAAAACTACTGTAACCGCTACTGAGAGTGGGTTTTACAAGACACAGTACAATGACGGCAATCGTAGATATTTTTGCAGAAAAGCTCAAAGGAATCACAGCTGTGTCCTGAGAGAAAGGTGCTGTGCCTTGGCCACTTTCCCTCCTGTTCACGGCTCCCCTCTTCACGCTGTGCAGGCTGTCCTGTGATCTTGATACTCACCTGCCAACCAACTTCAACACAAACCACTTGGTCACAGTGGTTGCAGAAACCAATAAACGGGCCAATAATTCCCAAATAGATCACCCCTTGCTACATGCCTAAGAATTAAAGAATAATTTCTCTTTACAACGGACATATCCTGCCTTGCAGGTACCCCATGAGCTAAAAATAACATTTTTCTCCACAATCCTGTGGCTCACAGGATTTAGAAGCTAAATCCAGAGAGAGAGAGAGAGAGAGAGAGACAGAGAAAGGAACAGAGAACAGAGAGAGGGAAACATGCCATGAATCCTAAACATTTTCCTAATTGGATAATTAAAGAAGCTCTGGATGGTAGTTGAAAGCAGAGATTCTAGTAAATACTCCACCACCTATTTTGCAAGCTGTGTGGCCTTGGCTTGATCTCGCACCCTATCTAGACTGTTTATAGGATTATAGATCTTAAAACCTAGTAAGAACCCTTAAAAAGTTGCCCAATCTACTGCTTCTTCAAACTTTTTCATGCATAAGAACTACCTGGAAAATCTGACAGAACACACTGCTGGTCCCAACCATTAGTCTCTAATTCCGTAGGTGGGGGGGTGGGGTACAAGAATATGCATTTCTAATGAGCTCCCAGATGCTGCTGCTGCTCTTGGGGCCACACTTTGAGAAGCACTTGACAGTGATTGTCAACCATAGCTAGAAATGTGAATTACCTGAGGAGGAGCACTGAGAACACGCCAAGGTCCAATGGGCACCAACCAGACCTTGTAAATCAGAATCTCTGGTCACACAGCAGTGGTGCGTATATTCTTTTTTTTAATTTTTTTTTTTTTTTTTTGAGACAGAGAGAGACAGAGCATGAACGGGGGAGGTCCAGAGACAGACGGAGACACAGAATCCGAAGCAGGCTCCAGGCTCCGAGCTGTCAGCACAGAGCGTGATGCGGGGCTCGAACTCATGGACTGTGAGATCATGACCTGAGACGAAGTCGGACGCTCAACCGACTGAGCCACCCAGGCGCCCCAGTGGTGCGTATATTCTTAACAAGCTCCACAAATGATCTCAACGTGCAGTGAAGGTTCAGAGCATTAAGTCCAGTCCCCTCATTTTACAGATAACAAAACAGGTCCAGAGGATCAAGCGGTATGTGCTTTGACACATGCCTCTGCAGAAAGGGAAGCATTGGACACTAAACAATTTGGAGATCCCAGCCTTTAATTTTAGGTTCCTAACAGTATAGAGCTGCTGGTCTCCTCATCTCCAATCCTACCGCACTCAAATAATGATGGCCAGACAGACACTGTAGGCTAAGGGGGACTTTCTTTGTCTGGCCGCTTCAAGTAAGCAGAAGGACTCAAAGAGGACCACTCATTGTTGGAAAGACTCTGAGCATTCTTCAAGCTGGCCTCTGCGTAGTTTCTAAATATAACAGGCAGTCAGACACTCTGAATAACTCTTGGCTGACTTGGCTTCCCTGGGATAAACTTTTTTTTTTTTTTCCTCCTTAGATTATGCTACACCAGGAATAGAGCCCTAAGGGGAGAAATTCCTCTTCAAAGTCAGAGCAAGATAACACTGTGTGTGGTATTCAGGTTGTTCTCCTTTGGAAGGAGAAAAAAAAAGGTGGGAGGCAAACTTCTCACATCAGCCAACATCAAACACTGGCATTCATACTTGATACGTGTGGTGTCGGTGGAGGGGAGGCAGCGCATGAGGGGGAAGTGGTCAGGCAAAGACAATTAACACATCCCGGTGCCAGGTTGGCAGGGGGGGACGAACGCGGGCCGCAGGTTCAGGTGCTCCAGGTAGCTGTGGGCAACACGAAAGTCCATGTGCCAGCAGGCACTGGCAGCTGTCCCTGTGTCAGCTCGGCCGGGACACAGAGCGCACGTCGGGTGCACAGCATGCTCCCTGGGAGGTGGCTCAGGTACAGCTCTGGCCATTTCTCAGCCAGACCGCAGGCACTGTACCTTGTCCTCCGGCTCTTGCCGCTTCTGCTCGTTGGGGAGGAGGAGATAGGATTTGATGTGACCTAAAAATTGTGTGGAACACATGCAGACATTCATATCTTCGCTTTCACACAAATATAAAACATTTCCTCCTTATTTCAGTGTAAGCCAAGCCTATTTTACAACATGGCAATATATTTGAGTATTGGAGTTGGATGGATACTGGTATCACCCAGTCCTGTCCTCTCCCTTTACAGATAATAACACTGTAAAAACTACCATTTATTAAGCACCTCCTATGTATCAGGCACATTATATACATTAAATCTAATGCTCCCCAAATGAACAGCACCTCGTAGAAGACAGAACAGAGTCAGAGATGAAGTGATTCACCCCAAACTGCAGGGCTAAGGGTGTCAGAGCTAGGATTCATATGCAGGTTTCTGGCTCCAAATGGATGCCCTGTCCACAGTTAGGGAGAGGAGGAAGAAGCAATAGCTAATGGTTTCCTGTCTCCCCCACCCATCACATTAGAGCAACTGACCCACCCGCCTCAGCTGACATCACCCTGTGCTTTTAAAGACTGGAGTCAAAACTTTATTTAGAAGTTCTAAATTTCTCAGTGTCCAGGGAAGAGTTTGTTAGCTATCAATTGCCCCCAGAGGGAAAAAAAAAAAAAAAAGAACACAATGTTTCAGTTTCAACCCTAACCAGGGCAGAGGCCCAGGTGCTGGTAAAACAGAGCAGGAAAACATATGGGCAACCAAAGGGCACTTCTCCACCGGAATTTCTCCAGTATGGTGAAAGCACAAGGAAACAATGTGCTTTAGGGGAGGCATGGAGACCCTAACTATGGCCCCACCCCTGGAAGATGCAAGTCTCCCCCAGGGCTGGTGGGGGGCCCACAAAGCAAAGCACTGATGTGCATATGCACAACTATGCACAGAGATGTGTGGGAGGGGGGAGAGGAATACCCACAGGATGTCTTTTTCCCATCTTTCTTCCTTATCTCCAAAACAGGGTTTCTCAACCACTGCAATTGTGACATTTGGGACTGAATCATTCTGTGCACTATAAGATACTTAGGAGCATCCCTGGCCTCTACCCAACCAGTCATGACAATCCAGAAGGTCTGCAGACATTGCTGAAATATCTCCTACTGGGCAAGGGCAAAACCACCCCGAGAACCACTGTTCTAGAATGTCTTAAGCTGCCAATAGACATTAATAGGAAAAAAATTTCACTCAAAGGGGTGTGTCCGAGGTCCTATTTGAAGGAGCTAAAGACTCATAATCTTTATTTTCTCATCAGAATTCATGTATTTTCTATTGTGAAACATAAAAAAGCAAAGTCACATACTCAGCACCTCAGTGGTCTGATGTCTGATGGCCGAGTCTCCTATCTTGTTTGTAGTGCCAGGAAAGGGCCCCTCTCTACCCTGTTTTTCTCCACCAATCCCACCAAGCCTGCCTCCAGGGCAACCAGTTCCTCAGAATCTCTGGAACCCACTGGCAACCTTGAACTCCACAACAGGCAGATTCCTCACTAGCTCTGCTCCCTTGGTGCCCTCCACGTCTGCAGCGGTGCTTGGCACATACTAGGTGTTCAGTCAATCTTTCTGAAAAAATACATTACTGAATAAGTAAATATTATGCTTGAGGAAACAAATACTCTTACAGCTTGTCTAGGACATACACTTCTTCAGAGTACCTACTCTCTTTCAAGGGATGTTCATTTTATCTCACCCAAGAAATTGTAAATTTCTCGGAGGCAAGAAGTTCTAGACAAGCAATACTCAACATGGACTGCATACCTCTTGAAAACCTCAGTGTCCAGCTAGCACCTCCATATCAACTAAACAGACCCTGGGGGAGTCAGATCCAGGCATCCTAGGTTTTAAGAGTGCCTCCCTCCAGGTGATTCTGCTAAGCAGCCAATGTGGAGAGCCTACACCCTACTGCTCTGTGAACGAATCGTGGGAATCAACTTCAAAAAGCACAGAGGAGGCTTACACGTACTGGGGATGATGCTGCCCATGTTAACTAAAACAGCAAAGTTCTCAGCTTGTATATGGCTTTATAGTGTCTTATACGATTACACTGGTTATTATGGATCAGAAATTCTGGTTGGCTTTGATTAATCAAAATGAAAAAATTACTGAATGATTATCTAATAAATACCTTCTGCTCAGAAAAAAACTTTGTAAACATGAGTTCATGTGGGACTAATAAGTTGGATGCTATAGTATTTAGACTTGCCTTTTATCTTTTCAAGTGCCTGGTAAAGGGAAAGAACTGAATAACACTTGCTGATGAGCACAATGGTTCAGTTGAGGATTCGTTATTATTACTTTCGTTGTGTTGTTGTTTAGGTTGAGCCCCAAGTACCCAATTTCCCCTTTCTGGAGCAAAAATAATCCCAAGAGAAAAATGACAGTGGGATATGTGGCTATTTCTTCCACAGAAAACACAGGCTGTTCTTCTTGCTGGGATCCTAGAACCATAATCCAGGCAGCAGCTACCAGGACTCAAAGGAGAAGGGAGAAAAATATCCTAATGGGTGGAGATTTGGTTTGAAGAATAGATCTGGGTAAATTACATCATTCCTGGGTTTGTCCAGTGAATTGGATCACACAGCTTGCCACACAATAACTTCTGACTCTCCCGGGGCCAGCAAAGCAGCCCCAGGCAGGCCTTATCAGGAGGAATCAGTGTGGAAAAGTACTTTCTGAAATAAAACTAACATAAACCAGGCGTGTCAGAGTTGGTTTTGCTAAATTTCAGGAATGTGGGAGGAGTTAGTTTACTATGCATACAGGTTGGGACAGACTCGGGCTGCTAAAAGCCCACTGTCCATCTTACTTCCTTCTCCGTTAACAGATAAGAACAGAGGATCACCAAAAAAAACCAAATCTTCTGTTTGTTTCTGAAGAAGACAAGAAGAGAAGAGCAGGAGCAAGAGAGCAAGGAGGTGACGGGCTGCTGCCCGAACATGAGTCTCAGGGTGAATGGAGAGAGTGAAATGGACACAGTCCACCGCAAACAGACTCTGCTCAGCGGCCCCCCACTTACTTTCTGGACCAACACTTAGATCATGTCCTTTTCTCCCTACATCTTCCAATAAACTGAATGAAGTCAGACTCAAGAGAGCATGCTTGTACTTGCTGAAACACAGGAAGGAAACATCATTTCAAGAACTGGATTTGACCGCAGCTTTACATTTTTGAGCCTTAGAAACACTGAGCTGGAAAACGTTCCTATGATCATTTTGTCCTTCATTTTACAGAGGGAAAATGAAGCAATGGGGTGTTAAATGATTCCTTTCAGGTCCCAGGGCTGTTTTTGGTAAAGCAGGGACAAACCCCATGTTTTCTTTTCTCCTCTTAGCCACGGTCACTATATATGAATGAATGATCACTTTAAAGCCAATGGATAGAAGACTTGCTTAGCCAGTGATTGGCTTTAAACCACAAGGAAAAATAAGTTTCTTGAGTGTCGTTCATATGTTTAAATGATCATTTTTATGAATGATAATTTTCCTAATTAAATTAGTGTGGGGTGCTTGTCTTTTCCATAAACAATTCCACTCCCTTCTTAGTAGTGTTTCTAGCAGAACTAATAACAACATAAGGGAGCCAACATACTAAAAAGATAAGGTCTTAAAGCTCCGCAGAATATTGTGGCTTCCGGGCACGTGTTCCCTTCACTCTGCTAATGGCTCAGCCATCTAAAGTCATACCTTGAGACCTTCCATAGGATCCTCATCCAGAAGAAACAGAGGCTCGACTTGAGTCGCTCTGCCAGTGAACACGCCAGCTTCTATACAGTGACATCATAACTTGAAAATGCATCGAAAATTATATGCTGTCCCCTAAAGTCACTGGGTAAGTCCCCAAGGATATATATTTTCCCCCACCTCTACCTTCTGCTGCTGGGGGAAGGCATTGTGAAAGGAGGCAGATTCCCTCCCCTTTGCTAAAGAGGAGGGATACCCTTTCCACCAACACCACTGGCTTTTCCAGGAACCAACCAGAAACTAAGATTATACACTCCTGAGGGTGAACTTCTTTCAGTAGCTGGAGGGTTTTTTTCTACCCAACATCATCTGGGAAATTACCCTCTGGGGCTGCATTTTGCCATTGATCTTTAAAGCATAACTTAGTTCCTGTCTTAAAAACAAACTAAACAAACAAACAAAACCTTAATGTATACAAGTCCAAATGAGTGAAACAGACAAATCAGAAGGTCTTTATTCACATTACAAGAGATGTTTGTTTCTTTTTTCTTTCCATTCTTTTCTTAAGGATTTTCCTGCATTATCTTTGAATGGCCAATACCTAAAGTGTTAGTATTTAGTTTTGAAGAACTGACTTCCAAAAAACCTCAATTTCTACATATATTTTCATTAATTCACCTGTTTCATAAAAAGAGGGGTACCCATTCCCAGGTTGTCTACCACAGTGGGCCACTCAGTTATATATTTTGTTGGAGGTTCTGGAGCTGGTCTCAGTTCCATCTTCAACTCAATGGCATTTTTTTTTTTTTTTTTTTGAGAAGGAAATCACTGCCTGTTTGTGGAGATTCTGAAAGCACTTCAGGCTGACAGGTGCTATATAAATGAAATATCCTTCCAATTATTGCTACTGTACTATATCGAATTAAGCTATATCACCATAACTAAGGAAACAAGCCTGCCTACACAGCAGTGCCCTTTCTCGTCCTGGCACTATTCATGCTCATCTCCTCATAAATAAAATCATTCCTAAAGAGAAATCTAAATTACCTTCAAAAGCATTATTGTTCCTTGTACATTACTACACACCATCATGATTAAATTGACAGGCCTTCAAAGTCTGTAAACGGATTCCCAGGTAACAGCTCAAAATGCTCTCCCTTCTTGGTATCCAAAGTACCTTTCATCTGTTCTGCTAGCGGATAGACAGCAAATTTGAGAGAAGAATCAAAAACTGAAAGCTATTGACAGCATGACAGGAGCATCTCAGCATGACAGCTGATGGAGAAGATCACATTTCCCCAGACAAACTCAATTGCTTGAGTAAATCAAGTGAAAGTCAATACATCTCCTCACTCCTCTGGTCCCATGTGGTCCTCCAACTCTGTGCCACTGAACTTCTCATTGGCAGGAGAGGGAAAAGAAGGAAGCCCCACATCTTCAAGGGACACTTGACTGATGACAAAGGAAGCTTGCTTTCTCTCATAGATAGCTTCTCTTTGCCAAACGGAGTGATGTTGCCTTAAAGCTAGAAACACATGCTCTCCTCCCCGTAGGTCCTAGGTGGGGTCTTACCCTGCCTTCTTCCTTTGGTCTTTACCATGAAAGCTTATTTGTCCAAAACTCTGATTTCTAAGTTCCACACGATATATCTGCCTTTTTGCTTTGGCCAATGACTTCTGCTTATAACTGTATAAATGGCACAGTAATGCCATAAATAAGTGGTATGGAAAAGCATGTAATTCTATGGGGAAAAAATTCAAAAAGCCCTAAAATCACATGTTTGCATTTCTACGTGTGCTAGAACGTAGGTCTAAATCTGGGCTGATATCAATACTAACCCAAAAAGTCTGGGAGGCACATTTTCTTTATGAGCCAATAAGCACATATACAGGGAAAATCAAGAATGTCAACTCTGTAGCTTTCAAAATCTTTGGAAGAGACATCAACCAGGAACTACTCAAATACTGCATTTCCAAGGAAAAGGAGGTACTCTGTCAAAGATAGGAAGATAGCTTACAGACCAGAAATAAAGGGTGGGATGAATGGGCATATCTCTGCAAGCTTCATCAGTGAAAAATCCATAGTGGGGCTGATAGACAGCAATGATCCAGGGGAATAAGTACCCCATGAAATATAGAACTATACAAGGTCATTTATAAGAAGAGGGGAAAACTCTAGGAAGAGGGGATGAGAAAAAAGAAAGAACTAAAAAGTGTTTAGCTTGCACACAGATAGGTAATACTTTGATTTAGGGTGAGTTATTGGACAATACTTAAAGGAGAATGACAACGTTCTTTCAGTTAGGAGTAGGTCACACTCACAAAATCCAAGATGGCAAAACTCTGGCAGGTCACTAAAGACATAAGAGAAAATGGCAATGCTGACTTGTCCTTTTACAAAATCATACTTGGCCTAAACTAGAAATGCTGTGTGCTGCTGGGGACATTCTATCTCAATAAAGAGATAACAAAAGGGAAAAACCACAACTAAAATCAACAAGGAGAGGGGACAATGGTCTTAAAATGATGGAATAGTAACATTTATTCTCTAAAGGGAAGTAGAAGGCTGAGTGAAGATTCAAGAAAGTCCAGAGACTGGGAAATCAATAAACATGGCCTTGCTCACCAACTCTCAAAAATTTTCATCCTTAGGGAATTTCCTTAATGCCCAAAAAGAGGAAACATAGGGCAAACAAAAGGCCATTTGCTTCCCACAGCAGTAAATAAACTATACAATTAAGAGGTAACCTAGGTGGTACTCAACTCTGCCTGATCCCCAAAACAAGTTCCAACAAACTGACAGATTCATAGTGGATGACTGAGGAAAACTAGACCATCAAGGAAAGATGTGTAGGGGTGACTGGGTGGCTCAGTCTGTTGAGCATCCCACTCTTGATTTCTGCTCAGGTCACAATCTCACAGTCATGGGATCAAGTCCCATGTCTGGCTCCACGTTATGCGGATGCTTGGGATTCTCTCTCTCTCTCTCTCTCTCTGCCCCTCTCCCACTTGCTCTCTCTCTCTCTCTCTCTCTCAAAATAAATAATTAAACTAAAAAAAAAAAAAGGAAATACATGTACTGTAACCTCTGAGTCTGATTTTAGAGGGAACAGCCATGTCCTGGCAACTTCATGTGTTTGATGTCTTACACTTAAGCCCTCTGAGATTTTGTCAGAGAGAAAATCTCTGCAGTTGGACCTGGAATCTAACCCATACGTCACTGTTTATGTTCTCTCGCGAGTGTGTGTGCGTGATGGTGTGTATATATTTTAAAATCCAAGCGTCATCAATAAAAACTATTGAAAGTGCTCCTAAAATAAGCTTCATTTTAAAATGAGTTAAAACAAATATGGGATGATTGATGTTGAATATACAAAGCACACAGATTATAAAGTTCTGTTATCATAAGCTAAAAGGTAGAAGCCTCAGGGATTTCCTCATTTCCCTTAAGAAATGCATTCGGTTTCACATAAATGCCTCACCATCATTCTAAATTTTATCGGTAGTCATCAGGAACTCCTAGGTATAAATATGCATATATCTTGGCTGCATAATATCAAGTGGAAAGAACTGTACAGGAGTAGAGAGATGGAATTCTGATCCTAGCTCATTCACACCTTGACTATGTAATCTTGAACAAGTTGCTGAATTTCCCATAAGATGTTTATTTCAGCCAACAAAGATTAAGCTCCTATCATGTGCTAATAAGCACTGTTCTATAATTCTATAATACTGTAATCTTGAACAAGTTGCTGAATTTCCCATAAGATGTTTATTTCAGCCAACAAAGATTAAGCTCCTATCATGTGCTAATAAGCACTGTTCTATAATACAGACCAGGAAAACAGCTCTGCTGAAACTGAAATTCCAGCATGGAGAGACAGATAATGTAAAGAAATAACCTTCACAATTCAGGGGGCAATAAGTACTCTGAAGGAAATAAAGCAGGTCAGTGTGATAAGGAATAACTGGGCCATAGGGACTTTGAGTGGGAGAATATGCAAAGGCCCCTCTGAAGAAGTGGCATGTGAGCCCAACTCCAGTGACAAGAAGGAGCAGGCCAAGTAATGGCAGAGAACAGTATTCCAAACAGAGATAATAACAAGTACAAGGATCCTGATGAAGGTCTAGGCTAGGTCTATTTAAGGAACAGAAAGGCAAGAATGGTCAGAAGAAGTCATAAAAATCATTCATTGGCCAACCTCTCTAAAGAAAATTGTGAGAATGAATGAAACAGGATGGGTAAGCCCTTGAAAAATTTAAAGCACTCTACCAAATAAAATGAATTATTAGAACCAGCATACTATGAAGAATAACTCCTATCCTCCATATTATATCTTTAGGAAAGGTTAGAATTATAGTTCCTTTCATCCATGTCTCTCAAAACATAGTATTTAGAGCCAGAGGGAAGAGTCCAACCCATTCATCTTCCAGATCAGAGAACAAAGACACTAACTTAGCCAAGACCATGTCAGTGGCTTTCTAGGATGCAGCCCATCAGGTCAGGGTGCCCCACCCCTCACCCCTACATTGGGCTGCTTGAACAAAACTGCCCACTTCTTTTCTAGGGCTGACTAATTTCACTACAAGAAATCTGCAATATAGGCAAAATAAACCAATTGTCCAAGGCTTCATGTACACAACTGGTGGCATTAGCATCATGGAGATAAGAATTTGAAGTCTCAACAAGACTTGACTCTAGACTCACCACTTACAGGTTTTACGGCCTTGGATAAGTTATTTTAAACTCTCCAAGGCTTTAGGTTCTGTATTTCAAGTTGGAGGATAATAGAGATGTCTTTCTTCCCTATATTATGGAATTCTGAAAGGATCAAATATTCTACTATACATGAAAGTCTAAAGAAACTTTAAAGCACAATAGAATATCATTACCCTTGTCATTTCTTTTCTTTTCTTTCTTTCTTTTTTTTTTTTTTTTTTTGGATATAGTATCTCCTTGGGTCCCTGACCAGGCACTGTCACTGACATTCTACCATGTGGCACAATCACCACTACCTTGGATCGGCCTTGGGAATAACTTTCTATTTTGTGGGTTTAAAAAAATGCATCCGAGGAGCTCCGTGAACACTTGATGGTTTATGAAATCTGCCTCATGGTTATACTTCTCACTGATTTCCTCTTTGTTTGAATCCCACCATGAGAGAAACAATCACAGGTGACATTGGAAATACCCCTTCCTGGATGAAGATCCAGGATTCTGCTGAAGACAAGCCACAAGACCCTGGGCAAGTCTCTGGCCTTTAGGTTGCCATTAACATCGTGTGTTTTCATTCCTGGAATGTGCAGAACACTTATTACCTGCCCATCACAATGTGCAGGGTATCTCCTATTTGTTGAGTTTCCCACCGTGTAAGGAACAATTTCAAATCCATTATTTTATTTGATCCTTTTAATAATCCTGGGAAGAGTGAGAACAGAGATGAGGAAAGCAAATTTACAGAGGAGAAAATGGAGGTTTTTGTGGTTATGTGACTCGTGGAAAATCCCAGAAGTCTGACTAGTCTAACTCTAAGTCTAGCGCTCTTTCAAGTTTACTGAGACTCTTTCAGGTAAGGATCTAGCGAAGATGAGATCAGGTCATGTATATGAAAGCCATTAGGGCTTCCTAGATATAATGATCCTAAGGACAAGGTGGTCATGACATGCCACCTTCCTTTGTCTGTCATGGTGTCTGCCCACCTAGAGTACAACCGAGTGGAAGAGGAGGGACTGGTTCAGGGCATTTCTGCTCCCCCACGACATCTGGAAGAGCACACAGTAGGCCTCTATCCATCCCTGTGGATTCACTGCCTGAGCTTAGCCCAAAAGATTATCTAGCTTTCTCCACTGGAACCATACCAGTCCTTTAAGAAAGGAGCCCCCTCTGGAGTCCCAACAGGAGGAAAAACAACACACCCAAACTAGGCAATTTCCATACAGTCATGAAACATTATTTGAGTTAGCACTCTTGACAGAACTTCTTTTCTGTTTCTTCCTGAATTTTCTCTCCTTCCCCTATGAGGTAAATAAATATTTTAAAAAGAAAGCAAGTTGTGTGCTCTTTTGTTCTGTCTGATCTACATATTGGAACCAAAAGGCTGTATTTCTTTTCCTCCCAAAGTAGTCATGTTGGCCAAGGAGCAAAAATGCATTTCTCTAAAAAAAATAAAAGTTGATTTTACATGTTGTAAATACCAGGAAATTCTTATCAGGATGTGAAAGTTCAGGTCTTGTTTTTCTTTTATCCCCTTTCTTTCTCTTTAAGGGAGAGAAAGAAGAAAACAAATCTCTCTATAATGGAATCCCTTCTTTCTGCCTATGCCCTGCTGGAAGCAGCCTGACTCTCTAAATGGCTTCTAATGTTCTGGTTGAGGTCGTACTGCATTCCTAAAAGCTACTTCATTTTCCTTAATCCTTTAGACCAGAAGGAAATAATGCAATACCCCTTGATAAAGTGGTCCTGGTTTTCTGACATCCCTCTAGCAAAGGACATTTTATGACAAACCCAAAATGCTGAGGGTTGTCAATAATAAGGGTTGTGTTTGATTTAAACAGTATTACAGTGCCTTAAGTTATAGAATTACCCAAACTAGGTGATTAATAGACTTTCTCCAGTCCAACTCCTTCATTTTACACTTGGAGAACCAGAGTATCAAGAAGCCGCAGTGTGGCCCCACTTGCTCACTTCTCAGAGGCAGAGGTGGGGTGAGAACCCAGGCTCTCAGTTCAGTTTTCTGCAATCCTTCCTTCTCCCTTGCATTCTGTCATGTACCTCATTTGGATATCAAGGGAAACAATAGTGGGAAAATTCTTTCAAAAGGGTGTCTAATGAGGGATTACGCATTTCTTCATTCATTCATCAATTTGGCAAACATTCACTGGGCACCTTTTATTGCTAGGCAATGGGGGATGCGTAAGTGAAAATGATGTGGACCCTTCCTGCAGTGTGTGCGGGTGTGTGCATGTGTGTGCACACATGTGCAATTGTCTCAAGAAGTACACCTGAACATTGTGGCTTTAGTGATTTAAAAAGGGGGCACATTAAAAAATATCAGAGTGGAAGTGGTGCCAATCAGAACAATGTGGGCCAATTCCTTTGTGTCTCTAAGAATTTCAGTTAGGTAAGCATATCTCCCATAGCCACCCTTATTAGCTACAACCCATTCTCCACAGAACAGACAGAGCAATCATTGAAATAATTAACTAAAGTCATGTTGTTTCCATGCTTAAAATCTTGAGTGATTGTCCACTGTCCCCGGGAGGAAGTCCAGGAAGACCTCTACCATGAGGCCCCCTTCATCTCCCCACCCCACCCTCTAGAACTCCCTCACTAGCCCTTCTGGCTGCATATTTGCCTTACTTGGCCAGGCTTGCCATACTGGCACTTATCACTTCCTCCAAACCACCAGATATTATTCCTGCCTCAGGTCATTTGAACAAACTGCCACTCCTTCTCTTGACCCAGCCAGACTTGTCACCATCTCACCCAGTCCACCATTCATCTAGCTGACTCCTTAGTCTTCGGCTCTCACCTTGGACACCACTTCTTTAGGGAGACTTCTGTGACCCTCAGTACTAGGTGAGAGCCCTTTCTGGGCTGCCATAGCACATTGCTTCCTCGGCCTTACATTCAACAGCTTTATCATGTTTCCTTATTAAAGTCTCTCTTCTCTGGCAGACTCTAACTCTAAGATGAGGCCCAGTATTATGCTTGTCTTGTTCACAGTGAGGCCAAGGTCTAGAGCAGTGCTTGACACATAGCCAGTTTTATATAAATATCCATTGTTTAGATAGAAGGATGGATGAATGGACGAGTAGATGAATGAATGCATAAATGTATATATGAAGGTGTGAATATGGACATTTCAAATGACAAACGCCACAAAATCACAACTGGGATGAAAAGTTCCAGCTTGGACTTAATCAGTTAATTCTGGAACTTAAGAACAAGTGGATATATCCTAAAATATAAAAAAGGGAACTTTGGAAAAAAACAAGACACTTGAGATTCATGATCCTTAAAAGTGATAGGGATAATTTAAAATCGTAAGTACCCAAAGGATGAAAGGAAGAGAGAAATGACAGCTCTAAAATGGGAAACACAATTCAGAGAGGCAAGGATGGGACTAGTCATCAGGGACCTGAGGCCCCTCACCCCTGAACTATGCATCTTCTTCCTCTGTAGGAAATTAGGAGGGTAACTGAAGGAAGGAGGAGGAACAGGAGCCTGTTTTCTGGAGCCTTTTGAAGCACAACATCATGGAGTACAACTGGGTCTCCTGCAACACATGTGTTCCTGGGAGAGTTGGAGCCCAGCTCACCTGAGTGTTTCGTGTTTCTGAATAACAAGATGACTGCACACTGGGGCACAGGTCATGCCAGGAGTAGACAGGCTGTGAGTCCTTGACTCTCAAGCAAGGAAGGAGCTCTCTCCTGTAGTCCCAAAGTGGTGGTAGGAAAGTGTGGTGTTGCACGCAAGCATGTCTGTGTGTGACAGACGGTGGTGCTTGGTAGAACCTGTAGATGCTATGATTTAAATTTTACTCTGTTAGACTATTGGACAAGGAGAGAAGAAAACATAACCACAGAGAAAAATAAAAGGCAGCAGGAGGGCAATGTAGTAACTTAGGAGCCGATGCAGAAGAGTGGAAAGGTGAGGTGTTAGTAAAGGTAGGTAATTAGGTGACCACCCTTAGAGAGGGTTGGATAAGCTCACACACAGACTCCAAGCGTGTTTTCAGATTTTTCCTCAAAGCCTGTCTCTTTACAAAGTCTCCCTGCAGTTAGCAGTGGGCAGCCTGGACAAGCGATCTTTCTCTCTCTCTCCCTCCCTCCTTTTCTCTCTCCCTCCCTTTCCCTGTCTGTCCTCTCCTGCCAACTTTGTCCCCAAAGTAACCACTGGCAGGCCATTATTGTTGTGAAAGAAGAAAGGAACTGCAAGACTCACCTCAGTCACCAATGGAAACTAATACACACCTAGGCAGTTTATGTATTTTGACATCTGTAATGCATGAGGTGTTTCTAGAACTCCAGGAACTGATACTCTTGGTTTCGGGGGTGTGCTATGCTATGCTCCATCTGAGGCAAGCTTTCCCAGCTCGAAGCACTTTGTGGGAGCTCCACACATGCCCTTAATCCTTTCAACATCCCCACCAAGCGCGAGGCTCTGATGACGATGACACTGTGCACATTTCCAGAGAACAGAAGCTTTACACCCGCCCCCACCCTCCCTAGTCTGACAGGGCTGTGCTTTTCTCCTGGTGGAATTCTGGAAACCCAGCCTCTTCTAACTTGTCTAGCGACTCTCTGAAGTCACAAAAGCAACATTGTCCAGCCCTGTCTTAAGGAAGATTAAACTGCATTTAACAATCCAGGAAAGGTAATGATCTCACTACAAAATCAACACACGGTGATGGCCAGGAGGCTGCTCCAGCCACTGTGCAGTGGCCACCCAACACCTCACGCCTCAACCAGCCATTCATCCTTCTTCTTCCACTCTGCTGCCCAGCTCCAAGGCTCTGACCCAGTGACATCACCCCACACTGAACAGGATTAAACTCTCTGGGGCTAAGTAAATAGACCTCAGCAGGCAGCTCAGTCCCTGCAGGGGCTCCAGTGGAGAGATCCCAGGTCTGCCCCAGGCTCTGGGCAGGAATGACAAATTCTACCATTCCGCCCTCCATGAGAGCCCTCCACGGGCTCCCAGCCCTTCTCACGGCACCCAGATAGCAATGGTGGGCAGTGAGCACAAAAACCACACTAGACCTTTGGAGAGCAAAAGCAAAGGAGTCACTTAACGGAAAGTACACTGTCTCACCACTGGATTTGCTAACTTCAAATAATTACATTTTTGACCTCAGAAAAAATAAAACATAGGCTTTTTTAGGGGGTTGCATTCTTACTGAACTTCATGCAATGAGGTCAAGAAAATCAAGTGATAACAATAACGAATATTTAGGATTCAGTACCTAAGAGTTCTGTACAGATATGCCAAACAGTGACACCAAATTCTCACTGGTAAGCTTCTAATGAACTTTTCAACACTGAGCCCATTTACAAAATGCCCAGAATAAAACTCGAGGCAGGAGATGGTGAGTGATTAGGGGCCCCCTGCCAGCTTGAACAGTTTGCTGAGCAGGTCTTCAGATCTTGGGGTATCAGCACCCTGCAGGCTGAATGACAGAGGGATGGAAAGGAGGGATGCCTCTCTGTCCTCCAGAGGCTATTACACTTTCCAGTTTCAGACGAAAAGAATCAGCAAGTGGATTTCATACAAGGGCAGCTCAGTATCAATGCCTCTAAACTCAGCCAAACTAAACAGCTCAAATCTTGGCACTGTCTCCTTCAGGGAGAAGGGAAGGAGGGGCTCCAGCAGATAAAGACAAAATGCCAGCTTGCCCCTCAGCCCATGCACACACAAGGAACTTGATTTCCGTGCCCCAGGGAATCTGTCGGTGAAATTCCAGAAATTTGCTTAGAGATTGTAAATATAACAGTCAAATTCAGAAATGGGAAGGCTGTTCCCCAACTTCTATTTTTCCATGGAAAGTACTAATCAGTGCCATTCTGATCCAGCAGACAAATAAAGTGCTTGAGAAATCAGATTTTTTACCACTGGCCCCAAAATGTACCTATTACAGCTTGTCACAAGCCCCTGCTCTCTTCCTGACTGGTGTCCAGAAGTCCTCAGTTTACCTGCTCAGAAGCCTGGGGGGAAAGGAGGGTGGTGCCTGCTCTGAGGGAGAGAGTAGACCTACAGGAGGCAAATAGGTAGAACACTCCCCGCCTGACAAGAACATACTAGATGGTACCAGTGCAGAGAGGAAAGTCAGGTTCACAAGGAAACGCAGCATAACCATGAGGATGACACTAACAGTCACAACATAATGGTCCATGCTGACGTGATGACTATTTAGCGCCAGGCACTGAGCTGAGTGCGTAAACCAGTTCTGCTACTTACGAGTGGGGGGATATTGGGCAAGTTATTTCACATTTTGATCCCTGGTTTCTCCTCCTGTATTTGGGAGGAAAGGAAAGACAGTGCTCCCTGTAAAAGAACACCAAGTCACACACCAGGGTCATGCTGGCACTGAGGAGACACCAACTTCTATCTGACCTTCATTGCCCAACTTTGACCGCTAAAGCACTCCCTCCCGACTTATCTAATATTTATCCTCTGGGTATCCTGGGAGACAGCCTAAGGAGAAACTTTTCTCCCTACTTCACAAGTGGAAACTGAGGCACAAGCAGACAAAGTGTAAACAGAATGTTCAGGGCTAGCCCCCAAGCCCTGCTGATCCCATATCGAGTATCCTCCTCTACAAAACAGGCCAGCAGCAGAGATGAGCATCTGTGTGTACATTCATGCAGGTAAGGACATCTGAGTGCTAAATGCCCCCCCCCACCCCCAGGATATTATCTCTCTGTGGCATTATTTAAGGTATTTTATATTTCTTTACAATTTTTTTTTTTCCCCTGGCTAACAGATTAAAAGGCAGGACTTCTTTAGGCATAAAGGATAAACCCAAATGGCACAGCTCAAGTGATGAATACGGGGAATTAAAGGGAAAGAGGAAAGCTTCTTAACACGTACTTTCCAATTGCCCTGGAGCCCAGGAGCTTAAATATTTACCATGAAATTTCCTGTCCCTCTGGCTTTGGGAGTTTCTAACTTGCTAGATAGAGTCTTATCCTGACAGTTCCACCTCACAGTGCTGCTAAATAAAATGAGAGTAGATTCTGTCTGGTTTGGAAATCATATTTTCTTTGGCCTTTTAGGAAAAATCAATGGAGGCTGGGTCTGAATGGCCATCCTCATGAAAAGCACGGGCTGTGCTGTAGAGTGAATCAGGAATAGCTAAATGTGAGCACTGGCTGGGTGAACAACTGAGCCGTGGAAAGAGATGGGGGAGAGGGCAAGGAAAAAACGCCCCAGTGGCAAAAGTGCCCTAAAAAAAGTGCTTAACTTAATGTCCAGGCCTGGACTGTCGGTCCACACAACACCCTCAGGAGGGGATGACTGTTCACAATTACCACCTCCTAACCCTCCAGGGCCGCTCCACATAGATGACCATACATTACCACCTCACAAGAGATAAAAGAGACATACAAGTAAATACCAATTAAGTTAAAATGTCCTTGTTCCTTGAATGTTGAAAGGCTATTAAGAGGCAGAAGCAGGATGGGGTCATCCTGGGGTGATGTGAACTGAGCAGTGTAGGCAGAGATCAAAGCCCAAGGAAAGAGGTCTGAGCCGAGATCTGCCCAAGCCTACCAGGCTGGGCGACTGAGACAGACATTGCTCTAACTGGGCTACAGGTGGAAGAGGGACAACATGCAGGCAGTCGGTGAGATGACTCTTAAAGTCCCTTCCAAATCGGGTCATCTTTATTCCCATCATTCTAAACCCAGTCTTTGCCACTTGCTATTTTTTAGTCTAAGATAATGAAAGAAATGACCAAAAATGGTGCTTTCCGAGCCTGGGAATTCCTAAACTGAGTTAAATTTGAAAATTATGCTCCATCTTAATTACTTGGATTGAGTGAAGGAATTATGAGGTAAAATAAAAGTACAGGCATACCTCAGAGATATTGTGAATTCAGCTCCAGACCACTGCAAAAAACCAATGCTGCAATAAAGTGAGCCAAGTAAATTTGTTGGTTTCCCAATGCATTTGAAAGTTAGGTTTACCCTACATGGCAGTCTATTTTTTTTAAGTTTTTATGTATTTATTTTGAGAGAGAGAGAGAGCAAGCAGGCAAAGAGAGAATCCCAAGCAGGCTCCGTGCCATCAGTGCAGAGCCCAACATGAGGCTCAATCTCACAAATTGTGAGATCATGACCTAAGCCAAAATCAAGAATTGGATGCTCAACCGACTGAGCCACACAGGTGCCCTTATGCTGCAATCTATTAAGTGTGCAATAGCTTTAGGTCTAAAAACCAAAAACAGCGTATGTACCTTAATTAAAAAATACTTTATTGCTAAAAAACGCCAACCATCATCTGAACTTCCAGAGAGCCACAATCACTGATCACAGATCACCATAACAAACATAATAATAATGAAGAAGTTTGAAGTACTGTGAGAATTACCAAAATGTGATACAGAGACATGAAGTGAGCAAATGCTTTTCGGAAAATGTGCCGACAGACTTGCTCAATGCAGGGTTGCCACAAACCTGAATTTGTAAAACAAAACAAAACAAAACAAAACAAAACACAATCTTTGCAAAGTGCAAGTTAAGTGCAACACAATAAAATAAGGTATGCCTCTACCAGGAAAAAAGAGGTCAGAAACTAGGAGGGACAAAAGTTATAGTTAATTCATTTGTTGGAAACCAGACTATGGGAGGAAGTCATGGCAGAAAAAAAAAAAAAATGTAAGCAAAACTTAAGCACTGAATTCTTGCAGGAGCACAGTGAGAAAAAGAGAGGAGTCCAGACATCATAACCTTATATTACCTCCTCTGGAAACCTTCCTGACTTCCCCAGCTATGTTACCATAGCACCTTCTGCATCCTGCTAACGGCATCTGTCACACAGAAATATCCACATGTTGATTTAGTTGTCTGTGTCTCCTAGAAGAGGATGAGTTCTTTGAGGATAGGGAGAGCATCGTACTCAAACATGTATATGTCAGATCTTGTACAGAGCCTTTATAAAATAATGGTCAAAAAACATATTGAATGAATAAACATTGAAAATTTTTCCTCCCAATAGCAGTTAAAAGAAAAACAAGAAAAAGAAAAGATTCAGGCCAATGGCTAAAGGTTTTCCTTTCTGGTGAGAAGGCTTGGGAACTGATTTGAAAGTATCAGCATTCTTAAGACTTTCATTAGCATTTTCAGGAAAGTTTAAAAAAAAAAAAATCTAAATTTACCTCCAGGGACCTTGTCATTATCCTTTCTGCAAAGCATTATACCAACTTTGAAGTGATTTGACTTAGAATAAAATCCAACTAAAAATGTAGAATCCCATGAATCTATTGTTAAGTATCTAGAGACTCCTGACTCACTCAAATCTCGAGGTTACTGTCATTTGTCTGCATGCCTAAGTGTCAAGGGTGTGTGCTCTGGGATCAGATGACACAGGTTCAAATTCTGGCTTCCAGACTGCATGACATTTTCAAGCTGGGTGAAGAGTATCTTCCAGAATGTCCGTAAAAGGGTTAGGTTAGATGACCCTCGATTTACCCTCAACTCAAAGTTCCCATAACCCTAGGTATTCACACCCTCTCCTCAAATAAGCTACTGCCAAGTGGCATTCTGTATGACAGCTCCCACTAATCTCTGATACACATCACAGCTAGTGACAATCATTGGTAACAGGGTTGTCTAATTCCCAGTTTGGTATGGGGTGAAGAGCAGGGCATAAACATACACACATACTCTTGAAGGACACTTCAATAGATATAGGTCAGGAATGTATGTGTTTTTTTAATGTTTTATTTATTTTTGAGAAAGACAGAGTGGGGGAGGGGGCAGAGAGAGAAGCACAGAATCTGAAACAGGCTCCAGGCTCTGAGCTGTCAGCACAGAGCCCAATGCAGGGCTCGAACCCACAAACTTTGAGATCATGACCTAGGCTGAAGTCAGACGTTTAACCAACTGGGCCACCCAGGCACCCCAGGAATGTATGTTTCAATGAAGTTCTACAGATAGAACAATTTCCCATGCCCTCACCGCCGCTTTAGTTGAGACTGACCCCACCTGACTATGCAGAGGCCCATGCCTACATCTAAAGAGGCAGTAAAGACTATCATCCTTTTAAGAAAAACATCTTCAAAACCATAGCAAACCAGGAATTAGCACAAGAATCTTGGGCCTTCCTTCCTCCTTCTCACATTACCCTTCAATAACTATGATCTACCTTTGGCTCAAACTTCTGTTTTTAATCTGATTCGATGGCAATGTTGTCCCTAGATACTCTAAGTGTTTGTGTCAGGAGAAAGGAAGTATGTTAACATGTCACCTAGGAACTACATGCTGCCATGCCAGGCCATGCCAAGAAAGAAATGAATACACCCCTAAGAGAAGGGCGAGTGGGGAGCAGGGGAGAAAAGAGAGAGATTAGTACTGTACTTGGAATCTGACCACATGCTCTTTGGCTGAGCGGAGATACTCCACAGAGCCCTAATAGTTGGATTGGGTATTTGTTTACTTGTTTATTTGTTTAGGTTTTGGCTTTGGTTTCCATTAATCGGGAATAAGCACTTACAGAGTGAGGTTCCAAACATCCGAACTACGACTTCTCTACATTCTAGGGTCAAGAAGGCGGCAAATTTCTGTTGGCATAGCAAAGACGTACTCAGGCAAAACCTCAATGTGCTGCCTGCCGTGCAGGAGTGGGCAGGTGACCTGCAGACCCCAGTCCTGCCAAGTCGGCCCTGCAGCGTCTGCCAGAGTTCCTCCTTACCCCTGTCTTTGTGCCTGGCTGTGAGCTGACCTTGCCACGAAGTCTTTGGGGGCATATCTGCAACTAAGACTCACTGCTTAGAATCACAGTCATTGAGGATCCTTTCCATGGACATCCTCTCTCTAAAATGTAGTGGTGAAGGGAGGTTGCTCACAGCACACATAACACCTGCAGGGAAAAGCTTTGCATGTCTACACCATGGATGGGAGGTCTAGAGGCACCCTTAGTGAGCATGCTTCCTCTACAGACAAACTCTACATTTATCTTTTATAATTCGCCATAGGTCATAGCTAGATAATTATGGGCTCTTATTCATTAGGAATAGGTATGGAAGGAAGATGAGGGACAGTAACAATCCATTCCATGGACGTGAATAAAGAAAATGTCCTGGTCTTTAACATATACCAAGAAAGTAAAAGGAACAAAGAACAAATGAACTTCTCCTAGATATTTCCACACAGAAGGGCACAGTTCACCTTCAAAAGTCCAGTTTCTGAAAATACTATGGAATAAAGATTCTTTCAGATAGGAGATACTTAAGAAGTCGTAACATTAAGGTATAACATCTTTTGGGTATCTATTTAATGCCGGGTATTATTCTAGGCATTTTTATACGTTCCATCATACTTAATTCTCAATATGAGAATTAATTAATTCTCATTAACTTAATTCTCAATGATTCCCCATAAACTCCAATCATTAAACAGATGAGAAAACTGAGGTGAAGAAACATGAAGTTACCTAAGGTTGTCCAGTGGTATTCCACAGAGCTGGCTTCAAACCCAGTCTGAGGGCAGAGCCTGAAAACTTAAGTACAACACTTAGCAGCTGGGGAGGATGACCAAGAACAGAAATACCAGGCTGCCCAGGAGTGGAATTTTCCTTTAGTCCTGGGGTTACACTCTCATGAAAATACCCCCAGGACCTGAAGAAGCTTCGGAGCCAAGAATGTTCCTTTCCCTGACAAGCACCAGTATTCCCAGGGATGGGCTCCCCATCCCCGCTGGGCCCGAGGCAGGACTCTAGAGGAGGGGCAGGCCTTCTCCAGCCAATGCAAGAGGCCCAGCCCTGCACTCCCCAGGCAGATGTGGATCTGGAGGTGTTTTCTTTTCCTTTTCTTATTTAAAGAAAAAACAAAACTCTCCACACTCCCCACACATAAAATGCCTCTCGCGCTGCCGCCAGACAATAATTTTACAGTCGCACAATGACCCTTGCACAGAAAAAAGAGGAAAAGGCTGCACCCCACCCAATCCAAGCCTGGGAGAGTCAACCTCTGGAAAAGCCCAGGTCGCAGAAGATCAAACTCACTCACTGAGGAACAACAGGAGGTGGGGAGGCAGGCGGGGGTGGGGGGAAAGGATGGCAAAGGAGGAAGCATAAAGTTTAAAGGTCAAAACAAATGTCAACCTAACACCAGTACTGTATGAACAGCACACAGCCTCACTGCTAGACAAATAAATGTTGCCGGGGAGGCAAGGTATCAAGAGGTTTTATTAACTCTCTTCCTGGAATCGTACACATAGGAAGTCTGTTCCATCATATAAGCTGCAAAGCACAATATTTATCCCTTGGGGGGGAAATCACAGAGCTGATATTGAATCCACAATACAGAGTTTCTCCCCCATTCCCTTCCCAGCCGGCCTCTGTGCTTACTGCACCTCCAGGGGCCTGTCAGCAGGAAATACCCACGCAGATTTTGATAAGACTGGAAAGGGTCACATGCTGATGAAAACACAGGGCACAACCCTGCCTCCGCCTTCTGCTGCCTTTCCTGGGCATGACTTGGTTCCACTGGGCCCGAGTGAGGCCTGAGATGGATGGTGTCCCCTGCATCTGCAGCACTGTGGGGGTCTCTGTGCCATCCCTGTGCCAGTCCTGTGAGGATCCCACCTCTCTCGGGGACTCCACCATGAAAAATGTGCCTTCACAGAGCCCAAGGCAGTAAAGGAGATGGCTGGACTTGGTTTGGTTCACTTGTGCACAGTAAGCTCTCTGTCTATTCCGTCTGTGCTTCCCATGTGGACTGCTCACCTGGGTCACCTGGGGAACTTAAAAATGTGTGAGTGTGAGCTCGTCCATGTGCCTGTGTCTGTTCCCCAGGCCCACGCTCAGAAGTTCTGATTCAGTTGGTCTGGAGTGGATCCTGAAAATCTGTATACTTAAAAAGCTCCCAGGTAATTCTGATGCAGTTGGTGACCCCCAAAGCAGCGTGCAAGTGAGTGTGAGAGGAAATGAGAAGTCACGGTGTCGCCCTCCTTGCAAGTGGTCCAGGACAGGCAGGCAGCGCAGTTTGTAGTGGACCACTGTGATACTCACTGTGAGCACAACTGACTCAGAATCCCTCTTCAACGTGCCATGCGATTCTCCTCATTGCGTTCCAGTGACAGTTGTGCATCTGGAGGCACACCTGCATCCTTCCCCGATCGCTGGGAATACCTTCTCCAATCCATCTTTACCCTTCACCACTCTCCTGTGATATGAAATACGTGACTATTTTCTGTTCTATAATGCCTCCCTTACCTTCTGATAAGATTTGGTTTACTGAGCTCCCTGACATCTGTATAGTTATCATCTGTAACGTATCACTGAAATCTTTTGAAGGAATGACTCAAAGTATTTTTTCCTTGAGCTGTTCGTGAACAATTGAGGCTGGGGAATGTTTTGTTCTGGCAAGTGCTAAAAAACAAAAGCAAAAATAGTAAGCTACTTTGCATGTATCATCCAAGCATAAAAGATAAAATGATGAATCCACTGGCAATCCCAAGGACACAGCAAAAAATACCAAATTCTAGGATAAAAGGATAAGCCAAGGCAAGTACCAGATGAAAAATAGGTAAATGCAAACAAATTAAACAAAATAGGTAAACTCAGAACACGCTGGATGCCAAGCTGATCAAGAGTCAAGGGAAGTGAGGTTGTTACTTCACCATCTCACAGCCAGGCTCAGGCAAACCAAGGAGATGCTGTGTTTTCCAGACTCTTGGCCTTCACTCAGCATCCCTTACTTCTGGTTCTGTGCTGTCTCTTACCTAAACATGCTGGACAGCAGGCCTTCCTACTCTCTTCTTCCTCAATTATTTCTATAGAAACTCTTCTCATGGACTCATCAGTCACCAGTCACTGACACCTCAGTTTGAATACAAACCAGTGGTCTCTCTCCCATAGAATTTGCATTTTATTTCTTCAGTGGGCTGAGGGTAGGGGAAAGATGAAGTGGGAAGAACACTTTCCTTTTTAAAAAAAAAAAGTCTTCTGAAAAAATTTCCAGATCCGCTAGCAGTAAGGAACAGTCTAGGGCTTCCTTTCGATGGTGTAGTTGAGAGTGAAAAATCTGAAATGTCTGCAATTAAGTGCCCATAGTGAGCCACAGAGAAGATGGTGTGCCTTCACCTACACTGCCTAGAAGGTATACGGGCACAAAGGTGGGGTCAGGTCCCACTGCTGAAAGAGGATCCTCACAGCTGCTTCATATAGATACGCGTGTCTAAAAGGCTGCCAGGCAGCCCTCAGCTGTTTTCCATTCTACGACAACAGAAAAATGGCCCTCTCTGAACTTCTGTGACATAACGGGGGGAGGGAAATTGGTTTCTTTTGGGGTTGCTTGTAGTAGATTTCTTCGTAAGAATAATCATGAGGAAGAATAAAAATTTTAAGTTTTACTCCCCATTTTCGCTTTTTTCCCAACACCTACTTCCAGACACGGATTTCTACATAAGGTAGAAAAAAAGGAGGAAGCATTTAGAAAATTAGAGTCTCCAGAATAACTTGATTTGAGCCAAGGTCATCTAGGTGGGTCTCTTCCAATTAACACCAGTCTAAGAAATCTCCACCCATTAAGAACAGAGATAAAGAACACACTTTAAAAAGACCTTCTTATATAGTTTGAAGAACGTATCAGGACTTCTTTCTTTTTTGTGCCCAAGGGACTTGTGGTTTTTAGAAACTGTACCAAATAGTAAAGATCAGTTTCAGGGTAAGCGAAAAGTGTCTAGGGTTGAGCTACCATGGAAAGAAAGACAAAAATGGTAAAGACCACACACACACACACACACACACACACAGAAATAGAGAGAGAGAGAGAGAGAGAGAGAGAGAGAAAGGGGGTTGGGTTGGGGATGTGTTAAGTGGAAGGGATCTATCCACATTCCCATGGGAAGTGTCCAACTGTAGGGCCCCTGAACTCTTCATGGATAAGAATTCCTTTTCTGGACCAGACCCCCCTCACCAAATCCTAGGCCCAGCACCCTCAGGCTTGCTGGCACAGTTCTGACTGTTCACCTGACCTTCCAGCTTGTTTCTTCTCCTTTTCCCCATTCCTCATGAACCTCCTTCTTCTGTCACTTAAAGAAAGAAAGTCAGCAGCAGGTATATTATACCCTACAGGTCACACAGCCCATCTCTCTTCATACAACCCTTTGGAGACAAAAAAGAGTCTATCAGCCTACCACTGTATCACCCTTGTGGGTATAGGGAATGACTACAGAGATGAGGAATTTATTAAACAACCAGGAGTAACTGTCAAAGTAACAGTCTTTGGTAAAATATACTTCTCTATATACTTGATAGGGTTTGGAACAATTTGGAAACTATAGGTTTCTTGTGTAATTCATTGTCCAATATGGTTAAGCTGTGATCACTATAAATCCACTAATGGGAAGTTCCAATCTCTTTAGAAGGAAAAGAACAAAACACTTGGTAGTCACCAAAAACTTGGTAAATATGAACAAAATCCTTAGCTAGTTTTGACAGATCCCTAATGGAACAACTTGTATTGTAAGCAGCCCAATTCCTTCAAACTAGAGAAGCATTTAATAGAGAGTTAAAGTGAGTAAAGAAACTTGAAAACATTATACCTTATCCCAAGCTCTGCAACATACACCACACTACATAGACATATACCATGAAAGCATTTGCTAATGTTTTAAGTATTTGCTCATGTGTGTTTTTCAGAATATTCTTAGAGAAAACTTGCAAAACAGATAAAGAGCAAAGCTTCTATGGTTAGGTTTATTGTCCTCTTTGTCCCCAACATTGGCCCCCCAGTGCATTAAGAGCTCCTGAAATCACATCTTAAAGACCACTATCCCAGTTACAAACAACAGGTATGGGTTCTCTTTGTACGGGATGATTACAGACTTTCACCATTCATTCTGAGGTTCATTTACTAAATACCCACTGTACTTATATACAGAGATACCGTGGTAAAAGAGACATGAATTCTAATCTCAAGGAGCTCAGAGAAATCATCTGAATATTCCAAAACATTAAGGTAAATAATATGATAAAGGTAGTGACAGTATGCTATGAAATTCCAGTTTAATTTTACCAAAAGTTTTCAGGGCACTGAGCCTGTTTCAGAATGAACTGACTCTTGACTTTAATTATCAACTCATTAACTCTGGGACAAAAGACTGGCTAGCTCAAGAAATGAGTATATTAAAGGCTTATTTGAGACAGACTTTATGCAAGGAAGTTATTTCATAGTATTCCCAAGAATTACATAAAAAGCACCTGTTATCAACCCTGTAAGTAAGCGATGATGATGCCAAAATTTAAAAGATATAAGAATAACAAAATTTTTGCACTGTGTAAAAAAGCATACTTCTAGCTGAGAATTATGATTCTGTGGCTGATATGGTGTCCTCTGTTGGCACTAATCACAAAGATTAATGTTATAAGCATGTATAACACTGAACACAATTTAGTAGCTAATTAAATCTTTTTCCTACAGGCATTTAGCATGGCCATTTTAAGGAGGTAAAGTGTTCCTAAGCTTAAATCCACTTCGGTGAGTTGAGTTTGCCGATTTCCTTCCCTTTGGTGAACTGGAAACCCTTAAGTTTGAGGTCCAAGTCACAGTTGGTGACTCCTCTGAGAACAAAACAGTTTCTTACAAGCGGATTTGATCTGTCTCTAGATAATTCAATTTACTCCCACGGAACCTGTGGAGTCCTTAATAACTCCAGGGTTATTTTTCTCTTTTGTAGTAATAGATGCCGTTATTTAGGGGAATGAAAGGAAACACTCATGCCAGTGACAAGAGGAAGAAGAAAGCTACAGAATGTGGGAAAGGAAAACAATGTAGAGTTATGTCATCCAGCATCCCACGAGAGTATGAAGGACTCTGCACATGACCATGGCATTTGCTCAGACACCCCTGTGAGAGGGAGCTGACTACTTCCTGGGGAAGCTCATCTCTCTTACACGGGCTTTTTATTTATTTTTAAAAGAAAAATTTCCCTACATTAATATGAATTTCTGCCTCCCTATCACTCCTACTTATTGGATCTAAATCTGCTCTGCGGAAGCATATGCAACTAACTCCCTCTCGTAGACAGGCCTGCAAATACACATCCTGGTGGAAGTGTGGGGCTCATTTCCAAATCTGTTGGGACCCTGTAGATTGGCCTCCGATGCTTTCTTCATTTTACACACCCCTCACCACTCTGAAGAGACATAATAGATAATAAACTCAAAAACATAATTTTCAGAGATGATTATTATTCCATTTCTAATCTTTAAAAAATTTCTTGGCAAAATACACATAATAGAAAACTTAGCTTCTTAACCATTTTCAAGTGTGGCATTAAGTACATTCACACAGTACACCACTATCACCACCATCCATCCACAGAACTCCTCATCTTGTAAAACTGTACCCACTGAACACTGATTCCCTAGTCCCTCCTGCCCACTTCCTGGCAACCACCATTTCACCTTTTATCTCTGTGGATCTGACCACTCTAGGTACCTCATATGAGTGGAATCCCATAGCATCTGTCCTTCTACGAGTGGTTTATTCCACTTAGAATAACGTCTGCAAGGTTCATCTATGTTGTAACATGTGTCAGAACTTCCTTCCTTTTTATGGTTAAACAATGTCCTGTATTATTATTCCATTTTACAGATGCAAAAGTAAAGGCTCCGGGAGGTTAAGAGCTTTCCTAAGGTTTCACAACCGGAACTGAAGCCAGATCCCCTGACTCCCTGTCCACTGCCTGCCTACTGTGTCCTTCCCTTTTCTCCAAATGTTCTATGTTTCCATTTGGACTGAAGCTGAAGAGGAGGCTTCTTTATCAACATTCCCAGGCAATGAACTTGCCTTCTTCTTGGAAGTCAATACACACACACACCCCAGACAGGGAAGTGCTTTTCAGATGGTAAGCAGCTTAGAGGTTTAGCAACTGCCAGCCCCAAGATGCAAACGCTGGCCAAGGTACCAGGATAGAAAACCTGTGGATTTAGTCCCACTATAATGAACACCACTTCCTTAAGACTTATTATAATTACTATTACATTTATTAATTGTGTTCCCCTTACAGGGTGGGGGGAGCATACTGCAAAGACTGTTTTCCTTTTAATATTGCAAGTTAAATTCCTCTGGTGGGCAGTAGTAGCAGGGAGAGAGACACCTCATGCGAATTTGTTTGTTTGTTTGTTTGTTTGTTTGTTTGTTTGTTTTAATCTGGATAGGATTAAATCCGGATTTAATCTCTCTTGCCAAGATATGGGGAAAGCCCCATACACTCAGTGTAACCAGAGTGGGGCTCAGAAATCCCTCACAGCTATTCCTTCTTAATAAAGAGGAGCCTTTCTGCAAGGGATGAGGTTACTGTCAGAGAAGGCATGACTAATCATGATTAATTTGATCTGTGCCAACATAAACTGGATCCACCACTCACTAAATAATTATTCTGTAGCCTGGATACCATTTCCACAGGGTTCAGGGAAGTTGCTGGCCATTTATCACATTAAAACAAAACAAAACAAAAACCCTACACAAACAAGAGGATAAAATAAGAAACCATCCCCCAAATAAAACCAAATGTCTTCACATCCACCCACAAAATGCCTGCTTGAAACTAGAAACAACAACAATAACAACAAAAACCCCTACATTGCTTTCTTGTGCCAAAGGAAGACAAACAGAATTGACTGGACACGTACCCTTCTCCAAGAAAACAAGAGGAGCCAAGTCTGATTGCTTTTTCGGGGCAGGTAAATGGCAGAAGTACATCCATGCCCTCAACTGATCTTTACTCCTATCCTGTTGGTAAGATATCAGCACCGATTCAACACAGGAGGAAATTGTGGCCTGGTAGATTTATTCCCAAACTGCCGAAAACCAGAGAGCATGTTTGCAGCAAAACCTGGTCTCAATCCAAGACTTCCACCATGAGGACTATCCTTGGCTGTGACCTTTGACCAAGTTCATCCTGGGCCATATCCTAACCCATACTGTCTCTTCTGAGTTCTCTACCTAGAGGAGATGATTTCATGAATCATTTTACAAGTATTTATTGAACACCCCCTTATGTACCAAAAACTGTTTTAGGCACAAGGACACACAGTGAGCAGAGCAAAGTCTCTGACCTTAAGGTGTTTTCATTCTGCCAGCTAATGAAAGGCAGCTAATGAACAAATAAGCAAGAAAATACATAACACATCGGGTAGAGATAAGTGTGAGGTATGAAAATGAAGTAGGTTAGGAGAAAGAGGGAAAGCAGGAAGGGATGGAGTGTGTTATTTTATAGAGAGTGGCCAGGAAAGGCATCATGGATAACTGATATTTAAGCAGAGAGATCAAGAGCAAGTACTACAGATACATGGGGGAGGAAACAGCAAAAACCAAGTACCTGAAGTTGATTGGTGCTTAGAGAATTCTGTAAGGTGGATGGAGCACAGTGAGATGAGGCCAGGCGGGAAACAGGGCCCAGCTCACTCACAACTCTGCAAGCCATTGCAAAGAGTTGATTTTTGCACAGAATGAAATGGGGAGCCATTGCAGATTTGGGGCAGAGGAACGTCTATGGTGGAAAACAGAATGGATATTCGAGTTTGGAGTTTCAGCTGGTACGTCCAGGCTAGAGAGAAACATTTGAGTGTCTTATGTGTATAGATGATAATCAATGTCCTGTGAGCGTATAACAGAGAGAAGAGAATGGAAGGCTGAGTCATGGGGCACTCCAACGTTTAGAGGTCAGGGAGATGACAAGGATCAGCAAAAGATTCAGAAAAGAAACAGGCAGAACTGAGAGGAAAACAGAGAGTGCGGTCCCAGAAGCCAAGGGAAAAGTGGTTCAAGGAGGAGAGGATCAAATGTGACAAATGTGGCCAGGAGAGTAGATAGTAATTAATGTTATCAGAAGCTTCGGAGCATTTCTCCAAAGATTATTTAAATTCTGGCTTCCAGCATGCATCAGAAGAAAACTGGAGAAAGGCTATGTCACTTACCAACCCTCTTGGGTTTGCAAATTCTTCACAGAGAGAGTTCAGAGAGTCAATATAATAACTCTCTGCCTCAATAACCAAGCTCCATGCTGTATGTAGCCGGTGGCGTTTGCTTCCAGCTAAAGGATGCAGATGCCTCGATGCCAGTTCACTCCCTGTTCCTCACCACAAGCAGGGGGCTGAGAGGGAGCAGTCTGTTTACCTGGCCTCATTTTAGATGGGAAGACACCGGAACATTAATTTGGATGCTATGCCACAGTAAAATGTCCCTTCGGTCCAGGAAAGTTTGATTTCCATGACCTGGTGTTCAACATCCTCTACGACTCACTGTTTCATAACCCCAACTATTTACTCCAACCCATGTAGCTACTCACTGTTCCCGCAACACCTGGAATACTTCCCTACTTTTGGACCAGGATGCTTCCCTCCCTACCTCTGCCTATTCAAGGTAGTTTTTAGGCCCAGTTAAATTCATCAGTGAATATTTCTGTAAATGAGGCCACTTGCAGGTCTAGAATAATTTCTCCCTTCTCTTTGTCCGACTCATAAGCACTTATTATATACATGTTAGCATTTCTACCCTGCTAACTTGATATATTTTTGGTGACAGGCACCATATCTTCATTATCTCTGTTTGTGTATCACTTAACATTTGTGCCTTGTCCCAAATAGGTACTCAACAGTTAGAGACTGAGTGAATGACTCTTAACAAGGAAAGATGGGGCTTAAGAGCAAAAAGCATTTCAATGGTTGAGTTAAATTCAAGATCTTTAAATTCTGACACCCAGATCCATTCTTCAGAAACATTGGTTCCTGGTTCTGCCCACGCCAATTGTCGACGGTGACAGAATTGTTCAATATGCTCTGAAGGTCTTGGCTCAGCCACTCCAGAAATGGGCTTGCATATTCTTTCCTTCTCTGGGGACCACTCCCACACTCCCAGCCTCAATGGGAAACGCTTGATCCGTTCTGACTTTAAAAATAATTACTTCTTTCCTTTCTTTTTCACAGAATACCCTGGCAGCCGTTGAGATAGTACTATATACTACACCAGAGAAAAGCGAATGGTCAGTGTGTATCTGTTAAGGTCCACTAGGTCCACGAAGCCACACTTAAGAACTGCTACCCCCACGTCCATCCCTGTACTTAGCATATAGAAAAGAATACATGGAGGCACCTGGGTGGTGAAGGTGGTTAAGTGTCTGACTATTGATCTTGGCTCAGGGAGTGATGTCATGGCTTGTAAGTTGGAACCACACATTGGGCTCTGGCGCTGATGGCGTGGGGCCTGCTTGGGATTCTGTCTCTTCTCTCTGCCCCTCCCCCACATGTGCATGTGCGCTCTCTCTCAAAATAAATAAAGTTAAAAAACATTTTTTTTAAAGAATAGACAAAAATATCTCTAGCTTTATGTATATTTGAGGATCTGAACGAAACTCAGACCTCTATGTGCTAAGTGCTAAGTGAGTTGCACTGTCTGGATAGCAACATCTTAGGAACTCAGGGCCTGGGGAGATACCAAGAACTGGCTGTAATCATAGAAGAGATCCTGGGGGGGGGGGGGGTTCTGGAACTGAAAGGTTTATCAGAGGGTGACAGGACAGGAGAGCATGTCAAGAGTGAGAAAAGAAGTTAGCTGACCTTGAAGCAGGAAAAAAAAGTGTTTAGAAACCTGGTACAGGGGCACCTGGATAGCTCAGTCGGTGAAGCGTCTGACTCTTGATTTCAGCTCAGGTCACGATCTCACAGTCATAAGATCCAATTCCAAGTCAGGCTCTGTGCTGGGTGTGGAGTCTTGAGATTCTCTCTCTCCTTCTCCCTCTGCCCCTCCCCTGCTTTGCTTTCTCCCCCTCTCTTGCTCTCTCTCTCAAAAAAAAAAAAAAAAGAAAAGAAAATTAAAATTAAAAAAAGTAAAAGAAATAGAAAATTATTTAAAAAGAAGCAGCAGCAGCAACAGATTGGTAGAACTGTGAATTGGCCAGGGTGAGAGATGAAGCTGGAAAGACCAGTCTGGCTAGCCAGTCCAGTTTGTCACCTAATGGTCCTAATATAGCTGCTCTGCGTCTTTGACGACCTGCTCAGCCAGGGCACAACAATGAGGCCAGGCTGTGGACAAAGATCTACCATCAGTCACAAGTGACGGAAAGAGCACTGTACACTTCTGACTGTACCAGGAGTCAGAAGGACCGCGTCCCAGCCCCAGCTCTGACACTGAAGAAGCTTCTAAATATAAACAAGGCAATCAATTTCTCCTTGCTTTGGTCTTCTTCCTTAGGGGAATAAAAGGGTAAAGCAATGGCACTGTCCACCTCATATCATTATCATGTGGCTCATATGCAATAATGATTATCAAAGCTCTATTCAAAATCAATATGCATAGGACATAAATCTCTAACAAAATATGGTGGGTTGTCTTAAGATTTGTATCGGTAGAATTTAACACAGGCTCAAGGATAGCACTGTAACCCACCACTGCCCCTCATTCAAAGAGTATTCTCTTGAGGAGGGACCATATCATCAGTTCTTCAGAATCAGAGGGGTGCTGGGAGAACACTAAGATCAAGACCAACTTGGACTGATTCCTGGCTCTCTTATTTGCTATCTTGTGTGACCTTGGGCAAGTTTTGTAAACTTGCTAAGCCTCGGTTTTTGTTTTGTTTTATTTATCAGTAAAATTAAAACAACATCGCCTATTTGTGGTAAAGATTAGAGATGATTCCGTGTGAAGTTTCTAAGTCGGTTCCTGGCACACTGCAGATACAAATGTTGTGGCCATTTTCATAATTAGTTTCAATATCAAAGACCTCATGCACAACAGATATCATATCAAATTCATCAGCCATTTGCAAAGGATTGAAATGTTTCTAATACCATAAACATGATTTAAATCTTGTTTGAGACTCCATGCTTCTTTTTGCATGTCCTTTATTTGTGAAACTGAAAATGATATGGTGGAAATCAGCATATGATGTTTTTTAAATACACTGTGTATTAGAAGATGTTCTAAAGACTTCTCCCTATCTCCTCACTCACCTTCAAAAACAAAAGCAAAAACAAAAACAAAAAAAGCTCACATCTACTGACTGCAAAACAACTGACAAATAAATTGTTATCGCATACCGCACTTATAATTTGGATTAGATTCTGTGCTTCTCTCACACTTGGGTAGGCAAGGGACTGGAGAGGATGAAGAGAAGGGAAAGAGGAGGTGTGTAAACCAGAATGGCTCAGAAAAAGCATTTAGGCATTGAAAGTTAATGAAATTCACTGGGTTTCAGTCAGAGCCTTGCTCCATTCTTAGATGTTAGAAATGAGGTCAGTTGACTGAGATTTAGAATTTAGCTTTGCGGGCCATTACTATGTTGCCAACTTGGGTTACCAAGGAGAGGCAGGCTTCTGGACCCGCCCTGGGTGATCACTCAGAGGCTGTGCTGAGCCTCCTGGAGCACAGACACAGAGTCAGCGCTCTGCAGAGACCCCCCCACCCCCACACACACACACCAGCTTACTTCCCTCCCATCCTGGAAGAGCTCTATGAGGCCTGATGAGGGACAGCCTCCCTTCCTCTATCGCAACAAGGAAGTAGTAAGAAGATAAAGGTGAAATGTTCTGGATGATCACCTTTAAAACAAATACTACTTTAGTAACAGTATTTACCAATCTAGGAAAGGGGATTGTCAAGAGACACATTACACCTGTTCCATTGCTGCTGCTATGACAAAGGTGCCACTAGCATGATAATCCTGACAAGTGCTCAGCTAAGAAGGCACCAAGATCCTCAGCAAGCATCCAGGCCTGTGGTTGCCACCCTGGCTGACCATCCACATCACCTAGGAAACCTGACATGCCAGTGCCTGGAAGGCATTTCTAGATTTTCTAGTTAACTGGTATGGGATAAAGCACAGACATCACGGTGTTTTCTTTCTTACAAAAATTACCAGTGATTCCAACATGCGGCCAGAGTTAAGAACCATGGGAACCAAGATCTACTTCAATACCATTAGGCATAGATGAGTAATAGGAAGGTCAAAGATTTCCAAGAGCGATTTGTTCTTAAATCAAATTGCTTTCCACTTATTGTCCAATATTTTGGTCATATTTCAGGGATATCTCCTTATTTTAGACTTAATTATGAAGCCCACCACCCCCCTTGCCACCCAGCGTGCACTCTATATGGGGAAATGAAACTCTACAAGGCTGAGGTGGAAGAAGGGAACCGAAAGGTGAAACTGACTTTAAATAGGAACGAAACTGACAAGAGTCAGCTCAAAGGCCAAGAGCAGAGAAACGAAGCAAATGAAAACAAACCACCTCACTGAGAAAAGCTAGTTAAACCCTGAAAGTTCTTTCAGTTTGGATAATTTAAGGTTTTAGTGAGGGATTATGTTCTACATGCTGAAAGTATTCCCCCCACGCGGTACAGCTTAGCAGACACGGCATTTCTCGGGGGCAGCTGCAGAGCTGTAAACAGTCTGCTGATTGAAAACAGTCCCCTGAGATAAAACAGGAGAAGGCAGTGATCACTGCCCATGGACCACCACAGATAAGACCAAAGGGCTGCCACCTTCCCATGCCCTATGAACAGCACCCTTGTGCCTAATCCCATCATGGGTTCCATTTGATAATTAAAATAAATATCACCTCCCTTCCGTATCACAAAAGAGCCCAAAAGGACTTAATTCACCAATTATAAACTAAATGGAAGAAAGATGTTCTCCATCTTTGGAGATGACTAAGTTTAGATTTCTGATGGAGGTTGTTACTTTGAGAACCTGGTTATAAAGGGAGTTTGAGTGTGGACCATGAACCGACATCACACAAATACAGCATCTATGATGGTCCCTGTAGGCATCTCAGGAACCCACAGGGTGCCTTCCATCAGTGGACAATGGAAGAAAGGCCTCTTAGTCCAAGCCTGTATTTTCTTACATGGAAAACATAGATGGGAGCTCAGGTCCATAGTTTCCCAAAAGACATGATCAAATCAGAGGCAGGACAGAGGCAATTAGAAAGACTGGGCTGTCAAAGATATGCAATGGATCATTGATGCAAGTTATTAAATAAACAGCAAGATCTTTAAAAATATCTATTTTAACCTTACTACTTTTAGAGTCTCAAGATTTAGGGCCTGAGATCTATTCTCAGCTACTGCCTGCTTTTTAGCCCCAAGGAAAGTGCTGGTAAGTCAAGCGAATGATCTGAGGACTGACCTATTTGATCATCCCCTTAACCTGGCTGAAGCTCAGGAGTGTGTTCTGTACTGTCCCTGTGCTTTGTGGTGTCCTGACAGTATCCTCTACTTCAGTAGTCTTTGTCCTCAGACTATACTCCCCTGGCTCAGAGACCAAATTCAAACAGGACTCTCAGTGGGTGACAGATGGGAGAGGAGGGGGTCTGGAACTTCCCAGTTCTTTCTCAATAAAGTGGAGAGTCACACACAAGTTCCTCTACTCCTCAATCTTAGGTCCCTCATAGACCATCTCCAACCAGAAATGGGGTGGTGAGAAATGCATTCCCCTAGCAAACATCAGTGATGTGGTTGTGGTGCCTTGGGACTTTGATTCTCCTCATTATCCTTTGGCACATTTTGAATTGTGAGAGCGTTAGCAGCCATAGAAATGGTCCCTGATCTGCAGAGCACTTTATGATTTATGAATTGCTTCCCTTACTTTATAACAGAGTGGAAAGCTTGGACTCTGGAGTCAGGGTTTAAATCCCAGTGGCATGGCCTCAGACACCCTGTTTAACCTCTCTAAGTCTCCATTCCATCATCTGCTAAATGTTTCCTTCAGAATTGTAGGGAAAACTAAATGAGGTAGAGCAGATGAAGCACATAGTAGAGAGAAGCACAAAGTAAATGTTGAATAGACATTAGCTATTATTATTAGCAGAATGTTATTTAAACCTCCTAACAACAGCCCATCAACTACAGTGGAGCCTCGCAGGGGATATAGAGCATGCAGACTCATGTATCACTGGGTGCATGTGTGCATGCATGTGCCCATGGCAGGTTGGGGGTGGGCAATGAGGGTATGTCTAGATAACTGGCAGTAGCAGTAAAGCAAGCTCCAGATAATGCCATGCTTGACGTGTTCCAGCAGGATTACAGCTGTATTGTGGGCCACAGATAGTTGAAAAACTACTAACAGAGACTAAAGGTATTTAATTCAGATCATACTTCCTTGACGGAAATAATCAGAGACCAAGTTTCTTATCCAGGATCACCCAACTTGCTGGCAAGTGGCAGGACTGAGATGTCAACCCAAACTATCCAGCCCTGAAGCCAAACTCACTGCAGACGGAAGGGGGCCGTGGATTTCAGAAATGAACCTAAGTCCTCTCCCCAGCTGCCCTATATCAACTGGTACTTCTGAACAAAGTCAAAGGGGCCTATCCTAATAACAGTTTCTTACCTCAGATGGTTCAGGACTCAGATGTGTGACTCCCCCCCAAAAATGAATTTTACAAAATGTGACGTCTGCCTTTTGTCAAATGGATTTAGCACTGAATCGATCTTCAGGGCACCAGAAGGTCACACTTGTGCACCAGTAAAGTCATTCTGAAGATTCAAGAAATCCACCAAACTTTCCCCTCGTGCTCTCCTAAGCATGTCCCCATACCAGAAATAGAAGAGCCATGAGTGAAATCTCTCCTCCTGGAAGGCACTGAGAGTGGCCAATTTTCAGGACCTAGGTTTATATGGAAAAAGGATGTTGCATCATTAAAGAGGTTAATGAGCTTCACAAGGCAGATGCCCTGAGTGCTGGGGAGGGGACAGCAGAAGGAGGGGAGGGCATGGTGGGAGAGACATGTACAGGGAATTGCTCCATTCTTCAATGTCAGGCATGGTCAGGAGGTGCCCTCCTCATGGTAATAACTGCAACAGAAGGACAAGCTCTCCTGGTGGGCACTGGAGCCTGGCTGATGGCTGGGCAGTGACCTGTCCTTCACATCCAGCCCTGGGCTCTCTGAGTGAAGAATGCACTTGTCAGCACAGAGATCCCTAAAGATTCTGCCAAAGCTAGCTAGTTCACTATTTTTCAAAAGGGTTACCCACAGAATATCTGTCCCAACTGAAAGTGTTCCATGATCAAATAGTGTTTGGGGGAAACTGCATATGAAGCGTCATTCTTGGAGCTTCATAAGACACACGGACATGTGAAAGGTTCTGAGAGATGCTTTATAAAGAAACTTGTTTAATTTGTTAACAAGCTTTTAGAAAACTTACTTAATCACTAAAGTTTCCATCTATCCTCATTTTTTAGCCTAACACCTAGCAACATTTTGGAAAACATTCTCAGAAAAGCTGTTCTAGTCCAAGATCCCTCATTTTACAAAATATGAAACCGGTACACGGAGATTGTAGTGACCTACTAAGGGTCACAAACAAGTTAGTGGTTCTTCTTTCTCCTAGTGAGCTAAGGTCATGTGACATTTTGTGAATAGATCCAAGAAAATCAGCAAAGATGCCAGAAAGAATATTGATCAACAGATCAATATCACTCTATTGAGCACATTCTCCAATCAACAGTAGGCTGAAGGAGTGTCTTTTACTCTTTTTGATGAGGTTTGAGATGTCACACACCAGAATCATACCCGAAGGATGACTGTGAGTTCGAACAGGAAAAACTTATCTGAAATTGGTCATGAAGGCCAGTGATTGCTGTGTGAAGTTGACATGCAGGATCCAACATGAAATGGGAGAGCCAAGTAGAACCACAATGACAAAGTTAGCACTAGTGTGGCTGACTGGGTCTAGATAAATTCTTGAGATGGAGTTCTATGTCCTGGGCTGGTTATTTATATGTTCTAATTACTGTGAGTATGTTACTCATTTTAAAAGATCAAGACTACAGGGGTGCCTGGGTGGCTCAGTCAGCTAAACATCCGACTTTGGCTCAGATCATGATCTAAGAGGGTTCATGGGTTCCAGCCCTGCCTGAGGCTCTGTGCTGACAGCTCGGAGCCCGGAGCCTACTTCCGATTCTGTGTCTCCCTCTCTCTCTGCCCCTATTCTACTCACATTCTGTCTCTCTCAAAAATCAACATTATTAAAAAAAAAAAAAAAGTCAAGACCACAGACATAAAGGGACTTCTCTATGCCCAGACTTCTTTTTCTTTTTATTTTTTTTAAACATTTACTTATTATTGAGAGACAGAGAGACACAGAGCGAGAGTAGGGGAGGGGTAGAGAAAGGGAAAGACACAGAATCTGAAGCAGGCTCCAGGCTCTGAGCTGTCGGCACAGAGCCCAACGCAGGGCTTGAACTCAAACTGCAAGATCATGACCTGAGCCAAAGTCGGTCGCCTAACCAACTGAGCCACCCAGGCACCCCTCTATGCCCAGACTTCTTAGCTAAACCTTATTCTATTCTCTATCCACTTAAATAAAGTCATAGAACTTTTTTTTTAAGTCAACTCCACTGCGGACATAAAATGGAAAAGAATAACCAAAGTAATGGACAACAGAGAACACATTGAAATCATCTTCATAGATGATTTGGACACTGATCCAAAAGTGACTTAGCATTGATTAAGCTAGTTAGGTTTACATTACAGGCACAGCATAAGGAGTCAAGGTGGTTATGAAAGTACCTTCACAAATCCCACTCTGTTCTGCACTCATCAGACTGCATCTGGAGGAATGGATTCCACTTTATTCATACTTGAATTATATTTAACTAAAGCATTCATGGAGGGAATATTTCCCACTCAAGAAGCATTACAAAGAATGACCTACAGAGTGAGCAGAAACTGGAGAAACTAAGGTTGTTTAACATCTAGAAGACTAGAGCTATGCATGACCAGTCTTCTGTGGAAGAAAGGAAAGACCTGGTTTATAGGGGTTTTAAGAAACTGCACAGTGGCAATATATAAGGAATGCAAGAAGACAATATTTCAGTGTAATATAAGCACTAACTTTGTAAGAGTTTGAGCTGCCCGTGAATGGTGGGTAGCCAGATACCTAGCACCCTTCAAACAGCCACCTCTAACCAGACTTCATCTGTCATAACTAAGTGGGAAGGCCTCAAATTGCTCCCAGAGTTTGGCCATGCTTCTTCACCCTGTTTCCCCCAAAGCCCTGACTTCCTTCTCATTCATGACTACTATTTGGCTCTCTTCTCTTCCTCCCTCACCTCCCTGGTCCAGCACACACCATCCTCAGTGTTCCACTACTCTTTCCCAGACACTTGACCCTGACTTCCACATGGGACGTGTGCCTCACCATACTACATGCCTTGCCTCCAAGATAAAGCTCACGTGCAGCTAAAGCATCACTGCCGTGGTCACGCCAGTCATTGCGTAGCAAGCCAATGCCCTTGTATTGAGGAAAAGATTTCCTTGTATTGAGGAAAAGAGCCTGAAGCAATTAGCACTAGTTCTAATACACAAGATGCTCATAAGCTAGGCAAAGGCATTTCTATGACTTTAGATAAGTCAGGCTAAGTTTCTATTCCCTATACTTAGGTCCTCAACCTTGGGTGTAAGGCTCCTTAAAACAATGTTCACCAAGGGTGGAGGAGCATTTTCACACCTGCTTTCTAGGATCTGTCCAGATCATCCTTCCAGGGTTCTGTGATTCATTGCACAAAATCCCTATTCTGTGGTGAGCTCGTGGTGGGTCTGCATTGGTTCTAATACAACAGTTGCCTTGGTGGATTAGAGGCCCTGGCAGGAAATCAATCTCTAATCTCTTTTTAGTGGCTCATCCTTCTCAGTAGGATTCTGAAAATAATCCACAAGCAAAGGTGACTTCTTGAACTGTCAGGGAAGAATAGTGGAGAGAATGCTTTGCTGTTAGACTAAAAGTCTGCATAATCGTCCCAGCTCTGATGGACCCTAAGAAAGTCAGTAACCCTCTTTAAGCCTTGGTTTCCTCATCTGTAGATCTGAGGAGTTTGAATCTGCAGTAGCTCCTAACATTTCTGGGTCACAGATGGTCTTAAGAATCTGATGAAAGCTGTAGATTCCTTTCCCATAAAATGCTTAAATTCATATACAGACAAATCTGTGCATCCAATTCCAGAAGGTTAAGAGAAAACCTCAAAACCACTTACAGGACTCTATAGCAACCTTGGACCCTAGATTCAAAACTCTGTGGACCAGTCATAATATTCACTGATGCTTCTCTTTCTAGCTTTCCATCACACCTTCCCTGTAAATATTAATTTTATTAAGTACATTTCTGCTTTGGGGTGCCTGGGTGGTTCAGTCAGTTAAGCATTTGACTCTTGATTCCAGCTCAGGTCATCATCTCATGGTTCATGAATTCAAGCCCCATGTCAGGCTCTGTGCTGACAGCGCAGAACTTGCTTAGGATTCTCTCTCTCCACCCCCTCCCTGCCCCTCCCCCTCTCACTCTCTAGGTTTCTCTCTCAAAATAAATAAATAACTTTTGAAAAAGTATTAAAAAATTTAAAAAGTGTATTTCTGCTTTTTAGCCCCCAGTTACACAGAGCTCTCTTGACCCATATAACCCTTAAGGTAATATACAAAACGTGTCATGTGTACTCATTTTAACAGACAACATAGAAACAGCAACAAATAACCAGTGAAGTCTGCAGTTGTCACTACTGGAGTACAATCTCTATTCAACTAAAAACTGAAGTACCCACCAACACTCCATTTAGATAATTCCCCAAGAATTGCCACATTTTTCAGAAGCCTGTCTGTAGCTTGTCTACGTCTCTCACCATGACACGCACTTTGCATCTTATGATTCCAGAGACAGTTATCCAGGCTCTTTGTCCATGAAAAAGATGGTGGGCCCACTTAAGCACTGACCACCAGCCCACATTGCAATGATCCAGGCATTCAAATGCCACTGGGGTCCTGAAGTGTCTCATAATGTGACTGGTAAATCAGCCGGATTGGGAGTGTAACTCATCAGATAAATACAAGCCACATAAAGAGACGTGGATTGTATATATATCTTTATTTATTTCTTTTATTTAAAAACTGCATCCTATCTATTTCCCCAAAGTATTGAAGTCAATATTATTGAGTATTTACTAAGAAGAAGAAAACATAGCCCAACACTTTCAGAAATACAAAAAGGCAGTTTCTGCTTTCAAGGACCTGGCATTGTAATTGGAGAGAGAAGAAATGAATCAAATAACAATAAATTTTTAAAAAGCAAGGAAGAGATAAGTCAACAATACAACCTGTAAATAACTATAAACCGCAATAAAACAGAGGCCACAGTCCTATAAGGTGAATTGCCAAATAATGGAAGAGAAGAGGAAAGGGCATAGAAAGCAAAGAATGGCCACTAATCCAAGTATGAATGCCCTGCCCTTTCCATTCTGATAGGCTCTCTCATTTATTGTCTCTCCTCCAGCTCTCTGTTCCTTTCTTTGAAACTCTCTCAAAATCTTGCTGCTGGGTAAGCAGGAAAGTTTTTCCAGCTTGACAGTGGAAGCTGCGAACCTCCCTCTGTCTCTCTCTCCATAGACTGTGGGGAACAGCAAGGCTGATGTGGAAGGTGCTTTCCCTTATCTTCCTGGCCCTCCCCTTCCCCTTCTAGTCCTTTCATTGGCTATACCCTGGACAAATAAACACAATCAACAACAAACTGCCTTGCCATGTCCAGCATGAAATATGTAAATGCCGGATGATGCTCATATGGCTGAAGACCCCCAAATATCTGACTCCTCCACATTCTCATATATTTACCCATGCCCTTCTCCACTCCACCAGCCCCACTCCATAAGCCCTGCCACCTTCAAGGTCCAGCACAAACCCACCTGCCCCAGGAAACCCTGTCTTACTTAACTAGCCCACAGTGATCTCCTATCTGTTCACAATTTATAACAGATTGTCAGTACCCCTCACACCTTCCATCTTACCTGGCCTTATTCTTAAAGTCTTTCATAACTTTAAATTTTGCATGCCCTAAATTTTATAGCTAAGCCTCCTGAGAACAGAGGTCATGTGTTCCCTTCACCTTACATCCTCCACAGAGCAGAACTCTGTGACAGCTGTATGGAACAGAGATGTAAAACCGAGAAGAATCCCAGTGGCATTTGGTTTGATTAAAGCAGATGTCCACAGTTCCTCAAAACATAGACCTGATAATGCTACTTTACTCAAGCTCTCAAAATTCGTATGTTAAAGCCCTAACTTCTGGGGTGCCTGGGGGGCTCAGTCAGTTAAGCGTCCTACTCTTGATTTTAGCTCAGGTCATGATCTCACGGTTCATGGGTTCGGGACCCACATTGTGCGCTGGGCTGATGGTGCACAGCCTGCTTGGGATTTTCTCTCTCTCCGTCTCTCTGCCTCTCCCCTGTATATGCACACTCTCTCTTTCTCTCAAAATAAAATAAAATAAAATAAAATAAAATAAAATAAAATAGCCTTAACCCCAACGTGAAGGTATTTGGAGATGGGGCCTATGGGAGGTAGTTAGGTCCAGTGGAGATCACAGAGTACCCATGATGGGATTAGTGCCCTTATAAGAAAAGGAAGAGACACCAGAGAGTCTCTCTTTGTCACATGAGGACATAGTGAGAAGAGAAGCATCTGCAACCCATGAAGAAGTTTCTTACCAGGAGCCAAACCTGCCAACACCTTGATCTTAGACTGCTCATCCTCCAAAACTGTAGGATATAAATGCCTACTGCCTAAGCCAGCCAGTCTGTGGAATTTCGCCATAGCAGCTTGAGCTAAGACACAATACTTTAATGCACCTATGACTAAATTAGTGTCTCCATGATATTCTTTGGCAATTCACTCCCCAGAGTTGAACATCCCCCACCACATCTTCTTCCTCTCCACTCATTCGGAATCTCCCGTTCTTCAAGGCCTCATCCAGTGTCACATCTTCCACAAGTCCTTCCTTTAGTACTGAGCCCTACTGATGTCCCAGGCAGCCTTCCTCACTGAGAACTCACAGCAATGACTATCTGTACCCTTCCTCGGCTACTTCCTCATGCACTGGTGTATCAGCAAGAAACAACTGGTAAGTGAACACATATGGACTCTAGATAATCAACTTTTATTTTCATTTACCTTTCGTATTACTACCATATCCCATTGATTTGGGGATGCATGATTTTTTTCATTCTAATGGCTCTGAAGTTGTCTTACTGTCTGTGGCATCTTAGACTTAATGATATATGGTATTTCAGTTTTCATATGTATGTCCTTATTCCTCAACAGACTGCAAGCTCTTTTAAGAAAGGGCTCACACATTATGTATCCGTTTTCCTTCACTTGCTCAGCAAAGACACTGTGGATAGCAGAGATCCTCCATGCTTTCTTCCTAAAGGAAGGAAGCTACTTCCCTGAAATCCAATAAGATGCTCAGCCTCCTGAAGTCTGGATTCTCCAATTATTCCTTCTATCCTGAAAAAGGATAAAAGCAACCAGAAATATGGCTATGTTGGGTGGTGAAGGGGCTTAGTCATTTCTTCCCCACAACAGTATAGAATTTTGGAATTGGGAGCACACTCTGACTCCACTGTGATTTCCCTCTCTGAATCCCAGAGTAACACTTGTTTCTTTGTGCCTCATTTTCGCTTTTGCAAAATGGGTCCAATTACACTTACCTCCTCAGAAAGGGGTAATGACTGAAACATAACTAAATGATCATATCTACTGCAGAGGAGGTCATGAATATTATTAGATGCCTGCTCTGGGGACCTGCTGCTTCCAAGGATGGAAAGGGGGAAAGATACTTGGTAATCCCAAGGTTGTTGCTCTGTATATACACAACATATTACCACGAGAACTCTCTGTAAGCTTGCCGCCTTTCTCTCCATAATATCTACCCCAGGAAATACTCTGCTGATGAATAGAAAAGACTCAGTAGTCACGGAGAGAATGAGGAGATACGGATGGTGAAAAGAGCCAGCAGAGGGTTCCATACCAGCTCTTAGGAGACACTGGCTCACCATCTTTCTTCATCAGTCTGTGTCTACTTGTGTGTCCTCCCACATGCCCAGGCAGCAAGTGCAAATATATCTTGTTACGTGATCCATCCTGTGTTGCCCAATAAATAACAGACACAATCTAAGTTGCCAAAAGCAGCTTATCAGAGGCTGATCTTTATGTCTGGATGCAAGGTCCTGGAATACCAACCCAATTAGGTGGAAGCTAAATGTGCTCTGGACACAATTCCCTTTACCCACATTGCTCCTTCGAGGTGCGTGCATGAACATGCATACGATGCCAGCACACAGACAATCTTCCTTCTGAGAGGCATGCTATCAATCGACATTTGGCAAAGCCATGGACTCTTCAGCTACTTGAGGTATGACCAAGACCAGGAACCATCCTGATGTTTCCTTAATAAAAGAAATGAGGCGGGGCGCCTGGGTGGCGCAGTCGGTTAAGCGTCCGACTTCAGCCAGGTCACGATCTCGCGGTCCGTGAGTTCGAGCCCCGCGTCGGGCTCTGGGCTGATGGCTCAGAGCCTGGAGCCTGTTTCCGATTCTGTGTCTCCCTCTCTCTCTGCCCCTCCCCCGTTCATGCTCTGTCTCTCTCTGTCCCAAAAATAAATAAACGTTGAAAAAAAAAATTTAAAAAAAAAAAAAAAAAAAAAAAAAAAGAAATGAGGCCAAAGTTGCTAAAACTAGCATGCTCTGATATCCCCCTTGTTCTTTCCTCCTCTGGAAATGTAAACCAAGGTTCTTGTTTGTTCCCTCTTCCCCTTTGCTTTTTCAGGCCTACATTTCTAAACTGTGTTCTCCCTGAAGAGACAAAGAAATCATCTTTTGTTCTAATTCAGAGAAAGGCATCCATGGCCCTCTTCTTCAGGTTAGTTGTCTGGCCCTCCCTTCCTTGTTTCCTTCCTCTCTCTTTTGGTGATGGGGGCCAGAGGTGGGGATGATAGTGACAACTAATGGAATTGGTGTTCCACAAAGCTTCTTTCTCCAGAATCTTTTCCGTGTGTCTCCCAAACCCATCTAGCCTCCCAAGGCAGAAAAATTAGTGTGACATCTTTACAAAGACCCACTGACCCAAAGATCTATGCCTCTCTGCCAAGAAGGCTGTCTCTACACAAGAATCAAAGTTGGGAGTGGTCCAGGGATAAGTGGTCTAGTAGGCATCAGTTTGTGACCTAATGAGTTTGTGAAACACCATAAACTCAACCACACTTGGAGATCCATGATGCTCACTAACACATTAAAGGCTTTGAGGCATCCTACTGCAAAGACATCTGCTTATATAGCTTTCTTCCTTCAGCCAGGTGTTTCCCAATCTTTTTTTGCTCATGGAATCTTTGTCAGCCTCTAATACCTCTTTATGTTCTGAATACGTGTGTTCCACAGACTATACGCTGTAAAGTGCTGACCCAGTCCAATAGCTTATTTTTCTCATGGGAATAGTAAGAAAGAGACAGGGGCGTTAACTTACTTAATCTCACACACGAATAGCAATATGAAGCAGTACATAAAAGGTAGAGCACATTCGGAAGTGGGAGGTCAGGATGTCTGTGTGGAATCCTCCCCGGCCATCCCCTGGCTATGTGGATTGGGCCGGCACCTCTCTTTCCTAGAGTTACTTTTGTTCTCAGTAAAAGGAGGATAATTTTTTCCTTCCAAGGATTTCTAAGGCTCTTTTCAGTTCCCTTTTCTGGGATACTGAGAGAGTCTAGTACTTGCTATAACACCTTCTGGAGCAGGTCCCAGAAGTGTGAGCCTATAGTTGTTCTAAATTTAAACTTTAAAAAGCTCATGAGGATGTCAAGCCACATGAAGGAGAAACCAACAGCAAACCCCCCTGTGGGTCATGAAGGTACATCTGAAAGCAAGCATGAGGGAGATGCAGGCCTTTGGTGTACAAGCCATGACCTATGTGTGAAGGCGGCCACAGTTAATATGGTTGATGCTGGAATCCTCGGGAACTGGGAAGCCCCACCCACCTGCTGCTTCTCTCAGCACTAGAAGTGCAGCTTTAGACAGCGGCCATGCCTGGGGCTGGCTTGTGACAAGCCCGCTTGCCAAGATCTGGCTCTGACCACTGAGCACTAGACAAAAGCATGGGGTATTTCAGCATAACTTAGATGCCTCCTGCATCCTGTCCCCCACCCCTACTCCAAGGTAACGCCTAGACAGCCAGGGACAATGTTGATAGTCCTCTCCAGTCACATGAGCATGTAGCTTTTTGGTCATCTTTATAGCCACTTTAGACTACAATCTCCATGTTGGTACATACCCATCTGATTCTTCCTCACTGTGTCTGTAATGCATGACACTTACTGGTGCTCTTCAGTATCTGCAGAGCAAATGATTATCTCTAAGCTGATAGTTCCTGATTGTTAAGACTCAGGATATACGTTATTCTATAAATTCATCAAACAGCTTTAATGTGCCTTGCATATTGTGAGCACTAAGCTACCCATTTTGAGGGAACCAAGAGGTAATTCCAACCCAGACTCTGTCCCCCCCTCCAAAATTACATCCAATAACACCCATGAAGGCTTAACTACGCCCCAAACTTATCATCCCAGTCGTCCAACTACTCCCATCCAACCCCCCCAAATTTGTTTCTTTTTCAAAATATATTCCCCATTCAGGGACATGGCCTGGAAGCAACCACTCACTCAGCCACCTAAAAAAGCAATAATAATCATCATCATTAGAGATGACATTTATTGAGTGTTTATTATGTGCCAGGCTAGCAGTGCTATGAGCTTTGTATTGTTATTTGCCCTAGTTTACAGAGATGTGGGTACCATTGCGGACCCATGCTTTTCTCTCCAACCCTGGACATCTAATCAGTCTTGAGGTCAGTTGTACATCATAAATGTCTCCTCCCCCTGCCTTGGTCATCACTCCTGTTATGAGCCAAACCTTAACTGCTATTTTGCTTGAACTATTAGAATAGTTCACCTTCTAAATAGTCTTCTGGCTGACTGACAACCTACCCACCCTCAAATCGCCCAAAACAGAAATGGCAGAGCAACCTCTCTACCCTGCACAACCGATCATGTCCCCCACTCCATTCAAACACTCTCCAGGTTCCTTGGTGCTTGGGAGCCTCTGAGATCAGGGAAGGCTGCCCAGAAAGGGATGGCCACTGAGGCTTCACAGGATAACTTTCTCAGCCCCTTCTCATACAGACTACCTTGAACTTCAAAATAATCCTGCATCACCTCCTCCAGGAGCCCTCCCTGAGCACCACCTGTCATCAAAAGCTTCCTCTTGTGTCCCCTTTGATGTCCAGTTAACACCTCCAACAGAACATGGCCTTAGTCAGGAGAGGGCCATGTCATGAGAGTCTGAGATCTCAGGGCAGCGGAGTCTGGGTGCTGCCTCCTCAAGCACCTGGCATGTCACCTGGCAAGGTTGAGAGACTTTGGTCGTTTAGTAAAATTCCCTGCTCCCATTGCCTGGTGGTTTTTCTTTTCACTGAATAATGCTTTACAAAAATGTCAGAGTCATAGGACAACCTCCTTTCTTTTTCCCCACAGCTTTAAAATACATGAATATTCCAAGAAGTATATCCATACTTTCTTCCTGCCGAAAAGAACGTTCTCATTTTTTTTCTGATTAAGAAACCGAGGCTCTGACAGATCAAGTGACTTGCCCAAGGTCACACAGCTAATGAGGGGCAGAGCTCCCAGTCTGGCAGCTTTCTCACTGCCTGAGCCTCCAGCGTCCGATTAAAAAACAAACCCAAAAAGGAATGTTACGTATCTATGCGCATACACATATGTATTTATGCACATAACACAAATCTGTAATATGAATAGATACACACATAGAATGTGAATATAGCCTAAGTGTTTAAAGAAAGGGGTGGGGGCTCTGAGAGCTTCAGAAGGGGATGCGGTCCCCCAGGAGGGGGCCGGCAGAGGCAGCCGCACAACAGACAGCTGGTGTTTGGGTGGTAGTAAATCACCCTGAAATGAGCCTCTTCCGTGGACTCAATGAGGCCCCCACAACAAAGGGAGGCCCAGCTTGCAGCCGGACAGCCTGCCCGCCAGCCCCAGACGCATATAACAGCTTCATTCAGGAGCCCCACGTCCACACAAAGGCCCCGAAATCAATCCGACATCCCGCCACCCTGGACAATGCCCCGAATCTTCTGAGAATCGAAGGCTCAAATGAGGGGACAGCATTCAGGGGAGATCAAACTGCCGGCCTGCCACTAAAAGCAAGCACGACAGAGACCTTTTTCAAGAGGAGGCCTGGGGGAGGCAGGAGGGTGCCCGCTTGTGCTCTGGCTCACACGGCCGGGCACACTCAGGCAAAGGCTGCATCTGGCTCAGCTCTGAGCAGCCGTGGCACCCGTGCTGCTTCGAGGGTCCGAGTGTGCGACATTCGCCAGCGAGGGCCACTGCGCGGCTTGGCCTCGGAGCTTTGTGCAGCAGTGGCCCGTGTGAACCTCCACCGCAGGCATTTCCCACTGGCAGCAGCGTGTAGAGTAGGGCACACACATGCAAATGCCCCGCCAGCGGCAGCAGCTCAGGGTGTTGACAGTGGCAGCGCCACGCCAGGCCAGGGAGCCCCTGCTCCCAGGCAGGGCCCCTCGGGGTGCTCATCTCCCCATTCTGCTGCCTAATCCGGTTATCAGCTGCTGCACGAATGGGCTGCCTGCTGGAGCTGGGGAGGCTCCTGCAGGGAAGGGGGCAGGCTGATGAGCCTGGATTGTAGTCTTCTTTCTTTCCTAAGGTCATTGTTAAGGCTCCTAGGTCTCTCCCAGTCCCTGAGATCCCTGCTTCCCTGGATGGTAGGGCTCAATCTGCTACTGTGAGAAAGATCGTCCAGCAATGGCAGAGTGGAGCTAGGCTAAGCCACAGAGTAATTCAGGAACACGTGCCCTGGGGGGACCAAGGAATGGGCCAGAATCTCTCCAAAAAACTCCCAGTAAAGGAGTAAAGGCTGACATTCTAGGCAGCCACCGTGAAGGTTAAATAAATTCTGATGAAAAACAAAGGATGTCTGCCGAAGGGCCATTTGTTGCGGTCCCTATACCCTGTTCTCTGAGAGCCTGACTGGACTTTTCCATGCAGGTACAGGGAGTAGACAAGGTCCACAGGATGAGGTGTGGTTCTGTGGGCAGCTACCCATGAAGAGCTGAATCAAAATGAGAAGGCACATTAAACCAGGCAAGAAGGCTCAGAGCAAAGGAAGGACCAGGTTAACTGGGGGCCAGTCTTGCCTCAACCCCTACTGTAGGCACAGACACCTTTATTTTCTTCTGTCCCTGAACTGCTGGCCAGACTTCTGCCTGGAATTGACATACAAACAGCCATTTACCATGTCACATAAGAAATCCTGCCCAGCGCCCACTGCCCCCCACAGAGCAGCCCCCCAGAGCTGGAGCCCTGGGGAAGAGGGAGAGGGGGTGCAAGGGGTGCTAACTGGAGGAGGGGACTGAACCTAGGAGAGGCACAAAGGGTACTTTCTGCCTTAGATTCACTTCATTCTCAACTGGCTTCACTAGCCAACAATAGTAAATTAAATCCAATTTCCCCCCTTGGAAGGGTCAGTTGTTGTGGTGGTGGTTTCTTGTTTTTTTTCTTTTTTCTTTTTTTTTTTTTTTTTTTACCCTCTCCTTTCCATTTTCTGCTTTTTAGCTCACCTCCTCCAATCTACTTCCCTACAGGAGCCGAAATTAAACAAGCTCCCCATATGCCATGCCTCACTTGTTGTCTGTTCCCCTCACCGCCATCTGGCCTATTTGCTCAGCCAAAAAGAGAAAGAGAGAGAGAGAGAGAGAGAGAGAGAGAGAGATGGGGAGAGAGAGAGGGAGAGAGAGCAAGAGAGAGCAAATAGAGGGAGGAGGAAGGGAAGAGGGGAAGGGAAAGCAGGGAATGGGGGAGGGGAGGGAAGGGAGAGGAGGGAGAAAAATAAGGGAGGGAGGGAGACAGAGAGAGAGGGAGAGAGAGAAGGAGGGAGAGCCAGACACAATGAGGAGGCAGGGGTGAGGATGCAGCCTCTCCCATCTGCTCCTTGGCCAGAGTCCCGGATGGAGCAGTAATGGAGAGCAACAGAACCAGTGATAATTAACCCAAACACAGACCTGTTTATTTAACCTGCTCAGATAGATCAACTCTGAGGCGGTGCTCGAGCAGAGGGCCCTGGGACACACTTAGGGAGACACCCTGGAGGCTGCTAAGGACACAGAGGCAGCCCGGCCCTCCCCACAGACATCCTGGAGGCTGAGTGTGAGTCGGGTGAGCAGGAAAGAAGAGGAGAAGGGGGCTGCTGAAAGAATCAATCACACCCACTCAAATCTTCTGGTAAGAAATCCTTTTGTCATCTCGCCTCTACCTCTGCCCATTATCCTATTTGATGGCAGTAGCTGCTTCTGGATGGCCAAATGTTGCCAAACAAAGCTAGCCAATAAGATACACTCATTTCCTGCATCTTCCTGCCCCACGGTTCCCTCTGGACCACTCCCCATGTTGGCATAAGGACACGGGGCTAGGAGACAAAAAGTTAACTAGAGGACACAGAGGCTGGATGGAGTATAATCACCTGAACCTCAGACTAAGATAGTCAGTAGCCAAGGACAAAAGCCATTGGCATTGATGGAGGCATAGGGGGAAAGGAGCCTGAGGTTCAAGGCCTAGAACAGCCACTTTTGCTCCATCAATGTATCTGATGACTTTCTTCTCCCTGGGCTTCAGTTTACCTATTTTTAATGGGGGCAACGAAGCTGACCTCTTAAGATGTTTCAGTCTTCAAAAATTAAAATGGAAAAAAGGTCATTGTCATCGGTCCCTGTTTTCTTCCCCAAGTTAGGGAGGAGGGTACAAGCTTTGAACAAGACCAGCAGGGACTATGACTTGCTTGCCATGGACGATGAGCAGTGCCCAGAGAAGGGGGTGCACAGGCACACTCCTGTGTGCTGCAACCCCCTCCAGCTTCACTCTTGCAGGCCCCAGAAATCAAGGGCAAGAACGTTTCCAGGGCTGAATAGCAGCAGACAGGAGTTGTGAGTCTGGGAACTGGAACCCCAGGAAGCTCTTGGCTGAGCACTGAGGGTTAGTGAAAGAGTGCACTAGCTGGGTTGAAAATAGGAAGCGTCAGGGGTGGGTGAGGAGTTGGCAGGCACCGGATTCCAAGTGGCTTCACGCTCCTCAGTGGAAGAAATGCAGAGATAATTTGAACATGGCTATTTTCAAGCTCCACAGCTGAGCTCCCTTGCTCTCCCACCCCACACCTCCCACCCAGCCCTGCAATTTGGCAAACCCTTTCTGCTGGCTGCTCTTATACCCAATATGTTGGGTTGCCTTAGCAACTAAGGCAATTATCTCCTTGGAGCAGTTAAAACAATGACCGTCATAAATAATAACAATAAGAAGGATGATGGCAAAAAATAGATCTTAGGCTTCCAGGGTCAGAGGTTGGCAAAGAACTGAGAAGGAAAAGAGGTCCTGATGGGGCAGGCAGTGAAAACTAGTCCCTCATGGACCCAGTCTTATTTATCTAGAGAAAGAGATGGGAAATACTTAGCCTTTCCTTACCGTCCCACCCCCACCCCCAGGCAATCTTCGAGACAGGTCCTATTTGTTGTTGGTTTATCCTGCATAGCTTCCTATCAGCCAGACCCAGCACAAGCACTGAACACTAATTGTTTAATGCCCAGCTCCTCTCTGGACCAAGGACTCCTTACAGACAGGCACGGAGTCTGTCATCTTGGTGCATTTAGCACTTAGCTCAAGGCCTGGCACAGAACAGGTACCAAAAACATTCATTGATTGAATGAAAATATTATAGTGAGAAAATGCCCAACTTTTGCCATAATGTTTTTTTTTTTCTCTTTTAAAAACCTCTGAGCCAGATCATTTAGAAGCCACCTTTATTTCTAACATTTCATGCTCCTAGAATCTACTGGCCTCTAGTCCACGTTCACAAGAATATAGAGAAATCAGGATGGAAGGTTAGTTATCCAAGTACAGGCTTCTGTTTCCTAGAGAGGCATCCAATAATGTTTTGTGAATGTAGAGCGTCATTTCAGACAAAACACTAAAATAAAAACAATTAAAGCTGAGAAATAAACCGATAATGGATCCCACAGCTTGTGCTCACCCACCCCCAAACATATATGCCTTCCATTTAACACTCCACGAACTCCATCCCATGAATGATGTTCCACTAATTAATGAAACATCAATTAAAGTGCAGGGTTTGTGACTCAAAACAAAAGACAACCTACCTTTTCCCATTGTCCGTGGAGATGTGGTTAAAAAATAACAACAACAAAACAATGCAGCATCACAGAATCGAATTGGATAGTCTTATCTCTTACCTTCCCTTTCTGTTCCAGTGTCTTTTGAAGTGTTGGAAACTCAATACTTGACAATTTGAAAGTACATCCACATCATATGTAGTCTTTATAATAATTCTTGAGATAGATTGGGCAGGAATGATTATTTCCATACCAAACATGAGGGAATGAAGTAATTGATCACAAGTGTTAAAGAGTGGCAGTCCTCAGCTCTCCTTACTAGCTTTCTTGCTGTTTCCTTTCCGGGTGTAATGGCCACAGTGTGTAATATGTAATGTGGCCATTAGTATAAAGGTGAAATGTAAAATCTTTCTAAGCTGTCAGCAAAACACTAAGCATATGCCTCTTCTCACTTCAAAATGCCAGAAGGAGTTGATGTAAATTTACCATCGAGTCCTTGGAGCCCCATCATCCAGAGCCCCCTCTCTAGAATAATAACCAAAACTTCAGCACCTCCATACTCAAGACCAACAAAACCCGTAAATGCTTAACCTTGGCAAGTTTCTTGGGAGGGTTCCCTGCCAGGGACTGGGGAGACAAAGTCCAGGGAATTGTGACGACTCTCAACAGATAGGAATACCCTATCCTCTGGCATATTCCAGAGCAACTCCAGACAGACTTTCTGTTTTTCTAACCAAAATCTATTCTTCAGACTCCCTATTCTTTGGATCATCATGGAAGATCACAAGGCCACTCCTTCACTCCCCATGTGTGCACCTGCAACTCCATGACAGTAAAGTCTTTTCCTAGTACCCAGAATTGCTCCTATCTGGGCTTCAGACACCTGGTAAGATGTGGCAGGCACTCGCTGGACTATAATCTAGTATGTTGGTTTTGTGAATTTAATAAACACACTGCCAATCTCTTCTATATCCTTTGTCCATTTGATTAAAGTAGTACAGCCAAATTATCCTTTTCAGAGTACTTCAAATGTGAAGGACCTGAATCCAAATTCAGATATCACTAACAGTGAAATGCAGATTTTCCAGAACCTCTGATGAATGGAAATATTTAGTCAGACTCTTTTACAAATATATAAATGTCTTATTATTAAAATATATCTTAAAGGTGTTACGATGCCAGTAGTTCTACAAATTATCGCAAATTTGACTAAACAAAAAGCAATTATCTTCATTTCCAAGTATAAAGGATTGTGCTTGGGGAAGTACTTGCAGATTACAGAGTTAAAGGCAAGTTATCTGTTTTTTAATGTTTTCTTAATCCAAATTATCATAACTGCTAAAATAAAGTGTGGTAAGCAGAATAAGGAATGGATGTCCCATGTCCTAATCCCTGGAGCCTGTGAATACATTATGGTGCATTGCAAAGGGCAATTAACATTGAAGATGGAATTCAGGTTGCTATTCAGCTGACCTTCAAATAGGGAGAGTGTCCTGCATTAGGCAGGTGGCCTCAATGGATTCACAAATCTCCTTAACAGTGGAAGAGAAAGCAGAAAAGGTAGAACCAGAGAAACAGAAGTATAAGGAAGATTCAGCATAAGTCCCTAGCTTTAAGATAGAAGAATGGAACCATTAGCCAAAGAATGTGGGCAGCTTCTGGAAGCTGGAAAAGAAAAGGAAACAGAGTCTCCCCTAGACCTTCAGAAGGAATACAACTCTAAAATCACGTTGATTTTAGTCCAGTGAGACACATTTCAGATCTCTGACCTCCAGAACTAAAAGATCATAAATTTAGGTTGTTTTAAGCCACCAAGTTTGTGGCAATTTGTTACAGACGCAACAGGAGGCTAATACAGAAGTTGTGACTCTGTGTGTGTGTGTGTGTGTGTGTGTGTGTGTGTATGCGTATGCCCTCCATAAAACACAGTTATAAAAAATGTGAAAACATGTCCTCTTATGGCTTCAGGAAAATGACATCAGGTAAAACGGAGGTGACATAATTCTCCTCTCAGGACTGTGAAGCTTCAGAAGCATTTTGACGTGGATAAAGATCTCTAGCAGCATAGACACTGGGAGGACTGCACAGAGTGAGTGGAGACAGTGACAACAGGACACACATGACTGGAGAGTGGAAGTCATTCTCCAAACAACGGCAATTAGACCATTAGGGGCTGCAGAGCCTCCTGCAGAGAGGACATGGCCAGCACAGGGCACCCTGAGCCCCCGGCTACAATAGCAGCTTCTATGGCAAGTCCTAAGGGACTCCAGGTGCCAGTTTCTCAAAGGAAGAAGAGAAAGGGCATGAGCCTGTGAGCAGATGCCCAACAAATAACAGGCCTGAACAAAGAGGATTCAAAATGGTGAGCAATGAGGATAACTTTGTTACCATCAAAATAGCCATGGCGGGTAATTAATTCACTTGTGGCTTGCACACAAAGAGTGTAATCCCTCTCTCTCCTCTGATGTCAGTTTGGCTCATGCTGATGTGATTTCAAATCAGCTGAAAGTTGCCCCATCAGAGTCTCAGGCTGGAAAGACACTCATGGTCATCTAACAAAGCCACACCTCCAAGGCACAGAATTCCTGCTATGGAACACTCATTGCCATAAAGGCAACTCACTCTACCTCTGAGAAGTCCTAGTTTTGGACTCCGAGATAATGAAGTTCAATGCACACATCCTACAGACAGAAGTTGGGAATGGTGAAGTGGCTTTTCTAAGGTTACACACTCAGGGAAGACCAGAGTTAGAAGCAGAATCTGTGTTATCCAATTTCGGATACGGTGGATTTTACACTGCACCATGTGGCCTCTCACAAATAAGCACAATGTACTCCCAAGGCAAATCAGTAGTGTGTGTGTGTGTGTGTGTGTGTGTGTGTGAGTCTACATATCATGGGGAAACCATGCTACCAGTGTTTTCTCTCATAGAGCAGGTAACCGAGTACTGACCATTTGTGTCCAAGTAGGCTATATTTACCCACCTCAGCCACCAGCCAGCTCACACTTCTAGAGACTAACACTTCATTTTGCTCACAGTAAGCCAAGAAAGGTGGGCCCTATAGTGTAATGAAAGCTGTTCCTGTTGGGTCACAAAAGTGACCTAGAAGGCCTGACCCAAACAAATTCAGTGCAGGATTCCAGCAAGCCAGGCCTGCTGGCCAATACCCACCAAACAACTTGACAGACTTGCAACTGCATTTTTCTCCCTTCTTACCTTGATCTATCACATCTGAGCTCCCAGAGCTCAATACTCAGTCATTACTTCACTAAGCATTCATTCATTTACAAGGACGTATTAAGTGTCTACTGTGTGCTAGGCCCTACCTCCTGAACTGGACATATAATTAGGGAAGCAAACACCTGCAGGAGGGCAACCACGGGTGTAGGGAGTACAGAGAATACAGTGGCCACATCTGCCTCGGGCACAGTGGAAGTCAGAGAGGCTTTGCAAGACAGTTCCAGATAAACTTCTCAGTCCCACGAGGCCCGTCTGCCCCAGTAATGTCACTCCCTTAGAAGAACTGCAATCCATGCAAACTCCATGAGAAACAAAATGATGGTGGCAATGAATCAATCAACAAACAAATTCCTGGTCAGCACTTGTGTGTCTGCATCTTATACATGTGGTATGGGTTATAAGAGGAAAAGAAGTCAAGACTTCTGCTTTGATACATTTCCAGAGTTACTGAAGTGATAAAAACGTGTACATAACCTTGCCTATAATTAAAATACATGCTGATGTGAAAGAAGCATGAACATAGAAAAAGTGAGATATGATAGAATCCATATTACCAATGATCAAATATAGGCAATATGGAATCAGAAAAGGGAAATATGCAATGACTTGTTATCAGGGAAGGTTTCCAAGACAAGATGGTAGTATACCCCCAACTTACGGTAACGACACCCTCAGGTATGTAAGCCTGGTCTTTCCAACAGTAGTGTCAATTCTGGGCTATTGAGGACCACATCTTGTGTTCTTTTGTACAGTTTATAGGGCCTACGCAAACACAAGGGAGACAATTTATACTCAAGAAGAAGTTGTTCCTGACTCTCTTAAGGAATATGGCATTTTCTTTACTGTCCCAAAAGACCAGTAGAGTGATCTGCCTTTGGAGGTAAAAACGTTCTTCTTTATTCCAAGGCAGCACCAGCTGACAGCTACTAAAATGGAATCCAAGAAATACGATCTTTCCTCCCAGCCAAAGTGTCTGAGGATGGCAGTGTACATTCCTCAGACTGAATTCAGCCCAGATGTTTTATGGGAAAGGGCCCCACGAAGAGCCAACCGTAACATCTCTCTAGAGGCTCCTTGAACCCAAGAGCAGCAGTCATGGAATACCTCATAGCTCTCTGTTCTCTGTGGAGCTTGGGTACATGGGTGAGGTTTTGATGAGAAAGGAAGGACCATGCTACCTTACAGGTTTCATCCAGAATCTCTTCTAAAGGTGTTCACAATCCTTCTGTTCTCATCCCAGAAAAATGGCACCACTCCGGTATTTGACCCTCACTGTGCCCATTACAACCTATCATGGCATGTCTATCTCAGCCATTGTCGATCTGCCTTCTTTCAGATATTTGGCACCGGTTTCTGCAATGTCAGTTCAGTTGAGTTTTTATTTGCTAAAATGTATCGTGTGACGGCAAGCAAGGTTAATCTTATTAAATAATGGAATCAAAGAATTTAGATATATAAAGGAAATTTAATAGATTTTAATATAGGTTTTGACCTCTAACCTCAGGCAGTTAATAGAACCTTAATTGTAAGGAAGGAGCAAGTGAGCTAGGAAATAACGTGACTTGCCCGAGGCTGAGCTGCCAGCAGATGGAAGAGGAGGAACTGGAATTCAAGTCTCCTCCCTCCTAACTCAGAGCCTCTTCTCTACATCCTGGCCATGCATCAATGCATCATTCAGATTCAGCTGATCCCTGTTACAAAATGGTCCATAACTCCCTATTTCAGAGATATTTCAGAAATAGGTTAAAGTGTGTATTATCTCCAAATGAAAACTTACATTCAGCAAACCCCAGATTGTGCCCCTACAACAAATATTATTAATCTGGTTCTCTGGTTCAAGTCTTGGTAAAGAGTTTGATGCTACTAAATACGGAGGGGTAAAACACTTTTAAAGGCCTTTAAATCTATCCCCCTGCTGCTAGGAAGCCATCCACCTGAACCCATATAAAAGACAGTCATGTCATCTTAGCTCATAGCCTGATATGCAACATGCAATTCTGATCCCACCAAGACCATGCTTGTGCTTTGGCTGGCACTGATGACTTCACCAGAAGGCTTCCTTGCCCCTCCTGGTTCTCTGCAGCCTGTCCCAATACCTTCCAGTTAGCTGTTGAAATCATTTTTTTCTTCTAGTGGGACATTGGTGTGTCTGAGAGTTGTCGCCCACTGGGTCATGTTCCTGAATTTCAACATTTCCTTTTTCCAATCAATTAAATGCTTCCTTTTCTATAAGGGAACATGTTCTCCTAGGGAAACTGCAGAATGCTTGGGGAAGGCATTGTTGAATTCAACTCCTCAGTAAATCTGATCACCTTGATGGCCAATTTCAACCTGTAATCTCTCTTGAGTGCTCACAACCACAGGTGAATCTACAGGCACATTTTCAACAGGATTCAGAAACGTGTACTAAATCCTTTGCCCTTATGCCAAATTTCCCTTCTCTGGTGCTCTTCTCTAATGACTATTGAGAAATTTAGCTTGGGTGTCCCAACTCTAAAATGTTTAACTAAAGAAGATCTCTGTGTGGGATTTCTATATAGACTTACCGGTAACCCCATCTCCCCTCACTTAATGGATAGCAAAATACCTCTGGAGAGCGGAAATAGCATAGAAGATATTCATATATTGTCCAGAGATTAATCATATAAAGTCAATTAGTATTTACTGAGTACTTGCTATGTGCAAGGAGCACAGTGCTATGGGGAATGTCAATAAATTAAATCCTTTATATCCAAAAGAGATTTCATAATCTAAATGGGAGAGAATGCAAAAAGCAAACAAATAAATAAAATTTAAGTCCAAAAGAAGAAATGTGACAATGGGGACATATTTGCTACTGAGTAACTGGTGATAGAAGATTAGGGGAGACCAGAAAGGGAGGGGATTGTTAATGGACAGGTGACTATTGGCTAAATGAAGGACAGGGAGGAAGGCATTTAAGGTCACAGCAACGTGAACAGAAGAAAGGAAGTGGGAAAATGGAAGCCTGGTCAGGCAGTGAACAGGCCACTCAGAAAGTCGTGAGAGATGAGTCTTTAAATAGCAGTTTGGGTGAAATTGGAAGCACATTTCACTGTCTTTTTATGTCTCGTAAGAGCCTTGGCATTTACAGGGCCTAAGTCAATCCATATACACTCCCAAAGTATATAAGAGAGTTCACATAGCAGACACCTAGTAGGATATACATGGAGTCTTGGGCAAGACCAGGGAGGAAGCTAAAACTAGCACAGAGTAGGTATTTAATTAGCTTATAAATGACACATCTAGATGCACAAAAGGGGAAAGAAACTCTCTCAAGAAATAAGCATCACATCTTGTCCTCACATCACGTTTACAGTTTTAAAATTCTTACACAGCTTGTGTCCAATTTTGTTTGTTTACTCTTTCTAGAAATGTCTCAACTTAGTGTGCTAGAAAGCCCCCTAGAATAGGCTTCAAGAGGTCCTCTGGTTTTCAGTCCCAGCTTTTGTCCTCATTTGCTGCAATCTGGGATTTGCAGCCCCAACATCACTCACTCCTGCCTCCCGCTCCAGGGAGGCCTGGGGTTGTGGTGGGGGGTGAGGGAACTCTCTGACCCAGCTGGTCCTGCGGTGGATGCCTTGAGGGCCTCTCAGCCACACATCTGTGGATTCGCAAAGCATTCAGAGACCAATCAATTTCCTCATCTACACATGAAGTTGGCAGCGATGTCGGAAGGAACAGAAGTGGAGACCAGTCATTCCCCAGTGGACAGGGGCAGGGGCTATCCCAGCCACTCCATCCAAAAGCCGATTAATCTTTAAAATTTCCAAGGACACCATGTAATTCAAAGGCCACAGCCCCGTTGATGAGGCACTGAAAGAGGGTTTTGTTTTCCACAAAAAGGGAAATTGAGGTTTTTGCGGTGAAAGAGAAGGATGTAGAATCAGCCACGTAATGGTTTATTCACGGCCTGACCCCTCCCCAAACCCACAGAGATATTGGAACCGAGACTCATCTCTCTCATGAGTCATGCAGACTTGCATGGGCCTGGTGGACTTAGGAAAGAAAACACCAGTCTGCCCAGTGTGCACAAGCATTTGGGGACAAAGATGTGATTCAAAGATGGACAGATATAGTTCCTTGACTTTAATGCAGAGAGACAGGCCGGAAGACAAGGCTGTCCTGGTCTAATAGAACCGGCAGGTCTTCTCTCAGAGGGCCAGAGAGTGGCTATCACATTTGGGACTTGTTATTTGAGTCCGTCACAGCTGACTTTTCCACTGACATCCCCAACTTCCAAATTAATTATTTACTGACCCGAGTTTCAGCTTGGCTATGTCAGACGGAAATAGTAGGGGGTGTTGTGTAGCTCATGTGGGCTGGCATCGAAATGGTGAGAGAGGACGCTGTTCGGCCCACATGCCCATCTCTGGGAGAGAGGGAAGCTCCTTGTGAGTCCTAAATGTCTCTGCGACCCCTACATCTTTTCTTCTCATCTAGGTCTGGAAACAGAAACAGAGGGATGTGCTGATCCTAGGACCTCCCCTGGGAGTTGTTTTTCTAATTAAATATTTTCTTGGCCTAAAATCAGAATCCTGAGGGGATGTGTATTCTCTGGTTCTGGTTTGTCAGGATTTGAAATCATAGGTTAAAGGGTGCAGAGCCACTGCAGGGCTGGGGCAGGAGGGGGCTCAGCCATCACTGTGAGCTCTGTTTGAAGGCAGCAGGACAGGTGTTAAGTTACATGCTTGGGGAATGTGAGCGCCAGGGAGGGACCTGGTGGGTGCCGGCCAAAGTAGCCAGGTCAATACCTCCTTCTGTCCCAGCTCTTCCTGGAGACCAAAAAAACAAACCATCCCTTGGCTTCAGGTTCCTGAAAAGACCTGAACTGTTCTTGTTTACTGTTCTGAGAGGCTGCACAGCACTTCTTTTTAAAGTAATTTATTTCATTGAATTAAAGACCTCAGAAAAAGCAGCAGTATATGCAGTGAGGGCTAAATAGGGCATGTTTGCAGAGCACTTACCCTTAGCAGTAAGGGTCTAAATAAATGCAACATACAATATGCTTGCTCCTGTCAAAAGCGCAAGGGTGAGAAATAGCACTCTATGCATTTTGACAAACATCTTTACTTATTTATCCTTTGGGACACAGGCTTTGGGTTTCCTCCTTCACTGGATGCCTGCTCAGGGCTCCAAGTTCCTGCAGCTAGGAGTTTGTGATTGTACATGCAGAAGACAGCAGGGGCTTCAGGGCAGGCAGCCCCCGCGGTCAAGTTGCAGCACGTTAAAGAAAATAGAATCTCACAGCCCTGTTCATCTTGAGTGGTAAGATAAACTCCTAGAATATCATATTTAGATATAAATTTCAGCCAATTCAAGACTCACAATGAGGATATGTGATCATCTACTTGAGTGGTAATTAAGTTCCCTAGGTCAGCTTTGATTGTAAATCCTTCATGCAGAGTCCAACACAGTGGTACATTTGCACGGCACATCTTTCATCAAATAAGTCTAGACAGCCCCGACACAAAACCTGAGAACCCACACCAAACCACACACACACACACACACACACACACACACACACACACACTGGTATTTCATAATGAAGAGTCCAGCCAGGCGTTATGGGAATTCTGACTCTTATCAGTGCAACTAATCATAAAGATTATGATGATTCTTATGGAGAATCTACTCTAAACAGAAACGGAATGTATTATTTCATATTAGCTACACACTGGCCAGGTAGTAACTAATATTGTCCCCATTGGACAGATAAAGAAAACGAGGTTGAAAGATCATGTGTCTGTTTATTAAGTGGCAGAAACAGGAACTGACCAACGTCTGTGTGAGTAGTCAGTCATTCAACCCTTTGCCCAGTTTATAGAGAATATAAGAATGTGTGTATGCCTGGCGTGTGTGTGCTTGGCGCATGTGTCTGCCTGGTGTGTAAATGTGCTTGGTGTGTGTGTGTGTGTGTGTGTGTGTGTGTGTGTGCATGTGAGAGAGAGAAAGAAGGAGAGGGGGAAAGGGAGAGAAAGAGAGAGAGAGAACTATTCGCTAACTTCTACACTCAATCTCACTCCATGCAGTCCAGGGTCTTGGTCTAATAGTGTAAAATATAAAATCAATACGACCAGTATCTTAATTCACAAGTCAAAGGTATTCTAGTGTTGGTTAGATGAAGATGAAGCCAGAACTAGAACCCATGACTCTCGGCTCCTAATTCAGGGCTCTTTAAACTACTGTACAAACACCTTCTCAACACAGATTGTGACACTCTTACAAACTTCTCCGTGGACACCGGTTTACTGTCAGGAGCACATCGTTTAAACAAGTGGTGCCTTTCTCTCCTATGGCCATATAGAAAAAGCAGGGCTTATATAGAGTCTAACAATCTGGACTGGCCTTAGTGACCTGCTTGACCAATAGAATGTGGAAGAAAGTGACGTTTGGAAATTTTGAGGCAGGAACAGAAGCCACACAGCTCTCACCTGATTCTTTTGGAAGGATATCATGGAAGAAGTCCAACTACCCTGAGACTGCCATGCTGTGAAGAAACTCAAGTCAGCCATGTTGAGAGGTTGTGTGGAGAGAGGGACACCTAGGCAGCCCCAGCTTTTCTAACTACCCCAGGCCCCAGACGTGCACAGCAGACACAACATGAAAAACAGTGAAGAGACCCCACCAACAGCTAGGGCTAAGGTCCTGGTCACATTTCCAGCAAATTCATGCTGTCCCAGCCACTCCAACTGAGTTCCTGGTCCTCAAGGAATGGAGATGAGCCATCCCCACTGCGCTCATCCACAAATTTGACAGCATAATAAAATGGCTGTAGTTTTAATGCCACTAAGTTTGGGGTAGTTTGTTATATGGCAGTAACTAATTAGAACAATGTCTGCCTCCTTGGTAAAGGGCTGCCAACATGATCCAATCATACAACTCCTCTGTCTCCCACTCTCACCCACAGCTTTTCTCACTGTTTCCCTTGATATCCACTGGGATATCTTGTACCACTGGGAAATTCTGAAATTAAGAAAGATCTGGGGGCACCTGGGTGGCCTAGTCGGTTGAGCATCCAACTTTGGATCCGGTCATGATCTTCCAGTTTGTGAGTGCAAGCCCCACATTGGTTTTGCTGCTGTCAGTGCAGATCCTGCTTCAGATCCTCTGTCCCCCTCTCTTTGCCCCTACCTCACTTGAACTCTCTCAAAAATAAATAAAACATTAAAAAAAAACAAAGATCTGTTGAGGGACTAAGAAAAGTACAAGCGCAACAGGTAGCAGATGTCAAAATGCGTCCCCCTTAGTAGGCAGAAGTGACATGAGAGAGCCTCTTGGATGGAGAGACCATGCAACACAGGTTTTGAGCACATGGAAAGTTCCTGAAAGAGGAGTCCGGACAAAGGCATACACAGTTAAGCAGACTACTGGAGAAAAGAAAAGCCTTATATCTGAGAGGCATAGCTGGGCTCCTGCCTGCCTCCCTCCCCGCCTGCACATGCCATTCCCATGCATCTCTGCGTCAAAGCTCACGCCATGTTCCCTGATCCTTCCTGGCTCTATCCTTTAGGATCCTTCACTCCTGTATCCCCAAGGACTCCAGAAAACTCTGATCTCTCCCTTCTGTGATAGCCTATTGATTGGCAGCTTAGCAAGTTTTTTCTCTTACTTTCCTATGTTTGTCTTAGCCCTACAGCAAGAATAAAAATTTTTTGAGGGCAGAACTTACACCATATAATTTTCCTTCATATTCCATCATATCAGGCCCACACCTGGACACAATAAAACAAGTCCTATTCAATATGTGTTTAAGGGTGGAAATTCAGTACTACATACACCAAGGGCAGAGTGTCCCAGCCTCTCTATTCCAGGTATCTTCAAATGTTCCATGATGTATGTTTAAGAAGTTGACTCACATTGGTGCAGGGCTATGTTTCACTCAAAGGCAAGCTTCTGGGAGGATTGTTCTATACTATATTTTCTTCCACCCCTTCTTCACTGGCTTCTGATCTCACCACAATTCCACTGAAAACACTCTCCAAAAATCACAGCGACCAGTCTTGCCAAAGCCTATGCTATGTAAACCATACACTCCTGGGAACTTCTTGGGGTTTCTCCTGCTCTGGCAAGATCAGCCTTTGAAAACATTTTCATTTCTCCCTTCACTTATCATTTAAATGCCTGTGATTCCCCAAGGCTCTCTCCATAGTCCTCAGCCGCTACATGTTACACCAGGCAAATTAAGCCACACCCATGCTTTCAACTATTAACAGATGCCAAGCCCACAACATTTTGCAGAACTCAAATATTTTCAGCTGCCTATTGGGCTTGCTACATGGGTATCCCATGGGCCCTTGAAACAACAGGAATCACACTGAATTGCTTTAGCATCCATTCTCCAAGCCTTCCTTTCTTTGTGAATGGTGGTATCCATTTACCTAAGGGATAACTTAAATTCCACCTTCTCACTCAACAACCACATCCCATTAGCCACTGAGTCCTGCAGATCCTACCTGCTTATGTCTTTTGAATCAATTCGCTTCTGATGATGTCTCCTGTCACCAGTGTGTTTCAGGTTTTTATCACTTCTCACCTAGATTATGTCAAAGGCCTCCAACTGGCCTCCTTTCCTCCAGCCTTTCTTCCCTATGATCTTCTGTCCACATGGCTCTCCATGCGGCCTTTCCAGAATGTAATTCTGTCCATGTCATTCCTAGGTCTAAAATAAACCCAAGTTGTTCAGATAATGTCCAATCTCCTCATACACAAGGCCCAAAGAACAGTGATTCAGAGTGAACTTTAGAGCTAGTCTTCAAGGGTTCAATTCCAAACTCCACCTCTTTTTATCTCAGTGACAAATGAGTTCATATTTCTGTGCCTCAGTTCCCTCATTTGTATTGTGGGGAGAATAATGTGAGCTATCTCCTAGTGTTTTATGGGGACTGGATGATATATACATGTGAAGGGCTTAGAATTCTCTCTGGCACATTAGCAAAGATCCAATAAATACCAGTTAGTTCTTATCTGCATTCTTCCCATAGCTTGCCCTCATCTGTGCTCCCAACACACTCTCTGCATCACTAATTTGAACAGAACTACTTGTGTTTCCTATAATCCAATTGATCTATTACTCTATCACCCATTCCTCTACATAGGCCATTCCTACTTTCTGGAATGATCATTCTCCTTCTTGCTGCAGCTGATTCCTCTTGCTCCTGAAAACTTTCAAGAGTTACCTCACCTCCATCCCTGCAGCTTTCTCTCCCCGCCCCAGTGTGATTTAGAGGAGCATCCCTTCCGTTCACTGCATTTAATACATTATTTTATAATTTCCACTTTGTTTGCCTATCTCACTCAAGTTTGCATGATTCTTCAAGGAAGACGACATGTCCTATTTGATTTTATATTCTTAAAGTGAAATACAATGACTACCTCAGAATACAAACTCATCAAATGTTACTGGAACAAATAAATGATCACTATGGGACATTAATAACAGGTACCCAGATGTACCTTAAATTTGATAGCTTGCACTTGAAGCAAAACATCAACTTTTTCCCCAAACATGCATGCTTTCTGTGATTTTTAATAGACTGTAAATAATGTAGTAGAGAGATGTGATGATACCCAGGGAGATGGCCAGTTCTGAGAACCACCAGTTTCTAATAGTGCACAGTCACTAAACACCATGAGGGCTTCTACTTCTCCCTATTTCCTGTCTGCCCTGCTATCTGGAATAAATAGACAGTACAACACAGGAATTTGGATAAAGTAGCCAAGCTGTGGTAAAGTGATCACCATAGAGAAGAAGTACATTATTCACTCTCTCAGAATTAGAATATTTCTAAGTAATGAGTCTTAAATGAGGGAAGACTTTGCTTTTTCTTCCTGAGAGACCCTTCATTAATTCTTTAGAGTGAACCTAATAAGTGACAGCAGAACAAACAAGGGGATGCATGAATGGTACTTGTAAGGACTTCCCCTCAAATCAAGTCTCTTTTTTATGATGCAATCTGGGTTTTACTTTGGGGTCTTAGAAAACTGTTACCAACTCTCTCGCATAGCTTCTGTGTTCTAGGGTTGGATAAGACTAAAAGGTAGGGTTACAAAGAGAATTACTTTGACCCAATAAAGAAAGCAGCATCTAAGCCCAGAACTCTCCAACAATGGAAAGGCCACTCACAAACCACAGATGAGGCTGGGTAAGTGTCTGCTGAGAATACCAGCATGGGTCCCTTTCACAGGAAGAATCTAATTTTATGAAAGTGTTTGAGATTTCACATTTAAGGCATTTGGGGAGCTTGGTGAAGACACAATAGAGGTTGCTTAAATGACACCTGTTCTTGTCGAGGTTGGAGGGAACATTCTGGATACCTCAAATCACCCAGCTGAAAACCTCCAACAGTGCTCACACAAAGAGAGTGTCTCTCTGCTTCCTACTCTCCTGGACTGCAAGGTGATGCTGGCCATTCGGCACAGGCTGCCTCTAGAACAGCAAGCTTACAATCACATTTGAATGCATCTTCAGGAACCACATAAGGTATCTGGCAACAAATCCTTAAAATGCTTTCAAATGAAAAGAAAAGGATGTGAAGGTCTTGAAAACAGAAATCTCCACAGATATCACTTATCATAATCTCTTACCCCAAAGTGGGTGAGAGGAATAAGGACACTGACAGTAAAACCAGAAAATATGGTTCTGTTTGGGTGTCAAAATATGCACACACAAACGCACACATTCCTACGCACATCCTGACCAAATATTTGAGTCAAATATATATAACTGTTCCTAAGAACCAGAACACTGAGCTACCCAAACATTCCAACTAAACTAGGCTTCATTCTAGTTACCCAAGTGAACGTTCTGGAAAGGGATCTAAAAGAGAACAATCTGGAAAGTGAGACTGAAGTTTGTTTAGAGTGTTAAACAAAAAATAAAATAAAATAAAAGCTGTTAACATATTCTCTTCTGGCATTTGGATAACACTTTAAACTTCCCAAAATCCTCTGGTGGCCATCATCTCCACAGTCCTCCCTCCTGCCCACTGAGACCCACGGCAAAGGGATTTGTCTTCCTGTTGATCCCAGAATGTGAAAGGAACGGCCAGAGTGAGAATATAGCTGATACAAAACAATTCAGCCAGGTTCTTTCATCTTGGGCTCTTCTCTACCTATTATTCTAAAAACAAATAATGTAACAGAATACACAGTTTGTGACTTAAGGCATTTGTTAAAACAGGGTCTTCATGAAGTCTTTGTGTGCCTTACAAATTTAATAAACTTTAAGTACACGCCATTTGGACTCAAACACTTAATGAAATTTAAAAGCTGTATTATTACAGTGTGTGACCTCCAAACTGCAAATGGGAGGTCTTATATAGCTTCATGATTAAGAGTATGAATGTTAAAATCATATTGACCTGACTTCAAGTACTAACTCTCATATGCACTTGCTATATGCTAGCTGAGTCCCCGGGGCCACAGTTTACTCATCAGCAAAATAAGAATAACATGACTAACCTCTTAGGGTTGTTGTATACATTTGTATGTAAAGGGCTTGGCTTGGAGCCTAATATACAAAATGTTAGAGACAGCAATTATTATTAGATTATTAATAATTTCTTTAAGTGATTTCCAACTTCAGCCCTGCAACAAAGCGAAGTTTCTGCCTTCTTGGGAAAGAAAGAAATATGTACCTAGGACTACTGGAACTAAAATCCAGAAGCCTGGAATGTCACTTATAAATTATTTGTAACTGCTCACATGAGTTAGTTGTGAAAGTTTAAAACTTACATTAGAATTTTATTTAGTTTTAGGAATGGGCCTTGAATTGGCAGGTGGGGAAGACTCCCTTCTGAACTTAAAAGCCAAAGGACTTCAGAGTGGAAGGGCTCTTTCAGAGACCAACTCAAGGTTCCATGAAGGTTCTGATTTCCTCCAGGTTACCTGACAACCAGGAAAACCCATTCCCTCCGAAGCTTATGCCTGCTTCCCCCAGCCACCATCACCCTTCACTAACCATAGATTTCTAAGTAAAAGAGGAAATTGCCTAAAATTGAAACTGTTTTTGGTCTATTATTGGCTTTGGTGGCTGTGGGAAGAAAATGGAGGGGGGTTGGGGTGAGAGATGTTGATGAAAAAAATCTGAGTCATCACTTCCTGAAAGAGGCAGTAGTGTACCCAGAGCCGGCTGGGGAGTCAGGGGGCTGAGGGCAGGGTCCTGGCTCTGCCACAATCTCACAAGGCACGGTGGTGACCTCACTTAACTCCTGTGGGCTCCACTCGGCAAGGGATCCTTCCCAGCCTTTCCAACCCTATGCTCTTGCAATTCATAAATATCTGAGTGAAGAGCCACCGGTGCTTCTGACCACCAGCAGGGAAACTCAAACACACTCGCTCTCCGGAACACCGCAGCCATTTCTTACAAGAAACAGCAGGCAGGACAGAGAAGGAGGGGGAGCAGCTGGCTCTGGTTGAGTCAAGAAACAACTGCTTTACTTCCTAACTACTTCTCCACACCCAGACTCCCCCATCCACACAGACTGCGGCCCTGCTACCCAATCCCTTGGGCTGTGCAGGCAACCCCACTAAGCATCAACTCCCTTTATATCATCTCTTAGATGCAAGATTATCTCAGATTATTCACTAAACTGCGCATAGACCCAGGTGATATAAAATTTAGGTTTTAAAGAAAACAATAGTAACAACAGCATCGAATCAAGGGTCACAGATTGTGTTGGAATTGCGTGCTTACATACCTGCCTAGCCTTGAAAGGGGGGACTGGCCTCTATTTTGTTTATCTGATTCTAACGCCTATGGGCAGCCACCAACCCCTCCATCTAAAGGAGGGCCTCTGTGACCATGTGCTAAACAACTGGGTAAAGAAATGAAGGCTGAGCTGGCCAATGAGGAGCCAAGGGAGGATGGCACATTTGCACAACTCCTTGAACTCTGTAGTCACTTCGGTCTTCTGTGGTAATTTAGTAATATTCTCTCTCATTCATATTCTCTCTCTCCATCTCTAGCCCCCACCCCCACTCATTATGCAGTCTGACTGAATACCACTCAAAATATTTTCTCAATTAGAAGAGAAAATAGGAATTTGCCACTTGTCTGACTCTATTCTGTTGCCTGTCAGCCTTCAGCAAATATTTCAATCCTGGGTCTTCGCCTGCTGCTAACCTTTCTCCCTTAACCTTTGGCCTTGCCCTCTTCAAACCCTGCAGACTTTACCTTCTCATCTTCCCAGCTCCACACTCCATTCCAGAGCCAACTTCTCTGACCACTATGTTTAACTGAGGGGAGATATGGTGACACCCCCAATGCAATTAAGTCAGAGGAAGGCTGTAGGGATTTGCTTCTAGATTAAAAGATGATTCGAAAACTGCCCGTCATGGTGGACAGGACACTTCCTATAACTGGCCACCATTCTCATGGGCTTCTCTACCTTCTGAGCCTTCTTTCTACTCTAGCTCCCCACCCCACTCCCCATCCTAACTACCACAAGTGGGCATGCCATTGAGGGTAGAGGCCCCCATGGACTATCAGATGCACACACAGGATGGAAATCATGTCCACCAGAGCAGTGGAAACGTAGAGCTCCTGGTTGACTTTTCATGTTCAGTCAAATCATAAGACAATTCCCTTCCAAATCCCTGGCCCTGTCCCCCATCACTGCAACCTCTCTAGTTCCAGGTGATCATCCATCCTGCTTACATCCTATACCCGGACCACTTGCCCTCATCATTTCCCCAGGCTTGCCTATGTCCACCAATATGTGAGCTGTGCTATTTCTGTGTGTTTCTGACAGTTTTTGAGGAAGGTAGGGAATATTTAAGGACCTTTTCTTTTGCAACAACTAGCTTGCTGTCTGATAGCGTTCCTTCCCATGTAATTAATTGTGCTGTCTCTTGGCTCGTTAGAAACAAGACCCCCAGGTCCCAGCCAGTATAATGCAGGGTAAATCATGTTTAAGTAACCGCATAACTAGTGGGTCAGTTTTATCTTTTGTCTTGGTGGTGGCCATTATTTAGCTGGGTTCTCAAAGTGCCCGTCAGTGAGGCTTTCATGTCAGGCCAGTATTGAAAGACAAATGTTTTCTTCCCCACCCCACTCCCACTGCCAGGCCCTCTTCTCTGAATGCTGCAAGCACATGGAAACTAGGAAATAAAAGGCTCCTTTATCTGATTCTCCTGGGCAAAGCCATGGTGTGTTCAGGAGGGTTCAAGAGAGAAGGGCCAACCTGTCATAAGATGGGCCACGCAAATAGGCAGGGAAGAATTCCATGCAGTGGCAATAAATGGCCACAGCAATCAAGTATCCAGTCTCATTTTTAGCCCCAAGCATAATGATAACTGGACAGACTAGTTTTTTTTCAGATCATCACTGACTGACCATATGATCCTGGACAAATACGAAACATCACTGATCTGGGCTGTTTCCTCATCTGCAAAGGGGAGAGTGCTCTGATGGTCTTCAAGGCTTCCTTCATCTTTACTATTCTTTGTGTGTAGCCATCAAGCAATGGGAGGCAGTGTGACCGTCTTAGATAGCTATGAAGAATGCCACCCTAAAAGGCAGAAGTATAAAAAGAGGTCTTCCACAGAGATGAAAGTGCCAACTTTCTTTTTTGTCAGAGTTTGCCTAGTATAAAGGGAAGTGAGAAGAAGGAAAGAGCATGATACCCTTTATTCAAGGGAGACATTAGGGTGCAGTGTGGCCAAGTAAGCTGCTATCAAGATGGGGAGAATAAATTGCTGGTGCTGCTAGAAACAAATACTGAAGAACTCCGACTCTTATCCCAGATTCTTCTCCTATTATATCATCCTTCCCATTGGATGATGGGATGATAAGCAGAAGGAACATTTTTGTTTAACTTTCGCAGATTTGCATTTGCCAATTTTTTTGGCCAGCCGGGGCATCTTAGGAGTCTAGAATGACCACCCTCCTGACCATGCACCCTACACGATCATCTGTCTTGCACAGGCCCTTAAATGCAAAGCCTTCAGTGGCCACTGGACCACAATGACCAATCCCTCCACTCATGACCTCCAGAACTGCGTTCATCCCATCCACAGAGCACGAGCTGCTTATCACGCATCACTTTTACCCCATAGAAACTCTCCGAAGACAGGGGTAATAAAGGTCATGCAGCCATTAGCCCCCTAGAGCATCTGGAATACCACTCGTCTACAGGAGATCCACTGTAAAACACGTCTAGAATGAGTGGAGATAAAACAGCAGTATCTTTGACACAGAACGATTTGGTCACGCTGGTGGCATACACTACCCTAAGACATCTCTCTTAGCTTATAACTCAGACAGTAAGCTGCCCTAAACATGTTCTGCTTCTTGCAGAACACACACCACTAATTAAGAACCCGGAAATTAAGGCAAATATGGGAGAGGAATCAGGACAACAAGGGACTCAGGAGAGGAGTGAGGGATGGAAGCACATGAAGGCAGTTGAAGATGTTGACTAGAAATGTCTAAAAATAATACTAACAGGACCCCCAAGGCTCCTTCCTCTCCTCCTAAGCCCAGAACTCAGTCAAAGCCAGCCACCTCCCCCCCACCCCCATGCATCTATTTCAACAGCAGCATACCAACAGTGGGTTCTTTTCAGCACACACATACATGTCCACACAGATGCCCCCTCATATACACATGTCCAGACACCCTCCAGTTGGCAAACAAGTGACAGTATGCAAATTATCAGAAGCACAAAGATTTGCTTCGGTGGGGAGGCTGAACAAACAAGGAACAATTTTGCAAGTGGCCACAGATGGCTTAGCTTCTCTGCTTACAATGGACACTAACGAGATTTGCCATAACTAATTCATTCTTTCACACCATTGCCCTGTTCCCCCATCTTCTGAGGGTGGGGGAAATTCCCCATCACGGCCATATACATTTTCACTCCTTTCTAACACAGAAAAAGTGCAATTTGTTCCTCCACATTGTGTATGGGTGGGTCGCATTTAAAGTTTGGTTAAAAAGGGGTTGGAGAAGAGATGATAGTGGAAGCAAACATATGCTGGCTTTTCCCCCCATTTCCCTGAAAGCTTCGTGGGAAAGAAGAGATTTACTGAGCCCCGAGCCAAGCTGGGGAACTCTGCAGTAGCAGACGAATGAGTGGCAAGGCAGAGCAGAAAACAGAACAGACCAGAAACAGTGAACCTTCCATATGAAATCTAAACTCCCCACACCATGAGCGATGACCCTGAAGTACAGGAAACCTTGTGTTTGTAAAGGGACAAGAAGATAGATCTGATGAATGCCTTCCTTTTAGCATTCCTGCACTGGGCATTGCTAGTGGAAACAAAACCCCAGGATAAGAAGGCAGCATCTGAAGCCTGTGCTCATGCCTTAAGCTCTTCTCTCAAGGCACTTTCCAATCAACTCTTCGTAAGTGTCAGTAAGACACTTAGAAATTCTTCAGAAAATGAATCAATGAATTGTTAAGAAAATGACCAAGCTTCTTAAAGTCCCAGGAATGAAAATGTTAGAGGCGGCACCTTTTCACCTGCCTGATGGCTCTCTAGGCCTCTTCAGTGTAATACCAAGGGTCCTTCCTCACCTCATTGGGTGCTACAGTTCACTTCTATTTCTTTTCTGCCTTTGGGCTTGCTTCTCTCCGATGCAGGCTGTAGTATGACTTCCTAAAGCAGCCCCCATCCCTGCACACTCTGCCATCCTCTTTTCCCCAGTGCCAGAGTGGGCAACTCTATTTCTTTCTTGTTGCCCTCAAGAAAAAGTCAGATCTCCCTAATCTGGCCTTCCAAGACTTCTCTGCATTCCAGATTTTCCAGGTAAACCCTGCCAGCCAGCCAATCAGCCTGAGGTGCACCAGGAGCACTCTGCCCTCCATCAATGACTCAAGAAAGGCCACGGGTTACTTTTCCCTCCTGCCTCAGTCCTTTGCTTTCTTCAAGGTTCATTCGAGCATCCCATCTTCTTCCATCCTTCCCTGGGCTCTGCACATACCTCAGCATCTGGGAGAACATGGGCATCACACTCGGATCTCCCCAACAAGATACGAAGCTCAGAGGTCTCTCTGGAGGCCAGACAAGTCCATATAAATTAGGAATAATGGCTCTGTACCCTTTCACTTGCCTGGAGGCTCATGTGACTTCCCTCCTTTTTAATTCCTGGTCATCTTTCATATTAGGTGTGGCTGAATATGTCCACTTTTTCTCAAATAAATATGTATTTGATACTTATAGACAGTTATTTTAAAAAAACTGTGCACATCATTATACTGCTGATGAAGGAAAATCCTGTCTACATATTAATATGCCTCCTAGTTACATGTGTAAATGCCCAGTTATATGAATCAGTGTTTAGATGGGTATTTCTTGGAATATCAGAGCTGAGAAAGACTTTGAGGTCTTCTGCTTAATTACCTTCATTTCACGATGGGCCCCTGAGGAACAAGAGGCACATGAGGAAACACAGGTTTAGGGTTTAAGTTAAGTTCACAGACCTAATTTCTTGCTTCTTGGGCCACGGCTCTATCACATCATGTGCAACATCTATCTTCCCAGAAGCTGTACACACACACACACACACACACACACACACACACACACATACACACGTATATTCACCTACCACTAAATTCTCTCTAGTAGACACCAGACCTCACTACTTTCTCAGACACAGCTTGTCAGAGAAATATGATGACAGAAGGATATCTGTGCCTATGGGTCCCTCTCTGATGTGTATTGATTTGACCTGGCCCATCACCTTGAATATCTGTCCTCTCTTCGAGCCCTGCCTCCAGTGCCTGCAGACTGAAGCCCCATAGCTGAGCTGTCCTCTTTCTGAGAAAGAGAAGCTGTAAGGATGGACAATTATCTTCCTGCATTAAATGAGATGAGCCGCAGCAGCCACAGGCCCTCCACGGTCAGGCCCAGACAGAGAAGAATCGGCTAAAAGCCTAAAATTGGGAGCAAAGGTCAGCTGTCATTCAGCAATGAGGCCAGAAGGAAAGCCAGGCATCCAGAGGTTCAGCACCTGCTCCTCCCCGGAGGCAGAGGGGCACAGCTGGCCTGGCCCACAGCCGCCTCTCTCCAGACCCAACTGTACTGCTGCCCCTTGAAGGCTATCATCACTGGCTTCCATGCCAGTACCAACCTGCCAGTACCTGGGGTGAAGCATTAAACAATTTTGAGAAGGTCCAGGACCACAAGCCAGGCTTCTCCAGGAGTACCCAGTGTCTCCACTGCTCCATCCCTCCTCTGCAAAGGTCACCTGGACCAATAGAGCCTTTCAGAGACAGCCCCTTCCCCCAGACCTTAAAATGCCAACACGGCCCATATGCACATGTGATTTCCTACACTTCATCCCCTTGCATACCTCTTCTCCCAGATCTTGTCCTTCCCGTCCTCCCCTGGGAGTGGCCAGCTCTCTGGTGGCTTCTACCCTTGCACCAGATTGGCCCCAATACACCAGCCTTTTCCACTTCTATCCCCACACCCCCATTATTTTTCCTGGATTCTGTCCCTTGTACCAAAACACGTGACATGTGATTTTTCAGAACCAACCTTGCCATTCTTTTCTCCTCTTTCTCTGCTGACAATCCCAAGGACATCCCATAGATTAAATACATCAATACCATAAAGCCACATGTGTCTACCAGAATGGACACCTTCAACTCACATCTCATCTCACGAGGTGCTTCTTGTGAACCTTTTTAATTTGCCACAGACTGTTCCTAACAATCAAAGAACCAGTCAAGTACAAGGTATTTTCTGAGAATTTTGGCATCCTTCTTCCTAGCAGCAATACTATGGAGAAGGTTTTCTGTCTCATTTTCTACGTAGACACAGAGCTTGCAAGTAAGGGAGACACATTACCCCACTTTGGACATTTGAGAAATAATGCCCAGTTACAACAGTGCTTGGCATGCAATAAATAGTTATTGAAGAAAATATCTTTGATTAAATGAATGCATACAGTAGTGAATGGCTCAGTGATGCAGAAAAAAGAGAGTACATTAAGTGGGATGGTCCCCATTAACAGAGGCACCCAAGTTCTGCTCATCTTCACTCTGTGTCTCTTTGTTAGGGTATCTTGCTCACGTCCAGCAGAGCACACTGTTCTGAAGTCAACATTTTCCGTTTCCTACTCCTCTCTGCCTCTCCTGCTCTCACAACTGTGGGATCTGCAGCCTTGGGTGAAACCAGGCTAGAAAGGGACCCTGGTTAACCCAGCATGCAGCCCATGTCAGCTGACAGAGCTGAGCAAGAGAACAATTCCTCTTGACCCCAGGCCCACTGTTTGCCCAGTCTGTGGGCTTACAACCTCCCTCACCTGGTCTTATGTCTCTCTCTAATTCCTTCAGGTGAGATTTGTGTTCATGTCTGGACTGTACTGGAAAGTAAAGGAGAGAACATTTACTAAAATTACCTCATTTCATAGAGTAAGATGCTGAGCAAGAGTCTATTAGTTTCCGGAGACCAGATGAGTATATTGCTCAGTTAACTTGCTACATTTCTTATAATCTACATTAATAGGAGCCTACAATATATTTTACGATATTAAAATCAATACAGACACATGCACATATTTTAAGTATCTAGGAAAATTCTATGTCCTCAGAAGAAAGCAAAAGAGAAAATATTAACCTTTCTCCCTCTCTCTCTCTCTCTCTCTCTCTCTCTCTCACACACACACACACACACACACACACACACACACATGTTTTATTTTATATTCCATGCTAAGGGAAGCCAGAGCCCCGCCCCCCCCACTCCAACTCCTGGGTTCTGGGTCATAGCCCCGGCCCAACAGTGAGAAGAGGGAGGAGATGGCATGTTTCAAAGCTGCTTTATGGATTTTATGGATTTTCACCAATTTATGGAATTCATCATGTGTTCACTTGCTGACCCCTCTTCTTATCACCATAAAGGAGCAAAACACTCTTTTGTTTGTAAAGGGCCAACATCTAGCAAAGGCCTTTGGCTAAAGATGGGAGCGTGTACAGGGAGGGCAGTCCCCAAAGTTGCAGGTAACTTGAGAGGATGTGTCAAAGCATGTCCTAAATCTGCTGAGAGAAGTTTTACCCATTTTGTGGAATGTGATAGAAAAAGAGGATAAAGGCAAGCTCTAGCTTCAGAGATTGATGCACTTATAAAGCTTTCACAAGACTTGCCCAACTCTCTCTGGGTTCCCTGGCATCTAGCTATTGTGGTTCCAGTTTTACAGGCAGAGAAATGGAAGCATTGAGAAAGCACCTCACCCACAGGTGTTCTAGAAGGCAAGCTCTGAAGGTGAGGACCTCTGACGTCCACGCTAAGTTCAGTCCGCCTGAGCACCTTGTGAGCTGTCATGGGCCTTGGAGCTCAGAGGGTGGACATGCTGGGATCACAGCTTCCTGACTCTGAGACCTGAGGCAAGTAACTGGAGGTGTCTGAGCCTCATCTTATACATCTGGAAAATGGGGATAATAACATCTCCACTGTGATTGTGGGGAGGATTTAGTAAACAATATGTGTCAAACGCTTGGCAAAGTTCCCAACTACTCTAAGCACCAAAACAGTAGACGTTGTTATGACCAAGAAAGCAGCCTGCACAGCCTTTCTCTGTGATTCAGGTTTTCCATGAGAAATGGTTCTCCTATGCCTCTAATGGGCAGTTCATATTCTTCAGCAAGAAATCAGAAAACATAAGAGGCTAGACACCAAAGACACTTCGAGAAAACCTTAGAGCCAGCAAGTTCTTGTGAGATTAAGCAACTAGTAGGATCTTGTGTGACTTAGGGGATGAGACAGGAACAGGAAGAAAGACTTTTGTTAGCGTTGGTTTTAATGTTTTTCTCTGTTTTGTTATCGTTTTTTTGTTTTTTTTTCCTCCCCCTGCCAAAGGATTAACGTGTAGGTTCTTAAACAAGGGGGTTCCCTATTTACAGCTGACAGCAGCAGCTGCAACCCCTGATTCTCCTGCAGAATGGCAGGGAATCGAATCAAAAAGAAAAGCAAGTGGACAACCTTTCCTCCGGGAGCACGAAACACAATACCAGCCTTTCGCCAAACCCAGCAGACCCCAGCTCTGATTGGAGGTTGCCTCGGAACAAAGGGAAATTGGTATTTAAAAAAAAAAAATCTTCTGAAAGCCAACTCAGCAGATGGTTTTTTCCTGGGCTCCAGGAGAAGGGGGGCGGAGGAGGGGGGTAGGGGAAGGATACTGGGATAACACAACTGCCACCAGGATACAGATGACTGAGAAGTGACAAAGATGGGCAAAGAGGGCTGACCTCTCACCCCGGAATTTCACAAAGGGCAATTACACCATGTGGCGGGTATCTGGACTAGGCTGCTGACCGCTTCCAACCCGCAGCTGCTGTTCATCACAGCCACGTCTGGGGGCTTTATTCAAAGCAGGGGAAGAAAGAGGCCAGGCGCTGAGGGGATACTGGAGGAAGCCATGGAAAAAGTTTAATTAGAGACTATAGTTTGTTAGAAATCGACTGCGGGGCAGTTGCACAGAAGAGCACCTCATATTTCCACTGCACTTTTAACATTTCAGAACCATTTGTTCAGATTATCTTCAAAGTGATGTGGAAGGAAGAGAGACAGTACTAATCCCTTTTAAGTATGAGGAAACAAGGATTCATTCATTAAGGGCGGAACGGGGGTTCGGACCCAGAATCCCTGGTGTGGGGTAGCCACCCTCCCTTCATTTCTCAGACCAGACAGAGCTCCTGGAGTCCTGTTTTGGAGGGGCTCTTTGTGAATCCCACATTTTCGGTCTAAACCAGGACACTTTAGAGTACACTGTCAATAGCTTCTAGATTAAGTCACAGCGAGCCTATTATCCCACAGCCCTGTGCTGTGTTGCCAGCCATCACTGTCTACCACACCTCACTGCTGGGGTGCCCTGCTGAGTGTCTTTCAGTGGGGAGATGACTGTGGGCAGTCGAGAAAGGGGCTGTGAGTCTCTGGGAAGATGCCACGATGCCCAGGTTCCCCCACAGGCTAGTCCACGGGTGTGCAGCAGGCGCAAGCAGGTGGATGGCACAAGACTCAGTGATTCTCTCCTGGAGGATGTCTCAGCAGGACCCGCTAGAGTGCATCTTTCAATGATCGCTTCTCGCTGCTGGAAACCATGAGACCTGAGGGTCTGAGGAGGGTGTGAGGCCCCCCACCCCATAATTACCTGTAATTTCAGGGCAAGCCATTTAAAAGCTTTCCAAGTCCCTTCCTAAGTCTCTAAAACACGGAAGAACAACAGCTACTTCAGTGAACTAGCCTAAGGAACAAACTGGAAAGAGGCAACAGTTGGGCAGATGTGAACACTGTGTAAAGGTGCTGGTCAGGTGTGATGGTTGCTACCAATTTTTCACACTAGGCACTATCTGGAACACGTATTTGGACAGTTGGTTATGCATACTGCCCTGGGTTTTTCCCTAAATGCCCTGAGATCGATTCTTTCTAATAAAGGTCTTTCTATACCCCACACAGCACTTATGCTGAGCACACCATACAATTCTGTAGATTCGTGTAGAATTTGGATGTCTCAGCTCTGCTACGGTGTATCTGGATGAGTGCACAAAAAAAGGCGGCATGATGAAAGATTTAAGATGTTTCTAAGGAACCAACGCGAAATACACAGGGCTAACTAGGGAGAAGGTGTTTTGATAGAAAAGAGTGTCTTCCATAGAATTACCTTCATTGGCACACAGTGAACATGAACTTGTTTAACATCCAGGCTGGGGAAATAAAATAAGTGAATATTATATTAACAGATATAACACCTGTCCTCAGAGAGCTTACGCAGTAACTGAGAAGAAAATGACCTGCTTCTGACAGCACACTTTTAAACAACCCTTTCCGTTAGAACCAAGAAGGCCATTATGTAAATGAGAAAGCATGTTCGCAGTTGGTGGACCCATCTAGAGATATCCCACCAGAGAAAGCAGGAAAGAGGGATTCTGAGTGAGATGGCCATCTACATTTCAAAGCCGCCTTATTTCTGTGCCTTCTGTGTAGTCCACAGACCCAGACGAGACTGTCTGACTAGCAGTTGATTCACATCTCTGCCTAGAACTCTGCACAAAGAGATGAGAATAAGGATAATGCAAACACCTGAATTTTGGTCCAAAGTATCCACTGAATGTAGGATGTGATCATTTAGACCAGCAAGAGTAGCATAAGACAAAATTAAATTGGAGAGTTTCCTTGACCTTGAGTTCAGTGCATACCAACAATTCTGAAGCTGCCAAAAAGTTGGGACAGCCCAGAGTCCTGTTAATAGAGGTGGTGTGCTTAGAGCAGGGGAGGTCACAATCCCCTGGTGCTGTGTAAGGCCAGACCACCTTCCAGGCCTGGGTCCTGTACTCTGTTCTGTGAGTACCCACCTCCTCATCTTTGCCTTTTAGGAGAAACAATGACAAACCAGCATCCGCAGCATAGGAACCAAGGTGGTTCGGCACCAGGAAATCACGGACTCCAAGGAACAGTTTCAGGAACTGGAAATATTTGAGCTTTAAAAGGATGACTTCAGCGCAACGTAAAAAAAAAAGAGTTCTCCTAAATCCAGGGCTGCCTCAGGAGGTACCAAGTCTCTTCCCTGAGGGCCACTGAGCGGCTGCCAAATGACAGATAACTGTCCACGAGGGATTTTGGAAGGTATCTTTTGTCTGTTTAGTAGGGGTGCTAAATGAAAATACTCACTCTCAGTGAATTCCATGATTCTGGAAGTGTGACCCAACTGTGGACCCTTCTTTTCTTCTGACCTACAACTGCTGTGGTCAGCCTTCCCCTGTTCCCTGAGCTGCTGCCAAAGTCCAGCCTATGCCCTCGATGGATTTAACCCCTAGTCTCAGACCCTTTCTGGATCTCCCACTCTTTATTTCCTCCATGACCCACCAGCATCCAAACCCCAGCCTGACGCTAACCCACCACCCATTCAATGTCAGCAATCCAGTGGGCAGACAGGGACTTTAGGAGCCTGATGGTACAGGGAAGAGCCACACACCCAAATTCATTGGTTTTCACCTCCTTGCTCCCTAAAAAAGACAGGGATGGAAAAATGGAAATTCCCATCATAGGTTAAAAATAGATTCCCTTTGGCTGTACTGCTATAAGAAGCCATAAGAAGCAGCAACTCCCTTAGGGTGGTTCTCTGGGGGTCCAGTCTGTCAGGCAAAACACTGCAACTCCTGAGCTGTGTTCTCATTCACAACACTAAGCCAATGAACCAACTGGCCTAGCATAAAAAGCTGCCCACGCTCTTGGGCACATTCATATTTGCAAATGAATACTTCTTAATGGCAAGGCATGTGGCACACCTTGAGGTCAGTCTGTCTGACTGCTGTCAGTTTGTCTCCCTTCAAGAATTTTCTCCTCCTTCCCTACTTCTGATCCCCCACTGTGAGGCTGGCTAGAAACTTGTGGGAGGCAAAGAAGAAGGTCTGGGGAAAAACACAATAAACAAGGTCTAGAAAATACACCGAAGTGACCTGCATTTGATACTAATGATGATTATCAAATGGCCTCACGGGCCAGGTAGCAAGATGGGAACTGCTTGGACATTTCAGAGTAAATAAAGGCCTCCATTGTTTCCCCTGGTGAGGTCACAGGCTGGTGGGGAGGTGAGAGAAGTTGGCCCAGGGAGGGAGGGGTAGGCAGAGAGGAAAAAAAATAGATAAATAAAAACCTGGGACTCCAGAGAGAAATGCACATTCAAAGTATACAGGGAGGCCCCTTGCCTTCATAGGGCAAGATCCCCTGGAATACCATGGAAAGCTAGAAGGAGCCCTCGAAGTTCTGTACTCCAAACCTGCCCACAACGCAGCGCTCTGACTGCCACGTTCTGACATGCTCAGACAGCAGCCTCAGCTTGCACAGAGGGCTCGCTGCTTCACCAGCCAGGACATATAATTCAGACTCTTGCACATGCTGGGTGCAACTGTGAATCCATGTGGGTGTTTGCATGCTATGTCTGTCTGTATGCCTCCCGGGGAACTGGCTCCACTGAATTTTTGCCCTCCCCACTGGCAGCCTATCCCTCTGGCCACTGGTTCCTCTTTGGGGGAGGGGGGTGGTTCCCAGAGTCTCCATGGCCACCTTCCAATTGAGGTTACCCTGAAGACCATCCAAGTTGAAACCCCTTCTTCAAAGCAATTAGGCCGTATGCAAATTATAACATTGAATTTTTAGCTTACTGTCAATAAACAACCCTCCCACCCCACAACACAAGACTTCATTGGCTTGTGCTGTTTTCTATATATAATGCAGTCAGGAGCCTGAACCAAGGCCTGGGACCCAGGCTCTGAAAACCTCCCTGCCACATCCCTTTGCTCTCGGCCTATGCCCTCATCCAGGCCCAATGACTTCCTGACCAAAGCCACTCGTGTCTCATGCACAAGCAAGGCAGGCGGGGGTCATCCTGAGATGCCTGGGACATCCTGCATGGGAGTGCTTTGAAGGCAGGACGTTTGAACTTAAAGTTGCAGGAATCAGAAGAATCAAAGGAGGGGGTAGAGCAGAGCAAAAAGGGATTGTTTCTCTCACCTTTTATTAAAAATAAAAAAGGCCATGTCATCGAAGATCAACCCGAATTGCAGCTCTGAGAGAACTTTTTGAGTATGTGAAATTGCAATCACGGAGAAGAGGGAGATTCTGCAAATGCTGACAACGTGGCCGGGGGAGAAGGCAGCGCCCACTGAACCCCAACTGGTCGTTCTTACGACACGGCTTTAACACTTTCATTTTGAGTCAAGCTTTGAGCTCAGCAGCAATCCTGGTTTGGCAGATAAATGACCACAGAGATAAAAGACCTTTGAACCATCTCTAAATAAATCCCCATAGCAATCCTCACCACCGCCAAATAAATAAATAAATAAATAAATAAATAATAAAAAAAGAAAGAAACCAACCCACCAGTGATACTAGTTGATGCTTGTGCAGCATCAGAAATGAGACAGCAGCACTGCCGTCCACGAACACAATTCAACACAGCCTGTAGCAATATGAAAGCAGAAGCAGCCTAGAGAAACAGAGGCTTCTGAGACAACCCACACCCTCAGGAGCCCAGCACCACTGCAAGTCACTGTGGGTCAGCTGTGCCTGCACGGAGGATGGTCCTGTGGGTGGCCCAAATGTGCTGGATGCTAGCACAGTAATCAGAATAATGCACACTGAGTGAGGGGTTGTGCTAAGTGCCCACAGGCCCTTCCATCGCCTGAAGACACTAACAAGAAGGTGCTGGTATCATCCCTGATTTTCACACAATCAGGACACAGTCTCAAGAGGTTAAGTAATGTGCCTGAGGGGATACAGAGCCCAAGGTCTCTTCCTCCAAAGACAGTGAGAACCCAGTCCAGAACACAGGGGATCTGACTTCCAATTCACTCTCAGGGCATGGACTCTTGCTAACAGATCCCTTATTCCTCACTTCAGGGAATGAAGGGCTCTCCACTGGAACAGAACACAGTTTCTCTGCTTCATTATTCTGCCAGGTTATCTTCAATAGTATGGAGTTCACCAAAGAATATTCCTTGGAGAAGTCCAAAGTCAAACTGACTACCAAGGGAATATCAAAACCAAGAGGAAAAGAGCCAGCATGGTGCTTAAAACCCCTAGAGAATCCCAAATACAGAAGAAAAAAAAATACAAGAAAGGGAAGAAAGAACCAAACTTTCCCAGAATATCGTCATGGAACACAAGTTTGATAAATCTCACCACTTTTTAAACTCAACTCTGACGCTTGCTCCCACAATTGTGGGCCTTTTGACATTGGGGCAGAAAGGAAATAATCTGATGATGGAACAGTGGGTCCAAAGAGAGGTCAAAAATTTTGTTTATAGTAACTAGTTTTGTTAAAGAGAAAGACTTGCCCCATCTAGCAGAACGGTTCTTAAAGTTTCCAGTTTTTAGAACAGACATAAGGCTGCAGAGGTCAAAAGCTGTTTTTAGTTCATCCTTTTTTTTTTTTTTTTTTTTTAAACATGCAGAAACTGAGACCCAGGAAGGTGAAGCAATCTTGCTGAAATTAGTCTCTGTTAGTGACAGAGACAGAGCTAGTGCCCAGGGCTCCCGTCCCCAAGTCCAGTGTTCTGTCCAGCACACCTTCAGCTCCAGATGTCAAACATTACTTGTTGCCCCATGAAGACAAATACTTTGTGGAGAAGGTCATTTACCACCTTTCAGGCAGCTGTAGCTATAAAATAACAAGGGAAAAAGAAACCTATCAGGAAACAAAATTTTCAAGCACACTGATGAATAAATAGGAATGTGCTGCTTTAAAAAAAAATCTATAGCGAGAAAACATAAAACTAGAGGGAAATTCAGCCTCTTGCAAAGAAAAGCTGGTGAGACCTGCTCTCTTATCAGGTTGAGGGTGCTGTGGGGAAAGAAGCTCATACTCTCAGGAGTTGAAAACACCACATTCTCACCCCCCAGAAGAAGGGAGGGCAAACCCAGGGATGCATGTAGGAGTGACCGGAGAGGCTGCTGGGCAAAATGATGGGAAGGGAAGGACACCTGAGCCACAAGGAAGGTGGAAGGCTCTCTGCTGGATGCCCAGGGCCACCACCACCATGGAGGAGATGATGGGTACAGCAGCCAGACATCAGGCATTCTGAGCTAACTTTTTCTCCTGCCCAGCACCCCCTCCCAACTATCTGATATGCCAAACTGCTACAACCACAGAGAGTCAAGAGAGAAATGTGCCCCTTAACACCCTATGGAAAAATGGAGAACCCTAGTACAGGCCTCATCACTGACAGCTGTATTACCTAAAGACTCCCCTTTTAAGGTTCTTTGCTCTGCATCACTTTCATTATATTCCCTGGGCCCCCAAACCTTCCCTTTCCCCAGTTCAAAGCCCACTGAGCATTCCCATTGCTTACAGAATTAAATACAAACCCATTTATTTATTTGACATTCATCATTCCTTGCAATCTGATGCTAACCTCGCTTCCCATCTACATCCATACTTTGTGCGTTTGGCACAAAGAAGGTGCTATTTAAAGAATGGGCAAATGAGTGCATGACCCGTTGAACTTCCTAAGAGAGGGTTAGCAGTGTTCAGAGAAGAATGCTGAAGTTTTTCCATAGACACATGAAGATGGTATAGGTGGGACTGTCCAGGACAAATCCCAAGCATGGTTCCAGGACCACGGCAGGCACGTGACAAATGTGAGGTTGAAGTTCTTGCTATTGGAGGAAACAGGTTCTCTTGATGAAGCTGGGAAAAGGGAAAACTAAATCCAAAGAAATGAAATAGAAGTTGCATTTTGGTTAAAGGCAAATAAAAATCTGTAAGCACAACAAAGGAAAAGAACAAGACTTTAACACATGAGGATTTGAATTTTCCTTCAAACAACCTAGAACACTTAGAATTAAGGGCAATATACCAGGTTATGATCTCGTCACCCTAACTAATGTTGGAAGGTGTAGAGGAAATGTCCCAGTGCTTAGAATCTTTACCTTCCAGCAGTCTTTTAGAGTGTGGCCACTTCAGGACTGGAATACAACATTAGCTTTGGAATACAGAAGAACTGGCTTCAAAGACCAACCCTGCCCATTTCTGTTCCTGCTCTTTTGAAGCAAATGAGCCTCAATTTCCTCATCTGTGAAGAAGTAGTATCTGCCTGGCAGGACTGTTATAAGGACTAATAGTGAAGGTAAATACGTGTAAAACAGCTAGCACAGGGCTTGCCACAAATCCAAACTGGTTATCATGATGTGTGCTCTGTAAGTTACCCATTTTTCCTAAAATCTTCCATTGAGTTATACAATGTGGAAATTATCATCTCTGTCTGGCAGATAAAGAAACTGGGGCTTCAGCAAGGTTATACTCCAGATCCAAAGCCACCGAGCCAGTTGGTACAGATTGCCACCCACATCTCCTAGCCTGGGTCACTGAATGGAGCTTGGGTAAGAGTCCCCTGTCCTTCTCATCCTGTTGAACCTGGAAAGGAGTTCCTGATTCTCACAAAAATTCTCAGGAAAGAGGAGAGCTACTAAGCTCTGCCCAGCTGCGAGCCTTTCAAAGACTTGTCACTGTTGGAACATTCTACACTCATGTGCTATACTTGAATTTGCTTCTAGAAACTCTGTCTCATGTTCTCTATTGTTTTGACTGAGTGACCTAGAAGGGAACTACATAAAGTTTATGTTATTTCATCACTTGCCTGAGTAAGTCTAATATGCAACAATGCCGGTACCATGGTAAAGAGCAAGTTGCCTTCCTTTAATGAGATCATCTGCAAAGGAGGTCCATCCACAGCACAGTTCTGAGGCCCTAAAATATGTTCAGAATTCTCTTTTCAGCCTCTACTTCTCACCAAATGCTACTCTTACACCTCACATAAATTCATTCATCAGAAACCCACTGCCATATAGCACTTCAGTTGCCATCTCAATTTCATATGGAAGACAGGTGACCTGTCCCCTGGTTAGAAAGAGTCCATGCAAACTTGAGCCAGTGAGGGAGTATCTTCATGGGTCCCTCCTACCATCCTACCACTTTAGAGGCCATGTTGCCTCAACATCTATAATGCCTTTCTGGTTTGGAGGGTTGGTGTTAGGTTTCAGTCTTGGGATAAAGCCCTTGAGGATGCCACACATACACGTCTTCACACCAAAGTAGTAGAACATACTGAAATACAATTAGCCTAGCAAAAACCTAGCTCTGTTATGTAAGGAACGCTATCATTATCCTAAGGAGTATTCTTTTTACAAAAACCAATGAAAAAGAAAATCATTTGGGATCCAATATAAGCTGTCTTTGCCTAAGGCTGTCAAACAATGACTTGAACAAAATTAATTGGTCTACAAAAAAAGAAAAAAAAAAAGTCAGCACATAATGATGTAACACCCAATTTCCCCCAGCCTCCAAGTTTGAAGGCTGAATCCTTAATAACAAAACAAAACAAAATCCTTGTTATCCTGAAACTCTATGTCCTTTCCCTAAAAAAAGGCTCGTCAAATAATAGTAATAATAATAGTGTATATATATACATATATATGTATATATACACACACATATATATGTATATATACATAATTTTTTCCCTTTTGGAAAGGGCCAGATAGTACACAGTTTAAGCGTTGTGGGACATACAGTCTCTGTCACAACCACTCCACTCTGCCGTCTTCGTGCAAAAGCAGTCATAGACAAAATGTAAACAAATGGATGTGGCTCCGTTCCAATAAAACTGTATTTATGGACACTGAAATTTGAATTTCAAACAATTTTCACATGTTACAAAATATTATTCTTTGTTTGATTTTTTTCCAACCATTCTTTGCTTGTGGGCTGTATAAAAACAGGGAATGAGCAAGATTTGGCCCACAGACTACAGTTTGCCGACCCCTGCTCTAAGCCAACACGTATATTCAGGTGACCCCCCAAGTAGGCATCTCTACCAACTCAAGGATCAGGTCAACTGAGCCTCCCTCCTGGCTCCCAGTCTAGGACCTGAGTCCCAGGGGCCACTCCATGCACACTTCTCCAATGAGTGGCTTGCCTCATTAAAAAAAAAAAAAGTGGTGGCAGGGCACCTGGCTGGTCAGTCAAGTAGAGCTTGCGACTCTTGATCTCAGGGTTGTGAGTTTGAACCCCACATTGAGGGTAGAGTTTGCTTTTTAAAAAAAGACCCAGAAGACTGGATTTTGGAGTCAGACTCTGATCTGTTGCTTACCAAATGCCATCCTCATCCTTTCCCCCGTCCGAAGTTACTGATCACATGTTTCACATTCCTACAAATAAGTAAATTCTGCAAGTTCATAGCCCTGAAACAGCAAGCAAGGTTCCTACCTCTCCACCTCAACTTCAGCTTTTACTAACTCCCTCTTTTCCAAACAACAGGAACTCTGGAGAGTAAGAGAGTTAACATTCTAATCCAATAGAGATCAGAGAACGTTTCCATCATCTATCAAGTGATTAAGACTCGGTACTGATAACTTTATTCACTCATTTCTGGGAAGTAACTGCTCTAGGCATAAATAAATTTAGGACGGATGGAGAAGCAGAGTATGAAGCAAGCCCCTAACAATTTAAAATTTTTGTAGATACTCCCATTACAGTGTCAGCATAACCAGCATAACACACCACTGTGAGCTGAATTTTAGTCCTTCCCCTCCCTTTGCCTCCCTTCCAATTTCTGAGACTTAGAAACACTCACTTGGGGTGTCACACATTGGGAGAAGTGATGTCACCTCTCTTTCCGATAAAGCACAAAAAGGGCATCCAGCTTTTTGGTTAATGATGACCAGCCTGAGAATTTCAGAAATGAGAATGGAGGTCCACTGCACACTGCAGCTTCTAAATCATCCCCATGTCACAAATTCCAGAGTTTTATTCTGGGGCATTCCAAGAGGCAGAGGACTATCTTTGGGAACACTCCTGTGGCTTTATGGAAGGTCATAACTGATCAGGACAACGTAGCTCTTTCTAGGGTAATGAACTTGGGTTTGCACACCCCAAACTGTGGGCTGTTGCTCAAACCCTGGCAGTGATGGGCATGGAGGGAAAACAGTTACCACAGTTTTTGAGACTGCCCACCCACATAAAAATCCAACAATGCACAAAGAACTGGCCATCTCAATGGCCACAGACAAAGATACTCATTTTCAAAGCTGAAGAGACCCAACTCCAAAGCAAAGCCTCACTTTCCAAGTGGAGCCTAATGTGAACTGTTCCATTTTCTGGCAAGAATTTCAAAAGTTTCCAAAGGCACTTGGGTAATCTTTTATGACAGAAACCCCAGAAATCACTGCAAGTTGTAATGGGGACAGGGGAAGGAAAGCACAACCTCTGTGCTCTGTGAAAACAAGCCAATTTCTAAAAATTATTTTATATTCCAAAGGTTAAAATAAGATGACCAACTGTCCTGGCTTGCCCAAGACTGAAGGGGTACCTGGCTTCAGGGCTTTTGGTTTTAAAACTGGGATAGTCTGAGCAAACCAGAAGGCACTGGTCACCCAGAAAAATCTCCCCTCATCCGGGTCTTTGGATTTTAAATTCAATATATCAGCCCAAACACTTAGCGTGAGGGAGGACACAAGGCTTACACCAATGAAAAAAACATGAGTCCTAGCAGTTCTACTGAAAATGATTACAGAAAAGCTCAAAAACCACTAGTAAAAAAAATGCTACAGATTATCTCTGAGCCATAATGGAGAGAGGGTCATTCATTTGTGCTATTTTTAGCTAATCCATCATGTCTAGAGCCCAAGTAAATAAGATGTGGGGGAAAGTTACAAAGACTCTGATGAACTCCTACCACCCTGAACCCAAAACCTCTGTCAACAAGGGGGCTCCTTTCACAGGCATTTACAAGCCCCAGAGAGTTTTGGAACGCTTTCGAGACTAGGGCAGTCCTCTGCTATTATAGCTGAGTGCCACACCCCACCCAAGAAGGGAAGTCACTGTAACCCCCTGTGATATAATTACAATGAAACCTGGTCCCATTCATTCCCAACCAAATACCACCACCAATCACCTAGAGGGCTGCTTTCCACCAGTTAGGCCTGTAGGAGGAAAGTGACAACCAACCAAGTTCAGTCAATACCCAATCTCAAAACATCTGTGATGTGTTAGACAAAGATTCAGGTCAGTTATCCGCCCCTTCTTCTTTCTCCAGTTTGAGCTCCAGGGCTCACCACTGGCTTTCAGAGCAATGATCTCTCACCTTCTACTGGACTAAATTACTATGAAAGTGACTTCCTTAGTCCAGTGATTAACTTGCCTATTTTAGACAGGCTTAACAATGGTGGTTGAAACCAAAAGAAGGTTATAAAGGTTCTTGACTCTTCTGATTGACCAAAACTCTCCATATCCCACGCTTAACTATAACAGATGCAAATATTAAAGCCAAAAAAGAAAAAAAACCCTCTAATTTTGTCACAGCTTAGCCAGGTCTGACCTACCCAAGAGGCTGCTACACAATAAATAGAAATGTTCCAGAATTATAATTCTAGTAGCTGTTGATTTTCATGTGGGTAGAAGATATAATAATACATTAGACACTGTACCAAGATATCAGAGGCATTTCTTCTGGAGGGTGTTAAGTGTTCCATCAAAGAGATTGATAATTCCAAAATAAATAAGTAATAATCAAACAGACCTTTAATAGCTGGGAGGGGGTGTGTGTGGCAAAAATGAATTAACAAAAAACCCTACAAAACAGGGCTCCCTACCTTCTTTTTGGAGTGGCTTCTTTCCTCCTCCTTCGTGGCTTTGCTATTTTTCCCAGCACGGGACACCTTCTGGTCGCCAGACTGCTTAATGGTGATCTTGATCTCAGGGGGGCATATATAGTTCTCCAGATTCTTTGGGGGTTTCTTAGCCCGCTTGGTGGTCTGAATCTTCAGCTTCAGACTCCCCTCTGTAAAGTTTGCCTCCTTGATAGAAAATTCCTGTTCTTCCAGGCCATCTCCTGCAACCCATTTCTCACTGTCTGCATTTGAGTTGGAATCCACATCCTGCCCTGAGCCCAGTTCATCCTCCTCCTCTGGCTCCATGCGTTCTCCGCCCACTGGGATCCCCTTCCCAGGTCCTGGAGCAGAGAGCAAAGATTCTCCTGCACAGCCGGGAGCAGTCGGTGGCTTGGCTGAGGAGACAGGCAGGAATTCCGACTCGTCCCCCCTTTGCCGGGAGGTGCTTAAGATTTCCCTGGACTCCATGACAATCCTACAGTCTTCAGGAGTTCTCAGGAGGTGGGAGAGAAGAGGGGGAAAGGGAAAGGTGAGAAGCGAGGACACCCGAAATCCCAAGGACAAAGTGGTCCAGCTGCTGGGTTCAGAGTCCCAGGAATGGAGACACGGCCAAGTGTTCAGAAGAGGTCAGATCTGCAACTGAGAAACAGAGAGATAATTAGTCATGGCAGGAAGGAAAATGACCTCAAAAGTAACTCAAGTTCTAGAAGCCCCTTCCCCCTAATCTATGGCATCAGGGGGGGAAAAAAAAAGATAGGAAAAAAACCAAACCAGAACATGCACATCCCCAAATTGGATTATATTGGATTATATTATGCAGACACACACACACACACACACACACACACACACACAGCCCTTCACTGAATGGTTAATTTTTCTGGCTATGGGCCCAAGAATAAAGATAGGAGCAGCCAGTCCTCCAGTTCAATACAAAGTTACAAGTTTCTTATACTGAAGCCACAGCTAGCTGAGTCACCATCAAAACCAACCATGACGAAAGGGAAGTCTAAAGTGTTGAGGCAGGTCTGTGGGAACCACGTTTGGCTGGCTTCTTGCACCACTTCCCTCTGACATGTGAAGAACAGTTTGCAAAGCTGAACACAACCCCTGAGCCGCCCTCCGCTGTCTGGTTGGAAGGACATTTAGCTAACCTCCTGACCATTCTTTCTTTATCATCTTCCATGGTAAATTATTTCAATTACACAAAATTAGCTTTATTTCTTAAAACAAATGCAAAGCTTAGATGCAGGCTTGAAAGAGGAAAACATAAAGAGTTCAGTGGAAAATCACTTCTAATGCTGTGATTAATACAAAACAATCACTAAAAATGTTTCTGTCCACACAAAAGATATTTAATCATTATCAATTATTTAGATAAAAATAGCCATTCGAGACAGCTTTAATTCCCTTTCTGGTCCTTAAATAAAGTGGCATTCTGTCTACATGACAACAAAAAAGGGAAAAAGAGAGAAGGAGCATTTCACAGGCCTTTGGAGGTATCAGGAATGACTCTCCCCACCCCCCACCCCCAGGGTCTTTGAGTCTGCCTTCCTTCCAGAGGAAACCAGAAACATCAGTCAGGTTCTCTTCAGACCATCATAGGACCAGCTAAACTATCCCTCACCCTTATTCACTGTATGTCCCATTATTCCCAGTTTCAGACTCGTCATTTTCAAGACCCCAAAGGAAATGCAGTGCTCATCCTCAAGAGAAAACAGAGAGCCCCAGGGCTACACAAAATTTCAAGACACTATCTTCTTCCATCCCTAGGCTGTAGGTGAGATCACACTCAAGCCTTAAATAGCTCAATGGGCTGGGGTTTCCCGGCAGAAGACATTACTGCACACCTTCTACCTTGGAGCCCAGCAATTCAAGGTACTAACCAGCAAATGTGCCCGCCAGAAAATGCCTAAGAACTGCAAAGACACATTGAGAACAGCCAAAAATGAAGCCTGGAGACCGGGCATGTCTTTTCTCCCTCTGGAATCAGTACATTTTCGGCTGACATGGTGTGAGGAAGCTGGCCAGCAAGGCAGCCATTCTCTGCTCCCCAGAGAAGCCCCGGAGCATACTCGGCTCCTGGAAACCGCTCAGCCCTGCAGAAAGACACATTTACAACTGCTTCCTCTAAGGGGAAAACCCAAGGAACACAGCATTTCTGGAAGAGAAGAGGCTGCCCTAGTGAGAGCAAGAGCATCTTCACCGAATCTGTCACAAGAAGACTGGGCAGCCACCTGTGCCCCAGGCTACAGAAGGGACAAAGTCCCCACTTAGGGGCAGGGGAGGGCAGTTAGACCAGGTGACACTTGAAGTTTCTTTTACTTGTAAGATTATTTGTGTCATCCAGACTGATCTACCTTCCTAAAACTTTATATAATTTTTAAAAAGTCATATTCAAGCCAACATTCATTAAGGCCCCTCTTACTGGTTGTCGGGTACCACACTAGCTGTTGAGGAGACATCAAGATGCCTTAGAATGTGTCCCTGTGTGTCAAGCACCAATTGTCCAGTAGATCTTTCTCGGCTCGTACCCCGGGTCCATCCAAACTGCAAGCCATGTTTTCACAAGGCAGTAGTATTCAGTGGTTTGCCTCCTCTGGCAGGAATCTTCAATGTGACATTTAATCCCCTGGTACGTACTTAGGAAGTTATTCTTGTGTCAGGGCAAAAAAGTGAGCCATGTTCTCCATCAAACGTTCCTAACCTAAACCAAATCCACCTGGACCTCTGAATGTCTATCGCAGGTTCTGTGCTGTGATAAAAGAAGATGAAATCTAACTTTAGAGGAATGGATAGTAGTGTGAAATGGCATATTATTAAGAAAATCTCTCCCATTGAAAAAAAAATTCCCTTCAGAGTTCCTTATATTGAATGGTACAAATCATGAATTAATTGATGTTGAAGACAACATTTTGAAACTTAAAACTCAAGTTGTGACAGGTCCACAAAAAAAATGAAAATTCAACAATTTATTTTTCAGTGCTCCTCCGGTCAAGATCCTAAGATAACAACTGAAATACAGTCCCTTTCTTCAAAGAGTTCGCATTCTTGAAGAGAGATTGGGAAAACAACTACAACAAAGTAGACATTTATATGTCCTATAGTAAAGAAGAGAAACAAGGGAAGAGAAAATGTTTCCCGCTTCAGTGAGGTACAGAGAAACAGATGGGAAACTACACAGGAAGGCTTCAAGGAGAGCACAGAATATGGCTTTGACCTTCAGGGGCTTCAACAGGTGGAGTGGGAAGAAGGAAAACATGGCAGACAGAGGGAACAGCATGCAGGGAGGCCTGAAGCAGGAGCCTGCAGGAGGGTCACGCTCAGGAAAGAGAAAGTTGACGCTTGGCCAGGAGATGTGGCACAAAATGGGGACTGGTGAGAGTTAAAGCTGGAGATAAAAGGTTACAACCAGATCACAGGACACCCTTGAATGCTATGCTAATGAGCTAGATTTTATCTTACAGGTAATGGAAAGCCATTTAAGGGATGTTAGTAGGAAAGAGGCACTATCAAAGCTGCGCGTTAGGAAGATAATTCTGGCATGTAGTGTAAGGGGTGAATTAATGGAACCTGATATTAGAGGCAAGGGGACCATAAGGAGGCTCAACTGAAATTCAATTCTTGTGGCATGAGGACCCGAACCAGGGCAGTCTGAGTATGACATGGTAAATAACAGAGATCAAACAGTAACACAGTTTCAAATCATCTCAATGTTCACGAACACATCACTTCCAGATTTTCTGTACCGGTCTCACTTTAAGAATCCAGTCTTAGGGCTCATTAGCCACCAACCTGCATTGCCTTTTCAAGTCAAACCAGTCTCCACTGTGGCATTACAAACACAGAATTCTCTCCACCTTGGTATTTTTATAGAATCTTTTCTTATATCCCCTTCTACCGACCCATGCAATGACTGGCATACAACTGGTCCTCTCCAAATGTTTGTCGCGCGAAGGAATGAACAAGCAAACACACGGATCCCAAACCTTTCCATAGTTCAAGGTCATGCCCAAGCCTTCACTTCTTCATGGCAACATTTTATAAACTCTGGACCACAGCATTCACTCCCTGGCCTGACTTACACTGCACCCAGCTGTATAGTTTGCCACTAAATACTAGTCTTGCATCGTCTTCTTGCTGTTTCGAGCACACAAATCTTATTTTCCTTACTCAATCGCAATTCAGTCTCAGGCTAAGACTGACTGTGGTTGTACAACCCTTACATTTGCTTCAACACCGAGTGCAGGATTGGGTACTTGAAGGGCTTCAAGTTCTTTCTGAATGAAAATGAATTAGCCCCCTGACAGCTATTCAAAGTCCTGTGGTTCCAACTACTTTGACTGCAGCTCTGCCAGCCCAAGCGCCCTCTGTGAAATTCACTGCCTATGCTGAGAATTATAATCTAGCCCCCCATGTCCACATGCACCCCTCACCTTAAAAAAATAAAGAAGCTTTCAAAAGTGAAGAGCAAAGAAACCTAACCTGTCTGTTTACTTCCCCAGCACACAAAGCTGTTGTTCTCCTTTTCCCTTCTCCCAGCACATACCTGCCACCCCAAATTCACCGTTCACTTTTTTGGTGAGTCTGGGAGACAACTGAGAGTTCTCTTGTGGTGTACCCCTGCCAACATGTGAGCGTGAGCACACGCACCCACTTGTGCACTCACAGAGGAGAGGAGCCAACGCAAGGTGAAAACCTTTTGCCTTGTCACATTCCAGCAGTCAGCGACTCCTCCAGAGGGGGCGGGTGCACAATGGACACTCTGTACTTGGCTCAGGCTCCTAGTCCAAATAAAGTTAACTCTTTGGTGGCTTCCTGTAGGACCTGGTGTCAGGGCACAGGAGTAATAAAACTTGCTTAGGAAATAACTGCCCAGCATGTCCCACGGAAACAGAGGGGCAAGAAGGGTGATGATGTACTTGGAAAGAACACGGGGGGAGAAGTCCAGGAACTTGCCCTCTACCCATGGCTCTCCCTTTTACGGTGACTATTTGAGAGGCTGCTTTGAGTTCTTTACTCCACACTTAACTCAGCAATGAATAGAACAAGGTCTCTTCCAGACACAAGACTCTAATTTTACCCTGCACAGCCACAGACCTATGAGGACACTCCACATTAGATAGTGTGGACCTTCAGAATTATTTCTCTGAGGGATCAGGGGAATCCTGGTTGGCTAGATGTGTCTCAGAACCCAAATGAGTCCCAAGGAACGCATCCTCTCTACCGTTCAAATCTGCAAGATGGAAGAAGTTTTCCTAATCCTGAAGCCTTGAGAAACTCTTACTAATCCCAGAGTATAGCAGCATAAATGCAAATTTCTGAGCCTCACTTATTGAATCAGGGCTCCCAGGGTGGGGTCCAGCCCTCTGGCTTTTCCCAAGCCTTCCAGATGATTCTGATGGGCTTAGGCTTTGCCTAATGTATGTACTTACCCCTATCTCCTGCCTTGACCAATGAACACGATTACTCTGTGTTTAAAGGTATTTCTCCCTTACATCACTATTCTGTGTCTCTGAATATACAAAGGTTGCATTTTTATTCATGCATGCAGTCCCAATGCCTAGCACTGTGCCCAACACATAATGAACACTCAAGAAATGCTGGTTGACTGAATTAATAAATGAACAACCCAACACGGCCTGGGTTTCCCAACATCATCCACCTCTCCCATCTGCTCTGCTCCCACGGCACCACCCACATGCAGGCATCCTCACTTTAGCATTCCCATCTATGTCTTCCATTTCCCTCATTTTCTCTCTTACTGTTTTTATTTCTTGATTTTGCATTGTGGGAGAGCAAACCCCAAACTACCCTCCATGATACCAACTTAATTCTATTTTCCGTGTTCCCTTTGTCTCTATTGCAGATTTTTAATTCTGCTATTACACAGTTTGGCTCCCTGCAGGCTTTCTTTACTTCATTCATCTTCCTTTCAGCTGATTCTGATGTTTTTCATCTCTGCACACTCCCTCCCTGTGACTCTGTGCTCCTATCCCACCGGCGGTCATGCTTCTTCCTGTTGCAGATGTCTGGCAGCTTCCTGAAATTCTTATTTTGCAGTTGTAGTAAATAATTTTCATGATACTGTTCCTTTTACCTTATTTGGGTGTTTTTCCCTCTAAGGCCTCCTGTTGGTTCTTGCTCTTTGCTCATGCTGTAAAGGAGAAGAGAGTCATACCAGGTAGTGTTCATCTACAGAAAAAGCACCAGGCAGCTTTTGACTCTACCTTCAGTCCACCTGGAAGGCAATCAAATCCTCGTCTCAGCCCTACTGCTGTTATCAATGATCTCATCATCTAAGTTTCTCTTGAACAGTAATGGCGGTGTGCTGACAGCAGCCTCAAGGGGATCCTGAGAGCCTATCCTGTGTCTCTCTTCCCAACTCCACATTCAATGGGGTCAGGCTGGTAGTTTGAAAATTGGCTATGGTAAGAGTGTTTACACCACCGGAATTAGCAAACTTCACAAATAATGGCTTCAAAACAAATCTGCAGAACAGGGTGTTAAGCATTTACTAGAACACCATTGACAGTAGACATCTACCTACTACTGTTTTGCTGGACGATGAGGGCTTCTTCTGCCAGATTCTTTGAAATTCTGAAGAGCTGAAATCCCCAATATGCACTGTGACAAGGGCTCTTTGTGTCCACCTCAGAGCTGAACTTGAGGAGCCATCTCTGCCCAGAAGTCAATGCCCTGCTTCCACCCCTCTCAAACCTCCCTCCTTCAGACTTTTCCATTTGGTTTCTGAAAACCATAGACTTTGAGGATATGTATATAATGATGGTAGGGAGGAAACTATCTTCAGTTGTCTTATTAAAGTTGCCCATGCAGTAGACCGGATGACTGCCTATTTTTCTAGTTGACAGAAATTAGGAGTTTCTGATCTTAGAAGGCAAAGGGTGTAAAAGGATGGAATGTGATCCCACCTAACTACAGATAGGGAAGCTAATGTATGTTAACCTAGGTTCACTGGCCTAATGCTATAAGAACCCCTACTCAAATTCTTTTAAGAGAATTTAAACCAGTCACGATCTGACTGGTTTTGGAGGTGATTCAGTGTTCATCTTTCTTTAAAATTTTTTTTTTCAACGTTTATTTATTTTTCTTGGGACAGAGAGAGACAGAGCATGAACGGGGGAGGGGCAGAGAGAGAGGGAGACACAGAATCGGAAACAGGCTCCAGGCTCTGAGCCATCAGCCCAGAGCCCGACGCGGGGCTCGAACTCACAGACCGCGAGATCGTGACCTGGCTGAAGTCGGACGCTTAACCGACTGCGCCACCCAGGCGCCCCCAGTGTTCATCTTTCTTTATGTCACCTAAGGTATTTAGGTGGGGAGTCAGAAGTGGCCTTTCCCATTTGAAAGACTTGGCATGAACCTAGGGTCCTCCTCCAGCCCCCTTGAGTTAATAATGCCTCTTCATTACTCAGCCCCAGGTCTAAAGGCACTTCCCCAAGCTTCACAACCAGATCAGGACTCCCTATTTTGTGCCTTAACAGCACAGAGGTTTTCTTCACTAGCTTTTATTATATTTTATAAATGCATGTGCCACTCATGGGTGCAACTCTGCACCCCACCTCCTCCTGCACTAGACAGTATGCCCCTGAGGGTAAAAGCTAGTCTATTTGGCTCACCATGGAGTCCCCAGAGCCTGGCACAGCTCCTGATCCATGGAGCAATACTCCAAATCATTCACTGAGGAAATGCTGAATAAGAGAATGTGTCAAAGGCCACCAAGCACCATTTGACTCAGGTGCCCATGACTCTGAGTGATCTGCCCCTGAAATCCTTCCTGCTGCAGAAATACCCAGAGTAAATGCACCATAAACTCTGATAAATTGATCAAGTGACCCAACCCTTACCCAGCTCTCAATCAGTGAGGGCAACATAGCTCTGCTACCATGGCTCTCTCTAACCCTGCAAACACACCAGTGGTCTACAGTGAAAAATGAAGGTCAGACTCAGTGGCTTTTTTATACCACATATCTGGATGGTACCTTCCTATCCACAGATCACCTCCTCCAAGCATTGCTCCTGAGTTCTGCACCCACCAATTTCCCCAACAGTGTCTGCTGAGCTGTGGCTTCCCCAAAGTCCCCTGATTTGCATTGATTCATGGGATTCCCTACTAATTCCTCCAGCTGACCTTTCTCCTCTCTCCACACTGTAACCTCTAAGTCATTCTTCAGGATTTGCCTCAAGTTTCACATTCTTCATGAAGGCCGGCTGAAACTTCCTTTTCTATTCCTTTCCTCTTGTATGTATACACACACACACACACACACACACACACGCGCGCGCGCGCGCGCGCACGCGCACACACACACACACTTACACTCACAGATGGTCTTGCTCTCACTTCCCTGAGCATTCTGCTACAGAGCATTTGGCAAACTACTGCAATGTTCCATGTACTTATTTCTCTCTCCCACCAGACCAGGAACTCCACAAGGGTCAGAGCTGGGTTTTACATGGATCTCTGACACAGTTCAGAGCACAATGAGCATACACAGTAAGGATCCAACAGCAAGTGTCCAAGCTATGTTTCCGCTTGAAAAGAAGAATGGAAGCAGCACCAATCTGATGACACATATTTAGATTACTTAGCCTCTCTTTCCCACTTAGTAACTGTTCCTAGAAAATATGTTTACACTGTTCAAGTCTCATTTGGAAATTGGGTTATAATCCTACCTCAAGGGTTGTTTTGAGAAGTAATTGAAGATTAAATAAGATAATTATGAAAGAACATGTTGGGATCACCATAGTGGACACTCAAATATTTTGTTAAATTTGATTTACTTCCATAGCCTGTGTCATTTAAGCTAGTGTTTGGCTAATTGCTGCCTCTCTTCACAGATCCCAAGTAAAGCCTGAGGGGACAGGGGTTGGAGGCCAACCTCCCCAATCTCCCTATACAATAGGAAGCACATACAAATAGTTTAATTTGCACCTGGTAACTTAAGTGTTTGCTGTTGTTTTGACTATTGCTTTTCTTCTTCTTCCCAGTTTGTCTTATGGAGGAAACTGACTTGGTTTAGTCACAAATTACAGGCTCAATTCCCTGCTCTGCCATCTGATGCTAGGTGGCCTTGGACAAGTTCCTTTTTTTCCCTGGGTCTCCCCATCCCTGTCTTCAGAATGAAGGGGTGCAATAACGTAAACTGTGGCTCCTTCAGCTCTGACATTCTCAGCTGCTAAGCCTTATCTCCTGAACTTGACAACCAGAGTCCTTCAAAGTCTGGGCTGGTTCTTTCAACTTCCTTCTAGATCCTGCTGGTTCTATGGCTCCATCTGACTGAACCTCATGCAAAACTAAGGATCAGTCCCTGTGTTCAGGGATCTCCATGATAGGGAGAGAAGCAGAATCAAACTTCTGAGGCCTAAGGCTGGCACATTTTCCATTAACCAACAGTTCCAGCTCTAGCTTCAAAAATAGTGCCTCCTCTGGGAACCAATAACACAACACAACAGCATGAGCCTTAGAGCCTCTGGAGAGAGATCTGTATAGCTCTGGCTGGGCCAATCCCCAAGTTCGTAGGGCAAGTTCTACCTCTGGCATATCATCTGTTGCCTGTGTTTCTCCATGCAGTCGAGGAAAGCACACACTCACCGTGAGAGAGGTGGTAAATATAACCAATGATCTCAACAGGTATTATGAGTTTAATCAAGACAGCAGCCCTGCAATACAGAAGACCTATTTTCATTTTACAGATGTAGAAATAATGGCCCAGAGAGGGTAATACTTTACCCAAGGGCCCATATTACCTACACCAGATCCACAATCAAAACCAGGGTTTATAAGATTCCAAAGCCTGTACTCTTACATTTACATGATAATGTCTCTAAAACACAAAGTGATACCCCAAGCTACTTCTACAGATACGAGCTCCAAGACCAGTCTGCCACCTGACTTTTCATTTTACTTCCAAATCCTGAGTATCAGTTTTCTCACCTGCCCTCCAAGTCTTTTCACCAAACTTTACAAAGACAACAGTAAATAGCATATGCAGAATAGCACCTAAAAGGTGAAATACGGCAAAATGTAAGAAGTAACTGTAGTCATAGTATTTCCTGTCCAAATAGAGTAGAGAGAGCCACCTGGCAAAGAAAATGATCCTACGTTTTAACATGCATCTAGTTAGTATATAACGAGTGCTTTAAGTTTTTTATTTAACCCTGAGATGTGCCCATTTTAAAGAAAAGAAAACTGGAGTTGAGAAATTAATTAAAGTCACTGAGATGGTGCTCTTTGACTCCAAATGTCATTTGCTTTCCACTCACTCATCATGCCACCCGTCTTCAAATACCCAGAGTTAGCAGCCACTTAAACTCTGGTCCTCCACCGTGCCATTTGTAAACTGGGGATGAAAATGATAGACTTACGTGAAGGCAATGGAGATAAACTAAACAATCCAACAAATAATAAACTCGACAGTTTTTCTCTCAAGGGTCTCTAATTCTGACCCCACTACCTGTTCAGTCCTAATTCAAATTCCTCGACTTCTCAACCATCTGATTCCACAATCACTTTGCTTACTGTCATTTGAACATAAAGTATAATTTGACACCTACATGCTTGTGCTTCTTCCACAAAGGAGATGTTAGGCATACCAGAGCTAAACAAATATTAGCTCCATTCCCTTCCTTTATGATATTTCTCCTTCAGGAATCTTGAACTGCCATTTAATACCACATTGTTACCAAAATTTGTACGTCTTTCCTCCAATTATACATTAAACTCCTGTTGATAAATGCCAGTATCAGAGCATTTTTATTCTCCAGAGTGGCTGATTCCCATTCTAAATGCTCGTATATAGTTTTATTTTTTGTTCTGAAAATACCTCTTTTGAATACCAGACTGAAGAGTTGGTAGCTAACAATACCAATGGTAGATGGGACAGTCAGATGTCAGGGTTCTGTCCTGTGTGTTATGTGTGAAAGTTCTCTGACTGGCACATCCTTCTGCTCCTCACATCTATTCCCCTGGCATTCTGAAAACTCTGGTCATGGCTCCCATCTCAACATGCAGCCTTGGCCTTTTTCTCACAGGACCCCCATTTCATCTGTCTGGCCATCTGACATTCCACAGAACCCTGGTCTCTGAGAAGTGATCTTCCTTCTGCCTCTATATTTATTCTCAAGTTGAGCTTCTTCTCTGCATATCTGAACCTATGCAAGACTGTCCCATTGTTCAGGACTTAGCCCAAGCCCCACCTAGTCCCTGAAGCTTTCTGGGATCTGTCCGATGCCAGCGGTTCTGGCCTTCCCTGCACTCCCAATACAGTTCAGTTAGCCTTAGATAGCTGCCTTTCATGAGTTCTTATGAAGTCTTCCACCAGACTGAGGGCAGAGACAATGTCCTCTCCATCCCTTGGTGTCCTTGCCTCCCCACCCCCAGCACCCATCAAAGTCTCATCACATTCATATTTAAATGTCAATGAGCGTACAAAGTCGGTTGAATCAGAGGGCTGAAAATGAGTTTGAATGAAAACTATGGACAGCTAGATTGGGTCCAACTTAGAGACCTTGTCCTTCCCACTGAGAAGTCCTCAGACCATCAAGATGCCTCCTATGGGTGATCAGCCCCTCAGTATCAGCCAGTTGGACCTTGTCATAAGGGGCACCCTGCTCCTGCCAGTTGCAGTACTTGTTGATGATTAGCATCCATTTGTGTGTGTGTGTGTGTGTGTGTGTGTGTGTGTGTGGCAATTCCAAACTTACATTTGAACTTTGTCCCACCTCTGCTCCTGTGCCAAAGCTATTTTATCCACTAAGAATATCCCCTTCTTCCAATGCTACTGTCAAACCCAACACCACATCCTTCTCAAAGCCTTCCCCGACTGCTCCTGATCACACAAATAGCATAATTCCATTAGATCATACTCCTACTTTGGCTGCAGACTGAAGCTTTCCTTTTGAGCTATGCATGTCTCTACAGATATACTATCCACTCTCCAAGGGCAAAAGCCATGTCTCATGGACCTTTTCCACTGAAAAGTGTCAGGAACAATGGCTCACACAGCAGCAATGTTGAGATTTTAATAGATATTTGTGGATCAAAAAACTCACTGTAAGTGAGCTCTTGAGAACAAAGTGATGAGCAGAAAGAAGGCCCACATGGCTCTGACATCATATTATTGTTTTTAGCCACCATTATTAACCAAATTAAGTATTAATTTAATACTGAAAAAAATCAAGGTCTCATAGCTCAAATAACAATAGGTCACAGAAAGAGCCACTAACCGCTGCAAGGAACTTGCCATCCAGATTTCATTATTCTGCTACAAACACAACAATGGTGCCCCACGGCTTCTGATGAGCATTCTCAGGCTACTATGTTGGATCCATCAAGTTCAGCATCTCCAGTTTCCCATCTCTCCAGCTCCAACCCCAATTTCAAACCCAAGCAGTTTTTTCTACTGACAGAATTGCAAATCTTTGGCAGACAGAAGGAAAAATGAAGAAATTGTTCTTCACCAAGTTAGGCTAATAGTGTTGCCTGGTTTTCCCCCTATCCCAAGTAAATCCTAGAATAAAAGTAACTGCCACGTCTTGGTAGCTTATAGAACCTCCCTCTTCCTAAATATCCAACCAGGTGTTCCTTGGTGAGTAGGTAAGAATTCCCACTGAACTTTCAGAGGGCTTCAGATCAAAGCACAATTTTCCTGATCCCACCCCACCCCAAATCACAGAGGCTTCTGGCTTCGGACAAACTGGGGATCGTTCCCTTTGACCTCAAAATGCACAGAAACCAATCACCAGCTGTTATGGAACCCTGGCCAGTGCAGGACAGACTCTGCTGTGGGGATGGAGAGGACATCCCAGAAGCACAGGCATAGCCTGTGCCCAGCCTATATGCCCAAAAATAACACCCAGCCCCCCAGATCCATGAGGGCTGTGGAGTAGCCACAGCAGAGATTCCAGATGCTTACTTAGCACAGGAGGCAGTAGCAGAGCCCAGATAGGGAATATTACACTCCAGGTTTTCTACACTGTCTGCATCAGCTCCCTCTACTCCACTCAGTTATCTCACCAAAGGGGGCCAGTATTCAAAAAAGATGTAGAGAATCAATCTTTTTCTTCCTTCCACATGATTCTTTATCTTATTCTTTATGATATTTCTTCACACTTAGCTCACCATCCATCTCAGCCTCTCCCTGTCCCTGTCCTCCAAGTCTGGCTTTCTGGTTCTAACTGGGGAACTTCTGCTGACCCTATTTCCATTTCTAGAGCTCTTCTACCACAGCAAGCACTTAGCAAAAGGCACAACTCCTCAGTGGGATTGGTTTGGATGGTTGCTGGGCTGCCATTAAATGGGTCTGAGAAGCTCTGAACTTTAAAAAAAAAAAAAAAAAAAAGCTTCAAAACTCCTAGGACACTTCTAGCTATAGAATCACAAAATTTCAGAATGGTCCCCTCCATCCATAGCAACCAACCTCATTCACTTCGAGGTGCCCCAAGCTAAGAAGGTGTCCCCCATCATACGCTAACGGGTGGCCAGCCCAGCATACAGTCTGCCTCTCAGGAGCCCTTCCCGGAACTGAGCACATTTCTCTGCTCTGGCTTCCTTTCCAGTGTGGCCAGCCTCACTGTCACCGAGGAGCAGGGAAGCACTGGGATTAAAGTAACAAAGAAGATTGCACGGTTAAGTACCAAAAGAAGTGTGGTGGACAAAAATGCAACCGGAATTTTCAGAGAAAGTCAAGAGCTATGTGTGCTAGTGTGGCAATGAGCCTCTAGTAGGCGCTTAACAAATATTTGATGATTGAATGAATGAGTGAATCAGTGACTGTTAGGATGTGCACGTGGTAAAACATCATTATCTCTTAGGCTTCGAGGGAGAAACAGGGTGGGTGACTGCCCCTGAAAGATGGCCAAAAGTATAAAAAGCCATTAACATAAGTGGTTATTATTCACTTTGTTTAAGAGGCCCTCATTGTGTTGCTTGACAGTGCAGAGCTTTGGTATACCTTAAACAACATTTACTTTTAATATCCTATCTTTGCATAAATTCTGTGATTCATGCATGCAACAGAAATCACTCCTAAGTAGGGACAGGGCTTTGTGGGCAAACCTGGCTCCTTTCTTTAAGGATTCACACAGCCTAGGGCGGTAGTGACAACAAACAGCAAAGCAGCATGAGCTGGTTGCCAAGCAAGTGCTTTATACCTGAAGTGCTCTAGAGACCAGGGTGCAGAGCTGAGAGCTGGTCTGATATCCTAAGAGGTAAATGCTCTGACTAAAAGGGACCAATCAAGACACCTTCCAGAGAGGAGGCAGAAACAAAGAGTGAACTCAGGTGCAGAGGTGGACTCCTGTACAGAGGGCCCAAGGTGAGTGAAGAAACCAGTCTGATGGGAGCAGAAGCCAGCAAGTGTTGTGTAAAATGGGGTTCACTGGAGAACACTACCAGGTGCTTAGTGCAGGTTGCTGGACAGGACAAGCCGGGAATCACGAGAGAGAGAAAGAGAAGCAATCTAAAGGAGGAAGGGAGCAAATGGACTGTGAAAAGCTTTCCTGATTCTAGACAACCTACATGGTTCTCTGGGACAGAGGCAATCTTGCTATGAGCTCTTTTCTTGAGAGAGGCTAAACACTGTCCTGAATGTCACTGCTCAGCCACTAGGGCTCCCTATGGAGAACCTCCCCCTCACTCTCTCCAGCTTGCCCTAACTCTCTGTGCACCTCCGTATCTTTTTTCTTTTCTTCTTCTCATTCCTAATGCTAAGAGCATTTCCTGAGTGCCTATACACCTGCGAGTCTAAATTGCATCTTATCTGAGACTTTGAGTCTTAGATATGCATGACATATACAAGGCCTCCAATAATTCAGCTGATTTATACACACACACACACACACACACACACACACACACATTTTTCTTGTGAGTCAACTCAAGAACAGAAAACAAGTATTCCCTGACTGTCTTAGAACACAAGGGCCCCTGTTGGCATTTCTGGTCACACCAAAGGGTTATTAAGGGTTATTAATCTCTGGGCTATGGTGACAATAATCCCAGGCACCAGTTTCCAGGAGGCAGCATGGAAATCCTCTCAGAGTTCAATTACAGAAATTAGCTGGTATTATTTAATCCTTACAATGCCTGTGAAGTAGGCAAGCTAAGCATCTTTATCCCTATTTTCCTGATTAGGTTACTGAGGCTCAAAGAAGTTAAATAACTTGCCAGGGGCCATTTAACTGGGAAGTAGCAAGGACAGGATCCAAAGCAGATCTTGTCACTTCAGGTGTAATGCTCTTCACACTTTAACACAGCCATCCGGTCCCAGGTGGGCCACCACCTTGTGTCATTTCAGCAAGTCACTATGTCAATTGCCTCATCTACTGACTGGGGATAAACTCCTTATCTGGCCTCCCCCCTTAGAAGAATTAAGGGGGTTGATGTGATATGAAGCTATCTTGAAAAGAACAAAGACCTATGCATATGAAAGGGAGTACTTTTGATGGGAGAAGTTGGGTAAGGGAAACATTTCTCCAGGCTGGCAAAGTTCTGCACCTGTTATCTGCTCACCATTCATCCTTATCCCTCCCCAACACTTGGAAGGGTAGAAGCCTCAGCTTGCCTGGGGTCAGTTCAGCTGGCTTTACCTACGATTATTTCTCATGGGTCTGCTGATTACAATCCATCATCAGTTCCTGGGAGGGCTGCCTGCTTCCTCCCCAGGTGTTCTGTGGACTTCAGGGCTGTTCACACTCTCTGCTTCACCCTGGCATCATTTGCTCTGAACCGGATAGGAAGTCAACTGGGAGTTTCTAAGCCAAAGGCCATTGAAAAAAAAAATGTTCCTTCAACTTTGGAGGGTATCCTCTATGGATAAGGAAAAGAAAAAAAAAAAAACCACTCTGAAAGGGACTCTGCTCTGACCAGAAACTTTGAAAGATGATTGGAACTTCCATTTGAGAACTCTAAGGGCCCACTAACTTGCACTCAGCCATCTAAGGTTACCAGTTCCCCCCCAAACTTCATATTGCCCCAACTTGGTATGTCTAAGTGGGCATCAGAATCTAGTTGAAGGCTAAGGGAAAATGGAAATGAAAACCTGCAGCAAACAAAACTTTAGATGGGCATCTATCCCCCAAATTCATGAAGTAGTACATTCTGTGGACGCCTTGCTGTTTCCTTTTCTGCATTTATCAAGTGTTAGGTTGATGAAAGTGACTGAAGCTTGATAAAAATTTGGTGAAATACCAGGGTTGCCTTTAGAAACAGTTCTAGACGAATCTTAAACCTATGTCTACATGTACAACGGTAATCCTGGCCTCAACCATTTTGAGAAGCTCACCAGGTTTCATAATAGACCACAGAACAGGAGTGAAGTTGGATACTTGTTCCCTTCATTGCAAGAACCCAAGGACCAAGCACAGTGGTATGCAGCAAGGATTCTGTGAGGCTTCCTTTTTTCCAGGGAAGGGCTGTCCCACTTCAGGGCAAGAGCACCCCATCCTGCCCCCCACCGGCCCCCCACCCATAGACCTCTCCCACACGGTGGGTCCCTGAATAAACTCAATAACATCATCCCATTTTTTAAGGCACTGCTACTCCTGACAATGCTAATGTGTTAATAATAATTTACCCCATTCTTCTGGCAAGGGCAGAACTGAAGCAACTTGAAATGCCATCAGCAAAAAATTATTTATTTCCCATTCCTGAGCAGAGAGAAAACAAGGTTTCACTGGCTGGGTCTGCCTTCAATAGCTTTCTGGTTTCAATTAAAACTTCAAGTCTCCAAGGGAAAAACTGGCATTCTGGGAGGCTGAGGCCCAGCCAAGTTTCAGTGTCTCTGCAAGAATCAAGAAAGGACATCCCATCCATCTAGCCACTTCTCATCTTCCTCCTTTTGCATATTACAGAGAAGCTTCGAAGCAGAGATTGAAGTACAACTAAAAATAATGACTGGCTTGAGAGAACTCTCCTAGAGGTATATTTTTGTGCCAGAGAAGTATTGATTCGGCCCCTAATGGAATTGAAAGTCAAGATAACAGCAGAAAGGGAATCAGGGATCCAGGGGAAATGCCTACCTATTTATTTCTTCTTCGGCAAACTCCTGCCTCCTGCCTCTCCCCACCTACCTTTCTCAACAAAATTCTACAAAGATTCCACGCACTGTTTTCTGTCTCCCAACCCTCACTGAGGTTAGGTGATTTACAAAGTAGCTTGCTGTGAATAATGTGAGTACATGACCAGAAGCCCTGATGGCACCAAAGAGGCTCCTAGGTTCACTCAGGGATACCCCTAGGATTCCCCCGTGTGAAGTCCAGAACTGGGCCTGCCCAGCAGCGTCTTCCTATGTAACATTATGATGTTAACGTACAAAAGATCGGATTACAGCCCTTCACTTGCCTAGCCCATTTATGAACATATAAGGCAGTTGATATTTTCTCCTAAGCCAGAAGTGGCCCTCTCCTACCATACCGCTGCTTCTCAGCCACTCCCCCTTATGTTCACTACAAGCCCTCCCCTCCCCCATCTCCAGTTTGTTTATTCCAGTGACACGTCTATTTTCCCAACTCCGGGAGACGAGTCCGTTTCCCTCCTCTGGCTCCCGATCACATTCCCTCACCACCTCCTCCCCCAGCCCAGCTCAGGTTACTAGAGTGGCTAGCAGCGCCCACAGCCCAGCTTTTGCACCAATTCTACTTCCCAAGACGAGGAATTTTTTTCTTACTGGGGGAGGGGAGATCTAGTGCAAAGCAGCACTTTCAGAGTACCTGGTCTCCCTATCTTCTTAGACCACCTTCTCTAAGTTTACAAATACTCTGTGCTTAACCACACTCCTCGGATCTGTCCTAACGCCCGTCTCTGGTAGGAGGCAATCCCATTAAGCACAGAGGAAAGCAGAACATCTTCAGCTACACTCTGAAGCCTTGGACAACCGTGTCAGGGCAAGAGATCAAGCCTCCCCGCAGGAGTCTTGGGAGTCTGGGATGGTGGAAGCCACAGAAAGGAGGAGAAAGCGGAGGGAATGACCAGGGATTGTAAACTGACTACATTTTAAAGAGCTACAAACTTTCTCCTCCCTCACACGCCCCTGGCCAGTTTGGCCCCGCCTCCCCATCCCAGCCAGACAACATCTAACTGGGGTGAGCAAAGGAAACTCTCCCAGAGGGTCCAGGTCTGGCCCCAGTGTTGCAGATGTGGCCTGCACAGAACAACACCCTTCCTCTCTACGTCCCTCTTCTCTACTACACTCCTGTCTCCACCTCCCAAGACACACACACGTTTGCAAACGAAGATGAGTTTGAATGGGGGTAAATCAGATTTACCTGAGTGAACTACTAGAGGGTAAGAGGTGGGGCCCCAACAGCAAGATAGTTTTAGTGACAGCTACTTTATAAAACTAGTTTTTTGTATGAATCTACAGGAAAAGAAGAAAAACAGGAAACAGAGTAAAGGAATGAAAAGGAAGAGAACAAAAAAAAAATAATGTTATTGAAAAACAAGTAGTATTAGATTTCCGTAAAGACCACGGACTCCAACCAAACTTTAGGGGGAAAGGTGTGGATAGTGGAGGGTAGGGGGTGAGGGCGTGGAAAGAAAAGTAGCTGTTGTAGAATTCCAGAATAAACTGCCCTTTTGGAAGAGTTTCTGAGGCGATAAAGAGACACACAAATTGGCCTTTTAGTATTAGACGCCAACCATGAGATTATCAGGACAGTTTATTTGAAGCGGAAACGAATCGGAAATCCTTCCCTCAACAGTCCTTTCAGATGGATATACACACCCTCAGAACCCACACAGACACACAAAAAGAATAAATGCAGCATCAGGGGGCAATAAGAACCCCCTCCCCACAACTCCCCCAGTACCTCTAGCCTCATCTTCTACTTCCAATTGCACAACTTTCCGATCTCCAAAGAAAATATTCCCAGTTGGATCCGATTTCAGAATTGTTGTAAGCGTGTGGGTCAAGGGAGGAGGGGTGTTTGCAGCGTGTAGGGGAGGGGGACTGGAAGACAGCATTTAGGCAGTCACTTATTTTTTTAGAAGCAGCATGCTCTACCGATCAGAAATTGCTATTACCCAGCAAGGCTTCCATCACAAACAGACACCCCAAACAGCATCACCGTTATCACCATCTTGCTAAAGATCTGCCCAGTCCAGTTTACCTGACTTTGTCTCTGTGGAACTTCTCAGACAGTATTTTAGCCAAAGAGATAATGGTTTGAAAGACAAAAACAATAAATCGATACTGAAGGGCTCCCTTTCCGGAGTGATTTCCCACTGGAAACCACCGAACGGGGAAGCCTGCCGTTAATTCTCAAGCCCAGGGCTCCTCTAGAAACACACACAATGCGTGCTTTCAAAAAAAAAAAAAAAAAAAAAAAAAAAAAGGCATTCGTCTGCTTTTAAGGGAATTCCTGTCTTTTCAGAGTCCCAAAACCGGAGAGCACGAGACAGAGACTCAGATCCATTGATTAAGATTTTAAGAGAAAGACTAACACACAGCCACAACACAAGCACACACCAACCTTCGCCGGCTGGACCACTTCTTCCCTGTTCTTCTTTCTATTAACGACACGTTAGATTCTGATACATGCCCCCCCCCCAAATATCCAACTAGGTTACAATGTAGCTCTCTAGCTCCACTTAACCTGCAAGTTACAAAGAGACCCCCCAAAATAATATATATGTCTACCTATCCTGCTGCCTTCCCACCTCTTTCCCTACCCCCTCCCCCTCTCGAGTCCACTCCACCAACGCCAAACCCGCCAGCCCAGGCAGCCGGCGGCAGGACCGAGGGAGGGTGCAAAAGGCGGGGTGGGGGGGTGGGGGGGGAATCAGATTAGGCGAAACTCAATAAGCGACCAGCCCTCCAGCCCGACGCTTCCACTATCGCCGCCGCCAACGGGCCACTCCAAATGAGCCAGCATCGCTGCCCACCCGCGGGCGGGCCGGAATCGCGCCCATCCTCCGCAGCCTGGCGGGGACCGGCATCCCGCCCCCTCGGCCCCGTCTCCCCCTTCCCGCCCGGTGCAAAGTCAAAGCCCCGGCGAGGCGACGTTAACTTTTGCATACAGGGCACACACACCGCCCCCGGCCCCGGGCGTGCGGGGGCCCGGGGCGCCGCGGGGAGGCTGGGCGCCGTGCTCCCGGGCCAAGGTCGTCGCGCGTGCTCACCCATGTCCCGGCGGCTCCGGATCCGCTGGCCCCGGTGCTCGCTCAGATCCCGGCTCCCGTCGCTTGCCCGAGCCCCCAAAGGTGCTGCTGCGGCAACTCCATGGCGATGAGCATCTGTCAAACCGCGAGCCGCGGGCGGGCCGCCCTCGCTCGGGGGGCGCCGGGGCCCCCGGGCGCGCGGAGGCGGCGGCGAGCGGCGGGCGCCCCGGCCGGCCCCGCGCTTCCCGCCCGGCGCGGCCGCCTCCGCCGCGCCACCGATTTATGGAGAGAGATATCAAGGGGGAAAATGGCGTCTCCGGAGCCCGAGGAGTCCTGGAGTAATCACATTCACACACACACACGCCCGCACGCACACACACTCGCACACACTCGCACACAGGCGCGCGGCGAGCCCGGCTAATTTTAGCAGGAGCCAAAAAAAAAAAAAAAATTATATATATATATATATCTCTCAGTCTCTCCGATCAATGCTATTTTTTCCCCCCCTTTCTTCAAAGGATGGATTGGAGCTTTAAAAAATGTTGCCGGGTTTGGGCTCGCAGGAGGCGGCGCGCGGAGGGCGAGGGCGCTTTTGCTGAGCTGTGCAGTTCGGTCCGCGGCGCCGGGCGGCCCTGCCCGCCCGCTCGTCCGCCCGCGGTCGCTAGTGCTGCCGCCGCCGCCGCCGCCGCCGCTCCATGGCCGCGCCCGCCCCGCGCCCCCGCCGCGTCCCCTCGCCGCCCGCCCGCGTCCCCGGCGAGCGCTGGAGTGGGGTCGGGCCCGTGTGCCTGCCTCCCGCGCCCTCTCCCGAGTCCCGGAGTCCTAGTGAAAGGAAGGGGGAGGGCGCGGGCGGGGGAGGGGGGAGGATCGGAGCGGCAGCGCGGCGAGCCGAGCGGGGACCGCCACCCCGCGATCTGCCTCGGAGGGGGCGCGGGCGCCCACACAGCTCGCCCCACGGACCGGGGGCCGCTTCCCCGGCTCGAGCCGGGGGAGGCGCAGCCAGTAACCAGCGAGCGACCTCTCCCTACACCCTCCCTCTCTCGGTGAATTTCGGTGAATTTCGATCAATTGGAGGGAGTGGGATCTTGCTGGGGGAGGAGGAAAACAGTTCGTGGAGGCCGACCGGTGACCCCTCGCCGCCCCTCGCGCCCCTCCCGCTCCCCAGCGCCCTCGCGGCCCAGTGGCTCCTGCGCGCCGGAGACAGACGCGGGGACTGGGCGGCCGCGGGGACCACCGCGGGCTCGGAGCGGGTTCCCGGGCTCAACACTGCCACTATCTGACACAACAGGAGCAGTGTTGGGGGGGAGCAGCGCGACGAGGCGCGAGATGTGATAGGCTCTGGAAACTGGGTGCATTTTTTTTAACCTGGCAATTACATTTCACTTTCAGGGGGTTATTTTTTTATTTTATTTTACTTTACTTTACTTTAATTTACTTTAATTTAATTTAATTTTATTTTATTTTACCTTATTTTATTTTATTATTTTACTTTATTATTTTGTTAAGCAACGTATATCACTCAGTTGCTTATGTGCATATTTTTATTATTCACAAAAATTGGACACTTGATGAAGGGAAAGACACGGAGAGATGGCACATGAAAGTTGGCATGCAAGTTCCATCTTTAGGGTGGTGGAAAGAATAAGATGAAATATCTTCAGTTCATACAAAATATGGTGGCATTTTAATCCCTTTGAATGTTTGTATTTGGGCTGCAAAAAAGGGAGCTTTTCCAGCAACTCACTTGCAACTGAGGAATGGAACTCCTCAGGGACATTTGTATTATAGCACAATATAGGACACAGGATTCAAGATTTGAGGAAGGTTTTTCCTAAAGACCTCTGGGTAGAGTGTACTCAGAACTCAGATTCTGGGAGGACTATGACGACTCCCTTCTATACAGGCGTTTTTGAACATTTGGATTGAGGAATTGATTTGGTAATGACTGGGGATGTCCCCCTACCCTCCACATCAGCCACTGACTACCCTGGTCGACTGCTGGTTTGCATTTTACCACAGAGGGTCTTCATTCTCATCACTCTGGTCACAGTACTGCTGCAGTGAAGGGGGACAAGGGAGACTGCGTCTTGGTGGGAGGATGCCCCTAACTCCTCTCCTGGTTCACGTCCCTGGATGAGCTTCAGTCTGGTTCTGAAAAGATAGTTCACCTGCCTCTGACCCAAGTGTCCTTGCTGTCTTCTTTGTTTCAGAGGAAGGTTCTGATTGGCCCCAGACTTGTCCTCTGTTACTCATCACTGCAAGACCTCTGTTGTGACAGCATTTCAATAGGTCTTCAGCTACCCTTTATATTGGAATATAGTTATTGGTGGGCAAGTAATGCTTAATTAGAAAAAAAAAAATCAGCAGGGCAGAATGAGCTGTTGATAGAAGTAGAGATCAAGGCAGAAAATACAATGTCAAAACAACCGTTCTCTGTAATCAGATGACCTTTGCCCATTTCCTTGTGCACACAGATTTCTGAAATCCTATACCAAAGCCCACAGAGGACTAAGATAGCATGTGGGCCATTTCCAACACTTTCCAAATGGAGAAAATGAGCCCCAGAAATCAGAAGGGTTTGCCCATGAGCATATGGCTGGCTGGTATCCTCGGATCCAGAACTAAAGCTTGTTGCTCAAGTCCCTGCCCTTCTCCAACCCAGGCATATTTACAGGGTCTTCCTTCCTTTATTGTGTGTGTGTTTTTGTTTTTGTTTTGTTTTGTTTTTTGAAGAGCAGCTCAAAGAAGCACATGCCTTATTAAAAATTCACTATAATAGCTGCTAAGTAAGTCTACAGAATTATAGTGCAGGAAAAGTTCACCTGAGAAGTTCTTACCTGGGAATTCACCTGGGAGATCACCTAGTCAAACCTCATTATCTTAAAGCTGAGAAAACAGGGATAGAGATGCAATGGACTGTCTAAAAGTCACTAAGTAAAGGCAAAGCCATGAATAGACTCTCGGTCCCTTGACTTCTTGTCCAATGTTCCTTCCCTGCATGTAGCTCATCTTTTCAATCCTATGAGGTTACAGGAAGGGGAGGGAAAGGGAACCCTCTTTGTTTTATATATTAATATATAAAATACATATACATATACACATGTATACATGCATGTATATATGCACCTACACATAATATATATTACATATATTTGGATATACTTTTAATTTTTAATATATAATAATATTTAGTATATAATAACAAAGTATTGCTAAAAACTAAAGACCCATACCTGAATGATATGTTTATTGATATAAAAGGACCTGTATTCAAATCCTGGCTAAACATCACAGCAATTCCTTCTTTCCCTAGTAGGGCAGTTTTTGGTTATCTGAGAACTGGACCCTAAAACACAAAAAAATCTGAAGCTGGTAAAGAAGTCAGTCTGAAAATTACTACTATGTAATTTTAGGAAACCTATTCCCAGGCCCTCAGGATCCTGGAGAAAATAATGGGACACCCTGACAGCTGATGGGCATGCATACAACACATATCTCTTAGTTCTAAACAGTCTCCAACGATAACATCTTTCAGTCGTTCAGCAAATAATTATGTAGCATGGACTGTGCAGGACACAATGGTAGTACAACTAGAGATTCCAACTCAGAATTCACAACCTAGTGGGGAAAATTGGTATGCAGACTTCTAACTACATCTAATACAGGGAAATACCAAAAAGGAGACACTTACAAAGTTCATGGAGCACAGATGCAGATACTAGGGTGAGGTCAGAAACCATATCCTCTTTGGAATTACTGCATATTTATTGTCTAATATATATATAATATACAATATATACAAATATTATATACATGTGTATATATATATATATATACATATATATATATATATTTCCTTCTCCCCTTTGCACACATACACTTTTTTTTCAGTAACCTGTTTTTCCAACCTAAGATAAAACTGTTGAGAATTGAGCTGTGTCTTGAATGGACAATGTCCACAAGTGTGGATAAGAAGAAATGTTCCTCTGATATCACCAAATAGCTGACGTTGTTTTGTGCTGTAGACATCCATATACTTGGCCTGTAAATTAGCCGTCATGAAACCCCCATTTCCGTGCCGTAGGCCCCACATCAGAGATACTGCAAAGATCTGCAAGATGATCCTACATGACTTGAGAACCAGATAAAGGGCATGTATGCAAGTAAGGTGTGGCTCAAAGTACAAGGATAGGTTATGTCATTTTCACCACTCTGAAGCTAATGGTAGAAAGAAGGGTCAAACCCATCCATTCTTCCTTTATAAGAAGTTGAGATCAGAATGTATAATCACATGCTCAGAGCCAGTCACCTCCACTTTTGGGGTTCATATAGAATATTGAGTCTCACCTTTTTTGGAAAATGAGCTAATGTTATCTAACGTTGTGCTTCTCAACACTTATTGTGAATCAGAATTACTTAAGAGAATTACTGATGCTTGGGACACATGTTGATTTAACTGTTCTTGATAATAAATACACCAGACACTTCTAATATGCAACCAACTTCGAGAATCACCAATCCAATTGAAAGGTCATGCCCCAAAATATGATCAGGATACTTAGAAAGTTCCTAACCTCTTAAGTTAGGTACATGAATAGAAGGTGCGCCTAACCAAAGGAGGTGACAGTCACGATGAACTGCAGAGTGATTGGGCCATGTTTGGAGTTTGGGGGCAATTCTGGAAATGTAGAGGTTGGAAGTATGTTTGAGGATCAAGCACAATATATAATTTTCTCCATATTTGATTCCCAGACATAAGAGAGTCCCAGCAGGACAGTGAGAACATATTGGAAGCAATTGAAGCAGAACATGAAAGCTGCCCTTAAATGTAAGGAAGGTTCAGGAAAAATAGGAATTAGTTTGCTTGACTCTGCTCTGGAGGATATAACAGTCCCAATCAGTTCATGTAATGAGGAGGCAGATCTCAGGTCTATATAATGGAAAACTCTGTGATTGGATCTGAGATGAAAACAGATGGTCTTAAATAGTAATGAACTCCCTGTCATGAGAAGTATTCTAGAAGACATTCTGTGCGTTTATTTTTCACTTCCCTCCAGCCACAATCTGTGAACTCTTTGAGGTGAAGGGCTTTGCAATACTCTTCTTTATCTTCACTGTATACATTTGTTCTTGGAGCCCACTGTATGTTTGGTAAGGGTTAGTGGAATGCCGAAAATACTAAACTAAACAATTGATATGACATAGGGCTAATTGGTCAGAATGAACACAGACACGTGACCTTATTTATTCAGGTGGTATCTCTTTAGTTTTTGGATAGTATGGAGGTTCAGGAGAAACAGGGTGATAGAGTGAAGGTCATGGGTGAGTTTGGAGCAATGATTAAAAATTCTAATATTTTAATATCATCATGCCGATCTATGCATATTTGAAGAATATCAGTCCTATATCATTCATTCATTCATTCATCCATTCATTCATTCTTGAATCAATCAATCACCCAGTCAATAAAAGCTACAGTTGGGAGATAGAAAATGATAGATTTGGATTCCAGTCCTGCTCTACCATTAACTGGATAGGTGAAATTGAGCACATTATTTCAGCATCCTCTACCTGAGTTTCTTCATGCATAAGCTGAGAACTATAATCCTGTCCTAAGGTATCAATCATCATGAGCCTTACAGGAAATATCAGATATGAAGTTACATTGCCAAGTTAGATAATTCTGTTCAAATATTGGCTTTGATTACTCAATACGATGTGGATATTTAAATGACTGTTTCCAGATGCAGCCTAATTCACCCCCTCTGAAGTCCACATCATATCTTTCTCTCTTTAGGAAATGAGAAGTTAATTTCCACTCGTGATTACTCCCAACTCAGCCCCACTTTGGAAAGGGATCTCTCCAGTGGCTTCCCTGATGCTACTCCGGTTGCTAAGCAACAAGGAGCTAAGCAGGAGCAAAATGTAATTGTCCCAGGAAGGGAATTCCAGGTCTGACAACAACTGGATTGTAGCTTAGGAAACTTTGCCTTTCTGGCTTCAATAAATTCAGTAAAAGAAGCATTCTTGGCATGTGGTTCCTTGTGGATGCTCCAAGAGAGCAGTTTTCACTACTTGTAAGGCAACAAGGTAGGGGGAGGGGCATTCTTCTGAGTTTTCATTTTCTGGCTCCTTGGCAGATTTTTTGTCACTGTGACTTCAGAGTGCCCCAAATCTGCAACAAGATTTGGAATGTCCCCAATTCTAGCTAAGCCTTAGGAGCCCAGCTATAAAGACTTTATGTTTATATCAGTGTGCATGACACAGGAGCCAAAAGGAGATCCCAGAGAAATATCATGGGAAGATACTGGTTCTTCATTCCCCTCCCCAAGAATCTACCTTCTTGGGCTATAACAGGTAGAAGTATGCACAGAAATGTGTTATAGAGACATTTTGTTTAAATTGAGGGGAATTTATGGAAAGGTTACAGGGGAACCTCATGGAAAGCAGATATATGAAGTATAGCTAGGCCTCCTGGGAACGGGGAAGTTGCCAGGAAGCTCCCCTCTCTCTCCTTCTCCAGGGTCACATTGACTCTTTCCTGTATCTATCTATTCTGTCCTTACAGGCACAAATTTTCTCTGTAAGATGCTTGGCTTTGCTCCTTCACAACAACTTTGGCATATATCTGTGTTTGGTTTCTTTTACACTCCATGATAGCACTCAACTGCAAACTTTTGTGTGTGTGTGTGTGTGTGTGTGTGTGTGTGTGTGTGTGTGATTCCATTTTATCATAGAAAAATACCTGATCACCTCCCATGAATCTGAGGTGCATTCCTGGTACCTACAACTGAGGCCAAGGGGCTGGCACACACACGACTCTCCAGCCTTAAGCATTTCTTCAGGAGGACCACAGGAAATGTGGCTACAATGGGGAATGGGCTGGGCTGGCACTCCAGGTGTGTTTAGAATTAAGAGCTAAAACTCCCAGGAAATGTACGTATTTCCAACACTAAGGTCATCTTGTCACATGGGAAGAACTTGAGCTTTGAAGTCAGGCAGGCCTGGGTTTAACTCATCCTGAGAAAAATCTCTCTGAGCTTCAGCTTCTTCATCTGAAAAATAGACCTACTGATAGTAACTTTACCTCTTCAGAGCATTAGTGAAGATTAAGTGCAGTTAAATGAAATAATGTATGATAAGCACCTATATAGCCAAGATTACGTAGATGCTGTAGGAGTACAGGAGATATATGCATACTTATCAGTAAACTTTCATTGAGAACCTACCATATTCAACCTGTACTTAGTATTATGCATATAGAAACCATTAAGAATGTTCTTTACCTTGGCAACTTTCAGACTGGTGAAAGAGATCCATGCAATGTTAGAATCAGGATGGTAATTCTCCTTTTCTTTCCTAGTGGTTGAACCTGAAGAAAAGAGACATTATGAGTTATTCTTTTTTTTTAATTTTTTTAAATTTACATCCAAATTAGTTAGCATATAGTGCAACAATGATTTCAGGAGTAGATTCCTTAGTGCCCCTTACCCATTTAGCCCATCCCCCCTCTCACAACCCCTCCCCTAACCCTCAGTTTGTTCTCCATATTTATGAGACTCTTCTGTTTTGTCCTCCTCCCTGTTTTTATCTTATTTTTGTTTCCCTTCCCTTATGTTCATCTGTTTTGTCTCTTAAAGTCCTCATATGAGTGAAGTCATATGATTTTTATCTTTCTCTGACTGACTAGTTTCACTTCACATAGACCCTTCAGTTCCATCCACGTAGTTGCAAATGGCAAGATTTCATTCTTTTTGATTGCTGAGTAATACTCCATTGTATATATATACACCACATCTTCTTTATCCATTCATCCATCGATGGACATTTGGGCTCTTTCCGTACCTTGGCTATTGTTGATAGCACTGCTATAAACATGGGAGTGCATGTGTCCCTTCGAAACAGCACACCTGTATTGCATGGATAAATGCCTAGTAGTGCAATTGCTGAGTTGTAGGGTAGTTCTATTTTTAGTTTTTTGAGGAACCTCCATACTGTTTTCCAGAGTGGCTGCCCCAGCTTGCATTCCCACCAACAATGCAAAAGAGATCCTCTTTCTCCACATCCTCACCAACATCTGCTGTTGCCTGAGTTGTTCATGTTAGCCATTCTGACAGGTGTAAGGTGGTATCTCATTGTGGTTTTGATTTGTATTTCCCTGATGATGAGTGATGTTGAGCATTTTTTCATGTGTCGGTTGGCCATCTGTATGTCTTCTTTGGACAAGTGTCTATTCATGTCTTTTGGCCATTTCTTCACTGGATTATTCGTTCTTTGGGTGTTGAGTTTGATAAGTTCTTTGTAGATTTTGGATACTAACCTTTTATCTGATATACCATTTGCAAATATCTTCTCCCATTCTGTTGGTTGCCTTTTAGTTTTGCTGATTGTTTCCTTCGCTGTGCTGAAGCTTTTGATTTTGATGAGGTCCCAGTAGTTCATTTTTGCTATTGTTTCCCTTGCCTATGGAGACATGTTGAGTAAGAAGTTGCTGCAACCAAGATCAAAGAGGTTTTTGCCTACTTTCTCCTTGAGGATTTTGATGGCTTCCTGTCTTACATTGAAGTCTTTCATCCATTTTGAGTTTATTTTTGTGTATGGTGTAAGAAAATGGTCCAGGTTCATTCTTTTGCATGTCGCTGTCCAGATTTCCCAGCACCACTTGCTGAAGAGACTGTCTTTATTCCATTGGATACTCTTTCCTACTTTGTCAAAGATTAGTTGCCCATACGTTTGTGGGTCCATTTCTGGGTTCTCTATTCTGTTCCATTGATCTGAGTGTCTGTTCTTGTGCCAGTACCGTACTGTCTTGATGATTACAGCTTTGTAGTATAGCTTGAAGTCTGGGATTGTGATGCCTCCTGCTTTGGTTTTCTTTTTCAAGAGCGCTTTGGCTATTGGGGGTCTTTTCTGTTTCCAAACAAATTTTAGGATTATTTGTTCCAGCTCTGTGAAGAATGCTGGTGTTATTTTGATAGGGATTGCATTGAATATGTAGATTGCTTTGGGTAGTATCAACATTTTACCAATATTTGTTCTTCGTATCCAGAAACATGGAATCTTTTTCAATTCTTTTTGTGTCTTCTTCAATTTCTTTCATAAATTTTCTATAGTTTTCAGTGTATAGATTTTTCACCTCTTTGGTTAGACTTATTCCTAGGTATTTTATGGTTTTTGGTGCAATTGTAAATGGGATCAATTCCTTGATTTCTCTTTCTGTCGCTTCATTGTTGGTGTATAGGAATGCAACCGATTTTTTTTGCGTTGATTTTATATCCTGCAACTGTGCTGAATTCATGAATCAATTCTAACAGTTTTTTGGTGGAATCTTTTGGGTTTTCCATATACAGTATGTCATCTGCAAAGAGTGAAAGTTTGACCTCCTCCTGGCCAATTTGGATACCTTTTATTTCTTTGTGTTTGATTGCAGAGACTAAGACTTCCAATACTATGTTGAATAACAGTGGCAAGAATGGACATCCCTGTCTCGTTCCTGACCTTAGGGGAAAAGCTCTCAGTTTTTCCCCATTGAGGATGATATTAGCATTGGGTCATTCATATATGGCTTTTATGATCTCGAGGTATGCTCCTTCTATCCCTACTTTCTTGAGGGTTTTTATCAACAAAGGATGCTGTATTTTGTCAAATGCATTCTCTGCATCTATTGAGAGGATCATATGGTTCTCATCCTTTCTTTTATTGATGTGATGAATCATGTTAATTATTTTGCAGATATTGAACCAGCCCTGCATCCCAGGTATAAATCCCACTTGGTCGTGGTGAATAATTTTTTTAATGTATTGTTGGAGCCTGTTGGCTAATATCTTGTTAAGGATTTTTGCATCATGGTCATCAGGGAAATTGGTCTATAGTTCTCCTTTTTAGTGAGGTCTCTGTCTGGTTTTGGAACCAGGGTAATCCTGGTTTCATAGAAAGAGTTTGGAAGTTTTCCTTCCATTTCTATTTTTTGGAACACTTTCAAGAGAATAGGTGTTAACTCTTCCTTAAATGTTTGGTAGAATTCCCCTGGAAAGCCATCTAGCCCTGGACTCTTGTTTTTTGGCAGATTTTTTATTACTAATTCGATTTCCTTACTGGCTATGGGTGTGTTCAAATTTTCTATTTCTTCCTGTTTCAGTTTTGGTAGTGGATATGTTTCTAGGAATTTGTCCATTTCTTCCAGATTGCCCATTTTATTGGCATATAATTGCTCTTAATATTCTCTTATTATTGTTTTTATTTCTGTTGTGTTGGTTGTGATCTCTTCCCTTTCATTCTTGATTTTATTTATTTGGGTGTTTTCCTTTTTGTTTTTGATCAAACTGGCTAGTGGTTTATCAATTTTATTAATTCTTTCAAAGAACCAGCTTCTGCTTTCATTGATCTGTTCTTCCGTTTTTGTTTTTTTGTTTTTTGTTTTTGGTGTCGATAGCATTAATTTTTGCTCTAATCTTTGTTATTTCCTGTCTTCTGCTGGTTTTGGGTTTTATTTGCTGTTCTTTTCCAGCTCCTTAAGGCATAAGTTTAGGTTGTGTATCTGAGGTCTTTCTTCCTTCTTCAGGAAGGCCTGAATTTCAATATACTTTCCTCTTATGACCGCCTTTGCTGTGTCCCAGAGGTTTTGGGTTGTGGTGTTATCATTTTCATTGACTTCCATATACTTCTTAATTTCCTCTTAAACTGCTTAGTTAACACATTCATTCTTTAGTAGGATGTTCTTCAGTCTCCAAGTATTTGTTACCTTTCCAATTTTTTTCTTGTAGTTGATTTTGAGTTTCATAGTATTGTGGTCTGAAAATATGCATGGTATGATCTTGATATTTTTGTACTTACTTAGGGCTGATTTGTGTCCCAGTATATGGTCTATTCTGGAGAACATTCCATGTGCACTGGAGAAGAACGTATATTCTGCTGCTTTAGGATGAAATGTTCTGAATATATCTGTTAAGTCCATCTGGTCCAGTGTGTCATTCAAAGCCATTGTTTCCTTGTTGATTTTTTGATTAGATGATCTGTCCATTGCTGTGAGTGGGGTGTTGAAGTCTCCTATTATGGTATTACTATCGATGAGTTTCTTTATGTTTGTGATGAACTGATTTATATATTTGGGTGCTTTCACATTTGGTGCATAAATGTTTACAATTGTTAGGTCTCTTGGTCTATAGACCCCTTGATTATGATATAATGCCCTTCTGCATCTCTTGATCCAGTCTTTATTTTAAAGTCTAGATTGTCTGATGTAAGTATGGCTACTCCATCTTTCTTTTGCTGACCATTAGCATGATAGATGGTTCTCCATCCCCTTATTTGCAATCTGAAGGTGTCTTTAGGTCTAAAGTGGGTCTCTTGTAAACAGCATATCGATGGATGTTGTTTTCTTATCCACTCTGTTACCCTATGTCTTTTGACTGGAGCATTGAGTCCATTGATGTTTAGAATGAGTACTGAAAGAAATGAGTTTATTGCCATTATGATGCTTGTAGAGTTGGAGTTTCTGGTGTTCTCTGGTCCTTTCTAATCATTGTTGCTTTTGAAATATATATATTTTCATCTTTTCTCCCCTCAGAGAGTCCCCCTTAAAATTTCTTGTAGAGCTGGTTTAGTGGTCACAAACTCCTTTAATTTTTGTTTGTCTGGGAAACTTTTTATCTCTCCTTCTATTTTGAATGACAGCCTTGCTGGGTAAAGAATTCTTGGCTGCATATTTTTCTGATTCAGCACACTGAATATATCCTGCCACTCCTTTCTGGCCTGCCAAGTTTCTGTGGATAGGTCTGCTGCAAACCTGATCTGTCTTCCCTTGTAGGTTAGGGACTTTTTTTTCCCTGGCTGCTTTCATGATGCTCTCCTTGACTGAGTATTTTGTGAATTTAACTATGTTATGCCTTGTTGATGGCCGGTTTTTGTTGAATCTAATGGGGGTCCTCTGTGCTTCCTGGATTTTGATGTCTGTGTCTTTCCCCAGCTTAGGGAAGTTTTCCCCTATGAGTTGCTCACATAACCCCTCTACCCCTATTTCTCTCTCTTCCTCTTCTGGGACCCCTATGATTCTGATGTTGTTCCTTTTTAATGAGTTACTGATTTCTCTAATTCTTAAATCGTGCTCTTTTGCCTTAATCCTCTCTTTTTTTCTGCTTTGTTAGTCTCTATAAGTTTGTCCTCTATATCACTGATTCTCTGTTCTGCCTCATCCATCCTTGCTGCCGCTGCATCCATCCATGTTTGCAGCTCAGTTATAGGATTTTTAATTTCATTCTGGCTATTTTTTTTACTTCTTTTATCTCTGCAGAAAGGGATTCTAATCTATTTTCAACTCCAGCTAGTATTCTTATTATCGTGATTCTAAATTCTGGTTCAGACATCTTGCTTGTATCTGTGTTGGTTAAGTCCCTGGCTGTCATTTCTTCATGCTCTTCCTTTTGGGGTGAATTCCTTCGTTTTGTCATTTTGAAGGGAGAAAAGGAATTAATGAAGTAGAAAAATTAAAATTAAAAAAATTTAAAATTAAAAAAATATTGAAATTAAAAAATTAAACACATACACATACACACAAAAATAGAATAAATGATGCTAGATTCTAGGTGTGTTTTGTCTGGGTGTCGAAAGTGGTTTGACAGATTAGAGAAAAAAAGGGGGAGGGAAGAAAAAAAATTTAAAAATTTAAAAATTTTAAAAAAAGGAAATAATTTGAGAATTTGAAAAATGAATACACTGAAGTAGACTAAAATGAGATGATGGGAGTAAAATAGAATTTGAAAAAATATACACAAAAGTAAAGAATAAAGTAGAAAAAATTAAAGAAAATTAATAAAAATTAAAATAAATATGAATCGTTTCTTTTTCTGTATTCAAGAAAAAGAAAAATGATAAAGAAAAAAGATTTAAAAAAAATAAAGAAAAGAAAGGAAATTGTTTGAAAATTTGAAAAAGTGAATACACTGCAGTAGACTAAAATAAAATGATGGAAGTGAATAGAATTTGAAAAAAATTACATAAAAGTAAAAATATAGTAATAAAAATTAAAGTGAAATATTTTTAATAAAAATCGAAATTACAATGAGTTTTTTCTTTCTGTATTCAAGAAAAAGCAGTGTAAAAGAGAAAAAAAAAAGAAAGAAAACTGAATAGAGGGGCCTGTTAATAGATTGAAGTAGGACTGAAATTATTTCATTTTCCTCTAGAATCAGTCTATGTAGCGCTTTATAGTCCATAAACTAAGCCAGCAGCGAGACTTGTGTACTTGAGAGTGAAGTTGGCCCAGTTGGGCGGGGCTCAGTGTAATGGTTCTGTTCTCCACTAGATGGCGCTGCTAGCCAACTGGGGTGGATTGTTGCGGTGCTCATCGGTGCGTATGCGCATGCACGGGACCGGTAAAAATGGCGCCACGCAGCTACCCACTCTCTTCTGGATCAGCAATCGCAGACCCGTCCTCTGTCTTCAGCTTTCATCCACTCCCCACTCTTTCACTCTCCGTGACCAGACCCCAGGCAATACCTCTCTCAAGTTTTGTCTCAGATGTGGCTGTTTTCCCTGGCCCCTTACTTCTGAAGGACTGTGGCTTTGACCTGCTCCACCTCTCTGTGGGAGGGTCCCACCGAGCAATGGCCAAATGAGCAATAGCCGAATGTCGGCTGCACCCAGGAACACTTGCTGGACCCTGCTGCTGCTGGTGCCCCAAGACTACAGCCAGATGCCAGTCCGCCCCAGAAAACGTTCGTGAGATAGTGTAGCAGTAGCACTTCAGGGATTATGGAAAATCACAACACACATCTGGCACCAGGCCCCACCCTCAACGATCCTGTTCCAGCACCAACAAGTGTGGCCATCCCCTGGGTCAGCTGGGACCAGGTGGCTTCAACAGTCTCTACCAAATGTCCTTCCCGCAGTGGAACTGCTTTTCCCCGTGTGGCCTGAGAACCTTCGGGACCCCACTCTGTTCCTGGGGATTTGCGCCTCCCACCAGAGCATCGCCAGGTATCGAGCTGCGGAGTTGCAGCCTTTGCACTCCCCTTGTTTATAGTCTTAATGGAATTTAAACTCTCTCCTTTCTCCTTTTTTCTTTCTCGCTTTTTAGTTTAGTCCCTGCAGCTGTTTCCAATTTTCTACTTTCTCTCCAGCTGCTTTTGGGGAGGGGTGCTTTTCCTGTATTCTCCACCCCCCCACCCCATCTCCGTCCTGTCTCCACTCACAAAAACACCTGCCTTCCTGCATCTTCTTGCTCCCCAAGTTCACTTCTCTGTGCCGCCTACCTGCTGAATTCTGTGGTTCAGGTTGTGCAGATTATTGTGTTAATCCTCCAGTCAGTTTCCTAGGTGTGTAGGATGGTTTAGTGTTGGTCTGGCTGTATTTCATGGACGCGAGACACACAAAAAACTTCCATGCTGTTCCACCATCTTGGCTCCTCCCCCATTACGGCTTATTCTTAACCTTTTACTGAAGACCAGCTGTAACTCTTAATAGCAGAAGAGTCCTCTATACACAGCTTTGTCCTACCCTCATGCACTTGCAATCAATTTTGACAGACAACATTATATGTGAACCAGTAAATTCAAAATATAAGAGATAATGCAAACTGTACCTGCTACTCACAAATATGAAGATGTGGAAAGGATTCCCTCAAGTGAAAGAGATTAAGTGAAATGATCTTGAATGTGCTGTATGTCCATACAATGCTATGAAACTAAGAGTTGAGAAGAGAAATCCAAGTAAGCTACAGTTAAAACAGAAGCTTTTATGGTCAGTTTTAACTCCCCCAAAAGAAATATAGGACATAGAAAGTTGGGGCATCCAACCTGAGTAGCTCAATTTTACCACGGAGTATTTTATAAACATCTGGAATTGTCAGCCCATTATTGCTGACTGGAGTTGGGTCTTGGCTTGACCATTGTCATATGAGCATTAGAAAGACCTAATGGTCACAGGGGGAGGACAGATTTTAGAATGGTAGGAGAATGGCCATGAGCAAACATTAATTTGAACCCTGCCTCTTGGCTAATGGGCTTATTCCAGACTCTGGGATTGGAATCCACAGAGTCACTCTTGATCTCTTGATAGTTAAGCTATTCCTAGCAAAATAAAGTACTATGGATATGGAAACTAGATAGATATTCAAAAATGGTTTTATATCAGACCCAGTTGCAAATGAGTACAATCAAGGGCCGTGAAACTCAACCAGCTGAGGAAGCTGAGACAAACTGCTTAAAGTTACAGAGCTTTGAAGTTTACAGAGCTTTGAAGCCCAGTAGTCTGACTCCAAATCCTGCCCTCCTATCCATGGTTCCATACAAACTGCTCTATTACAGTATTGCCTAGCTAGTATACAGCACAGAGACACCTGGATGATCCTTATATCACTCACCTCTTTAGAATGTACTCAGTGAACTTGTTGATTTCAGTCAAAACTAAATGAATCACAGTAACATTGAAACTTCAAATTATAGAGCTGGCAGGTTCGTTAGAAATAATTTGGACCAAGCAATTCATTTTAAAGATGAAAGAAAACTGAGAACCAGAAAGATAAACTGACTTTCCCAAATTTTCATGCAGGTGACAAAGCCAGGTTTAGAAACATTTTGGACTCCAATTCGAGAGCCTTTCTCATTATACACAGCTGCCAGGGCTTGGTTGTGCCCTCTACAGACCAACTCAGATTAAAAAAAAGAGAACCAAGAACTAGGAGGTTCAGCAAGTGAGCACCCTTATAACCTTCAAAACAGGGAAACTTGGGGATGTTCTGTTTGAGAAAACAACTTGACCCACGTTTTTGTGATTGCTCATTTTTATCCTGAATTGTGACCCAAAGGAAAGAAAATAAGGTTCAGTGCTTCACAATTAGACCAATATTCTCTCAGCAATTACTCTAATTTTTATCTTGTAATAACTAGTGGTAAGAAGACATACTGGAAGAAAAAGTAAAAGAAAAAACATTCTGAGAGGTTAGGAATACATTTTAAATATGAACTTGTATATGGGGTATTTAGAAAATAGTTGATAAATTTTTTTTGTAAAGCAAAATCAATTATTGTAATGTCATATATTCATAATGAAAGATGTAGGACTGATTTATCCATCCATCCATCCATCCATCCATCCATCCATCTTGTAAGCCACTTGGTATAAGGTGTAATGATAGGCACTATGAGAAGTGTAAAGAAGGGTAAGATATTATCCGAGCCTGGGAGACACTCTTATTCCAGAGAAGTGCTCATAACCTTTAGTTTCAGGTCTGCAGAGAAGTAAAATGAAGATCATTCTAAGTTCAGTCAGAAATGATGACATAGGACAAGTTGCAGGTTTGCTTATGCAGACCCTTAGTTAATTTTACCAAGGTCATGGACTTCTGGACATATCACATAGTATTATAAGTAAATGAAATCCCTTATCTACAATATTTTGGGTATCCAATTGTTGATTATATTGTTTGTAATCTGTATCATCTGCACTTAAAATTAGGGAAACTGATATGCATAAAGGATGTCCACCAGGCCCTGAAACTTTCCTCAGTTAAACTATGTGCATATATATGTATTTCCCTCCTTGTCCTCAGTTTCTCAACAGTCAATTCCTTCTCTCAATGAGATGGTGTGTGTAAGACAATGAACACAGCGGTTGATACATAGGATGGTGTAGAAGAAGCTTCCAAATTATCTTACCCACTTAGATTTTCTTTTTCTCTCTTCTGTAGGAACTATCATTTCTTCAGGTCACTCAAAATTCTGCTCGTGGTGACATGTCATCATTTGGAGATTATTACTATCTATGCCCAATGCTTTAACCACTGGAGCAACCTGTATATGGTTGCAGAATCGTGATACATAATGCAATTATCTCAAGCCAATATACCCAAGTTTCAAAGAACAAAGGAGAAAAGAAATGAACAAATTAATAAAATTTAATTTTGTTTAACCTTTGTGCATACGATAAAACACTAGTTTGTTTACCTAATACTATTCTTTAAATAAGACTGCCTCCCTATGAAAGTGGTGACTAAATCTTTTCACTCATGTGAAACATAAAACTGATAAAAGGCAATTATATTTCTTATCTAAAGATTTATATATTTATTAGTTGTGCCGGGGTAGGTGTGAAGAGGGTCAGAGCTTAGTGCTATATTTGTCCTGAAGGTATGGCAGCGTGGGGAAAGCACCCTAAAAGCAATGGACCAGCCACATAAGGGAGGGTAATCTTCCAACAGTGATATCAATATTTAGTCACCATTTCAATAAAGGGCCAAAGGTAAGTAGGCAGGGAATGGTGACAGTGAAGCCAGGGTAGCAAAACTCTGCAGGTAGCATCTGCAAGATCTGTTCACGGACTGGGAGAAAGAGGGGATTGTTGGAGTAAGACAGAAACCCAGATCTGGGAAAGGGATACAATGCAAGTCAGGCCACTAGAAATGGTGGTCATAACAAGTTGAGCAAATGTGGAATCTTTTGAACTCCTTAAAGAGTGGTGATGTGCAAGAAGGTCTGAAACTCAAGTGGAATGGCACTGGTGGTCAGAATGGAGCCCTGGTCAGGCAGTGAGTCATGTCCAATGATCAGTAAAAGAAATAAAATATTTAGCAGAAGGGCATGTTAAGCTGCTTTAACATTACTTACACAATGACCAGGCTCTAAGAATCACCCTACTGGCTCAAGGGGAGAATAAAGAGACTACTTAAATCCATCCTTAAATCAGATTGCTTTGATGCCTGGAGCAGGATTGAATTTTTATGTGGAAATCAATGTGCCTTTTGTGGAAAGGTGAGGAAGACACCAACAGAAGAGTTGAAGTGGCAGGATGAGGGGAGTTGTTTAAAAAGTCGTTATACATTATAAAGACGGTTTCATTTGTGTTAGAAAATAGCTTCTACTTAAGGCCCAGCTTTTAGTTGGTTTAAAGATAAATGATGGAAAATTGGTTCACTTAAAAAAGTCAGAATTATTGTGTCACTTGTGTGAATACAAGTGTTCCTTGCCCAGTGGATTTTAAGTGAATCAGGAAAAGAAGCACTTTGCTTCAGAAATTTCAAACTATTTGTTGGATACCAACAACTGCTAGAGATTTTTCTTACCATATATTTCTCTCTTGCTACAACTCTTCCCTAGCAAATGATACCTCCTGCAAACTTCTGTTTAAACTATTTTCTATATTTTCCACCAATTCCTTCTACAGTACCTAGATAAGATACTTTTCTGCCTAGCTCTTACCACCCTAAAGAAGGGCTGCCAGAAACGTGGGGTCCTACCTAGCCTCACACACTAAGAGTCAGGATACTCTGCCATTGGTGAAAAGGAGAAGCTAAGAAAAAGGTATCAGGCCAATCTAGGACATTCAAAAGTTTTGGCCAGGGGGAGCAACAGCTGGTTTACTCACTGTCTATAGTGGTAGATATCAGATTATTTGCAACCTACAGCCAGGTGCTTCCCCACCTGTATCCCTGTCTACTTAGTTATTGATATTCCCAAGCTCTCTCTACCCTTCTACATGTCTAATGACTAAACAGAATTTAAGGTTAATATTTAGGATGCCTTACAGTAGGCTTTCAGTTACATGGCAGGATAAATAGACTTCCACTTCTGGCTGTAATGAAGTGGCTTGTATCATACCTACCTACCCACTAAAAACAAAGAACATTTGTTTGAAGGCATTTAAAAGCAACCAAGGAAGCCAAAACATGAAGTGCCAGCATCCCCCAAAGAAGGAAAATGCATTGAGGCAAGACTGATATTTTCTATTGTTTTCTCCCTCAAGACATTTGCTGATTCAGAAGCCCTGCAGAGAGCAAGAGTCTGAGAAACCAAGTAGAAAGTAGTACCTAAAAAGTAGAAAAGTTGAGTAGGGTCTGAAGACATCATGGGCTGGGAAAACAAAAAATGTAGTGTAGGACTTCCAAGACAGCTGGGACTTGAATGGCCAGAATCACAAAGAGAAGTACAACAGAGAGCAATAACTCTTGTACTACTTTTCCTCTTAAGAAATGTGATGATCCTTAGGCAGTATGTAGCAAGAGGTTGAGAGGTCAAGAAGAAAACACACTAAGAGGCTAAGAAGCTGAACAGAGCTTTCTGAAGCCAAACTTATGAGAAAAAAATATTATGGTTCAGGCTCTACCAAGAATGAAGGGTCTGGTAAATATTCCCAGGCTTTCATTTGGAATCCTTGAAAGCCCTCATCTTAGGAGTCAGGGTAAATTAAAAACAGACGAGGCCTTACAATAATAGAAGCCCAACTCCAAATGAATTCACTATCTGATTAAATAAAGGTGAATTGCATATAAGAATCAAAAGTACATTCTACCTAAAGAAAAGTTACATCAATCAGAAATTCTGTAGTTTGGGGTTCCTGGTTGGCTCGGTTGAGCCTCTAACTCTTGATTTTGGCTCAGATCATGATCTCACAGTTCATGAGATCAAGCTCCGAGTTGGGCTCTGCACTGATAGCACAGAGCCTGCTTGGGATTCTCTCTCTCCTCTCTCTCTACCCCTTCCCTGCTCAAACACTTTCTCTCTCTTTCTCAAAATAAATAAATAGATAAACATTAAAAAATAACTTCTGTAGTTTTTATACACAATGCCTGGCATTCAATCAAAAGTTACTATGTATTTGAGGAGGTAAATAAAAGAAAAAAGAAACAATAAAGACTGAGTAAAATTTGATCCAGATTTTGGAGTTGTCAGGCATGGCCTATAAAATAATTGGAATTAACATGTTTAAGAAAAGAAAAGTTGCAGAATTTTACCAGATCAATACTTTTCATTTAAAAAAGAAAGAAAGAAATAAAGAAATAGAAATTCTAGAAGGAAGAAAGCTCAGTGACAGAGAGGTAGGTCTCTATAAATGGGTTTAATGGCAGATTAGATACAATTGAAGAAAGAATTGGTAAACTGGAAGTGAGGTCAATAAAAGACATCCAGACTAAAGCATAAATCAATAATACAGAAAATATATGCATGTAACATAAACTATATAGCATTATTTAACATAGTTCAAAAGGTTAAAACATTTTAAAGGTCACAAAATGATCTATGACAAAATGGAATTAAGTTGAAATTTATAGCAAAAGAGATAACCAGAAATAACATATAATACCCAATGTTGAAAATTAAGCAATATACTTCTAAATAACTCATGAGTCAAAAAAGAAACCACAATGATAGATTAGAGCTAAGTAATAACTAAAATACAATATATTGAAACTCTTGGAATGCAGCTAATGTCAAACTTAGAGTCAAATTTATAGTCCTAATTGTATGTAATAGAGAAGAATAGAACCTGAAAGATTATTGATCTCATCATTCATCTATAGAAAGTTAGAAAAAAGAACAGCAGAATAAACCTATATAAGTAGAATGAAGGAAGTAAATAATAAAGAAAAATCATGGCAGAAATTAAAAAGACAGCAAATATACAGTAAATTAACAGGCCCAAAGATGGTATTTTGAAAAAGGGTGAGTAGCCTCTCATGCACTCACATGAAGGCTCATGATTCATAAATTTGAAATAATTCTACCAGGTAAAATATACTAGGTCTTCTTACCATTGACCTGCATGCATACATGCATTTCTGAGATGCTTTGAATCTTTGTTTAAATAAGGAAACAGGGGCGCATGGGTGGCTCAGTCGGTTAAGCATCCGACTTCAGCTCAGGTCATGATCTCACAGTCTGTGAGTTCGACCCCCCACATTGGGCTCTGTGCTGACAGCTCAGAGCCTGGAGCCTGCTTCAGATTCTGTGTCTCCCTCTCTCTCTGCCCTTCCCCTGCTCATGTTCTGTCCCTCTCTGTCTCAAAAATAAATAATAAAAAAAAATTTAAATGAGGAAACAGGTGCCTGGGTGGCTTAGTTGGTTAGGCATCTGACTCTTGATTTCAGCTCAGGTCATGATCTCACAGATCATGAGTTTGAGTCCTGCATGGGGCTCCGCACTGACAGTTCAGGGCCTGCTTGAGATTCTTTCCCTCTCTCTACTTCTCTCTCTCTCTCTAAAAAATAAATAAATAAACTTTTAAAAAAATGGGGAAAAAGCACTGGTTTTTACAACATAATTTTGTTGATGAACTTATTTTTAATTATGTATGTTGGGTTTGTATATATGTGTGCTACATAAATAATATTATTAAATGTATACATACATATTAGTGAATAAAATTTCAATTCAATTCAACAAATATTTTTTGCATTTTCAATGTGTTGAGCACTGGAAGTAGAGCAGCAAGGAATATAGATACAAATCTGGATTCTCTCAAATTTATAGTCTAATAGTCATGCTTATGTGGAGAAAAACAAAAAAGAAGGAACAAACTAAGGGAGGGAGGAAGGCAAGAAGGATATTGGTTTTCATATTTTAGGGACAAAGGCAAGAGGGAATAATTATCTAATTTAATCAGACTTTTATTATTTGTTTTTAACCTCATAACCCTTTTCTCTTTTCTGATTAATTCAGATTAATTACCAAGTTTGATTTTGTTTGGACTATACTTCTCAACTATTTCCTATCTTTATTTTAATTTTATAACCTAAAAATTTTATTACTTTATATATTCCCTTAACATCCTCATTTGAATAGTTTCATGATTCTCAGAAGAAGGGTTCTGAATTGAGTCATGCCTTTTAACATGGTATTAGGTGCAGATTGAGCATTAAATAAACATTTGAAATAAGTAAATATTTGATAATTTTGTATCACCTTATATGCTACACAAAGTACAGAAAACACCTTAGGAGTTAAAATAAAAATTTTTAACATAAATAAATAAATAAATAAATAAAAAATAAATAATTGAAAAGACAGGAAGTGAAAATGGAAAATGCTTATCCTGCACAGCATAGTAGGGATATTGGAGCCTGACTAGACCTACCCTCCCTTCTATGCCATTGTTTACCTTATGTTGTTTCCAATGGGATCTCTTGCTTCCCATGTCTTTTCCCACTCTTCTCTGCCTACCTATGAATGTCAGTATTCTTTTGGGTCTTACTCAAATCTCATCTCTTCCCAGAAGCCTACCACTGAAGCCATAATCTTCTGAAGCAAAACCATTGTACTTCCCATTTTATCATTTAATGGCTCTTCTAATTTCCTACCTGTTTCTCTCTGTATCTTTCTTCACATATATGTCTTGTCTATAACTGAAAGCCCCTTCAGTGAAGAAGCACGTATATGAGATGCATACCCTCCCACCCACCCACATACACACATGAAACTCTGATGGCTTCTAATCCGGTATTGCCTAATTCTTAATAGGACTTGTGACAGATACTGCTAGTTGTGTCCTGATACCAATTCACTCATTAGTCCTCAACATAATAGTATCTTCACATTTTTTATGAATACTGGGAATAAAGATGGTACTTCCAGCCTCCTTTGCAGCCACATGTGGTCAGGTGATTGTAGCCAATGAATGGTGGAATACGAAATTTCAGGAAATGTCTTTACTAACATTCCCTTTCTCTATTCTAATACCTAGAATGCAGATGCTGACATCTTGGACTATGAGGTTGAGACTACCCACTGTAAAGCAATAAGGTAGAAGGAGTCTGACACTTTGGAATACTATATCAGTACAGAATCATCTACTGGGATTTTACATGAGAAACTACTGTCTTGAAGTTTCCGTTTGTTCAGGGTTTCCTTTACTCACTGCTTAGCCTACTCCTAACTAATCAGCGCTCTTCAGAATGTCATGCTATTATTTCTGCACCTCAATAAGCTCATATGACTTCTTAGTATTTTAATGACCACATTAGATGGAGGTAAAATTTTGCTGTGCTTGAATTCCAAAGTCAGTATACATCTCTTACTTTTGATCTGTTTTTTGACGAGGAAGAATTTATATTATTAAAGGGTCCTTCCTAGCCCAAATTATGTTCTTCATCAAATGAAATGACTATCCATAGGCTGATTTAATTGTGTTAAGATACTGTCACCAGAGGTTTCTTGTTAAAATATTAGTTTGTGCCTGAATGAATATCTAACACTTACACATTAGGTTAATGTCCCAGAGGATCTAAAATTGCCAAATAGGGAATATCACTTTTGGTTTTACTTCTAGAATAGTTTTAGTTCTAGAGTAAATATATCCAATAGTTAGCTAAATACATCTCTTATGACAAAGTTTTATGGTGCAAATCATGAGTTATTCTCTAGGGTTTTTCCAAGAATCGAAAATAAGATTTTTAAGCAACATGAGACCCACTCCATACCCACTCCCAGCCTCTTTCTTTAGTTATTATTTTCCCACTTTCTTTTATGTTCCCCAAATTCAAAGTTTTTCAAGAAAAAACTGGAAATTGTGTTAATTCATTTTATACTGTTAATGACTGCCCTTTGATTCACATGATGGTGTTCATTCCCTCCTCTTATTGCATACCTCTTACAGTTGGAGTGATAGCACCATCTGGCCCTACTGTGGTTTAGTAGGGAATTGTTGAGAGTTTTCTTGGAACAGTCTCTGGGTTCCCAATTCAGAGCACTTCTCTTGTATCTTGATAGCATTCTTTTTAGGGACACTCCTTGGGAAAACCAACATTGGGAGGGGAAGGGAAGGGGCAAAACTGGGGTCAGATAAAACCAAAGCATCTGGCCTTGCTGTTCAGGAAACACATTGATTTTCATCAACGGTAGGAAGGGAAACAATAATTGGAAGTGATCCAGCCTTAGTTCTGAATAGGGTAAAAAAGGCCTCTGGAGCCGCCTGGCTGACATGGGTTTGTCATTTAATGAAAAACTCAAAAGTCTTGGGTGGAGGCTAAATAGTTATTGAAAGTGATGGGGAACTGGAAGTTTGTGCTAAACCACCTTTAACATTTATGCTTTATGCTTTTAACTCGCAGATGTTTCAAAGAGTGAATAAAATAAAAGGTAGGAGAAATTCTGGAAGCAAATTGAAGAATTGAAGGCAATGATGAATTGCCATTCCATCCATATGTTGTCTTCATGCTTTGGGTGAATATCATATTGCATAATATGATCTTTATAGAGACTGACCTAAAGAAAAATGTCTCTGAATTTCCCGGATTCATTTGCATCAGTGATAACTGAGTGTAATAGAAAGTTCTTCAGGGCTGTGTAGGTCCAAATTTCAACTTTGTTTCTGACCCTTTAGTAGTTGCATGACCACAAGCCTATTATTTAACATTTTTGAGATTTGGTTTCCTTTTCTATAAATAATATCTGCCTTCATCATACTTATGAAATTTATATAATAAAGTACAGGCAAAACATGTCTAGTACATTGTTCATTTCTAACCCTGTTAAAATGTCTGATTCTCAACCAGAAGCCATTTAGAGCAGGTGTAGCGCTATCCCGTTATTCTATCAACAACTCACCAGCCAGGAACATGCAGAAGCACCAGTGATGATGTCAGGAGTTTTCACCACGGTTCTGAGGCTGGAACATCCAAGGCCATCATCTTTAAACCTAGCATTGTGGGAAAGGCAGACGTCTCTCTGGGCACATCTAAGACTTGGGTTGGCAAGGGATGGAATAGATGGTCTCATGAGGTTTCATGTGTCCTATAATTCTTTACACAGCAAGCTTTTGCTTTTGTTATTTTGTTCAAGCCACTGCAGCAGATCTGACCCAATTTAGCTGTTACCATTTCCTTCTTGCAAAAAAATGAAGCTCAGAGAAGGCCAGGGCTGTTGTGTTCCATAACTTGCTTAATGTTTGCCTGCCTTCTCCCAGCTCCTAAGAACCTTAGACCCAGGCCTACCCAGGCCTTCTCCATAAATAGTTTTGTTGGATCTTAGATCTCTTTAATCTCTTCTTCTCGCTGTCTGACAAACTGATTTAATGTTACTTGCAACAAGTGATTGCCTATTCTGTGTGAAATGTAGGTCCTGCCCCTCACCCTGAGAGTTCTCTTCTGACCTCTACGGTGACCTATATTTCCATTCAAGTCAAGTTTCAGAGCTTGCAGAAAGCGTATCACAACTGAGGTGTACAGATCACACAGACTAAAGGGTGGGGCCGTTTGGACAGTAACATCCATTAATCAACACATTAATTGTCAAAATGGGTTATCAGATCAGCTGTCTGTATCTTTGGAAATCTGAATGTCAAAGATAGAGGGGAAGGAGCAGAACACAAGGCTGGCATGGTTAGATAATGGAGAGATGGAAGAAAGACATATGGATTTTGAAGTTCAGTCCCAGGTGAGTCTCTGCAGAGGGACATGTAGAAAGAACCAAGATCAGCATAAGCCAGCTGGTTTCTAGAGGAAAGGACCATAAATATATCATGTTAGTGATTAATTATGGGTGATAGGCATATGGAAAAATGCTCCATTCTTCTTTGTATTTTTCTTTTTTTTAAAGTTTATTTATTTATTTTTGAGACAGAAAGAGAGAGGGAGGGCAAGCAAGTGAAACAGGGGAAGAGGAGAGAGGAAAAGAATCCCAAGCAGGCTTTGTGCTGTCAGCACAGAGCTCAACATGGGGCTTGATTTCACTAACCATGAAATCATGACTTGAGCCGAAATCAAGAGCCAGACATTTAATCTGAGCTACCCACGTGCCCCTCTTCTTTGTACTTTTCAAATTCTCAAAATATATAATGTGAGAAATACCATAAGAAAGATAATAACTGCACCCTGTAGGAGTTTTAAAGGTTGAATTTCTATGATTCCATGCTTGACCTTTTGTGTTGAGAGGAAGAACAGACTGACTGTCGCAGATATGGTCACAGCCTATGTAGGCTTTACTGCCTTCTTCCTGGTTTCTGTATACTAGAGTCACCTTTATTTGTTTGCCTTTATGATACATGTATGTCTATCATTCCACTTTCACTCCTTGAACCCACTTTTTACTCCTTGAGATGTCCCCACTGTAGCATGACACCTTCATTTCACCTTCTATAGCATCATTCTGAATACAATCATTGTTATTTAATTAAAAGACTGTTTGTAGAACATTCCTTTTTCTTGGAAGAATATCCCTACATCCACAGATTGAAGTAGAGCCTTGGCCAAGTTTTAGTGATTCAATGCAGGTACAACCCTCAGCCAGAAAGTTTAGTTAACTGATTCAGTTCCTCACTATCTTTTGGCTCTATAGAGACACACATTGCCTGAACAACCTTGATCAGATAATTCTGATAATAAATACACATGATCAGACGTGACTAGTGTAACTATCCACTTGGATCCAAAGCTCCTTGTCCTTTCTGCAGCAATTGCCTGAAGCCATGAGTTTCTGACTGGCAGTGGTTGAGTAAACCATGCTATTTCAATCAGATTCAGGCTGAATCTAGGCAGCTGAAGCCAAAATAATCAATTACCAGGAGGCCCAACACATGAGCTGGAGTTCTACCTTGGATGCCAAATGTCTGGACCTCTCCTATCCACAGTTACCAAAAAGTTGAGTATGAACGTAAATACCTACTATTAAGTACCCACTTAATTACTCAACTTACTGTCAGGATCAAATTAGGCTGTGAATGTTGCAGTTCTCTGAAATTTAAAGTGTGGTATATGTGGATAAGGCAATTATCAACAGATTGTCCATTTCATAGTCTCATCAGATCAGTTAATATCAATCAGATCAACCAAGCCTCAGAAGGAGAGAGCTGGTTACCATGTAAAAACAGTCTGCCTAAGGGCCATCCCTGGTGTCCAATTTACCACTTTTCCCCATTTTTACTCCTGTTTAGCCTTGGAAACATTGCAAGTGATTTCCATCTGATTTAGGAAAGTAATGGAGCAAAGAGACTATCTGTAAACATAAAGAATACAATGGGAAACATTATGTGTGTATATAAAGAAAGAGAAATAAAACCAGGCGAAAAAACTTTACAGCTTGTCTCAAAAGAATTATAAAATTAGTGGATGAAGGGTATGTTGTTACATTTTTATATTTGCATTTTGCCAATGGAAGGCCTCATAATATTTTTACTGTACTTGTAGATTTGGCTCTTCTGCCTGTCACATGGATTGAAAGCTGAGTCTCCAGAACTGGGGGCTGCTGGGAGGTGAGCCGATTCAAGGGATGGGAGAAAGTCTGAAGTGGTGATGGGCCAGCCCCCTTCAGCATCTTTGCCTGGTGCAGAGCTGAGCAGGTGCATGGCATCAGGTCTGATGATGCTGTTCATGGCAAAGCTTTAATCAGACTCTCTTAAAGATGCTTTTCTTTGGAACACAGTCTCACTCTCTATTCTACTCATTTGCACACCATCTCAAGAAACAAAACAAACCCAAAACAAAGCAAAAGTTAATTAAGATAGGGCTTTATGATTCCAAGCTTGATGCTTATTCTTTATTGCTCTGATTTGCCATTCTAATTCTTTTGAATGATTTATTTCTCAATGTGTGGTTTATATTTGAAGAAATTTTGTTTCTGCATTGCAAAATCTGTTAATCTCTTTATTTGGTTTGCTATGGACTGGGTTGTTTACCCCCAGTTTTCATACATTGAAGCCCTAACCCCCAATGGGACTATTTTTTGGAGATAGGGCTCCTAGGAGGTAACTAAGGTTAAATGAGGTCATAAATGCAGGGCCCTAATCTTATCAAATTGGAGCTCTATAAGAAGGGGAAGAGATATCTCTCTCTCTCTCCCCCTCCCTCCCTCCCTGTCCTCTCTTTTGCATATGAGGACACAGTAAGAAGGTAGCTGTCTTTAAGCTAAGAAGAGAGCTGTCATCTTGATCTTGGACTTTCAACCTCCAGAACTGTGAGAACATAAATTTCTGTTATTTAAGCCATCCAGTCTATGGTACTTTGTTGTGGCAACCAAAGCTGACTGACACACAGTTAAATTGCTTAGGCTTATTTGTTCTTAATCAATTAACAAGAATCAACTTGGTTATTCAACTATGAAGCCCCTTCTGTTTCTCAAATAAGCTGCTTATACCTTCAGAAAACAAGAGGGTAGTTTTTAGTTGATTCTGTAGCTTTGTACCCTAAGGGGTTGTATAGCTTGACAATGTTTGCCCAGTGATGAATATCAAGGTAGGCCTAGTGTCTGAACCTTCTGAATCTTATTCTAGTGTGCTTCACTCTATACCACAAACTCAGACATCATCAAATCCAGAGCCTGGTCTAAAGTGCCAAAATAATCCATCTAACTTATGATGCAAAATCCAGAAAACATGCAGAAAGGATTGATAATTTTTTAACATGTTAGAAAAAAGGGGAAAAAAACGATTTATACACACCAAAAAAAAAAAAAGCAAAACACAACTCTACCATAGGCAAAGTCATAAAACAAATGGCAGACCAGAAAAAAGCACTGAGTGACTCGTCATAGACCAATAACTTGATAGGAAAATGGTTAAATCAAATAAGAAGACAGTTCATAGTTAAAGAAATGTAAAAGTCTTTTACATATATGAAAATATTTACAAATATGAAAATATCTTCTCAAAATAAGAGAAATGTAAATATAAATGTCACTGAGATGTTATTTTTCACCTATCAGATTGGCAAAAATCCAAAAATTTAACATTATATTCTATTGCAATGCTATGGAGAAACAGACAATCTCATTCATGGTGGGAAGGCAAATGAGCCACAAGCCTTTTGGAGAGCAAGTGAAAAATATCTAAAATGACATGTGTATGTCCTTTTTTGATCCAGATTTTCATATCTGAGAATGGATCCTATAACTTGCAGAAGTGCAAAATGACATTTGTCCAAAGTTATTCATTTCAGCATTATTTATAAGAATAAACAAATGGACAAAACCTTAAAGGTCCATCAATGGGAGACTGATTGAATGAATTGTGATGTAATCATACAATAGAATACACTGAAAGTAGAGAAGAATGAGGGTCCTCTCCATGTAGTGATATGGAAAGATCTCCAGGGTATACAATTAGCTGAAAAAAAAAAACCAAAGAATGAATGTTATGCTAACTTTAAAATATGAAATACTTCTATAGAGCTAAATGAAAACTAGAAGATTTATAAACTTGTCAATGGCCTATTGGGATGGGTGGAGATGGGACCAGAGAAGGATAAGTAAGGCAGCGAGACATTTGATTCTATGTATTTTCTTAAGATAATTTTTGTTTTTTGAACCATGTGAATTCATTACCTACTCATAATTAAATTTAAAAATAAATAAAACAATAAAAAGAGAGAGAGAGAGAGGGAGGGAGAAAAATCTCTGAGGAGAATTGCAAATTCCCCTCTGTAACCTGCAACATTTTGTTCTATTTCCTGATGTGAAGGAATTCTTTATAATGGGTACTTTCAGTACTTTCTGAGTAATAACTTTATTTGGCAGTTAAAAAAAATACATAGAATGGTTAGTCACCACAAGTTATTAAAGTATAATATTTAAAAAAAAAACTTTAGCAAAGAGACAGGGAAATACAATCTCAGTATAATCTTGCCACAGTTTAAAATGTTTTCAATTACTGACTGTGGCAAGGTCACTGGAAATAACTCAGGCCTTAGAGACAAGTCACATTTAGGTTCAAATATCATTTCTGCAACTAACAAGCTACCTTCACTTCTAAAACTTCACTTATTTCTCTTAAGGTTGTCATAGTAACATTCTTAGTTGTAGTAGTGAGAATCCAGTGGGATCATTCAGTTTAAAGATCTAGCATTGGTGGATGTGTCATAGATGGTAGGTATTATTAGATGATTTCTGTCTTGTCATTGTGGAAACTCCACAAAGCCAGTAGGTATTTGCAAAATAAAGATAGTCTAGAGAGGTCAGTAACATCTCACCTATCTGGGATTTCACTACCTTTAATCTCACTCACCATCAGAACACAGAACACAGAAACAGAAAGAAGCAAACAGTGGCTCTCAGTAGCAACACAGATTCCACAAATATCTATATGTACATTTGAGCATTTACCTTTTAGAAGAGTCCCTTTGAAGGTCCCCTGTAGAGCCAATTTGGCTTGGATTTCATGGCAGTGGTAAGAATAGAAATAGACAAGGGACTGTCATAGTTGAATATGCTGCCCAGTGAAAGTGACAGATCATGGCCTGAGATAAGAGCTGTATAAACCAAACCAAGCACAAGAATCTCAGAGCACAACAGTTGAGAGCTTTTAATCTGGGAACACATCTACATAACCCCAATAAGTTGTGAAGAACCTGTTTTCTCACATCAGGACTGTAGCAGGTATTTGTACAATTGGTTTGAAAGGATTGGAAAGAATACTTTCATTAAAAATGGTTAACATAAGAATGAATGTTGATGCTTAAATACCTACTTGTGTAGATAACTCTCTTGAATTATTTGTTTCCTGCATTTATTTTTTTTTTTTACAAATAGCTAAAATTTCACTTCTTTCAGTACCTAAAGGCTCATTAGAAATAGAAACTCTGGGACATCTGGGTGTCTCAGTTGGTTAAGCATCCGACTTTGGCTCAGGTCATGATCTCACAGTCCATGAGTTCGAGCCCTGCATCAGCTCTGTGCTGACAGCTTAGAGCCTGGAGCCTGGTTCAGATTCTGTGTCTTTCTCTCTCTCTGCCCTTCCCCCTCTTGCACTCTGTCTCTCTCCCTCTCTCAAAAATAAATAAACATTAAAAAATTTTTTAAAAAAGAAATAGAAACTCTGATGGAAAAGTCTGGGCTGAGATGAATAAAAACATTTAAATATAACTTGAAACAAGAAAGCTGTACAATAAATGGGATATTGTTCTTATGCGCTCATGGAAACCCCAGTAAACAAACAGAACCAACTTACCTGTCCTGCCTTTGATTTAAGGCTTATGCATGCACAGAGTGTAGCCTGTAATATTTTCCACCAGGCTCTCTACTGGAGTTATTCCTACTTGTTTAGATTTGGGGAAATCCAAGAGCTGAACAATAACTTTTGCAAGTTGCAAATTGCTTTAAGGGGAAACACTTCAGCTGTTGTGTGTGTAGCTTGGAAAATGATACCCTCTTTTAGAGCCATGTAACAGAGATCTTAATTCCTTTTGAGCTTTTGTTTATAGAGACACAAGCATGATGGGGAGGCGTGCCCCCAAAACTTTGCTGACACCCACTTGGGATAACTACAACTCTCCTCAGCAACAGAACCACAAGAAATCCTGCCACATTTTCCAAACAAGTAGCAATCAAACTGCCTGTGGGCCCTCTGCATCACATATTTTGTGGATGACATATGTGGCTATGTTCTTTGGGTCAACATTCCTCCTTTATTATGTGGAGTCCCCCAGTCACTCTGCAGTCATGCCAACTGCTGTGGCTACTAACCAGAGAAATTATAGGACCATATCCAAAGTGTGTGTTGATAACGGAAAGTGGCAAGTCACTTTTATTATTTTATCATCATCATATGAACAAAATAATAACAAAGAATCAATTTATGCTTGTTAATTGAATTCTACTTCAGAAGTAGAGTACTGATCATATTGTCTGGGTTCCTTGGATCAATAGTAGGAGTTGTGTGTGTGTGTGTGTGTGTGTGTGTGTGCGTGTGTGTATGGAGGGTTTATAGGGGGTGGGCAGGGGAGATGCACCAGAATTATCTGAGACTTATTCCAAATCTTATTGTGCATCTTTATGCCTGTTCTCTTCCTCCCCAATTTGTTTGAATACGTGTTTGAAAGGATGTTTTGTGAAATTAGGGGAAAAAATAGCTTCCCACATGATTCTGATATAACAACAATAATAATAATAATAATAATAATGGAGCACAGTGTCAATATCATAGCCAATGAAGTTTATCTGAGGCATGATTATTGCTAATAATAATAAATAGGTATAATAATAATACATATCATATAATAGCAAATATTTATTGAATTCATTCTATATGCTGGACATTCTCCTAAACTCTATCTTTTCCCATGATTGAGACCTTTTCTCTGTGATTAACACACTGAGTTGCTATTACAGTTTGGAAATTAACCATGTGAGGTCATCCACATTCTTTTCCTTATCCCTTTTTTTTAATATTTTCATGAGAAAATAAAGGTGTGCTAAAGGAACACTTTCCTGTGTGCTGTAAGTGGCTTTAGATAGGTAAACAACCTGAATCTTATTTGCAGCACATGGGGATAATAAAAGATTCTGTGTACTGATACATAATAATAGTTATTTTAGTGAGATGATTAGTTAGATTCAGAGTGTGGTTAAGAAAGCGGGAAATTTAAGACTCCCACCAGAAATCAAATTTTTATATGCCAAGAGGTTTTAGCTATACCTAATCTAAATCGAATACCATGAAGTACAAAGAAATGTACAATACGTCTTTTCTTCTATAGGTTTTCAGGGATAAACTACGTGAAACAATCAGTCAAAAGTACACGTTTGTATACTAATGTAGTGCAAAATTTCTGGGTCAAAGATTCAAGAATAGAGTATGCTAGAACAATAGGAGCCCAAAGTGTTAAAGACAGCAGAAAGTGACATGCACTAGATCCATGAAAGAGGTATGATTGAGTCAGATCTAGAGGGCAGCCAGGTGAAGAGGAAAGGATACATTTTCAGGAACAGCTCTCGTGGAGGTAACAGGGTGAACTAGTAGTCCTAAGTGATCCTTATGCTACAACTCCAAGAGTGAACCCTTTATACAAAAATAGAGAAAATAAATTCATAGCTACATTATGCAGTGAATATCTTTGTGCAAGTTTACAGTGTCAGTCAAGTATATGCTTCTGTAGAATGTGTGTCTCCAGAGAATTACCTGAGGGAAAGGATGAGTGTTCTGTATTATAATTCCTGCGTCCTTATAACATCCAACATCATTCCTGGTACATTGTGAAGAACTCAGTTCACATTTACAGGTGGATTGGACACATAAAGAACTTTGATAGGCTTGGCAGGTGAAATAAGGTGATAGACCAAAAACTCCAGGCTTTGCTGGTACTGGCCAGAGGCAGAACTATGGGTCAAAGCATAGGAGGAACAGAGCTGTGGGGAAGGGAAGTGGGGATCATCAAAGAAAATCAGTGCTGCTAACACATCTTCCCAAAGCATGGCCCCACCATGGTTGCATTACCATGAACTACCCACCTTAAAATGTGGGAAGTCTACATTTTCCCACCCACCCCTCCCCCAACCCCAAATGTCTCTCCTTAAAAGTAGACAAAAGTTGAGGCTGGGGTGTTGTGATTAATGCCAATCTGTCTAGAGTGTACCTCCATCAACCCACGGTCTTCCCATTTTTCTTAGATGCTGAGAAAATGCTTTTCACAGCTATGATGACACAGCCAGAAATATCACCTTTTGAAGACATCATAACTGTGAGATATGACACTCTTTCGGCCGTTAGAAGGTTATTTGCTGTAGCCATTAAATACAGCCCTGTCACTCCCACTCACCTGAGCCATATTTCCTCCCTCAATAGATTATCCATAAATATAGGCTCAGGTACAAATAGAAATAATGAACATTCACAGCTAAAGAAGACATGCACAGTCAAATCCTGACAAAGGGTAAGGTTTTCCCCTAGGAAGGCAGCAATCCTTCCCTACAGCAGGCTCAGCAGAGCCCAGAGGCCAGGTCTCTTGGAGGGCTCTCTGAGGCTCAGGTCAATGTGACTTCTCCAATATCCCAGTAATGCAAAGCCTGACCTCCTAAATGCCAAAGATGTACCTGACTGCTGACTTGGTGGCCCAACCTACTTTGTTAACATTTGGTAATTAGAATGAGTTATTAGTAGTAGCTTGTGTAGTTTGTCTAGTACTTAACTCGATTTAATATTCATATAGGTAACAATGCATTGCACTTGTATAGATTCCACAATTTCCGAAGTACATCATAGGCAGGTAGCATATTCATTTAATCAAATACATATATTAATATATTTAATCTTAGTATATAATATAATGTTTATAATCTAACATTAATATTAATATATGTAATCTAATATTATATCTTAATATATGTAATATTAATATATGTAATCTAAAATATGTATATATTTGTTTTTGCTATTGTTTTTCTAATCCAGATGCTTTATTATCTTATATGTAATTAGCACTTTACTAGGAACCTTTTACTAGCACTTTACTAGGAACCTGGTAAAATACAGAAAAGATGTAGAAAATACGTAACAATTTTGCATCAAATTAGTGTCAAAACTTTTACCCTATGCAAGAGAGAACAATATTGTATAATTAAATGTGAGATTGCATAGCAGAGGTGACTAATTCGGAGGCGTTAGAGAGAAGGATGACCAACAGTCCCCTAGGGTTGGTAGGATTTTAGCTTGGCTCAGAATAGGAGGCCTGCAAAATGCCTTTATCTGGATTTTGAAATATAGGATCCCTGCAGAGAATTCAGCTGGTCATCCCAAGGAATGAGTAGAAAATTGATAAGGTAGGAATATTCTCAACATATATGGGAGTTTGTGCTGCAAGAAAGTATAACATCTGTACTGCTCATGAGATTTTCCACATTCAAGGAAATAACCCTGAAGAATTAGGCCTTAGAAATAATTTGTAGGGGCACTTGGCTAGTTCAGTTGGGAGAGCATGTGACTCACAGTTACGAGTTTGAGCACCACATCAGGTATAGAGATTACTTAAATAAATAAAACTTAAAAAAATAAAGAATTTGTATATTTGTGTCAGAGTGATTTAAATGTAATAGATTTGTGATGTAGTGATTCTCAAGAATAATCTGCAAATCCAGAAAGTTTCCTTGTTTACAAGGGCTTGTGTCCCACATCCTGAAATATATACTTGTCCACGTAAGGTAAAACACAAGGGAAAAGCCTTGAGTGACCCAAGACTTAGTGTCACTTCATGGCTCAAGATAAATCTGCCTGCTACAAAGAAAAAAATATTAGCCTATCTATGAGTTGTGTTTTTGTCTGCATGCCTGTTCACAAAGTTGATGTTTAGCCAAGAGGACACATCTCATATGGAGGCTCTTAGTCAATAAAAGAAAATTGTCTTTCACAAATGTGTTAATTTCATACCTTTCATTGGTCAAATATTTTCATGTAGCAAATAGCTCTGTTTGTAGAATAACATGTTATTAAATTCCTTTTAACACTAGAAGTACATGAAACCACATATGTAGGCTAAATATTTTATACACTTCATTAGCTTCCAGATTTTAGTGTATTATCTATTGAAACTATAATATATGACTATCAATATGCTTGTGAGTGTCTCTCTCTCTCTCTCACAAAAGAGAGAGAGAGAGATAGCTTTGTTTATATACATATACAAGCAAGCAATTTTATCTTGAGATCTGGCCATTAGCATGTCAGTATTGGAAAAGAAATACATATAGCAGTGTGTGAAGAGATTTGGTCTTGCTCAATTCAGACCGTCAAAAGTCTATTCACCACACAGTGGACAGGAAGATCCTTTTGAAAGGTAAAGCAGTTCTTGTCAATTCCCTGCTCAGAGCCTCCCAGTGAATTCTCACCATAGCTAAAGTAAGATGCAAAGTCCTCACCACAGCCTTGAGGATCCTTCCTGATTGGGCCTTTCTCCTCTTATTTAATCTCTATCATTTTTGTTCATCCCACCTACCTTGTCCTTTCACTACTCTTTAAGGATGACTAGCACATGTCTGGCTCAGAGATTTCCCCTTGATGCTTTTTCTGCCTGGAGCATGCTTCCCTCAGACCCTCACATGGCTTGCTCCCTCATGTTATTCAGGTCTTTCCTTAATGGCCACCTCTTTAGGGAGGCCTTTCCTGATCACCCCACCTGAGATTGCGCCCTTATCCCTCTCTGGCCCACTGTCTTGCTTTATTTTGCTTCATAAGAGCACAACTGACGTGTAACACATCTGTTTTGTTTTGTTTATTTTCCTCTGGCACATAGCAGAAATCCATTAAATGCTTGCTGAATGAATAAATAAAAATCATAGGATGGTATTAGTAATAGGCTTATTTATTTGCTTATTTAATTATTAACTGAATCGTGATTACCACTGTAGATCTATTATCCAACCTGATAACTAGAACATTATCAGAAACTCTCATCTGCCTACTGGCCCCTCCCTCCCTTACACACATTGTCCTCCCACCTGAGGTAATGGGTTTCCTGAATTGTGTGTCATAATTTCCTTCCTTTGGAAATATAGTTTTACTATATATATATGTGTGTATCTAAAATTGCATATTGTTGGGGCGCCTGGGTGGCGCAGTCGGTTAAGCGTCCGACTTCAGCCAGGTCACAATCTCGCGGTACGTGAGTTCGAGCCCCGCGTCAGGCTCTGGGCTGATGGCTCAGAGCCTGGAGCCTGTTTCCGATTCTGTGTCTCCCTCTCTCTCTGCCCCTCCCCCGTTCATGCTCTGTCTCTCTCTGTCCCAAAAAAAATAAACGTTGAAAAAAAAAATTTTTTTAAATTGCATATTGTTTAGAATATATTGTTAACATTTCATCTGAAACTGAATATCATTTTTAAAAAGTATTCTTAAATGGGGAAAAAAAGTATCATTCTACATTTAAGCTCTTGGACTTTCTTTTTCACTCAACTTTATATTGTTTAGGTTCATCAGTATGATTTTCTTTTGATTTAATATTTTATTTATATCTGATTTATATTATTTTGATAGATGTCTGTGGTTCATTCATTTTCACAGTTTTATAACAGTATTCCATTCTTTGAGTATATCACAATTTATTTTCACATTGTCCTCTAATGAGTCTTTCTTGTACTATCTTCTTCCTCAACATTGAGGAGATTTGGAACAGTGCTTATGCAGTTTGTATAAGGCCACTGAAATAGTGAGGATCTGGGCTCAGACTCTCTATTAAGGGTCCTTTCCAATGCATAGAGACATTGGGTGTGATGAGATCTTGAGTGTGATGCCCTCTATTCAGTTGCAAACAGTGTGTTCTGCCATCTTTTGCCTGTTTTCCCCTGAGGCTGCCTCTGGCTCTTAAGAGCTGGGCTCGCATCTGCTTTCTCACTTGTAGGCTCAGTTCTAGTTAGGTTTCCAAAGTAAATATGGTAGAAGAAACTATACTAATGACTTAAGTTGATATTTTAAATGAAGTCTTCTCAGGACCCAGTGGAAGAGTTTTTGTTGCTAGATAGATGTAGAAGTTAGTGCCCCACTCCCTAGTTCCAGCAGTGCTATCTATTGCCAGCTTCCTTTCTCCCATATTGGCCTGAATCCATAGTAATCGCTCTTTCTTTGAGTGCTACTGTCCTCCTGCCCAGGTTTGTTTGTTTGTTTGTTTGTTTGTTTCTTTCTTTCTTTTTTTCTCTAGAAATAGTCCTCTTTTATAAAATGCAGCCCAATCTTGTAGCCTTGCCTTAACCTTCCCCATCTTGTTTCCAAAATGCAGGGAGACAAGACAATCTTCCCCCAATATGAATGATAAGACCTGACAGTATTTGTATTGATTACTATGGAGCCTTGTTTGCTTGGTCAAAACTCTAATGCAGATCATTCTTGGAATTATGACAGAAACCATTGTATTTACAGACACATAACTTTCATTTAAGCTGTACATCAGGAATTCATCTATATAGCCAGAACAGATTTGCTTAATTTGTGGGAAAAAAAAAGACTGAAAATAAAGGTGGGATCTGTGACCAAAGACCAAAGAAGCTATAAGGTGTTCATGGGTTTTGGCCCTATACAGTCACTTCTGGAAACATATGCTGGCAAGATAATTTTAAACATAGAAAAATTTTATGCACAAAGATGTTCACAGCAGCATTACATAGCTACCAAAAGAAAGGTAACAAACAAAATGTCCATTAGGATAATAATTAAATTAGTTAAATTATAATAACTATTATTCAAATTAGAAGAATAGCATAAATCTTAAACCTTCTATGCTAACTGAAAAATATTAACATTATATTATAATGTTATATGAAAAATTAAAATCCTATATAATCACAAGTGTACAAGACAATCCTTTACCCCCACCAACTATACTAGGAAATAAGACTAGTGGAAATGCTCCAAAAGACTAAAAGTAGTAGAATGATAGCTGTCTTTTAGTTTTCTAGGTTTTCTGTATCTTCCTTAGAAATATGTATCACTTTTATAGGGAGAAAAAATAACCAAACTAAAATAAATCAAACACAACACCTTGTCAATTATGAACACAAATAAAAGATACACAGTAGAGAGTGAAAAAAAAAAGTAGCCTGAAAGAGTTTTAAACTGTATCCTTCCCTGGATAGATCTCTCACCCTGTTGAGATCAGAGGAGGTAAACCCTTTCTAGCTGCCTGTGTAACATCTGCTTTAGAGATCAAATTCCAGAGAAGAAATAGACCCAAGACATAAAATAATTTACTTGATGGTAAAAATAGGCTTTCAAATTAGACAAAATCAGAGGAATCAGTTAATGTATGTAAGTCTTTAGAACAATATCTGGTACATTGTAGATACTGGGGAAAAAGGTAAGCTATTATTATTATTGTCATTATTTAGTACATGACATTGAAAATGTTGATAAAACTTTAAACATTAAATTTTATATAAAAATAATTTTCAGGTAAACTAAAAATTCAAATGCTAAAAAAATGAATCAATTAGCAAACTAAAAGAAAATTCAAGATAAGTTTTTTCTCAGTGTAACACCAAATGGAGAGCCAATTGGAGATTAGAAGAAAAATTAGTCTAACCATTAGCAATGAAATTTTTTTGTATGTGGGAGTAGAAGTTAAGGGAAATAACAATCTGAGGTAAATATTTATAAAATAATCTGTTTTATTCAGTTAGTTTTTAAGATATGCTTATTTTTATTTTTCTCATTACAAAAGAGTTAAATTTATTATGAAAAAGCTCTTTCAAATCTATAAGAAAAGAAGCAGTTACTTCAATAAAGAAAATAGAGCAAAGGCCCCCATGAATTAGCAACATGGCTGAATAAGGTGCCCCTCATGTGCAGCCATCCCTCAACAGCAATAATTTGGCATCTATCCATGGACAAAAGTGTCTTCCTGGGAACTTTGGGATCCAGGAAGGAGATTGTGAAATTCCAGTGTAGTCCGAGACTAAGGAGAGCTGTTTTTAGAAGGCAGGCTTGCAACCAGGCAGCTGATTCATTGACTGTGGTCTTGGCTACAGACACAGAAACAGCTCTGTATCCCTGAGGATTTAGTTACAGCCCTGTTTGGCTTTGAGTCTAAAGTAGATACACAAATATAAAGAAAAAGGAATTAAAGCATGCTATCACAAAAATAAATCACAAAAGAAGACAATAAGAAAGGAAGAAATGACAAAGAAACTTAAAAAAGTCAGAAAACAATGAATGCAATAATAGTAAGTCCTTACCTATCAATAATTGCTTTAAATGTAAATGGACAAAATTCTCTAATCAAAAGACACAGTAGCTTAATGTATAAAAAAGCAAGATATAACAATATGTTGTCTACAAGAGACTGACTCTAGCTTAAGGAAACATATAGGTTGAAAGTGAAGAGATAGGAAAAGATATTTCATGCAAATGGTAACCTAAAGACAGTAGGAGTGGTTATATGCATACCAGATAAAATAGACTTTTAGTCAAAATTAGTCACAAGAAATAAGGAAGGTCACTTTACAGTGATCAAGGGGTCAATTCATCTAAAGGATATAACAATTATATATGCACCCAACACTGGAGCAGGTAAACATTTAAAGCAAATATTAACAGAACTGAAGGGAAAAATAAACAGCAATAAAATAATAGTTGGGAACTTCAATACTTCATTTAAACATTGGATAGTTCATCCATACAGAAAATTCATAAAGAAACAGTAGACTTGAATAATACCATAAACCAAATGGACCTAACATATACAGAATATTCCATCCAATAGCAGCAGAATACATGTTGTTTTTAATTTTTTATTTGAGAGAGAGAGAAAGAGCAAGGAATGCAGGGAAGGATGAAGTTTGAAGTTCTTTAAGGCTACTGTTTTTCACTCTCTATTGTGTATAATTTATTTGTGTTCATAATTTTACACGTGCATGTAAATGCAGGAGGGGCAGAGGGGAGAAAGAGAGAGAGAGAGAGGTTATTTCAAGCAAGCTCCATGTTCAGCGTGGAGCCTGACTGGGATTGTGACGTGAGCCAAAATCAAGAGTTGGCCACTCAACTGACTGAGCCGCCCAGGCACCCCTGGAATACACATTCCTCTTAAGCACACACATGAAGGAGTCTTCAGGATAGATCATAAGTTTGGCCACAAAGCAAACCTTAACAAATTTAAGAAGACTGAAATAATATCTGATATATTTTATGACCATGATGGTGTAAAACTAGAAATCAATAGAATCAACTGAAAAATTCACAGTAGAGAAACATAGGTGGAAATTAAATTGGTCACTCCCAAACAACCAATGAGTCAAAGATGAAATCAAAAGGAAAATCAAAAAGTATCTTGAGAGAAATGAAAGCAAAACCACAATATACCAAAACTTAATGGGAGGCAGCAAAAGCAATTTTAAGGTGGAAGTTTATAGTGATAAATGCCTACATTAAGAAAAAAAAAAGCTTTCAATAAAAAACCTAACTTTACACTTTAAGGAATTAGAAAAAGAAGAGCAAACTAAGTAAGCCCAAAGTTAGCAAAAGGATGGAAATTATAATAAAGTTTATAGCAGAAATATGGGAAATTGAGATTAGAAAGACAACAACAAAAGTCAATGAAACTAAGTTAGTTTTTTGAAAAGGTAAACAAAATAGAGACATCTTTAGCTAGACTAACAAAGAAAAAAAGAAGAATCAAATTAACAAAATTATAAATGAAAGAGGAGATATTATAACTGATACAATAGAAATACAAAGGATCCTAAGAGTCTACTATTAACAGTCATATGCCAACAAATTGGATAACTTAGAATAAATGGATAATTTATTAGAAACATACAACCTACTAAGACTGAATCATAAAAAAATAGAAAATCTTAACAGACCACTAATGACCAAAGAATTTGAATCAGTAATCAAAAAATTCCCAACAAAGAAAAGCCCAAGACCAGATGGTTTCATCTGGTGAATTCTACCAAACATTTAAAGAGTTAATACCAATCCTTTTCAAACTACCCCCACCCCCAAATAGAAGAGGGGGTACACTCCCAAACTCATTTTATGAGGCCAGTATTACCTTGATACCAAAGCCAGATAATGACACTACAAGAAAACTACAGACCAATACTCCTGATAAATATAGATGCAAAAATTCTCAACAAAACTCTAGCAAACTGAATTAAAAAGCACATTAAAAGGATTATACACTATGATCAAGTGGGATTTGTCTCTGGGATGCAAGGATGATTCAACATATGCAAATCAATAAATGTGATACACCATAGTAATAGAATAAAGCATAAAAATCATCTGAACTTCTTAATAGATGCAGAGAAAGCATTTGACAATATTCAACACCTTTTCATAATAAAAGTTCTCAACAAATCAGATGTAGAAGAAACATACCTCAACATAATAAAGGCCATATGTGACAAGGCCCACAGCTAACATCATACTCAATAATGAAAAGCCAAAAGCTTTTCCTCTAAAATTAGGAACAAGAAAAGGGTGTTCACTTTCACCACCCCTATTCAACACAGTACTGTAAGTCCTCGTCAGAACAATGAGAAAAGAAAAAGAAATAAAAGTCACTAAAATAGAAAGGAAGAATAAACTTGACTCTGTTTGCAGATGACATGATCATAGATAGAGAAAACCATAAAGACTCTATCCAAAATTGTTAGAACTAGCAAACAAATTTAGTGAAGATGCAGGGCACAAAATTAACATGCAAAAATAAGTTGCATTTCTATACACTAACAACAAAATAACTGAAAGAGAAATAAAGAAGGTAATTCTGTTCACAATAGCATCAAAAATAATAAAATACCTAGGAATAAATTTAATTGAAGAGATAAAAGATTTGTACACTTATAACTATAACACATTGATGAAAGAGACTGAAGACACAATTAAACAGAAAGATATTCTGTGTTCATGAATAGGAAGAAATAATATTGTTAAAATATCCATAATACCCAAAGCCATCTATAAAGTCAATTCAGTCTCTATCAAAATTCCAGAGTCATTTTTAAATAGAAATAGAAAAAAATAATCCATACAATTTTTTTGGAGCCTGAATAGCCAATGCAAATTTGAGAAAAAAGAACAAAGCTGAAGGCATCATACTTCCTGATTTCAAACTATACTGCAAAGCTATAGTACTTAAAAGAGTATGGTACTGGCATAAAAACAGACACATATACCAATAAAATAGTCCAGAAATAAATCCATGAATACATGGTCAACTATATTTGATAAGAGAGCCAAAAATACTCAGTGGGAAAAGGTAGTCTTTTCAATAAATGGTATTGGGAAACCTACATGCAAAATAGTGAAATCAGGCCCCTGTTTATACTAGTCACAAAATTGACTCAAAGTGAATTAAAGGCTTATATATGAGACCTAAAATTGTAAAACTCCTAGAAGAAAACTTAGGGGAAAAAACCCTTGATGTTGGTCTTGGCAGTAATTTTTTGGATATGACACCAAAAATACAAAGAACAAAAGCAAACATAAATGAGACTACATCAAACTAAAAAGCTTTTGCACAGGAAAAGAAACAAATAGAAAAAATAAAAAGACAAATTAAGAATGGGAGAAAATATTTGCAAACCATGTATTAGATAATTAGTTAATATCTAAAATATATAAGGAGTTCATACAGTTCAAAAACAAAAATAATTCATTAAATAAAAACCTAAAAAAATAAAAAGTAATAAATAATCCAGTTAGAAATGGGCCTTGGACCCAAACTGATCCTCAACATCATTAACCATCAGGGACATGCAAATGAAAGACGCAGTGAGATATCACATCACACCAAAAAGACAAGAAATAACAAGTGTTGGTGAGGATGTGGAAAAAAGGGAACATTACTGCACTGCTGGTGGAAATTGGTGCAACCACTATGGAAAATAGTAGGGAAGTTCCTCAAAATATTAAAAATAGAGTTATTATATGAACCTGTAATTCCATTTTGTAGGTATATACCTGAAGGAAATGCAATCATTATCCTAGAGAGGTATTTCTACCTTTATCGTCACTGCAGTATTATTTACAATAGCCAAGACATGGAAATTACCTAAGTGTCCATTGACTTATGAATGGTGAAAGAAAATGTGGAAACATTCATTGATTTATGAATGGATAAAAGAAGTTTACATGTGTGTATATATATGCATATATAATGGAATTCTATTCAGCCATAAAAAGGAAGGTAATCCTGCAATTGTAAAAATATGGATTGACCTTCAGGGTATTATGGTAAGTGGAATAAGGCAGACAGAGAAAGTTTAAAAACTGTATGATATTACTTACATATGGGAATATAAAAAGAAAAAAAATAGCCCAAACTCATAGAAACAGAGTACAATGGAAGTTGCCAGGGGCTGGTGATGGGGGGATGTTGGTTGAAGGGTACAAACTTCCAGTTGTAAGGTAAGTTCTGGGTATATAATATTCAGCATGGTGACTACAGTTTACAATGTTATATTGTTATATTGTGTGTGTGTGTGTGTGTTTACACATACATTTACATATGTTTTAATTTTATTAATAATTAGAGAAATATGAATTAAAACAATATGAAATACCAGGTATGTTTTTTTCCCTCAAAGGATTGGCAAAAACAAAAACAAAGGTGATGCTGTTATTTTCGAGATCAGAGTTTGTTAATTGTGTGGAGTTTAATAGATTACTCTTCTGGAAAATGTTTGTTATTGCTAAGAATTATGGAAACCACTATGGCCTACCTCATGCCTATGAGAAATGTATTATTTCTTTTATAAAAGGATACAGGGAACCAGAACGTGGATTCTAATGAGAAAATGGTGCACAGTTTTTTGTTGGGTAATATTTTTGTTTTATTTTATAAGAAAAATGATTCTTTGAAAATAGTTTATATTTTAGAATGTTCATATTCATAAATCACCATAGAATCTTTCAATTAATTAAATATTACTAAATTGATAGGTTCTAAAAATTAAGCATCAACTAAAATGAAAATTAAATAATTAACAGAAACAGATTTTGGTACACTCCAGAATCAATCTCTTCTTTCTCTCTCCCTCCCTTCCTCCAAAAGCTCATCAGGGTATTGCCGTTGATTAAAGAGAAACACACTGTCATAGCAATGTAAATTAGTAAAAGCTTGTGGCAGAATTTGGCAATATGTAAAGTACTTGAAATTATAAACATGGTTTAACCAAGAAGTCTCATTTTTAGAATTTATCCTGAAGAAATAATCAGACAAATGTTCAAAGATGTTTGTACAAGGATGTTCACTGAAGTGTTGTTAATAGTATTGAGAAATTGGAAATAAACAAAATATTCAACAGTAGAATTAGTTTAAAATTTACACTATGTGAAGTAGAATATGCTATGTAAACTTTAAGTATTTGAATTTATAAATATATTCATTGAGTTTCCTGAAAAATAATATGTTTGTAATATATTAAGTGAGAAATCAGCTAAAATCTAGCATGCGTAGTATGATTCTTTTTGTGTAAAATGTATACATACACACGTACCAACATATCCAAGCAGACTCAACTGCTAGTAATAATATGTATCAAAAGGCTAACAATATTTACTTCTAAATGTGAAATTACAGATAACTTTTTCTCTTTGTCTTTTATTCTTCTACAACACATTCAACTTCAAACTTCAAAATAGTCTGACAGCTTCTCATCTGAACTACCACCCTCCTGTCACCTTTTGCACTTGGATCCCCCCAGAAAGTAGTGTTGAAAGAAATGGAGGGAAAGTAACTAGGTTTGGAAATGATTTAGGAAGCAGAAAGGCCAGAAAGAAGAAAAAGCAGTAAAGTGTGTGTTAGCAAACTGTGTGCAAATGGGGCTCAGTCGCATGGTGGTCTGTGTGAAGGAGCCTCAGAGCTGTCCCACAGAAGGACAGGAAACCCAGGCATCCATCCATCAAGTTACATCTCTCCTTGATAGAGGGTTGCCCCAGGGTGTCAAATTTCTGGTCACTGGTACTTTTAAGCAGCCCGGTGTATGAGTTGAACATACTTCCCTAGCTCCAGAGGGAAAATCCTCAGGCAGAGAAATGGAGCTGAATGTATTTCGTCCTAAGTAAAATAGCAACTCTGGGATTCTATTCACCTCTATTCTTATTTTATTTTTCTCCATTTTCTCTGACAAACCACACATTTTTCTTTACTTTAAAAAAATTTATCTCTGCTTGTCTCGCCCACTAACAGTGGACTGTAAGCTCTGTTAGGACAGAGCTGTGCCTGTGTTTTTGTTTTGTTTTTATTGCTCTTTCCCCAGTGTCTGGACTATTACAGGCACATAACTGGTGCTTAATATTGAATAATGAATTAATGAATGGATGAATGAACAAGTCAAGGACTATTCAGCTTCCAGGGGAAGGACAGAACCAGGTAGAGAACATTTCTCCAATATCAGATTGCTTCTTTGGTATTTTCTGCTTTTGTAGGGTCACTTTTGCTAACCTTCCATGACCTGGACAATTCTGCTAGTCCTACTGGTTGCTTTGGAGCTGACATTCTGAAATGCAGCCTTCTGCTTGCCCAAGTATGTAATGTCTGCCAGTGTTCACCTGGTTAATCAGATCCTCAGTTCTCCAGGCTGTCTGCTCCCAGGACTGTCCACACCCTGGGCTTTCAGGTGAACTCCCATCTTGATGACCTGCCCTGGGCAATCAGTTCCAGACGACAGAGTCAGTGTTCTCAGTGCATTCCTGGAGCAAGTTTTGATCAACTCTGTGCTTGTCTCCTTGTTAGGCCAAGAGAAAGAACCTGGAATGCTGGCACTTAGCCTTGGAGCCCAGACTTTCTTGACAACACACCCTCACATAAGCCAAGGCAGAATCATCTCTCTATCACCACCTTTCCCAGCCTTGCTGGTCCTGGATCCCTGCCTGACTTCCACCCTGAATCCCTGCTGTGGCTGCTCAAGAAACATGAGGCCCACCCACAACTCTCTTCTCCCATGATTCACTGAATTAATAACAAGGCTCTACACTGAGAAGTGATAATATCTTCTCTCCAAAGAATGTGGAGTGTTTGGAAATGTGCCTGGACTACCCATCCCCAACATCTAGAGACACCTAAGATCATTCATTTGCCCAGGAGAACAAAATGAGGTTGCTTTTGAAAATTCCCATTGTCTCTCATTATAGAGAGCTGCAGAATTGAAATTGTTGCTTAAGTCAGTAACATTTAAATCCTTTTGATCCTATTTAGATCTGTTCTATTGCATCTCATCCCATTCCACAGGTAATAAATGTCACATGTAAGTATAAATAGCATTTTCTGATTTATTGTAATATACTTTTATTTTGAAGTCTTGAGACTGAATTTTCAAGAGATTGCTAGCATAATTTGCTTTTTCCTCTACCCTTCATAACTAAATTATTTGTAATGTGAATATATGGAAATATTAGAAAAAAATAAATATTTTTATACTTGTTACTTAACTATAGTTAAATGCCCATAAAGGAGACTCCTAGGGACTTGAGATGGGTGTTGAGATGCCTTCCTAATACTCCCAAGTCGGAAATGTTCAATGGATATCTACATAGGTTTATCCTCCAATAACTCGAGATTTGAATGGAGTCGTTCCATGTATTTTTATTCTATCTTGGACCTTACAGAGATTTAATTACAGCAATATTCTGACCTTTTGCAATTTTATGCTCAGTTTTTGATAACAATAAAATTAACAGTAAACATTTTCTTAATGTTGATTAAAAACCACAGCACTATATTTCACAGAAATAATAAATCAACAGCATTATTTATTAGCATTATCTACATTCTCACTTTTGTATTTCTTTTTAATATAATTCAAATAATTTCTCTTCCTTGTCCCTTCCATAGAAGGCAATTCACCGTTACCTACAGCTCTCTGTGTAAGATTGTGCTTGAGCCAAAAAAAAAAAAAAAAAAAAAAAGATTGTGCTTGAGCCTTTGGAATAACACAACATGAATGAGATGCAGGATTTAATTTCAGGAGAACAACTGCCCCTCTGTTCTCAGAGACATGGTTTGTTGTATCTAAGAAACCACTTTATGTGGAGTTCACAGCTTATAATGGAACAGCGTACTAAGTGCTCATTTTGTGCTCAGCATTGTGCTAAGTACTTTTCATCTATCATATAATTTCATTCTCAGAACATCCCTATGAAGGAGATATTAACCCCCTTGAGCAGATGAAACAACTAAGGAGTCTTCCCTGTTTGATTTGATTGGGGGAATCTCCATCCTATCCTTCAACATTCTAATGTAGCTGTCTTCACTCATGTCTTTGGGTATTTATTGAAAACATATTTTTTTGTCCATGTCCTGCTTTGTGCTGAAGCTGCATCAGGAACTGTGCCAGGAGCTGCAGGAAACAGAAGAATAAAATTCAAACCGTTTCCCCAGCATTCAAAATAAAGTTTTATGTATTATTAGGTGTCACAAAGTTCCAAACAGTGACATCCTAAAATCTTCATGGCTTAACACAATAGAAGCTAATTTCTTCTCACCCCAATGTTTAGTCGGCTGCCTTCCACATGATGATTTTAGGACCCAGATTCCTTTCATCTGGTAGTTTTGCCATTTTTTTGTGCTTTAGAATTTTTAAATTCTGGCTGGCAGGTTGCGGGTGGGGGGTGGAGGAGGTGGGCAGGGAAGATGGGCTAAGCCAGGTCATGATATACATCATTCTATTCTATTGACCAGAACTCAAAACATGGCCCTGTGCCATTTCAAGTGTGGCTGGAATAGGTAGTCTCACTATGTGCACAGAAGGCAAAGGAATGGACAGTGGTGAGCATGGAACACTCTGTCAATCAGCCCACTCTTCTGGGTTTCAAATATCCCTGCAATTCTCCAGAAAACACTTGTCCCTGCCTCATGGAAGTCAGCCCAAAAGATCCATCCATTCAGTGCATCAAACTCAACATGCAGGAACTCTGGATTGTGCACGTCCTACCCATGAGGTCCCTGTGTGACTCCCTATGATCTGGTGACTTATGCACTCTAAGGACAAGTTTTCTGCCCTCCCAACCCCACCGACACACCAACCCAACCCTCCATCTCCAATATACGTTGTAAAGGAGGAACAGGATAATGACTATAGTAAGTCCCATCTACAAAGTTCCCCAAGAACTATGAAGTCTTGCTGGGCAGTCCTAAAATAGGGAAAGTTTTGGATCAGACTTTAATTACGCATCTGGGAGAAATTCCCTTGTGCACTGTTTTTGGTGGCTCCCTTTTGAACATTTTCTCTGAACATATGTGAGGTCGGTGTTGGGGAGTTTGCCCTCCTTGAGGGCTGCCCATCATTTATTGTTTATGGTGCCAGTTTGAGAACTCAAAGTTTGCTTTAAGTCTGAAGTAGTCAGTTTTATTTCACAATACATTTTCCTCAAAAACATGGTAATCTTCAGGTCTATTTGCTTCTAGTCAATTCCATGTGTTAGTAGTCAACCCTCAATCTCTTTTCTAGTGATGAGGCTCAAACCCAAATTCTTTCTTCCTCCTCTCATGACTTTCTTTGTAAAGTAAATGGACAGTAAGCTTTAGGGTAAGGTGGGAGAGAGGACCTACATCCTTAATGTGATCTTTAGGAGTTGTCTGAGATTCTTTGAGTTACAAATAGAAAGACACCTTGGGCCTTGCTGATCAGCAAGCTTTCCTTTAAAAAACAAAACACAGGGGCACTTGGGTGGCTCAGTCAATTAAGCATCCGACTTCAGCTCAGATCATGATCTCCTGGTTTGTGAGTTTGAGCCCTGCCTTGGGCTTTGTGCTTACAGCTCAGAGCCTGGAGCCTGCTTCAATTTCTGTGTTTCCCTCTCTCTGCCCCTCCCCTGCTTGCACTCAGCCTTGCTCTCAAAAATGAGCATCAAAAAAATTAAAAAAAAACAAAAACAAAAACACAGCAGATCAGAACAAAACTCAGACCAACAACAACAAAAAAGAGACACTGGCAAAGTTTAGAACAGGGTCATCCTCTAGTGCATGAAGTGACTGCTATTGAGCCAGTGTCTCTCACCTGCAGTGGGAAGGATAAGACCCACCTTGTCTTAGTTAAAAAAAAAAAAAAAAGCCATGTGAAATAAATGAACTTGTGGAAAACAGGAAGACATTAACTGAATAATTTTGGAAGCCATTCATTCTCATTCATTATCATCTTGCAGCATCTTGTAAGCCTGTAAGTAAAAAGTTACCTAGTCGTCTTTGCAGGAAAGAGTGAGTGTACTAATTCTTACTGAAAGCTTCTGGAATATCCATTCCTTTCGGTTAGTAACTCACAAATGGAGCCTACCATTCCTCAGTCTTGCCTTCATGTACCTTAAATTGCTCTCCCTGCTAAATTCCCTAAGTTCTGCCATATTTTTATATAATTTTGCATTTTGGCATACAACAGACTTTTGAAAGATAGCACTTGAAGACACTGTCATCTAAAAATGCATTATAAAAGAAAAAGGATTTTACCAGATGACCTCTAAATCACATACACACACATTGGAAGTGAATGTGTTTGAGTTCATGGGCTGCATATTACCAGTTGCTTACTGGGTTTGCTTTGGGCCCTGTTCATAAATCTGGGAAAGTCTGGGTGGGTGGTCGTATGAGGGCTCAAGGAAGTATAGACAGAAGTGATGGAGGTGATGGAGAATTTTACATTTCTCTGGAAATCATCCCAGAGATGACTCTCCTATTTTTGGAAAACTATACAGCGCAATAGAAGTAACAGTGATTTCAAAGTTTGTAGGTTTCGTTTGAAGACCAGATCTGCTATTTATGAGCTATATAATCCTGAGCAGGTTACCTAACCTCCCTCCAGCTCATTTCCCTCATCTGTAAAATGTGGGATAATGATGATACATTCTTCAGAGCATTATTAGAAGGAACAAATGGACTAATGGATGGGAAAGTGCTTTTCAAATGGCAAAACATTTTCAAATATGAGTAGTTATTATAATTGGCCCTCAATAAATGCTCTTTGAAAATAATGGTCACTTTCTAATCCCATTATTCCTTGAGGGATTGTGGATAAAGAGCATTAATCCTACAGGAACGGGGCTTGTTGGCACCTTCTCCTACTCAGCTCAGAAGAGTTGTGGAGAAGTGGGAGCAGGACTCACCTTAACCTGGCACTCTTTCTCCAAGTACTATGTTACCAGGTTAGAACTGATACAGAATACAGTATCAGTATGATGAAGTGCAAAGAGCATTGGGCTGAGAGCTCCAACACATGCTTTCATTTCTTAATTATTTCTTTCATTCATAGATTAATTCGTCTAATATTATTGAGGGTCTATGATTTATCAGGCACTGTACTAATTTGCCCTAACTGTGTAGCTGAGTATTTTAGCCCCCTTTCATATTTATAGGAACTTGGGAGTCATTAAACTCTTCATGTATTGGTTAACTCAGCTGCCCATAGTGATCGGCCCTGCCCTGTCTTTCTCATATAGTTTTTATGAGAGTAGCTTGGAGACTGCTTTGCAGAAATAAAAAGACTAGACAGTTATGAGGTGTTAGTGTCTTACTGGCATTTTTTGGATAGCCATTGGCATATAGCCTAGCTACTGTGCTTAGGTAGGACAGCCACAAAAGAAAGCTGATCATAAAGAAAGAAGGAACCTGGTTACGGTTTAATGACATTTTGTGGAATGCTGATGACTGGACCAAACATCTCTTCATAATTGAATATGGTGTGAAGCTAAGGCCGTGAAAAAAAGATGAAAAAGTGAATTCAAGGAGAGCAGGAATAGGTGTGGGAAAATGGATGTGGTGATGAGTTAGTTTTTAACATGCTGCTTCACAGAAGTGGACAGGCAGGCAAGGCATGTCTGATCAATACTGTGAGAACTTTGACATGGCATAACAACATGAAGCTGGCTTTGCTAGTTATATTAGTGAGCGTTTATACCACATTTTTTCAAGGTACTTTACAACACTCAATTGGGTAATTCCATCCCCACAAATTAGGTCAGCATTGCTATTTCTCTCTTCTCCCCCCAATCCCCTCCTTTTCTTAACTAGCTGAGGCTCTTAGTCACCAGGTCAAACATTCAGCCCTCAGTTATATGTGTCCCCAAGAAACAATACATTGGCCTTAAAGGACAGACATAAGGAATGAGCTTATGCTCATTCATCTGATGAATGCTCTAGCATCTTTTCAATGCTCTAACATTGTGCTGTGATGCTCTAACATCTTTTCAATGTTAGATGCCGTCTTACTTATTACACCTTAGCCTATGGAGAAGTAGTTATAATACCTTTAAAGAGTCACTTTCATGCCTCTTCTTGGCTTCTAAAAAGAAGTAAACCAGTTATCTTCATACTACATGGACTACTAGAAAAACGCTTGGATGCGTGACCCAGACAGTGTGTTTTGGTGTGGGTCCTGCCACATATTAGTTTACTAGAAGGATCATTTCAACAAGTTACCTGCAATTCAACACACTTTGAAGATTTCTAAGCTTCAGAGTTCACCTTTGTAAAATGTGAATAATAATATCCGGACTGCTTTCCTCCCTGGTGATTTTTGAGAATGACATAAAATCATAATTTAGAGAAAACTGTACGGACAAATGTGCTAACTTTTATTGGTTAGCAAGGTTTTTATAACTAGTCAAAAATATGGCAACCGTATAGCGTTACCATCTCTCCTCCTGGCTTGTGGTCTGACATTACTAATTGATCATGTTACTTTCTCCCCCCTGAGCTAGGCCTTAACCTCAGAATCCTTTTAACACAGCTTTCTTAGCTACCACTACTGACTAATTGAATTGGTACAGACAAGAAAAACATTGGCTGAACCCAAAACTAAATCTCTTCTGCTATTTGTATTTATTTTATGTTATTTTTAATAGGTTATATATCCATATGATTCTAAAAGTATTTTTTAAAAAGTGAGCAATCTTCCCTAGTCTTCTTGGTTTCTTCTATTTCTAAAATAAAAATTTCATTCTTTGGCTTATTTATATGCTCTGATAAATATTATCTCAGGAAAAAGAGAAAAATACAGTTAGATCAGGAGGTGTAAAGTTATGAGCCAAGACAATTCATTTCATTGTAATTCTTGGTAACACCTTGCCTGGGAAATCTAATCTGTTAAAATCTAATTGTTTAGCCTATATCCCATGCTAGGTAAACTCTATGTAAATAAAAAATGCCCTTGAGTACAGTTAAATTGAATCTAGGTTCTCATGTGACTCGGTCATGTTCCAAATATTAGCTTCTGTTTTCAGCTTCTGAATGTCTTTCTAGCTTGAAATGAACAAAGAAAATTCATAGAAATAGTATTAACATCACTAATACCTGGGATGACTAAAACACTTAAAACTTTTTTTTTTTTTTTACAGATTTTTAACAGACTCTTTTTTGCAAGGCTGGACTGGAAAGGCAGGTAGGCAAGGTGAGTGGCTGAGAAAAATTCCCATGTTCAGTGGGGATGCTTTGGTAAGATTTAGACCGGTGAAGCAGAGTCAGTGAAAATTCTAGCATACAGAGATCCATTTTCTAACTCCTGATTTAAAGGTATATCATGTGAAAGTGATAGACTACTGTGTCAGGCTGCCTGTGGCAAACTTGGTATAATTGCTACCCCCTTCTATGGTGTCTTCTGCATTGTTGAGAGGAAGTGAGAGACTTCTCTGTGGTTTCAAGTTAAAGTTTGTCAATGAGAGATGTTCACGTGTTATTTGGTAACAAGAAAATAATGGGATGTCACTATTCTTTGGAGGTTGTTACAGCCAGATTCAGGGGCAGATGAATTACTGAAGGTTAGGTCTTGGTGAGGTGTAGAGAAGTCACTTGGTTTACTTCTGAGAACTGAGAGATTTGGGACAAACTTCCGAGGGATTTTTGAGAATTGAAACAGTTCTCCAGAAAGTTCTTGAAACTCTCTGCGTTGGTGCTTCAGGTAAGATCTTTAGGGTCAGCTTCCCCAAACTGTGCTTCTAAGTTCTTCTGATAAGCCCCTATTTCCTGATGTATTCTTTATACGTGGAATAGAGTGGCTTGTATTTTTTGAATGAATTCTAACTAGTAGATTTTTTTTTTCAAATTGGTTCTGGGATAATTAAACATTAAGGATGAAACTGTCATATTGATTCTCCCATAGGATTATAATTGGAGGCAGTAACAACTTCAGTGCAGGTGGAAGATGGGTCATAGATAGTCCATAATATGCAGTAGCATATTTACATTATCACTTCTAATTTCCTGGAGTTATGTATCCTCAGGAGGCAAGACTTTGGTAGGCTATGTAGCAATAGTAGTAATAGTAATAAAATTCATGGTGGAAATAAATAGTATAAGAAATGTGGAATAGAGCCAGCTTCTTTTGAGTGCAATGTAAAGCTTGGAAAAAGAAACTCAATACCATGGTTTTAAATTAGTTATTCAAGGAATGGGATAAGAAACAAAGACTATGACTTTAGTTACAGTCTTGAGGAATTCTTTATTTCTTGTAGCCACTGGCCAATATTTCTGAAACCCAATAAAAAATATAATCCTGTGAGTGGGTAATTTGAAATTCAATGTGAATGTGTAGACTTATCAGGTCTCTTATATTAAAGTTACAGCATTTACCAAGAAGGAATGGGAACTTGAAAATCATGAGGAGAAATCTGGGCAGATTTCAATGAATTTAAGTATCAACACCCCAAACCTGCTGGGCCTCCATTGCCAGCAGAAGCATCGCTATTTTTTTTCCTACGTGACCACACCATAGTGATTTTAATTCAGGCACTCACCTTGCAAGAAATGCAGACTCTCTTTTAGACCCATGGACTACCTTTCTTTACTTCCAGAACCATAATTAGACTTAAATCCTAGTAAAACCCAGGAGGATAAGAATAAAGCATAACTTATGATTAGAAAGTTCCATATACCCAAGAAGAATTTCAATATTTTGTCAATTTATAGTGGTTTGTATGTAGAAATAGATTATAGGTGTTAGACGAGGGAATAAAGAGTTTAAGGTTGAATTCGCATAATCACAGTAGAAAGTCATAGCCCCTGACCCAATTCTCAGACTCAACTCCACAGATCCTGTGATTCTTAAGTAAAGGAAAATTTGTGACCATAGTGAAGGACTCTGCTCCAACATTTATATCATGTATCCTCCTCCTGCTCTTCCTCAGATTGAGTTGTGGTCATTAATAAATGTGATGATGCACTGAGGAATACCTAGAATTCTGAGTGATTTCTTGACATCTAAATTAATGCCAATTCTAGAGGATTCAAAATGTCTTTTTAGTCTACAGATGTAAAAAGCAGAAGCTTATACAGGTAAAATAATGGAGTTTTGGCTTAGGTTCTATTTCAAAATAGGTTCAGTGATACCCCAAACACCACTAGTTATGTTCCTAGCTTCTGAATGAGTAGTTGGAATAAGCACACTTAGAAAGTGGCAAAATCTTCCATGTTGGCTTCCTGACCTCTGGAAAGATAGGTACAATGATAAGAACTAAATGGTAGTTTGGTAGAAAAGCATAATCAATATAACACACTAGGAAAAATTTCAGAGATTAGTGATATGTTCAGAGATTTGGAATATACATTCCTGCCTTGCCCAAAAGAGATAGAATTTGGAGAATAAACGTCAATTTTTGTAAACTTAACCAAGTGGCTTCATCAGACGTACCTGCTCTTTCAGTTGTAGTTTTTGTTATTATTGTTTTGCACTTGAACAAGCCAATTAAATCCCTGATGCCTGGCATTCTGCTATTGCTGCTTTGGTGATTATTTTTATCTTCTATACCTGTTAGCAAAAAAAAAAAAAATTCTATAAACAGTTTGCTTTTGCTTGGCATGGATAACAGTATAGCTTCTCTGTCTTATCTCAAATGATACCAACTCTTTGTCACAATTTAGCATGCAGGGACCTTGATTCTCTCACCATTACACAGGGAATGATGCTAATCTGTAACATGAATGATATTATGGTGCTTAGAAATGGTGATCACAATGCAGCAAATACCCTAGATAGATGTCTTAGTAAATCATATGGAAGCCACAAAGGTGGAAAATAATGGCCGTAAAAATTCAGATATCTTCCATTTTGAGGAAGTTTTTAGGTGTTTAGTGGTCTGGGGCATATTGAGATTTCCCTGCAAGGTGAAGAAAAAATTCCTGCACCTTGTACCTATCACCTCTAAGAAAGGGGCACAGCATCTCTGGGCCTCTGAATTCTAGAAATAGCAGATAGACATGAGTGCATGCTAATCGGACCCATTTATCTGTTACCAGTATTGAGTTGGGCCCAGATAAACAAACATAAAGCTTTTTAGAAGGCAGGAGGTGCTCTGCTTCTTGAGTTATAGGACCAAGTAGATCCAGTAGTGCTCCAAGTGTCTTTAAGAGATAGGGGATACTATGTAATATCAACAGGAGAATCCTGCCCAAATCTTTAGGAAACTGGACAAAGTTATGCTGGGATTTTTTTTTTTGGAGGGGAACGGGGGCACACACTATGATTCTTTTGGAAAGCAACTTCTGTTTTCTACAGGGCTCTGGCAGAGATAGACACTTAATCATGGGACACTAAATTGCTGTGTGACATGATCTACCTTTAATTGGTTACTATGTGACTTTCAAAGTCATTAATCCGGGCATACTCAGAAACATGGAAATAATATATATATGTTCAGGCTTGATAAGACTCTGAATACATAATTGAGGTATATGAGTATATGACCAAGACTCTCAGTTAATTTATTTTTTATTTTTTTAAGTGTTTATTTATTTTTGAGAAAGAGAGGTGGGGGGAGGGGCAGAGAGAGGCAGAGACACAGAATCTGAAGTAGGTTCCAGGCTCTGAGCTGTCAGCACAGAACCCAATGTGGGGCTCGAACCCACGAGCTGTGAAATCATGACCTGAGCTGAAGTTGGACGCTTAAGACCGAGCCACCTAGACGTCTCTATCTCAGTTAATTTTGCTGCATAGCAAGGAACCTCCAAATTTAACAGTTTAAGGGGTGCCTGGGTGGTTCAGTCGGTTGAGCGTCCGACTTCAGCTCAGGTCATGATCTCACACTACGTGAGTTCGAGTCCTGCGTTGGGCTCTGGGCTGATGGCTCAGAGCCTGGAGCCTGCTTCAGATTCTGTGTCTCCCTCTCTCTCTTCCCCTCCCCTGCTCATGCTCTGTCTCTCTCTGTCTCAAAAATAAATAAAAGCATTAAAAAAAACTAAAAAACCCCCAAATTTAACAGTTTAAGATGCAACCATTTATTTATCTTACATCTCTAACGATCTATAGATCACTTAAGTCTTTTTATCTGTGGGCCAGCTTCACTGATCTTTCTGCTGGGTTTGCTCATGTGTCTTCTTCTGTCACCTGGCAGCTGAATGATCTAGGTTGGCCTCAGTCACCCGTGTAGCTGTTCACAGGTCATCAGCTGGAACATTTGAGGTGACTTTATTATATATCTCTTATTCAGGCTAGCCCAGGATTTTTCACATGGAGATTACAAAATTCCAAGAAATACAAGTAGAAGCTGTGAGATTTCTGGAGGCCTATTTTCAGAACCAAAACAAAGTTATTTCTGCCACATTCTATTTGATAGCGAGGATATTAAGTTATCCCAGATTCAAGAGATGGGAAAATAGATTCCACCTCTTACTATTAGGAGCTTCAATGTGTCATTGCAATTTTAACAATGTACCTAGACTTTCATGGCACTTCTTTTTGCCACATTAATAACTCTTCCTCAATCAACATGTATAGCTTCATGGGAAGTTCTCTACTTCCAGCCAATTAAGGAAGAATAAAATAGACCTGCTTTATAAATAATTCTGCACAGTATGGTAGCACCACCCAAAAAATGGGTGAGTGAGTACAGTGGCCAGTCTCAGGAGAGTAGTTGAGGATAGTGGTGAAGAGAAATTCTACAAGTGGGCAGAAGTTTGAGTATTTCACTTCTTTGTTCACTTTTTCTATAGGAAAGATGATCAAGGATACACATTTATTCAGGCATGATTAAGCTAGGTGGTCATGGACTTAGTAGGAAGAAGATCAGAATGTTGGTAATAACAAAGTCTGTGGGAGAAGTTGGTGGAAAGGTCTCACAGAATGCACAGAAAATATGGTGATATTTATGTCCCAATAAATGCTCACCAGATAGTAACTCCTGGTAAGAGGTCCCCCAAGTTCAGGTGGCTGAGAAGACCTACGCTGCTGTGTCAGTTAGCCTCCTTCCTGATACCTCAGTGTTGCTCAATGATTTCATGAACAATGGGCCCATAGTGGCAGGGGTGGAGTTATATATGATGTCAACAATATGGCCTTTATTCATTAAGCCTGATCTGTCTGCTACATAGCTGAATGCCAAACCTGCCTATAGAAAAATCAACAATGAAACCCTTATGTGGTTTCAAACAGGTGATTAGATTGAACCTCTTCCCCACCAAGAGTAACAAGGTATCTCTACTAAAATAGATGTAGCCTAGGTTTGTATTTGATTCCCCTGCCCTCAGTGGAATTTCTATAACCATCATTTTTTTTTTGACAACCAGTCATAGAGTACCCTGCCAGATAAAGATTCATCAAAAGCTGAGGTGCTGAATGAGGACAAAGGAAACATGGAATGTATAGTGTAAGAAGGAAATTATTAAGTCAACCCTGGATATGTGATCAGCATCAGAAAGGAGAACTTTGGAGTTATGCATATTTTCTTCCTTGCTTTTATGTACTTTACATGTTTACCTATCCTTTCCTCTCACTTTCCCAATCTGCGATTTCTAATATATGTTAATTGTAGGTTAACCTATAATTCAGGGCTTAAATTACAAGATACTAATGGAAATTTTGTCTGAATCTTAAAATGAAGGGCATTATTGAAAGATGAAAGGACATATAGGGTTTTGTGTCTACTTTTTGGGCAAAGAGTGAGCAAAAGTTGATGATTGTATGATATATAACTGCACTGTGACAGGTCAAAATGATGCTAATACTTTATTTGAAGGTTAAAGTGGGCAAAATAGGCATGTAGGAATGGATGCTGGGTTGACAAATGGTGTCATCTGTCTGTAGTACCGGACTGTCTATTGTCAACTTGGTACCAATATCACACCCTTCTGAGGTCTCTTTTGCAGAGGAAAATCCAATGTCTGCATTTCCCAGGATCTTTTTTCGTATATAATTTTAGTTTAGCATTTTCCACTTACATAGATTTGGGAGACAAAAGAGAAGAAGTCACTATTCTCTGGAGATCATTGCTACCAGATCTGTGAATAAATGTGAGATCTGTAGGCGTTTTCCGGTGAGTTCTTCAGAACTACTGTTTACTGCTGCAGATTGAGATTGTTGGTGGGAGCTTCAAGGAGACTCTTGTGGATTTAATGGAGTTTCTGGCAAGCTCTTATAAATTGTATTTTGGGGATTCAGGCTGAAACCTTCAGCTTTGGCTTCAAGGAACTTTGTTCTCCAAGCTCTTACAAAAGCTGTATAAGCTCATAATTCTTATATAAAACTCTATATTTCCAGAATGGCTTCTATTTTCTTCCCTGAAACAATTGGAAGGATCTATAGTGGCTCTTCAGACTGATGATTACCAGTATTGATGAAAAGGGGTCTGTTAGTATAGTTTGTATCCTATAAGGGAGAACATGCATAACAGCAAATACTCTACATTTAGTAAGGTTTTCTTAAAATGAATTTGTATTTAATAAACAGTAATAGAATCTCTACACATTAAAATACATTGTTGAGATGCTACTCATTCAATTTACTGGGAAATGAATCCTTGTATTTGATCCTTGTCTCTCTTAGCTGCCCATGTAACACCCCATCCCAGGGAAGAGAAATAGAAGATTGTGTATTTGAAAACTAATGTTGTAGCTCAATATCGTCACCTTTTTGATAAGAAGTTTGAAATTTAGGGAAAGTGATAGCCTTTGATTATTCAGCTAGGACCAAAACAAGGGCATTCTCAGTTATAATAGAAGACAGTTTCCAATAAAAAGTATCTCTAGCCAAAAAAGTCATAAGTCTACAATTCTTTACGACTATTTTTCCCATCTCTGAAGATTTCTTTTGGGATAAAAAATATTTTTGAAAATGCAGACACCTTGTGAAATAGAGTAGAAGTATGTTAGTTACACATGCTTCTATGTAATGATTTTCTCTCCAAAACTTGACTTAGCTGAGCCAATGCAAATGGTGGACCTCACTGGGCTGAAAGGCAGTGATCTCTCATTCAAAGTGATACTTTGTAGGATAAGGCCAGCCTCATGCAGGGAATGAGTTTATGTAGCCAGGTTTAACTCCAGGAATATAGATACTGGGCTGTTAAGAAAAGGGTACAGAAAGGAAACTTGGGAGAAACTTCCCAATGGTATATTCAGCCTAAATTGGAGGTTTTGTCCACGATTGGCTTTGAAAAGAGATAGGAAACATTATAAATTATCAAATCAAAGGAACTGTAAACATTGAATAGTAAAACTACATCCTCATGTTACTACCTTCATATACAACAAATGTTCATTTGCTGTCTATCACATTTCAGGAAGTGTTTTATGTGCTAAAAGAAGCCTAAGAAGACCATGCAGTGAATAAAACAGCCAGCCCCTTGTCTCATGGAGTTTACATTCCAGTTGCTATGCTGGATGTATGAGAAGCAAAAGATAGGGTGTCCATATTCAAGAGGCTTATAATTTTCGGGGGAGACAAAGATAATATGACCAAAAGAAAATACAAGATTAGGTTCAATGATTCAGATGATATGAGAAAGACAAGGGATAATTTTTCCATGAAGAAGGCTGTGGAATAGTCCAGAAGAAAAACCTGCATGAGTACATGAAGCAGTTGTACAACTGCTGTGAATACTTTGGTTCTCATATTTGCCATAGCAGCCCTCAATATATTGGGGCAAATGGTTTCAAAGTGGAAATTTAAGTACCTTGTCCATGAAATAAGTATACTGTCAGTTCATTCTATATAGATGCTCAAAATCAGTTATTTCTCTGAGGCATTGGTGGCACCTTGGAGGCTCTGCTAGGTATAGAGACCATGCCTAGAGTCTAACTTGGCAGTCTGGTCAACGTCTGGCAGGTAAGAGTTGCTTCCAGAGGAAACTGGGAAAGTTGAGGATTTTCTCCACACTCCATGGGCTAACAGAGGAGAGAGGTGAAGCTCAATGTGAAGAGTAAAGACAATAGAGGCCAAGAAGTTATCATCTGGCTATCCAGGTCAGATCTAGAGTCCAGGAGGTCAGAGAATTGATGAGAATGAATTCTCCAGAATGCAAGAGATATTGAAACTGGGTTGGTATCCTTGGCTGACTTTCTTTCATTTATTCATTTGTTCTTCCAGCTATTCAAAATGCACTGGGCACTGTGCATACTACTGCACCATCTGTTGGGGGAAACTGAAGAGGAACAGATACATTGCCCTACACCTTGATAAGCACCTGCAACATGTGCATGTGCGAGCTGCTGGAGGAGTGCACTGGAGGAGCTTTCATTCTTACCACTGTGTGGGTGGGCGAGGAAGAACAGGTGTGAGCATTTGCCAACAGAGGCACCCATAGAGCCCCCAGGTGTTCATGCTCCTGCTTAATGTCAGGGCCAAGGAGAGGCCTTTTGGGATTTTCTTTTGGTAAGTAATTAATATACGTTTCAAGTTAAATGCCAAGAGCATGAAAAGACCTCGCAGGTGCTAAGTGTTATTATAACATATTAAAATAATGAAAGCCTTACTCATCTTGCTTTGCCTAGCTTAGTGGTTATTCTCAACACCGCCTTCAGGTTAGAATCACCTAGGGAACTTTGAAAAAAAATGCCAATGCCCAGGCCTCATCTCTAGATATTGGATTTAATGGATTTTTGGTGATGCCTGAGCAAGGGGGAGGGGAGGGAAGTGAAGAAACTTCCCAGGTGATTCTAATGCACAGAGTTGTGATCCAGTGCAAGCAACTCAAAGTATTCTTTTCATTTTCTCCTTTTCCTAATAGTTTTGTGAGAATCAGCTTAATTCTCATCTCCTCTGTGAAGTCTTCCCTGATTTGTTCATCTCTTTGTAAACTACTGAACTTCACCATCTGTAATACTCAAGAACTTTCTGACCAATATACTGAGCTACTTAAAAGATCAGGGGCTATAACTTTTATTGCTCTTGCATCCTAGAAATTTGACTCTTAGATTTGGTTAAATTATCCAGACTGTGGGTCAGAAGTATAATTGTTTTTAATGTCTGTTGATGCTTTACACAGAAATTGGAACATTTCATAGAATATTAGTGCTGCAAGGGAACTTAACAAGCCCTAATCAGATCCTCCTCATTCTATAAATGAAAATATTCAAGGGCAAATCATTTCTCTAAGTTCATAGCATTGCTGTGTCCCTAGTCATAAATTCTCTGAGCACATTCTTTCTGATGCCTCAGAGGTTCTCAGGTCACACTTTGTGGCATTAGAAGAAGACTGGCACAATATTATACTTTTCCTAGAGTCCTAATGATGATAAAAAACAGAACAGAAATCAGGCTATCTAAAGCTCAAGATTTAAGTTGAATGAGTACTTGAGTCCCTAGAAATGCAAGTAAAATGAAGAAGCTGATGTTTAGGTTAAATAGTTCATAACCATGGGCAGTTTCATCCCCAGAGCAGCATTTGACAATGTGTACAGACATTTTTTGTTCTCACGACTGGAATGGGTCCTATCTGCATCCAGTGAGTAAAGGTCAGAAAGCCTGCTAAATATTCTGCAATATGTAGGATAGCCAGCCACAACAAAGAATTGTCCATCCGTGAATGTTAATACTGCCAAGGTTGAGAAACCCTGCAATAGATATTTTTGCCACCTTAGGAGAGAGGGCAAGGCCAAGGACAAAGAAGAGAGAGCCACTGTTAACTCCAAACAGAATGGCCTGCAAGCATGATAAGCTGGGGTGAGGCCTGAGAGAAGCATTCTGAGATAAGATGGAGGTCTTGACGGATGCAGTGATATATGCATCATGTTAATAAGAATTCTTACAAGGAGGCTCTGAGTCTGTCATTCAGAAGAACCCATTGTCTTATGCCCAAAGTCCTCTGCAGATAACTTGTGATTCTTTTGCATCTGAAAACCATCCACCTGTTCTGGAGCTCCAGCATTAAGCTCAGTATTATGGACTGAATGTTTGGATCTCTCCCAAATCCATATGTTGAAGCCCTAACCTTCAATGTGACTGCACTTGGAGAAGAGGCTTTAACAGAAGTAATAAAGGTTAAATGAGGTCATAAGGGTGGGGCCCTGATCCATAGAATTAGTGTTCTTATAAGAAGAGACACTGGAGAGGCAGCAGGGTGGCACAGTCAGTTAAGCATCTGACTTTGGCTTAGGTCATGATCTCATAGCTTGTGAGTTCAAACCGCATGTTGGGCTCTGTGCTGACAGCTCGGAGCCGGGAGCCTGCTTCGGATTCTGTGTCTCCCTCTCTCTCAGCCCCTCCCTTGCCCCTCTCCGGCCCCTCCCCTGCTTGCAGTCTGTCTCTGATTCTTAAAAACAAATAAACATTAAAAAATAAAAAAAAAAAAGAAGAGACAATGGAGCTCCATCCCTCTTTGTGCACTCAGAGGAAAGGCCATGTGAAGATTGCTGTATAAAAGCCAGGAAGAGAAGCTTCATTAGAAGCAGAACCCTTCCAGATCCAGATCTGGGACTTGCAGCCTCCAGGACTTTGAAGAATGAATTTCTGTTGTTTAAACCTCTCTCCACCCTCCTGTGTGTGTGGTATTTGGTTACAGCAGCCTGAGCAAACTAAGATATTCAGGAAGCCTGGACAATTAGAAAAAGAACAGAGCGTTATTATCATCTCCAAAGTTGCAGAAAATGTCTTATGGGGGAAACAGCAAGAGAATGAAGTCCTGGCCTTTTCCCAATGAATACTATTAGTGTGAGACCTCTACCCCAACCCCTTCACCCAGCTCTATCTCCTAACGACCGCTTTCCAGTAACACCCATTTCCAAATGACTGTGGTCTTATGCTAGTCCTCTTAGATGCTCAAGCCTATTTTCAACAGAAGCACAACATATTGAATAATGCAATTAGGAGATATTTAAATAAAAGAAGGGTAAACTACTTTCATGGCCTAAGGATAAGGTATCAGGAACCAACCATTGATAATATTAATTTGTTTTCTTAAAGCCTTTAGTGCAGTGTTTTTAAAAACTGGGTTTATGTAAGAATTATATAGAATGTATGTTAGAGATTCAGATTCGTGGATCCATCCATCACCTGGTCCTGGTTTAGTGGATTTGAAACAGGGGCCCAGAATTTGTTAATAAAATCATGGGGATTTCAAAACAGGGGACCCACCAATCACACTAAGAAACACTGTATTCATATTTCACAAGGGATTTTTCAAGGGCTGTGGATTTTGGAAATGGAGAAGAAAAAAAAATTAGGAGGTGGAAGAAAAGGAAAGGGACTGGGAAAGACTGGGAAATAAAAAGGAAAGTGAGATATAGTTCTGATATAAATAAAGAGTGAGGGCACCCATGGGGAAGAATTGCATTTTAGGGAAAGTCACAGTGAGAAGGGATGAAAGCTACTGGGACTTTGTAGCAAGAAGGTCCAGTTTATTTGGTCTTATAACTTGCTCCTGAATTCTGGCCTTGGCATTTGCAATTGTTGGCAGGGACAGCTATTATTTCATTCTGTCTCTCAGTTTAAAACTTAGAACCAGCAAAGAGCCCTCTATAGATCCTCTCTTTGGTTTACTAGGAGTATTCAGGAGAAAAATTTCAGGAAATGTAAGTGCAAGTGAGAGGATGGGAATCAGGCCAGATGAAGATATGTTGGCAGACATATTCCATAGACATATCCCATAGACATATTCCATAGGATATCCTATGGGCATATCCCACAGACATCTGCAACCAGACTGTGCCAAGAGAATGAAACTCTCAAGGAAAACTATACTATGTATCCACACATTCTGTGTTCCTTAATGTTTGTCGAACCTAGGTGAAATCAGGTTTAAACAAATGTCAATCACTAAAGGGAGGTGGTTGTGTTTAAATCTGGGAGAGCTGTGGATGTCTGGGGGAAACCCACTTCCTGCCTCAGTGATGGTGGTGATGGGACAGTGGAGAGGGACTACAGAGTAGATACAAGTATACTGGATTTCTATTGCCAATTTTGTTACACTAGAAACTAGATTTCCCAGAATCTCGGGGAATGTCTAAGGTTTTCTGGGTTGGGTTCAAAAGTGAAGTTGCATGAGATTTGGGAGGTGGATATGAAACAGAAAATGAAGGTTGTCAGTGAGAAGTGATGAAAGATAGACACAGAGGTGCACGTGGGTTTCAATTTATTCTTGATCTCAACTGGTGGACTTGCTGACCAATAGCATCCATGGTCTGCCATCTTACCCTTTCCTGCAAACTCACAGAGGTAGTACTTTACACAGAGCCAAATGCCTTCTGCAGACATCTACAGCCTTCTTCACAGTTGGACTCCAGCATCTAGACACTCCTAACCTCCAGATGTTCCTGTAAGCTCCAATTCATTCAGGCATACCATGCTAGTTAAGGACCTTTCTCTCTGACCCTTCCACTCTAAACCTTTACTTTTCCAGTGACTCCCTCAATCACATAGGGTCTAATCCTTTTTTGGAAATTCCTTATTCCATGACAATTGTGATGATACTATTTCCTTCACTAAACCCTGATTAATACAACCTCATATCACTCCCCTCCACTAACCCTCCCAACATGCACAAGCCTCATGGGCCTTCAAAGCACAGAGACCATTGGGGAAGGGACAATTTCCAAATATCCTAAAGAGAGTTCTTCCTGTAAGTAAGAGTGTCTGCATCTGAGAACCATCTCTTAGTCAGTGCTAGAGAAAGGTAGGCTGAGTAGAGCTATTACTTTGTAACAATATGAAATTAGAGACATCCCTCAGTTTATAAAGAACTTGGATTGAGACACACAGCCTTCAGAGATAATTGTAAAAGCTGCTGAGCCCACATAACTGTCAGTGACCCTAACCCTGAATATAAGCTTGGAACACTAGGTGAAGAAGCCTAGTGACAGACAGGTGGATGTGCTCTGTCTGGACAAGCCACCCAGACAGAGAAAATTGCTTTAGAGGAATGATTGTAAATGCAGGTGTCAAAGAGACTATCAGAGGGTGTGAAAGTGGCAACTTAAAAGATAATCCAAGGGGCATCTGGGTGGCTCAGTCTGTTAAGCATATGACTTCCACTCAGGTCATGATCTTGCGGTCTGTGTGTTTGAGCCCCATATCAGGCTCTGTGCTGACAGCTCAGAACCTGGAGCCTGCTTTGGATTCTGTGTCTCCCTCTCTCTCTCTGCCCCTCTCCCGCCTGCATGCATGTGCTCTCTCTCTTTCAAAAATAAATAAACATTAAAAAAATTAAAAAATAAAAGGTAATTTAAGATGCTCCAAAGACAAAGAGAGACCTTCTACAGGGCAGATAACACATTACTTTCCCTTTTCAAGGGACTGGAGATTTCAATTGCAGCATGCTCATGGCCAAAGGAGACTATGGAGAATTCTCATTTTGGGTCAGTAATACCAGAGGTTGGGGGTACTGTGTCCCATCATTCTCATGGGGTCAGTGCTAACCAAACTCTGCTTTGGATTGGTAGTCTGCGGGACTTGGGACGTTTCAGTATCCTTCCCAGACAGAAGTAGATGAGCAAAGAGAGTAGGGATAGCCACAGCTATGACTGAACTTTAAGTTAGTAAGCAAAATCCATCCTTATTTTGTTGACAGAGCTGTTTCTATTCTTTGCCTTTTCCATTTGTTTTATAGAAAATGCTCTATGTGAGGATTTTGAATTGTACTGAGGTCAGGCTGACGAGAAAGTATATTTTTCCAGCTGCAGACCAATGGGTAGACAAGGATCTGGATCTTTCCTGAAGTTCTGTGGCAATAGCATCATTTGCCCTTCCCATAATTGGTGGGCCTCATGACTGCACTACATGTACATAGAGGGATGAATATTCAAACTCAACAAAGGGCAGCTGAGAGTTCCTTCTCCTTCTCACCTGGTGAGAACCTCACAGTTTTTCTTTCTCCTCTCTCCTTCGGAAGCTCTCATAGGAAAATTCTCTCTCCTCTTCTTCCAGCAAGAGAAAAAAAATCACTCAGTTCAAAGGATCTGAAGGATTAGCCTGAGGTCCAAACCTGTGTGCTGGCCCTGCCTTTAAGTGCAATTATCTCCCACCTGCTGCCTCACTCAATTATCAACAAACCTAAAAATGTCTTCCACCTTCATCCCAAATGTGACAGTCCTCCAAGCAGCTGGCTAGCTGAGGGCAACAGCTGGATGAGCCTAGGAGGTGCTCTGGAGGGATAATGTTATCCTGTGATTATCACACGTTCTTCTTCCAGGGGCACAGCAACTTGTAACTATTGTCCTTCTTTCTGCTTTACATGTAAATAAAGGGAGGGGAATGCCTTGATTCCCTTAAGCTGATACTTGAAATCATGTTCCAACTGGGAGATTGAAGCTTCCAGGTATCTTTAAAATGCTAATGAGCTCTGAGATGTTCATTGTCAGGGGCTTCCAGGGGAGTTCTGCTGGTGCCCAGGGTTGCTGTGGATGGTAGAGAGCTCTGTCCCTATGTTCCTGTGTCTTCCTCTTTAGCTCTTTCAATTTACCTGAAGACTGGAATTGTTTCTCTTTATCCTAGATTCTGGTGCCACCACCAGACCAGTCCTCTAGCCCTCCAGCTCCCTTAGATAATCCTGTACAATATATGGTGGCGTGAAAATTTTGAGGCAAGCAAAGCTGATCTTGAGTTCATTCCCATCTGGGCTCATGGAGGCAAGACCTTTATAGGGGATGGGACTAGCAAAGACAAAAGTAGAAAGTGGAAAACACTGAATGGTGGAACCTGGGAAAGAAGCTAAACTTTAGCCCACAAAGAAAAAGCAGGAGTGGGAACTCAGTCAGGGTCAGACCCTGCTTCACACAATAGAAGACCCTGATTCCAATGAAGACTGGCATTTCTGAGATCACTAGGGCCAGAAGTAGACTGGAGCTGATGAGAAGAAAGTCATGGGATCTAGTGCTGGTGACCTTCTGAAACTGTCATACGGACAACTTTTCCCAAGAGCAGGGCTTCTCTGGAGGGCCTGAGTTCTCTTTTACCTCAAGGAAGCATCTCTATCAATCTTAAAAGCCTAGTACTCAGAATTCTCACAATTTTCCTCTCACAGACTTTTTGTTTTTGTTGTACACTACCCTGATTGTTTTCTCACCCAAAACCTGCAGTATGAAGACTAGAGTACTAAGACTGGATGCTAAGCTTCTGCTTGGCTTCATACAGACCTGCTCTTCTTTGGAGATGATTTTCACACTTTCTCTCCCTTTTCAACAGTAATAACCTTGGGTGGTCATTTAGTGCTGGGTGTACTTGCTAACCCAAGAGCTGACTGACTCACTAAAAGATGTTAAGAGCTTTTTGCATTATTATTGCATTTGCATTTAATAGAGAATTCCCCTTCCTCAAAACCTACCCATGTGCCCCCTCTCCAATCTTGTCCAATGGGTGTTATTTATTTCATCTACTAGCTCAAAGACAATACTGAAGTGCAGAACAGAGCAGCACTTAGCTAAAGAACTTTTCCCAGGCCAGTGGAATCAGGCAGTTGGCAATTCCCAAATCTGTTTGCAGACAGTGCTGAAAGTTGAGATTAGCCTAGCTGCAGGATTGGATACAGCTTTTGGATTGCTTTGCCAAATATGGGGTAAAATGACTTTGGCTGCTGTAAACTCCAGCTTCAATGGAGACAGAAGAAGTCTCTCTTTCTCACATCTTTTCGGAGCTCCTGGGGCCTAACAGTCAGTGTTTGGCTTAGAAAGGGATTCAGTATTTTTTTTTTATTATAGTTTTGATGTCAACCCCACTGCCACATGGGAAGGCTTCTTATGTTCAAGGGGCAGCCACAAGCGAGGAAGAGCAATCTGTGTTTTTCTTTTTTTTTCTTTTTTCTTTTTTTTTTGGTCCCTGAGATAATTTTGAAGGAGACAATATTTGTGTTTCCAACTTACCCCTCCACTCTTCAACTTCCATATCTCCTGTGTAAGTGCCCATATATCATTCTCATGGACTTGGGATCTTAGGATGTCCTTGTAAAGGAAAGCAATCTGAGAATCACCTACCTACATTAAGTACTCAGAACTGAGTATATTATTCCTTTGAAGGCTATCTAGATTTTTTTTAATTTTTAAAAAATGTTTATTTATTATTAAATAAATGTTTATTTATTATTGAGAGACATCAGTTCACTGAAGCTCCAATTCACACTGTTGGAATTACTGATAAAGCAATGGCTTCTGTAGATTATTAATTATTATTATTTGATAATACAGAGGATCATAGAATTTTTGTGGGAAGTTAGGATAGGAAGAGAAAAAGGGAAGAGCAATGAAGCAGAACAATGGGAGGCCCAGAAGATGGACATATAGGTGTTTATATGGTCATTGGTTAACACTGCTGAGTAGCGTTAAGATGTGATCTTCTTTGATTTCCACTAACACCTTGAAGTCAATATTTAGGCATCAATGCTGTTTAAAAGATAAACTCACAAAGATAACTACCATGACACTTTATAAAGTATAATAATTTTGTTGGATGATTAATAGTAGTGTGGACATTTGAGACACAATCATAGAATAGAATAGTTTTAGCTGTTTGTAGAATGGAACATTGATGGGATGCACATGGACCCCAGATGAAATATATCCTGTGCTCAATGTTAAAAAGCAAAAATATTTCCACTGCAAACATTTATTCCTGGCACATATAATTCTGTTGAGAAAATGTTTTCTGTCAATAACACATATCATAATGGTGGTTGATGTTTTGAGCTGGAAGACAGAACCCCAAGGATGTGTGCAGCATGAGAGATAAACACACAAATACTATGAATACTGTTTTTTTGCTCAATTGGCATTAGAAAAACTTGATTCATACATCTATAAATATTTAGATTTTTTAGGTGATTGTGTGTGAAAGCATCAAAGTTGTAATAATATCTCGTGTTAAAATGAATCATTTAAAAATGCAAATTGACTTATTTACCAATCAATGTTCTTTTTTTGAACTTTGCCTGTTTAGCTGTAGCAGTTCAGGTGACTGTTAATAATTCACACTTTCACTTTCAGTCTGTATGAGAGTTCCAGTCATCATCATTCATTTTAGCCATTCTGTGTTGAATCTTACTCTGGTTTTATTTATTTATTTTTTTCAGTTTATTTATTTATTTTGAGAGAGAGAGAGAGAGAGAGAGAGAGAGAGCAGGGGAGGGGCAGAGAGAGATGGAGAAACAGAATCCCAAGCAGGCTCTACGCTGTCAGCACAGAGCCTGATGCGGGGCTTGAACCCACCAATGGTGACACCTGAGCCAAAATCAAGAGTCAGACGCTCAACTGACTGAGCCACCCAGGTGCTCCTTATTTTGGTTTTAATTTCCAATACCCAGATTTCTAATAAACTTGAGCACCTTTTCATATGTCAATTTGTCATTTCAACATTTGGATTTTAAGAAGTTCCTCTTGAAATCTTTTGCTCATTTTCCTGCTGTCTTTCTTATTGATTCAAAGAAATTCTTTATGTATGCTGGGCATGAATCTTTTTTAGATTGATGTATTACAAATATCTTCTCACTCTGTGGTTTTCCTTTTAAATCTTATTGGTTTCTTTTTATAGGCAGAAAAATTTAAATTTAATAAAGTCTGATTTATCAGTACTCTTTTGATTTTAGCTCTTTTGTTTCATTTTTGCCTACTTCAAAGTATTAAATATATACTCCTATGATTTCCTCTAAAATAATTACTGGTTTTATGTTCACGTTAAGATATACAGTCCATCTGGTATTGATATTTTATATATGATATATTTTTGTCCACAAACATCATTTATTGAAAAGTCTCTTTCCTAAGGTACTATAATGCTATCTTTGTCATAAATTAGATGATTTTTTAAGATATGGGTCAGTTTCTACATTCTCCGTTCTGTTCTACTCCTTTTTGTCTGTTTTACTACATTTTTGCCAAAAGTGCACTTTCACAAGATAATATTATAATATGTTTTGCCATCTGGAAGTACAAATCCTGCAGCTGAAGACCAAGAAGAGGATTTATACGCCTTCAAGATTACCAGAGTTATTCTTATCCCTTCCATGACCATAAAGAATTAGAACAAACTTGTCAATTTACATACAAACACACATGTGTTGTGATTTATTTTTGGATTAATGTGAATCTCTAGACAATTTGGGAGAATTAATATCTATAATATTGGTTCTCCCAATCCATGATCATGGTATATTCTTTGATTTATATAGTTTTTCTTTTATTTCTTAGTAATGTAGTTGTCAGTGTTCATATCTTACACAAGTTTTGTTAGGTTTATTATTATGTATTTTATATTTTTGATACCATTATAATTTTAAATATTTAATTTTTATTTTTTTTTAAATTTTTTTTTCAACGTTTATTTATTTTGGGGACAGAGAGAGACAGAGCATGAACGGGGGAGGGGCAGAGAGAGAGGGAGACACAGAATCGGAAACAGGCTCCAGGCTCTGAGCCCTCAGCCCAGAGCTTGACGCGGGACTCGAACTCACGGACCGCGAGATCGTGACCTGGCTGAAGTCGGGCGCTTAACCGACTGCGCCACCCAGGCGCCCCAATATTTAATTTTTAAAATTTGTTTGCTATAGAAGTACAGTGGAAATTCCTTCAAATATTGTTTTGCCCATTATTTTACTCTTTTTCTTCTGAGTATCCAATTATATTTTTCTTACTATGTTCACACGCTTGATTGCACTTTTCTGTATATTCCATTTTTGTTTTCTGTATTTCAATTTGATAATATCTATATTTTAATCTTTATCCATATCTATATCTATATCGAATCTATCTGTTCCAGTCTGTGTCTTACTGATTTTTTAACTTATCTCTTGGATTCTTATTTTCAGGTATTTTTATGTATTTATTTTTTTGATGAAAATTTAATGGCAAATAGCTTTATTTCATATGAACCATGTTTTACACTTAAAGGGAAAATACAGCGCAGAAATTACAAAAGGCGATTTATTAGGAAGCAGGTAAAAAGGAATAAACATAAAGCTGTACTAAAAGGCAATCAGCTGGCAATACCATTATGAGTAGCCACTAAGAGTGGGCAAAACCAGACAGCTTACCAACAAAATGAGATGGAGGCTCCTGAATAGGACCCAGATGAAAATTTGTGACAGGACCTTCCCCAGGCCTGCTGGACCCTGCTGCCCTGCCAGACCTCTCTGGGGCAGGTACCTGCATCTGTGAACCATCCCCTCATCCTCAAGGACAGGCCTTATAGCTCTAGATGCCCAGCTTCACAGGCCGGCAGGGCCCAGGCTGCCTGGAGAGAACAGGGCCCTCCCGCACAGGATCACAGCTCCTGGACATCCTCAGGTACTTTATTTTCAAGTTCTGGAATTTCTATTGATTCTTTTTTTTAAACTATAAGTTCTTGACATTTTCTTTCTACTTTTAATCCATTTTATGCATATCTTTGACTACTTGAAAAACATATTTATCATTTTAACATCAATTCTTTTATTCTTCTGAAGGCATTGCTAGATCACCTGTCAGTTTATTCTTGTGTGTTTTTTTCTCAATTTTCACAAATTCTTGTGTGTTTTGTCCTCAGTGATATCATTCTGTCATTTTTATGTTTATTAATTTTTAATAGTTTTTAAAAAATGTTAATGCACTTTAAAATTGCATTTATTAATTCACTCAACAAATACTTATTGAAAATCTATTACATAACAGGCCCTGGGGAAATAGCTATAAACAAAATAGATAAAGCCTTTGCCCTCATAGGGCTTGCATTCTAATTAGGAGAAATACACGATAAACAAAAATGATAAATATATATCGCATGGTATTGAGTATTATGGAGAAAATGGAGTATAAATTGGCCAGAGATGGATACTCTGCTGCAGTAACATTTGAGCAGAGACCCTGAAGAAGTGAGTCCCAGGAATATCTTTAATAAGAGCATTCCAAGCAGGGGCAACAGGATGTATAAAGGCACTGAGACAGGAATGGGCTTGTATTTTTGAGAGAGAGAGTGTAAGCAGGGGTAGGGCAGATAGAGACACAGAGAGAGGAAGATCTGAAGCAGGCTCTGTGCTGATAGCAGAGCCCCAGTGCTGACTTGAACCCTCCAGTCATGAGATCATGACCTGAGCTGAAATCAGATGCTTAGCCAACTGAACCACCAGGCACTCCACATATTTAGTAATTTTTTATTGAATGCCTGATATTGTGTGTAAAAACTGTTAGTAACTTCATATGATATCTTCTTTCTGAGAGGATTCAACCTTTCCTCTGCTAGTCTGATTCAGTCAGTGGTAGCTGATCATCTTTACTCCAATCAGGGACAGGCTTCAACTGAGGCTGGGTTGCAGTTTTTAGAAAGCACAGTCTGCCTTGTTTCACTCCTCTCCTGGGGTGTATCCTTGAAGAACTTTCAGTCGAACTCTAATCTTTCGGGGTCTTTAGGACAGACAAAAACTACCCTAGTACCAAGAGTTCTGCTCTGCTTTTCAGAGGCTCCCGATTATCTTCTAACTTCCCACCCTGTGTTACCTCAGAATTTAGCAAATATCAGTGCGCCTGGGTGGCTCAGTTGGTTATGTGTCTGACTTCGGCTCAGGTCATGGTCTCATAGTTTGTGAGTTCAAGCCCCACATCGGGCTCTGTGATAACAGCTCGGAGCCTGGATCCTGCTTTGGATTCTGTGTCTCCCTTTCTCTCTGTCCCTCCCCAGCTCATGTTCTGTCTCTCTCTCTCTTTCAAAAATAAAGCTTAAATAAATAAATAAATAAATAAATAAATAAATAAATAAAAGACTTTAGCAAATATCTTGAGGGAGAAGTCAGCTATGTATGAATTTTCTCAAATCTCTAAGATGGTCTCTTCAATCCTGTGAGATCACCAAATCGGGTAGTATTCTAGTTTTCTGTAGTGGTCTTCTGACCAGGTGAAGCCTGGCCTGACTCTTCTTCCTCTTTTCCCGTCTCCAGAATCAGCCAGTGTTAGTAGGGAAAGAGTGGCTACAGATCACCAGCCAATTTCTCTGTAGTTCTCACTCTCTGCAATCTTGATTAGTCTAATTATTATTGAATCAGCAACTTCCTGACAGCTTTAAATATATGCTTTTAGAGTTTATAAGGCTTTTCTATTTATTCTTTGGGAAATCCCACAAGCTACTCCATCCTTCTTGGAAGAAGTCCCTCCATTCATTCTTAAATGAATATGTTTATTGGTATTGCTCACTCAGCAAGCATGACTTTGACCTTCTTTCATTCCTTATCTCCCTCTTCTAATAGCATATAACCCATGTTTCAAGATATGCAGATCACATTCTATTTCATGATTTTCCTTGGAGTATCCTAGCAGTCAGTGTGGGTTACTCTCATAAGCCTTTTCTGAACTTTATATGTATATGTATATGCATATGTGCGTGTGTGTGTGTAATCTCACTCTTGATTTTCCTTCCCTATTCTTCAAATTATGAATTAATTCATGAGAGAAAGATTCCTGAATGTCAGAATATGCTGGACACATTTATGATGCAGTTTTTAGTATTTCACATTGATCATGTCTCTAATAAGCAGTGCATCCTTGTTCATACATAAAAATAAAAACAGAACAAAACAAAAAACTTTTGCAGTCGTATAATCTTTCAGGTCTGATTCTCTTTCCTTCTTCTGAAAGTGGAAAAGTGGTTAATGATTATAAATATTCTCCCTTAAAGAAGTGAATTTAGAATAAAAGATAGGATAAGTGCAAGGGAATCTGAATAGTGTGTGTGTGTGTGTGTGTAATAAATGTAAAGAGGTTGTTTATTATTTATGACCTCTATGATTTTATGTCATATTTGTTCTGTTCCTATTGAGCTTATAATGCCCTCTTTGCTTATCTTTGGACTATCATAGCAGTTTTTCTCTAAAATGAAATACAAGCTCAGGAAAGGGCCCTATAGACAATCTAGTATAGTTTACCATTCAATTTACAGATAATGAAACTTAATCAGCAAATGTTACTTTCTCGAGGAACATAGTATATTAATAGCAGTTGGGGTAAAATGCACTATTTTTACACATCGTTTTAAAATTTTAATGTTTATTTTTGAGAGAGAGAGAGAGAGCAGGGGAGGGGCAGGGAGAGAGGGAGACACAACATCTGAAGCAGTCTCCAGGCTCTGAGCTGTCAGCACAGAAACTGATGCAGGGCTCAAACTCATAAATCTCTAGATCATGACCTAAGCTGAAGTCAGATGCTCAACCAGCTGAGCCACCCAGGCAGCCCTACACATTTCTCTTGTATTTTAGTGTTTTCAAAGTGAGAATTCTTGGTTTTATTTGAAGTGTTCCCCAAATCTGACAGGTGAAACTTAGTAGTGATGCAGAAGTACAAACTTTAATTTTGCACATATACCTGTGTTGGGGGTAAAATTATCCCACTATAAAAAATTGTTTCTGGGCGCCTGGGTGGCGCAGTCGGTTAAGCGTCCGACTTCAGCCAGGTCACGATCTCGCGGTCCGCGAGTTCGAGCCCCGCGTCAGGCTCTGGGCTGATGGCTCAGAGCCTGGAGCCTGTTTCCGATTCTGTGTCTCCCTCTCTCTGCCCCTCCCCCGTTCATGCTCTGTCTCTCTCTATCCCAAAAATAAATAAACGTTGAAAAAAAAATTAAAAAAAAATTGTTTCTCAGAGAATATCCCTTGTTTTTGCTTATTCATTAGTTATTTTTAGGTATATAAATGTGTGTGTGTGTGTGTGTGTTTGTGTGTGTGTGTGTGTGTGTGTGTGTGTGTAAGATCTCTGCATGGTAGTAATTTTGCTAATGTATTAGAAAGGAAGAGAAAACTATCCAATAACATACTGATTTTTAGACAAGAGTAATTTGAATAAATTTAAGAATGGAATGTGGAGCCATGATTGGAAGGGTATAATTTGAAATTTTCAGTTATAGTTTGCAACATATTAAAGGGGAAACTATGTGCTATTCTGACATTCTAGAACGTAGGGGTTTCATATTCCTTTTGATTGTAAATGGTCTTCACTACTAATTAACTTTTGTTACTTTTCTGGATGTTCGGTTTATCCCAAAAGATTGCTATCTCTTAGAGAGCAAATATAATATTGTATTCTCCTCCAACCTCCCTGCCTTTGGGGTTAAGTTTATGTTCATAATATGACATTTGTTCATCTTTGCTGATTGAAGGAATTCTTAGTGATGTTCACACTGTTTCTTTCTGCCTTTGAGACACATGTGAAAATTAAACTTACTGGCCCTTTCGTGGTTGGATGGGGTCATGTGACTAATTCTGGCCAATGAGTTGTAGGAAGACTTGCATGCCTCTTCCAGGACTCTTTCACCAGAGCACTCTCTCCCAATGCCACATTGGCTGTCAACATCCAGGTGATGGTTATTGTGTCAGCCTGGGGTCTGAAGCGGACATGTAGTGGAGCAGAGCTCTCAGACCATCCAAGATGGACATGTAGTATGAGCAAGAAATGAAACTTTGTTGCTCTCAGACACTGAGGTTTTGGAGGATGTTTGTTATCACAGCACTATTAATCCATTATGACTGATACACTAATAGACATTACTTTTGAGGTTTCAGTTGCCAAATGGCTCTAAGAAAGAAACACACATGTGAGGATAACCACATCACTGGTTTATTTTCCTGACTCTGGCAGACCAGGTAGAATGGACATTTGGTCTCTTACTCTCGAGGAAGTGTGATTCTATCAACATGTGGTAGATAGATGTGGAACCATGAACTCATAGAAAATAAGAATCTCTTATTAGCGTCTCCAAGATTGTGTACCTTAAGATACTTGATTATCTTTACCATGGACTTAGAGGCATATATTATTAATGATGTAACACCTGAGATCATACAGTCTTATATTTTAATGCATTCCCTAGGTATCAGTTTGCTTCCCAGAGGCTATCTATAAGTTCATATTTCTCTATTGCATTCTAAAAATACTTTTCCTAAATTCACTTTATGCTCTCAAATCACACGGAATGAGTATATTTTACAGGAAAGAAACCATCAATTTTCAGGCAGGATATCCTGATGTTAAATGTCTTGATCACTTCCTTTTGCTATTTCTTCTCCTGTGTTTAACATTCATGTATTTGGCAATGTCTTCACCTTTTCAGTTACTCTCAGCTTGGCACCAGTATGTCTCTAGGGCTCTGATCAAGCCCAAAGATTTCCTGGTTTTTATGGCTTTTTAGATGGAGGCCATGCAGTAGAGGCACAGTAGGAGGTTTTCCACATGGAAGTGCTGGTGATGGGTATGTGCAGGTCTAAGAGGTCTCCTCTAGAGTCATTCCTGGGAGTTCCCTGATGATTAAAACTATGTTGGTGGGATACAGGCAACTCCAGAGGGAAGAAAGACAACATAGGCAACTAAAAATTACATAGGAGAGAAGGGAACATGTCATTTTTCAGATTCCTGTTATCAATTGTCATTTTTCTTGGTTAAAGTCATGAAAATTTGAGGCCAACCAAAGAAAAAAATATGCATTGGCTGCTTGGCAGATATTTTTTTTTTTTGTGTGTGTGATCATTCCATATTTATTGAGAAGCAAAAAAATATTGACAGCATTATAAGGCATTGTAGAGAAGACATACAAATTAGGAACAATCTTAATATTGTGGGCTTACATTATGTTTAAAGAAATTCACACTTCTAAAACAATTTTGATATAATAGGCAAAACGCATCACTCAGTCATTCAACTACTTCTTCATTTAACCATTAAGCAAATAAATATGGAGAATAACATATGGTGTTCGAAGTTTTTGGAAAACAGAAAATTTATAGTAATAATGATAATAATTCCTAATGCTAACATTTATTAGGTACTTTTATGTGAAAGATAGCTCTGTAAAAAGTATTTTATAAGAAGTGGCTCATTGAATTCTCAGTGCCTCAGTTTCCTTTTCATTCCACCAGCAAGGAGAGGCAAGAAAGACCTTGTTGATTGCCCAAGGGCAACACAGCAGGTCAGTGGTAGCATTGTGAGGTGATCCAGGACATCTGGCCCTTAATCCTGTGTTGCAAACCTCTACACTCTACTGTTTTCCCTTGTTCTATATGGAATTATCAGAAAATGAGAAGATCCATGTAATGGGTCCATGCCTGGAAAGAAATCGGGGCTTTGAGGATATTGATGGAGGAAGTAAGAGTCTGCCTTCTTCTAAACTTTCCACTTCCATTTGTGTCTCAGATGTTGTCATGTGGAGCTTGGAAGACAGCATCTTCCGCACATGTTTGAATCCACAAAACTACAAAGAAGCAGCTAAGACCCTTGGTAGAAAGGAATTGGGAGTCTTACCACTTCCCTTTGAGTTCACTGTTACTAGAATATGTCTGATGGTCTAGGGTGGTCTTGATCATAGAGGAAAGGCAAGAATATACAAGGTCCTAAGAGATGAAATTTGTCAGGGCTAAGGAAGTGATGGTGGCAAGAGACTGGATGTTTGACATGATGAAGAGCAGGATTAATCACTGGACAAAAGTTATGGTTCTAGGTTTTCTTTCTTTTTAAAATTTATTGATTTAAATTCAAGTTAGTTAACATACAGTGTGGCATTGACTTCAGGAATAGAACTCAGTGATTCATCACTTATGAGCCTCTCCAAGACCAACACAGCCACCACCCCCATGTACCAAATGCCCTGAAAATGGAAGGCTTCAAAACAACACAGACAGCTCTTTTTTCTTTTCTTTTTTTTCTTTCTTCTTCTTTCTTTTTTTCTTTTGTAATTAGGCTATTTTCTTTATTTTTTCCTTTCTTTTTTGCTCCTTTCTTTTTCCTTTTCTTCTTCTTTGTTTTTTTTTTCCTTCCTTTTTCTTTGGAATCAGCTTTATAGTTTTTTGAGTTTCTGTTTCTTTTTCTCTTTCCTTTTCTCTTTTTTTTGGGGGGGGGGATCAGGTTCCCTCCTCCCTTTTTCCAGAGTTACTTCAACAAACAAACCAAAGCACACCTAGTTAAATGTCCAAACACTCCACCACTGCAAGCAAGGAGGAACTCTGCAGAGGACTGAGTAGTGGGAAAGAGCAGCCAAAATGCAACAGCAGAGTGCACACAGCATTCACAAGAAATACTGCCTGAACTGCCATGGCCTGGGCAATGTATGACCCCTTTTTAAAATATAGCAGTATTCTCAGATGCAGGAAATGTAACAAACTTTTAAAACATTCAAAAGACAGAAACTTAGCCAAATAACAAGATGGAGGAAGGTCTCCCCAAAAGAAAGGTCAAGAAGAAATCACAGCCAGGGAGTTGCTCAAAATGGATGTAAGCAATATATCTGAACAAGAATTTAGAACGACAGTCATAAGACTACTAGCTGGGCTCAAAAAAAGCATAGAAGACACCAGAGAAACCCTTGCTGCAGAGATCAAAGACTTAAGAACTAGTCAGGATGAAATAAAAAGTGCTATAACTGAGATGCAAAATAAACTGGATACTGTGACAATGAGGATTGAAGAAGCAGAAGAGAGAATAGGTGAAATAGAAGATAAAATGATGGAAAATAATGAAGCTGAAAAAAAGGAAAGGAAATTATTAGATCACGAGGGGAGACTTAAAGAACTAAGTGATTCCATGAAATGGTTCTAGGTTTTCTTGATGTTGTCTGACCTTGCTGCTCTAGGGTCATGTAGAAAAATTATGGATGTCAACAACTCAGTGAGTTAAATTGTTACAGTGCTGTAGCATCTGAGGCCTGGCCTATTTCCTATAGGATGTTTGTGGCTGAGATCTGCGGCAGTGGTGGTGTTGATGTTAAGCACTAGATTTGACTCTGTAGTGTTGGAGTGCCCAATCAACTTGCATCTCTGTGGGACACTAAGGATTTGGTACTACCATCATCACTAGTACCTCTCCACCAATGCACTATCTAGAAGCCCTTGTATGAGAATTAGGTCTCCAGGGCAGTGGTCTCCAAATTACATAATTGTATATCTCTATTCATAAAAAGAAACAAAAAAGCAACCGTATATATGAATATTCACTTATAAGTTATAAAAGACACTATAGTATTGATAGATCATGAACATTAGATCATAAAATATAATTTTTAAATGATGTATGTATATATTATAGTGTCCCCCCAAATATGATGACATCATAACTACAATAGCTGTATCTCATGGATCTATACATACTAGCATGGGGTTAAAAGTCTATATTGCCATGAGTCTAATTATATAACTCATTTTTTTTCTCATAAAATTCCTGATAAAGAGCTTATTCTACACATAGATATTTCAGCTCTGCCATTTTCTTATTATTTGTGTTTGTATTACTGTTTTTAACTTATTTCTTTCAAATAAGTTTGAAAGAAATATTTTAAGCTAGTTTGCTTCATTGTGAAGGTAATATAGCTAATAATAGACAACCTTACCCATAAATCCACTTGATTAAGCACAAGTGAACTGCAACACCTGGCCTTAATTGGAAAGCAAATGGAAGAATGAGGTCCCCACTGTCTATCCTTTGAATTCAAGAAATTTTTGCTGTTTTCTGAGAAATCCTGTGCATTGCATGGGACATGAGACCTTTTCACACAAGTTTCAATGCAGGCAACTTGTATGTCAGATATAGATAAAATTAATTTCCCAATTAATAGATTAATTCCCAATTAATAGATAGATTCCCATTTAAGATAGATTTAAATAGAAAATTTAATGTTTTCCCCCTGTATCTCACGAGTTCACCTTGCACAATTCACTTTAGAGATAACTCTCCTTAAACACTTTTTTCATTTATAAAACTGAAGCACAGTTATCTCAAAAAAGGCGTTTCTATTGGCATCACACAGATCACCGGTTTTAGATACTTGGGTAACAATTAGAATTACAATAGGTTTTAGAAGTTCAAAAGTGATTGAGATCAATTTTAGTTGAAGAGATCATGAGTCTGCATCAAAATGATGGGATTGAAGCCAATCATTGAAAAATGGAAAGGGTATTGATAGAAATGGAGGTATTCCAGGTGAATGAGTACAGCAAGTACTGTTAGAGGACCTAAGGAAAGAGAGTTTTGGGGACACAATCATGAATTTAATTTTAAATTAAATGAGTTTGCATTAGTGGTTAGATACGCAGTTTCTCAATCAGATGACTTTTAGGGATAATGTTTGGGAACAGTCTTGGGACTAAAGGAATTGATTTAGGAATCATCTTCATAAGGATATTTTCTAAAATCATGGAAGTGATTCATCTAGTGAGAACGGTGAGAAAATGAGGACCACTTTTATGCATAATGAATATATTGAATACCCTGTGGAAAGTCTTTTTCATCTACTTTTTGGGTTCTCTTCTCTTTCTGGAAAGTTGAGGTTGTCAGAAGAGTAACTACCAGATTTGTAACTCTTTAGAGCAAAATGAGTTAAAATTCCAGTGCTGGGTATGGACACCACAGGTGTTCCTTCTTCTCATTGGGAGGAACAGGCTGCTCATGTGGATGGTAGAGCTAGAACTGGATTGGAACTTGAATTTGAGAAGATGGATTGAGTGAAGAATCATTTAAGCCATGCAATCATGAGAGGAATGGCTTATATATTAATATCAAAGTATGAGATCAAGAGGACATGCCTTGAAGCATTAAGGAAGTAATTTTAAAAATTAAAGCAAGTCCTACTTAATTGACAAATCATATACTGACATTCCCAACTTCAGTTAGAGTAGAGTAATAAGTGATGATGACAGTTCCTTCCCTAGAAGATGCTATTTGTAGAGAAAGAAGAGATGGAATCGTTCTCAGTAAAATAACAAATATAGGATTGAATAATTAATTGTCTTTGTGATGGTGGGGACAATGATGGCTACAGGTATTTTTGGAATGATTTGTTCTCAAATGTGATTTTTAATGTGTTGGGGAGGAATGTAAGCTGAAACTTGATGAATTCTATTTTCTGTATCAAATTAAGTGTATATTATTTCATAATAACACTTTAATATCCATGCACAAGGTATCTTTATTGATCAGTTTTAATAGTTAGAGTATTGAAATATATACTATTGGGTTTTCTTCATTCCATTTTTGAAAAATGCCCCTCATGAAACTTAAAAAATGTGTATGTGATGTAGAAATAACATGCACAGATAAATTCTTAGAGAAACAGCTTTATGATACACTAGAGTGAGTATGAACTTCGAATCAAACTTTTATTTATGTCCCTTTCTACTCTTTGAACAAGTAGCCTAACATCTTGGAAAAGAATCTTCATCTTCAAAGTAGAGATCCTAATATCTGCCCTGACTACATCTCAAAGTTTTTAACAAGATCCAGCGAGATCCAGCATATGCTACTATGAAAACTGAAAAATGCTCAACCAACACCAGGCAAGACATCAATTTATATACATCTTCCCTTGCATATAAGCTTTTATGCATATTTTTTCTCTTAAGAATTTTTTTTATTAAACTAAATATTGTTTCTAGCAAGAAAAGCCTTTCAAGTAAGGTTGATATTATTATTCCTTACAAGTTTCATCTTGATTCATAAACATTTTATGCCAAGAATAATGCTGTTTTAAAGACAATAAGTGCCTGGTTTTGCCTGGGGCCACTGGAAGCCCTGCAAAAGAGGCAGGAGGAATTAAAGGCCCTTAATCATATTTCCCCATTTTTAACTGTTAGTTTTTACACTCTTGAGCCATTTCTCTCCTCTTGCTGGGCCCTACCGAGGCCCATAAATCTTAATTAAAGATGCAATTTTTTTTCTTATGAAATCTGAACTGCAAGAAACCATTCTTATTTTTTATTTTTAAGACTAGCTCCATGTGTCGGCTCATAAAACAAGTAAGACTTTTGCACTCAAAGGATTTTGAAAGCTGTTATTGCTGCTGTCATGTGGCACTGGTCCTGTAATTACTATTATTGTTATTTTATTTTATTTTTTTACACATGAGCTTCTGCTTTTCTTGCATAGAGCATGATGTAAAAAAATAACTTACAACAGGCTGCTTTTGTTTTAGGAAGCAGGGGTTATGGTTCATAAAACAGGAAAGAAACATGAATCCAAATTTCCAATGAGGAAAAGAACTCTCTCTGAATGCTACTGGGTATAGATACTTGCTGGTGGGGTTCCCATCAAGGAACCATTATTTAAAGGGAATATTCTCTTGATCAGAATCTGATAGGTAAGATAAACAGGATATCTGCAACTGCATTTCTTATTCCCTTAGATTAGGGAAATGGGCTTAACATCTTTAGACATCTAGAACTAATATACTGATGATGGACCCCAAAGGAGTTTAATCACAGATAGCAGAGGTAGCCTGAAAAGACCTAAACCTACTTTAGATGATGACATTTCTAAAGAATAAAAATGATTCTGATAACATCATAAAAACACCTAATGAGGCATGAGGCAGTGCCAGGCACTATGACCAGAGATCAGACTAATTATCTATCAACTTGTCTGTCTTCTGCCATTCCTTCAGAACATGAATGGTATCCCCTTGTCCACAAGATTACATTAAAGCTTTCAAGACCACTAACGTGGCCTCAACCTATCTTTTGAACCACATCTCGAACTGTCATACCTCACTAACAGTACTTCTATTTATACAGAGAAAGCAAAGACAGTACTTTTCAAGACCTATTCTTCTGTGACTCTGTGGCTTTGCATGTGTTGAGAAGTATGGTGGGAAAGGAGAAATTGCACAATGGATTTAGGGTAGATTTTGAAATTAGGAGGTTTTAAACTTGAGGGCCAAGGGAACTATAGTAAACTATAGGCAAATTGCTTAGCCTCTCTGAGACTCTTTTTCCTCATCTGTAAAATGGGGGTAATAATTACTTTCTGGTGGTGGTGTGCAGTTTATAGGAGAGGCATACTATGCACCTAGCACAGTATCTGTACCCAAAGAAGTTCTTCACCAAATAGATGCTTTCTGTACTTCCTTATGCTTGGAGTTCAATGGCCCTATGAGTTTCTACTCATCTCCTAAGACTGCCAAATTATACCCCATTTACAAAGCCTTTTATAAGATCCCCCAGGCACATTTGGGTGAATTAGGATGAATAATCTGGCAATGAATGCAAGATTTTTGGGAGGAAGGAGGGACCTAGAATAAGCAGGCCAGCCAAAATCTTTCGCTTCTTGTTGCCAAAGTACATTTTTTTTTCCACAGAAGGGGCTTCCTGGCCCCTTGCCTGGTTGTGTCTCCTCAGGCAACTCAAATTTCTTTGAAGATTTGCTCACCTTCATCTCTTTCTCCCACACTCCTCACCCTACTCCCTCTACCAAATCTATCCATCTCATCTAAGTTTCCTTTCCATGCTTTAATCGACTGTTTGGCAAGTCTTTCAACCTCTGGTTCACACTTTGACAAATTAACCCTTGTACCACCTTAGATTTCCCATGCCATTTTTGTTTCTTTATTGGATTTTGTGTGATTTTGTTCTTTGACATTATTGGGCCAAAGACCACAAGGCTCCTTTGCATCATAGACTCATAAGATTGTAAAGATCAGTCTACTACATCTTCATCATCTTTATTCTGTACCTGAAGAATAGGAATCTCAGAAAGACTTTATTGAGTCAATGCCTAGATGTGATTAAGCTTCTGACCCATGTCTCCCTCATCCTGTCCAGTGTTCATCTGCCGTACCACACTGACTCCTCTGATCATATGGCACCTTGAAATCTCACAGATATCTAGCTGGGAATTAGAATGACAAAATAATGTGCTATAGCTGTGTGGGGTCCAGCCCAAAGCCAAAGGATTCCTTTCATATAATGATAAGCCACAGGGTCTTTTAATCAAACAAGTAAAGTGATGTATGCCAAGAGCACCCATAACTAGGTGGATGGAAGGAGGTGAATATTTTGAGATAGGTTGCCCTTGGAGAGATCTGCAGATGTAGCAAGTTGTCTTATGGAGTTGGGGCAGGACAGAATTCAGAGAAATGTTGGAACTTCCTAGCAGACTGTCTCACCTCACTGAATTTACTACCTAACATGGTTTCTCAACTTTACATCTTTCGAGTTACAGATGAATACTGATTGTGGTTTTTTTGAGATTAATCTTCAAAGGGGCTATGACAGTGTGACTGGGGCTTCCTGGAAATAATAAAAGGAGGAGAAAAGAATAAATATTTATTAAGCACTTATACAAGTCCTGGTAATTTCACATACCTTAATGAAGTTGCAAGAAATTTTCCTGTTGTATAGATGAGGAAACTGAGATTTAGGAGTGGTGGCTTATTTGACCAGGTTACTCAGGAAGTTGAAGCCAGACTCAAATTTTAACTCATTTGACTTAAAGAAGACGAGGAGTATAAAGACCTCTACTGAAATTCTGTAGAACTGATTTCTAGACTCCAAGTTTCTGTTTATGCTGATTTCACCAAGCCTTGTGACTCCTGCCTGTTCTTTTCTTTCATTTTAAAACCTGGTGTTAATCCTGTTTTACTTTCTTATAGGGATATTGGAAAGTCCAGGCAAAACAATGGATTTGACAGCCTTTAAAAATTACGAAGTGTTATGCAAATACAAGTCATTAGTATCATTGCATTACAAAGTAAATATTGAGTAGAGGAAGAAAACCTAAGGAGTGTACAAATTTCTACATTGTTTTCCAAATTATTATGGAAGCAAACCAAAACCCAGAAGGTCTCTTGCAATGTATTCTATTCCTCTAGATTCCTTTAATCTATGCAGATTAAGTACATACCCCAATGCCATTAACTGTTTCAACTATGAATTAGAATGACATTGCTAAATCCAAAGCTCTATTACTTATCTTAGTATTCAAAATAATCTGACCTCTTAATATTCTATACTTAATGATTTGTGTGAGTTGAATGAAATTCTAACATTTTTCTGACAATTGCTTTATGTATATTTTTATATTACATTAATAGTGACTGACATCAAATCTTTTCTTTCAGACATTGAAAAATAAAACTAACAGTATCAGTAGTGTCAATCTGGCAACTGATCATTTATGGGTTAAAATCCCATAATGTTGTAGATAAAGGTAATAATTTTCTGTTCATGAAGATGAAAATAAACAACATACTCAACAACAAATAAACTTGGGAGAAAAACTTTCCATTCTAAAAGAATTTTTTAACGTTTATTTATTTTTTGAGAGACAGAGCATGAGCTGGGAAAGGAACAGAGAGAGAGCGGAAGTCACAGATTCTGAAGCAGGCTCCAGGCTCTGAGCTGTCAGCACAGAGCTGGATGCGGGGCTCGAACCCATGAACCATGAGATCATGACCTCAGCCAAAGTCAGCCTTCTAACCAACTGAGCCACCCAGGCACCCCAAAAACTTTCCATTCTGACTTTTGTTTCTCCTTGGATAATGATTTCTTCTCCAGCATATGGGGACTAAGTGATATTCTTAAACATTGGTACATACATAAATAAGTATGCATTATTTTTCCTGAGATTAAAAATATAAAGAACAATTAAAAAATAAAAGTAATATTTATGAATAACTTACAGAAAGTCCTATTATTGTGCAACCAGTTTATATCTATTTTTTGTTGTTGTGTAAGTATGCAATGGAGTATTTACCACGTTATCTTGACTGCACCCATGCTAGGGCTTAGGTGCAGTCAAGGTAGTGACTCCTATGTGGTCCTTTGCATGAACAAGTGGACAGATGGATTGAAGAAACTTCTGAGAAAAAGTCTCTGGAAATGGAAGTTCTGAATACAGCTGAAGCTAAACGTTGGTCTGACCCAGCTCCTCTGGGAAAAGGTGACTGGTTGTGTGTGTAAGTTGAGAGTTGTATCAGTAAAGGTGTTTACTCTTTTGGGTTCATGATTCTTTTGTACCTACTCCTTCCCAGCCATCAACTCCAGAAGTAGGAAGGGTCATCTTCTGTCAGAGGAGGTACCACATGGGTTTCTGGCTAAAAGGTATAGCAACTCTGTACTAGGTCCAGAAGCATCAGGGTTGGTTGCATTCTCATTTCTTCTGGTAGCATCTGGCATAGAAGCCTAATCAAGCCAAGAGCAGCTACTCTGAGGAGCTACTGGGGACTAGAAGCTGTAGATGAACCTGATTTGGCGGACTGATTCTTGATATATAAGCCTCTCCAGTGATTGTAAGAACTACTTGAGGGAGGGAAATCTGGGAAAAGTTGGGCTTCTAGCCACCATGATTTAGTTATCATTGTCAGTTGTGCCACACTGTGTTTGCTGGTTAAAAAAGCTGCTCAGATTACCAGTAAATAATTAAAAATTCACAAACAAGCAGATATAGAAGTAAATGCACATTTATTTCTACAAACCACTTATACATTGGGAAAATTTCAAAACCACATTCTACAACTTTTTTTTAATGCAGCCAGATTATACAATTGATTTGAATACTACTGTTACTGCCAGGTGCCATTGATTAACCTGGGGGCGCTAGAGGAACAAGGGAATTGGAGACACAGATATTGATTATAATATGAGTGAAGGAGAGGGTGGGGAGAGTGAAGTTAGGGGTGAGTATCACTACAGCATCAAGGTGACACATGGCAATCAATATTAGTGTTGGTGTGTGGTTGCTTTTTAGTTCCTCTCAATATCAGGTACAACTTGGTAAACTTACCCAGATCTGGAGACATAAAAGAGAGACAAAGAAACCATATTGGAAATGATGTTTTGTTGGCATAGTTGAAGCTAGAAAGTCTGTTCAGTTACACTCCATAGCTCATGGTTGTCCTCAGTCCTGGTGAGCCAATGCTATACCAAAAGCTCAGTCGGTTTCTCCCAATGGGAAGGAGAAAGTTTCTGTACTACTGGACTCCACGGATACCTTGGACAACTGCCTGTGGTACTTTACTCATCTGTCCTTCTGGGAATTATAGACCAAAAGAAAGAAGTTAGGTTTCAAAGTATTTGGGCTTTGGTAGGAGGGAAACTACCAGATTAATCAAACCCCAAATAAAAATATTCAAAATAAAGGTTGTGATGGTGGAAGAATTTTAAAGCACCACTGGGGAAATGTAGGACCCTGTGTTGATACTGATTACTAGATTCCTCCCAGCAAAAAGTGTAATGGGGTCCCTAATGGGCTCCTGAAATCTGCACCCCATCTTTTGTATGTATGGACATACTTGCACTGTTCTGTGAGGAAGGGAAAGGTCTTTCTTTCATCATATTTTCAAAGGAATCTGTATTGGTCAAATTTTCTGGCTGCTGTAACAAACAATTCTAAAAATGTTTGTGGCTTAAATATTTGTTTCTTACTTATGGTCAGTTCAGTTGGGAAGGTTGGGAATGTATGTTCTGTTCTACATGAATAATTAATGACTTTTTTTAGTGGGGTTATGGGTATTTGGGAGACAGATTATAGAGGTAAAGTACCATTTTCATTACATGATATTAAGGATATTTTCATCAAAATGACTTACCATTGTCGGTGATCGCTTTAATCACTTGGTTGAAGTAATTTATGTTGTGATTCTCCACTGTAAAGTTACTATTCCCTTGTCAATCCCCTTCCCATGCTACTGTGCTCTTTGAAAGAAAGTTACTAAGTGCAGCAGAAACACTTCTTTTGAGGATGCAGTATCTATGTAAATTATTTGTAATTCTTCTGCAAGGGATATTTGTCTTTTTATCCCCATTTATTAATATATTCATAGTCCTTTCACTGTGCTTTTTTTTCAGCACCTCCCTACTGGTTCTATGAAACACTCCAGGTTCCTATTGTATATTTCCTCCCCAGTCCTAGACACAACCACTTCTCCAAGAGACTCTGGGCCTTCTCCTGGACAATGATAATAGAAAATAACAATTGGGTGCTGGGTATGCTGTTGTTACAGGATCATCTGACAGAGCAAAGAAATGTATGTATATATACATAAACATATGACTTTTTCTTTATGTCACCATCTACATCTATATTAAAATAAACATAAGTTCTTACTGATGTCTTCAACAATAATCCATTACCACATGAATCAGTCTAGTCTCTTGTTTATTTGTAATCTCCCACTTCAACATGAGAAACCTGGCTTCCCCAACTGCCATTCGTTTTCTTAATTGTGCCATTATGGATAGTGGTTTCAGAATTTGTATGTGTGTGTGTGTGTGTGTGCACGCACGTGCGCTCGCATGTGTGTGTGTGTATCCCCAGGGAAGACGACTTTATTAGCAAAAGTTCATTACTTATGTCAGTTTTCTTTTACCTTGGTCTTGCAGGTTCTACTCATTTGCAGTTATTTAGATCAGTACCTTTTGTCCCTGTCCCCTTCTGTTGTTTCAGACATTTGTAACACAGTTAGTTTAGTTTGCCACATTCCACATTCTATCAGTCCAATAACATCAAATAGTTTCAATGCCACAGAATATCCCTGGAGCTTCACTTATTCAAAACTGTATCCTTCCATCACCACTGATGTTTCTACCATTCCACCAATTCTGTATTTCCAAAATGTGGTACAATTGGAACCATAGAGTAAGCAGTGCCCCAACACCCCCACTGATTTCTTTCACCTAGAAACATGCATCCAAGACTAACACATGTCTCTTATGGTTCCATAGATCACATCTTTTTTCTAGTCACCAAGTAACATTCCATTATATGAATGCATCATAGTTTACTCATCCATTCACCTGTTGGAGAATTTCCCAGCTGCCTCTAGTTTTTGGTGATTATGAATACATCTGCTATAAACTTTCATGTGCAAGTTCTAGTATGAGCATCCATTTTCAGTTAGGTAAATACCTAGGAGTACAATTATTGAATCATATGGTAAAATTAGGTTTGGCTTTGTTAGAAGCTGCCAAAATGACTTCCAAAGTAGCTGTAATCACCAACAATGAGTGAGAGTTTCTGTTGTTTTACATGTGTTGTTTACAATTGGTATTCTCAGTTTGTTTTTATTATATATTTTTTATGTGTACAGAGGCTTTCTTCCTAACTGCCCAAATATAGAAGCAACTGAGATGTCCTTCAATAAGCAAAACAAAACAAAACAAAACAAAACATAAAATAGGGTATATCCAGGCAACGGAATGCCATTCAGTGACAAAAAGAAACAAGCTACTGAGCCACAAGAAGACATGTAAGGATCCTCAAATGTATATTACCAACTGAAATAAGCCACCCAATAAGGTCCTGCAACATGTGACACCAACCATATAGGACATTATGGAGAAGACAAAATTATGAACATGGCAAAAGATCAGTGTGTTCCCAGGAGTCCAGGTGGAGAGATGGAAGAACCCAGGTGTTGCTTATCCTAGGATTCCCCTGCTGGCCCTCATGAGATCCATGAGAGCTGGCTTCTTCTGAGAAAAGTAGTTTTAGCAGCAGCATCTTAGGCCTGATTTTACCGTTTCTGAGCCATCCCTGAATCTCTGCAAGTTTTTTGGATTTTAACCACAAATCCAAACAATTTCCTAATTTCTAGCTATTAGAAAATGGCTATGCAGAAGCATTTCTTTTTTGTCTTAATTCACGATTATCTAATGACAAATGATTTTAAGGATATTTTTATATATTTATTTGCCATCTTCGGTGAGGTATCTGTCCAGATCCTCTGTCCTATTTTTTAGTTGGGCTGCTTATTTCCCTATTATTGATTTTAAGGGTTCTTTGTTTATTTGAATATTAGTCCTTTATCAGATATGTATCTTGTAACAGTTTTCTCCCAGCCTGTGGCTTGTTTGTTTCATTCTCTTGACAGTGACTTTTGTAGAACTGGAGTTCTTAATTTTAATCAAGTCCAACTTATCATTTCTCCTTTCATGAGTTATGACTAAGTTTCTTTTCTTTAGTGTTCTGCTCATTTCCATGGTCTTTTTAAAGTTTTCCACTGGATACTTTGCATCTGGTCAGATAATGATAAGAGGTAAATAGTAAGGATGATTCTAGGACTCTTTAGGGCCTGGCTTGGAAGCAGCTTACATCACTTCTTTGCACATTCTATTGGACAGAACTTGTTGCATAGCTCCATTTAGATTTAAAAAGTTGAGAAATGTAGTATTCCTGGTGTCCGAAAGGAAGGCAAAATATTTTGGTGATCATTCAGTTTACGACTCATAAATGATTAGGAAACTTAGCCTTGGACATTCATTAGTGAAAAGTTATGTTTTTCAGGGTATCATGATTTAGGTTGCCAGGCTTGCTTGGTCATAGGGAAATTGTTAGAATGGAGTCAGGGTGGTAGTATATTTCTCCAAAGTAGTCTCGAAAGATTCTGGTGTCTGAGGGTATCTGCAGAGATCTGTGGGGCTTACCTCACTATTTTCCCTGTCTTAGTCTACCTAGAGTACTATAACAAAAATACCATAGATTATGTGGCTTAAACAACAAAGATTTCTCACAGTCCTGGAGGCTGGGAAGTGCAGGATTAGGAAACTGGCAAATTTGGGGTCTGATGAGAGCCTGCTTCCTGTTCATGGATGGCTATCTTCCCACTGTGTCCTCACATGGAGGAAGAGGCAAGGAAGTTCTCTGGAATCTCTTTTAAGGGCACTGATCCCATTCATGAGGACTGTACCCTCACGATCTAATAGGTTTTCAAAGGCCCCACCTCCTTTTATCATCACATTGGGGGTTGGGTTTCAACATATGAATTTGTGGGAAGATCACATTCAGTCTGTAACCTTTCATCACTAAACCTCCAAGGGAGGACACAGAACTGAAAATGGGGGGAAAATTATCTGAAAGATTCCCATATATCTGTCAATCCCTAGAAGTGATTAACTACCCTGAGGAGCATGGAGAAGACATCTTTTACTTTTGGAGGGGGGGCCATGCATCTAGAATCATCTCAGACTTGAAAGTGAGAATTGAATCATGCTTATGACAGCATTTCCTGAAGTAAGTGAGGTGTAACTTGGTTACCTGGCACTTGGTATTTGTCTCTGTTTGTACCATGAAAATTTATGAAAATATTGACTAAGATTTGGTCTACTGCTATAAAGGAAGGGTGTCATGGTCTTTGCTGGATTTGAGTTTACTTTTGCATCAGTTCTTTGGAATGTTTCCTTTGAATGTTGGTAGCATATTACACCCATTTTCTATACAGTGACTGTAATAAATATTAATTAGGTTTTATAAAGAATTAGAGAGTACATATTTAGGCAACTGAACTAATTTCAAATTCATACTGAAAACAGTAAAATGACAACATTAGTTTATATGTGGGCATATCTTTTCTATTTTATTTTTATGGATAATGGTGAAGATTTTGATATAGTAACTTTTGAACACCTGCTAATCTCAGAATGTTTATAAACCATTGATTTTAAAACCTGTGTGATTACATGTCTTATAAAAATTATGATCACAGACCCCCAAATACATGTACATTCACTAAGAAACTCTGTACATGTACAACTGCAGTAATATATTATGAACACAAAATACCCACTGTAAATGTAAAAGTCAAAGAAGAGATTGCGCTAATGCAGAATTTGAGATTCTAATAGTTTATCTCTACATTCCAATGGATGGTCTTGCCCACATTCTGGGTCACGCTCAAAGGGTTTAACATAAGTAAGACACTTCATGTAGTATACTTCAAATTAGAGTTAGTTGTCGCTGTAAAACTTTATTTTACAAGAATTGCATCTACATTTTTAGGATACTGAATGCCACGCAGTCATGCTATTGAAATGGCAAGTTGCCAAATAGGTTGCTTTCAGATTCTGGAAGAAAAAAAATCTAGCTTTCTTGAAAGGCTTTGTCTTTGACTCAGCTGTTGTCAATTCATCACATTGCTAAGTCTCTACGATGCAGAGAGAGATTAGGACCAACAATTTCCACGCCACCAACGATGATTTAGAGAATCATGAAAACAGATTTCCCTGTAATCACCTGAAGCAGTGAAAGAATCTGAAACAAAAAGATGCAAGTGGCTGGATAGAATCCAGAAAAAACAAAAACAAAAACACAAGTAGACTAATGAAAATTATAGGAATAAGAGTAATAAGAACTCACACTTATTGAATACTTACTATGTGCCAGGAATTGTCCTTGCTAAGTGCTTCATACACATTATCTACTTTCATCATTATAAAAACCTAGGGAATATGTTAATTATTATATTTTATACAATGAGTAAACTGGCTCCTGAGATGAAAGATTAATGGGAAAGCATTTGTGTCTGGAAAATAAAAAGTGTTTAAGTGATTGCCAATTTACTTCTACCCTCTGTCAGACAGGTTTCCTTCAGTATGTAGAAAGTTGGAATTGTTTACTTTTAGACCCTTTCCAGCACTATATTTCCATAAATATGTTTGAACTTGTGCTTAGCATTATTCTAGATGTTTACCAAGTATATAATCTTGAGGAAGTCACTTATCTGCAGTGGATATCAGTTTAACCATCTGTAAATTGGGGCTGTCCTAACTGGCCTTTCTGAAGTTCTCATAAAAATCCAACATTAGTATGTTTTGAGAACTCTATGATGTTCTATCTGCTTAAGGCATCCTTATCATGATTATGAAAATGTGATATAATCTCTGTGTTGTCAGAGTTTTTAGTTCATGAAGAAATCTTACTTATAAAAGCATGTTCATAACCAGGAACAGATGATTTTTTTTCTTATTTGATCATAGGCTTTCGGGAAGCATACATTGATGAGAGGAAGTAGTCCTAATTCTTTCACAGTGGTGATACTTTAATAATCCGTTGTATTCACAGGACACTTTAAGCTTTCAAAATACTCATACACTAATGGTCTCACCTGGTCCTCCCAAGACTTTCAGATGAGGATGCTGAAGCCTATGTATTGTCTAGCCCTGCATTAGGCAGTTACTGTGTGATGGGGTCAAAAGGAGACCAAAGTCCTTTTGATTCTCCATTCCAGGATTGGTTTTTCCTCCAACTGTATTGACCCTTCAGACACTGGATTCTACTATTAGTACTGCTTTTGGGGACTTTGGTCACAGCTTGGTTGCACCATTTGATTCCCTCAGTCAATACCTGGCTCATTTTCATCAGAAGAGTCACCTATGCCTCCTTCCCTCCATAAGCATTTAAGAAGTTAATGGTATTTCCTATGCTAGACACTACAGATTGATAATTAGATACTCTCAAAGAGTCTCATCAAGCAGGTAAATAAGAAAAGAAGCGGTTACAATATGCTGTGGAGGTGATATAATAGTGGAAAGTGAGCAAAATTTTGAGGAATGTCAGGATAGGGCCCAATAGAAAGAAGGGGGCCAGGAAAAGTTTCCTGGAGGAGACATATCCTAGGATAAGTACTAGCTGGTCCAGCATAGATCACAGGGATAGTCAGAGGGGACAGTATGAGCAATGCCCTCAAAACCTGCTCCCTAGATGCTCTTGATTTGACTGAGGGTGAAAGAGCACAGTGCTCTTTTTAAAAAATTTTTTTAATGTTTATTTATTTTTGAGAGAGAGAGAGAGAGAGAGAGAGAGAGAGAGAGAGAGGAAGGACCAGAGAGAGAAGGAGACACAGAATCTGAAGCAGGCTCCAGGCTCCGAGCTGTCAGCACAGAGCCTGATGCGGGGCTCGAACTCACAAACCGTGAGATCATAACCTGAGCCAAAGTCAGACACTTAACCGACTGAGCCATCCAGGAGCCCAAGAGTGCAGTGGTCTTAAGGTAGAATGTTCCTGACACTAAAATTAGGGATTTTTTTTTTTTAGAGTTTTAGCCTGAAAAGTCAAGGCTTAGTTTTTGTGAATGCTTAGTGACTGACACTCTGAGCTCTCTAGACCATCTTTCTTCAGGCAGACCTGGGGTGCTGATTGAGCCACTGGCCATCTCTACATCTCAGGGTTTGCCAGTGATTAAGGGCATTTTTGTCTGAGTGCCTAAGTACTGGGGCAAACTGCCCAGCTTAAATGAATCGATGGACTAAAAATTGTCTTCCCAGCAGGCTCTGCCAAGCAGTCTCCAGCCAACGTTCCAGGTAACTGAGAAAAGATCCATTGAGCTCAGCTGGAGCTCTGTTTCAGCTGACTCAGCATCCTGGAAGTACTTCTCCAGTCATTTATATGTCTACTTTTCTTCTCTGACCTCTGCTCTGGATCTCTACTCTTGATGAGGTCTGTGCCAAGGTGGGAGATGCTGAGGTTTCAAATGACGGCACCTTATCAACATCTCTGTGTGCTTCTGACATGCCCATAAAATAGACCCAGCTCAATAGTCCATTTTTATTCTCTATTAGTTTAATTCACATTTGGGTTAGGCCCAAGTAATAAAGGTTTTAGTTCAAGAGAAACATTTTAAAACATGATGAATGAGATTAATCTTGCAAAGATCATGGAAAATAAAATATTTCCATTTGAATCTGGAGAGTTTAAGAAACTTATAAAAGGTCATACAACTGGCTTGTGGAGGAAGTAGCCCTAGAACCCATGACTTTTGGCTAATTCCAATGTTCTAAAAATAACTGTTTTCCTTATTTTTAGAGAACATTAAAAAAATAGTATTCCATTCTATTGTAAGTAAAATGAAGTAAGTAGGGCACATGCCATTATTATAGCTGTATAGATGAGGGAAATTGGACAGACTTGTCAAAAGTCATCCACCCAAAGATAAGCAATAGACCTGGGAATGGAATTATTCCTCTTTTAGGACTTTTCCTAGCATGCAATGTCCTAGTTCCATAAATCCCAAAGTAGGAGATGGGGTGGGGAGAATTCTAATTTGGGGCCATTACTGCCTCTAGCAAGCCATGGGTTTTGAGCAATTGTCTTTTCTTCTGTTATCCTAGGCTCCAGGATATTCCTCATTCTTAAAATGTGCAGATTGTACTTTAGCAGGGTTGCAAACCAGGATATCTATAAGAGCCAAGCCAGGGGTACCAATGAGTAATCAGGCAAGGTTGGCCCTTCTTCAGAGGGGGCAACTACGATTCATCTGCAGCTGACTGCTGCCATGTTGGTATGCTGGTCCACAACAGAGGCACCTTCTGATTGTTTAAAAGGAGTTAAAAACAATGATTTAATGTGAAATCTCTTTATTTTTAATTATTGGTGGAAGGATCAAAATAACAACAATAACAAAAAAACAATGTTGTACTAAAGAACAACACCCGTGGCCTAGAAATAGCTTATAAGCAATCAGTTTGCAATGTTTGGATGACAAAATCTTTGGAGAACTGGTGAGTGTTGACATTCCATCATTCCATAACCTTCTTATAACTCGATTGTATAAATGTATGATAAGTTTCCATAGACTTCCACATCATCAAAATACCTATTTTAAACACATTGTAAATAGCTTCAAAGAAGCTTAAGTAATAGGCTTTAAAGGAATGTAAAAATAATAGAAAACTTAAATTCCACCTTTTTGTTCATCTTTGCTGTTGGCCCCTATGAATAGATGTTTTGCCTTAAAGATGATATTGCTCCTGAATTACTCTTAAATTTTTTGTGGCTATATTCTATCTTCAATGAGATGATAGCTTTTTTTATTCCAGAAATTCTATTTCTCTATATTTTCCTTTTCTCCTTGGCCACCATGATATATGAATACAGTGTGATACTTCAATCCTTTCCTTCCTTTGGTTTCTATGATCCTGAACTATAGGGGAGTTTTTTCTAGGTGACTGGTTTTCTGTCTCTTCTGATGGGGTCACTATTTCTCATGCTGCTATATGTATTCTCTTAAGTTCTCTTCTTGACCTTCTCTTTTGCTGCCTCAAATATCACTTATATGGAGATGACACCCATAACTTCCTCCTTTATTCCACTCCTATAACTACCTATATGCCCTTTGGAAAAGCCATTATTTTGCTTGGCTAAATTAGCACCGCAGCCTTACTTCAGCTAGCTATATCACCACGTAAAGGAGGGAGGAGAGGGTGAGTGAGAGATTGTTCAGATAAATGTATAGGATTTGGAGCCTGAAGTAATGGTGGAGAGTAAGACAGAGGAAGGAGGCAAAAATAATTCTAAATTTCAAGTCTAGGTGACTTGGAACTGTGGGGAAATAAGTTCTACTTACATAAATGGGTTAGAAAAAAGCTTAGGGCAGAAAGTCACCACCATGGGGCGAAAGTGCCTGAGGTTAGCTAGGAAGATAGTGTAACGGAATCAGGAGTAACTTGTTATACCGCCTGCAGGAAATCACTTTCCAACTGATGCCAATATACTATTATACTTTGATCACAAATTCCACTTGCCCCCCAGACCTTTTTCTTCTCACACACACAAGTTAATGATTACTATCTGATTGTTTTCTTCACGTTCACCACGTGTAAGATCTTGAGTGCTCGATAAATGCGGAGACTGAAGCCCTGTTTCGGGCTCTTGTCTCTGACGTTAGCGTCTCTCATATTCAATTCTGTGTCCCCTCTTGCTGGGTGAGCGAGAACTCCAGACTCATAACCTGCGACAGAAACAAGGTAATACCATCAATAGAAATGAATAATACATCAAACTGTAGGTATATGAGAACTAATGAGTTTGAATCTAAGTTATTTGTATTTAGGATAAAACTAAAAACACTTTTAAACTTGGACTAAATTGTAAATTGAGGTTAGGTCTGGGAAGACTTCCATTGGAACTACAATGGGTTATTTTTGGTGATCCCTCTAGTACTCCTTGGTGTTGTATTTTTAGCATCTTCTTCTTGAGTCAGGAGTAAATTTATTATGCTTTATTCTAACATTTTTAATAAGAGGAATCTCTTCATCTCCTAATCCCAATCCAATATGTCTACCATACCTGTGGATTCTATCCATTTGTCCCCAGCTCCTCAACCTTTTCTCCAAATAAATGACTATGGGTATGTGCAAAGTGTTAAACAAGTAAATAAGAAGCTGCTTTGTTGAATTTCAGATGGGTGTCCTCAAGGTCCCCCATCCCAATTCCCAAAGACTCTGAAGAGGCACCATTGCAACTATAGATTACCCTTCTGACTGACTGGAGAATGAGGCAAAAAAGTTCCCAAATCTTTTCGTTTTTTTGTATTCTGTGTCTCAGCCATCCACCCCCCCCCCCCCCCGCCCCAACAGTTCCTTGGCCAAAGGAAATAGCTAAATCTTCTGTTTATTAAGTAGTTATGTCTAAGCAACTTAATACAATTTATGTCCTAACAATTTAATAGCCATTTGAGAAACTAATATATATATACATATATATGTAATTTTTAATTTCATTCTTAAATAACTATAATCACTCGATGATGGCATATGTATGCTTGTTGGGCCCTGCAAAATTCTCAAACCTTGGAATTAGATTGGATGCTGTCACCTTTATTTCCTGTTTCACTATGACTGTGTGGTACTTGCTGTTAGTCACAGGAAGAAATGAAAATCCAGCTTCACTAAGATATAATGCCATCAAAAGTAAAATACATGAAAAGTGTGAACTACCTTGAGCCTAGTAGTTTGTGTGGTTTCTGACAGATGTCAACTATTGCTGTTTCCCTTAAGAATTGGAAATGTCTGACAGCAACACTGTGAGGTCACTATGGCACTTTGAATCCTCTCAACTAATACAGTCAGAGAATCATGTGAGCAGGGCCAAGAGTCAATGAAGAGTCATGGTCCAAGTTCAGTTAACTAGCTTTGTGACGTTGGGCAAGTCACTTAAGCACTCCCCACCACAGTTCCCTTGTTGTAATCAATGGATGATGTCTGGATTTGTTGATCTCTCATGGTTCCTTCTAGTTTTCAATGCCTATAATCGAATGCATTCGTATTTTACAACTGCTGCTAAGGAAGCTTGGAAAGAATTTGCTACCTTAAATAGCAAGTAGTCACTTTTTCCTGCATCCTTGTTTTGAAAATGAGGACAAAATAGGTCTTAAATTCAGCCATCTCTCTCCTGCCAACACACTCCCAACCTCTGTCAGTTTTGCAAGCTCAGAATTCTTTCAGAGGAACTATCTGAGGAATTCTGTGCATGCTTAGTATCAGGCCTGAGACAGAAGAGGAAGAAATGAGTTTATATGTTTTGATGCTTTGAAACAAGTAAAATATCTCCATGGACACATTCTTGCTTAATATATCAGAAAAATCTCCAAGACTCCCTTTTCCCTTTTGGGGCTACTAGTTGGGTTAGACTGGAAAGATAAGGTGTTTCCAGTCACTATCTTTAAACCCATGGAGAGCTTAGAGAAAATGAAGGGTGATTTGTTCATTAATTTTGAACAGAAAGGGTGAATGCATATTCTTTGTATTTTGGAGTAGGTCAAGTGAAAAGAATAACAATTTCTTGTAACCCAATTGGTAAATTCAAAATGTGCTTTGTCACTCAAGGTTTTCATTGAACAGAATTTCTTAATTTTTTATATATCCTCACATTTGTTGGTCTTACATTTCTATTTTTGAGGTTTTCTTTAATTTTTAAAAAAATGTTTATTTTTGAGAGAGAGAGAGAGAGGTGGGGGAGGGACAGAGAGAGGGACACAGAATCTGAAGCAGGCTCTAGGCTCAGAGCTGTAAGCAAAGAGCCTGACACGGGGCCCAAAATTATGAACCATGAGATCATGACCTGAGCTATGTTGGACACTTAACTGAGCCACCCAAGGGACCCCGAGGTTTTCTTTTAAAAGGGTTTCCCTAAATTACAAAATTATTCATATTTCTGTATTATAAGTTTATAGTTTTAACCTCTCACAACTAGGACTTTAATCCTTCTACAGTTCATCTTGAGTGTAGCATTAAATACCTAGTTATTTCTACATCTATAGTGAGCAAGGTTTCCCACCATTACCTATTAAACCATCTCCCTTTACCCCAATGTTTATGGTGTGCTCCTTAAGTTATAGTCCACATCTCTATATATGTAGGCATTTGTCTCTTGGCTTTCTATTGATCTGTTGGTCTTGTTCTTATTATTATGGCTTTGTAGTGTCTCTTAGTATATGATAGAGCAAATTACCATTCTTTAGTTTTCTTTTCAAAGATCGATTCAGTCATTTCTGGACTTAGGGGGTAGCATAGAATATTTGAGATATAAGAACTGGTAGAAGCAATAGATTACATGCATACAAAATATCCTAAATGGATCTTAAAAATAGCGAGGAAAACAAGCAGAGTGAGATATGTAATTTAATAACTTTTATAGAAAATCTAAAGTGCATGTACTTAGATAAAATATACCTAATTTTAAGAACATAAAAACTAAAAAGTTTATTAAACACATTAGAATAGTTACCCTTGTTGGGAGTATTGGTTGTGGATTTTGAGAATAGTATAAAAGATTGCATAAAATAAAAATGTATTTATATGGAATAAGTCACATTTGAGATAATAGTGTAATAATTTTTGAAAAAAAAAGCCATCAATTATCTAACTCTTCAAATTAGAATCAGGGACAAAGCTGGTTGTTCCTATATATAGCATGTTTTTCTGGTAGGTGTTGAAAACAAAAACTGAGGTCAGATGTGGGTTCAGTTCTGCAAGTCAATTTCCTTAAATCATCACATGGGAGGAAAAGTTAGAAATCCTCACCAGAAGGAGGTAGAACCATTTGATCTTACCCTTTATGAGTTATTGATATTATTTGAAATTAGTTGGTAGGGAAATCTGTCCCAGAAAGCTCCTGTCCTTGACTCTGGTAGGCCCTAAGTGTAAACATGCACAGATCACTGCCTGAGTCACTCAGCACTCCACCCTGCCTCAAAGAAAAGAGCACTTTGTCCAGGAGCGCAGTGCCCTGACCAAGAGCTAAAAGCGTCCTCTTTTCTAATTGTCAATTATGTCTACACTCCAAGATAAACAATTCTCTTTTAACATCAGACCGGGCTGGAAGGTTCATTTAGGACAGAGCTATTTGAAGGGCTGGGGTGGGGGGGGGGGCAGGGAGTAGAGGAGGGCAGAGAAAGCAAGGAGACAAAGTTTGAAAACAAGACATACAGTCTGCTTTTTCTGATACATTCATGCATATGCCGAATTAGAGAATGGTCATGCATTATTAGCCTGAGGCTTTAGGGAGGAAGGAGGTGGATGGCACAAGGAAGTTAAGTCTTCACTTTCAACGACAGCTGTGGGGAATTTTTTTTCTCTAACAAAGTCCCTTTTTATTTGTTGGGGACTGGAGGCATTTCATATCTCTCTATATTCATGTGTATATGTATATATACCTATAGACGTGTATATACATAGGTGAATTATATGTATATGTATGCATATATGTGTATATACATATTACATATGTGTGTGTGTATATATACACCTATGTATAGTTTAAAAATATGGTAGTGTTCTATTATTTGCTAGGAGTGGAAAACTTAGCTCCAAAACTTTCTAAAGATCTATTTTTTCTAGTTCATTTATATAATAGATAGGATTGCAATTGACTGCAGTTGATAGTAAGGCCAGAGATAATTTAATTCAGTACCTACCCAAACCTGTTGTGTTTCCATGAGCCAGAAGAAGAGGAAAAGAGGATCTAATAAGAAAGAATGAGAATATTTATTCCTGTGTAACAGATAAGTAAGGATAATAGTGAAGGATTTTCCCTGAAGCTAATCCTCCCTTGGGTATCTGCTTTGGAGAATAAAATAACGTCACTCAAATTCCTTTTGCCCATGCTCCCTCTCTTCTCTTTTCTCTCCTGAGTGACCCTTTTCTCTCCCTTCTCTCCCCAATTTATATCATCCTATGCCTCGCATGCTTAAAATCCCAGAAATCTATGTGCTAATTAGTGTGGTTATGATTTGCAACCTGTCCAATGATGCCAGGAAGTGAGACGCAACCTTTTCAAGTTCAGTAGCAACCATCTAATGTGAGTCAAAACAGGGAGATGTGTTCAGCTAATTTGGGGGGAGGGGATGGTTGGGATTTGTATATTCAAAGTTCAATGATGACAGGTCACATTGGAGGGGGACAGCCTCTGTTAAAATGCACCAATGAAGCCAGAAACTTTCTAGGCCAAGCAGAGAGAAGGGAGATTGTTTTTTTGGAATGAGCTGTTAAACGTGGAAGCCCAAGAGAATCAGGAAACCTGTTTCCAATCAGACACAAAGATTATTTCTATTTCTTTCCAGCTCTAGCAATGAGACCTTTAAAACGAGTTTGGGGAAGTAGTGAATACTTGGTTGTTCAATTATTAGCCTAGATAGACTGTTTGTTTTGGGATAGTTTTTTTTGTTGGTAAAGGAAGAAAGAAAATGTGTGGATTTTTGTTCTTGGAGCCACTGGGTGAATTTTGTCTCCACTGCTTCAGTACTTTTGGCATGAGCCTTTGCCCACCAATGCCCAGCTAGCATTTCATATGACTTCTTAAAGTTTGGACTGTCATTTTACCCAACACGTGGGTGTAAATAAGGGGAAAGTTCTTTGCTTATTCTGGCTTAGTGAAGAGGGAAGAATAGATTCACGTGGCTGGCAAGAACTAATTCTAGGGTTAACACCCAAATGGCAATGGCACTTCAAGAATCAGAATCTTTGACCTTAAAACTCAAGATACCATTAAGTTTCTGGGCTGTCACAGAGAAACTCATCAAGCTTAATGATTCTTAATGAAATAGTCCTTTGACTATTTAAACTATGATTATTCACTAGAAAGCAATGTTTAGAAATATCTTCTGTATAACATGTTTCTGTATAGTCAATCTATTAATAAAGAGGTAGTCTAGCTTTCTTGATATTAGCTTTGAATATGGATAAGTCATTGAATCTGTGTGATATCCACAATGCAGGGTTGTTAGGAAGATTAAATAAGTTGTTATGTGTAATTCAAGTAGCAGAGTGTGTGTCCTTAATTACCATTCTTTTTAGGTTTCTTTATAGATTGTAAGTTATTCAAAGGGATGGACTATGTCTTAATAGATTTTTATCAATTTATCATAACATCTGGGGCTCACAAAATATTTGTGGAATTTGCCATATAACTGCAGGCTTTGAGTTCAGATTTTTTGATGGGTTTTCAATCACTTGAATGCCTCATTCAGTTTTTGTGTTTTCTGTTGTTTTACCTGGTGCACACCCAACTTTCTTTTTTTTTTTCATGGGCTTTGTTTCTATTCATGCTCTCTGTTAAACTAACAATCAACCTTCGAACCAGCCTTGATTTAGTCTTTATTAACTCTCCTTTGTTCTGAGGGTCCATAATGACTACATCTTCTGGTGTTGACTTAACAGGGCAATGACAATTGGTCAACTGCCAATGTGATATTGATATAATAGCAGAAGGCTAAAGGTTCCTTTACTTTGTCTACAACTTAAGAACAGCCTTCTGTAGGCAGTTCACTGTTCAATCCTGCTGTGGCTCCATTGTTGAGAGGTCTAGCTCATGCCAGTCAGCAAAGAAAGTGAGGCAGGTAAAAATTTTTGAATACTTTTCTTTCCTCTGCCCTCAATATTCAAATATGCACACAAACACGCATGCACACACGTAGAGCTGATCTTCACTGCCAAGTATGGCTTAGTTTTGGTCTGGTGGAACAAAAAATGCCAGCCAGGTGAGTCATATTCTGATTTATTGCATAAACATTTTCCATGTGAGAAGTAGAAAAATGAAACTATTGCCTGTTAAAGCTGGAAAAGGCTAGTGTTTCCCTGACACTGGGCTGCAGTTATGGGCTGGGCTGGCTGCTGCAGGATCACCTGGGGAACTTTATAAGGAAAGAAACTAACTTCTAAGTCCACTCTTGGAGTTTTTCAGCCAAAGCTCTCTTGATGATGCTTGAGTTTGATCAGTTTTGGGAACTACTGATTTCTCTGAATCCTTTAATTTTACAGTAGACAGCATGAAGGCCCTGGAAGAAGTGATTTTGTCTAGGTTTCTCCAGGAGGTAAGAGGAAGAGCTGAGAGGGAAAGGGAAGAAATGAATATTTAGTGAATGTGAGAGTTTGGGGGTTGTATGCAGGGTTTTATACATGTGGTCTCATGGCCTTTGGAAAGAGGCATTAACTTCTCCATTACAAAAGAGGGAATTCAGGTGCAGAGAGGCTAAGAAATTTTCCCAAGCTCCCATAGAAAGTGGTAGAGATAAGCAATGGATCTAAATTTGCCTGACTTCAAAGCCTCCTAGTTTGGGTCTTGTCTCCTGATTCCTAGTCCATGATAACACAATAGGAACTTACTTATTGTAAGATAACCGAACAGCTCAAATCCTGTAGGTTCTTATGTTGACATGCCACTGTTCAGTCTTCTGAGCCTGAGTTCTGTTTTGTTCAGAACGTATGCTGGTTCTGCTGGATTCCATGAGTCAATGTTCTAAATCTTCAACCTGAATGATAGTACCAACCCAGCCCCTTGCAACTGGATTCACTTCAAAATATTTCAACATACATTTACTAAGAAACTACTATGTACAAGATGCTATGTTAGGAACTTAGAGGTGAATGTGAAGGACAATGTTTTGATATTTATAGAGCCCACAGTCTCGAGGGAGCCACAAGAAAAGAAGTTATGCCAATAAAATGCATTGGGAATTATACCAGAGGAAGTAGAAGATGCTTTGGGGATTTGTAGCAGGGATCTTTAACACATGTTTAATACCAAGGTAGGCCATCCTGAAGCTGACAGCTGAAAGATGAGCAGGTGTTAGTTAAGGGGAAGGTGTGGACCAAGAGCATGGGGTAGAGTGAGAGATGTTTCAGATGAGGAACAATGTGTGTGAATTCCAGGAGTCTAGACATTGTGTGAAGAGTTTGCATTTGGCCAGTTCAAGGAACTGAAAGAAGCTTATTTCTGGAAAGAAGGGATGCTAGATGTTAGAAGGGGAAGTAGGAAGCCTTCAGATAGAGAAAAGCCATGAAAACCCAACTAAGGCCTTTGGATTTTATTATTAAGTGTAGCTAAGCCACTGAAGTTTCCCAACCCTGTAAAAATCATCTTGGTATTAAAAATGGTATAATATAAACAGGCTTATAGTTTGGAGGATATTTTGATGGTAGTGTTAGTGATAGATTGGGTGGATTGAACTTGGAGGCAAGGAGACCAGATAGGGGGCTGTTTCATTCATAGACCAAAACTGTGTTTTATTTATGTTATAGTTTCAACATGTAGCACACTGCCACATACCTAATATGCATCAAGTAAATATTACTTGAATGAATAGTTGTGAAAATGTTTGTAAAGGACAATACTCCCCTCTCCCCCAGCCCCTCTCCAATATTTCTTGTTTATTTTGGCTTCTTTGTCTAAGTTTCCCCCCCTCCCCAGGTATGTATATATTTTTTCTATGTGAACAAATATTTTAGGTTCACCTTAAGACCAGCTGCCTCTTGAAGTCTTCCTTGACTATTCTTAGTTTCATTGATTTTTTTTTTATCCTCTCAATTCAAATATTACTTAGTCTGTTTAAAGCTGTATGGCATTTTGCCATGATTGTTCCATGTGGATGAATCTTCAACTACTTCTAAATTTAGTTTAAGTTTATATATATATATATGTATATATATAGAGAGAGAGATTGATTTTATATCAACTATATATCTATATCTATAGTTCTATCTATCTATCTATCTATATCTATCTATTTGCTGGCCTACCTATCTATCACTGAGCCTAGATGGCTATGAAGAGCTAGCCTCTTTCACACAGTTGTTGTAGTATAAAATTCCTTCCTGAAAAATAAATATGTAAATTATATATATTGTTGTAAAATACTCATACTGTGTGACTCAAAATTTTTTTTACTAGAAATCTATATTAAGCAAATAGGCAGAAATTACAATAAAGATTTATGTTCAAATAGATTTCTCTGCCTTTTGTGATTTTTAAGAAATTAGAAGCAATCTACTCATTCAAGCATGGGGAGCAGAGGACAAATGTTATAATCTTAGGTAAGGTATTATTTAGAAAAATATTTGGGGAAATATAACATGGAATGGCATTTTAAAAAGTGAGGTTACAAGTCAAGAATACAAATATTTTTATGTATTCTAGATTTCTTCACAATGATAGTATGGTTAAACTGACAATATAAATGCTATGTTGAAGCCCTATAAAATTGTTTCCTGCTGAAATTCTTTCCTATTGCAAAATACCCAAGTTGGCCAGTGGGGCTACCATTCAGCAGTCAGAGAACCCCTCACATACCTTTTGGGCAGCAATGGAGAGGGAGAAGCAAGGTTCCAAGCTGGGCCTTTCAGAAGGAGGGGCCATGGCTCTCCTCCCTTCTCTTCCTGCCCAAGCCAGCCTTTGGTAGGTTGCCATAATTACATTTGCATGAACCCAGTCTGCAACTCACCTGTCCAATTTGGACTTCTCACTTCTAGTTTGCCTCCTATGGATGTTCTGAGAAATGAAATACTGACAGGCTGTGGCCACAGAGCTGGATGACACAGCAACCTGGGAGTATCTCCTAGCTGGATTCCAGAGCCCAGACCTGCCACATAGCCCATCTTTTCCATCCCATGATTACTTATGCTCTTAAAAACTTATCACAGGCCATACTCACATCCTCTCTTCTCTAGAGAATTATACTGGGTTCTTGTCCTGTTTAGCAGTGGCAGGCCATTCTGATAAAGCTTTACCCAGAGATGACATAGCATGTGTTGGTGAGGAACAGATGCTAGAAGAATTGTCATCATATCCCACAATGTCCCAGACGAAAGGCCTTGACACGTAAAATATGTCCTGTTATCTCTTGAGTGAGAAAAAACTCTCCAATGCACAATGGAGCAGCACAACAGCCAGGCAGCAGGAATTTCTGTCAGGAACCAGTTCCCTTATCTTAGGGGGAGATGATAGCTGATTCATGATAGACCTCTTGACATATTAGCTGCGATGTTTTATGTTGGCTTATTTTTTAATATTTATTTAGAGTGAGACCAAGAAAAAAAGAGCAAGCAGGGGAGGGGCAGATAGAGAAGGAGACCGACAACTTCGAGCAGGCTCTGCCCTGTCAGCGCAAAGCCCCACACAGAGCTTGATCTCACCAACCTGAGATCATGACCTGAGCTGAAACCAGGAGTAAGACACTTAACCAACTGAACCACTCAGTCTCCCCAATGTTGGCTTTTGTGACTTTCACCAGCAACATTCTTTAGGTCCTGGGTATACATTCTGGCTGGCCCCCTTCAGTGAAAATAGCCTGCATGTGCTGAGCTAACACTGTGTGCTGGACAGTGTTTTAAGATCTAGGCATGTGCTACTTGCTTTAAGTTCCACAGCAACCTTGTGAGGTAGATACGATTATGATCATCATGTCATATATGTAACCACTGAGGCACAAAGAGGTTGCCTGTCCAAGGTCACATGGGTAGTAATTAAAAAGCAAGGACCTGAGTTCTGGCAGTTTGACCCAGGCATCCATATGAACCACCATGCTATACTAAATTAACACATGCAAAATGCTTACAGCAATGCAAGGCACACTGAAAGTACAAAGTAAGTATCAACTACTATCAATTCCTTTTAGTACTTCTGGGCAGTGACCAATTTTCTGTTTCAACTTCGTATCTGTGGGGAATTGAACAAATTCCAACAATCCAGAAAGAAATGCTTGTTAAGCATCTTTGGTCTGAAACCTTGTGGTCTACATAACAAAAGGAAGTTGACACAGCCCTGGATTTCAGACAGTGGGTATGTGAGATATGGCAAAGTGGGGTCACTATCCTCTACTCCATATTTTAGTGAACCTTAAAATGCATTTGGTTTGTGTCAAGTCAAGGAGGTTATAGACAGGCAAGGATGAGGTGGCTGATGGTGAATGAATAAATGGTGAGTAGTCTTTGAGGCTCTAAGCCTTCTCACACCCACACATACTTAATTCTTAGGCTGCAAACTTTTTTACTTGTATTTTTATGAGATTACCTTTCTTTCAACAATTTCATTGGTATTAATTTAATCAATTTAATCAATTAAATATTTAATCTGGATAAATATATTGGGGTTGAATGGGACTGAGGGAGAAGCACAGACAGCAATACTTTTTCACTCTGAGACGTACTAGGGTATTCACATTGAAGAGTTTATGTGAAAGATAGTTATGCACATTTATAGCTTAACAATGTGGGGCAATCTGTCGATTTACATGCCAAATGAGTACAAATAATTATACATGTTCTTGTAATTCTACGGAGTGGCTAGTTAATATGCCACTGATATTCATTGAGAAGCATTTTTCCTTGGCAGAAGTAGAGAGTGCAGAGTACATAATAAAATAGTTTAGTTAAAAAAAATAACCTTGTAAAGGATTTTATTTAAGTTTATCCTTGAAAAAGGACAGTGTATTGCTTAGGAAAGATCACAACACAACACAATCTCAAAATCTTAGTGGCTTAAGAGAACTAATGTTGAGTTCTCACTCACTCTGCTGGAACATCTGCTTGATCTTCCCTTACTCTGGGACCCAGCATGCTGGAACAACCACTATCTGGAGTATAACAAGTTTCAGTACAAAGAGAAAGCCAGACTTTCAGAAGGTCCAAAATAGGCAATGAATGCTCTGTTCTGTAACTGACACAAGTAACTTGCATTTAAATGTTAGAACAATACACATGATCCTCAGAAAAGTAATTCTGTATCATATTGGAGGAGTAGAGAAGTAGGAATTTATGGTAATACCACTAATGACTACCACAGATGGACAGCATTAAGGTAAGAAACATAAGAGGGCAAGGTGGAAAGACCTAAGATCTAATGAGAGTGTTAATGAGAAAACTCAACTTGAAGAGAAATAAAATGAGTTATAATTGTACAGTTGTGGGGGGCTTGACTGGGAGAATCTTAAATGCCAGGCTAAGGAGTGTTGTCTTTACATATGAGCCATTGATTCCCAAATTTGTGTTTGCCAGTAGATAAAAATTCAAAACAAACTCCTATAGATCCCAACACATAAAATAGAAGAAAAAAATCGTGTCTGGTGTAAGAAGGGATGAGGGAGTCCTGAAGCCTTCCCCCTTGGTCTCCCACTCTGTCTCTTTCTAAAGCACTACAGGTAAGTACATTTAATTACTAGGGAAATGGGAAGTTCAATATATTTAATTATTAGGGAAATGGGAAGTCCAGTATACTTAAGTATTAGGGAAATGTGAAATCTGTCAAAACCATGGTTGGAAACTATAGATTAAAAAGATTAAACAAAATGTGGGGGAAAACAGAGTGGGGAGTTCCATAAAAAGGCATAAAATAATATCTCTGAATTGGTGTTGACAAAAGTGGATGTGTCTCAAAGAAATATTTGACAAACAGATGACTGATTGGATTTGAGGGTTCATGGAAAGGGCAGAGTCAAAGAAAGTAACTTGCACAAGGCTTGTGAACCAAGGAAATGATGAAGCAATAAATGTTAATATCAAGATAAACAGTTTTATGGATGCAGCCAACAAGTATTTATATAGTGTCTATTGTAAGATATGAAGTGATCTGAAAAATAAAATGTAGTATTAAATGTATCAGTTTTGGGTTACAACAGATTATCCTCAATGGCTTAATGCACAATTGGAATAGGAGATTGACACTCAAGGGAACCCAAAGCTGCAGATGCAATTTAGGAGACATTCACATAGAAATGAAGTGTGGTTCATTGGAGTTGATCATTGTAAGCATAGGCTCACCATCTCTAATTTAGAAAGAAATGCAATGAATGGTGTGAATCTTATCTTTAGAGTCATAGAAACAGATACTAATCTCTGTAAAGCTTGATATTAGTGAGGATAGTGAGAGAGACTTCATTAACTCCCAGAGCAAGGTATACTGAAAAACAGTATTTTTATCTTTGGGTGATTTAGATTGTAAGTTAACCTTTGTGGTCTTGTATAAGTAATTCAGAATTCAAATAGCTTAATTTTCCTTTCTGTTTGAGACCCAAGATATTCCTATCTCGAAGCTTGAGACAGAGGAGAGAGTCCTCATTACATAGAGTCAATATAGTTCTAGGACTTTCATGGGATAATAAATTGGCAAACAACTGGGGCCAAAGAACTCACCTGTTCCAAGGTATTAAACAACGAAGTTTGTTAGAACACTGAACCTCTCCCTCCTCTAAGAATGGAATTGTTCTCTTTTCTCTGCCTGCCTAGCTCTTCAGCTTGGCTCAGAGTATAGACTTCTTGACACTTCAGTCATCTGGTCCCATGAAGATAGAAGGGACAGGTGCCCAACTTCCCCATGCATCCCTCCCACTTAAAATTTCATATTCTTTGGACATTTACCTGGTGGGCCATAACCAAAATGACATTTCCCAACCCATCTCTTCTATCCCAATGAAAACAAATTTACAGGAAAAAAATTTCTTGTTAAATTTCATATTTTTTAGATTCTAACTGAAGAACTCCTATTGACTCATCCAAGGTCTTGGATTAACTGATCCATTGCTATATGCCCTGTGTGCGTGAGATGGAGTGCACAGAGCTATCTTCACATGGTTCTATCATTCCATGATCATGAGCCTGATGGGTCTAGAGAATAAAAACCTTCATTATTAATGCTAGAAAAGATAATGCGAATAAATATGAAAAGTAACTCATCCAAAGTTGTACTGAATGGCCAGTGTTTGTCTATAGGAAGTAAAGGAAAGCCTAAGCTAGAACACACACATTTGATCTTAAGGGTCATATGATGAAACAGGCTAAGATCCAGATCATAGGGTGTCGGAGAATTAGAACTTACTCTTCACAGAAATCTTATTTTATAGAGTGGTGGCACAGTTTGGGAATTTGTCCCTTTAGGGAAAGAATAAGCTGTTGGAATAGATCCATAGGAAAATAAGGGATATTTAAGATGTGTAAATAACCCCAATATATGTGAGCATGGTGCCAAAAAAAGAACAATGGACTAAAATTAGAAGACTTATGGTCCTGTCTGAGACTCCTTAGCTATATCATTCTTTTAAATTTATTTTTTATTGAGGTATAATTGACATATTAGTTTCAAGTGTACAATATAATTCAAAGTTTGTATACGTTGCAAAATGATCACAATACGTCTAGTTAATATTCCTTACCTTACATAGTTACACATTTTTGTATGAGAACTTTTAAGATCTACTCTTTTAGCAACTTTCAAATATGCAATCTAGTATTAGCTGTAGTCCCCATGTTATACATCTCATAATGTATTTATTTGGTAACTGAAAGTTGTACCTCCTGATGCCCTTCATTCATTTTGCTCACCCTTCAACACCGCCCTCCCACCTCTTGGCAGGCACCAATCTGTTCTCTGTATATATGAGCATGGTTTTGTGGGGGTTTTGTTGTTTTTTGATTCCACATAGGAGAATATACAGTGTTTGTCTTTCTCTGTCTGACATATTTCATTTGGTATAATGTCCTTGAATTCCATACATGTAATTGCAAATGGTAAGATCTCATTCTTTTTTATGGTTGAGTAATATTCAATTGCATATATATATATATATATATATATATATCCCATTGCATATATATATATATATATCCCATTGCATATATATATATATTTCCCATTGCACATATATATATCCCATTGCATATACATATATACCATTGCATATACATGTATACCATTGCATATACATGTATACCATTGCATATACATGTATTCCATTGCACATATATATCTCTTCCATTGCACATATATATATCTCTTCCATTGCGCATATATATATCTCTTCCATTGCGCATATATATATACATATATATATCTTCCATTGCGCATATATATCTTCCATTGCGCATATATATCTCTTCCATTGCGCATATATATATCTTCCATTGCGCATATATATATTCCATTGCACATATATATATATATATCTCTCTTCCATTACGCATATATATACATATATATCTTCCATTGTGCATATATATCTTCCATTGCACATATATATATATCTTCCACTGCGCATATATATATCTTTCATTGTGCATATATATATCTTCCTTTGCGCATATATATATGTTCCATTACATGCATATATATCTTCCATTGCATATATATATATTCCATTGCATATATATATTCCATTGCATATATATATATTCCATTGCATATATATATTCCATTGCATATATATATTCCATTGCATATATATATTCCATTGCATATATATATTCCATTGCATATATATATTCCATTGCATATATATATATATTCCATTGCATATATATATTCCATTGCATATATATATATTCCATTGCATATATATATATTCCATTGCATATATATATTCCATTGCATATATATATTCCATTGCATATATATATTCCATTGCATATATGTATTCCATTGCATATATATATATATTCCATTGCATATATATATTCCATCGCATATATATATATATTGCATCGCATATATATATATATTGTATCGCATATATATATATATATTGCGTCGCATATATATATATGTGATGGAAAATATGTATATATATTGCATTGCATATATATGTATATATATGCGTGTGTGTGTGTGTGTGTATATATATATATATATATATACACACTATATACATTTTTTTTATCCATTTATCCACTGATGGGCACCTATGTTTCTGTATCTTTGCTTTTGTAAATAATGCAATAAACATAGGGGTGCATATGTCTTTTCAAGTTAGTATTTTCATATTTTTTGGGTAAAAACCTAGAGGTGGAATTGCTAGACCATATAGTAATTCTATTTTTAATACTTTGAGGAATGTTTTTAGTATTTTCCATAATGGCTGCACCAATTTACATTCCTACCAGCAGTACATGAGGATTCCCTTCTCTACATCCTCACCAATACTTGTTATCTCTTGTCTTTTTGATAACAGCCATTCTAACAGTTGTGAGATCAGATTTCATTGTGGTTTTGATTTGCATTTCCTTGATGAGTAGTGATGTTGAACATTTTTTAATGGACCTATTGGCCATCTGTATGTCTTCTTTGAGAAAATGTCTATTCTAATCTTTTGCCCATTTTAAAATCAGATTTGTGTATGTGTTTAACCATTGAGTTGTATGAGTTCTTTGCATGTTTTGGATATTAATCCCTTATCAGATATATGATTTGCAAATATTTTCTCCCATTCAGTAAGTTGTCTGTTCATATTCTTTTGCTGTGTTGGCTATGTTATCTTGAGTAAATTGTCCTCTCTTTTAATCATGATTTATTCATGTATAATAGGTTTGAATTAAATAAAATTGTTTTGTATATTATTTCAAATTAATTTAAAGTCCAGATCTGGATTTACAATATTAAGTACCTATTTTTTTTTGCTAGGAGTTCTGCACATATTATTATCTCACTTAATCTTACAACAATTCTGTAAGAACAATTCTGAAGAATCTATTGATCTCTTATAAAAATGAAAAAAAAAAGCCTCAGATTAAATGACATAAGGTCACACAGATAATATGGAATTATGCTGGGAATTTAGACTCAGTTTTGACTCCAGATCTCATGTTCTTAACTTCTATGATATACGAATCCCTGTGGGAAACTATAGATTGTTAAAAAAAAAAAAAACCAAACAAAAACAAACAAAAAAAACACAACAACAAAAAAAAAACAGCCATGAGGAGCATATATTCCTTGGTTCTTGTCCTGGCCAGAGATTAGCTGGAGAGGTTTTGTTCTTTTGAGCCAGAATGTCCTTACTGGTAGCAAGTATGTCCTTTGAACCTGTGCCTAATTCTTTGGATCATCAAATTTTAGAATCCCTCTTGACAAATAGGCTCTTAGATTGCCATGCCACTGTACCTTTTTTTTTAAAGTTCCTCCAGTGAACATTCTAGTAAGCTTTAAAATTGTTCCATGTTTTTATTTAGTCTCTGTCCAGTGCCCAAAGAGAAGGTCATGACTCCTAACTAGAAAGAGTGGTGTTCCCTAAGGACCCAATCTTCTCTCAAAGGTTTATCATTAGCTTTCCTGTGGTAAATGCTTCTATATCTGTATTCTAGAATTTGAAGCTTAAAGGAAGCTTTGTAGGTTTGGGTATAATGATTTGCTAACCTGTGTATTTGTCCTATAAACTCTTCTCATTAACTAAAAGATACAAAAGAATGGGGACAGGCATGTGCAGGGCTATCTTCACATGGTTCTATCATTCCATGATCATGAACCTGATGGGTATAGAGATTAAAAGCCTTCATTGTCAATAATAGAAAAGATAATACAAATAAATATGGAGGGAAAAAAACCTCATCCACATTGTACTGAATCACTAGTGTTTGTCTATAGGTAGTAAGGGAAAGCTTAAGCTAGAATGTACACATTTGATTCCTTGAGCTAAAGACCAGACTGACCATTGCCTGTTTTACAAAATGTCACATTGGAAATGAGAGCACCTTGCTTCTATTCACAGCCTAGCTAGGATGTCCATTACATTTCATTCGCCAAAATCTCCAAGAATGATGGAATCTGGGATTGGAAACAGCCTTAAGGGTCATCTACTCCACCTTTCTGCCTGTTGATTGAATACCTTCTACTTCAGAGACGCTCTTCTTCAAGCTTGCTATAAATGGGAACTAACCCAACACCTCTGGCCCTCTCCAGGGAAGCTATTGGTTTTGAGTGGGGTGGCTATTGAGCAGTGGTGGCAGTGCCCACTAGTATCCGATTTGGGAGGAAATAGATGTGAGTCAGCCGTGAAAATTACAAATTAGATTTTGGCTTTCAGACCACTATGTAGTTTTAGAACTAGAGTAGAATAAAATAAACATGATTTTAAGTCTAGTAAAGATTATTAATATGTTCAGTAGGAAAATGCCTTCTTAGTGATTGGTTGGAATAACTTCTAATATAAATTTTTTCCAATAATCTGATTTCCTGCAAGATAATACTATACATCATTTTTATTCATGAACCACTCCTCCCTTTTACAGAAGACTTCTTGGAGATTAGGAGCAGGGAGCTCCTTGAGTTCACTTTATTACAGCTACCAGATCTAGTTTCAGCACCAATTGAAAGGTGCTTGAGAGTAGGAATGTTATTTTTCATGGTTACATCACCTCCTCCATAGCATGGTGGCTGACACCTAGTAGGAACACAGAACATGATTGTAGAGTGAGTGGGTAATAAGAATATAAGGGTCCTGATAATAGAAGGTAAAACAGCTGCCTTCTTGCTGTGTGCTCATATGGACTTCCCTTGGTGTGTATTTGAGAGGGCTCTGGTGTCTTTCCCTCTTATGAGGGCACCAATTCCAGTATAAGAATTCTACTCTCATGACTTCACCTAAACCTAATTATGTCCCAAGGGCACCAGCTTCATCACATTGGAAGTTAGGGCTTCAACATCTGGATTTTTGTGGGATATAAACAGTCCATTATAAGACTGGCAATGTTAAATAGCTTTTCCAAAGTCACTTGTGTAGTATTCAGAGCAGAGGCTAAGGATCTGAGTCTTCCACTGACCAAGACGCAGGCTCCTAGAAACACATTCCAGGGCCTCTTGAGGAGGAGGTAGCTTCCCCTGTGGTACCTTCTTTCCTGGCTAATGGATGTCCAGGCAGAGGGGAAGAACTTAGAGGGGAGGAAGATTCCCTTCCCTGTTTCTAGGAAAACTGCCATCTGTCCACATTCTCTCATTGTCCCAGTTATTTCTCTATGCTCTGGGATTTCGGTGAACAAAACCATTTTGGAGCGATTCTCAAGTCATTAAACTTTTGTTTCCAGGAAATAGAGTCATGATTTAAAAAATTCCTCAATTGATCAAATAATTCCAAGAGGCCAATTTTTCCTCTATAAAAATGCAGGGGGAGCTTGTTGACAACTTACACTTGGTCAATAGTGTTTCTTGAATATTTAACTATTGAGCTGGAGAATGAGAATGGTACACCCCAAGACTGTCATTCTTCTCAAATTGCCTGGCTGTTACCTGCTAGTAGGGTTGAAACATGTTTTGCTTGCATCCTTTTTTGAAATCACCTCCTGGTTTTATTTCATGTTATTTAATGTGCTTTGCTTCATACCCAGGCCTGGGTACTATGAATGCTTCTTTTAAACTGAGAAATTCCTCCTTTGTGATGGGGGGGAAAAACATAGCAAGAGTTGAGTTTGTTCAGACATTTTTGCCTTGGTTTGATAAGCCATGCCATCTGAGTAATTTTAGCTGGAGCAAAATGGGAATTAAGGGAATGCTATTCTTTCTTTCTGAATCTCACATCTCCTTTTCTCCTGGCTCCTATATGCTCATTTACATCTTTCATATTCCAGGAAACTTGACAAAGCCTCCCTGTCCCATATCCTGTTCCCTCAGGACCTCACTGTCTATTAAGTGACAAAACGGCTAATGAACAATTAAGTTTTACTTGTTTATGGTTGTATGTAAATTATTGTTTATCCATCAATGGATTCTTAGTATTTATTATTTGCACAGAACTGTGCTAATGAATTGAAATGGAGGAGAGGGTTGGGCAAAAATGAGAAAAATAGCCTCTGTCCTCAGTTACCTTTAGTTGCAAAGACAAAGCACAACTTTATGAAATTTAAATTAATGGAAACAAGTATTTCATGCCAGGCTCATGTACATCAAATGTGTGGCTAACAGCCAGATGAGAGGAAAAGTCATACTATGAGGTTAGCAAAAGGGCACAAAAATCTTTAAAGTCCTCAAGAAGTAATGTTAAAGGTAGATATGTCTGTTTGATGGCTGCTTCAGGACTTGCTGCAGGTATAGAAAGGTAGGAATGATTTTGGCCAGAGTGGCCTTTTGGTGACCCTCTAATTTCATCATGCAGACTGACAGCTAAATCACCATTCATACACCATCTGCTGAGCTGAGAATACTGGGGATGTTGAGTGAGGTTTGTCAGAAAGTCCCCCACACTGTTGTCAACAAGAAGGCAGTGGGGAGGGAAGCAACAGGCAATGAAGTAAATGGCAGCAATTAACGTCAGCACACAAAGAGAACCCCTAGTGGGCTAAGCCAGTTAATGCATTTTCCTGACTTGCTATTAGTAAAACCTAATTAAATCAGATGCTACTAATTTGAAACTCTTGCTCATTTGGACCGGCCTGAGCTAAATGTTGCTTCTACTCTAGCTATGAAAGAAAGGGTTTTCTTAGCAAATTACTGGGGTAAACAAGATTGCAGAGAATTAAAATGCTTAATAGAATAGTAGAGAATCAATTTGCAAGAAAACAATCATTGTGCTAATTTTAAACTGTTTTTACCTGTTCATTAAAACGGCCTATTAAGGACCTCTGCCTCTTAACACTTTGTTATGCTAGTTTGAGTTGTTATGTTCCTAGGTAGTAAAGAGAAAATTTAATCCAGACTTCTATAATTCATACTGGCCTCTTCATAGCCCAGTTAGTTTGAATTAATGAAATTTGTTTATGGTTAGGGCATCCTCATAGTCACTTGGGGGTATCATCAGACTTCATTCCTCTTTCTTAAGGTTCAATTATGAGTTTGTAGAAGTCCTACAGCACTTTTACTTGGACACGGATTTCTACATTAAGTTGAAAGTTTATGGACATGATTTCCTCACTAGAGATAAGGACCTGTGATTGAGCATCACCTTCATGCATATTTTTTCTTTGTCCCTAGGAAGAGGGTGAAAGCAAAGAGCAGAGTAGATCTCTGTTGAAGGAGTTTTAGGTTGTTGGGAGAGAACCACAAGCATCTACAGTTAACATTTTAAATTAGACTCCAAGGAATTAGATCTGCAAATAATCTCTGGGGTTTGCAAGTTTTCTACTTGTTTTCTATACTATATTTGTTTATACATACTATACTATGTATTTACCATAATATTTGTATACATTGTATATAATATGTAAATAATAGTATAGTAAACATATGTACATATATGTAGGTATACTTTCTGTCATAGTCTAATGATAATTTAAAGAAAAGACAGACACTCTGGATCTTTTGGATGGCTACTTTATAACCGACCCACAGTTTTTATAGCTGTGTCTATTTGTGTTTATTATTGTATGGGTATGAAGGAGACCTAATGCTTACCAGTAATAAGAACAGAAATATAAGAAATATGTAAGTGGTGTGATCCCACTGTAAGAAGGTAAATGGCATCCCTGGGAGCTGTGCAAATACAGCATTTCTGGAATTTGCCTAGAAAACAGGTGGGAAAATGAGATCACCTGTAGCATGTTCTAATAGATTTGCTGAAGCACATTGGAACAGAACACACCATATATGCATTGTGAACAGTGATGAAATTCCAGCAAAATAATATGTTAAATTAATGTTAATTTTGCTTTTATTGGTTTTCATTGACATTAGTTTTGCACATTTGTTTGAGTTTTATAGTTCTATAAGAATCAGAAACGCAAAGGATTTACAGGTAGTTTTATGTTTGTTCGTATTTAAGTAACATTATAATAAATGTAGTTTAAACCACCACTTGTATTCCAAGAGGAATTTACTCTTTAAAAGGAAATTGGAGAAATAATGATTGATAGAATCACAGATTACTGGAAAATGAAGACTCCTTGGAAATTATTGTCCAGTGTTTCTGAGACTGGGTTCCAGGGAATTCTGGATTGCAAGGTGTTCATAGATATGGCAAGAAAAACAAAGAGGAGTTTTTATGATCAAATAAGTCCTGGAAAGGCGGAACTGTGTCTCCCCTCTTGAAGACTCATGATACTCATTCATGAAATAAAGCCACAGTGATAGCCAGTGATAAAGAAACCTGTCCAATTGTTTGTTTGTTTGTTTTTTTTAGCAGCATTTTCCAACCTTTCCTCTTTGCACGGAGGACCTGCCTCCAACCTATAAGAGAATTCTCTGAACCACAGTATGGGAAACTCTGCTCAGGGACCAGACCCTCGTTTTGCAGACTGGAACATGGAAAGGGTGTGGTGGGCTGAATAGTGTCCTTCCAAAATTCATGTCCACCTGGAACCTCAGCACGTGGTCTTCTTTGCAATGAGGGTATTTGCAGATGTAATTAGTTAAGATGAGGTTGTGAGGATTAATTTTATGTGTCAACTTGGCTGGGCCATGTGATGCACAGGTACTTGTTCAAACATTATTGCGGGTGTTTTTGGATAAACTTAATGTTTACGCCAAGTAAAGTAGATTGTCCTGCTTTTAATATGGGTGGACCTTATCCAATCAGTTGAAGGCCTAAATAGAACAATAAAGGCTGACCCTCCTTTGACTAAGGGGTAATTCCTTCTACCATACTACATTCTACCTGGGACATTTTGTTTATTTTTTTGTTTTGTTTTTGTATTTTTTTTACTGACTCAGGCTTGAACTGAAACATTGACTTTTCCTGGATCTGTAGCCTGCTGGCCTTTGGACTAGAACTATAACAAATAGTTCTTGTAGGTCCTCGGCTTGCCAACTGCAGATCTTGGAACTTGTGAACGCCCATAATCATGTCATTCAATTCCTTATAGTAAATCTTTCTACATTTATATACAACCTACTGATTCTATTTTTCTGGAGAATCCTGACTAGTATAGAGGTTACAGTGGATTAAAGTTGGCCTTAAATCTAATAACTGCAGTCCTTCTAAGAAGAGAAAACAAATAGGAAAAGGGGCAGAGACTGGAATGATGCATCAACAACCCAAGGAATGCAAGGATCACTAGCAACCATCAGAGGCTAGAAAATGCAAGTAACAGATTCTCTGTGCAAGGCCCCAGAAGGAACTAATGTTGCTGGCACCTTGATTTTGTACTTCTGGTGTCCTGAGTTGTAAGAGAATAAATTTCTATTGTCTGAAGCCACCAGTTATGACAGTGCTAGGAAATTAATGGGGAGTGAGAGAGAAATGTGAAGTGACCTAGCAAAGGCAATTCTAGGGACCAAATGTCTGACTTTGAAACCAATTCTCTTTCATTCATCTATTCATTCACTTCCATCCTTGTCCCAGAAAGAGACATAAGTGTGTATTGTTTTCTTCCATATACAAATAAATACAACAACAGAAACTAGAAGTAAAACGAAGACATAAACCCATTTCTAGAAGTAGCATACCACTAATTATCTATGTAACTGGTAACTATATTGCTATAAAAACCAAACCTGGATTCTCCCAAGTATAAGACAGTATCTATCTGTAAGACGTCAGAATTGAAAAAGATCTTGAGAACATTTAACTCAATTATTTTATTTTAGATATCTAAACATTTTTCTAAAGCTAGTATTTTTCTTATTGCTATTGTAACACATTACCATACATGTAGTGGCTTAAAAACAACGAATTTATTTTCTTATAGTTTTGGAGGTCAGAAGTCCAAAATTAGGCTGAGAGAGACAAAATCAAGGTATCGGGACCAGGTGTGTTCCTTCTGGAGGTTCTACAGGAGAATCTGTTTCTTTGCCTTTTCCAGCTTCTAGATGCTGTCCACACTGCTTGGCTTATGGCCCTGCAGCCCTCTGACCTTTGCTTTGGTCATCATCTCCATCACACCTCAGATTCTCCTACCTTCCTCTTGATGATTACCTTAGGCCTACCTGGAAAATCCAGGATAATCTCTATATCTCAAAATCCTGAATGCAGTCACATCTGCAAAATTCTATTTTCATTGAAGGTAACATATTCATAGGTTCTGGAGATTAGGATGTGAACATCTTCAGGGAATCATTATTAACCTTACCATAGATAGTGTGATTAGAACTCAGAGTGGCATGCCCCCTATGCCATTGGGTCATCCATAATGCTACAATGCACAGTATCATAAAATTGATCTTCTAATTCAGGATCTTTCTCAGATTTCCATGGTGTACAAAGAACGTAGAGGAAAAATATTAACAAATTACACTTTCAACTGTGCATAGTGATTAAAAATATAGAAGTTTATGAAATATATTGCTAATTAAGAATTGCTTCAATTCCTAAATGACTAATGATTTAGTTACTCAATGAAAAATGGAGCACGGTCGTACTGCCATCTTTCTGTGATGCCCCTGGCCACTCAGCAGTCACAACAGTAATTGTTTCTTTAGAGCCCTTGTGGATTTGGGAATCTGTTTGCTTCTTGACAACAGAATCAGAATATTTTTGTGTATGAAGTTGTGCAAGGATAATGATGCTTTATGCTTATTTAGAAATATTTATAGGTCACTAAGTATGTTAATGTAGGATATCTTGGGTAAGTTTTCAATAAACCCTCTAGATAAGTGGGCAAGGATAACAGTTTTATACCATTTTAGATACGTGGAAACTGAGGGTCACAGAAGCTGTGTGAATTGCTCTTGTCATACCTTCACATGTTAGTGGGGACTTAAACCCGGATTTCCTGACTCCAGCTTTCAGGTTGTTCTTAGATCTGTAGCTAGGTAAGCAAACAGAACCCAACCAACCAATCAGTCCCATCAAAAAGGGATAGTGGATAAGAAGACCTGTTACCTTCCAAATTGAATTAAGAGAATTTTATAGAATGGTAATTTTGTGTTTTGAGTCTGTTAACAATTTAAAAATAGGTAATACCATGAAACTATTTTAAATATAATAGAAAATTATGATTAGACTTAGAACCATACCTTGTGAAAACTCAAAGCACAAATAAATTCAGCATCTTACTCAACAAAGGTATATCAAATATTGGAAACTAAGGGGAATTTAAGGTTGAGCAAACAATATGAAACTACATGAGAAATTTCAAACTTTTCTTTCCAGTTAGGAAAATGAGTGCTTTTGTGATGGCTTATTCTTCAGACAGCATAAATTCTAAGTGGAATTTGACCGTGAAAGAGTCTGTTTAAAACAGATGTAGGCCAGGTGGAGATTGAGGAAACTTTCTGGAAAAAAGGGCAGATTATATGGTTTTGATAAGAAATCCTGATCCATTTAGAGTGGAAGGACCAACTCCAACTGTCAGCTAAGAGAACAACTAATGTTTTTCCTTCCTTTCCTTCCCTTCCTTCTCTTCCTCCATGTACTAATAGTACCAGATCTTCAACTTGTAGAAATGAGTCATTTCTTTGTGAGTCATTTTTGTTCAGCTTTAATTGTTAGAGAGTTTTTTCCTGCATACATCCAAATAGGCATGTCCATAGTTTCTAACAAGTAAACTTAGTTATGTCCTTTGGAGTCATAGACAATGTGATGCTCTTTCTTTTTTCTCTTATAAGAGCTATCTTATTATTTGTGTCTTTCTTTCACTTTCTGTCCTTCAGGATAGAAATCCCCTTTTGCATCAGGTGGGTCTCATCTGACCCAATGTTTAGACCTTTCATTGTCTTGTTTGGACAGTTAAGGCATCCTGAATTCTACCTTTCCTCCAGATATGTCTAGTTATCCCAGAAGAGTCAGCTTAGATTGTCTCACATTATTGGCCTCATAGATGTATAAATGTGACCCACCTAATTTTGTTAGCATTTTAAATACCTCTAGTTCGTGGTCACATAACACTGTCACATCTTTGCAGGTGAGTATTGCCAAAACAAGCACCATCCTCTATCAGTAAAATTGGTTTTGAACCTAAATGTAGGGCTTATGTTTGTTCTGCTGAAAAGCATCTTATTGGCTTTAGCCCCAGGGACAAGGTCATGATTAGACCATCATTCATTTTATGCAGAAGAAATTTTAAGGATTTAAAGCTACCCTCAAACACTTTCAAATGCAAACGGTCTCTCTCACTGGCTTTCCAAGAGCCTAGATTTACCAATTTAATAATATTTAAGGATATTGAGGTTAAATATACTTTTAAGGGTAAGATACCCAGAATTTCTAGTTAAAAATAGAAATATTCCATCACAGAGGAGTGTATCAAGACATTAGTCTGACAAGCTATCTTAGTCAAATGCTGGACCTTAAGAGGATGGCAGAGGAGAAAGTTACATAGTAACAGAAGAATAGGCTTAGAAAGGTTCAGGGCTAGAGGCTTTCTTGGGGAAGATAGGTCTGTTTCCTTTGGGGAAAATTCAGATGTTACTAGATTAAAATATATTAATATTTAGGTTAAAATGCATATACATATATAGCTAAAAGTAATGTACAAAAATATTGCCACCACAGTGTACAGAAATGTAGGGTAGGCATGGTTGTTATAATTTTACAGATGAAAAAACAGACTTAGAAGCAATTTGCCCAAGCAAGGTCCGTAAGTGGCAGGGACAGTGTCTGAGATCAGGTCTGTTGACCAAATCTTCTCTCTCCTTACCCTTTCTTACCTTTCTACAAAACTAAATTCAGTATGTGCCCATATTCTGAAGGAAACATAATAATTGATTTAACAATATTCTAATCAGAAAAAAAGGGACTGAAACATTGTTAATAAACTGATTTGTTAGGAACTGGGTACATTTAAAAAATTCTCTGAATATTAAGCTTTCCATTTCATTTCACATCCAAGAACATGACTCAGTCTTGGAAATTGGCTACCAGTGCAGCCTGGGAGTAGGGGTTTTGGAATAGCACTGGGGAGGTGAGATTGATCTAATGATAAATACCCTCCGGAGGGGAAAGTTCATTAAATTTAACTGTGTAGTGTCCAAGTTGGAGAAAAGTTCACAATGTCTTGGATTCTCTACTAGAGAGAGAGCCAACCAATATTGTGGCTAGTATGCCAGCAAGATGCAAAAAATCAATTTGTCTCTGGAATGGCTGAAGCAGATAGTGGTTTATTCATTTGCTTATTTATTCTTCACACAATTAATGCACATACTGAGCTAAATAAACTGAGGCTATCAAGAAGAATAAGCTAAGAACTCTACTCTCACATGACTTGCAGTCTAATAAGCCACAAAACGTGTTAATGCTATTCAGAATGTTATAAATGTTTCTGTAGCCAACTTCCAATTCTTATCCAGGCTTTGTAGGCTCTTCATAATCTGAGCCTAACACTGCTCAATAGTGTTATTTGTCTAATACCCACTGCTCAACACAGATGCAAATTGTTGTCATGAGCCTGGTCTCTTCACCATTACACAAACATGTCTGGCCCACATCCATCCTTCCTTCCTTCCTTCCTTCCTTCCTTCCTTCCTTCCTTCCTTCCTTCCTTCTCTCCCTTCCTTCTCTCCCTTCCTTCTCTCCCTTCCTTCTCTCCCTTCCTTCTCTCCCTTCCTTCTCTCCCTTCCTTCTCTCCCTTCCTTTACCCATCCCTGTTTTTCTCCCTCCTTCATTCCTTTGATAAATGTTTTTGAGTATCTACAGTGTGCCAGCAACCTCTGTGCTGCTATGGTTCCATCAGGTGATCAGACACCCATGTTTCCTCCCCTCACTGGCAGTGAGTATTTGGGGATTAAGCCCAGACCATGTTTTCCTTTCCCAAGTTTTGTCTTGATTATCCTTGTTCTGTGTGGACATTGACTCTTCTGCAATTGGATTACTCCTATAGTGTGTGCCTTGCAACCAGGAATGTTGTTAATTGTCAGAGATGAGGGTGTGGCAAGAGTTTAAGGAGTGGGGAGTGTCAAGGCCTGAGACAGCCCAGAGAAGCTTTGTGAAGAAGGTGGAATTTGAGATTGGCCATGAGGGAGGGGCAGCTGAGTTTGGTAATCTTGAAGATTTCATATGGGGCATAGCATGATGGCTTTAAGAGAGAGTAAGCCCGAGACAAACTGCTTTCCTCAAGGAATGAGAATTAGTTTTGTTTCTAAGCTAAGTTTGAGGAAATTGGCTAGGTCACAGTTAGCATTACTGTGCAATTACAATGCAAAGCATTCTTGACAAAGGATGTTCTCACTTTATCATTTACTCAAATCTGTTTCTTATCAAATTGTAAAATTTTGGAATAGCCAAATAACTTGAGGGGCTTCAGGACAGAAAGCTCCCTCCCCATGGCAGCAATACATGATGGATGGTCCCTGATAACCTCTCTTTGAACGATAAAATCTGCTTTCCATAGTAACAAAATAGCTAGTTCCATCATTTGACCACTCCAGTGAACATGGAATTGTTTCTCACATTATGCTGAAATCTGGCTCCTGGTATTTTCAGCCTTTGAGCCTAGTTCTTCCTTCCAAAGCCATACAGAGTGAGCTTGATCTCTCATCAACATGAGAGTTTCTCAAATATTTGTAAAAGTAGTGTTGCGCACTTGACAAGTAACTTGAAAGATTCATTGCCTTGAACATGTGGCTTGACATTGTAGTTTAAGACGATGAAACAACCTGCAGAACACAGGAAGGCAAATATGACCTGGTGTTCAAAGTGCAGACCATAGTTCTGACTGTCTTGGTTTTGATCTTTGTGCTTGGACCACAGGCTTTCACCTAGTAAGTAAGGATTACAATAGCATCTACTTCATCATGCTTTTGGAAAGGCTAAATGAGATAATACAAAAAGCACTGGGTGTTTTCTCTGGTTGAGAATAAATTTTGATTGAAAGGTGAGAGAAAATTTGTACTGTAAATGAGAACATTTGTGCAAAACATGTCATTGCAACATTTAAATTTGGCTAACTGAGCCATGAGGGATGAGCAAGCCTTGTACAAGCACTTGTGCCCAATCTAAGAAGCAAAGGCAAAGCCTACCCAGGACACCTTTGCTTGCTTCCCTTGCTAATGGTAGAACATCCTCTGTGGTGCATTCCTGAGTTCTCAGTCTGGTGTGGGCTTGTGTGATGCAAGCAGTGAAGTAGTAAATCTATCCTTGAGGGAGAGAATATTTTGTGGTTTACCAAATGGCTTTCTAAAAGTTTTTTTTTTTTTTCCCCACCATCTACTTATAAGTTCCCATACTTCCATTCAATCCTTCTTAATTCTTTTTTTAGTATGTTTATTTATTTTTGGGCACCTGGGTGGCTCAGTCAGCTAAGTGTCCGACTTTAGCACAGGTCATGATCTTATGGTTAGTGAGTTTGAGCCCTGCATCAGGCTCTGTGCTGACAGCTCAGAGCCTGGAGTCTGCTTCAGATTATCCATCTCCCTCTCTCTCTGCCCCTCCCCTGCTTGTACTCTGCCTCTCTCTCTCTCTCTCTCCCTCAAAACTAAAATAACCATTAAAAAAATTTATTTATCTTTGAGAAAGAGAGAATGCATGCTTGAGCATGAACAGGGGAGGTGGAGGGACAGAGGGAGAGAGAGAATCCCAAGCAGGCAAAACACTCAGCATGGAGCCCCAAATGGGGCTCCATCTCATGGCCTGAGCCGAAATCAAGAGTCAGCCACTTAACCAACTGAGCCACTCAGGTGTCCCAGTCCTTCTTAATTCCAATCCATTGATTGACCTTAAATGATACATGTCTATCTTTAAACTCCAGGTCTGTTTCAGGAGATCCTTAGGGCACTCTTGCTGAAGAGTGTGGAAGTGGTGACCCAGCGAGAAGGAAAATGTTATATCTCAAAACCCTCAGAGAAGTAGCACTTCTTTCAAAAACACTTTACTGCATGGTATTTCATAAGGATTAAATCCTCTGTAGTGGGTACTTAGAGAATCTGAGGTTATTTGCATTCTACAGGTACGAAAATTGATAGAATGGTATAGGGCTTGCGTCTGCAATTGGGTGCAGTGTAGACAGCAGGGAAATCTAGGAAGTCAGGATGATTTGAGCTCTGATTTGATGGTACTTCTTTAGGCCACCATATCCTCATCTATAAAATTGGTAGTTTGAACCTGATGATTATTCCTTTAGCGCTAATATTCCATGATGATGACAAGAAACTCAATGTTGTACAGCAGTCCACAGTGGGACTAGAGCATGACTGTTCCATATCTAAGCCAGTGCTGAGGCCATGATGCTAAGCTGTTCTGAGATGCCCTGTCACCCCCAGCTTTCCCACCCACTCGTCACCCTGTTTCTGCTTTGGCAATCATTATGAGGTAGTCTCCCAGAATGATTAGGGGGTGTTGACAGAAAATTATTTCTCTTCTTCTCCCGTGTGCTCTGGCACATGGATATGTTTGGGCAAGTTGTCCCTGTTGTGATCATTATGCATTTAGTTATTTTTGTTCTAGTGCCCAGAAGCCTGTGGGGCATGGATGCCTGGTAAAAGAATTTACAGCCAATTTAGTCCACCTGAGTTAAGTTACACAATCAGCCTAATTGCAGAAAGCTGGTTTCTGTTTCCCTGATATTGGTCATTCCTGAGGATTAGCTTGGGCCGTTGTGAGATCATACGGCAGATTTGGGAAAGAAAACCATTGAGATTGAAACCAAGGTTCAAGGGGCTTCATCTATGACTTAGTGGCATAAAAGTGCATGTTTAAAACCCTGAACCTTTAACTAGCTGTTGAAGCTTGGACAGATGATTTACGTCTCCGTGTTTCAGTTGCTTTATGGGTTTAATTATATGACCCATCTCATGATAGGAGTGAATAAGATAATACATTTAATTGTTTAAAACAGTGTGATACCTTGTAGGTGTTCCATATATACTAGCTATTATCATTTGAATAATTTTATTATTCTCATTTAAAATTACAAAAGATGAGATCCAAAAAGAAGTGTCTTTCCCATGATCATGTCAGATTCAATAGTGTAGTCAGTTAAAATTCAGCCACCCTTACTAATACTATTTTTTTTCCACTCAGGTTTCCTTACACCTTTATCTAAGTAATGAATTTCCATTTAGGACTCAGGAAGTGTTTATGAACACAATAAGATATAGACAAAGCACTGCTAGTGTAAGTTGTCCATCTACTTCTAAAGAAAGTATGATTAATTAGACATTCCCAATGATCCTCCAGGAATTGTGTGCCACACTTGGGGTACAACTGTTTCTGTTACCCACTATAATAATTGTGCCCACCTTGTCTTAAGAGATTAAGAGTTGGCATGTAGATCCTGCCTTTCTGAGATCCCATCATTCCAACTGAAAGAGAAAGCCCATGTCATTGGCAACATGTCTACCATTATCCCTGACCTACAGAGGAGGACAAACATTACAGAGCTTTTCCAGAGTGTCAGGGTCCCTTCCCTTATGCATTCCTCTATGTCTGTTCTAGACCCACCTGGGCACACAGTTAGTAGAGGATGGGCATTCAGGTAGTATATGATGTAAAACTTATACTTCCTGGTTCTATAACTTTGGGCTCTAATGATTTGAAGGCCTTATTTTCCAACAGACGGATGTCTTTGCTAGAGGAAACAATTTGATTGAACTGGAAGCTGAGGCTGACCCGGGGCATTTATGCCACAGAACCAATAGGCAAAGAAAGAGGGTTATTTTACTGATTGATTCTAATTACCAAAGGGGAAAATAATTGCTTCCCTGTAGTAGGATAGAGGGGACTATATCTGAAACTCCAGAGATTTCTGGGGTGCCTCTTGGTGTTTTCATGCCTAAATGTTAATGAAAACTTCAACCACTTAATATAGGTAAGATTCAGACACTTCAGAAATGACTGTTGGTTTCCCTCAAATAAAGACTCTCAACTAACTGAGGTGCTAGTTGATGTAAACAAAACAGGAATGGGTAAGGAACCATAAAGTTGTAATACTAAGTATGGCTGCATAACTAGTTACAATTAAGCATATTCTTGTCCTTGCTGGCAGCCTCACAGGGTAAGGGAGACAAAATATGGAGTCTGGAGTTATCAAGAAAGCCATAATTTGAGGGGGAAAATACCATAGAAAAGGAAATTACAGAGAGGTGAACCTGAATCTTTTTGGAAAAATTTCCCCTGAAGATACTTGCTTAGTCCAAAGTGGTGTATGTGGGGTAGTACTTTCAAAAAGCATACAAAATACTCTCCTAAGAGTCCAAAATTTGAGCAGAAATTTGGCAGCTTCATGAGACTGGGGGATCAGAGCCCATCAAGTAAGAGCCATTCTGGTGAGCACTCCAAGATTTATGATGAGATAACTGAAAGGACTATATTCAAGAAGTAAAGGCTAATCTAAAATAGGTGAGACCCAACTGGAAAAGTCTCATAAAGTAGTAAGGCTTCCACTCTATCAAAAGAGAGATAATATCATATAGAGTCACCATTATTTTTTATAAGAAATACACAGTGTTAAAACAAAAGTTACCAGGTAAGCCAAGAAATAAGATTAAATGACTGAAAACCAGAAGCAAAAAAAGACAATAAAAAGAGAATCACAGGTTAGAATGATCAGATATGGACTTAAAAATAATTATGATTAATATATTTAAGCTAAAAATACAGATAATGTAACCAAAGAACTGGCATATATGAAGCAGAATGAAATAGAAATACTAGAACTGAAAAATACATTCAATAAAGTGAATTTAATAAATTGATATATTTTATTAGTAGGCACAACAGACTAGAAAATTAGTGAACTAGAAATAGATATTAGAAAATATCCAGGTTGAAGCACAGAGAGAATAAAACTACAGAAAAAAAATATAGGAGATAAACAGGTCACGGTGAAGAGGTCTCATATACACTTGCATCTGAAAAGAGAAAAAAAGATGATAGAAGAAATAATGTGAAGAGAGGATGCCTTTAGAGAATTTGGGGAAATACTTGGACATTAAGCCTTATATTCCAAAATGCTGTAGTCTCCAGATAACATAATTAATTTGCACTAATGGTGCACTGACACTTTTGGCCAGTGTAATAGGTGAGAAAAATGTAATGAAAGCAAGCCATATTTTGGTGTATTAGTTTCCAAGCGTTGCTGTAACAAAGTACCACAAACTGGATGACTTAAGACATTTATCTTTTTTTTTTTTTTTCAACGTTTATTTATTTTTGGGACAGAGAGAGACAGAGCATGAATGGGGGAGGGGCAGAGAGAGAGGGAGACACAGAACCGGAAACAGGCTCCAGGCTCTGAGCCATCAGCCCAGAGCCCGACGCGGGGCTCGAACTCACGGACCGCGAGATCGTGACCTGGCTGAAGTCGGACGCTTAACCGACTGTGCCACCCAGGCGCCCCAAGACATTTATCTTTTAATGGACACTTGGGTTGCTTCCATATCATGGCTATTATAAATAATGCTGCAATGAACATAGGGGTGTATAAAGCTTTTCAAATTGGTGTTTTCATTTTCTTTGGGTAAATACCCAGTAGTGGAATAGCTGGATCATATGGTATTTCTATTTTTAATTTTTTGAGGAAACTCCACTGTTTTCCACAGTGGCTGCACCAGTTTGCATTCCCACCAACAGTCTGTGAGAATTCCTTTTCCTCCATAACCTCACCAACACTTATTATTTCTTGACTTTTTGATACTAGACAATCTGATAGGTGTGAGATAATATCTCATTGTTTTGATTTGCATTTATCTGATGATTAGTGATGGTGAACATCTTTTCATGTGTCTGGCCATATGCATGTCTTTGGAAAACTAACCATTTATGTTGTCTGCCATTTTTAAAAATCTGGATTATTTGGGAAGGTCTTTTTTGGTGTTGAGTTATATATTTTTAAAATACACTTTGGATATTAACTTTTTATCAGATGTAGCATTTGCAAATATCTTTTCCCATTCAGTAGGTTGCCTCTTTGTTGATGGTTTCCTTCACTGTGCAAATGCTTTGTATTTTGGTGTAGTCCTAATAGTTTATTTTTGCTTTTGTTTCAGTTGCCACATGTAGAAAAATGTTGCTAAAGCTGATGTCAAAGAAATTACTGCCTATGTTTTCTTCTAGGAATTTTATGGTTTGGGGTCTCACATTTAAGTCTTTAATCCATTTTGAATTTAGTTTTTGTGTATGGTATAAGAACATGGTTCAGTTTCATTCTTGTCCAATTTTTCCTGTGCCATTTAATGAAAGATTATCTTTTCCCCATTGTATATGCTTGCCTCCTTTGTCATAGATTAATTGACCATATAAGCATAGGCTTATTTCTGGTGTCTCTATTCTGTTCTATTGACCTATGTGTCTGTTTTTATGCCAGTATCATCCTCTTTTGCTTACTACAGTTTTGTAGTATATTTTGAAATCTGGGATTATAACACCTCCAGCTTTTTCTTTTTTCTCAAGTTGCTTTGGCTATTGGGGGTCTTTTGTGGTTCCATACAAATGTTAGGGTTATTCTAGTTCTGTGAAAATGCTATTGATATTTTGTTAGAGATTGCATTAAATCTATAGATTGTTTGGGGTAGTATGAACATTTTAAGAATATCAATTATTCCTGTCCATGAGCATGGAATATCTTTCCATTTATTTCTTCATCAATGTTTTATAGCTTTTTGGAGCACAGGTCTTTCACTTCCTTGGTTAAATTAATTCCTAGGCATTTTATATATATATATTTTTTTAATTTTTTTTCAACGTTTATTTATTTTTGGGACAGAGAGAGACAGAGCATGAACGGGGGAGGGGCAGAGAGAGAGGGAGACACAGAATCGGAAACAGGCTCCAGGCTCTGAGCCATCAGCCCAGAGCCTGACGCGGGGCTCAAACTCACGGACCGTGAGATCGTGACCTGGCTGAAGTCGGACACTTAACCGACTGCGCCACCCAGGCGCCCCGATAGGCATTTTATATTTTTGGTGCAATAGTCAGTGGGAATGTTTTCTTAATTTTTCTGCAACTTTGTTATTATATAGAAACAAGAGATTTCTGTATATTAAGATAAGGCTCTTTACAGTAGAAAGCCAATATTAAAATGTAGAGAAAAAGATAGATTTAGAAAATCACTATTTGGCAGCCATTATCACAAAAATGATTGAGGTTAGAATTATGGATGACAATAGATGACTAAAATAGTGGGTTAAACATTGAGGATTGACAGGATTTTTACGTAGTCTCAAATCTTATAAGATACTTATTACAAATGGAAAAAGAACTTTACAGTGGAAGAACCTGGCAGACAACACCTTAGTCAAGTGATTGAAATCTACATAACTTGTAGCATCCTGTACCTCTTTATATGAAGAGAACTCAACATGATTTCTGGGGTATTCTTGCCAAAAACCATAACCCAAATTTGATCAAAAAGAAAGCTCAGACAACCCAAATTGTTTTGTTCTGCAGTAGTCAAAAATATTATGGGGGAGGGGGAAACTAAGACTCATAAAATATCAAGAGATAAGGATATCTTCTATTAACATTTTGATTCATCATTTTGCTGACAGTCCTAGCCAGTGCAATAAGGAAAGAAAAAGAAATGAAATACTGGAAAAGAAGATATAAAACTGCCTTATTTGCAATTGCTATGATGTTGCATGAAAAAAAGTCTATCCCCTGCTCTTTTGGACCTTTGCTAGTGCTGTAGCCCTCTGGCTATTGGGAACTATGATTAAAAGCCCCTTCCCCAACTTAGACCTAGAATGAAAATAGGGAAGGCAGTATTGACAGACCACATAAGATACTCAAACCTTTTTGAATTTAATAAAATCTATCTTCACTAATTATTATGAACAGCAGGAATAAGCAGTATGAAGAAGCAGTATTTTAGTGAGGTATCCGAATATGAACAATTTAAATAATAAATTCTATTATTTACTAGAAAGTTGTTTCATTCTATTTGAGTCTCATAGAAAACTTGGAAAGTGGATATGAAATATACTGCTATTCTTTTCAGATGAAAAATTGTCACTCAGAGAAATCACACAGTGAGAAAGTTGTACAGTTGGGAGCATAACCATATATCATGGGTCAAGTGATTTTTTTCTCAAATCTCCAGTTATTTGTTTCATTAATCAGTACCACTTACCCCTAAACCCTCCTGAAATATGAAAATTATCTAGGTAATGAGTACAAAGGAAGATTTTTTGCTGAACATTTTTATGTCTAGTTAAATTACCCTATGCAGGGCTTAACAGAATGCTATTTATGGAGGCATGAAGGCCTAGAAATAACACACAAAATTAGAAAAGTCACCCAAAGAATGTTTAGTCATCATATATATATAGTGTGTGTGTATGCTGCACACTATATAGTGTGTGTGTGTGTGTGTATATTGTGTGTGTGTGTGTATATTGTGTGTGTGTGTGTATATATATATAGTGTGTGTATACATACATACACACACATATATATGTATATATATACATATATACACACATATGTATATGTATATATATGTGTGTGTATACACATATATACGAAAAAAACATAAACATATATGACTCAATATTCTCCATTCCCTTTTAAAAAATAACATCAGTTTTCTAAAGCTATCTAGGGAGACCTTTCATCATTAAGTATACCAAAATTTAGTTTTGTAAGTATTTTAAATGTAATATTATCAATTTTACATTCCTAAACTTATCAACTGGCTTTATATCAAGAAGACATAAAAATAGAATCAATTTTTTTTCACAATATTCAAGTTTGTTTAAATTTAAATCCAAATTAGTTAACATATAGTATAATAATGGTTTCAAGAGTAGAATTTAGTGATTCATCACTTAAATATAACACCCAGTGCCCAACCCAACAAATATCTTCTGGAATGCCCATCATCCATTTAGCCCATCCCCCCCTCATGTACCCCTGCAGCAACTCTGTTTGTCCTCCGTATTCAAGAGTCCCTTATGGTTTGCCTCCCTCTCTTTTTTATTTTTCCTTCCTTTCCCTTATGTTTACTTGTTTTATTTCTCAAATTCCACATGAGCGATATCATATAATATTTGTCTTTCTCTGACTTATTTCACTTAGCATAATACATTTCTAGTTCCATCCATGTTGTTGCAAATGGCAAGGTTTCATTCTTTTTGATTGCTGAGTAACATTCGATTGTATACACGCACATACGCGTGTGCGCACACGCACACACACACCACATCTTCTGTATCCATTCATCAGTTGATGGACATTGGGGTCTTTCCATAATTTGGCTATTGTTGATAGTGCTGCTATAAACATTGAGGTGCATGTACCCTTCAAATCAGCATGTTTGTATCCTTTGGATAAATACCTAGAAGTGCAATTACTGGGTTGTAGGATAGCTCTAGTTTTAATTTTTTGCGGAACCTCCGTACTGTTTTGTGGAGTGGTTGTACCAATTTATATTTCTACCAACAGTGCAAGAGGTTTCCCCTTTCTCCATATCCTAATCAACATCTGTTGTTGCCTGAGTGGTTAATGTTAGCCATTCTGACAGGTGTCAGCTGGTATCTCATTGTGGTTTTGATTTGTATTTCCCTGATGATGAGTGATGTTGAGTATCTTTTCATGTGACATCTTTCTGGATTCTTCTTTGGAAAAGTGTCTGTTCATGTCTTTTGCCAATTTCTTCACTGGATTATTTATTTTTTGGGTATTGAGTTTGAGAAGTTCTTTATACATTTTGGATACTAACCTTTTATCAGATATGCCATTTGCAAATATCTTCTCTCATCCCATTGGCTGCCTTTTAGTTTTGCTGATTGTTTCCTTTGTTGTGCAGAAGCTCTTTATCTTGATGAAGTACCAATAAGGAAATAGTTTTGCTTCCCTTGCCTCCAGAGCAAGTCTAGTAAGAAGTTGCTGGGGCCAAGGTCAGAGAAGTTGTTTTCTCCTCTAGGATTTGGATGGTTTCTTACATTTAGGGCTTTCATCCATTTTGAGTTTATTTTTGTGTATGGTATAAGAAAGTGGTCCAGGTTCATTCTTCTGCATGCTGCCATTCAGTTTTCCCAACAACATTTGCTGAAAAGACTATCTTTTTTTTTTCCAAGTGGATATTCTTTCCTGCTTTGTTGCAGATTAGTTGGTCATACATTTGTGTGCCAACTATGGGTTCTTTATTCTGTTCCATTGATCTATGTGTCTGTTTTTGTTCCAGTATCATACTGTCTACATGATTACAACTTTGTAATATAGCTTGAAGTCCAGAGTTATGATGCCTGAAACCTTGGTTTTCTTTTTCACCATTACTTTGGCTATTCGGGGTCTTTTCTCGTTCCATACAAATTTAAAGGAACTCCTTTGGCTTTTGTTTGTCTGGGAAACTCCTTTTTCTCCTTCTATTGTGAATAATAGCCTTGTTGGATAAAGAATTCTAGGTTGCATATTTTTCCAATTCAGCCTGTTGAATATATCCTGCCACTCCATTCTGGCCTGCTAAGTTTCTGTAGATATATCTGCTGTGAACCTGATCTGTTTTCCCTTGTAAGTTAAGAATTTTTTTTTCCCTTGCTGCTTTCATGATTCTTTCCTTTTATGTATATTTTGTGAATTTGATTGTGATATGGCTTGGTGATGGTCAGTTTTTGTTGAATCTAATGGGAGTTCTCTGTGCTACTTGGATTTTGATGTCTGTTTCTTTCCCCAAATTAGGAAAGTTTTCAACTTAATTTGATCACACAAACCTTCTGCCCCTTTTTCTCTCTCTTCATCTTCTGGGACTCCTGTGATATGAAAGTTATTCCTCTTTAATGAGTCACTGAGTTTTCTAAGTCTTTTATCATGATATTTTTTCTTTGTTTCTCTTCCACTGCTTAATTATTTTACATAATTTTATCTTCTACATCACAGATTCACTGCTCTGCTTCATCCATTGTTGCTGTCATGGCATCCTTTCAAGATTGCATCTTGGTTATAGCATTTAAATTTTGGCCTGACTGCATTTTAATTCTTTTATCTCTGCTGAAAGGGATTCTCTGGTGTCTTTTATGCTTTTTAAACCCCAGCTAGTATTCTTATAATCAGACTTTAAAGTCTAGTTCAGAAATATTACTTATACCTGTGTTGATTAAATCCCTTGCCATCATTTCTTCCTGTTTTTTTTCTTTTGGGGTGAATTCCTCTATCTTGTCATTTTGGAGGAAGAAAAAATAAATTAAAAATAAAAATTAAAGACAAAGCAAATAAAAAATCAAATAAAGGAAGCTAGATCCTAGGTGTGTTTTGGTCTGTTAAGAGAAGCTTTATAGAAAAGAAAAAGAGAGAAAGGAAAAAGGGAAGGTTAAAAAATAATTTTCTAATTAAAAAAATTTAATAAAATAGAATAAAACAAAGTAAAAAAAAAACAAAAAAATTGCTCTTTCTGTATCCAAGAAAGAGAAAGAAAATAAAGAATACAGAAAACAACACAAGCAAAAACAAAAGCAAAGAAAGGGGACAAATGAACAAGCAAACTGAATGAAACCTGAATATAGTTACAACCAGCTTCCCCTAGAACTGAAACTTTATAGCACACAATAGTTACTAAACTAAGCAGGTGGAAGGGATTTGTGCTTGTCTTCTGGGGAATCTGTCAGGAGGGCACAGGTGGGTGGGGCTTGGTGTAACAATTCTGTCCTCCACTTGGTCATGCTGCTTAGCTCATTGGGGTCGATCCACCCATAAGAGAAGTGAAAATGGCTTCACTGAGCTCTCCAGTATCTGACTGGGGGGATTTTGTGCCCTCACAGACATATGATCAAGCCCCCCACCTTGGTCTCAGGCTTCTGTCTGCTCCCTGCCTTTATCCTGTACATGTCCAAGCTGCCTCCTGCCTCCCTCCAAAGTTTTATCTCAGATGGGGTGGTATTTCAAAACCCCACACTTCAGAAACTCCTGTGGCTTGGACTCACACTGATTCTCAGGGAGGATCTTGCCGAGCAATGACCAGGTGCCAGCTTTCCCTGGAAAATGTTTGTATGATCACTGCAGTAGAAGGGGCTCAGAGTTTATGGTAAATCACAGCACGCAGCCAGTGCCAGGTTTTGCTGCACTGTGGCATCTTTGTTCCAATATCTGTAAATGTGACTGCTTTCGGGTTCCACTGGGACTTTTGCCTGTGGGGAGACCATAGGGCTTCTACCAAATGCACTCCAATCAGGGGAATTGCTTCTCACCCTGTGGCACACAGATCCCTCAAACCACACTGCCTCCTTCTGGAGATTTGCCATGCTTCCTCACCAAAGCCCCACAAGGCACTGAAATCCAGAACTTCAGACTCTTTGGTCCACTGATTATAGAATCCTGGGCTGTATTGAAACCTTCTTTCTCCCTGTCAATTGGGGAACAGATTTCTTGCTTAGTTCCCTATGAGTGTTTTCACTGTTTCTCTCCAGCTACTTTGGGGGCAGTGCTTTTCTTGCACAATCCCAATGCACTGCACTCTCCCTCTTTATCTTTCTCTCTCTGTGAAAATGACTCCCTACACTCTGAAGCTCTGTGGCTTTCTCTCCCCCAGTTCACCTATATGCACAGTATACCTACCAAGTTCTCTGGTTCAAATTATGTAGATTGTTGTATTGATCCTCAGATCAATTTCTTAGGTATTCAAAATGGTTTAATGTTGATCTAACTGTGTTTCAGGGACAAGATAAGCTCAGGATTCCCACACTACTCCACCATCTTAACTCTCTAGCACAACTTTCAAGTTCTTAAATTTCATTTCTTTTACATCCTTGCAATTTTTTAAAAATGTTATATATCTAGGAATATTTTGTATATAAAATGCTTAGCTACTGCTTGAACATGCTCTTTGATCAAAAGTTCAGCTGAGAGAATCTGGCTCATGGAAGAAATACTATGATATATGTTATGAGGACATAGTGGTCCAACAGGGACTAAGCCTCAAGTCCCCTCAGAGTCTTTGGCTGTCAGACACAGATGTGAGGGTATGGCTTGTTTGGGCATGGGGGCAATGAGGATCTTCCCTTGAGGAGTGAGATGGGTATTAGGCAGCTGAAGGAACTTCTGAGCTGCCCCAAAGCAAAGAGCCCAAGGTACCCAGGAGGGACCCAGAGGCTGCTACCTCCACTGTATCAGATTTTAATTTTGGTTTCTGACTGACTTTTGTCTTGTAGTTTGTGTGATCTGACTTCTATTTGCCATGTATTTGAGTAATTTTTCAATGAGGATTTTTCTATGGCAATGTTGACAAATATAAAACCACTCTTCATATTTTAACCCAAATGACTTAAATACTCTTGAAAATTTACACAAAAAAAGTTGAGGTATTATCACAACATGTGTGCATTTAGTAAATCTTTGACCAGTCTTAAACCATAGACATGATAGTTGTTATTGTAGCTGTAGACAGCACAGCTGGAGCTAGGAGGCTGACATTAAGTTAAGCAGAATATTTTTTTTGTCTTTTATAACTCCTGGATAAAGGGCAAGATATTTTGAGAAGTATCCTATTTGCACCTCAGCTGTGAAGATAAATGTTATATTTTCTGGCACCGATGTATACTGTTAAGGCTGGAATAGTAATGGAGGGATGTATTTAGTGGCAAAGGAAATACTAAATTGGAATTCGGTGAATTTCTGGATTATTGTAAACTCTGGGGACATTCATGAGTTCAATAAATAAGTGAAACAAAGAATGTTTGGCAAAAGAGTGAGAAACTAACTTGACATAGAGATTCCCACTCTCAATTACTTCAGGAAGGAAGGAAACAAGGTGCTAAGAAGTAGAGACAAGGTAAATGAATGTGAAAGAAATTTGGGAAAATAGCAAGAAGAATTATGCTTCCAATGTGAACTGACAGAATGATACCTGATTATTATTTTGTGCTTCTGATGGAAAGCTCTATAAACAAACACTTTAATTGTATACACAATTGGGCTAGGGTAATGTTTAAGGCTGAGATAAGGTTAAAATGTGAGCAGCTTAAGAAGACCAAATAGGTAGTATGTCAGACTCTTGGAAGAACAAATGTTTTGGAACAAAATATGTCAGGAGAAAATGTAAAGACCATCTAGAAGCTACTGATTACCTCTTCTTTCTTCACATGTGTGTATAACTGAACAACATAAAAGAACAGGTTGACTTCTTTGAAGTGTGAAGTAGATAATTTAGAAAAAATTAAAGGGAAGCCATCAGTATGAGGTACCACCTTTATATGCAAAGAACAACATTTGCTGGGACCCCCAGTTCATTCTTTTTTCAGTAATAGTATGACATGAAACCACCCCCTAGCAGACATTTATTGGTTGACTGGGGTTGGGTGTTTAATCTCTAGCAAAATAATCTTTTCTACATGAGTAGAATCTTTTCTACATAAGTCACTTATCTTATGATTTTGCCTCATGGGGTCACTGCCTGTCATTCACGAATGACAAGGTGAAGAGAAATAAACTGTATATCTGTAATACTTTGGCTGTAAGTATATCTGTAATCCCCTTGGCTACTAAGGGGAGCATAAGGCAAGATGTTGCCTTCAAGGATCTTAGAAATAAAGATAAAGTGATAAATATACCTTAAATGGGCAGTTTATGTTAGTTATTAATTAACACTAATTCCAATATTGAGCCAGGCACCAAAGTTACAGATAAATTTCCCTCCATGTTGCCTAGAATCTGCTGGAGAATACAACTAAGACCCTGGAAATTCATGGTGATATAAGGAGAAATATAGGCTTGGACTTTGGAATCAGACACACCTTGGGCTGACTCCCTCTTCTACTGTTGGCCAAGGAAGTACACCTTCTCTAGCCTCATTTAACGCACCTATAAACTTGAGCATGTGTGTTTGAAAATCAAAAGTGTTCCTATAGGTGCTTAAGAAAATGGCCAGCACAATGTGGCTCCTGAAAAATTGGTAGCTCCAAGCCTAGGTGAGATAAGGTTTCAAGTATGTGTGACAACACTGCAGTGGTGGGGATAGTGGAGGACTCAGAAGACCTCTTCCTTTAATGCATGTGACAGGTAGGATGTGGAGGAATGAGATGGCAGGATGTTTGGGTCTCTGTAGTGTTCCAGACCTATTCTTTTCATATGGCGCTGTTAGGAAGGAAGCCTAATTCTTTTAAGTTGAACAGAAATTGCCACTTAGAACCTCACAGGATGGAACTCAAGATTACTAGGCTCTGACAGAAGTACAATGGAAACAGAAATGCCTAGTAAATGACACTAGAAGCATGCATGTGGGAAAGAGACAGGATGTCTGGCTCTGTGAGCTCCCTCAACAGGAAGTGTTCATCTCCCCAGAGCTGGTAAGAGCACCACCAAAGAAAGAGAATGGAGAAGTAAAAAGAAATCTCCTCTCACAAATCTGATTGGTCCTGAGCCTAAACACCATTAACAGTATTATTAGTAGAAAAAATAATGATAAAATGTAACTTTGAGTTGCTATCATTTTGTGCTTTAAAGTATTTTTTACTTTTTTGATTACTTTGGTTTATCATAGATTTCTGTTGAAGGAGAAAGGCAGCCCAAGGATCACTAATCCCATTTTACAGATGTAGATATGAAGGCAGCCTGCTGTAGTGGAAAAGCACCAACCAAACAGTGAGAAGATCAGAGTGCTAGATTTCAATATGGAAATTAGATAATCTCCTAAAATTCTTATAAATTGAAGATCCTGTGATCTTTGTAAATAGCTATGATACCTGCTGCTTAAATGGCCTTAAGTGATCCCCATTTTTCTGTTGTTGTTTCTCATGCTTTTCTGTAATCTTTTCCCTGTAAGTTGGACCTAGTGACTTGCTTCTGACAAACAGAATACGGCAAACATGATAGAACATCATTTCTGAGATTAGGTTATAACTACTATGATTTCCCTCTTGCCTGTTCTCCCTTTGGCTCTTTTCATGTGCCTGCCATAATAAAGCAAGCTGCAGAGGCCCACGTGGCAAAGAACTGGGGGCAGCTTTTGGCCAACAGCCAGTGCGAAGCTGAGGCCTTCAGTCCAACAACCCAAAGGAACTGAACTAGGAAGAGATTCCTCCCCAGTCAAGCCTTGAGATGACTGCACCCCTGACTGACACCTTGACTGCAGCCTGTGGGAGATCCAGACCCATACCCTTAGCCTCCAGCTAAGGCACTGTTGGATTTCTGAGCCATACAGAAACCATGAGCTGAGAAATACTGTTAAGTCCCTACATGTTGAGGTAATTTGTTACACAGTAATAGATAACTAAGGTCAAATATTGAATAAGTCTTAGAGCCAGAACCAATTGCAGAATTTCCCTTTCCCTGATTTTTGTTTAAGCATTTCCTGAAATATTCATAACACATTAGTGAAATGAATGCTCTATGTGAGATGAATTCTATGGTCAAAATACATTTGAGAAGCACTTCACTTCTTGAAAATATATAATGTAGATTATATATTTTTAAAGATTCAGTTATAAAGAAACGTATTTAATTTTGGTAAATGTAACACTTTGCCAGCTTGTTTGACCACATAACACTATTACCATGAAGCCTTTTAAAATGAACATTCCATGGAAGTCATACATCACAGAGTGCTATGAACACATTTTAGGAAACATTGACCTGGCTATTTTATTATCTTCTGAGCATGTCTTTTAAGATTTGCCTCTACCACCATGAAAATGGAGCAGAATGCAACAGTTTGCATGTGGTGTGTACAGTTTGTGTGCTATTAGGAGAAAAATACACCTGGAAGATACTTCTGGTGGCATCACATGTACACTTAAAAAAAAATTACATTATTTAATTAATTTATTTTTGAGAGACAGAGACAGAGTACAAGTCAGGGAGGGGCAGAGAGAGAAGGAGACACAGAATTTGAAGCAGGCCCCAGGCTCTGAGCTGTCGGCACAGAGCCTGATGCAGGGCTCGGGCTCGAACTTGCAAACCATGAGATCATGACCTGAGCCGAAGTTGGATGCTTAACCAACTGAGTCACCCAGGCGCTCCCATATGGACACTTTTTATTCCCTTCTTAGTACCTTTCTATCTTTTCCCTAACAGGCATATATTGCCTGTAAGATTTGAAAAATGTTATACAGTAGGCTTAGTAGCATTTTTTTTCCCCTCTCCATCTTGCTTTGGTCATCTTTGAGACTGTGTGTTTATCTGTATACATGTATATACAGGGAGGGGCAGGGGGTGGAGGCATTGGAATAAGGCATAAGACCAAGATAAATGGGGCTGCAGGCACCACTTCTGTCTATATGGGGACATACCTGATTGCCTGTGCTGGATGAGTTTTAAGCTCTTTTAGAGGTTACTCTTTGCACCTACCCAGAGGAGCCAATAAACAGGAATAAGCAAGGAAATATTTCCTGTGAATGCCATGGCTTTACTGTGGTCATTTCTTCAGGGGAGGCTGGTCTTTAGGTCTGACCCAGCCCCTGCTTGTCCTCTCCCTGCCAGAGTCAAGTTATTAGACCAGTGTGCTCAAGGTCTCTCTCAGGCCTGAACCAGATCCCTTCTATTCCTCCTCCATGCAGCTGTAAACCTTTGGCTTTGCTGTACCCCAAATTGTCAGGCAGAGAGAGGAAGGGAAAGATGAGGAATGAAGTTGTTTCCTTGCCCAAGTACACAGTGCAGCTCTTTCATGAGAGACTCTGAACTGTAGGGAAACCAGTTAGGGAAGGTCATGTGATGTATGGTATCCCAAGAGCAGGGGCCCTGATGTCTCTTCTACGGTGGGAGTTCTGAAGGTACTTTAGAGAAGCTTCTTCAAGGTCAAGTCATGGTCTGGATCACTGTTGAGCAGAGTCTGGATTACAAACCACTCTGAGCCTGCAGCAGAGCTGTGACCACAGGACAATTAATCTTGAGAGCTCTCTGCTTTCCTATTCAGATTAGTTCTCCTCCCTTCACCAACCACTTTAACTACTGCTGAACCACTTTGTATCCCTCATCCCACCCTCCATCTTTTCAGCACCTTAATTTTTTTTAATCATGGACCTGATAAGGAATGTGATGAAAGGGGAAGTCTTTTCTCCAGAAAAGCATACCTGCATGAGTTTAAATGTCTCCTATCAGTCCCCATAGAGACAAAAATGAGGAGTCTGGTGTAGACATGGAAGTTTTGCTGCTATTTACAGAGTCCATAATCCCTGGAAGTCCTTCAGCTAATTAAAGGTCCTTGAGTCTCTTAATTAAAATCTTGTGCCATAGAACCCTGCTTCTAGCTGAAGGTTTGGATAGAACATGGTCTACTGAAGACATGGATCAGACATAACTTCACATTTCACCTGGTTCCTCTTAATAGAGAAATGGTGAACTTAAAAACTCAAGAGAATGAGTCTTGAGTGGTGGAGTTACAGACTTTGAGGCCTATGGTTGGTGGAAGAAGTATTAAGTGAAGACTACACAATCATAGACTAAGCTCCCTCTGTGGGTAAGGCCTGTGGCTCTTAGAATCTTTGACTTCTTTTCTGGAAAGCTAATATGTGCCCATTTCTATGGCAACAGATCCTAAGTCAGGCTTAAATGGTGTGGTGCTAAATCTGAATTCAATAGCCCTTCCTACAGAGCATGGAAGCCTTTGTTAGCAGAGTTTTCGGTATAAGGAAGTTGACTGATATCGATATTAAGAGTGAAGGGTCTTATCCTTTACACAAAATATAAGATGCTTTTCTTACATGGATATCACACTCTTAAACCATGCATTCCTTGTGTTTAAAAAGTACAAACCAAGGTGCACAGTATCTTCCTCCAAAATACCTTCCATCCCAGCTGGAACGATGTCCCAATCTCTGCCCCTGTCATTCTTTAATTTAAAGCTTTGAAGGCTAAGTCAAAAAGCAAATGCTATTGGAGGAGGCTAGCTTTCTACAGCTAGTATCATTTAGGAACTTCTTAATCTAGGTTAGTTTATTAGATTAGTTACAGCCAGGGATAGAAGAAAAGCTGAAAAGCTAGGAGGCCAGAAGAAAAAGGACAATAACATTCATGCCATATCATTTTTCTGAGGTTTTGTAGTGTGGGAGGTTAGGTATGAAAGGGCTTGCAGGAACATCTTGGGGCACCGGGGTGGTTCAGTTGGGTAAGCGTCTGACTTCGGCTCAGGTCACAATCTCACAATTTGTGGGTTCAGGCCCCACGTTGGGCTCAGTGCTAACAGTTCAGAGCCTGGAGCCTGCTTTGGATTCTGTGTCTCCCTCTTTCTCTGCCCCTTCCTCATTCATGAAGTCTCTCTCTCCTTCTCTCTATCTCTCAAAAATAAATTAACATTAAAATTTTAATAATAAAATTAAAATTTTAATTTGAAAGAGCTTACAGGAATATCTGAATTTAGTCCATAATTCTCTATCAACAGTGGTTGTGCCTGGGAAAGCAGTGGAGAGGTGTAGAGGGACACCTTGGAAGTCTGCAGAGGATGCAGGGAGTGTGCTTAGGGGAGATACCACTAGTAATCCAAGCAGAGTTTGAGGAATCAGCTTAGCACTTATTGTCTTATGGGCACATCAAAGATTCTCCTAGGGCTGGTGATCAGAAGGGGAAGTTTATTTTTGCTATGATCTAAAGATTTCTTCTTGACTTAGGCATTATTGTTTTAATTTTCTGGGTGAAACTTCAAGCTTGGGCAAGTTTGATGCCTTTGACTTATTCTCATATTAATTTTTAGTGTCAGAAATGGAAATAAGGGTACAGACCTTGTGTTACATATTATTTTCTATTTAAATTGCACTTGAAAAATTCCTAGGTAAGATGGAAAAAAATAATGCCAATCTAGGACTCTGGGATTTCTGGAAGGACTTGTGGAGAGGGTTTGTAGTCTAGGTATTCATAGGTCTGAAGAGTCATAAGAGGAAGCCAAAAATGAGGTGTTAATTGACCCTGAGCCATGTATTTGGTCCTGGCCAGATCATGTTGTTACTTTTATTCTATGTGGTAGATTATTTTCAAAGATGGCTGCAGCATCTCTTATGCTCTTTTTCAACATGACTTTGCCACTCCTCCCACCTCCCATAAACAGGTGGCGTATATTTTCCCTCCCTTGTAAACCTGGGCTGACCTTGTGTTTTGCTTTGACCAATAAATAGAACATGGCATAATAATGTTGAATGATTTCTGAAGCTAAACCTTAAGAGACCTCATAGCTTCCAGTTTTCCTCTTGGATCCCTAAGATCCCCATGTTCTGAAGAGGTCCAGTCTTTCCTATATTAGGATGAGAAATCTGATGAAAGAAGCATCACAGATGACAGCTGGCACCAACTTCTAGACACGCCATCAGATATTGTAGCCATATGACTGATCGCAACCAGCAAAAATAAAACCACTTAGATTGCCAACCCAAAGGTTTGAGAGAGATACTAAATCTTTGTTGTATGTGTAAGCCTCTAAATTCTGGGGTGGTTTGTTCAGAAATAGAGAACTGAAACATCATGCAGCACTTATATAACAATACTATGTGTGAGCATGCTTAGAATGTTTTATAGTTGGAATAGGTTTTTCACATGCAATCTTATTTGCCCAGATCCACAAGACAACCTTATTTTCCATCTCTGTAGAATAGCTGTAGGAGTTTCATCCATATTATAGAGGAAGAACTTGAGGTGTAGAAAGATTCCAGGCTTCACCCACAATTATGGGGCTGGTAAGTGAGCAGGAGGGGCTCAAACAGAAGTTGCCTTCTTCCAGAGCTGCTCTTTGTGTGCATCCTGTGTTCTCTCTTGAGAACACATGTGGATGGCTAGTAAAAACCAGGGGAACAGTTCTCAGAATGCACAGCTGAGAATCCATGTCCGTGTTAACAAGGTAAGTAGCTTGCCATGGACATAAACCACTGAGGACTCCACTGTGGGCCCAGAGGACTCCCTTTGGCTGCCATGCTGACACATCTATAGCGTCTAATAAAACCTCAGCCCAGCCTGCAGGGGTTCATTAATTGGTGTGCAGCTCTGACATGTTTGGTAACTGCTAGTTTAAAAAATAAATAATGTAAAATATACCCTAACTTACCACAATCCTAAATTAGCACAGGTGAACTGTGCCGCCTTGTGGAAATAGTGGTGGAGGCTCTTATCTGTGATTTCTCGGGTAATGGCTATGCCAAGCAAAATAATTCCTTTTCCATACCTACCTCACTACCTTTCAGTGTAGGCCCTCATCATTTCCCACCTAGATCTCTCTGACTGCTTCCCAACTGGTATTATTGTTTTAACACAAATCTGTTTTCCCCTCTAATCACATTGCTCATTGCCACCAGTCTATGTCCTAGAGCCATCAGGAACTTCTAGACTTGTGAATGTAAGGATCTTTGTCATTACTTAAAACAGGCTTGAGAAATAGTAAAATATCATTTGTTGACTAAACACAAGAGCTACCACATCATGGGCACTGTCTAATTATCCAATTCTAAGTATTGTCATATCTCCCAGTTTATGCTCAAGGTAAATTGAGCAGCATCCACTTCTGTGGAAGCATTGCAGTTTCTCTTATTTTTATGCCTTTCCTTGCAAATCTGTCTCTGTCTGAAACTTTCCCCTTTATTCTCTACTTCACCAGTCTAACATCTACCCAGAGTGTAATATAAAGCTTAGAGGTCAATTTCATTGGGATGTGCTGCCTGTCCTCTTCATTTCTCCTAGATAGAATCATCTCCTATTAGACTGAGCCTATAGTAGAGACAAGTCACAATTAGTCAGATACTCAAAGGCTATAGAAGCAAAGACTCTATAATGATGAAGGCCAATACGGATATATCATCAGAAGTTTATTAAATCCAAATGTAAAACCTACTGGCTTAAGCTTTTTATTCACAAATGATAACACTGAGGCTTAGAAAACTGAGAGGTGAGTTAGAGTATGGTTGTGAGGAAAGGAGGTGAGGTGTGAGGTTAAAGTGGGGGAGGGGGAGGGCGAGAATTCCAAGCAGGCTCCGTGCTGTCAGTGCCAAGCCCAACACGGGGTTTGATCTCACAAACCATGAGATTATGACCTCAGCCAAAATCAAGAGTTCGATGCTCAACTGACTGAGCCACCCAGGCACTCCTGAAATACATTTCTTAAAGTCAAACAGGTAATGGTAGATATAGGACAATGACAGTAGACATGTCTTGCCTGCTAAGCCAATGTATTTTTATATCAGCGTGTGCCAATTTTTTGTGTGAAAGTGAATAAAACTAATCATTACTCTTTTCAAGTACAGAAATTCATATTTTCCATCCAAAATACTAAAAGAATCTGACTCCATAGCATTATTAGATCAACCAATCAAAGTTTATTAACCATTCCATTCCATTAGACAACCAGAAATTCAGTCAAGCAATTGATACTTGCCACTGAATCAATGAGTTGTTTGGCTACATAGCCTAAATAGCTCAGTCGTGTGGGTGTTGTGTAGACAGACACAGCCTGGCTTTCTCTGAGGTGGTAATCCAGCAAACAAACAAACCCAAGGGAACTATGTACACACAGGCTGCTTCCCTCACATTGCCCACCGACTGAAGCAGATTAAATTAATAACTTTGCTCTGTTTATGGACATGTTGGTTATAAGCAATGTAGGCGTCTCGGCTGACAATCAGCCAGGCAGAGAAACCAATTAACTCGTGGGTCTAAATCACAAGAAAGAGGAGCCATTTCCTAAATGACCTGGATACATTCTTGGTATAAATTACCAAATTAATTAATGAATAAATCCTAAGTCTTTGCTGGTTTGCAACTTCATTCATTCATCAAATTTTATTAAACAGCACCTCTTTCTGTGTCAGACATTGAGAAACAGTGATAATTAGAGTGTGTTTCTTATAGCAGAGAAGAGATACAGAGTGGCTCCAAGTGGATATTTGCAAGTTGACTCTTCTGAGCATTACTTAGATCCAAAATTCTGGAAGGTGAAAGAGAAAGAAAGGGGGAGAGAACCATCTTTTGTCAAGCCCGATTACACCTACTGGTGATTTTGCATGCAGAAGCTTTGCCTTGGGTGAAGGAGGGTTGAAAACAGGTGACTCACATGGATGTCACACACATATTTAGGGAACTGTGTCCTCTTCCAGTGCAGCAGCCAAATTAGATAATAATTCTTTACATTTGCTTCAGTGCTTTTCAGAGTATTTCACATATATTACCTCATCTGACTTTCATCTTCAACTTCACCCTAAGAAAGACAGGAAGAACATCATTATTTCAATTTTAAAGATGAGGAAATTGAGGCCTAGGAAGTTTAACTGATTTTCCAAAGCCACATAACTTAGTGCTTTTTTCAACATTGCTTTCAATGACCTGGGAATCCTTACTTCGAAACACTTTTACCAAACGGAGACCATTTCTTGATTGGACAATATTCATAGACATTACCTGGATTTATTTAGGGGAGCGATGGTGGAATAGGCCTCAACCCCTTTGTTCATGCCTAACAGAGGTCAGGTCAGTATCTTTGCTTGAGCAGTCCTCTGTGATGCCTTCCTCCGTCCAGCATCTTTTGCTTATCCACTAAAGTGTATCACAGGTCCCTGCTGAGCCACAAAGCCTTGTCTGGCTCCTCAAACCCACATTGCTCAGCACCTTTTCTCAATTTCTTTAGCATTGCAAAGGAGAACAATTTTTGAGTAGCTAAGTGATTGATTTTTGAATTTATTAAGATGCTATGCTAGGTCTTAAGGCAAAGGAAGAAGAGTAATGCCTGTTTACTGCTTCACTAGAGCCCACTGCTGAGTCAGGGAGAGTTGACACAGCTCAGTGCTGCAAGGTGAGGGGATGCTCTGTTGGAGTCCTCCCCCCCACCCTGCCCCACCCCAAGTACAAGGGGGACTATAAAGGGAAAGGTCCATTCCATTCTGCACAGGGGGTAAAGACTATAAAGACATTCAACAATTTGGTGATGTACTTTTTTGAGCTACTCTCTACTGTTTCATAGGCCTCAGCTTCATAATCCTGACTAGAATGTTTCAAGCTACAGGAAGGATTTCCAACATAAGAGAGAACAAATTAGTCAACAATGAATAAAGTAAGCATCAGTTATCTCCCCCCAGAGAAATGCTTACCTGGGAAAGAAGCAATCATCAAAGGCAGCAATATGCTGAGCTTTCTAAGAGAACTGCCTTGAAGGGAACAGCATTTGTTTGGATGGATAAGTCTTATTTATAAAATCATTCATGTTGTCATTTTTCATACGAATTCAATTCTGTGCCAGGTTCTCATATTTGTTGAGAATGGTGTAACAGGGGGGGTGAGGGATGGGTAGAAATATATATATAAAAAAAGGTGTTATCCTTGGTCTTTCATTTTAATTACAAGATATGTATATGCAAGGGACAGAAGTTGTAGTGGAAGGTAGGATACAAATTCAGGCTAGAAAGTCATTCATAGTCTAAGGGATTCTATTAAAGTGGGAAGTTAACTTGGCATATTCAGGAAAAATGTCATGGAGAAGGTGGAAAGTGTAACCTTGAAGAACAGACTAAATGTGGCCTGTTAGGAAATCAGGAAAACATGTTAAGGAACGTCCACACTTAGCTAGTAGCACGTGTAAACAAGAACCCTGGGAAGATTCCAATAGAGCACAGAGATGGTTTCTTCCCCTTCTGTGACCCTAAATGACACCCTTGTGCTCACTGGCACCAGTTGAGCCCGGCAGTCTAGTTAGGTGGGACATAGAAGACCCTGTCTCTGTCCTCGCAGTATTTACCATATAATTAGTCAGAAAATGTGAGGGTAAGAGAAGGAAAAAATTGCTTCTAAGGACGAAATGGTTTGAGGGGCTTGGGGAGAGTGGCTATCTACAGGGATTAACATCATAGGTAATTACCCAATCCCCTCTTCTATTTGTCACAGCAGATGCAGGCCTGGCCTCAAGTTGTAAATTGCCTGAAAGATGCTTCCTGTTGTCCTTCTCTGTGGTTGTGCTCTTGTTCCTCTTTAAGGTTAAGAACAGCTGCTCACTACCCCATCCACGTACTTGGAAAACAGCTGTAATTAATGTGGATAGCTTTAATTGAGAAAAATATTAGTCTAGCCTCAGAGGTTGCCTGGTTTAGAAGAAAGAAGATGGATGGGCAGTATATCCAGAGACCTGATTTGCCAATACCCAATTGTGTGCCTTTATACAAGGTCCTTGAACTTGGAACTTATCTGTGCACAATGGGGATAGTAATACTTGCCTACTTATCTCCTGGGGCTACTATAAGGACAAAATGTGGTCGTAGATAAGAAAACATATAGGAACATATAAAACACTGTACATGCTTAAGGGAAATTTAACCTCAATTGGATAAAACATGAAACAGCTACAAGTATTTATTTTCTTCTTTGGCCATGCACTTAAGGAAGAAGAGTGGCTTAGAGGATAGGTATATAGGAGTAAAATAACAAGATTTTTAGCTTCCACTCTTAACTACATATTTGAGACACTGTAAAATGTGCTTGTTTCCAACCATACATTGATTATTTTGATATTTTCTGTTTGTAAAATGAGAATGGTTAAGAGGCTATGACCTTGAGGAAGAAGCAATAACACATTTATAAACTGAAGTAAATATTCTACAAAAGCAACAGTGATGAGTATTTATTAAACACATACTAGGTGCCCAGAATTATGTTATAAACTGAATTCACACAAAAAGAAAAATTTAAAAAAAATTAATGTTTATTTTTGAGAGAGAGAGAGAGAGAGAGACACAGAATTTGAAGCAGGCTCCAGGCTCTGAGCTGTCAGCCCAGAGCCTGATGCAGGGCTCGAACTCATGAACTGTGAGATCATGACCTGAGCTGAAGTCAGACACCTAACTGACTGAGCCACACAGCCATCCCAAAAAGGAAATTAAACAAAAATGATAAGGAACAAGAATGAGCTATAAATTAATCTCTAAACTTGTAATCACTATTGCAAAACAATAGAAACAGCAATTGTTTCACAAACTCTGTGAAATGCCTATAATTCTTTTTGTTCCTTGTACAAAATTATATATACTAAAATTCTGTAACGAGTTTGCTAGCCAAACTCTCCATGAATATTCAAGTAGAAAAGAAAAGACAATGACTTACTCGTGGTATTGGCAAATTACTGTTTTTGGACGTTACATTGGATATACACAATGATTATTTATAGAAAAATATGGTAAAAATAAGTTGTTGAGCAAAGGAAAAATATTAGAATGGTGGCTCTCCAGAAAAATTATCTATAATGTATAATAAATTGAGAATAGACTCCACTTTACCAGCTTTAACTCTTACCCATAAATGACAACTCCCCAATTTCTAGTATAACAAAATTAAAAGCTTGCAAGGATTTTTAGCTTCTCTTGTACCTTCATATCCAAGGACTAATTCCTATACACTTGTCTTTGAAACATCACTAATATTAATTTTTACCTTTCTGTGTTGACTTCCATGACTTTAGATACTACATCAGTTCTCTGAGCTTCAGATTCTCTATGAATAAAATCAAGATAATGGTTAGTCCTACTAGAATGAAAGCTCATTAAGGGCAGGAACTCTTTCAAGTTTCTCCACATTTGTTTTTCTGGAACTTAGAAGAGATCCTACCTCACAGTAGGTGATACATGTTCAAAAAATATTTTTGAACTCTTGTGGGTATGTGTATATATTTGTGAATCTGAGGTCTGAGCAGAATGGAAAAAGTAAGTTGTAGGGACAGAAATATAAAAAGGAAGATTGTCAGACAAGAAGGTTATGAGATGATCAAACTTCTGTATGGGATGTAAGGGAATAGAATTTATCTACATATCTATCCATCTATCCATCCACCTGCACAGGGAGTAAAGGAGTAAAGTTGGATTGAAGTGGCCATTTAATGTAGCCAAAGAGATATCTATGGGGCATACTATAGGCAGGTTTGAATTTCGCTAAAGAATGAGACTATGTTTCAACATATAATAGAGAGTTCTTTTGAATTTCTTGAGATAGTAAAGGATGGAAGTGAGAGAGAAGGTTTTACTTAAAGACCAACAAAGGGATTAAGGGACTTATTCTAAAGTCACTATAACATAATGACCAAAATGTCAGGCTCTAAAGTCAGACAGGCCAGGGTTTGAATTTTGTCTCTACTACTAAACACTGTAAGGAAAGACAAGTTACTTAACTTGTTTAAGCATTAGTCTTGCATTTTTTATGTGGAGAGGAAAATAACAGAGTAGTTGCAGGAATAAAATAATACATGTACTGTATTTAGCATAGATCCCAATGCTTAGTGTTTAATAAAAGGTAACTATTCTTTTTATATGATACAACAACATCTTAGGGCACCTGCCTTGGTAGATGGGTTAGAGAGAAAAAGTATTTGAGCTCAGAGCAATTAGGAATATTTTTTCTTTCAGAATCCAGAAATGGAATTTTAAAAGTTTATATGGGGTGTTGGATATTGAAAATGGAAGATAAATGATGGAACTCAGATAGTGTGAACCTAGGAACAATTGGTCAAGATTCAAATTGAAATTTTAAACCTGATGGTAATGCCATTGACTTAAATGGAAAATACGAGAATGTTCTCTAGACTATGAGATATTATTGTGTTGCCTGGTAAATTATAATCTTCTGGAAGTATCTGATTATGGAATGCACTGCTCATTTGCAAGTAAAGGTAGAAACTGAAAAAATATTCTCAGTCTTATTTCAGGTACTCATGTTCTCTGAAGAAATGAGAAAACATTCTTTCTCCCTTGTAAAAGTCTAGTGGCTATAGAGAATGGTGATAATTTCTTGAAGCATCTGCACAAACTCTTTGATTAGATCTTTGAGGTCTGGTTCTTTCCTTGGGCCAGATTTACACTAGCCAATCAAAATAAAGACTGGAGGAATTGTTATATAATTCTGGCTTAAAATCTGATTTACTCCTGAAGTCATTATAAAAAAAAAATGAAAGAATTTTATGTATATTACCTGAGACCGTTTAGATTTTTAAATAAATTTTTAATTTTAATTCCAGTATAGCTAACATAAGACCTTTTAGATTTTTTTTTATTCTATTCCTGTGCATCAGTGTAAGGAGTCTTATAGTAATTTAAATATAAGAAATATACCCGGAAATATAAAAGGATTTTTTTTCTTTTTGAAAATAATGCGAAGTAAGGGTAAGGGACAATTTATGTCTAAATTTGACAAATTATTCCTATTTGATCTGTATCCTATTCTTAAAAATTTCAAAGTAAATTTGTACTTCACATCAATCTTGTAACACGGGAATTATTTTTTATTGGTTAGGGTATAGTAAACTTCAGTAACAAATAGCTCCCTTAAAATTCAGTGGATTAAATAATAACTGTCTAAAGGCCAGTGTTTAAGTTGTCAGGGTGGTTCTTTTCTACACAGTCATTAAAGGACTCAGGTTAATGGCATCCCTGCCATCTTCAACCCAAAGCTTCTAAGACTGGTGTTACCATCAGTTGAAAGGGGGAAGAGCACAGAAGAGAATATGTAAAGCAGTTTGCAATGGTTAGATTTTAGGTAAGAGGTAGCAAAGATTATTTCCATTCCCATTATGCAGGCTTTGAACACAATTAAATGACCACAAGTAACTGCAATGTAGATTCACAAATATAATTTATCTGCCTCTTCAGGGAGGAGAGGAAATAGATAGTGGTGAGTTGCCAATAGTCACAGCCACCATCTTTTCTGTATTTATCAGAAACATAATATTCACTAATGCTAAGATCATTATAAGGCTACCCATCCAACCAGTTTGTCAAGGAGCTGGATTCAGGATTTTGGCACCCTGTCTTACTATGTAGCACTTTTTCCAAAAGAATATGCACTGAAAAGGATAAGACCTCCTATGGCTTTTATGACACCTTCCTCCAGGGAACAGTTGGTTAGATTGTATGGGCAGTAGAGTTTTTTGAACTTTTTTTTTCTCATCTCATAAAATGGCACCTTCTTTTCCTTTCTCCCTCATTCCTTAAAACCTTATTCAGGTTTTTATTATAATACCTCAGTTACATTTTGCAGAAGACTTGGTGAATTGACATGATCTCCCAGGTCTCTGAATGGCTGATTTTGACATAGTTTGAAAGACCTATAACAGCTACTCAGATGTTTTCGTTGGTTTAAGATAAATCATCACAAATGTGAGGTGACTTCAATTTTTCAGTGGGTATGAAACAAAGACAAACTCAACAACTTTTTATATTATCTAGGGCTGATCTCACATTGTTCTATTGTTTACAGCTCAAACTTTTAGAGAACAAATATACCATTTAATACTATTCATCATATAGTGAGTAAAAATTATGCTGTGCCATGGAGGAGCATAAGCCTTCAAGGAATGATGGCCTCCTGGTAGAGATAAGACCAAATTATGACCAAGTTGGGATTGTGCAAAAACCCATGGCTGATTCCAGTCTTGGTTGTGATATACTATGTAAATTTGTATAAGTGATACATTTTCTTGGACTTCAAGTTTCTCATCTATAAAAAAATAAAGTGTCCATGTAAGTACTAAATTTCCAGGTCAAGAGTTAAACATGATATTTGCAGCATAACTGGACTTTGATGAAAATAGGTCAATATAGTCAAGGATAACCTAGGATAATATTTCATGAGAGGTCAAAGTTTGAGCAGGGTCTTCAGGACAAGGAAAATAAATACTGATAAGGAAAAGAACATTTATTTTAGGGAAAAAACTCACTAGTAAATTAACTTACTGTCTCAAAAATATTAAATGTGTACTAGATACTATGCTAGGTACTAAGTATATGAGAGTCAGCAAGACAAACTTGGCTGCTGCCTTTATGAAGATTATAGTACAGCAAATGAAGGGATAAGACAGCATCATGCATATTTAATAGTGAGACACTTTGCTTCTTTAGAGAGTATTTATATGGAGATAATAAGAGGTGGTGTTGGATATATGAAAGGTGTCTAATGATGAAAGTGTTGAATACCAGGTACAGGAAAGTTTTGGTTTTTTAGTATAGCCTGCTATAGAAGATTTCTGAATTGAGATGAGATATGGTAACAGGAATATTGAAGGAATAGAATTATGTGGGATGATTTGGAACATATTTTCCTTGAACTTTTGTTTAACATATTGACCTGTTCTGGAGTTTACATGTGCCAGGGTTACTCTAAGTTATATGCAATGACTCCAATGGCCACAAGCCTCCCCTTGTGTTCTCTCTTTACCCATCATCACTTAACCACCAAGCCATGACTGATAATTTACAACGTGGTCAGTATTAGGCCTGCTGTTTGCAATCTACAGATATGGCCCAGTAGGCAATTGCAATCAGCTAACACAAGCAGATTGATCTGTTTCACTGAGTGGGGCCGCACGTGTTTCATGGCAAAGATTAGAGAGTGATTCAGCATTCATGAGAAAACGTAGCAACAAAAGGTTAGTGGAACAGTCCTAGGAGTGGAGCCATATTGGGAGCAATTGTGGAAGGAAATGGTCTGGATTTATTATCTACATTAAAGATATTGTGGGTCCCATGGATACCAGGAGTGTCATGGAGACCCAGCTAATAGGTTTTTTATTGGATTATTGTCAGGCTGCTGCACCTGCTTTGAAAGAGGGAACGTTTGCTTCGTTTCCTGGCAGAGGCTACAAGCTGTGAAGCTGAGAACAATCATTGGGGTTGGAAATGGAACTGATTATTTTTTAGAACTTGTGCAAGGATTGCAGGGCTGATCTTCCAACTGTGGAAGTATATGAGAAACTTAAAAATCCAGAAAATAGAAAATGCAGTTTAGAAGCTCACATTATGTTTTGAATTCATACTATGCACATAGAAGAAAATGGTCTGGACAAGACCCTGAAGCACTAAATTGAGTCAGCCAGCCAGTTATTGAACTCACGTGATTCTACTCCATGGATCTTCTCCTAACCTGCCCAAATAGTGACAGTTTTTATTTTACTCTGACTGAATTTGGTCATTCTTTTTATGTTTTGTCTGTAGTCAAGATGTGGCATAGCTAAAAGTCATTCTTGGAATTTGGGGGTTAATATGGATAAAGGTTCTGTATAACTGTACTGGAAGTCTGAAGCTTGTTTGTTCAGTAATTCTAGCACTGGTCTAGAAAAGTTGTGAAAGTAATACTAGCTTTCGATTTAGTTTTGTAATTCTATGCGGTAATCCCCTAAGTCACCTAATCATCTAAATGAAATGATAGCTGAGGTACTATAGTTTTCTCTTTCCTCTTTACTAAATAACAAATGTGTTATTATAATCTGTTGGTTAAATTGATGGGTGAATAAACAAAAAAGTTTGTGAAAAGACACAGGGCAACTGAGATTGGTAGCTCCAAGTCATTAAAATTTAATATATAATTACATAGACAACAAGGACTGATGGCTTTTTTAATAATTTTGATGCCTGGCTACAAACCATGACGAGTACCTTAAGAGGCTACTTTTGAATAAGAGGCACTAATATAGTCCTCATCATGGCCACCACAGGTTGCCATGTAGAAGTAGGTAGTCTTTCTCTCTCTCAGACCTCTATCACCAGTGGGCTCTTTTTGTTCCTGGAGAAGGCTTCAGGGAATCTGTGTAGGTTTGCACTCACAGAATAGCTATTTTGTGGAATGCTCTTGTTGTTGTTCAGGTAACAACTACCTGATTCTACCTAACTTTTCTCTTTGGGAATTTCCTCAGACATTCAGAATGATGGAGCTTTTGAACTATATCACAGCACCTTTCCAACAGTACAGTTTAGAAAACTGATTTCAGGAAGGCTTCTAGTAGTGGCAAAGTCAAGTCTGATCTCAGGGCTTCTGGTTCCTGGTCATGTGCTCCTGCAATTTGCTTTGCCACTTTTCTCCCAACATGAGCCTCTTCCTTCTCATGATCATCTTTAGGGTGACCATCTTATTCTGGCTTAGCAGGGACTTTCCTGGTTGTAGCACTAAAAGTCTCATGTTCCAAGATTTCCCTCAGTCTAGGGCAAACCAGTTTATTCAACATGCTAAAAATAGGTATCTGTGATGCCATCACTATACTTACTCATATTTGCTTGCTATACATGAAGACATAGTGTATAGTTTGGGCCTTTCTGTAGGTTGATCCTTTAGCCTCAAATATGCTTTTTGTCTAGTTTCATGGTGAGCTTCTCATTTGTATATTAAAAAAAAACACCTTAGTTCAAGCATCACTTCCTTAGCAGATACAAATTGTTCTTTGGGCATCTTTAGGTGGCTCTCATCTGTTTTCTCAGAGTAGCACCATAAGCATATAACCATTAAACATTTATTGCATAGTATTGTGATTGTTTACAACTTTTCTCTCTATTTAGCGATGACACCTTTAGACTTGAAAGCAGATACCATGCCTTAATCATCTTTATTTTCCCTGCACCTAGCTTGGTATATATTAACTGCTCAATAAAAGTTAGTAACAGTTGAAACCTATGAATATGATTTTGGTACTCATATATGTCTCTTGGCATTGCTATCTGTCCTTTGCCCAATAGCTTCTGCTCCACTAGGTGGATCTTATTTCCCTTCTCTGAAGATTCATTGTTCATTAGGTGGTTCTTAAAAGACAAAGTCTTCTTAAAAATCAAAGGAATATTTCTTATTTGATATTTTTATACCTTGATTTGATACAGGGTGTGTGTGAGTGTTGGGGCATGAATGTATATTCCTTAAGCCACACCATTATAGGCAATTGCCTACTCAGACTTGTTCTAAGATAGGTACAGGTGAATAGAAGGGCCATATTTATATATATTAATCAGTTGTGATAGGCAACTACTCTCTGAGGCCCCAGACAAACTGACAGAGCAGGCTTTCTGGTTTATGGTCTGTACTGAGCCTGTCTGCATGTTTATTTGGCATGGTTCTTACAAATACAATGAGATGCCCATGAGGGTAAGCATTGAAACATAAGTTATTGGGATGACTTTGACTCAGAACTTGGGATCACATCCTCCCGGACTCTTAGGCCAGCTTTCGAGTGATGCCTTGAGGGCTATTTCTAATGTGTTATTTGTTAAACCCAAGTTGTCCTGCTGACTTGATTAGTGAGAAATGAATGCAGTGACTTGGTTTATCCTTTATAGCCATATGCCATACAATGTGAGGAAGCACCATTGGCCGGGGAGTCAAGAGGCTTGCATTCTACCAAACCTGCATCTGTTCAGCTCTGCAGTTTCATTTTCCAAAATCCAAGTCTCCTTGCTTATAAATTGAAGTGGTTGGCTTTTTTACCCCTTTCTTTCTCTTCTACCTTCCAATGCAAAACCTCTCTAATTCCATCACTTGCTACATCTCTGGGTCTCAGATACTTCTAAAAGTTGAGTATCATGAACACAAAACTATAGTACTCTAAGAGGTCAACTCACACCCTTGAACGTGTTACCCTATTGAAATTGAAAAGTTCTCAGAGGGAAGAAAGAGCCTGCCCCTGATTATCACTCTGCAAAGCTCTCCAGCCACGTGTCGACTACTGACCTTTGTAATCAGCACTGCCTGAGCAGCTCAGTATATTCTCTGGATGAGTGAGCAGGTGGATGTGAAAAGCCTCCTCATTGATTGTGCTGCCTGTTAGCAGGGTGTGTGCTCTGATGAGGGTCTGTCCTTTAAGAAGGAAGGGCTCCAACCAAACACATGGAAGACAGTTTGGGGAAGGAGCACTGCACTAAGAGTCAAGATCCCCAGTGTTTAGTTCCTTCTAACTTGTGCAATCATCCTGTATGCCCTTGGGCAAATCACCCAGCCTCTGTAGCACCCAGTATCAAATGGAAAAGATAATGCATATGCCACAAGGTTATTAGGAGACTAAAGAAATGTAAAATTAGTCAGGAAAAAAAAAGTTAGAATGCACAGGGAGACATCAGTTACTATTATAAGAAATCAGGAAATCTTCTAAGCAGGAAAAAAATTTCCCCAGCTAAAATTTAAACAGGCAGATGTTGTATAATCTGAAACACATAGTAAGTTAAAAAAAAAAAAGCTACTCCTTGGGTTTAGTAACAGTTCCAATCTGGCTCCCCTCCATTTTTTATGATTCATCACTGTGTGTCAAGTGCTGCGATTGGACATAGCTCTGCAGGCCACAGAAGGATCCAGGTCCTTCTCACTAGTTTTAAGGGAGTTGGAAATGAAAATTATTTATATTCTAGAAACCCCATGCATTCAGGGGGAAATGCTTTTCAAACATAAAAGATCTCTGAGTTTGTTTTAATTTCCTCCTCTTCCTTTCCTTTCGGAAAGAGTTTATTTGCTAGATGGGAGGTTTCCACAGACATTTAAATGAAGAGGCAGTGACATGTCTTGGGAGTGCAGTTTAGTAAAAGGATTTGAGGATGAGGTTAAGCACAGTTTATATCAGATAGGCTCATATATAACTTGGTACCCTTATTGTCAGTTTGAAGCTCTGTGCCCTGTACAATAGTCCCCACTCTGGCCATTCACCATCCATGAACACTGGCAGGGGAGATGAGGCCAGGGCCATGCAGGACCACCACCCATGGAAGTTCTCTGCCATCTGGAACCCAAAACTGACATAGTTTACCCTACAAATGCCAAAGCAAGCATGTCTCCTTTCCTTCGTTTTTCCTGCTTAGTGAATAATGCCGGTATCTACTCAGGTCTCTCACCTCAGAGCCCTGGAGGGTTTTAGACTCCTTCCCTTTTTGGACTGTGTGCGAAATGTTCACCTTAGCTCCTCATCTTCTTTGCTTCTTTCCATTCTCAGGACAATCGCCTTAGGTCATGTGGCTATTTTCAATTATTTTGACTTAGATTACTGTAAGAATGGAGATGGAGATGAGGAATAAACTGGAAATATACATGCTATATGCCATCTGCTTCATATCTCTAGCTCCCTGAGTTCTCAGACAAATCTATGAAGAGAATACTGATCTGTCCCATTTTATGGATGGTAATGATAATGGAACTAATACTCATTAAGCATTAATCATGTGCTTGGTGCTATGCATCAGTGTATGTTTATTATCCCTTCTGCCTTATTTCTTGCCTGCCTTTTACATTGCTGACCCACACTTTTATATTCAATTTTGTGTGGTTTTGCTCTTGTCTTTGCATTGCATCAAAGGCCAGGGGTCCCTTCCACAATCCAACTCCCAACTCTACCTCTCCTCTTACTTTGTTGTCATGCTGCAAAGTATTCAACTTATCCTCAGGGCTCGGTTTGTGCTTTGGTCCCTGCTGTTCAGATGCTCAGAGCACCTTCCTTTCCTCTTTTCTCTTACATCCACCACACTAACTCTTACTTTTCTTTAAACATTTTTCTCTTGTCCATTTACTCCCCTGGAGTCTTCTCCACCCTTGCAGCCTATTCTAGTTCCTCTTGTGGACATCTGTTATGTGCTCTGCCTGGAAGTGATTTCTTGTTTTAGTGTAAGCATTCTGAGTTTTGTTGTTGTTGTTTTAGGAACTGCCTATCCCCTAATGGATGCAGTCTGAACAAGATACATGTAAAGTGGTCTGGTCTTCCTGGAAAAAGGTAGACCTAAAACTGAGGTGTTCAGCAAATAAGACTCTTTCTTTGGAATCTATGTCTTAAAGTGGAATAATCCAAAGACTGGGAATGGCTGAGCAGTCATTCTGAGAACAACTTCTGCTCCTCAAATCCCAGGAACAAACTTTGCTCCTAGCTTTCTGAGGCCTGTTTTTGATCTCCAGAGGCTTCCCAAAGCCATTCCAATAATCCAGCTCCTCCCTCCTATACTTAAATAAGCCAGAATTTGCTTCAGCTGTTTGCAGAGAACTCTGATCAACACAAGGCCCTCCTTTGAGTGAAACCCACATGCTCAGCCTGTTATCCTAGAGTCCATATCACTTTCTGGTTGGCTTGGCTCAGTCCCACTCACCCTCCCATTCCATTGTAATTCTGCCCCTAGAGAGTGAGCTACTTGAGAACAGATAGTATTTTGTTTATCTTTGTGTCACCAGGACTTGACCGGGAACTTGCATAAGGAAAGTGTTCAATAATTGATTGGTGAAATAATGAGCCAACAGAATTGAGAGACCAAGTAGCTGTGGAACTGATGAGTAGTTTGACAGAAAAAGGATGCAAATCACAAACTCATATAGGGGTGGGGAAGGACTTGTTCACCAAATCTGAGATCTGAGAAATAGATCACTTGAGATGGCAAGACGGAATGGTCTAAAGAGGCAATTTTAGGATAAATCAGTAGTTGTTACACCTAACATAGTAAACAGTAAATGTGCTTTGCTTATTATTCCCAGAGAGGATATGCAATGAAACTGTAAAAGAGTTTTTGAAATATTAGATAAATTCCTGGAAGGATAACAAGAAAGGATTCCCGAGGAAGATAGGGCAACTGGAGTGTGTCCTGACGTTTTCAGGTTGTAGTGATGCGCTCGCTCCCCTTGCAGATCTTAAACTCTGGCCTGCTGTCATCAGGAGCCAGGATAGAGCCAGCCCCATGTGAGAGACAAGCTACATAGCCAAGGAGCCCTGCCTGGGGAGACCAAAGCCAGCAGGTCTGATGTGACCCTCTTTCTAGTTTATCCATGGAATACTGAAGCCAGAGGGCCCATAGGAAGCCTCTGTTCCAGTGCTTTTTAACCTGTGCAGTGAGTTATTCCATTATTGTCAGTGTTAGTTTATAGAATCCATATTCTGCAACATTTTCTTGTTGAAGATTAACAGCTAACCTGCAAAAGCAGACCTGGGAGGACAGAGGGTATCTGGGAGTTGTATTCTTCCCTTCCCTGCCCTTCTTTCCCTCAATATAGGTCAGGCTACCAGTGGTCACAGAACCTTAGAAAGTCAGTTCTGAAAACTCATAATTTTACTCTCCACTCTATCATGACCTTTTGATGTAAGCTGGGGGAAAGTACTGTCACTTCCATAAGTTTATTTAAAACAAAAATCTGTCCTACCTTCTTCTTTCACTTGAAGAAAAAAAGGCTATACAATACATGTTAATGTTATTAGATGCTTACGGTTATAATTAACTTCTTTCTGGAATTGGTTTCCTACAGTTGTCATAACAAAGTTCCACAGACTGGGGGTTTAAGCAACAAAAATTTATTGTGTTGCAGTTCTGGATGCTGGGAGTCTACTATGCAGGTGTTAGCTGAGTTGGTTCTTTCCGAGGGCTGTGAGAGAGAATCTGTTCCAATTTTCTTTCCTAGTTTTGGCTGGCTTGCTGGTGATCTTTGGTATTCCTTGGCTTGTAGATATCTCTCTTCATGTTTATACGATGTTCTCTCTCTGTATGTGCATGTCTATGTTCAAATTTCCTCCTTTTATAAGAATATCAGTTGGGGCGCCTGGGTGGCGCAGTCGGTTAAGCGTCCGACTTCAGCCAGGTCACGATCTCGCAGTCCGTGAGTTCGAGCCCCGCGTCGGGCTCTGGGCTGATGGCTCAGAGCCTGGAGCCTGTTTCCCATTCTGTGTCTCCCTCTCTCTCTGCCCCTCCCCCGTTCATGCTCTGTCTCTCTCTGTCCCAAAAATAAATAAACGTTGAAAAAAAAATTAAAAAAAAAAAAAAGAATATCAGTTATATTGGATTAGGGGCCCACCCTATTCCAGTATAACCTCATCTTAATTTAACTAATTGTATCTGCAACAATCCTATTTCCAAATAAGTTTACATTGTGAGATACTGGAGGTTAGGGCTCTTTAACATATGAATTTTAGAGGAGGACAAAATTCAACCTATAATATTACCATTATTATCATCATCTTTGCAAGAAGTAGATTTGCAGAGATGCTTAAACTCCTAGAGTCTAGTTTTGACAAGGCCTCTCTGGTTCTGAGGGAAGAGAATCACAGGCTATTCACTGTGACTTAGGCCAGCTCATTGTACGTCCTTTGTCATCACTGAATTATTTTGAAAGATAAAAGCTACTTCATGGAAGTGCTGATGGTGAGTCCCACAAGCAGGAGTTGTGGAGATCTGGATTTTTAACACCTGATCAACAATTTATTGTCCCTAGCAGTCTAAACTTCTATGATAAGGTGATCATCACCCACATGGTAGAGTACTGGGATGCACAGTGTAGAAGGGCTCATATGAAGCTTATGGGCTTTGTGTCATAACCTCCAAACTGAAAATCTCATTAGAACTGTTGAGGTTTTATGCTAACATGCACTGAAACGCTGTAAGAATCCATCTCTCTCCCCCTACCCCTTGCTTTCTCGAACATTGTAGTTATCCCCTACTTAGAAGTCCCTGTAGTCCCAAGATGTCAGAGACAGCAATTTTAGAAAGGACAAGTGGAATCAACCCACCCAACAGATTCAGAGCCTGACAGTAAATTGCAGCCTTTATATTGCCTGTGAATCACTGGAAGTGAGAAAATCAAGTGTGTGTGTGTGTGTGTGTGTGTGTGTGTGTGTGTGTGTGTTCTCTTTTACAATACAGTTTATGCATGTGATGTTATGGCCATGATGAGTATGTTTGAATGGGTGATTTAAGTAATTTTCTATAGAGTGTTGCCTGTGAGTGTTAATCATGTTGACATTTGCATATTTTGTTTGCTTTTATTAAAAGTTCTTTACAAATTCAGCAGAGAGAGAATGAAAAAGGATGCAGGATTAGAGACACATTACATGTAGTATATTATATGTATTATCAAGATAATGATTATCAACACTTTTAAAACTAAAAGTATAGGGGTGCCTGGGTGGTTCAGTCAATTAAGTGTCTGACTTCAGCTCAGGTCTGTGAGTTCAAGCCCTGCGTCGGGCTCTGTGCTGACAGCTCAGAGCCTGGAGCCTGCTTCAGATTCTGTATCTCTCTCTCTCTCTCTCTCTCTCTCTCTCTCTCTCTCTTTCTCTCTCTCTGTCTCTCTCTGCCCCTCCCCAACTTGTGTTCTGTTTCTCTCAAAAATAAATAAACATTAAAAAAATTAAAAATAAGTAAAAATAAAAGTGTATAAACTACTGAACATGTCATACAATTCTTCTAAAGTGCTTTGCAAACTGGGCCAGGGTATAAGCATAGCAACAAAAGCATGAACAAATTAAAACAATGAAAAAACTGAAACACTTATAAAGTACATTCACAAATTCAGTTATGTCTGTCTCTGCCTTTCTTCTATTCCATATCCATCATATCCTCCCCTATTGAATCCTTGGCCTAAAGTTGGCAAGAACAGTCTGGAAACCCAAGACATTGCTAAACCCATAGATCCATAACTCTGTAAATCATTCTGATGTACCACTGAGAAAATAATTTCCAATAGCTCATTCTGTGGGATTTTCCTAAATCATTCAAATTCTGTTGGGAAGGCATTTTTTGTCCTTCTATTGTCTAACAGCGGCCTCTAGGATGACCTGTGTTTTGTTGGTACCTAGTGTGTGTTTCTGTGCATTTCTGCTGCCTTATGCTGGCACAGCACCCTGGGGCCCTGGCTCACAAGCAAGGCAGGCACTGTATCCCGTGGCTCACTCCCATGTTTCCCCTTTGTTACAATGTTCGAAACATGTACACAGACCATTCAAATTCATCTAAATAGTTATGGGAAAGCTTTCCAGTGAATCTGTTTTCCGCGACCCTGTTGGAAGCTCTCACCCCTAGGAGGATGCTGCCTGCCTTCAGAGCCCCTCCTTGACAGTGCAGGCTGCTCAGAGCTTCTGTGCTCAGTTCCCAGGATGTTTGTTTGTTCATACTTGCTTGTTGCTTGTGAATGTGCTCAAGTTTTTCTATCCTGTCATGGCTCAGCTTCCCTCTTGTCATAATGCCTATTTCCATTCCTCCAAGGAGAAAGAATGTCTTCATTTCCCTTTCTGTCTCTATCTTTTTCTCATCTTGCCAACTTTCCCTGTGTCCTGGGTTCATATCCAGAAATAGCTATTGTATCTCTGGCAGTTCAGTCACAGGGAACAGAATCCACTCTAGCTAATTAAAGAAATAAGGGTCTTATTATGAGAGTAGTAAATAACTTACAGAATCACTCAGAGGGCTGACGAAACAAATTATATGCCAAGCTTTTAGGAATAGCTCCCAAAGCCACCATACTGTATCTGCCCATTGATGAAGCTGCCGATTCCTTACAGTAGCTAATACTACCATAATCTGATGCTGACATGACCTGGAAGTGCCTGCCATCAACAAACTGTTATAATTCAGAAGCTCTTACTCCTTCACCCCTAGGACGACAATTGAACCTGGTATAATCTACATCAGCAGAACGGAAATCCTGTTCCCTGACTCTACACATCCATGGAGCTATTGACTGGACTCTGAGACCATTGCTAAATGTGGACACAGAACCCCCAAATGCCTCCATGGCTGTGTTTGCCAACAAAATAGCAAAAGCAGAGAGTGTAGTCTCTACTTCAATCCTGCATGCACATAGTATGCAAATACATCCAATTAGCTGAGTATGTATCACACCCAGAATCCTAGCCCTTGGGAAAGGTGGCTTTCAGTTTTCGCATCTCTGTGTACAGGACAGCAAACTGGACAGGGAGTGGAGCAGGGAGGTGTGGAATGGATATGACATGCTAATCCGCCATATCTGTTGCAATTTTCTGCAACTACTTGTTCAGTTCTATCCTTTATGATCAGTAGGTCACCACCATCTCCAGATTCTGTTGATTCTTCTCAAAACACAGATTGTTTTCTTCTCTTCTATTCCATTTTTTTTCTTTCCTTGGTTTTGTCCCTTAATCCTTCAAATCTATATTATTGTAGCAATCTCATTGCTTCATTCCAATATCTCTCCATTAAATTAGTTATATCCAATACATCTTTATATCATTTATTCATTCATTGCATTCATTAATCACTTATTGAGAGCCTACTATGTGCTAATAACTCTGTGTTCAAAGTCAGATTAGTGTGGTGTCTGCCTTCAAGGTGCTTATAAGTGACGGTGATGGGGTCCTGGAGAATAAGACAAAGTTCCTCATGAAGTTAATGTTCTAGTAGAGGGAAATAGATAGTAAACAAGCAAATAAATTATTGCACTACTATCACACCAATCCTTTGGTCAGGAGCCTCAGTATTCTCCCTCAGTGAATTAATTCCAAAAGCTGGCATTCAAAATTTTCTATTTTGTGGTCACATCTTTTAGCAACTCATCACTGTCAAAATGAAACTCAAGACCCTTTATTATTTTGGCTGGTATACTGCATTTATCTTCTGGTAGGTCTATCTACATCTATCCTTTGTCCTTAAGGTCATTTTTCCATATAACTTCCAGTGTGATCTATTAAAAATATTTTCATATCCTATCACTTTCCTGCCTAAAGCACTCTAATGGCTATCCACATAAAAAAAATAAGACAAAACTCAAATTCTTACTATTCCTTTAGATGCTGCATGACCCTCCTCAATGACTTCTCTGATCTCATCTCCTAGCACTACTCTTCTCCCACCACCTTTCTTGAACACATTAAGCTCTTTCCCTCCTTACACCTGCTGTTCTTTATTCCTGAGAGGCTTTCCCCTAAGACCTTTACCTGATTAGTTCCCTTCCATCATTTAGGTCATAGATACCCAAGACAGCTTTCAACACCATACCAGTCCCTTCATATCCTAGAGCACTTTTTAATTTTCTTTGCAGCACTAGTTATTTATCTGCCAACTTGTTTACTGGATTTTTTTGTACTGCAATAGAAATTCCATGAGAACATTGTCTTCTTCTTTATTATATTTCCAGTGTCTAGAGCCATAGCTAGTATTCTGTAAACATTTGTTGGATTAGTGAATCAATGAAGACTTTATCAATCCATTCCTTTTTAAATTCTGGTCTTTTTTGTTTTATTATATGTTTCAGGTAAACAACGTTATAACTTGACATTTGTATACACTACAATGTGATGACCTCAAAAGTCTAGTTGTCATCTATCACCCTACGATTGACCCCCTTTAATCCCTTTTATGACCACCTCCCAACCCACTTCTCCTCTGGTAACTACCAATCGGTTCTCTGGATCTATGAATTTGTTTTGAGTTTGTTTTGTTTGTTAATTTGTTTTTGTTTTTTAGATTCTACTTATGAGGGAAATTATATAGTATTTGTCTTATCCTTTTGACATAGTTCACTTCGCATAATATCCTCAAGGTCTATCCATGTTGTCGCAAATGACAAGATTTCATTATTTTTAATGGCTGAATAATATTCCACTGTATGTGTGTATATATATATATATATATATATATATACATATATATATGTGTGTGTGTGTGTGTGTGTGTATATATGTGTATGTGTATATATATGTGTGTGTGTATATATATATGTGTGTGTGTGTATATATATGTGTGTGTGTGTGTATATATATATGTGTGTGTGTGTGTGTATATATATGTGTGTGTGTGTGTGTGCGCGCGCGCGCATGTCTTTATCCATTCATCCATTGCTCGACATTTAGGTTGTCAGACCCATCAATACAGAGAACCAAATGATGATTGCCAGAGAGAGGAGAGGCGGGGAAATGAGAAAAATGGGTGAAAGGAAGTGGAAGGTACATGCTCCCAGTTATAAAATGAATAAGTCACAGGAATAAAAGGCACAGTATAGGGAATATAGTCAATGACATTATAATAGAGTTGTAGGAAGACAGATGGTAGCTACATTTGTGGCAAGCGAAGCATAACATAGAGAAGTTGGGTCATTATATTGTATACCTGAAACTACTGTAACTTTGTGTGTCAACTATGTCTCCAAGTGTTGTATGTCTCCAAGTGTTGGAGAAGATGTAGAGGAAAGAGAACCCTCATACACTGTTGGTAGGATTGCAACTTGGTGCAGCCACTATGGAAAATAGTATGAAGGGTCCTCAAAAAATTAAGAGTAGAATTACCATATGATCCAGCTATTCCACCACTGGATATTTATCCACAGATACATAAATACACATTTGTAAAGATGCATCACTGCTATGTTCATTGTACCATTATTTAAAATAGCCAAAATATGGAAAGAATATATCAATCCATTTTTTTTATCTCAAGTCCTGCCTCCTCTCTGAAGACTTTTCTGATCATAACTATTCTTCTCTCTGAGCTTCTGAACTTTCCTAATTTTGACTAATCATATCTCTCATTTTAGATTTGCTTTAGTTACTCATTGTTATTATTCTCTAAATGTATTAAGTACCCATGTTTTGTCTTCCCAATGCTGGTGGCTCCTCTTTGGACACCATCAACAGGAAGTACATTTTTGTATCCCATTCAGTAAAGCCATGTTTTCTGTGATCCATGTATCCATTCAACCCTATTCTGACCCATGTATCCTATTCTGAGCATTTGGCTAATAATATGCTCTTACTCCTTCTGAGTTATTTTGCTTCTTCATATATGAATATTGAAGATGAAGTTGCTTGATTGTAGACAAGGCATGTTAAGTAAGAAGCAAGGGCCTGGCAAGGCAATCTCACTAGTCTGGCATTTTGCTTTAGGAAGTTCCTGAAAGAATGTATAGCTTCATGAGTGTCTCTTTGCTGCTGTGACATACGGTAGGTTCCACAAAGCTCTCCTGCCTTAATCTTTTATCCTCAGTCTTTGATGTTACTCTGTAGATTCCCCAGATATACGTTTTGCCCTGTGACTTGACTTTTTGTTTTTCACAACACTGATTACATTTCCTACTATTTTAACCCTATTCCAGGAATTGTGAGATAAAGTTAATTGACACCAATTGTAGACTGGCTTAGGTCCTTCCCCAGAGGAGGCAAATTGGCAGCTAGTAGACAGTACCATCATGAAGATACATTTTGCTTGGCATAAACTATATTTTATAAATTTGATCCAACATTTCAAAATTAGATTTCACTTGAAAATGGATATATCCAGTTTGTGTTGAAAAACTAGACATTCTAACAAATATGGGTTCACATTACCACATGCCAAAACATAGCTAGAGGTAAGGAGCAATAGTAATCTTTAAGGTTGTCACATGCATGCTAAATCTGTGAGGTTGGTTCAATCTCATAATAAATGTTTAACACTTACAATTTGGTCCCTCTTGGCTTTTGTGCTTGAGGTCAATAATCATAGAACTGTACCATGGGAAGCCATTCTGGAGTTTTATACAGAAGAGTAATGAGATCTGAGTTGCATTTTAAAAATACCACTCTGGATGTTTTGTGAATAATAGGATTTACTGTGGCAAGAACGGAAAATCAGAAACCAATTATTTAATACCCACTAACATGAATTAAGATAGTCCAGAATGTTCCTCAAAGCCCCAGTCTCACACTTGACCTGTAGTGATTACCTACTCTATGTTGAGTCCTGGATGGTATTGAAGGTAGAAAATCGGTCTTCCTACTTTTATAAATACTTATTCCACTTGTGCTTATGAGAAATCTGTAAATGTTATCACCTCTGCTGTTTCCTCCTCCTCCATAACTATGACCTTCACTTCACTGCCATTCCACTATCTAACTTAGGTTTGCATTGGGGTGTGATACTACCTTCTCTGCACTAGAGTTTACTACTCTTCAAGCTTCTGCTGGTCTGAGTCATGACTGACTTACCTTTGCTCAGTTGAGGTGAGACTGGCCCTTACAATCTGAGACAGTCTAGCCACGGTCAATCTGGCTGGCAATGATGCTCCGACATACACATGTGTTTCTACTGTTTGCCTCATCCCTGATGGGTTCATTTGGTCTGGAGTACACTCCCTAGTAGCTACACTCTCTGGATGATCCACTCCCTGGACACCACCATCAAACCAGGAATACAAAGAGGTCACCTTCTCTGTGAAGCCTACTCTGACCCTTCCAGCAGAGTTGATGCCTCCTTTCATGGTTTCAACAGTGCTATGTGTGTCTATTAAACTCTTCATAACATTACTTTGTAATTCATCTTCTGCATGTCTTACCCCCACCCTACCACTAGACCCTGAGTTCTTGAGAATTTAAAACATATTTTTTTAATCTTTGTATTTGTTATTTATTGGAAGACTTCTGTCTGGTTTTATTTCAACCTCTGCCATGTGATAAGCTGCTTACTCAATTCCTGATTCCTGATAGGGTATTCCCTACATTTCCCAATTTCATGAGTCCTCTCTAGCACTCATTCAGGTGTTATTTCTCAATAAATGTCCTTCCAGAATTTCACCTCTTCCATTGTATATAGGGAGTGTCACAAAATCATTCACCAGCAGTGAAAAGGGGATTATTCTCTGATACTGCTATTTACCTTAGGGCTAGACACTCAGGCAATCCGTGTGTTTAACAATGAACCAAATTGCTATCTAAGAAATGCTATTTAATGATGATTAAAGCAATAGTAATTAAAGTGAAAATAGAGCTCTACCCATGCATATGGAACACGAATGCCTTCAATTAATCAACTCGTTATTATTAAATATTTATTGAACACCCACAGAGCAGGAGGCATGAAATTCTGAGAGAACACACCAAAGACATGGCCCTTACCCTTTGGGAACTTGTGATCTAAAGCAATTGAGACTTCAGCTTGTGACAATATGTTCTGGCTGTGACTCTCTGTAGATAAAACAAAGCCTGTAATTCAAAGCATCTCTGGGCTCCAATTTACTTGACTGCTCGCTACACTAGTCATATTTCAAATCTTCTGCTTTACTCTCTGCTAGCTAAACAGGGAGTGTTCCTCCTCTCCTTTAAGACTCAGCAAAGAGCTCACCTTCTCTGTGAAGCCTACCCTGACCCTTCCTGCAGAGTTGATGCCTCCTTTTATGGTTTCAACAGTGCTGTGTCTATTAAACTCTTCATAACATTACCTTGTAATTCATCTTCTGCATGTCTTACTCCCACCTTACCACTAGACACTGGGTTATTGAGAATTTAAAATGTGTTTTTTTAATCTGTGTATTTGTAATGTCACTTTATTTGTCAGACTAGATTTGCAGACTAGATCTTATTGTTGAGACTCTGATTATCATCTGCTCACTCATTCAATAAGTTGAAAACCTATTCTGTGCTGTGGACATGACAGACCCTTTACCTAATAACACTTAAGATTTAGCAAAGAGGGAAAATGATAAGTATTGCAAGAGTATGTAATGGCTCTTTTGCTAGAACAAAGGAATTTCCTAGCTTAGATGTCCTGGGAAACCACCTTGCCAAAGTGATGTGAGTATGGGAACAAGAGGAGGAAAGCAAGAAGAGTTAGAAGGCTGGAGTCCAGGAACAGGGCATTGTACTCTGAAGGGCTGGAAAAAAGAGATAGTTTTGCTACTACTCACCTCCCACAATGTGAGATTCATTCCATCTTTACAGCCTTGCTGAAACTGTAAAATAGTGGCTCTCATAGAGAATGTTCTCACATGTGCTTAGTTTATTCTACTCTTCCCCATTCTTCAAAACTGTATTTTGGTTTCTCCTTTCTTCTATGGAACTTTATCTATTGATTCCCAGACCATGTAAATATTGCATTTTTGGGACACCTTGCAGCATGCATTATTTAATCCATTCATTTAACACAATCAAATTGTTCTTTAAGTGTGTGTGTGTGTGTGTGTGTGTGTATTATTAACTTTTTTTGGTTAATGAATGTGAAAAATATAAAAATATAAGTACAAACCAACCATATTTGGTTTCTTTCCCATATCTACTAAGCCTGTTCTTGATGGTACTTTGCTCTTACAAGGGGCAGAGTCAAAAAAGAGTTGGAATGTAGACCTTGAAGGCCAATAAGATTGGAAAAATAAGAAAATGAGGTTGTTCTTGTCTGAGTCATAGAGGTTGGGGAAGGAGGACAGCAACTAAATCTTATAATGTTTTGAAATTAGGCTCTTCATGTTTTTCTCTTTCTCCTTCTGTTTTCTTCTTCATTCCTGGATAAAGCAGCAGCTTTGTTAGCCATCCCTGCTATGATGTAGAGTGCATGGATTTGAGGATCATTGTAGTATCTTTTTGATAAACCTGGTGTAGAGTTACACAGTGAAGGTGAACTGCCGCTGCTGCCCTCTTCTACCCTTTTATGACGATTGTAGGGATCATCTTATCATGAGTTGTGCTGTGCCTAAGACTGCCAAAGATATTTGAGTCCTTCACTATGACATGGCAATTGAATTAGACAACAGACATTTGGCATTGTACCAAGAAGACCTTGGCAAATTTCAACACCAATGAGTAGCTCCCCCCTCATCTTGATGAGGACTTCGTAGCAAGGACTCTATTGTACCTCTTCATCTGGCTGAGGGTAAGGAGAGCAAGATTGGAGGCTGGGATTGCGGATCAAGCCTTAGTCTGACACTTCCAGTCCTTCAAGAAATGGATCTCATGTACTTTCACACATGTTTCACTGCCTGTATTGACTCCTTAAGTGATGTTGTGTGGCAGTCTGGCCCTTAGCATGATATGAAGTGCCACCACCGTGGGGGCTGTCCCTTCCTTCACCTGAGGCCACCCTAGACAGACTCAGAAAAATCGGGTTATAGGCTACTCTGTCCAAGCAGCTGCAGATGTTGTAGCTCTTGACACTTCTTTCAAATTTTGTCTTCTCTTTTGATTTACATATTTTATTTGTGCTGTCATTTTCTCCCTTTAACTATACCTTGACTGTGTTATAAATTCAGAAATTATGTCTCATACTTTCTTATTCTGTTTTGGATTGAGCACTGAATTCAGAATACTTAAATTTTTTTAAGTTTATTTATTTTGAGAGAGAGAGTATGAGCAGGGGAAGGAAGAACAGAGAGAGCGGGAGAGAGAGAGGGAGAGAGAGAGGGAGAGAAAAAGAATCACAAGCAGGCTCTGTACTGTCAGCGTGGAACCTGATGTGGGGCTCTTGGAGCATGAGATCATGACCTGAACCAAAAACAAGTACTCTGTCTGCTCTCTCCCTCAAAATAAATGAACATTAATAAATTTAAAAATAAATAAATAAATAAATAAATAAATAAATAAATAAATGAATAATAATCACCTTTGAGATAAAACATTTCATGAAATGTCTGTCTTATCAATATGCAGTCATGTGGCATTGCATCATGCATACTGCAACCCCAAGGTGAGGCCATTTATGAAACAATGCTTGATCTAGTTTCTAAGAGAATGCATATGATGCATTTTGTTCAGACAAAAGATTCAAGTCCCCTGGTTCAGATTATGGAACTGTTTTTTTTTTTTATTTTTTAATGTTTATTTACTTTTGAGACAGAGACAGAGCATGAGTGGGGGACGGGCAGAAAGAGATGGAGACACAGAATCTGAAGCAGACTCCAGGCTCTGAGCTGTCAGCACCGAGCCTGATGTGGGGCTCAAACCTATGAGCCATGAAACCATGACCTGAGCCAAAGTTGAGTGCTCAACCAGCTGAGCCATCCAGGTGCCCCATGGAACTGTTTTTTTCTTGAAAATGGCAGCTCTTATTTGGGTCTGTACTCACAGCAGGGAGGCTTGAGGAATTTAATGCATTCCAAGGGACTGTTCTGAGGATTTTTGTTTTCTACAGGTCTATGGGTATGTCAGCATACCTGACAATAGGGGCAACACATACACTTTTAAATTGAGAAAGGCAAGGCTCAGAAAGGTTAAGTGACTTGCTTAAAGTCACACATGGCAGGGCCATGAATACTCTGAAGGTTTTATCAATTCTATATATGGATGCAGACTGTTCAAATAGACCTAGCTTTCTGGAGGACTCTAGGAATGAACTTCCCTCTTGGCTGGGTCAGGCCTGAAGTTTCATGCATTGTTCCATCTTGCTCTGGAAGGTGGTTGTTACTGCAGGCCCTTCCAAACTATCCCTGTAATAATTTCCATCTTGAATCCCAGAAAAATTGAGAACATGGGGTGGGACTCTGTCCCTCCTGCAAACCTCCTGGCTTGTTGCTATTTACTTAATGATTAATCCTTCAGCACTGCCTTGTTAAATAGAAGGGTAATATTTTCCTTCTGTCTGGACTGGACAGGCTCCCAGTTCCAGTCAGGTACCTTCAGGCCATGGAGCTAAAGATATATAATATGCCTTTTGTGTTGGTTTTTGGAAACTGAGCCTGGGTGGAGGGGAGAGAAAGATGCTTCTAGCAGTAGATTTCCTTCTGTTTCTCAGTTCTGGGGTCAAGTGGAGGACTTAGTGTAAATTTTAAGCTTTCAAGACAGAACCAAGAGAGAATTAGAGTATCAACAGCCTCATATGTGTGTGTATATTTTTCTCAAATACCTTAAATCACCAAAAAAATCAAACCTCCCTAATTATTACTTTTGAGGCTGCTGAATTTGCAAATAATTATTTTAATGTGGTAGTTATAAATGGATTGTCAATATTTACAGTGTGGTTGAAATTGTTATAATTCCAATCTGGAAACCTGAATATTCCTTTCTAACTTCTAGTTAGTTGATTGCCAATAATAGGGTGGAGGACAAATAAGAAAAAAAATATGATGCCATAGCAATTTGGGAAACATTTTTTAGCTGGGGACCTAATGATCTGAGAGAAAGGAAACTTAAACCAGGCCCAAGTGAGGGAAACAATTTCTAATAAGGAATATTAGCTTTTTAGTGGATATTATTGTCTTCCACCTCCCATGAAAATAGAAAACTTAAGTTGACTTTGGACTGTTTATACGCATTGACTTGAGGGTGGCAGTTTGTGTGTCTGGGTGACATGGGTTTGTGGGATTTCCACATGAGTGTGTGATTAATTTGCTTAGTTATTGTGTCACTATGGCCTCCCTAATCAAGATTGTCACCCTCATCTTGACAGACTTAGGTTCTGTTAAGAATCAAACTTCCTAAAATCTGCCCCCACCTTTTCTTTTTGTATCTTGATTATGGACTCAGTATTATTCTTGGAGGATTTCCATGAGATCAAAATGCAAACAAAAACACAAATTTACCACCAAAGAAGAAATAGAGAAATGAGTTATGTTTTGCAAAATGATTTCACCTGCAATCAGGCCAGGCTTATCACCTCTATCAGATATGCCTCTAGGATGAAGAGACTTGATAAGGACTGTGGGTTGAGGGCAAGTATTCTTTCTGATGAGTCCAGCCATCATGTTTTCAATGAACCCCTGACCAATGTACCATGTGGATTTATTTCTTTGAACTCCTATAAATTTCATAAGCCATACCTGTACTTTTTTTCATGTCTTATAGATGTAAACATTTCTTTAACAACTAAGCATACTGAGGGAAATTACCTTATCTAAAAATATTGTATGTCCAACATTAGCTAGCACAAAGTCATGTACCTTTCCTTTGCCTAGAAATTATTTATGGTTTTATGATTTGGTTGAGTTCTGTGATATGAAAGGAACAGTGTTCAGAATTCTATATGTAGTCAGAACTTATTTTGTTCCAAATATTTGCTGAAGTTTGTGCAATGTGTGGGGATACAGAAAGAAGTAGATGATATGATCCTGTTATTGGAGAAAACTGTAAAGGGGAATACATTCTGTGTATTTTACCCATCCTTAGAGAAATAGCTGTAGACTTAGGCAAGAAATGAATACATTTTTTAAATAAAGTTACCTATTATTGCTGTTGGGTCAATATTTCTCTTGGTAACCCTTGGGTTTATATAATACAGTGAAATCAAGTCTGTTCATTTCAGTAGAAGTGAGAATAATAAGAGCATCTTAAAGAAGAAAACAAAACACTCCATTCTGTTTGGTTTTGATATATTTAAGTATTTGATGTCTAATTGAGTATCTCATTCCTGCTATTGGGTTAGATGTAGAAAATACAAAGATAATTAGGTTACAATCTCTGACTATACAGATATCAAGATATGTTAGTAGGTAGTGAATTTTCCTACTTAGTTATGTCTTATAGAAGTAGAAACTAAACTTGGTTCATGGAGGCTGTCACAAACCATGACATAAACTGTCATAAACCATAGATACCATGGGAGGACTTTGTGAATTGCCCCTCGGTTATAGACCTCAGTTATAGAATGATGCTTATGATAACTATCACTCTCAACCAGTTGGATGATTGTTAGAAGGAAATGAAATAAATGCAAAGGCTCTGTAAGAGGTTATCAGTCTTCTCATTCAAAAGGCATTGTTTTTAATGGTCTCTGATGGTCACTAACTGGTACCACCATTTCAGTAGCTACTTTACAGAGGGATGGGTGGTGGCTGTTGGTCTCTGAGACATTGACATTTGGAACTGAATGGATCCCAGGACCTACATTTGGCTTGAGTCTGACTTGTGGGCTTGGAACGGGTGAGAGGGAACAGTACTCCCCCTCTCAGGGCCCATGGCCTGTCTGCTTTTCAGAAGTTCTTTGGCAGAGTTCCTTGGTAGGAAGGGTAAAATCAGAGACAGCCCAGAGCAGACAAACTGTACATCTGTGTGTAATGTGATGTAATTCTCTAATTTACATACCTATCTGGGATGCATAAATGTTTCCAAACCACATTGGGGGAAGGCTCATAGGTTTTCAACAAAAATTTTAGGACACCTCCCCTAGAAGGTAGAGCTATGTAAATGTGAGTCCATAATTCACCCTTTACCCCCTCTCTCTAGATACTACACATCTGACAAAAAGGGGCAAGTGTCAAAGCATGGCAGCTCATTTTCTGAGCCTAGTGAGTTGGCATGCCTATTACTTCATGGACAGGGGAGGAACCTAATGCTGAAAGGTGGGTGGTCCAGGAGTGAGATCACCAGCTATGTTTTTCTTACTTGGGCTGAGACCAAATTTGTTATTAAGAATCCTAAGAAGATTGCAAAAGTCTTTCTATCTTCTGTTCATCGCCTAAACAGCCCCCCAGTCTCTCTGCTAGTACAAAACATATGGATTGTGTAATACAACCTGCTTATCACATCTTTCTCTTTACCCTGGAGTTATGAATATATTCTCTGCTTCTCTCTCTCTCTCTCTCTCTCTCTCTCTCTCTGAATCTTAGGTAAAAGATTCCATTCCCGTGTGAATGGCCAGCCTTATAAATCAAGGCTGCTCTATCATCTCCCTGCTCCCCTAGCTCTGCCAATTTTTTTCTTTTATCTTTTTCTTTTTTTAAGTTTATTTAATTTTGAGAGCTAGAGAGACAGTGAGACACAGAGAGAGATTGGGGGAAGAGGCATAGAGAGAGGGAGAGAGAGAATCCCAAGTAGGCTCTGCACTGTCAGTGCAGACAGAGCCTGCCGTGTGACTCAAACTCATGAACCATGAGATCATGGCCTGAGCTGAAACCAAGAGCCAGATGCTTAACCAACTGAGACACCCAGGTGCCCCTTCTTTTGTCTTTTTCATTTTTTTAAAACCTTACCTTCTTATTTATGTCTCCTAAAACATGCTTTTGTCTTTCATAATATTATTCTTTTTTTTATTTTTTATTTTTTTAAATTTACATCCAAATTAGTTAGCATATAGTACAACAATGATTTCAGGAGTAGATTCCTTAGTGCCCCTTACCCATTTAGCCCATCCCCCCTCCCACAACCCCTCCAGTAACCCTGTTTGTTCTCCATATTTATGAGTCTCTTTTGTTTTGTCCCCCTCCCTGTTTTTATATTATTTTTGTTTCCCTTCCCTTATGTTCATATGTTTTGTCTCTTAAAGTCCTCATATGAGTGAAGTCATATGATTTTTGTCTTTCTCTAATTTTGCTTAACATAATACCCTCCAGTTCCATCCTCGTAATTGCAAATGGCAAGATTTCATTCTTTTTGATTGCTGAGTAATACTCCATTGTGTGTGTGTGTATGTGTATGTATACACACCCATACACCACATCTTCTTTATCCATTCATCCACTGATGGACATTTGGGCTCTTTCCATACTTTGGATTGTTGATAGTACTGCTATGAGCATCGGGGTGCATGTGTCCCTTTGAAACAGCACACCTGTATCCCTTGGAAAAATGCCTAGTAGTGCAATTGCTGGGTCATAGGGTAGTTCTATTTTTAGTTTTTTGAGGAACCTCCATACTGTTTTCCAGAGTGGCTACATCAGCTTGCATTCCCATCATAATATTATTCTTTAGGACTAATGTTTACTGATGTTATTTTACTGGCCCTCTTGGAAGTGCTTCATATGTACAAACTCATTTAATCCTCACTATTGAGGTATGTACCATTACCTTCATTTTAGAAGTAAAGAAATTGAGGGACAGAGATGTAATCTCTGTGTGCCTAAGGTCAGGAAACTCATGGGGAATAACAGTAGTAGGATTTTAACCTGGGCAGTCTGGCTCCAATTCTCGTGTATTATAATCACTCCATATATACAGTTTCTTCCACTCTCATTGTTCCTTTTTAGTATTGCTTTCTCCTCATTTTCTCAAGAAATGCATTTCCAGCCCCAACTTTCAAACCATCCCCTTGTAACAGTTTATCATCTTGTCTCCACTATTGTTACTCTACTGAAATCTCTTTCTTAAAGTCATCTGTGAAATTTAAGTCATCCATTCTCATGGTCAGTCCTGATCTTCTTGATATATCTGCAACAAGCCTGGTTCTTCTTCATAGTTACTTTTTCCTTTTACCTCATCACTGTTGGTATCCTGCCCCCCTCTGTAGGATGCCCTAGAGAGATCAGTCCCCGATGAGTAAAACTAGAATTGGCAAATCAAGGGCACTAATAGTCCAACACAGGTACTCAGCAGTAGCTTGCTGAATTACAGTCTAGTTGGACTTGGTGAAGGGTCATGAGGAGAACAAGGAGTCAAGGGTGACTCTCAGGCTAGGTCACAAAGAAAAGTGTCCTAAAGTTAGGAAAAATAGTAAATAAGACAAAACTGATTTAGAATATAATCTTCAAGTATTGGCATTGCACTCACATGGAAATATCCATCAAGCAGCTGAAACTATGAAGTGAAAATTTATAAGGGAAAGTGAACTGGAGATAGAGATTATAGCATCACTTTTATGGAGATGTTTGCTAAAGCTATGAAAAGAAGTGAGATTGTAAGAGGAAATATTGAGAGCAAAAAACATTATAATGGCCCATTACATGAAAAATACAGAATAATCAACTGAAAACTTAAAGCCTTTCAGAATGTAGCAACAAATTTTTCAAGTTGAATTCAGTTCAATAATTGAGTGCTTCTTTTGTCAACAAGAGATAACGAGAAATTGAGACATTTATTATTCAAGGTCCTTAGTTGCAAACAACAGAGACAAAGCTTGGGTAAATTAAGCAGAAAAGAATTTTATTGGAAGGATATTGGATAATTTCAATAATTGGGAAGTCTCAAGAACCAACTTCAGAAAATGGGCAGAAGCTGAAACAGGCAGGTCTGCCAGAACTACATCCAAGGAGATGCCACAGAAAGAATCTGACCTCCAACACCAGTACTGGGCATTAGAATTTGCCACTGACACTGTTGCCAGGAGATACATGCTGTCACCACTGTTGGAAAGCTTTCCAATTTGCTCCCTGTGTCTTTGCTTTATTTGCTCCTAATTAAAGCCCCAGGGAAAATATCCAATTGATTGAGTTTCAGTGAAGTGCCTGTAGTCTAGCTGCCAGGAGCTATGGAAGACCTATCTGTCCTCCAAGGGGTGAGTTCAAATACTGGGTAAGCTCAAGGGGCAAACATCTATAGTTACTATCTTCTTACAACATACAGATCTGGTGAATAAGATAGGCATATAGTAAAATGTAGTAAATTGAGTATATTCCATATAGTATAGGTAAAGCAAATAGTAATTTTTTAATGAACATGAAGTTTCTTTCATATTTTGAGCATTTGATCACAAAGTTACACTCTGTTCAGTACTTATAAAGCCATTTTCATCTCACTTCTACTTGTTAGCAATTGGATTCTCCTTTAACTCATAATACATATATCAGACATCATGAAACTTTCCTTGACTATTCCAGCTACCAATGATCTCCTCCCTGTGAATTTTTTTGTGCCAATTTTATGACATTTATCCCAGAGAGAACAAGAACTATGCCTTATGTGCCTTTGATACTTAGGCTGGTGAGTACATGCATAACACAAGTGTTTAGTAGGCATTATTTGGTGATAAAGGGCTGCAGGATTGTCAAATAAATCTTCAAAAACCAACTGATTATGTGATTCTTAATTCTATCCTCTCCCACAAGATTATAAAAGGGTTGATAGTAAATTTTTTGAGAGAGCTATTGATATACCTTCCCTCACTTTGAGCCAAGTAAAAAGAAATTTAAGGAGACTCCTTGGAAGTTAGGGCACTGATCATGCCTGCTTCCCCATTGGCAGTCTTCTTGCCTGAAATGGGGGAGGGGAAGTATTTATTTTAAAGCCAGTTTGGATTTTTATGGGATTAGACATTTTAATTACTAAATCGAAACTTGTGTTGCCAGAAGGGACCAGTAAACAATTTGTATAACATAAGGGTGATAAGTAAAGTTCTTGACCTGGGCCCAATTTAAAGTGCCCAGGTAGAAGTTGGAGGAAAGGAGGTGGGGAGGGGTGAAGAAAAAAGTTAATTTGACTTTTGGTTACACTAGGTAAATCTTGTTTTCTTAATACAATGTTACCTTTGTCATCAAGAGTTTAACAGTATTCATGGTTGCAGAACTCTATAGAATTTGGACGGAAAATGGCCTTTCCTCATGAGCTAATAAATACTTTCCAAAAAGGCAAGAAGAAAGGCTATCTCAAATATTCTCTACATAAGCTAGTTCCCAAATGGACAAATTGTTTAAGGCTATTATGCCACTTATTCTTGACCATAATGTTGACACACATGGAGGAAATATAAGGTATGTTGCAAGTCAATGGTCACTGAAAAAAGTTAAATGCTTAAGTATATAGATGACTTCCCTTTTTAATACAATAGAACATTTCAAGGTTATCTTTCTAAATATAACTCCTATTTCTTGCAATTCATTGTGTGCTTTCTTGACTGGAAAAAAAAAAGTATGCATGACAGCCCGCCTTTCTGGAATACATATGCATTTACACCTCATTTTATCTATGCTTTAGACATAATGATGGCTGCTAATGATAAACTATTCAACACCATAGTGCTATTTCTATTGTAAAGACTCTGGACCACCATGGGCCAGATCCCACCTGCCTCCTCCTCATTTCTAGCTCTCCTTGCTTATATAATACATTCAACTTACTGTACACTGCTGGGTGATAACTTTTATCTTGTTAACGCTGCGTCTTTAATATCATTGAGCATGTTTCATGTTTCTGTATCATCTCCATTGGACTGAAAATCTCTTAGTGGTAAGATACATATATAATTTATAGTATTTATAACCACACAGCTATATAAATTTTTTTTTTCAACGTTTATTTATTTTTGGGACAGAGAGAGACAGAGCATGAATAGGGGAGGGGCAGAGAGAGAGGGAGACACAGAACTGGAAACAGGCTCCAGGCTCTGAGCCATCAGCCCAGAGCCCGACGCGGGGCTCGAACTCACGGACCGCGAGATCGTGACCTGGCTGAAGTCGGACGCTTAACCGACTGCGCCACCCAGGCGCCCCCCACACAGCTATATAATTTGTTACTGAATAAAATTAGGGATTGACTAAGTCCTTTGGAAATTTATGATAAATACCTGTTTTTTCCTTTTCAATTATCTTAATAATCCAGCCAGCATTAATGCCTTGAGCTAATATAGAAGCAAATGTCTAAGGAGTGACAAGGGCAGAAAGTAGTCTTCTGTTCCTTGATATGCATGGCCTGGCACAATGGAGAAGCCAGGGATCTCATTATGTTTTGCAAAATTCATCCTTCAAGAGATGGGTCTGCTTGAACTAAAATGGATTGTTAAGTCCTTCTATTTTCTGGCCCTGTTCTTTAGATATATCTCTCCCTGTGGCTTCTTTTATCATAACAATAACACTCAAGTCCTATCTTTGAGTATGCTGTCCCCACAGATGGAATGCCAATGCAAATACTTGCTTGGTGACCTGGAACCAACTAACTGGATACTTTAATCATATAACACTGGTTCTTCCAGCCTTAAGTTTTAAAAGAAAGTGGAAAAGTTCCAATAAAACCAGCTACGAGTTACATTTACATGCTTACACTGACAGTCAAACCTAAATTCTATGTACTGATTCCTCCACTTACACATATAATTCAAGACATTACCAATTCTCTAAGCAACAGATTTCTCATTTGTCAAATGGTTATAACAGTATTCACCTTATTGGGTTATTATAAGAATCAAATAAGATAATCATGTGTAAAACACTTATATACCAAAATGACAAGTACACAGGGAGTACTCAATGTTGAATGACTACAAGTAATGATAAGGACACATTATAGGAAAATAAACCTATGTTTCTCATTTTAATGGCACAGCCAATTTAGCTGTGACTCCTCTTAGACATTCTGTTTATGTATTTTATTATATATTCACATTTTACCAATCCTATTTGATCTCCTTTCCCAGGAATCATTTTAGGCCAAGAGAAACCATAAGAACTCTTAAATACAGAGAACAAACTGATAGTTGAGTGGGTGGGAAAAATGGGTGATGGACATTCAGGAGGACATTTTTTGGGATGAGCACTGGGTGTTATACGTAAGTGATCAATCACTGGATTCTACTCCTGAAGCCAAGACTACACAGTATGTTAACTAACTTGAGAATTAAAAGAAAAAAATTCCATTAAAAAAATTCATGTTTAAAATGGTAATCCAGTGTTCTGGTTTTGGTAAAGTTGGAATAGCTTGTATTGGACTCGTCCTTTAAGCAGATGATAATTAGAAACTTTGGGAAAGTATTTTTTTAATCATGGTAATATTTCACTCAGACAAGAATCATTAATAAATGCTAAAATAATGTGTGAAAGTTTGATGAGTAAAAGGATATTTACATAGTCTCAAAATATCTCTCCACAAGATACTTTTTAATTACAAAGGGAAATCTATTTACATAATAGTGGAGCAATCTGGCAAGAAGCCATGTCAACTAAGTAATCAGAATTAACATCATAGGTAATGAAACAAATCAACATCTTTGGCCTGCTGATATGCACTGAGAACACATTACTTCTGAAGTTTTACCACCCCAAATTCATAATCTAAATCTAGTTATGAAGAAACATTTGAAAAGCCCAAATTAAGGGACTTACTATGAAATAACTTGTCTTACTAATCAAAAATATCAAAAACTTGAAAGACAAAAAGAACCAAGGAATCATTCTAGAAATTTTCACTGTTAAATACAGAAGTCACCAATTACATGTGGGTATTTAAATTTAAAATTTAAATTTAAACATCCAATTCCTCAGTCATACTACCTGCATTTCAAGTGTTCAATAGTTGCATGAGGCTAGAGGTTTCCCCACTAGATAGTGCAGACATAGAACATTTCTATCATCACAGTAAATTCCATTAGCTCTGTTTTCAATTAAAAGAGGCTAAGGAGAAGTAACAAAATTCTTGATTCAGAATTTGATTTTACTACAAAAGACAAAATTTTGAAAATTAGCAAAACTTAAATAATAATACATCATTATTAATGTCATGATTTTGATAATGGTACCTTGGTTATTTGTCCTCTAGAACATACATGCTGAATCAAGCATTTAGTGGTAAACAGTCATCATGCCAACAAATTGTTCTCCAAAGGTGTAAAAACAAAAAGTATGTGTGGGTATTTATATATATGAAATATTTATGGGTAAATACATGGTTAAGATTTTATTTAACAAAAGTGTAACACAGTTACACTGAAGCCTTTGAAACACGGTTTAGAGGAATTAAAGAAGGCCTAAATTAATGGTGAAATATGCCACAATCATGGAGTTGAAGAGTCACTATTATAGATATTTTCTCTAGTTGATTTATGGATTCAACAAATTCCCAATACACTTTCTATTTTTTAAAAATAGTTTTAGAAACTGTTGATTACAAAATTTATATAGGAATATAATGGTGTAGAATAGCCCATTAAAGTTTTGGAAAAGAACAATGTTGGACTATTTAAATTACTTGACCTCACATTTTACTACAAAGCTACTGTAATTAAGAGAGTGTGATATTTGTGTAAAGACAGACATAATAGATCAAAGAAACAGATAGTGAATCTGGATCTAGACCCACATATATGCAGTCAATTGAGTTTTGGCAAAGAAGCCCAGACAATTCAATAGGGAATATAAAAGGCTTTGCAACAAATAGTGTCAGAAAAACTGGATAAACTTGTAGGAAAAAGATGAATGTTGACTCCTACCTCACACCACACATAAAAATTAATTCAAGATGGATTATAGGTTTACACATAAAAGCTCTGTTTTCTAAAGTAAAACAGGATATTATCTTTGTGACCTTGGGGTAGATCATTTTTTTTTTTTTAGAACTGACACCAAAAGCAATAAGCATAAAAATTGATATATTAAACTTCATCAAAATTAAAAACTTCTGCTCACTATGAATTAGCTTAATTTCAGAGAGAATGCAGAGGGAGAGGTGATTCCTCTGAGACTGAGTGTAGAAACAGAAAGAGACTGGTTTGACTCCAGTTGCTAAGTTTTCTATCCTTATTGGAAATGGGAATTGAGATTTAGGTTAATTTCAATGATAAAGGAATAAAGTTACAGTTTTACACATGACTTTTGAATTACTTAGGTTTCAAACACGTTATGTGAGCTTGCAGAATCTGAGAAATACACGTATTGAAGGAAATACTGTCCAAGGGATGCTGCTTTGGAGCTCAGAATGCGGAGTCCCTTTTAGGAGAAAAACCTATTCCCCTATGGCTGTTTTCTTGCCCAGTATTTTGGATAGATATGGTCAGTTTTTCTAAATCCTTGCTCCCTTCTTAATTGATATAAAATGAGTCCCAGTTTTACTTTCTACCTGGCAATGGATATATGTTAAAATAGTTCTGGAAGTTCATTTTGATGGCTAACATTTTCCCATGTGAAAAGCCTTAGGTACCTGATACAACATAGCCAATCGGTTTCTTTGGCATAATTTTCACTAAATTCTCTTTTTTAAGTATTCATGTGTTTTCAGCAATGTAATAATGTAAATTTAAGCCTTTTCCATGGAGCTCAAATAAAGACTATGGTCTAAGTTATTTTTGAAACTTTCTCTTTGTAATGTCCTCGTGACCTCAGACAACTTAAACTTTTTGAAATATTCTTTACTCATTCTTAAAACGGTGTTGTTATTCCCTGAGCTGACACATTCACAAGATTGATCCTCTCCCATCCATTCTTACTGACTCCAGTTCGGAGACCTGATTCTTTAGACTTGAATTTTGTCCTTATATATCTCCTTCTACTAGTTGATAAGGATTCACTAATTCTTAACTTGTATTACTATTATGCTGTCCAGAATTGGATAGTACTTGTCTCATAGTCCTTGCTCTCCATGATTTGATCATTTTTTGGTGAGAATTATTTTTTCCCTCTCAGGAATTATATTTTGGGAATATAAAACTTCCTTTGAATCTCTCCTTTTGGTTATACCCTTTTGAATTATTTTTCAGATCCAAACTGTTTTGTATAGATGTAATTACCTACACTCTTTAAATCTGAATATCACACTGGTTTGTAGGACCATTAATTGAGCCAATTATGTGAATTGTTTGTTTATTATATTTTATGTGATGTAGGTGCATCTCATGTCTCTTCTAGTCTTGGAATGTGTAAGCAGTGAATCAGGTTTCAGAGGAGTTTAATGATTTTGTTATTCTGGTGGCAAGACAAAATCTATGTTCCATTTCTGAGAGAATGTATAGCTTTTTTATATCCCCTGCACCCTATATCTCCCCTCCCCTTCCAGCGTCAATGTGATTTCCATAGCCTGGTGCTTATTGAGACCATGATAATCTTGGTAAGGCCAGGACTTAGGCTTCCACTGTGCTTTCTCATTAATTCTCCCATTTGATATTCACAACACTTTGTAGGTTATCATTATAGATAATGTTATTCTTCCTATTTTCAGATGAGGAAACTAAGACTTCAAGAGATTAAATAATTTATCAGTTACAAATAAGTGAGGAAAATACATGCACTACAGTCCAGATCTTTGATGCCAGGTCTGGGACCTGTTTTTCCATAATCAACAGATTCCAATCAAATAACAAAACAGCAAATACAAGTAAATTTTAAGAAGAGACCTAAAACACCTTAATTTAAATGAAAAGGCACACAATTAACAACAATGAAGTTAAGACTCTCAAGGCTCTTACGTTAAATTGACTGATTATATTTGATAACTTCTTTCAGATAAATAAATCTTAGTTTTACCTTTCCACTTAAGTGCCTTTCTCACTTACTCTCACAAATAACATATTCTGTTCATACAAATACAGCTAGAAACACTTCTTACGGTTTTCTCCCTCCTTTCACTTGTTTCCTTTTTTTTTTTTTTTATGATTATGGCAACAATGACAGCTGTGTTCATTGCGATCTATGGCTGGCTATACCTTTAAGTACCTAGCTTGGAAATCATTTTGTCCCTTTAGATTTGAAAAATTACACCCCCGTCTCCCAATTCGAGATACTCTGAGACAGAGCCATGCTGTCTGCAAGAATATTAGTTCTGAGAATAGGATTGCTGTTTGCACCGTACACTCTGCTCTCTTGCCGGCAATAATCAAAGCGAGCTTGTATTTCTTTAATGACAAAACCTCCCGGTGTGTTAATTTGGTTCTCTGTGACACTACATCTTGTCAGAGGAGTGAGAGAAATGGGAAAACATACATTAATATCACTGTCAGCCAAGTGGTACATTTTTCTGTGTAATCCATATCTGGAAGGTGAGGGTCTTTGCTTCTCCACCTCTTGAAGGTTTTTTGGGTTTTGAGAAAGCTGTGGACTCACATTTTGCATTGTATCCAAGGAGAGAACTTTTCCCACATGACTACTCACTCTCTGGCCCAAAATAAATTGTTTCTCTGCAGTGAGAAATCAGTCTGCCATGGAGCATCATTTCTCCACTGCCCCTAAATATGTATTATCCAGACATACTTAGGGAAGAGAAGCAGGTTTCTCATCCAATAGACCTGACATGGATTGACTCTATGACAGTGGAACAGTCATTCCAAACTAAGGACCCTCACTCGAAAAATAGTGACACTGATACTTAATTTAGCAGAGTCACAATATTAATCTCCTGCTCTTCTCAGACCTACTGCTGATTTGTGAAGCAACAAAGCAACAACTTAGCTCAGAGGTGGTCCTAGAACAATAGCCAAATTACAGAGAGCCTAAATGTCTATCAACTGATGAATGGATAAAGAAATTGTGCTTTATGTACACAATGGAATACTACGTGGCAATGAGAAAGAATGAAATATGGCCTTTTGTAGCAACGTGGCTGGAACTGGAGAGAGTTATGCTAAGTGAAATAAGTCATACAGAGAAAGACAGATACCCTATGTTTTCACTCTTAT